>NC_052648.1:10000000-12571250 GCF_016161935.1 Mauremys reevesii | reverse complement strand
GGGGTGCAGCGGGCACAGACGCCCCCTCACTACCCTGTGCAGGACAAGCCCCCTCTCCCCTTCCCTGGAGGGGATTCTCCCCAAAGCCCCCCACCAGCACCGCAGCGCCCCCTGCAGCGGGGTCCAGGCTGGGCCTTGCGCGGGCTGAGCGTGCGGTGCAGGAGCCTGTGGAGGGAGCAGAACAATCTCCCTGCGTCTCTGAGCCCGGCTGGGCCACGGGCGCCGGTGCCACGCTGTCCCCTGCGCTGCCCAGCTGGGCTGAAAACATTATAGCGCTGATTGGTGCCACCTGCTGGCAGCCAGGAGGGAAAGCGGAGAGTAAATCCCAGCTAGAGAAATGAGGGAAGGAACAGGAGGTGAGCGGTTTATGGCCTGTTGGCCGGGCCCCCCGTGTTCTGAGGCTGCAGACTTCCCCCTTCCCTCCCAATGCTGCAGAATTGGGCTCCAGAATCTGCACTTGCGTTTATACGAATGACAATGGTAATAAAGGCTTTTGGCCCTTGTGATTGTGAAGAAAAGCCTAAGAGCAGGATGTCGTGTGTGCGACCGACGCAGAGACGTCTGCCTGAGTGTGCAGAGAGCCTGAGCCCATTGCTCCACGGGCTGCACTTAGGGTGACCAGACAGCAAATGTGGGAAATTGGGACACATTTTTTCTCGTGGGGGAGGGTACAGTTGTGTATATAAGACAAAGCCCCTAATGTCGAGACGTCTGGTCACCCTAGATGCACTGGCCCATGCAGCTCAAGGGGGTTGTGTTGAAGCTGATCACTGGGACACAGCATAAAATAAAGTGAATTTCTAAGCTGCATGAAGAGCTGGGGGCTGGACTGTGGGTCAGATCCAGGAAATACCCCCCACAGGCTCTGCTGCCTGCCAGGGCCCGTGCTACACACTGCAGGGTGCACGGTCCTGCCCGTTCGACCAGCCAGTCGGGCCCAGGCAGCGTCCTATCAGCTCAGCCATCAGAAAGTGACTCCCCCTCGTGAGTGGGTCAGCTCAGCCCTGCCCGCTTGCGGGGGGCCAGACCTTGCATGCACAGCTGTGCTGCAGGGATCCAGCCGGCAACCTCTGCTGTCCCCGCTCCCAGGCTGAGCCCCTCTGGCCTTGTACAACAAGCACCTCCGCAGGGCAGGCCCTGGGCCCCCTTCGCCTGCAGAGCGGAGACCCCGCAAGCCTGATGAGGCAGCACTGAGGGCCGTTCCCTGCACTGCCCCCAGGGGCTCCCCAGGCCAACACGGCATCGGCCCCAGCACACAGGCGTGGGGACGCATGGACAAGGCCGGCTTTGCCTGCTGCTGGCAGCCAGCTGGGGACCCTGCCTGCCCCAGCCATGGCCCCTCCCCATCCTTTTCCTGGCGGGACAAGCGGGCTGAGCAGGGAGCCAGCACTGTGCCCCTCATGTGACCCTCTGGGGGCAAGTCCCTACCCCCCACCCCCTGCTGCCTAGGGGTGCTCTGCCTCCAGCTCGGGGTGCTGCAGAGACCACGGGGCCAGAGGTGCTGTGACTCCTGGTCAGGGTCTGCCCGCGTGCCAGGAGCTCGGCTGGAGGCTGCAGGGTCTGGTCTTCGCCTGCTGCGGGGCTGGGCAGCCTGGTGGGCACACTGGCAGAGACTCTGTGAGCAGGAAGGCTGCATCCTGGGAGCAATGACCCCCTGCCAGACAGAGCCCCCCCACCCGCCCCGTCTCAGGGCACACGGCCCCAGGACACACGGCCCCACCCACGCGCCCTGCCAGACAGAGCCCCCTCGCCCCCCCGGGCACACAGGCCCACCCACCCGGCCAGACAGGGCCCCCCCCTGCCCCAGCCCCAGGGCACACAGCCCCACCCACGGGCCCTGCCAGACAGAGCTCCCCCCGCCGCCCCCCGGGCACACAGCCCCACCCACCCGCCCTCCCAGACAGAGACCCCCCCCGCCCCAGCCCCAGGGCACACAGCTCCATCCACATGCCCTGACAGACAGAGCCCCCCCGGCCCCAGGGCACACGGCCCCATCCACGCGCCCTGCCAGACAGAGCCCCCTGTCACGGAGTCCCTGGGCAATGCTCTGGAACTGCTCCCCACAAAGCCAGGCAGGACTCTGGGGAGCCTCCTCTCCCTCGGAGCATTCAGCATCCTCTGCCCCTCCGTGCGCTTCCCACAGCGAGTCCACCCAGCGGGGTCCTGGGGAAGCCACAGGGTCCTGCCCCCCGACTTTGCAGTCAGACGTGACTCTCAGCCAGCCAGTAACACAGAGGTTTATTCGATGACAGGCACAGGGTCTAACACAGAGCTTGTAGGTACCGTGAACCGGACCCCTCGGCCGGGTCCATTCTGGGGGGGCAGTGAGCCAGACCCCCACATCTGCCCTCACTCCACGTCCCCAGCCAGCTCCAGACTAACCACCCCCTCCAGGCCCCGCTCCTCTCTGCTCAGCCCCTTTTTTGGGCCAGGGGGTCACCTGATCCCTTTGTCTCCAACACCTTCAGTTGGCACCTTGCAGGAGAGGGGCCCAGGCCATCAGTTGCTAGGAGACAGAGTGTCGGACATTCAGGTGCACTGGCCCCTTCCTCTGCAGCAATCACACCCTGATCCCACCACCTGGATATTAAGAACTGCAGAGGGGACACTGAGGCACCCACACGGTATTCAGAGCAAACATTCAGAACATTCCCAGTTCCTCACATCTCTCCCCGCTTCGAGACCGAACTGAGCGAGGTCACTTCAGCCAGTGACCTGGGGAAGTTCGAACCCACCAACGTTCCCAGGGATGCCCCAGCATCTCTCCCATTCCTTGGGGTGAGTTACCCCAGGACAGTCCAGTCTCACGCCCTCCCCTTAGGCGGGGGTGCTCGTGGCACTCTTGGGGCCACATGTGGGAAGGTTTGTGCGGCCGAAACCTTTGCCAGCCCAGTATCAGACTGGGCCGGGTCGTCTCCCAGCACCCTGGGCTTGGGCAGCCGCAGCCCCATCTTGGCCTTGGCCAGCTCTGGGCTTGGGCAGCCACCACCTTGTACAGCCAACACCTCTGCCGTCCCCACCTTGCACTTTCCAGCTGTTACCGTCAGTCCCACCTCCTTGAGGCAGCCCAGCCCCCTCTTCACCTGGGACACCTGTTCCTCCCAGGTCTGGCTAAAGATGCACGTTATCAGTGTCTGCCAGGGCCACGTTCTCCATCCCCCTCGGCTTGTCTAGAATCTCCCCAGGCCTAGGCATGGGGTCGGCATCGGACACTGTGATGGCCAGATCATCCCGTCTCCCTTGGGGACCAGCCCCACAGGTGAGGCTCATGGGCTGTAAAACGGCTGGATCCCATCTAAAGCCAGCAGGTCCTTGACCTCTCTCTGCAGGTTCTGGGCTGCTTCCCCAGGGACTCTGAATGGGGAACACCTGATGGGGAGATTGGCTCCCACCTCAGGGAAGAGATCCCCCAGGGGGTCTGCCCCCTTCTCCTCCCAATCCAGGGATTCCTGGGGGCCCAGCCACTGCCTCCCGATCAGTTCTACTTCCTTCCTTGAGCCATTTTTCCCGGCACAAATCCCTTCTCCACAGGGATCTGTCCCTGCAGCCCTTCCCCAAGGGTTTGCAGCTGGCCCAGCAAGTTTCCCTCAGCTCTCAAGGAGGGATCCTCCCACTGGGGGGCAGGGAGTGGACCTGCTCCCTCTGCAGGCTGGGCCTGGGGTCACAGCCCCTGAGCCCGGTCCCTGTAGCTCCCTCCTGTGCTGCCCTTGCTGTCCCCGTGGGGGGCAGGCAGCGGTCTCTCTGCCTGGGTCAGCTCAGAGCCAGAGGTTTGTGTGTTCAATCCTTGAGGAGGCCACTTAGGGGCTGGACTTGATGACTTTTGAGGTCTCTTGCTCCAATTATTACCTTTATTACAGCCCCCCCAGGGGGCTGGTACAGGGCAGGCAGGTATCCTGGCCCTGCAGCCCCCCCCATGCCAGGTTTCCTGGATTTGATTCAAACCTCTCGCCGTTTACAGGGCAGGGCCTGGATCCCCCCCCAAAACACACAGTCACCCCCCCCCAGGCCTCCCCCCCCAGCCCCTGAGAGCCCCAGCGACCAGCCAGCCCGACTGTCCTGGGTCTGCACAGGGGGATCCGGGCCATAGGGGTGAGGGAGGATCACCCACCGACCCCCCCCCAGGTCCCCCAGCCCCCCCAGCATCTGCGCCTGCTGCCCCAGTCCCTCTCTCTGCAGGTCGGTCTCCCCACCCCAGGTGTGTTTCCACCCCCCCCCCCCTGGCCCCCCTCTCCGCTCCCACCATCGCATGCTGCTGCTGCTGCTGCTGCTGCCTTGCTTCTTCTCTCTCTCTCTCTCCTCTCTCTCTCTCTCTCTCTCTCTCTCAATCTCATCCCCAATCCCCCTCCCCCTGATGGGGAACGTGAGAAAGAAGACTCTCAGACTCGAGGGGGGGGGACCAGACTGGCTGCTCTGCTGCTGCTGCTCTGCTCTCCCCCTCCCTCTCTTGCCCCCATCTGGGTCAGGAATCTGCTCTCAGCCTCCTCCTCCTCCTCCCCTCTCAACTGCACGATTGGGTGGGCCTGGGGGAACCCACCCCATCTGTGTGCACTGTGTGCAGCCATCACTGCACCGCTCCCAGGTGGCTCTGGACTCACAGGGCTGGGGTGCTCTGGCTCCCCCCATGGTCTCCAGGAACCCTGGTGCCCAGCCTCCTCGTGGTCACCACCTCACCACACCCTGGGACTGCTCCTGCAATCCCCAGGGGAACCCTGCTACTGCAAAATCCTTCTCTCTCCCAGGGTCGAGCGGCAGCTCCTCCGCCCCTGAGACTGCTCACTGCCGTCCTCAGGGGGACCCCGATACTCCAACAGTCCTTCTCGCTGGTCACACACTCCCAGAGGTTAACCGCCCCCTGAAACCGTCCCTCTCTGAGCCTTCAGCAGGCCTGGTCCTCATTATCCCCCCTTTGTTTTACTGCTCCCCAGTCACTTACTGCAAGAAGCGCCATTCACGGGGTGCAGGACATCCCACCTCTGCCACCAGTTGTCATGGAGTCCCCGGGTGCTGCTCTGGAACTGCTCCCCACCAAGCCAGACAGGACTCTGGGGAGCCTCCTCTCCCTTGGAGCAGACTGTCTGCAGGGCAAGGAGCTCACACGGCTTCACCTCCTGGGTCTCTCCTTGGAGCATTCAGCATCCTCTGCCCCTCCGTGCGCTTCCCACAGCGAGTCCACCCCAGTGGGGTCCTGGGGAAGCCACAGGGTCCTGCACCCCCACTTTGCAGTCAAACGTGACTCTCAGGCAGCCAGTAACACAGAGGTTTATTCGATGACAGGCACAGGGTCTAACACAGAGCTTGTAGGTACCGCGAACCGGACCCCTTGGCCGGGTCCATTCTGGGGGGCAGTGAGCCAGACCCCCACGTCTGCACTTCACTCCTCGTCCCCAGCCAGCTCCAGACTAACACCCCCTCCAGCCCCCGCTCCTCTCTGCTCAGCCCCTTTCCCGGGCCAGGAGGTCACCTGACCTCTTTGTCTCCAACACCTTCAGTTGGCACCTTTGCAGAGGCGGGCCCAGGCCATCAGTTGCTAGGAGACAGAGTCTCAGGCATTTAGGTGCACTGGCTCCTTCCTCTGCAGCAATCACACCCCCTGATCCACCACCTGGATATTAAGAACTGCAGAGGGGACACTGAGGCACCAACACCGTATTCAGAGAAAACATTCAGAACATTCCCAGTTCCTCACATCCCCCCACCCCCCAGCCCCAGGGCATACGGCCCCACCCACCCGCCCTGCCAGACAGAGCCCCCCGCCGTCCCGGCCCCAGGGCACACGGCCCCACCCATGCGCCCTGCCAGACAGAGCCCCCCCCCGCCCCGGCTCCAGGCCACACGGCTCCATCCACGCGCCCTGCCAGACAGAGCCTCCCTCCGCCCCCCCGGCCCCAGAGCAAACAGCTCCGCCCACGTGCCCTGCCAGACAGAGCCCCCCCCCCCCCAGCAGGGCAGTGGCGGGGCAGGGGCGAGCCCCCAGGTGTCCTGAGCCCCTGTGCAGAGGCCCCAGGCCGTGTGGGGCTGTTGCTGGGTGAGGGGCGCTGGGCTGGGGGCAGGAGTGTGACTGTTCTGTGAGCTGAGCCCGTGGGCCTGTCCTGCACGTCACCCACTGCGCCGCTGGGGGAATGCCTGGGGGGGTCCCACCCCGGGCCTTGGCCTTGGGCAGCCCCAGGGCTCTGTGGGGCTGGAGCTCAGCCGGGCACTGCTGGGGAGTCGGGCGCTGGGGTTGGTGGCTCTGGGAGCACCGGGAGATGGGGGGCAGTGGGGAGAATGGGGGCAGTGGGAGCATATGGGGGATGGGCAGCTGCTGAGTCCACCCAGCCCCTGAGGAGCCCTGGTCTGGCCCCCGCCCCCCCTCCTGTGCTCGGGGCCAGAGGGGGGTGGGGCTCCCTCACCTGGCAGCGCAGGCTCTGGCCCCTCGAGGAAGAGACTCTGCAAGCACAGGGTGAAGGAGCCTATGTGGGGGGGGGCAGGGTGGTTCCCTGTAGCTGGAAGACACCAGAGTCGCCCCCCGACCTTTTGCTGAGTGCGGCCGGGGCAGGGCCCTTGTGGCTCAATGAGGAGGATCCCACTGGGATCGGGGGGGGGGGGAGGTCAATGTCCCAGGAGCTGGTGGGTCCCAAAGGATGAGAATCCTCATTGTACCCCCCACACCCCGCGGTCAGCACAGAATCCCCATTGCCCCCTGTCCTGGCAGAGCCTGAGCCAGGAGTGCAGGAGAGTCACTAGGTTACTGCACACACTGCTGTGCACACTCACCCCATGCACTACTGTGCACACTCACCCCTCACCCACACACTGCTGTGCACACTCACCCATGCACTGCTGTGCACACTCACCCCTCACCCACACACTGCTGTGCACAACCCCCATGCACTACTGTGCACACACCCCTCACACACACTACTGTGCACACTCACCCCTCACCCACACACTGCTGTGCACAACCCCCATGCACTTCTGTGCACACTCACCCTCACCCACACACTATTGTGCACACTCACCCCATGAACTGCTGTGCACACTCACCCTCACACTACTGTGCACAATCACCCTCATCCACACACTACTGTGCACACTCACCCCACTCACTGCTGTGCACACTCACCCCTCACCCTCCGGTGCACACTCACCCTCACCCACACACTACTGTACACACTCACCCCATGCACTGCTGTGCACCCTCACCCCTCACCCACACACTGCTGTGCACACTCACCCCCTCACCCTCCAGTGCACACTCACCCCTCACCCACACACTACTGTGCACCCTCACCCCCATGCACTGCTGTCCACCCTCACCCCAGACACACTCAGTGTTTACCTGCACTGCTGGTGGCGGCGCTGCCTTCAGAGCTGGGTGTCCGGCCAGCAGCTGCTGCTCTCCAGCCGCCCAGCCGTGACGGGAGCGCAGAAGTAAAGGTGGCAATATCATGCCCATCCCCCGCACAATAGCCTTGACACCCCCTTTTGGGTTGGGACCCCCCCCCTTTGAGACCTGCTGATTTACAATCTTTACGTGTTTATATTTTTAATGCATATTCATGATTTGTGACACCATCGGGACATTTCAGATTTAAATATCAGAAACTGGGAAAGTCAAGATTTTTAAAATGCTGCGACCGTGAAACTTACCAGAATGGTCCATGAATTGGGCAGGGCCCATCATAGGGTGAATTGGGTTGTCAGTGATCTCGCACTGTGTTAGACATGTCTGGATGGCAGCCACGGGCTGGAAGGCCTGAGCTGGACGGTGTTTGGCTGCTGGTTAACCAGGGTGGTGCTGCAGACACTCTTTGCTACTGGCTTGGTGAAGCTAATTATAGCTCCTCACACACGTTCCAGCCCCTGAGCGCCAGCTCTGGGGATTGGCTGCTCCATTTCTTGCAGTCGGCCCTGAGTGTGGCATTCTCAGCCTGGCGCATCCCAGGCACCCGGTCACAATGATCAATAACAGCACGGAGCAGACCTCACCTACGTTTGCCAGGGGGGTTTCTCGCTGCTTTGGCAGAGCTCAGCAACTCCCGAGCTTGTGGTACAGAGATAAAGAAACATGGGATGTCTCTCTCTCTCTCTCTCTCATGCACACACGTAACTTACATTTTTTTGGGTGTCTGGACACCAAGAGCCTCCTGTGAACCCAGGACTCCAGGATCTGGAGCTTTGAGCCAAAGGCTGAGTACCACAGGCCTGGTGATCAACTTGTGCTAAATTATGTGTGAGTGGGGGCAGGAATAGGAGGATGGGGGGGCAGCAATGGGGGAGGGAAGGACTGGTCAGGACTAAGCATCACTAAGGGTACGTCTACACTACGGGACTATTCCGAATTTGCATAAACCGGTTTTGTAAAACAGATTTTATAAAATCGAGTGCGCGCGGCCACACTAAACACATTAAATCGGTGGTGTGCGTCCACGGTTCGAGGCTAGTGTCGATTTCTGGAGCGTTGCACTGTGGGTAGCTATTCCGTAGCTATCCCATAGTTCCCGCAGCCTCCCCCGCCCCTTGGAACTTCCGGGTTGAGATCCCAGTGCCTGATGGGGCAAAAATCATTGTCGCGGGTGGTTCTGGGTAAATGTCATCAGTCACTCCTTCCTCTGGGAAAGCAACGGCAGACAAGCATTTCGCGGCTTTTTTCCCTGGATTGCCCTGGCAGATGCCATAGCATGGCAATCATGGAGCCTGTTTTGCCTTTTGTGCCTGTCACCGTATGTGTAATAGATGCCGCTCACAGAGGTGATTCAGCAGCGCTACACAGCAGCATGCTTTTGCTTTTGCATGACAGCAGAGATGGTTATCAGCCATACTGCACCATCTACCATACCATAAATTGGTAATAAGATGGTCATGGTTACCAGTCCTTTTGCACTGTGCCATTTGCTGCTGTCATAAGTGCCCTTGGCTGATCAGCCAGGGGCGCAAAAGCCAAAATTGGGAATGACTCCCTGAGTTAATCCCTCCTTTTTGGTATCTAAAAATAGAATCAGTCCTGTCTAGAATATGGGCAAGTGTACTAGAGAACCACTGTATCAGAGAACCAGAGAGCACAGCTGCTCTGTGTCAGATCCTGCAGAAATTATGAGCTGTATGCTATTCACATTGGGTGCTCCTGCAACAACCCCACCTGTTGATTCCGTTCTTCCCTCAGCCTTCCTGGGCTACCGTAGCATTGTCCCCCCACTTGTGTGATGAAGTAATAAAGAATGCAGGAATAGACACAGTGACTTGTTAGTGAGATATGAGTGGAAGGCAGCCTCCAGCTGCTATGATAGTCCAGACAGGACAGTAAGGAGTGTGGAGGAGAGGAGCCCAGCATCCCTCTGCTAGTTCAGGGGCAATTGAATCTTTTCTTTACACATGAAAGGTGGGGGCTGATGGAGCTCAGCCCCCTGTTGCTATTATGAGGATGGTTACCAGCCATACTGCACCATCTACAAGGAAAAATTAGGGCCAGGCGCCCTTAATTGACCTCACTGATGCTAGTTGGCATGGTTACCAGCCCTTTTGCACTGCCCCATGTGCCAATAGACTGATGACGAGGACGGATACCAGTCGTATTGCACCATCAGCCAGCCATAGCGTGGGGGGGAGTGAGGATGTTGGTGTTGACGGCTGCAGCATCGCGTCTATCTGCAGCATTCAGTAAAGATAGGGTGACATGTAAAAGAGTCAAGAGAGGATTGTTTTCCCTTTCACTTCTGGGGGTGGGTGGGGGGGTACGTAAATTGCCAAGCTATGCCCTGACCCACCGCGGACACGGTGTTTGACCCTAGAAGCATTTGGAGCTCAGCCAAGAATGCAAATGCTTTTCGGAGACTGCAGGAACTGTGGGATAGCTTGAGTCCTCCAGTCCATGAGCGTCCATTTGATTCTTTGGCTTTCCGTTACGTTTGTCACGCAGCAGTGCGCTGAGTCCCTGCTATGGCATCTGTC
This sequence comes from Mauremys reevesii, assembly GCF_016161935.1. Taxonomy (NCBI): domain Eukaryota; kingdom Metazoa; phylum Chordata; order Testudines; family Geoemydidae; genus Mauremys; species Mauremys reevesii. The sequence goes on along the minus strand of NC_052648.1, from coordinate 12,561,323 downwards.
TGGAGATTTTAAAAAAATGATTTTGAATTTCGTCTTCTGTAACGGAGCGCTGATAGAACAGATTTGCCTGCCCTTACAGCGATCACGTCCGCATCGTCCATGCGGGAGCTCTTTCTTTATTTTGATTTTTAACTGCATCACCACCCGTGCTGATCGGAGCTCCACGCTGGGCAAACAGGAAATATTCAAAAGTTTGCGGGGCTTTTCCTGTCTACCTGGCCACTGCATCCGAGTTCAGATTGCTGTCCAGAGCGGTCAGTGGTGCACTGTGGGATACCGCCCGGAGGCCAATACCGTCAATCAGCGTCCACACTAACCCTAATCCGATATGGTAATACCGATACTAGCGCTACTCCTCTCGTTAGGGAGGAGTACAGAAACCGGTTTAAAGAGCCATTAAAATCGATATAAGGTGCCTCCTAGTGTGGACGGTTGTGGCGTTAAATCGGTTTTACGCTCCTAAAACCGATTTAAACGCCTAGTGTAGACCAGGCTTAAGATTGCTGTTGTGGTGATAACCCAAGGTTTATCGGCAGGGGGCACTGCAGGGTAGGCTCTGTGTGTGTGTGTGTGTGTGTGTGTGTGTGTGCGCGCGCGCGTACACAGGGCGGTGTGTATCTGAGATGTGATTGCACTGCAGGGAGCCTTACTCTGGCTAAACGCACTGTGTAGACGCAGTGGCGCAGACCTGGCATGGACCAGCACTGGGAGTACCTAGCCGGGGCCTGGCAGACTGTACAGCGGCACCGGGGGCCTGGCTGCCATGTCCACACTGCTATTTTCATTACTGATCTGGATGATGGGATGAACTGCACCCTCAGCAAGTTCGCAGATGACACTGAGCTGGGGGGAGAGGTAGATACGCTGGAGGGTAGGGATCGGGTCCAGAGTGACCTAGACAAATTGGAGGATTGGGCCAAAAGAAATCTGATGAGGTTCAGCAAGGACAAGTGCAGAGTCCTGCACTTAGGACGGAAGAATCCCATGCACTGCTCCAGGCTGAGGAGCGACTGGCTAAGCAGCAGTTCTGCAGAAAAGGACCTGGGGATTTCAGTGGACGAGAAGCTGGATATGAGTCAGCAGTGTGCCCTTGTTGCCAAGAAAGCTATACTGGGCTGCATTAGTAGGAGCATTGCCAGCAGATCGAGGGAAGTGATTATTCCCCTCTGTTTGGCACTTGTGAGGCCACACCTGGAGTACTGCGTCCAGTTTTGCTCCCCCCATTACAGAAGGGATGTGGACAAATTGGAAAGTCCTCGGAGGGCAACGAAAATGATCAGGGGGCTGGAGCACATGAGTTACGAGGAGAGGCTGAGGAAACTGGGATTGTTTAGCCTGCAGAAGAGAAGAATGAAGGGGGATTTGATAGCTGCTTTCAGCTACCTGAAGGGGGTTCCAAAGGGGATGGAGCTTGGCTGTTCTCAGTGGTGGCAGATGACAGAACAAGGAGCAATGGTCTCAAGTTGCAGTGGGGGAGGTCTAGGTTGGATATTAGGAAACACTATTTCACTAGGAGGGTGGTGAAGCACTGGGATGGGTTCCCTAGGGAGGTGGTGGAATCTCCTTCCTTAGAGGTTTTTAAGGTCAGGCTTGACAAAGCCCTGGCTGGGATGATTTAGTTGGGGTTGGTCCTGCTTTGAGCAGGGGGTTGGACTAGATACCTCCTGAGGTCCCTTCCAACCCTGAGATTCTATGATTCTCTGATTCTATTTTTAGCTGTACCAGCTGGATTAGAGCTTGCTCTGGCTTTTTTGCCGCCCGAAGCAAAAAAAAAAAAAAGGGGAGGGGGCGGAGTGGCAAAGCAGGAGGGGAAAAAACCAAACCAAAACAAAAAAAACCTGTGGCGCGGCCGGAGCAACAAAGTCGGGGGGGACACCTGCAGCGCGGCCGGAGCGGCAAAGAAGGAGGGGAAAAAAACCAACCAGCCAAAAACCCTGCGGCGTGGCCGGAGCAGTGGGGGGGGAGGGACCTGCAGCACGGCCGGAGCGGCAAAGCAGGGAAAGAAAACAAAAAAACCTGGGGCATGGCCGGAGCGGCAAAGCAGGGGGAAAAAACAACAAAAAACCCCTGCCGGGCAGCCAGAGCCAGGGTGCGGGGGACTCCCTGTGCTGCAGACGTGCAGCGCAGTGCGCACCCAGTCTAGCAGGGAGGAAGGGGAGGGAGCGGGGCAGAGAGAGCAGGGGGGCGGCCAGGGCTTCAGCGGGGCGCTTGTCCCGTGGTCCCGACCACTGTGCCGCCTGCCGGGAGGGCTCCGCGCCGCTCCGGTTGGCGGAGAGGGCAGAACGGGGGCTGCCCTGCCCAGTTTGCTGCAGGGGGCTCCCCTCCTCCGCACTGCTGCCCCCTACAGGGCAACCGGAGCAGCAAACCAAAAAAACCCCCAAAACCCGGCCGTGCTGCCCTGGGTTTGGGTGGAAGCCGCCCCATAGACTATGCCGCCCCAAGCACCAGCTTGCTCAGCTGGTGCCTGGAGCCGGCCCTGCGCGGGCGACAGGTCCTGGATTGTCACACGGCTCCGGGCTGTGCAAGAAACCGGAGATGCTGCGGGAAGGGACTGGGGCTAAGGGGCTACCCCACTGGCCTGCACAAGAGGAGCAAAACTGGGGTGTCTGAGATCGAGCCTGATTGGGGGCCAAACCCCAAGGAGAGGCTGGTTAATTCCACCCCTTGCCTGGCTGGGGCGTGGGTTGGGGGTCTTACCATCGTGGCTGCGGTGGAAGGTTTGTGGCTGGGACACCAGATGCTGGCCCCTGGCCCGTCATTGCTGCCCCAGCGCGGACGCTGGCAGGAGACACGTGTGATCCTGCTCTGCCTTCCTTTCCCTCCCATGCCCACCTTCCTCCCCTCCCTCAGCTCTGCCCCGCTCCTGACGCCGGCGGTGCTGCATGGCACAGCCTGGTGAGGCCCACGGAGAGGGACCTGGCCAGCCCGGACTGCAGAGCTGAGCCAGGGTCCGGAGCAAGAGCTGCTGTGGCCAACCTGGCAGGCCAGAGCGTCCGTCTGTGCCTGACCAGCCACCTAAGAACCTGGCCGAAAGCCGCATCCCCCGGCTTCGCTCCCCCCCTGTCTTCTTCCCCTTCCAGCTGCTTTGCCGCAAGCAGAACGTGACACTCCTTCAGAACCGGCCCTTCCTCTGCACCAAGATGGACTGACCAAGAGACCGGGACTGGATTCGGTTGTGGTAACCTCCCCCCAGCCCAGTGTCAATGCTCGGGCCCCCGTTTCGGGTCTTTGCTTTTTGGGGGTTTCAGGCAATACCCTGCTAGGCTTTGTGGCAGTGTCTCTGCCTTGGTGCTGGGCTCTGGCTACCAACCCCGGGCCTTGCTGAGCGCCGGTTAATGCTGGGCGGCGCCTGGGGCGTGGGAACATCTCGGACTCTTTGGACCCCTTTATTGCGACTAATTAACACAGCCGGGCCGAGGCAGCAGGGCGGCGCTGTGTCGCCAGGGGCCCTAACCGCTGGATCAGAGCAGGTGCAGGTGCTTGCTGGCTGCAGCTGTGACAGATGTGCAGGGCTCACAGGGTGAGGCCAGGACACAACCCTGCCTGGACCAACGTCTGCAGGGAGCGGCTGGGGTCACATGCCACTATTCCCCCCTCCCATTGGCCCGGTCCCGCAGTGCTGGCAGAACCCCCGGGCTGGGCCATACCAGCCTGCCACCAAAGTGGGGCTTTGGGGAGTGTCTGGGCGGCAGGGTATCTCGCTCATCTGGCCTGGCCTCACTGCTGCATGTGCACCCTGCAGGGCTGCGGCCATGGCATGGGGGAGCCCCGGGCACCTGCCCACCACGGGGCCGCCTGGGGGAGCCCGGGCACCTGCTCGCCACGGGCCGCCTGGGGAGCCGGGCACCTGCCCGCCACGGGCCGCCTGGGAGCCCGGGCACCTGCTCGCCACGGGGCCGCCTGGGGGAGCCCCGGGCACCTGCTCGCCACGGGGACGCCTGGGGGAGCCCCGGGCACCTGCCCACCACGGGGCCGCCTGGGGGAACCCCGGGCACCTGCCCGCCACGGGGCCGCCTGGGGAGCCCTGGGCACCTGCTCGCCACGGGGCCGCCTGGGGGAGCCCTGGGCACCTGCCCACCATGCGGTCAGCATGGGGATCGCCTGGGAGCCGTGACCTCCCAACCCATGTTTGAGCAGCAGGGTGAAAAATAATCCCCTTTAAGAGGGTCTCTGGCCAGCAGGGGCCCCTTGTGCTGTGGGGTCTATGCACCCCAAATTCAGCCCTGGGGAGCAACCCGCCGTGTCTGGGGCTGCCTGGCTCACGCTGCAGGGACTCTTCCCGGGTTATTTACTAATCTGGTTTAAAGCTAAACAATCCGATCTTGGCTCCATACCCTGGGACCTGGTCAGTTGATTTCCTGGCCTGTGTGGAGGCTGGGGGGTCTCGTGATGAGCTCTGGAGACGGGGTCCCCAGTGGGGTGCTGGGGGCTGTTCCTACCCCCCGGCGTTGCAGAGGCAGCAGTGTCACCGAAGGAGACCAGCCCAGGCTGAAGAAGACCGGAGTTACGTCGCAGTGAGAACAGAAGGCAGGACACCTGGGTTCCTAGATGTGCTGCTGACTCATGTCAGGTCACATCCCCTGGCACCCTGGTTCCAGAAAGCAGAGAAGCACGTGCTTAAAGCCCCACTGGTGTCCATGGGACTTAAACACACCCCTCTGTGCGTTCCCAAATCGGGACCTCTGTGCCTCAGTTTCCCCAATGGCAAACGGGAGTGATTTTTTGACAAGAGGCAAAAATGCAAAACCCTCCAGGACTGAGGATGCTCTGGATAGGAGCAGGGTCCATCTCAGGGTCCCCACCATACTGATGGAGAAACTGAGGCCCAGAGCGTGGTCACCGATCCTTCTCACGCTAATCTGGAAAGTGCTGTTCCCAATGGGATGACGCACAGAAACTAGGGAGCGGGACCCCAGGGTGTCCCTGGCTAAAGCCACTGCCCCCACTTGTGCCTCAGTTTCTCCAGCTGCTAACCAAGGCTCACGCCACCGACCCCCATCCCAGGGCTGGCAGGCTCCGGCCCGGCGGCCGCAATGAGACCCAGACACGGTGTAGAGTTGAAGCATAGCTTGTTTAATTTTTATACATTTTTTCTTATTTTTTTTCCTTTCTTTCTGTTTTTTTAAACTTTTTTTTGTTTTGTTTTGTTTTGTTTTTTTTTTGCATAGGGGGGAAAAAAACCCATAGTCGCTTTCAGTAAGTTGTACGTAGGCAGGAGCATCTGCTAAACAATAATGGCTGCATACAATGTTATAATCAAATATTGTGAGGCACCAGGGAAGCAACCAGCCGTGGGGGTGGGGCAGGGAACGGGGAGGGGCTCTACATGCAGGGGGGAGAGCTGGGGGGCTGACGGGGGGGGTTGATCCGAGAGCTTTGCCAACAAGGCACTGGCTAAAGCCGCCCATGAGATATACGCCCCGCGGCGCGGCCTTCCCTGGTGCCATGGTACGTGTGTAATGTGGAGCCGCAAGCAAGAAGCAAGAAACAGAGTAACTATGACTGTAATGGCCGTCCCGTAGCAACGGAAAGGAAGGAACAACAGAGCTTCCGAAGGAAATCAAAACCAAAGAAAAAAAACGAACGTTCCCCTCGGTCCCAGCGTATCTCCGAGAAATATCTGCTCCCTGGCGCTAGCCTCGCCGGCCTCGGCCTGGGGAAAACCCCGTGGGAAAGGACGTGCCGCCCCCAGCCCAGGAGACCCTGCCGTGCACGGCCAGCGGCGGGGGGTGCTAACCAGCTCTGGGGCCGGCCCGATGGCTTGGGGTGGCGGCGTTTTGAGCCTGGCAACCCGTGGCAGGATTCGAACGCCGCCCAAGCCGTGCCTTGGGGACCTGGGCCAAGGCCTAGCTGTGGCCATGGGTAGCTTCCCATTGGCTCCAGGAGGCCCGGCTCAGATGCCAGGGGAAAGACACCCCAGAATGTACCCGCCCCTGGCCCCTGCCCCGCCACCATTTTCCCACTAAGGAAGCCCTGGATTTTTTTCCGGACAAAGTTCGTGAGGCTTCATGAAACAAAAAACCTCCGCCCCCTCTGCTAATGATCCGGCGGGGTGGGTGTGGCTAAAATACTGACCCCGCCCCCCGCCGGGCCCCATCCCGACAGCATGGCAGAGGACGAAGCTGGGCTTTCCCTCGGACAGAGGCAGTGCTGAGTAGGAACCCCCCGTCCCTCCGGCTGCCCGCCCGCCAAAATCCTGGGCAGGGCAGGGCAAAAAAAAAAACAAAGAAACAAGAGAAGAGACGAGAAGGAAGCCAGCAGTAAGGAAGAGGCACTGCTTTGTCAGAATTTTTGGTATTGGTGTAGTTCAGATTCCTGCTGGCTGCTTCTCCTTCTCCTTCTTCTTCTTTTTTTTTTTTTGGTTGTGGTGTGTAAAACGGTGGCTGTTGTCGTTGTTAGTAACGAGAAGGGGCGGGGCTCTGCGGCGTGCAGGACCGCCAGAGCCAATCGGCCCAGGTCTGACACACGGGGAGGGGGAAGGATCTTGTGATCACGTGGATGTTCCCGACAGGAATTCCAGTCTTGTTAATCTACAAAGGTCTGGATTGGCCCAGTGAAGGGGACTTTAGTAAGTTCTCCTCCTACCCTGGGAGCCACCTCAGGGCAGGAGGGTGGGGGAGAGACTAGGGGCGACGTCCCTCGCTGGGTCCTTCGGCACAGCTCCCGTGCGGCCTCAATGGAGCCACAGGGCTTTCCCGCCCGCGCTTGCAGAGATTTAGGCACGTGCTTAGCTCAATGCACTCGGGGGAGCTCAGTCACTTCAGTGAGACCCCCCCGGCCCCGCTTCAGCACAGCGCTGTGTGGAACACGGCCGGACTCCAGCTTGGGCTGCACTAGCTGGCTGGACAGGGGCGTAAGACTCCTCTGCAGCAGGATTGGGGCCTTTTGTCCGCTGAGGATCCGCCCCCCAGGCCCCAATACTTCAGCTAAATATGGGAGGAAGTGGCAGCCAAGCCCCGAGATCCATGTGCAAGCTGAAGAGACAACGAGTCGCAATTTCCAACGCACATGACAACAAAACAAATGAGACCCTCGTTTGTGATATAAGGGACCTTGCCTGCTTGGGGGCCCGGGGCTGTGACGAAGGATCGTCTGCTCTTAGGGTCTATGCTCAGCCCCCAGCCTCCTTCCCTACACGAAACAAACGACATTAAAACCGGAACAGCTGGAGTATCATCTTCTCCAGAGAGGAGCAGGCGGGGTCCCCAAGGCTCTGAGCTCCAGCCCCCGTAGCACCATAGAGAGAGATATGTACATGGTTTTCTATTTATAGATCACGAGAACTTTTTGTGTTAGTTTTTTTAAAGTTGACAACAACAACAACGAACAAAATCAAGAACCCTCTAGAGAAACTGTAGTGCATGAACGAACTCAGCAAGCACCGTGCCTTGCCCGGCTGTGCATGGAGGGCACCAGCGGATGGGGGCTGTCTCTGCTTGGGGAGGGTTGAGGGTATGGCTCAGAGGCTGGAGGGAAGGAGATCTCCCTGGCCTAGGGTGTGACTTGGGATTGTCTCTCAGTGGAAGTTGGGGATTGGGACAGTTCAGAACCGCGGGAGGAAGTCTGGACTGGGTCCATCGCAGTCCCCGTCCGCCCTCCATGCCAGCGAAGGCTGCACAGGCTGCTCCCCAACCTGATTGTCTAGAGACTCGAGAAGAGCTAAAAGTTCCAGGCGTTTGTGTGGAGAAACAGCCCCTTGGCTTGACGCCGATGGGGTGTTTTCCTCTCCAGCCACCGCCCGTGCCCCTCCTCCCCCACGGGCCTGTCCTGCCCGTGCCTGGCACTGCCCCCCCAAGATCCTTGCCTTGCCAAGATATTTCCAGAGATCGTTGTGAACGGCTCTGTGTCTATTTCAACGGCTGAACTATGTGATTGTATCGATACAGCAGAGAAAGAAAAAAAATGAAACCACCAAACCCAACATCCCGTGCTAAGTGTCTACCGCGCGCAGTGACCTCTGCTCCCCAGCTCAGGCTGCTGCCTTGTTTGGAGTTCAAAAGTCACAGAGAAAAAAAAAATAACAAACCCCAAACCAAACCAAACGAACCCTCCAAGGGTACAAAAGACGATGGAGATGGAGACTGTGATGGAATTTGCATATTCCCTTCAGGCGGGGCCTGGGGGCCCGTCTCAGACAAGGGGGTGGAGGCCAGGGGGCCGAATTCTGCCCTGCGCACACCGGGGTAAATGAGGGGGTCGGTGAGTGCAGGATTGCCCTGCTGGTCTCTAGCAAGGAGCCCCAGCTTCAGACGCAATCAGCCCCCAGAACCTGAACCCAAACTCGGGCTCCAACCAGGCCTGGGGATCTGGGTCTGAACGCTTGTGCCTGGTCTCTGGGCTGTCTGATCACACGGCCCTCTCCCATCCCGGTCCCTCCTGCCTCGGTCTCCCCCTGGCTGGGCCCCTCCCCGGCCCCTGGGGCTGGGGTAACTAAGAAACGGCAAAGAAAAGTGTGGTGAGTGGAACAGTGCAAATTTTCCCAGGGGAGGAGGAGGGGGCGGTGTGTGCTTTCCTTTCATTGGTGGACGAGAAAGAACCCAATCAATTAGCCAATCCTGGTGCCCCCGCGCTGCTCAGCGCCCGTCTGGATTGGTCGGAACGTTTGGTAAGGTGCAATTTCTTCGTGGGGGATTTTTTTGTGGCCGTCTTTGAAATAAGCCAACAAAAATGAAGTGCTACAACTGGACAGTTCTGGGGTTGGGGTTGGTGGCCCTGAACCGGCCCAAAGATCTCGCCGGCCCAACAGCTGCCATCTGCAGAGCTGCCAGAAATCTGCAGGCTGCGAATGGAAAAACTGAAGCCGATCTTTACCCGGCAGAGAGCTGGTGTATTTCGGGTGGGCCAGGAAGCACGAGCGGTGCTGTGCACTCCCGCCACAGAGGGAGGCTGCTGTGTGCACCCGAAACAGAGCCATGCACAGGCCAAACCCCAGCTCAGCTCAGTGGGCGTTGTGCCTGCATGAGCAATTGGGCGTGATTGGAGGCTGACTCAGGCTGAGGGTCACCTGGTTAGGAGACACGTTCTCCTCTCCTATGCCTCATCCACCAAGAAAGCGTCCAGCGCCCCCTGCCTCCCCCCCTTCTTTTCCATGGTATGAACACAAAGCCAGTCGCTGTGTCAGGAGCTCTTGCACTAGGGGGTTGGATTGTTGTGGGGGTTACTGCCCAGCCCGGTGCCCGCAGAGCTGGTCACAGCGGGCGTGCGGCCTGCAAACTTGGTCACTTGTCGGTTAGGTTGCGGGTGATTTTTTTTGGTGGGGTTTTTTTAATCTGCTTTTCTTTTCTTTTTTGATTTTTTTTGGTCTTTTTAAAATAAACTACAGCTGCCCGCGTTGCATTGTCCTTGCAGAAAACAATACTGCACATTGCATAAAAAGATCCCCACAAGGCCTTTCCACGCATGCGTCCCGTGCTTCAAATCCCTCGCTCTCCGGCCCGCGGCACGGAGAATGCAACAATCAAAAAAAGACAAACCCATGAAGAGCTTTCTACGATTCTAGCCTTCCTCTGTCCCGGTCGCTCTCCCAGCCCCCCATCATCTAGCACGTTTGACACAAAAACCTGCCTCCTCAAACAAAGCCACATTTCGCTTCCGGCTCCGTGATTGTTCACGTCGTGTGCGTGTGGGTGTGGAACCGGCAGATGGCGTGAGCGAGGGGCGCCCGTACTACAGCGGCAAGGCGGTAGCGGCCTGCTGGCGCGGGGGATCCTTCTCCTGGGAGGAGATTCACCAGCACACGGTGACTCAAGCTCCCCAACGCTTATGTCCCACTTAAGGGCTGATGTGGCTGTAGGGCTGGTGCAAGACCTTAGCCCAGAGGGTTTTTAAAGCAGCGAGTCTTGCAGACGGCTCCGTCCACCTGTCCCCTCCTGGTGTTGGGCAGGGCCTGTCCCTGATCTCACTTGCACTGATGTAAAGCAGGCGTAACACAGTGGGAGAACCCGCGCAGTCAGTGAGACCCTCTGAGAGCAGCAGAAATGGGCCCAGAGCTGTCATGTCCAGCTGGAGGGGGACGCTCCCGGCATCTCCCAGCATTGCCAGCGCTCGCTGTTTTAATGGCCAGCCTTGTTGTCCTTTGCTCCCCCAGCTCACGGAGGCGGAGGATTAGGGAGAGCCTCAGCTTGCCTTACCGATCAAAAGGAATGGCAATGCTGGGTGTGTCGGGGGTGTGTGTGTGTGTGCTGGTTTGTGCCGTGTGGGATGGTCGCTGGCTGGAACGGGGACAATTTGTTGTAAGGTTTTTACCAAAAAAAGTTACTTTAATTTTCTTCCGCCTGCCTTCCAAGCCAGGCTGAGGCACTACGGAGCACCCACCGCTCACGGCAAGTGCCAGGGCCCGGACCGGGCCTGTGACACTCGGCTCTCTCACCTGCCCCTGTGCTGACTCAGCCCCACGGGGCCCGGGTGAGTCTCCTCCCGAGAACTGACGTTTATACATTTAAACGCGGTGATGTCTGGGGGGCTGCACCCCGGGCGTGTGAAGCCTGCCCTGGCTGGGGAGGGGTCTCTTTGATCTGGGCTCAGGGGGGTGAGAGAGGCAAGTGGCGAGCCCGGGGGCTGCTCCTGGTTCCAGAAGAACCCTGGGTCGTTGCCGTCACAGGGGGGAGAGAGACTCGCCTGGTGCCGGTGGCGTGGCCAGCGACGGGCACTGTCCCAGCAGAGCCTGGAGAGGCAACGGCCCTTGGGTTCCTCTGGAGCAGCCCGCCCAGCACTCACACATTATGCCTCTGATCTGGATGCTCGCACCCCTTGCTCCCCCTTCCTCTTCACTGCTGCCTGCTCCAACCCTGCCAGCCCAGCACGTCACAGACCCGCCATCTCCCTGAAAACGCCCCTCCGCTCCCGTCACACTGTGAAGCATGCAGGGCGGGGGGCTGCCGAGAGCCTGGCCATGTCCATCGCTGGGGACTGCCCCGCTCTCATCCTCTCCAGCCAGCGCCAATGACCCACCACCCCCGGGAGCCCAGCGTGGCTGCTGAGCGCGCTGGGTGTGCAGCAGGAGGCTCGGCACAGCAGGAGCTGGTGGAGTCTCCTCTCCAGGAGGTAAATCAATGTGATTTAAAAATAAAATCACCGGGAAGATAGAAACAATCCCCCAGCTGCCCTTGATTCTGAGGTCAGGCGGCCAAATCAGAGGCTGTGGGCCTGGCCTGGCTTCACAGCTCAGCTCGAGGATCCCGGTCCCCTTCCACCTTCAGAAGCATCTGCCCTTCTCAAAGGAAACACGGTGCTAATACCAGTGACGAATCCCCCACCACTACCACCCCACCAGAGCGTATGAGTGTCTCCTTCCCACCCACCAAGAGCTTGCTGTGGAAGGAGGGAGATTCTGCCGCCGTGCTCATTAACTTTGGTCAATTGAAAAAGAAAAGGAAAAACTACACAAAATCCCACCTCCCCCGTCCCACGCCACAAAACCCAGGCAATCCCTCCCACTGCACCGCGGGGTTGGATCAGTCACTGAGCGCCTCAGCTAACGGAGCTATCGATACAGACAAAACAGGTATTGCATATTTTTTTCATACAGGATGCACTTTGTATGAACAGCTGGAAGACGTATATGGGGGCAGCTGATAATAAACGGGACAGCCTGGCAACTCAGCGTCCAACGCAAGAAAAAAGAAACCAAGTGCATGGCTAACGTACGGAGAGCTGCCGCCTAATTTGGCCTGGACAAGGGGGGAGGCTGGGCGAGAGATGGCAAACGAGGGGGCATACCCGGGGGTCATTGCCAAGACAATCTTCCTGCTGGGAGCACTAGAGACCAGGAGGTGATTCTTAACCCCTCGGCTCGGCTCCCCCCTCGGACCTGCCTCAATCAGCCAAATGGCTCCAGGCCGGGGCTTTGTTTGTTTCACACCCCCCGTGCGAATTTCATTGGTTTCTGATTCTGAAACCCAGGAAGGTTCCCTGGTTATTTATTTCTGTGTCCTGTCTGCCAGTACGGAGGGGTCCAGATTTAACGCCTGATTACAAAACAAATGTACAGTCTTGGGGCAGACTTGTCATCTCAGTTATGCTGGTGTGAAACTGGAGTAACTCCACTGAATGTGAACGGGGTCACAATGGTTTGAAACTGGAGTAACTCCACTGAATGTAAACGGGGTCACAACGGTGTGAAACTGGAGTAACTCCACTGAATGTAAACGGGATCACAACGGTGTGAAACTGGAGTTACTCCACTGAATGTGAACAGGGTCACAAGGGTGTGAAACGGGAGTAACCCCATTGAAGCCAATGGGGCTACAAAGGCCGCAAGTTAGGCATAAGCAGGATCAGAAGGGGCGCGCCCCGGATTATGCCAGCATAGCTGAGCCTCGAGCCCAGCCCTATTCAACACCATCCCAACGTTTCTGAGCCGCGTGGAGCCCTCCCCAGGACGTCAGAACCGACACACGCGTCAAAAAGAAAATCGACAAACAACAGCCCCCAATTGAACCCTGAAGGGTTTGACAAATGGCGAAAAGTCTCCCCCCCCCTAATTTTACTACGAGAACCAGTGCATGCAGCTATTCCTGTGCAGTGATACCAGTACGGTTAATACTTAGTCTTAGAAGGCAAGGCACATCATGTGGTATCAAATTTCGTGCAAATTAGGAAACATGGATTTTTTAACTTTTTTTCTTTTATACATAATTTTTTGTAAGGGGGGGGGAAGGTAGAGCCAGTTATACAGTCTGCCATGCACATTATCAGCCAGTAGCTGATTGGTTGAGCTAGGTCACATGAGTTCCTGTTAAAGCACCATGCAGTTTATTTCTATTTTTTTTTTGTATTTTTAAATTTTTTCCCCCTCTCCATCAATTGCTTTTTTTTGGACTTCCTGCGTCAGCCCCTCCCACAGGGGGGCACCAGACATGAGGTCCCTCCGTCCCCCGCCAGATAAGGTCCCACCTTGGTGCTGGACCTGGTATGCAAGGTTTGGCCTCCCCATGGCTCCTTGGAACCAGCCAGTCTAGCTCCCAAAACCCAGCGCTGAGAGCAGGGTGCCTAATCCCCAGCCCTCCCCTGGAAGATGCAGGTGCTGGGATCCCATCAGCCGCGCTTTGCCTGTGGCTGGTCTGTCAGGCAGCACAGACCCTGCAAGCCGGGAGCCCCAGGTGTGCGCCACGCAGGCTAACTCGCCCCCAGCTCTGGGAAGCAGGACGTGTACCCGGGGCGGGCGCAAGGGCGCGTCCCTCTTCCTCTCGGTGTCTGACTCGCTGGCTGACTGAAAGTCACTTCCAAAGGCCCAAGCTCCTGCTGAGGGGGAGAAGCCAGCATCTCTGTGCCGGGCCTGCCAGAGGGGGGGCGGAAGGGAAGCTGGCAGGGGGCACAAGGAGGGGGAAGAAATAGTGGGAGAGAACCCCCCAAAACTGTACAAAGCCATAGGGGGCAGGCAAAGAGTTTGAGTCAAAGGAAAGTATCTCCGATTTTCACTGGAGCCAGTGCCTAGACGCTACTGGGGCTAGAGAGAGAGAGAGAGAGAGAGAGAGGGTGGGTGGGGACAGATAGATAGATAGATAGATAGATAGAGGGGGTGGGTGGAGATAGATAGATAGATGGAGATAGATAGATAGATAGATAGATAGAGGGTGGGTGGTGATAGATTAGATAGATAGATGGTGGGTGGGGATAGATAGATAGATAGATGGGGTGGGTGGAGATAGATAGATAGATAGATAGATAGATAGATAGATGGGGTGGGTGGAGATAGATAGATGATAGATAGATAGATAGAGGGTGGGTGGAGATAGATAGATAGATGGTGGAGATAGATAGATAGAGGGGTGGGTGGGGATAGATAGATAGATAGATAGATGGGGTGGGTGGAGATAGATAGATGATAGATAGATAGAGGGTGGGTGGGGATAGATAGATAGATGATGGAGATAGATAGATAGATAGATGGGGTGGGTGGAGATAGATAGATAGATAGATAGATAGAGGGGGTGGGTGGCGATAGATAGATAGATAGAGGGGGTGGGTGGGGATAGATAGATAGATAGAGGGGGTGGATGGAGATAGATAGATGGAGAGGGTGGGGAGAGATAGATAGATAGCTAGATAGAGGGGGTGGGTGGGGATAGATAGATAGATAGATAGATGGGGTGGGTGGAGATAGATAGATAGAGGGGGTGGGTGGCGAGAGATAGATGGAGGGGGATAGATAGATAGATAGATGGGGTGGATGGAGATAGATAGATAGATAGATGGGGTGGATGGAGATAGATAGAGGGGGTGGGTGGGGATAGATAGATAGATAGATAGATAGAGGGGGTGGGTGGGGATAGATAGATAGAGGGGGTGGGTGGAGATAGATAGATAGATAGATAGATGGGGTGGGTGGGGATAGATAGATAGAGGGCTGGGGTGGATAGATAGATAGATAGATGGGGTGGATGGAGATAGATAGATGGGGTGGGTGGGTTTAGATAGATAGATAGATAGATGGATGGGGTGGGGGGGGATAGATAGATAGATAGATAGATAGTGGGGGTGGGTGGAGATAGATAGATAGAGGGGGTGGGTGGGGATAGATAGATAGATAGATGGGGTGGGTGGGGATAGATAGATAGATGGGGTGGGTGGAGAGATAGATGATAGGGTGGGGGGGAGGGTGGGGTGGGATAGATAGATAGGATAGAGGGGGTGTGTGTGGATAGGTAATGAGATAGATATATATATCAGAATTTTTGAAGAGAAGGACCTGAGGCCCCCTCAAGGCCCCCCTGCACTCACTAGCATTTGCCAATTTTTGATCCCTGGGCCTCCCCCCTCTAGATAGATAGATGGGGTGGATGGAGATAGATAGATAGATAGAGGGGGTGGGTGGAGATAGATAGATAGATAGATAGATGGGGTGGGTGGAGATAGATATATAGATAGATATCGGGGGTGGGTGGCGATAGATAGATAGATAGATGGGGTGGGTGGGGATAGATAGATAGATAGATGGGGTGGATGGAGATAGATAGATAGATAGATGGGGTGGGTGGAGATAGATAGATAGAGGGGGTGGATGGAGATAGATAGATAGATAGAGGGGGTGGGTGGATATAGTTAGTTATATTGTGGGGGTGGCTGGTGATAGATAGATAGATAGAGGGGGTGGATGGAGATAGATAGATAGATAGATGGGGTGGATGGGGATAGATAGATAGATGGGGTGGGTGGAGATAGATAGATAGAGGGGGTGGGTGGAGATAGATAGATAGATGGGGTGGGTGGGGATAGATAGATAGATAGATAGATAGATAGATAGATAGAGGGGGTGGGTGGCGATAGATCGATAGATAGTTAGATGGGGTTGGTGGGGATAGATAGATAGAGGGGGTGGGTGGGGATAGATAGATAGATAGAGGGGGTGGGTGGGGATAGATAGAGAGGGATCGAGGGGCACTGGGCTGAGCAGGAAGCCATTGCGGTGGGCGGGCGGGGGGGTGTGTGTTAGAAATGATTGTCACCGGTGATCAGCATCTGCTGCAGCCTCGACTCCCCGGCAGGCAGCAGCGCGGGCTCTGTCTGGGCACCCCTGGAACGGACCCAGGGATCAGCCTCCGGGGCCGTGGGGGAGGATGAACCAGGGCTGTAAGTACCCTGGGTACCTCCTGGGCAGAGCGGGGACAGGAGGGGAGCCTGGCCTGGGGTGCGCAGGGCTGCAGGGCCAGGATGGATTTTCCTGCCGCCCTGGTGAGGACTCAGTCTGGGCCCAGCAGAGAAGCAGCACGAGTGGCTTGCAGGCACCTGGTGTTTCCCTGGCTCCCTTGTGCCGGGATGGCCCATTCGCAGCCTTCCTCTCCAGTCATCGCTCCTCTGCCATCCTCTTCCTCCTTTCCTGCTGGTTCTCTCCGTTAGGGAGTGTGCACGGCCCTCGGGCTGGGGATGCGCGGCCCCACAGCGCCCTTCTCCCCTCGCTGGGCGCAGCAGAGCCTGGAGCCGGGGAGCAGGACAGGGGCCGGCCAGCAGGAAGGAGCAGGGGGAGCAAAGGGCCGGTCTTGCTGTGCCCATGGAGAGACGGGGCTGTCGTCTGGGGCCAGCTCTAGACAGGGTCCCGTGCTGGTGGAGGTGGCTGTGAGTGGGGACGGGCTGACGCCCTGATGTTCAGGCATAGGGGCACTGACGGTCACTGAGGTGCCCAACTGGGAGTTGGGCACCTCACTCTCCTTTGGGCACCTCACTCTCCTTTGGGGATCTCCCCCTGTTTGTTGATGCCCTGTGGGCGCTGGGCTCTCCGAGGGCACCGCCAGGCGCTGGGCTATGCCAACAGGTGCTGGCAGTTGGGTGGCTCTGCCTCTGCCTGGATTCCTGACGTTTTGCTGCATGGCCTTGGGGCTCCCCCGAGACACCTGCCCTGCCGCTAGCCTTCCCCCGCCCCAGGTGTATCTATGGGCAGGAAGCGGGGGACAGCCCCTCGTTTCTCCACTTGCCTGCGTGACGCGGAGGAGACAGCAGCAGGGGCGCCAAGGGGCCCGGCTGCGCCGGAGGCGGGAGGGAGTAGCACGGTCCCGCCGCTGATCTAAGGCACTAACCGGCGGTGCTGCCTGCAGGGGAACAAGGCTGGGACGCCTCTCTCCGGGCCCCGCTGCATCTCCATCCCACCTGCTCTGCTCCCGCCTTCGCCTCCCCTCGGAGCCCGGCCTGCCCCGGAGATGGCCAGGGCTGGCTGCTGGAGAGAGCGATGCCGGGTTTGTACCCATGAGTGGATGCCTGGGGTCTTCTGTAGGCGAGCCCAGCAGCTCCCTAGCCACACGCCGCGCCCTTGCAGCGCCAATGAGCCTGGCCAGAGCAGGGCGAGGGAAGCTCTCCTCATCGCGGAGGGACAGACAGGAACTGGTGAGAAGCAGCTGTTGGACCTTTCGAGCGCTCTCCTAAGGAGCCCAGGCACAGCACGACATGGGCCAGGGAGGGAGGAGGGTGCTGGCCTGGTGAATTCGCTTGGCTCTCTGCCGTGACCCAACGGAGGCTCCGAGAATGTGCGGGTGCCTTTGTCCCGTACCAGCAGTGCCCCCCCAGGCAGGGCTGTTCCAGGGAGCCGAGTTCCCCCTCTCCCTGCTCACACTTTCGATTGCCAAAGGGCGCAGCCAGTGGCCCCGTTTCTCTTGCTGCTGCGTGAGGCACTCGTGAAAGGTTCGCTCGGCAGAGGCAGCCCTCCAACAACTGCCCGGCAACGGCGTCTCGCCCCCTCAGTGTCCTGGATCGGCGGGCGGAGTCCCGAACTGGCCTCTCCCTCGCCGAGCCCATCCCATGCTCCGGCTCGTGTGGTTTCATTTAGCTTCTCTCAGGCCCAGCCAGGAATGCCAGGGAACGGGGCCCAGTTTGTCTTCATGCTTCTCTGCGTGCGGAAGGGCTCTGTGTAACTCGAGAGCATCTCTCACCAACGCATGCTAATACCCTGGGACCCCCACGGCTCCCCCAGCCCTGCGGGCAGCCATGGAGGCACAGGTGAGAGCGGAGATGCTGCACCTCCACACGCCCGGCCCTTGCGGCTCTCTGAGCCTGCCGACGCCCAGGGGACGGCAGCAGACAATCGAGGCACTTGAACCAGTCAGGAACTGCGTTCTACCTCCCAGCTGGGTTTGCTGACGGCGGGGGCTGAGGAGTGACTGACCGGGGCGAAGGAAATGGGGAGGTCTGAGCTGAGCAGAGCCCAGCCCCAACCCATTTGAATTTAGGGCACCTTGCCTACCCAAGTCATGGATCCAAGGCCTACTCCAGCCCCACAAACGGGGGTGGGGGGTCCCATCTGTGGTGCATCCTCTCAGGAAGCAAATCATCTCGCTTAAAAAAAAAAAAAAATCTCCCAGCAAGCCAGTGCCGGGAGCTCCAATCTCCTGCTGCTGCTCTTTTTTTTATCATTCCCTCTTAAAAGTGCATTTCCTACAAAATGTGCAACACAATTGCAACCATCTCGCCACTAGTCTACATGGTACCTGTCCACAGGTGTGCATAGCTCTTTGTACACAGGTGCGTGGGGAAATCTCGCTCCGACCTTCCCTCCCCTCGGCCCGCCTGTCCCAGCCTAACTTTCCAGAGCCACGCGAGAAGAAGACTCGGTCCACACAAATCCCAGGCCCTGCCCTGGTAGCAGAGTCCAGCCCCGCCTCGCCCCCACACAAAGAGAGCTGCGGGCTTTTCAAACAGGCCCCGCATTTGCCAGGAGCTACGAGGCGTAAGCTCCAGTATGGAAAGTTTACCAGTGTGGCTACGTTGCCCCAGCCCCGCGCTATGGGCATGACACACGTAAGGGCGGAATAGCCCCACCCATGGGCTTCGACGGAGCCACGCCACACGCTCACTGCAGAGAGACAGACGGATTTGCTCCCGGCTGGCTCCGGCTGGCAGGGCTCGGCACCTGGGGAATGGCAGACGCCATCGGGAGAATTATTCCCAGAGGAGAGATTTGGAGTTTTGGACTCAGGTGTTTCAGCCGATCAGAAATTTCCATTTCCAAATGGAGCTCCAGGGCTAATTCCCAGAGCCTGTTAGTGCCAATCTGAACAGCAGCCTTGTGTCTGCTCCTTGTACATTCCAGCAGCCGGGCGGCGAGTCTCAGACCCGTCTCCTCCCTGCAGTGCTGGCTCGTGCCAAGGCTCCGAGCTGTGGAAACGTCTCCCCTTGAGCCAGTGCCCTGCTCCCCGGTTCCTCGCCTGGAACGTGCAGAGGAGCCCAGCCTGCGGCTCAGCTCAGGGACAGCAGAGTTCTGTCAGTAGCCAAGTTACCCCGCCCCTTCTGCAGCCGGTAGTGCCCAAGGGGCTCCGGCCCGTGTCCCCCCGCCACCCCCGCTTCCCCACAACGCCGCTCCTGTGGGGTACTGGAAAGCAGCACCAAGATCCCAGGAGGGCTCCGTTCCCCACCCGAAAGAAGAGCATTTAATGGCATCGAGTATTTAAGAAAAACCAAAGCAAAGGCGAACGCGTTGTCCGAACTCTGGGCCAGCGGGTGGCTGGAGGCGTCTTGGCTGGGGTGGAACGGGGAGCAACAGCGCTAAGGAGCACTCGCCCGCGCCAGCCAGCACCTCTGGTTCAGAAACAACTAGATGCCTTGGTCCTTTGTCTTCCCAGCCCGCCCCAGCACCCTCCTGGAACGTAAACAGTTTGCTGAGGAGGGTGGGCTGGGGTGGGCTGGGGGAACCTGGGAAATTTGTTCTTTTCTACTCACGAGAGGCGAGAACGAAAGAGGAAATCAGAAAGACAATTTTGCATATACAACCCTTTGGAGAAGTGCAGGCGAGACTCCGGCGCTGCTGCTGCTGCTGGGAGAGACCTGTGTGATGAGCTGTGTCCGTTCTCTTCCCAGGAGGTCGGCCGGCCGGCAGGGCGAATAGTGTTTCTGGCAAACGGGACTCCGCGTCGCCGCGCGTGTGGATCGCTGTTTTGTCTGTAGGGTTCTTGTTTGTTTTTACTTTTTAAAAAAGTTTGAACCTTTTCCTTCCTTCCTTCCTTGTAACGTCTTGGGTGTGGGTCTCGTTTTCTTTTTGTCGTCGTCGTCGTCATCGTTAATTCGCTCTCTCCATCTTCACCGAAAGGCTGGGCCTGGGGCTGTGTTACTTGTTTTCCTCTCGAGACGCCCAAAGCAGAGGAGAAGGGAGGCGACGGGACGGGGCAGCTGCGATTATCCCAGGTACCAGGACTGAGCAGGAAAGAAAGAACAGATGCCGCTGTTACTGATTTGCATACAAGCCCCTCCCTCCACTCCCAGCAAAGGCTGATGGGAGCTCGTAAGCCTCAGCCTCAGCTTTCAATTTATTAGAAGCCAAGGGACCCGACCCCCATGGTCACTGGTTTGAACTGGGCTCAGGGGTTACCTGGGTCACTGCAGGGCTCGCTGGTGCCCCTCGCCTGCCATCTCTGAGCTCGGGCACTGGGGAGGGGACGTGCAGCTACTCCTGGCCCATCTCAGGCAAATCACTTACTCCCTGTGCCTCAGTTTCATTTCCAAAGGGGGGAGGGGGGGTCATGTGTGGTGTGTGAGGTCTGGGCTCTGCCAGGCAGGGAGGGAGCGAATGCCCCAGCCTGGCCCCAGTCAGGTGCCGATAGTGTCTGCTGAGCTCAGCCGTGGCCCGTGGAGACGACCCCACTCAGCTAGATCGCACCATCCCGCAGGTCCTCGCAGTCAGCCAGCTCCCGACAGCCCTGCTTTTCTCCTCCCTTCCCTACTGTTCTCACCCTCTGCTGCCTCTGCCCCCTCCAGCACCACCCGATCAGCTCCTCACGGCGACAGAACCTGCCCCGCAGGACATACGGAGCCACGGGCCGAGGCCAGAAGCTTTCTGAAAAAGCACCGAGCGCATCACAACGCTGCCGAGAGGGGTGTCAGCATTAGCTCCAAGCTACAGGTGGGGAAACTGAGGCACAAACCCCAGAGGACAACACTGTAGCTGCTGAGCGTCTCTGAAGACAAGGGCCTAACTGACGCAAAGTGAGTCGCTGGTGGAACGGGGGCTCGGAGGCAGGGTTCCTGACCCCTAGCCTAGCCCGCCGATCCTCCAGCCACACCACCTCCCACCCACCAGAAAGCCACAGAATGGGAGACACCCCCCCGTCTCAGAGGAGTCACCCCCAACCCATCCATCAATCAGCACCTGCTTTTATCGGGGGAAAGTGTGTTTCAGGTCGAGACCAGGCGAACCCTGAGAGACCTCGACCCACCTGGGAGGTATTTGGGGAAATTCTGAAAACAGGGCAGGAGGATCCCATGTGGGAACCGGCCTGAGAAGTGTGGCCCTGAGAGGAACAGGCCCCAGGGCCCTGGAGTCCTGGCAGCTCCGGCTGATAATCCTGTTCTGACGTACATCCCGCTCCATCCTCACCCCAGCTGGGCTCCAGCAGCTCTTCTGTCTCCCTGGGCTTACCCCTCCGCCGAGGCCCAGCCTATTCCAACCCAAGAAGAGCAGGTGGAAAAGTGACCTCAACGTGCCCTTTAGGCCTCACTCTTTTGCAGCCGCTGAGGATGGGGGCCTCTTGGGAAGGGGGTTCTCATGGAGAAACGATCAGAAGCTGCATCCCAAAAGGGGGGAAAAAATCATAGGCAGGAGTTGTAGACCAAGCTGGATGAGCAAACATCTCAGAGAGGTGATTAAGAAAAAGCAGAAAGCCTACAAGGAGTGGAAGATAGGAGGGATCAGCAAGGAAAGCTACTTCATTGAGATCAGAACATGTAGGGATGAAGTGAGAAAGGCCAAAAGCCATGTGGAGTTGGACCTTGCAAAGGGAATTAAAACCAATAGTAAAAGGTTCTATAGCCATATAAATAAGAAGAAAACAAAGAAGGAAGAAGTGGGACCACTAAACACTGAGGTTGGAGTGGAGGTTAAGGATAATCTAGGCATGGCCCAATATCTAAACAAATACTTTGCCTCAGTCTTTAATGAGGCTAATGAGGAGCTTAGGGATAATGGGAGGATGACAAATGGGAATGAGGATATGAAGGTAGATATTACCACATCCGACGTAGAAGCCAAACTCGAACAGTTTAATAGGACGAAATCGGAGGGCCCAGATAATCTTCATCCAAGAATATTAAAGGAACTGGCACATGAAATTGCAAGCCCATTAGCAAGAATTTTTAATGAATCAGTAAACTCAGGTGTTGTACCGTATGACTGGAGAATTGCTAACATAGTTCCTATTTTTAAGAAAGGGAGAAAACGTGATCCAAGTAACTATAGGCCTGTTAATTTGACATCTGTAGCATGTAAGGTCTTGGAAAAAAATTTGAAGGAGAAAGTAGTTAAGGACATTGAGGTCAATGGTAATTGGGACAAAATATAACATGGTTTTACAAAAGGTAGATCGTGCCAAACCAACCTGATCTCCTTCTTTGAGAAGGTAACAGATTTTTTAGACAAAGGAAACGCAGTGGATCTAATTTACCTTGATTTCAGTAAGGCATTTGATACAGTTCCACATGGGGAATGATTAGTTAAATTGGAAAAGATGGGGGATCAGTATGAAAATTGAAAGGTGGATAAGGAACTGGTTAAAGGGGAGACTACAACGGGTTGTACTGAAAGGTGAACTGTCAGGCTGGAAGGTTAGTAGTGGATTTCCTCAGGGATCGGTTTTGGGACCAATCGTATTTAATCTTTTTATTACTGACCTGGGCACAAAAAGTGGGAATGTGCTAATAAAGTTTGTGGATGACACAAAGCTGGGAGGTATTGCTAACACAGAGAAGGACCAGGATATCATACAGGAAGATCTGGATGACCTTGTAAACTGGAGTAATAGTAATAGGATGAAATTTAATAGTGAAAAGTGCAAGGTCATGCATTTAGGGATTAATAACAAGAATTTTGGTTATAAATTGGGGACGCATCAGTTGGAAGTAACGGAGGAGGAGAAGGACCTCGGAGTATTGGTTGATCACTGGATGACTATGAGCTGCCAATGTGACATGAAAATGCGGTTTTAGGATGCATCAGGCGAGGTATTTCCAGCAAAGATAAGGAGGTGTTAGTACCGTTATACAAGGCACTGGTGAGACCTCATCTGGAATATTGTGTGCAGTTCTGGTCTCCCATGTTTAAGAAGGATGAATTCAAACTGGAACAGGTACTGAGAAGGGCTGCTAGGATGATCCGAGGAATGGAAAACCTGTGTTATGAAAGGAGACTGAAAGAGCTTGGCTTGTTTAGCCTAACCAAAAGAAGGCTGAGGGGGGATATGACGGCTCTTTATAAATATATCAGAGGAATAAATATCAGGGAGGGAATTATTTAAGCTTAGTACCAATGTGGACACAAGAACAAATGGATATAAACTGGACACTAGAAAGTTTAGACTTGAAATTAGACGAAGGTTTCTAACCATTAGAAGTTCTGGAACAGCCTTCCAAGGGGAGTAGTGGGGGCAAAAGACACATCTGGCTTCAAGACTAAGCTTGATAAGTTTATGGAGGGGGTGGTATGATGGGATAGCCTAATTTTGGCAATTAATTGATCTTTGATTATTAGCAGGTAAATATGTCCAGTGGTCTGTGATGGGATGTTAGATGGGGTGGGATCTGAGTTACTACAGAGAATTCCTTCCTGGGTGCTGGCTGGTGAGTCTTGCCCACATGCTCAGGGTTTAGCTGATCACCATATTTGGGGTCGGGAAGGAATTTTCCTCCAGGGCAGATTGGCAGAGGCCCTGGAGGTTTTTCGCCTTCCTCTGCAGCGTGGGGCACGGGTCACTTGCTGGAGGATTCTCTGCAGCTTGAGGTCTTTAAACCACGATTTGAGGACTTCAGTAACTCAGACATAGGTCAGGGGTTTGTTACAGGAGTGGGTGGGTGAGATTCTGGGGCCTGCATTGTGCAGGACGTCAGACTAGATGATCATAATGGTCCCTTCTGATCTTAAGTCTATGAATCTATGAGGGAAAAGGGCTGATTTTTTTAACAGGCTGTTTTCTGGTGTGGGGGGCTTAGGGAGCATGGACCAGTGGTTAGAGCATGAGCCTCGGACTCCAGAGACCTGAGTTCAGATCCCTCCTATACCACAGACTTGAGCGCTGGGTGGCGACAGCTGGCTCCATTGAGCTGAATGGGAGTTTTGCCCTTGACTCCAATGGGGCCAGGGCTTCAGTCCCACTCTATGCAGTTGGGATAAGAGCACATCCCGGCCTCACGGGGCATTATGAGGCTAAAGACTGTGAGATGCCCAGAGGCTACGGTGATGAGAGCCAGATAAGTACCTAAGACAGACTCCCTGGGGAGGAGCAGGAGGATGAGTCTGGCTCAGCCGACAGGGGGCTGGAGCGTTACATTTTTTAACACAGAGAGTTTTTCTCCCAAGGGTTTTTCGAGTGTTTGAGTCACGCGGGCACTGAGCAAACCCAGCACAGTTCAGCGCTTTCAGTACAAGCTCTTCCCTCGCAGCTGATCTGGAGTCACACCCTCCTCCCTCCTGCTAGCCCCCGCCTCCAGAGAGCATCCCTGGGTGCAGAGGTGCCGACTTTCTGATTTCCCTGGGGGTGCTCGACCCCTGCTCTGCCCCAAGCCCCACCCCCACTCGACCCCTTCCCCCAAGGCCCCACTCCTCCCCCTCTCCCCCAGTGCCTCCTGCCTGCTGCTGAACAGCTGATCAGCAGTGGGCAGGAGAGGAGCTGATTGGTGGGGCCTGCTGGTGCTGAACACCCATGGGTGCTCCAGGCCTATGCCTGGGTGCACAAGCCTGGGATCTCCAAGGTGCCCCCTACAGGGACAAGCAGCCCTCCCAGGCCCACTTTCCACACCACCAGGGCCCAAGGCCCATCAGTGAGTCCTCAGGGCAGGGTCCCCTCTATGGGCTACATACTCTGTGCGACCTCTGGCCGGGAAGCCAGCAGCCCCCTGCCACTCTTCTATCTGCAGCTCCCGCCCCCATGGCAGCCGTGGGGTGCGCCAGCGGGGGAGGAGAGGGACTGAAGGGATGTAAAAGTCTCCATTAGTACCACGGCTGCCTCTGCTCCTCAGAGCAGGGCCTGTAACTTGCCAGCTTCCTCTACAATCACAGAGCTTCCCGCCTCGCTAGCTGGCACTGGGTGGGTGCCCGCGGTGCGAGCTGCCCTCCAAAACCCAGCCCCAGAGGCGGGGGGCGTCCGCCTGCTGCAGGGAAGCCAGGGCTCAGGTGTGGTTTGAGTCCCGCCCCAATTAGCCAAGGGGAGGGTGGTTTACAGGGCAGGGCTGACCCCTCCTGCCAGCCCCAGCCAGGGGAGCCACAGGGCAGCGGAGCCGAGCCCCTCTCAGCGGCCCTGCATGCACAGCCCGGGTCCCTCCTCCCGTCCCAACAGCTCCTGTCACGATTTCTGCTCCTTGCTGCCTTTCCCCGCAAACGTTCAGTTCTTACCCCGCCCCATGGCTAAATACAGCGAGGGATGGGGAGAGGGGAGCAGTACCCCAGTGCAAAGGCATGGACAGCTCCCCAGCCCCAGGCGCCGCATGGCAATGTCCCGGTGGGTGGTTACGCACTGTGCACCTGCCTTTGCCTCAGTGTCCCCAGCTTGCCCCCAGCCCCCAGCTGGCTCCTGGGACGGGCTTTCTCCCGCTCTCCATGGCTCTTAGTTAGAGCCCCCAGGCAGGGCCCTGTGTGCTAGGGGCTGTACATGCAGATAACAGGTGGGGAAAGAGAGCATGGAAGTGCCTGGCCCAGTGTCGCTCAGCAGGGCCATGGCAGAGCTGGGACCGGAAGGCAGGTTGCCTGAGTTCCCATCCGGTGCTCCCCGCCAAGAGCCCCTGCCCCGCTCGCCTGCCTGTCTGTTGTGGGGAACCGAAGCCTTGCGAGCTGGGTACGCGAGCCCTGCGAGTGGGCCAGGCGCGGTCAGCTGGTGTAAAGGGAATTTCAGCAGAGGTTCTGCAGATTTACACCAGCTGAGGATCTGGCCCCGAGTGGACCAACGACCTCAGTGTTAGGGCTCAGGCTGCCGGCGTCTGCAGCATATTTCCCCGTCGCTGTGTGTCGGGGTGCAGGGGAGTGCAGTGCACTGGGCCAAACCCCTCCTGGGTGCCAGCCCCCACCCTGACGGGGCGAGCCAGGGATGGAGGCTCAGTTCCTGCACCGCTGCCAGCATGGGGAGGCCCCACCAGCACCTCCAGTAGGGGGCAGCAATGCTGGGTCCTGGAAAGGGGCAGCCCCTTGCAGGGACTGCCTGGGGGGCCACACCACAGCCCAGGGCCCCCTCGTGCCGTGGCCCAGCCCCACATCGTTGATCCAGAGGTTTTAAAGCTGGATCAGCCAATACCTCTGAGCCCGTTACCCCGGCACCGGGCGAGTGCATTGGCCCTGTTTCACTGTGTGCCTGGCTCCCCCTCTGCCGAGAGTCCCGTCCCCGTCGGGGCGAGTGACAGCAGAGTTGTTTCTCTCACGGTCCGTTGCAATGGGAGATTTTCACCTCCAGCCGTTGGTCTTTGCTCTGCCCGGTCACAGAGCCGTTAGGCCCTGGGTTTCTCCTCACCACGGTGCTTAGACGCTGTAATCGAGTCCCCTTCTAACAGGCCAGACCGAGCTCCGCCAGTCCCGCACCACCGGGCATTCCCTCCAGCCCTCAGATCCCTTCTGCGGCTCTTTTCTGCACCAACCCCCCTTTTTAACCATCCTCTTTATATTGCGGACCCAGACCTGGGTGCGGTGTCCAGGATCGACTCACCACCGCCAGGCGCAGAGCTACAATCACCTCCCTGCTCCCCCCCGCCACGCCCCTCTAGCTGGCCACAGGTCCCACTAGCCTCACAGTGGGGTGCTGGTCCACTCTGACCCCTAACTCCTTTAGGGTCGCTGCTTCCCAGATCCAGGCCCCAGCCCGGCCTTCCTTGCTCCCCGCTGTAGAGCTGGGAACGGGCCCAGCTTGCTCTGTCCTCGGCGCACGTTCCCATGGAGCCAATCCTGCCTTACCCACAAAGGTCACCGGCAGGATTTCATGGTCAAGCTCCTGAATAGCATCAGGCCTAGGCCTGCCTGGCAGCACCCACTAGATAACGCCTGGAACTCCTCCTGGGGCAGCTGTTACTCCAATCTCCCTGCGCTCGGCTGCTATTGTGCAGGCTCATTTTTCCCCAAGGGGCTGGGGCGGGGGGCGGCGTGGGCTGCTGGTGCCTCCCTCATGCCGCCCTGGCATTCTCGATCTGGCCCCACGTGTGCGGCCCCTAGACTCTGCCAAGGTTGTGCATTGTGGGGCAGAACCGGCTCCAGAATCTAGAGCCGTGCCCCAGCACCAGCCAGGGCCCTGCCACAAACTCCTCCGGCTCCTACCCCCGCACAGGGTCCCCAGAGCCGGGACTCCCTGAGCCCTCCTCAATCCCACGAGTCACCGGCTCCTCCCCTGTGCCGGGCGTCTGGCTGGCTGGGGAGTGCTCAGCCAGGCTCTGCGGCCAGGCTGGAGGGGCTGGGGCAGGCCAGCTGAGAGGGCTCCTGCCCTGCCGCCTTGAGAGAATCGCTGCTGCCCTCGACTGGCCTCCTCTGTGTTGCTCCCTAAGTCCCCCAAGTTCAAGTTCATCCTGCGATTACCTCATGTCTGGTTTCCGTTGGCAACCAGACGGCTCTGGGCGTGACCCTCCTGCTGCAGGCAGCGGGCTCTGGCTCTCCCCGCCTGGATTCCCTGGCCTCTTCCTTCCACCTCTCCCTGGCCAGCCGCTTGCTCTCCTTTAACCCTCCAGCTGAACAGCACCTTGACTGCCTAGTGGTTAGAGCAGGGGTGGGGGGGGGACCAGCATTCCTAGGGCCCAAAGCTGCGGCTTTTCCATATACTGTGCCGCTGACTCCCACAGGACCGGGCCCCTGGGTTCTGTTCCTCATTGAGCCACATCACGTCCCTGCTCCGTGCCTCAATTTCCCTTCCCAACCCGTGGCTTTTAGCCTTGCCAGCTCTTCGGGTCAGGGACGGCCTCCCACTGCAGTGCCTGGCGCAACGGGGTCCCGAGCTGCACTGGTGCTGCTATGATACAAATCAGTGCGAACACAAGCAATGAACCTCACTGCCCCCCTGCTAATAAAACTCAGCTGTCTCTCGGCGAGTTGGATTCATTCATGTTATAATAGTACATTGAAATCCTTGGATGAAAGATCTATCTATCTATCTATCTATCTATCTATCTATCTATCTATCTATCTATCTATTTTGTGAGGGAGCATGAGATGCAAACACACTCTAATAAACATTCTCTAAACTTAGGCCAATAATGAAACACACACAAAGAACAAACAAACACCCCCCCACCCCTGGGGAAGAGTTAAAATAATGCAGGCAGACGGCAGCAGCTGGGTCAGGGGTATCCAGTTTATTGCCCTGAATGCAGCCCATCCGTACATGAATATTTGGTGCATGCAGCTCCGGGCCCTCGGACACCGAGTATGGGCTCTGGAGACTGGAGTGACTGAACTGGAGGAGCTCAGGGAGACAGCCAGGGACACAGTCCAGGCTTTCCGGGACACAGCAGAGCAGGCCCAGCCCCAGTCTGGCAGCTTCTGTGCTACTGGGGAGGGTGAAAGTCTCGGGGAAGGAGAACAGAGGGAAACTGAGTCCTGTAGTTGGGACCCTCCTTCCAGAAGATGTCCTGGTATCCTCTCGCACTGAGGAAACCCCTCCAGGGGAGGGGACCCTGTTGTTAGGAAGAGACAGGAGACAGTAATGGGGGGTTGGTTATTAGAGAGTTGGGTTGTGATGACCGGGAGAACCACACGGGGAATTGCCTGCTGGGTGCGAATGTTGTGGATCTCTAGACAGACTTCAGTGCCGTGCTGGGGAGGAGCTGCCGGTCGTGGTACATGTAGGTACCAGTGACGTAGGGAAGGGCAGGAGGGATGTCCTGGAGGGCAAATTTAGGCTGCTAGGTCAGAGATTTGAGTCCAGACCCTCCCTGGGAGCATTCTCTGAAATGTTTCCAGTTCCACGCACGGGGCCAGTAAGACGGGCAGAACTGCAGGGCCCCAGCGCGTGGATGAGACCATGGTGCTGGGAGGACCCGGGGAACCATGTGGGGAAGGAGGAGCCTGTACAGGAAGGATGGGCTGCACCGAAGCCAAAACAGAACCAGATTGCTGGCGTGGCAAATTCAGCCGTTCATCGAGGAGGGGGGAGCTGAGAGATGCACAGGAGCCAGGGCCGGCTCCAGACCCCAGTGTGCCAAGCGCGCGCTTGGGGCAGCATTTTGCCGGCAGGGCGGCAGCCGGCTCCAGCGGACCTTCCGCAGTCATGCCTGCCGGAGGTCCACCGGAGCAGCGGGACCAGTGGACCTCCCACAGGCATGACTGCGGAGGGTTCGCTGGTCCCGCGGCTCCACCACAGGCATGTCTGCAAGAGGTCCCCTGGAGCCGCGGGACCGGCGACCGCCAGAGCGTGCCCCGCGGCGTGCTGCCCTGCTTGGGGCGGCGGGATTCCTAGAGCCGCCCCTGACAGGAGCACACGGTTCTGAGACATCCCTTAGGGGAGGATTTACTGAAGGGGATTCTCTACATCCTAGTAAAGAGGAGGGGATAGAGGCTGATAACGTGCAGGTAGGAACGGCAGAGAAACAGTCAAATGAAAGAGTCCCATTCAATGACATCACACGAAGGCAGACAACTAACTAGCGACAAATGTTCTACATGCTTGTACACAGATGCTAGAAGTCTAAATATTAAGATGGGTGAAGTTGAGCACCTGGTATTAAATGAGGCTATTGATACAGGCGGCATCACAGAAACCTGGTGGAAGGATGATAACCGGGACATTGTAATACCGGGGTACAATATATACGGGACTGGCAGAGTAGCTGCGCTGGTGGGTGAGCGGCGCTGTATGTGAAGGGAAGCACAGAGTCAAATATAGTGAAAATCAGACTCAGACGGTACCAGAGAATCTCTGTGGATAGAAATTCCATGCGTGAATAAGCACAGAGCAGTAGGAATGAATTACCGACCCCCTGACCAGGATGGTGACTGTGACTGTGACAGGCTCAGGGAGATTAGAGAGGGTGCAGTAACAATTGGGGATTTCATCTCTCCCCATACTGAGTGGGGACATGTCACCACAGGACAGGGTGCAGAGACACATTTCTAGACACCGTTAATGGCTGCTTGGAGCAGCTAGTCCCGGAACCCACCTGGGGAGAGGCCCAGGTGATTCAGTCCCAGGTGCAAACAGGATCTGCTCCAAGAGGTGAACAGAGCTGAGCGGCTCACTGGTAGCTCCCACAAGGTAACATCCTTCGGGGTGGGGGGAAGAAATACCAAAGTAACCCACCCCAGGAGCATTTCCCTGCAGAACGGGGAGCTCCACAAACACGAGGAGGCTGGTGAAACGGACGTGAAAAGGAACAGTCACAGGAGTGAAACGCTTGCAAGCTGCATGGAAATGATTTCAAACACCATAACAGAGGCTCAAATGAAATGTAGGCCCCAGATTTAAAAAAAAAAAACCCACTAAGAGGCCCCGCAAAAGGCCGCCATGGCTGACCAACAGAGTAAAAGAGGTTTCAGAGTAGCAGCCGTGTTAGAGTAAAAGAGGTGGCTAGCGACAAAAAGAATCTGTTACAAATGCGACGTCCAATCCTACGGGGGAAAACAGAAAGGCCCATTAGAAAGGGGTCACTTCTGGCTGCAGCCACAGTTGTCAGGTTTATGGAAATCCCTAAAACTAGGAGACTTTGATTCACAGAAGCAATTTGGTGCTTGTGTATTTACTATCACAGCCCTGCCCCCGATCAATTCAGTTCCATTTGGTCAAGACTTCCCCTATTTAACACTGGGTGCAGTCAAATGCCCCATCTGATTCCTCCTCTAGCACTCAGATACAGGCTGGAAATCCTGGCCCTGGGTAGAGTGTGATACAAAAGTGATGCATCAAGAGCTAACAAGACCAGCAGCAGACTGGATATGCAATGAATGTCCGGTGGGCACGTGTGACACCAGCAGGCCGATCGTGCTGGTGAAGCACCATCAGCGGGTGACCCGACCCCGGGCTGGAGAGAGGATTAGCTTCAGGCCGGTCTGAGAATCCAGTGCGTCATTAGCTGTGGGGATGGTGGTTCCCACGACCTGGGCTCTGCCTCGACCCGCACCCACGTGGCTCGAGGCTCACAGACATCGGGAAGAGCTGGGTCAGTGCCACTGTGCCTGCAGTGGGGCAGGGCTGGAGAGAGGTGAGGGCAATGGGGCGAAGGTGGCATGAAGCCGCTTTGGGCTACCCCGGCCTGGTTCTCCAGTGCCCTGCGCCTCGGGTCACCTGGGCAAAGCCAGTGCCAAGTGTTGCCATCGTCCCCACTTGGGGGCAACTTATGCCCACTTGGCACTGGTGCAAATGAGGACACAAGGTGTAGGGCACTGGAGAACCAGCTCCCCCCCAGCCCCACACTGTGGGGGAGAGAAGACGGATGCACCAGTGGTTAGAGTGACGGTCTAGGACTCAGGAACCTGGGTTCAATTCCCTGCTCTGCCACAAACTTCCTGTGTGACCTTGGGCATGTCGCCTGGCCTCTCTGTGCCTCGGTTTCCCCACCTGTACAGTGGGGATAACAGCCTTGCCCTGCCGCCCAGAGGGTTGGTGGGTTAATTCATTGGTGGGAAGTGCTCAGACACTGCAGCCTGAGGGTCTCAGGAAGAGCTATGTCCGGGTCTGGCCTGGCCCTGGGTAAGTTAGAGCAGCCTCAGGGGTTGGGGGGCAGCTTGCCCTGCTGCTGTGCCTGCGCTGTGGATGACACAGAGTGATGCTGGCCGGGGGCAGCACCCAGTGTAGCATGTGCCCAGGCAGTGCAGAACCGGCGCTGATTGCTCCTCACGTGATTTGCCCACGTTCATCCCTGGCCCCCAGTAAGCCAGGGCTCTGGCTGCCTGAGGTTTGGGTTTCTGCTCTAAGCAGGCCCAATGGGAGCCCTCCCAAGTTCCGCTTTGGCAGGGCACGCCCGGGGCAGGCCAGTTCGCCATATGGTCCATGCAAAACCCGTCAGCTTGCTCCAGGCAGCGGAAGCAGGAACCAGACGGTGTATCCTGTGCGGACAGAGCTCCTGCCCCCAAGCTCCAGGGTGCCTGACCTGCAGCTGTCTGAGCCTTGGCCTATAGTCACTTCGCCTTGGTTGTGTCGCCGGCATTTCGACTTCCACAGCGGCTTTGAATCAAGATCCCATCTCCTCTGGAGGGGCCTCAGACTGCCAGGATGGGGCAGCAGCGTGTGGCTCCCCGGGCTCCTCTGGTATCTCCATGGATGAACATGTGCCGTTTCCTGGGGCCTGCAGCCGGGCCGGGCCATCCCACCGGCTCTTAGACCCCTGCGGCCGACCAAGTATCTGGACTAGGCTCCGAATCTGAGCTCCCTCGAAGCGGGGTGGGGCAGCGCTGGGGCCGACATTCCAGCACGGACCGCCCGGGAGGCCAGCCCGGGCAGGGCTTGGATGAGAGACCTTCACAGCAAATCCACAGTGCTGCAGGGAGCGGGGGGCTCTGTAGGGGGCGCTCCCCCTCCCGCCCACTGCTGACCCCAGTGCGGCGCTGGGCGGGTGGAGGGGCCAGTAGAAGGCGCGTCCCTCTGAGCAAGATGAGGTGTAAACCCAAGATCCTGATCCTTCGAGCTCATCAAGGATCTGGATTTTGTTTGCAAGCGCTGGGCCAAATGCCCTTGTGGGGCGATTACAGCCAGCCTCCCCCGCACGGCCCCGGGCAGCCGCCCATGGACCCTAGACGCTTCTTCGCCGTCCGCCCTCTGCCTTGGGGCGAGATTGCCGGGCAAGATTTCCCCGCTGCTGTGCCTCGCCCCAGAGGGTGACGTGAGCCGTAGCCCGCACAGGCAGATGGCCGGAAGGGTCTCTCCCTTTGGAGTGTGGCAGGGGCAGTCCCAGCTCCTGCGTGTGGGCCCGGGGCGCGGTAACCGCCTGGCATGGAAACGCGGCCGGTTGGCTTGGGCAGTTGGCAGATTCCCAGCCTCTCCCTGCAGAGCAGAGCTGGGGGCTGGGGCTGCAGGCGCCGTGTATGCTCAGGGGATGATCCAGGTCCAGTGCTCCCTGCTCCCCTGCCCCTGCTTTGGGGGGACGGGAGCTGGGAGACGGTCTCCTCACTGCCAGGAGTGAACGGGGCACACGGTGCCCTTTGTGCTGCCCGTGGCGACAAGGCTCAGTTTCCCCATCGCCCTCTGTGCCTGGCTCAGCCCTGCCGAAGAGCGTCACAGGGGCCCGGCTCCCCTGGGCTCTGCTCAGATGTTCCAGAAGGTCCCTCGCTTTGCCTCTTCCAGTCGGAGACAGGCAGCGCCAGCGAGAGGCAGGCCCCACAGGCCGAGGTAGGCAGTGCGGTCTAGTGGGTAGAGCTCTGGCCTGGGACTCAGGAAACCTGGGTGCGATTCCTGACCGCCACTGCTCAGGCAAGTCCTTCCCCTCGTCCCTTTGTCTGCTTGTCCCGTTAGACTGGAGGGGAGTCTCGTCCCATGTATACAGAGCCTAGCACACCGGCGTGGTGGCTTGGGGGTGCTCCCCTAACTATGGCCCAGGCTGGCTCGGCTGTAGTCTGAGGCCTTGGCCCCAGACCCAGATGTTCCCCTGGGGCAGCCCGAGGGAAGCCCTCTCGCTTGAGTCGTTTGGAGAAATCGAGCAGCCGAGACGGGAAAACATTTGTGATGAGAACCCAGCGGAGCCCCTCAGATCTGACCTGGGAACCAAACCTCTCTCGTTCCCAGGCGGAGAGGTGACCCCAGGAAAATGGCCCCAGCATCTTGCTGGGGGTTCCAGACAAGCCGGGCCATGCACAGCGTCCCTGGTTCAGCCTGAGGCATCGTCTCACCCCATCCCTGCTGCTCCAGGGGCCAGAGGGGGCTGGGCCAAGCCCCCCTTTGAAATCCCGTCTGCCTGCCGGGGGAGAGGGACCTCCCTGAGCCTCCATCCTGCTGGAGAGCACCAGGAATTAGTTGCAGCTGGCTCCCTGGGGCTCCAGCAGCCCAGCTCCGAGCCTGGACTGACTCATTTATATGAATGCTCCATGCTGTGCCAGCACCGTGTCTGCTGGCTGCACAGTGCCAGGGAATGGAAAATTACCGAGGAAACCACGTCCTGCTGGATGGGGTGGGGGATTCTGGCAGCCTCGCTAGAACATGCAGCAAACGCCTCGCGTGGGGACGGACCCCACAGACAGGCCTGCTGCTGGGGCCGGGACGACAGGCCCAGGCTGAGAGCAGGGTGGGCTCAGGGTGGATCTGTGGGCAGATCAGCCTCCTGGAATACTGCAAAGGGGTGATGCCTCTTCTGGGGTGAAGAAGGGTCTGCAAAGGATCCACTCCTGGCAGGGCAGGCAGGCAGCCCCATTGATTGTCCAGCACTTCCCATTATCAGACCCTGTTTTCAGTCCATTGCAATTGTGACGAACTTTAACTGTCCGGGATGAAATTTCCCACGTCAGGTCTCTGCTCAGGGCTGGATTTTTAAGGAAAATTCCAGCCAAAACGGTTCACCCGTTCCTCCGAGTGAGGCTGGGGAAAACCCATCGCTGTGCCCATGTGAAACAATTCTTCCAGCTGTTTAGCTGAGCAGCTCTGGTGCCCCGGTGCTGTGGAGCAGGGACTTGAAATTTGGCGGTGTGTGTGTGTGTGTGTGTGTGTGTGTGTGTGTGTCTCTCTCTGCAGGGAGCTGCCTTCTGCCATCCCCATAAAAATCTGCCCAAATTCAGAAATCTCAGCTTGCACATGCTCAGTAGAGACGTGTCAAAGTTGTCATAGTTTGGCAGCTAAATGCTCCGAAGATTCCACCCGCACTGAGCGTGCTCCAGCCCCTTGCAGCTCCTCCGTGCTGAGGGGGCTGTGCAGGTGCCACCCCCAAGGAGCCACTGAGCACGCTCCACCCTGGGGCTGCAAGGGACAAATGGGACTTGCCCTGCAATTGCTCCTGGAGCCAAGGGCAGGGAGCTGTGTGCTCAGTGCCCCCCTGGCAGTGTGGAGGAGGAGGAAGGCACAGCTTGGTGGGAATGCAGTGGGGTGAGGAGCCAGTGTGGGGAGGTAGGAGATGGGACAAGGGCAGGGGAGATGGGGCACTGAGATCTCATCTTCCCTGGTTTTCCTGTGGGGGTGGTCTCAGGTGTGGATCAGGTGGTCTCATGCCCCTTAACTGAAGGGGGAGAGATGGTGACTATCTCAAAGATTTCCTGTCTCCCAAGAGATCATTAGGCCTTGGAGTTAAATAACCACAAGCAATGATGTTTGACAACAGTCTGGCTCAAGTCTTGTCCAGGCTAGAAAAGTGGCTCTGATTTCACAGAATCCACTCAAACTTCCTCTCTGGGAAGCAGTATGAACCCCTATGTGTAGACACACTCATACTGGTTTAACTCTTATTTACACTGGTTTAGCTTAAGCCTGTAATTTGCCAGTGCAAACTGAACTGGTGTAGGCCAGTGTTAAACTGTTCTAAATAATAACATAAGAACGGCCATATTGGGTCAGACCAAAGGTCCATCCAGCCCAGGATCCTGTCTGCCGACAGTGGCCAGTGCCAGGTGCCCCAGCGGGAATGAACAGAACAGGCAATCACCGAGTGATCCATCCCCTGTCGCCCATTCCCAGCTCCTGGCAAACAGAGGCCAGGGACACATCCCTGCCCATCCCGGCTAATAGCCATTGATAGACTTGTCCTCCAGGAACTTATCTAGTTCACCTAATGTGTCTAGATTAAGGGTTTGTGCCAATGTAACGGTATCAATTTAAATTGGTGCAACTTTCCTAGTATAGACAGGATCTAAAATTCCCTTCCTCCCCTGGCGCTGGGGTTCAGTCTCTTGGGGTGCCACAGGAATCCCTGGGGGGAATAAACAGGTCACGCCAGGCTTCACAAACAGACAATGTCCAGGCCAGAGTTAGGAAAAGCAGGAGACAGGGAGACGTCTGGGCACTGAGCTCCGACCGACACGGGCACTGAGGTGATTGCCCTGCAGTTCTGCATTTCCCCAGCAGGTGGCAGCACAAGCCCCCCCCCCCTGCACACAGGATGTGTCTCCGCTGGCAGGGGTCCCGGTGCTGAGTGCAATCCCAATGGCCGGTCCAGGCCCGGACCCCCTGCCACTGCCACTGGGGTCCGTTCGGTGACACCTGCTTGCTGGGAACTGAACTGACTCGCTGGGTTTCTGCAGCCGCCCCCGGTCCCAGGGAAATGTCTGAGAAACTGAGGCAGAGAGAGGGGCTGGGGGAGCGGGCACGAAGAGAGGGAGACAAGGAACGTTTGTTCCCCTGGCGGCTGGGTGAGAGCAGGGTGGGCTCGGAAGAGCTGCTTCCCCTCTGAGGTTTAACTGCATCTGGCTGGGCCCAGCTGGGGAGCGGACGGAGGAAGGGGAAAGCCGGGGAGCTGCGGCCGGAGCCAAGGACAACGCAGGCGTTTGGGTGACATTGGCAGCGTCGATCATGCATCACCGCTGCACTCTGGAGTGAGGGGGCAGGCGGGGCTCAGGGGGGAGAGCGACACCCCAAGGATCACCAGCACAGCCTCCTGCAGCTCCACAGCTGGCCATGGGGGCAGCGCTGACTTGGAGGGCAGAGTGCCCCACAGTGCTCCCCTGGCACCGCACGGGGGCTCTGAGGGGACAGCGCCTCCTACCCAGTCACCCACCAGCAGCACTGAACCCAGAGGGCAAAGGAGCCCTACTGAGTTGCCCACCCGGCTGCCCACACCACAGCACCCCTAGTGCCGCCCCGAGGCATCGGGCATGATCCGGAGGGAAGAGCACAGCACCCCACCATTGCTGAAGGGATTGTTCCTGGCCTCCCACCACTCGCTAGCCCAGCACGATGCTGTGGAGCCAGCCGGGCGCGGATCCCATGCACCATGTCCTGCAACCATGCTTGTAGGTACCGGCGGCTTCCCAGCCGTCCCTCTGCTACACGGCACGGCCACGTGGGACCTCATGGGAAACGGAACTCAGGTCTGCCGGCGCTGAGAGCACAGGCCCTGCCGCTTGAGCCAACGCCGCCACCAGCCCTACAGAGGCTATGACACCCAGTGGAGCACTTCTGAAGCCAGTCAGCAGAGGGCGCACACACACGTTGCAGGGTAATGTAACAGCATGATCGGCAGAGAGCGACCATGGGGATGGGGTGCGACTTTTGCTAAGGACCACGTGGTATTCGGGGCTTTGGGTTTAGCCTGCGGCTGTCAAATGATTAAAAAAATTAATCCCGATTCATGGCAGGTTTAATCGCACTGTTAAACACTAACAGAATACCAACGTAGTTAAATATTTTTGGATGTTTTCCACATTTTCAAATACACTGATTTCACTCACTGCGCCGAATACCAAGTGCCCAGTGCTCACTTTCTATTATTAGTTTTGATGACAAATATTTGCCCTGTAAAAAAGATTTAAAAAATGGCATTTTTCAATTCACCTCACACAAGGCCTGTAGTGCAATCTCTTCATTGTGAAAGTGTATTACAGGGGGCGGGGAGGGGGAATTAGAGGTAGGACCCTGTAAATGTAAACAAAAAATTGTTTGTCTGAGCAATTGGCTGAACAAGAAGTAGGACTGAGTGGACTTGGAGGCTCTGAAGTTTTACACTGTTTTGTTTTTGAGTTATGCAACTGTCACAGAGTCCCCAGGCGATGCTTTGGGACTGCTCCCCACAAAGCCAGTCAGGACTTTGGGGAGCCTCCTCTCCCTTGGAGCAGACTGTCTTCAGGGCAAGAAGCTCACATGGCTTCACCTCCTGGGTCTGACCTTGGAGCATTCAGCATCCTCTGCCCCTCCGTGCGCTTCCCACAGCGAGTCCACCCAGGCGGGGTCCTGGGGAAGCCAGAGGGTCCTGAACCCCCACTTTGCAGTCAGACGTGACTCTCAGCCAGCCAGTCAAACAGAGGTTTATTAGGTGACAGGAACAGGGTCTAAAACAGAGCTTCTAGGTACAGCGAACCGGACCCCTCGGCCAGGTCCATTCTGGGGGGCAGTGAGCCAAACCCCCATGTCTGCCCTCACTTCCCGTCCCCAGCCAGCTCCAGACTGAAACCCCCTCCAGCCCTTGTGACGTTATTGATATAAACTGGGACCATATAGAACATGGGTTGCAACCAAGGTCCTGTAGTGGCACCAAATCTTAAGTAAAGGGGGTCATCTAAGGTGTCTAAGACCAGGTTATGGGTTACTGGTTATGATTATGCTGTCTGTATATCATTTTGTAGTTGAAGTTATAAGTATTGGCTCTGTACTGTCTGTATTTTTTATTGTGCTCTGCTTCTGGGTGACAGCGCAGACAAGTTGGTGTTAGCTCTGCCTAGCCTGCTTGATGGCCCATTAAGGACCATCAGCTACACAATTGACCCATGGAGAGAAGGCAGACACGCCTTGTGACTCAGCAAAGTGCAGGGACTGGCCCATGTGACTCCAGACTCCATTTTGCTGTAATTTTCCACAGTAAGGACAAAGAGGTTCTTACACCTGAAAAAGCCTATTTAAGGCTAATGCCTCATCTCCATCTTGTCTTCAATCCTGCTTCTTACCTCTGGAGGGACTTTGCTACAAGCTGAAGCTCTGCACAAAGGACTGAATGACCCATCCCAGTGGGGGATGTTCCAGAGACTTGATTTGAACCTGCAGTTTATTCCATCACTGCTACAAGCCTGAACTAAGAACTTTACCATCACTGTATGTAATTGATTCCATTTAACCAATTCTAGCTCTCATCTCTACCTTTTCCCCTTTATGAATAAACCTTTAGATTTTAGATTCTAAAGGATTGGCAACAGCGTGATTTGTGGGTAAGATCTGATGTGTATATTGACCTGGGTCTGGGGCTTGGTCCTTTGGGATCGAGAGAACCTTTTTCTTTTATTGGGGTGTTGGTTTTCATAACCATTTATCCCCAGGACAAGTGCACTGGTGGTGATACTGGGAGACTGGAGTGTATAAGGAGATTGCTTGTGTGACTTGTGGTTAGCCAGTGGGGTGAGACCAAAGTCCTTTTTGTCTGGCTGGTTTGGTTTACCTTAGAGGTGGAAAAACCCCAGCCTAGGGCTGTGGCTGCCCAGTTTGAGTGATTGGTCCTGAATTGGCACCTCAGTTGGGTCCCGCCAGAACCGCCTCGTCACACCCCTCCTCCTCTGGGCTTTGTACCTTTCCCGGGCCAGGAGGTCACCTGATCTCTTTGTTCTCCCACACCTTTAGCATCCCCTGGCAGGGGGGAAGGGCCCGGCCATTAGTTGCCAGGAGACAGAGAGTCGGCCGGGAACTGAGCCCCCCCCCCAGTATTCAGAGGAAACATTAAGAACAGTCCCACTTCGTCACAGCAACAAAAACCAATCTACATTTGTAAGTTTCACTTTCAGGATAAAGAGATGGCACTACAGTAATCTGTATGAGATGAACTGAAAAATACGATTCCTTTTCTCTACCTTTCTCACAGTGCAAAGGTAAGAATATAAAGGGAGCACTGTACACTCTGGATTCTGGGCTGTAATTGAAATCAGTCTATTTGAAAATGTAGAAACACATCCAAAAATATTTATAATCCATTTCAATGGGTATTCGATTATTGCTTAACAGGGCGATGAATTGCGATTAATGTTGTTAATCGTTTGAGTTGATGGTGATTAATTGGCAGCCCTAGTGTAGCCGCCGCTTTGCTGGGTCAGCAGCTGCTGGGCGTTCTCTGGCAGTGCCCAGGCCCCTTGGCGGAGAGCCCCGCGCTGCAGTTTCCATTAGCCGGTGCTGTGCGGAGCGCAGGCAGCCGGCAGCGCAGTGCACCTGGGCTCTCTCACATACCTTTCTTCCCTGGGGATTCAAACCACAATGAATGAGCTCAATGTTCACCTGAGTTCCTCCCAGCCTCCCACCTCCCCCGGAGACACTAGACAAACAGCCCAGTGTTTACAGGCCTTGCCTTCGGTCTGCCAACGTGTGGACAAACGGAGAAGGGAAAAGCGGAGGGGGAGCGAATTCCCGGCAGCACAGGGCTCGCCGCCTCCTCGTTGCCAACTGTCCGCCACACAAATGGCGCCAGAACAATCGGCGCTAATTGGCAGCCTGGCTGGCATTGCACAGGGACCGAGTGAGGCCTGGCCGTGCCCTCTGCCCCCTCGCAGTGCTCTGGGCACTGCAGGGGAGCTCTCCCCATGCGCCCAGGCTGTGGCTGAAACACAGAGCAGCAGAGGCTGCCAAGCCAGTGCCACTGGGAGAGCTGAGGCTACCTAACTCGTGTCAGAGGTGACTGTTCTGCTAGGTCACAGCTGGGCTTCCCGAGAGGCACCCAGCTGATGTGTTCGTCATTAGCATGCGATCGCCTAACCAGCTCCGATTCCGGCCTTTCCCCTGGCGGGGCTCCCCCCAGGCTCCTCAGACACAGACCCACCAATGCCCATCACCGAGGGGAGGGAGATGCTGGGCTCATTCCATCGGCTGCTGAAACGCGACCCCTCTGGGGTGGAGCACGACGTTTAACAGCAGCCGCTCAGGACGGGACACAACAAGGAATCCTGTGCCCTGTGGAAATCCCAGGAGCAGGTCCCGGGGTAGGGCCCTGGCCAGGATCCCGTCCTCAAGACGCTTAGGAACCCCGTCCCCCGATCTGTAATAATCCCCCAGTGCCGGCTGTGCCGTGTCTCCTCGTCTCGCTGTCAGCACTATCCCCTCACATATCTGACTGCCAGCGCCGGGGCAGGGATGGCCTCTCTGTTCTGTGGGCGTACAGCACCGAGCACAACGGGCTCTGTGACGGGGCCACCAGGGGCCGCCCCAGTCTGCACAACGAACTGCAGTCCCAGCCTAAAGCCACGCGGCCCCTGGGCAGCATGGCCGAGGAGCAGGGACCCAGAGGGAAGGGCGCCACCTAGTGACACAGTACCGCACCTGGGAACCCTGCGCCTGCAAACACCGGCTAATGAATTATGGATTAACTAATAAGCGCTGCTAATTAAAAGCAGCTGAAAATCCACACTCCAGCTCCCAGCTGTGACAGGCCTGCGGGGCCGTGTGTGTGCCCGTGGCAAGGCCAGGGTCCAGCCGCTCCCAGCAGCAGGGCTGGGCTCAGAGTCAGGGCTGGGGGCACGGCAATGGGGCGGTGGGGCGTGTTATTTTAAGCCCCTGTTTCTTTAAGAGCAAAGAGCTGCCCCTTCCGGACCGAGCTCACGTGGGGGCTCTGGGGGGAGGGTAACGGCTCCTCGCTGCACCACCAGCCGCGCTCCACCTAGCATCTCTGCCAGGTGCCAACGTCGCCGGAGGAATCCCATTGGCTGACGGCCATCACGCTACAGAGCCAGCCAATCAGATGCCAAGCGGCGGCTGTGCCAATCTGGCCGGGGGGAGGGGGGCGCAGGCTCAACAGCCACTCAGCGCCAGCTGCCAAGTTTTTTTTAGTGGCCTGTTTTTTTACGAGGCTCCGAGGTGCTGGTCGGGTGCCAAGGTGGGAGCTGGGCTCCAGGCAGCTGCAGTGCCCGCGGAGGCTGGGAAAGCGAGGGAGGCGGGAGCAGAGCCAAGACATGGAGAGCAGAGTCCAGGATGGGCTCCGGAGTGAACTCAGAACCGGGCCAGGCCGGGTGACCCAGCTCCTCCCGCCCTTTGCTGCCCAATTCAAACCCAACGAGAGTCTTTCCATTGGCTTCACAGTGGGGCCTTCTCCCCAGCTTGGGCGGCAGCAGGGCCCCTCTCTGGGAGCCCAGATTCCACCACCCACACAACCCTGGACCCCCCTTCTCAGCCCCCTCAGCGGCGGCGTGAGGGGAGCAACCAGGCTCCCCAACCCCCTGCACAGCAGCCACTCCAGACCATCCCCTGGCTGGGCTTGAACCAGCGACTTAGTGGTCAAAGGCTGCGATTGCCACCCAGCGAGCTGGCCTCTAAGTGCGAATCCGTCAGCCCCCCCCGTCCCCCCCCCAGCCTGGCCTTCCTCCGCCCTGCAAGCACTTGGGCGGGATTCGTCTCTAAGGCCGTGTCTTGTTGCCGGGGATTCGCAGTGACTGGCAGGAGCGGGACCCTGCTTCTCTCCCCCGAGCTTGTGTGGAACTAGGCAGGGCCAGCGCCTGGCACACCAGGGCCCCGTCACACACCTTCGTGGGCTGTGCCCGCACACACGTGGCTGGAGCAGGGCTAGTCCCCACGGCAGCCCAGCGGGTGTCGCTTTGCCAGAGGCCCAGGCTGGCTGCTGGGTGTCTCCATGTAACCGGTTTGGCGGCTCCGCCTTGCTCCCTGTTCCCGGTGCACTAGCAATCCCAGGAGGCATTGCCACGCTGGTGCCACTCTGCGCACTTCGCCCCCTGCTGAGGCACGACGGGACAGCTGCCCGGATTCTCCCAGAATGCACTGAGACGAAGCCGGCGAGGCAGCGTGGGGGATGCTCAGGCACTGGGAGACGCGTGGCTGGGCTGGGAGACACGTGGCTGCGCGGGCACCACCCAAGCGCGTTGCTGTACCAGGGTCAGACGCAGGCGTCACGGCCTGTGACAAATCTCGCTGGGCCTATGCAGGAGCACAGGCCGCCCCAGCACCCAGGGAGAGCCCAATTCCCAGATACCCCCAGGTCCCTTTGGGCCACTCTGGCTTTGAGGGCCCTTAAAGTAGGTACCAATGGCCCCCTGAGCTGCCTCCCAGCTGGCACAGAGCTGGAGGAAGGGCACGGCACCCACGCTGCTGCTGGAGCCCGGCTGTGGCTCTTCTCTGCTGCCCACATGGCCTCACGTGTGGAGAGAGCCAAGGCTTAAAGCCACCTTAGCTGGCCCCTTCTGCCGGGCCGGCCCCGAGTGACTGAATCCAGCCCTGAGCAGCCATGCTGGGCCGTCATTCCCTCCGCTCCGCCCGAGGGGTTCTGCGCCCGCTGTGCTCTGGGGAGCTGGGCCCCGACGGACGGCAGGTGAGGCTGCGTGATGCCAGCTCGGCAGGATGCCGCCCGCTGTCACTTGAGAGGCTGTCTGGCCGTGCTCCTGCCCCAGGGCCCTGCTGCTCACATGCCACCAGGCCGGCCTGATCCCACATGGGACCACAGGGAACCTGATCGCCGGGGAAAACGAGATGGTTGCCAGTGAGGCAGAGCCACTAGGATGCTGCCCCCAGGCCTGGCCATGGGGCTGGCTGTTTCCTACCCAAGTCCTGGTCGTGGCTGGAAGGCAGGGTCCCTGCCCAGCATGGCCTGCTAGTGCTTCCCTGCCATGGCAAAGAGCCCCTGCGCCAGGGCAGTTCCGGGAGGCCAGCGCTCCCTCCCCGCGTGGCGCCCAGCGCACGCAGCTCTTACCTGTGCCTGGTACATACTCCCCGGATCCCTTGGTCCTAATCCCACGAAGGAACGATTCGCAGGGGGCGTGCCGGGTGCAGAGTAGGCTGGGGACAGAAACAAGAGCTCGTTAGCCCGGCGAATGGCAGGCGCCTCCGATGCGCTGATCAGTCACCACGGCCCAGCACCGGTGGCCGCACACCACTGGGAAGGGAGGCAAAGGGGCACGGTCGAGGACACAGCTGGGATCAGAACCCAGGCGTCTCTGGCACAGGCTGGGCTCCATCTGCTAGGCCACACTGCCTCGTCATGGGCGCCCTACCCACGAGGTCGCTCTGTCTAGCTGTCCCAAAGGGTTTTGCTTCCTCTGTGTTGATACTGATGGCAGGGCCTGGGGAATGGACTGCAGCCACGTCCCGTGGGTGTGTCTCAGAGACACTTGCTCTGAATGGTTAGTGATGGCGAAAGGTGCCGGGCTGAGACCCCCCGAGTCTAGAATCCTGTTTCGCACAGCCAGGGCAGCAGCAGTACAGGGACTAAGACACATGGGTCTAGTCCCACCCCCAGAGAGCAGGATCACACACGCAGCACTCAGCACTTCCCATGCCAGGATCTGGGAGCTTCCCAAAGCCCCGTGCCCCACGGCACAGCGCGATCCGCAACCGCTCGCCAATGGTGGGGAAACCCAGAGATGAAGCAACTTGCCCGAGGCTACCCAGAAAATCAGTGGCAGAGCTAGGACTGGTCCCCAGGCGGCCTGGCTCCCAGGCCCCTGCTCTACCCACTAGGTCACATGTCCTCCACTAACCCCCTTGCATTTTAATCACAGCCCTCAGGTGAGGGGGCGGAGCTTGCTGCAGCACGGCATGCTGGGAGCTGTGGTTCTCAGAGCCTCTGCTTGGCGCTGGGCATGGAACTGCACTGACATGGCCCGGCCCGTGGGGAGGGTTAATGCAAGCTGGGCGAGGCGGCGCCTCCCGGTGCTCCCGGGACTGGCCATGGCTGGGGCGAAAGGGAGCAGGCATCAGATGGGCTGAGGGCAGCTGCCTTAGGAGCTGGGGAGACCCCCCTGGGCATGTCCCGAAGCCTCCAGACCCGTTGGGTCTGTGCCCCACGCTGACGGGGCGGCTCGCTGGCCCCCTCCAGTGGCTGGGCTGTGTAGGGCGCTTTAGCAGCCCATAGCGCTACCGATCTACTCGCACTGGCCCATTAGCTCTGTCAGAGCCAGAGGTCTGGGGCTCAGCGTGTACCCCGCGGCCGAGCCCTGCCGTCGCCGTCCCAGGGGGCACCGCGGACGCACTGCGCAGGCTGCCAGCTCTCCCACTGCTCCCCAGCCTCCGGGGATGCTGGGACCTTTCCCCCGGGCTTGGGAGGGCCTCTGGCCGGTTATTTCCCAGACCGGAGGGAGTGGATGAAAAATTCATCATTCATCAATGCTGATGAAATATTCAAGGCAGCCCCTCCTGGCGCCGGCTCGTTCCGAACGCGCCTCCTCCGCTCTAGCTGGAAGGTGGCTGCAGAACTGACGAGTCTTTCCTCGTTCGCTCCCATCAGTGAGCTCTGGGTTCTCGGTCGGCGATTACGGTTTGCTGGCGCGGGAAGTGTTTACTCACAGCCGGCCTTTCGAGCTAGGGGCAGTCAGGATCTGCTTCCTTCTCGCTGGGGTGTGGCTGGCAGCTGGGCTTCCAGCGGGCACGTGGGCTGGCGGGGGAGCAGAGCATGCTCCGGGGGGCACGGCTGAGGGGCCAGGATTGAGCCAATGCACTGGGAGGTGCTAGGCGATGACACGTGATGGCAACATGAGCCAGGAACATCTTGTGGGGCCGTGTCGGTGCCCTGGGAGCTAGGCCTCTGCCATGGGGCACTCTGACATGCTGAGGCTGTGCCCCGGCGCCCCACGGGATGGCCCAGCCCCACCATTTGGAACGGGTAGACGGCTCCAGCTGGAGAAGGGGGTGAAGAGGGGCAAGGCCCGTGGCTTGGGATATTTTAAACAGGCAGGCCGGAGTGGGGCGGGAGGGGATGGACTGGATGTGACATTGGGCTGGGGGCCGTGGGATCCCATCTGAGAC
Organism: Mauremys reevesii; assembly: GCF_016161935.1. Classification (NCBI taxonomy): domain Eukaryota; kingdom Metazoa; phylum Chordata; order Testudines; family Geoemydidae; genus Mauremys; species Mauremys reevesii. The sequence goes on along the minus strand of NC_052648.1, from coordinate 12,516,690 downwards.
CCCAGCCTGCCCTGAACTCCATGGCAAAACGCCGCCCCTCCGCGCTGCCCATGCTGGGTGAATGCCGGGCGGCAGGGACCCGCTGCTGCTGAGCAGCGCTGCCCCGAGAATGCTCCAGCTCTGATGCTCACAAGATGTAGGGAGCTGGGCCCCAACTTCTATGGGGCTCTGGTGGGACCCATAGACATGTGCAGTGCACGAAGTGCCTTACAAATCCTCATGGGCTGGAAGCTGATGGGTGAACTAGCCACTGACCACCATCGCTAACGAGGGCATGGCCTCTGGCTCGTTAGACTCATCGTGGATTCTCTCCCTTTGAAGTTTCCAGTGCAGTTGCTGTTTAGTTTCACGTGTGCAGTGACTGGGAGTTCGGGGCACCGCGCATGCCAATGGATGCATGGATTTAATCCTCCAACCATCAGTCCTACATCGTCCTTCCCTAATGCCTCCCATTGGAGGCGCTCAATGCACTGTGGCCATTAGCCAATGGAACCCCCCACCAGCCCGTGGGACAGGCATTAGCTCCACCCCCACAGCTATTTTCCAGATGGGGAAACTGAGGCACGGAGTGCTGAAGTGACTTGCCCAAGGGCGGCCAGGAAGTGTGGGGCTGAGCCAGGAACAGAACCCCGGAGCCCGGCCTCCCCGCCCATCCTGGGTTTGAAATCCCTAGCACTTTCGGTGGGAAACAGACCTGGACACATGCACCATGGAGAGGCCAGTGAAGGAGGCGAGTTTGCCAGGCAGAGCGGAGAAGCAGCACAGAGTGACCGTTCCCGGCAGCACCAGCTCAGACCTGCCTCCCCAGGAAGGTCAGAGCGGCCAGCAGCAGAGACCCCACCTCCTGGGGAAGCACACGGCCAGCTCCCTGCTGGAGCACCGGGCCCTGCCCCGGGCTGTGGAGCAGGACATGGGTACAAGAGAGGGAAGCTCAGTGTCCGTGGCCCATTCGGTGCCCTGAGAATGCCCTGAGGGGCCAAGCAGGGGATGCGACTTGAAGCCAACGGAGACTCCACGCCCCCTCCCCTGAGGTGCCTGCCGGGCGTGACGGGCTGGATGCAGAGCTGGAGGGCGGGAGGCAGGAGGAGGTGTGGGGGGGGGATGGCACCGGGGCCAGGCTGGCCCCTCGCGATGCCGCGGGCTGCTTACTGGGTGACGTCGGTGAGGTTGTCCCGCCCTCGGAAGTTGTCGTGGTGGATTTGGTGTCAGGAGAGAGAGCCAGCCGGGGGATGCCAGGGGGAGGTGGCGGCGCCAGCATCTGGGTAGAAATGTAGTGACTGGGCACTTTCACTTGACCACTTCCATTTAACTGGGGACACAACACAGACAAAAACAAACCACAAGCCGTTAGGAGCCCGCGCCCTGCCCTGCAGCCCCCAGCCGGCCCTCCCGGGCACGGCGCCGCAGGTGCCACTGGCACGGCGGGTGGGGGCTGCGGCAGCAGCAGGGCGGAGCCCCGAGCAGTGGGAGCCCTAGGGGTCTGGTCCGGGTGGAGGTCTCGGGGCCCCGGGGCTGCTTGGGGACAGGGACGAGGGCCGGGACGAGGGCCGGGCTTCAGGCACCGGCTGGGGCAGCTGATGGAAAAGAGCAGATGCAAAGCCAGGGCCCTGCTTGGAGGCAGCGTGGGGAACCCCAGGGTCTGGGACCAGCCCTGCACAGGCCAGGCTGCCTGCACCCGCCTCCCGCAGTGCCCTCACTCAGCGCCCACCTCCTGCAGTGCCCGTTCTCAGCGCCTGCCTGCACCCGCCTCCCGCAGTGCCTGCTCTCAGCGCCTGCTCTCAGCACCCACCTCCCGCAGTGCCCGCTCTCAGTGCCCGCTCTCAGCGCCTGCCTGCACCCACCTCCCGCAGTGCCTGCTCTCAGTGCCTGCTCTCAGCGCCCGCCTCCCGCAGTGCCACTCTCAGTGCCTGCTCTCAGCGCCCGCCTCCCCCAGTGCCCGCTCTCAGCGCCTGCCTGCACCCGCCTCCCACAGTCCCCACTCTCAGTGCCTGCTTGCACCCGCCTCCCGCAGTGCCCACTCAGTGCCCGCTCTCAGTGCCCACCTCCCGCAGTGCCCGCTCTCAGTGCCTGCTCTCAGTGCCTGCTGTCAGAGCCCACCTCCCGCAGTGCCCGCTCTCAGCGCCTGCCTGCACCCGCCTCCAACACTGACTGCTCTCAGTGCCCGCTCTCAGCGCCCGCCTCCCCCAGTGACCACTCTCAGTGCCTGCCTGCACTCCGCCCCCGCCGCCTGCTGCAGTGCCCGCTTCAGCGCTCACACCCACCTCCCGCCTCCCCCACTCTCAGTGCCTGCCTGTGCCCACCTCCTACAGTGCCTGCTCTCAGTGCCCATTCTCAGTGCCCGCTGTCAGTGCCCGCTGTCAGTGCCTGCCTGCGCCTGCCTCCCGCAGTGCCCGCTCTCAGTGCCCTGACAGGCGAGGGGGGAGCTGGGGATCTTCTACGTGGCTGACAGTGAGCATGTCCCACGAGATGCACCCGCCTCGGCTTTCAGTGCGACTAGCTCCCAGCTCAGCCATTGCGCAATCCGGCCAGCTGGGCTTGTGAGTGACCGGCCGGGACGGGGGGCCAGGACAGAGGGGCATTGGTGCAGCTCTGTCAGCAACACAGGAAAGGGGCTGCAGGGGGCTGCGGGTCGGGACTGAGGGGCATCGGCAGAGCCTGGGGTCCCAGTTTAGACTCCCAAACATTGACCAAATTGCCCTCTGAATCCGGAGGGGGAAGCGGAAGCGAGGGGGGGGGCACCCCTCCTGTCAGCCCTTTGAACCCGCCCCCGTGGGGAGGGGCGCCCAGCCGAGGTGGCCCAGAGCCAGCTGGGAAGCAATCGCTGCTCCATCAAACCCTGGGGCTGGGGGGCCCGCGCTAGGGTTCGGGGGCCCAGCTGAAGGCTTCAAAGGCTGCGGAGCAGCCTCCCTCCCCTCCACCCCGCTCTGCGGCTTTCAGGGGCTCCTAGACCTGCCCGGTGGGGGCTCTGCCTCTCCAGCCGGCCCTGAGCATGGGGGTCACGTCCCTGCAGCCGCCGCGCCAGGCCCAGGGCCCAGCCACCAGCAGGAGAAGCTGCCACAGGCCTCTGGGGCGAGGGCAGGATTCTGGCTGTGCCACTGGCCTCCTGGACCGGAGGCTGCCTGTGAGGGGGCTGTGAAATCCCCGCTCCCAAAGGAGGCTAGTCAGCTGGAGGGCTGGAGAGGACAGTCTGCCTGGGTGGGGGTGAAATTAACCCACAGCCCCCGGGGGACTGGGGAGGGGGGATCCGCCAGGAAAACCCAACCGCGTGCTGTGCTGGGGTGAGGAGCAGAGCCTGAACTGTGCCCAGCAGACTGCCTGCCCTGGGCGAAGGGCCAGCTGGTGGCGGGGAGGACGGGGCAGCCGGGAGTCAGGGCCGGGAGCGAGGAGAACCCCCAGGCAAGTCTGGAGAGCGGCAGGGGCATGGATGTGGGAGAGAGGATACAGGACCTACTACTAGTGCCACTTGGCGAGCGCTCCCTCGGCCTGGGAGCGGCAGGCCGGGTTCTGGTCCTGGCTGGGGGGCCGGGCTGTCTCAGCAGCGGGTGGATGAGTCCCGGGAACTGTCCAGGGTGCTGCAGGGGGCAGGGAGGGGGCTAGAGCAGCAGCTAAGGGGGAGGTTTGATAGCAGAAGGCGACACAGAGAGAAGACCCCCCTCCAGGTGACCAGGCAGCACTAGCAGGGCCTGGGGCAAGGGAACCAGCACATCCGCATGCGCCTGGCTCGGAAGAGTTGGGGCTCGGGAAGGACCTGGCAGCACACGCACTGGGGGACAGACAGTTCATGGGTCCGTGGGGCAGGAAACCCCTCTGCTCTCGCAATGGACTTGGGCCTCAGCTTTTGCAAATCATTTGCTATACTTCAAAGGACGAGAAACGGTCGGTGCCCCCCCCGCGTCCTCGCCCCTCCCAGCACCACAGACGCAGCTAATTTCCTTTCTGCCCCAGCCTGGCTGCACAGGCTCAGTTTCACTTTCTGTTTATTGTCAGTTTCACTTCCTGGTTCTCAGTCCTGGCAGGGTACGGTGCCACGGGCCTTTCCCACGCAGCAGGGGCAGCCCCAGGCCGGCAACACCCCTGCCCGGGCCGGCTTCGCAGCCAAATGAAAGAGGAAAAGCTACTAACTGATATTTAAAAATAATAATCAAACCATGTTCTCGGGGGGTTGGGCTGGGCCGGAGAATGAAACCCCCTGTTCCCAGCAAACGCCTCAGGGACAGGAAAATGAACCAGGGGTGGTGGTGGAAAAGCACAGCGGCTCCTTCCTGCCTATGGGCTGCACCCAGGATGGGCTGTTCTCCCGGGGCAAGTGGCGGCGTCTCTCCACTGCGGAGGGGCCAGCCACATAGGGTGACCAGATGTCCTGATTTTATAGGGACAGTCCCGATTTTTGGGTCTTTTTCTTATATAGGCTCCTATTACCTCCCATCCCCATCCCGATTTTTCACACTTGCTGTCTGGTCACCCTAGAGCCCCAGGCCTGCGCCCCAAGCAAGTCCCGCAGGCTGGGTGTGAGCAGTGCACAGGCATGTGTGTGTGTGGGGGGGGGGGATTTCACCCCGCGGGAGCCCGGAGACACCCCGTCTATCTAATCTAGCTCCTACAGTGCCGCTGGGTGCAGCGTCCGAGCTCAGGAGGCCTCAGGCTGGCGACAGCGCCTGGGGGTGCGGGCATGGGGCAAGCAGTGCCCGGCTCACAGGTCTCTGGTGGGGAGGGACGTGCCGGGCCGGTCTGGCAGGACCCGGGTTGCATCGGCCCTGTGGGACTGTCCCCAACACAGGCCCCCAGGGTGGGGGAGCGGTGGGGGCTGCCGAGGCAGCTCCTTACCGGTCCAGGCTGCTGATTGGACGGGTCGCAGGCCAGTGAGACGAGATCTTTCAGGGGGTCCTGCGGGTTGAGATGAGGCGGGTACCGTATGGCCGTGTGGGGGAAGTAGGTGGAGGCCGCCTGGGGGAGGATCGAGGTGGTGGGGAAATGCAGAGTAGATGAAGGGTGTGGGCTTCGAGCGATACCTAGAGCGGGAGAGAGACAAAGAGAGGACCGGGGCGGCCTTCATTCGGAGCTCCAGGCCAGGCAGCGCCCCAGCACCCTCCTGCCCCACGGGCACTCCGCTCTGGTTCCAGCGCCCCCTTAACAGCGGCTCAGGCGGCAGCCCCACACGGCCCAGCTGCCTGACATCTATGACTGTGTATCCCTTCGTGGTGGGGGCCGGGAGCCAGGGATTCCTGAGCCCTCACCCTGCCTCTGACCCCGAGGCCCCTCTATGGCCTTGGGCAAGTCACTGAACCTCGCGCCGTGCCTCAGTTTCCCCCATCTGCGGATGGGGACCCCGATCCTTACCTGCCTCTGGGGCTGGGGGGAAGGTGCATGGAGGATCAGCTGACGCTGGTGAAGCATTTGGCAGACGGGCGGTGCTAAGCATTGCCATTTGCAAACCAGTCCCACTCCGAGAAACCGCCCTCCCAACCCCCAACCTCACAGGGCCCAGCCCACAAGCCAAGGGATGCTGGGCTGAAAACCAAGCTGGGTTCCTTCTGCCCCCCACCCTGGTCACGCAGACCCTGCCAGACTGTAGCTGGCGGCTCTCTCTCCCTTGCAAACTCTTCAGGGCTGGGTCTTTGCCTGCAGGCTGCCTGGTAGGCTGTGGGCGCAGCAGAAATTATACTAGCCACGCATGCCTTCGTGCAGCCCTCCCCCAGACCCCCCTGCCCAGCACCCCTTCCCAGGCTGTGAATGACAAAGGAACCGCCCCCATGCTTTGGGGGCCTGCCCCCCCGCAGAGCCAGACTCACCGCTGTGCACGGCAATGACCGGACGGTGATGCTGGGTGAAGCTCAACCTCGGGGAGGAGTCCTGGGGCGACGGGCTGTTGAAGGGCGATTTGTCGATCTCCGTCTTTTTCACGGGGGAGATGCCTAGTGAGCCGTGAGAAAAGCAGAAGTGGTGCTGTTAGGGGTCAGCCCCCCGCCGCTCTGGCCCATGACAGTGCTCAGGGACGGCGTTTAAAAGGCCCACAAATAAAATCCACAGCGGAGTCCATCAGAAGCACCATTCAGTGTCAGGCGTCAGGGCAGAATCTGACCCCCAGGGTCAGGAAGGGTTCCCCCTCCCACCAGGCACATGGATCCCCTGGAGCGCTTGCCTCAGAGGCCGGAGGCCAGAGGAGACGGCCCATGAATGGATTCACTCCGGCCTGGCTCGAGGCACTGACAGCCCAGTGAAATCACCAGTGGGGTGGGGAGGAGGGGGAAACCCTCCAGCAACTGAGCCTAGAACCTGGGGGAGCAAACATAAGAACGGCCACACTGGGTCAGAGCAAAGGTCCGTCTAGCCCAGGATCCTGTCTGCCGACAGTTGCCAATGCCAGGTGCCCCAGAGGGAATGAACAGACCAGGGAATCACCGAGTGATCCATCCCCTGTTGCCCAGTCCCAGACACGCCCAGGCGAGGGTTTGCACGCTGTGCAGCTCGGCGCCTACGGAAGGGCCCTGCCGTGCCCGGCGTTACCCGGGAAAGGGGGGTGCTGCTGGCCTGGGTGTCACGGGCAGAGGCGCAGCGCAAAGAACTCCGGGAGCACGGCTGGGGTATTGCTGCGCAGAGCCAGCAGGGAGCGCAGAACCCAGAGACTCTCCTGAGGCCCTGTCACAGCCACTAATTTGCTCTCGTTAATTAGGTAGCGACAGAGGGATGGGCAGGAGCTTATGAAGTGGGTCACGTTCCCTGGCTCGACTGCTTGGCTCGCAGGGTGTGTAAGTGACACGTTTGTGTGTGCGCATGTGTGTGCGAGTGCACAAGTGTGCATTTGTCCACATGGGTGTGCAGCAGGGGGTGTGTGTGTATGCGCAGGGTGTATGTGAGTGGACACACTGGTATGCAGGGGGGTGTATACACAAGGTAGGCGTGTTTGCGCGTGTGTGTGCATGTGCGTGTGTACACATTGGTATACAAGTGCTGGCAGGAGTATCCATCCCCATGTGTGCAGGTGTCTCTCTCCTCCCCGTTGGGCAGCCTCACCCCACTGCACCCGGCTCCAGTTCTGTGTTTCCGACCCGCTTCTCCCCCCAGCGGGGCCTGAGCTGGGAGAGCTGGGGGGAGGGTCGAACTGCACAAGGCCACGCACCCAAACCTCGTCCTGTCCCCTCCAGGCCCCAGTCACCGAAACCCATCAGCTGCCGCACGAGCTGCATCTCCTGCACCATGCTGGGCAGTGCCCTGGGGGTTCGCATGTTCCTCCCCTCCCTCCAGCCACGCAGGGCCCAGGCTGCCGGGGGAACCTCCCGCTCTGCCCACGGGAACGGCTGAGGCCATCGATACACACCCAGGAATAGAGCCTGAGCCAGGCCAGGCAGCCGCAGGGGAAACACCCAAGGCAGGGAATCCAGGCCCAGGGCAGGCTGGGGCGGGGCCGTACAGGCCCAGGGCAGGCTGGGGCCGGGCCGTACAGGCCCAGGGCAGGTTGGGGTTGGGCCATACAGGCCCAGGGCAGGCTGGGGCGGGGCCGTACAGGCCCAGGGCAGGTGGGGGCAGGGCCGACAGGCCCAGGACAGGCGGGGGCAGGGCCGTGCAGGCCCAGGGCAGGCTGGGGCGGGGCCGTGCAGGCCCAGGGCAGGTGGGGGCAGGGCCGTGCAGACCCAGGGCAGGCGGGGGCAGGGCCATGCAGGCCCAGGGCAGGCTGGGGCAGGGCCGGGCAGGCCCAGGGTAGGCTGGGGCGGGGGCAGGGCCGTGCAGGCCCAGGGCAGGCTGGGGCAGGGCCGTGCAGGCCCAGGGTAGGCTGGGGCCGGGCCGTACAGGCCCAGGGCAGGTTGCGGTTGGGCCATAAAGGCCCAGGACAGGCGGGGGCAGGGCCGTGCAGGCCCAGGGCAGGCTGGGGCTGTACAGGCCCAGGGCAGGTGGGGGCAGGGCCGTACAGGCCCAGGACAGGTGGGGGTTGGGCCGTACAGGCCCAGGGCAGGCTGGGGCCGTACAGGCCCAGGGCAGGCTCAGGCCCAGGGCAGGTAGGGGCCGGGCCGTACAGGCCCAGGGCAGGCGGGGGTTGGGCCGTGCAGGCCCAGGGCAGGCTGGGGCAGGGCCGTGCAGGCCCAGGGCAGGCTGGGGTTGGGCCGAGCAGGCCCAGGGCAGGCTGGGGCCGGGCCGTACAGGCCCAGGGCAGGCTGGGGCAGGGCCGTACAGGCCCAGGGCAGGCGGGGGCCGGGCCGTACAGGCCCAGGGCAGGCGGGGGCGGGGCTGTACAGGCCCAGGGCAGGCGGGGGCCGGGCCGTACAGGCCCAGGACAGGTGGGGGTTGGGCCGTACAGGCCCAGGGCAGGCTGGGGCGGGGCCGTACAGGCCCAGGGCAGGCTGGGGCGGGGCCGTACAGGCCCAGGACAGGTGGGGGTTGGGCCGTACAGGCCCAGGCAGGGTAAGGTGAGGTGGCTCTGTGCGACATTGGCGCCATGCACCCAGCCTGGCCAGCCACACTGCCAGGCCTTTGCTTTCCCCACTGCGGGGTCTGCCAGGGCAGAGGTGCCTGTGCCAAGGAGAACGGGAACCAGCCAAGCCCCCTTTGTCGGCCCTGTCGTAGCAAACGGGACAGAGACGCTGTTTTTCCCTCTGCCACTGAGCGTCACCCAAAGTAAAGGAAACCCTCTGGGTCTAGCTCCCCTTGGCTCAGCTTGTGGTGCTGCAGACAGGAGACCCCAGCCCCAGCCCTGCCCCGGGATGGGCCCCAGCCGGGATAGTTGGCTGTTGATTTATGAGGAAAGATTAGGAGAGCTAAAAATACGCTGAGCCTTGCAGAGCGCTGAGCTGGGGGATTTGAGCCCTGAGCACAAGGAGCCAAAAGGCATAAACACCATGGGGGGAAGGGCTGCTGAGCCAGGGAAACGTGCCTGCGATGAGATCGTCTCCCCAAGGCCCGCGTAGGCTCCCCGCCCCAGACCTGGGGGGCAGGTGTATGAGGGGGACAGGAGGAGTGGCTGGAGTGCGGTGTGGGCTGGCTCTTCGGGGCTGCACAGTGGTCCATGCAGGGCCGGTATGGCTGCAGTAAGGTAGAGCAGCCCCAGGGCTATTCTAACACACCGGGGCAGTCCCGCCCCCAGCCCAGCCCAGAATTCGGGGCTTTGCCTGCTGTCTCCCGAGCTGCATTCTGGCGCGTGACTGCCCTGTCTGACCCTGCACCCCACGAGGAGGCACGCGATGACACAGCCGCCGTCGCTCTTCAGTGGCACCAAACCCCCGGGAGCTGCTCTCCGGCACCTTGTCTGCATAGCTTGCTGGCTCACGGTTATACCAGAGAAGGGCTGGAACCGAACCACCGGCGGGGGGGAGCTCCCAACCCAGCCTCTGATCCAAACCAGCCTCTGATCCAAACCAGCCTCTGATCCAACCCAACGTGCAAAGAGTTCTCGTCTGCACCACTGGCCTCTCATCGCCAGCACACAAACGGGGGTCAGGATCTCTGTCGCTTCCGTCTGGGAATGCAGGGCAGGAATCTCCTCCCAGCAGTGCCCGTCACTGGCCTCCAGCACGGCTGGCTGCCTGGATCTGCTGTGGGAACAGGCCCAACATATCCTGCCTCCCACCGGGCTGCGTGTGCTTTAGCCAGAAATTCAGGTCAGTTTTTAAAACTGGCCCGGACGCCTGGGTTCTCCAGGGCTGGGCACAACAATCCCGCTGGCTCATCCTTGCTTTCAGAGGGTCAAACACTGCAGTTTTATCCTCCTGCTGAGCGAAGGCTGGCAGATTCGGTCCTAGAGGCGCTAGGGCCCAGGTCTCCAGGCCAGTGGTCCCTGCCTCGCTGCCTTTCACCCGGGAGCCAGCAGCACTCATTGAAATGGAACAGCTGCCCACCCTCACCAGTGTCCTCCAGCGTGCACTGCATCTGCCCTGCCTCGCTCTATTCTGACCCCTGGCTGCCCACAGGCTGCCTGTCTTCCCCCGTGCTCCCTCGTGCCAGGGCCTCTCCGGGCGCAGGACATGGGCAGCTAAGCCCCAGGGCTTTGGGGAGGAACTGGCTCCCCCCACACCCGCAGGTGATTCCAGCTGGCAGGCCCAGAGGCGGTGTGCGGCTCCTGGGGCAGGATGGTGTCTCCGGCTGGGGTGCCTGGTTCTCTGCTCTCCCCTGGGCTGTACGGGGCAGCCCACATCCTGGGCAGCTGCTTCGTCCAACCCAGCCCCTCCACTTGCCCACTGCAATCCCCCTCCGTGCCCCTTGGCCCCGTCTCCCACTGCTTCGCCCTTCCCCTGGCGCCCCTCCCCAGTTCACCCCGTGCCCTTCTCTCTGCTGTGCCCGGCGTTCAACCCCGCCCCTGCTTCTCCCCCCGGCCGCGGCTTCCCCTGCAGCCCCCTCAGCCCGTGGGCATTGGCAGGACGCTCCCACCAGGGCAGAGCCCTGTGGCTGTGCAGGGCACTGAGCAGCCCCTAGAGAGGGCGTGTGGCTCGTCTGCCCTTCCCCATCCTAGTACCCGGGGCTCCATTGTGGGGGCTCCCCCCGCCCGAAGCAGGGCGCTCCCAGAGGGAGTTAATCCTGCTGCCACCGTGCCATGGAGGATTTATCTCCAGCCATTCGGCCCAGCCGGTGTTAATGGGTTTAGCCCGTTCTCAGACGGTCATTTAGGAGGATTTCACAGAACATCCAGTACGGGATTGAAATAACCTCCCCTGCGACGCGCCGGCTAAGCACATCCCTTCTCGGATGGCTTCCCCCCCCCCCGCGGCTGGGCTTGGGGGGCACAGAGAGAGAGGGACTCCCACGCACCCGCACCCAGAGCTGAGGTTCTCCCTGAACTCCAACAGCTGGTGGAGCTAGTGAGTCGAGGCCCCGCCACAGGGGAAAAACAGCGGCAGCGCAGGAGGACCACGGTCTGGAGCAGGGCGCTTGGGAACCAGGGTTCCCTTCCTGGCTCTGGGTGAGCGCTCCTCCTTGCCACCACGCCTACAATGTCTTGACAGCGGCTGACTACTCTGGCCGCCCAGCGCTCCGTAGCTAAGGCAGAGCAACCCCAGGGCTATTCCACCACGCCTGGGGCATCCCGGCTGCCAAGCCCAGACCCACCCAGCAAAGCTTCTCTTTGTTCTGTGTTTCTTCAGTGCCTGGCAGGCCAGGGACCTGGGCCGAGAGGAGGCTGCTAGGGGCTACCACAGTGCAAAGAATAAATAAATAATAGACAGCGAAACCCACCTCTAGCAAATATCGGAGAGGCTAGCAAAACCCGGGAGCCTGAACAGCGGAAGATTGAATAACCTGTCCTAGGGATCTTTAAAACAATCTCACATTCATCATCATCAACAGAGCCGGCTGGAAAAGGGCTTTTCCCAGGAAAAGCTTGGAAAGCAAAAATGGGGAGGGGGCAGGGTTTACACAATAACCTGCTTTGCTTTTCGTTTTTCATTAAAAAAAAAACCCTCCCCCAAATGTCTAACGAAACGGGTTTTATTTGTGGAAAATTTTCATGTAGGAAAAGAAACAGGCCCTTTGACATCCAAACCCAGCTTTGAACAAAACTCTCAGCCGGCTCTGGGATTTTCCAATCCCGGGGTAAAGCGCTTTGCAGCTGCTAACTCAGGACACCACTTGGGGTCAGCACCATTCTTCCCAAGGTGGGGAAACCGAGGCACAGAGAACAGACTGGCCAGCCCAAAGTGCTGAGTCTCAAACCCAGGCGTCCTGGGTCCCCAGCACGATACCTTGTGCCTGGTTCTGATTTCAGGCTGGTGTAAATCAGGAGGAAAGCCAGTGAGGAAAATGGACTAGATTCTGCACTGGGCCTCTCGGTGTGCTCTGCTGCCCAGAACTGCTGGAGCCCCGAGTTCTCTGCCCCCCGCCCCCCGCTGGAGAAGGAGGGGCTGTGTACACTGTCCTAGGTGCCCCCGGGCTGGCTCAGTGGTGCAAAGCTTGTGATGTGGCGCTTCCAGCAGGGGTCAGGGGACTCCTGCAGTCCCGGTGGAGGGGGCTCAGGCTCTGCGCCCAGCAGGGCAGACAAAGGCTCGGGCCGCGATTCTGGTCTGGCCCTGGACTCCTGGCATGGTGCGGGTTCTGGAAGGGGGCCCAGGATCTGGGCTTGGAGTCTGAACCCCCCCCCCCGGCCCACCTTTGCACACATGTGCACAAACACACAGGTGTGCACGGACACACGCACACACACAGTCTGGGGGGAGGGCCGGGGGCCAGGCCCAAGGACTGCGGGGGGGCGGGGGGCAATAGTTTGGGGCTCCCAGGCTGAGAGGTAGGAAAGCTAACGAGCCCCTTTAAAAACATCCCTAATTGTGTGAAGCTGGGGGGTGAACCCCCCGGGGCCATTAGCTGCCAGTGCTCACTGCCCCCCCAACCCAGCAGATCCCCGGGGAACCTCCCCCCTACCCGCTGATAGAAATCTCAAGATTATAAAAAGAAATAAATACAAGATAATGTACAACCCCCCCGCCCCCGTCCTTGCAGGGAGAACTGGCGCCGCCTGGGACCCCAGGAACCAGCCATCTGAAAAAGGGTCTGTATTGCTTTAATTAGCTCAGCCAACCCCCTCCCCCTTCTCTTAATGAGCGGCTAATTGGGGCTGTCTAGACAGGAAGACAAAACATCAAACAAGGAAGAAATCTGTCCTCCATAATATGGGGCACCTGTGGAGATGGGGAGCGGCGGGGGCAGGGCCACAGCCTGGCAGTGCACAGAGGGGTCCGGGGCGGCGGGGGCAGGGGCACAGCGGGTGGGTCAGGAGCCAGGCGGCTTCCTGAGCGGGGAGGGCAGCTGCTGGCCCTCCCCTGGAAGAGTCATCGACACAGACCCACTCCAGAGACCCTGTGCTGGGGAAGACCCAGTGGACCCATGGCCATTCCCTGCACAGCCATCAGAGACACCTATAGAAACCGAGGGCGCCTCCTCGAGGGCTCCCCTAGCGCTGGCAAGCACCCAGCCAGGAGCTCCGACAGCGAGCCCAGAGTGCCTGGCAGAGTGGCCCTGCGGCTGCCGGTCTCCTCTGGCAGAGGGAGGATGGCACCCTGGCTCACCCCCCGGCCATGCCCTCACATACAGCACCCGTGACGCCAGCGATCAGCAGCCGGGATGCCCCAGGATGCAGGGGGTGGCTCCTTTCCCTGCCCCACCTCAGACCTCTCTGCACCTGGGGGATCCTCTGGGCCAGGAACTGGCTCCTAAGCCGAAGTGAGGAGAAGCCGGGTGCACGGCCCGGCCTGGCGCCAGAGCCGGGAGAAGACGCCGGGGAAGGCCCCGGCCCGGATACCTACCCCCTTCCATGTCTTCTGTCCAGTTGCGGCTGCTGCTCGTGGGCGAACTGGGCGAGGTGTAGTACTCGCCCCCCGGACTCGTGTCTATGTCGTCCTCCATGGAGCCAGACTTGTGTCGTTTACTCCTGGGGAAGAGGAGGAAGGAGAATTGATCAGCGTGGGCACCGGGGCCTTTCGCTGCCATAGGCTCCTGCCCACAGCCAAGGGGCGGCAGTCACGGCTCAGGGGCTCCCTCCCTCCCTGTGTTGTGCAGTCTAGAGGTTAGAGCCAAGGATTAGGCGCCCGGATGCCTGGGTTCTGTGCCCAGCTCTGGGAGGGAAGTGTCGTCTGGTGGTTAGAGTAGGGGACTCTGCCACTGAATGGCTGTTTGACCTCAGGTGAGTCACCAGCCCAGTCTTATGGCCCCTATTCCCTGAGCGAGTGGCCCACCTGACACAGGTCGGGGCGGCAGGAATGTGATGTTATCGCCATGCAGGGCAGCTGGGAGCGCTCGTTACTCAGGGCAGAGCCCCCTGGGGTGCGCGTGGCAGAGGGCACCGCACGAGAGATTCTTGGGCTGGCTCCATACGGCGCGGGGTGGCCTTGTGGCTGCTGCGTCCTGGAGCCTCGGCACTAAGGGGAGGAGGCTGGAGCTGGGGGCAGGCCCAGGGTCAAATTCCCTCTCCGTTACACCCACGTGACCCCAGTGGGTGCTCTGGGAGCCAGACTGGGGGCTTGTGTTCATGCACACGGCTGCAGCGTCAGGAGAGCCACTCCCCTCGGCCTTGCTAATCCACCTCCCGGAGAGGGGTACTGTGTCTATGGAAGAAGCCCTCCCGTGCGCAGGCTGCTGTCTGCAGGGAGCTAGGGGTGTAACTGCGTTGCTCGGAGGGGTGGATTTTTCACACCCCTGCGCGACGTAGTGATACCAGCACGGGTCTGGCGCGTCGGCCTGGCCTGAGAAGCGTCAGGCCAGAAACAGGCCCCAAGTGCAGCCAACCATCGCCAGCAACGCCCGGAGCGCCAGTTAACTCTAAGTGGGTGTCCGAGGGCTTGGCTGCCCCACGCTGCCCCGATCAAAGACGAGAGAAAGGAAGGGGCTCCCTGAGGCCCCGTCCACCCTGCCAAACCAGTGAGGCAAGGCCGGCAGGATCCCCCTCCCCTCACCTAGCTCATCTGGCGGGAAATCCACAGGGCCTGGTCTCTGCCAGCACGTTCCCTGCCAGAGGAAATGGACTCTGTGGGCCAAATTCTGCTCTCCAGTAACCTGGCAGCGCCCATGAAAGCCAAATTCTGCCCAGAGACCCAAGCGGGCTGCTTCTCCCTCAGCTCCCAGGCTCCTGTTCTTTCGCATTAGTTTACAGGCTGAAAGCAAAGGGCGCACACCCGCCGCCACTGAATAATATCATCCTCACCGGCTAGCTATGCGCGGGAGCTGCCTCTGGGGTGGAACGCAGCAGCTGTTTAACAGCCACACAACAGTCTAGGACCGGAAATGGCAAAGACCATCTTCAGAGGGACGGGGATTACAGGGAGGCACAAGGTCCTGTCCAAAGGAGGTAGGGAGCCCGCACGCTGCTGTTAATACTCCTCCTCGTTCCTAAGTCTCCACCGGCCTCAGTCCATATGCAACAGCCCCCAAAGCACAGTCCCAGGCGTGGGGCCAGGCCGGGTCAGAGGGGAAAGCCCCCATCACTGGGGCAGGGCCCACGCCATTTTCTACAGGGCTCCTCAAGCGGCCTCCCATCCAACTCCTGCACAGCCTTGGCCCTGCTTAGACGGAAGCAGTGACAGGCCCACGCCGCCAGGCTGCTACAGCTGCCAAGCTCAGGGCTGCTCTAAGCTGTCCCTGGAAGCCACCAGGCCAAAACTGTTGGTTAACCACGTCACTGCTGGCTTTGTTCCCGGCAGGGCCGGCGCTGCACCGGGTCCCTGGAGCCCTGCAGCACTGATGGGGTTAAGTAACAGATATTCCCCCTCCGCACCAGAGGAGGTTACCAGGCTAGAGGCTGGGAGCCTGGGCTGCAGCCAGGGTGGGAGGAAGGAGTTCCCTGGGACACCGTGTGTCAGGCAGGGAGAGGACTAGGAGTGAGGAGAGGAGCCCACCTGCACTGGACTCTGGCTACCGCCCAGCAAAGGGAAAAACCTGCCCTGGATTTCTAGTCCATGGACCAAACGAACCCCGATCTGAGGCCGCGCAGGCAGTTTTACACTACTGCCCGGTGTGTGTGTCTGCACGAGTCCGCAGACGTGCATGCTCTGGCGGCGTGTGTGACTGGAGCTCCACGCGTGTCGCAGGGTGCAGACGTGGGACTCCATGTGCGACTGCACCTCCACGCGGGATCCCGGGTGTGCTTACAGCTCTGTACATCCGGGTCTCTATGCACGGTAGTGTGTGTGCCCAGGAAGGTGCTTGCATGCATGGGACTAGGCGTGCCGGCAGGCCCCGCGTCTGGCTGAAGCAGGACTGAACCTGCCTCGACCTTCCCACACTGCGCTGCACAGAGAAGGCCTAGAAAAGGCCTATCCTCCCCCCCCACCCCTCCCGGCCCCGCTGCCCCCAGAGCCCGTGCTGAGGCTGGTACGTACCCGCTGGACGAGGTGCTGGGGAGCGTCCGTCTCATGCCAGTGCTCGAGGGGTTCAGATCATAGGCCAAATGACCCTGCAACTCCCCCAGAGAGAAGTTTGGCCCCGTGCCTGTCACCACCGGCGCTGTGGATCACAACATAGAGAGACCCGCGTCAGGGGGGCTCATCAGAACACCCCGCCGGGGGCGGGCACGTCCCTCCATGTCAGAGCTCCCCTAGGTCTGCTGCTCCGGGGGGAAGCTACGTTCGCTACCCACTCCTGGCCGTTATGCCAGCTAGGACTGGCGTCCCCCACGGGGCGCAGGAACACAGCCATTGGCATGAGGCTGCCAGGCTGCGCCCAGACCTGTTCACCAGGCCCTGAGCCGAACTCCACGCAGCCTGCTCCCCTGGAGGGGCTGCGGGGGCGGAAGGGGAAGTGTCTGGCTCTGCCTCGCCATGCAATGGCGTGTTTGTCGGCGCTACGGAAAGTTCTGGGGCCCTGACGGTTTTCCTGCCTGCCGCTGCGCCCCCGGCCTGGTACTCACTTCGGGAGACCTGGATGAGCTCCGTGACGCTGAACACCCCCGACGTGACAAAGCTCTCCTGGAAGTCTGTCGTATCTGCCGTGGGGAGAGAGCGAGAGCGAGATGAGAGGAGCCGAGAGACACGGTTCTGGGCACCCATTTCTGGCACCAGACTCGCCGCCATTCCCTCCCTGCGTCTCTAACCGGGGTGGGCCTCTGCCCCAGCCCTCCACCCACAATCCATCGCCTTGGGGACCTGCCTCCTTGCACGGCCGCCGGGGGCCGGCGTTGCCCAGCGTGTGTCATGACGCCCAACCGCGGTGCCTGAGGAGCGCACGTGGCACACGGGGCCCAGGTTTCCACGGGTTCGGGGGAGCTGCCTGGCTTGCTGGTTCCAGCCTTGCTCCTGGGAGCTGAGGCAGGGGCCTGAGGGAGGTCCGGGCTCCGCTTGGCTAGGCCAGAGTCAAGTCCCCCAGGCTAGCTGAGCTGCCCGGAGCTCCTGGTCCATCAATTAGCAGAACCAAGGGGCTGGGCTGGCAGTGGACCAGGGAGCCTAGATGCTGGAAGCCGTCGCTCTGCAGGGACCCAGGGGAGAGGAGCTCTGGGGTAGAGGTGGCACCTCAGCTACTGGCCGCATCTCTGCAGAGGCCAGGGCGGGCAGGGCCATGGAGATTCCCGCCTCCCTCCTGCTGCCTGTGCTGGGCATCGCTTCCCAGGGCTGCCAGCGAGCTAGAGCCCTGGCAAGGAAGAGAGGCTGTAGCCGCCCCGAGATGCAGGATCCTGGGGACCTCCCATGGTCTGCTTGGGGCAATGGCTGGAGCAGACATTCCAGCAGCCTGGCGTCTCCCATGCTGCATGCATTGAAGCCGCAATCTGCACCCTCGCCCAGCAGCTGCCGACCCATGGGCCCCTGCCAAGTTCCCAAGTCGGCCCAGTGGGAAGATCCAACGGGCACCAGAGCAGCGTCGGCATGGCCCAGCCTGGCTCCTCCCCACCCTTTTTGCTCCTTGTCAACAACTCTGCCCCCTGAGCGCTGCCCACTCCAGCCTGGGGCTCGGAGAGGGCCAGGGATCCCCAGCCCAGATCCCCAGGCACTGGCTGTGAAATCTAATTTCCTATCTGCATGACTCATGCTGGCTCCCACGTATTGCACCTGTGTGTCAGATATCCAGTAACTGACGTACATGTCATACTGACCTGACCTGCTTTCATGTCACACTCACGCAGCTTAAAACCCCAAGCCGGGGTGTGAAAGCAGCTCTAATCTCTCCATGGGCTGGGTCACAAGTGCTCAGGGCGGCTGTAACTGACTTGACATTCTGATGAAGTGGGTTCTGGCCTACGACAGTTTATGCCCAAATGAATTTGTTAGTCTCTAAGGCGGTGGTCCCCAACCTTTTTCGTCTGGCGGGCGCCAGACGATGAGCCACGGAGGACCGTGGCGGCGGACGAGCATCCACCAAAATTCCGCCGACAAGCGGCAACGTCAATTGGCGTCGCCGCTGAAATGCCACCGACAAGCAGAGTCATCCAGAGGCGGCGCCGCCGAAATACCACCGAAAATCGGCAGCGACACCTCTGGATTGCAGCTTGTCGGCGGCATTTCGGCAGATGCTCGTCCGCCAGCCAGTATGCAGGAGCACTTAGATGACCCGGGCACCATGTTGGAGACCCCTGCAAGGACTCCTTGTTTTTTTAGCCAGAATGTTGCTTTAATCGGAGACACAACAGAGGCAGCTCGGGACTTGCCAGATTAGATCAGGGGCCCATCTAGCCTGGTATCCTGCCTCTAACAGCTGCTTCCGAGGAACGGGCAAGAATCCAGCAGTGATGGGTACCTGCCCCAGGCACAGGCCCCTGCTGACCCCCATGGCTAGAGGTCAGCTCCTGCCCTGAAGCAGGAGGGTTCATTCCCCTTTCAAGCTCTTTTGCTTTTAAAACATTTACTCTGGATATTCTTGTTATCCACAGAAACGACCCAGTGGCGTGAGTGCAGGTAGGCCTGGCCCGGGTATGACTCAAGTCCCTTCATTTATTCCTAGATTATAACGTCAGCCGGGGCCATTGTGATCATCTCTTCTGAGCTCCTGCACAGCACGTCCCTGAACTAATTCCTGGGGAACAAGCACAGAGCTGGGAGAAAAACACCCCCTCTCGGTTTAAAGATTTCCAGGGCTGAGAACCCCCCATGGCCCCAGGCAAATTGTTCCAATGGTTAATTAGCCTCGCTAAAAATTGCACCTTGTTTGTCATCTAAGTTTGTCCAGCTTCAACTCCCAGCCACTGGATTTCATTAGACCAGGCTCTGCTGGGCCGAGGAGCCCTTGATTCTCAAATTCCTGCTCCCCAGGCAGCTACTTCCCACATCACCCCTCAACCTTCCCTTTGCTAACCAGGCAGAGCTCGTTTCCCAATCCCTTAGTCATTCTCAGGGCTCTTCTCTGAACCCTCCCCTGTGATCAACATCTTCCTGAATCGTGGGCACCAACTGGACAAAGTCCCAGCAGCGGTCGCACCAGAGCCAATCCAGGGGTAAAAGAACCTCCCTACTCCGACTTGAGATTCCCGTTTAGATGTCCAAGGATCAGAGTAACCCAGAGCGAATTCAACTGATTCTCTACCCTGACCCCAAAGTCCTGTTCAGAGGCACTGCTTCCCCAGGAGTACCCCAAAGACCTGTAGGGTTAGAAGGGACCACAAGGGTCATGTGGTCTAACCCCTGCCAAGGGGCAGGACTTGCTGTGTCTGCACCATCCAAGACAGGTGCTCTCCAGCCTCCTTTCGAAAACCTCCAGTGAAGGAGCTTCCACAACCTCCCGAGGCAGGTCCGGTCCATTGTCCTACTGTCCTTCCTGAGATTTGATCTAAATCTGCTCTGCTGTCGTTCGAACCCACTGCCTCTTGTCCTGCCCTGTGTGGCAAGAGAGAAGAACCTTTCTCCCTCTTTTTCACCGCCTCCTGTAATGGTGGCACACGCTCTGTGTTCCTCGACGGGTGACTTTGCAGGTTGGCTGGTTGTGCCCGACTCATCAGGCAAGCTAGCCCGTTCTGTCTCAGTGACCTGTCAGCTTCGTTATTCACCAATGTCTGTGTCATCTGCAAACTTTATCGGTGATGATTTGATGTTCTTTTCAAGGTCCTTCTTAAAAATGTTCAATATCGTGGGGCCCAGAACTGATCCCGGCAGGACTCTGCTAGAAGCACATTGCTGATGAGTCCCCATTCACAGTAACACTTTGAGACCCATCAGTGAGCCAGATGTTAGTCCATGTTGTGGGTGCCGTGTTGATCTTGTATTGTTCTTGTTTTTTAATCAAAATATCCTGCAGCACCAAGCCAAAATGCCTTACACTATTACCTGAACCAGCCAAACTTGTAATCTCTTCAAAGAAATCTAGCAAGTTAGGGTGACAAGATTTGTGTCTCAGTTTCCCCATCTGTAAAGTGGGGACAGTGACACTGCCCTGCATTTGTATTTGGGGACTGACAAGTGCGGTATCAAGGCTGGTGTGTGCAGGTCTGAGCATGGGACTCGTGCACGCGGCAGGGCAGGCTTGGTGGAACAGCAAACCAGCACAAAGGCAGGATGGTCTTGCACTGGGTCTCAGAAGAGCACAGGGCTCAGAGGTCCGACCCCCAGATCCCCTGCGTGACCAGGGGCAAGTCCCTTTGGCTCTCCGGGTCTCAGCTTCCTGTCTCTAAGATGGAGATTAAAACTCCTTCTTGCATCCGACGAAGTGGGGATTCACCCCCGAAAGCTCATGCTCCAATACGTCTGCTAGTCTATAAGGTGCCACAGGACTCTTTGCTGCTTTTACAGATCCAGACTAACACGGCTCCCCCTCTGATACTTCTTTTATCTGTACAGACTGTAAACTCTTCCGGGCAGGGGCTGATTCGACTGTATGTTTGTGCAGCACCCGGCACACTGGTCTGGGGTGGCATGGAGCGTGCCAGCGGGGGTGGCCTCCAGGTGCCACTTCTCAATAATAACTGATGGCTCAATAGTCCTGGATACTTCCATCCCCAGTTGGCAGCCAAGCTCCTGCCCGCATGCCCTGGGGCCGGCACGCTGGCAAAGCTGAGTGCAGGGGCCTCTGGCACATGGGGGGTGACTCAGAAAACCAAACCCAACCACAGGAGTGACTCAGTGGAAAGCAGCCGCGGGCGGGAGATCCTGGCACTCACAGCGAGACAGCAAAGTCAGTGAATGGGGGCAAACTGCAAATTTGCCAGCTTGGGATTCAGCCCCTGTTCTGGGCACCAGATCCTACCACTGGCACCACCCCGCCCGTCTCCAGTCACCCTGCACCTGGAATCCCAGGGCATGCTCCCACTGTCCTGCTGCCCTCTGCCACAGGTCCACGCAATCACTCTGTTGGCCTCTCTGCAAGGAGCCCGAGGACGGCTGTTATGCTGGGGAGCTGGGCTGAGGCCTGCCAAACTCATTCCACACTCCACAGACCAGCTGATAAAAACTCCGGCTCCTGGCCAGCCAGCAGTCTCCCTGTCGCTCAGCCCAGTCCCCTTAGAGGGAAGCTATTCAGCATCTGCCTGGCGTGTATGTCACCCCAGGCACCAAGGAGCCAAGCCCCTGCTGCAGCCTGGCTTTGCCGAGTCAGCACTTCTGCTGCAGGCGGGCGAGAGCGCGGGGCGGTGCACCAGCAGCAGACGGGGTCAGTTTGGGTCTCAGCGTCACCGGCGGCTGAGAAGCTGCTGGCAGAAGCCGGAGGTGGAGGAGAAAGCCCTGGCTCAGCAGTTTCCTCTCCGTGGCATTTTCCCATCTAGCAAAATCCAATCACTTCCTTTCCGTTCCACCTCGGCGCCTGACCTTTCACCCCCAGCCCTTCCGGGCGCTGCTCTGGGGATGCCCTGGGCCAGAGGCAGCCAAGATTTGGCTGGCGCAGGCCGGCTGGGAGCCCTCTCTCCCTGCTCTCCTGCCTCCACCTTGCTGGCTGTCAGACAGACGCAGCCGACCAAAATGTGATTTGTCTAAAACCGTGCGGCCTAGTGGGGAGGCCCAGGCCTCAGGACACCTGGGTTCTCTTTCTAACTCTGCCACTGGCCTGCTTCTGGCCTCTGGGTCCCCGGCCCACCCTTGGGGTGCCAGGCTGTCTCTCTAGGTGTCTGGGCAGCTCCTGGCAGTGGGGCCCTGGTCTTTCTTGGGGGCCCCTAGGTGCTACTGTGATACAAATAACAAGTAATATTTGTTGCAGGGGCCCAACACGTCCGTGATGCGAACTCCTGTGAAATCAGGGGCGTCCTGTGGACACCCCTCCCTTGACATTACTAATGGGGGAACCTCTCGGGTGGGGAACGTTCTGCTTTCCATTAACATCCAGCTCTTCTGTTTGTGCTAGTCTGCCCCTCTCTCCAGCGCTACCCACCGCCCCCAGCCCCGCCCCATCTCCCCGCGGTAATGGCCTGTGTTTGGGTCTGAGCTCCGAGCTCGCTGTTTCTGACTCTGTGCCCGGGAGCTGGGGGGCACGCAGAGCCCGGGTCTTGTGAACATGGGCGCCTAAGGGGGGGTGCCTTGGCCCAGAGCCTCGGCCTGACAGTCAGGCACAGAACCACTGGCTTGGGGTGCTGGCTGGAGAGCATCTTCCTCATCGACTGCTGGCACGAGGGAACCGTGTGCTCTTGAAAAGGCCCCAGCAGCTCTCAGGGGGAAGCACAAACCTGACCCCTTGGGAGCACCTGGGGGGCCGGCTCAGGGTCCTGCTGTGGGCTGTCTGATCTCATTGGGAGAACAGGCGCAACACTGGCCCCTGAAGGAGCAGGTGTCCGTGCTGCTGACCACTTCGATGCAAAACTCGGCTAAAACCGTCCCGCTTCCATAGGGCTGGACTGGCCCAGAGCTCTCTGGCGCCCCCGGTGGCAGGAGTGAGAACCCGCCTGTGGTGCTGGACTGGCCCAGGGCTCTCTGGCGCCCCCAGTGGCAGGAGTGAGAACCCGCCTGTGGTGCTGGACTGGCCCAGGGCTCTCTGGCGCCCCCGGTGGCAGGAGTGAGGTGTGTTCAGCTGTTCCCCGGGTGGCGAAGAGTCTGGGGCAGCTGTGTGACCGCCCTCTGTGCCCCTCAGGACCCCCACGCCCCCTCTGGTAGAAGCGGGCTGGGGGGTAATTTGACAAGAGAGCCTGGCATAGCATGTGCGAGCGCCGTACAAGCTTCCCATGCCCAGCACTGCCAATGCCCCATGCCCCCGGTTTGCAGCCCCTCCACTGTTCCAGTGCTGGGTCCCCCCCACAGCTCTGCAATGGCCCTAAATTCCCATCCCCCCTGATGCTCCAGTCCAGGGCTCCCCCAACAGCTCTGCTGCTGCCCCTCAGTCCCACCCCACAGCCCCTCCGTCCCACCCCACAGCCCCTCCACTATCCCAGCAGAAACCTGCCCCCCTAAAGCGTCCCAGAATGATGGGGCAGCCCCCACGAATCCTGAGCTGTAGCAACTAACTAACTGGGGGGTCTCGTCCTTTGCCTTCTGGCTCCGGAGGCTTCAGGTCTTGCACCTTTTCTCCACAGCCACATGGGTGAGAAACATCCCTGAGGTATTTTTAAAACCAAAGCTGAGATTCTCCCATAAGCACCTGACCCCAGAGGCTGGGGCTTTAAGAAACTCCTCCTCCCCCACTCCCATTCTCAGGCCTCGCTGTGCAGAGATTTCCCACCAGGGGACGCTAGGCTGAGAGAGCCCCAAACTCATCACTCTTGTGGCCAGCGAGAGGCCTGGCCCCTGGCTTTGGGGAGGGTGAACAGGGAGGGTGTCAACTGCCTCAGTACCCGCACGGCTTCCTTCCCTGCCCCGAGAGAGCTTTAAATGGGGTCTGCATGTGAGATCTACCCCCCACAAGCTGGCAAGGGAGAGGGGTGAGGGGACCCCCCCG
The DNA here is from genome assembly GCF_016161935.1 of Mauremys reevesii. NCBI lineage: Eukaryota > Metazoa > Chordata > Testudines > Geoemydidae > Mauremys > Mauremys reevesii. The sequence goes on along the minus strand of NC_052648.1, from coordinate 12,493,521 downwards.
CACCCAGCGCTGACTTACCCAATGTGATTGGTTTGCTGTCCTCCTGGTCCGAGCCGATCCCTGTCCTCGGACTGCTGCTTTGCTCCGAATCTGAAAGGAAAAGCCGGGCGTGAGACTCTGCAGCCCAGCACCCCCCTGCCAGCCTCTTTCCCCCCATCCTGACCCCGCACCAGGCCCTTATGCCCCGCTCTGAGCAGCGCCCCCTGCTGGCAGCAACCAGCCCACTGCCCCCAGCCCGCTCTCAGGATGGCAAGAGCTGGGGGCTGCATTAGAGCGGGGAGAGTTGGCATTGCGTCGAGCCTGCCCTAGATGGCCCAACCGTCCCCATCGCGCCCCGCCCCCCGATTAATTCCAGCAGCACTCCGTGCTTCCATTGCCCCAAGGGGTGGTAGAGACTGGTGCTCACTGGCTCCGGCAGTCACCCGCCCTGGCACCAGCCCTGGTTCCCGCACACCCCAGGAAGATGGTAACAGCTCCCACGAGCTGTGATTCACAGGTGTGGAAACGGTGGCTTGCCCACGTCAGGAGTAGGAGCCGGGAGCGGCTGGGCTCGGGACTAGCTCACACTCGCTACCCTTGTCAGTGGTTGGACCCTGTCACATTCTCCGCAGCGCCCCCTGTTGGCTGGAAACTGACTCTAGTACGGGGTCGGCGACCTTTCAGAAGTGCTGGGCCGAGGCTTCATTTATTCACTCTGGTTTAAGGTTTCGCGTGCCAGCAGGGCCGGCTCCAGACCCCAGCGCGCCAAACGCGCGCTTGGGGCGGCATTTTGCCGGCAGGGCGGCAGGCGGCTCCGGCGGACCTTCCGCAGTCATGCCTGCGGAAGGTCCGCCGGAGCCGTGGGACCAGCGGAACCTCCGCAGGCATGTCTGCAAGAGGTCCCCCGGAGCCGCGGGACCGGCGACCGCCAGAGCGCGCCCCGTGGCGTGCCGCCCTGCTTGGGGCGGTGGGATTCCTAGAGCCGCCCCTGCGTGCCAGTAACACATTTTAATGTTTTTAGAAGGTGTCTTTCTATAAGTCTATAATATAGAACTAAACTGTTGTTGTATGTAAAGTAAATAAGGTTTTTTAAATGTTTAAGCAGCTTCATTTAAAATTAAATTAAAATGGAGAGCCCCCCGGACCGGTGGCCAGGACCCGGGCAGTGTGAGTGCCCCTGAAAATCAGCTCGCGTTCCGCCTTCGGCACACGTGCCATAGATTGTCTACCCCTGCTCTAGCATTTCCTCACAGTATCCCTTAGAGGATCCCTTTGACAGTGAAAGGAAAGGGAGTCATTGCAGCCACCTCTGGGCTGGAACACAGCAATAATTGAATCTGGACAGCAACACTGCACATGGCTCACTCACGGCACGCAGGAATGCAGCCACCTCTAGGGTGGAACACGGCAACTATGTAACAGTGCACAGGAACACTGTGCAAGAGGTTAGGACAGGAAGTGGAGCAGAATGCGGCATCCAAATCAAATTGTGGGAAGGGTGGGGGAGGGGAATTGTAAAGGTTGAGGGAGTGAAGAAAGAAAGAAAGAACGACCCCTCCCTCCTCCCCTCTAGTGACCATGACCAGGCAGGCCCCTGGTTCCCCTGGCAACAGACAAACACTAATGGCTGCTTTATGTAATAGCATTTGTGCAGTAATGGCCCCTGCGTGGTCTGCGCTCACTAACCAGAGGTCACTTTGCTGTTCCCATACAATGATTAATGGGCTGCCGTGCCCGACGGAGCCTCCTGCCCTCACCGCTGCCTGCTCGCCGCCAGTAATGGAGGAAGCTCCCAACCTCAGAACCGATGGCGCCATGAAACAGCCCTGGGTTCCTCTGCTGTGGCTGCAACCCCCTGGCTGGGCGGCCCTGCGCACGGGCACGAAGCACCGCCTGGCCTGCCCACTGCACCTGGCTCTGGAACGGCTGCTCCCTGCCACCCGGGCCTTGGCAGCCTTCCCCGGGGCGATGCCACAGCCTGGCATGCTCGGGGAGGTAGGTGCCGTGGGGGGCTCCGAGCCGCCCAAACTGCCTTCGCTAGCAATTTAGCCACAGCTGTGGGAGGGCCGGGGGGGGTCACCAGCCCCAGGGGCTGTGGCAGGGTCTCAGTGGTTTCAGGGAGCCGTCCTGGAGCTCCCAGACCTTGTTCGAGGCAATGGGATTTCATTGCTATGGTGTCACGGGGATGTGACATCGGTCATGGAGTGCCACCACGGGCGAGCCCGGTGCCAGGGTGGGTCCCGTCTGGGGGATCTGAGACAGGACTGGCCAGGCCTCAGCAGGTGGCACGGAGACCAGGTACCCTGGCAGACAGAGGAGGGGAGGGGAGGGGGGAAGGGTAATGGAGACACAGGCTCAGGCTGTGTGCTGGCTGCCTCCCACACTCTAGCCCTGCATTTTCAGCTCAGCCTCTGCCCTCCCCCAGGCGTGGGGCTGATCCTGGTCTCCATACGCTCCCCTGGCAGCTGGGCGTTCCCCATGCCAGCCCAGTGACCCCGGCTGACACTCCGCCAAGTCTCCCCTCCCTGCTCAAACTCGGGGCTTCCAGCCACGTGCCCTCTGCCCCTCTGCGGGCGCTCGCCTGGCTCTCCGTCCTGCTGCCTGGCTGAGCAGCACTGCCTTGGCACGTGCCCCGCGCAGCTCTCGAGCCCAGAACGAGAGGGTCTGTAGCCAGGGCCTTGTCTGGGGCCAGACGCCATAACGCGCTGAGCACCTGGTGTGCGCCAGACGCCACAATCCGGCCCCACGAAGGGCCAGCCCATGGGACGGGACTCGGTAAATGTCAAGGTGTGAAGATGAACTCCTCCTCCTCCGGGGGCCAGGCCTTGCAAAGGGAACCCCCTTCCCAGGGGCCCTGTGACCCCAGACCTTTCCCTAGGGGCCCCGTGACCCCCAGCCCTTTTCACGATTCCTTCTGTCGTTCTTTCCCTCCCCCCTTCACCCTGGATATGGAACTCAGTGCGATACTCAGCACTACACCCAGTGCGTGTACCCAGCACTAACCTCTAGGCAATGCATAGACCCATTTCATATACCCTGCACTGCCCCAAACTCCCTACCCAGTGTGCGTACCCAGCAGTACACCCATCACGATACCCGTCACATATACCCAGCGTTACACCTGGGCTATCCCGTCACATATACCCTGCCCCCTACCCCCAGGGCTACATTGGCATATACCCATCATACACACCCAGCATGAGACCCATTGCATATACCCAGCATCGCGTCCATCACACAGACCCGTCACACATGCCCAGTGCATATAGGCAACATTTTGGCCCCAGACCCCCAACTGGAGCAGCATCAGTGGTTTTTGCTCATCTTCCACTCTGCCAGGCCCTGCAGCTTTCATGCTGCTGCTTGAACCTTCGCCACGGCTCCCAGGATTGGGAGGAGGGACGGGCCTCGCCGCGGGCGTTTTTATTTTGCCTTCCCCCTTGTGCCGTGGCCATCAGACCTATGGCAACCCACATGCCCATCTCCTGGCTGCTCCTGGTGCCCTTTCAGTGACGCCCGGATAGCTTATGTACTGCATTAGCAACAAGAAACAACGTATGCGGGAAACCCAGCACCGTTGCTGCTGAAATGTAGCCTGGCTGGCTTCTCTTTCTCACACTATGCGGCCGGTGTGTGTGGGTGGGTGTGCGGTGTCCCCTACCCGTTGTGTGGCCACGTGCAACTTCCTGCAGACGCGGAACTCCTTGTACTAGGAGACCTGAAGCCAAGGGGCTGAGCCACATGCCTCATTAACAAACCAGGGCTGAGGTCGGCGGAAGGGACTCGGTACTATAGACACATACATCATTAGAGCGACTTAACGCGGCTTATGTCGACCTACATTTGTCGTGTAGACCAGGCCTAAGTGCTTCTGTGACTTCCTCCTGCTGCTTCCTCTGGAGGCAGACCCCTCCACTTCCTGTCCCAAATTGCTGAGCAGCGTCTCTGCAGGGCTGGGAACCAGGTCTCATCCATAGACCCCACTCTGCTGTTCCAGCCCCAGAGGGCACTACCACCTGCTTTGCCTGAGCTCCCCACCTCAGTGGGAGTTTTGACTGAGTAAGGACTGCAGGATTGGGCCTGTGCGGTGCCGTTTGGATGGCGGAGGGGCCAGATCCTGGCTTCAGTGACACTGGGGTAAATGCAGAGTAACTCCACTGATTTCCCTGGGGCGACGCCGGCTCAGCGCCGCTCCTGTGCCAGCCCCTCCCAAAGGAAAGGTGGTTGAAAAACGGGCAGACTAGAACGATGGCGGCACGCGTTACGTTTACAAGAGCAATGGTGCAAAGGAAGCGCCTGCTGCAGTCTCCCCACCCCTCACCGCCTCATCAGCCACACAGGCAGGCTGGGCAGCCTGCGTCCCTGCTCCATCTTATCTAAAAATAATCAGACTCCTCGGCAGGCTCGCAGACGCTGAGCTCAGCACTATTGGTTTCTAGAGCATCCTGGATTAGATTTCAAGGCCGTTTCCCTCCCCCCGTCGGACATGGAGGACCGTGCTGCCTGGTTACCCCCCAGGAGTGCTGCATTGCTCGCCACGAACACAGCCCAGGGGCAGGATCTGGCACTGCTGGGGGCTGGGGGGCTGTCCCTGCCGTCCCGGCAGGACCTGGGCTTTGATGCAGGGGATGCAGAGCCATGCTATCCCAAGGGCTGGAGCAGCAGCCACCGTCAGGCAGAAGTGCCGCCCGTGGGGACTACATCACCCAGCATGCACCACGGGACCCACGGGAAGGCCCCACTGATGGCACTGCTTGGGCCTTGCCATAGGTGCCTTCCTCTGGGCTCAGGGGTAGTCCGGTGGCTAGAGCCCCAACCTGGGTCTTAGGAGACGAGGGCTCAAGCCCCTGCTCTGCCCCTGATTTCCTGTGTGACCTTGTCTCTCTGTGCCTCAGTTGCCCCCTGTACATGGGGCTAGCAGTGCTGCCCTGCCCCCGCCCCCATGAGCGCGTCGAGGCTCAGTTCGTGAAAGACGGGGTGGGGCTCAGGTAGCCTGGTAAGGGGGATGGATAAATACCCACAATAGGTAGCCATGCCCACGCACGGGCACCCCCGGCGTGCAGCCAGGACGGAACAGCTCCGCTGCAGCCTCTGCTCGTCACACCAGGCTCCCTCTAGGCTGGAGATGCAGGCTAAGCCCAGCTTCGCCTGCCGCGTCTGGGGCCGGGGCTGGTAGGTTGCTGGTTTCAAAGCCCATTGGGTTTGTAATGCCCTGGTGCTGTGGGGGTACTAGGGCCCAGATGTGAATTCACAGAGCCGGCTCCGGCGCACCGAGGCAGCGCAGAGCACGGAGCGTGGATAGAGCCGCTCTGCTGGGAGGTTTGGCCGAGCAGTGACAGCGAGGAACCAGACCTGGGCGCTGGGGCAGGCCTGCCGGTGCTCCTGCAGGAGCCGCAGAGCTCTGGAAGAGCCAGTCGTGCCCCGCTGCGCCCACTGCAGCAGCGACAGACCCGGGGGGTTGGCTCAGGCCCCCACTCAGCGCTCCGTCAGCGGCTCAGCTCCAAGCCCTGGGGGCCCAGGACTGCCCGGCTCTGTGTGGAGACTCGCTGGCTCATTTCCTCGGCTCCAGGCAGAGCCCAAGTGGCCTTTGCTGTTCCCTGCTTCCCCTCTTCGAGGCTGGGCAGAGGCAGCCCAGTCCCAGCAACGCTCCTGGCGGCCGTTTCTCCACCCACGAATGGAGGGACCCCCCCGGCCAGCATACCTCCGGGTCGCCCTAATCACAGCCATGGGCCCACCCACTGTACGCTGGCCACGCGGCTAACTAGCCACAGGCTGGTTATATTTACATACATCCAAGCTGTGCCCACCGCTCCCATCCAGGAGACCCGCTGGGTCAGGAGACAGCCGGGACTCAAGCAGGCAGGAGAAGAAGCCTTGCCAAGGGCACAGCAGAACCACAGCACCGTATCTGGATGGGATCTCAGGCGGCAGGAGAGGGGTGTGGTCTAGTGTTGGAGCGGGGAGCGGAGGCTGGGAAGCCAGGACTCCTGGGTTCTGCTGTTACTGCCAGCGGTGGAGTATGGTCTAGTAGTTAGAGCAGGGGAGCAGGAGCTGAGACTCTGGAGGGCAGCTGGTTTAAACTGCCCCTGCTCCAAAAGGCTCTACTCTGGTTTCCATTCCCAGCCCTGGGGCTGAGTTTGGCCTAGTGCTTGGCACATGCTCCTGGATTCCACTTCTGGGTCTGTTGCTGTGGCTCTGCACCAGCCACTTCCTGTGTGCCTCAGTTTCCCGCAATGCAGTGGGGCTGCTAATGCTCTGCTGGTTCCTGGGCGGAAGGCAGGGTTGGGAGCCCCACTGAAATGAACGCTTGTGACGTGTTTTCGAGATGCCTGATAAGATGCGTGCTCAGCAAAGAGCCCAGTGGTGTGGCGTTATTCCCAGCAGCGCACAGTCCCTGGGTAACTGAGGAGTTAAGGCTGCTGGAGCCATTAACATAACGATAATGATACGGGGTGGGATAGAGTGTGGGGCCTGGCTGATCCTCTGATCCAGGCGTGCTCTGTCCCATGGTGCCACCGACAGGGATTTTGCACCCCACAGTATCGTCCGTGACCTGCTGAGGATCTTCCCCGGGAGCAGGGATGGATAAACGCACAGGCCCACGGAGCCTGTGCCTGGGGGCCCCGGCCAATATGTGGGGCCCCACAGGAGCACCAGAACCTGGGCAGAAGTGGGGGGCCACTGGCGGCGTGGAACTGTGGCCCTGCTCCCTGCTCCTCGTCTTCCCCAGGGCTCCATCCCCTGGCCAGTGGTAAGAGCCGCTGGCCCAGAGAGCCTGGGCTGCTGTGGGGATCCCCAGACCCTCTGCTTGCCCTGGGTGGGGGCTGAGGTGCCCGAGAACAGCCCCCGGCCCATGTCTACACCCCCCGGGGCGCACCGCTGCCGGTGAGACCCAGGAGTGGGGGCTCTGGTCCAGCATCCTGCCCCCTCCCCTGGGCCTGCAGACACGCTCTGCGGGGAGAGGAGGCCTTGCCCCAGCTGGGAGGCAGCAGGGAGCCCCGGGAAGGTCACAGGCTGTGAGGAGCCGGGCAGGGAAGGCTTCTCTGGCACAGCTCCCGCGGCCACTGGCCCGGCCTCAGCAGCTGCCGCACGCCACCCGGGCTCGCTCAGTGCCTGTGCCTGGTTCCTGCTGCCAGGCTGCCCCCGCCGGGTCCCCCGCTCCTCCTGTCGCCTCTGGCCTGAGCCTGGCAGCTTGGGGGGGCAAGGCCCCACTGCCCCCCCAAACTACGGCCATGCTGCAGCTGCTCCATGCCTGCCCGAGGCTACTATATCCATGTTAAAAAGTGGGGGGAGGTCCCTCGGGGTCTGTTGCCAGGGGATGGGGGGGCTCAAATGTTCTTTGTGTCCAGTGCTCCAATAAATCTTAATCCGCCTCTGCCAGGAGTCTGGACCGTGCTTTCCATCAGCCTCCGTCGCTTGGCTCTGGGAGCTGGTGAGATGCCAGGCTGGCTTCAAAGCGGCTCCAAACCTTCCCCCCCACACACACCTTTTTCTCTCCTCTCTCCCTCTCTCGCTCTTTCTCCATCCTTCTCCTCCTCCCACCTGTTTGGCCTTCGGCATTTTTCTTTCACAGCTTTGGCTGATGCCGGGAAAAGGCTGAGGCAATCCAAACAACGCAGTCAAAACACAGCAGCCCAGCCAAGCCGCCTGACGGCTCTTTGCTCCCTGATTTCCCTTTCACGCGCTTTCCCGAGACCTCGCACGGAAGCGCGGCTCCCGGAGCGTGGCCTGCTATTTTTGGCCTCGGGAGGCACGGAAGCGGGTGCCTGGGAATGTGCTTTTCTCACCCAAAAGACAGGCAAAGGGCGTCGCTGTTGCTGAGACCCATGGCACAGGCTGTTGGTGGGTGGGGTGAAAAAGAGAAGGAGAAACGGCCCACGGGGAAGGCTTTCACAGCAGTGCATCCTGCTTGACGTAACCGCCGAGGGCAGCCATTTTGTTCCGCTCCCCTCCCCACTTTTCCACGTTACTCCCCCATGCCGGCCCGGCGGCCATTTTGTGCTCCCATTAGAACCACAGTGCATGGAGCAGTGGGAAACCCGCCCCCCCGGGCTCTGCTCACGCAGGGCCCTCTCACACTTCTGCCCAGAGTGAAATAGTGCCCGTCGTGCCACGCTGGGGCTCGTGCTTTTCTCCCCCTGCTCCCCACACTCCCAGATTTTTCGTCCCTCCCCGAATACCGGCCAACACAAATATAAAGCAAGCCAGGTTCAGAATAAGCGTCCTGGAACAAAGCGTGCAAATGAGATGGCTCCATGATGGGGGTGGGGTATCACGGGCTGAAAAAGGGGGGAAATAAGAAGAGAGAGAAACCCTGAATGAGAGAAAGAAGCCAGGGAAAGAAACCCCCCGTGGTTGTGGGTCTAGGGCTTGGCTTTGCTTTCTCTCCACACAGCGTCTTAGCCCAAGCCCGCAGCCTCCGGTGTAGCTGGCAGCCATTTCAGAGCATGAGGGAAGAGAAACCCAACACAGACACACTTGTGCATATGCACTTCTCTCTCTCTCACACACACACACACACACACACACACCAAGTTTCCTCTTGGCAGCCATTTTAGGTTGCGTGAATTCCTCCGGCAGTCCAGGGAAAAGAGCCAGGGCAGCGGAGCGCTGAAGGGGGAGTGCGGACGGGTGCCAGGACCCCGGGAGGGGAGAGCTGCTGGGGGGTGGGGGAATTTTCTGCACTCTTTTCCCTTTCCTTTTTCTGCAGAAATACGTCACTCTCCCGGGCAGGGAGGGCGGCGACTCGTGCCAGCAAAGAAAGAGGAAAGGAAAGAAAGGCTTGCCCTGTTAACCCTCACACAGACACAGGCGTCTGCACAGACATGTGTGCGCACACACGTGTGTACATACACACACACACGCTCTCCGGGGCAGAACACACCCTCCACCTTCCTCCCCCATTGCAACCCAAACTCTTGCAGCTTCTCTGGAAGTCGTTAGCAATGGAGGCCTGCCAAAGCATGGCGCCCAGGGATTGGGTGCCGGCAAGTGGTTAGCGCTAAGGGACGTGGGGATGGGGGATTCTAGCTCCGGCTCTGGGAAGGGAGCTCTTGTGGTGGGAACAAGGCAGCAGGACTGGGAGTCAGGACGTCGGGGTCCTGTTCTCAGCTGTGACACGGTATAACCAAGGGGAGTCACTGCCCTACTCTGTCCCTCAGTTCGCCCATCTGTAAAATGGGGATAATACCCACATCAGAGGGGAGTTGGTGAAAAGGGCTTTGAGATCCTCAGGTGGAAAGGGTTAGGGGAGAGTGAAGCAGCCAGGCAGGCCTTGCGCCAAGGCTCAAATTTAGGCAGAGCTGTCTGGAGCAGAGCGCCAGTAAATATTTTCAGACCCATGGGACCGAAGCTCTGAGCCCCGGTGCCTTTCGTGGGACAGAAGCTCTGAGCCCCGGCGCCTCCCGTGGGACAGAAGCTCTGAGCTCCAGCACCCCCGGCTTCCGGGAAATACTCGGGGAGAATTTAAGCCCTGCCTAGTGCGCTGTCTGCACACTTGGCTGGCCGTGCCCAAGTGCCCTCCCTTGAAGTCAGTGGGAGCCAGTCCCGGGAGCCAGTTGGGACTAATGCTCAGTCCCGAGCATCTGAGCCAAGAGTGAAGGCAAACAGCTGCTCAGCAGCATCCCTCCACACGGGCGACCCTGCGGGGAGCATTAGACCCAGCTGATGGGATTCGAGGGGCTTACCCAGGCTGGGGATGTGCGGTTCACCTCCCACTGACCTGCAGCTCCTCTGACAACCCCGCCTGCAGCCTCTCCGCCGGCCGGGGCAGGACCCTTCCCTACTGTCCCTTTCCTAGCGCCTGGGCGGGGATAAAGGAGCGTGTGCCAGCCCCTCCCATCACCCCACATGGCTCCGTGTCTGCTCGAAGGGGGCGACCCTGTGGCCTAGTGGCTTAGGCCTTGGCCAGGGAGCCAGGAGCCGGGCGTTCTGCCTGGGAGCAGGAGCTTAGATGAGTCACTTCCCCACTGAAAAACAGTGAGTGAGGAGAAGCGCTTGGGCTGGGGAGCCTAAAGGGTTTAGACGCCTATATCTCCTTGAATCCCTAGTGCCTGCGCATGTCCCAGTCGGACTTCACAGCCGGGTAACAGGCTGGATTCGCTAGCTTGGGCTCTTGCCTGGCCCCAGCACCCTGGTCTGTGCGCGCCTCGCACGGCACAGCGGGGCGGCAGCGCAGGGCTCCCCATTGTACAGCTGGGAACAGAGGCCCAGAGAGCCAGAGATTTAGTGGCACTAAAGTGTTGCTCCCCTCAACATCTCAACGCCCACGTCGCATTCAGGCTCTGAAGTCAGCTGGTCACTGCAGTGCTGAGCAGCCCAGCCCCTATCTACCTTGAAGAATGTGGGTCACAGGGCCCTGCCCCAGGTCCCAGCCTACGCCTTCCTCTCCACTCACCCCCCCATTACAGTCAGCCAGCTCGGGCCATGCAAACCGGCCGCAGTCCCAGCACGCGGCAAACAGCCAGAGCCTCCTGGTGCCCGGCCCAGCGTTTGCACAGTGCTCTAGCCACACACAGTGTAACCAAGGCCACACAAGCGGCTGAGGTGGGAACAGAACCTGCCCCCCAGGCCTGGGTTTACTCCATCCGGCCCCACAGTTTTTTGGAAAAGCTGCTCTCCAGAAGCGTTTCCCAAAAAGTGCCAATCTCCTTGATCCAAACCATCTGAGCTGCCTCACACGTTCCAGCTGAGGAGCCGTCCCTGGATCGGGATTCTCATGCAAACATCCTGGGATCTGAAGCTGCTCACGGTTCAGTCTGGGGACGCTTTCCCCACTGAGCGCTCCCCCCCGCCCCATAGACGGCGGCTCAGCCCTGCGGAGGAGCCAGTTCCGAACACAGTGAAACTTCCCATAGCTTGGGGGCTTTGCTGGCAATGGCAAAATACAACCAGACCCACGTCAGGAACCAGATTTCCAGGTGCTCCAGACCCAGCCACAGCCCAGCTGTTCTAAAGAATTCAGCCACCCTTTAGGCACCTGCCTCCGGGCAGCTCCTCAGCGGCTGTGAATTGCAATAGCTGCGGTGAATGAACAGTGAACCCGCTCCCATCTCGCCCATGAATAGATGGCCCAGCCTGCGCCCCCATGCAATGCGAGTGCTGACAGCCAGAGCAGTACCAGTGCCAGCTGAGCCTCGTGCTCCAGGGCTTAAGCCAGCCTCGAGCTCTCCGAGATCAGGATGAGCTCTAATGTGGGGGTCAGATTATCCCACATCTGCCTCTGCAGCATCCGATATTGTCCACGGTCAGAGACAGGACACTGGGCAAGATGGACCTGAGGGCTGAGCAACGCCCGTGTTGCTGTGCCAAAGCCTCACAGAAAGAGTCACTTTCTTCCGACACTGAACAAGGAACGTTATGAGAATTTAAGAAGGATTATCCCTAAGGCTGCTCTGTTCCTCTTCTCCTGCCTCAGATCTGCCCCAGCCCAGCTTCCAGCTCCAGGTGTAAAGACACCCCCCACATGGCCTGCTGAGCTCAGAGGCTGGTTTGCACAGAGGGTAGCTGGGTTTGAATTTGCCATCTCTTCCTATGGAGATGGCCCTTTCTGTTACCCATGGTAGTGAGCACACAGACACTTCAGGAAGGTCATTTTCTTTGTCCCCACTGTCCACAAAGGGACAGATTCTGATCTCAGCTACACCGGCTTAGATCCCCAAATGACTCCACTGGTTTCATGGGTTTGTTCCAGATTTACACCCGGGTAATTGAAATCAGAATCTGGCCCTAGATATGTCTGTCTCAAAAATCTCCACGGTGGTTTCCACCATTTGAATTCACCGGCTAGTCCGCACTCAGCCGACGGAGCTGATAGATTTGACATGACAGATGTTCCATGTTCTCATTAAGGCCCCTTTAATCTTTAACTGTCTGTAGCCTTGCTGCAGGGACATGGCTTTCCCAGCCCCCCCTCTTCTGGGTTCTGGGCCAGATGTATTTTAAATCTTTCTCTGACTTTCTCTTTGTTTTCGTGCCAGGCTAACGCGATTCCCCTAGAAGAGGGACCAGCCCGGAACCTTTGGCCCAGACGGGTTCACGAGGTTCGAAACACGTGGGCCAGATGACCTCAGGGCGGCTGGGGGTGACAGAGAGGCCCTGGCTGAGGCCGGCAGCCAGCGGGGAACCAGAACCTCGCTGGAAGCAGGGGGCATCATGAGCGCCAAATGGATCCAGCTGCAAAGCCCTGCAGTTTCTCGGCAGTTGGGGCCAGGATTGTGGCTTGCCCCGTTAGGCAGGGGCCGTCTCCCACCCCGAGCTGGGGCATATCTGTCCCGGGGCTTGGTCTGGGCTCTGCTCTTTGTGATTGTTGCTGTTACTGAGTGTCAGTGGGTCTGACAGAGAGGCCTGGGGCCAGACCCCAGCTCCCTTATGCTGGGTCTGGCCCACTGATGCCAGTGGGGTTACTCCGCTGTACCCCAGTGAGGGGGGAGAGCTGTCCTGGGGGAGGACAGAGCCCTCTGGAAATCCGGGCAGTTCTGCCTGCATATCTGCTGCCACTGAGCCACCGATCCACAGGCAGCTCGGGGGAGATGCCCCCGTACCCGTGTTAATGACTCCACAGCTGGGCTCCCCACCCCCGGGGGAGCCGCGTTGGCAGGCCTGGATTCGGCCTTGCCGTCTGACAGCCTCAGGGGCCATCATGTGGCTCAGGCCAGGAAAATGAGCAAAGGGTTCAAGGAAGTCCCTGCTAAGCAGCTTCCTTCCCAATGCTGAACTGATCAATGAAATTGTTTTTAATTGTTCACTTTATTAATGTAACTTCTGTTCCCCATCCACTACACGTGTCTACATTGTAACTTCTGTTCACTGTTCCCCATCCACTACACGTGTCTATATTGTAACTTCTGTTCACTGTTCACCATCCACTACACTTGCCTACATTGTAACTTCTGTTCACTGTTCCCCAACCACTACACGGGTCTATATTGTAACTTCTGTTCACTGTTCACCATCCACTACACTTGCCTACATTGTAACTTCTGTTCACTGTTTGCCATATTGTAATTCAAACCCCATTTTAAAACGCTCACTCCATTTTGTAAAAGCTTCCTCCAACCTTCATTTTTGCAAACCTTGCTGTAATCTTATTAGTTTAGTTTAGATGTGTGAATGAGGCATGTATGAATGATGGAATCAACCTCCAGCCCCAGCCTGTCCTGATGAAATAAAGTTCAAACACCACCGGCTGAAGATGCAGACAAGAGCCCTAACAAAGAAGTGTCCACCCTAAAAATAAAAGGTGCAATAGAAGAAAGATCAAAGCCAGGTCCAAGGCTGAAAGTCACACCTGCAATTGACGGGTGATCAATCACCAAACCCAGAGGCAGCCTGACACAGCAAGACCTAGAGACTCTGGATTCAAACTAAAGCCTACAAAAAGGACGGGTCAGATGGACGACTTTGGAGGGTAACATTCTGCTGCCAACATGGAAGGACATCGGTGCCTGCCCAACAGAGACCCAGCTCATCCTTGTGCCCGGCTTTCCTGGCCAGTTACCGCCACAAGCTACGAACCCAAGCTGCAAAAGCAGCTGCAGAACATCTGATGGGGTGTGTGTGTGTGTGTAGGTATTGGGTATAATGTGTGTGTATAAGGATTAAGATATTAGTTACTGGTCATAAATCAAATTGTTATCATAATAAATGTGGCATCTTTGTCTTGACCCCTAAAACGATCCTGTGTAGTTTTGTCTGTACAACAGCAACGTCCTCGCTCCCTGCCCGGGCCTGCCTCCTCTCACCTCACACTTGCTGCTGCCTGTGCCCTGGCCCGGCAGACACCGCCTGGCCTGCTGCCACCAGCAGGTGTTCCCCCGGGTGCTAGCTGGCAACGCGTTGCTCCCTTCCCTCAGCCTGGTGCCGTGCTGGCTCAGAGCGAGCGGCCGCCGCTTCCCCAGTCCAGCCTGGTCCAAGCCCTGCCCTCCCTGCTAAGGCATGAGCCAGCCCCTGCCCCAGCACACACCAGCCTGAGATTGGCATACATGAGAACTGGGAGTCCCACGCGTTCACATGACTCCAGGAGCTGGGGCTTTACAAAAAACACCACCTAGCAACACTGGGGGAAGGAATGGGGGCTGGAGACAGCACGCCTGGCTCATGCCAATTCAGGGATCAGCCTAGCGCTAGAAGGGCCCAGGCGGGTGACATAGGACATTGAAATGGGGGAGGGGAGCGATGACTCTGACATGCAGCCCACAAGAAATACAGCTGAGCAAGAGAGGGCTGGGCTGGGTGGGAGCAGGGCAGGAGGGGCCTGGCTGGGCTGGGTGGGAGAGCAGGGAGCTGGGCCGGGCTGGGGGATTATTTCTTACCCATACTTGCCATTAATGATTAACTTGGTTTCCGGCAGGCCCAGGATGGGGTCGGAGAAGCCAAGAGCCGGGCTACCGCAGGGCTGCGGAAGAGGCTGGGGAGAGATGGGGCTGGGATATGGGAGGCCCTGAGCTTGTGAGCCAGGCTGGTGCCAACGGCTGGAAGCTGATGCTAGACAAATGCGCCCTGGCCCACGGCTCTCTGGGGTGTGTGGGAAAGCTCCGTGGGGCAGGGCTGCTGTCCGGCAGGGGCAAGGCCGCTAGGGGTGCTGGAAGAGGCACGTGAGGAGTAATAATCAAGATGCACATTTTTAGCAGCGAGGGCAATTAACCCCGGGACAGATTAGCACTGAAGGGGGTAAATTCTCCACCACTTGGAATCTTTAAATCAGGCCCAGGCATCTTTTCAGCTCTGATAGTTGGCGGCTGTGCCCGGGCAGCGCTGCCCCTGGTGCTAATGACACCAAGCGGACGCCCGTGGAGCGAGGCCCCTGCAGCCCAGCCCGGCGCTGCGCAGGGCGTGTGTGGACACGGCGGGAGCTGGCATTGGCCGTGCCAGCCTTAGGCAGTGGCATGGACACGGACGGTTTGGGTCCCTTGAGCAGCCCTTTGTGGCAGTGGGGCCCGCGCAGGAGACACCCCACATCCTGAGCCCCTCCCCCCAAGTAACTCAGGGCCCAGTATAGCCCAGGGGGTTTTAACCCCTTCATGGTGCTAGGACTGTTCTCTTAGTGCCTGGCTGAGCAGTCCCTTAAAGAGGCATCATGCCTCCCTGGGGTCCACTTTGCACCCAGCCTCGGGGGCCAGCTCCTCCCTGCACTGGATGGGTTAATGGGGCAGTGGAGGGACCTCAGTGCCAGATCCTTCCACATGCAGCTAGGCCGAGGGGTCGCAGGCTGGGTCATGGGGGGCTGCCCCCTCCATCCGCCACACAGGGCGAGCGCCCGGCCCCGGACAGCTGCCCAAGCAGTTACAGTAACAAGGGCTCACACGCTCCCCTCGGCTGGCGTGGCCGAGACAGAGAGGAGGCCGTGGAAAAGATGGAGCCATGGCGGGCGGGGAGTGCCAGAGCCCTGGGGCTGCAGCAGGGCCTCGGGGCGCAGGAACTCCGTCAATGCGGCATCCCCACCCTGGTTCGCGTTACCACATTGGGTATTGGCTCTCCCCTCCCCCCTCCTCCTCGCCGGTGCCTGGGGGCCAGAACTCTATTGCTAACGGCCCAGTCTCGGGGCTCACGAGCGGGGAAGGCTGGATATGAGCTGGAACCAAGCCGCAGATTTTGTAGCTTGACCTAATGGGCTGAACAGCCGCCTCCGCCCCTGGATTCACAGAGCAGCAGCAGGAGGGGCTGGGGACTGGAGCCTTCTCTGCTTAACACAGGAAGGCCAGGGGGCTTCACCCCAAAGGTGCCCCCGCCCCGGATACTGCCAGCCACGAAGGGCAGCTCAGTCTGGGTGCCTGAGTTGAAAGGCCCTTGGGAGCTGATTTTCAGCAAGTGCCAAATGCCCCCATCTCCTAAGGGCAGGAGGGACCTGTCTCCTCTGGGAATCAGGCTGGGGGTGTCTCAATCCCAAATCGCTGGCCTCTGCGGTCGCAATCATGGTCCGGCCCTGAGCCACAAGACACCCTGTCGCGGTCCCCACCTAATGCCAACCCCTGGTGCGTCGGGGCCCAGTGGGAACAGTCAACGTGACAATCTCCCCATCACTAGGACCCAGAGTTACCAGCCAGTTGCGATGAACGCAGGGGCCCAGAGCGGGAGTGTCTCACAGACACAGAAGGAGCCACAAGCCAGGAGTATGGCTCAGCCCAATCCACATCAGCTGGCCAAGGAGCAGCGGCGGAGCGGCCTGCAGCGAAGGGCTCCATGGCGCTGACTCACGGGCTGCAGAGCTGCCTGGCCACCCAGCACTAGGAGGTGGGTCAGATCCCCACGAGGGATCACAGGTAGGGCAGGAGAATGGGCCTGATTTCCCAGGTACCGGCTGTGTCCCTCCTCTGCCCCGTCTCTCTTCATTTTCCTCCTGGCTCCCACTCCCCAGCCCAGGGTCTCTCCCGCCGCCCTCGAGCTGCTCGCTCGCACACAGGGCACGGGAGGCCAGCACGGCGTGTAAGCTCCTCCTGGCCCCCTGCAAACCCGGGGATGAGGTGTCTGCAGGGGTGCAGAGGGGCTGGCCCCAAAGAGGGGGGTCACTGGAGGGGGCTGGGGAGTGCTGAGCAGAACCTCACAGAGTCTAAGGCCAGAAGGGACCACGGGATCTATTCCAACCTCCTGCACGTCACTGGCCACAGAACCTCCGCCCGCTCCTGTAACAGACCCTACCCCCGGGCTGAGCTACCGACGGCCTCAAATCCTGGTCTAGAGCAGGGGGAGGCAACCTATGGCGCGGGCGCCGAAGCCAGCACACAAGCTGCTTTTCAGCGGCACTCACACTGCCTGGGTCCTGGCCACCGGTCGGGGGGCTCTGCATTTTAACTTAATTTTAAATGAAGCTTCTTAAACATTTTAAAAACCTTATTTACTTTCCAGACAACACTAGTTTAGTTCTATATTATAGACTTATAGAAAGAGACCTTCTAAAACCGTTAAAATGTGTTACTGGCACACGGAACCTTAAACCAGAGTGAATAAATAAAGCCTCGGCCCAGCGCTTCTGAAAGGTCGCCAACCCCTGGGCTAAAGACTTCCAGGTACAGAGAACCCTCCATTGACACTAGTTCAAACCTGCATGTGACCCAGAGGAAGGCCACCCCCCTCCCCGCCCCCGGGTCTCTGTCAATCTGACCCCACCCCAGATATGGGGATCAGTTAGACCCTGACCTGCCAGCCGGACACCTGGGCACGAATTCTCTGTAGCCCAGAGCCCTCCCCAGCTAGCCTCCCCTCACCAGCCGGGGGGCTATTTGCTGCTAGCAGTCACAGGTTGGTTCTAGGTGAGCGGAACTTGGAGATCTTTCGCCTCGAGGGCACAGGTTCAAATCCCACCTGGGCCAGGAGGGGCAGAGAGCGTCAGCAGTGGTGGCCAGTCAGTGCTGTGGGTGGCAGGAGTTTGCTGGATCTCAGGCCAGTTGCCTCGTGTTGGCTGCCTCAGCAGAGCGGCCAAGGCCCAGAGATAAGGCCTGGTGCCAAGGGAGACGTCCTACAGGGGGTGGAGGGGTGGCCTGGAGCCCATCCCCAGCGCTGGGCTAGGGACCTTCTGCACCTTTGGGGGATCCAGCTCCTGGGCAGCTGCAGCCCGTCTCTATAAGGGGTCAATCCCCCGTCCCCAGCCTGTCTCCCCCGTGGTGCTGCCCAGCCCAGCCGGTGCTGGCTCAGCGGGGAGGGGGCTGCGTCTCTCACCCCCAAAGGGAAGGCAGAGCGCTCGCTGCGTGGTCCCCAGGTCTCCCAGCTCCTCGCTGGACGGCCAGGGAGGGACAGAGCGGACGGGGAGAGCCGGCTGGACCGAGGGAGGCAAGCGGGAGGGCTCGAAGGTTGTGTTTAATATTAGCCTGGTGGCTTCCCGGGAAGGGTGCTCGGAGGGATCCCCAGCACCTCAGCTGCAGATTGTTATCTCCTCATCCCAGCTGGGGAGACCGAAGCACAGAGCGGGCCTGGGACAGGCCTGCCCTGCAGTCACCCAGCAGCCAGCGGCAGAGCTGGGGGCAGGACCCGGGAGTCTGGCCTCCCAGTTTCCTGCTTCACCCACATGTGCAGGCAAAAGCTGCCTGGTGTGGGGTGCTGCCAAGAGGAATTGGCTCTTCCTGGTGCCTGGGAAGTCCCCCAGGAACCACGCCCACCCCCGCCTTGCTCCAGCGCCGAGGGCAGGCGCTGCAAGAGGGGGGAGGGGTCCAGGAGCAAAGAGCTGGGCAAGAGGCTGCCCTCAGACTCCAGCTGCTCTCTGGGCCAGGCCAGGCCAGGCAGGGGCAGGGAGGAGTGAGGGTGGACCCTGGCTGCGGGGCCTGGCGAGACGTGGAGGGGTTCAGGCCTCCCCGGGAGGAGGGGACCCAGGTTACCCTAGCAGCACCTCCCAGGTCAGTGTGGGGAGGTGCCCCGTGTCCCCAGGAGATGCTGTGCTGCAACCCTAGGGAAAAGGCTGCCAAGCCACCTCTGCACCCTTAGCTGTCCTGTGCCTCAGTTTCCCCATCTTGACAATGGAGGTAACCGTGCCGCCCTGCCCCACAGGAGTCCTGCCAGGATAAATGCACGACAGACTGTGAAGCAGTTTGACATCTATTGTTACTGGTGCAGGACCAACACCACCCCGCAGCTCAGATACCACGGTGATGGGCACAGAATTGGAACCTACATGGCCGGACTGGAGTGAATCCAATCTAGCTCCTGGCCCCCTGACCCCTCTGCTATGGCTCCCTCCACACTTCCCATGCAAACGCCGCCTCCTCCGCCCCTTCCCCCCTCCGAGTCCTCACTGCCTCTGCGAGTGGCACGTCCATCGATCGCCCAGCCCCGCTCCCCTCCGTAATTTATGCCTCATGCTGACGTGTGCGATTTAACTCTGGGAAGTGCTTTGGGCTGTAGCTAGGCAGCTTGGCTGCATGTACAAAGCCGGGCGCGAGAGCCCGTCCACGGGAGAGTCCCCCTCCCTGCCCCCAGCTGCTCTCCAGCTGGGACTGCAGCAAAGTACCTTCCAGCGGTCCCGGTCCCCAGGGGCTGGGCAGCGGCTCACGCCCAGGGCCCCGTGTCACGCCGCCCAACCCCGCCTGGTTGATGTTGGTGGCAGGAGCTCAATATGGCACAGAAAGAGGCGGACAGCTGCGCCCGGGGCTGTCAGCTCATTTCATTAATAGCTTTCCAAAGGATGGACCGGAAATCCCTGGAGAGCGACTGCCACGAACCCTTGCAGTGCCAGGCTGTTCCTCCCGCCCGTGGGGCTCTGGACGCTAGGTGCTGGGGTAACCGTCAGAGTGACCCTCTGTAAACGCCTGTGCTCTGGCTCCTGTACGCAGATACACGCCTGCTGCTTTCCACCAGGCCCTGGGGGGGGAGGTAATTCCAGGGCCCCAGTTCTCCCACCCCAGTGGGAGTCAGCTGTCTCCTACAGGGGCCCAAATTCCAGATGTGCAGAGAACTGGGGAGGCCGCTAGCTGGCTGCTCCTAGAGGAGCCTGGGTGACGTGCCTCGTTTCCTGGGGAAAGGGATGAGCCAGCCCGTTCTGATCCAAGAGCCCCCTGACCCTCAGCCCCAAATCAACCCCCAAACCTTCCTGGGCTTTGGATGCATCCCCCCACCCCCCGCCCGGGCATTACCGTCCCGCTTTGCAACAACTGGAGGTTTGTCCCCCATCTGCCCTGGCTGGGATCACATGCCGAAGCCATAAACTAGCAGGAGTAAAGCGACCTGCCCTGATTTCACACCCATTGCGGGGCAGAGAAACACCCACATTTCTGGCTGTTGCTCCAGCCTGAGCCCATATTGGAAAATTAAATGGACACAAACATCCGCCCTGTCTGTCTGTCTGTCTGTCTGTCTGCCTATCCCCAGACACACCGGTCTCTGGCTCTCCTGACCTAGGGTCCCTGCTAAAGAAGCCCCCGAGAAGGATCTTGAGTTTTCTAACCAGGGAGACATTTTTCCAACTCATCCCCCCACACCCCTTTGCAACTGGGCCCCAGCTCTGCGAAGCCAAGAGTGTCATTAGGTCTCTCACTCTACCAACAACCTGCCTGTCCCCTGCCCTGCCAGGGCGCACAGGACACTGTGCCCTCGTTCCCAGCCCCGCTCATGGCTGCAGCCCCAGCTCTCATTGCTGCAATGGAGCTGGGAAAGTTAGAATGGTCACTGGCACTGCTCGAAGGAAGAGCACAGCGCTTGCACTGCTGGGGGGAAGCTCACAGGGAGGGGTCCCGGCTGGCACGGCGAGGGCACTGCTGGGGGGAGCTCACAGGGGAGGGGTCCCGGCTGGCACGGGGAGGGCACTGCTGGGGGGAAGCTCACAGGGGAGGGGTCCCGGCTGGCACGGCGAGGGCACTGCTGGGGGGGAGCTCACCGGGGAGGGGTCCCGGCTGGCACGGGGAGGGCACTGCTGGGGGGGAGCTCACCGGGGAGGGGTCCCAGCTGGCACAGGAGGGCACTGCTGGGGATGCTCACCGGGAGGGGTCCCGGCTGGCACGGGGAGGGCACTGCTGGGGGGAAGCTCACAGGGGAGGGGTCCCGGCTGGCACGGGGAGGGCACTGCTGGGGGGGAGCTCACAGGGGAGGGGTCCCGGCTGGCACGGGGAGGGCATTGCTGGGGGGGAGCTCACCGGGGAGGGGTCCCAGCTGGCACAGGGAGGGCACTGCTGGGGGGAAGCTCACAGGGAGGGGTCCCGGCTGGCACAGGGCGGGCCATGCTGGGGGGGAGCTCACCGGGGAGGGGTCCCGGCTGGCACAGGGAGGGCACTGCTGGGGGAAGCTCACAGGGAGGGGTCCCGGCTGGCACGGGAGGGCACTGCTGGGGAGCTCACGGGAGGGGTCCCAGCTGGCACAGGAGGGCACTGCTGGGGAAGCCCACCGGGGCGGGGGCCCGGCTGGCACAGGGAGGGCATTGCTGGGGGGCAGCTCACCGGGGAGGGGTCCCGGCTGGCACGGGGAGGGCACTGCTGGGGGGGAGCTCACAGGGGAGGGGTCCCGGCTGGCACGGGGAGGGCACTGCTGGGGGGGAGCTCACCGGGGAGGGGTCCCGGCTGGCACAGGGAGGGCACTGCTGGGGGGAAGCTCACAGGGGAGGGGTCCCAGCTGGCACGGTGAGGGCACTGCTGGGGGGGAGCTCACAGGGGAGGGGTCCTGGCACGGGGAGGGCACTGCTGGGGGGGAGCTCACAGGGGAGGGGTCCCAGCTGGCACGGTGAGGGCACTGCTGGGGGGAAGCTCACAGGGGAGGGGTCCCAGCTGGCACGGCGAGGGCACTGCTGGGGGGGAGCTCACAGGGAGGGGTCCTGGCACGGCGGTTTTCAGTGCTGGCTCTGCTGGCACAAGCTGATCAGTGCGAGAGCTCTCACAGCTCCCCAGAGCTCACATGCCGGAGCCCCCAGTCAGCATTTGCAGGGCACTGCTGAGAGGAAGTTGACAACGTCAGTGCCCCAGCTGGCTCTGGCCCCATGGCGAGGGGCCTTGCAGGAGCCTGTTTCTTGTCACTGGGGCAGAATTCTCTGTCCTGACAGCGTCAGGCTACAGGGCAGAGCCCAAGCCCGGCCCTGTGCCCCGGGGGAAGGGCCCCAGCCCTGCACACTCCCCAGTGCAAGCTCCCTGGCCTGTGCTAACTGGGAGTCGCCCCACGCCTGACGTGGGCAGGGTCACCCTGACCTGGCCTGGCCGGGATGGGAGAGTGGGTGGTGTTGCCCGGCTGCGTGCAGAGGGAGAAGTGGGGAAAGCGGGGACGGCACCGCTGGGGCGAGCGAAAGGGGGGGAGGGAAACGAGGAAAGGGAGGGGGTGAGCTGGGGGGAGTGGGGCAGGGAAGGAGGAAGTGGGAGGAGGGGAAGGAGGGAGAGGGCAGCTGGGTGTGAAGGGGGCGGCAGATGGACGGACGGACGGGGACCCCCTCCACTGCCAGGCAGCCTTTGGCATCTCCAGGAGCCACGGGAGGCTCTGTGGGGAGCCCGGCAGGGAGAACGGCCCCTTCCCCGGGCCCGTGTTACTGAGTGGGGGGCGCCAGCCGCCCTGCGGGC
This sequence comes from Mauremys reevesii, assembly GCF_016161935.1. Taxonomy (NCBI): domain Eukaryota; kingdom Metazoa; phylum Chordata; order Testudines; family Geoemydidae; genus Mauremys; species Mauremys reevesii. Next base: position 12,471,589 of record NC_052648.1, on the reverse strand, counting down.
CCAGGGGCTGGGCCGGGGGCTGGCTCCGGCCTTTGGCCCAGCCCTTGTCTCTGTAACGGGCCAAGCCACAGAGCCGCTGTCTCAGACCCGTCTCCGCTTCAGGCCTGGTCCCCAGCCAGCCCGGCTGGGCCCGGGGCTGGAGCATGGCACCGCAGGCTGGGGAGGGCGCCTGGTCTCTCGCAAGGTTTCCAGCCCAAGGGGGTGGGGTGACCCCCCCTGGTGGCACCTCTGGGGGTCTGACTCAAACCAAGCCCCCCGGGTGCCCCAATCTCTGGGGAGGCTCCCACTGGGACAGAGCCTGAGCTGAGGCCTGTGCCCCCTGCCTGTGGCTGAGGAGGGCTGGGCATGGGCACTGCCTCCACCCTGGCAGCCTGGGGGTGGGGGTCATGCTTTAGGGGGTAGCACCTCTCGGTTTCCACCCCCAGGCTTAGCTCGATGGCTTCAGCCTTGTCCCGGGTCCCCTCCTGCCCCAAGCCAGGGGCGCAAGCGTCTGAGGAGACAGCCCCATGGCGGGAAGCCACCGTCCCCAGCAGGGAGGGGTGATGCCAGGAGTGCTGGGTAGCCAAGGCCTCAGCCCGCACCACCCGAGAGCCTCAGCCCCTCACTCCCGGCCCTCCACAGCTGCCCCCAGGGCAAGGGGAGGGGCAGGGCTCCCCCTGCCCCAGTGTACCCAACCCTTGTCATGGGAAAGAGGCACCGAGGGCACCCTGGCTGCAGTGCCGCCCCACGGCGGTGCGTGCCATATCGCGGAGCCGGAGACAGCCCTGGGACGGCCACACCGCTCTGGCAGGCCCCTCCGACAGGCCATGCTCGTGGGCTCATCCTCTCATTCCCCACTTAACGCTGGGCCCTGCAAGCCTCTCCTACAGCCTGCTGCTGGCGGAGGTGCCCGGGCGGTGCCAGCGCTGCCCCCCTCCCCTGGGGTTGTTCAGGGATGTTGGTCTGTGTCATGGTTACCCTGTGACGTGGGCACATGTTCGGGTGGGGGGCAGGGCGGGGGCCGTGTTCCCGCGCGGAGGCTGAGAGAGAAAGACCGAAAGATGAACTGACAGAGAAATTGAGAAGGAAGGAGTGAGCCGGAGAAAGGGACAGAGCAAGGCAGAGGGGCTGAGGAGGGAGGAGGAGAAAACACAGCAAGGCAGGGGAGGGAGGGAGGGAAGCTGGCAGGGGAGGGGCCCGGACCCACGGAGGGGGCGCAGCAGAAAGCGGCACCGGGCAGGAATGGGCCAGCAGCCTGGGCGTGTTTCCGAGTGTCCCTAGGATTTTCCAGGGGTCTCTGCCCTGCGGGGAGCGTGTGACAGTCCGCGCAGCGAGCGGTGCCAAGAACTGGCGGGCAGGGGAGGGAGGGGCTGGAGAGACATCTGCCAGCCTGTTAAAAGCCCCTGCCTGCAGAGCTGAGAAAACCACTCGGCTCCCCCGTGGGGCCTGGCTCTTGGGCGCCCGTCACCTGCTGCCATCTGCCTGGGACTGGCACTGCCAACTGCTTCATCCTGTCATCAAGATGCCTTGAGCAGCAGACTGGCAGCTGCTGTCGGCCTGACCTGGGCGGATGGCAGTGCCACGGCTGGAGGGGAGCTGAGGGGGCTCCCAGGCTCCACATGGCAGCTGCCGTTGGTGGCGGATGGCAAGGGAGTCCTGAGCTGTTGCTTCCGCCTGCCTTGGAGAACAGTGGGGCCCTGGGGAGCCGGGCAGGGGGGTGGAGGGAGCAGGGTGTCTGCAGGCATGGAGGGCAGAGGAAGCAACGGCCTGTGGCCAGACGGTGGTTAATCTACACCCCCTTTGCCTCATGCCCCCAGCCCCACAGAGATCTCAAAGCACCCTCCACATGCACAGATCAAGTCACCCGGTGCTGAAATGCAGCCCCCTCTGGGGTGGAACGCTGCAGCAGCTGAACAGCACACAGCAATACTACGGTTTAGGACAGGAAGTAAAGAGCTCTGTATCCCGGTGACACTGCCGGGGTGACGCCGGACCAGCAGAACGCATGTGGCCGGGATGTTTTGGGCTAGGGCTGCTCTTAGGGAAAAGGCTGGGGGATGTTTAATGGCCAAAAGCAGTGGCTTGGAGCTCCCTGTGCCCCAGATGGGCACCAGTATCACCCTGTGTTAACCTCCGTGGGCTGCCCAGGACGCCATCCTTGCACCAGTGGCCTCAACCTGAGTCGCTTCACCCCCTCCGGCGCTGGCATCACGCGGGTGCACGGGGAGGCCTGCAGTGCATCACGATGTGCCCCCCAGGCAGCCTCCTGGCATATCAATCCCGGCTCTACAATGGCCCCCGCCCCAGCCTGGGCCACAAACCCACCACCACCCCTTGCTCACTTCTCCGTTCAGTGGGGCGAGACCCTGGGGGCTCCGGGAGTAACACATTGCCCCTTGTGCACCCGAACAGCCTGGGGCTGGATTCAGGCGCTGCCCAGCCCTGGACCGACCTGGCTTAAATGTAACTCCCAGCTCTGTGACTAAGCTCGCTGGCTGCAGCAGAATCCTGCCCCGCTCGGCTCCCACCTGCCCTGCCAGCACTGCCATGGCCCAGGCTGGAAAGACAGAACGCGGAAGAGAAAGAAAACAACCCGCCCTCCTCCTGCCAGCCCCGTGCGTGGCAGATTGGCTGGGAGACAGGGACCTGCGTGCTGCTAATTGCAGCCTTGCATCAGGGACTTGTTTACCAGCTGTTTATCCCATCCAGATGCAGAGGGTGGCTTAATCAAGGTTAATTGCTTGGGAGAATCCCGCGCATCTTGCCGTGTGGAGACATGCACTCAGCCTCCATCCTGCCAGCTGAGCCGCGCCTTCCTCCTGGCATCCTCACAGTGCCACCAGCTGTCCCCGCTGGCACGAGAACTCCCTGCTGCCCCTCACAGATCACTGCCTCTCTGCAGGACATGACGGCTCATTAGACTAGCAGCAGTGACCTGGTGCTGGGTGGCCGGAGAGTCGCTGGCTGGCTGCAGCCCAGTGCTCCCAGCCTAGCACATGCTGCCAAGACACCTCCCCAGTGGCCCAGCACAGGAGGCTTTGCAGCTAAAGTCACTCACTTTGGGTTTGAGGTCGCGTTAGTGAAGGTGATTACCAGCCCCGGAAAGGCACTGGAACAGCAATACAAGGAGCCACTGGATAGATAGATAGATAGATAGATAGATAGATAGATAGATAGATAGATAGATAGATAGAGGGTGTGTGTGGGGATAGATAGATAGATAGATAGATAGATAGATAGATAGATAGATAGAGGGGGTGTATGGGGATAGATAGATAGATAGATAGATAGATAGATAGATAGATAGATAGATAGATAGATAGATGGGGTGTATGGAGATAGATAGATAGATGGGGTGGGTGGTGATAGATAGATAGATGGGGTGTATGGGGATAGATAGATAGATAGATAGAGGGTGTGTGTGGGGATAGATAGATAGATAGATAGATAGATAGATAGATAGATAGATAGATAGATAGATAGATAGATAGAGGGGGTGTGTGGGGATAGATAGATAGATAGATAGAGGGGGTGTGTGGGGATAGATAGATAGATAGATAGATAGATAGAACCAGGAAGGGAATACCCGAGTGCCGACCCAAGCCTCCACCAGCTAGATCTCATCCTCTCCTTGGTGCCTAAGGAGAATCTGGAGGCAGCCGGGCTTTCCCTGCTTGTGGGCTGCAGCTGACGGCTCTGGAGGAGCCGATGTATCGATTCATGGCTGGCGGGACACATGGGTGGGTGGTGATAGGAATGGCAGAGCAATCCCTGGGGCGCAGATGGGGCTGAAGGAGCTGGGAGGTTCGCAGGGAATCGTACCCCCAGCCCGAGCAGTGCCAGCATGCTCTGGTTCAGGTTGCTCTGGGGGGTGAGTCGGGACCAGCAGGTTGGTCTGGTATTAGCAGGGATGGAGGTTTGCTCTCAGCCGACCTCCCACGCTTAGGTTCACAGCTGCTGGATGAGTTCAAGGCCTGTAACCTTCATCTCAGCCCCAGACCAGAACTCAGGTGGTTCCATTGAAGTAGATCCTGGCTCGGAACCATCCCCCCAAACCCGTTTGCCCGGGACGGAGATGGAACAAGCCCAGGCTCTTTGATCTCCCTCCCCACACACCTTGGTGGCTTGGATACAGCAGATCCTGGCTCAGAACGGGCTTTGGCACAACTCACTTCCTTTGGCCAGGACAGAGACAGAACCAAATCTGGAGTCTCTAAGCCGACCCAGCCGGGCCTGGTGGTTCAGCTCAAATGGATCAGAACCAGCCCTGGGTGGCCACCAAGCTGGCAAAATCCAGCTCCGGAGTGAGGCTAGACCCAGAACGAGCCGTCTCGTTCTAACCCTGCTGGGGGGCTGGCCCTGGTTATCTCTGCTGAGTGCTCCAGGTGCTGGCTAGGAATCCCGGGCCCCCTGCAGCAAAGGGGACCACTGGGCTGCCAGTCTGAGGCATCCCCAGGGCTTTGCTCGCTGTGCCCGGGCGGATCCCGCGAGATGCGGAGCAGCCACTGTGAAGGCGCGAGTCCCTCTGGCTCGGCCGGTGCCCCAGTGCTGGGCCCTGCCTACGTCGGCCCCTGGCCGGGGCTGGGAGGCGGGGGGAGGGGAGGAGAGGGAAGCATCAGCATGTGCTGGCCCAGCTGCCCCCCCCCTCGCGGGAGCACTGCGCGAGCGTGGGCAGCCTGCCAGCATGGCAACTGCAAACCCATTAGCGGGCACGGCGCCTGCCAACGAGCGCGGCGCGGCTGCGGGGGGGGGGGGCAGGTGCAAGCCAGACAACCCCCCGCTCATCTTTAATTCATCAGCCCTCGCAGCGCTGCCAGAAGAGGCTTCCCCCACCCTGCCCTGCATGGGCGTGCCTGGCACGTCCCGGGTGCACCACGGCCGGGGCGTGGACGGGAGGCCCTCGCTCTGGGGGGGGCCTACCCCGTCCCTGCGCCCCCACAGCTTTGTGTGTGTGCACCCCTCCCGGGGGGGCTGGATCCCCTTGCGCCCGTCTGTGTCGCTCCCCCCGCCCCCGACGCAGCACTCCAATCCTGGCCCCCGCTGCTGACCTCTCCTGTCCCACGGGGGGCACGGCGGGGGGAGACCAGGGTTTCCTTTGAATTAACTGATCAGCCCCCTCACTGCCCCCAGGCCACATCGGCACCTCGTGACAGCCAGGGTCAGCCCCACGGCCAGATCCTCCGTTGCAGAGTGGGAGTGCAGCGTGGGGTCGCACCGCACAGGGGCGGGCAGCGTGGGGTCGCACCGCACAGGGGACGGGCAGCGTGGGGTCGCACCGCACAGGGGACGGGCAGCGTGGGGTCGCACCGCACAGGGACGGGCAGCGTGGGGTCGCACCGCACAGGGGCGGGCAGCGTGGGTCGCAGCGCACAGGGGACGGGCAGCGTGGGGTCGCACCGCACAGGGGACGGGCAGCGTGGGGTCGCACCGCACAGGGGACGGGCAGCGTGGGGTCGCAGCGCACAGGGGACGGGCAGCGTGGGGTCGCACCGCACAGGGGACGGGCAGCGTGGGGTCGCAGCGCACAGGGGACGGGCAGCGTGGGGTCGCACCGCACAGGGGACGGGCAGCGTGGGGTCGCAGCGCACAGGGGACGGGCAGCGTGGGGTCGCACCGCACAGGGGCGGGCAGCGTGGGGTCGCACCGCACAGGGGACGGGCAGCGTGGGGTCGCACCGCACAGGGGACGGGCAGCGTGGGGTCGCACCGCACAGGGGACGGGCAGCGTGGGGTCGCACCGCACAGGGGGCGGGCAGCGTGGGGTCGCTCCGCACAGGGACGGGCAGCGTGGGGTCGCACCGCACAGGGGACGGGCAGCGTGGGGTCGCACCGCACAGGGGATGGGCAGCGTGGGGTTGCACCGCACAGGGGGCGGGCAGCGTGGGGTCGCACCGCACAGGGGGCGGGCAGCGTGGGGTCGCACCGCACAGGGGACGGGGCCCAAAGGGACCTGGCTGCGTTTCACTGGGCACCAGCCCCCTTCTGAGCCACCAGCGGGTCACCCCTGTCCTGGCTGTTCAGTGAATCTGCCCCCCAGCGGTATTCACTCCATCCCGTGCCATGGGTCTGCCCCTCCCCCCCACCACATCTGCCCCCCTCTGCCCATGGTCCGGCATTTGCCCCACACCCCATCTAATCACCCCACCCAGTTGCCACCAGCCCCCACTCGTCCCAAATCCGCACCCCAATGACCCCCCAAGCAGCTCCCCACAGAGCTACGCTCCCCCCCTCCCAGCCACACGGCCGCCTGGCCGGCTATAAATAAGTCGGCGGGGTGGGGGCTGGGTCCAGCAGACGCCGCAGGTTCATTTTTCATAGTGCTGGGCTGGGACCCAGCCGAGCCAGCTGCCCGCCCACTGCAGCACCGGCCCCGCTCTGCAGCTGGGTCTGCCCCCCGAGTTCTTACAGCCGTGCTGGGGGGAGGAAGCCCAGGAAGGAGGGGAAGGAGGGAGGGACGGAGCAAGGAAAGGCAGTGAAAGGAGGAGGAAGGGGAGTGGAAAAGCGAGGGAACGAATGAGGCCAGAGGAGGGAGGGAAGGAAGAAAGCCACCAAGCATCCAGGTAGCTTTGGGGTCCTCCCGCCGCTCCGCGCCTCCTCAATGGCAGCACAACGGGTTATCAAACGTGCCCCTGCTCCCCGAATCAGAACCACGGCGGCCTAATGCTGGGCACCCCGGTTGAGAATTGCTAGGAGTGGGGGAGGGGGTATGCCACTCTTTCTGTAGGTCCTACACAAAAACAAAGTCGCTTGCATGCTGAGAGGGGTCATCAGGCAGCCCCAGCATTTAACATTTATATCCCCGGGAACCTTGTGAAATGGCTGAAAAGGCTAGAATACACCCGGCCCCAGTGAATACACACACACACGTGTGCGCGTACACCGCCCCCCTCACACACACAGAGCTCTGCCCATCCCCAATGCAGCCCTGGGATCCCTCCAGCCACAGCTCTGCCGATGTCTCCCAAGCCTGTCCCGCAGCCCCCCGATTCCATCCTCAGCTCCCCAGCCCCAGCTCCGCTGACGGCCTTCAGCCCTGCCCACAGCCCCCCACCCCCACGGCCGAGTGGCGCGATGGATCTCCCTGGAGACGCACGCACGCGGGGGGCGTCAGACGCACTGTTGCACGAGGGCTGGTGCTGAGCAGAGCAGCCTGCACTGACCACCTGGAGCTTGCAAACGTGCCCTCCCCAGCTCCTGTGACCTGCGGGCAGCCTGCACTCAGCCCCAGGGCGCCCGGAGACGAAGGGCTGGGCTGATGGCCCAGGGCTCCTGTGCCACCCACTTGCTGTGAGACCCTGGGCAAGCTGCTTCTTGCATCTGTTTCCCTCCCTGCCCTTTGTCTAGCCAGGCACTGAGCGTTTCCTGGAGCCCCAGGCCAGGAGGGACCTCATCTATCGCAGGAGATTCGTGCTCCCCGGTATGGAGCCCAAAGATTTTAGTTAGACCAAAACACTGCAGTCCTCTGGGAACAAACTGCTGCGATCCACAGGCAGAGACCAGGACGGGCACCAATGCCCGAGGGCAGGCCCCTGCACTGGCAGGGGAGTTGTTAGGTGAGATGTGCCCAGATGAGCCCAGCAGGTGAACTGTGACCTATGCTGCAGAAGGAGGCCGCTCCACCTCCCCTCAGGTTCCTGCTTATCGGATCTGGGGGGAAATTCCTTCCCAAGCCCCAGTCTGGCCCTGGGCACGTGTGAGCAGGATCCACCAGCCAGGCCCTAGATGTACAGCCCCTAGCGCGATGGTGCCGCCGAGTGCCAGTGTCACACCACTCCACGCTAAGCCCCACAAAGTCAGGACATCCTTGTACGCGCTTCTGAACAGGTGCTGCTGAGGTGTGAATGAGACGCCACAGTGCAGCGTGGGCACGCTGGACAGGGGCTGCGGCTAGCCGCACGGGTGACATCTTGGTCACATTGACCTCAACAGCAAAACTGGGGTCAGGATTTCACTCCTGAGCCGTCCAGACAAAGACGTCTCCTACCATCCTCACATCTCTCTATGCAATGGGCTTTTAATCCGAGTCTCCTAGACCTCAAGGCCAGAAGGGACCATCATGATCTAGTCCAACCTCCTGCACCTTGCAGGCCACAGAGACTCACCCATCCCCTCCTGTAACAGGCCCAGAACCTCTGGCTGAGTCACTGACGCCCTCAAATCTTCATTGAAAGACCTCAAGTCACAGAGAATCCCCAACACTAGTTTAAACCTGCACGTGCCTCGTGCCCCAAGCTCATCCGATAAGCATTTCTGCCAGCGATCCCACGGGAAATGCCCCTTTCCCACACAGGAAAAATAGTCTCCTCTCCTTCTGCATGCCCCCTAGAGATAGGCTGGCTGTGTCTCCATGCGCCTGCCGAGAGACGCACGCACACAGTCGGTCAAGCACTCCCTGCAAATAACAGTCGTCCCAAACCAAATCATCCCAAAGACATTCCCCCCCCCCCCTCAGCCCGCCCCGGAGCTTGGCAATTCGCACTTTATTTGCAAAGATGATTTCCTAGTGGGGGGAACAGTTTATTTTTGACTCATTTATTCTCACTCCAGGACCAGCTCTAAGAAAGGGGGAAAAATGTGAAGCCCCCACCCCACCCCAATAGATCTTTAAAAATCACATGCAACCAAACACTGACTGCCTTAATGGCATGAGGACTGCACTGCATCACTCCTGGGCAGCTCTACAATGGCCAGGGTGCCTCAGCCGTGCGGCTCCAGCCCTGAGCGCGGCGAGGCTGCTTTTCCATGGAAGCTTAGCTCTGCATTTCCTTGGCTTGGGGCTATTGGCGGGTCCTTCACCCTGATGTACTTGGAACTTAGTGACTTGTCTGGGAATGTGTGTGTGTGAATAGACGTGCATTTATATGTGTATGTGCACACGTGCATGTGTAAATACGTGTGTGCACGTGCTTGTGAGTACACAGGGATGTGTGTATACATGTGCACATATTAATATGTGTCTCTATGTGCGTAAGTGGGTGTGTGAATATCTGTGTATGTGCCTGTATTTGTGTGTGTGACTAAATATGGGCATCGGCATGTGCTCCTGTGCATAGGTGTGAGTGTGCGTGGGTGAGCGTGCAGGTGAGCGTGCATGGGTGAGTGTGTGGGTGAGCGTGCGTGGGTGAGTGTGCGGGTGAGTGTGCAGGTGAGCATGCGTGGGTGAGTGCATGTGTGAACGTGCATGTGAGTGTGCACGGGTGAGTGTGCATGTGTGAGCGTGCATGTGAGCGTGCATGGGTGAGTGCATGGGTGAGTGTGCACGTGAGTGTGCGTGAGTGCGTATTTCTGCAAAAGGCATATTCAAAATATTATGAATCTCATCAGTTTCCTTGCAAGCGCGGTGATAAATATTTGCGGCGGCACCGTGCACTGCGGGCATATGGGGAGATCTTTTCTTTCCAGATGGGAGGACGGCACAGACACTTGGCACAGTGGCCCTCTGAGACATAAGGCAAGCTCAGGACAAGAGGCTTGGCACATGGTATCCAGCAGATTGGTGCCATCTGCCTCGCTTTTCTCCAGGCTTACACTGGGGCTGGGAGTGCAGAGAACCAGCTGCCAAGCTGGGGAGGAATTCAGACGGGTTGGCGTCCCCTCCCCCTTGTCCTTCCCTTCCCATCTGGGGAGATGCCAGGGGAGGGATCTCTTTGTGAGGAGCCGGAGGGAGATGGGAAAGGGGGCGTCACACACAAAACACAGCCTCTCTCATCAATGAGAAAGCTTGCGGCACATGTGGCAAGCAAGGCAGCCTGTCCCAGTGGTTAGTGCTACACGACCTTTGCCGAGCCACTTCTCCTCTCTGCATCCCTTGGGCCACTTAGACTTTACGGCCCAGAGCCTCAAATTCAGTGGCCGGTAGAAGCTGAAACACCTTTGGGGACCTGGGCCTGAGCTCGCCGGGGCAGCGACCAGCCTCCTCCCTCGCTGCATGCGCAGCACCTAGCAACAGTGAGAAAAGGGACTTTTCCTCCCTCTTCATTGCGCTGCATCTTTGCAGCAGGACTCAGTCACAGAGCAAGCCTGGGCAATCCCCTCCCCGAAAGGGGAGAGCACAGAGAGCAGCCGAATGCCGCAGCCTCCTTCACCAGCCCAGTGGCTGCTGCATCACCCCCATCCGGCCACACCCCGAAAGGCCCCGTTCAGCAAGGCACTTCTGCGGGTGCGTCGCCAGCAGCACGTGCTCCCCACTGAGCTCAGCGCACCAGGTGGGGCCTGCGTCTAAGGACGGAGCTGCAGTGGGATGGATTTGAGCCCACGCTGACAGCTAAGCAAGTGCCTGAGTGCTCTGCTGAATCGGGGCCCGCAGCAGGACCCACTAACGGGAGCCGGCCTGCAGGGTTCAAGCCTCGCCATGGGGAGACTCTATTCCCCAGGGCCCAGAAATCCAGCCCACATTTGCCTCCTCGGCGGGGTTGGATCCATTTCACTGGTGGACTAAACTCCACTCCGGGTTTTCTCCTCCCATCCCCAGGGGAGCACAAGAACCTGCTGTAGGCAGAGTCCGTTCCAGGGGGGCTGCAGAATCCAGAACCAGACTTTCTCCCAGGGGAGTTCACCACTGTCAATCAGCCCACTGGGGTGCCCTTTCTTTGGGGAAGGGGCTTCGTTCTCCCGCCACCCGCCCCTCGTTTGGCTACAGCAGGGCTGCTCGGCCAGGCTGTGCCCACTCAGGGTAGCTCGGCATGGGGGACTGCGCCCCCTGCTCTGTTATTGTAGGGCCACAGAACACGGACCGGTGCGTGTGGCCGCCAGGGAGCCGCCAGGCTCAGGCGGGCGGGTGGGAGGACACGGGGTCTGCCACCCACGGGACCCCATGGACGTGGTGAGATTAGGGTCTGTACCTGGGCTCGAATCTATCTCCCGCGCCGCAACAGAGCCGTGGGAGCCTGGGGGCAGGGCCAGGGGCAGCCTGGGGGCAGGTGAAAGCTCCTGCAGCTGGTGTGTCAGCCGGGCCCAGGGCAGGGCACTGCTGGCAGGAAGCTCACAGCACTGGGGTTCTCCACCACCACGGAGCAGGGCCCTCTCTCAGTGCCCCCCCATCCGCCCTGCTGGCACCGGGGCAGCCCAAGGAGCAGGGCCCCTTTTCTCTCTCTCGCTGCCTGGTTCCGGGTGGATCGGGGGCAGGACCCCACCCCGGGTGCCCCATCCCCACCCGGCCTGGCCGGCTCTGGGGAGAGCTGCCCCCTTCCTTCCACGCCCCCGCACACTGCGGCCCTACTGCAGCTGCCCCCCCCGTGCCTGCTCGCCCCACCCCGGGAGGGAGCCCGCCCCAGAGGCCGCGTCAGCCACACGCGGCTCCGCAGGAATCCGCCCGGGATGCTCCGGAGGCCCCAGCACAATTGATCCAGGCGATCGATTCCTGGGCCGCTGCCAAGCTGCTGACTGTCACGCATGACCTCCCAGCCCCCTACACTGCAGCCCCACAGCTCTGCCCCCCCCCCACACACACACACACTGCAGACTGCTGGGCCCAGCCCCCGGCCACCCAGCCCCACAGCTCTGCCCCCCCCACTGCAGACCCCTGGGCCCAGCCCCCAGCCACCCAGCCCCACAGCTCTGCCCCCACACACAGACTGCAGACCGCTGGGCCCAGCCCCCGGCCACCCAGCCCCACAGCTGTCACTCAGCCCCACAGCGCTGCCCCCCCCACTGACCTCCCCAGGACCCCCCCCCCCACACACTGCAGCCCCACAGCTCTGCCCCCACTGCAGACCGCTGGGCCCAGCCCCGGCCACCCAGCCCCACAGCTCTGCCCCACTGATCTCCCCAGCCCCACTGCAGACCGCTGGGCCTAGCCCCGGTCACCCAGCCCCACAGCTCTGCCCCACACACACTGCAGACTGCGGGGCCCAGCCCCCGGCCACCCAGCCCCCCCGCTGTCACTCAGCCCCACAGCTCCGCCCCCCCCCCACTGACCTCCCCAGCCCCAGAGCGCTGCCCCCCCGCACTCCCTCCCACTGCAGACTGCTGGGCCCAACCCCCGCTCCCCCAGCCCCCCGCGATCCCCCGGCCCCGGAGCACTGCCCCCCCCCACACGCTGCAGACCGCTGGGCCCAGCCCCAGGCCCCTCTCGGTCACTTTGGGGTTCTCGTGGGGGGAGGGGCACGTCACGGGGTGGCTCGGTTGGGGGAGGGGGGGCAGAGGAAAGCCGTGCAAACCCGGCGTCGGGCCAGCGGGGCTGACCCAGCGTCTGTGGGGGAGGGGGGGCATGACTGCTGCTTCCCCCACACAGCTAAGGAAACTGAGGCAGTGACAGGGGAAGGGGCTTGGCCAAGGCCACACAGCAGAGGCAGGGAACAGAACCCAGGAGTCCGGCCCCCAGCTCTCCGCTCTCACCACTGGGCCATGCTGCCTCCACCTCCAGCCACTTTTAAACAGGCCTTAAAATCTTGTCCCCGAAAAGGGGCCCGGCTTGGCTGGGCTGCCTCTGCCGGGGGCCCTGAGGCCCCAGCACCCGCCAGCCCTGGGCTGGGGGCGGCTGGGCCCAGCTGCGCTCAGGGAAGGCTTTGGGGGGCAGGTCCCTTGTTGCTGGGAGCGGGGCAATGCCCAGGATCAGCCAGAGCTCTGCCACGGGGCGGCCCAGGCCGAGCCCCCGGCCCTGCGAGCCCCCGGCCCTGCGAGCCCCCGGGCTCAGAGCCCCCAGCCCTGCGAGCCCCGCGAGCCCCCCGGGCTCAGAGCCCCCGGCCCTGCGAGCCCCGGGCTCAGAGCCCCAGCCCTGCGAGCCCCGAGCTCAGAGCCCCAGCCCTGCGAGCCCCCAGCCCTGCGAGCCCCTGGGCTCAGAGCCCCCAGCCCTGCGAGCCCCCAGCCCTGCGAGCCCCTGGGCTCAGAGCCCCAGCCCTGCGAGCCCCAGCCCTGCGAGCCCCGGGCTCAGAGCCCCCAGCCCTGCGAGCCCCCGAGCTCAGAGCCCCCAGCCCTGCGAGCCCCCGGGCTCAGAGCCCCCAGCCCTGCGAGCCCCCAGCCCTGCGAGCCCCCGGGCTCAGAGCCCCCAGCCCTGCGCGCCCCCGAGCTCAGCGCCCCAGCCCTGCAGAGCTCAGAGCCCCAGCCCTGCGAGCCCCGGGCTCAGAGCCCCAGCCCTGCGAGCCCCCAGCCCTGCGAGCCCCGGGCTCAGAGCCCCAGCCCTGCAGCCCCGAGCTCAGAGCCCCAGCCCTGCGAGCCCCTGGGCTCAGAGCCCCCAGCCCTGCGAGCCCCCAGCCCTGCGAGCCCCTGGGCTCAGAGCCCCCAGCCCTGCGAGCCCCCAGCCCTGCGAGCCCCCGAGCTCAGCGCCAGAGCCCCCAGCCCTGCGAGCCCCCGGCCCTGCGAGCCCCCAGGCTCAGCGCCAGCGCCCCCAGCCAGGCCACCCCCCAGCACGGCACTGGGGGGCTCTCAGGCCGATGCCGAGGGAGGGAAACTGCTGCCCAGGCTCCAGGGCTGCTTCTGCCTTCAGGAGAGGGGCAGAGAAAGAGCAGGGGGGGGGGGTCACGGAGTGTGGGGGAGTCAGGGCCCTGCACCCCCCGTCCTGCGATTCCCCGCGACTCTCAGCCGGCCAGTGACACGGAAGGTTTGTTAGACGACGGGAACAGCCCCCAGCAGGGCTTGTGGGTACAGCCAGGACCCCCCAGCCAGGTCCCTCGGGGGGGCAGGGAGCTCAGACCCCAGACTTGGGGGTCCTGCCTCTTCCCAGCCAGCCCAAAGCTGAACCAAACCCCCCCCAGCCGGCTCCCCCCTCCTCTCCCCCTCCCTTTGTCCAGTTCCCCAGGCAAAGGTGTCGACTCGCCCCACCCCCCCTCCTGGCTCAGGTACCGTCCCTCACCTGAAGTCACTGCTCTCCCCTCCCCCACACAGACAGCCCCAGTAAAACTAAACGACATTCCCAGGTCAACCCACCCCCCTCCCTCCTGCGCCACAGGGGGAAAGGGAGAAAGCAGCTCCCAGCGCTCAGTCCCGACCCACAGCCCCCTGCCAGCCCAGCCCTGGGCCCCCCGCAGCTCTGCCGGTGCCCCTCACTCCCGACCCACAGCCCCTGCCAGCCCAGCCCTGGGCTCCCCCCCAGCTCTGCCGGTGCCCCTCACTCCTGACCCGCAGCCCCTGCCAGCCCAGCCCTGGGCTCCCCCCCAGCTCTGCCGGTGCCCCTCACTCCTGACCCGCAGCCCCTGACAGCCCAGCCCTGGGCTCCCCCCCAGCTCTGCCGGTGCCCCTCACTCCTGACCCGCAGCCCCTGACAGCCCTGGGCCCCCCGCAGCTCTGCCGGTGCCCCTCACTCCCGACCCGCAGCCCCCTGCTAGCCCAGCCCTGGGCTCCCACCCAGCTCTGCCGGTGCCCCTCACTCCCGACCTGCAGCCCCTGCTAGCCCAGCCCTGGGCCCCACAGCTCTGCCGGTGCCCCTCACTCCCGAGCTGCAGCCCCCTGCCAGCCCAGCCCTGGGATCCCCCCACAGCTCTGCTGGTGCCCCTCACTCCCGACCTGCAGCCCCTGCTAGCCCAGCCCTGGGCCCCCCAGCTCTGCCGGTGCCCCTCACTCCCGACCTGCAGCCCCCCGCAGCCCAGCCCCGGATCCCACACACCCTTGCTGACTGATAGCAGTGATGGCTCCTTGGACAAACTGTGCCCACGACTAATCCCGCATGGCCTGTGCTCTCCCCTGAGCCTGGCACCAGCAAGGGGGGTTCTGCCTCCCTGGCCAGCTCTGCCCAGCACCCCGAAGCTCCAGCGCCTCAGCAGGGAGCCCGTGAGAAGCCCTGGGGGGTCCCGGCTGAGCGCCCTCAAGCATGGCGCTGACCCGCCTGTTAGCAGCTGGGGCCCAGCCTTTCCAACCACCCTCGGAGGCAGCGACATCACGGGGCTCCCCCACCCCCTCGGCACGTCCCCTACCCCCCTTGGCACCGGCCCTCGGCCGCCCGGCCCCGCGCTCTCGCCCTGTGTGACAGGGCGCAGTCAGATCACCCCACCCTGGGGGCTGAGCCAGCGCCCCCAGGGCACAGCGGGCTGGGGAACATGGGTGGGGCTGTGCCCTGGGGATTCTCTGCGACCCCAGCCTGGGGGCACCCAGGGTCTTCCCCCGGGGTGACTGCAGCTGTCCAGGGGCAGGGAGCCCTGCTCGCGGTACGTTATCCGGGCCAGGGCAGGTCCCACGCTGGGGGCGGGGTCTGGGGGCGTTTCGGACTCACTGGGGGCTCCCCACTCGCCAACACCTCGCTGGGCGAGCCGGGGGCCCAGGGCTCTGTGCCAGGAAAGGAGGGCAACTCCGCAGGTTGTGCCTGGGCCCTGGGGACGCTGTAGCTGTGCCCAGCCTGGCTGGTGTCCGGCCTGCTCCCTGCCGCGGCCCAGCCAGGCCTTTGAAGCTCTGGCCAAGGCTCTCGCCTCTCTCCTTGGCCTCGAGCAAACAGCTGCCCGTGTGTGCGGGGGGTGGGGGGCAGTGCTAGGGCTGGGCGCCGCTGGGGGGCTGCCCCACACAATAAGGGCCTGTCTTCGCCTGGTGGAACGTGCCCCCCCCCCAGTAACAGAAATGGACCCACCCACCCCCCTCCTCGGCGGTTGTAAAGCAAAGGGGGGAGGTGGCACCTCAGCCTCTGTTCCCAGCTCCGCCTGCAGGGGCAGGGGCAGGATGGCTTAGAGCAGGGAGCCCGGACGCCTGGGTTCTCTCCCCGGCTCTGGGAGGGCAGTGGGGGCTAATGGCCAGGGCAGGGAGCCATGGGGCACAGGACCAAAAGTTCCCTCTAGGGCTCTGCCATCGACTCTCTGTAACCTCAGACAAGTCGCCTCATTAACGTGGTGAAGCCTGGATCCAAACTTTCCTGAGGCCCCAGGGGCGCCTGGAGATGGGGCCTGGGTTGAGTCTATCCGTGCCTCGGTTTCCCCATCTGTAAAATGGGGACAATCCTGCCTGCAGGGGGCTTCCTCAAGGACGGGTCACTGCTCCCAGTCCCTCGAAGGGCAGCGCTACGGCCGTGGCAGGGAGGGGATGAGGCCAGGCTGGGGGCTCGGGACAACAAAGTGTGATGGACACACAGGGGTCCCTGGCGGGAGGGGCCAGAGGAGCTGTGTGGGGAGAGATGGGACTGGGGGGCTGCGGGGGGCAAAGAATCCTGGGGTGGGTGGAAGGCCCAGCGCTGGGCTCAGTCCGTTATTGGTGCAGCGGGCTGGGGGGGGGGGGGACGCAGGCTGCTCCCGGCTGATAACGGGGACCAGGGAGGTGCCAGGTTAACGAGCCCTCACCCGGCCTTAACCCTTTCGTTGCAGCAGGAGCTGGGGTGGGGGCGAAATGTCCAGCGTCCGCATGGCTTAGCCACGGGCCTAATTCTCCCCCAAGGAGAGGGAGGCCGGGGGGCTGGGGCCTGGACTCCCATTCTCCCCATCGGTCGCTCTCTGGGGGGGTGTCACATTTCGGGGGGGCTGCCTGGGGGCAGTGATGGGATCAGCCTGGGTCACCTGGCCTGGGGGGCGGGTGGGAGTGAAAGGGGCGCGAGTGAGACAGAGACAGGCTGGGGGCCAGGCCTGAGCGAGAGCCCTGGGGGGTGAGTCCGTCTCTGCCATGCTGGGAGGGGGCTGTGTGAGGGGCTGGCTATGGGGCAGAGGGGCGTGAGAGGCTGGCTATGGAACAGAGGGGAGGGGCCGTGTGAGGGGCTGGCTATGGGACAGAGGGGAGGGGGCATGAGAGGGGCTGGCTATGGGACGGAGGGGGGCGTGAGAGGGGCTGGCTATGGGGCAGAGGGAAGGGGCCGTGTGAGGGGCTGGCTATGGGGCAGAGGGGAGGGGGCGTGAGAGGGGCTGGCTATGGGGCGGAGAGGGGCGTGAGAGGGGCTGGCTATGGGGCAGAGGGAAGGGGCCGTGTGAGGGGCTGGCTATGGGGCAGAGGGGAGGGGGCGTGTGAGGGGCTGGCTATGGGGCATAGAATCATAGAATTCAAGATCAGAAGGGACCATTATGATCATCTAGTCTGACCTCCCGCAAGATGCAGGCCACATAAGCCGATCCACCCACTCATGAACTAATTCTCTCCCTTGACTCTGCAGTTGAATGCTCCAAATCATGATTTAAAGACTTCAAGTAGCAGATAATCCACCAGCAAGCGACCCCTGCCCCATACTTCGGAGGAAGGCGAAAAACCTCCAGGGCCACTGCCAATCTACCCTGGAGGAAAATTCCTTCCCGACCCCAAATATGGCGATCAGCTGAACCCCGAGCATGTGGGCAAGACTCTCCAGCCAGACCCTCTGGAAAAGGCTAACAATATCCCAACATTGACCCTTTGTACTAATTACCAGTGTGGCACGTTATTGACCTATTGACTAAACCCGTTATCCTATCATACCATCCCCTCCATAAACTTATCTAGCTTAATCTTAAAGTCATGGAGGTCCTTCGCCCCCACTGTTTCCCTCGGTAGGCTGTTCCAGAATTGCACTCCTCTGATGGTTAGAAACCTTCGTCTAATTTCAAGCCTAAATTTCCTGACTGACAATTTATATCCGTTTGTCCTCGTGTCCACATTAGCACTGAGCTGAAATAATTCCTCTCCTTCCTGGTATTTATCCCTCTGATATATTTAAAGAGTGCAATCATATCTCCTCTTATCCTTCTTTTGGTTAAGGAAAACAAACTGAGCTCCTCAAGTCTCCTTTCATACGACAGGCCTTCCATTCCTCGGATCATTCTAGTGGCCCTTCTTTGTACCCGTTCCAGTTTGAATTCATCCTTCTTAAACATGGGAGACCAAAACTGCACACAATACTCCAAATGAGGTCTCACCAACGCCTTATATAACGGGACTAGCACCTCCTTATCTCTACTAGAAATACCTCGCCTAATGCATCCCAAGACCGCATTAGCTTTTTTAACAGCCACATCACATTGCCTACTCATAGTCATCCTACGATCAACCAGGACTCCTAGGTCCTTCTCCTCCTCCATTACTTCCAACTGGTGCGTCCCCAGCTTATAACTAAAATTCTTGTTAGTCATCCCTAAATGCATAACCTTACGCTTCTCATTATTGAATTTCATCCTGTTACTAATACTCCAGTTTACAAGGTCATCCAAATCTCCCTGGAGGATATCCCGATCCTTTTCCGAATTGGCAATACCTCCCAACTTGTGTCATCCGCAAACTTTATCAGCCCACTCCTACTTTTGGTTCCGAGGTCAGCGATAAATAGATTAAATAAAATCGGACCCAAAACCGAACCTTGAGGAACTCCACTGGTAACCCCCCTCCAACCCGACAGATCACCCTTCAATACGACCCTCTGCAGTCTCCCCTTTAACCAGCTCCTTATCCACCTCTGGATTTTCATTTCGATCCCCATCTTTTCCAATTTAACCAGTAATTCCTCATGCGGTACCGTATCAAACGCCTTACTGAAATCAAGATATATTAGATCCACCGCATTTCCCTTGTCTAAAAAATCTGTCACTTTCTCAAGGAGAAAGGAGATCAGGTTGGTTTGGCACGATCTACCTTTCGTAAAACCATGCTGTAATTTGTCCCAGTTGCCATCGGCCTCAAGGTCCGTAACCACTCTCTCCTTTAAAATTTTTTCCATGACTTTGCATACTACAGATGTTAAACTAACAGGCCTGTAGTTACCTGGGTCACTTTATTTCCCCTTCTTGAATATAGGAACTATATTAGCTAATCTCCAGTCAAACGGTACAACCCCCGAGTTTAGAGATTTATTAAAAATCATCGCTAACGGGTTTGCAATTTCACTCGCCAATTCCCTTAATATTCTAGGATGAAGATTATCCGGGCCCCCTGATTTACTTCCGTTAAGCTGTTCAAGTTTGGCTTCCACCTCAGATACCGTAATGTCTACTCCCATATCTTCATTCCCATCAGTCCCTCTACCACTATTCCTTAGCCCTTCATTAGCCTCATTAAAGACCGAGGCAAAATATTCGTTTAGATATTGTGCCATGCCAAGATTATCCCTAATCTCCACTCCGTCTAAAGTTTTAAGCGGTCCCACTTCTTCCTTCTTGGTTTTCTTCCTATTTATATGGCTAAAAAACCTTTTGCTATTGGTTTTAATCCCCTTCGCTAGGTCCATCTCCACCCGGCTCTTTGCCTTTCTCACTGCTTCCCTACACCCTCTGACCTCAATAAGGTAGGTTTCTTTGCTGATCCCTCCCATTTTCCACTCCTTGTACGCTTTCTGTTTTTTCTTAATCACCCCTCTGAGACGCTTGCTCATCCAGCTCGGTCTAAAACTGCTACCTACGAACTGTTTTCCCTTTCTCGGGATACAGGCCTCTGACAGCTCCTGCAACTTCAACCTGAAGTAACCCCAGGCGTCTTCCGCCTTTAGATCCCTAAATATGTTAGTCCAATCCACTTCCCTAACTAGTCGCCTCAATTTAGTAAAGTTAGCCCTTTTGAAATCGTAAACCTTAGTCTCAGATGCAATTTTGTTTATCCTTCCATTTATTTTGAACTGAATTAGCTCATGATCACTCGAGCCAAGGCTGTCCCCTACAACTATTTCCTCAACAAGGTCCTCGTTACTCACCAAAATCAGATCTAAAATGGCATCCCCCCTTGTCGGTTCAGCAACTACTTGATGAAGGAATTCATCAGCTATCACGTCTAGGAAAAGCTGAGCCCTATTATTATTACTAGCATTTGTTCCCCAATCTATATCCGGGAAGTTAAAGTCCCCCATGATCAAACAGTTCCTATTAGTATTTACCTCCTTAAAAACATTAAAGAGCTCTTTATCCATATCCAGGCTAGATCCCGGTGGTCTATAGCACACCCCAATCACTATCCCAGGGGACGCTCTAGTAGTTTTCTTCCCCAATGTCACCATTGCCCAAACAGACTCCGTATTATCCATTGCATTGCTAGTTATTTCGTTACATTTCACCTCATTATTGACATACAATGCTACTCCCCCACCTTTACCTTTGTTTCGGTCTTTCCTAAACAGCACATACCCTTCCATACCTGTACTCCAGGCATGGCTACCGTTCCACCATGTTTCGGTTATTCCTACGATATCCGGTTTCAATTCTCGGACCAGGGGCAGAGGGGAGGGGCTGTGTGAGGGGCTGGCTATGGGGCAGAGGGAGGGGCCGTGTGAGGGGCTGGCTATGGGGCACAGGGGAGGGGCCGTGTGAGGGGCTGGCTATGGGGCACAGGGGAGGGGCCGTGTGAGGGGCTGGCTACGGGGCAGAGGGGAGGGGCCGACTCCACGGAACCGAAGCAGCTGAGAGCTGGCAGTGCCGGCAGGCGGGGGGCGGGCAGGCAAGGGGGGCATGATGGCTGGGCCGTCCCCCCGCACAGACCCGGGACACCAGGCGAATGGGCAGGGGGAGGAGTTCAGAGCCCGCCCTGGCAGGGCTGAGCTGTGGAACTCATCACTGCAGGAGCCTCATCCAGGCGTGTTGCGTTACAGGAAATGCAGTGAGTTCCAGAGATGCGGCCGGAGATAATACGCCCCTGGGCTGGCCAATGCTCCCTGACCCCCAGCTACTCCCACCCGGGGCTCCTCCCACAGCTGTGCCCATAGCTCAGGGTTCACAGCATCGGCTAGAAGCCTCTCGCCCCTCACCCCCTGCAAAGTACAGACCAGCTGCCTCACAGGTTGTGATGGTTTGGAATAATCTTTTACTGAGGCAGCACGGCCTAGTGGCTAGAGCCCTGGACCAGGGCTCAGGAGACAGGGGTTCTATCCCTGGCGTGGCCTGCTGGGTGACCTGGGGAAAGTCACTTCTCCTCCCTGTGCCTTGATTTCCCCATCTGTACAATGGGGACAAAGACTATGACCCGTTTGTAAAGTGCTTTAAGATCTCCAGAGGAGAAGGCCCAGGTGCCCTGAGGCGGGGGCTGCTGCTGGCAGGCAGGAGCTGGGCTCAGGATGTGGCTCCAGGAGTGAAGGTGGCAGCCTGGCCTGGACAGAGCAGTGGCCCGGGGAGCAGGAGTCTAGGTGAGCTGGGAGAGTGGCACAAGGTGGGACAGTCCGATACAGCAGTGAAAGGCCCAGCAGCAGCGCATCACCAGCCTGCCCTCCCCAGCTCCACGGAGGCTCTGAGGGTCAGTTCTGTTCCCCATGCTGGAGCCCTGGGAAGACACAGGGGGACAATCCTGCTCTGGGCTTGGGGAGGGGAGAACCCCGGGCCCCCCCAGAACGGGGTCTCTCTCTCTCTGCAGGGGCTGCCCTGGAAGAAGGGGCCGCTGCCCAGGAACACAGATTTCTGGGGGGCTGTATCTTAGGAAGCCAGTGGTCAAATGGCCCCAAATTCGCATCACTGACCCCAGCCAGCGCCCCCAGGAGCACTTTGCGGAGCCGTAAAGAGAACGCTGGCCTCAGCCATAGCCCCCCCCCCCCCGAGTCACTGCTGGGCCTTACACGTGAACAGAACCGAGGGGCAGCCGGGACAGCAGAGCCCACCCTGAGCCCGGCGGGTTCAGCTGTGCAGCTGATTAGCCTCTGGAGCCCAGCCCCCGCACCAGGCAATCCCACCCTGGAGTCAGGATCCCTGAGTTCCAGTGGATGGAGCGTCCGGACTCCTGGGTTCTCTGGCTGGGGAAGTGCACTCTGGGACTAGGAGTCAGGACTCCTGGGTTCTCCTGCTGGCTCCATCACTTGCCTCCCTGGGTGGCCTTGGCTGAGGCTCTTAACAAGTCCATGCCTCACTTTCCCCACCTGTCTCATGGAGGGGGGGCAATGACGCCTCCACCTCTGACCGGTCCTGGGGCTCCGCTCGCCAGGTCCTGGTGACGCAGTGCTCTGAGCTCCAGGGGCAACCGCGCCTGACAAGGGCCCAGAGATCAGCTGCTGTCCCAGTTTGCTCAGACCGGCTCCCTGGCAGGGGTTATATCCCTGCCCTTGACAGATCTAACGAGCTGATAAATAATTTCCATACCCAGCACCCAGGAGCCCCTTTCTCCTGATACCGGCGCTGCTGGCTCAGTGAGGCCAGAGGAACCTGGCTCCCCAGGGATACAAGGGGGGATCGGCCCCGATCCGGCACGCACAGACGCACACACTTAACTTTACACAGGGCAGGGTGACCAGATGTCCTGATTTTATAGGGACAGTCCCTATTTTTGGGTCTTTTTCTTATATAGGCTCCTATTCCCCCTCCCCCCTGTGTCCCGATTTTTCACACTTGCTGTCTGGTGGCCCTAACACGGGTGAGGAGTCCAGGGGCTCGGCTGGGCCCCAAGACCCCTGGGTTCTATTCCTGGCTCTGCCACCGACCTGCTGTGTGTCCACTGGCAAGTCACTTCCTGTCTCAACTTCCCCTCCCACTGGTCTAGCATAACAGCTTGTCTACACCTGAAAGCTAATCCGGATGAGGGTAGGGTGTGAATTTACAGCAATAGCTATTCCCGGATAATAATGGGCACGTGGAGATGTTCCATAGGGGCTCGGCCGGTTCATTTCCCCCTGCAGGATCAGGGCCAGAAAGCCCAATTTCAGATCTCAATGGCAGTGGTGTAAATCTGGAGTGACTCCATGTACGGCAGCAGAGTGACTCTGGATTCACACCCGGTGGCGTCAGTGAGATCCAGGGGTTTCCATCACAACCATCAAACCCTTCTTGTTTCTCTTTGATCGCAGAACACCTCAGCCCCGCCCCCCCCTCCAGCGCCCCCCGCCGATCACACACGGGCCGGCTCCGTTCCGCCTTAAGTGGGGACGCGGCGCCACCTTAAGAGGCGGCCGGGGCCAGTGACAGCTCCGGAGCCTTATCAGCTGAGCGCCGCCAGCCGGGCGGGGCACGTGACTCCGGCTGCCTGGGGACCCAGACGCCTGGGGTCAAGGTCGGAGGCAGCGGGGGAGGTGCCCCCCCAGCTCGGAGCATCCCCCCCGTCTCCTGGGGGGGGCAGGGTCTCCCCAGATGGGGTCCCCCACCCTGCCTGGGCCCCTGGGTGCTACCGCAGCACCCATGGGAGAGCAGAGCCACCCCGCGGGCTGCTCGGGTCCTGCCCCGGGGGCACCGCCCTGGCCAGGCCACGGGGCTGGGGCAGCTCGGTGTGCGGGAGGCTGGGCGCTGGGCAGGCCTGGCTCCACCCTGCCTGGGCCCCTGGGTGCTACCGCAGCACCCATGGGAGAGCAGAGCCGCCCCGGGGGCACCGCCCTGGCCAGGCCACGGGGCTGGGGCAGCTCGGTGTGCGGGAGGCTGGGCGCTGGGCAGGCCTGGCTCCACCCTACCTGGGGTGACTCTGGATTGACTCCAGGGTCACGGAGGGCAGATCCGAGCCAAGGTCCCCCCCAGCACCTCAGGGTCTCTGCAAACACAGGGACCTCCCCCCCCCTCCACACACACTTTATTACACATTCTGACCTGGCTCCTTCCCCAGCCGCTGCCCTCACGCTCCCAGCTCCTCGGTGCTGCAGGAGCCGCGGAGGGAGGCGGCGCTGAGCAGAATGCTCCCCAGGCCTGGGCTGGCTTGTGCCCGGTCCCAGGGGCCTCCCCAATGCCCCTGCCCCAGGGCACACTTCAGAGCTGAGCCTTCCCCGGCCTGCCCTGCTGTGTCTCTAGGGAGGAGGGTGAAGTCCGAGGTTTCCTCTTTCTGCTCCGGAGAGGGGCTCTTTGGAGCTCCCCGGGGTGCTCCCCGCAATGCAGCAGGGTTTGTGCTGGGGAGGCAGAGACGCATGGGAGGGAGGGAGATTTGCACCCCACATTTATTGTATTGGGGTGGCGCAGTCCCATCCCTCCCAGCTGCTCTCTCTGCATTCCCCACAGGCTCCCCAAGCACCCCTCCACACCCCGCCTCCAGAGAACAGCACCCCCCGGCATGCCGCATCCACCCCCAGCCCCGGCAGAGAGAAGCAGCCATGCTCTATACCAGTCACCACGTTGCCTGGCGGCGCCCTCCAGAGGCTGGGTGTGAGATTCGACTGGCTGCCCCAGCCGGGCCCAGCGTGTGAAGGTGACGACGCAGGCTGACTTCACACCCCGCTCTGGGCTGCTGCAGAGTAGGCGGCTGACCCCCTCCAGGAGAGACCCGGTGGGGAGCCAGAGAGAACCACAGGGCCTGTCTGTGTCCAGCAGCCTCCACAGCGAATCCACCGGAGATTAATCTCAGCCCAGTGGGGGTCCCACCCAGGAGAAAAGCAGAATCCAGTCGGCACAGACACCTGGCCCCAGAGCCTGGCAGCCCCCCAGGATTCAGGCACGCGATGCGGAGCAGCAGCAGGGTTTGCCCTGCTCCCCGGACGGCGCCCCGACCCCTCGCCAGCCCCACGACCTGCCATCCCCGGCCGGCTGCAGGAGCACCAGCCTGGCGGGGCAGGGGACAGCACCTAACAACTCAAACGTCTTCTCCGATTTCCCCAGCCCACGGGCTGCTCCTCGCCTCATTTATGGCCTTGTCAGGTCCCCTTTGATGGAACGGCAGCCGCTGAAATGCCCACTCGGGTCTGTCTGCCCTTGGGCCTGGGGGCAGGAGCTCTGCTCTCCCGTCTGCGGTTGGCTGGGGAGGGGCGATTTGGGGCGAGGCCTGCCCGAGCCCAGCACAGATCCCTGCAGGAAAGTCCTCTCCTGCCTGGCTTGTTCCAATGAGCTCCCTGGGGCATGGCCTGGCCCCTCTAGTCCCGAGCCTGTGGCATCCGCCTGGAGTGAAAGCAGCCTGGCCTGGGAACGGAAGGGCCAGGGTCTCTGCCTCAGGCGGAAACCAGTATCTACCAGTCCACTGCAAGGAGCAATCCCAGGCCAAGGCACTGAACTTCTCCGGGTGCAGCCAGGTCCTGAGTCCTGACTTTTGCTGCACCCACATTCCCACTGCATTGTCAGCCCCATTTCCCGGGCTCTGGTCCCACGCTCCCACCCCCAGTGCCACCCAGATACCCCCTCCCATCTGTCCGGGCTTGTGCTGGGCTCTGAGTGGGATCCCAGACACAGGTCAGATGCTCCCAGGGCTGGGGCTAAATCTCCTGCAGCGCGTGTGGATTAAAGTCTTGGAATCAAACGATGGCCTTGACTGCAGCAAACCTCCCCAGATCCCAGCCGCGCAGCAGCCGGAGGGCAAACGCTACTTCCCTTCCGCCGATCCAGTCCCTTGCTCTGTCCCCGTCCGCGCTGGCCAGGGCGGGATCAGCACGTGGCCCGAGCGTGTGCTGAGGGCAGGGAGAGGGCTCTAGCGGGACCCCAGAGGTGAAGGGAGAACGCACAACCAATGGGCACAATTCGGAGAGCCAGCCAGCGAGACCAAGGCCCCAAATGTCCTGCGCCGGACCGGGTCTGTCAGAGAGCCGGGTACCAGCGAGGGCCAGCAACAGACCTGAACTCCTGCTTCACACGCCAGCTAAACCTTCGCTGACACACAAGTGGCTAAGGCTCTAGCCTAGGACACCCAGCTCTGACACGCACCTGCCGTGACACCTCGGGCAAGTCACGTCCCTGGGCCGTGCCTCAGTTTCCCCTCCCGTGTTTTGTCTATTTAGACTGGGAGCTTTTCAGGGAAGAGCCATCCCGGAGGTCCAGCTCCTCAAAGGTCTTTCCATTGGAATCAATGGAAGTGAGGTGCCCAAATACCCGGGAGAACCCGGGGCTTAGTCGTAGTGAGCCTGGGGGTGCTACCGTCAGAAATACCAACAGCATCCTCCCCACCCCAGCACAGCCACAGGCCCCTGCTGCATGGCCAGGGACCAGGGAGAACCCCAGCCTTGGATCCTAGGTGCTAAAGCCGGGGAAGCCCAGGCAGCCCCTCGCCGTCAGGGATGCAGGCGGGCGCTGCACCCCGGCCCCTCCCTCGGGAGCTGGTTCTGCAGCCACAGCAGAGCTCCCACAGCCAGAACCGGCCCCGCCCGTCGCTCCCAGTCCAGAGCCGCCTCTACCCCAGACTCACTCCGGGGGATTTATCACCACGGGCCCTGGCTGAGCGCTGGGGGATCCTGGCCACAGTGGAGTCAATGGGGATTATTGCAGCCTATGGTTTTAGGCCGGTATTTTCTCAGCACTCGGCGCCTCTGCAAATCAGGGGAGCTGGAAACCCAGGGGCCCTGAATCAGCAGCCAGCCCTGAAACTGTGGCATGAACTGGGATGTGGAGCCCCCCACCTCAGAGCTCCCTGGGGCAGAACGGAGGCCGATATTCCTGCAGGGCTTCCCGTGGGGGCATCGCCTCCCAGCTCTGAGCAGTGCCTCTGTGCACGGAGCCGGCCTTGCCCGTGACAGCACGGTCTCCTCACCCCCAGCTCTGTCTCCGCTCTCACTGCCCGGGCGGTGCTGGGCTGACTCCCCTGGCATTTCACCTGCTGGCCCACATTGCCAGCCATGCCCACGGGCCCAGTCCCTCCGGCTGCCCCCGCGCTGCTCATTGCAGCCGAATGCAGCCCTGCCAAGGCCGGGATCCCTGCCCCCGGGCACCCAGGCAGCACCCCCCCCCCGAGACGCACTGGGTAGAGGCTGCCCCTGCGCTGCCAGGCCGCCCACTCCACCCTTCAATGCACCCCGCAGCCACATGGCCCCTCAGGAGGACAAACCCCGCAGAGGGGGGCTGCCCTTGCTGTTGGCCGAGGAGCACCCGGAGACGGCGCGACGGTGGGTGGGGGCCTAGATCCCGCAGGGAGGCACATGCCGCATTCCGACTGCACACAACCGCCCTGCCCCCGCCCCACCACTGACATGCAGCCACCTCTGGCAGCTCACCCAGGACAAAACCACCCGCCAGCCAGGATCCACTCCAGACGGGCAGGAGCTGGCACCCTCAGGCTGGCATTTACACAGGTTTACCTTTTGGGAGAGCCCAGGAAAAGGAGCAGGGTGGGGGCATTTGGTGGTTGTGGGGAGGGGCTGAGGACCCTGGCAGCTGGCAGGGAGTTGGGTGGCTGGGGCACCGGTCCCTGAGGCAGAGAATTTGGGGCAAGTTGGTTCCCAGGTTCATCTTTGCGGGTCAAAGTCCCTCAAACAGGGAAGAACCGGGCCTGGGGATGCCCCTGGGCACAGCCCCGTGCCCTCCCGCAATGCAAACCCGGCCCTGGGGGAGCCGCGGGCGGCACCTACCTCTCTCGCGGACGAAGTAGGCCAGGTAGAGGTCGAGCTCCTTGACGGAGACGCTGATGTGGTGGGGCTGGACGCACAGGATGGGGTTGGTGCACTGGGCGGCCTTGACCAGCCGCTCCCCGTCCGTGCTCTCCAGCGGGATGCCCTTGAAGAGGATCACCATGACCAGGTCCAAGCGCCACACCTTGTCGGCCTGGCGCAGGCAGTCGATGCGCCGCATCTTGCCCTTCTGGTCGGGGTTGGAGAGGACGCAGCACGAGGGCTTCTTGCCCGTGATGGAGAGCACAAAGTCCTCCCGGAACTCGGGCCGGATGTCCTTGCGGAGCTTGGCCAGCAGCCGGGACGCCCACTTCTGCTTCACCTCGGGCTTCTCGTTCAGCAGCTCGTCCTTCACCGCCCTCTCCTCGTCCTTCGTCATCCTCTTCTCGTGCTTCTTGAAGTACTTGCGCTTGCGGGCCTGCAGGTTGAACCAGGTGTAGGCGAAGGCCCGGACGTGGGGGAGCAGCGCCTCGATGAACGGGTGGAACTCATCCTGCAGGAGCAAGCAGACACATCGGGCCGTCAGGACAGGCAGGCGGGACCATGGCGGGCACCGTGCACAGGGGGATTCTGTAGGGCCCATGGGAACATAGCCTAGTAGTGGGGGGAGGAGCTGAGCATCAGGACTCCTGGGTTCTCTTCCCAGCGATGGAAAAGGATGGGGAATCTAGCGGTTAGAGCTTGGGGACCAAGCGACAGGACTCCTGGGTTCTCTGACAGAACTGGGAATAGAACCCAGGAGTCCTAGTCTGGCTTCCTACTACTCTAACCACTGGGGACCTGGGACTTAGGGCTGCTGGATACAAGGGGAGTGGTGTCTAGTGCTTAGAGCAGGGCAGGCTGGGAGCCAGGACTCCTGGGTTCTGTTTCCAGCTTTGCGAGGAGAGTCGGGGGCTCTGGACTCCGGAGCTCTCGTCCCAGTGTGTGTGCGTCCTAGCAGGGCCAGGCTAGTCTGGGGGGGGGGGTGTCGAACTGGCGCCTTGGGGATCCCACCCAGGGAATTTTGCTGCAGCCGTTTGATAAAGCGAATTATTGCACGTTCATCATCCTCCCTGTTTAATGGACACAAATGAGCGACCCCGGCCGGGCCTGGCCTGGCAACGAGGGCACTGCCAGGGGGTCGGGGCGTGTTCCCCGGGGCGGTGGGGTCGCCCGCTATGAGCTCAGACCCTTTGCTGCCCAGCCTGGAGCTCCTCCAGCCCCCTTTGGGCCTGCTCCCGCCATGGGGCTGGGGGTCCTGTCTGCTTTGGAGTCACCCCCCAGCTTACACCAGACTTAGGCCTGGGGGGCTGGGGGTGAGGAGAATCTGGATCCCCCCCACACCACGGCCAGCACAGCAGGAACCTGCGTTGCCAGGCGCTGTGGCGAGCGGGGCTGGGGTTGGATCACCAGCGGCCGGCGACTAGAGGCTCCAGTTCCAGGTGTAATGGAGCTAATAGAGGGGGGAGGTGCTGCCTAATGTGCTGTAGCCACAGTAACGAGCCCCCTCCCCTCCCCTCGCCCCGACGGCCCAGCGCCCCACGGCCGTGCCAGGTGTATGCCAGCCCGGTGCCAGGCGCGGAGGGGCCGGACTGGATTCTTGAGCCCCAGCTGAATCAGATTCTGCGATCGGAGGCACCCAGGCTGGGTCTCTGTGCCCACCTGCAGTGCCTGGGCATGAGCGTGAGCCCATGTGCCGCCCTGCCAGGGAGCATGTGCCAGCCCCTGCACAGGGCTCCAGGCCCAGCGCCCCCTTTCCCAGACCAGCGGCCGTGTGAGCAGCAGGCCCAGCCAGGGAACGCCCCAGATTCACCCCACTTCTGGCCCAGCCCCCGCTCCAGCGAGTGAGTCACGCTCTGATGGTCTTTTTCCACTTGGCTAGTGTTTCCCAGAGAGTCCGTCCAAGAACGAAACCAAGAAAAGCACGTCCCCTCCAGCCCCGATTTCCCCATTCCGTGGCTCGGGGGGAAGTGCCGGGAGGTGCTTACTAGGTGCTAGGACTCTGGGAAAAGGAGCCGTGTTGCAGGACCACCTGCCATTAAAAACCACCCAAGCCAGGTTCCCAGCCGCCTTTGCGTGTGCGCGAAGGAAGGAAAAATCCGCCCCCCACCCCGATTTAGGACTGAGATGAAACCCAAGAGGCAGCGGGTTCTTCGTGCCAGACCTCCCGGACATTTTGGGCGCGCTCGCTGCTTTGAATCTGGCTCCGATTAAGGCTAATTGGGATTGCATCAGGAAAAGCCCCGCGCGCCAAGCCCGCTCTGCGCTGGCAGCACTTCGGAAATGTTTTCCTTGCGATCGCATGGCAGGAGGCTGCTAACCACAACTGGAGCTGCTCCTCCTCGCTCACTCGGGGGCGAGATCCTTCCCTCGCCGGCCCGGCGTAAAGCAGGGGCGGCTCGACGGCGAGCGGCAGAGTTACGGCGGCGTAAGAGAAGGCCAGGATCCGGCCCCGCGGCTTTTAAGAAAACACAAGAACTGTGAGAAGCAGCAGTTTTGCCCAAGAATTTGGAAAGCCGGGGAAAAATTATTTTTCTTTGGACTGTGGTTCTGCTCTGAAAAATGAGTGTTTGAAAAAACCAGCCCTTTCCTCCCGTCACCCTCCGCCTCCCGGGGGTGTCCTGGGCTGGGTGACTAACACAGCTTTCCCGGCTTTGGATTCCCACCCAGCTACCCCAGCAAAGGGAGAAAGGGCCGGAGTCCGCTCCTCCTGGGGCGTCATCTGGGTGTCCCAAGCAGGGGTGCTGGCTAGAAACCAGGTATTCAATGTTTGTTATAACTACCTGCCAGCAGATCGAGGGAAGTGATTTTCCCCCTCTGTCGGCACTGGTGAGGCCACACCTGGAGTGTTGCATCCAGTTTTGGGCCCCCCACTACAGAAGGGATGTGGACAAATTGGAGAGAGTCCAGGGGAGGGCAACGAAAATGACCAGGGGGCTGGAGCACATGAGTTACGAGGAGAGGCTGAGGGAACTGGGATTGTCTAGTCTGCAGAAGAGAAGAGTGAGGGGGGATTTGATAGCAGCCTTCAGCTACCTGAAGGGGGGTTCCAAAGAGGATGGATCTAGACTGTTCTCAGTGGTGGCAGATGACAGAACAAGGAGCAATGGTCTCAAGTTGCAGAGGGGGAGGTTTAGGTTGGATATTAGGAAACACTATTTCACTAGGAGGGTGGTGAAGCACTGGAATGGGTTCCCTAGGGAGGTGGTGGAATCTCCTTCCTTAGAGGTTTTTAAGGTCAGGCTTGACAAAGCCCTGGCTGGGATGATTTAGTTGGGTTTGGCCCTGCTTTGAGCAGGGGGTGGGACTAGAACCTCCCGAGGTCCCTTCCAGCCCTGCTAGTCTCTGATTCGGGGGGGGGGAGCGCAGCAGCCCCCCAGCGCCCCTGGTTGCAGCCCCAGTCGTTCCAAGCACAGAATTGGAAGGCTACAGGGAGTCACCCAGGGCAGGAAGGGACCTGCAGGCCCTTCGGAGCAGCGATGACTGGGGAAGGGGGAAGCCCAGCTGGGCTCTCAGGCCCCCGGCTGACTGTGCCTGGGGTGGGCAATGAAAAAAAACCAAATAAAAATCGAACCGGGAGCCAGGGCAGCAAGACCAAAAAAGCATCTTTTTAGCTGCAAGCCACGTGCCTCGGTTCCAGAGCCGCCGAGCCGACGGACACGGGGCCATTCGGCCCATCCCCTCCCAGGGTCGTGCTGGGGGCAGGGCGGGAGCCGGCGCTCTGCTCGGCACGGGCAGCACAGGCCAGGGGCAAGACGAGGGTCCCATCAGCAGCGCCAGCCCGGGCTGCATCCCGCTCTGCACAGAGCTGGGGGTGGGGAGACGGGGAATCTGGGACGCCAGGGGGGATAGTCCAGGGCTGCACGTGGACAGATCCTGTCTGAGCTGGGGCAGATCCTGCGGTCCCCAGGCCAAGTGACCTGCCCTAAGCGACCCCACGGCATGATCAGCTGTGCCCAGACCAGGGACCCCCCACCCTGGCACTGACCCAGCTGTGCCCACAGCCAGGGACCCCCCACCCTGGCACTGACGCAGCTGTGCCCAGACCAGGGACCCCCCACCCTGGCTCACCCTGGCACTGACCCCTCTGTGCCCACAGCCAGGGACCCCCCACCCTGGCACTGACCCAGCTGTGCCCACAGCCAGGGACCCCCCACCCTGGCACTGACCCCTCTGTGCCCAGACCAGGGACCCCCCACCCTGGCACTGACGCAGCTGTGCCCAGACCAGGGACCCCCCACCCTGGCTCACCCTGGCACTGACCCCTCTGTGCCCAGACCAGGGACCCCCACCCTGGCACTGACGCAGCTGTGCCCACAGCCAGGACCCCACCCTGGCTCACCCTGGCACTGACCCAGCTGTGCCCACAGCCAGGGACCCCCCACCCTGGCACTGACGCAGCTGTGCCCAGACCAGGGACCCCCCACCCTGGCTCACCCTGGCACTGACCCCTCTGTGCCCACAGCCAGGACCCCACCTGGCACTGACCCAGCTGTGCCCACAGCCAGGAACCCCCACCCTGGCACTGACCCAGCTGTGCCCAGACCAGGGACCCCCCACCCTGGCTCATCCTGGCACTGACCCCTCTGTGCCCAGACCAGCTGTGCCCAGACCAGGGACCCCACCCTGGCTCACCCTGGCACTGCCCCCTCGGTGCCCACAGCCAGGGACCCCCCACCCTGGCTCTGACCCAGCTGTGCCCACAGCCAGGGACCCCCCACCCTGGCTCACCCCGGCACTGACCCAGCTGTGCCCACAGCCAGGGACCCCCACCCTGGCACTGACCCCTCTGTGCCCCGACCAGGGACCCCCCACCCTGGGACTGACCCCTCTGTGCCCACAGCCAGGGACCCCCCACCCTGGCTCACCCTGGCACTGACCCAGCTGTGCCCACAGCCAGGGCTCCCCCACCCTGGCTCACCCTGGCACTGACCCCTCTGTGCCCAGTCCCAGAGAGCCCACCCCCCACACCCCTGCTGCAGATTCACAGTTTCACTTTCAACCCCCCTTCACCCCATCAAGCCCCAGTGGCTCAGAGCATCCCAGGACAGCGGTGCCTAGTGGCAACGACCTGATGCCCCAACCGTGCCCCATTGGCAGAGCTAGGTGGCGACTGGCCAGACCGGCTGCCAGCTCAGGACGGAGAGTGGAGCTCACGGTACCACCCGTGGTGGCTCTCCGCCGTGCGGCCCATCCAACTCGGGGCGGGCAGCAGAAGGCGGCAGGAGGGTGGGGGCCCGAGGCCAAGCCCTGGGGGTGCTAGGGAAGCTGGGCCCTAGACTCTGGACAGCTGCTCCCGTCCGGCCGTCCCTGGCACCCTGCGGGAGCGTAGCTGCAAGAGAGCAGGGAGGCCCGGATCCCCGCTGGCCCCCGGCACCGCCAGGCTGCCGGCTCAATTGGCAGCAGCCGTTAATCCCCGGCAGCCTCCTTACACACCCAGCATGGGCACCTCCTCACACACCCAGCATGGGCACCTCCTCACACACCCAGCATGGGCACCTCTCCTCACACACCCACCATGGGCACCTCCTCACACACCCAGCATGGGCACCTCCTCACACACCCACCATGGGCACCTCCTCACACACCCACCATGGGCACCTCCTCACACACCCAGCATGGGCACCTCTCCTCACACACCCAGCATGGGCACCTCCTCACACACCCAGCATGGGCACCTCTCCTCACACACCCACCATGGGCACCTCCTCACGCACCCAGCACAGGCACCTCTCCTCACACACCCACCATGGGCACCTCCTCACACACCCACCATGGGCACCTCCTCACACACCCATCAAGGACATCTCTCCTCACATACCCAGCATGGGCACCTCCTCACACCCCCCCCATGGGCACCTCTTCACACACCCAGCATGGGCACCTCTCCTCACACACCCACCATGGGCACCTCCTCACACACCCACCATGGGCACCTCCTCACACACCCACCATGGGCATCTGCTTACACACCCACCATGGGCACTTCTCCTCACACACCCACCATGGGCACCTCCTCACACACCCAGCATGGGCACCTCCTCACACACCCACCATGGGCACCTCCTTACACACCCAGCATGGGCACCTCTCCTCACGCACCCAGCATGGGCACCTCCTCACACACCCAGCATGGGCACCTCCTCACACACCCAGCATGGGCACCTCTCCTCACACACCCAGCATGGGCACCTCCTCACACACCCACCATGGGCACCTCTCCTCACACACACCCCTTGGGCACCTCTCCTCACGCACCCAGCATGGGCACCTCTCCTCACACACCCAGCATGGGCACCTCCTCACGCACCCAGCATGGGCACCTCTCCTCACACACCCAGCATGGGCACCTCCTCACGCACCCACCATGGGCACCTCTCCTCACACACCCACCATGGACACCTCCTCACACACCCCCCATGGGCACCTCAGCACAAACCCACCATGGCACCTCTCCTCACACACCCCGCATGGGCACCTCCTCACGCACCCACCATGGGCACCTCTCCTCACACACCCACCATGGACACCTCCTCACACACCCAGCATGGGCACCTCTCCTAACACACCCACCATGGGCACCTCCTCACACACCCACCATGGGCACCTCTCCTCACACACCCACCATGGGCACCTCCTCACACACCCACCATGGGCACCTCTCCTCACACACCCAGCATGGGCACCTCCTCACGCACCCAGCATGGGCACCTCTTCTCACACACCCACCATGGGCACCTCCTCACACACCCACCGTGGGCACCTCTCCTCACATACCCACCATGGGCACCTCTCCTCACACACCCACCATGGCACCTCTCCTCACACACCCACCATGGGCACCTCCTCACGCACCCAGCATGGGCACCTCTCCTCACACACCCACCATGGGCACCTCCTCACACACCCACCATGGGCACCTCCTCACGCACCCACCATGGGCACCTCCTCACACACCCAGCATGGGCACCTCTCCTCACACACCCACCATGGGCACCTCCTCACACACCCACCATGGGCACCTCCTCACACACCCAGCATGGGCACCTCTCCTCACACACCCACCATGGGCACCTCTCCTCACACACCCACCATGGGCACCTCCTCACGCACCCAGCATAGGCACCTCCTCACACACCCAGCACGGGCACCTCCTCACACACCCACCATGGGCACTTTTCCTTACACACCCAGCATGGGCACCTCCTTACACACCCAGCATGGGCACCTCCTCACACACCCATCAAGGACACCTCTCCTCACACACCCACCATGGGCACCTCCTCACACACCCAGCACGGGCACCTCCTCACACACCCACCATGGGCACTTTTCCTTACACACCCAGCATGGGCACCTCCTTACACACCCAGCATGGGCACCTCCTTACACACCCACTGCAGGTACCCCCTCCTCTCACACACAGCATGGGCATCTTTCCTTATACACCTGCTGTGTGCACCTCGCCTTACACACCCTCCACTTGCACCTCTCCTCACACCCATTGACACCTCTCCTCACGCACCCACTGCGGGCCCTTCTCCTCACACACTCAGAGGCAGCCCTGCTCACACACAGGGCACCTCTGTTTGCAGCTGGGTCTCTCCACGCCGGGCTCGGGGGCCGAGCTCGCCCCTCTGACCGTCCAGCCTGGCGGGGGGTTCACTGTTCCTAGGCCCCTTGGCCTAGCGGTGGTGGTGGGGGGGTTGAGTGTCTAGTGAAGAGCTGGACATTGGGGGGTGCTGGCGAGAGGGGCCGAGCTCACCACGTGTCCCGTCCCCCCCGTGCTGCCAGGCTCTCTCCATAACTGTGTCCCCCTCGGCAAGGCTGTGACACCCCCCCCCCCCGGCACTCTGGTGAGACCCTGGACCCGGTGCCCAGGGCTCACTGGCCCAGCCCTGCCCATGACTCCACGGCCCTGGGAAGGGGCCCGTTAGGGAGCTGGGCTTCCTGGGACCCCAGCGCAGGAGAGAGCTGGACTCATTTCACAGCCAGGCCACCACACCGCGCCCCTGGGGACAGCATCCAGGTACCGCCAGCCGCCCTGCCCCAGAGGCCCCCGGGCCGGTTCCCAACCCCCTTGGGCAGCCGTGCCCCTCTGCAGCGCCAGGCATAGGGGCGAACAGGCACCGCGCTGCCCATCAGCCGACCCCGGGCCCCCAGAGCACAGGGGTGCCCAGCCTCGCCCCGGACCTGGCCTGGCAGCCTGCGGCCGGGAGGAGGGGCAGACAGCAGCCCCCTCTGCCTGGCAGCAGGGGCAGCCAAGGGGGAGGGGGGAAGCTGCCTAGGCCGTGCCCAGCACCTGGCCCTCCAGCGCCCACCCTTGAGGGCTGAAGGAGCAGCAGAGCTGGGCTCCGGGGGGGACCACCCGCCACTTTCCTCAGCAATGGCAGGTCGCTGTGACGAGGCCGGGGGGAGGGGATGCCCTGGAGAAAAGCAGTGGGGGAGGAACCGTTGGGCAATGCAGGCAGGGGCAGGGCAAGCTCTTTCCATGCCCCTCAACCCTGCCCTGCAGCCCCTGTTAGTCCAGTCCTTAGAACCCCCCCACTCTGCCAGTGCCCCTCACTCCCGACCCGCAGCCCCCTGCTATCCCAGCCCTGGGCTCCCCCCCACAGCTCTGCTGGTGCCCCTCACTCCCGACTCGCAGCCCCCTGCTAGCCCAGCTCTGAGCTCCCCCCTGCCCCAACGCTGTCAATATATCTCGACTCTGAAGATCTGATACAAGCCCCAGGTCTGGCCCCTCCTGCTCCGACACACAAAGATTTTCTTTTTTCACTATGAACAAACTCCTTCTGGGGATCTGGCCAAGTCCCAGCAAAATCCCAAATGGGGCATCAGCTCCGCAAAGGTGACGGCTCCATCCTGCTCCAGCGCTCTGAGTGCTAGATCTAATACAGCAGTGCTCGGGGCCCAGTCAGGATCGGGGCCCCGTCCACAAACCCATGGGAACGCTGGAAGAAACAGCTCCTGCCTAGAGGCATTTCCTTCAAACTCCCCCATAGCCGCAGTTCTGGGGCCCTTGTTCTCCCAGGGTGCCTCACTGCTTATTAAGAAGGGTCCCAGCTCCAGTTTCTGCTGCATTCTCTGTTCAAGGGCTGCTGCTGACCCCCCCTCCCCTTGCACTGGTGGCTGGTCCAGGGAAGAAGCCCCGTGGCCCCAAAAGGCTGATTTCTGTGCCGGGATTAAGCCGGGATCTGCTGGGGCAGCTCCTGAAATCCGATCAGCCACTCGGACAACTTCCCCCCGCTCCCGGATTATCTCCACTGCACAAAGATGTCGCATATCATTAATCTGCCTTAGTGGCCAGGCCGGACAAGGGACCAATTCATGTGCCGTAAATACAGATGTTCCAGGGGGACGCGCAAACAACTGGGCAGGCGCCGTGATTGGCCTGAGCCTATCCACTGGACAGCCTTCTCCTGCGGGGCTGGGCTGTGTGACGCCCCAGGGGGTGGTTAAAATCCCTAAGCAAACCCCGGCTCCTCGGGCAAGGGAGGGGCAGTGACAGCTGGTTTGGTGCAGTAGCTAGGGAGATAAAAAGTGGAGTTAAGATATTATTGGTATCCCTGTCGTGTTTAGCAGCTCCAGCCATGGCCCGGGTACCCACTGTGCTAGGCACTGTACATTAGCTATTAGGTGTATTACGGTAGCGCCTGGATCCCCACACTGGCCCAGGTCCCCACTGTGCTAGGCACTGTACATTAGCTATTAGGTGTATTACGGTAGCGCCTGGAGCCCCACCCTGGCCCAGGTCCCCACTGCGCTAGGCACTGTACATTAGCT
Source organism: Mauremys reevesii (assembly GCF_016161935.1). Classification (NCBI taxonomy): domain Eukaryota; kingdom Metazoa; phylum Chordata; order Testudines; family Geoemydidae; genus Mauremys; species Mauremys reevesii. The sequence continues at coordinate 12,434,878 of NC_052648.1, read as the reverse complement.
ATTAGGTGTATTACGGTAGCGCCTGGAGCCCCACCTTGGCCCAGGTCCCCACTGTGCTAGGCACTGTACATTAGCTATTAGGTGTATTACGGTAGCGCCTGGAGCCCCACCCTGGCCCAGGTCCCCACTGTGCTAGGCACTGTACATTAGCTATTAGGTGTATTACGGTAGGCCCAGGTCCCCACTGTGCTAGGCACTGTACATTAGCTATTAGGTGTATTACGGTAGCGCCTGGAGCCCCACCCTGGCCCAGGTCCCCACTGCGCTAGGCACTGTACAAAGATTGACTAGAAAGACAGTCCCTGCCCCAGCGAGCTCACAGTGTGAATACAGATGGGCAAGAGAGCCAGCCAGCCAGGCATGGCTTGGGCCGTGCATTGCGGGGCTGTGCGGAGGTGGTGCAGAAGAGAACAGAGGGAAAGACTGGCATTGGTAGGGGAGACCGGAGCCCTGGATCTATTCCTGGCTCTGCTACTGACCTGCTGGATGAGCCTGGGCACATCCCTGCCCCCCTCCGTGCCTCAGTTTCCCCTCCTACCTTTGCCTGAGCTCTCTAGCTGGACCATGAGCTCTCTGGGGCAGGGCCTGTCTCTCACTGTGTCTGTGCAGCTCCCGGCACAGCAGGGCCCCGTCTTGTCAAGGCCTCTAGGTCTGAGGGTAACAGACAGCCCAGCCCCAGCCATGCTGCTCTGAGCCAGCGAACACCAACTCGCCCCCCAGAGCAGCTCTTCCTTTGCTGGCTGCGGCCTGGCCCCGCGGAGCTTGCCTCCCCTCCCAGCAGAAGGACGGCTCTGAGCCCAGCCTGCTCCACCAGCTACTGCCTTGTCTCTCTTTAGACCTGAACAATCACAGCAGGAGCTGCAGGTGAGAACACACCAATGCCTGGCCCCAGTAACCCATCCCCCCACCTCCCAGCCAGGACTTCACAGCTGGGACCAGCTGCTAGCTGGATCCTCCTGAAGAGCAGAGAGAGGACTCAGCACCTCCTGCTCTGAAAGCCCAGCTCCCCCAGCCATGCCACTGGAACTAAAGGATGATCTCGGGCACCGGACACCAGTATAGGGCATATGGCACACACTGAGCACCTCCGATTCCATCCAGGAGAGGGCAGCGATGCACACACACACTCACCCTAGCCAGTTCATTACAGCGCCGAACAACTGGGGACGGAAGAATAGGCTGGGCCACCCTGTGCCTCGAACTCAAACTGGCCCGTTCCTGAAGTTCAGCAAAAGTTTGGTTAACTTCTCCTCTGTTGTTTTTCATTTGCACTGCTGGGCTTGGAGACAGCCGCGCTGAAATACCACAGAAAGGCTGTTCTCGTGGCATTTCCGGCCAGGAATCTGGCAGGAGATCCTGTCCTTGGGCCATGTCCAACCCCGTTTTATAGAGCCCATGAGATCTGGGGAAACAGGCCAGCTTGCAGGGTGCTGCTTTTGTAGAAACGGGGCCCGATCCTGCTCCCGCGGACCCAGCTGCTGTTTGACTTCAGTGGGAGCAGATTTAGCCTTTATTTTTTAACTCTTTTGTGGCCTTTTCCAGCTAGAGATTTCAGAGCCCTGCCCAGGCAGACTTAAGCCGCCACGTTCCTGCTAGGGAGGGAAGCATCAGCCATGAGTTACAGATGGGGAAACCGAGGCAAAGGGACTCACACAAGGACACACAGTGAGTCAGTTGCGAAGCCTGGATCAGAACTCAGGCGCGCCTGGCGCCTTGCCCTGTGCTGGGCCCACTGGCCCAGGCTGCCCAAAGCAAAGTTCTCTTGATGGTTTGAGGTTCAGCCACCCCGGGCGGATGGGGTGGGAACGGGGCTGGTGCTCGGGCAGCTACGGTGCTGGCAACCTTACGTGTTCAAAAACCATGGCTCAGAACCTCATAAGCTTGGCTTAGAAAATCAGCCGTTCAGTTCAACAACCGACAGTGGGTTCTCTTTATTCGTAGCCTCCCTGCGAGCAGCCAGCCTGCCCTCCCAGAAATCCCTCCGGTCTGAACTCGAGCGGCTCTGTTAGCAAGGCACTGAATCCTGCCCATAACATAGCCAGCGATGGAGAGAATCCACCGTTCAATGGCTTCTTTTCTGAGCCCTTTGGAGGTTGCAGTTTCCAGCTTTTCTCCCCAACCCCAAGGGCCAGACATTTATTTCTTTCAGTCCAGAAACACTGAGATTCTCACCTAAATCCCATGACTCCTGGAGCTGGGGATGCCGAATCTGGGGAGCGCATCCCTCCGGAGTGGGCCCTGGACCCCTGCCCTGCCTCATGCCCCAGCTGTTGGCCCTGGTGCTGGGCTGTTTTGTCTCTGGCCTGAGGGAAGGAGACGCGGAGAGACCCCCGGCTGCCTGAAGGCAGCCCGGCCCCAGCAGAGACCAGCCAGGGTTTATTTTACTAATGGCTGCTAAGCCCCTTCGCCAGCCTGGCAACCACCTCGAAACTGCCGCAGTCTCCATGCCCCCCCCAGGGAGAAGCAGTCCTGAGCAGCACCTAGATCTGAGGGCCCCCGAGGGTGGGGAGGGGCTGGAATCCACTTGTGAGCTCTGTTCTCTTAGGAGACGACAGCCCTGAGGTCTCACCTCCTTGGCCCCCTATGGGTCTGACCCCCTTATGCCAACTTCAGGCCAGATTAGCACCTGGGAGCTGCCGAGCTCGTCTCAAATCCGAGCCCTTCACTGGCCCTGATCCCGGGCGCAGAGCGCTTGGAAACCTGGCCAACGTCCGCAGCGTTACATCAGCCGAAGGAGGCTGGGTCCATCCCCGGCTATTAGCCAAGCTGGCCAGGAGCACAACACCACACTCTGGGTGTCCCCAAACCTCTGCCTGCCAGGCCAGGGGCTGGAGGGCAGGGGATGGATCCCTGGGTAATTGCCCTGTTCTGTTCACTCCCTCCGAAGCACCTGGCCCTGGCCCTGGCCACAGGCAGGATACTGGGCTAGATGGACCATTATCTGACCCCTGCTCATGCCCCCGTCAACCACAGGTGCTCTGGGCCAGCCGCCCCATTCCCTGCCTGACTCAGAGCTTTCTCGCGGCCTTGGCCATGTGAATCTCCTGGCACCGTCTGGCCCAGGCTCCAGCCTCAGCGAGGCGGGCGCTGGAGACAGCAGTCAGGTCCCAGGAGGGCCAGCACTGAAGAGAAACAGACAATAATCTGGCCTGTATTAAATCACTGGCTTAGCAGCCGAGGGCTTTCTCCAGAACAGCAACGTTCAGCTCTGGATTTCCAGAGTTCAGAGCCGGAGGTTAGTTCAGGCTGTGCGGCCTGCTGGTTAGAGCACAGGGCTGGGAACCCGGAGGCCTGCGGTAATTCTCAGCTCGGACGCCGCCTCAGTGTGAGACCTGGGGCGAGCCGCATCCCTTCGCTCTCTCCCCGGCCTGTAAGATGCTGCTGATTCCCCGCCCCAGCTTTAGAAAGCGCTTGGAGATCTCAGGAGATCTCTGCTTCCCGCGCTGGGTCAGCTCCCAGGGCTTCTGGTCACACGCGATCCTGAGAAAGGTTCAAACCCGCTACAAAGCCAGGCACAAACCCTTGTAAAGAAGGAATGTTACAGCCCCTGGAACAAAGCACTTAGCCCCCGAAATCCACGGGAGCTTGCCAGGCTCCGCCACTGCGACCTATTTGAATCCATTTTACCATAATTGATTATGGGGGAGGAAATCGATTGCTGCTCATCGTTTACTAATTATTCATAAAAGGTTGTTTGTAATTCTTGCCACTTGTCCAGCCCCGTTCGTCCGTCGATCTCAAAGCAAATATTAATGAGGTTTTCTCAGCAACCTTAGGAGGCAGCTGAGCTGAATTATGAACAGGGAAACCGAGGCACTGAGCAGTCAAGCGAGCCAGGCCAAGACCACCCAGCAAGTTGGTGGCAGACTCGGGACAAGAACCCAGGTGTCCTGGCCTGTGCGCACCAGGCCGCACGGCAGCGCTGAGGAGCCTTGCGACTACAAGAGGAAGGCGAACGCGCTGGGTTAGGAGGAGCTGGTGCCGATATGAAACGAAGGCTGATGCACTGCAGAACGGAACAGCACTGCCCCTTCCTCCGCCTGTCACTGCCCCTTGGCTGGGCCCGAGGGACGGCCCGTCACAGCTGCCCTGGGGGTGCTGGGAGCTGTGCTCCACCCGGCCCTGCACCCACCCGCACCCAGCTCCCCGAGGGGCTGGAAGGGCCCCACATGGCTTTGTGATCAAGGCACCAGTCAGAGAGGGGGGGTCCAATTCCCAGCGCTGCCAAAGGCTCCCAGTGGGACGGGGGCGAGTCACAGTCTCTCTCAGCTCCCCCTCTGCAAGGAGAGTCAGCTAGCTGGGCGGGGGCGGGGGCGAAGGTGAGGTGGGGGGTGCTGGGCTAGGACGGGGGAGACCTGGCTTGAAGTCCCTGCTCGGCTATAGGGCCGTCTCTGGGCCTCAGTTCCCCGCCTGTGCTGCAGGGATCCCAGCCCTGCCTGCCCCAGGGGCGGAGTGAAGGTTAAATGCAGGTGCCGGGGTGGGGCGATCAGGACAGCGAGTCCGGGGGCCTGCACGGCAATGGGGCCGCTCGGGGCGACCTCGGGAACCACACGAAGCAGCGTCCGGCCGCGGCTGCTGCAGCTGGGCCCGCGGGGGGAGGAGGAGGGAGCCCAGCGCTGTGGGTCACGCCGGAGCGTGGCCGGGTTTGGACGAGTGCTCCCCGAATGCAGCAGCCTCCTGCCGGGTGAGCTTTGCCCTGGCCACGGGCCTTCGGGGAGAGAAACACTGGGTACGGAGCGCGACCTCCCACCCGCCCAGAGCCTCTGCTGGAACCGGGGGGGACGGGGCCCTTCCCTGCAGCCGGCAGGCCCGAGCCCTGCCCAGGAGAGCAGCACGGACAGGAGCAATTACCCCCCCCCCCGACCGCCTGCTGGCAGCCTCAGCAGAGAGGCCAAGGGACAAATGGGCCCCCGAGTCTGAGCGTACCCCTAGGACCCCAGGAGGCACAATGGGGCCATGGGGTGCAGAGTCCGCGCCTGGCTCTAGCACAACCTGATCGGGCTGAGCAGGGCATCAGACTCCACCAGGGCTGGGCAACCAGCCTGGCACAGACGCCGCCCAGCCGGCCCCTCCCCTGGGGGGAGAGGCTCCAGGGCGGAGAAGCCAGCAGCCTTCCCAGGCTCGGCTCCGTGAAATGCTTGTTCTGGGCTGTGCTCTCCGCTGGCACACGGGGTCCCGGCACAGCGGGTGTCACTGAATTCTGAGTCTCTGCCAGCTTAGAAATCAACCAGACGAACAGGACAAAATGCACCTCGCCCCCGGCACGGTTCAGGGGGCGACCGAGGGCACCGGAACATCATTCACCAACTAGAACTAAGCCGGGATCACTCAATTGCAGCTGCCTCTGGGGTGGAACATGTAGTATCAGCACCCAGCGTGCTGCCGCATAACCACTCCGGGCAGCGCAGCGAAACCTCCGGTGAGCAGAATGCAACCGAAAGGTGCTAGCTGGTGGCACCAGCTGCGAGGGCCTGGGGTCGGGGTTTCATCCCCTGCAGCAAAGGGGTCTCAAAATGCAGGGGTCCGCGTGAGGTAGTGGGAAGTGGGCACGGCTGCCATAGCTACGGCTGCCAACAGGTACCAGCAACAGCGCAGATGGGGCCACGGCTGCCATAGCTACGGGTGCCAACGGGTACCAGCGACAGCGCAGACGGAGCCACGGCTGCCATAGCTACGGGTGCCAACGGGTACCAGCGACAGCGCAGACGGAGCCACGGCTGCCACGGCTACGGGTGCCAACGGGTACCAGCGACAGCGCAGCACAGCCCCCACCGCACTAGGCACTGTACAGACACAGAGCAAACACAGTCCCTGCCCTGACCCCATCCCCACTGCGCTAGGCGCTGTACAGACACAGAGCAAACACAGTCCCTGCCCTGACCCCACCCCCACCGCGCTAGGCGCTGTACAGACACAGAGCAAACACAGTCCCTGCCCTGCCCCTGCCCCCACCGCGCTAGGCGCTGTACAGACACAGAGCAAACATAGTCCCTGCCCTGCCCCGACCGCGCTAGGCGCTGTACAGTCACAGAACAAACACAGTCCCTGCCCTGCCCCTGCCTCCACCGCGCTAGGCGCTGTACAGTCACAGAGCAAACACAGTCCCTGCCCTGACCCTGCCCAGCTGTGCAATGAACAGACAGTGCCTGCTCCAAGCACTTCACCATCTGATCTCAATGGATGGAAGGCAGGTCTCTGGACTCCTCCCTAGTGCTTGGGTGTGTGCTAGGCTGTCACATCAGAGCTGTCCCCGTCAGAGCCTCTGCAAGCGACGCCTCTGCCCCAGGCAGCTTCCTGGAGAAGCTGCTCCCAGCTGGGCCCCGCGTGAGGCTGGCTGGTGGGGCAAAGGCAGCCGAGCCCTTGACCCCAGGCCTGCAATCCTGGCACGTCCCTTCTGCGCCTGCGGTGGGCTGTGAAAGAGGAGCAAGGAGCAACCTGGGCCTCCCGCTTGTCCCGACAGACCCTCTCCTGAGCACGCTGCCCCCATGGGCTCTGGCCAGAGGGCACGGGGTGGCCTCCCATTGACTTCAACGGGCCGCGGCTCTGCCAGCAGGCAACCCCGGCCGGCTTGAGCGGGCGGGCGGCTGAGACCAGACGAGCAGCCGGAGGCCTGAGGGCTGGGGCTGGCTTGCCCACCCGCGCTGGGCACACGACGGACGGAGGCCGAGAGAACGGAAGAACAGCCCCAGTGCCCCTGCTGCAGCCCCCCAGGGCCTGACACCAGCTCAGGGTGCTGGTAACGTCTCCAGGGGCGCAGGTCCCCCCGCACAGCTCTGCCCAAGGCTCTGGGAGCGCCCCTCCCCTGGAGGCTCGGCTCTCTGGTTTTCGGCACCATCTGTACCTGTGACCGCGGGCTGGGCTCTGCCTGCTGCATGCTTGGGGCCAGAGCTCCGGGAAGGCAGCGGCCCGTCCTCCCAAGGGAGTCCCAGCTGCTCGGGGCCTGGAAGGCAGCGAGGAGCGGGCCGAGTCCGCCAGCCGGGAGGGGGGAAACGACCCTTCCTCGCTTGGGCTCCTGGGCTCCAGCATGACGGTGAAACCGAATATCCCTGCAGTGCAGCCAAAGGTCCCGGGCTCCCTGGGAATCGCAGGAAACAGCTGGGGAGCGGCTGCCGGCTGCTCCACGCGCTGCTGCGGTTGTTTGCCAAAGTCTCCCTTTGCCCCCGAGCACCTCGCTCTGTCTTAGCCTCTTTCCGCTCCGCTGGCTGCGGGAAGCGAATTGAGTCCCCCCCTCCCCCCGGCATCTCCATGGAGGGCAGGGGGCCCCCAACGTCATTGGGCCCAAAGGCAGCAGCCATAAAGAAGGGACAGGTGAGGAAAGACGGTCTAGTGGTTAGGGAGCTAGCCAGAGACCTAGTTACAATTCCCTGCTCTGCAACCAACTCCCTGTGGGACCCTGGGCAGGTCTCTGAGTGGCACCGTGCCTCGGTTTCCCCATCTGTGAAAGGCACATGACCCCAGAGAGGGGCTGTGAGGACATCTAGATGAAAGATCTGGAGGTGCTCGGGTAATGGGACACCGGCTCTTCTCTGAGTCCAGATCAGATCAAACCAGGCATGTGGTTGTATCACAGGGCCTGGCTATTTGACTGCAAAACCAAGAGCATCTCACTGCAGCCAGAGCCGCCTTTGCACGGGATGTGCTGGGCTGCTGAGCGTGCAGGGTTCACAGCTGGGAGCTGGTTTGTGTCCCAGACCTTTGCATTTCCAGGCGCTCTCCCTTGCAGGAGGAGCACAGCAGCCATCTTGTTCTCAGGGCTGCTGCAGCATGTTACGGAGGAGATGCACACTGTGCTCTCAGTCACTCAGTATTGAGGAAGGGGTTTCCTTTTGTTCTTGCTTGTTGTGGTTTCCCCCTTCATCTGAGATGGAAGTCGTTTGGGGTGAGAGCGAGGGGCTGCTCTTAGGGTTTGGAAAAACAGAACCATCCCAGACGCTTCAGACAGGAATTCACAGGGCTTCCTTGGGGGGTTGACCCTCGGGTCTCCAGCTGTGGCTTCTGGACCCGGGTCCCTGCTCTCTTCTAGCACACTGCTCCTTGCCGCACCAGCTGCAGGAACCCGGAGATTCAGCACGACTCTCATTTCGTTGCTTCAGAGCCTTTTGTCTGGCATTTCTTTGGTGTCGGTCCAACCCGGGCGTCTCCAAGGGTGGAAGGAGAGCGCAGAACAGATCGAAATGTTTAATCCTTAAACGCTGCCTTCTGCACACAGTCCTCCCAGCCCCGCTGCCTCTGTTTTACAGGTGGGGAAACTGAGGCACGGGGCTGTGGCGAAACCGGCCCAAGGCTATTCAAGCAAGTCTGCAGGAGAGGCAGGACTAGAAGCCAGGGGTCCTGATTCGCCAGCCCACAGCCTCTCTCCACAGCACCGTGCTGTCTGCCTGGCGCCAGAGGCCAGAGCCAAACTGCCCAGCCTGCAGAGGGGAGAGCGGGGCGGGGGGGCTGCAGCCAGCGAGAAGGGGAGATGCCTTCACCCAAAGAGACATGCGCAGTCCCACTTCACAACATTTGCCAAAGGCCCACACAGTCCTTGGACAAGGGCAGGGCTGACTGGGTTGGCTGGGCTCAAAGCTGGCTGGAAATCCCAGGGGCGAGAGGAGAGCTTGGCCATCCCCGTAGAGCTGCTGTCTGGTCTCCTCTCACTGCACGTCTCTGCCTGCCCCGCGCTGCAGGGAATGCACCAGGGGACAGCTTGGACCTCACAGCGACGCTACGACAAGGGGAAGGAGTGGGGTCTAGTGGTTAGAGCAGGCGACACCCGCGTGAGGGCCCTGGGTTCTATTCCCTGCTCTGCTAGGGGAGCGGTTAGCGCCATGGGGTCAGGGGCCCAGGACTCCTGGGTTCTGTTGTGATCCCGAACCAGGAGGCGGCCCAGCTCCCTTTGGGAACGGCTGCCACCTACCTGCAGGGCAGTTGGGTCAGGAGCCGCCCGACAGCAGGGAGCTGTGGACAGAGCCCCGTGCTGGGCGCAGGTCTGTGTGGGGCTTACGGGGGGCAGCAGCGGCTGGGCATGGAGCCAGGGTGGGGGGACCCCAACGAGAGACGCTAAGAGCCTGGAGACCTGCGAGCACTGAACTGGAGTGGGGCCCCCAGGCCCCAGGGCTGCCCTGCCCCAGGGATCCCACCAGGATCCGCCGTCCCTCACTGCGACAGTAACTGGTTCTGCCGTTGTACCCAGGCTCTCTGCAGTCGTCCCCGTCCTGCAGTCCTAGGAACACACCCTGTGTCTGTGTGGATCCTGGGACGCCCCGGGGCTGGTGCCAGCAGGGCCGAGCTGGGAAGCACCTACAGAGCTTGCCCCTGGGTTGCGGTTCAGCTGGTACGTTGCACAGGGCAGTGCCAGTAATGACACGGTTCCCAGCTCTGGGAGGGGACTGTGGCCTGTGCGTTAGCAGAGTGGAGCAGGGTCTCGGGACTCCTGGGTTCTGGTCCCGTCTCACTCCCCGTGAGACGGTGGGCACATCGACCAGCCTCCCTGCCTCAGTTTCCCCTTGTAGAACAAGGATGATGAGAGGCTGTCACAGAGGCCGGGTCCCTGGACATCTGCCACACCCCAGGGCATCTGCCACTGGTCCTGGTCCTCTCCAGCTGCGTGCTGGCGTCCCAGGGCACATGACTGGGCGTAAACACAGGACCTAACCAGATACCAGCTCCAAGGCTGGGCAGCAGCAGGAGCGGTTCGGGGTTCAGCTGGCAGCGGGCGGACAGAACCCCGGAGGGTGCACAGCCCCCTGCACCCAGGGAGGAGACCCCGAGAGTCAGGCAGGGGGCGACAGGCTGTGAGACCCTGCTGGGGGGAGGGGAGGCTGTTTAGGGTAGTGGCCATTGAGGTGGCGGTGACCAAGGGGGAGAAAAGGTTAAGCCTCAGAGGCATAAGAGATGGACTATTGGGGCCTCCTCGAGCTGCGTCTCTAACCCAGTCCCTAAGAGGAGGTGTTATCTGCACCCCACATGTGTGCATTCAGTGGAGAGCCAAGAGAGGGAAACTGAGGCAGCAGACACATCAGCCAGAGATCCCTATTACGCCCCCTGCAGGGGTGAGATGAGGTTCAATAGCTAATGACTAGAAAGTTATTGGAGATCCTAGGATACAGCCTGAACCGCAGCCAAACCCTGAGCTCAGAGCAGCCTGGGGACCGTGAGCCTGGGGGTGAAAACCTCTGAGGCCAACACCCATCTACACTAGAGCTAGCGCCAGCGGGAGGCCCTGCGCGCGGCCGCAGCAGGTGCAGGCTGCCAGGCCAAGCCCTAGGAGTGTTCGAAATGCGACAGACAGAGGGTGGGGCCGCAGGCGAATCGCTCAGTCCGGTCGGACAGAACATCGCAAGGTCACAGCAGCTCAGACCCGAGGTCCGTCTCAGCAGCCTCCTGTCTCAGCACCAGCTGCTTCAGAGGAAGGTGTGAGAACGCCCCAGTAGGCAGGTGGCAGCTAACCCGCCCCCGGCTGGTCTCTGGTAGCCAGTGATTGTTTTAAGCCCTGAAGTCGGAGGTTTATCTCCTCCGGCGTTTCCGTACCATCCACGGTTCTAACCCTGGACAGTCCCATTAGCCTTGGGAATGTCCCCCTTGGAATCTTGCTAAGTTCTTGTCCTCAAAGACTTCATGTGGCAGGGAGTTCCACAGTGTCTCCTGGCCTTTCATCACGTCCCCTCTCGCCCGTCTCCCCTCTAATGTTACAATCCCCATCTTTTCAATTGTCTCCTCACGGGGGAGATTCTCCAGGCCCTTGATCATTCTTCCTGCTCTTGTCTGACTCTGCAGTGGCGGCGTACGCATGGGTGGACAGACAGGACAGTGGGGGTGTGTGTGGGAGGGAGGGAGAGGTATGCGGGGGTGGATGAGCAGTTGAACCCTGATTCCCACTGGAGAGCGAAGGGATCGGCCTGGCTGCAGTGACTGCCCCACTTGGGGGTGATTGTGCCTCGTTCCAGCTTGGGGGGGGAGGGGGCTCTCCCGGTGTTTGAGGATGAGGTGGGAAAGCTCAAGGAGGCGTGGGGGGGTCAGGAGCCCAGCCAGCCACACAGGGTTACTGGGCGGGGTGGGGGGCTGGCAGCAGGGGGGGTTATTTACCTATACAACAGCTGTGATCTGGGGGGCTGTGCCCACGGTGGCACACTGCTGCTAGGGAGAGATAGCCCAAGAATGGGGGATCCCCCAAACCACCACTGGGAAGCCGCAGGGAGACCCAGCAGGGACAGAGTCAGAGTCCTGTGCCCCCGGTGCGATCCCACAAGCCCCCCAGTACCAGGCACCCCCTGAGAAATAGACAGCGCCCCCTGAAACACGCAGCCCCGGACGGGCCTCACCAGCCCCGTCAGACCTGGATTCGCCCCCCCGCCCAACCAACACAGCCCCCGCCCCAAACACAGACACAGAACCCCCCCCCCCCAGCACACGAGCAGCACCTCCCCCAGCACACCTGGCTCCGAGACCGCAGCTGTGAGATGGCAGATCGGGGCCAGGCCTGCCTGTTTCACCCGCCCGCAGCACTGAGCACCAGGCCCTGGGCCCCCCCTGCAGCCTGAGCCCCCCGAGCCGGCGTCTGCCAATACCGGCCAGCCGCAGGTGTTTTACTGCTGTGTAGACGCACCCGAGAACCCAGCTCCCCATCCCCACCCCCCAGGCTGTGGGGCCGGGATCCAGTGCCCCCCCACGCACGCAGCCCCTCCCCTTCCTAGCGGGTGGTTTCTGCACTGGAAATCCAGGGCGGGCACAAGGAGCTAGTCACTGGCTAAAAATAACCAAGGCCTTTTGCAGGGGAGTTGGTAACGTGGCAAGAGGATTGGCTGGCGCAAGCCGACAGTCTTCCTGTCCCTAGATCGGGAGGTGAAAAGTTCACGGCCCCGGGAGGGAGGAGATGCTGAGTCCCCGGGACAAAGAATATCCGCCGCAGATCAGCACGTCCTGGTGACACACGCAGCCTCCGGCGGCCTGGTGGGGAGCCGAGAGGACACCTGTGCAGACAGCCTCGGGCAGACCAGACTGCTGAGCTCCCCGTGGAGCGGAGGAAGTGCTGCCTAATGGGAGGAGCACACGCTTGGGAATTAGGAGTCTGGAGCTCTGATCCCAGCTCCACTGGGTGACCCTGGGCTAATTGCTACACCTATCTGTGCCTCAGTTTCCCCATCTGAAAACTGGGGAAGTATCTGTAGGAGACTTTACTTTTCTTCTTTCTTATTTTGTTGTTCCTGTTCAAACTAAAAGCGCAGGCTGACTTCCTGCATATCCTGATGACAGGAGCAGGGTCTAAGCCAAGAAAGAACAAAAGTAAAGTCTCTGTGTGTGAGAGAGAGAGAGAGAGCACAGTGTGCGCGCGTGCATCTGTTCCATACCACGTTGTATCCACTTGGCCTCACAAAATGGCAGCCATCCTCTGCCAAGAGCCATTTCCTAGACTCTTAACCGTGCAGTTCGCAGACAGCAAAACCACTATGTAGCTACAGATCTCACACCATGCTGGTGGTGCCACATGGCACCGCATTACCGCCTGGGAATGTGAATTGAAGTGGCCCTGGCTATCTGCTTTCCAAGCCCTCCAGGCTGGAGGAGTCAATGTGCTTGTTGGAGGAGGCGTAACCCTCCACTGGCAGCGCTGATAATTCTCGCCATGGTATCGTGACTCTCACAGCAGGCTGTGTTTTCATTAAAGCCCCAGCTCCTGGAAGCCTGTGATGCTCAACTGTCTAGCCCTTGTGGTTGGAGAGAAAAGCTGGAAAGCGGGACCTGAGTGTGATCTAAAGGCTCAAAATCCAACTAAAAAGAGCCCCAAATGGATTCTTTTTCAAAATATCGCACAATTTTGAAGCCACCCTCCTGATCTGAAGGCTGTTCTTGACTGGCCACACGACCTTTCTGAAGAGTTTTGGAGACCCCGAAAGCTTTGGGGGGCTGGGGTTTTGGATCAGCCAGAGGAGAATCACGGGGAACTTTTCACCCCTAATAACAACACCTGGAAGGTTTGTCCACACGAGAGAGATTTACCTGGCGCAAACTGGAGGGAGCGAACGTGTTTACAAAGGGTGGCGTGGATGGCCACGCCAATACAAACAGGAGTGGGTTCGGGCCCAGCCACACCTTTTAGCCTGTCTGCAGAGGGCCTTCGCCAGTGCCCTCCAGCCCACAATCTTAAAACCATTCGCCACGCTGAGCAGGGATCACATCACGGGCCCTGCTTCACAGCAGGATTAAGTGAGTTGCCCGAGGAGACAAAACGAGTCAGTGGCAGAGCCAGAAGCAGACCCGGGAGTTTAAAGACCAAGGCCAGTGGGGGGATGGGAACTCTGCAAGGAGCAAATAAGTTTTCACGTAATCGCGTCTCCACTAGGCTGGGCTGCTCTGCCTTCCCCAGGCCGGACTGCAGGGACACAGTTCAGTGCCCCCGCCGGGGGCTGCCGAACCAACAGAATTACACATTGGCTACAAACGGCTCAGAGGCAGAGACCTGAACTAAAAACGGGGCCAGATCGGAACCCTGGAGCCACCTCAACCTCGGAGGAGTTTGGGTCCAGAGCCATGCTGGGCACCAGGCCAAACCAATCCCCTGGACCTGACTGATGAGGGAAGATCAGATTCAGAGCCCAGCTCCCCCACTCTGCTCCCGAAGCCCCAGTCAGCCCAGATCCATCGTCAGAGCCTGGGGAGCCTGAAGATCCCTATCAGCACTGCTAGGGTCCCCCAGCAGACGTCACAGAACCCTCCAGCAGCCCATCGCTCCAGCCGCCCTGTAACAAAGCCCTCGGGGACCAGAGGAAACTGACTGGGAGGCACCACAACTTCACTCAGGTGTGTGCTGCGTGGGGCAGGTTCCATCCCTGAGCCATCCAGGGCCTGGGGCAGCAGTAGCCACCCTCACAGCCCCACCTGCAGCCAGGGGGGGCAGCACTTCGCAAACACGTCCCTCAGTCAGCGCTACTATGCCTGGTGGGGAAACTGAGGCACGGAGCAGGGACTTGACACCCCAGTAAATCTGTTCCTGCTCTCAGCGCCCTACTGTAGCCTCTCACCACCCCACTGTCACGGAAAGGGGTGTTACTGCTTAGATCCCCGGGCACTGCACAGACCCACAGCGAGGGGCAGGCCCTGCGCTGACCAACTTACGGCCTCACCAGGCAGACAGCCAAAGTGAGAGAGGGGAAGTCACCTGCCCACGGTCACACAACATGTCGGTGGCAGAGTCAGGGACAGAGCTCAGCTCTCTGGCGCTAGCCACTGAGCCAGACTGCCTCATTAGAAAGCCCAACCACCTGAAAATTCTCAGCAGGTTCCTACTGGCAGCTGGACTTTGGCAGAGAACCAGGGGTCTCTCGGTCCATCCCCCTGAGCTACTCTTTCTCCAGCAGAAGCCAGTAGCACCAGTAGAGGCCACAGGCCAGCTAGGGGATTCTAATGGACCCCACTGGGATTTCTACTAGGGGCCATTTGCCTGGATCAGCTGCATGGATTTCCGCAGGGCAAGAGATTGAGGGGAAATTAACGTTACAGCAACATGGAAAAGACTCCGGGCCGTGTTGAAACGTCCCAGGCCCCCCCATTCCACCTCACCCTGCCTGTGATCACTGGCTGGCGTGGAGACCGGGGGGATGGGCAGAGCAGCTGAATCCTGCCTGGCGGAGGGTTTGCGCACCGTCAGCGGGAACTGTCACAGGGTTATGAGCCGGGGCTTCCATTAGGGTGGAAAATTCCATGGCGCTGCACAGCGCGAGTTGACGTGGGGCTCCCCCGGAAGGCGCAGTCCATCAAACCCCGCAGTGCTGCAGGCGGCAGCGGCCGGGCTGCCAGGGAAAGCGGAGGAGGAGGAGGAGGAGGAGGAGAGGGTGGAAGAGCGTGAAAGGCACAGAGGGTACACGAGGGGCCTGATCCTGCGAGCGAGAGCTGCAGGGTTGGAGCCTAGTCTCAGACCCAGCCAGCCGGACGCGCTCGTTTGTATGCAGCCCACATTTCACTACTGAACAAGACAAACTTACCGCAGAAGCAGCCTCCCAGCCCCCTTCTCTGTAAGCCAAGGGTCAGCAGGCACCGAAGGGACCAGACCAAATGGACGAGGCACAGAGAGAAACATTGGGGTCTGCGACCCCAGGGGATACCCAGGGCAGAACCAGGCAGAACTCGCCTGTGACGGGGACGCAGACGGTCCCTAGATCCGTCAAGGTTAACTTCAGGGACCCCTTCGGGCCAACACAGGCCCAGTGTCAGGGTGGTCATGGGTCTGCACCCAAACGAAGTGAAACCAGACGTCTCGATATTTCCCCGGGGAGTCTCTGGCTTTATCCCCACAGCCTGGGGCGGGATCTGTTGGATCCCCGGACCCCAGGCGCTGCCGGCGCAGATCAGACCCGGCGCAGCTAACCTAGACAACCAGAAACTTCCGAGGGAGTGGGACGAACACCCCAGCAAGCAGATAGGGGAGACCTCCTGGGATACCTCCCTATTCCTAGACGCTACAGGAGCCATTGCTAAAGCCATGCAAAGAGGGCACAGCCCCTGGCTCCAGCTCAGCCCCGGGCACCCTGCGGAAGCAGAGTGCAGCATTCGACAGCAACGCAGCGACCACGGCACTGGAGATTTATCCTGAGCGCTGGAGCCAGGAGCCCGTGGCCCAGGACCGGCTCTGGCTATAATCAGTCAGGACTCCTGGGACGGAAGCCGCGCAGACGGGACGTAGCCAGAGCGTTCTCGCTACACTCTCCTTCGCTTGCGCTCTGGCAAAGTCTAGAGCTGCAAACGGAGTGGGGCCCCGGTGTGCCGGCTGCTGGACAGACACGTCCTGAGCGGTCCGCCCCAAGGAGCTTCCAGACCAGGCAGGCACAGGGCGGGAGGGGAAAGACGTGTGTGTGTGTGTGTGTGTGTGACCTGCCCAAGGGCCGTGGTCAAGGCTGTGAGCCAAAATGGTCAGAAGGGGTCACCAGTTAGGGGAGCGGACAGGCCGCTGGCAGCTCAGGCACCCACCGCTAGAGGCCACTTTTCAGAAGGCTGCCTTGCCCCGTCCAGGGTTTCAGCTGGGCCCGTCTATGCTACCTTTGAGCTGGGAAGGAACCAGCCCCATGACAGCACCAGCCCAGCCGAGAAACCTGAACTTCCCACGCCGCCGCTAGCTGCTCTTTGGGGGGTGGCGGGGGGGCAGGGGGATCCCGGCTGCGCCAGGCACCTCTGGCTGGGAGGGGGAATCTGGCGGCTGCAGAAGAGCTCAGCTCAAGACAGAAGGCGACTGTAGAAAGCCTGGAGATAACAGGTCCCTGACATGGGAAGTGTCGCACTGGGGCGTTATCAGCAGGTCCCATGCTGCACGGCCCTTATCACAACTCTCTCTAGGTCACTGATAAGATAGGGACATGTACCTACCGGAGCACCCCCCCAACGGCAGCCCAGCCTGGCACGAGGCAGGGAGGTGGGAGGGTGGTGGGCCTCTGACAGCCCTAGCCATCAGCTGAGAGTGTGTGTGAGCAAGTGTGAGTGTATGTGAGCGAGTGTGTGAGTGAGAGTGAGCAAGTGTGAGCGAGTGAGAGTGAGCGAGTGTATGTGTGTGTGAGTGAGTGTGAGTGAGAGAGTGAATCATCGAATCAGAGAATCTCAGGGTTGGAAGGGACCTCAGGAGGGATCTAGTCCAACCCCCTGCTCAAAGCAGGACCAACCCCAACTAAATCATCCCAGCCAGGGCTTTGTCAAGCCGGACCTTAAAAACCTCTAAGGAAGGAGATTCCACCACCTCCCTAGGTAACCCATTCCAGTGCTTCACCACCCTCCTAGTGAAAAAGTTTTTCCTAATGTCCAACCTAAACCTCCCCCTCTGCAACTTGAGACCATTGCTCCTTGTTCTGTCATCTTCTACCACTGAGAACAGTCTAGATCCATCCTCTTTGGAACCCCCTTTCAGGTAGTTGAAAGCAGCTATCAAATCCCCCCTCATTCTTCTCTTCTGCAGGCTAAACAATCCCAGTTCCCTCAGCCTCTCCTCATAAGTCATGTGCTCCAGCCCCCTAATCATTTTTGTTGCCCTCCGCTGGACTCTCTCCAATTTATCCACATCCTTCTTGTAGTGTGGGGCCCAAAACTGGACACAGGACTCCAGATGAGGCCTCACCAGTGCTGAGTAGAGGGGAATGATCACATCCCTCGATCTGCTGGCAATGCCCCTACGTATACAGCCCAAAATGCCGTTAGCCTTCTTGGCAACAAGGGCACACTGTTGACTCATATTCAGCTTTTCGTCCACTGTAACCCCTAGGTCCCCCTCAATGTGTGAGAGTGAGCAAGTGTGTGTGAGTGAGAGTCAGCGAGTGAGTGAGCAAGAGTGTGTGCAAGTGCGAGTGTGCGAGCAAGTGAGAGTGAGGAAGAGTGCGAGTGTGAGTGTGTGAGTGAACGAGTGTGAGTGAGCGTGTGTGGGGCAGGGTGGGGGGGTTGGATAATGAGGGATGAGAGAGGTGGGGTACAGGACCCCCCTTTCCCCAATCTAAATGGCTTTAGCACGATCTAGTGAGCGGGGCCTTGAAGGGGGCTCTGTTCCCAGCTCTGCTGGGGTGACAATGGGCAAGTCCTTTCCTCTCCCACCGCCTCCCTGCCTGTGCATGCGGAGCGCCAGCTCTCCAGGGCACGTGCAGCCCCTAGCGCGTGGCCCTGCTTCGGTGCAAACTGGAGGATTTGGGGGTGGAGTGGGCTGGTGTGTCCGTGGGCCGGGAGCGGCTGGCTCGGCAGGTCGGGAATGGGCTACAGAGCCTCTCGCCCTCAGGTCACTGGTCAGCAGCGACAGGACGTGCTGCGCGCTGACCTCCACCAGCTGCACTAGCGACCGCAGTCCGGCTTCCGCTTCGTGCACAGCCATCGCATCCAGCGGGCTCGGTGCAGAGACCTGAGCAAGACAAGCTGGTGCTGGGGGGCCCGTCTGGGGCAGAGCAGGGGGTGGCATTTGTCTGTGAACCGGGCCCATTTCCATCCCCAGGGCTCAGGGGCCAGCACCTTTCCCCAGCGCCGCCCAAAGGGTTTGCCATGTTTTTATTACCCTCCAAAGCTAAAGAGCATTCCCGGGCCGGGTCCTGCCTTCCACGCTGCCCTGGGGCAAAGGCAAGGGACCCGCTCTGCCCCGGCAGTCAGATGTGACTCTCAGCAGACTGTAAAAACAGAGAAGGTTTATTGATGGGAACTGCCCCGGGGAGGAATCCCCTCAGCACAAGGACCAGGGACTCCAGGCAGAGAGCAGCGCGCCCAAGGCCCGGCCAGAGCTGCCGAGCTCCTGCTTTTCTCATCTGCGAAACAGGCACTAGAGGCGCTACGGGTGAGCGTAAATTAGCTCCAAGGCTGCTCTTGCAGGAGCAAGAATAAAGGGGGGGAGGTTTAAAGCCCCGGGGTCCCCACCAGCCCTGGCACTGGGCAGAGCCAGGCTCGGGTGGGAGCGGGGGCGGGGAGGGGAGGCCATGGCCCAGCTCTGTACGGTTTTACTGCTGCAATCAGAGGAGAAATTCAAACGCGTCCCTGCTTCCTCTGGCGTTACCTCAGGATGCGCTGCAGTCACTGCTAATGCATCTGGACTCATTTACAGGGATGAGAAAATGTTTCCAGGTTTCCCACAAAGTCCCATTAAGATCCCAGTATGACTCTATTTTTAGAACCCTCATCAACAAGGCCTCTGAAAAAACACAGCGGCGTTTGGCATTCCGTTCCAGAGAGGCCTTAAAGGGCCCGCGGCCACTCAGGCAACATTTTCCAAAGTGCCTAAAAGGACTTAAGAGACACTGACTTTCTGTGAGACTCGGGGCCAGATTTTCCAAGGGGTTGATGCACCAGGTGGAGTTTATAAAAATGCCCAAGTGAGTTAGGTGCCTAATTCCCATTGAAAGTCAAGGTTGGGGGCCTAACCTCCTTAGGGGGGTTTATGAATCCAACTAGGTATGATCAGCATCTTCAGGCACCTAAATCCCTTTGGCAATCTGGCCTTTATGTGCCTAGATCACTTTTGAAAACGGGAGTTCAGCTCCTAAGTTACACAGGAGCTTTTGGAAATTTGAGCCTTCGTGACTCCCAGAGCCCAGGGAGAAGCGGGTCACTAGACACTTCACCTGGGCAGGACTGCCAGGCAGTCACACGTTGCTGGGCCGCTGACTCAGCTTAGCATGAAGAGCCGGATACAGTGCAGGGAGCCAGGCGCAGAGCTTGTCACTCCAGTGGGACAAAGCCCAACATCTGCCCGGGAGGGTTTGCCCGGTTGCCTCCCAGGCACGAAATGCAGAATTCACCTGTGGGCAAAGGATCCCGCGTGGGGTTCATAGACCCGTTAAATTCCACAAGGCTTGAGCCCTGCGAGTCCCCTGCACTGGCTCCTCCAGAGCACCACAGATCCTTCTGACAAGCAACAGCTCCACAGCCAAGGGTTCCCCAGCCAACACTGCAGCCAAGAAGAAGAGAAACTGACTCACAACTAGCTAGAAACAAAAGTGAAACTGACACGGCCTTCAGCTGGGGCGGGATGGAAGGGACCCAGAGCGGCCTGCCCTGAGCAAGGAGAGCCCTTCGCTGCAGTCGCCCATGGGCAGACGTGCACGTTACACGGGCCATTCCCCAACTCCCTTGTCAGCCTCGCAACCAGGCACAGACTCTGCAGCTGGCACCTGCAACTCTCCCCAGGGCAGTGGCACAGTGAGTGCCCCTTGCTGGCTGGCATGCGGCACGGCTTAGAAGGCACATGACAGGGCCTGGCTAATTCTCCTCTGACTTAAATCGGGGCCAGATTTGGACGGCGGCATGAGCCGACCGCCGTCTTGGCCCAGAACTGGGGAGCTCCCGAACGAAAGGCGGCGTAAGCTAGAGAGTCGGGCTCGAGCGCTGGGGGCTACCAAGGGTGCATCTGCACAGCGAGCGTGGAGTCTCCGAGCCCAGGCCGAGAGATGCCCCCTCCCCAGGCCTCAGGCCCAAGCTGCAATGTCTACACAGCTGTTCGTAGCAGGGCACCTCCGCCCCTCCGTGCACAGCTCGCCTAAACGCCCCGGCTAGTACCACGACCGAGTAGCCAAGGGCTGGAGCAGGGCCCAGGATCTGTCCCAGGAGGACTGGGGCTGTCCAAGGCGGGGGGTGGGGTCAGAACTAGGCCTTCTCCCTCCACATCCGTCTCCAGACGCAACATGTGGGAGCCTCATTGGGCCGGCTCTGCAGACAGCTCGAAGGTCATCTTAGCGCGCTCAGTTCCAGTGCGGGCAGCGATCGCCAGCAGTGACCCACACCGGAGCCTACGCAGGCTATCAGCTTCCTTGGTGAGGCGCGGCAGCCGCTGGAGGCCAGGCCCGGCAAGTGGATTAAACCGCCTCGCCCCCGGGGCTTGTCTTCCTTTCACAAGCGTGCTCCACAGACTGGCTTCTGTTCCAAAGGGGCTTCAGCGGCACGGGGGCACCGGTCAAGGGGGGACCTCGATGCGGACAGACCTAACGCAGCCAGGCAGGGTAGGACGACCCGGACTGCAGGACAGGACACTGCACGCAATCAGCCGCTGCAGCGCTGTCACCGTGGGCTGGATCCTGCGCTGGCCGCAGGCCCAGAGCTCAGCTCCTCCTGCTCCAAAATGCTAAAGAAGATTCTCCGCTAGGTGGTAGGCGCCCAGGGCCCCATTGCTACACCGTGCTGATTCTCTCCAGTAGGGGGCAGAAGTGCACACCCTGCACCAGCCAGTTCCGCGTGTTGCATTCGGGAGTGAACTGGAGGGGGTGAGACCTCCCCCCTTGCCAAAAAGCTGGAGCAAAGCCTGAGCCAAGATGGAAGCTGGGGGTGGGAGGGGCACAGAGCTCATCCTCCCAAAGTTGGCCAGCGGTGAGGCCGAGCGGTGTAGCAGGTTGGGTACCCAGCGGGGACTCAGGATCCCTGGGTGCTAAGCCCGGCTCTGCCACTGCCCTGCCGTGCGACGCTCTGCAAGTCATGTCTCCTCGCCTCCTTTGCCTTGTCTGGGCAGAGGGGAAGCTCTTTGGGGCAGGGAAAGTCTCTCACTGTTTGCACGTCCAGCTCAGAGCCCAACAGGGCTCTGCACTCAGGGCTGCTGCAGTAAGAAGCCGGAGGAAAAAGAGACGGCAAGGAGGAGAAAACGCACGCCCAGTCTGGGAAGTGGCTGATCCCTGAGAGCCAGGAAAGGCAGAGCAGAGAGCAGGGGAATTTCCCTTGCTTTTCCTACAAACTCTTCTCCGGGTGCAATTAAAGAGATTTGTTTAATAAACTCTCTGGAGAGAGGAGCGGGAAGGTGGGCTGGGCCTGGAGCCAGCAGCTGTGCTCAGACATGCCTGGTTCAGTGGCTCCCGGCCCCTTTGATCATCACCCAGGGCAAGGCACAGCTCTCTCTGGCTTCCCGGATGCGACTGGAGGGTGGGGATTTGCCATCCCTGGGATTGTCAGAACGCCCCAGCCCGTGGCGCGCAGCTCCCTCTCCTGGGCTGTCCCGGGGCTCTGTTCCGGCCCCGGGAAGAACAAACCAACCCCGGCCCATCAGCTCCTTGCAGGCAGGGGCCAGTCAGAGCAATTCTGGCCTGGGAACCCCTTGGCCTAGCCCAAGCCACAGCTGGGGAGCAGCAGAGACCCCCAAAGGCAGGCCGCTATGAGAATTCGGGGCGGGCGGCCGACAGCCCACCCCCTCCATTCATCCCCAAGCCATCTCGCACACTCACACGGCCCTTCCTGTGCACACCCAGGCGGCTCGTCTCCTCCCTTTCACTAATTTACACACACAGTGCTACTGGCGTGTGCCCAGGCATTCCCACGCACCTCTGCCTCCCCCCTCGGACAAACACACACAGCTCCTCGTGCGCACACGCACACAGCCTCGCGCACCCAAGCACGCCGCCTTGCACACACGTACACGCTCGTGCACGTCCCCCCCGGCACACAAACACACCGACACATACACTCTCTCCAACACCCATCTCGCATGCACGGCCACTTCCATCAAAAAACCCTTTACTCTGCACTTTTCAGCAGCGCGGCTTCATCTGTATGCACCCCGTGGTGCACGCTAGCCCAGGCGGACAGGTTACTAAAGGAGATTTTACAGCCGTGCTCAGAGAGGTTCACATTACAGTTCTCTCCACTGTCTCACTTTCCTTAATCCCGGGGCGGTGGGGGGGGGAGAATTGGGGGAAGGGGGAGATGGCATGAAGATCCCAACTGCAGCCAAGCAATGCTGGTGATAAACCTCATCCATCCCCTGATTTATCTGGAGTTTCAGCCTAGTGCTTTGCAGCAAACGCCATGATTGGAGGCTACCGAGGAAAACCTGGCAAGCCACCAAAGTTACCCTCCCAGGCTGCTGCAAAGATGGGAGAGGTGTGGGGCAGTGGGGAGGGCACCCCCCCCAAATCAGTGGCCAGGCGGGCCTGGTTTGGCTCCGTGAAAGAGAACAGGATGGAAGCGGGCAGGGTCCCCAGCTAAGCTGGCCGGGAAATGGTTTTTGGAGCTGTGAAAAATTTAGACAAACTCAAAAAAAGGTTTCCCAGAAATTTTTCATCAATGGTTTGTGGGCGTCTGTCAAAAATTGATATTTCCCCCTCTTTTCAGCCACTAAAAGGGGGGGGGGAAATTGCCTCCAAACCAAACATTTTTCCATTTTTGGGTGCCAAATATTTTTGGGTTTCAGTTGTGGAATAAAAAAATATTTTGCTTGTTTGACTTTTCTTTTACACTCTCCCTGCCTCGAATACGATCACATTCAGACACAGGCCGGATACTCTGGCCTTAGCGCTAATTGCAGATGGACACTGGCAGGAGACGGGGAAGCCATGGTTTAATGCACTTTTAGAGAAACAGCTGATCAATAAATCAATCCCCGGCGCAGCATTTTCCATGCCACAAAAATGGGCTCAAACCGGGGAGCAGGGAGCGCCTCGAAATTCCTTCCTAGGGCTTTGGAACAACTAAGGAAGACACTGGTTTCCTGACGGGCCACCCCGTACTTCGTCTGACTCCAGCTGGCCCAAGACGTGGGGAGTTGATCTGGCGTGAGGAGGGGGCAGAGCGAGGATGGATGAAGGGAGCTGCATGGCTCTCACTCATCCTCGCACTGGCCCACATCCTGGGCCAGCCGGAACTGGGCTCAGCACAACCGACGGGGTGGCCCGTCAGGAAACCAGCGTCTTCCTTACTTGTTCCAGAGCCCTAGGAAGGAATTTCGAGGCGATCCCTGCTCCCTGGTGTAACATGCATTGCCCCGGCTCAGTATGCTGGGTGCACAGCCCGGCTCCCGGCTGGCAGAATCCCAGCCCCTCTCTCCGTGTTTCAGGGTGTCCAAAGCCATCAAACCAAACAGCAGCACAGAGCCCCCCTTCCCAAGCTCCCTGCCCCGGGGCTCAGGAAAGAAAACAAAGCCAACAGGACCCTCCCTGCATGACCCCTCCTGGCAGAGGCCTGGGGACAGGGATCAGCCATGCAGGGAGACTGGAGGTCAGCACAAGGGAAGGGAACTCCTGTCCTCCACCCGCAAACGCGCAGCTCTGGGGAGCATCCCGGGCAATGGGGGTTATCAGGGCACGGCAAGGGGCGGGCGCTGATCTCAGCTGCATTGGCGTAAATCCGGAGTCTCTCTCCAGGGGTGATTTCTGCCAGTGCCTGGATCCAGCCTGCTGCCCCACCGACCAGCCTTACAGGGCCTGTATAGATCAAAGCCAACGCCATGACTGGTGCCTGGGGAGGCTCGGGTGCCACCACCAGCCTGGTCCGGAGAGGCGCTGAGCACCTCCGGCTCCATCCAAGCCACAAGCTAGCGGCTGCATCTCTGAGTGGATCCCAGCAGGTTGCTGAGACAGGGGAGAGCATCTGATCTGGTGGTTCCTTCTGGCCTTAAACGCTGGGATTCCCCAGCCTAGGAACCCGCCCAAGCCTGAGAAAATCTCAGGCTGAGAGAGAGGCGCAAAGGCGGAGAATTCAGAGCAGCAGAGTGGGCTCAGAAAGTCAGAACGATACCCCCCCCATCCCCACCCCTCGGTGTAACCAACACCCAGTACCTCCTGGGGCGATCCTACAACACAAGCTACAGGCCGGGAGCGGTAGGGCTGGTGGGGGGCGAGCGATGGCTCTGCCGACAGACACGCTCGTAGCCTGGGAGCTGGTGGCCCTGGCTGCGGGAGTCGTGCTGACGGCAGGAGACCTGAGCATCCGGCTCAGCCCGTGTGGGAACAAAGTGAGAGCAGGATCAGCAGGGGAACTGTCCCCGCAAGGGTTTCGCTGCTCCCCCACCCCGCGGCCGTGCAGCCGTGCGCGCGGGTAATTACCGACACTCCGGCATCGCCCAGGAAGAGGCGCAGCGAGGAGCATTACGCTGGGCTTGGGAGTATTTCCTTTGCCCTTCCCGCCCCCCAACTGACCCCTGCTGCTTTCGGTGCCCGTCCTCCTGTGTCACTGCAGCCACCATCGCGGGGGGTTCAGAGTCTCGATCTCCAGCGCCCAGGCTGCACTGGGGGAGAGGAGGAGACGCTGCAAACCAGAGGCTGGAAAATCGAGTGTCCTCAGAGATTTGGGCCAAACAAGGGCAGCTTGGGCTATTTGGGGTGTACGGCGGGAGGGGAACCGATAGGCTGGGTGAGAGTGAAGCGGGGGGCAGGGGTCTGGAAAACCCAGCTCCTGACAGGTCAGGGATGACTGAAATGCCCCCCCCCCCATGCCCCGCTGGAAGGGTGATGCAGCAAACACCAGAGCTGCTGCGGCCTCCAACCGCTCGGATCTGGTGGGGGAAGGGGCAGAAGCCAGTGCCAGGCCGAGCCATCCCAACTGCTGGCTGCCATGCTGGGCGGCCACACCCCATCGCACAGACAGAATCCCGGCGCTTCTGGGGAAGGGGGAGGGAAATGAACAGGGACAAATTAATCCATTGGCCGTGAGTGAGACGGAAAGATTCCCAGCCCACGTGACGCGGGAGAGAGCTGAGAGCCCCAGAATAAACTGAAGTGATTTACTCTGGCGCTACACAGAGAATCAGCTACCCACAACTCCAAGGGAGTCGGCCGTATCCCTGGTGACAACACAAACCCAGAAAGGAAAGTCCCAGTGGCTTGTTTGCCAGGCCGGATCTGCCAGCTGAAAAATTACAGGCTTATAAAACGCATGGGGTGGGCGTGTGCGTTCAAAAAATGTTGGGATCAGAAATAGAGGGCCTGACTCTGATGATCTCCTTATAATTAGAGAGGGAACCTGAACCACGAAGTTCAGCCCCAGGTCAAAACTCGCCCAAAGTTTGGAGAGGGAGTTTTGTTTTGGCCTCTTGTTCCGACGGGGTGAAGTTCCCCACTGTGCATTCCAGCATTCAGCGAGGTCCCCACCGAGACCTCAAACCAGGGCTCGAGCCCTGCATCGCCCCGGCACCGACTCTGCACGCGGCTGCAGTTCACCCCCGGGGTCTATATGGAAACCGCGCGGCCAAATGAGCTGCACCAATGAGACGCGATCGGCAGGGCAAATGTCACCCAACTTTTTGTGTGTTTGAATAAAGTCACGTGAGCTCAAGTCATTATGGGCTTGGGGTTTGGGCACTAGCCTGGGGAGCCAGGAAAAGGGGGTGCTGTGATGGGTTCAGCCAATGACCTGTTTTGTGAACTTAGGGACGTTTCCGTGCCTCGGTTTCCCTTTGTCTGTTTAGATTGTGAGCGCCCAGGAGTAGGGACGTTCTCACCACGTGTGTGTAAAGGGCACAGCGGTTGGGGTCACTGGGGCTGTTCTCGAATACAGTGGATAACAGCATTCCCATCTTCAACTCCCTTTTACAGCACCAGGGTTTGCAACAAAGTAAACCCGCTGGGCTGTTCCAGTGGCATTGCCGCCCACCAGAACGGAGTTCAAGGCACCAGGAACAGCAGAGGACGGGGACTCGAACTCTCTCACCCGAGAAGAATTAGGCTGGGGTCTTTAAATAGCACATGGACCCACCTCCTTTTTCCAGGGATCGCTCAAGAAAGCCTGGCAAGGCCCCCCACACACACACACACACTGCGCTTGGTTTTACTGGTAAGTATCAGGCACGTCCGCTCGATTGTCCCTGGCGTTGCTGGAGATAGGATGGCCACTTGCCCGGTTTTACACCAGATGGGGTCTCCTTTGGGCTGCTCTGTCCCCTCTCCGGTGCCGGGCGATAACCAGACATGGGTCTGTCCGGTATTGGACGGGGGACGCCCTTTGGAAGAGTGCACCGCTCCGGCTCCACCAGCGTGACCTCGCACGCGCCGTGCATAATAGGCATGCTGCTGGGGGCGGGGCAGGCAGGGGTGGGAAGTGCCGAAATGTCTGGTATCGCGGGAACGTGGAGGCCTTGTTAGGATGCGTCTTGTACCCTCCCTACCCAGGGTGCTCAGTCTTTAGCAAAGGCTTTCTCCACCGCTGCAGTTCACCGGGGGTGAATCAAACCAAACCAAAGCCACCGCAGAGCACCCGGCGCGCTCGGCGCCTGGGTCTGAGCCTTGCCTGGCTGTCAGCAGCCCTGCTGCAAAGCCCTGCCCAGGCGGCTGTCCCCTCGCTGGCACTGCGCTTCCCCCACGTGTTGCTAGGACGTATCCCGGGGGCTCCCTGCTGCAGTGAGCAGAGCTGGTCGGTGATTCCTTCCCAGCCAATTGTGGGAGACGCCGTCTGTCCTACTGGGCACAGCGGGGACCTGTGGGCAGGCGCTGGAGGACTAGCAGCAGAGAGCGGTTTGGCCTCAGTCACATTGCAAAGCGGGTTCCCAGCCTGAGTCAGGGCAGGGCAGCCACCTCCGGCCGGGCAGCTCAGCACAGGGCTCAAACACCCACCCCCCGGGGGAGAGGGTTTTGTTTGTGGACAGGAGCAGGGTAGGGGCAATGCCAGGTTCAGAGCCTGGGTTAACTCGGCGTTAAACCGCCTGCTCTACACGCGGCACTTTTCCCAGTAAAGCAACGTCGGGACTGTGACATCTCACAAGCCCTAGTGTGGGTGCGGGTGTAAAGGTGTCTTGGCCCTTCCAGTCCAAGGTAACTGTGTCCACACTGGGGGTGGGGTGGGGGGAGGACAGATTTAACGTACACCTGTATAGTTACAGCCGTGCACCTACAAATCTCTCCCTCGCTCAACAACCCGACTTTCATTTATGCACAGACTATTCCACACTAGACGGGACCTGAGCTTCTCATGGAAAAAAACCAAGGAGCACATAAAACAACTCCCAAGCCTTCTTTAGCCATCGCCAAGACGCAAAAGAACCGGTGCC
This sequence comes from Mauremys reevesii, assembly GCF_016161935.1. Classification (NCBI taxonomy): domain Eukaryota; kingdom Metazoa; phylum Chordata; order Testudines; family Geoemydidae; genus Mauremys; species Mauremys reevesii. Next base: position 12,407,724 of record NC_052648.1, on the reverse strand, counting down.
CAAGGCCCATTTCTCTGTTCCTCGGGTCACCTCTACGTTTCGACTCAGCGATGAGGCTGGCTCCAGCACCCAGCTATAACCTCCCAACATTCCTCATCCAGATCCTGATTTCACTGCTAGGGACCAGCACTAACTGAACCGCCAGAGCCTCTGGGAAGAGTAAAAGTGAGCAACACCAGGAAGCGATGTCACTGAGCCCATTTGAACTACAGCTCCCAGAATGCTCCTGTAACCAGCATGCCCTAAAATAAAGCCACAGACCATGTTTATCAGCTCCCAGCGCCCTTAAAGAGACACTGTCAGGAAATTCAGGCCCGACATTGAGATTTTGTTTATTAAACTCTCCGATTAATAGAAATCCTCTCTTGATTTGCCCCCAAATGTCATTGGAAGCCGTTTTTTTAATTTTAATGTAATCTCCCCACCCGCTCTTTGGAGCTTAGCAACCCAAACATTGCAGGATGGTGCCAGCACATGAGAGTCTGAGGAGTCTGTTTTCATTGCCAGGCTGAGCAAAATGCTGCAAATAAACCAACCGCAGAAAGGAGGAAAAGAAAATTAGATGCCTAACATTAATTATTGAAGGGTATTTTGGTAACCCAGATGAGGGTTAATAATTTAATGTATGGAGCCCAAGTCGGCTCTTAGTTATACTGTGTGAGTCCATCGGAACTGACGCAGTTTGTAAACCAGAATCACATCTGGCCACTGGTTTTAAACAAACAGTGTCCAAAGGAGGTAACTAAACAGTCTGTGATGTATCCCAGAGGACCCGACTCCCCGGAAGTCACTAGAATTTCCCTGGGGGAGCTGAGAGAGGAAGCTAGCTCGGATGCACAGACACTCACATATACAGCCATACACTGAAACGCGCAGCGCAAGACCCTGCCATCTCCATGTTACTGATCCGACCCATCCCTGCACCCCGTGTCTCCCCAGCTCCGGATCTGAGCTCCCTGCAGGCTCTGTTGCCTGCTCGTATCCGGGTTCATAAATTGCACTAAAAAGGGGATCTATTTTTACCGACCCAGCTTTTAAAATTAGACCAGGCAGAAGGAGCCAAATCTCTGCTAAGCCACTGCAGAGCATGAGGGCACGGCTGGGAGATGTGGCCAAGCCCCCGGCCTGCACGGTGGAGGGTGGGCACAGACAGTGGGAGAACGTGACATGGGCGAGAGAGAGAATCGCGAAGGTTACATTTAAAGAAGGGGCCCATTGTTTTTCCCAAACAATGCGCAGCAGATGGGAGAATCGAAAGTATGTTGCAACGTTCCCCCCCCACACACAACCCACGAGTTCCTAGCTAGTTACCCCTCATGTTTCAGCACATGATCTGAGATCACTGCTGGAATTCACTGCCCGAGCGGCTGTCTCATCTCCTCTGACCTCCCCTTGCAAAGAGGTACCAGGGCTCCCCTTTTTGAATACCTGAGCCCAGCCCCGCAGGGCCCTGGAGCCAAGCCAGACAGCACTCTCAGACCTGGGCTCGGAGCCACCAGCCCTGCCAAGTCATTTTCCAGCACAATTCAACTGAGGTTCATTTGAAGTGAGCTTTTCAAGGCACTCCCTCTTAGGAAGGACTATTTTCTTCACGGATGCCCACACCCGGGGGACCTGGTGCTCCTCCGCCTGACGCCAGGGTAAGTCAGGTGTCGCTGGGCTGAAGGCATGAATGGGCCCAGCGGGAGTAAACCAGCACAGCCTCAACGGGAGTGGAGCTGGGCATCCGACCCCCTTCACACAAGCCCCCACATGGGCTGTGGAATGAGGACAAAACAGCACAACCACCCAGCACATCTCCTGTCCCTCCTCCACCCAGATAAAGACCTAGCCGGGGGGGGGGGGGAATTCAAGGGCCGGGGGCTCAGAAGGTGGGGGCTTATCAAGTGAGACTACAAGATCATGTGGTTCCCCAGGCCAAGGTCAGTCTCAGAGAGCTGTAGCAATGACACATGGGAAAGCCCGATTTCGCCTTCCCACACGTCCACACACACCCAGTCCAAAGCCGCACTGCTCCCCACACAGGTCCTGTGTTTCCTTTTGACCACATACTTCCCCCCACGGCTCCTACCCCTTGGGTGACGCTGGGCAGCGACCCCCTTCTCTGGGAGGTTTAAATACCCATACAGGGCTCCCCTGGTCAGCGGTTGCACATGGTTAGTTCCCTGGATCTTCCCCAGAAGCAGAGGTGGGTCCACCCAGAACCCGGGATCCAGGCACCCGAATGCAGATTATGACCCTGAACTTCACTCTACTCATCTCTGAAACCCTGCAAGTGTCTCCTCAGCTCTGCGACAACAAACGTGGGACCAAGACTGGAGACGAGCATCCGGGAAACGTGACCAAACCCCTCTGCAGAAGAGGAAAGCGCAGCTGATATGGGATTCCCTGATGCGGGGTAAACCCAGAGGAAAAGCCTGTCCCAGGCCAAGAACTAGAATAACAACGAGGGAGTGAACGCCATAGGCCCAATTCTCCTGCCCTCCAGCACGGCAGGTGCTTTACACTCCCAGGCACTGGTCACTGACTGCACAAGGGCCAGAGGTGGGAGCTGAAGCTGCCGTGGGCTCGATGCAGGAACCCCTGGGTGGATTCTCTGGCCTGTGCTGTGAAGGAGCCAGTGGTCCCTCTGGCCTTAAGCTATAGGAATCTTCCCCAGGAGCATTTTTCTTTTCTTTGCTTTTTTTGGGGGGGGGCGGGGAGCGGGGGAGAGACTGTGATTTGGTGCCTCTGACGGATTTCAAAGGGGAAATATTCGCTGCTCAGAAGTAGCTTTAGGAATTCAGGGTAAGAGTTCATAGAATCATAGGATTGGAAGGGACCTCGAGAGGTCGTCTAGTCCAGTCCCCTGCACTCAGGGCAGGACTCAGTATTATCTAGAGTTACCCCTGGCTGGGACAGTCCTACCTTGTCTGCAAACCAGGGGGTGGATGGACTCAACCAGAAATAATAATAAATAATAATTAATCAGCAGGTCACATGCTTTCTTGCTTCTGCAGGCCGAGGTATTGCACACACTAGAGGCTCCTTGCATTAATAATAATAATTAATTGCACTCATAATAAATTGCTCATCTAAGGCACCGTCCAGCTGAGGATCTCAAAGCACTTTGCAGTTATTAATTTAGCCTCAGACCTTCCCGCCCCGTGGAGGTAGGTGACTATCACTGTCCCCATTTTACAGATGGATAAACCAAGGCACAGAGGGGGAAGTGTTTTGCCTGAGGTCACACCCCAGGAGCCAGCGGCAGAGCTGAGAGTGCGGTGCACTAACCGCTAGCTCACGCTGCTGTCCGAGGGGACAGGAGTGAACCTGGGTCTCGGTGGAGGGAAGCCCCATGTCAAGGAGAGAGAGCTGGACCGTGTGCAATCGCGTCATCGTGCTTCTGGATCGGAACCAAGGCCAGCACTGCAGAGCCCCGGCCAGCGCTGCACTAGGCGGAGGTGCCAGGGCTATTTTAGTGCCTTGGACGAGCTCTGGCAGGGAAGGGACAATCCCAGAGCTGCTGCTCGTCGGGGGGACTCTCCTGGCCCACGAGCGAGGGCAGAGGGAGCCCCGCAAAGCCCAAACCTGGGGCAGGTCCACATCACCGGGAGGGCGGGGGTCAGGTGAGGGTTTGGCCCATTCTGGCAGCTCCCGAAGCCAAACGAGGCTCCCTGCCGGGCATGCGTGGGAGCTTCTGCTCCTGGTTTGCCTCAGTCCCGTGCCACGGTGGGAGAGACCCACTCGATGGGCACAATTGTTGTCCTTGCTGCACTGGGCTAGTGGTGACTGACAGGCCACTACCAGCCCCCCAAGACATCTGGTCCCTGGCAAGTGCTAACCTAGGAGGGGCTGTCTAGGGGGCGAGGCGTGTGCATGGGGAGAGGCAGGACGGAGAGAAGGAGAGAGCTGCTGGGTTAAAGATCTTTAAGGTTAGAAAGTCAGAACTGAGGAAGCACCACAGCTAATGTCACTCATGCAACCTTAATTCTGCAGCCTCTCGTCTGTGTGTTTAACTGCGTGCTCACACACCGTCCTGGCTCAACAGCCGTCTGCGAATCTAGGCCCTTCGTTTCCAGCCACAGGCCTGTCCCACTGCAGCTCCAGAGAGGGACAGGACACACGCTTTGCCAGCAGGCTACACAGTGCGTGGCTGTGGTAGGGTATCAGGCGTCTTGGGTTCCCTTCCTGGAGCAGTGAGCAGAGCATGGTCTAGTGGTTAGAGCAATGATTGCAGCCAGCAAAGTCAAGCACACAGATTTGGCACCTTCCCTCCCAAAGGCAGCATGGCTGAGTCGATGAGATGCAGCTTTGGCATCTGAGACCCTTGGGTTCTATTTCCAGACGCGGCCTTGTGCAAACTCAGTTACCTTATTTGCAAAATGTAGGGGGGACGACCGTCGCCTGGGCTCCTGGGGCTGGAACCTGAGGCCTGTCTCGGGAACTGCCCAGAAATACTAACGCCAGTAAAAGAGGCGAGATCAAAACCCAGGGGCTTCTCTTCCCCTTTCTCCAAGAGACACAGGCAGGTGGAACACGGCTGCAATGTGCACGACACCTAAGACAGGGGAGGTGAGCCTGCTCCCGGGCACTGCCTCCTGGGTGGTCAGCTAAGCCGTAGGGATCCTCCTGTCCCTGTGGCGTGTCTGTCTCCCCGGGGGTGCAGATCTGTGGGCCCCTACCCACACCCAGTGCAGGGGGCAGCAGGTGACCCTGATGTGGGGGTTGCAAGAAGGGGAAGCAAGAATCAGGTTAAAGCCACAGGAAAGTCCAGCCCCAGAGGGACTGACTGGCAGACGGAAGGAGAAGCGAGCAGGGTGTCTTGCTAGTATCCTGCCCCACTAACATCACCCTCCTTCTGGGGGGCAGCTGGGAGCTGAGGGGCTGGGACCCCAGAGCAGACCGAGCCTTCGGTCCTTGCCCTTTCTCCTCCCCTCTTTTCAGTGGAGCTCCCAGGCCTAGCATAGACCCTCACAGTCGCTAAGGAGCAGAGGGAGGAGAGATTCAGGGGTAGGCAACTTATGGCACGCGAGCTGCTTTTCAGGGGCACTCACATGGCCCAGGGCCTGGCCACCGTCCGGGGGGCTCTGCATTTTAATTTAATTTTAAATGAAGCTTCTTAAACATTTTAAAAATCTTATTTACTTTACATACAACAATAGTTTCGTTCTATATTATAGACTTATAGAAAGAGATCTTCTAAAAACATTAAAATGTGTTACTGGCACGCGGAACCTTAAATCAGAGTGAACAAATGAAGACTCGGCCCAGCACTTCTGAAAGGCTGCGGACCCCTGATTTCGCTGGAGCAAGTGGGCCCTGCAGCAGGGAAAGGGTCACTCAGACGCAAAGGGAGGGCTGGCTGCTCAATAATTAAATAAATATCAAGAATCAATATGGACAGAGCAAGCGATCCAGCCTCCCCCTCCAACGTGGCCCTGCCTCTGCCGAGTTTTGGTGGAATATGCAAAGAAACTTTCAAGCGAATATTTTATTCACAAAAAGAAACCGCACAAAGCACACACTCAGAGAGCCCACAACGGTAACACACAACGCAACCAGGGAATAGTCTCTCCTGTCAAATAACACACGCAACACCAACTGTGAACAGAACCTAAAAGAACACCCACATACCATATTGCAGCCTATGTTTTATAAACTAACACACACACAACACAGGGCCAATATGCTGTGATCTAAAGTAACACCTGCGGTCAATATGTTATAACCCAATATAACACAAACCCACACAACAGTCCCAGTGATCCCCTAAAACAACACACAGAGAGGGACTATTTGATGACCTAGAGTAACACAATGCACAACACAGGTAGTGATCTTTGCCACCCCCTTTAAAATAACATGCACATAAAATACACAACACCCAGAGCCTATTTTATCACCCAGAGTAACACAGCCACCCACAATGAATAGGTTCTCATTTAAAGCAACACACGCATAATCCATATTTTAACACAAACACAATATACACCAAGAAAATATGATCCCTCAGAATATCACACACAACACACACCGTGAATATTTGTGACTTACACAATACACACTAGCCACGGCGCACAGAGTATCCCCTAAAATAACACACACACACAGAGAGACACACACACAGAGTTGCTGGTAGAGAGTCCACACACACACACGTGATTCCAACTTCGTACAAAGTTAGATCATTTCGAAGAAAAACTGTCCCCATCGTGCCCGTCCCCGCAAGCCCAGGCCTGGGGGGAGGCATGTGCCGTTCGGTGCAGAGGAAAGTTTCACGTGTATTACTGGGGGGGGGGGGGCCTGAAAGGAATTAGTTATAGGCCGATTCTTTCCCCTCTAAATGCCCATGAAGGCAGGAGTGCCCCGAGGCGAGCCGGCTGCGAGCTGCCAGTCGCGCTTTTTAATTACACCCCAAATGCCCCCCATCCCTCCTCTCTCCCCAAATGCCCCCCCAAACCCTGCAGTCTCCGTGCACCCACCCACCTCCCGCCGCATGACAAAACAACAACAACAACAACCACAATCGCAACCCTGCGAACCCAGCCCCAGTGAAAGTGAAGGGGGGGGGGGGAATCACTAGACAGAAAAAACAACCCCCAGCCTAATAAAAACAGCGGCAAGACCCGAGCGTCATCCCCGCTGCAGACAGCCCGGATCTTTACACACACCAGAAATCCCGCCCTTTTCTTTAACTGTAAAACTATTTTGCACTAATGGTGGCAGAGAAATTGCTCCACCGAGAACCCCACCGATCTCCGCAGGGGAAGCAAATCTCTCTGTCCGCATCCCAGCTCCCAAGAACAGAGCCAGCGGTGAAGCAGGGGCTTGGAGGGAAGCAGCCGGAGGGGATTTGGGGAGGGGGGACACGGGGGGCTGTTACCTGAGTTAAGCACAGAGGAGACGAATACATCCCGAGCCGATCTGGGAAACTGACTAATTGCAGCAGAGAGACCCAGGGCGCAAAAGTTACTGAGTCATTTCGAAGGCTGTAGCAGTTTTTCCCCGTCTCCTTCTCCGGAATCTCTCTTCTCTGGGGATGGATCGCAGGCGGGAGGGGGGGGGTGTCGGGCGGGACCCCAAAATCAAGAGAGAGCGAAAGATCCAACTTTAAGAGGGGAAAAAATCAACCCGAAATTTAAGACGAAAAAGACTCATCCTCAGCCGGGGGGGGGTATAGATCTCCGACCCCCCTAGAAGATCCCCCCCCAAATACAAAGTGGAGGGGGGCAGAGGGGGAGCGATCGGGGAAGTTAGAGGGAAATTCGCTCCATTGGAGACACGGGCACGAGAGAGAGAGAGGAAAGAAAGAATGAGAAAATGAAAAAAAAAAGGAGCGAGGAATGAAGTGACGTTATGAAAAAGCCCATCCCAAAATATTACATCCCATTTAAAGATGCAGGATCCCCCTTTTAGCTGACATCGCTGCGCCGCTGCAGGGCGAAGCCGCGCTGGGAGTCGGGGCGGGGGCGCAGAGTGGGGAGATGTGGGGGAATGCCTAGGTTCCGGGGCTGGGGGGGGGGCACAAGGTGGCTGGGAGATGCCAGGGCTTGCGGAGCGGTTGGGCAGAGCCCTTAGGATCAAAACTGCAGATTCATATTCGTCTGCTGGGCGGGCGGCCGTGGAGACGCTGAGGATGGAAGCCCCGGTGGCTGGAGGTTCTGGGGAAGTCACTGTGCCAGGGATGGGGTGTGTGTCACACACACACACACACACACACGCAGCCCGCTCCCCCCTCGAGTTTCACTCCTGGCTGCTAACACATTGTCAACTTTGTATCTAGTAGCCAGCCAGACACATGCGTCTTCCCCGGCGGGAGCTGCCCCAGGCCAACACGCACGGGAAGGCACCCAAGGGTGGCTCTGGATGGGGAGGGGGTTGGAGCTGGCGGAAGGGCATCGCCCGATATGATGTGTGTGTGCGGGGGGGGGGGATCTTCTGTTAACATCTGGACCCAGGGCACGTAGACAAAACAACAACAACCACCCAGACGCGCCTAACCGCCCCTCCGGGTCACTCTCCTTCCGACCAGCCGGGCGCCCGCTTAGGGGGGAAGAGACCAGACCAGAAGCGACCCCGGACACGCAAGTGGCAGCCCGAGCCCCCCACCCCGGTGTCCCCCTTCAGCCCAGCACGGGCGCCTAGTGCAGAGAAGCGGCTCCGAGAGCAAAATCCGGATCTACAGAGCCGGTCCCCAGCGCAACAGGCCGGAGCGGCCCTGGGAAATGTTAGTGCCAAATCAACAGCCAAGCGGGGCTCTAATCGCGCTGTTACCAGCCCCCCGCAGCCGCCTTTCTGCAGGGCCCCCCTGGGATCACACCCTGCGAGCCGGCCAGTCACACCCCGAACCCCGCTCACTCCGCAGGCTTTAGCGTAGTCACTTCGTTTGCTGTTTGCTGCAGCAGGCGAGTGAACTCCTCGGGCCGCTCCGGTTTCGCAGTGGGCGAGGGGGGGCGAGGCCATTCAGCGACAGGTGAGCATTAGCGGACACATCTGTCGGGTTCCTAGATTCCTTGAGTCCAGCCGCGGCTAAGAGTTTGCAAAGCCGGGGGGGGGGGGGCACTTGCTCAGTTCAAAATTAGTAACATCACTTCGCCTCCTTCCTCAACACAAACAGCGCAACAAGAACAGCAAAGAAAACACCCGCCCCAGTCAAGCTGCAAACTCCAAACCGCAAATTCTGGCTGCATGAAGCGGCGAAAACAACCACCAAAAAATTCTGGAGGCTTTAATAAAACTAATGGGGGGGGGGGGGAAAGACACGTACAGAAAAACCAAAGGGAATCCCTGCTTCATAATTCTGAAAGTGAGACCTCAGCCCTGCTCTCCCATGGCAACATGTCAGACTCTCGAGGGTTGCGATTTTTGATCGACTGTCCCGCAACTTCTTTCTAAATTGCGTTATCTTAGCAGTGGCCTTATTAAGCAAGAAGAAAACGGGAAACGTCCTCTCGGGTTCGGGGATTTTGCAGCACTTGGGGGGCGCATATTAAAACGAGTTTGGATCCGCATTGTCTGCGTGTGTCTATTCGGGGTGTGATATGGACTAGCCGCCGCTTTGCAGCTACAGCCGCCTTCCTACAGAAGCCGAAATGCAGTGGCACCTACTTCGAATTATAAGGACAAAATCTAGTCACCTTATTTTCCTGCTAGTTTAGACGCCTAATTAATCATAGCATCTCCACGACCAATTACAAACCCTTGTTTCCCCCCTGACACTTTTGCTTTTCCAAATCCCACAGTGCTGCTCGCTGCAAAAAAATTCCAGAGGTCACCCCCCCCCCCGCAAAGGATTTTCTGCAGAAGAAAGTACTTTGCGCGGTTGATTTACTGCGTATTGCAGCGTATTGCAGGCGGGGAGGGTTCGCTAGAGATTCCCAAATTCACTCGATGCTGCAAAGTTTGCAAGTCCCGAAGTTGCTAAGCGCTGCGGGGAGAGAGGAGGCGGGGAGGCTCCCTCGCTTCTCCCCTCGGCGGTGCAGTCGGGAAGGCCTGGAGCTGATAGGGTCGATGGGAGAGCAGGCCCAGGGTGAGATGTTATGTGTTAAACACCTACCCACTGCGGCAGCCAGCTCGCTCTGCATACGCCAGCAGCCCCATGGGTTTCCCCCTCGGTACGTGGACAAACCACCTTCTCTTTTGCTTCTAAGGTCAAAGGGATTTTAGTTTTGGTCCAAGTTTTTTTGGAAGCATCATTAGAAGAACCCAGCGTCTCTTCCAGGCCAGCCCCTTTCATCGCAGGAGCAGCGAGCGGCGCTGAGGTTTTCTCCCCCTGCCCTCGTCAAAATGTTGCATTAAAACAAGAAAACTTTTGGGTCGGCGTGGAACAAAGCTGGGTCCTTGTAACATTTTTGAAAGCCCCTGTCTGGGGGGTGTTTATTTCTCAGCAACTAGCAGAGCCAAACAAAGAGGCCAAAGGAGCAGATTTGCTCGGAGAACGGGGGTGGGTTTTTGTTTTGTTTTGTTTTTTTAAATCTCTTCTGTACTAAAAAAAACAAAACAAAACACCCCCCAAACCTCGAGGCTATTTTTGGAACGAGAACTGAAATTCGCTTCTTTGGTGCTGCGGTGGCAGGGGAGGGCTGCGAGGTGGCTCCGCTTTGAAACACCGCGTTTGAGAGCCCAGATCAGCAAGGGGGGGGGCGGATCCGCGGGGTATGGGCCTGTCTCCCTCCCCGGAGCAGCCAGCAAGCCCTGAACTTTGCTGGCGCTGGCAGGCCCGGGCTGCCAGCTGGTTAGAGAAGCTGCTGCTCCCGCAGCTGGCACGCAGGCTGGGGGCGGGGGAGAGGCGGCTGTGCCTTTCGCACCGGGGGGGACCGCGCTCCGTCCCCCCCCCCGGGCCCTGCCGGGCAGAGCCGGGCCAGCTCAGGCAGGTGGGCATGAAAACACAGCGGGGGGGGGGGGAGGGCAGCAGCGCAGGGTGCGCAGCCGGGGCTTGATCGCGCCTCTGCTGGGCGTCTCTGCCAAGTTCAAGTCGGTGCGGCTTGCAGTCCTCCCCGCCCCTTTCCGAGCGGCCATTTTCCGCTACATCCAGCTCGTCGCCTGCTGAGCAGCCCTGGGCTGCGGAGAGCTCCCCCCCCCCACACACACACCTCGGGGGAGGGGGCGGGGAGGTGTGGAAAAGAAACTTCCCCTGCAAGAACCATCTCCCTCCCCTGCCCCCCCCCCCGACGGTACAGCATGAAACTCTGCCTGGCAGGCAGCTCCTGGTCACTTCTGCATCCGGCTGCGTCCCCAGCCTGCACCTTAGCAGGGCAGCCCCCCCCCCCACACCGAGCCATGCAGGACGCATCCCCCCATCTCCCCTCCCAGCGCTCCACGCATCTGCTTTGCCACCGGGGGGGGGGTAACCCGGCCCCCACAAACACCCCCCACCCCCACCCCTAAACTTTTGCTGTTTGGTCCATCCACCACAGCGGGGAGGGGGGAGGTAAAGGAGAAAAGGAAACTGACAGGGAACCTACCATCGCCAAGTGAAATTAACGAGGCTCCAGACCAAGTTGCAGCCAAAGGAAAAAGGGGGAAAAATATTCTACAGTTTGTGTTTTCCACCAACAAAAAAGAGAAGGAAGAAAAAAAAATCAAAGTGTCCTCAGAGTTGGCTCATCTCTCCGGCTCCTCCTCGCTGCCCGTGCCCATGGCAGCGGCCCCGCCGTGGCTCGTGTGTGTTGTTATTTTTGTTGTTGGCTTTTTTTTGTTTGTGTGTTGGGTTGGGGCTGGGCTGAGCGCACACACAGACGGGCATCAGCTCCACTACAGGCTCCCTCGGCTCGGCTCGGCGCGGCTCGGCTCGGCTCCCGGGTCAGCTCAAGGAGGTGCCTGGCACCGGGTGAGTCAAAAAATGGTCCTAGGCAGCCAGGCAGGAGGGGAGGAGACCGAGAAAACGCAGCCGCTTTCCAGGGGCTCCTGCGAAGCGACCGGTGACAATTCTCCTCGGAGCGGAGCGGAGCGGCGGCGGCGGGTCGGGCTCGGTGCCTACGGGGAGGCCATCGCCCCCTCTGCAGCTATGGAAGAGAAAAGCTCACATCTTCCCCTCCCCCCCCAACACCAACTCCGGACGGGCATCGCTCCGGATTGCAGCCGCCCGCCGGCACCCCCCCTTCCCCATCGCATCCCTCCCTCCCCTTCTCTCCTCCCCGCGCCGCGCCGCAGCCTCCTCCTCCTCCTGCCTCCTCCCCCCTCGCCAGGACACCGGGCAGAGCCGCACGGGGGGATCCCTCGCCTGGTGGGGGCGGGGAATGGGGCTTCTCCCCCCCCCCCCGCGCCAGGGGGGCGAGCCGAGGCGTCCGCTGAGCAGCCGCGGGATGTCCGCGATGGTAGGGGGGCGGCGGCGGAGCAGGGGCTGTGCCCGCATCCTAGCAGGAGCCCGCAGGCTCGACCGAGCTGGGGGGGGGGGTGAGTGTGAGCCGCCGTGTCACAGCCCCGTGCATCCCCTGCCGGGCACACACACACCTGCGCGTGCTGCAGAGGGTGCGCGGGACACACACCGGCTTGGGGCTTGCACGGCCACTGCAGAGCGGGTTGCAAGGGGCAGTTACAGGGGGGAGGGGGGGCTGGACTCCTCTCACCCGCCCCCCCACAGCTGTAGAGGTGACACAGCTGGAGAGTTCTGCATCACAGAGTGACCCCCCCATCAGAGCTCCCAGGACACCCCTCCCCCTTCCCTCAGCCCCCCCCATCACTCTCTTAAAGCTGCACACACCCATTTTAAAAACGGAGAGGCTGGTGCACTGGATCCGAGTTCCCTAGCAGAGCAGAACACCCCCCCCCCCCCCCGCCTTATAGCGCTGGTGTGTGTCTGAAAATACAGCGTCAAACATTAACCGCGGGCGGCCTCCCTGAATTCCAGCAGAGCCTGGCCTGCCCCGGGGGGCAAATGGTTGGATTTGAAACGTGCCTTCGAACTTTTGAGTGGCTGGGAGGGTGCTGGCCAGAGGCCTGCTTCTCAGCTGCCCCTGACTCCACCTGCGGCCCTGGGTGCTCAGCACCTCGGGGAAACAGGCCCCAGGGGAAGTGGGGTGAGGCAGTGTGGGACGCAGTGTTGATTCCCACCTGCCAGAAAGTGAGGGGAAAAAGACTGACCCTTTAGTTAAAATCATATGCCAGATGTTCTGCAGTCTGTGATCCCACTTTTAGCTTTGACTGCTGATTTATGATGTTTTTTTTAAATTAATGATCATTTGAATGTTCCTACAAACTAATAATATTTAACTCAAAGCAAAGTTCCTTTGGGGTGACGGTTTCCCATTAGGGGCTAACTGGGTTCACAGTACTCGGAGGTGATCAGTGACTTATCTCCAACCGTTTGGTACAACTTTAACAGCAGATTGACTGGGATGGCCAAAGGACTGCGGGCTTGTGAAGTCACACATTGGATATGGTAAAAAAGTTACACTGCCTCCAAAGAAGTGACAGCCTGGAGTTTACCCCCATCACGATATAAATAGTCGATGTAATTCAAAACATATTTAAAAACCGATTTTGCACCAACATTCATTATTTACTTATCTCTACAGGTGATACACAAAGCTCTACTGTGAGTAAAAGATTTAAATATGTAACCGTCTCAGGCATGGATCTGTATTTTCAACCCATCTTTCTATTGCAGTAGCACAACCAGCAAAAGCTTTTCACCTCTTACAAACTCACCCTATTTTTTTTTTATATAAAGGCAACAAACTGGGATTTTTTTTTCAATGTCATGGAGGTTAAATGTACTGTGGATGTGTATATTTTTATATATGATACCTACAGAATACTTAACAAATAGTACCATAGTCTAGTGTTATTTCTCTGGTCAAAGGATCCTAACATGGTAAAACAGACTAAATAAATTGCTTGTATTTGTTTATAAAATTACAGAAAGCTGCATAGGCACTATTTTTTAATTTTAAAGTTTGCTTCCTTCTTTTTTTTTTCTGGTGCAAGATAGCTCAGAGAGCACTGATCGTTCTTAATAGGAATAACATCGATTTTAACAGGGATTTTGTATAATCTGGAGATTTATGCATGCCCACATCTTCTCTATAACCCATGAAAACACGTACTAAGATATTGTATATTACACAGAATAATCTGTGTATTGATATCTTCTATATTCAGTTTGTTTGTGGTCTATTTAAGCACAGAATTTGCCTTATGTAAATGAAGATCTAATTTCGCTTTTATTTTCTATCCAAAAACATTTATATTTACAAGCTGAATTTAAAAAAAAAAATCACCATCTGCTCCCTAACAAAAAGTCACTTCCCCGTTTTGACTATAAACAGCCTCCTGGCTGAAATAAGTAATTAATTTGCACTGCACCAACTAAATAAGTCTTGTGGAAGTCAAACCTGAAAGCGACTGTTGCTTTGCGAGGGAGACTATAGTTTTTATTTTATGCATTTAGCACCAGGAGAAACTAAGAAAAAAATAAACATTGAAAAGAACTTGCCAATGTCTTAATGGTTCCGACTCAGCAGTTTAGTGGCCGTGTTGGGCACAGTGTTAGAAGTTTGAATTTCTTCCCAATGTGGTTTTATATTATCCTTTTGTACCACTGTAACTCCTAGAAGCCCAACCCAAGATTGTGCTGGGTACTTTCATTATCTTTTTATGTTCTAGGGGAAAATTGGTATTCACACCTACACACCGCACAGATCTGGTTTAATAAAGAGTGGTTATTCTCAGGCCAAATCTGAGACATAAAGAGAAAGTAGTTCTGAAAGTTCCCAAGGTGAGAGGCACTGTATCAGCAGCAGTGTGCCGTGAAATACTCACACAGGGTGGTTTTAATAACAGTTGGCTTTTCTAAGCATATCAGCAGGAGGGGTCATGAAAAAGAGGTGTCACTTGTGATCACTGGCAGGCTGGGATCTTCAAGATTTGTAAATGTAGGGACCAGCCTGCTACAGTGTGGGTCCAAGGAACAGAAGGGAAATATGAAAGGTGATCTGTAAAGGGGGCAAAATGGTTTTTTTTCTTCTTCTTCTTCTTCTTCGAAGCTCTGCCAGATTTTTGTGTATGTGTCTCTGTGTGTATAGTCAGGAAGGCCAAAGCTTGTCTCCCCCTCCCTTCTCCCTAGTGTTAAAAAATGTTTGGATGATTCACAAGTGGATGCTTTTCCCCCCTTAAATTGGAAGGTTGGGAGTACTAGATTTTCAAAGGGACCTCAAGTATGAGAATTAAACAAGTGTTAACAAAACCCAGAGGATTTTAGACAGGCCACACTGAAATCCGCCTCCCCCAGTTAGTCAGATTCCCCACACCACAGTGATGGTGCAGTGTTAGATCCTGAATAAAAAGGGAGAAAAATCTGAAAATGTGTCTGTGCAATTCCTCCCCCTATTTTTGACCCTCTCTAATATATAAATATATGAGTTATTATTATTATTATTGTAGCACTTAGAGGCCCCTGCCAAGGCCAGGGAGCCACCGTGCTGGGTATATATTAGTACTGGACAGTCCCTGCCTCAAGGATCTTACTTTCGAAGGCCCTGGTCCTGCAAAAACTTATGTCTGTGCTTAATTGTATCTGCTGTGAGTTGTCCCATGGACATGCCAAATTAAGCACGAGTAAATCTTTGCAGAATCAGGGCTAGACTCCAGGTCTTTGTTCAAGTTTAGTCCTCTGTTAGCTCAGCCATAGGCCTGCTCAAGGTAGCTATGCCCTTAATTACTAATGTATAATCCCAGCTCTAAAAGAGAACGTATTTCCCCAAAATCCCTTTTTAGGCCTTCTCCAAGGAAGCAGAAACAGGCATGAGCCCAATTCAATTCAATTGGTTTTTATTTTTATTTATTTATTTTTTTTTTTTGCAGGTCACCATAATGCTTAATATAAAATAAACAAATAAGCATTTGGGGTTGGAGTTTCCTCTCACTGAAGGTGTTTTTACACCAGCTTAACTCCATAGGCTTCAGTTGAGCTGTTTCTGATGGACCCCAAGAACAGAATCAGGCCTTTCATTAAAGTGTGAGAGTTTATGTGACAGCTGTCAATCAGAATTGGCTTCCTTCCCTGAGCCACCTCTCCAAATGGGATCTACCTGGAAATACTCTAGGGGTGACATTCGCCTCTGTGAAAGGCCTAGGAACGACTTAAGTCCCACTTAAGCGATATCTAGGACTTGTGCTGGCACAAGATTTAAAATGAGAGGGCTGAAACAGTAGCGCTGAAGATTCTCCAAAACGGGAAAAGCCCAGGTCCTTGTCGAAATTTCATGCCTCGCCCCTTTAAGAGACCAAAGCAAGTCCCCAGAACTGAACATCCCCTGAATTTTGAGGCACGTCAGATCTGGGTTTAAAACATTGTGTCTGGGACACCATCCCTGTCAAAAGTTTTCTTTAAAAAAAAAGGGACATCTCCCAATTTATTTATGGGGATAAGAACTTCTTAGTGTCAACTTTCAGAATGCTGGGCTCAGCAAAATGCATGCAGTTACCTTTGAAGTAATACCCTGCCGTACGAGATCCCCTCTTCATGGAGGGGAAATATAACACACTCACCATTAGCTTTTTACTAGTCGAGTTCCTGTGTCTGTCTCTTGCATTGTCCTCTGCTAAGGTAAATTTTTACTCTTGGTTGCAGTGTATGACTGCCACACGAGTCACAGACTTATATCCAAAACGATAATCGGGGAAATTTGATCCCTGAAACTGGATTGTAGCAGAGAAGTTTTGTAGATTTTACGTCCAGATTAATTTGCATGATTTTTATGCAGCTTGATTAAATATAAGGAGCAATATTCTTCCTTTGACTAACTTGTGGAAAATCCATTAACGTATATGGCTTTTTGGACCAGATCCTGAACCGATATAAATAATGAAGTCAACAGAGCTAAGATCAGTTACATTGGCTGAACATCCAGCCTTTAGGTCTAAGCTATTCAGCTATTTTCTTTATTTGTTACATTTCCTTGTATCCAGATGTGTCTCGCTTTGATTTGAAACATTGAAAAGTTCAAAATTTAGATGAAAAAGAGTGAAAAAAACCTGCAAAATTTTAAAATGGATTTTACCCCCTGTATTTAAAAATTACTTTTTTTAACCACCTTGATATCTATTATAAAATCTCCTAGTATATGGGAATTTTGATAAAAATCAGGTAAGAGATTCTTGTGAATTCTTCTGTGAACATTTTTGGGATTTTTTTGGACAGGAAATATTAGCCACCTCTCATATTTACTGCTCTCCCAGGTAACGAGGGAAATCAGCCCATTAAAGATCATAAAACAGCAAGCAAAAATTGCTTGTGATAATTCCTTCAGATTGAGTGATTTTGCTGTGTAACCAGGTTTGCCTTCTATGAACAGTCGAGAGCTTGAATTTACTAGTGCAACCCTGACAAAAAGGGAATTTTAAACTCAATTACTTTAATCAGGAAGGAGTTTTACATTTTACATTCAACTGTAAAATTTGCAATTGGGCTGTGTAGGCCCTAGTCACTCATTGATTTAGAACTAAGCCTATGGATGAGTGTTTACAGGATTGGAACCATAGTTTTATATTATATTATATTATATTATATTATAATTATATTATATTATATTATATTTATTATAGGTTCTGTTCAGTGGTCATGGTTCAATGGATTTAGGATCTGGTCCTTAGTTATATACACTGCTGTTTATGTATCATAATTAGGGCTGTTGGTTATTCGCAGTTAACTCACGCGATTAACTCAAAAATTAATTGCAATGAAAAAAATTAATCACAGTTTGAATCACACTGTTAAACAACTGAATACCAATTGAAATTTATTAACTATTTTGGATGTTTTTCTACATTTTTAAATATATTGATTTTAGTTACAACACGGAATACAAAGTGTACAGTGCTCACTTTATATTATTATTTTTTATTACAAATATTTGCACTGTAAAAATGATAAAAGAAATAGTATTTTTCAATTCACCTCATACAAGTACTGCAATGTAATTCTTTATTGTGAAAGTGCAATTTACAAATGTAGATTTTTTTTGTTACATAGCTGCACTCAAAAACAAAACAATGCAAAACGTCAAAGCCTACAAGTCCACTCAGTCCTACTTCTTCAGCCAATCACTCAAACAAGTTTGTTTACATTTATAGGAGATAATGCTGCCCACTTCTTATTTACAATGTCACCTGAAAGTGAGAACAGGTGTTTGCATGGCACTTTTGTAGCTGGTATTGCAAGGTATTTGCATGCCAGATACGCTAAACATTCATATGCCCCTTAGTGCTTCAGCCACCATTCCAGAGGACATGCTTCCATGCTGATGACACTCGTTAAAAAATAATGCGTTAATTACTTAGTGACTGAACTCCTCGGGGAAGAATAGTACTGGTATGTCTCCTGCTCTGTTTTACCCAAATTGTGCCATATATTTCATGTTATAGCAGTCTCGGATGATGTTGTTTAAGAACACTTTCACAGCAGATTTGACAAAACGCAAAGAAGGTACCAATGTGAGATTTCTAAAGAGAGCTACAGCACCGAACCAAGGTTTAAGAATCTAAAGTGCCTTCCAAAATCTGAGAGGGATGAGGTGTGGAGCACGCTTTCAAAAGTCTTAAAAGAGCAACACTCTGATGCGGAAATTACAGAACCCAAACCACCAAAAAAGAAACTCAACCTTCTGCAGGTGGCATCTGACTCAGATGATGACAATGAACATGCGTCGGTCTGCTCTGCTTTGGATCATTATTGAGCAGAACCCGTCATCAGCCTGGACGCATGTCCTCTGGAATGGTGGTTGAATATGAAAGGACATATGAATGTTTAGTGCATCTGGCACTCAAATATCTTTTGATGCCAGCTACAACAGTGCCATGTGAATGCCTGTTCTCACTTTCAGGTGACATTGTAAATAAGAAGCAGGCAGCATTATCTCCTGCAAATGTAAACAAACTTGTTTGAGCGATTGGCTGAACAAGAAATAGGACTGAGTGGACTTGTAGGCTCCGAAGTTTTACTGTTTTGTTTTTGAAGGCAGTTTTTTTGTACATAATTCTACATTTTCGCCTTCCTCCGCAGCATGGGGCAGGGGTCGCTTGCTGGAGGATTATCTGCTACTTGAAGTCTTTAAATCAGGATTTGGGGACTTCAACAGCTGAGTCAAGGGAGAGAATTATTTCAGGAGTGGGTGGGTCAGCTTCTGTGGCCTGCATTTTGCGGGAGGTCAGACTAGATGATCATAATGGTCCCTTCTGATCTTAAGTTCTATGATTCTATGATTTGTAAGTTCAACTTTCATGATAAAGAGATTGCACTACAGTATTTGTATGAGGTGAATTGAAAAATACGATTTCTTTAGTTTTCTACAGTGCAAATATTTGTAATAAAAAAAAAATAAAGTGAGCACTGTACGCTTTGTATTCTGTGTTGTAATTTAAATCAATATACTTGAAAATGTAGGGAAAAAACAAAAATATTTAAATAAATGGTATTCTATTATTGTTTAACAGTGCAGTTAATCACGATTAATTTTTTTAATCATGCGATTAATCACAATTAATTTTTTTAATCGCTTGACAGCCCTAATCATAATTGTACATTTGTATCAAAGCGGGTGGGGCATATTTTTCAAATGTTGATATTTCAGCAAAAAAATTACAAAAACAAAACAAAACCCACACCTTTCAACAAAATATTTCCCCAAAAAAGTCCCTTCTGTTTTGAATAACTATAGAGCTGGCTGACTTTTTTCAAGATGGGCAAACTTTTTCAAAATTTCCAATTTTTACAGTGTATTAAATTATTTTTTAAAGGAAAGCATTTTTGCCGATTTGCCCATGCAATTCTTCCCCATGTGTTGAACAGCACTAATTTATATTTTCTCATGTAGTTGTTTATTTATTTATTACGGTGCCTCAGACCAGGGCCTCCTTGTGCAAGGTGCTGCACATAAACAGAACAAAAAAATTGCCCCACCCCAAACACCTGACAATCCAAGTAATAGATAACTATTTATTTTATTTCATTGTGAGACCTTAAGATGGCTACTCTGTATGTGTCACAGCTGCTCCCCTGCTGACTGGAAGTGTATTTAGGCTCCATACTGCTCAGAGGTAATAGTCGTCCTCCTTTAGGTCAGGCGGCAGGAGGAGTCTGTGCTTTAGAAGCAAGAGGATCTCAGTTAAACCCTGTTGCCACCAAAAAATCCCAAGTAGCCACAATGTGTAGCCACGTGACACTGATGACATTTCTATATGCCACAGATTAGTTACAACATTTAAAGGGGCTGTGTCAGCTAATTTCAGGCCCAAAATTTGGATTTACAAAAACAGAGGGGAAAGGTCCTAGTGTGAGTAGAAATATTAGTGTTTCAGTTCAAACAGTTTTTGGCTGAAAGGGCCCAGGAATTTCCCCATTCCGCTGTAGCGCTGGGAGCCTAGGTCCAACCGCTTTGTTCTAGCTCACACTGCCAACAAAATGAAAGTAGTTGTGCGAGGACACTGTCTCTTTTAAAAGTCAGTGTGATAGGAGCAAACATTTGCATGCAACAAGTCGCTGCAAACTGGATTAATACTTGTAAAACTGCTCAGACCCACTGATGATTAACCCTTAAATGTCCACGTCACTGTTTAACTACACTGCCAGCATTCTGTGCATGCTTTCTGGCAGCTGCTGGAGGACAAAATGAGGCCATTGTTTCCCCTTAAAGCTAAGACAGAGGGGGGAATAAGCTTGGAATTTTAATCAATTGCTAAAACAAACAAAAGGCCGTTAGGTACCCGACTACCTGAGCCTAACCAAAAGCCTGAATCTAATCTCAGTTACGGTGGAGTGAGTCGGGAATGCCTCTGCATTTGAAGTGGTGTAAAGGAAGATCAGAATTTGCCCCTTGGAGTTGTGACTGTATTGGGTAATTCATTACTCGGGGTCTCATTATCCCCAGCAGTCAGTGGGTTTGGACAGGGTATAGATGTGGGGACCTGGTGAAACACTTGCTGGAGTCCATGAGGCAGATCCTGCTGTCAGTTTTGCAGGTGTAAATTTGAAGAAACTTCACTGACAGGGAGTGTGTCAGGCTGCCCTGCAGTGGCTCAAGAGCACGAGTCCCAGCCTCTGGGCAGAGTGTTAGGAACCAGGGCACAATCCCCACATCGGTGGTGAGTTCTATACTTAGATTTCACTAACCAGTTATCGAGTGTAAACTCCTCAGGTGCTGCAGCAGCGTTAACGTGGAGTGTCCCCTTGGGTGCTCCAGTCTGTCCTGCCACCCAGGGGAGCTGCCGGCCCCTGACACCACGAATCACAGCAATATTCAGGTTACTCCCAGCCCCAAAGGACCCGTCACTTACCCCAGGTCCATGGCGCTTTATACCTCACACCAAAGACAAATTGTAGCCAGTCCTATAATAAACTGTCTCCAGATTTACAATGCAGGAAAAGGAACCAAGAGAGTTAGGCACCAGGTTAAAGCAGGTAAACCCAGATACACACAGAAGAGTCCCAACCCTAAATTTCCAAAAAGTAATAGAAGCGTCTGTGATAAGCAGCAAGTTCTGTGTGTCCTTTAGGGCTAACCCAGGCCAAGCACCGGGGTTCTCTTGCTTGTGCCTCGTACTCCTGCCCCCCGCCCCGCGCCCCAGAGTCCAAGTAGCATAAAGATCCAATGCCCCTTTGTTAGGGGTTTTTAGTCCCTTTCCCCTTCTGCTCTGCTCTGCAAACTCAACCGATGGGAGGAATTCACCCGCAAGCCTCATCTTCATGGCAGGGGGGGAGCGAGGGGGAGTAAACAACAACGTCTTTTGTCCTCTTTAATGTTCCACTCTAGTTCGCCTGGTGTCGCTGGGCCTTGCTTGTCGGGCAGGCCGGAACACCTCCCTCCGGAGACCAGCATTTCACACGAGTTAACGGCTCTCTCCTGGCTGGTGATTTACACGGTTACAGAGGCTCACAATACAACCGCTCAAACGTTCCCTTACACTACGGGGCACGGATGTGATACGGGGGAATTAATGCCGGCAGCAATGCACCATCAAGTCTAAACACTAAACACATTCTTATCCCCTCTTTTAACAATTCTAACACGCAGGCAAGCCAGGCGGGATCCAGCTCTGTATTTGTCAGAATTCAGTGGAGACACAGGCACCTTGGCACAAGCTGGTGCCTCACTGCCAGCGTCACAGAGGGAGTTACGCCCGAGGTACACCAACAGAAGTAACAGAAGAAGCAGGCCCGATAAGGATGCAAGGCTTTGGGGCTATGCAAAGCCCATTTAAATCAATAGAAAGACTCCACTTGCTCTGGGCTTTGGATCAGAGCCCGAAGACTGTGCACAAGAGAAACAAGCCCAGAATTCCCATACGGGGCATGGCTAGAGAGTAACGTTTGGACCTGATCCTGCAAACAGACGAGTAACTTTACTAGTGTGTTGTAGTTCCGTTGAAGCCAATGGAACAGCCCCCCTGCCGCCAATAAGCTTTGGATCAGACACTTGGCCTGTTAGGAAAGTGTTTCTCCAACTGTTCATTTGCAAGAGAAAATTTGTGCTGGAATTTAAAATAAAATGTTTTAGGGGAACTGTAAAAAATATATTAGTTTCCAAAAATTAGCCCCATATTCCTCTGATGTATGAAAACAAAACACCATATGAAAAAGTGGCAGTGGTATAAATGTTCTTTCTGTGGGAAAACTTTAGCAACTTACATAATCAATTGCCAGCATATTTCTGTAGCTAAATCCAATTACTACAGACAAATTGGCATGAACATTCGTCGTGCAAACCTTTCAGTAAACAATGGGCTTTTCTTCTTCTTCTTCTATTAGAATTAGTAAAAGCACAGAGAAGGGCACTAAATATGAGTGGGGCATGGAACAGCTTCCACATGAGGAGAGATTAATAAGATTGGGACAGTTCATCTTAGAAAAGAGACAACAAAGGGGGGCTATGACAGAGGACTATACAAACATCCATGGTGTGGAGAAAGAGACTACGGACGTGTTGTTTGCCTCTTTGGATAACACAAGAACCAGGGGATCACCCAATGAAAACAATAGGCAGCAGGTTAAAAACACACAAAAGGAAGTATTTCTTCACACAACACACAGTCAACCTGTGGAACTCATTGCCAGGGGATGTGGTGAAGGCCAAAAATATAACTGGGTTCAAAAAAGAATTAGATCAGTTGATGGATGATAGGTCCATTAAGGGCTATTAGCCAAGATGATCAGTGATGCGACCCCATGTTCTGGGTGTCCCTAAACCTTCAAGTGCCAGAAGCTTGGACTGGATGAGGCAGCGCTTAATTCATGCCAGGGCTGAGCCCCGGCACCTCTGGGCCTGGCAGTTCATAGCCCCAGCACCTCTGGGCCTGGCAGTTGGTAGCCCCGGCACCTCTGGACTGGGCTGGGCTGAGCCCCGGCACCTCCAGGCCTGGCAGTTTGTAGCCCCGGCACCTCCAGGCCTGGCAGTTCGTAGCCCCAGCACCTCTGGGCCTGGCAGTTCAGAGCCCGGCACCTCTGGGCTGGGCAGTTCGTAGCCCCAGCACCTCCAGGCCTGGCAGTTCAGAGCCCGGCACCTCTGGGCTGGGCAGTTCGTAGCCCCGGCGCCTCTGGACTTGCTGCATCAGTTATGAATGTAAAAGTTTTGCTCGAGCCCCCGCACCTCTTTCAGTACAAGTTAAGCCCCGACGACAGGGGATGGCTCACTTGACAATGGCCCTGTTCTGTTCATTCCCACCTGGGCACCTGGCATTGGCCACGGTTGGAAGACAGGATACTGGGCTGGATGGACCATTGGTCTGACTCAGGATGGCCATTTTTATGTTCTTTCCCCTATACAATTTTACAAGAGAGGAAACTTACTCACAGGCTCAATGTAAGTAATAAAGGCTTTGAAAATAGGACATAATTAAAAATGATACAATCCCAGATGGTGCTTATTTGGTTTTGAGAATACATTACACTTTTTCCTTGCCTCTTCATTAAAATGTTGCTGTTTTTGAAATGTGGCTTTTCCTTTTTCTGATTCTGCTTTTCTGGTTCCTCCTCCAGAATCTGCTTTGAATTAATGAAATTCAATCCAACAATCTGAGGATGAATATTATATAATTTCCCATATTATTTTATTCATTTAAGTGCTTATTTTGATTGGGAGGACTGGGCTGCATTAGGGTAGCAGGGGAAAAAATAGCCATGTAGGCAAGGCTGTGGCAGGGGACTTAGGTGACATGGGGTCATTTCACAGGACTTCTCAACTCCCCGTGTGACCTAGGGCAAGGAAGGCGGTGCCAGGCTTCTCGCAGTGCTGAGAAGATGTGGAGCATTGGGAGCTGCTCGGTGAAAACCTGGCTGCCTTTGCAAAAGATGCTCTCCAGCTCAGCCAGCAGTGACAGGGCAGGAGTCCCTGGGTGACGTTCTCTGGCTGGCCTGTGTCACACAGGAGAGGAGGCTGGAGGATCTGGGTCCCTTTGGGCCTTGATATCCATGAATCTCGGTGTGGGTCAGTCTCTGGGTGTGCAGAATAGGGAGGAAGCAACGCCCTGCCCCACAGGGATGGGCTCTTCAGTGATTCTGAGGTGCCCAGATATTGGGAAGGCCACTTTCAAGGCCCTTCCCAGTCAATCCCCACCCTCCTTCTCCCCTCTCCATCACTCTCGAGCCACTGGTGCCCACCTCCAATTGGGCCCTAACGCAGCCTCCGCTGCCCATTTGTTCTGTTTTCAAACAAGCACCTTTGTGGTTTCTGCCCTGCGTGCTTGGGGGGTGCTCTCCATAAATGTCTGCAAAGCTGCCCATTGGCCTCCTTCCAGCCTCTCCTCAGCCTCTCCTTTGCTGCGGGGACAACCGCTGCGCCTCCCCCGCATTGTCTCCTGCTGCTCCCCTGTCTGATTGCGTCCAGCCGTGGCCTCTTGTCTTGTGCGGAGGATCTGTCCACACTGCAGCCGGAGGGGTGACTGCTGGATGTGTAGAGCCCCTGGGCTCACTTTGGACTAGCTACATCAAAGGTAGCTCAAGTAAGAGTGACAGGGAAGCTATGGCCGGACAGGCAGCTGCACGGGCTAGCCCCAGCCGCCCAGGATGGTCGCTCAGGTGTGGCTACATATGCTGCAGTCTCGCCTCCTGACTGTAGTGTAGACGCACCGCCAGACCAGTGGTTCCCAACCACATGCGATCCACAATGTGTTACCTGAATCACAGCACACCCCCCAATGGCTATGCCTAGCGCCCCCACCCTGGGGACCCCACCACAAAGTGGGGCCAGGAGTGGGGTCCCGGTGGTGGGGCCGGGTGGCAGGAACTCTGGACCCCGCCATGCGGGGCCATCCGTAGCCCCGACCCCAGACCTTGATGTGCGGGGCCGGGTGGCAGTCCCGACCCCGACACTGGACCCTGTTGTGTGGGGGGTGGGCGGCAGACCCGACCCTGCCACCAACCCTCCCTGACCCCAACCCCTGCCGTGTGGGGCTGGGCGACAACCCCGGCCTTGGAGCCCACCACCCTTTAGCACACAGCTGAGCCCCAGCTGTGTTCTAACTGGGCCGCATGGGCTGTGGGTTGAGAATACTGCCTTAGGCTAAGAGACTTGCCCAAGGTCATACAGAAAGTCTGTGGCAGAGCAGGGCATTGACCCAGGCTTCCGGAGACCAAAGCTAGTGTCCCAACTTCTGCACCCTGCTTTTTCTCTCTTATGGGAAGGAGCTTGCACTGCTGCGGTCCCCGCACATGGCGTATGTGCCCCGTGAGTTCCACAAAGGCAAGGTACCTCTCACAGCCGCAGAGGGATGGATGGGTCTCCGCTCAGTGAACGTCACCCAAGGCAATAGGAGTCAGTTTGTTTTCTCTGGAATATGGGGACCTGGAGCAGAAGTGCACTTCAAAACCCTTAAATGATAGATCTGGGACATACGCTCGTCTGTGATCGTCCCTTATACGCGTACAACCTCTGTGCCTGCACAATGAGGGATTGTTCGCCCAAGCGATGACAGGGAGCTGTTTGCTCATGCGTTTACCCCAGCTGGGGGGGCATCCTGGTAATTCCATGCCAAGCTGGTTAAAGATTGGGTTGGAAACAGGCCCCGAACAGGAGCTCACAGTCAGGGGCCAGTGAGAATGACTGCTACAAGCCGGGGGAAGTGACAGAGGAGGAGAGAGACTTGGGCATGTGGGTCAATCACAGAGTGACCGTGAGGTGGCTGTGAAGACGGCAAATGTGATCCTGGGATGCGTTAGGTGGGGCATCTCCAGAAGAGATGGAGACGTATTGACCGCATGGTACAAGGCGCTGGTAAAGCTCCTGTGGACTCCTCCTGGGTGCAGTTCTGGTCACCCATGCTCAGGAAAGATGAATTTAGACTGGAGCAGATGCAGAGAAGAGCCCCACAGATGATCAGGGGAATAGGGGAGATTGGCAGATCCTGACTTGGTTCGTTTAGCACTAGAAGGCCGAGGGGGGCTAGGCCTGCTCTCGAGAAATACCTTAGGAGGGTAAATACCAGGGGGGGTGAAGAGCTATTTCAGCTCAGGGACAATGAACAAGTTCTGGCTGGGAACCAGCAGCAGGTTTCCAGCCATCCGAGGGGGAGCAGCCTCCCGGTAGGAGTTGTGGGGGCAAAGGGCTGCCGTGGTTTTCAGCGGGAGCTGGACGCATTGCTGAGTGCAGCGCCTGAGGGGTTTGTGTGTGATGGTAAGTGGAGGGCAGGGCTCAGCAGCCCGGGGGTCACTTCCCATTTGTGTCCTACGTTCCTACAGCTCATGCTTCAGGGTTTCAGCCAGTCACTGGCAGGGGTCAGGAAGGGATTCCCCCCCCACCCCCGCAATGTTTTCAGGGATGGCCGTGGCTGGGAGAGGTCGCTGGCCGAGGAGGGCCAGGGCTGTGAGGTGGCCCGGGGCAATCTCTCACTCAGGGCAGGGCATGCTGGCTGGTCCTTGCTCACATGCTCAGGGTCTATCTGATCACCGTACGTGGGCAGGAATTTCCCCCCAACTCAGATTGGCAGTGACCGGGGCGGGGGGGGGGGGGGGTGGGTGCCGCGCTCTGCAGCGTGTGAGTGCGGGGCACATGGCAGGATTCTCTGGGTATCTCTCACGTAATCATTTCCCTGCCATTGCCGGGGCCTCGGGCACTGATGCGTCTCGGTCCCTCCCGTTTTCTGCCTGTGCCACCTAATCGCCTGGTCTCCTGAGGGCTGCAGTACTGTGCTCGCATGTTGATTGTTGGGTCAGCGTGCGAGGGCCGGGGGAGGGTGGCTGGAGCTGTACACGAGGGCAGACTGAATTACCTCCTGGGCCCTTCTGGCCTTGGACTCTGGGACTCTAAGACCCAGCTGAATTGTGGGGTGCTCAGAAGGCATCAATTCATTGTATCACAGTGGCACACAGAGGCCTCTGGTAAGAACATAAGAATGGCCACACTGAGTCAGACCAAAGGTCCCTCTAACCCAGTATCCTGTCTACCGACAGTGGCCAATGCCAGGTGCCCCAGAGGGAATGAACAGAACAGGTAACATCAAGTGATCCATCCCCTGTCGCTCATTCCCAGCTTCTGGCAAACAGGGGCTAGGGACACCATCTCTGCCCATCCTGGCTAATAGCCATTGATGGACCTGTCCTCCATGAATTCATCTAGTTCTTTTTTGAACCCTGTTATAGTCTTGGCCTTCACAACATCCCCTGGCAAGGAGTTCCACAGGTTGACTGTGCGTTGTGTGAAGAAATACTTCCTTTTGTTTGTTTTAAACCTGCTGCCTGTTAATTTCATTTGGTGACCCCTAGTTCTTGTGTTATGAGAAGGAGTAAATAACACTTCCTGATTTACTTTCTCCACACCGGTCATGGTTTTATAGACCTCAGTCATATCCCCCCTTAGCCGCTGCTTTTCCAAGCTGAACAGTCCGAGTCTTTTTAATCTCTCTTCATACGGATGCTCTGCCATACGCCTACTCATTTTTGTTGCCCTTTTCTGAACCTTTCCAATTCCAATAGACCTTTTTTGAGATGGGCCAACCAGATCTACATGCAGTATTCAGGATCTGGGTGTACCATGGATTTACACAGAGCATTATGATATTTGATGTCATAGGCTTAGGGCCTCACTGTGCTCGGTGCTGTATATACGCATAGCGTGAGATAGTGCCTCTCCCAATCTAAACAGACCAAGCAAGCATCATGGTCCACATTATACAGATGGGGAATTGGGGTCCGGACAGATTAAATGACTTCTCCAACCTCCCAAAGGACGTCTGGAGCAGAATTAGGAGTTCTGCGTCCCCGTGCCTAACCACAAGCCCATCCTTCCTTTTTGCTGTGCCTAGCACTTCTCATCAGGAGCTCACAAAGCACTACACAAAGGCGATCAGTACCATTACCCCTATTTTACAGATGGGGAAACTGAGGCACAGAGAAAGCGGAAAGTGGCTTGCTCAAGAAGCAAGAAATAGAACCCACATCTCCTGAGGCCCAGTCCTGTGCTCTGTCCACTAGGCTACACTGCCTCTCAGGTCCTCAACCAAAAAACGTTACATGAGGGTGAGCTGTGACAGGCCATGGTAGAACACAGCATGGCCAACCTGAAATGTCCAAAACTCACAGGTATGGGCCCCCAGATAACGAGACTGGCGTAACAATCATGATTTTTAAAAAATATATATTTTTTGTTTCTTTTAATTTACCTTTTGGTTTTTGAGACTTGGGTCATACTTTCCAACTTTTACATGGGCTTGAAACTAGCTTAGAAAGGAAAGCTGAGATTGTCCCATGATCCCCTGACTCCAGGAGCTGGAGCTTTAAGAATAACACAAAATATTGCAAGACTCCTGATAAAATGGCAAGAGGTTGGTAAGTGCTGGGAACACAGTGGGGAGAGGAAGAGTCCAGTGATTCCAGTCTAGAAGTTGCTGCTCTTGTCCAGGATCATAAAGACAGAAATTTATTCCAGTAGATACAAGGGTTCACTCAGCTTTGGGGAGATACAGCCAGAAGCTACTTTTGATTCCTCTGGCTAACTGGGGATTGAATGCTTTTGAACAGCCCCCTATCGGCACACAGGGATGGCAAAGGCGCTGGCCAGGCTGTTGACTGTCTGGTTGGTGGCACCGTGCAGCAGGGCTGGCAGGCTCCCTTTTAGCCTTGGTGCTGTGTGGCTCCTGGGAAGCAGGCATCATGTCTCCCCTCCGGCTCCTATGCGTAGGGGCAGCCAGTGGGCTCCGCATGCTGGCCCCACCCCAAGCACCAGCTTGCAGCTCCCATTGACTGGGAACCGTGGCCAATGGGAGCTGTGGGGACGGCACCTGCGGACATGCAAGTGTGCAGAGCCACTTGGCCGCACCTCCGTGTAGGAACTGGAGGGGGGACATGCCGCTGCTTCTGGGAGCTGCTTGAGGTAAGCGCTTCCTGGAGCCTGCACCCCTGACCCCCTCCCACCCTCCAAACGCCTAGATCCCAGCCCACAGGGGTGGCTCCAGGCACCAGGGACCTCCCGCAGGGCAGCCTGCCTGCAGTGCTTGGGGCGGCAAAATACCTAGGGCCGCCCCTGCCAGCACAAAGCCCCCTCCTACACTCTGAACCCCTGATCCCGAGTCCCACTTCAGAGCCCGCACCCCCAGCTGGAGCCCTCACCCCCTCCACACCCCAGCCCCCTGAGCCAGCCCAGTGAAAGTGAGCAAGTGAGTGAGGGTGGGGAGAGTGAGTGACAGATGGGGGGGTGGAGTGAGTGGGTGCATGGCCTCAGTGAAGGGGCGGGGCATGGGTGAGGCCTCAGAGGAGGGGCACGGCAGGAGGCGGGCAAGGGTGTTCGGTTTTGTGCAAGTAGAAAGTTGGCAACCCTAATTAGCAGCGCTCAATGCAGTGAGGCCTAGTGGCGAGAGCACTGGCCTGTAGCACACTCAGCAGCCCTGCGTTCTCTTCCTGGCTTTGCCATGGGCCAGTGGGTTGGCAAGTCACTTCACAGCTCTGTGCCTCAGTTTTCCCCCCTCTAAAATGGGGGATGATGATGCACTTTAAGATCTACTGAGGAAAGGCACCATGAGCGCGCCAGGGATTATTGTGACTGGTGTACCAGACAAAGGGCTGCAGTCTCTTTCATGACACTTTCCCTTCCTCGTTTATAAACTCGCTATAAAGAGTGAGTGCGGGGCTCAAAATCAGTATCCCCTTCCATCCCGAAGCACTCACACACTTCCCCCACCCCGACATGCGATCAGGTCTGGGGTGAGGCAGTGGGAGTCACCATTCCACACCAACGACCCTGGGCAGAACAACACCTTGCTGCTGAGCCGAGGGGGGCTGGGAGTGAATGCGATGAACTGCTGTGGTGGGCTGTGTTCTTTGGGGGGGGGTTCCAATGAGAAATGAAGCCCAGAACATATGACGTTTAACCCCTGCTGCTGCTATTTGTATATATGCAGTTTATCAGAAGCTTTGATTATGTTCCCAAAAGGCCAATTAAATAAGGATGCATCTCCTTGAAAAGGGTGTTGTGTTTACCCACACGGCACGTTGTGCATCACCGCAGCCAGTGTGCAATGGTGTGTAAATACGTGTTTGGGAGCCATGTGATCTGCACAGCAAACATCCTTCTGAGCGCTCTTTGAGCGTTCCTAGCCAGAGCCAGCCTGCCGTCCTGGCCAGTTTCCCCTGCCTCTCCCTCCGGAGACCTCACGGCCACGGCACAACGCGCTTGGGAGGAGATTTCTCCAGAGCAACTCAAGATTCTGGGCACCCAACTTGAGACCCGATTCTCAGGAAGCACCGAGCCCACTCCCCACTCCCTGTAAAATTCAGGCCTCTTCACGGAGTCTTGAACGGAGGCCCCAGAATCAACAGTCATTTGGGAAATCTTGGCTCAGGACCCCACGGGCAGCAGGGAAATCCCACCCTCATTTCCCAGCTGGGACAGCGCGGGAAGACCTGAGGCTGCATCTTGGAAATCAAGGGGGCTGATTTCAGAGGCAGCAGGGTCAGGCCCCAACAGCCAGATTTTCACGTCTGTTCGGAAATGGGGCCCTTCGTGTCACAGTGGGGATGACTGGAAGTTCTGGCACTGCGTGGCTGGCGCAAGGTCACTCAGGGAAGTTGCAGCACAGGTGGGAACTGAATGAAACTCTCCTGCGATCCAGTCAGTGCTGTAAGCACAGGACTGTCCTTCCCCCAGGACGGTGCTGTAGAAAATCAGATTCGATAAACAACATACGAATGCTCAGCCCCTGTCCGGACAGCACTTGCCAGCCGTTGAGGGCAAAGCACTCTGGGAAGGAAAGAGGGGATGTTTATCCCCATCCTATAGGCAGGAAAACTGGGGCACAGAGAAGTGAAGTGACTTGATCAAGGTGACACAGCAGGTCCGTGGCGGAGTCAGGGGCAAAAGGCAGCAATCCTAAGCCACCAGATCATGCCGCTTCCCAGTGAGGCAAGAAACAGGCTAATTAGCTAGAAAGGGAGAGAACGTGGGCAAGGAATATTGCCCCTGGTACAAAAGAGAAAACTCGCCCAGTTTTGATGTATTGGTATTAATGATGATGGAGTCGTACTTACGGACTCCAGCGGAGCTCAGGGCTGCCTTGTGCAGGGTGCTGTACACTCCCCTAGTGAGAGACCACCCTGCCCCAACGAGCTTACTGGTGAAACAGACCAGCCAGCCAGGGCAGGCAACACGGGACGTTTGCAGGTAGAAATATCAGCGAAATCTCTGCCCACAGATGGTTTGTATGTCCCTGAGCACTGGGGACATGAGAGTCTCCGGCAGTTTGGGACTTCGGTTCAGCTGGAGGCTGATTTTAGCCCTAGCTGAACTGCTTTGGGCTGTAGCATTAGGCTGGCGTTCTCAGGAGAGGCAGCTCGGGTGAATTCTGCAGACAGGTCAGGCCGGAGCTCCCATGCGAACAGCCTCTCACGCAGCTATGCCAACATCTTCTCTGTAGCTGGAAGCGCCAAGCGCTGAGGCAGCTGAAAAATAATCAGGGGGAAACACTGGACTGGGACCCAGGAGATCTGGGGCCAGTTCCTAGCTGTGCCACAGACTCAGTGTGACCTTGGGCGAGTCAGTTAGGGAGGGGACTTTCATGGGATTTTAAAACCATGTCCTGTTAATTTACAGTGAGATTTATGCACTTAAATCCCTTGGGTGCTTCTGAAAAGCTCCCTCTTAAACTCTCTGTGCCTCAGTTTCCCATCAGCTTTGTGTCTCACTTGTTGATTTAGATTGCAAGCTCTTCAGGACAGGGACTGTCTGTGCGGATGTACAGCTCCTAGCGTAATGGGGCCAGATCCTGGTCACGGTCTCTTGGCGCTACTGTAATAATAATAATTTGACCCACACTTCTTGGAACTTCAAGGAAACTGAAGGTCCCAGTCATGTTTCAGGCAGAAATTTCAGGGCCCATTTGAATGTTATTTGAAGTGCTAATGGGCCGAGCCCTGATTCTCTGGTCAGCCCCTTAGCATCACAGCTGGCAGGGTGGGGCCTGGCAGCCTCCCTGACCTCAGTTGGGGTATTGTGTTCGACACCGAATCCAGCCCTTTAATGACAAAAACATTTCCTCATGCACGCGCTCTGCCATATGTCCAGCCTCCAGATTTGGGGTTTTTTTTATTGCTTTCTAAAAAGAACTCCAAAGACACATGACACATTTATTATCTCTTGGCACATAAATCCCCCAGGCTGTTGTTTCCTGTAAAAGGGGCACAAATTTACAGGAATCCGTCACTCTGAAATCCAACGCGCTCTGAGCAGCCACAAGCCAGCGTGCGAGCACTGTGGTTCTCCACCTGCTGTACCACCCAGGTGAAAGGACGTGACGGATCTCCCGTTCCCCCAAACCTCTTCCGAACCCAGCTCCCACCCCAGAACCAGCCCAGCTCCTCGGCAGAACACCCGAAGCCAGTTTCCCCAGAGGAACAGTGGACCTGCAGGATGCAGACCTAGGGCGACTCCAGCCATTGGTGTTGATCCAAATGAGCCATGCCCAACTCCCACTGTGTTCCCGTGGCAGGAAGGTTATCTCCATCCAGACCCCCTCTCTTCCCTTTGTCCCCCAAAGATCTCAAAGAGAGCTGGCCGGCCATCTTCTGACAGGATGGTTTTCCACCCAGCGAGGCTGATTTGACAAAATTGAAACGTTTTGTGGGAATGTGGCCACTTCAGCAGAATTTTAGACTGGGAATTATCAAAATGCTGCCTTGCAATTTGTACATGATAACATAATATAATTAACATTTTGATAAGGTTGAAACAAAGTATTTCGGAAAATTTTGTTTCATGAAAAATTCTGACATTTCCTCCTGATTTGGGCTGAATCCAAATGTCAAAGTCTTTGAATTTCCGGCAGGACGGCCATTTGTTATCTGAGCAACTCTGACCTCAGAGAGCTGGAGCGTAAGGTGCCAAGCACCCTCCAGCCTGCCATGACTGCAGGCACTCAGCACCCTGCAAGGGCAAGGATCAAGTCACTCCTGGTTCATTCTCCCACATCGTTTGGTGCAAGCGGACAACTCCCCGGTTGCTAGCGTGTTCGGGCTCCTCCAGCTACTTCACTCATTAGAGAAAATCAAGCTCACCGATTTGCTTATTGACTAATTCGCGCCAGTGCCACCCCCTTCTGTGTAATGCAGTCAGGATAATATCAAACAGGGCTGTGCCCTGCTCCCAGATCTTTCAGCTGCCTCATTGTCCAGGGGAAGGTGCTGCGACACAGAGAGGAGCTCCATGGGGGCAGATCTCTGCACCTGCACTGAGCCCCACAGACTTCGGGATTGCACCCACGCTGAGCTCCTAGTCTCCAGTCCTGCCAATGCCAGCACATGCCAAGGGAGGAAGGCGGGCACGGGCCTTGTGCTTAAGGCATTCCAGGGCTGTAGGTTCAATCCACCCCTCTGCCAGAGACATCGTGTTTGAGCTCGGACAAGGGTCTCAGCTGTATGGGGGGGGGTCCTGCCGCACAGAGGGAGGGTGAAGCTACGAGCTTTAACAAGTGTGAGGTGCTCAGTGATATGGGCCGCACGAGAGAGCTCCTCGTGGCTGGCTCTCCAGTAAAGATTCACACTCATTTTACAGAGGGGAAACTGAGGCACAAGGTAGTGAAGTGACTTGCCCAGAGGCCTGCAGCAAGCCTGTGGCAGATCCGAGCACTGAGCCACAAACAGCTGAGCCCGAGTCTGGCATCTCACCCACAAGCCCGTGCAGCCTGTTCACCCAATTCAAATGTCTTCGCTCAGCCTTCCAGGGTCTATGCTGGGCAGCCCTTTCCTGCATCTCTGACCTGGTCACTCCCCCATCCTTTGTCCTGCCACTCTGCCGGTCCCACCAAACTTGACATACCCTTGGTGTCGGGCTCTGGGTTCAAGGCAGCCAGGCTCAGTGATTGGAGCTATGGTCAAGAAAAGGTGCCATGGGTTGAAGCCAGCTGATAGGTCAATACCAAGTCCAGGGTAGTGCTGAACCTGGGGTCTGGCTGAATCAAGGTCAGAGTTGGAGACCAGATGCAGGCCAACAGCTGAGCGAGGGCCAAGGGCGTCCGTAACACCACAAGGCAGCAGGACTCCTGGCCAGGTGGGGCTGGTGCACACACTGGCTTGCAGCTCTAGCAGCCAGGATGAAACACCTGAGCCTGTGGTTCAGCTGACCCAGGCTCTGCCCAAGAAAGGCTGCAGCCACATGAGGACTGAATCCCTGAAGGCTCTGCTGGAACAGCATCAGTGCAACTGCACAAACAGGCCTGATCCAGCCATGAATCTATCTCACACTCGGTCTCCTCCATAGACCTGATCCCACAGCATCACCCACTCTGGGGACAGTTCCTGTGTTGGTCAAAAATTTTCCACCACAACCACGTTTGGCCTGAAAATTGGATTTTCAACAAGTCAAATATTTCGTGTCACCTGTCTGCTAGCCACAGAACATTCTGATTTTTCACTGAAAAAAAAAAACAACAACCGAAAACTGAAATGTTTCAATTCTGAAATACCACCGTGTTGCCTCATGGGAGTTGTAGTTTGGGTCTCTCATGCCCTCATTCTCCTCCATGGGCTGGACTCCAACTCCCATTAAGGCACCAAGTCCTTGTGATTGTCCTGATGCACTGCCTTACCTCATGAAGAAGAGACACCCTGGTAGTCCAACCAGGAAGCCCAATCTATAGAGGAAAGTAGGAGCATGAAACACCTGAACTACAACTCCCATGAGGCACTGTGTTGGTCTTTCCAAATCGAAATATTTGAGATTTTGATTTTTAACTGAAAACTCAAAATTTTCCATGAGAAACAAAATTCTGACCAGATCTAATTTTTTTTTAAAGTCCCAGCTGCTGGAATCAAGTGATCCCATGAGAAACTTAGCTTAAAAAAAAAAAGATTTCTAGCTCTTAGGGTTGCCAACCCTCCATGATTATCCTGAACTCTCCAGGAATTAAGAATTAATCTTTAATTAAAGATTATTTCATGTGATGAAACCTCCAGGAACACATCCAACCAAAACTGGCAACCGAACTAGCTCCTGTGGTGAAGAGAAAAGTTGTTAAATGTGACCCTAAAAAGCTTAAAAGCCAGAAGGCAACTAAAAAAGGACCCTAACGTTTACTATTTTTAAAATCCCCGGGGTGTTCAGGAGATCTCATTATTTTTAAGGCACGACTCAATATTTTTGAGCACGTGCGGTCGACAATACTGGAAACAGCCTCTCCCCATCCCCGCCCGATCACTCCTCCATACTCGCTTCCTCCCAGATGTGCCCTGGCTCAGTGAGTAGCTGAGGTAGTTGCCACACGTCTCCATCCCGACAGTGCCCAGCCTAACGGGGCCTTGGTCTCGGCCAGAGCTGTGAGGTGCTAACGAGACACAAGTACGGCTGCCACTACCGAAGAAGGAACGCGGGTTAACATAGATCCAGCACCATTTGGGAGCTGCCCGCATGGCTCCGGAAGGCTGAGAGAGGAAACTAGAAGCCAGATGTGATTGTCTGAAGGTCTGAGCCAGTCTCACAGCCAGTTCCCTTCACCTGGGAGTCACGGGTTTCAAGGCCAGCAGGGACAACCAGTGTGAGCCTCTAATGTGACTGCTTGATGTGGTCTGTAAAAAGTGTGTGGTGGGAGGGGTGTCTATCAGAGACATCATATCCACCTGAACCTGTTCCCCAGTCCCCATCAACTCTGCCCCCCAGCCCCATCTCTGCTCCTGCAGCAGCACCTGAGGCTCTGCACCTTCCTCTCCTAGGTCTGGAGGTGGGGGGAGGCTGCATCAGGGTCTCCTGCCTTTCCCAGGCTGGGTGCTACAGGGGGTAAAGGGAGGAGCAGAGGATCCGTCCTGTCCCCATTGCTCATGGGGGAGGAGATGGAGCTGCCCTGAGCTGCTGGTCTCTTTGCTTCCTCCTCCCCACTCCCCTCCTCCGAGAACAGTGTCAGCTCCTGAGGGGAGGGGGCTGCTTCCTGTGGGGAAGGCAGCCAGTCAGAGGGGGTCTCCCCCAAACATCCCCTGGCGAGGCTGACACAGCCCCAGCGACCAGGCTGCACTTGTAGAAATTTAATTTGCTGTGTCTACGACCCCTTATGAGCAGGCCCAATTCAAGCACTGCCTCCTGCATAGCAGAGGCCAGAGGATTCCATCCAGTCATTCCTGCAGCCAGCCCATATCTCGTGGTTGAGCTAGAGCGCGTCTTTGGAAACAGTAATTATTCTAGAATAAAATCACTTTTATTTAGGAATAGAGTGTCTACATGGAGCATTAGACTAGCGTAGCTAGAGCAGAATAATTAGCCCGCTTTAGCTACGCCAGTCCATTTCCCCATGTAGATAAGCCCTTAGTGCCAGCTGAAATCTCCCAGTATTCATTCAGTCATTCATTCTTCTTTCAAGTCCTGCTTTGCCCATATAATTTGATCACTCTCTTCCTGGCCTTATTAAAAGATCTTCTGAAGACACAAACATAAATTTAACAATTAAGAAGACGATGAAAGACAAAATGGGGTGAGAGGACACAGAGAGAGCCCTAAACACTCCATCCTAAACCAACCTGGGTTTGCTTTGCAAGCCGACCAGGGCAATGGAAAACGAGAGGAATTCCTCACCCCAAATGGATCTTGCTTTACTGCCAGCTGGCATGGGGCATTTTGTATCAGCCGGCACGAGGAGATAAGAGGAGACCAGCCAATTGTCTTACCGAGCCCCACACGTTTCTGCAGCTTGCAGGAGATTAACACAAGGAGGGAGGCTTTTGTTCCACTGTTGGGTTTTGTCGGTCACCGCCCTGTTGTGATTGCTAGAGTAGGTACCATTAGTAACACCTACTGTGCAGTCCCGCGGTGCTGGGTGCTGTACAAACACACAGGAGGAGACACCCTGGACCACAGAGTTTACAGTTTCACTGGACAAAGGGAGTATAATTACCTAATTTCCTAGATGGGTCACTGGCCCTGAAGATCAAACAGGGAGTCTGTGGAGGAGCTGGGAATCTACTGTAGCTCAATGCACCAGCACCCCTGACACAGACCCTCCAAAGCAAGGAAATGAAGTTAAGTCACCTGGCAGTACCTTCCCTGTGTCCCACAACACACACCTTACCCCTACCACAACTGACCGCACACCACACCCTGAACTCTGCTCCCTGCCAAAGCCAGCTGGCCATCACCCCCCGTGACTTACTCTTCTGCACCCAGCTCTTTACCAAGCTTCCCTCTCCCAACACAGCCAACTAGAACATCAAACAGCCACAGGCATTAGTGCCGGGGAAAGAATCTTGTCAAGGGGGTACGTGCAGATGGGTAAACACAATGGGAAGAGATAAGGCTGCGAGGCATGAGCTGTGATGTATGTTAGCTAGGATGGTGGTAGGCATGTGGAGGAGTAGAGCGAAATGTACTCAGATGTCTTAACTATTTTGTGTGTGTGTGTGTCTGGGGGTGGGGACGACAATGTTACTGCTTCACAACACTATTCATGTGTATTAATTAATAACAGCGTTTAGTGCTGGGTGAGCCACCAGCAAACTGATTGGCCAGCATACCAGCAACTCCTCAAGGGATTCTCACCTTCACTGCACCCTCCCTCTTTTCATCCATTGATCCCAGGTGGCCATGTGTGTCCTTTTGACCTGAACAGCTAACCTAAGTTTGGGGCCCTATGGGGTTCCAGGTGCAAGCAGAAATTGGCAGTAGCCAGATATTTATTTGATGCCATCTTCTCTATTTACAAGGGATGGACAAAGTCCTGAGTCTCTGAACACAGAAGAACCAAGCCCCCCAAAATGGTTTCTTAGCTCTTTAGCCAACATCACACCCACAGTCTCTCTCTCTAGCTTTTTCCGGGGTCACACTCTTACAGGTTCCTGCACTGGTTGGCTTTCCTTGCCTCTCTTCCTCCTCCCACGCTCTGTTCCCTTCCTTTCTAGATTCTTTCTGTGCGTTCTCTCCATGCCTACGCCCACCTGGACACACAACCCAGGTGAACCCTCTGCCCCCATGGTGCTGGTTTCTGGGCAGACTCCACCAGGCTTTGCGTTGGGTGTGGCCCCTGTACTGTCTCTTAGGGCCGGTCTATGCTAGAAAATGAGATCGACCCAGCTATGTGCCCAGAGGTGTGAAAAATCCACATCATAGACTAGCAGGGTTGGAAGGGACCTCAGGAGGTATCTAGTCCAACCCCCTGCTCAAAGCAGGGCCAACCCCAACTAAATCATCCCAGCCAGGGCTTTGTCAAGCCTGACCTTAAAAACCTCTAAGGAAGGAGATTCCACCACCTCCCTAGGGAACCATCCCAGTGCTTCACCACCCTCCTAGTGAAAAAGTTTTTCCTAATATCCAACCTAAACCTCCCCCACTGCAACTTGAGACCATTGCTCCTTGTTCTGTCATCTGGTACCACTGAGAACAGCCGAGCTCCATCCTCTTTGGAACCCCCCTTCAGGTGGTTGAAAGCAGCTATCAAATCCCCCCTCACTCTTCTCTTCTGCAGACTAAACAATCCCAGTTCCCTCAGCCTCTCCTCGTAAGTCATGTGCTCCAGCCCCCTAATCATTTTTGTTGCCCTCCGCTGGACTCTCTCCAATTTTTCCACATCCTTCTTGTAGGGTGGGGCCCAAAACTGGACACAGTACTCCAGATGAGGCCTCACCAGTGCCGAATAGAGGAGAATGATCACGTCCCTCAATCTGCTGGCAATGCTCCTATATGGCCCAAAATGCCATTAGCCTTCTTGGCAACAAGGGCACACTGTCGACTCATATCCAGCTTCTCATCCACTGTAACCCCTAGGTCCTTTTCTGCAGAACTGCTGCCTAGCCACTCGGTCCCTAGTCTGTAGCAGTGTATGGGATTCTTCTGTCCTAAATGCAGGACCCTGCACTTGTCCTTGTTGAACCTCATCATATTTCTTTTGGCCCAATTCTCTAATTTGTCTAGGTCCCTCTGGATCCTATCCCTACCCGCCAGCGTATCTACCACTCATAGACTCATAGACTTAAGGTCATCTAGTCTAACCTCCTGCACAGTGCAGGCCACAGAATCTCACCCACCCACTCCTGTAACAAACCCCTAACCTATGTCTGAGTTATTGAAGTCCTCAAATCGTGGTTTAAAGACCTCAAGATGTAGAGAATCCTCCAGCAAGTGACCCGTGCCCTACGCTGCAGAGGAAGGCGAAAAACCTCCAGGGCCTCTGTCAATCTGCCCTGGAGGAAAATTCCTTCCTGACCCCAAATATGGCGATCAGCTAAACCCTGAGCATGTGGGCAAGACTCACCAGCCAGCATCCAGGAAGGAATTATCTGTAGTAACTCAGATCCCACCCCATCTAACATCCCATCACAGACCACTGGGCATATTTACCTGCTAATAATCAAAGATCAATTAATTGCCAAAATTAGGCTATCCCATCATACCACCCCCTCCATAAACTTATCAAGCTTAGTCTTAAAGCCAGATGTGTCTTTTGCCCCCACTACTCCCCTTGGAAGGCTGTTCCAGAACTTCACTCCTCTGATGGTTAGAAACCTTCGTCTAATTTCAAGTCTAAACTTCCTAGTGTCCAGTTTATATCCATTTGTTCTTGTGTCCACATTGGTACTAAGCTTAAATAATTCCCTCCCTGATATTTATCCCTCTGATATATTTATAAAGAGCAATCATATCCCCCCTCAGCCTTCTTTTGGTTAGGCTAAACAAGCCAAGCTCTTTCAGTCTCCTTTCATAACACAGGTTTTCCATTCCTCGGATCATCCTAGCAGCCCTTCTCTGTACCTGTTCCAGTTTGAATTCATCCTTCTTAAACATGGGAGACCAGAACTGCACACAGTATTCCAGATGAGGTCTCACCAGTGCCTTATATAACGGT
Organism: Mauremys reevesii; assembly: GCF_016161935.1. Classification (NCBI taxonomy): domain Eukaryota; kingdom Metazoa; phylum Chordata; order Testudines; family Geoemydidae; genus Mauremys; species Mauremys reevesii. Next base: position 12,368,016 of record NC_052648.1, on the reverse strand, counting down.
ACTAACACCTCCTTATCTTTGCTGGAAATACCTCGCCTGATGCATCCTAAAACTGCATTTTCATGTCACATTGGCGGCTCATAGTCATCCTGTGATCAACCAATACTCCGAGGTCCTTCTCCTCCTCTGTTACTTCCAACTGATGCATCCCCAATTTATAACCAAAATTCTTGTTATTAATCCCTAAATGCATGACCTTGCACTTTTCACTATTAAATTTCATCCTATTACTATTACTCCAGTTTACAAGGTCATCCAGATCTTCCTGTATGATATCCCGGTCCTTCTCTGTGTTAGCAATACCTCCCAGCTTTGTGTCGTCCACAAACTTTATTAGCACATTCCCACTTTTTGTGCCAAGGTCAGTAATAAAAAGATTAAATACGATTGGTCCCAAAACCGATCCCTGAGGAACTCCACTAGTAACCTCCCTCCAGCCTGACAGTTCACCTTTCAGTACGACCCGTTGTAGTCTCCCCTTTAACCAGTTCCTTATCCACCTTTCAATTTTCATATTGATCCCCCATCTTTTCCAATTTAACTAATCATTCCCCATGTGGAACCATTTCAAATGCCTTACTGAAATCAAGGTAAATTAGATCCACTGCGTTTCCTTTGTCTAAAAAATCTGTTACCTTCTCAAAGAAGGAGATCCGGTTGGTTTGGCACGATCTACCTTTTGTAAAACCATGTTGTATTTTGTCCCAATTACCATTGACCTCAATGTCCTTAACTACTTTCTCCTTCAAAATTTTTTCCAAGACCTTGCATGCTACAGATGTCAAACTAACAGGCCTATAGTTACTCGGATCATGTTTTTCCCTTTCTTAAAAATAGGAACTATGTTAGCAATTCTCCAGTTGTACAGTATAACCCCAGAGTTTACCAATTCATTAAAAATACTTGCTAATGGGCTTGCAATGTCATGTGCCAGTTTCTTTAATATTCTTGGATGAAGATTATCTGGGCCCTCCGATTTCGTCCCATTAAGCTGTTCGAGTTTGGCTTCTACCTCGGATGTGGTAATAATTTACCTCCATATCCTCATTCCCATTTGTCATCCTACCATTATCCCTAAGCTCCTCATTAGCCTCATTAAAGACTGAGGCAAAGTATTTGTTTAGATGTTGGGCCATGCCTAGATTATCCTTAACCTCCACTCCAACCTCAGTGTTTAGTGGTCCCAGTTTAGTGTCATCTGCAAACTTGCTGAGAGTGCAGTCCACACCATCCTTCAGATCATTAATGAAAATATTGAACAAAACCGGCCCCAGGACCGATCTTGGCACACTCCGCTTGAAACTGGCTGCCAACTAGACATGGAGCCATTGATCACTACCTGCGAAGCCCGAGGATCTAGCCAGATTTCTATCCACTGTGACAAAGTTCCTCCTCTACCTTGGTGGGTCCTGTGCTTATTGGCAGATTTGCTCAGCTCAGCGATCTTCCCCACAGTCTGGATCAACTTCTGCTGTGTCTGATCAGGAGTTGGGAGGTTTGGGGGGAACCCAGGCCTGCCCTCTACTCCGGGTTCCAGCCCAGGGCCCTGTGGATTGCAGCTGTCTATAGTGCCTCCTGTAACAGCTGCATGACAGCTACACCTCCCTGGGCTACTTCCCCATGGTCTCCTCCCAACACCTTCTTTGTCCTCACCACAGGACCTTCCTCCTGGTGTCTGATAACGCTTGTACTCCTCAGCCCTCCAGCAGCACAGCCTCTCCCTCTCAGCTCCTGGTGCCTCTTGCTCCCAGCTCCTCACACGCACTTCCTCTCCTCTGGCTCCCACCTCCCTGACTGGAGTGAGCTCCTTTTTAAACCCAGGTGCTCTGATTAGCCTGCCTTGATTGGCTACAGGTGTTCTAATCAGCCTGTCTGCCTTAACTGGTTCTAGCAGGTTCCTGATTACTCTAGTGCAGCCCCTGCTCTGGTCACTCAGGGAACAGAAAACTACTCAGCCAGTGACCAGTAGATTTTCCCTCGACCAGACTCCTGTATCCCATTGGTCTGGGTCTGTCACACCACTGTCATCCAGCCATACTTCTTTAACTTGCCGGCAAGAATACTGTGGGAGACGGTTATCAAAAGCTTTGCTAAAGTCAACATATATCGCATCCATCACTTTCCTCTCATCCACAGAGCCAGTTATCTCCTCATAGAAGACAATTAGGTTGGTCAGGCATGACTTGCCCTTGGTGAATCCATGCTGACTGTTCCTGATCACTTTCCTCTCCTCTAAGTGCTTCAGAATTGATTCCTTGAGGACCTGCTCCATGATTTTTCCAGGGACTGAGGTGAGGCTGACTGGCCTGTAGTTCCCCAGATCCTCCTTCCCTTTTTTAAAGATGGGCACCACATTAGCCTTTTCCCAGTCATCCGGGACCTCCCCCAATCACCATGAGTTTTCAAAGATAATGGCCAATGGCTCTGCAATCACATCCGCCAACTCCTTTAGCACCCTTGGATGCAGCGCATCCGGCCCCATGGACTTGTGCTCATCCAGCTTTTCTAAATAGTCCCGAACCAATTCTTTCTCCACAGAGGGCTGGCCACCTCCTCCCCATGCTGTGCTGCCCAGTGCAGCAGTCTGGGAGCTGACCTTGTTCGTGAAGACAGAGGCAAAAAAAGCATTGAGTACATTAGCTTTTTCCACATCCTCTATCCCTAGGTTGCCTCCCTCATTCAGTAAGGGGCCCACACTTTCCTTGACTTTCTTCTTGTTGCCAACATACCCGAAGAAACCCTTCTTGTTACTCCTAACATCTCCGGCTAGCTGCAACTCCAAGTGTGATTTGGCCTTCCTGATTTCACTCCCGCAGCCTGAGCAATATTTTTATACTCCTCCTTGGTCGTTTGTCCAATCTTCCACTTCTTGTAAGCTGCTTTTTTGTGTTTAAGATCAGTGAGGATTTCATTGTTAAGCCAAGCTGGTCGCCTGCCATATTTACTATTCTTTCTACACATCGGGATGGTTTGTTCCTGCAACCTCAGTAAGGATTCTTTAAAATACAGCCAGCTTTCCTCGACTCCTTTCCCCTTCATGTTATTCTCCCAGGGGATCCTGCCCATCAGTTCCCTGAGGGAGTCACAGTCTGCTTTTCTGAAGTCCAGGGTCCGTATTCTGCTGCTCTCCTTTCTTCCTTGTGTCAGGATCCTGAACTCGACCATCTCATGGTCACTGCCTCCCAGGTTCCCATCCACTTTTGCTTCCCCTACTAATTCTTCCTGGTTTGTGAGCAGCAGGTCTAGAAGAGCTCTGCCCCTAGTTGGTTCCTCCAGCACTTGGACCAGGAAATTGTCCCCTACACTTTCCAAAAACTTCCTGGATTGTCTGTGCACCGCTGTATTGCTCTCCCAGCAGATATTGGGGTGATTGAAGTCCCCCGTGAGAACCAAGGCCTGTGATCTAGTAACTTCTGCTAGTTGCCAGAAGAAACCTCATCCACCTCATCCCCCTGGTCTGGTGGTCTGTAGCAGACTCCCACCACAACATCACCCTTGTTGCTCACACTTCTAAACTTAATCCAGACACTCTCAGGTTTTTCTGCAGTTTCATACCGGAGCTCTGAGCAGTCATACTGCTCTCTTACATACAGTGCAACTCCCCCGACTTTTTCTGCCCTGTCTGTCCTTCCTGAACAGTTTATATCCATCCATGACAGTGCTCCAGTCATGTGAGTTATCCCACAAGTTATCCCACATGCCTGAGTGATGTAGTTAAACCAGCCTAAGTCCTGGTGTAGACAGCGCTGGGTCAATAGAAGAACCAGGTGTCGTGACGCTACCCGCTGCAAAGACTGTGAGGTGCCCAGGGGCTTTGGGAGCAGGGACCATACGAGTACCTAAGCTGGGCCGGTCACTGAGTGCACGTTGGCTACGGGAAGGAAAAGCAGCAACCACTAGTCCCCGCCCAGTGTGAGCGCACATGAGTCTGAGCAGCACCTGTACTGTCAAAAAACTTGCCCCACATCTAGAGACAATTTGGAAGCAGCAGTTCCTGGCCAGCTAAGATGCTTGTTACAAACTCTTCACCTGGCTCCCTTGTCCATGTCTACACTGCAGCTGGGAGCCAGCCTCCAGCCCGGGCAGGGAGCCTCACGCTAGCACGGCTTGAGCTGGTGCGCTAAAACTAGCAGGGTGGCTATTGCTGCCCTGGAGGGGGCTCGGGCATGGACGAGCCGCCTGAGCTCAGACTCGGGGGCCAGCTGGGTCCAAGCTCAGGTGGCTAGCGCAGCCTCTGCCCAGGCCCCCCGGATATTTCTAGTGCTCTAGCACAAGCCCTGCTCGTGTTCCCGGGCTGCGAGGCTCGTGCCCAGCTGCAGCGCAGACGAACCTCGGGGACTAGACGTGTTGGCTGGGGCAGTACGTAAACTGGGAACACTTCCTGCAGGTTTTCCTTTTTTACACGGATTCGACATTTCTTTACATTTCAGCCTGCTCTCCAGCTGGAAAAATTCCACTGACATTTCACCGAATTTCTTCATGATTTAGGAAAAAAAATAATTCAACATTTCTAAGCCCAAAACAGTTTCCTCCAGCTGTCGCCATAGGTCAGCACTGTGGCCTTGTTGTGTATCTCCGGACAATTGCCGGCGACGGGCCAACGTGCTACAGAGAAGAGACTCAACAGCACAGAGTCGACCTCAGGTCTTGCGGTGTCATTTACACCTGTGTCTGGAAAGGCCTTCAGATCCGGATTCTCCACTCCCTCGCGCGCTGGGAGCTGTTTATACCTGCTTTGCACAGGTGCTAGGCAGGGGGGAATCAGGCTCGGTTATATAAAACGCACGTGCTCCTGAGAATGTTCTTTGGTGCTGAATGCACAGACCTCAGCCCCGTCTCTAGGTAACAGCAGCAGTAGGTCTCTAGCCTCTCTGGGGAGCAGCCACTAGGGGCCAGTGTTGTATTCACACAAATCCAGGGCTTGTCGACAGCCGCTGTAGTGCTCCAGGGTTCCCCCGGGGCTGTTGCGAATTCACCTCCCCAAGAAGCCGTGGCGGTGTCTACACCAGGTGTTAGGTTGGCTTCACTATGTCACTCAGGGATGTAGATTTTTCACACCCCTGGGAGACGTAGTTGGGTCAACGTAACTTTTGAGCATAGACCCGGCTTTATTCTCAAGCTGGAGCACGATGAGAAAGTAACATGAAGTCCTCTGGGGTCCTAGGCCTGGGCTACACTAAAAGGAAAAATCCACCCTCCCCCGAGTGGTGGGTTAAGCCAGCCTAATCCCTAGTGTAGACAGCGCTAGGCTGATGGAAGAATACTTCCGTCAACCCAGCTACCGCATCTCGGGGAGGCAGATCACGTGTGCGGATGGGAGACCCCCTCCTGTGGGCATAGGTAGTGTCTGCTCCGAAGTGTTTCAAGGGTAGACAAGCCCATAGTAAGCTGCACATCTGGTGCCCTTCAATGCTCTGTCATTGTTCCAGCAGAACTCCTCTGGGAAAAGGACAGCCGGTGTCACTGTACCACTGACACCTGGACATGGGTCATGGATCTCATCGACTCAGGGCATTCATTCTGAAGCCCTTAAACAGTCGGGGGAGGAGGAACACTCAGCCAAACGCTGCAGACTGAAGAACTACATCCATTAATTCATAGCTTCATAGACTTTAAGGCCTGAATGTGCCACTATGGTCATCGAATCTGACCTCCTGTGTAACACGGCCCAGAGAATTTCACTCAGTTACTCCTGTATTGAGCCTGATAACTTGTATTTGACTAACGCAGATCTTCCAGGGACGCCTGAGTGTCATACCCCAAGCTGCTTTATTACATTTTCAAAAGGGGTGTGAAGGAAACACAAGACAGTCCAAAATATTTGGTCCCCAAGGTGCATTTTGCAATAATGATAATTAAAGACAGATTTTTTTCCCCTTCAAAATGCTCTAGAAAAATCCAGCCACTTCACAGATCAAAATAAGTGTTTCCAATGAATCCTCTAACTGCAAACTCACAGCTTTTCGAGAGCTTCCTCGCACTCTCTGTTTAAAAATAGTTGATTCCAAATCTCAGAATGATCAGTAAATGCTGTAAGCATGTCGCAGCCATGAGCGGTGGGGGTGAGAGGCGGTTCTGAGCACAGCAGTTGAGGTGGCTACAGGTGGTTTATATGCACCCAATAACAACTGATTAACTGTCTCTTACAGGGGTGGCCAGCCTGTGGCTCCGGAGCCACATGCAACTCTTCAGAGGTTCATATGCGGCTCCTTGTATAGGCACCGACTCCGGGGCTGGAGCTACAGGCACCAACTTTCCAATATGCAGAGATGGGGGGCTCACTGCTCAACCCCCATCTCTGCCCCATACCCTGCCCCCACTCCACCCCTTCCCACCCCCTCCCCTGAGCCTGCCGTGCCCTCACTTCTCCCCCCCCCCCCACGAGCCTCCTGCATGCCACAAAACAGCTGATCGGGAGGGATGGGAAGGTGCTGATGTATTACTGTGGCTCTTTGGCAATGTCCACTGGTAAATTCAGGCTCAGGCTGGCCGCCCCTGCTCTATTAGGACATCGATTTAGCTTTCATAAACAGGACATTTGTCACCCCATGCAAAACTGAACAGTCTGGTTCCACCTTCCTTCCAATCCCGCTGCTGCTCACCACAGGACGGACCCCGCCAGACGTGATGAGCGCGTGGCGGGGGCATGCAGACAGCTGCCTGCTGACATCACCCTTCCTTACTCCTAGCTGCTAAACGGCATTCAAAGCCGCGAAAGCGGCAGGGAACACTTTCCCGAGGAAGCACTTCCCGGAGTTGCCAAAGGGGGGCTCTGTGCGGCCGTGAAAGGGGAGGGAGGTGCCCCCAAGAGGAGGCGTGTGGCCCATTCTGCTAAGCTGTGTCCCACCCTATGAAAATGATGGCCAGCCCCACACATTATCCGGAGCGCTCAGATTGGGCAGCATCTCCTCGGCTACGGCGCTGCCCACTCGTGTCCAGTGAATGCCGGAGAGGCCCCCGGCACGTTCTCGTTAGTGTTCTCGTTAAGAGGAAAGAAACGATGTCGTGCCCTGAAGGGCTCCCACAGGGCTGCAGATGCCATCGAGGTGGGGAAAATCCCCTGGTTGGAGAGGGATTGGGGGCGGAGGGTGGGGAAATGGATCAGCCAACTCCCTCCTCCCCCAAAGACTGCTGCAAAGTGAACAAATACGGCATTTCCACCCCAGGCTTCCCAGCCCATGAACCTTTCAGCTACGGAAGCCTGCCCCGAACCCACTCACGCCGCCGGGCCAGTCCCTGAGCTGGAACGTCTTTCAGTAGGGCTGAGTTATTCCAGCTGAGGATCTGCCCCATTCGTCACGTCCCATGAGCTGCCCTCCCCCGACATCTCCCTTGCTTGACTGAAGAGGCACAGAGCGGTTAAGTGACTGGCCTGAGGCCTCCTGGTGAGTCAGTGGTGGAGACGGGCAAAAAACCCAGGCGTCCGGATACCCAGGGCCTTGTTCGTAGGATCGCTGTCGCTCTAACGCGTTCCTCCCCCTGGTATCTGGGGGCATTTCATCCCCTCCTTTGTGCCCCACTCCCCCCTTTAATCCTCAAAGGGCTGAGAACGAACGAGCTCGTTGCACTAGCGTGGGGCTCAGCAAGGTCTGCAGGGGGCACGGAGTAGCTGTCCCTTTAGGGGAGAGGGGTGGATGCTCAGCAGAGCACATGGCAGAAAGAAGGAGGGCGAGATTAACGTGCCTCAGCAGAGGAGGAGAGGGGTGAGGTGCTGGTGGCAGATGGAGATGGGGTCTGGGCGGGAGGTGGGGGCAGGTACTTTCCACTTGCCGCACTTCTCTGTAGCTGCCATGAGTCCAGCTGCAGCTAGGCCAGCACAGAGCCAGATGTGGAGCGAATGCGCCGGGCACCAGTGCCACTGGGGGACTCTAAACACCAGACCAATTGCCAGCTCCCCGAGTCCCCCATCAGAGGAACTGACGAAAGCCCCTTCCCCCTCTCTCTCCAGCTGGGCCCCCCTCCTCAGCTCTGCTCAGGGGACCCTGCGCCCAGAGGGGAACCCCCATGGCAGTGTCTGGCCTGGGGGAAAACACAGGGATCAGGCCTTGGAAAATGGCCCCTGAAAAGGCCAGGACCAGACTGTTCTTGGAAATTGCTTGGCGGGTTTCAGGACGGGGGCCCTAAACATCCCCTCAGGGCTAACAAGCTCCCCACAATCCCCCTCCTGAATATCCCACAAATCTCCAGCTCCAGACAAGCCAGTTCCCCCAGTTTGCGCCTCCTGCTGGTCGTCTCAGGGAATTGGCATTTCCAGCCTCCGGAGCTCCCTCTGCAGGCTGGTGCCTCGCTGCCGCTGGCCCCTGTGTCCCTCCCAGGACCCAGTGCCCTTGTCTCTGGGGTGCTGCCCCCTGGCAATACCCCCCCAGTCTCAGGGTCTCCCCAACCCTCTATCCCCACCTTGCCTCAGTCGTGGGCTACTGTCGGTCACCCTGTAGCCCCCCTTCACTGGGGCAGACTGCAGCGTAAAAGCCATTCATCATAGGCAAGGGGGGTTTGGACCTGCTGCCTTTCCCTGCAACCCTGGAGGTCCAGGGGCCTTGCACAAGTCGCTGGCCCAGAGCTCCCCAGCTCCTCTGGCCTTTCCCCAGCCGTGCCTCACTCCAGCACCCAGGCAGCTGGGTCCATCTCCCTCCTCAGCTGGAGGGAGCCTGCCTGCTCCTGGCCCCTGCCCTCTTCTACGGGCCAGCTGGGCCCTTGTTAAGCCAGCTACAGCTGTGGCTGCTTCCCAATCAGCCCGGCTTTCAGAGCTGCAGCCCTCCCCAGGGCTGCTTGTACCCACCCAGGGCCGGAGCGAGGCGATCGCCCCGCTACACCCCCGCAAAGATTCTGCAGCTCTCCCCAAAGATCCCCCCCCCGCTGGCGTTTTGGAAGGGACCCCGTTTCTTAATCTCATATAAATCCTGGAGTTTCAAACCCCGCAGACCATGGCTATTGCCTGAATTCAGAGACACTCCTGGCTCCCCGAAAATAAAACCACTGCTGGCAGGGGCAGGAAATATGGCAGAGTGGAGCCCTCACGGCCCTGATTCTCTTGTCCCCGGTGCAGGCTGGCGGCGCAGCCATCCGACACCCCCGGCCACAGCCCCCCGGCACGGCTATTAATGGGGTTGTGCCGTGGGCACCCACGAGAGGGGCAGGGGGTGAAAGAGCCCGGGCAGCCGTGCTGGAAATCGAGAGCCGCGCTCCTTAGCCAGGGTGGGGACTTTCCAGCTGCCTCTTCACCAGGACTCCCCACACCTCTCTCTCTCTCGCCCCAGGCTCTCTCCCCTCCGCCCACCCAATGTGCCTGACTCAAGGGCCAGGCGGCCTGGCACAGCAGGAGGCAAACGGCAGCACCCAGATTCAGCCAACCCCTGCCCAGAGACACTGAAGAGGGGACACTCCCTGTGCCCCACCAGGGAGGGGGTCAGGTGAGGTGGGGAGTTGCCTCCTTGTTGCCATCTGTCCTCCTCCCAGCCGTGGCCTTTGAAAGACCCCCTGTCCCAGGGCTGGCTGGGCGCGGGGGCTATTCTTAGCTGTGGACTGGGATTTGGGTGATAAGCAGCGAGCGCCGCGCAAGCTGATTTGATTGCTAAGCTGCAGCGCCAGGAGACAGCGAGCTGGGCCGGCCCAGCCCTAGAGAGAATTACCAGGGGCGGGAAGGCAAGAGTGGCAGAGCCAGCATGAGCAGCCAGGAAGGCTGGGATGGGGAGACCCGGGATTTGTGCCAGTCAAGTTTTGGAACGTACTAAGGGAGAGGTGCAAGGGGGCATTTGAAGGGTTTAACTCCCCACTCTACCCTCTGTAAAGCATTTGGGGAGACACAGTTGGTATCAGAGGCAGCCTGTCTGGGTGAGGGGAGGGCAGTGCATGGGGGGCTGGGTGTGGGGAGCAGCATCCAAGGGTCCTCGGGTGTGCATGGAGTAGATGGGGGTCCATGCACTTCCCCGCACTAGGTGACAGGGTGCATGCGGATGGTGTGGGGAGACAACCAGGGTCAGCTGGCAGAGCACCTCTAGTTTCCCCCCCCCCAGACGGGAGAAGTAGGGTGACCAGGTGTTCGGTTTTTGACAGGAACACCCAGTCGAAAAGGGACCCCAGCAGCTCCAGTCAGCACTGCTGACCGGGCCATTAAAAGTCCAGTTGGTGGCACTAAGGCAGGCTAGTCCCTACCTGTCCTGGCTCTGCGCTGCGCCCCGGAGGTGGCCAGCAGATCCGGCTCCTAGACGAGGTGGTCACGAGGTTCCGCACGCTGCCCCCACTGCGAGCACTGGCTCTCCCCTCCCATTGGCCAATGGGAGCTGCGGGGATGGTGTCTGTGGGTGAGAGCAGCACGCAGAACCTCCTGCCACACCTCTGCCTAGGAGCCGGACTTGCTGACCGCTTCCAGGTTGCAGTGCAGAGTCAGGAGAGGCAGGAAGCCTGCCTTAGCCCCCCTGATGCACCGCTGACCAGGAGCTGCTGGAGATAAACCCGTGCCCCAATCCTGAGCCCCCCCAACCTGGAGCCCTCTCCTGTACCCCAAACCCCTCATCCCTGGCCCCACCCCAGAGCACACCCCCCCAAATGGAGCTCTCACCCTCTCTTCACCCCAACCCCCAGCCCCACCCCAGAGCCCCCTCCCACACCCTGAACCCCTCTGCTGCACCCCCCAGCGTGGAGCCCCCGCCTGCACCCCAAACCCCTCATCTCCAGCCCCACTCCGGAGCCCACACTCCCAGTTATAGCCCTCCCCCCCTCCCCCACCCCAACCCGCTGCCCCAGCCCAGTGAAAGTGAGTGAGGGCGGGGGAGTGTTGTGAGTGGTGAAGGGGTGTGGCTTCGGGGAAGGGGCGGGGCTAGGGTGTCCGGTTTGGTGGGATTAGAAAGTTGGCAGCCCTAGGGAAAAGCAGCTCTTACTCCACGGCACCTCGCGGGCGCCATTTATAAATGTACATGGGGAAGCAAGCCAGCGGCCTTCCCCAGCCCCGCCTCCCCCGGCAGCCCGGACCACGTGCTAGAAAAATCACTGTGCACTTGTCATTCCTTTGCATTTAATTCATTCCGGTGCTAACACCCCTGTGCCGGGATGGGCCGTTCTATTGGGAAGGAACCCCCCCCCCCAAGTCCATGCCAGCTGATCAGAATCCCTCCCCACCCTTCTGAGCAGCACGAGACAGGGGGATGCAGGCCCTTTACATTGCCCGGGCGGGCCCAGGGCTCCTAGGCACACGCGGGGTGGTACCGGTGGTGAAGGCGGCCGGGTCGGCATGGGGAAGCCGTGGCTGTGCTGGAAGAGAGCGCCCAGCCAGTGCAGGCGCAGCACTGCCCAAATGTCAGGCGGCCCTTGCGAGGGGGCTCAATGACTGTTCTTCCCTGGCGGGGCAGAGCCATCCCTAGGCTACAGCAAATCGGGGCGACCGCTCCAGACCCTGCACTTTGGGGGGCCCTGTGGGCTGGAGCGATTGGTCGGTCCCGGAAGTGACAGATGCGACACTTCCGCCCTGGGTCCTGCACCCCCCTAGGGCCGGCCCTGGGGCCCGGAATTGCTGTGGAGGGGCCTGGGGGGATGCTTTGAAACTTTGGAGAAACCCTGGATGCTGATTGGCTAGCCGAGAGTCCCGTGAGTTAGGCGTTGGCAGCGGGTGGGGAAAGCGAGGCAACAGCGAGCACTGGCATGGAGACCCTCCCCAGAAGAGCCGAATGGTTTCCAGGCTCCAGGGCTGGGGCAGGGAAGCAGCTCCGGGAAAGCTCTGACAAACAGGGCTGGGGTGTAGGTGAGAGCAAGAGCCCGAGTAAAGGCAACTGTTTCAGTTCCCAGTGTCCCACCTTAAACCCATTTCATTTTGTGGAGGGTTCTTGACCCCCGAGTTTCAGCATCAGCCAGTCCCAAGAGCCCAGCTGCGGTGGAGACGTTCTGCCTGGATTCGGGTAGAGCTGGAGGATGCTCAGAGCTGGAGTTCTGGTGCTGGCCCATCTCGACCCGGAGTCCAACACCCATCCTCACCCTCCCTCCATCAGAAGCTGGGACGCATGGCTTTGGTTTCTGGCCTTTCTTGAGTCAAAACCGTATGAAATCCCAGTGAGGTTCCCACTCCCACCCGTAAATCAGCCCCCTGTCACTCCAGACCTGCTCCCCTGGGAGGTTTTCAAAAGTGGCCCAGGTTTGGGGTTTGCAACCAGGCTTGAAAGCCAATGAGTGTTTCACACCCCTCTGGTTATTGGCTTTGCTTCCTGCTAAGGTTTTGCTCCTGATTTCAGCAGCTCCTGCAGAGGAGAATCAAGGAGAAACACAGTGCGTTTTCCTCCACAAAGGTTCTAAACCAGGGGCTGGCAGCACAGGCTTTGTGCCACGCTCCAAAATCAAAACTGAATCCCCCCAAACCTAATACTAGCTTGGAATTGAATCAGCCTCATTAGGTGAAAGGAAATCACTCCCTGTCGGCACTCATCAGCAACCAAAATCTCCATTGGATCAGTTTTCTCCTTATGCTGTCATGCCAGGGAGGGGATGGCTGACGGGCACAGTTTAGGTGGCACAAATCCCCAATCTAGTGAGAATTTTTCCAGGTGCTCGATCGCCCCTGCCTCTGCAAGGGTCAATGTTGTCTAGTGCAGCGGTTCTCAGACTGGAGTCCACGGACCCCTGGTGGGGCGTCCACGAGGGTACCCCAGGGGGTCTGCAAGTCATGTCTGGCTCCAGGGGATCAACTCCACCCCCTCCCTCCCAGTGCCTCTTGCACGCCACAGAACAGCTGTTCAGCAGCATGCAGGAGGCGCCGGGAGGGAGAGGGAGGAGCGGGGAGGGTGTGTGCTCGGAGGAGGGGGTGGAAGAGGAGGGGCCGGGGTGGGGTCTTGGGGGAAGGGGTGGAGTGGGGGTGGTGCCTGGACCCTGGTCTGAAAACTAGAAGCTGGCTCAGGGGTCAGTGAAAAATTTTAAAGCAAAATGGGGGTCCTCCGGTTGCTGAAGTTTGAGAACCGCTGGTCTAGTGGATGGAGCAGAGGCCTGGGAATCTGGCAAACTGGACTCGATTCCTGGCTTTGCCACTGACTTCTGCGTTTCCCTTTCCACCCATAGTCTGTTTAGACTGTAAACACTGTGGGGCAGGGACCATTTCCCCATGTCTCTGTGCCGCGCCCAGCACAGTGGAGCCCGGATCCCAGCTGGGCCCAAGGGGGCGGGGTGCTGTAGTACCCCGCAGAATAACATCCGTGCAGATTGCTGAGTGCTGAGCATGCAGGGGGCCCAGACCCCCCCCCCATCCCTTCTTACATGGCCGGGGTTGAGGCATCGCTGCCTGCTTGGTACTGAGACGCCTGCCTGCTGCTGGAATCAGACTGAGACCATGGCCGGAAAGTGGGGCGAGGGGCTGGGAACGGCCCCAGCTGGAAGCGCAAGGGGCCGGTCTGCACAGAAGGGTCCATCCCCTGCACAGACAATGCTAACGCCAGGGGGAAACGGGGGCTTGTTGACACCAGCACAGGCATCTTCCTGATGCAACCTCGGAGCCGTTCGGCTGGTGCGGCGAGAGAGCTCTGCTTCGGGACCTGGGCACGGGGGTGCCAGACAGCACTGGGGCAGGGAGCAGGGGCTGTGGAAGCTCCTCCATGACACCTCTGCCGGTACCCTCCGCCCTGACCCACAGCCACCCCCCGGCTAGCTCAGTCCTGGGCTCCTGCACCCACAGCTCGGCGGATGCCCCTCTGCTATTGCTGTCCTGGGCTCCCCCACATGGCTCTGCTGATGCTGCCCAGTCCTGGCCCAATGCTCCCCTGCTTCTCCAGATCTGGGCACCCTTCAGCGCTGCCAGGGTCCCCCAGCCCTGACCGGCAGGAGCCCAGCTCCCCTCCTGCCACAGCTCTGTGGATGCCTCCCGCCGCGCCCCGCAGCCCCCTGCCGTTCCGTCCCCTGAGCAGAGGCTGCCAAATTTTGGCAAATTCACCCCGACTGGTTTGGGGAAGGGACCATATGGGGGAAAACTCATTGACCCTTAGGACCTTAACCAGATTTGATCCCAGCCTGTTGAGAAGCGGCTGGATTGTGCCCAGGAGCATCTCATGGCTCATTCAGTCCTGTCTCTTAATCCCGTTTGGAAGGAGATGAGGGGATAATCTGAGGACATTAGCAAGACCCTGGACCTTAGAGTGGAGAACAGAGGTGATGAGCTGAGTCACACACCCTGTCCAAACCTCCCTTTTCAACCCCTCTGCCACACGCAGCTCTCCACCTCCTTGTGCCAGAGCCCGGGCACTCCCTGTGGCACACAAATGCCAGTTGGCCTGGAACCATCGCTTCAGATTGCTGTGGCATCTTGCACCATGGCTGCACAAGGCCCAGCTCCGTCCCTCCTGCACACCCTTGCCACGGGGCCTTTTCACAAACCCACACTCATTAGGCACAAAGCTGGCCCCAGGCTTTGTATTATAAACCAGGGTTGGAGAGGACGGAGTGCGAAAGGACCTGCCTGACCGGCACCCTTCTGCAGCTTCTCAGAAGACAACGCAGTCATTAAGTCTGTTCCTTCAGTGAAATGATTTGCTGTGTCACAAATGGCTGATTTATTGCCATGACTAGCTCTTGTGGTCTTCCGGCCGCCATGCACAGAGCACCCCACAGGGCCGAAGAGAGGTGGGTGCAGAGCTGCTTTGCCCCTAGAGTATCTAGCTCTCTCTCCATCCCTATACACCCCCACCCTCTAGCTAGCTATCCCCATACACACCCCTCAATCACATTCAAACACTCTCCCTTTATAGAGTTGTACATTCTAAGAATCTCAAAGCCCTTTACAAACAGGACTTCCTTAAACTTCATTACAGCCCCCATCCCTGCTGCCAACAAGGGAGGTTTGTGTTACAAGAAGTCAGAGGGGGAAACTGAGGCACAGAGTGGTGCAGTGACTTGCCCAAGGTCAGAGAGTGAGTCAGCGGCAGAGCCAGCAACAGCGCATAGGATTCCTGACTCTGGTCCTACGCTCTAACTCGTGCTAGGCAACACCGCCTTAGAGACAACCAGGGAGAGGGGCGAGAGACGAGCTCCCAGTGTGTTATGGAACCAGCGCCCTCTGCCCCAGGCAAAGCTCCTTGTCTGCAGAAGAGGAGGACGGTGGGTATTTCGCTCGGTATTGGCGCTGGCTTCCCAGTGCCTGTTGGCTCCCCAGGATTGGGTCTCAAAGGGCGGCACATTCGCCTCGGGTACAAACGGAGCCAGGGAAAGAAGCTGGACAGATCAGCACCCAGCAGGCGATACACAAATCGCTTCGAAGACAGAGCGCAGATGATCTGGCAGGAATTAAGGGCTTTGTGCCTCTGGCAAAAACAGGCCCTTTGGCAGCACAAATGGAGCTACCCAGTTCCAGGTTCAAGCAGCCATCTGCCCTGCTACCTGCCAGCTCCAGGCAGGGAGCCTCATGCCATGGCAGGGCATCTGTGCCAGGCAGTGTTAGCAGGGCAGAGATCCCAGTGGGGCTTGGTGCAAAGGCCCATAAATCACAGCTCCGCCATGCCCTACCAAACCATTCCAGCCCCCTCCCTCCCACACACACACACTTGCCGTGACCCCGAGCCGGTGGGCACAGAAAGAGGTGGGATTAGGAGATTACCAGTGGAAGGGACGATTGGTTAGTCTGAGGAATAGGCTTGGCCAAACACAGGGAGCCACAGGCGGGGAAGGTGAAGTATTGGCTGGAAGAGACGGACCTGGGCAGGACAGCTGGGTTCTCATGCCAGCTCCCCCACTGGCTCTTGGGGTGAGTCACTGCAGTATCTGAAACACGGGTGGATTTTTGGCATCTCTGGGAAGGGCAGGTACAAAACTGAAAAACCCGTCTAAGGTACCTACCTGGCTCCCATTGCCATCGGCCCTGTGCACCTCCCTATATTTATCCTACTAACCAGTAGGGCTGGGCTGGGATCCCCTTCCATAGATGGGGAACCGAGGCACAGAGCCTCAAATGTATTTAGCTCCCTGTGACCGTGAAAACACTCGCAGACCTGGGCTTACGGGACTTGTTCAAAGTCAGGCAGGAAGCCTGGGGCAAAGGAAGGAACAAAGCTTCCAACTCTTACCCTAGCACCTGACACGCTGCGCCACCCTCCACACAGAGCCACAGACGCCGAGGCTGGAAGGGTCCATCGCGTCTGACCCCCTGTAGCACACAGGCCAGAGATCTGCCCCCAGATCACCCCTAGGGCAGATCTTTCAGAGAAACTTTAAAATGGTCGGTGATGGAGAATTCGCCACAGAAGCCGATGGGTCAGAAACGGAGTCGCAGGGAATACGATTGCTCTGGACTTCTGAGCTAGCCTGGACCCCTTTTCAAAAGGGCAAGGACAGTCCAGTATCTGATCAGACAACTCCCCACGCACAGCTCCATTCTCCAGAGGGAATGAATGAGGAACCAAGAATTGAAATCGCTTGCCAAAGGCCTGCGACAGTGCAGGACTCACCCCTGCGGCGCCTCCTCCTGGGGTCCTGGGAATTCGCTCTTTTTCCAGTTCCGGAGCACCCTCTGCAGGCTGGTGTCCCTCTGCCGCTTGGCCCCCATGTCCCTCCCAGGACCCGGTGCCCCTTGTCTCTGGGGTGCTGCCCCCTGGCAATACCCCCCCAGTCTCAGGGTCTCCCCACCCAGGGGAACCCCCAACCCTCTATCCCCACCTTGCCTCAGTCTGGGCTCCTGCCAGTCCCCATCTAGCCCCCGCTCACTGGGGCAGACTGCAGTGTAAAAGCCACTCATCATAGGCAAGGGGGGGTTGGACCTGCTGCCTCTGCCTACCCATGGGCTGCCCCCTGCAGCCCCAATACCTAATGGGCCTTCCACTAGGCCGCAGCCTGGGGGGTTTCCCAACCAGAGCTCCCCAGCTCCCTTAGCCTTCCCCCAGCCCTGCTCCACTCCGGGTCCCTTCTCTCAGCTCCCTGCAGCCAGGTCCCTCCCTCTCAAAGCTAGAGAGTCTCTCTCTGGCTTCTGGCCCCAGCCCTCTTATAAGGGCCAGCTGGGCCCTCACTAAGCCAGCCTCGGCCTGATTGAGGCGTGGCCCCCAGCTGAGGCTGCTTTCCCCAGTCAGCCGAGGCTTGCTGCTTTCCTCTCCCAGTCCCAGCCTCTCCCAGGGCTGATTTCAAGCCCCGAAGGGCAGGAGCAGGTGACCACCCCGCTACAAGGCCCCAGGAAATGTTTGGTGGAAGCCTGATTGACCTCTGGTGGGAGCCAGTCGCCTGGCTAAGCCACTGGACCCCAATGCTATAACTCTCCCCACTAGATTATATATACGGCTTTATTCTCAAGAAAGAGCAAACATGTTCTTTACCAAAAATACCTGCTGTCAGTTGCTAAATACATTAACATTTCCCATTGAACCGGGTCCTTTCCAGTGTAAATACTGACATCAAGCAAACAAAAATGATTCCGAATCCACACTCAGAACAATCCGGGGGGTCAGAGTTAAGGTTACCGGGCAGCGAGGAATATCCATCGCTGAAGACATCGCATTTGTTTGCTATGTTAGCAGCATCCGATTTACAAACGGCCTTCCCCATGAGTCTCCATGCTTTGTTAGTGCTTGGGTTTGGCAACGGGTAAAGTACATTGCAGTCTCCTAGAAACCTGGACTGGGTTCAAAAAAGTTTTCTTTATTTGTCTGTGGAATATAAAAGAAACTCACCCGGAAATTTATGAGCCAGACCAGGGTTCTTCCAAGGGCAAGATCCCATTCCCCTCAGAGACACAGCTCAAGAACCTGGCCAAGTCCTTTCTAACTCTGCTGGCTTGGGACCAGACTTGGGGATTTAAGGCCACTATCAAGTTAGAGAGGTGGGGAGCATCGCTCTGAATGGAAAACCTTAGCAAGGGGTGGGGCTGAGGAATCAGCTTGTGTGGAGAGACAATCTGTCCTGCTCCGTGGACCTGGCCAGGTGGGGAGAAGATATGATGATGACTAGGGAGCGGGTTGCTGGATCTGATGCCATGGGAAGCAATGGCGAGTCCTGGCCCCCAGCAGGCCGGCTGTCCATCGAGGGGCGCGTTAGTGGGACGGGTGATAAGCAGTGTGACTGTCCCAAGTGGGTCAGCTGCCCCCCATCAGTGAATAGTCCCGATATGGTCCCTATATGGCCCCCAGCACCAGAGCATCTGAGCACCTCGCCACCTTGAATGTATTACCCCTGGTGAGGCAGGGCCGGGCGACTATCCCCATTGGGCAGATGGGGACCAGGAGCTCAGGGGGACTGATTTGTAAAGGGATTTAGGTGCCTAACGCCTATTGAAATCAATGGGAGGTGCCTAAATATCGGGCTCCAAGGGTATGTCTAAATTGCAGTGTAAACCCAGGGTTTGAACCCAGGCCTGTCTACACACAAATCATGCTAACCCAGGGCTCAGAGCCGGGGGGTGGAGGGTCTGAGCCTGGACCCAGGGTTCAAGCCCTGTTGCTTTGCACCTGTAGCAGCATCTCCTCTGGACTCCAGCTCTGGGAGTCTGTCACAATCCCACAGGCCGACGTTCTTTGTCCTCCCATCCTGCACCGCGAGCCCAGGGCTAAAGCGGCCACATTTTGGGAGGGCGCTAAGACATCTGGGATATGGGTGGTTGGACTCGGGCCTGCAGAATGCCGGGTAGCTGCCGGAGCCCCAGGTGGGTATCCAGGGTTCAACTCCTAATCTGGGGCTGAACCAAACTGTAACCCCTGTGTCTGATGGAAACCACTTCCAGCCAGGGGGTGCGGCAGCCCCCCGGCGCCTCCAGCTCCAGCACCCCTGCAAATAAGTGAAGATGCTCAAGCCCGAAGTCAACAAACCCAGGGGCTGCTAACTTGAGTTCGACCACCCGTGGGCTTACACTGCGGGGTGGACGGACCCTCAGGGACTTATCCAAAGTCACACAGAGAGTTTGTGGCAAACCAAGGCATTGAACTGAGATCTCCCAAGTCCCGGAGTAGTGCTCTAACCAGTAGGCAACGCTTCCTTTCTGGAGGGGGGCATGATGTGACAGAATGGGGAGTGACAAAGTGCAGCTCTGCTCCACCGGCTCCCAGCTGGCCTACGGTCTGTTAGGGAGCACCGCCGACTGGTGTAAGTTAGAGCAGCCCCCAGACATCTCCAGCTCATGCTGGGGACAGAGCCGCTGCAGCACGTGAACCAGGGATCCAGGACCATGTCGCTGGCAGCCCTACGTCTGTCCCTTGTGCTGAGCAAATTTGGGCAGGAGAAGAGAACTGTCCCCGTCACACTGACGCTGCCTGGTTCCCTCCCCCATCCACGCCACTCCCCAGATCGCTTTGCTGCCCCGATGTGGTTAATGGCAAACGAACACATACAATGTGTTAAGAAACCACATTCCGGCGGGAGGAAAAAGGCAGGAGTTTATAAACAAACGCTGAAGGTGAATGGGAGCCACAGGAAGTCAGTTATTAATTCAGGCAAGACATTTGCCCCTTTGATTTCCTGTAATAGTGAGTTTATGTAAAGGGGGGAAGGGTGGAGGCAGTTTGCCTTAGCAAGCGGGGGAGGGGGGATAGTTGGGGAGCTTGCGGTGGGGTGTGGGGGCTGGGTAAAAGCTAGGACTGGGGCTGAGGTGAAATCACACTGAACCCTGCGCCGAGCATTTAAACTGGAGGCTGGAGGCTTGTCTGGAAGATGCTTTAGCCAAGCACAAGCTATTGGGCTCAGTCCAGGGGCCAGTGGGTGAAACCGAGGGGCCTGGGCTGGACAGGTCGGACTGGGTGGCCTCCTGGTGCCTTCTGGCTTTAACTCTGTTAAGCTGCGAAACGCGGGGTTCCATCCCCACTCTACTTCCCACTGACTCTCAGCCTCAAGCGTGAACCCCGAACCCAGCCTTGGCCTGGCTGCGTCTCGCCAGAGCTGCCATGGGGCGTCCCGTGACAAGCGCTCAGCTCCCAGGGGGGGTGTTTCTCGCTCTCACTCACCAGCCAGCGGGTCGGGCGCCACCCTGGGATCCCAGACTCCCTGTATGACCTCGAGCAAGGCGCTGTGTGCCGCCCCTGCTGCAGGGCGGGCGCTGCGGGTGACTGCACCCTCACTCAGCCGCACTCCAGCCCTCCGACCTTAATGCATCCAAAATATTCTGGGCACTATTATGCCATTTGCTGCCCTCACCCCGATCACCCTGCTGGGGTGGCCTCCCCCTGCCCCCACCCGGGGCCAGGTCTGTGTAGATGGTGAGCTCTTTGGGGCAGGGACTGTTGGTGCAGCGCCTAGCGCCGGGGGCCCTGCCTACCCCCGACTGAGCCATCCTCAGCCGGTGTTGGCTCATCAAGGATTGTGCTGGAAGGCCCAGGCACGCTTAGATTAGGGGGCATGGCTTGATGACAGCAGGCAGGCTGCCCCGTCTGTCACTCATGCCTCTGACACACCCATTTTTTTATCATTTTCTGTTTCTTCCTCCCCCAAAAGCCTGGTTTTGCATGTTCAGATTTGCCTGGTTCACATGGTCAGAGCAGGAATCAGCTAAAACTGGGGTAACCCCTGGCACTCCCACAGCCCCGGCCTTGAGAGGGGATCAAAGCGCCTTCTAAATATTCACCAGTAAAATCTCACCACAGCATTGCAAGGCAGATGGCCCTATTCTCACATTATACAATGGGGAAACTGAGGCACAGGGAGGGGAAGCCACTTGTCCAGGATCAGGCAGAGAGTCGGCAGGTCAGGATCAGAGCCCAGCTCAGCCTCCCAGTTCTGCTCCTAAGCAAGTCCATGCCTGTCCCTGAGAATCAGCCGTTTTGCTGCACACATGAAAGGAGGCCGGTGTCCCCGTCACCCTCTCATTTGCCTGCTGGTGGCAGCAGATACCCTGCATGTGCCCTGCTTGTGTACTTTGTGTGTGTGGGTGTGCGTGTGTGTGTGTGTGCGCGCACTATGCACTACAGGGTGCAGGGTTAGACACAAGAGGAAATCCCGAATCACTCAGAGCACCAGTGGAATCAGCTGAGCTCTCGTCACGTCCAAGTTTCCTTTCTCCATTGTTGTTCTGGCTGCTCTTGACCCAGTGAACATCAGCCCTCCCCGTCTGATCAGAGTCGCAGCCGGGGCTCGGCCGAGGCTGCACGCAGGCCGCACACTGCTGCATGGGGCGGGTGTGTGGTCATTCCTCCTTGACCAGCCCTAAGCTTTTTCCAGCCAGAGGAAATGTTGCAATCAGGAGACACTCTGACCCCTCCACTACCAGGCCGGGGCTGGAGGGGGAATGATCTGGCCTGAACCTCGCTTTCAAGGCTGGGCTGGAAGCACTTCTTGGAAAAGCCCTGAGAAGGGGGAGCGCTCCAGAGCGGAGAGGGGCTGAGCCCCACCTCCCAGCCACTCCCCCGGCTTCAATTGGCTGGACGGTAAATAAATAAAAGGGAATTAAATAAACAGAGGCAAGTTGGTTTATATAATCACTGGTACAGTTTGTACTGGAACGCTGCACGGATTAGAGAGCTGGCACCGGCTGCGGGTCATTAAACAGCCGGGCTCAGCCCTCCCCCTGCAATGGAGCGAGGTCTCCTGGGCCACCTCTCCCATAGGCCCCGGCTGCTGCACCCATAAAAGCGAGACAACTATTTATCTAGCCGGGTACTTTTTAACAAGCAACCTTGGGCAGGTGGAGGGGGGCGCAGACTTCGCCCCAGTCACGCTCGGGTCCTGGCATGGGTGCCAGTCTGGGAGGGCCGGCCAGCACCCAGCGGCGATGAGGGAGTGAAGGGGGAAGGGGGCAGCTAAGTGGCCAAGAGATGGGTCCAGGCGGAAACCCCGGGTGCAAACAGCTCTAATCCCTGGGAGCTGGATCCACCTTCCCCTGGCAACCCCTGTAATGCCCCTTGGCGTGAGAAGAGACAGCCAGGCTGGCACAAGGGGAGACTGCACTGAGGCTGCTGGGCACCAGCCTAGTGGCACCACACAGGGTCTCTCTCCATCCCGGCCTGGATTCTGCAGCCAAGGAAGGGACTGGGGGTGACCTCCACATCAGTCCCCATCTCAGCAATGAACAGAGCCAGAATCCCGGATCCCAACAGCCCTGCAGGCCAGATTAGAACTTCAGGGCAGGAAAATGCCTGGGAGCCTTCCAGGGCACGGGAAAGCCCCCCACTTGCCACGGGGCCAGGCCCGAGGGGCACTTGCAGAGCTGGGCATGGGGCCAGCCTGCGTCCCCTAGCAGAGCCTGGAACGGGAACAGGCGGGTGCATGGAGGAGCCCAGGCGAAGCTGCTGCCCTGCAGGCGGTGCGGTGGAGGCAGGCCCAGGCAGGCCTGGCAGACAGGCAGGGAGGCTAATGAGCGGGCACTGGTGTGCCGGACCTGTGCTGAGCTAGTGAAGGATTCGGTCCCAGGTGGCACCTGAGCTGGGCGCGTTGCAGGCAGGAGGCACAGGGGGGTGGTAGTTAGAAAAATAAAGACAAACATATTTTGCAGGCAGCCTTTTATTTTTAGCCACAGCTCTGAGGAAAACCCACCTTGGAATTTCTGACTGGCGCTCGGAAAGCAGAGCCGGAGCTGGGCCCGGGCCGTGTGACGCTGCCAGCTGCCCGGTTTGGGGGTGTGGGGGGCAGGGATGGGGAATGGCCCCCCTTTCGCCAGCTGGTGACTGGCAGAGGCAGCCTAGGGAGCTGCGCTGCGTGTCTGGCAGCCGCAGGGGCAGTGAATCTGAGTTCTCGTGAGGAGGGCGGCTTAGCAGAGAGGCCAAGGGCTTGGAGACCGAGCTCCCCCCTCAGTCCTAGCTCAGAGCCAAGGCACCGTGAATCGGGCACCCGCCCTGACGCAGCGGAAGGTGCCAAGTATCTTTGGGCCAGAGCCGGCGCCTGCTCTGAACCAGGAGGGTGTCTGGGCATCTGCTGTGCTCTGCGGGCACCTTGAAGTGTGGCATCTAACTCTGGGGGTCTGGGCACGCGGGGCCCTGGGATTGTGCAGGCCCCCTCAGAGCCCCATGCGCTGCCCATGGAGAGCTCTGGGGCGCCGAGATCTTTCCCGGGTGGCCTGGCAAAGACAGAAGCCAGCGCCTGCCAAAGCAGCAGGCTCGTGCATGTCACGGGACTTTCAGGGGCCAGCTACAAGGAGTTACCCGGGGTGGCTGGGGGGCAGGAGGGGACCCGGGTGCCAGGCGGGACCTGTGCTCTGAAGCAAGGCAGCATCGGGGAGGCCTGCGAGCCGACTTATTTGTTCCGGTGTCTATTACTCAGCGCCTGGCATATGGGATAAAGGTCACTTCCCGTGGGCGCAGCTTTCGGCTGCGATCACTAGGAACCTTTTCAAACTCTGATTCCTCCAAGTTCAGGCCCCCGGCAGCAGCCCCCTGCTGCCCCCTGCAGGCCGCCCGAGCCCCAGAGGACGGGGGGCCATGGGCTGCGGGCGGCTAAAGCTGGGACTGCCCATAGCAAGTGGCACCTGAAGGGCTGTGCCCGGCCCTGGGCAATGGGGACGCGTTGCTATGGCCTGCAGAACTCAAGGGGAGCTGCTGGCACTCGAGCCCTCCGAAAAGCAGGCCCGAGGGGGCTGGAGCCCTGAGGTGACTCTAGGCAGAGCACAGGGCAGCTCGGGGCTCTGGGCAGCTGGAGAGAAAGGCTGAGCTGGAGTCAGGGCAGCATGGGAGGAAGTGGGCTCATGCCAAGCATGAGATCGAGGATTTGGACGTAAGAGGGTGGGGGACCAGCACGCAAATGAAAGGCAGTGAACTGCTCCGTAGCTAAGGCTTGACTCAAAGCAGAATCTTCCAGCCCCGGCCTGTCCCGGGGAGCAGCTGCCTGTCTGCTTCTTCCAGCAGTTTGTTAATCTTGGGTCGCCCCTCAATGAACAAACATAAAGCTGGCGCTTTCCCAGGGTCCTTGGTCCCTAGGGCCCCCGGTCAGATAAGCAGCGGTGGGAAAAGGTTCGCCCCAGCAGGTGCAGACGTCCTGAGCAGTGGGTGAGAACATTGGGTCAGCCAGAGTCAGCATTTTGGTTAAAGGTATTGGGTCCTTTCAGGCTCTCCTCTGTACAGAGAGCTCCTCGTTAGCATCCCAACTATACATATACAATGATGGGGTCTATCTTAGCTGTCACCACTCGCAAAAGAGATCTTGGAGTCACGGTGGCTAGTTCTCTGAAAGCCTCCACTCAACGGATGTCAAAAAAGCAAACAGAAGGTTGGGAATCGTTAGGAAAGAGATAGATAAGAAGACAGACAATATCATGTTGCCTCTTTATAAATCCATGATACGCCCACATCTCGAATACTGTGTGCAGATGTGGTCGCTCCAGCTCAAAAAAGATATATTGGAATTGGAAAAGGTACAGAAAAGGGCAACAAAAATGATATGGAAAATGGTCTGGAACAGCTTCCGTATGAGGAGAGATTAATAAGACTGGGACTTTTCAGCTTGGAAAAGAGACGGCTAAGGGGGATATGACAGAGGTCTATAAAATCATGTCTGGTGTGGAGAAAGTAAATAAGGAAGTGTTATTTATTCCTTTTCATAACACAAGATCTAGGGGTCACCAAATGAAATCAGTAGGCAGCAGGTTTAAAGCAAACAAAAGGAGGCATTTCTTCACACCACGCACAGTCAATCAGTGGAACTCCTTGCCAGAGGATGTTGCGAGGGCCAAGACTATAACAGGGTTCAAAAAGGAACTAGATAAATTCACGGAGGACAGGTCCATCAGTGATGATTAGCCAGGATGGGCAGGGATGGTGTCTCTAGCCTCCGTTTGCCAAAAGCTGGGAATGGGCAACAGGGGATGGATCATGTGATGATTCCCTGTTCTGTTCATTCCCTCTGGGGCACCTGGCATTGGCCATTGTTGAAAGACAGGCTACTGGGCTAGATGGACCATTGGTCTGACCCAGTATGGCCGTTCTTATGTTCATCAGGCATATACGGGAAGCAGTAGCTAATGGATGGCCTGTGTTCACTGTATTTGCTGCAATACATCGGCAGCAAAGCAGTAAAGCTGGAGTAAATTATACCCTTAAGCTCAAAGCCTGCCACTTAGCTACCCAAGCAAAGCATCCATCAATGCGAAACACTCGCACAACAGACAAACAGTGCAAGGTGATGTTCACTGCCTGGGGGAGGGGAGGGAAGAGGAGGGTTGTGCTCCAGAAAAGCACCCGCTCGTTGCACCAGCTCCAAACCCAGAAGTCCAGCGGGACCCACTCCTCTGGGTCTGTATGTCCAGGACTGGTCGGGGGAGAGGGTCCTCTGAGAGGAAGACGTTACCGTGCACATTGGGCATAAGGTCACTTGTTTCATCTGGAAATGCTGCAGCCGTTTAACCGAACCCTCCCTTCCATTAAACCGGCGCGGCTCTGGGCACACACTGGGACTCCGCAGAAGCCTCTCGTTTGAGGCCTGATGGGAATTTTCCCACGCTCCCTATTGCCAGACAGGAGCTGTGAAATGAATCGGATCAAGGTGGACTTCTCCAGCCAGACATCCACCAGCCCCGTGCTGCACAAGGCCTGGCTCCTGGCAGGTGATTCACCCGTCTACAGGAGACAGGCACATTTCCACTGGGAAATCCCGCAGGACAGCAGTGGGGGATGCCGGGCATCAGAAGCATTGGGTGTCTTGCTAAAGGATCTGCTGCAGCTCAGCTGTAAGATATGAGCTGCCCTTAGGAACCACTGATCAGGCAGGTCCCTTCTGACCTTGAAATAGAACCCGCTCAGCCTGCCCCGCACGGGTGCCAGGATTCCCCACCCCCGGCCCTGGGGCGCCCCTGCCTGGCGGGGGATGGTACTTCACTCCAAGGCTTCACCCCCAACTTGGGAGCCCTGGCTCCCAAAACTCCACCTCACCTTAGACGGCTGCAGTTTTGTGTGTTCCTGTGCTGCCACCTAGTGCCCGCCCAGTGCAATGTGGGATCGCTGCTGGGGCCAAGCCGGCCAGATTGCCAGCCTAAGACAAAGCTACAGCAGGGGAGATTTTCCTGCATGCTTTTCATTTCGGGCTGCACCAAACAAGCCGGTATGTGCACATTTCTCTTGGGTGATGCCCTTTGCCCAGTGCCAGTCCCCCCAGCTGAGCGCCACGCTGCCACGTGCGTTTCTCAGGAACCCAGTGCAAACGCTTCCGCCGAAGTGCTCGTAATAGCCCCTTGTTTGCCAAGGGGCTTTGCCTCCTTCCTGACTTGGAGAAAGTGCTTTTGTTTAGGGCAAACGAAGAGGCTGCCTGGCCTTGCCCCCTGCACCCTCCCAGGGGTCTCAGACATGCCCCCCGGCTCGCTGGGTTTAGGGTTGGTACCAGCTCTGTGGGAAAGCTTTCCTGGGAGCCCCTTGTTAAAGGATTGGCAGCATGTCTCTGAGCAAACGCCACGATAGCATCTAGCTGCAAACCCAGCTGGGTTCCTCGGTTGCACTCCGGTAACCCGGGACTACTGGTTTCCATTCCTGGCTGTGCCCGGCCAATGCCTCTCCGGGGCTCATCATCCCCAGCTGTGAAATGGGGAGAAAGACACCGCTCACCCGTCCCATGGGAGTGGCTGAATGGGAAGCCCCCTGAATGGTGCTAGCCACAGGGCAAAGGATTCTCACTGATAAATCACCCTGCCAGGGCCAAGAGTTCACACTGGGGGTGGTAGAAGCTCTGGGCCTGATTTTCGGCCTTGCGGATACAACACAATTAGCAGGGGATCTTGTCTCCCTCTCCCCTGCCCTAGCAATGCCAGCAGCCTCAGAGCCAAGAGAGATGCTCCTTTAGCTCAGGCAGCCACATACTGGGGTTTTGGTGCTGACTGTCCCAGGTTCAATCCTTGCTAATGACCCCATTGCTGTCTCTGTATGTACGCAGCCATGGTTTGTCCATGGATGCTGCAGGAGCTAAGCACCTTTGAGAATCAGGCATCCTGACTCCCCTCCAGAAAAGATCATGGATACTATCGTCTTAACATCTTATTACGAGGGGTCTGCCAAAATCGCGGCTGTGAAAAATCACATCACAGACCTTGAAATCTGGTCTCCGGCCACTCAGCTCTGAAGGCAGAGCAGAGAGCAGCGGCTGCTGGCTGGATGCCCAACTCTGAAGGCATCTGGGATGGCTGGGGGGGCTATAGCCACCCCAAAATTCACCTTAGCCCTCTCCCCCATAGCCACCCCTCCCAACACAAAGGTCACACATTGCACAGATACTTCTCTGCTGCTGCTGGCGGTGCCGCTGCCTTCAGAGCTGGGTGCCCGACTAGCAGCCGCCGCTCTCCAGCTGCCCAGCTCTGAAGGCAGCGCCCCACCAGCAGCACCCGCCTTGTGTCCCTGCCCCCTAGGGCCCACTGTCCAGGGCAGGTGGAGGGTCTGGGGCTCCCCACAGCAGCGTGGACTGACCCGGGCTCCTGGGCCCCATCCCCCCACAGTTGCTGCTCACCGAGGGCTCTGTGGCTGCAAGGATCCGCTGCAGCCCTGAAGCCTTGTGACAAAGTGGGGGGTTTTCTTGGGGTTTGTTGTGTTTTCCAGTGGGTTGCATGCAAAGGGGGTGGGACTCCATGTCCCCGGGTGTTACTGGTTTAACGAGGGGAGGGGAGAGGGAGTTTGTTGGTACACAGGACTGGAGAGGGACTCGGGACCCCGGCCGATGGCCTGGAGGATGGAGACCCCAGCGACTGGTGACCTGGTGACCTGGAGACCCTGCTCAGGAGTCACAGCCGGTTCTGGCCAGTGGGAGGACAATGGGCTGCGAAGAGAGGACCCCGTGACCTGACCAGCTGATTCCAGCCCGAGAGGGGCTGAGAGGAGAGGAGACCCAGGCCTTCCTGTTTACGACCCTGTTTACCTGGAGAGAAGACAATGGACAGAGGCGGGGCTTGGGGCCGGGGATATCAGAGGCCCAGCTGGGAAGCAGGGGGGGCTCTGGGCTGGAGATGGGGAGCAGGCAGAGCCCACCTGGCTGCAGGGAGACTGGGATGTGCTGGGCTGAGGGAGGCCAGGCCTGAGGCCCCTGAGAGTTTCCTGTGCTGTGTTCAACTCTCAACAACCCCTCCTGTTTTACGCTGGCTGAGAGTGACTCCGGTCTAGAGAACAGGGTTGCATCAACCCCTTCGGGGGTGAGGAGGCCCAGGGGGTCCGGAGCGCGTGGACTCCCTGAGGGGGCCCATGGCGAGAGACAGACGTGCTAAGGCTCAGAGAGGTGCGGCTCCAGGAGGTGGGGGGGCCTGACCCCGAGAGAGAGTGGCCCCCCCATTGAAAGGGGCACCCCCCCACGGACTGCACGGGGCCATGAGTGGGCACGATCTGTGAGTCCGTGACAAGCCCCAAGCCAGGGAGACAGCCTCCCAGTGGCCCCCTCGGAGCGGAGCATCACCTGTTACCAGTTCACCCGGAGTGGGGTCCTTAGCACAGCTCAGGGAACAAGCAGCCAAACACTGGGATAATTTTCCGCTGGCTCACACAGCTCGTTATTTCTCTGCAGTCTTTCCCTGCAGAAAGCATCCGGCCATTTCCTACGAAGGGGGTGGGTGGGGGTGTGTGGCAGGAGAGGGAGAGATTCTGGGCTAGTGAGGCTGGCAAAGTGCCCCAGTGTCAGATGGGTGAGGGGAAAGCAAGAGAAATGAATTTGGGGCCCCCAGAATACATGGGTCAGGCTCAGAGCTCAGTGCTGGCCCCTCCCGAGGAGGAAAGGAAGAGAGATGGCAGGCTCGCCTGCGCGGGAAAATGAATCTGGATCACGGTCCGGTTGTGACGATGCGGTTCTGGCGGGACCCAACTGAGAGTGCCAGTTCAGGACAAATCACTCAAACAGGGCAGTCACAGCCCTAGGCTGGGGTTTTTCCACCTCTAAGGTAAACCAAACCAGCCAGACAAAAAGGACTTTGGTTTCACCCCACTGGCTAACCACAAGTCACACAAGCAATTTCCTTAGACACTCCAGTCTCCCAGTATCACCACCAGTGCACTCATCCTGGGGATAAATGGTTATGAAAACCAACACCCCAATAAAAGAAAAAGGTTCTCTTGATCCCAAAGAACCAAGCCCCAGACCCAGGTCAATATACACATCAGATCTTACCCACAAATCACGCTGTTGCCAATCCTTTAGAATCTAAAATCTAAAGGTTTATTCATAAAGGGAAAAAGGTAGAGATGAGAGCTAGAATTGGTTAAATAGAATCAATTACATACAGTAATGGCAAAGTTCTTAGTTCAGGCTTGTAGCAGTGATGGAATAAACTGCAGGTTCAAATCAAGTCTCTGGAGAACATCCCCCGCTGGGATGGGTCATCAGTCCCTTGTGTAGAGCTTCAGCTTGTAGCAAAGTCCCTCCAGAGGTAAGAAGCAGGATTGAAGACCAGATGGAGATGAGGCATTAGCCTTAAATAGGCTTTTTCAGGTGTAAGAGCCTCTTTGTCCTCACTGTGGAAAATTACAGCAAAATGGAGTCTGGAGTCACATGGGCAAGTCCCTGCATATTTGCTGAGTTACAAGGCATATCTGCCTTCTCTCCATGGGTTAATTGTGTAGTTGATGGTCCTTAATGAGCCATCAAGCAGGCTAGTCAGAGCTAATACCAACTTGTCTGGAATGTTTCCAAAAACACAGCACAAATTTGAAATACAGACAGTATAGATTCAATACTCATAACTTCAACTACAAAATGATACACAGACATACAGACAGCATAATCATAACCAGCAACCCATAACCTGGTCTTAGACACCTTATATGACCCCTTTTTACATAAGATTTGGTGCCACTGCAGGACCTTGGTTGCAACCCATGTTCTATATGGTCCCAGTTTATATCAATAATGTCACACCGGTGTGAATTGAAAGCACAGTAGCTATTCCAGAATAAATCCACGTGTGGACAAACCTGGAGAGGGAGCTCAGGGGAGACAACCAGCATGCACCGCCTGTCCCAGGTGGATGTGGGAACTTGCCTCCACCAGGCAGGGAGAGCAGATGTGACCCCTGGAGAGAACATCTGGCCTGCACTAGAACCCGGGTGGTGTGGGGCTGAGCTGGGCTAGAGAGGAGCCAAATGGAGCAGGCAAACAACTGCTCAAGCGATCAGCAAACCAAACAGCACCTGCACCTGGCCCTGCCCGAGCAGACTCCATCCCTAGATCTCAAAGCGCTGACCTGGGGAAATCGAGGCACAGGGGGAGGAAGGGATTGTACAGCAAGTCGGAGCAGAGCAAGACTCGAATCCGGAGTCCGTCCCCGCAGCTCCTGCTCTTTCCAGCCAGGCTCCGTTCACAGCGTCTGTTGCGTTCCTCTCAGGAGTGCCTAGTAAAAGGGTGGGGGGGGGGGTGAGCGCAGACCCACGCTCAGGCTAGTCCAGTGCCCTGCCTCTGTCACCCGAGCACAGATCAATGATCTGTCTACTCCGGCCTCCTGCCTCCTCAGGTACTGGCATAGGCCAATGGCCCATCTACGCTGCTCTCCCGTCTCCTCCTTCACCTGCCCCAGGGCTCACACTCAGCTGGCGCAGCCCAGGGCCGGGTGCCAGCCCCTCTTTCCTGCCAACTGCGTAGTCTCCAGAATGGAAAGCTTTCATCTGAAAGCAAAACTGGGTCTCTAGGCGGAGACCACATGGAACAATGGCTGGGAGAGGTGTGAACCGGCCCCTTGTCTCCCTGGGGGCTGGCTCAGCCAGACTCATGCTGACATTTAACTATTTCACTGCTCGTCAGAGCCTGTCGGAAAGGAGAGGGAGGGGCAAATTGGGAGGATCTGCCCAATCCAGTGTGTGGCACAGCTCCTTACGGCACCCTGAGCGAGGGGGCTTACGAGACACCACCCCTTCCCCATTTCCCTTCTCGCTGAGCTGGGCATATCTGAGACCCCACCCCCACCCCCTCAAAGTGGGGCTAATAGAACGGATCCGAAAATGCAGGGATGGGGTTGTGGGGTTGTGTCCACTTTCCTTCCAGCACCAGAATATTTTCCAGCCGAAGCCCCAGATGTGGGGGGGTTGTTTTCCAATGAAAAGTCGGGAATGCCCCCAGGCAGCTGATGCCTTTTGCCAAAATTTAGTCGAAAACCCAATTTTCTGTCCAATAATTTTGGCAGAAAAGTCACTGACCAGCCCCAGTCGCCAGGAGCCCAGGCGAGCCCGGGGCGTCTGGCCCAGCTAAGGGGGAGCTGAGCTCGGAGAACCGGGTGGACGGCACATAGCCCTGAAGGGGTCAGAGCTTATTCCATGGGCACAGCTTGAAAGCCCAGGGCTTGTTCTCAGTCTGGCCCCGGCCCCACAGAGACCCAGACTGGCCATTTCTTGCAGGTTGCTTGTGTCCAGCGACTCCATGACCCTGCCTCTCCCACGTGGGGTGAGACAGAGGCCCCAGGACGTCCGCCCGCAGGAATCGGGGCCTGCAGCAGACAGGGCCTGACAAGCGCAGCTGGACTCTGGCCGGCCGCCTGGTGGTACACTGCCCGACTGCTGGGAGGAGTCTCTGAAGCATTTACTGCAGTAGCTCTGCTGCCCGCTGACTCCCAGCCCGGTTCCTGGGTGGCCCCAGCTTTGCCTCACTCCAGGTAACCTGGCTCTGACCCTCGGCTCCGATTCCTGAATTTGGCTCTGACCCTGGCCTCTGACCCTCAGCTCTGATTACGGACTGCTGCCTTCGGCTCTGGCACCGGCCCTCCAACTCCAGCTCTGACCCGGGGCTTATGTTCCTGGCTACCAATTCCTGCTCCAACCACTAGGCGCGACTGCCCGCGTACCGTCTCTGACACCCGTACCTTTTCTCCAACTGTGGTCAGCAGCAGGTTCTTCTGGGAATGATGTAAAAACCACCACCGTGCTCCTAACTGTCCAAGACTCCTCTAGAGTGGGCATGCGTACCACGTTATTATTAGCTCACATTTATGTAGCCGTAGCACCGATCACAACCAGGTTGGACCCGTTGTGCTAGGTGCTGTACAAAAATATCACAAAGGACGCTATCTGCCCCCCTCTCCCAGCTGCTGTACAGAAGACATTCCAGTAGGGGGCTCCACCACACAGCCACAGCAAAGAACTAAGGGGCAATTTCACAAACACCCTGAATTACAGACTCTTTTCCTTATTGCAGCAGAGGCCGTTCCCAACTAGGGACATGAACATAGAGGGTCCATGTTCCAACAGATCCCAGAGGCCTCTGTCTGGTGCTGGGAGACGATGGTGGCGAGTTGGACAGGAAACGTTTTTCCCATCCCAGGAAAATTTCTGAGATTTCAAGAAATTTCCCATCCCCAACCGGGACAAAAAGTCCAAATCTTGAAAATTTTTCCCAACCGAAAATCTGAAAACAGTGTCCGTTTGGGCCAATCCAGCTGTTTTATTTCAATCACTTGGAAATCTTTCATTTCGATATTGACCTTTGTATAGTTACACGGTTTTTAAACCAGAAATTAACTTATATTGAAAAACCCCAAATTGTTTTGTACTGAAAAATGGAAAATGTTGTTTTGAAACTGTCCCGCTTTGACAATTTTAAGACTTTTTTTTCCAGATTTGCTTCCAAACTGGAAACTCGTCAGACCCAACCCTTCCTGCACAAAGCCTCGGTTTTGGCAAATCGGCAAAAACGTTTCATTGAAAACTTCCCGACCAGCTCTCCTAAGATGGTGTGTAGGAGGGGCCGTTGCGTGTGAGCAAAATCCCAGCCCCAGCTGCCTTCTGGTGTGCACGCTTAAAAAGGAGGTTGAAAAATTGGAAAGGATTCAGAGCAGAGCTGCAAGAATGATTTGAGGTCTGGAACACCTGCCGTACGGCGAGAGACCGAAGACGTTCAATGCAGTTCACTTATCCAAAAGAAGATGAAGAGGTGACTGAATCCTGAGGGTGATTAGTACTTCCATGGGAAGGGAATTTCTCAGAGCAGAGAGCTCTTCAATCCAGAAGACAACAGCAAACCAAGAACAAATAGCTGGAAGCTGAAGCTAGATGAATTCAGACTAGAAACAAGCGCCTGTCTTCTTAAAGTGTCTTGAATTAACTTTTGGAACAGCAAACCTGGGAAGCGGGGGCAGAGCTGGATGGACATTTTTTGTTGAAATGATTTTTCAGTGAAAAATGTCATTTTCATCAAAAGCAAAACATCTAGAAAAACACGTCAAGTTCGACAACATTTCAGTTCGGGGGGTGGGGGGGGAGATGAAAGAAAGTATTTTGATAATGTTGAAAAGTCCCGTTTGGACATTTTCAGAACAGACTGTTTTGTTTCAAAACTAATTTTGAAACACAATTCATTGATGTATAAACTTAAAAAAACCGTTGAAAAGGTTGAAAACAGAATGAAATGTTTCAATTTTATTGAAACAAAATGCGTCGATTGACCCAAATGGAAATTTGTTTTGCAATTTCATTTAGCAAGAAATTTTTGTTTGTTTGTTTGTTGTTCGTTTTCTTTCCCTTTCAGAATGGAATTTTTTTAAATCATGGAATTTCCCACAAAATGGAAAATCCAAATTCTCCATCACCCGAACTCTTTAAAACAAATTGAATGTCAAATATTCTCTCGCTCAACCACGAGATGTGGGCTTACTGAAGGAGTGTCTGGGTGAGCATTATCTGCCCTATGCTATGCTTGCAGGAGATCACAGCGACACCTTTGGGTTTTATAATCTATGAAACAATGAACATTTAAGCTGGTTGAATAATTCATTGCAAAAAAATATTCATTGTGGATTCTGGCACTTTTGCCATGGAATAAACTTCTCAGCTGTGGCTGCCCTGTCCGAGTGAGTGAGCTCTATTCATCTCAGTGAGTCCTTGTCAGTTAATTGTAGAATCGCTACTGTCAAGTCTGGATATTACCTGTCTGGAGAGCAGATCACACATCACTGAAGATGGTTGAAAGCTAAACACCTATTTTAGTAAAAAAAAAATAATTCAAAATCGCTTCTTGAAAATTTTCTTGGGAATGGATCCATTTTTTAATTTTCTTCTAGTGTTTTTTTTTAAATGTTATCAAAACAGCTCCATCACCATTTTTGGCAAATGCAGAATTTCTATCACCATTTCAATAATGTTTTAAATGTTTAATATGAAGAAAAGATGCATTTTTTGCTGAACACACACACAAAAGATCAGCAGCACAGAAAAGGTTTTGGAAAAATTATTTTCAAAATATTGATAATTTTTTTAACAATGTTAACTAGCTCAACACTGAGACAATGGGCCAAACTGGAGCAGCTTTACCTACAGGGACCTGTCTACTTGCAGCACAGTGCTGGTTTCATGTGCAGTGTGATCGGAAACTGATTTAGTCAAATTGGTGCAAAAGGTTCAGTTTAGTGTCAATGGATGAGGAAGAGGTTTAAGGTCACATGACATATGCTGCTCTTTAATTAAACCAGGGCCAGGCAAGGCCTAAGAGACAATGTCCAACTACCTATTGGGGGAAGGGATAGCTCAGTGGTTTGCGCATTGGCCTGCTAAACCCAGGGTTGTGAGTTCAATCTTTGAGGGGGCCATTTAGGGAACTGGGGTAAAAATCTGTCTGGAGATTGGCCCTGCTTTGAGCAGGGGGTTGCACTAGATACCTCCTGAGGTCCCTACTAACTTTCTACATATTTAGCTCCTTCTAATTATCACTTTCTGTGCATCTGAATTTCCAATCCGCATGCTATAGCAGGGTGGACCCCTGCTCTGGCCCTGAAGGGGTTAAAAACAGCCCTGGGAAGGGGCTGAGGCTCAGGGAAAGAGCCTTTAGGCTGGGCTGATTGGGGAAGTGGCTGCAGCTGGGGCCATGCCCCAAACTGAGCCCCAGCTGGCCCCTATAAAAGAAGGGAAGCCAGAAGCCAAGACAGTCTCTCTCTGCCTTCAGAGAGAGAAGGGCCTGGCTGCAGGGAGCTTGAGACGGGATACCTGAGTGGAGCAGGGCTGGGGAAAGGCAGAGGAGCTGGGGAGCTCCAGCCTGGAAAGCCCCAGGCTTCGGCCTAGCGTTGGGCTAACAGGTACTGGGGGTTACAGGGGGCAGCCCAGGGGTAGGCCAAGGCAGCAGGTCCGAACCCTCCTTGCCTGTGATGAGTGGCTGACACTGCAGCCTGCCCCAGGGCGTGGGGCTAGACAATGCCTGGCAGTAGCCTGATACTGAGGCAAGGTGGGGATAGAGGGTGGGGGTTCCCTGAGGAGGGGAAGCCCTGAGAGAATAGGGGTTACTGCCAGGGGGCAGCACCCCCATGTAAAAGGGCACCGGGTCCAGGGAGGGACACGGGGGGCCTGAGGACAGGTGGATCACCAGCCTGCAGAGGGCGCTCCAGCGCTGGAACAGAGCTAATTCCCAGAGTCACCAGCAGGAGGCGCCGCGGGAGTGAGTCTGACCCATCTACCGCGCCTATAAGGGAGGCTCATGTTCCACAGCTGGATGCTTGAATTAGCCCCTGGGAGCATAGGAATGGGCATTCGCTCACCATGGTGCTGATCAGAGCTTCCCAAAGCAGGGGCTGGGCACCTCATTCACCTCAGCACGTTAAGGAGGGTGGCTAGTTTCTCATCACAGTTGCCTCAGGGTAAAAGCAGGAGTAACTCTGCTGAAATTGATGGAGTGGCTCCACCTCTACGCTGGTGCAACTGAGATCAGAATCCAGCCCTGTGCACGCACACATAGCTGGGCCAGGCCTTCTGACCAGAGTGTGGCAGGGGCGCTGGCCTGGCACTTGATCTATGAGGGAGGTCTGTATATCTAGCTCCCTCCTGCCCACACACCCCCCCCCATCCTTCCATCTAGCAGGGAAACGAGGCCAACTTCAAAACACCTGGCGATAAATAACTCATGCAGCCCCATGCGCCTCCCCTTCAAACAATCCCTAACCCCCAGAGCGCCCCTGCTCTGCCTTTGGCTCCTTGCTCACGACCGCTGGCGGTTTGCAGCACCTTCCGCTCTGCCTCTGCCACCAGGATCTAAAGTAAACCCTGCTGCTGCTGCTGCTGCTGATGCTGATGCTGCTCAGGGGCCACTGGGGAGCGAGCTGGTTTGGAATTTCATTGCGCTGCACAAACCGGGGCAAGAGAGATCAAAGGAAAACAGCCCATCTCGGAAGAACTGCATGAGCGAGCCAAGGAGCTGCTAGGCAGCCGAGTGAGGGCTCCGGTTTTGTCTCTGCAGGTGGGTATCCGAGTAGTTATTTAATCAGTAGCAGCATGTGCGGTTTAGCTCCAAAGCTGAACCCAGTTGGACGCTGCGGCTGGATTATGATTAGCACCACCCACCCCACTCGGCACAGCATCCCTTGTAACGCTGCACCCGGGGAACAGACCCTAGGGCCCCCTGGGCCTCGAAGCCAGTGCTGCAGGGCCCCATCAGGGCCTGGACACTCTCTGGGCCTGTTTCCCCTCTCACCCATTGTCTGTTTAGGCCATCAGGTCTTTGGGGCAGGGCTTGTCTCTCTCCACATGTGTGGGCAGCACCTAGGAGAAAGTTCTTCTGATTCCTAGATTCCTGCCTCAAGCCCATTCCTGCTGGCTGAGTGAGAGCGTCGGTTTCAGACGGAGACGTTCAGTCCTGATTGAAGGGCCCCAAGAGACGGAGAACCCACCGCTTCTTTTCCAAAGTGACGTCAGGCGCTAGGAAACTGCAAGGAGAGTGTCACCCAGCAGGGGGCGCTGATGTCACTAACGGGCTTCTCAGCTGATCTCGTTCAATCGGTCTAACTTTCTCGAGTAGAGGCGGAGTCAGTAGGTCCTACTGTAATGTGTAAATATCAACGATCATGTGTAAGGTGACCCAGCTGGCCCCATTCTGGGGAGTTACTCTGGATCCACAGCAGAGTCCAGCATCCGCTGGTCTAGAGATTGCAGCAGATCACCCCGGTAGCGAGAGACCTGGGAGTTAGCTGCTTACGCTGGTGTGTGGCTGTGGCTTTTTCTCCTTATCCTTCCTGGCATTCTGAACCGACAGCTCCCCTGGACCATCGACAAGTGCTGACTCCATGCTCGTGGGCTACTATTGCCGGCTGGGGCCAGCATCCCCCGTGTCACACGGCATTCTGCTCCGAAGAGCCAATGCCATAGCCGTCCTTGGATCTCCACGTACGGCACCGAAAAAAGGGAAATTATTGACGAGGCCTCGCTGTGATTTGGGATCCGGCTCCCTGCACCAGCTGCTGGAGCTTTGCTCTGGGGACTTCTTGTCATGAGACAACTCGGGTGTATTTTTAGCCTGGTAATTCATAGCTACCTGCAGGATCATTAATTCTCTTCTCCATCAGGCAATCCGTCACTCACTGTATCGCTGGCAGAGAGATCTGCCGCAGAAGCTGTACATAGTACTGGTGAATGATCCGAAAGCCTATAGCCAAGCCCTTCTGAACGCTGGGAGATTTTGGACTCCAGACCTGGCTTCTGATTCAGACAGAGCAATGATGATTGTTAATGCGGTGGTAGCACCTATGGGCCAGCCGAGTGCATGACCCATTGCGCTAGGGGGTGTAGAAGCATAGGGTACAGCTGCACTGCAAAAAACACCCCATTTCACTGAATCTCAGCGCTCGGGTTTGCTGACTTGGGGTCTCAGGCTCATGGGGCTACAGACATGGCTAAAAATAGCCATGGAGATGGTGGGTTTGAGCCTCGCTGGGTTTCCGAGCCCGGGCTGCAGCCCGATGGGGAATGGCTGCATGGCTATTTATAGCCCGAGCCCCATGATTTTTTCTCTCTTTTTTCCCCTCCACGTTTGGCAGCTCGATGCAGGAGAGCGAACGGCTGGGCTTGCAGCTAAGGCAAACTGGGGGCCTGATTCTGAACTCAGTTACTACAGCGTAAAGCTGGAATGGTGCCGCTGAAACAAATGGGATTACGTCAGATTTACACCAGAGTAACTGAGCTGAAAAGCTGGCCCAGGCTAGGGTGGTTCAAGTCCCAGTCCTGAGACAGGATTCCTGCTGGCGTCTGGGCAAGGGCTTTAGGGCCAGGTTTGCGAGAGGTGTTGCCATGACTTGGCTAAAAAGGGTGGTGGGGTTAGAACAGGCTCGCGAGCAGCTGCTAACACACGTTTAACGTTAGAGGAGGTAAAACCTAGGGGGAGTGTGACCCACCGGTACTTGCTGTTCACAGCTTTGTCCACTGGAGTCTCCGGAGACGCTGTTTAGAACACGCCTGCGAACCCCACCTTTTATCCAAGTCTCTTCAGCCCCTTGGGCTCCCATTGTTCTCAGTGGTCTGGGGGAGGGGACAATTCGCTATTGTTCTCAGTGGAGGAGGGGAGGAGGCCCCTTTGTTGCCGGTGGGAGCTGCTGGTTGCAGAGTTCTTTCAAAAATGTGACCATCTTGCCATGCCTCAGTTTCCCACAGGTACCATGAGAAAATTACCCCTTCCCCTGACTTGTCTCCCCTGCATATTGACGGGTCAGCGTTGGCCTGGCTCTGACGCTAATCAAACCCCGAGCACTTTAGAAAATGGCTTCCTTAGGCCGTGTCTGCAGCACGAAACTGAGTCGAGCTCACTTATGTCGGCGTACAGCCGCTGCAGTAATTACATCGCTGGTGCATGTCTACACTCCGCTCCCTGTGTCCTCCCCAGGAGCGCTTGTGTCCACTGCACTGGCAATGTGGGGCATTGTGGGAAGGTGCCTGAAAGCCAGTAACAGTGGATGTAAGAAATTCAGCATCTACACTGGTGCTGCATCAACCTAACTACATCGACCGTGACATTGCGCGGCTCCTGGAGGGGGGAGTTATTCAGTTCCATAGTTAGGGCGACGTAAGCTGCCTTGTGTCGGCCTAACTATAGTGAAGGGCAGACCTCAGGCTGGACGCTCTTTGGTGCGGCTCTTGCTCTGTGATTGTACAGCACCAAGCACTCCGGGGCGCTGATCATGGTGGGGACCGCTAGTGCTGCTGGAGTTCCAATAACGACCAGGAGTGTCCGTGTGTGTGAGTGGCAACAGGAAGTGTCTATCCTGGAGCTCTAGGATGCTATTATGGGGGAGTTACAGACTTCCTAGAACTGGGGCCTGAGTCTTCCTCCTTTTACCCCAGCTTCATGCTGATGCAACGCCACTGATTTCAAGGGATCAGGCCCCTTGTGACCAAATCAGGAGAGGGCCGGGTCTCGGGCATCTCAGGTCTTGCTACCCCTCTCCAGCCTTCTAGCAGCTTGCAAAGCACCATGGGACTCCCGCCTGTCCTGGAGTGAACCATTGGCCTCCTCTCTCTGCCCAGAAGGTCACTGCCACCCCCTAGCTCAGGCTGATGAATGAATTCTCTCCAGCACAGGCCCCGGGAGAGGAAGTCCTGCTGGGAGAGGTTGCGTGGGCTGGGTGAAAGGGCCCAGTTTTCTTGCTGTGAAATCCCTGCACCGATCCCTCTGGGTCCGACGTGGCAGGCGTGGGTGTCGCCCGGAGAGCCGGCATGCATCATGGATTAGCTAATGGGCACCTATTGTTCCCAGCGGAAGCTGAGCGAGGGCAGAACAAGCCCCGTCTTGAAGGGGCTCATGTTAGCATCCACGCAAATCTCACTACGGCCCGGGCAGCTGCAAGAGAAAACAGAGTGCGGCTGGGGGAGGACACCAGCTGCAGTGCGTCGAGCATTCTCGGTCTCGCAGCCAAGGCTCTGCAGCCTGAATTATTATTCATTATGATTTGCATTAGCTCGGGGGCCCCAGTCACAGTCCGGGACACACAGAGATCCCACAAACACGCCCTGCCCCAAAGAGATCACCCTGTGAGTTCCTCTCACTGCACAGGTGCAGTCTTTGCTCTGCACCTCCCCGTGGTCACGTGCCTCGGGCCTGCACCAGGGCACGTGTGGTCGCCCGGTCAGCCCTTGGCCTGAGACGGCACCTGTCCTGTTGGCCAGGGATGATGTGGACATCACCTGGTCCCCTGGACTGAGGCCAGCAGCCATTTCCCAGTGGGGCCCACCAAACACTCTCCGGATGGGAATGGCTTTCAGACAGGCTGGGATTTGAACTGATAGCTGACATTCAAGGCCCTCTGTGGGTGTAAATCAGCACCGCTCTGCCGACTCCAGGGAGGATCTGGCCCTGGGATATTAAATGCCCCATAGCCATGACTAGAGTGACCAGTCAGCAAATGTAAAAAATCAGGATGAGGGGATAATAGGAGCCTATATAAGAAAGACCCAAAAATTGGAACTGTCCCTATAAAATCGGGACATGTAGCCATGACCATTCCTGGATCCATTCTCCTCCTTCTTCTTCTAGGGACTTCAGACACTTTCATTCATAGAGGTTAAGACCAGAAGGATCCGCTAGATTGTCTGCTCGGACGTTCTGTGTAGCACGGACCAGAGAATTTGACCCAGTTAGCC
The DNA here is from genome assembly GCF_016161935.1 of Mauremys reevesii. Classification (NCBI taxonomy): domain Eukaryota; kingdom Metazoa; phylum Chordata; order Testudines; family Geoemydidae; genus Mauremys; species Mauremys reevesii. Next base: position 12,327,910 of record NC_052648.1, on the reverse strand, counting down.
CCACACTGAGCCCAGGGATTTGTGTTTGGCTAAAGTGTCTGCCAAAAAGGCCGCCCGTCTGGGTGTGAAGAAACGGAGAATCTACCTCCTCCCTCGGGAGTTTGTTCCAATCGCCTGCACTGTTCGAAATCTTGTCCTGTTTCTAATCTGGATGGAACTTCTTTCTTTACTGAGACTGAGACCAAACACTGGCTTGGAGACTTCCATTTGATTGTCGATGGGGGTGGCCAATTTCTGGTGCCCTGGGAGGTCTGGGTAGGTAGGAATGATCTCAGACCATGTTCTCCACACCGCGTCCAGAGAGATTTCCTAGCTCTGGCGTATTGGCAAGTGAGAGCCACAGTATCCATGCAAAAGGTCCGGGTACGTGTCTGGGAATTACACGGCTTTCACGACCATTGTAACGTGTTTCTGGCAGCCCACTCAGAGTCCTGGGCTTGAATCACAGCCCCCCACTTTAAGGAGGGGATTCCCCAGATTGCAGCCCCAGATCCCACTTCCCCAAACTTGGGGAAGAGGGCGAACATGGATCTGAATGAAACCCAGCGCTGTGCTACAGGGCAAGTGTCCAGGATCTAGTATGGGCTTGAATGACAAGCAGGCCAAGGAGGGTTTCATTGACAGCATGAAAGCACAGAGCTGGGGCTTTGGCGAAGGCTCTGGAGAGCTGGTTTCAAGCCCCAGGTTTCTTGCATGAGTTGCTTCATTTTACCCTGTGCTTGAGTTCCCCACCTCTCAGCTGGGGGAAGAGGGGGCCGAGAGGGTAAAATCCCTGAGGTACTGCAATCAAATCAGATACGGCCATAGATCAGCTGCTTGGTAACTGGTTGCCTAGAGAGACCATTGGACAGGGAGGAAGGATAGTTCAGTGGCTTGAGCATTGGTTTGCTAAACCCAAGTTTGTGAGTTCAACCCTTGAGGGGGCCACTTAGGGATCAGGGGCAAAGTCAGTAGTTGGTCCTGCTAGTGAAGGCAGGGGGCTGGACTCAATGACCTTTCTGGGTCCCTTCCAGCTCTATGAGGTAGGTATGTCTCCATGTATTAGTGTTTCCTCTCCTCAAAAACAGGCAGTTTCATAAAAGCAATTTTATTCAACTCCCCCCCCCCCCAAACAACTAGTTAAACTTCCAGGAGCTTTCACAGCATACAGACAATTCTTAACTCAGTCCCTCGGGCCAGGGATTTTTTTAATTGTTTGTGAACGGTTCATGTTTCCTTAGCCCTCCCTTCCCCCCAGTGGAACTGCTGGTTCCCCGTCGCCCTGCAGCTTGGGCTGTTGTCCACATCCGTGCAAAGAGGATGTGAAACACGCAGAGATGCTCCAGAGGAAGGCGTAAGAATCCGATGTTGGGCAGAAGTGGGGTAACCTGCCCCCAGGGAGTCTCTTCCTAACACCAAGATCCTGCCCTGTGCACTCAGGCCTGCGCTGCACCTACAACGTGGGTCGCCCTAGCGACGTCGCTCGGGGCTGTGTAACGTAGCAAGGTCAACCTAACCCCGGCTGTAGACACAGCTAGTTCGACGGAAGGATACTTCTGCCGACCCAGCTATCGCCCCTTAAGGGGGGCGGATTTACGACAATGCCAGAAAACCCCCTTTCTCGCTGTCGTACGTGTCCACCCCACCGCGCTGCAGCCATGCCACTGTAGCAATTGTAGTGTAGACAGACACCGCAAGGCTGTGTGTTCGCTGCAGAACGAGGCGCCTGGAGAAAGCTAACTTGAAACAGTGCCTGATGCAAAATCCTAGTGGAGACAAGCCCGTCGGTTTTATTTCCATGTAGCTAGTCAGGGTCAGTCCTGGGTGGGGGTTGGAATAGAGGTGACGTTGACTAGCTACATCAAGGTAAAAACGACCTGTGCTTTGTCTCCACTTAAGATTTTACATCTGGAGAGCTCTCTCCGTGTAAAAAACACACCGGAGTGAATCCAAAGCCAAAATTGCACCGGTTTAACTAAGAGCTAGTCCACACGGTGAATGGAAGTGAAATAACTGTGTTCACCCCGTAGCTATTTTGGTTTACGTTTGCAGGGGAATGTTCTTATTTAGGGGCAAGAGTTGCCTCTATATCAGTCTAACCTGCTAAGGCGAGGACTGAACCGAGATTGAACTAGGACACACAGAGTGAAATAAAAGAGGTCACACACAGGCTTACGGCGAAATCACCAAGAGGGGTGAAGGACGTCAGTTCACTTATCTGCTGTGTTGACAAGCCCTTCACACAGGATTTTACTTAAATCAATGCAGCTTTGTGTGTGGACGCTCTTATATCAGTTTCAACCCGGTTTATATCGGCGCCGGTAAACTTACAAGCGCAAGCCAAATGGAAAGAAGCAGATTTAAGCCAACGGAAGCTGTTTGTCCTGGTGGAAGGAAGGCCTGCTCCGTGCAGTGTGTGCGCTGGTATTGTTATTTTGGTTAGGAGGGTGAGTTCTTACCTGGATGCCAGTATAAAGGTGCTAATACCCAGGATTGCTTTTCTCATATGGGAAAGGGAATAAGAGGTCAGACTAGATGATCACATTGGTCCTTCTAGCCTTAGAATCGATGACTGAATCTACAAAGCACATTTATACCAGTGTAACTGCATCCTCATGAGGGTCCTGGGCTAACGACATCAGTAGAAGATCACTCCTTAACTAAATAGTGATACGGATCCAAATTGTGCACACTGGCTGCCCACCCACTGTGCCCTCCTTAGGTACTGGTGCAAATGACTGCAGAGCGGTAGGGGGCCAGGGAGAACCAGGCCCACGTGTCTATAAGACCCCAAGAATTCTCTCCTGCATGCAGTCATCAGGGAAATGAACACCAGAGGCTAAATGCAACAGAGACGTGAAATTAACCACCCAGCCCGTCCCGTCCTGTATCAAATTGGGCAGCACGGCTTCCTGCCGCGCCGCAAAACGTCTGCGGAGCTGGGAAGTGAAACTGGGACTTTCCAACCCAACGGCGCGTTCGTGGGAAAAAACGAGTTAAAATCCAAACAACGGCAACAAGAAATCAACCAACCAAAGAACTAACCGGACAAGAGCGTCTAAGGCCAAAGGAAGCAGAGGAGGAGAAGAGAAGAGAGGGGGAAAGGGGATGGTGAAGAGAGAAATGGAAGGCTGGGCAGAGATATAGGACCTGAGCCAAAACCCAATGGAGGCTAATCTCTCAGAGCACGGCCCAGGTAATACAGAAACGGCCAAAGCCTCGTGTTTAGCGGGGGGGGGGGAGCTTTTCTCCCCTTATACGAACTAGAGAAATTGTAAATTTCTGTTCACCAAGGGCCTGGTCCTTTGCGGCACTAAATGCAGCCCCCATCCTGCCTGGTTCTTAGCTCCTGGGAGTTGGAGGAGCTCAGAGCTGTGCCAGGCCACGTCTCAAACTAAGCAGAGGGTTCGTCCAGGGATGGGCCCTGTCTAATATCTTACTGGTCCACAAACCGACGATGGCAACGCAGACACAAAGCCCCTCACCCCACACACAGTGTCTGCACACATACACCCATAAGCGCGCACACATGCCCAAGGGAGTTAGGTGCCTAGCCCGTTATGTTTTATTTGGGTGCCTAACTCCCTTGGGGTACACACACACACAGGGCAAGACCCAAAGTCAAACCACAGTCTTGCAAGCGAAAGATTAGCAAACAATGGCTGATGCAGCCGGCCACTAAAACCAAGTGAAGATGCTGGTGTGGCTAGTCCAGCAGGACCCTATCCCGCCACAGCGACAGGCGCAGAGTAATCATCTAGAAAGATACGAGGAGATTTTCCGATTAACCTCAACAACGCCTGATTGTTCTCGGCCTCCTGCATCTGGAATCGAGCCGTTCTTCTCCTGGGACATGCCGGGATGTCCCCGGCCCCCCTAAGCTTGTTTAGTTTCGAAGGAACACGTCCCAACAGAATCCCGGTCCCAACTCACCATCCACCAGGTCTTCGCCGTCATGCTGTAGCACAGTTGCCATTTCACAGGGCTCTTGGTAGCGTCGCTGGCCGTGGACGGGCTGGTGACCTCCATTGTGCGCCGGGGGAGATGGGACCAGAAGTGGGGCTACTCCCAAGGGCACCGGGGGCTCCAGTGCCTTGCAGCCAGCACTGATTGGTCAGCTCCAATCAGCATCGTCCAGTGCAAAAAATGTCCCTCCCCGAAAACAGAGTCCGAGCCCCCAAAACAGAACTAAAAAGTTGCAATGTCTGTAAAAGCCGGGGTGGGGAGAGGGAAGTCAGCTGCTGTAGGGAACCTGATTAACTAATGACCCATGCCACAAAAATCATCAGATCATTACATTTGATCTCTGTCTCCCCCCAGTTCCATTCCCCCTCCCCCCGAAAAAAATCCAAAGCAGAGAACTGCAGGCAGATTGGCTGGATACGCTAATCCAATTCCCTCTAGTCCGGTCTGGGTTTGTGGGTGGTCACGGTGTCCAAAGAGGCTGTCTTAACATTATAGTACCGTGTTTGTGTGGCTGAGGGGGTGTCCGGCGGGGTGGGGTGGAATGCACTGCAACATGCTCTCCACAACCAGGTTCTCGCCCCTGCCGTTCACGCCCCCCGCCCCCCTCATTTCTGAATGAAGAAGGGAGAGAAGCGCATTTGTGAGTGACTGACAGAATACATGAATGGAGGGATGCATGGGCTCCATTGTAGTGGTTTGTGGTTTCAAGGCTTTGCGGTTTCTTTTTTATTTCTTTGGAGACTCTTGTTTCTTTTCAGTGCTGTGGGTGTCTGGAGAACACACACACACACACACACACACACACACACACACACGCCCCTTAGGCATATATGTGAACATACAAAATTATACACACACAGAAACATATATGATTATGTACATCTAGAAACAGACACACACACACAGGTTTGTATATACACACATACACACAAACACACACTACATCTGGCAACATGCTTCTCAGTTCAGATCGACGGATACGCACTAGCTAGCTGGGGGTACCCCCCGAATATGAAATCAGGAGTCCAGGTGAGGCTGTGCTCCAGGGCTCCCCGCTGCAGGTAGACGTACCCACAGGGGCATATATGTGAACGTACAGACACATCCGCCCCCAGAAACCTGAATCAGATCTGTGCTCCTGTGGACATCCATTCCCATCGAATGTATACGTAGGTGTGACTCTAACACACACGCCCACAGACAGCCATAAAACACATGCAAAAAAGCAGAGAAACAACCCCAGCCACAAAGCACACTCCTATACACACGTAAAGGCGTGCACACATCAACACAAACATACCTGCACAAGATGCAAGGAGAATGGACAGGCGTGTCCCCAGATCACACCGGTAAGGAAAACAGCCGAAATGCCCGGCAGGCGTGCACCTCAGTGCAAACACCCAAGGAGCGTATGCAGCCCAGGCCAGGACAGACACACAGACCCTCACAAGCCACACAGACAAGGACCATGCCCCCAAATGCACAACGGCAGGGTTGCCGGTCGCCATTCCTGGCTCTACACTGTTACTCCAACAGCCTCTGGGCTGTCAGGGGAGGGGCCCCCCGAAATTTGGACTCAGGATTCAGAGGCAGCAGGATGGGGGGGTTTAGTTCAGTTGCTCTTAGAGAGAGGGGTCCAGCCCCAGATCCCAGGCTAAGAACCAGCGCTGGCAGTCTCACCACAGCCTGGTTCTGACCCAGCCATCTGAGATTCTCTGGCAGCCTTGTAATGTGACAGCTGGGTCCTGAGAGTGAAGGGGAGCGGGGGGAAAACGAGCCCACAGCCCCATGCGCTAGAGGGAAGGCTGGCCTAGTGGGATGGGCCTTAGTCTGGCGTTCCAGAGAGCTTGTCTGTTCTTGGTGTGTCAGTTCCCCTGCGTAGAGGGGTGAGAATTGCCTGGGAGGGATGCTCAGACACCGTGGCGCTGGGGGGGTGTTGGTAACTTGGGGAGAGCTGGGCGCAAAGGGTGGAGATTTAAAAGCAATGGGCGGTAAGCAGGCTGGATACCTTTCCTCCTCGAAGTGGCCTGATTGGAGCCAGAGAAGGGAAGGCCTTGAAGTGGCAGTGAAATAACAAACCCCTCCCGCTTCGGGGTAACGTAAGTGAATAAAACTATTGTAACCCGAACCTGCTTTTAATGGTTTCCTTGTCATTAAATCGAAGCCTCACTGCGCCATCCACTAATGTCTGACAGACATCGACTATAACGGTGTGGTACTTGCAGGGCACAGTTAAGGTTGTTTAGGTGTCCGAACTTTTCGCTACCTTACGGGGGGTTGGGTGGAAATGTAACCTTAGCACTGAATTGCCTGGGTTTCTAAGGCTTGTGTAGAGGGGTGGTTACCCGCTCCGGCCCTGACAGGGTTAAGGCCAGCCCTGGGAGAGGGGCAAAAGCGGGGCTGATTGGGGAAACAGCCTCAGCTGTGGCCATGCCCCAACCAGACCCAGCTGGCCCTATAAAGGCCAGGGAAGCCAAGCACAGAGGCAGTCTCCGTCTGCTTTCAGAGAAAGGGCCTGCCTGCCGGGAAGCTCTGGGTGCCTAAAGTGAGGCAGGGCTGGGGAAAGGCCAGAGGGGCTGGGGAGCTCCAGCTGGCAACTCCCCAGGCTGCAGGGCCTTGTCCAAGGCCCCACTGAGGCACTGGGTTGCAGAGAGAGGCAGCAGGTCCAGTCCTAACCTTGCCTATGTGAGTGGCTGACACTGCAGCCTGCCCCAGGGCATGGGGGCTAGCTGGGGACTGGCAGTAGCCTATGACTGAGGTGAGGTGGGGCTGGGGGTTCCCCTGGGTGGGGAGACCCTGAGACTGAGGGGTGTAGGACCAGGGGGCAGCACCCAGACAACGAGGCACCAGGTCTGGGGGGAACACGGGGGCCAAGTGGCAGCGGGATACCGGCCTGCAGAGGGTGCTCCAAGGCTGGGCGAGCTAATTCCTGAGATGACCAGCAGGAGGTGCCGCAGGGGCCGCTACAGCTTGTTTGAGGGATAATCACAGCATCTCTGTGATGCCTTTTTACCTTCCGTTACTGTTACGTGCTCTCAGCCTTACTTCCACCTTCACGTACGTTTTGGCTGGGAATTCAGAACTAAGCTTCACATTAAATTGGTTCCACCCTCAGTTAAGTCATTGTCAGTTTCACCTGCACAGGAACAACTGGTTCAGGGGCTGAGAGGTGACAGCTGTTCCCAAACCATCATGACAATCACATTTAAAAATAAATCCCTCCTTCAATCTGCCTGCACCCTGGTCGCTGGGTCGAAAGCAGGCAGCCGGGGCTGTAAATGGTCCGGACGTGATAGCTTGTAATGTCCATCTGGCCTGTCATTATAACTCTCCTTTGCACCTTGTGGCCACTGACGTGCAGTTCAGATACAGTCAATGGTTGTGCTTTCCAAAGGAAACGCAGGTGTTACATGCCTCAGCAGGCCAATCAGCCCAAGAGACCATCTGCCCCCCAGCCCCTCAATATTTTATTATGGTTGGAATGGCCTGAGTTGGGGATCCTGCTGGGGAACCTGGGAGCCAGCCACCCCTAAAATGGGGGAAGGGGAGTTTGGAGCCAAACTTCACAGCTGAGGCCAAGTGCTAACCAATAACATCTTGCGCGTATCTCACACACCCAGATTTCTATATTACAGCCGGGGACCCATCCTGACAAGGAGTCTGGGTCGGACAGCGGCTTGCGAGACCGGGATCCTGTTCCTAGCTCCACCTGCCTTTGTCCCCTTCCTGCTGTTCATCTGCCTTGTCTATTTGGATTGTGAGCTCTTTGGAGGAAGGGCTGTCTCTCGCTATTTGTATGTACAGCACCTAGCGTGATGGCCCAGATCTTGACTGGAATATGCAGAACACAACATTATCAATACTATACACACCCATCTGGGTTGTATACACACAGCTTGCATGATGGCCATGTGATGATGTGCTTTTATCATTCATGCACCTCTGAGTCCCTCCCCTGCCCTCTGCTGACTAACCCGTCTCCCCAGGGACTCAGGTTAACTGTCCAAATCCCGGTGCAGTTTCAAACAATCGTTTTTTTTCTTTTTCTTTTTTTAAGACCCCTGTTGGAGGAATAGCGTTGGTGACATGGAGAGCACATGCGTGATGACCTGGGGTGGCATGCACAATGCACAGAATGGCGTGGAATGGTATGCCCGGTACACACGCTGGTGTGGAGGGGTGTGTACAGTGCAGGAGGTGGCACAGGGTGGCACACGTGGTGTGGGATGACCATGTGGTAGCATGAGTGTGGGTCACCTAGTAGCAAAGGATGGCATGTATGTCATACATGGCGATGTGGAATGGTATTTACGGGACTCTCCCATGTGCCGGAGAGATCTGGGCTCCCAGCGCTCACCTCTGGAGAACCGTGGGTGCCCAGCCCTGTGCCTGTGGCCTCGCTAATGACACTTGGATTCCATGCTCTGGGCAGTCACGCTGGGGCAGGAAATGTGTGGGCGAGGGCTGGCTCCGCGGTGGGACTGCTGGTCAGTCACAAAGAATGAGGCTTCCAGCAACCCCAGCACGGTCCGACAAGCTCACTAGGCTCTGTGACAAGGGGCCTTCCCCCGAAGTGTCGGGCTGTGGATTTGAAGCCAGAGGGAGCCTTGCAAGTTCTCCCAAAGAAAGCTGGCACCCCTGAGTTAACGCTTCAGCTAAGGCCCCGGGGCAGGCCCCAGGCGCTGGTGGCGTGGCAGGGCTGGCGTGCCCCTCAAAGAACCCAGGAAAGCTTTTCTACTGGGCAGCAAGGGACTAACGCACCCCAGCTCCATTGGTCTTATTTGCCTAAGGCCCCACCTGAGATCAGGGCTGCGTTGTGCCAGGTGCTGTACACACCTACACAGACCGTCCCTGCCCTCTGGAGTTTACAAGTAGAGCTGGGGGGGTGGGTGATAGGAGCCCTTCACCTCCCCCTGTGACGTTGCTCTCCATATGCTTTATGAAAATATGCTTATGAACATGACTATGGTGTAACTGAAATATGCTTTATGCAAGAGGTCTCTTGTAAGGTATCATTACAAAGCTTATAATCTACGGAGTGTGTTCGTCCTGTTTGTCTGCAGGTATCACTCTTGTATCTGAAGCTAGAAATATGAAGCAGAACTCTGAGGTCCTATCGTAATTATGCAACGTGTGGGCCATTAATGCTGCTTTAGAATCTTGATGGCTCCCCCTGACTAGCACAATTGGTTGTGGACGGTTTATTTACCTACAAGCCTTCCTGGGTATGTGTGGGCCAGCCTGTGGGTATTGAAGAATGAGGTCTTATGGTGACATGTGACCACGTCACGTGATACTGGAATCCATCTTAAATCTGGTACTTTTCCATTTGGAAGGAGTGGTGGGGACTCAGAGAGACACAAGATTGGCGCCTTGTGCCAAAGCTATAGAAGAGGGTGAAGCAGAACAAAGGGGGCTGCCAGTCGTGAGAGAGCCCCTGCTTTCCACCTAAGATGTCTGCGGGAACTAACAAGGACTGTGCCGGGGACAGGATTGGGCCCAGACTAGGAAGGAGTCTAGTCTGTGAAAGAAACTTATTGGAACATCTCTGTTTTGGCTTTATTTTACTTGGTGACTTACTTTGTTCTGTCTGTTATTACTTGAAACCACTTGAATCCTACTTTCTATACTGGATAAAATCACTTTTGTTTATTAATGAACCCAGAGTAAGTGATTAATACCTGGGTGGGGGGGAGCAACAGCTGTGCATAGCTCTCCATCAGTGTTATAGAGGGCGAACAATTTATGAGTTTACCCTGTATAAGCTTTGTACAGAGTAAAATGATTGATTTGGGGTTTGGATCCCATTGGGAGGCAGGTAACCTGCTAAGCTGTTTTCAGTTAAGTCTGCAGCTTTGGGGGCATGGACCAGACCCTGGGTCTGTGTTGTAGCAGGCTGGCGTGTCTGGCTCAACAAGGCAGGGTTCTGGAAGACCCAAGCTGGCGGGGAAAACGGGCTCAGAGGTAACTTCAGCACATCAGGTGACAGTCCCAAGGGGGTCTCTGTGACCAAACCTGTCACATCCCCTACACCCCATACTCCCACCAGCTCTATCGAAAACCAAAAGGTACAGGAAGTATGATTTCGCCATCACCAATGGGGAAATTGAGGCACGGAGGGATTAAATAACAGGGCCACGGTCTTGCAGGGCATCTATGGCAGAGCTCGGAATTAACCCCAGGTCTCCTTAGTCCCAGGATAGTTTTTTAAGCACAAGACTGATCTCGCTCTATCGCTCTGTGCTACCTTTGGATGCAGAGCGATTGCTCAGTTGTGAATGACCCCTGGACTGAATAACTCTGTATTTTTATAGTCGCTTGGGTGCAAAGCGCTTTACAAACATCAGGCTTTGCCAGTCCCTTCCGAGCCAGGTCAATAAGAACAATAACACTAATCTCACATGCAGCGCTTCTCAGTGGTAGATCTCAAAGTGCTTTACAAAGGGGGAGCAGTGCAACATAAGAACGGCCATATTGGGTCAGACCAAAGGTCCATCTAGCCCAGTATCCTGCCTGCCGACAGTGACCAGCGCCAGGTGCCACAGAGGGAATGAACAGAACAGGTAACATCAAGTGATCCATCCCGTCACCCATTCCCCGCTCCTGGCAAACAGAGGCTAGGAACATCATTCCTGTCCATCCTGGCTAATAGCCATTGATGGACCTGTCCTCCATGAACTTATCTAGTTCCTTTTTGAATCCTGTTATAGTCTTGGCCTTCACAACATCCTCTGGCAAAGAGTTCCGCAGGTTGACTGTGCGTTGTTTGAAAAAAATACTTCCTTTTGTTTGTTTTAAACCTGCTGCCTATTAGTTTCATTTGTTGACCCCTAGTTCTTGTGTTATGAGAAGATGTAAATGACACTTCCTTATTTACTTTCTCCACACCAGTCATGATTTTATAGACCTCTGTCATATCTCCCCTTAGTCCCCTCTTTTCCAATCTGAAAAGTCCCAGTCTTATTAATCTCCCTTCAAACGGCAGCTGTTCCATAATCCTAATATTTTTTGTTGCTCTTTTCTGAACCTTTTCCAATTCCAATACATCTTTTTTGGAGATGGGGTGACCACATCTGCCCGCAGTATTCAAGGTGTTGGCGTACCATGGATTTACATAGAGGCAACATGATATTTTCTGTCTTGTTATTGATCCCTTTCTTAATGATTCCCAACATTCTGTTCACTTGTCTGACTGCCGCTGCACATGGAGTGGATGATTTCAGAGAACTCTCCACAATGACTCCAAGATCTCTTTCTCGAGTGGTAACAGCTAATTTAGACCCCATCATTGTATATGTATAGTTGGGATTATGTTTTCCAACGTGCATCACTTTGCATTTATCAACGCTGAATTTCATCTGCCATTTTGTTGCCCAGTCACCCAGTTTTGAGAGATCCTTTTGTAGCTCTTCCCAGTCTGCCTGGGACTTAATTATCTTGAGCAGTTTTGTATCATCTGCAAATTTTGCCACCTCACTGTTTGCCCCTTTTCCCAGATTGTTTATGAATATGTTAAATAGGACTGGGCCCAGTACAGACACCACTATTTACCTCTCTCCATTCTGAAAACTGACCATTTATTCCCACCCTTTGTTTCCTATCTTTTAACCATTATCCCCATTGTACAGATGGGGTAACTGAGGCACAGAGAAGGGAAATGACTCACCCGGTGCCATACCAGATCATTGGCAAAGTGAGGAAGAGGAGCCAGGGCCTCTGATGCCCAGCTGTGTGCTACAGTTGCTGGCTCATGTTTCTGTTTCGCAGCGTGTTCCGCCAGCAGCAGGTCAGAGCTAAGGGTGCTGTGTAGCAGTGCAGGTTCTCTGAGGGCTCTGCAGGGCAGGGGCCGGGCATTGGGTGCGTCTGTGCAGTGCCTAAGCCCTGACCCTAGCCAGGCACCTCTGGGTGCTACTGAGCTATTGCTGTGAATAGGGACTAAGGTGTCAGTCACGAGTGGGACTGCAGGGACTGTCATTTTCCCTGATAGCCAACAGAGGGAGCTCCCACCGCACAGACCCGCCCAGCTCCTCTCCTGGGGGAGACCCAGCCAGGGCTGGCTAGGAATCAGCTGCATTGTTCGCGTCTGTCTGTCTGTCCTGCCAGGGGCCCCACAGGGCCCCGGCTTGAGGGTCATCACCCACGTCGCCAGGCGACGATGCCAGCCAGCAAACGATGCAGCATTTCGCTGTCCTACCCAAGCCCCCGCGAGGCAGCGGCCTGAGGGCAGCAGCATCAAATTGGCTGAAACATTTTATTAATCCCCCTGCCCCAGCTGTTTGGATTTTGTGCCGCCGGCCCCGTGGCCGCTCTGCTCCCTTGCAGCGTGGTGGGTCCCTCCCCACCCTGGGCCTTTACGGGGGTCCGGCTGGGGAGGGCACGGAGAACAGAGACGAGGCAGAGGGAGGGAAAGGAGGGAGAAGACAGGAGAACGGAGAGAGAGAGAGCAGGGGGAGGGGTGGAAGTCAAAGGAAGGATGTGCTGCAGGGTGGGAGGAAGGGGCAGAGAGGGTGGGAGAGAGAAGGGGGAGCTTGGTGGGCAAGGCACTGGGCTGGCACCCAGGAGACCTGCATTCTGTTCCCAGCTGGGCCACGAGCTGCAGTGAGACCTGGGAGCTTGGTGGGGCAGGGACGGTCTCCCTCCCTCGGGGTCAAGCAGCGCCTGGGGCCCAGCTCAGCAAAGGCCTCGTTGAAACAACCAACAGCAGGAAGGGGAGGAATGCAGCGGCCTGGAGAGAGAAAACTCGAGTGACCCCAGTGCCTGAGCTGGGCTGGCCCCCGCAGCTGCCCCTGCCTCGCCGGAAGGGGGTGTAGGGCAGCGTCAGAGCAGCTGGTCCCAGTGAGAACTGTAGATGGACCCTGAGGCAGCCCTGGGGGGCCTTCACCTGCCCAGCTGATGGGAGGGCAGGCCAGGAAAAAGCTAGAGAGGAGGTGGAGAGGCAACAAGATCCCTGTGTAACAACCTGATAATCAACTTTCCTGCATAACGCCGCATGGCGGGTCTCTGTGGTGATAACCAAGTTCCCTGGGTAACACCACATGGTGAGTCCCCATGGTGATAGCCGAGATCCCAGTGTAACCCTGACGGTGGGTCACCATGGCAATAGACAAGTTCCCTGTGTAACACTGTATGGCGTGTCCTGGTAGTGATAACGAAGCTCCCTGGGTAACACCGCATGGCGAGTCCCCGTGGCGATAGCCAAGTTCCCTGTGATACACTGCACACAGGCTCCCCGCAGTGATAACCATGTTCCCTGTGTATCCCTGCACCACAGGTCTCCATGGCGATAGCCAAGATCCCTGTGTAACACCACATGGTGGGTCCCCATGGTGATAACCAAGTTCGCCAAGTAACGCAGCATGGTGGGTCCCCATGATGATAACCAAGAACCCTGCGTAACACCGCACGGTGTGTCTCCATGGCGATAGCCATGATTCCTGTGGAACCGTGCATGGTGGGTCCCCATGGCAATAGCCAAGTTCTTTGGGTAACCCCGCACGGCAGGTCCTGGTGGCGATAACCAAGTCCTCTGTGTAACCCCGCACGGCGGGTTCCCATGGCAATAGCCAAGTTCCCTGGGTAACCCCGCATGGCTGATCCCCGTGGCGATAGCCAGGTTTTCTGTGTAACACCACATTGCGAGTCCCGGTGGTGGTAACCAAGTTCCAGGTAACCCCGCAGGGTGGGTCCCCATTGCGATATCCACTCAGCCCTGCGCGGGGGTCGGCTGACAGGAGAGCCAGGCACTGTGTGCCAAGGGCACGTCTCTAACGTTGGCCTGGGGCCTGCGGTGCTGCTCTCACCATGGAGCTGTGGGGAGCCGCACAAGTTCTATACACATTTGGTTTAAATGAAATGTCGAAGGTAATTTTAATGTTCGTTGCTGGGATGAACCAGCCCCCTACAAAAACCAGGCATGGGCGGGGGGCCTGGGTGCTCTGCTCACAGCACCCCCTGCTATTCCTGATCTCCTTAACCCACTGCCCCCCTGCTATCTCAGCCCTGGGCTCCCCCATACCCACAGCCCTGCTGACTGTCCTGACCTGCAGCCAGATCTGTACTTGGGCAGGGCGGTGTTCCCTGGTGCCAGGGCATCCTGGGGCAATGCTGACTAGTGGGCAGGGGGTGTAACCGCTGTGCGCACACCCCATTGTACAGCCCCCTGACACACCCAGAATCTGCGCCCCCTCACTTAGGCACACCAGAAATCGAACTGCACTGCAGCAGCCAGCCCTGGCAGGGGACAGCCGGCATGCAGCTGAGAGTGCTTGGCTGACAAGTGCAAGCTGGTTTAACATACTTTCAAAGGAACTTGATGGACATCTTTGGCCTAGGCAGAATGAAATGCTCCATATGTTGCTGTCTTTAAAAAAAAAAAAAGGGAGAGAGAGAGAGAGAGAGGGAGGGAGGGATCCTTCCTCGTGAGGGACCTGGGAAAGTCTCCAGAGCCTCACTTTGCGGAATTACTGTACTTCCGCTGAGCACATCAGCCAGCGTTCTGCCTCAGAACCGGTCCGGAGCAGTGCCCAGGCCTGGGTCATCCTCATGGGGGGTCCCTGCAGCTGTTCTTAGCTGTTCCCAGAGTGGGACCCTTTGCCCTGTGCCATCCAGAAATGGCCCCTGCCCACGGCCCCCTGGATCGCGACCCTCAGCATAGAGAGAGGCAAGGCAAAGCCAGGTGCTCACGAGGGACGAGGCTCTGACTGCAGAGCTCTAGGGGATCCTTTGGTGAGATGACTTAGGAGGGAGGGAGGTGAGCTGGACAGTTCAGAGCCCCCGGCTCCTTGGCTCCAGGCTAGTGTCGGATGCTGGTGCCCAAGGATGCTGTCTGGCGGGCTGCACGTTGGTGGGTTACAGTCCTGTTCTAGCAGATGGGCCCCCGCCTCGCGACTTGGCAGAGGAGTCGGTGGCCAACATGCTCCCTGGTGCCTGTGTCTGCCAACCTGGGCTGCAGGGCCCGCCTGTCTTGCCAGGGTTAAACTCCTGTACGTAGGGAGACAGCACTAGAGGCTCTCCTCCCGGCTCTGCTGGTGACCGTGGGGCAATCACTCCCCTCTCAGGGCCTCAGTTTCCCCTCCCACTCTTTGTCTGTCCTGTCTAGTTGGACGGTGAGCTCCTGGGAGCAGGGCCTGTCTCTCCCGCTGTGTCTGTGCAGTGCCTGGCGTGACTGGGCTCTGAGCTCACTCGGAGCCCACAGCTGCTGCTGCAGTAGAAACGATAATGAAAATGAATAGAGCTGAACAAGTCAACCCCCGCCCAGGCTTGGCCCGACGCCTTGGCATCGATTTGCTCTTTGCCCACAGGCGGAAGTTCTTGGATTCATTCCTCCTGGAAGCTGAGTCACTGGCTGCTCCTCGGCTGGGTCTGCACTGCAGAGTTAACCTGAGCTCGAGTGAACACCTGGGTCCACACACAACACCCCTCTGACTGGGGCTGCCTGGCCCAGCCAGGGGTAAAGGCCGCAGCTCGTGGCGACGCGACTCACCAGCTGCTGACGTGCCCACGCTTTGGTCCGATCGCTCCGTGGCATTGCGCAGCCTGGGCACTCCCGCTGAGCGAACTCCCGGGCAGTTCGGACACAGGGAACCCTTCCACCAGCTGTCAATGGCACCCGACAAGGCCACGTGACATTCCCTAGTGGTTCCTTCTGAAAACTTAACCCCAGCTCCCCCCAGAAACCTGGGAAACTTCTTCTACCACCACCGTGGAGGGGCGATACCTCCCGCCTCGCTAGTACCGAGTCCAGGGCTTTAAAACAAGACCTTTGGGGTGGGGACAACCAGCAGAATGAACTTGGGAAAGGCAGCGATGAATAAATGAACTCTGGTAAGTAGGACTCTCCGCCCCAGGGCGGCCCAGCCCCGGTTCTTTCCCAGCTGGGAGTAGCTGATGGGTTCCAACCTCTCCCCCCACCCCGCACAGGTGGGTTGATGGAGCCCAAGGGTTCAGGCAGGGCTGCCGGGGCTGCTTGGCCACCTGGCGTGATGTCGGCAGCGCTTGGTAGCTGGAAGCCCTGAGCAACAGTCCCTCGGCGGCTTGGCCTAAGCCCCTCGGCTGTAGCTACCACCTCACAGCCACCCGCTGTCTTGAACACACCTCACCTGCTCCCCAGAGCCGGGACCAAGCCTTCCGGCCAGGGCCGGCTCTCACTTTTTTGCCGCCCCAAGCAAAAAAAAAAAAAAGCGTGGCTCCACTGTAACACCCCCCCGAGCGCGCCGCGCTGCCTCGCCAAAACAGCCTCCCCCAGCGCCGCCCCGCCGCGCTGTACCAACCCCCCCCGCGCCGCCCCGCCGCGCTGTACCAACCCCCCCCGCGCCGCACCGCCGCGCTGTACCAACCCCCCCAGCGCCGCCCCGCCGCGCTGTACCAACCCAGCGCCGCCCCGCGCGCTGTACCAACCCAGCGCCGCCCCGTCGCGCTGTACCAACCCCCCCCCAGCGCCGCCCCGCCGCGCTGTACCAACCCCCCCCAGCGCCGTCCCGCCGCGCTGTAACAACCCCAGCGCCGCCCGCCGCGCTGTACCAACCCCAGCGCCGCCCCGCCGCGCTGTACCAACCCCGCGCCGCCCCGCCGCGCTGTACCAACCCCGGCACCGCACCGCCGTGCTGTACCAACCCCAGCGCTGCCCCGCCGAAACAACCCCCCTGAGCCCCACACCGCGCTGCCCCGCCGAAACAACCCCCGAGCCCCACCGCGCTGCCCCGCCGAAACAACCCCTGAGCCCCACACCGCGCTGCCCCGCCGAAACAACCCCTGAGCCCCACACCGCGCTGCCCCGCCGAAACAACCCCTGAGCCCACACCGCGCTGCCCTGCCGAAACAACCCCTGAGCCCCCACCGCGCTGCCCCGCCGAAACAACCCCTGAGCCCCACACCGCGCTGCCCCGCCGAAACAACCCCCCTGAGCCCCACACCGCGCTGCCCCGCCGAAACAACCCCTGAGCCCCACACCGCGCTGCCCTGCCGAAACAACCCCTGAGCCCACACCGCGCTGCCCCGCCGAAACAACCCCTGGGCCCCACACCGCGCTGCCCTGCCGAAACAACCCCCCTGAGCCCCACACCGCGCTGCCCCGCCGAAACCACCCCCCTGAGCCCCACACCGCGCTGCCCTGCCGAAACCACCCCCCCAAGTGCTGCCCCACCCCGTGCCGCGCTGCCCCGCCGAAATAACCTCCCCCAGCACCGCCCCGTCATGCTGTAACAACCCCCCCAGCGCCGCCCCGCCGCGCTGTACCAACCCGCGCCGCCCGCCGCGCTGTACCAACCCCGGCACCGCCCCGCCGCGCTGTACCAACCCCCGCGCCGCCCCGCCGCGCTGTACCAACCCCGGCACCGCACCGCCGTGCTGTACCAACCCCAGCGCTGCCCCGCCGAAACAACCCCTGAGCCCACACCGCGCTGCCCCGCCGAAACAACCCCCCTGAGCCCCACACCGCGCTGCCCCGCCGAAACAACCCCCCTGAGCCCCACACCGCGCTGCCCCGCCGAAACAACCCCTGGGCCCACACCGCGCTGCCCCGCCGAAACAACCCCTGAGCCCCACACCGCGCTGCCCCGCCGAAACAACCCCTGAGCCCCACACCGCGCTGCCCCGCCGAAACAACCCCTGAGCCCCACACCGCGCTGCCCCGCCGAAACAACCCCCCTGAGCCCCACACCGCGCTGCCCTGCCGAAACAACCCCCCTGAGCCCCACACCGCGCTGCCCCGCCGAAACAACCCCCCTGAGCCCCCCACCGCGCTGCCCCGCCGAAACAACCCCCCTGAGCCCCACACCGCGCTGCCCTGCCGAAACAACCCCCCTGAGCCCCACACCGCGCTGCCCCGCCGAAACAACCCCCCTGAGCCCCACACCGCGCTGCCCTGCCGAAACCACCCCCCCAAGTGCTGCCCCACCCCGTGCCGCGCTGCCCCGCCGAAATAACCTCCCCAGCACCGCCCCGTCATGCTGTAACAACCCCCAGCGCCGCCCCGCTGTGCTGTAACAACCCCCAAGTGCTGCCCCACCGCCCCGGCCTGCCCCGCCGTAACAACCCCCAGCGCCACCCCGCCCCGCCCCGCCGTAACAACCCCAGCGCCGCCCCGCCCCGCCCCGCCCCGCCGTGCTGTAACAACCCCCAGCGCCACCCCGCTGTGCTGTAACAACCCCCAAGTGCTGCCCCACCCCGCCCCGCCGTGCTGTACCAACCCCCAGCGCCGCCCCGCCCCGCCGTAACAACCCCCCCCAGCGCCGCCCCGCCACCCGAAGATTGGCCGCCCCTTACAAGGTGCCGCCCCAAGCACGTGCCTGGTTGGCTGGTGCCTGGAGCCGGCCCTGCTTCCATCTCTCTGTTCACCCATGGGCCACCAAACCCTCTGCAAAGGGAGCTCAGCGACGTGAGACCCTCTTGCAGACAGGGAAACCGAGGCACGAAGCAGCCTGGTGACTCCCCCAAGGGCACCCAGCAGGTCAGTGTCAAAGCTGAGCCCAGCTCTCCGGGCCCCTAGGCCAGGATGTTACAGTGCAGCCCATCCTGCCTGGCGTAGCGGGTGGGGCGCGTGCTTACGGCTTTCAGTCACCCCACCCACCTGAGCACGTTCCTGGAGCAAACGAGCCCTGACCCTGGGGGCGCTGTGCCGGGAACCCCCCCGGTGCTTTGAAGCCCTGGCCCTCCGGCTTCCTCGAATCCAGCTGCTTTTCGAATCTCATTTCTCTGCACTGCCTGCCAGTGCCAGGACTGAGCGATTCCCAGCCCCGCCTCCTGCTCAGCCTCTCCTGTGCCACAGCTCCCCCGCCCCCTCCCCGTTCCCAGCAGAAATGGCAGCGCTGCGGGGAACCAGCCAGACTGGCAGAGTCCCCTGCATGCCTATGTAGCACCAGGGACACAATGGCACCCTGCCAAGGATCCTGATGCCCTCAGCCAGCCTGCCCATCAGTGCTCAGTTATCTGTGATTTGCAGGGTGCTGGAAGGGGGGCAGTGGAGGGCTGGCACTGAAGGGAAAATCTCTACAAACCCTTAGCAGTAGTTTGGCTTTTATCCACCCTATAGACTTCAGCCGGCCCTTACAGAAGGACACACAGTGCTCACTGGGGGAGTGCAGGGCACTGAAGAGAGCACGGCATGGGAGGGCATCAAACACGCACAGCAGCTGGCATTCTAAACTCCCCCTCCGCTGAGACAGGATCATCCCTGCACAGCGGGCGGACACGGGGGTTCACTCCCAGGGCCCTGACCTGGATGTAAGAGGAAGCCAAGGTGCCAAACCCCAGCAGGATTAGAACCCAGGTGCTGTGGGTTTAGGCACAGTAATTGTTAACCCCTGAGCTGAAGGAGGTCACCGCTAGTCAGCAAAGCTGTTCTCATCAGGAGATCTCAAAGCACTTTACCAAGCAGGTCAATATCACTATCCTCATTCTACAGCCTCCCCCAGCGCCCAGGGAGGCGCTGGGGGAGGCTGTTTTGGTGAGGCAGCGCGGCGCTCGGGGGGTGTTACAGATGGGGAAACTGAGGCCCAGGGAGGCGAAGTGACTTGCCTAGGGTCACGCAGCAGACCAGTGGCAGAGCCAGGAAGAGAACCCAGGTCTCCAGAGTCCCAGCCCAGTGCCCTATCCATGAGAACGTGTCCTGTACCACCCGGCTGAGGGGCACAGTGAGGTCAGAGGGCAGCAGCCTCACACTAATGACATGTGCAAAGGGACCCAGGTAACGTTGCCTAACAAATCCTGGTGGTCACATCTCCTGGCTGTTTACTGCACCAGCCCATTGCTGGTCTCTGCTGGCTGGATTCTCTGACTGGCTCCAGGGCTGTCAAGTCTCCTTCCAGTGGCTGGGAGTCCCCAGGGATCGCAGTCTTGCCCCTGGGAATGGTGATTCCCCTGTAGCTCAGGTCAGGGTTGCCTTTTGCTTATGAGGCTAGGGGCTGAACATGTGTATAGCCACAGCCTACTGGTGAGTACAGAGGCTGCAGTCAGCTAGGGGCAGCGTGGTCTAGTGGGCGAAGCAGGAGGCTGACACTTTGCAAACCTGGATTCTGCTCTTGGCTCTGACTTGCTGCGTGACCCCCTCCCCAGCTTTATCCGGGCTGTCTGCCTAGGCTGGCAGCTCTCATTCTGCGGCTCTGCATCGCCCAGCACAATGGGGCCCTGATCTCTGTTCTGCCCTGGGCTACCGTAAGCCAGAGAGTAACATCCTGGAGGCTGCCCGGCAGCCGCGCTCGCAGGATTGGCTCCTGCACTCAGGGGATTAAATGCTGGGAATGAAAATGTGGAAGAGTAAATTTGTGAACTGCGTGATTTATAATGTTCCATTGATAAAATCTAATTACTTCCTCCTCTGCCGAGCCTTCCGCTCGCCTGCAAGCCTCGCTGCATCGCCCTTGATGCATCCATTCATGACTCAGGTGGCCAGAGCAGACAGCTCCAGGCTGCTGATGCATCCAGCTTCCTCCGCGGGCACTGAACCAGGTGCACAAGTTCTGACCTGCTCCGTCCCCCACAGGATGGGGGAATTTACAGGCTGCTGAATGTGGCCAAGCGGCTTCCACGTCAGAGGGGTGTTTTCTTGGCAGTTTCACCGGGACATGGGTTGTGGGGCGCTGGCTGCTGTCCCGATGGCATGGAACCCAAGGGACGTTCCGGTTCCCCGATGACAGAAGCAATTACATGCCGCACATCCCAGGAGGGCTGGCAATTCAATCTGGGGTTTGTTAGAGCAGATCGGATGAGAGAGGCGCTGGCTTTAACGGCTTTGCCCTTTGCATTATGATCTCGCGGCGTGGGGGCTGATGACCCGACACAGGTTGTGGGACTTTCGGCCTGTGGACTCTTTGGCCTCACAAGGGGAGAGGTTATGAATGGCCTGGCCCGAGGGCTGGAGCTGTGGGAAGAGACCGACTGTCACAGCACCGAGCCGCTGTCAGGCATTGTCACTGCAGCGCCATGCCCAGCTGTGAGGGGATGTGCCTGCGGGTGATTTGCTCCATTTCAGGACCCAGTGCCCCAGTGAGGCACTAAGTGTGCTGCTCCCCGAGGTGCTGCCACCTCTTGTGACGAAAGGGGAATTTTCTGTAACGTTTTTATGAATCCTATGTGTGCCTCAGTTTCCCCTGTATTTCACATGGCTACCCAGTGGGGGTGGGGGGAAAGACTGTTTGCTTTGAGGGCAGGCTAGGAGACATGGTATGGATGTCTCCTGACAGCCTGAGCCAATAAGAAGGACGGGTGAAGGCCAACCCCGTATCAATGGAGGGTCTGAGAATGCAACGGGAAACCCAGTCCCCATGACACTGACACCCAGCAGCCAACGCCCCAGAAGGAGGAGGGTTCCCCACCCCTCCCAGCATGAGACCAAAGGGGCGGGAAGGGGTGAGGTGGAGGGACAGGAGTTGGTTGCTGGGAGGAGTCGGGGGGCTCTGACCTGGGAACTGACCGAACACGGAGCCCGAATGATGGGGTTCACTCCAGCTTGGCTGAGCTCTGGGCTCACCAGGATGATCTGTGCTTTACCCTTCCTCCCTCCGTGCTAGCCTAGGACTCCCCAGGCTGTGTTCCAGGTGACTAATCACCCCGATTGTTCTGACAGCGCCGCGTGTGCGTCACGGTGCAGAAATCCCTGCAGAGTGCACACGTCGCTCCCAGGACTCGCTGAACCACGCTCAGGGGGGTGACACAGGAGTGAACTGCAGAACAGCCATGCTGGGTCAGACCATCTCACCCAGTATCTTGCCTCTGCCAGATGCTGCTGCACGAATGAACAGAAACGGGCAGTTTATCGTCTGATCCATCCCCTGTCATCCGGTCCCAGCCTCTGGCACCCTTAGAGGAGTGGGAGCCCTTGGGGGTCTGGCACACGGCAGAGATTCCTCTGAGAGACTGTTCCAGAGCTGGGGGTGCAGCACCGATCCTCCTAGGGGAGATTCAAAGCTGAGGTTTCAAGTGCCAGTCATACATTTTAACATTTTTAGAAGGTGTCTTTGGCATGCGTGCTATAGGTTGCCTACCCCTGTGCTAGAGTGAGACAGCCCCTGCCCCAGAAAATTACCGGCCCAAGAGAGAAGGCAGCCGGGGGGCAGAGCTAGGAGAAGAGCTGTTATCCCCATTGCACAGCTCGGGAATTGAGGCACAGGGAGGGACTTGGCCAAGATGCCCCAGGGAGTCAATGGCAGAGGAAGGAATCGGCCCCACGTCTCCTAAGGATGGTTTATTGCCTTAGCCACAAGTCTTTCCTCCCTCTCTGTATGGGGGGGGGGTCTTTACCACCCAGCAGATCTCCCCCCCACACACACACTTCATGGTCTCTTGATCTGACCAACGCCTGTTTCAAGATGTTCCCGCTCCTCAGCGGACGGTCGCTTCTGCCCTGCTCCAAAGGAAGAGCTGATAGGGCTGGGGGTGGGGGGAGCTGCTCTTATCTCTGCTCAGGGGCCATCCACATTCATTGGCCACCATAAATTATAGCCCGTAGCCCCCCTGCACTGCATCCCACTACAGCTGAAATCTCCCCTTGGCATCCCTGGGAGGCATGCGGCCCCGGTTTGGTGGCTTGGGTTAGACGCTCCCAGGGAGCCTTTAATGGAATTATAACACGAAAACTCAGGCAGGGCTGGGAATTTAAAACAGCCTTTCCCACCCACTGTGTGGTAGATGGAGGCTGCTTTCCTAAGGGGACAGAGGCAAGGAAGGCAGGCTTAGCATTTAGGACTTGGCTTGAAAATAAACTCTCCTGTTAATAGGGAGGTTTTTGTAGTTTTCCTCTGATTTCAATGTCCTTGCTAAAATCACCAGCTTTCATTATCCCCAGCACCACACGGAGACGTCAGGTGAGAGCGGGAGGTCCCATTGTGCAGGGTGCTGTACATACCAAAGGGTGAGAGCCCTACCCCCCAAGACCCTGCCATCTAAATAGCAGAGCTGGCCAAAAAAAGGGGGATGGGGTCTGTTCCTGCAGAAATTGTTGATGAAATAATATTTTTGTCTACATTTTGCACCAAAAATGTCAATTGTTTAGCAGAGACAAGGGGGGTGAGGTGAGATCGGTTATTGCCCCAACTTCCGCTGGGGAAAGAGACAAACTTCCAAGCTCTCAGGGCTCGTCCCAAAGACCTGGGGATGAGCTCTGTGGAGCTCAAAAACTTGTCTCTTTCACCCACCGATGTTGGTCCTGTAAAAGATATTCCCTCAGCCATGTTGGGCTCACTCGGCTCCAACAGCGCTGCCAACAGTTTTTCAGCAGAATTTTAATATCCCTAGATTTAGGCTGAGAACCAAAACAACTTCATTTTCTGGTGAAACACTTTGGGTTTGGGGGCTGCGGGCAGCCCCTTTTGGTGGGGAAAAAACTCAGTGAGTTGAAACCCTGAAAAAACAGTTTCAGTGGAAAAATGTTGACCAGCCCCATGAACTAGAGAAAACAAAGAACCAATTATTATCCCCATTTTATAGATGGGAAACTGAGGTTAGGAGTGAGTCACAACTGGGATTTGAACACAGCGGCTTGAAGGCTGCAGCAGACCGTTCTGATTTGGTGGGGGTTTCTATCTGCTTCTACCTTCTACCCTTACTTTTCCCCATGCCCAGGGCTGGGGGGAATTCTTAAAAGCCACCCTTGTCCTCACCTCTGTCCCAGCTCTCCGAGTGAAGGGACTGGGAATCTGGACCCACTTTCTTCCGTGTAGCTACTTCCAAGATGTCTGGCTGACGTGCGACTAGGCCTTGCGGCTGATGCACGAGTTCAGCCTAGATTCGCCAGGCGTCCGGTTTTTGCCCAGAACGCCCGGTCGAGAAGGGACCCTGGCAGCTCCAATCGGCTCTGCCCAGCAGGCCGTTAAAAGTCCGGTCGGTGGCGCAGCGGGGGCCCGGGGCTAAGGCAGGCTCTGTGCCTTACCTGGCTCCGCACAGCTCCTGGAAGCGATCGCCAGGTCCCTGCAGTCACTAGGCACAGGAGCGACCAGGGAGGCTCCGTGCACTGCCGCCGCCCTGAGGGCCGGCTCCACAGCTCCCATTGGCCGGGAACTACACTCCCATGGAGCTGCAGGGGTGGAGCCTGCGGGTGTGAGGGCAGCGCACGGAGCCTCCCTGGTCACCCATGTGCCTAGGGGCTGCAGGGACCTGGCGGCCGCTTCCTCGGCGCTGCGGTAAGTGCCGCTGGGCCTCCGCACCCTGAACCCCCTGCCCCAGCCCCTCCTGCACCCAAACTCCCTCCTGGAGCCCGCACCCCCCCAACACCCCAACCCCTTGCCCCAGCCCACTCCCGCACCCCAAACCCTTCATCCTCGGCCCCACCCAGAGCCCCCCCCCATTCTGCGCCCCAGCCCCCTGCCCCAGCCCAGTGAAAGTGAGTGAAGGTGGGGGAGGGAAAGGGGATGGAGTGAGCAGGGGCGGGGTCTCAGAGAAGGGACGGGACAGGGGCGGGGCCTCGGACAAGGGGCGGGGCAAGGGCGTTCATTTTTGTTCAGTTAGAAAGTTGGCAGCCTTAGTTCAGCCTCGGGGCCTCTTCTTAGATGCTTTGCACCTGGTCTAGTCATTTATACCTGTGCAAAGGAGGGGTGAACGCTGCCATTCTGACAGGGTAGCATTTGACTCCCGGTTTGCCCGGCTATAAATGACTGCCCAGCGCGCAGGCCAATGGAGAATCCCGCTAAACAAAACCAAACCAAAGGAAGCTACTGCCACCTTCATTATATGAACAAAGGAGCCGCTGACTGTCCTGCCTTGTTGATTTCCAATCATCCTTCCAGCAAACGCTGAGCGTGACTGCATGTTAGAAGGATACCGCAATGTTCTTGGCTTCCCATCGTCTGGCATTTAGACTGATCTTCAGTTGGGCAGATCAATACAACCCGTAATGAGTTATGGATTGTCTGAGTTAACACGGTCAGACCGGCGGGGTAGTTTGGGGTTTAAAAAAAAACCCAACCCAACTGTTTCCATGTGAAAGTGGCTCCGAGATCTGTGCTGGAGCGTGCGGTTACTGCTGTGCACTCAGACCAGGATGGGCTGGACCGAGCCAGGATGTCGTGGATTCTCCATCACTTGTAGCCTTTAAATCGAGAGCGTTTTTAAAAGACACGCTTCTAGCTCAACCACCAGGTATGGGCTGGCTGCAGGAGCTGCTCTGTGGCATGCTCTGGCCTGAGCTATGCAGGAGATTAGACTAGATGATCAGAATGGTCCCTTCTGGCCTTAATAGCTGGGAACATGACCCTTAGGCAGTAGCTCATTCTCCCCTGTGTCCTGCATCTTGTGCAGTCATTGGCACCAGTGCAAAATCTATCTTAGGTGCTTATATGACCATGGGCAGGAGGTGAACCCCTGAGCCCCCCTCCCCCCGTGGCCAGAGGAGCCCCTGGCCCACCTGCCCCAGCCGCGCCAGCCAGCCCAAGCACTGGCCCAAGCCACTGGCTGCCCCCTAGGCTGGCCCAAGCCACCCCTGGCCGCCCCAGCCCCAGGCCCAAACTCCAGGCTGCTGCCTGGAGCTGAGCCCCGACCGGCTTCAGGGGAGAAGGAGAGGGAGGGCGGGGCCTGGGGGCAGAACATGGGCGGGGCCACAGGCTGGGTCAGGGGAGGCTTAGCCTGCCCTGGCCTTTGATACCCGCTGCCCATGTATATGACCCCCATTACGAAAGCAACTGAGCACCTCACACATTCCCAACAGCCCTGGGAGGCAGGCCAGGCCCGTCATCCCCATTGTGCAGGTGGGAAACTGAGGCCCAAGTCCTCAGATGTATCTAGGCACCTAACTCCCACTGACTCACCCACGGAGACAGGGAGTGAGCAGCCGAGTGCCCACGGAACACTGGTACCCGGGGCTCTGCCCACCGGCCATCCTTGTGCAGCCATGGCGACCTGCTACCCCTGGGTGTCCAGGGTGACACAACGTGCAAAGCAGTGAAAACTCAGGCCCTAGGTGTGTCTTTTGCTCTTATTTCCTCCTCAACACATTTCCGGCGGCTCATTTCCACATAAGCCACCAGGAAGGTAGGAATTTTAAAGGGAATGAGACAATATTTTTAAAAAAAATCTAGCTCATGAGATGCCCACATCTCAGCCTATTTCTGAAGCAACGGCCACAGCGATGAGTCGGATGAAATCCCAGGCTCTCTCCACATCAGACTGTAAGAATACAAGAGGTAATGAGCTGTCGGAGTCACTAGTGTGAACCCAGAGCACTGGATTAACAATCAAAGCTGCTGCAAGCCATTAGGTGTCATATATGAAATGAAGTGTCCCGTCTCAGCTGACTGGCTAGCAGTCAGGGCCCATGTTTTTAAAAGTGACCAGTGATTCTGGCTGCCTTGATTCCTGGCTCCTCAACAGGAGATGCCTTAAAAACAAGGCCGGCTCCAGGGTTTTTGCCGCTCCAAGCAGCAAAAAGAAAAAAAAAAAAGTCGCGATCGCGATCTGCAGTTCTACCGCTGCCGCTTCAGTCTTCGGTGGCAATTCGGCAGCAGGTCCTTCACTCCGAGAGGGACTGAGGGACCCGCTGCCGAATTGCCGCTGAAGACCCAGACGTGCTGCCCCTCACCTTGGGCTGCCCCAAGCAGCTGCTTGCTGGGCTGGTGCCTGGAGCCGGCCCTGCTTAAAAGCGCTGGATTTCCATTAGGCCTGTGTTTGGCACATCTGAAAATCAGCTCCTTTTTAAGTCATCTCAAGTTGAGCCCCCAAAATCCTGAGTCGCTTCTGGAAATGTTTGTTGTCCTCCCCGCCCCCATCAAGAAATACACCCTCATGTTTGCACAGAGCTCAAAGATCGATCCAGACCAGAAGCAGAGCCCCCCGCTCTTACCACAGTCAGGGTACGGGAGGGGAAGCTGCTCCCCACCCCATGCTGGGACTGTTCTGTGGATTTAATTTATCCAGGGTTGTGGTGGCGTCTCCATCACGGGCAAGTTTTAAAGCCCGACTGGATGTTCATCTAACAGACGTGCTCTAGGAGCGATTTGGGGCCTGTGTTACATGGGAGCTGAGGCCAGGTGATCACAACGCTCCCTCTTGGCCTTGGAGTATATGAACTCGAGACTTCGGGGCTTTCTGCCACCGACGCGCTGCCCATGTGGTGGGGCCTGCCCTCCGCACAGCAATCTCGCTGCCCTGATTCGCCTGCCTAGGGCCCCAAGGAGAGCCCAAGGGGCCATTCCGGCATCTAGGAACCGCCAGGGTGCAGCAGTGCTCCAGCCATGCCCCCAGTCCCACTCCTGTACCCTCCGGCCCAGCTACGCCAAGGGGCCGGCATAGAGCCAGGATTCGCCCGATGCCAGAGCATGCCCAGGTGCCCGTGGGGACATCAGCTGTGCCACTTCTCTGTGCCGCTGCCATGGTGACAAGGGCCCGGATCACAACAGGGGATCAGGTTCCAGGTGCACTCCTGAGCCGGCATCGACACCTCGCCCACTGGAGCTGTCACAGCCACTCCATCTACAGCCTTCAGGCCATGCTGAGCAGCGTGGGAACCTGCCAGAGGAGACCCCGAAAACCGGCTCCTTGGTGCTAGCAGAGGGCGGATGTGATGCCATGTAGGTAAGGCACCAGTGGGACTCTGACTTGGCAATGTCTCTTCTCCGGCTGTTAAATGAGGTTAATCACACTGACCCACGGGCTTGGGGGGAAATTCATCCCTGTTTGGGAGATTCAGGCACTGCGGCCTCGAAGGGCTTTGAATCACGAAGACACATGATCAGGTCCGCAGCCGAGTAAGCCAGCCGTCTGGTCGACTCCTCAGGGCTGAGCCCGGGCTACTGAGGAGCGAATGTGGCGCTGAGGCGGATTGATACAGCCTGTGAGGGAAAACCTGCCACCCCAAGCCACGCAATGGACTAGGCAGAGGGCTGGAAGGCTGAGCCGCCGTCGGGGGAGAGGGGTCCGAAAGGGTGCAAGAAAACAGTGCGCCGAGGAGCCTGGGAGTTTGGCTGGTTCCTAAGAACCAGCTCTTGGCTGAAAAGTGACGAGGTTAAAATAGCACCGTCGCACCCAGAGGAGTTGCTGTCGGGGTGGGAAATGTGCCCCTGTGCAGAGGGCCAGCAGAAGGGCCAGGCACCCCTTTCGGTTGCGCTTTGCCGGGCCTCGTCTGGCCTGCATTTCAGAATTGTTATGTGACCTGCGGTGACAGGGGCAGCGCCCGTCCCATCTGCGATGGGCCGTGGTGTGAAGAAAGGGGTGGGTCTGCCATGAGCTGCGAGTAGCAGCGTTAGTACGGGGGTGCGTAAAGCGTGCTGCACGGGAGCCAGGTTGATTTTTATATCTATCCTAGCTGGGTCTGTGTCCCGCTGTGACCTCCCCGCATTGTATACCCTGGCGGTGGGCTTTGCGCAGGGCTCACTCGGGGCAGGATCGGGCCCGCAGAAGCTGTATTGGGGATGAAAACCCACGAGGAGGAAAGCAGTCGCTGTGGCTGGTGTTTGATTAGTCTGGCTTGTTCCATGCGCCGCGGTGCCACCCGGCAGCCCCAGATGCAGCCCGAGACCCCACTGTGCCAAGTGCTGGACCAACACCGGTCCCTGCCCTACAGAGCTTGTGACCTGAGTGTGCTGCTCCATTCTCCCAGCCACCGGGGCAGGAGGGGTGATGAGGCCCCAAGATAGCACCGTGGGGTGGGGGGAGGGTCCAGGAAAAGGGGGGAAGGATGTTCTTGTGGTTAAGCCAGTGGACTGGGGTTCTGGAGACTCGCGACCCACCCCAAGAGCTGCTACCAATGTGTGTGACCTTGGACTAGTCCCGGTGCCTCAGTTTCCTTTCTGTCAAAAGGGGAAGATGCTAATCCTTGCTGACCCAGCCGGGACACGGGGAGGCGAATGTTTGTGAGGCAGGGTGCAGGGGACCACAGAGACTCAGGGCCCTAGTCTGAGCAGATCCAGGCTGTTTTACCTCAGCCGTGAATCTGGCCCTCACCTCTTGTGGGGGAGGAGGGCAGGGATCTTTCTGTCTGATGTGGAATGAGCGCCAGACCCGGACACCCAGCCCTCTGATGCTCTTTGGACAGGGAGCTCTTCAGAGCAGGCCCCTCCCCAGACCCCTTTAATCCAGATACCAGACCCCCCCCACAGACAGCCCCAGAAAGCCCACCAAGTCACGCCTCAGAGGGGAAATACGCAGGTTTCAAGTGAACAGCTGCGGGGTGGGGGGCGACCTGGTCCCAGAGCCAGGTACTAATGGTCGATGCCCACGGCCTGCGAGCGCTTTCGGCGCTGGCGGGCCAAGGGGAGTCTAGGGATGTGCATTATTCACACCGACACTTCCATTGACAGCCAGCTCGGGTGCCTTTAAGAATAGACCCAACCCCAGCTAATCAGGTGCCCCCAGTACACCCGCCTCCTGCCTCCCAGCTGCTTGACGTCAGGAGCTGTCCATAGGCCTTGTGCTGAAACAAAATGGCTGGCTGCTAGGGACCAGAGTGAGGAGCAGCCCACACAGAGGCAGATGGAGCAGTATGCAATTTTCTAGCAAGCACACACCCTTTCCCAAGCAGGCACCCAGCTAGCAGCTAACTCTGAAGTCCCCTGGAGCCGCTGAGGTAGCAGACAAGAGGACGTAACATGTCTTTGCTCTGCGTTGGAGGTAAGGAAAGGACCACACCGGGTGTATGTATTTCTATATCTGTGCACACAGATTTGATGGCTCTGTGCAATACAGTCTGCCAGGCTCCTTAACAGCTGGGAGTAGAATTGTGTGTGTTGCAACCAAGTGACTCCGTATCGATATGAACACAGCTGATGTCTGCAGGAATAGAGCGTTAGAAACAGACACTGGCAGAGGGGATTTGGCTGGGGTGTGTGTGAAATGGGGCTATTTAATACATGATCCACTCTGGCAGCTGAAAGACAATCTCCTTCTTTCCCACCTTCAGCACATGGCTAATTTGTGGACGTGCATGTGCCTGTCTGTAGGATGCCTTTGTAAGAATGGAGGAAGTCTGTGGAAATCGTTGCAAGACATTTTTTTGCACTGAATGGCTCCTATCTGCCCCCCTGTAGTGACAGATCTGTGGATTTGTTTGGAAGCGATTATTGCAGGTGGCTTGGGTTGCTATTTATTACACGCTAGAGTCTAACAATTGGGATTTCAAGAGGGCAGTTGAATGTGGGTTAATCCGAGAGCTGCTTTCTCTGCAATGATGGTTAATCCTGTGCAGAGCATTTGCACTGCTAATTTATACCAGAATTGATTTTCACTTTTTTTTTTGGCAAGCTATTTTTGTAACGAGGCGTGATTTGCACCGTTTCTTTAATGCACTGGGTTTTTTCTCTCTCCTTTTGAACCGATCTTAATTCCAAGCCCGTCTCTCTAATGCCATTTTATTCATTTTGAAGTCAGCGAGTTGAGAGGTGACATTTGGAAAGATCGCTTAGTTTATACTTGGCATTTTATAGTCAATCTGAGGGCGGGGGGGGGTGAGAGAGATTGTGGGTTTTTTCCCATGTACATCCATTTAATGTTAAACGTGTCGGTATTCTTGTTCTGATCCATTTCCAAAGAATTAGCAATGTCGTCATAAGGGATCGAGAATAAGCCGCTGGCTGGGGCGGAACTTTTAAGGATGTGGAGCATGGAATTTAGGAGCCTTTTTATGATTTTGAAAAAGCTCCCAGTGGCACAGGCAGGGGAGGGAGGTGGCTGGCTGGCAGCACTGTGCCTCGCATACACTAAGCCTGCTCTGAAAGCACTCGGTGGAACAACCTCCAGGATTTAGACAGGTTTTTATTTGGCAAAGCGAGGTTGTTTGCGGGGAGCAGTGATCCCCCAGTGTGCTGGCTTCCCGGCTGAATATCCTGCTGCATGGAGCCCTTCTGAAATCCTGAGCGCTCAGCAGTGTGCGAGCCGTCTCCATTCACAAAACCCAACCCAGTCTAGAACACCCATCCAGCATTTTTAGATGGTCTTTGCATATTTGGCAGATGCACTGAAAGAAATTGCATATGGGAGGAGGGAAGGGGGGGACACAAATGACGCCCTCTTACCAGTGCTTGTCTCAGCAGACCTTTCAGGAGGCGATCGGCTTTTAATTAAAAGCCCCGTGTCTGCCTTTGGAGGAAACCCGCAGAAGTGTTAAGGAATAAAGCACCCCCTTTGCCCGCCATGCCAGCCAGAAAGAGGCAGGGCCAGCCCACCCGATCCAATTACACCATTCTATTGATGGGTTCCATTGATCAGTCCCCTGAGCCTCGGGCATAAAATCTATGCGTGCAAATTAATAAAGCGCCTGCCATAAATGATTGGGGAAATAGCCTTTTGCTGCCTTGCGGCGCCCTGTGGATTGATGAGGGGGCGGGGTGTGCTGGGAAGGGGGTTGATTGTTATTATTAAAGGCTTCTCCTATAAATCACGGAGCAGATTGTTCGGCGTGCTCCAGCGACAGGCTTCGGCTGATAACAGTTTATGAATGAATTCGCTGCGGAGGGATGGCGTCCTGTGGTTTGCTGGTGGTGCAGCCTTCGATTTTTGGCAGGCTCTGAGTGCCTTCCCTATATGGCACGGACGTCCCACCTTGGGCCCCGGCCTGCTGGGGACATTGGTTGGTGGCTCCGCCGTGAAGCCACGAGCAGGGGTGTGTATCTGGCGCGGTTCACAGACGCCCCTGACGCCTGCCCCGCCAGGCTGCAGCCCCTCTTCTCGCTTCTCCAGAACGTCTCATTGAGGGTCTAGCTGCATTTTGCCCTGCACCTCCTGGATTAGTGTCAAAGGGACCAGAATGGGGTGGGGGGGCTGCGGGGTCATAGCCCATCCACCTTTCACCAAGGCCCCGGCCCCCTGCCCCTCCTCTTCCCCCCAGGCCCTGCCCCCCAGGCCAGGCCAGATGCTGGAGCCCATCCTGGGAGGCTGGATAGCTGTGGGGAATCATGGACCCTCCACCTGCCTGGGGTGGGGGGGTCCCAAAAGCAGCCCCCGGTCTGTGTCCCCCCCCCAGCCTCCCCCCCCCCCCGGGCAGTTGGAGGGTCTGCGGCTCCCCACAGCTGCCCACGCTGCTCTTATCATGGCCCAGCGTCAGCTCTTCAGCCCCCAAGACCCACCCCCTGGCCCCTCTGCTCGGCTCCGGCTTGGCTAGGGGGCGGGGCCATGGAGGGGGCGGGGCCTCACGCCTCCCCCCCCCCACACTTTTAGGACGAATCCGTCACCCCTATTAGCAGACACCCCGTCCGTGGCCCCACAAAGTCATGAGATCTCCTTGTCCACCTCCTCCTGGCACTGGCCACGACAAACAACCCTCACTCCAGGAAGAGGAAGCTGGACGCGGGGTGGCTCGGTGACCGTGGCACCAGTTCCCAGCCCCTCGTCCGATCACGCCGCCAAGCAGGATTCCTCTGGGCGGTGTCCACTGACTCCTCAGACACCCGTGAACGCTGGGGGGCGCTGCCCGGGGTTCTCTGGGCTCAGTGATTCCTCCTCCTCGGTTGAGAGGGGGACCCACCTGCACTCACCCCCACAACAGGTATCCAGCAGGCCTGGCTGCCCATTGCACCTGGCTCTTGGTTTTGCCCTGGTTTCTCCCTGCCTTTCCCTTTCTTTTCCATGCGGTTTGCCAGTTCCTCCTGCCGGTGCATTAAAGGAGCATAAGTCTGGAAGCTACAGAAATCAAGCCCGACCTTTGCTAAAATACTCGCCTCTGCCACTGGCATTTTAATTTCCCTGATCAGGGGAAAGTAGGGCAAAAAATCTGACGGCACATGTTGATTTTTATGCACAGGGCTGGAGGATTTAAGTAGCAGTGCACGAGCCACACCCCCGCCTGCTTCTCTGACTAAGACCAACAACGCTGAACATCTTTCTCTAACGAGCACAGCTTCCAGGGGGCAGCCAAATCGGCTTGAATATCATTTATTTCAGAACCCTTCACGGGCGCCATAGCTCCAGGGCGGAACAAGTTAGATTGTTTGAATGCACAAGCTTAATTAACAACGGGCTCAGCAGGGTTCACCTCACAGTTATTTTCTGGGCAGGCTTCTGGGTGGAAATGTATCAAGGCCAGATTCTCAGCTGGGTTAAATCGATGGCGTTCCAGTGGAGCTACCTCACTGACGCCAGCTGAGAATCTGGCCCCAAATCTTTAAGCGGCTTCAGATGCACTTGCTGCAATTTTGGGAAGTAACATCACTAGAGTCCTCCCATTTTTTGAGTCTATTTTTGCTTCCTTGTCTGATAGATTCAGTGCACTCGTGCCCACGCCTCCCCGCTCTGAGTTAAATCTTCTCCTCGAATCCTGACAGGAGCCCTAGACAGATTCCCCCAGAAATCCCAGCAGAGGATTATATTCCGCTTGCCATTGCGGGTCCTACAATGAAATACAGCACAATATATCACAGGCTGCCTCTAATAGCCTGGGCTGCAAACTGCAAACAGGGGTGTAGCGTGACCTCTATGAATGCAGGAGACCCAAAAAAACCCAGGCCGGTGCAGATCAGTGATCTAGTCTGAAGAACATAAGAACAGCCATACTGGGTCAGCCCAATGGGCCTGCTAGCCCAGGATCCTGTCCTCCTAAGGCGGCCAGTGCCAGATGCTTCAGAGGGAATGAACAGAACAGGGCGATCAATTAGCAAGTGATCCATCCCATCATCCAGTCCCAGCTTCTGACTGTCAGAGGTTCAGGAACATCCAGAGTATGGGGTTGCATCCCTGACCCTCTCGGCTAACAGCCATTGATGGACCTCTCCTCCATGAACTAAGCTAATTCTTTTTTTAATCCAGTTATTGTTTTGGCCTTCACAACATCCCCTGGCAGTGAGTTCCACAGGCTGACTGTGCATTGTGTGAAGAAATACTTCATTATGTTGATTTTAAACCTACTGTCTATTAATTTCATTGGGTGACTCCTGGTTCTTGTGTTTATATGAAGGGGTAAATATCACTTCTCCGTTCACTTTCTCCGCCCCAGTCATGATTTTATAGACCTCTGTCGTATCCCCTCTCAGCCGTCTCTTTTCTAAGCTGAAACGTCCAAGTCTTTTCATCTCTCCTCATGTGGAAGTTGTTCCACACCCCAATCATTTTTATTCTCCTTCTCTGTACTTTTCCCAGTTCTAATATCTCTTCTGAGATGGGGTGACCAGCACTGCGCTCAGTATTCGAGGTGTGAGCACACCAGGGAGTTATACAGTGGCATTATGATATTTTCAATCTCATTATCTATCCCTTTCCTAATTGTTCCTAACATTCTGTGAGCTTTTCTGACGGCCGCTGCGCATTCAGCAGATGTTTTCAGAGAACTCTCCACAATGACTCCAAGATCTCTCTTGAGTGGTAAGAGCTAATTTAGACCCCATCATGTTATATGTAGAGTTGGGATTATGTTTTCCAATGTGCATTACTTTGCATTTATCAACATTGAATTTCGGCTGCCATTTTCTTGCCCAGTCACCCAGTTTTGGAAGATCTGCCCTTCCTTTCCACTTCTCTTTAAATCGAGGAAGACAGATCCTCAGCTGATGTAAATTGGCGCGGTCTCATTGCCTTCGGTGAACCTGTCAGTTCACACCAGCTGAGCATCTGGCCCATGGTATCTGAAATAAATAAAACAGTAAGAAATCCCTCTTTCACACAGGAGGGATCTGGGTAATGGATTCTTACCCGCCCAGCTGCACAATGCAATGTCTATTTGCTCACTAAGGCACTGATCCTTCAATCTGACGTACCCACCCATCAGTGGGGCGCCGGGTATGGGCCACGATGCAGAACTGGGGGCCTCCTCCGGGAACGGGGCTGTTCATTGCCAGCCTGACACCGTGACAGCTCCTGGGAATATATTTAGCACCTGCACGACGTTGGAGTCATTTCTTTGTGGATTCTAACTTCCAGGAGTCCTATAAATAGGAACTTGGGCGGTGGTGTTTTCTTGACGTTATTAAAGCGCCTTCCTGAAGGGTCTGTAATATAAGGACGCCGCAAGATGTTTGTTCAAAGCCCTTGTTTTGAAAGGCTTAAAACAACTTCAAGTGGGTCAATTAAACATCCAGTTTTAGCGTCGCAGCAGGGTTTGGGGGCGGGGGGTCTGGAGGGGCTGTTAAAAGCCTCCCTTGGCCAGCCCTTTGCAAAACGCAATTAAAAACCAACCCTATCCAAGCCGGTGGCTTTGGAAAGGAAGGCTGGGCGGGGGGCTGGGGCATGTCATGGCCACAGGGCCCGGCGGAAGAGGAGAAGGAAAGTTCCGAACCCAGCTGCCTCCAGCGTCTCCGGGCCTGGCACGGGGCCGTGCTCTCGGCAGGACGCTAAGCCCATCTCTGCCTTGTGTCGCTAGTTACACCTGCCCCAAACTCTCCCCGTTCGCATTTGGCAGCATTTTACCCGCTTTGCTCCGTGCCCTGGATACTAAGCGCTGCCCGGCAGGGGAGAACTGGCTTACGATTCCCAGTATCAATAGCACAGATTCGGGGAGCTGATTCCTCAGCTGATGCATAACTCACGGCCTTTGCTTGACACCAGCTGAGGAAGCAGCTGTTCACACACGCACACCGGCCTACATCTCTACCGACTTGCTCAGTCTGAAGCAGAGACAAACCCCCAGGGTCCTTACATGGGGCCTGAGTCTGCTCTCACAGGGGGTTGGAACGTAAGACCGGCCATACTGAGTCAGCTGACTGGGGTCCCCAGCCCAAGCTGCCATCTGGCACCAGCTGGGCCCAACCTTTGGGATATGAGCGGGGCGGTTAAGAGATAAATGAGGCCTGTGATGAAGTGGGATTGTTTCCTCTGAATACTGTGTGGGTGCCTCAGTTTCCCCTATGCATTTCTTAAGTCTCCAGTGTGTATAATTGGCCGACACTCTGTCTCCTGGCAACAAATGGCCGGGACCCTTCCCCCTGAAAGGGCATAGCTAACGGAGAACAAAGAGATCAGGTGACCTCCTGGCCCGGAAAAGGGACAAAGCCCAGAGGAGGAGGGGCTGGAGGGGGTTTCAGTTGGGAGCTGGCTGGGGATGGGAAGTGAGGGCAGACGGGGGTGTCTGGCTAGCTGGGCCCCAGAATGGACCCGGCTGAGGGGTCTGGTACCTACAAGCTCTGTGTTAGACCCTGTTCCTGTCATCGAATAAACCTCTGTGTCACTGGCTGGCTGAGAGTCACGTCTGACTGCGAAGTGGGGGGGCAGGACCCTGTGGCTTCCCCAGGACCCCGCTGGGTGGACTCGCTGTGGGAAGCGCACGGAGGGGCAGAGGATGCTGAATGCTCCAAGGAGAGACCCAGGAGGTGAAGCCGGGTGAGCTTCTTGCCCTGCAGACAGTCTGCTCCAAGGGAGAGGAGGCTCCCAGAGTCCTGCCTGGCTTTGTGGGGAGCAGTTCCAGAGCAGCGCCCAGGGACTCCGTGACAAGGCTGGAGCGTGAATTGTCTCTGCTAGAGGCAGTCAGGATTGAGGTGCGTTGTTGGAGAAGTACGGAGGGGACCAGCCACTGCCCACACTGGCGATGGTCTCTCATTGCCACTGTGGTTAATATAGAAACTTTCACCACCATCCGATTGACTCAAAGGGTGGAGTCCAGCCTGCACTTCATCAGACGTCAAGAGCAGAACCACGTCCCAATCGACACCAGGTGATGGTGTGACGAAGTGGGACTGTTCGCACTGGGGGCTGGGAATGCTAGGCCGAATGCCTGACACTCTGTCTCCTAGCAACTGATGGCCGGGCACCTCCCTGCAAAGGTGCCTCTAAAGGTGTCGGAGACAAAGGGGTCAGGTGACCTCCTGGCCCGGGAAAGAAGCTGAGCAGAGAGGAGGGGCCGGAGGGGGTTGGGCAGACGGGAGTTGGCTGGGCAGAGGAGGGGAAGCAGGGAGAGAGGGCTCTGATCCCCGAGGGGGGCTGTGGGGCCCCAAGATGGACCTAACAGGGGGGATCCTGTTATCTGTGCCTGCAAGACCTGTGGTGGACTGTGTTCCTGTTGTCTAAATAAACCTTCTGCTTTACTGGCTGGCTGAGAGTCCTGGTGAATCGCAGGGAGCCCAGGGGTGCAGGGCCTGGCTCCCCCACACTCCGTGACAGATGGCCCTGCCAGACAAAGCTGATCAGGACTCCGGTTCTCACCTTCCCCGGTGGTTCTGCGGGGCGGGGCGGGGCGGGGCGGGGGGAAGGTGGGAGGGGTGGGTGCAGAAGGAGGTGGAGGTGCAGAGACGGGGGCAGGAGCAAAGCAGCAATCAGCAGAGGAAGTCCAGGCAATTGCACCGTCCTCCAGCATCCGTCTCCGCATGGCCCCCCAGCGAGCCCGGGGCCCGGCTCTCAGCACAGGTGCCCGTAGGTGGGTGTGGTGATTCTAGTGCCGGTGACTCCTCCGGCGGGGGGAGGGGATGAAGCTGGGCCTGACCTTTTTTCGGGCTATTTATTAGCACTTTGGCATCTGCACAACTTATTGCTGTTTGCTTCCGTTCCGCTGCAGCAGGGACACACGGTTCCTCTCCCATCACTGGCGCTGGGCTGGCTTCTCTCTCGGTTGCCTTCTCCCTGCATCGATTTTGCTTTTGGAAAAAATGATTTTCCCTCCTTTGCCTGGTATAATTACCCCTCTGTGCTGCAGCTTGTCCTGAGGGAAGCGCAGAGAGAGACCAATGCTCCAGTCTGACACCACTGCTTAGAGGAAGGGAGCTGGGCTTGCATGTGCAGAAGTGTCTGTTCCAAGTGCCCTTTGGGTGGCTGGGAAGAGATCCCAGGCTGGGAGCTCCCGGAGAACCAGGAATGCACAATTCTCGCTTGTACCTCTGAACCCCCGGCGCAAGTTCACACCCTGAAATTGACTCACACGGCGGAGTCTGCGAACTGCGGATCCCAGCGCGGAGGGGCCTGTCAGCTCAGGAATTGGTCAGGTGCTCGACTTCCTCCAGAACCAGCCCTCAGAGCCGGGCTTGGCAACAGAAAATGAACCGGCCACAGAATCGGAAGGAACAAGCCAGGGATGGTAGTCGGCAGGCGAGTTCTAGCGTGGCTGTATGGCCGGGGTCGGTTCCCAGTTCTACCGCCCATGTTCGTACACTGCCAGCTCTCTGGCACAGGGGCTGCCTCTTTGTACAGCCCCCGGCACAGGGGGGGCTCAGTACAAATCATTAACAGCACAGACTGGCTGGACCCCCCTCTCATTTCTGCTCAGGGCCTTGTCTACCACCCTGTCAGTGTAAGAGGGCTGTAAAGGGGGCAAGAATGGCCCTCGGTGAACACTCCCCCCCCCAAGCAAGCCCTGCTCCCAGCCCTTTGTGTAAGGAGCAAGATCTGGGGCATGGCCACAGCACACCGCACCATGACCATTCACTGCCCCCAGGGGACCATACGGCGGCAGAGCGTAGATTAGAGCAGCCCTGAGGCTGTTCTAACTTACTCCAGAATGCAGGGCGTGCCGAGGAAGTTTAAAGCCCCTCCGTCCATATCTGCCTCTGCAGCAGGGTCGGGGTAACTGGGAGTCAGACCTGTTGTCTGCCTGCGGGCAAGTCATGTCCCTGCTCTGTGCCTCAGTTTCCCCATCTGTAAAATGGAGATACTCTTCCGCTCCCGGGGAGAGGATGAGCTAATGTCAGCAGAGCGCTGTGTAACTATTACCTGGCTGCGGGGAAGGGCTGCCTCTCAGCAGCAGGCCAATCGCCGCGCCCTAGGAATGAAATTTGCATTTGGAGCGTGGTCATTTTGTGCCCCAACTCTTCAGAGGTGAGGAGGCTCCGGGCCCCCTTCTCCCAGAACAGTGGTAATGACACGTTTTAAAGGAACAGCCAGAGGCTCCAAGCCTGATAGTGCTGGGTGCTGCCCAGACCAAGTGAGAGACAAGCCCTGCCCCAGAGAGCTTCCCGCCTAAAGAGACAACGGGCAGACGGGCACAGAGAGGGGCAGGGGCTTGCCCCAGGTCACCCAGCAGGGGAGTGGCATCCCACCCACTAGACCACACGTGACCCAAAGCTGCTCTTGCACGTTGTGGCCACTGTACACCAGGCCTTTCGGCTCCTGCCGCAGAAATCCACCCGCCCGGATGCCTTGCACTTACCCCCACCTCAGTGCGCTGCTTTCCAGCCGATGGGCCGGAAACCCAACCACATAGGAACGTATCATCTCCCCACTGGCCTGCTCCTGCAGCCATGTGTCCCTCCCCAGGGCGTCCACACTCCTGTCCAGCCACTGGCCGCGGGCTAGGCTAACGGAGCAGGCTTCTCATCTGGCACCAACGGCTTGGATCGAAACGCAGCCCCTTGGACCCTTCACCCGGCCACAGCTGGCTGCCTGCTACCAAAGGGTGGGGCCTGGGGCGGATCGGAGCCAGACAAGGCTGAAGAAAGGACTCTCTTTGATTTCTTTGCTCAAGATCTCGGGGTGACTCCCTGTGCTTGGTGTTCCGGTCAGCAGGCAGCTGGAGAGAGCTGGCGTTGGGCACGGGCGCTCTGCCATGTGCTGCTTCGCACAACGGTCCCCTGACGAGATTCTCCCTCGGATGGTGGGTTTGGGGTCCGGTGACAGCCAGATGCTCAGACAGCACCGATTCCAGCTCCAAACAATGCCTATGGTAGTCAGCGTGTTGCCCAGCCAGGGCGGCGGGTATCGGTCAGTGCCAATGGTAATGGATCCAAGCACGGCCACTGCCGGGCTGGCGTCTTCCGTTCCCGGGCTGAAAGCCATCGGCACTGTGTGTCTCAGCTAACGCCTGCTGCCGGGGCACTTGATTGTGTCCTGAGCGATTCAGCGGAGTTGCTCTTGGCTTGTATCTTCTGGAGTCCAGCTGTACTCGGAGGGAGACCCAGCTCAGTAACAGGGCTGGGAGAGGGCAGGGGAGACATTTCGGCTCGAACTTCGGCAGGTGGATGGATTCAGCGTGGAAAACAGGTCCCCAGGCTAGGCAAGGGCACGCCCCAGAGCCAGAGCTCCTTGCTTTCGTCCTTCTCAAGGTACATTGCAGGCCTCAGGGAACGCGGCCCAGCTTGCACGGGAGGAAGGAATTTATACCCACGTTACAGAGGTATTACGTAGAGCAATGAGAAGCAAAATAACTCCCCTCTTGTCAGCCGGGAGGACAGCTCCAGCATCCTGACTCCCATTGCCCTGTTCGAACCACTCATCCTGCCTCTTGGCAGGGGTCCGACTAGATGCCCCTTGCGGTCCCTTCTAACCCTACGGTTCTATGTCGGACTCCCAGTGCTCCCCTCTAACCATTAGCTCACACTTCCCTGTCACAGACGCTCTCACGTGGGGCTCCAGTGGCCGGCCCCGCCTGCGATAGTCTGGACCAGGGCACAGTGGGGGTGAAACACCCCTCTTGCGGTCTGGCCGTGTTCCATGCTGTCAGACAACAGGGAGAGAATTGCCAAGTAAGATATTGTTGGAATTGCTGACTCAGCCACTCTCCCGTCTGTCTAGCCACATGTGATGCCACCTGTGCAACCGGCTGGAATGGTAGGACACTGCTCCCTGTGGGTCCGGTTCCCTTCTCAGCCACCCCCAGAGAGAGTGGGAAGAGCCCCTCTGCTGTCCATGGTGTTAGGCAGGCAAAGGGAAAGGACAGTGCGCCCTGCTGTGCCTTGCTTAGGAGGCAGTGTTGTCTACTGGATAGATCTCTGAACTGGGACTTGAGACACCTGCGTTCTATGCCTGGCTCGGTCACTGACCGGGGGCAAGTCACAGCCCCTCTCTGTGCCTCAGTTTCCCCATCTGCAAAATGGGGATAAAGACACTGATCCACTTTGAGGCCTAGTGATCAGAGCTAGGTCTTATTATTATTGTTTAACAGCCTTGTGATGGGGTGTACTTGCCCTGCACTGGAGATGAAAGGGTTAAGCCAGCACTCCTGGCAGCGGAAACCACGCCCCCTCACCCCTGCTGGCCATGCGCTTCCCTATAAAAGGGAGCAGCCCTGCCTCATTCTAGGCTGACTGCTGGAGAGGAAGGATGCACCCTGCAGGCTCCAGCATGGGAGTAGCCAAAACTCCAGAGCGTGGGAGCCAGAGGTGCCGAGACCCAGGCAGATGCCGGGATAGCTGCAGACACCCAAGGGAGGTTGGAGCTGCCAGGAGCGGTACCAGCTGAGGAGCTCGGAGAACCCAAAGATGTCCAGACCACAGCATCAGGAAATCCAGTAGGAAGTAGCCATGGGGAGTTAGACAATGGAACGGTTACAGAACTGGCTCTTGAGTTAGCGGGTTTTGGTTAGATCCCAGCTGACTCAGTGGCACACGCACTCCCCACTGCCAGGTCCTTGGCTGGGACCCCCTACCC
Source organism: Mauremys reevesii (assembly GCF_016161935.1). Classification (NCBI taxonomy): domain Eukaryota; kingdom Metazoa; phylum Chordata; order Testudines; family Geoemydidae; genus Mauremys; species Mauremys reevesii. The sequence continues at coordinate 12,286,843 of NC_052648.1, read as the reverse complement.
CCGCCCCAGGTGGTGGCCCACTTCCCCAACTCTGACCGTTAGGCTGCAGAGCACGGCTAAGGAGGGCAGCCTTATTGCCTCTGGCCACTAGGCTGCACAACTGTGTTGGGGAGGTCAGCCACACTGACTGTGGCCACTGGGCCATACAGCCTGAGTGAGAGGGTGTTTGTATTGACTCTGGCCATTGGGTCGTACTGCCCTGCCATCAGGGGTGACCGTATTGGCTCTGGGCATTGGGCTGCACTGCCCCGAGGCTAAGGCAAGCAGGCAGACTTAACCGTGGTGCCGTGCCGCCAGTGCCGCTCCCCCCAAAGGGAGAGGGGTGGACTTGCCCCACGACAAGCCTGAACTTGCAGAATGAAAGCCGAGCCATCTGGGAGGCAGCACTGGGTCAGATCTTTGGTGCCCGCTGGGGAGACAGTGCCCAGCGGGGGTGTGATAATGCAGCACACAAGGCCATGCCCATCCCCACTGTCCAGGGCTGGCACTGCACTCGGCTTGTGAAGACAGCCACAGACGTGCCCCGACCGGAAGGCAGGCTTGCAACCCCCCTGCTCGTTACATTCCTTTGTCGGGCACATATGGTGCTCACCCCTGGCAGAGCTACTTACGTCTGTGCAAAGCAGGCCTGACTCTCCCAAGCACTAGGCCTGGTGTGTGCTGAGCTGGAGGCCCAGAGCCAGCGGATGCCACCATTCAGGACTCCCCTGCCTCCTGGGAGAATCCCACCTAGTATATAGCCACTTAAGCAGCTCCTCTACTGGTCCCACTTCCAGTGTACAGGGTGTGGCCTGGGAAAAGGGGCGTGGCTAGGGCTCCCAGCATCCATTTGGTCTCCAGTTGCTGGAACAGCATCTGGGGATGGTTGTGAGGTGACTCAAAATAGAGCAGCCTTAAGGCTGCTCTACTCTGCACTAGAGACTGGCAGGTTGGGACCAGGGCAACGCAAAAGCTGTTTTTTGAGACATGCGCAGCACTTGCAGCTTTCTTTGTTCTCAGCTCGAGCTGCGGGTGCTCAGCAAGTCTGGGACCCCAGCCCCAGGAGAGCTCAGACTACGGCACCCAGAACCAATAGCCATCTTTGCAAATGCAGCTGTGAGAGTATATGCCTCAGTGTTTGGAAATTAACTGGGGGGGGGTGTGTCACAAACCTGTGCAATGGGTGCCCTTCATGGCTCAGTTCCTCCTACCAATATCCTGAGGCCCCTCTCACACTGAAAAAGACACAATCTCTGTATTGCAGGTGGGGAAACTGAGGCACAGCAAAAGGACTCATCTGTGGTCACATTGTGAGTCAGTGACAGAGGTGGGAACAGGACCTAGGAGTTGCTGGCTCCTGCTCACTCCCCCAGCTCGTGCCTCAGTCTAGTGTCATCCCTGCCACCCTCAGCACTGGAGCCTCTGACCCCCTGGTGTGGGGAAGGTGAGAGAAGGGGCAACTGCATCAGGTCCCCTGTATGCCATGGGCAGCTGGGTGGATACTATGGGGCGCCTCATGGGCTGGGGGAGAGATTCCTCATGGAGACCCATGGGGCGCATTTCGGGGAGCAGCACCTGGCCTTTAGCTCGCGCTGTACAATGGGTGACTGGGAACCTTGTATGTAGGATGACAGACCAGCTAGTGGGGAGACACACTCGAGGCTGCTGGCTGCACCCCGGTGGTGGGCCCTCTTTTGGCCACTGCCACATGGAGACACTGAAGGGGTGACCCACCAGGTGCTGCCAAATCCAAAGCTGGGAGACAAGGGAGGTTTTGCCCTTGTCCTCCAACAGAACCCCTCTGCCTGGATTGGGGTGAGCTGCTGAGCTCTCCCCAGTGGGCAGGAGCCTTTAGTCTGACTGCGGCTCAGGAAATCCTGGAGAGCAAGGAACACACAGATCCAGCGCGTAGGGCGGGGGCACAGGGCGTGTGTGCACCCATGGCTCTGTATTTAATAGGGTGGTTGTTTGGGGGGTGACTTTTTATTAATGGGCTGGAAGGAGAATGAAAGAAGGCCCTGGGATATCATGTAAACCATGGAGGTGCGGAGACGGGAGGCGACGCAGCTGAGATCTGAGCCACGCCCCACCGGTGTGCTCAGCCCTGCTCTGCCACTGACTCGCTGGGTCCCAAGCTGCTGGGTTTGAGCACCTCGGTATTTGGGGGCTGAGACACATGGGGCCTGTTTCTCTGAGGTGCAGAGCACCCCCAGTGCTGCCTGACGGCCATGGGAGCTGCAGGTGCTCAGCACCTCTGAAAACCAGCTCTCCAAAGAGCACCAAAGTAGGGGGGTGCATTTGCTAATGCCGGTCTGTGTGCCTCAGTTTCCCATCTATAATATGGCACTGGTGCTGTAATGGCGGTTTCCTCCCCCAGGCTGCAGAGGGTTTGAGCCTGGCTGAGGGAGATGGAAAGTGGTTTGGGGACAAGGAGGTGCCTGTCCTGAGGAGATGAGAGCTGCAGAGGTGGGTGCTGGCTGAATCAAGGAGTTGCTGGAGTTTTAAGACCCTTTCTCGGGACACCCCATGACATTCTGGCTGCCCCATCTCCCCAGGGGTGCGGGGAGGGTTCAGTAGCCAGTGGTTTTTATGGAAACTAAGGCTTGAATTCCCCCCCCCCTTTTCGCATGCATGCTGGTCTCTGCCTGGCTGGACGGCAGGTGGGCTGCATGTCAGGTTCGTAAGGCTGCTCTCAGAAGGGGCTGATTCTGCAGATTCCTTTTCCTTTACGGTGGCCTTGCAAGAACCCGACAACAGGCAGAAATTTCCGTTGTCTCCACCCTGTTCATCACCCCACTTACTATTTCCTGACAGCTGTAGGGATAAAGGCACAAGATCCATCCAGTGGAGCTAATGGAGAATCTCTTAGCAGTCAAGTGCCCATGACACAGAGTTGTGCAGTTCTGATTCCACCCAGCAGAGGGCAGGGGCATGGGCCTCTGAAGACTATGGGTGATTAAAATTCACACCGGCAGCACCAGAAATGTACACCGGGTTTTGCAAAGGCAGGTTCCGTGGCTGGGGAAAACCAGGGCCGTTATCTGCCCTAGCAGGGTCTGATGGGGATAGCTGCCCCCGAGCGGCTGAGGCATCCTATTGCCCGGTGGGTTTATAAACCCTGACAGGTGTGGGGCTGCATTGTGGGGAATGTGCCGCAAAGGGGCCCCCTGTCAATTCAGGCCTGAAATACAATGTATGTAATGAGAATGCTGGAAGGGGGAGACACGCACACCCCGACAAGTGTGTTAATTAAAACAGCTCCTTAAATACAGCTCCTGCGGGAGAACAATGGCCCACGGCAGCCCAGTGTTCCCTGCCAGTGGCTGATAGCAGAGCTGCAGAGGACACGGGAGAATCAACAAGCATCAGGGCATAAACTGAGGCTGCCTAAGTGCACCTAATTATGTAGTTAATTGGGCGGCATGGCAGGAACCCCTCCTGAGCTGGAGTAAGTCAGCCTGGCTCCATTGATTTCAAGGGTGGGTATTGATGTAGGATCTGGCCCCATCTCCGTTTCCTCCTCTCTCGCCAGGCAGTAGCGGCTGTGGGCCTGAAGCTTGTTGATTTTGGTGTGTCTGGCTTCTCTGAGATGGCCTCTGCTGAAATCCAGAGTGTGCACGCCACACATGTGCACACGCCCATACACATGCACACACATAGGCATCATCTCTCCAGCTCTTTGGTAGGCCTCATCCCCTGGGATAAAAAGGGGGCAAGGCCAGACGGCTCTAGCCCAGGGCTAGGCAACCTATGGCGCGGGCGCCGAAGGCGGCACGCGAGCTGCTTTTCAGGGGCACTCACACTGCCCAGGTCCTGGCCACCGGTCCGTGGGGCTCTGCATTTTAATTTGATTTTAAATGCCGCTTCATAAACATTTAAAAAATTTATTTACTTTCCAGACAACACTAGTTTAGTTCTATATTATAGACTTATAGAAAGAGACCTTCTAAAAACGTTAAAATGTGTTACTGGCACACGGAACCTTAAACCAGAGTGACTAAATGAAGCCTCGGCCCAGCGCTTCTGAAAGGTGGCCGACCCCTGGGCGAGAGGCTCACGGGGACACGGGCGGCGGAGCGGGAGGCCTAGCTAGCCCCAGGGACCTAGAGGGCACCAATCTGCAGCACAGGGGGGCGCAGTCTCCACAGCTTCCGTGGAGGGGGTGGCGGAAGCGATGCTCCATCCCCATGGGGGAAGGGGTGACCTGGCTGCACCCCCCGCTGGCTAAGGAGGGAGCAGGACCAGACAGCTCCATGCTGAGGAGATTCCAGCTGCCATTCCCGCGGGGGGCCCAGCAGAGCCCAGGGCAGCTCCAGCCCACAGTGAGGGGATCCTGGGGCAGGGTGGAGGTGCAGTGCCAGAATGTCCCCCTTACTGTGTGCAGTGGGCGAAAGGGAGCCAGGCTCCAGCCTTGTTCACGTGGGCCATGCGCTTTGAGATCCTCGCCTGGGAGCCGCTGGAGCGATGCAAAGCCGGGTCGGGCTGGTGCTGGTGGGGGGTGCGGACAGGATAAGCCGGGGTCCGGCAGATTGCTGGGGGAGGGAATAACGCCTCCTGGGGATGAGTCAGCCAGAGGGCCCCCAATCCCTCCTTCTCCCTGAACCGGCCGGAGCATGCAGGAAAGACTCCCCCTGACTGCAGTGAAGCTGGGCCCAGGCAGAGGGAGGTGCCTGGTGACCCCAGTTGTTTTCCATTTTCATCCCATCTCTGCAATTCCAGCTCCAGAGCCAGGGCAGCAAATCCCTTATGCTGCATTTACTGAGAGCAGAACCAGGCTTGGCACCTCTTCCTGTGTTCTCAGCCTGGTTCCTGGGGGTGGGAGAAGCAGCTAGGAAGGGGGCGGCGGGAGGGGGGTGCTCTCCACCCCAAAGCACAATGCTGGCCTGCCCTCGCTGCAGGGAACCCCTCTTGGCGGCCGTTAGGGGGGCTGTGTCTAGAACCCAAGTGACACAGCACGGGCTGCGGGACCCTACCGCTGGCTTCCTCCTCTCCCTGCATTGGGGGAGGGGGGTTAGACCCCATCTGAATCTCTGTGCAAATGCTCCATCTCGCCTCCTGCTACACTAAGATCGGGGCCAAGCACAGCCTTTACCGGCAGCTCCAGCCCTAGGTTTTACGGGGCCTGCGGCCCTGTGTGTGTTGGGGGTCCCAGCCAGCCTTCCAGCGGGGAGCAGGGTGGCTTCAGGACCCATGGGGGAGGTGGGGCGGGGCGCTAGGGAAAGGATCCTGGCCCTTGTGGTTCTGTAGCACGATCCCTGCTTGTGCAGAAGGAGGCGTCTGGAGCAGGGGCCGTTCCCAAATGCAGGGCTGCATTGCACACAGCTAGCGCCAGCCCTGGCTTTTCACACCCCGCTCACGAGCCATGAAACCCCCGCCCAGCTGCGCACGCCGCTCCCTTTGTCACTCTGCACAGCTGTGCACGCTGTGTGGCGGTGAGTGATGCCTCCAGCCAGGAGATCACAGCCTGCGGGGAGGGGGCGATGCAAAGGGTGGGGGGTAAGGAAGGCGGGACACGTGTCCCCAGCCCTCTGAAGCTGGTTGATTTCATTCGTCTCGCTCCGCCCTTGCCCGGTCCTGGAAGATCTCCCGGCATGAATGATGCGCAGAACGGAATGAATGAAAAGTGCTGTCGCTGGCTGCTCCGCCGGAGCCGGCGGCAACACGTGGCGAATGCCAAGCAAGCGGCGCAACCAGGGTGGGGGAGGGGAAATAAATGACAGCGGAGTGGGGGGCTGGTGTGCATGAGGCCGAGGGCGGCGTGCGTGGGAGTGGGGGGAGATGGCTGGAAATTTCCAATGCAGCCGGAGGGGAGCCAGGCTTCCGTCTCACCCAACCCTGGCTACCGCTCAGAGCCCGGGGGCTGATCCTCCCCTCACGCCAGTGCGAATTGGGAGTCAGTGGAACGAGCCCGCGGGGACCGTGCAGAACTGCCTTGCACGACTCCCCTTCCTGCTCTCAGGAGGCGCCGCGCCCCAGTGGTCCCCATGGGCGGGCGTTCCCTGGGCTGGCCAGGGGCAGTGGCTCTGGGGTTTGCTGGGTCCAGCCCCTCCTGCCTATGCTGGGTGTTGGTGTATACGGCCCCTTTCCCACAGAGCTAGTATTGCATGACACCCGCACATGACACAGTAACGGAACGAAAAATACTGGGGGGGGGGGGTGATTTAAGGTGTGTTGTAGGGCTGTGAAAGATTGCGTGCAAGGGATTCTGGGAGCTGAGGGCCAGGTGCGCACAAGACATGTAGGTGGGGGTAGTGACGTTAAAGGGCCTGATCCTGAGAGCTCCCCCCACCCCCCGTGGAAGCTGAGGCTGTGCGAGACATCTTGCAGGATTGGGCCCCGAGTGAGCAGGAAATCGAGCCGAGATGTGGCACTATGGGCTGGGATGCAAACTCGGCTCTGGAAATCAGCGGGGACTCGCGCCTGGGGGTGATCTGGCCTCTCGCCCCAGCTCTGCCCTGGCATTGCTGTTTAACTCTTGGCAAGTCACTTCTCCTCTCTGTGACTCAGTTTCTCCATCTGTAATAGGGACCCACTGTTGTAAAGCCTTTGGAGACCTCTGGGTGAGAAGTGGAAAATCAGCCGCCACTGGGCCCGGCTGCCCCCTGCTATGGCTCTGTTGCACAGGGATGTGGCTGTCGTTCTGCCATGCGAGAAGCGCTGGGGTCAGGAGCAGACGTAGTCTGTGCCCTAGGGAGTGAGGCAGCCAGAGGGTGGGTGCCAGTCCTCCCCAGCTGGGCAGGTCTGTGCCAGGGCCGGCTGGCAGCACCATGGGGGGTGGTTAGGGGAGCAGCTTGGCCCCCCCAGGTGGACCGGGGCTGAGAGGGGAGACGAGCGATTGGAAGGCGTTGGCTGGCTGGCTGGCAGAACACAGCTGTGGGCATGTGGCCTTTGGCTAAGGATCCAACCATGGGGCGCAGGACGTCTCGGATTCCCTGTGCCCACATGGCAGAGTCACTCCATCTACCCCATGTCACCCGTCCCTGTCTGCAAAGTGGGGGGCATGGTGGGGCTGGGGGGAGGGGGCTCCGAAGCGTGGGGCTGAGAGTTCGAGATGTACCAGGTCCCGGCTGTGGCTGGGATTTATTTTATTGTGATTGTTATTTTAACCACGGCCGTGATCCTGCTGCCATCTGCATCAATGGGAGATTTTGTCCCTTCACTTCACTGGGATAGGGGCCTGGCTCATTTCCTTTTCCCAAGACACCCCCCCCCCCCCAGCAGAAGGGAAATGGGTGGGGTGCTGTCCTTGGTCCTGATACTGCTCTTTCAGTATCTCTGTCAGCTGCTATTTCCAGCGCTGAATAATACGCCAACCGCAGTGACACCGCCTGCAAATCAGCCCATGAGAGCTGTTAATTGTAGGGCCTGGAATAACACATGAGGCGGTGAAGGGGGCTCGGAGGAGAATAAATAGATCCCTTTGTACAGCCTGACGCGTTTAAAATAATCCACCGTCCACACCAGAAAAGCCACGTTTTGGGGCAGGAATACAGGTCCACTTTGGCAGGATCCTCCCCCGCTCAGACGAAGGCAGCCTGGCTTATTTGTTTCCATTGCAACCTATTTCCTGCCTGCTGCCAGGGCATAAGAACGATGCCTCAGCCCGGTCTTGGATCTGTGCAGAGAATTTCCCACCTGGCCTGGCTTGAAGGCCCAGAGCCTTTAGCTAGTCAGAAGCTATTGATCGACTGTGGCTTAACCCCACTGGGTTTTCCTCCTCATAAGCTGTTTCACATCCACTTTAGCTGTCTCACGAATTTCACAGAGGTTTCTATGGAAAAATAGCTCACTCACTTCCACTGGCAACCTGGTCTTGGCAGAAGCCCCAGGCGAGGGGTGCATTAACTGATGTGGTTATTTTATCTAGGGCTGCCGCAGTTATGGGTCTGTTGGTACTTCTTTCCCAAGCCCCTGTTTTAAAGGTTTATTGCAGCTCGTCCCAGATTGGAAATGGGGATAAAATGGTCTCGCTCCAGGAGGAAATTTTGCCTTTGGTACGTTTGCTTTGAAATCAGGCAGAGAAATTTTAAGTGGAATGGGTCACATTTCTGAGCGAAGGGAGGCTTATATCAAAGGTCTGTGGGATTTTTTAAATTTATTTTAGACCTCTGGTCAGATATCTTGCACAACGCCCAGGGTTGGGTGGTGTTTTGGGGTGTGTGTGCGAGAAACAAGACAACAAAGGGTCCACGGAACTAAAAATGTGGCTTTATGTGCCGCGGCTTAGCACACTCACACCAGGAAATTGTTTGGTTTTTAGGGTTTTTTCTCAGCTCCTCCCCGCTTTTATCCCACGTGGAAATGGAAGAACATACGATCCCCAAATAATCAGCAGTGGGGAGAGCTGAGGGGAACCGATCAGGACGTTTCTCAGGAAAGAGGGACTTTCCGACAGTTAGCACAATGCGGCCCCGATCTCTCAGGCCCAGACTTTTCTGGGTATTACGGCACTGTGACAAAGTCAGGCGGGCGGCTGCAGGAGGGGCTGGCAAAACAGGTATGTTAGCCCGAGAATGCTAAAGGAAGGTCCTTTTTCCTACAAGCCAGGAAGGGGTCACGTCAGGTCAATTAGGGACACCTGACTCCAATTAAGGGCTGCCTGAAACCTGTTAAAATCTCTCTCCTGGTGAGATAGAGGTTGGGGAGAGGCAGGGGCTGCAAGCAGCAGGGAGATCTGCATCTCCAGTGTGAGAGACTGGGGGAGACACCCAAACCCAGCACCTGTTTAGGGGAAGGGCCGACACCCTGGGGTCAGCGACAGGACAGCACCTGCCCCACGGAGGGGGCCAGGGAAAGGTACCCCCTTTTGTCTGGCAGAGGAGCACTCCTCAGGCCTGCCCTGAGGCCGACCGGGAAGGCTCTGAGAAACAAACCCCGAAAAGGGACGACAGGCAGGCTGCAGAGCGGGGCTGATTCACCCCAGGCTCTGGCCCTGCCAGAGGAGGGGCATTAAGTCTGGCGAGGCAGAAGGTGCCTTGCCAAATCTGCCCCTTGGTGCCTAGCACAACGGAGCCCCTAAGTGCTACTGTAATAAAATAAATAATAATCTGGGCAAACAGCATCTCTTAATTTCTGATTTAAAATGAGGTATTTTCATATAGGGTGACCAGATGTCCCGATTTTGTAGGGACAGTCCTGATCTTTGGGTCTTTTCCTTATATAGGCTCCTATTACCCCCACCCCCTGTCCCGATTTTTCACACTTGCTGTCTGGTCCCCCACCTTTCGTACTAGATTTTCCTGACTTGTCGGGGGTCACCAAAGATCTTTGTTTAAAGACCCACGTTCCACCCTCCCCCTTCCTGTCTGATCCTGATAGGAGGCATCACGTGACCTGACTTTGTGTTGCCACATTCCTTTCCATGGCAACAGACTGTGATATCGCAAATGAGGGATTAGGACTTCTGGCAGGAGAGGAGGACCCACAGTTCACGTAGTGGGTCCAATCTAGGACTGGAGGCCAGTGACTGGCTGGAATCTACACCAGGGATGCATTGGCCGACACCGGACTAATCCCCACCGTTCTTCCTGTGCCTGGGTTTCCCCAGCTATATCATAATAGCACCGAGGGTCAGGAGAGGGTCAGTGCATCCCCCTCTGCAAAGTGCTTTGAGATCCCTGCGTGACAGGCCTTGGCGATGTAAATTCTGTTTTATACATCCCAGTCCAGCTGCTTGGAGCAGTGCATGCTGGGAGCTGCAGTCTGCACTGGGTGCACCTCTGCGTGGAAGACGGAAGCAACTGAAAACAGCCTCTGAGGTCGGCGGCGCTGCTGGGTGCATGACACTCGCTTATTTAGGTGCCTAGGCAAGGTTTTAGGGCCGGTCCCCCTGAATCTGTTTGGGGATTTTCAAAGGCACTTATGGGATTTTGGTTTCCAAATGTCACTGCCAGCCAATGGGATCTGCGTGCCGAACTTTCTAGGTTGCCTTGAAAATTCCAGCCTAGGAGCCTCACTTGAGGTGCTGGCTGTTGATAGGTTCCAAGAGGGTGCGGCTTTCTCTCGGCCATGCCATCAGGTTTAGCCCAGCAAAAAGAAACCGGCAGAGCCAATGCTGGGGCCGAGCTAGCAGCTCAGAACGCCCCTTTCATTCCTTCCTGGGACCTGCCAGGTAACGGGACATCTGACAAAGCAGCGGCAACACGCAAGCTGTGACAGCTCGGCCAGGGTGCAGAACAGCAGCTCCAGCCGGCTGCAGAAAGATGCCTCCTGTTGACAGAGACAACAGGCCAGACTAGATATGTCGTTCTCTGCATGGTTCTTGCTTTGCTTTTCTTGGGCTTAGGAGGAAAAGTGGCTGAGTAGCTCCTGCCTCTGGAGCACAAAGGAAGGAGCTGGAGGATCTTACTGGCGTCCTTAGGGTGCTTTAATAGAGGCAGGGAGTATTGTCAGAGGGAGGTGCCTGGTCAGAAGCTGCTCTCTGCTTGCAGACTCCCTCTGCAAGAACCATTGGAGGAAGTTCTGGTCACTCCCTGTACGGGCCTCAAACGGGAGCTGAGCTCCTCTGAAAATCGGGCTCCAGTTACGGGAATGGAGTGCTTTGAAATCCAGCCCTCCAGGGGCGACTGGGGGGCAACGTGCCAGGCGCTGCCAGCTGAGAGCCAGGGGTGGGGAGGGTGTCTTCACTCTGAGCTGGTGTTAGAAGCTCCTGGGTGCCGTTGATTGAGTCTGGCCTTTGCCAAAGCGGCCTCTGCTTTGGGGCGCCCGGCTAGGGGCTCCTCTGGGGCATCCCTAAGGAGCGGCGCTTTCTGGCCAGGCGGGCAGGACTGTTTGGCAGTGCTTCCTGGAAACTGTTGGCAGGGGCAGGGGCTGGTATATTTTCCTCAATGGCTCAGGAACTCAAATGAGCCGCACAGAAAATACGCTGAAAAGCGGCGGCTCAGGGGCCAGTTATATTGTTATAAACAGACTTTTAAGCTGCGTGAGCCGTCTTTGTCCGACGGCAGCGTTGACGTGTGGTGCCATGCGGCTCGATTCCAGGCGCGCCGACAATCCCCGTCAGGAGCTCTGCCCCCAGGTGGGGAGCTCTTCGCTTTCATGTGCCTCTGTCCCAGCCCCATTCCACCACGGAGAGAATTTAGCCGTCAGCCTAGCAATGAGCCAGCCTGTTCAGGGTAGGCCACTTTCGGGGAGATTCACACCCTCCCTGCAGCCGTGCAGAGTTGGGTGAAGAACTTGAAGAAGGTGAGACAGGGCGGCCTAGTGGTTAGAACCAAGGGCTGGCACTGGGAGTCCTGACTTTGCTTCCCAACTGTGGCTGCGGGGAGGGGGGAGGTGCACAAATGAGTGGCTCAAGTGCTCTGTGCCTCGGTTTCCCCATCAGTAAAATGGGTGACTGTAACCATAATAATCCATCCTTCCCTCCAACAGGGTGGAGCAGATGGTTTTGAAGTGCTTTGAGATCCTCCGATGAAAGGGCCCATTTATGAGTGCGCCAGAGAGACGGCTGCCTGGTGGCCCTGGGCTTAGGACACTTTGGAGTCCCTCTAGCGTATGCCAGGCTGCTCTCACAAAGCAGGAGCAGGGCTGCTGAAGGAGACGGATTCATGGAGCAGCCCGACTCACTCTGTCACTGACCCCCTCCCAAGCTGGCAGCCAGCGATAAGCAGCTGCCTAGCCGCGCGGCTTTGAAATCAAATTCCCTTTGAGATTGCAAAGGGCTATTTCAGGCCCGTTCTAGTCACCTTGGTTTTCTTTTCAGATCACAAAGGTTCCCTCCCCTCCCTTCGTTATTTTGTCCTTTGCCAGCTGGAAACCCTGTTAGGGGCCGTTTCCCTGAGCTGAAATACAGAACGGTGAGCTGGTGCCTGGCCCAGCCCGAGACGATGGCTGTTGAGATCAGGGCAAAGACGCCCCCTGACTCGTGCCTTCCCCCCACCCCCGGGGTCAAATGCCATGTTTTGTGCAGCAAGAGCACCTCCCACCCCATCCAGTCCTGCAGCCCAGGGGAAGGTGCCGGGAGCTACAAGCCGTGGGCTCTCATCTGAGATCTCCCCAGTATCTCTGAGCACTCAGTAGCCAAGGCCCTGCTGTGTGATCGCTAGCAGAGGTTGGACGAGGCCACCCCAGGCAGAGCTGGGGATGGGAGCCAGGTCTCTGATGTGGCAGACAAACCGCATCTGCTTTGCCCGCTGCCGCTCAGAAGAAATGACTCTATTATGGGGCGGGGGGGTCTCTCTCCGGTGGCCAGAGTAAACGTAAGGGTTTGTGAGTCTGCTGCTGCCTCCGCGCTGGCCAGGATGCCTGCTCTGATGTGTAGCTCCAGGGATCCCAGCTTCCAGGCCTGTGGGAGACGCAGACAGGGACACGGTTCCCCTTTGTCTGTGCTGTTTCTAGCCACCAGACCTTCCCAGGACGGCCCGAGAGGCTGGAGGAAGCTGCACTTCTGCCTCCCACCAGAAAGGGGCCCCTCTGTGTGCCTGTGGGGCTGGTGGGGAGAGCTGGGAGGGTTCTGGGGGGAGGGTGGGGGGCTCTGAGGGGTGAGGTTGGGGGCTGGGAGTGGGGAGGATGGGGGTCTGAGAGGGGAGAGCTGGCGATCGGGATGGGGGAGGCTGGGGGAGGTCTGGGAGGGGGGAGGCAGGGGTCCAGAGAGAGGCGAGCCTTGGGAGAAGGCACAGAGCGCGGTAGCTGGGAGGAGGGGGCAGCATAGGGGTCTGTAGGGAGCAGAGGGAGTCTGCAAGCAGAGAGCAGGTGCTGGGGGGGTTAGCGAGGCTGGAAATGCCTCTCGCTCTCTGGAGGCTGCAGACGAGACCAGCTTCCCCGGCGGTGAATTAAAGGGCCCGGGGCTCCAGCCGCTGCGGGGTGCCCTGGGCCCTTCAAATCCCCACCCGAGTCCTGCCACCGCTACCCCAGCAGCGGCAGGGCTCCGGCGGTGCTTTAAAGGATCCGGGGCTCCCCGCAGTGGCCAGAGCTCAGAGCCCTTTAAATCCCCACTGGAGCCCTGCTGCCCCGGGGTAGCAGTGGCAGGGCTCCCGTGGGGATTTAAAGGGCCCGGAGCTCCACGGTGGCTGCAGCCCCGGGGCCTTTAATTCACCCCTCAGCCCTGGGGCTCCCAGCCGCCTCTGCATAGCCACAGCCAGAGCCCCAGGACCTTTAAATCTTGAGAGGCCCCGCCTCTTCCAGTTGAGGCCCCGCCTCTTCCAGTTGAGGCCCCACCCCCACGCAGGACTCCAGTGTACCGGTAAGTCCTTTAAGTTACTTTCACCCCTGCGATACACTGCACAGTGTGCCAGGGTCTGTCTGCATTACAGGGGCCACCTCCGGTTGCCTTCGGCCAGTGGGCAATTGAGCCAGAGAGGGTGCTAGCCACATGCTGTGCCTCCATCCAAGCAGCTAGAGAACTGGCCCCTCCCTCTTCCTCCTCCTCTGGCATGTTGACTTGTGACTATTGCACAGCTGGGCCTTTTGCAGAGTGCTTTGGATTGTGCCTCTAATTATTTCTTCCCAAGCAAGAGGCTCATGAAAATGCATCACTTTCCAGGGAACGAATGCACTTGCAAAAAATGGTGTCACCTCTGAGAGAGCCTTTAAGGCACCCGAAAAGGGCTGGCTCCTCCGGTTAACGAGATCCTGTCAGATCAGATTTGGCCCCAGCTTTCGCTTTTGTAAAAATAAACATTGGCAGGAGCTAAGCTCTCTAGAAATGGTTCAGGGGTTATTTTAAATTCCAGTGGAAACAGAGTCTAGTCTTTAAGGAACTCCCCACAGTTAAACCTCCCCCCCGTAGCATTTGCGACCCAACCACTGCAGCCTTGTGCGGGTGCCCGAGAATCATAGCTCGAAACCCAGAGCAGCAATCGAGAGCTAACCCTGTTCTGTGCGGGTAACGTGGCTTTGAGTGGATTTTGCTGGCGAGAGGGCAGCAGCTTTTTAAGAACTCTGGGTAACGTTTTCCAAAGCACTGAAATGAGCCCAGCTCCGTTGAAAGTCGGCGTTAAGTCCTTACGGGGTGGCTTTTGTGCTGATGAAAGGGGTTGGACCGAGGGCCCTGGAGACCGACTCCATGGAGCGGGTACTGTCGGGCAAGAGATGCCCCTCACTATCAGTGTGTCTAGCGCACGTCAGTCTCTGGACTCTTCTCAGCAGAAGCTGCCAACAAAGGGACCAATTGATGCCAGCTACGACGGGTCCTGGAGAACAGGTGAGACTCACCATCTCCTCTCACACAAGACACAGCCCCCGGGGGCTGCCTGTCTTCTTCCACCCACCCTGAATCTGACCGAGTCATCTTGACACAGCCAGGGGTATTGGGATCCCATCCCCCACCCCCAGGACTGCCTTTCTGAGCCCAATACACGGGGCGATCGATCGTTTGCAGATGGTCGGTGCTTGTTCCATGGCCCTGCACTTCGGCCTGAGGGGGTGTGAACGGCAGCGTGTTGTTCTGGAACTGCCCCATGTGAATGCGGCCGGTGTGAACTGAAAGGTACCTAGGTTGCGTTAACTAGTCCTGTTTGAAAGAGCCTCTGCTCCGTGGGCGCTCCCATGGCTAATGCTGGTCAGGACATTTTCAGCCAGTTTTCCATCAGAAAATGCCGTTTGGACTAAGCCCTTTTTTCATGGAATTGTATGGATTTTGATTAAATTTCTCTGAAATGGGAATTCCAATATTTGACCAGCTCTGGCCACGACAGACTCTGGTTTTTAAGAGGTTGGTAAACTGGCAAGTAATAATAATTAATCTGAGGCTGAAATTCATCTCCTTGGGCCTTGGCCCCCTGAGGGATTGGGGTTTGGACGAAGTTTAGAAGAATATACTCTGGCCGATTGCTTAAGCCCTGGGCATTAGAAAGAAGCCGATTAACCAGTTTGGGAGAGAGGGTGTGTTGTGTGTGTGCGCGCGTGTGTAATTCAAGAATACAAGAACATCTTGAATCTGTGAAACAAAAGACAACTTGGCAATAGCCCAATCTGTAATAGGGTCTAATTGCTTTAAGGGCTTTGCGAAAGAACGACAAAGCCGCCTGGATCCTGAGCCTTAAAATTTAGCTGCTGGGCCTGGGGCTGTAACTTTCCTGGCATTTTCCTACCAACTTTTCCCAGCGTGGTGCGTTACAGACGTGCTGCCCCCACAGTGCGCGATCTCCAATGCACAGGAAAGAACCAGGGCATGTTTACAAGAGAGGAAGAATGGTCTTGTGGTTTACAGCAGTGCTGAGCCCCTAGCACTTATCCATAGATCTCAAAGCACTTTACAAAGGGGGTCTGCATTATCCCCATGTTACAGATGGGGGACACTGGGAGGGTAAGTGACATGCCCAATGCCACCCAGCAAATCAGTGGCAGAGTTGGGAATTGACCCCAGCTCTCAGTCCAGTGCTCGGCTCTCTAGGCCACAGTGTCTCCATGGAGGAAGTAGATTGGGACTCAGGAGAACTGTATTCCAGTCTCGGCTCTGCCGCAGACTCAGCACATCACCTTTGGCAAGAGACTAAGGGCGGGTTTTCCACAGTGCTCAGCACCTGGGTGCTCTTTGGAGAACCTGGCCCTGGTTGCGGGTGCTGAGCCCCTGAAAGTCTGTCCCCCGGAGATCTGGCAAAAATGTGGCCCCACAGATGTTACCAGCTTTTGAAACGTCTCAGCACCCAACGTGGCATCTGATGTTCAGGAAATTTAACCCCAAATTTGCCTCTCTGTAAACAGCCCTTCCTTTCTCTGTGTTGTCTATTTCACTTGTGAACCCTTCTCACTCACACAGGTGGAACTCCATGGGATCCAGTGGAGTTATTCCTGATTTACACCCACTGTAGCTGAGCTCAGACTCCAGCCCCCTGGGCTGGCAGGGAGCAGAGAACCGAACCCTGTAGAAGCTGCCCAGAACCCCTGGACTGTGAAGGGTTTGAAATACAGGTGCAGGCCGAGAGCTGAGATTTGTGGCTGAGGCCTTGGTTCCCCTTGGCCCAGCTGTCCCCGTACAAACCCCTAGTGCAGATGCACGGTATTGGTGCAAGCTCTTCTTACACTGTGGCAGCTTGGCTGCAGGAGGGGTTTGCACCCAGTGCAGACAAATTCTTGAACCGACTGAATAGTTCGCTCGACCCTCCATGCACGGGGAGATTGGCGGATCCCCGGTGACTCCTGCTGCTTTTCCTTCTGGGCAGGGAATGCAGGGGCCGCTCCCCTGGCCCATTGGGCCGCAGGAACTGCTGAGGTGTTTAGCAGCTGTGTACCTTGGCCAGCTTCCCCGGAGGGTAATTGCATTCTGCAGCCCTACAGCTTGTTCTGCTCGTTCCCTGCTGCGTGGCAGAGCTGTGACAGCGTATGGGTGGAGAGTGGCTGCCGCGTGTCCACCCCAGAAGTGGCTGCATGTTGGCGATAGTGATTTTTGTACATGATTCTGATCCTACTTACCCCTGATTTGCACCTTGAGGTAAGTCAGTGGGCTCCTTAGGAGGCTCCTCCCCAGACTGGCTCTTCCCCGTGGGACGTGCTCCTTACTCTCACTCCAGTCTCGGGCCTACACTAGGGGCTGGTCTGCTCCGGGAACTTCCATCAGCCGAGGGCAGCGGATTACCTACAGTGATAGGAGAACCCCCTCCAGGTGTGTCTACAGCGAAGCGCTCCAGCTGGGGCACTGCTGGGCCTGATTCTGATCTGCGTTACCCTGGTGTAAATCAGGAGTAACTCCACTCCAGACAGTGACGGTTCACACTGGTATAAGGCTGATGTAGCAGCGGAATCAAGGGAAGTTATGCTCATTGCCTAGGCTTGGGTAGCCATGCTGCTCGGGGTGGGGGGTGACACAGCCTCTCCAGACACAACCCCCAGTGTAGACACAGTTATGTCGACAGAAGAGGGGTTCTAACGCCGGTCGGGGAAGGTTGGCGTTCCCATACTTCTGTGGGTGTGGGCTGCTTCGGCACCAGGGTGGGGCCCAGACGTACCTTTAATGGGCCCTACAGCTTAGTCATGGAGAGTCCTGGGAGCCTGACTTCCCTTTCACTCTGCTTTTACAGCAGGGTCACTCCCCTGTTGTCACTGGGGTGACTCCTGCCATATCTTAGCTCAGACTCTGACCCTTCTGAGCGCCGCAGGTTCAAAGCCTCTTGCAGTGGACTGTGTTAAGCCACGAGGGCCTTACAGTCTGGTGTTTGGAGGCCGTGGGAGGTGAGACCTTACCCCTGTAGGACTTGTATGCTCTGCATGGACATTAAAGCTCCCACAGAGCTCCAGAAGAGCTTCGTTCTGCAGCTGGAACCCTCACTGTGTGCTGAGAAGTCGATGTCCACCCCAGAGACGGTTGCATTTCAGCAGCGAGTGAAGTGACTCCATGTGCATATAACTCGTAAAGTGCTTTGGAAGGGTCCTTGGGGCTGGGACGTATACCATGGTAGGGCCTGAAACAACGTGCCGGGCCTGCTGGAAGCTAGCAGAATCTCAGTGCGAAGCGTCTGACCCGCCTCTCGCGGGAGTTCTGCACTCTGGCAGCGATGTGCAGAATCAGGGCCTCACATCCCAGGGCACATCCTCAGCGGGAGTAAAACCAGAGTAAATCCACTGAATAGAAAGGAGCTACCTTGGCATTACACCAGTGTAGCTGAGAGCTCAGGGAGTGATTTGTCTCTCGCCAACCCCGATGTAAATCAGAAGTAACTCCACTGAAATCTGTCATGTAAACTGGGTGTGAGAGCAGAATTAGGATGCTTTGTAAGACAGGGACCATGTTTTCAGGGAGCAGAAAAGGTTGGTTTCGGGGACAGAAGCCTACTGCAGACAGCGGGCCAGATCTGCAGCTGGTGTAAAGTGCGGTAGCTCCGGTGACGTCACTGGATCCATGCTGGTTTCCACCAGCTCAGGATCTGGCCCAGAGGTTCCCAGCCGCAGAAAGGGGGAGCTGGGGGAGACTGTCAGTTACAAACAGTGCCTCAATGAATTGATTTTCCCTTTGAAAGCCGCGGAAGGAGCCGTGTCTCTGGGATTTAGCTCATGAGCGGTGATGGCTCAAAACTGGGTCAGTGGCTTTTCCGGGGCTGGAACGTGCTGCCTGGAGGAGGAGATTTTAACCCTCGCTCCCGGCCAGGCCAGAACTGGGTCGCCGATTTCATAACCGCTCCTGTGTGTCCTGGGGCCCGCACGGGGGTGAGGAGAGGCTGAGGCGGCTCCCAGCACCATCGGGGCATGAGGCCGTGGGCTGAGCGGATCCACGGGGCCTTGTGCCGCCTCTCGCTTGCCCTCCCCTCGGGCTCCTCCGATTTACTGAGGCGCAGTGGGTGATCTCAGCCCAGTGTAGCCAGCGCTGGGGGGCTACCGGTCAGCTGTGCTCGGGCCGGGGGGGCCTGCACAGAGGTTGCCAGTGGCAGGTCTCGTCCCCTTGCAGGGATCTCTCTTGCATGAGGACTCCCCCACCTCCCCCCGCAGGGTGTTCACTGGGGGTGGGTCCTGACGGCAGCTCTGTCTACGCGCGGGTGAGTGCGTCACCTGCTTCCCCCAGGCCGCTCTGTGGAATTTCCAGGAGACCCCTTGCAGGTCTGACGGACACTCTGGAATGAGACCGACCAGGACACCAGGGCTCTCAGGCCCAGCTCTGCTGCTCACTCACTGTTGGGCCAGTCGCTGCCCCTCTCTGTGCCTCAGTTTCCCCATTTTTAAACTAGCTGCGATAAACTCTTTGTTCCCTCCCATGGCTCTCGGGGGACAGTGTGAGCTCTAGACACCCTCCCCCCCCCCCCAAGGAGTGCACAATCTCACATTTCTCTTTGGGTATTTCCCCAGTGGCAGGAGCGTTGCATCCTAGCCCTCACGGGGAGCTGTGTGAGTCGGCTGCCCTCCCCTGGGATGTGGCAGGCTGACTGGCCCCCCAACCCCCCTCATTTGAACCTCGTTTGAATGCAGTGAGGTTTCAGCCCCACGTAATTAACATGGCACCTGCCTCCAAGCTCCTGTAGCGTCCGCGGGCCGAGCTGGTTACACACCTTTGGCCTTTCTGTTTAGCTGCGGCCACTTTAAAGGGAGCGAAGGGCTGGGGCTGGGGAGGGATGGGAGCCAGGGGCCGGCAAGGCAGGAACAGGGCAGCTGCATGGCTGGGTTTGGGGACAGGGTATGAGGTGAGCTATTGATGAGCTGGGCTGAGTGAAGCCACTGCTGGCCTCTGGGAGCGGGTCACACAGGCTCACAGTCTTTTTAAGTTGCACTGTTCAGCCATGGATATCAAAGCACTTTTCTCTATCCCCATTTTAGAGATGGAGAAACTGAGGCACAGAGAGGGGAAGTGACTGGCCTAAGGTCACCCAGCAGGTGAGCGGTAGAGCTGGGAGCAGACCAGGGGGCTCCGGCTGTTGGACCATGCTGCCTCCTTCAAGGCTATCGCTCTGACGGGTGTGGCTAGTGTTCCAACAGCCACTTCACCCGTCCCTGCTCCTGGGAGGGTCAGACGACAATGGTCAATTCCCAGGCATCCATGCTCCAGCCCAGAGCCACGGGGGGAGACTTTCAAAAGCCTCAGGGGGTAGCTGTGTTAATCTGTATCCACAAAAAAAAACCAAGGAGTCCGGTGGCACCTTAAAGACTAACAGATTTATTTGGGCATAAGCTTTCGTGGGTAAAAACCCCACTTCTTCAGATGCATGGAGCGAAAGTTACAGATTCAGGCATTATCTAATGACACATGAAGAGATGGGAGAACCTCACAAGTGGAGAACCAGCGCTGACGGGGCCAATTCGATTAGGGTGGATGTGGTCCACTCCCAATAATAGATGAGGAGGTGTCAGTTCTCTGCCATGTACATTGGCCAAACTGGACAGTCCCTACGTAAACGAACAAATGGACGCAAATCGGACATCAGGAACGGTAACATACAGAAGCCAGTAGGAGAACACTTCCATCTTCCTGGACATTCTATAACACATTTTAAAAGTCACTATTCTTGAACAAAAAAAAACTTCAGAAATAGACGTCAAAGAGAAACAGCAGAACTAAAATTCATTTGCAAAATTAACACCATTAATTTGGGCTCGAATAGGGGCTGGGAGTGGCTGGCTCATTACAGAAGCAGTTTTGCCTCTCCTGGAATTGACACCTCCTCATCTATTATTGGGAGTGGATCACATCCACCCTGATCGAATTGGCCCTGTTAACACTGGTTCTCCACTTGTGAGGTAACTCCCTTCTCTTCACGTGACATTGTATAATGCCGGCATCTGTAATCTTCACTCCATGCATCTGAAGAAGTGGGGTTTTTACCCACGAAAACTTATGCCCAGATAAATCTGTCAGTCTTTAAGGTGCCACCAGACTCCTTGTTGTTTTCGAAAGCTTTCTATAGGCTCAGCTGCAGGGGGAGAGAACAGACCAGCTGACATGTCCTAGGCTTGTGCTGGGGTGTGCATGTGTGGTTATGGTGGAAGTGCTGGTGGAGGTGCTGGCCATGGGATGAGATTGCCAAGCCGTGCATTTCCCATGCACCTAGGAGCACATCCCCTGCACTCTATCTGACTCTGTCTGACCTGAGTGCTTAGCCAACATTCAGGTGCCTGGGGGTTGTTTCTGGGAGGAGGAGAAACTGATGATGAAGTCAGATATTTCTTGGATGCAATCCTGATTCTGCACAAAGAATGTACAAAGTCTGTTTCCCTGAACACAGCAGGAATCAAACAGCGAGAGACAGCTTCTTTGCTTACAACCCCAAACCCCCTTCAGCCAGCACTTTGCCCAAAAGCTCTCCCTGCTAGCCTTTTCTCAGGGCAACACTCCCAGTGTTTCTGTGGCTGGTGCTTCTCTGCCACCTTCTTTGCTCTGCCTCTCTTTTACCCACATGCCACCCTTCACGAAACAATACCCAGCGAAACTCCTCCCACATGGACCTGTGCTTTGGAGAGTGAGCTGCTGTTGTTTCAGCTACCTGGTTCCGCAAAGGAGCTTAATTGTTTCTTCCATTTATCCCAGATGAAGGACAGCTTTTGCCACCCAACTGTTTCAGCCTGTAACACCCATAACACCACTTCCCCATCCTGCCAGTCCACGCCACTCCTCTGCACTGAGCAGCAGCATTGTAATAAAAGCGTGCGCCACACCTGAGCTGCACAGCCACCTCCGCCGCGCGGCAGTGAGGGCTGTTCCCTGCACTGCACACGTAGCGCTGGGATGGGCTGCCCCCCCCAGAGCCAACCCCCCAGCTTTGCAGGGGCCTGGAGGCAGACGGAGACAGGGAGCCCACGCAGGGGCCTGGCCGCTGTGTGTTAAAGACGGAGGCGGCACGCAGTGCAGGGCAGTGGAGGACTCAGGGAATGGCTGCAGCATGACTGGGCGGTGGAGAGGCTGCAGAGCACTCTGCTCAGACAGCCCAGCTGTGAGCTTCTCTCATTGCACAAGCCGCTGAGGCCAGTATCCTCCTTGGGCTTCCTCCAGCTGAGTCGCTGGCCTCCAACAGGCCTTTGGGACTGGGAGCCCATCCTGCCGCCCAGGGATCTCCCAGCCGCTGCTGGCTAATCCTGGCCCTGTCTTGTGGTTCAATCCTGTCTCCCCGCGCGGTGCTCGGCTTCCCCCACCCCCAAGCAGCTGTTCTGTTGTCGGGAGGCCGATAAGAGCATTTCCAACATGTTTCTCCTGCTTTCGCTCGCTGGCTTCAAAGCCAGCCCAGGCCTGTGAGCTGCGTTGGGGCTGCTCCGTGGCTAGACTCCAGCCAGGTCCTGTGGCCCAGGTTGGTCAGTGACCTGAGAGGCAGAGCTTCCTCTAGCACAAAGGATCTCATGAAAATCCCAGATGGAAAAGTGCCAGCGGCCACCCCGCTCCGCCCCCTCTGCTAAAGCCTGATCCTTCCGCGGGTGCTTTGGCCAGCGCCGCCTTCAAATGCCTCAGATCAAGGGACTTCCCCTCTGCTCCTCCCCAGACTGGCTCTTCCCCACGGGATGTGCTCCTAACTCTCACTCCAGTCTCGGGGCCCGACTCTCCTCTCCCTCGCTCTGCTGCAGATCGACAGCAGCTCCACGGAAGACCAGGGGAGTTTTGGCCGAGTACCGGATTTCGTTAGCGGAATCATTCCCCGTTGCATATGAATCTCCTCTTGCGCTGACGCAAATCCGTTACCTTCGCCTGACTCGCTCCCTAAACGAGCCCCCCTGTGATTTGAAGACCAGGCGGCGCGTCCAGGATCTATTGCGTTCTGGGAACAACAGGAGCCGTGATGGGAAAGCAAGAATCAGTCGGGCCCTTTAAGGTTTATTGAAGGAAACAAGGGGGCAGCGGGTGGGAATGAACCAGTCCCATTTGAGCTCTCACCCTCCTGCCAAGGAGCAGAAAGGTCGGCCTGTTACAGCTGGACTCGGCCTCGACTGCTGAGACGCTCCACTAGGTTATCCCAAATTCTGGGGAATATTTGCACCCTCCTTTCTTTACAACACAAACAGCATTTTCTGCAGGCCTAACCTAGGGCAGCTCTCGGATGGGTCCTGGGGAGCGATTGTGGGGAAATGAAGGAGGAAGGACTCTGTGAGAGAGAGCACAGTGGGTGTGTCTCGCCTGGCACAATCTGCACTGAGCTGAATGCACAAAGCTGGCTCCAGCAGACCCCTAGAACTGTGAAGGGGGAGCGGGAAGTGGTTTGACCCATCCCACGTGGGGATGAAACCAAGAGCCTTCCAAGTTTTTCATCTAAAACCAGGGTGGTAGGTAGGGAGAGAAGAGGAGAAAGTGCCTTAGCTCAGCAGTCAAGGACTCATCTGGAAGTGAGACTTGAACCTTGGCCGTCTAGACTATTCTGTGGTGGGGTTCTCCCTGCTGGAGTGAGTCTAATGGGTATAACTACTTAACTATTTGTTATGGCAGAGTACAAGAGAGACACTGACTCCGTGGCCCAGTGCTTGGGGCCCTGACCTCAGAGATGAGAGGCCCGTGTTCCAATCCCTCTGTTTCTTCAACCTGAGTCCCTGCCCCCCTCCAGGGAGTGCCCTTGCTACCAAGTTATTCTGGGGTCTCTCTTCACTTCAGTCCAGGACCTACACAAAGTCTCATCAACCCCAGCCCTTTGCCATGACAAGTTTTGTTCATTTCATCAAGACATGCCCGACCGGCGCTGCGGCAGGGCACGCAAAAGGAAATCACTAGCTAAACAGCGGCATGTGCTGCAGTAACATCCAGCAAGACACTGGCGTTTCCTGAACCAGCAACGTGCAGGGGAATCTGTTTCCTTTGATCTCGAGAGTAATGCCACATTAAAACCGGGCCTTTATTTAACGAGGCAAAGGCTGCTTGTGCAGCACCAGTTCTGTCCGTTTAGGATCTGGAGTTGTCTGGCCATTATTGGGGTGGGTGATGTGGGGGGGGGGTGCTGTACTTTATGGAGTAGTACAGTACTGCCTAGTGGCTAGAGCGCTGATCTGGGAGCTAAGAACTCCGAGTTCTATTCCTCGCTCTGGCTGCCTACTCTTGGGTGAGGCACTTGCCTCGGGCTCCCCTCCCGTCCTTTGCTTATCTCATCTGTTTAGATGGTTGCAGAAGGGATGGTCTCTTTGTACAGCACCTAGCACGGTGGAGCCTCTCGGCCCTGCCCCCTCATAATAATATCTTTGCTAAGTGACGTGTGTAATGGGTGCAAGAACACTCACCTATTTCAACAGAGCTTTTGCAAAGTTTAATGAGCATCTCTTAGGAGCTTTGCGATCTGTGGCTGACGGGCACTATTCCAGAGAGAGGAGGAGGAATTCCTGACCCAGTCTGTCCAGTAGAGAGCAGTGGGCCTCATGGATCCTAGCCAGCGAGATGCGAGAATAGATCTCATGACAAGGTCCCAGCTTCCACTCAATGCAGGCCCAGTGAGAACGGTCCTTTTGAGATCATGCCATGAGCTCCCCAGTGCTCACTCGCACCAGGCGACACCTGATGCTCCTCCCAGGACTCTGCTGCTGTTCTCATGCAATGAGAACCACCCAACGCACGGCTGAGAGCCCCCCAGCCCCGCCCCGTTTCCAGAGCGCAGCACGACACAGATTTGAAGATCCCAGGGTTTTCCACCGCGCTGTTTCTCTGGGGCTGGCAGACAGCGATGTTAAGGTCAAGTCACTCGTGTCAGGCATTCATAACTGCATGGCTGCACACGAAGGCCGTGGGGATTGGGGAGCGCCTGTGAGTGGCCCGAGGCTGAGAGGGGGCTAAGACACACAGAGGCCAGCACTTTTCCCAGAGGTGTTTGCTAGCGGGAGGGGTGCTCCTTGTCCAAGTGGCATTTCGAGAGAGGGATGGAGCCTGAGTCTGGATCCAGGCCCGAGTTCCAGGGGGCTCAGATCTTGCGGGGTGGTTACACCCAGGACATGGATCCAGCCCTAGTCATCCCCACCTTTCGGGGTTGTAGGACAAGGGGTGACTGACTGCACCCCAAAAATCTCAAAGACACAGGAGTGTCCTGCCCTGGGCCCAGGCTGCCAGCCCGCACTGCAGTGGGCCCTAGGACATCGGGAGCTGGGGGGAGAACGGGCCCCTGGTTTCCTGCAGAGTGGGGATTCTCCAGCAGGTCTGGGCCTGGCTCGCTAGGAGCGGGGCCATTAGCACTTCCCAGGCGGATTTCTGGGCCTGGAGGCTAAAACGTTTTATTCTCTCTCTCTCTTTGCAGTTAAAAAAGCCAAGTTTGACGGGGCCCAAGGTAAGTCGCTCCCGCCACCCCTGGTCACATGGGCGACATGGCTGCACTGCAGGAGGGGGCCGGGTTTCCCGCAGGGGGTCAGTGTGGGCCTGGCTTTACAAAGCAGAGTGGGCTGCTGAGCCGATGGGGCATGGGGGCCCCGGGATGAGCAGCTTCGGGGTGCTGGGGAGAAAGGCACAGAGGGAGCAGGCAAGAGCAGCCCCTAGGCGTGAGGCAGGGGAGCCTGTAGCCCCGAGCTAGGCCTCCTTCTAAGGACTCCAGGGGGGGCCCGTCCCAGCTTCCCCAGGATTTACCGAAAAGGATCAGCAGGTAGAAAGGACAAAATAGAGAGGAAGTGGGGTCCAGTGGTTAGAGCTGGGGAGTTGGCGTCAGGACTCCTGGGTTCTATCCCTGGCTCTGGGAGGGGAGTGGGGTCCAGTGGTTAGAGCTGGGGAGTTGGCGTCAGGACTCCTGGGTTCTACCCCTGGCTCTGGGAGGGGAGGGGAGTCTAGACACACATGGGTCACACACACACTGCACCCACGTCTACAGGCACACAAGTATGCTATACATACCCATACACTTGTTGTGCGCACACACTCACATGCACACAGATCTCACTGGCTTCCTTTCTGTGACGCCTGGGCAGGAGGGCTCTTTTCACCCCATCTGTGCAGAGCTGGGGGGCACCCCGCTCTGCTCCCGCACCTGGGATGGGAAGCCCCTCCTCCTTGTCAGTAGGGTGACCAGACATCCCAATAAAATCGGGACCGTCCCAATATTTAGGTGTTTGTCCCACGTCCCGACCAATCTTTGGTCGGGACATAATTTGTCCGATATTTCACTCCCCCCCTTTCCCCCACCATGTGTCCCGATATTTTCTTCATCTCATCCGGTCACCCTCCCTGTCAGCCAGGCATAGAGCAGGCGTGCAGAGGGGCTTTGTTCTCTAGCTTCCTCCCGGGGGCAGGAACCATCCAAACCCATCCAGAGCTTGTCCCCTCTGCACAGAGCACCAAGCATCAGGGGAGCTGAGCCGGCACCAGGAGCGCCCCCTGCTGGAGAGCGGAGCTGCTGTCAATCTGCCTCTGCCCCGGCCTCTACCAGCCCTGGCCTGGGACGGCGGGAGGTGTCCCATGCACACAGCGGCCAGGGGGGTGGGGGCAGTGGGACAGGGGAGCCAGCCAGGCTGCCAGAGGCAGCTCTGATGAAATACCCATCGGGGTGAGCGACACCCCAGGTCTGGGGTGGGGGGAGAGGAGCCCAAGCTGCTCTGGGTCTAGTCACTCCTGGACACTCGGCACCTCTGCAATCCCCCCCCTGCACCTCTGCAATGCCCCCACCCACCCACCAGCTGGTGCTGCCATCTCTGCCCAGGGAGAGTGAAACACAGGCCAGGCCAGAGTGGGCTGGGGGCGGGGTGGACTGAGGGGCATTAGCAGAGCTGGGGGCGGGGGAGATCCCAGGGCTGGGCTAGCAGGGGGCTGCGGGTCAGGACTGAGGGGCATTAACAGAGCCGGGGGGGGGGGGGGATCCCAGGGCTGGGCTAGGCTAGCAGGGGGCGGCAGGTCGGGACTGAGGGGCATTAGCAGAGCTGTGTAGCACAGTCGGGTCAGGATACACTGCATTAACCGTGCTGCATGTGGGCTGAAGCAGCGTCGGGAGCTGACCGTGCCCCTAGCTGGTGACAAACTCTGCTGAAAGTTCTTGTGTGGGACTGTCCCGGTGCTGAGATGGTCGGGAAGGGTGTGGGGAGGGTGGAGTGGTGCTGGAGGAGGGGGGGCTGGGCTGGTCCTGGGGCTAGGGTGGTCGGGAAGTAGGGGCTGGAGCTGGTGCTGGAGAAGTGGGGGCTGGGCTGGTCCTGGGGCAGGGATGGTCGGGAAGGGTGTGGGGGGCTGGAGCTGGTGCTGGAGGAGTGGGGGCTGATCTGGTCCCGGGGCTGAGATGGCCGGGGAGTCCAGGGCAGGGTCGGTGCTGGAGGAGCTGGGGCTGGGCTCAGGGAGGGCAGTGCAGGGAGAACCTCCCTTGTGTTGGCTGGAGACGCCTCTTGAGGACAGGGAGGCCCCTGGGCTGATGGGAAGAACCAGCGGGTGGCCTTTGAGGCTGGGGGTGGGGAGCACGAGGTTGTCTGACCCGCCCAGGGAGCTCGCGGTGCCCCCCGCCCGGGACGGGGCTGATCCAGGCCCAGAGCTCCACCCTCTGCTCCCTTCCCTGCAGAGAAGTTCAACACCTACGTGACGCTGAAGGTGCAGAATGTCAAGAGCACGACCATCGCGGTGCGGGGGAACCTGCCCTGCTGGGAGCAGGACTTCATGTTGTGAGTACTCCCCTCGGGTGGGGGTGGGGCCCCAGGGCCTCCCGCTCTTGGGGGGCTGCTGTCAGAACGTAAGAACAGCCACACTGGCTCAGACCAAAGGTCCCTCTAGCCCAGTGTCCTGTCTGCCGACAGTGGCCAATGCCAGGTGCCCCAAGAGGAATGAACAGACCAGGGAATCATCAAGTGATCCATCTCCTGGCACCCAACCCCAGCTTCTGGCAAACAGAGGCCAGGGACACCATCCCTGCCCATCCTGGCTAATAGCCATTGATGGACCTATCCCCCATGAATCTATCTAGCTCCCTTTTGAACCCCGTTATAGTCTTGGCCTTCACAACACCCTCTGGCAAGGAGTTCCACAGGTTGACAGTGTGTTGTGTGAAAAAATATTTTCTTGTGTTTGTTTTAAATCTGCTACCTATTCATTTCATTTGGTGACCCCTTGTTCTTGTGTTATCAGAAGGAGTAAATAACACTGCCTTATCTACTTTCTCCACACCAGTCATGATTTTATAGACCTCTATCATATCCCCCCTTAGTTGCCTCTTTTCCAAGCTGAAAAGTCCCAGTCTTATTAATCTCTCCTCATACAGAAGCCGTTCCATACCCCTAATCATTTTTGTTGCCCTTTTCTGTACCTTTTCCAATTCCAATATGTCTTTTTTGAGATGGGGTGACCACATCTGCACACAGTATTCAAGGTGTGGACATACCATGGATTTATATAGAGGCAACATGATATTTTCTGTCCTATTCTCTATCTCTTTCTTAATGATTCCCAACCTTCTGTTCACTTGTCTGACTGCCGCTGCACATGGAGTGCTTGATTTCAGATAACTCTCCACAATGACTCCAAGATCTCTTTCCTGAGTGGTAACAGCTAATTTAGATCCCATCATGTTATATGTATAGTCGGGATTATGTTTTCCAACGTGCATCACTTTGCATTTATCAACATTGAATTTCATCTGCCATTTTCTTGCCCAGTCACCCAGTTTTGTGAGATCCTTTTGTAGCTCTTCGCAGTCTGCCTGGGACGTAACTATCTTGAGTAGTTTTGTATCATCTGCAAATTTTGCCATCCCACTGTTAACCCCTTTTTCCAGATCATTTATGAATATGTTGAATAGGACTGGGCCCAGTACAGACACCACTATTTACCTCTCTCCATTCTGAAAACTGACCATTTATTCCTACCCTTTGTTTCCTGTCTTTGAACCAGTTACCAATCCACGAGAGAACCTTCCCTCTTATCCCATGACAGCTTACTTTGCTGAAGAGCCTTTGGTGGGGGACTTTGTCAAAGGCTTTCTGAAAATCTAACTACACTATATCCACTGGATCTCCCTTGTCCACATGCTTGTTGACCCCCTCAAAGAATTCTAGTAGATTGGTGAGGCATGATTTCCCTTTACAAAAACCATGTTGACTCTTTCCCAACAAATTATGTTCATCTATGTGTCTGATAATTTTGTTCTTTACGATAGTTTCAACCAATTTGCCCGGTACTGAAGTCAGGCTCACTGGCCTGTAGTTGCCAGGGTCACCTCTGGAGCCATTTTTAAAAATTGGCATCACATTAGCTATCCTCCAGTCATTTGATACAGAAGCTGATTTAAATGATAGGTTACGGATGACAGTTAGTAGTCCTGCAATTTCACATTTGAGTTCCTTCAGAACTCTTGGGTGAATGCCATCCGGTCACGGTGACATGTCAATGTTAACTTTATCAATCAATTCCAAAACCTCCTCTAATGACACCTCAATTTGGGACAGTTCCTCAGATCTGTCACCCAAAAAGAATGGCTCAGGTTTGGGAATCTCCCTCACATCCTCCAATAGTGAAGACCAATGCAAAGAATTCATTTAGTTTCTCCGCAATGGCCTTATCTTCTTTGAATGCTCCTTTAGCGTCTCAATCGTCCAGTGGCCCCACTGGTTGGTTAGCAGCTTCCTGCTTCTGATGTATTTTTTAAAAAATGCTGTTACTTTGAGTTGTCTTTGGCCAGCTGTTCTTCAAATTCTTTTTTGGTCTTTCTAATTAGGTTTTTACACTTCATTTGCCAGAGTTTATGCTCCTTTCTATTTTCCTCACTAGGCTTTAACTTCCACTTTTTAAAGGAGGCCTTTTAGCCTCTCACTGCGTCTTTTACTTTGTTGTTTAACCACAGGGGCTCTTTTTTGGTTCTCTTACTATGTTTTTAATTTGGGGGATACATTGAAGTTGAGTCTCTATTATGGTGTCTTTGAAAAGTTTCCACGCAGCTTGGAGGGATTTCACTTTTAATTTCTGTTTCACTAACCTCCTCATTTTTGTGTAGTTCCCCTTTCTGAAAATAAATGCTGCAGTGGTGGGCTGCTGTGGAGCTTTCCCCGCCACAGGGATATTAAATTTAATTATATTATGGTCACTATTACCAAGCAGCCCAGCTATATTCCCCTCTTGGACCTGATCCTGTGCTGCACTTAGGACTAAATCAAGAATTGCCTCTCCCCGTGTGGCTTCCAGGACTAGCTGCTCGAAGAAGCAGTCATTTAACATGTCAAGAAACTTTATCTCAGCATCCCGTCCTGAGGTGACATGTACCCAGTCAATATGGGTAGAGCTGAGATCCCCCAGTATTACTGAGTTTTTTGTTTCAATAGCCTCTCTAATCTCCCTGAGCATTTCAGAGTCACTAACACCATCCTGGTCTGTAATCCAGCCCTACTGCTATATTCTGATTTTCCAAGCATGGAATTACTAGCCATAGAGATTCTATAGTACAATTTAGTTAATTTGAGATTTTTACTTTATTTGATTCTACGCTTTCTTTCACATATAGTGCCACTCCCTCACCAGCACCACCTGTTCTGTCCTTCCGATACATTCTGTACCCTGGTATTACTGCGTCCCATTGATTATCCTCATTCCACCAGGTTTCTGTGATGCCTTTTGTATCAATATCCTCATTTAACAGGAGGCACTCGAGTTCACCCAGCTTATTGTTTAGACTTCTAGCACTGGTATATAAGCACTTTAAAAACTTGCCATTTTTGGCTGTCTGCTATTGCATGATGTAATCGCATAAATGATCAAACCCACGTGCCACACAAGCTCCACAAATCCTCAAAATCAGGCACGCCCCAGATAAACCGGGATGTCAGGGGCTCGGGTGCAGGATCCCCGGAGCCAGCAGCGGGAACTGAGATGCTCTGTTGCCCTTAGCTCTTCACCCTGCCCTTATCTCTAGGGGTCACTGATCTGGTACCTGCCCCATGGCCCGGGGCAGCTGGATGCTGAGTCCCCAGCAATGCCAAGTCAGGCGCCTCTCCCATCCCCTCTGTCAAGGCCTTGCCCCCATCCCCACCCCCATCTCCCTCCCAGAGATCATAGAATCACAGAATCTCAGGGTTGGCAGGGACCTCAGGAGGGATCTAGTCCAACCCCCTGCTCAAAGCAGGACCAAACCCAACTAAATCATCCCTGCCAGGGCTTTGTCAAGCCTGACCTTAAAAACCTCTAAGGAAGGAGATTCCGCCATCTCCCTAGGTAACCCATTCCAGTGCTTCACCACCCTACTAGTGAAAAAGTGTTTCCTAATATCCAACCTAGACCTCCCCCACTGCAACTTGAGACCATTGCTCCTTGTTCTGTCATCTGCTACCACTGAGAACAGTCTAGATCCATCCTCTTTGGAACCCCCTTTCAGGTAGTTGAAAGCAGCTATCAAATCCCCCCTCACTCTTCTCTTCTGCAGACTGAACAATCCCAGTTCCCTCAGCCTCTCCTCATAAGTCATGTGCTCCAGCCCCCTAATCATTTTTGTTGCCCTCCGCTGGACTCTTTCCAATTTTTCCACATCCTCCTTGTAGTGTGGGGCCCAAAACTGGACACAGGACTCCAAATGAGGCCTCACCAATGCCAAATAAAGGGGAATGATCACGTCCATCGATCTGCTGGCAGTGCCCCTACGTATACAGCCCCAAATGCCATTAGCCTTCTTGGCAACAAGGGCACACTGTCAACTCGTATCCAGCTTCTCGTCCACTGTAACCCCTAGATGCTACTACAGGAGGCGGCTGTGGCACCAGGAGTGTCTCAGGTCACCCCGCCTTCAGTGGGTGGCCTGGAGAAACTCCCGGCCCATCAGCAGCCCCCCGGCCATGGAGCCTGCAATCAGGTGGAGGGGAAGGGGAGACGTCTCTTGGCGCACCCATGGCTGTTGGCCTTGCCAGACCCCCAGGTGGGTGCTGGATCCCTGCTCTCTGCCTGGGCACGATGCCCGAGGCACTCGACACACTGGTGGAGAGCTAGAGAGAGCAGGCTGCCAGCTGAGCCACTGCAGTCTGCAGAGGGGGCCTGGGGAACCGGAGCAGGGTGAGACCAGGAATTCCCTGCCCGGCAGCAGTGTAAACACCCGCCGTGGCACAGAGAGGGAGCACTGGGCATGCCTGGAGGCCACAGCTAGGCACAGAGCCTGGGGCTGCTGGGAACATGGCGGCTGTTAACCCCCAAGATGAGGCAGACCCTGGAGGGATCCCAGCAGCAAGGGACCGGGCTGCTGCACGTGGCAGGAAACCGCCTCTCCCCTTTGCTCCCTCATTTTCCATCCATCTGCTTAAAGCGTCAGACACGAGCGCGTCCCAGACCCGGGGCCGGGGGGCTGCAGGCTGGGCCGCTGCAGAGACAGCCGGGACTCCCCCAATTACCGTCCCTCGAATGACGCTCCCGTCTCAGGCCAAACACTCCCGCAGGAGATTAAAGTGACACGGGTCCAACGGTTGGCGGCTCCAGATTCGTCCTTGCTCGGAAGCAGGGTCCTGACTTCCTACGCAGCGAGGCGGGAGGAGATTCAGAAGCACGTTGGCGTGTGTTAAACTCACGCCTCGGATGCTGGGAAAGTCAAACAGTTTTGTGGGACCTTCCAAAGAAAAAAGTGCCCCCCCCCCCATTAACTCACAGACACCATTTCCAGAGCTGAGCTGTGTCTAGATGACAAGTCACAGCTAGTGCGATCTTGGGAGCTGGCACTGTCTGTCTGACCTCCCTAGGCCATGCTCCAGCGCTGGCTCGGGGGGGCTCCCAGCTCCCCCAGTCCCAACCTCTCCCAGCAGGGGGCGCTGTGGGGAGTGGGGCAGGAGCACTGACTCCCAGCTGCTGCAGTAAGAGGCCCCGTGGCATGAGCTCAGCCAGATGTGGGGCCCAATGGGGACGGGGGTCATGGGGGAGGCGGCGAGCCAGACGAGGCCAGCAGTGCTGGGCACATGGTCGCTTTGCTTCCCTTGCAGTGAGATTAACCGGCTGGACCTGGGGCTGACGGTGGAGGTGTGGAACAAGGGGCTGATCTGGGACACCATGGTGGGGACGGTGTGGATCCCCCTGCAGACCATCCGGCAGTCCAACGAGGTAGGCACGGGGCGCTCTCCCCAGCGGGGCCCAGACAGCCGCCACTCCCCGACCTTCCTGACTCCCTGCCCCGGTCTCTGCCCTTCGGAGCCCAGCCAGGACTGGGCGTCACCCCCTGCCGGCCTTCTGGGGTGGAGCGAGGGGAGGGTCTGGGTCTGGGGGGAGGAGGGACCAGTGTCCTGGCAGAGCCACCTGTCCCCTGGGCCCCCAAGTCCCCTTCCTGTGCCAAGGTTCAGCCTCCTCCTAACCCACAGGGCACATCCCGGCAGAGCCAGACTGGTGGGACCTGGAGACAGGTGGGGAAGGGCAGGTGTCCACCTGCTTGGGGGTGGGGAGGGTCAGCCTGGGGGATTTGGGGTTCTCTTCCAGCAGCTGGGAGGAAAGCAAGGCTGGGGGGGGGGGAGGAGGAGTCTCCCAGGTGCAAAGGGTTAATGATGAGCCTCTGTACCAAGCCCTTGTGCCCCCTCCAGCGGTCGGCGCTCTCAGGCGCCATGGGGCAGGCCGGGGGTTTAGCCTCCCTGCCCTGGCACTGCTCCTGCGGGCAGGGAGGAGCTCCATGACCGGGCACTGCCGCAAATCGTCCTCTCCTGAAGGGGCGCTCGAGGCAGGGGGCGGGTGGAGGGGACACGGGTGTCCAGACAGCACAGCTCTTCGCTATGGCTGCTAGCAGGAGGGGGAGCAGGGATCTGGGACTCAGGACTCCTGGGTTCCATTGCTGGCTCAGGAAATCGCTGCCCCCCCTTTGTGCCTCAGTTCCCCCCCCCAGTAACAGACCCTCCCCCAGCACACAGAGCCGTGGGGCTTAGCCCCATGAAAGGGCCAGAGCAGGGGAGCATGGCTGGGTTATTTGCCAGGCTGGGAGACTCTAAGTGGGGCTTCATTCCCCTGGCGTCTGCCCTGACCCGCCAGTTCTCTCCCCTAGGAGGGCCCCGGGGAATGGCTCACCCTCGACTCCCAGGTCATCATGACCGACAACGAGATCTCTGGCACCAAGGACCCCACCTTCCACCGCATCCTGCTGGACACCCGCTTCGAGTTACCGCTCGGTACGGTGCCGTCCCGGGGCCAGGGGGCGAGCGGGGCTCCTAGCCTGTGCCCAGGGGTCTCCCTCCTTGGGAATATTTCCCTCCTCACACCCCAGATGTGGGATTGAAAGAGATGGGGGGGCCCCAAAACTGGAAACGCAATGGGGATTGTGGCTCAGGATTGGGGGGCACTGGCAGAGGTGGGGGGCAAGCCCAGGGCTGGGATAGCAGGGGGCTGCGGGTCGGGACTGAGGGGCATCATCACAGTCCTTTCCTGGATCCCCACCTTCACGCCATGTGCCCGACCTACCGCTGCTCCTCTCCACCCTCCTTTCCCTTCCGGTGAGGAGCCGATCAGGGTGTGGGGCACCCCAACTCCACTCCCACCCTCAGGCCCAGCCCTGCCACCCCCCTTCCCTCCCTGCCCCACAGATCCATCCCCTCCTCCCCCCAGCACAGGCTGCCTCTCCCAGCTGCAGGCCCAGCCAGAGGCTGGCGCCATGACCCAGAGCTGGGCCCCCATGTGCAGGGCCCCAGGGGCTGCGTTGGGAGTGGGGGGGGCGGACCACAGAGACCCCACGGGCTGCTGGCAAGGGGGCCTCTCTGCTTTCAGACATCCCCGAGGAGGAGGCCAGGTACTGGGCGAAGAAGCTGGAGCAGCTGAATGCTATGAAGGATCAGGACGATGTAAGTCAGCCCTGGGGCCTGGCACCCCCTGCCGGCCCTGATCCCCTGTGTGTGTTCGCAGCTCCCCCGCCCCCGGCACCGCTGGGTTGTGTGCATTCAGGTGGCGCCTGGCTGGGCGAGTGTGCCAGGGCCTCACTGGCAGAGACAGGACCAGGGGGACGGGGCAGGAAATCAGAGCGTCCCGCGGGGATCTGCTCTGAGTGCCCTGGGAGTCTATCATCACCCCCCTGAAGGGCTGCGGGGCCCGCTCTGCTGGGCCGGGGGGAGGGGGCCGGCCCGGAGACTGCCTGGCCGGGATGCCCGTGACCGTCCCTCTGTTCTCTCCCCAGTACGAGTTCCAGGAGGAGCAGGACAAACCGCTCCCCATGCCCGGCTCCCAGTGCTGTAAGTACCAATCCCCTCCAGCATCAAGCTCCCCACTCCTCTGGGCCTGTGACCCTCCAGCTCCCACAGAGCTGGGTCCCGGGGGGGCTGGATGGTGCCTGGACAGAGCTGTGGGGGGAGGAGTTTGTTTGACCCCCCAGGTGAGGTGGGGTGGGGATGATCATAGGGCCTGTGTCTCCCTTGCCCCCCAACTCACAGTCCCCGCCCCGTTCCCGTGCATGGCCCACACCACCCTGATTAGCGTGGGGACAACGCCTCTAGCCCGCACCCTGCGGGGTTCCCAGCACGTCGCCCCCTCTGGGTCAGCAGCTGCAGCGTTCCTGCAAGGGGGCAACAGCTGGGGAGGGGTCTGGGCTGACGACACGCCCCAGCCTGGGAAGCAGGGACTCGGCCTGGGTTGCTGGAGACGTGCTCCCCCCCTTCCCTCTCTCCTTCCCCCTGCTCTGTCTCCCTCCCCTCCTCTGCCGTGTGTTCGCTCTCCTCCACTCCAGTCCTCTGCCTTGGCCTGGGAAGCTTTGGAGCAGGGTCGGTTCGGCTCGGCCCACGTCTGGGAGGCAGCTCGTCTGAACGGGGGGGAGCGGGTGGGACGGGGTTGGGGAAGAGCTGACAGGGGTGGGGACTCAGCACTGGCTTAGGGAGAAGGGCCCAGCCCAGAGAGGGGTCGGATCTGGCCGAGGAGCACCGAGCCTGGGGGGCCGGGTGACCCTGCTGAGGCGAGGAAGGAACTAAGGCATAAGGGCCGGAGCATTTGAGGTCAGGAGGTGCCCACGTGAAGGCAGAGCTGGGGGCTGGATCCTCCTCAAATCTCTTGGCCTTGCAGTGAGAGGTGGCCCCACCCAGCCCAGCTGGCAGCGGAGTCGCTGGGTGACCCTGAACCAGTCACTCCCCCCACCCCCCGCACACACTCCATGCCTCAGTTTTCCCCTCTGCAGCATGGGCGCTCGTCACACCCACCTCAAAGGGCTGTGCACTGGGGCAAATGGGGCCGTGAGGCTAGTTCTCTCCTGCCCTAAGGCCGGTGAGGCCGGTGGGGTTACCCCAGGGATGACTCTGTCCCATTAGTTCTTAACCAGGCGTGAGGGGCTCCCACCCCCGCTTCTGTTGACGTCCCTCAGCGTGGCCTCTGGCCTCCTGCGTTTGCTCCCTCCTGCTGCCCCAGGCTTTCTGCCCCTGCTTCGCTGTGGCGCGGAGGCCGGGGAGCTGCATTTGCTCTGGCCTAACGGCTCGTGGGTCTTTTTGGCGCGCTCATGTTGCTGAATTTGGAGAATGACGACTGGCCGAGATCTGGCCAGGGAACAGGCTCCCCTAGGCCCGGGATGTGGAGATGGCGGCTTCAGGGCCCAGTGCCAGTCTCTCTCCTCCCGCGGGGGGTTGGGGGGCAGAAGGAGGGGCTCGGGATGCCCGGAGCAGCCTCACAGTGTAATACTCCAGCCCCTCCCACCCCCCATCCGGGGTAAGAAGGAGGCGACCCAGATCCACCAGGATTTAAGAGCCGCTCCCCCCCCCCCATGCTTTTTCTCCCAGCCTGCCCCAAACATCTGGATCTGCCACTCACAGAGCCCCGCTCTTCCCCCAGTCCCCTGCCCCCATGAATCCTTGTTCTCCCCACGTCCTGCTGGGCCTTGCAGCCTGCCAGGGCCTGTGCGGAACATCCCTTGTTCCGAGGGGCCTGGCCCACAGAGCTCAGCTCGGGCTCGGAAGATCCCCAGCGCGTGGTGGGGGCCGGGGCTGGAGCCGAACCCCGACGCCGCCCGGCGCAGTGCCGGAGTCTGAGCGTCGGGGCTGCGGGCAGAAGCTGGGGGTCTGCTTTGGGCCGGGCTGTGAAAGGGGCTTTGGTCTCCCACCCCCCGGGCTCTAACACCTACCCCCACAGCCGTGTCCGTCTTATTGTCTCTGCCCCTTTTCTTTATAGGCAACTGGAATTATTTTGGCTGGGGAGAGCAGCAGAGTAAGTATCCGATCGCCTTCTCACCCAGAACGCAGCTGGCTCCCCCCTTTCCTACCCGCTGGCCTCCCGCCTCCCAACCAGGGGAGGCCCATTCTGCCTCTGGCCCCTCCAAGGCCCGGTGGCTAACCCAGAGGAGCCGTGCAGGGGAGCAGAGGGGGCCAGGTGGCTAGCGGGCAATGCAGGGGGGCCTGGGGCTAGACTCACCTCTGCCTTGGCCTGGCCTGGCTTTCATCTTTTCATGCAGCTGGCACGTCTCCCCCGTGCTCCTGGAGAGAGGGGCACAGGACCGGCTACGAATGTGTTTTGGGGTGGGTGGATGGACCGTCCCCGGGGCAGTGTGCAGATGGCATTGCAATCTTTGCTCAAGCCCAGCACGCCGGGCTTTCTTGGTCCATGGGGCCAGCCAGAGGGGATTGCCCAGGGACC
This sequence comes from Mauremys reevesii, assembly GCF_016161935.1. Lineage (NCBI taxonomy): Eukaryota > Metazoa > Chordata > Testudines > Geoemydidae > Mauremys > Mauremys reevesii. Next base: position 12,250,140 of record NC_052648.1, on the reverse strand, counting down.
CCCTGCCCCTCCAAGGCAGGAGAGCAGTAAGTCGGCATCCTGTAGACCCCTCCTCCATCTCTTCCTCCCCGCTCCCCTCCCCCCTTATGTATACTCCCATTCCCTCCCCTCCCTCCCAGGCTGGGGTAGCGGCTCTGGCTGATTCTCAAGGATAAGGCGGAAGGTCCTTGCGGGCTGGGGGGAGGCAGCTTGGTGGGTCGATGCCCTGAAGGCCCTGGGTGCTCCCAGGCCTGGAAGATGTGGCGGCGCCGCCCCCCGTAGTGGCAGCCTAGGCCTCCCGCTCGCGGCACCACGGCCACGCTGGGACCGACGCTCCTGCTCCAGTGGAACATGCCCAGAGCTAAATCCCCCTCCTCGATTCCACTCCCCCCGCTCCAAGGGCACCAGCCGAACCACGGCTCGGTCCTGCCCACCAGTGCGCGGCACCACGGCGGAACCGTGCGGCCTCCAACTCCTGCCTCGGCCCACTCCCTCCAGAAGGACCCCAGGGACGGTCGCCCGAAGAGGCGATGGAGGGCAGCCGCCGGGGCCGCCCAGAGGATTCGGGGGGCCTGGGGGAAAGTCGGGGAGCTGCGGTGCTTGTACTCACCCGGCGGCGGTCAGGGTCTTCGGCGGCATTTCAGTGGTGGGAGCCTTCAGTCACTCCATGTCTTCGGCAGCACTGAAGGGCCCCCCACCGGTGAAATGCCGCCAAAGACCCGGACCTCCGCCGGGCCAGGGCTCGCAGGGGCCCTGCAGGGCCCGGGGCCTGGGGCAAATTGCCCCACTTGCCTCCCCCGGGCAGCCCTGGCAGCCGCGAGCGGCACAGAGTTCTGCAGGACGGGGGAGCCGGCATGGTGCCCAGCCAGCAGGGTCGAGCCTCTGCCAGGTCTGTGCATAGGGGCTGGGGGGTGGAGCAGAGTGAATGGGCACACGGAGGCAGACTGCTGCTGGGGCGCACCCGAGCCCTCAGCTCCTGGAGCACTGAACTTCTCTGTGTGCCCAACACGTGCCAGTGCCCCTCTCCCCACACAAAGCCGGGGCCGGATACCCAGAGCTGCTGGGCACTGGCAGCTCCCTGGACGTCAGCATAGGCCCCTCTGTAGGCCTTGGTCCGTGTGTCTCGCAGCTGAGTCTCCCAGGAGAAAGTCCCACAGAGGTGGGGGCCTTTGAAGCAGTGGCCCGGTTCTCACTGATGCCAGCCGGGCAGTAGAGGTTGGCATTGTCCTTGCTGCTGAGACACTGGCTCTCTCATGCCTCTCCGTCATGCGGTGGCCTCTGGCCCCTTCCCATGCGAAACGCTCACCGGTGACAACCGGCCCTTTGCAGATGACGACCCCGACAGCACCATGGACGACCGGGACAGCGATTACCGAAGCGAGACCAGTAATAGCATCCCGCCTCCGTACTACACCACGTCCCAGCCCAACGCCTCGGTCCACCAGTATCCCATGAGGCACCAGCAGCAGAGCTCCCGCGACTCGTACACGGACTCCGTGCAGAGCTACGAGATGGACTACTCGGATCAGCGGCCCATCAGGTAGAGTTGGGGAAGGCCGGCGCCGGCCCTCGGACGGCCTGGGATACTGACCTGCTGCGCCACAGACACACACGTGGTGGTCGGCAGCCCCAGACATCAGGGGGGAGAGGCTAGGCCAGGCTATGCTGCAGCAATCAGGGAGAGAGAGACGGATGGGAAGGGGGCTGTCTCGGAGGAAGAGAAAAAGCTGTGACCGGGGGCAGATTAGCTATAGCTCTTGGCATAGGTCGGACAGAGCTGGTATGCAGTGGTGCCCACCCTAGCATTTCTGTGCCGACCCCAGCTGCTTCCTCCAGAATCTTAGCTTTCAGTCAAAATTAAAATCCAGGCTCTGGGGGGAACGCCCCTGTGGCTGTGCAGGCTGCAGGCAGTTAGAACCTGCTGCCTGAGGAGAGGGGCCACCAGCCGCCTGCATTCCTCTCGCTGGGGGTTAACTCTGAAACCTAATGATGGGTTCCAGCGGTGCCGTTGTTCACTGTTCTGTGGTAGTAGAAAGAGCTATTGTGGGTGGAGTTTGGGACTGTGGGCGGAGTTTGACTAACCAGCGCTTCCTCCCCATCTAATCCCTGGCTAGTGTTAGAACACCGAAGGGTAAAACCCTAATAAACATCGGGGAGATGAAAGTTTGGGGGATCCATCCGCGTCCCAGGGACAGTCCTCTCCACTCTGGAGACACCGGGGGCAGGGCTGTTGCTGATCAGGATTTAGGTGCACAGGCAGGGCTGTGAGGAGTGGAGTAGCTGAGGATGCTGCAGAGGCGTTGCTGGAGCCTCATGGGTCAGGCCTGGAAGCGTAGACGGGCTGTCGGCATTGGCAGCGCTGTAGGGGGAAGTTTCCGTGCCATCTGCCTTCCCTGCACCGATCTATCTGCTGCCAGCACAGCCTCACTGCTCCTGAGCGTTCAGCCTCCAGACCCCGCACTCCCACCCTCAGGGAGATCCCAGATTGGGGAATCCCCTCCTAGCCCTCCCCAAAATCCTACACTCCCTGGGGCATCGGGGGGATGGCCGCAGGACCCCGGGGCCGTGGCTCCGTTGCTGTGAGGACGGATGCCAGGGGGCACAGCCCCGAGGAGAGGAAGGGGCGTGCTGCACGGCCCTGCTGGGAGCTCATTGTCTGTTGCGGTGTCGTTGGTTCCCGGGTGACCTTTGCTGACCATGTTCCTCTCCTCCCCGGCAGACGCTCCGATAGCGTCGATTCTGCCACAAACGGGCGCAGCGACGCTGAGTCCGCCTCCGAGTCGAGCAGGCGGACCAGCCGCCAGTTCTCCCTTGAGAGCAGGCGATCCCTAGACCTATCGGATAGGTGGGTCTCTACCTTCTCTCTAGCCTTGTGCCTGACGCAGAGTGCTGTGGTTGGTCCTTGCTGCCCGGGTTAGGCCGATACCAGTCCCGGCAATGGCAGCCCCATGCGGCTGCCGGAAGTACCCGCTCCCTCCCCATCCCCGGCCACTCCTATGACAAGGCTCCTGGGCATGGGTTCCTCGAGGTGTCCGGCGTAAAGTGCATTGCACATGCATCCCCGCTGCAGCAAGAGATGCCCCAGGGTGCCCTGCTCTGTGCTCCGGTTCTCCGAAGGGTTCTCGCTGAGGCAGGGTTCCCTGGCCATGGGGCAGGTGATGCCAGTTGGGCAGGTTGGCATTGTCCTTGCTGCTGAGACAGAACCAGAACCAGAACCGGGCGTGGGAGGGAAGAAATATCTAAATGGAGCAGGACAGAGCCTGGCAGCTCCCTTCACCTGCCTGGGATTGGACGCGTTCCGTTCACCCGCTGGGACCTGGGAGTGTGGCTGGCTCGGTCGCCCACGCAGCCTTGGTCCTTCAGCCACCACCCCAAAGGCGGGCTCGGCTGCCCCTCGCTTGGGGTCCCCAGTGCCCCATCTAACTGGCCTCCCCCGTCGTCTCCGGGGTGCGGTTCCCGGCGCGCTCAGCGGGGTGGGAAGCCGGGCTCCGGATTTCAGCACCAACACACGACGAAGGCATGAGAGTAACGGGGGAGGGCAGTTCCTTTGCGCCGAGCGGGCCCCGCCAGGGCGATCCCCCCCTAGAGCAGGGTGCAGCGCAGATCGGGCAGGATCTCCTGCCTTCCTGCATGCCGGGTCTATCCAGCCGGCCCCTCCCTACCCGACAGAATTCACACGCAGAGCGTTGCGAGCCCAGCTCAGTGCTGCGGCTGGCTCCCTCCCGGGTGGCCCGGGAATGATTTAAGCAGCGAGGGGCCAGGGCAGCTGCCTGGCAGGGCAGCACTAGGCCTCATGGGGTGGAAACTGCCCAGAATGTGCAATGCATTTGAGGACACCTGCCCTTGCTCGGGGAAGCCTGATCCTGAGAGCTTGGTGCCTCGGGGTTGGGGCCCAGAGCCTCATATGGGAGGAGCGACTTTAAATTCTCTCTTGGGGGCTGGGGAGGGGGACTCTGGGTGCGGAGGAGCCCAGAGTGGGGAGGTTTCGCCTCCCTTCTCTGCCACAATCTGGCTGGGTCCCCTCTGTGATGAGTCCCAGCTCTGTGAGCTTGGATGACCTCCCCCGGCGCTCCTATCCCCAAGCTGCCCACACTCTCCCAGGCCAGGCAACTGGCCCCTCCAGCAGGGCTCGGCCAGAGGGCACCCGTGCCAGCGTGTGCGTGCCCCCGCCCCTGCTCCCTCTCCACTGCCGGTGCCGGAGACGAGGTATCGTCCTATCCCCAGGCGTGTCCCTGTACTATGTCTGCATGCGCTTACTGTGAGCCTCTCCGCTGGGAGGCTGTGGTGCTCGGAGAATCGCCCCTGGGTTTCTCCCTCCTTGTGTCCAGTGGTTTGGTTTGTCACAGACCCCCTTCTCCCCTAACCCCCTTCTCCCTCTGACCCCTCCACCTCCCTCCCCCGGAGCCTCCCCCGACCTGATCCCTGAGCAGTGGGCTCGGCCTGTGGGGAGAGGCCCGAGGAGCGTGTCTGGGGCGGGCTGGCAGAGGAGCAGGGCAGTGGGGAGGTGTGGGGAGAAGGAAGAGTTGGGAATGGTGGGGGGGATTTCTGGGCGTGATGGAGGAGCGAGCGATGGGGAGAAGCGGGAATGGCTGGAAAGGGCACATGGGAGCGGCATGTGTGGGGGGGAGCTGGGCGGGGGGGACCACGGGCGTGGGATACACCCGGCTGCCCGTGCAGCGCCGCTCCCAGGTGGGCACTGCGTGTCTTGGCTGCCAGGCACGTCTGCTCTGCCTGCCACCCGGGGGCTGCTGAGAGGGTGGGCAAGGGGTCTCTGAGGTACCCCGGCCTAACTGGCCAACCCCTGATCGCAGGGCCCCCACCCATTCCCCATTCTCCCAGCCCAGCCGTGAGGCCCAGGATCGGGGCCAGACCAGGGGTGTGGTACTGGGCCCCTCCGGAGCCGCCTGGGGCCAAGGAGCAGGGATGGAAAGCTGTGACGTTTCTCCCACCTGCCCCCGCTGCCGGCTCACCCACGTGCCCAAGCTGCGGGCGGGTACCGGGGCACCCATCCTGGCATGCTTCCCCTCAGCTGCGCCGCCCGGCAGCAAGGCTCCGGCAGCCTGGGGAAGGGCACGCGAGCTGCCGCGGGATACAGCCGGCTGGACGGGGCAGGGGGAACCGGCTCGGACCCAAAGGCCCATGTCAAGCCTCTTCTGTCCTTCTCTCCCCTCCGCCCCACGCAGCCCCACCGGGAGCAGCCGCTACGCCTCGTCCGGGGAGCTGAGCCAAGGCAGCTCCCAGCTGAGCGACGACTTCGACCCCGACAACGAGAGCCTGCGGGGCTCGGAGCTGGACGAGCGGGACAGGGACTCCTACCACTCCTGCCACAGCTCCGTCAGCTACCACGACGACTCGCCCCGCTGGGAGGAGGACTTCTACCCCGAGGAGGAGGACGAGGACTACAGCGAGAACGAGCAGGACTACCCCAAGGTGGAGGCCGAGGTGCCGCGGGACCGGGAGGCGGACAAGGCCAAACCCCCGGAGCGCGAGCCCTACCCGCAGCCGCCGGCGAAGCAGCAAGTGCCCCTGCCGCAGGCGCAGCAGGTGCCAGCACTGAAGCAGCAGCAGGAGAGGAAGGAAGAGAAGGCGGCCCAGGAAACTCCAGAGATCCCCCAGGAAAAGCCAGCAGCGGAGGAGCCCCCAGTCCCAGAGAGAGCGCCGGAACCCCCAAAGCCAGCGGAGGGGTGAGGAGGGGGGGGCTGGTGGAGGGAGGAAGGGCTCCCAGGTGGGTGGTGGTTTCTCCCGTAGGGTCTCTAGGGTGCTCCCCCACCCTGGGACCAGGCAGCGGGGCCTGGCTGGGGTGAGCCATGCAGGGACCGGTGCTGGCGAAGGGAGCTGGAACGTAGAGCCCGGGGCTCGGACTGGCAGTGTGCTGTGTCCGTGGGGTCAGCGCTCCTGCGTGCCCCGGCCCTGCGCTGGTCCTGGGCGGCCATGATGGGCATGAGCCATAGCTGGCAGTAACAGCTCACGGTGTGTATGTCACGCTAGCGACCCATGGGCCCGGCACGCTAGTGACCCCTGGGGAGCTCACACTAGTGACCCGTGGGGAGCTCATGCTACTGACTTGTAGGCCCGGCACGCTAGCGACCCGTGGGGCCCGGCACGCTAGCGACCCGTGGGGCCCGGCACGCTAGCGACCCGTGGGGAGCTCATGCTAGCGACCCGTGGGGCCCGGCACGCTAGTGGGGACATGAGCGCCATAGACATTGTTGCCCACTGCTACACGAGCCCCGGGGAGGAGCCTGTGGCTGCCATGAATGTGCCCTGTGCCCAGCTGGTTGCTGGGCACCCCACTGCTGCTCGGCGACTGGGCCGTAGGCGTGGAGCGGGGCCCTGGGCTGACGTTCTGAGCCAGCCTTAGGGCCCCGTCCTGCTCTCATTGGTGCCCGTGGAGCCTTTCCTTTCATGCCAGCGGCAGCTGGAGCAGGCCCCAGCACCTGGTCCCCAGGAGCCCGAGGGAGCTGTGGTGCCTCGATCCCAAGCTGGGCACCCCGACCTTCTCCCAGCAGGGGCAGACGACACAGGCCCAGCCATGCTGCCTGCCCCGGGAGCGCTGCCCCACCCCCTCCTGCCAGCGCCCAGGGGAAAGGCTTGGGAGGAAAAGCCTGGTGCAGAGTCCTGGGGGCTGCCCCTGGGTCCGCCCTGCACCATGGCACGCTACCAGTGAGCTGCAAGCAGTGACCGGTCAGACAGTCCTGGGAGGACCCCTTCAGCGGGTCAGCCCCTCGGCTTCACTGCTCCTGGGACCGAACCTCTGAGCCTTCAGTCCCCCGGGTCACGCCGTGAGCCGCCCTCAGCGAGTCCGCCTGGCTTGCACCCCCAAAGGGAGCAGTGCACCCCAACTTCCTGACCCTGTAACAGCTGGAGGGTTTGTCAGACGTCTGGAACACAGCGTAGAAAGTCCTTAGTTACCACAGAGAACGGAAAGTTACAGCAAAGCCCATCGGGGTGGGGTCAGTCCAGACCCTCTGAGCCCTTCTCGCTGCTTCCAGCAGCCCACACTTACCTACCCCACCTGGCCCGTCCCCAGTCCTCTGTCCCCCAGCTGCTCACACCTGGCTGGCTTCCTAAGGAGGCTGGGCCAGCCTGGGTCATTTGTTGCTAGGCGCCAAGAGCCCAGGCATTGTCTTCTGGGACTGTCCATGGCATCCAGGCACTGGTCACGCCTGTATCTCTGGGTCTCTGCAAAGAGTAAACAACCCTTCCCTCTCCCGCCAGTCAACATGCACCACCTCGGGGAAACTGAGGCACACACAATATTCAAACAAAACAATATGAAAAATTCACACAAGCAGAAGAGGCAGCCTATGCTCAGCAGTGGCGCCTACCTGTGCGCTTGCAGCCGGCGGTGCTGGGAGGGGAGCGCTGACCCCGATGCCGGGGCTTGGCTGTATTCTCTTTAAGTGTCATCATGGGATCTTCAACCCCCAACAGAGTCAGGTGGAAAGACGTTAGGTGTCTCTTTCATTTAAGGCTCAAGTGTTCCTCACATCCCCCTGGTCTGGCCGTTCCTGAGGCAGCAGGGAGGCGCTGATGGGCTGGCCGGCATTTCCACAGGGCGGGGTAAAGCTCCCTCCTTGGTTGGAATGGAAAGGGTCCAATTTGCCCCCATATGAAGGTCCCTCCCACATGTTAGCGGGGGCCCAGCCCCTCTGGAAAATCAGGCCCCTTGTGTTCAGGTTCCCAACTCCGGATGGAGGAACGAACATTCCGACAATTTTTGGCCTCTTCAATTTTTTTTAAACCTTTAAAAGTTTTCACTTTAAACCACTCGCCCTTTCCGAAGAGCCCACAGCAGCTGCTTTGCTGGCTGCATGAGTTCAGCCTTCCTGCCGCACTGGGGTTTCCAAGCAATGTAGGATTGAATTCACTGGCCTGGAGTCACATAAACCTGGTGTGGCTCTGGTGTTCACTGTATCAGAGCCACGGGGGCTCTGGAGGGGCATCAGTCTATTACCTGGGTGTCGTATTAAAGCAGGAAGAAAACTTCCTGGAGGGCCTTTATCTTTCCAGGCTGCATCCCTCCTATCCATCCCCTCCCGAGTTGCAGAGATGAAGAAATTTGATGGTTGCATCCCTGGAATGATGTGAATAATTCACAGATGTTGGTCTCTGCTTTTAATATTGAACAGCTCTACTTTTCTATGGTTGGGTGAGCAGAATCGCTCCAAAATGGAGAGGACGCAGCCACAGACTTCTTTCTTGGGTTTCTTACTTTGTTTAAATTATTGACCGAAGCTCTTATTTTAAAAAGCACACAGTGAGCTTTGGAATTATTAAAAATTAAGAAGGGATGGGGAATCTCAGATGAGTCTCATAAAGCTGGCCTCAAGCAACATGCTTGTAAAGTGTGTGTTCTGCACTCAGCATCTCCTGCCAGTTGGGGGGCAGGGTTGAGGTCAACATAGAAGATAACAACCTACTACTGCTACTTACCCCTCACGGTTACTTCTCCAGCTCAAGTGGTAGCAGTCTGTGTTTGCAGTGATGGTTGCAAACTCCAACCCTCCTGAGGTATTTTTCACTTACTTGACTGGATGAAATGACTCGAGATATGGGATGGCATTTGGGCAGAAATCTTGGACAGCCCTTTCCTGGAGGAATTGGAGCTTAATTTTCAGTGCAGTTCTGCACCTCCTGGGTCTCCTGGGACCAGAAGCAGAAGTCCCTCAGTACTGTGCCTCCAGCTCTGTCCTGTCTGAGTCCCAGCCCATGCAGAAGCTGCGAGAACTGTGATATTGGGAGGGAGACTTCCAGCCTGGCTTGGCAGCTCCAAGGGGCTTGGATGGCGCAGAAGCCAAGTGACCTTTCAGAGGAGCAGTCGTGGTGGTTGGGTGCTTATCTGAACTTGAGCCTCCAAACTTTGAGTGTTCCTATTGCTGCTTTTTTTTTCTGTTAACGGCTTAATTTTGGATCGTGTCCGATTCTGGATACCACATCCCGTTAAATTCCACTCCCGTTCTCCCTTACCAGCCCAGAGGGAGGTGAGCAACCTCTGCCTCTCAGCCTTCCCCTAGATTGTGTGTCAGCAGCGCCGTGCCCTGGGGGGCAAAGCCGAAAATGGGTAGACACGGGCATTTGGCCTTTGCGGAGATGTTTAGCTAATTCCAGGTGAATTCCAGGCATGCTGAAGATCCCATCGCTGGTGAGCTGGAAATAAATCGTTCATGCAACATTGGCTAAATAGCTGAAACAAAAAGCAAGACGGACACACGCACGCGCGCACACACACACGCACACACACACACAGACATACACACAGAGAGCAAGATGGACACACACACACACAGAGCAAGACACACACACACACACACACACACAGACCCATCTGGAGCCAGATGCCTTCATCAAACACTCTGGCTCTGTAGGAAAGTTGCAGACATGGGTGTCCGTGCACGTTGGCTGGAGGCCATCCCCCGGGCTGGGTCTGACTCCCCCCCCGCCCGCCGTCCCTGAGTGAGCCCCCACTAAATGCCTGACCTGTCTGTCCAGTTACAGAGAGCGGGAGGACGTGGAAGTCCAGGACGCCAAGTCCCGAGCCAAGGCCAACTGGCTAAAAGCATTCAACAAGGTTTGCATGCAGCTGCAAGAGGTGAGTGCGCCACCAGCCGGCAGGGACCTGTCCAAAGAGGACTTAGACAAGGCAGATTGACGTCTTTCCCCAGCCATTGCAGCCCTGGGTTGGAATCGGACGGGGGACGACTCCCGGGGTGGTGGGGAGGGGGTTAGCAAAGGCATGGCCTGGTACAGCCCTGGCTCACTGGGCCTGGTGGGTCCCAGCCGAGGGTGAAAGCCTCCCAGCTTCCCCCATTTGCCCTTGCCAGAGATCATGGGGTCAGGGCCTCCTTGCTATCAGCCGGAGAGCACTGACCAAGCCACCCTCCATGGAAAGGAGCAGGGAGGTTTCTTCATCTAACTAGAACCTGCAGAGCACGTATCGGGGCGGCTAGTGCACGGCCTGGAGTGCTGGAGACTGCTGGGCAAGGTGGGGGGCAGGGGAAATCCGGAGAGGGGGCTTTGGGCAGAGCCGAGCGAGCCTGCCTGCATCACCGCATGCACCTGCCCAGCCCTTTGGGCCCTGACGAGCTGCGTGTTCCCCGTGAAGTCAGCGGCACTTCAGGCTACGTCTACACAGCACCAAGGTGGGCATGGGCCAGCCGCCCTGAACTGGCCTGAATCCGGGGGGCACGGCTACGCGACGACAGCCCCGCACAGGCTAGCGGGCCCAGTATGGACCCGGAGTCCGCACTGGGCCTGGGTTACCCAAGCTGAAGCCCCAGCGGTGCCGCTGCCGGCTGCGCTGAGCGGATTCAGGCGAGCTCGGGTGCTGTGTAGACGTTCCCCCAGCCCCCGCACAGGGCTTCTTCCCCAGGAGACGGGTGGAGTGCGGAGCGCTGCAGCAGGCGACCCGGCAGAGCTCAGTCCCGGCTGTATCTGGTTCATGTACACGTTGATCTGTCCTCGTGGCTCCCTCCCCCACCTCCACCCCCACCCCCGTCGCTTTTATTGAGTTGACCATTTTTTGTTCTGTTTTTAGACTCCATCCTCCATCTTTTCTTTTTCTTTTGGTTCCGGATTCGCCCCCCTGGGGCGTCGATTCCCTCCCCGCTGCTTCTCTTTTCAGTTGTTCACCACCCTGGCCCTTGTGGCCGCGTCTCCCCTCCCCGTGGGGCAGGGCGGTGGCCCGCATGCAGGTAAGCATGTTCGCTTGAACCCGGACCCGCGCTGTGTGTGCCCATCCTGCTGTGTGCGCGCGTGTGTGTGGGTGCGGGGAGGACGGGGTGCCACACTGAGGGGCCGTCACTGGTGTTTGCTCCTGTTCTCCCCCAGGCTCTGCTGCGCCCCCAGATTTTTTCCCAGTCTTGGCAAGGGAAAAATCAATTGGGAAAGCAAAGTCCTCCATGGATGTCTGGTCTCTACTCACATCCCTCTGCAACAGCCCATCCCAGATACACTCAGCCTCCCATATACTCTGCCGGTCCAACATCTTCCAAAAGAGTTCTGGACAGAACAGACCAGTCAAACTTTTCTGCTCAATTCGTTGGCTTCCGGATTCCCCCAGCACATCGCCTCTGTAGTTTCTGTGCTACCAGCAGTGGATTAATCAGCTTTGTTAAACTGCTCAGCAACAGAGCTCCTTGCTAGAATCTGCATGGCCAGAGGGCTGGGCGGTTTGTTTCTCCTGCTCATCTAGTTGAATTTAGCTCTTGGTTAAATGCAGCTGTTATTTTGCTCATTCATCTCCGGACTCTCTAATATATTTTATTCCCTGTCCCTCGACCCACATGAGCCCCCCTGTGTCTGCTGCGCTGTGTATTGTTGTTCAACGCTCCCTGTGTGTCTCCAAGCACTTGTTCTTCAGCACAGGGAAGCCCCAGTAAATCTGCTGCTTGTGGCTCGCCCCAGCTAGCTGCCTGCCCTGGTTCACCTGCACGTCTGGGAAGCAGCGCTGACTCTGTCTGTCTGTCCCACAGGCCCGGGGAGAAGGATCTGGCGAGGCGAAGTCGCTGTGGTTTAAAGGCGGGTGAGTAACCGGGCAAACCTGAAATCTCTTCCGGCCCCAGGGCATCTGTGAAACCTGAGCCCCTGGCGTTGGGGGCTGGGGAGGGGGACACCTTGGATACGTAATTACGGAGTGGCCCTGTGGGGCGGGGAGCACTATGGAACGAGATACACCTCCCCAGCCCACGACAGCCACAGAGGGTCCGTTTTTCAGAGTTGGGCCTTTTCTGTAGGCCGTTCCAGTGGGCACAGGTCAGTTACTGCAACGGGAGGGTGGTGCAGATCTGCCAGGCCCCAGCAGCACCCGAGCCAAACTGCTCCACGTCTCCACTGGAACGAATCGGGCAGAAAAAGCCGCGGAAGAAGAGAAAAGAGCAAGTGTGTCCGGCTGTCACGACCCCTGTGCTGCAGGTCGCAGCAGGTCCCCACCCCCTTTCTGCGCTCTAAGTGCCCAGGATGTGCCAAGCATCGATGCGTGTGATGCCCTTTGCTCTCTGGACATGCCGTGTTTGGTCCCCTTCCCGGGCGGCGTGTCACAGTCCCGTCTTCCAGACCTCTCGGGAAGGGCCCTGCATGTCCGACTTCCCAGGGGGAGAGGAGGCTGAGTTCCCCTAGGGGCTGGCTGGCTGAGATGAAGCAGCAGTGACGTCTCTGCCCAGCCATCCCTCGAGAGGCAGGGAGATGTATCAGCCACACTTCCCCCATGGCGGATACAGTGGGACCTGCTTCCAGGGAGCTCTGGTCTCCTGGATCTGTGTGGACAGACCCAGAATTAAAGAGTCCGAGAAGCCCCCACCTGCAATGTCACGCGGCTCAGCTGTGACGAAAGGCAAGTGATCTGTACCGAGGCTGCTGACCGTGGTCAGGCCTGGGGTTCTCCCTGGCTCCCGTCCCAAGGTGGTGGCACTGGGTCTCCAGAACTCCTGGCCTGGGGCTACGTAGCTATTGGAGCGGGTCAGAAAACCGACAGGTTTTTCCCTGAAAGATTTCAAGTTTCTAACTGAGGTTTCAAACCCAAACAAGCCTTTTCATTTCCCCTTCCTGCCATTCCCTTGCCACGGCAAACTGTCCAGCGACCCCGCAAAACGCCGGGGTGAGGCAAAATGCACGTTGCGTCGCAGCGTGAAATGCTTTGTCTGGCTCTAAACTGAAAAACCCCAAACAAAGCAGCCCTGTCAGGCCAAAGAACCGCTTTTCGGAGTGTCGCTTAGGGACAGAAATGCCCGTTCTGACATTTAGGGCGGGAAAGATCCAAGGTTTCATCCGAATTGACACTTAAACGTTTCACTTGCAACAAACCTGGGAGGTTTTTAGTGGGAAAACTTTCTGCACAAACTAGTTACAGCAGCTGTAGCAGTCAAGGAGATTGTACCCTACGGAGCCGAGGGGGCTGGATCATCCGCTGCCGGGCACCTCGCTTCCTTGTTCGCGTCTGTGCACAGGGGCGGGAAATTGCTGCCCCTGACTGAGAAACCCCAAAGCCAGCCCCAGTGCGCAGCATTTCCCGTTGAAACCAGCATGGGAGCAAAGTTCCAGGACCCACCGTTGACAAAAGGCCGAAACTTACTGAAATTCACATTTTTGTTCTTCCGGATAAACCCCCTTTCTCAGGGCGAGTCCCTCCCCGTTCGCAGTGGAGTGAGCGAACCCCGAGCGAGGCCCTTGGAGGGATCATTCCTGCCACTGGCCAGGGTTTGTGGTCTCTCTTCCCACCCCCGGCCCTTTCACTGCTACATAGCTGCTGCTGTGCTGAGCCGTGGTCTTGGGGGTTCCGGGGGTCTCTCCCTGGCTGTGTGGCTGCAGGGTCTCTGTGACGGGGAGGGGACATGCGCAGGAGCGGCTGGTGACTCCTCGTGCACCGTTTCAGACCCTGCTCCGTTCCCCTCTGTCTGTGTCTGTCGGGGACAGGATGGCTCTGGAGATCCTGGGCAGGAATGGGCACAACAGATGGGCTGAATGTGGGGGCAGCTGGGTGGGACCCGTGCTGTGAGCTACTGGAAATCCATCGGGCTGATCGGGCCGTCCCTTCTGGCCTTCAGCTGTGTGGCTCGAAGGGGGCTTGGGGCAGGGGGTGGGCCCACCGCTGCATTGACCCATCCGCTGTCCCCCCTGCAGGGCGGGGACGCGGGTAGGGCAGGGGCACACAGGAGCCGCGGAGCATCTCCGGGGTGTCTCAGTCGGTCCCCTCTGACTCTTGTCTCTCTTCCAGGCCTGGCGGCGGTCTGATCATTATTGACAGCATGCCCGACATACGCAAGAGAAAGCCAATCCCCCTAGTTAGCGATTTGGTGAGGCTCCTCCTGACACCGCTGGCTTCCCTGGCTTGTGTGCTCTGCCCCCGCTGGAGTGCGCCGCAGAGTGCGCCGAGCCGGGTTAACCAAAGGGCTGGTGGGGCTGCCACTCGGGGGAGGGGGCCTCTCTTAGCATCAGCAGCGGCCTCCCCGCTCGCCCGTCAGTGGCCCCCTCCTCCTTGGATCCGGCTCAGGCGCTCTCCGCCCCGCTTGCCTGGCTGGCTCCGTGTAACATGGCTGTGTTTCTGTTCTCTTTCCTGTGGTGCTGGCTGGCGGGGTGCTACCGCAGGGGAGCGGCGGTAAAGTTTCTGCGTTGCATTGACAGCATGCCTGATATTAAGCCTGGACGCAAATCCCTCCCACTAGTCAGCGACCTGGTGAGCTCGTGGTCTTCCGAGTTAAAGAGAGAGCACCCTTTGCATCACCTGCCCGGTCCCTCCCTCCCTCGCCCGGCCCAAACCCTCCACCGAGCCCCAGCAAGCTCCCCCCGAGAGGCTTCTGGAGCACAGGGCAGGGAGGGGCACAGGACTGGGGTGTGCCTGCTCCTTGGAGCAGCAGTCAGGGCAGGTGGTTAGAGGGGGAGTCGGTAGCCAGGAATCAGAGCCCAGCGTCAGAGCTGCGGTCAGACCTGGAGCCGAGGGTCAGGACTGGGTTACCGAGGGTGAGGCAAGGCATGAGCAGGGCTGGGTTCAAGGCTGGTACAGGAGCAATTGCAGCCACTGAACTGCTGCTGGGCTTGAGCCGGTCTGCTGCCTCTTTCCCCCGTCAGGCAGCCGATACAGAGAACTGCCCTGGCTGGGCTGCCCGCGGGTTGGCTCCGCTGCAGGCCCTGATTCCTGGCAGGGTGGGTGTGCGAGCACTGGAGCCATGTCTCCGAGCAGGCGTCACTCCCTGGCCGCACGGATAGCACAGGCCCCGCCAAGCACGGAACGAGCGTGCGAAAACCGAGCAGCAGCCCCGCTGCCGGACTGCCCGCCCGGCCCCCTCCCCAATGCTGACCCACTGGAGCCCTTCGTAGGCGTGCTAAGATGAGCGAAACCCAGGCCCCGGCGAAGCCCGGGGGAGCTCAGTCACTGACTTCGGTGACTCCATTCAGACATTAGCCTCTGCGCGGCAGCTGAGCCTGCAGATAGGGGCATCCAGCAGAGCGAAGGCCTCCTCGGACGCGTCTAGGAGACTCTGCCTTCCAGACGCCGTCTGAGTGAGTGTGTACGAATTGCTGGGGGAGACCCAAGACATGGAGAAGGCCGGAGAAATCCTGACAGTCTCAAACCTCAGCGGAGAGAAAGCCAGGAAGTGCAGTGACTTGGCGAGGAGCTGGGGCTGAGTGAAGAGCTGGAGCAGGGTTGGATCAGGCGTCCCGGCCTGGGCCCACCTCTGTTCCTTGGTCTCCCTGCGTTATGGCTCACTGAGGTTTTTACAACCAGGCTGGACAAACCCTTTCGGGCTGGTCTAGGTTCACATGGTCCTGCCTCGGCGCAGGGGTGACCTCTCCAGGCCCCTTCCAGCCTGACATTTCTGGGACTCCCCTCTTGGGGGTGTCACTTGCTGCCCTTGAAGGAAGTTGGCCGTTAGCTCCACAGAGCTGGCCGTGGGGGTCTGCCCCCCAGCCCCTCGGGCTCCTAGGGAATGACCCAGCCTGCTGGGAGAGTGCGGAGGAGGTCACTCTTCCAAAGGGTGCTGTCTCTTTAACAGGTTCTGGGGCCTTGTCCGAGTCCGAGTCCTTCCGTGGCAACATTTGGTTTCTAGTTTTGTTCCCAGATCCCTTCACAAGGGCAGTGGAAATCTTCCCAGCAGCATCCAATGCGTTCCCGTAATTCCCAGCACACAGACCGCACCACCCAGCGCATTCCCGTAATTCCCAGCACACAGACCGCACCACCCAGCTCATTCCCCTAATTCCCAGCACACAGACCGCACCACCCAGCGCGTTCCCCTAATTCCCAGCACACAGACGGCACCATCCAGCGCGTTCCCCTAATTCCCAGCACACAGACGGCACCACCCAGCGCATTCGCCTAATTCACAGCACACAGACAGCACCACCCAGCGCATTCGCCTAATTCACAGCACATAGACGGCACCACCCAGCGTGTTCCCCTAATTCACAGCACACAGACGGCACCATCCAGGGCATTCCCGTAATTCACAGCACATAGATGGCACCATCGAGCACATTCTCCTAACTCACAGCACACAGACGGCACCATCCAGCACATTCCTGCAGGTCTCTCCATATTCTGCTGCATTCAGGACACTCTCATAATTCACAGAGTATATTCCACTTTATGGAGCACAGTCCCATAACTCAGCCTCTCCATGCCATTAGAGCAAGCCATATACACTACACTATACAATACACACACGCCCGTAAGTAACAGGATATACCCTTACAACCAGCGCATTCCTGTAATTAACTTCTCTAACCCACACGCTCCCGTAATTCACAGACTATACACTGCTACATATGCGTTGCTGTAAATCTACTGACTGGACTGTGCACTGCTGCAGCCGATGCTCCCTTGTAATCCATAGGTTATAAGCCACTGCATGTGCCACCCTCCCATAATTCACAGACTATATACCGTTACGTGCACTGCTGTAATTCACAGCATATTGCAGTGGCAAGGCTCATCCAGCCCCAGTCAAGCTCCCCTCCGTGCAGACCCCACACGTAACACACAGCCTGCTTGGTGCTATTTTCGCTGGTGACAAAGAAGGACAAAATTTGAAACTGGACCCCTTCTAGCCTTCTCACCTAGGCTCCCCCTTGCCTTCCCCTCCCCCTCTTCAATCCATTGGTTGGGGTTGTGCTCTGCACCCCGCCCCAGGGATTCTGTTGTCCTCGTGTTTCTCTCCACCCCAGCTGCCTGGCCTTGTTCCTTTGCTGCCTTGTCCGCGTGGTGCCCGCGTGCTGCTCTCCCCTGGCCCCGGGAGCGCAAGCCGCTGCTGATGCCCCTGCGCTGAGTGTTGTGTTTGTCTCTCTGTGTTGGTGCTGGAGCGATCCTGGGTTGGGTGGCGAAGGGAAGGTGTCTGCACTGGGCTGTAGTATGTATAGGGGGATACGGACAGCAGGGAAGATGCTCCGTGGTTGTGACTCCTGGTGACTCGCTGCACTGGGATGCATTTTATCCGCATTCACCATGGACAGCTTTATCTCTGTAGCAGCCGGGCTCCCTTCCTTGGGTGACCCCTTAAGCCCCAACCCCGTAGAAAGATCCCCACTGACTCCACTGAGCTTCAGATCAGGCACTACACGCCCAGGAAGCAAGCTGGCCCCGCCCGGCGGCTATGCCCAGATGAATACAGATGGGACCGTGCATCCTCTCTTGTCAGACAGAAGAATCTCCTGTTGCTCCAAAGCAGTGACAAAGAGCCCCCCCCCGCCCCCGCCAACCCCTATCACTGGCTCAGAGCCATACCTGAATCCTAAACCTGCTTCCTCTGGTCCATGCCTTCGTCTTGTTACGCCCACGCTCAGCCCCCCTGAACCCTGAGGGGCCGGGGGGTCCCTGCAATATCTCTGAGGTACAGAATGTAGCTAGTTCCAGCTCCTGGCTGAGAGTGGGGAACAGCAACAGAGAGCTGGGCAGAAGTGGGTTAGCGTTTGGTGCCGTCTGTTTCCCCATCGACTCCCTGTGACAGAGAGGAAAGAAATGGGGCTTGACTTCCCTGCGTGAAAGGGTCGATATAACTGTCTTTTGCTTTCCATCCCTCTGGCTCTGGGCTCCCTCGCAGGCTATGGTGAGTCCGGCATTGTTTCTCGCACCTGAGTTTCCTCCCTTGTCCTGTTTCTTGCAGAAAATATTCGGGGCTTTAATATAAACGGCCGGGCTCATGAGCAGCTCCCGCGGCAGAGAACTGTCGATTGGGGGTGGGTGGGGAGGATCTGGAGGTCGAGTCAAGACCACCCCAAACTGTTTGAATGGGGATGAAAATGGAGGCCAACGCGGGCTGGTGAACTGGGTCCTGTCTGGCCACATGCCGTGAGGGCCGCCTGAGTTGGGGGCAGGTGTCTTTCACCTGGCATCGAGGAGCTTCCCTGTTGTCAGGGATGAGGGCTCTGGGCCTGAAGGGTTGTCCTGCTTTGGTAGCTACCATGTGACTAATCCTGAACCCCCGTTTCCCTGCCCAGGCTTTGGCCTAGATGCCCAGAGGGCTCGTGGCCTTGGCGTGCTAGTCAGTTCATCCACCCCCTGCTGCAGCAGCGCCCAGGACCACGTCTGAATGCGTCCCACTGGGCTGCTGAGTACTTTGGCCATTGGGCCCGGGCTGGGGCATGTCCCTAGAGACGTTCTGGAGATGCTGTGGCTTCCACCACACTGAGGAGCTGGGCATCTTGCCTTGAGACCTGTGCTTTTAAAAGCCCACCGGCTGGGGGGCGGGGCTGGCTGTGACTCCTCCCCGCTGATACAGCTGTTTGGTTCTGTTTCACGCCAACAGTCGCTGGTCCAGTCCAGGAAAGCCGGAATCACATCAGCACTAGCATCAAGCACCTTAAACAACGAAGAGCTAGTAAGTGCCACCCCTCGGCATCCCTGACTCTGCTGTCGCAGGCTCCAGACACCGAGCCTGTCAGACTGC
Organism: Mauremys reevesii; assembly: GCF_016161935.1. Classification (NCBI taxonomy): domain Eukaryota; kingdom Metazoa; phylum Chordata; order Testudines; family Geoemydidae; genus Mauremys; species Mauremys reevesii. Next base: position 12,231,784 of record NC_052648.1, on the reverse strand, counting down.
ACAAGCAAAGCGGGGTCGGAGGGGGGTGTCATCCGTGGGACGGGGCCCTGCCAAGGAGGAGACGGGTGCTGCAGGGAAGCGGTGCAGATGAGATTACTTGTCCCTGAGTCAGCGCTGAACCAGGGTGGTTACCAGGGGCTCTGTGCCGTGAGAGGTGTCATCTCTCAGAGGGGAAAAAAATAACCAGCCTGCTCGTGGCTGTTAAAGCTTTCCCAGCTGGGGTATGAACTGGGCTAATCCCAAGGAAGGTCATTGCATTCTGCCCACTTGCTCTGGTGTCCTTCATGCCCATCCCGTTGCTGCGCGCTGTTAAGCAGCAGCTGCGTCCCACCCCAGAGCTGGCCGCACATCAGTGGCAGGGGAAGGTCTGCATGCCCAGTACTGGAGGGATGGAGACCACTGTGTCTATAAGCCCCATCTCTGGGGGTCTTTCGCTGGCTGGGAGCAGCCCTGCCCCGCTCAGACAAGAGCCTGGATGGTGTGAGCATTTTTTCCTTTCCCCTGCCCCATTTCTTTCCTTAGAAAAACCATGTTTACAAGAAGACCCTTCAAGCCTTAATCTACCCCATCTCCTCCACGACCCCCCACAACTTCGAGGTGTGGACCGCCACCACCCCCACGTACTGCTACGAGTGCGAGGGGCTGCTGTGGGGCATCGCCCGGCAGGGCATGCGCTGTACGGAGTGCGGGGTGAAGTGCCATGAGAAGTGCCAAGACCTGCTGAACGCAGACTGCCTACAGAGTAAGGGGGCACAGCCTCTCTCTTCCTTTGGCTTCTAAGGATATTGGGGTGGGGGGTTGTCAACAGACCCTAAGTGATTTAGGAACACAAATCCTAAGCTTTCTGCATGCCTTCAATGTCTTACAGACCCCCATGCAGGGGCCAGAGGGGGGGGTCTTACGTACCCCTGTTAACTCTTTAATGCCAGCACGGAATGAATGCTTGGGAGTGCTCCCCAAAGGCAGTCTGTCCCAGAATCTCTCCTCCCAATCGCCCCCAGGAGCAGCCGAGAAGAGCTCCAAGCACGGGGCCGAGGACCGGACCCAGAACATCATCATGGTGCTGAAGGACCGCATGAAGATCCGGGAGCGGAACAAGCCGGAGATCTTCGAGCTGATCCAAGAGATCTTTGCCGTCTCCAAAGCCACCCACACCCAGCAGATGAAGGCCGTGAAGCAGAGCGTGCTGGATGGCACCTCCAAGTGGTCGGCCAAGATCAGCATCACAGGTAGGGGCAGGGCCAAGCCGACGTGCCCTGCCAGCTCTGGACACGCACCCCTGATCCAACACTGGCAGAGGGGGAGGGAAGGGGAGTAGAACCTGCGGCCCCCTGGAGATCTCTGGAGGTCCCCATCCCACCGTGATGACGCTGGAGCTGGCACCGTCCAGCACCACATCATGGGGACACCATGCCACCCTCTGCACGCTGGGCCAGGCACTCTCAGCGCTATTGCTGCTGGGCAGTGCCGTCACGAGGGCAAGGCGAGTGAGGCACTTGCCTCGGGCGCGGAAGGTGAGGGGTGCAGAAAGTCTCTCATTCGGTGGCAATTCAGCAGCAAGTCCTTTCCTCCAAGAGGGACTGAGGGACCCGCCACCAAATTGCCGCCGGTCGTCAGCAAGGGAGAGGGGCGGCACGTCCGGCTCTTCGGCGGAAATTCGGCGGCGGGTCCCTCAGACCCCCTCGGAGGGGAAGACCTGCTGCCGAATTGCCACCGAAGAACAGCGGCAGTTCGGCGGCAGGTCCTTCCCTCGGAGAGGAACCTGCCGCCGAAGAGCCAGATGTGCCGCCCCTGTCCCTTGCCTCGGGCGCAAAAATCCCTAGTTACGGCTCTGCGGCAGGGCATGAAACTGGCTAAGGACTGAGCAGCGCATGCTGGGACCTGAAGGGCTGCAGCTCCCTGTTAATGAGGCTCTCGACTCCCAGGGCTCTGTGTGCATATCTCTGGAGCCCAGCTTTGTCCCCTGCTGGGGATCTCGCAGCAGGATAGGTCAGGTCCCTCGTGCATCGAGGGGTAGATATTCTTCTGCTCTCATTAGCCCAGTGCAGAGACTGTGCCAGGTGCAAGCAGCTGAGAGGAAATTAACCGGGCGCTTTTCTCCCTTTGGGAGCCCAGGAAACACGTCTCCAGCTCGGCTTTTGGCAAAAGGAAGTGAATTCCCATTAGATCCCGCACCAATCCAGCTGGATGCCTGGATCCAGCCCTTGCAATGGATCCCAAGCCAAGTCGGGCTCCTCTTTTGAGCGCTGGCTGATTTGAAAATCGCTTGTTGCCCGGTTGTTCTGTATCTGCCATTGATCCCTGTTTTTATCTGTTCTCTCTGTTGTGTGTGTATTGTGTCTCTGTGGGGCTGGCTGGTGCGTGCTGCCGTGTGTGTGCATATAAACATTTGTGCCTCTGTGCGCATGGGGTGTGTGTTGTGTCATAGTTGTCTGTGCCCAGGGCCTGCAGGCAAAGGATAAGACGGGCTCCAGTGACCCGTATGTTACTGTCCAGGTTGGAAAGACGAAAAAAAGGACTAAAACGATCTATGGAAATCTAAATCCGGTCTGGGAGGAGAATTTCCATTTGTAAGTTACATCCTACTCCCAGCCCAACCTCTCTAGTCCCCAGGGCTGCCCTGGCGCGCGCGGGGCCGCCTGTTCCTTCTTCTCCGTCACCCGGGTCTGCAGCTTGATTTGCATCCACACTGCACAGTGACAGGCCTTGGACCAAGTCACGGCGGGTTTTAGGCTCTGTCCCAAACCCCGTCCTCAGACCTGGGCCCAGAGCGCTTGCTGACCTGAGTTGAACTGATTTGTGTGTGGCCCAGAGGGGGGCGTGGGCTGAAATCAGAGTCAGAGCAGGGGGGTGAGCATGCTGTGTAGACATCCCCCCACCCCCCCACCGACTCCTGGTGTGCGCTGGGCTCACTATATCTGGGATGGATTTTCTCCGGGGGTGTTTCTCCTGGTTGTTTCCAAACCCTGGTCAGGAATTTGGAGGGGACAGCCTCTCCCCTGGGACATTACAGCACTGGACCAACCTATGGCTGTAGGTCCTGTGGCTTCATGCTACCTGAATGCCTGATCTTCCCTCCCTTCCTGCAGGAGACCCTTGTGTCACCTGAGCTTTGTGCTAGCGCTCTCTGCCGGACGCCCAAGGAGGCTGAATTCCAGCTCTCCTGGGTCAGGATTGAAGTTGGACAGGTCACCCCTAGATACTAAGCCTGCACAAGGTCCGTGCACCACTTAAGTCGCACTTAAGCCCGGTGCATGGGCCGTGTGGGAATTAAAAAGTGCGTCCGCACACCAGCACTGTCTGTCGACGGCGGGGAATGGCAGGCTCAGAGGATGCTGGTCCGGGGGCAGTTACCCACCCCCAGCACTCACAGAAGGCTTTTGCGACAGGACTGCAAGGGTCTGAGGGAGCTCCCCGGTGAATAGCTGGGTTTTGCTGGGGCATGGGCGGGGGGTTCTTTGCTAGGAAAGAACAATTCATGGCATTGCTCTGGGAATTTCTCTGTCCTTCCTCCCCCAGCGAATGCCATAACTCCTCCGATCGGATCAAGGTGCGGGTCTGGGACGAGGACGACGATATCAAGTCGCGCGTCAAGCAGCGCTTTAAGAGAGAATCCGACGACTTTCTGGGCCAGACGATCATAGAGGTCCGGACGCTGAGCGGGGAGATGGATGTCTGGTACAACCTAGGTAATTCCCTGTCCCTGGCACAGTCAATATACAACTCTAGGGCCCGCTCCGGCCCCCGCGGCAGTCAGTGACCCGCTCCCATTGACTCCACTGGCTGCGACTCTGCGGTACGTAGCGATTTCCGTGCAAACAAGGTTGAAAAGCTTTTCAGAGTTAGCAAGTCAGAGTGTGTTGTCGCTATTTATCATTTACACGGCCGGAGTGTCATTGTATTGTATTTATTTGTTACTGCATCATTAGACAGTGGCCACAGGGCTGGCAGGGACCTCCTGGGCCCCGGAGCCCAGTCCCTGCTAGCGCAGGCAGCTCCAGCTGATAATCCTGCTCCAACACACATCACGCTCCATCCTCAACCCAGCTAGGTCGTTTGTCCCCAAAGCTCCTCTCGGGAGGCTGCTCCAGAGCCTCTCTCCTCTGATGGTTAGAAACCTGCGTCTCCTTTCCAGCCTGTGTTTGTCCCTGGCTGGATTTATCCCTGTTCGTTCTTCTGCCAGCGCTGTCCTTTCGTTTCTCTCCCTCCCTGGCGTCCCCTGCACCCCCACGTATGTATCGAAAGCAGTCAGACCCCCTCCCAGCCTTTATTCTGCCGGGCTATCCAAGGCAGGTGCTTGTCTCCTCTCGTGAGGTGGGCCCTGCGTTCCCCTGATCACCCAGGGAGCCCGTCTCAGCACCTGCCCATCCTTCTTCAACTGGACGCAGGAGTCCAGACAAGATGAACGTGCCAAAATTCATTATTGTTGTGATATGATACCACCGACAGGAACCGTACGTAGAGATAGTCCTCATCCCGGAGAGCCACAGCGGAACAGACCAAGGCAAGAGCGTTATCCCCTGTTACAAACAGGAGCTGAGGCCAGTGCTTTGCCCCAGGTCATAGCGGGCATTGAACCCAGCCGCCCTACATGCCAGGCCCAGGCAGTGCCCCCCCAAGCCAGCTTTGCCTTTGGCTGTTGTAAAAGGGCCATCAGTGAGCTAATGCGTCCTCTGCTTCCTGCTCTCCTGGCCTCAGACAAGCGGACGGACAAGTCGGCCGTGTCCGGAGCCATCCGGCTGCACATCAGCGTGGAGATAAAGGGAGAGGAGAAGGTGGCACCGTACCATGTGCAGTACACCTGCCTGCACGAGGTGAGCCATGCCCAGGGCCTCGCCGCTCCCACCCCACCCTGTTCCTTTTATCGTCAGAACGTTGGTTTTAAAGTGGCTTCAAGTTTCAAGTGAATTTGCACGGCCTGGTCTGGGAGCCCCAGAGAGCGAAGGGCTCCCGTCCTCGCCAGAGCGGGCACAGCAGGGGCACTGATTCTGCCACACACTGCCCCATGCCAGCGTGCCTCACCCGGGACTCAGAGGGACCGCGTAGGGAGCTTGGTCTCCAGGGCTAATGGACCTGTCTTCCTAGGGCATCTGTTTATATGGCCCCCGGCCCCTGGATCTGAGTATCCCTGCCCACTCCCAGCTACAGCCCAAGTCTCCATCGCAGCACCGGGTGCACCTGTGCCAATCAGGCAGTGTTCTTGCAGTCACTTTCCCTGGTGCAGACGCTTACCAGGGTGCCAGAGAACTGAGCTCCCCATTTGCAGCGTCAGCTCAGCGGTGCCGGGCCTCTGATACACACAGCAGCGTTATAATCCCTCCCCAGACCCACTCGCACTGATTCTCCCGTTGGCGCCCTTCCTAGCGGTGACCCTGAGGGCTCTCTTCTGTCCTGTGCATTAGAACCTCTTCCACTTCGTGACGGACATACAGAACAACGGGGTGGTGAAGATCCCCGAGGCCAAGGGGGACGACGCCTGGAAGGTGTACTTCGACGAGACGGCTCAGGAGATCGTGGACGAGTTCGCCATGAGATACGGGGTGGAGTCCATCTACCAGGCCATGACGTGCGTCTCTCCCGTTTGCTCCCTCTTTGATTGAAGGGGTTAAATGAACACAGGGCAAAGGGTAAAGATACAGGGCCAGATCCTTGGCCGGTGTCACCAGGGGCAGCTCCCCCTGAAGTCAGTGAGTGAAGTTGATTGACGCCGGCGGAGGCCTGCCCTGTGCCGTGGGAGGGGAGAAAGGTGTCGCACATCCCGCCTCTGGGATTCCCCATCTCCAAGAGCCCCTGGCACTGATGTCCACTTGCTTTCCCCACATGGGGGGGTGCAGAGCGTTTGATTAGTCCAAGCCCAGGGTGCGGGTGCGGGAGCGACAGACACACGGAGCCTGCAGTGTCCCCCCTCCGGCTGGCTGCTGTGGAGTCGCCCAATGGGCAGGGGAGAGGCGCACGCCACCTTCCAGCGTCCGATTGGTTCTGCTTTTAAGAGAAAGGTGCAGGGCTCAGTCTGCTCCCAAACATACGCACTGCACACCCACGCCCTACGCACACTGCACATGCACTGCACACCCACGCCCTACACACACTGCACATACACTGCACACACACTCCCTACACACACCCCGCACACACTGCACACACACTGCACACGCATGACCTACACACCCTACACACACTGCACACACCCTACACACACTGCACATCCACGCCCTACATACACTGCACACACCCCGCACACACTGCACACGCATGGCCTACACACCCTACACACACTGCACACACCCTACACACATTGCATACACACTGCACACACATGGCCTACACACACTGCACATGCATGCCCTACACACACTGCAGATGCACTGCACACGCTCACCCTACACACACTGCACATGCACTGCACACGCTTGCCCTACACACACTGCACATGCATGCCCTACACACACTGCACATGCACTGCACACGCTCACCCTACACATACTGCACATGCACTGCACACGCTCGCCCTACACACACTGCACATGCATGCCCTACACACACTGCAGTTGCACTGCACACACATGGCCTACACACACTGCACATGCACGCCCTACACACGCTGTACACGCACACCCTACACACACTGCACACACACGCCCTAAACACACTGCACATGCATGCCCTACACACACTGCACACGCATGCCCTATGCACACTGCACACACACTGCACACACACTCCCTACACACACTGCACACAGCCTACACACACTGCACGCACACACCCTACACACACTGCACATGCATGCCCTACACAGCCTGCACACACACACACTTCATACCCTGCACATGTACATGCACACACCCTACATACACCCTACACACACTGCACATGCACACACTGTACACACATCATGCACACCCTTTGCACACATGCACACCCTACGTGCACATGCACCCACACACCCTACATACACTGTGTACTGCGCACACCATACACACCCTGCACGACACACCCTGCACACACACACATTACACACACTGCAAACACCCTACACACACTGCGCACATTGCACACGCACTACACACAGAGCACACTCTTCACACATGCACACACCCTGCATGCACACACACTACACACATTGCGCGCGAGCACACACACACACACTGCACATGCACACCTTTCACATACACACATCCTGCATGCACACACACACATCTTGCACACATGTGCACACCCCTTTCACACACACACCTCGCACACCCTTCACACACCACCACACAATCCAAACCACCCCCTACACACACCCATTCTACAAGCCACACGCCGTGCATACATAAACAAACAGATGAACACACTCTACGCACTATCCCCTTCTGACACACTTGCTTCACAACCCACACTGCGCACAGGCGCACACACAGCAGCCCCTTCTGACACACAGGGCCCATGCGCTACAAAGCACACCTGCCACACGGCACGTACACATCCTACATTCCACGGCCTTCCCCTGCACACTGCACCCTGCCTACCCTGCTCTCCCACCCAGACCACCCCAGACCCATCGTGCAGCACGTCCCATAACTGCAGCATCCCGGCCCTCACGCACGGCCCCGGACTCTGCAGGCCTTGCAGCCTGTCATCTCTTCTCTTTCAGCCACTTTGCCTGCCTGTCCTCCAAATACATGTGTCCCGGAGTGCCGGCCGTCATGAGCACCCTTCTAGCCAACATCAATGCATACTATGCCCACACCACTGCCTCCACCAACGTGTCTGCCTCAGACCGCTTTGCTGCTTCCAATTTCGGGGTAAGTCCTATGGTGCGTAGAACTCTCCTTCCTATTTCTCTCTTCTCGGCGCTCGTTGGGAGGGGAGCGGAGTAGAAGGAGCCGTGCAAAAACATCACCACCAACGGGCAAGTGCTCCCCGCTTGATTGCCACTTCGAAAACCCTCCAGTTTGTCTTGGCAAATTTGCGACTGTTTCACCTCAAAGGGTAAAACTTTGCTTTTAAAAAAGCACTGGAAGTTTTGAGTGAAATCTGGCCCATTTTTGACCACTGGTGGAAATCGCAATGAAATCATGTATAAAAACTCACCCTTCTGATGCCAAAAAACCTCCCCACCCACCAGCAGAAAGCAAATCTGCCCACAGAGAAATCCCGAACGCTTTCACCAAAATCCGTTGTGACTTTTGCACGGCCCTGGTAGTTCTTGGTGAAACCTGAATTCAGAGCAAACTCTGTAGAACCCCCGACTCCCCGCTGCCCGTCTGGTTCGGACAAACCTCGGAGAGATTTGCATAAGTGTTGGCGGGACTGGAACATGGGACTGGAAGCTAAAACCGGGAAAGTTTCTAAAGGTGACAGATTAACATGTTAAAGGTTAGTTAGTTAGTTACCAAGTATCAGCGGGGAGCCGCGTTAGTCTGTATCCACACAAACAACGAGGAGTCCGGTGGCACCTTAAAGACTAACAGATTTATTAGAGCATTATAATTATAATATAATATATATAATCATAATATATTTATAATACATCTGCTAGTCTTTAAGGAGCCACCGGACTCCTCATTGTTTTAGTTAGTTAGTTGAGTTAAAAATGATGCTCCAATTCTTGATCTCTGTTCACCCAGTGCAATTCTGGAATAACCCCATAAAAGTCCCCGCTAGCAAATCCCTTTCCCCCCCAGAGAGACCTTGCGAACGGCACTGGGGCAGCCTGGCAGCCCGTGTCCGTGCTGGCTGTGGAAGCAGGCTCAGTCCCTTTCCCAGCCTGGCTGCCGGCCAGTGGAACGTTTCCTTGCTCACGATAATTAGTTATTAGTATTTAGTAGTTAGTGAGGGCTGATGGGGCAAAAGCCCCAGGCCTCAGCCTCAGCCCGAACACCCTGACTCAGGCCTCTCCCTTCCTGTGGTGTAAACCCAGAGTGACTCCAGGAAACTCAGTGGAGTTGCTCTAGATTTACAGCCGTGTAAATGAGACCAGATTCCAGGCATTAGGGTTTATTCCGGCAAAGTTCCCATTGTCCTCACTGAGTAAGGACTTCGGGCCCTTTTAAGGTGGCATCATAGAACCACGGGACTGGAAGGGGCCTCGAGAGGTCGTCTAGTCCAGTCCTCTGCACTCATGGCAGGACTCAGAATTATCTAGACCATCCCTGACACATGTTTGTCCAACCTGCTCTTCAAAATCCCCAATGACGGAGATTCCACAACCTCCCTTGGCAATTTATTCCAGTGCTTCACCACCCCGACAGTTAGGAAGTTTTTCCTAATGTCCAACCTAAACCTCCCTGGCTGCAGTTTAAGCCCATTGCTTCATGTCCTGTCCTCAGAGGTTAACGAGAACAATTTTTCTCCCTCCTCCTTGTAACAACCTTTTATGTACTTGAAAACTGCTATCACGTCCCCCCTCAGTCTTCTCTTCTCCAGATTAAACCAACCCAGTTTTTTCCATCTCCCTGCACAGCTCATGTTTTCTAGACCTTTCCTCATTTTTGTTGCTCTTCTCTGGACTTTCTCCAGTTTCTCCACATCCTTCCTGAAGTGTGGCCCCCATTGTATAGGCGTTTACAGTTCTGTACCAGCTAATCCAGCTCGTAGTAGAGGAGAGCTGGGGCTCCCCTGCACTGGTTCTCAAGGGGCTTCTCTGCTGAAGCTGCTGGACTCAGACAGACCCTGTGGTTCTCTCTGGCTCCCCAGCTCCCATCCCAGTGTCGCCGGACAGGGGCTGCTGACAACCCGGCTAGGATTAAGCTGCTGACGGCGCTACACTTTGCTGCTGAGTTTACGTTTGTTTCTGCACCTTCCTGCTAAGTGTAACAGAGAGATGGTAGCTAGCGTCAGTACACACGCTCCCCTCACCCAGCACGGCTCTGCGGACCCCCCCACCTCCCAGCCACAGGGGGTAGCTGCCAAGGCTCAGAGGGGGGCAGTCTGTTAACCTTGCGCTGGAAACGGCTGAGCCGGAGAGGTGGGGAAATGGGCTTTGGTTTATCTGGCGCTGGGGTGTGTCTTTGCAGAAAGAACGTTTCGTCAAGCTGCTGGACCAGCTGCACAACTCGCTCCGGATTGACCTGTCCATGTACCGGGTAAGGGGAACCAGCCCCACACGGGGTGGGGGACGGGGGTGAACACCAGCAGCCTTTGAAACGGGCTTCGGAGCTGCTCCCTGATCACCTGCAGCTGAGTCCCTTGTGCGAGGAGTTGCCTGCCACCAGGCTAGAGCCTGTCCAGGGTTCAGGCTGGTCCAGTGGATGAGGTGCTGAAGGGGGATTCAGGAAGCTGGATTCTAGGCTCAGTGTCTGCTACTGACCTTGGGTGAGTCATTCTGTGCCTCAGTTTCCCCAGCTGGGGGAGCAGCGCTGCTCGGCTTGGAGAGTTGTGGATGTAAATGGGAGGTTTTCCACTGGTTTCAGTGGGAGCAGGATTGGTGTTAAACACCAGATGGGTGTGATCAGACCACCCATTAGCTCTGAAACCTCAGCCAGTGGTACCCCCTGCTTCCTCTCCTAGCTGTCATGTGGCCCTCTAATCTTCTCTCTTTCCCGACAGAACAACTTCCCTGCCAGCAGCCCGGAGAGGCTGCAGGATCTCAAGTCGACGGTGGATCTGTTAACTAGCATCACCTTCTTCCGAATGAAGGTAACGCGCAGTGCCTACCGGCTGGTTCCCTCTCAGAGGGAGAGATCCTCACAGCTCCCAGAGGAGAGCCACTGGGCCTGGGATCCCTCTGCTTCCAGAATGCAGCTGAGGAGCTGTACCGCATATTAATTAGCTTAATTAATTGCCCATCCTGTGTACTGAAATCCAACCCGAACCACCATGGAGTTCAGTGGTAATAACAGTGCTTCTGTCAAATGGCATCTAGAGACCCTGGAAGTGACAGCAGTCCCATGCCAGGGGTCTGCCTGGCTGGCTCAGAAGGGGTGGGATTTCTCACCCCGGCAGGGAGCGTCCTGCTCCGGGCAGGCAGCCTGGCCCCTGGGCTGGCACTAGGGACATGGTGTCATGGAGTGAGGGGGAGCCAGGGCCCTGCACCCACTTCCTGCGGCTCTCAGCCAGCCAGTAACACGGAAGGTTTATTAGGTGGCAGGAACACAGTCCCAAGCAGGGCTTGTAGGTACAACCGGGACCTCTCAGCCAGGTCCCTCTGGGGGGGCAAGGAGCTCAGACCCCAGACTTGGGGTTCCCTGCGTCTTCCCAGCCAGCCCAAAACTGAAAGACACGCCCCCCCACACAGCCGACTCACTCCCCTCCCCCAGCTCCTCCTCTTCCTTTGTCCAGTTTCCAGGGCAAAGGTGTCACCTGGCCCCATCCCTCTCCTGGCTCAGGTATCGTCCCTCAAATAAAGTCATCCCCTGCTCCCCCATCCCCCGTGCAGACATTCCCAGGTCGAGCCGCCCCACTCCCTGAGCGAGGCTCCTTGGGTAACTCGGGCGGCCCGTGATGCATCCCATGGCAGCTTCCCGAGTGACCCCCGCTGTCTGGGGTCCCTCCCCTGGCAGCCAAGAGCCAAGGCCTGGCACTGCCTGAGCTCCCGGTGACGTGGGTTTTCTTTTCCAGGCAGCGAGTCCGTCTCAGGAGGCGGCCGTTGCAAAGCGTGACCGTGTCTCCCTTCCCCATCCCACAGGTGCAGGAGCTGCAGAGCCCGCCCCGGGCCAGCCAGGTGGTGAAGGACTGTGTGAAAGCCTGCCTCAACTCCACCTACGAGTACATCTTCAACAACTGCCATGAGCTGTACAGCCGCGAGTACCAGACCGACCCGGTACGTGGGGGGAGCCCCCCCCGCCGTGGGATAGGCAGGGCCTTTCGGGGGTGGGTGTCGCACTCAGGCACTGCCAGATCAGCCTTTGCCTGGGCAGCGAGAATCTCAGCTCCTAGTTCCCAGTTGCGGCAGCTTTCCTCGGAGCTGTCCCCACGTCCCGTAACCAGCTCTCCTTCCCAGCCAGCTTCCTCCCATAGACTCATAGACTCCGAATGGTCAGAAGGGACCGTTATGATCATCTAGTCTGACCTCCTGCACAACGCAGGCCCCAGAATCTCACCCACCCACTCCTGTAACAAACCCCTGACCTATGTCTGAGTTAGTGACGTCCTCAAATCGTGGCGTAAAGACCTCAAGGTGCAGAGAATCCTCCAGCAAGTGACCCGTGCCCCACGCTGCAGAGGAAGGCGAAAAACCTCCAGGGCCTCTGCCAATCTGCCCTGGGGAAAATTCCTTCCCGACCCCAAATATGGCGATCAGCTAAACCCTGAGCATGTGGGCAAGACTCACCAGCCAGACACCCAGGAAGGAATTCTCTGTAGTAACTGAGATCCCACCCCATCTAACATCCCATCACAGACCACTGGGCCTATTTACCTGCTGATAATCAAAGTTCAATTGCTAAATTAATTGCCAAAATTAGGCTATCCCATCATACCATCCCCTCCATAAACTTATCAGCTGGCTCTTGGGGGGGATTGGGCCCAGAGGAGCTCTCCGCCTTCTCCTGATTGGGATGGGGACATGGCCCATCGCAGACTGCAGCTAGAGCGAGTGCCGTTCAGCATGGGGCCCCCGCTGCTTGCCCAGCTTTTCTCTCCCCCCTCATTCTGCATCCCTTTCCCTTCCCCATTCCTCCCTTCTCTTTGATCCTCCCTTTGGAGCTCGCTTTCTTACTTACACCCAGGAGCCCTAGAGTGAACCCCACCCTCCATATCCCTGTTTCCATTGGAGCTAAGCACTTTCCCCGTTCATTTGGATCCAGAGCTAGTGCCTGACTCTGGGGCCCACATGCTGGGGAGCTCTGCAGCCCCCCTTTGTGTGGTGGAGCGTCACCCCGTTTAAGGCTCAGGCGAGGCACGGGACAGGAGTGCCCGCTGGCCAGCTGGGATCACCTCTCCCAGAGAAGCCGCATGTTGTAGAACGGGGCCCGAGTCGCCCGTTTTCCCATGTGGGGCCAGAGGGAGGACTCTGAACCGTGTGCAGACGTGTGCGCCTCCGAGGAGCCTGACCCTAGACGGGACCCCCGCCTGGTTCTGTGCCTGGGTCAGAGCAGCCTGTCCTGGTCCCCACAGGATGGGCTGGAAAGGAGCTGGCAGGTCCCAGCCAAAGGAAAAGCTCAGAGTCTGGAAGCCAAACTGAGGTTGTGCCCCATGGGACAGCAATCCCTGCATTCCCACAGGCGATTAACCAGAGCCTTTCCTCCCCTTGGCTTCGGGCTTTTCCCAGACCAAGAAAGGCGAGGTCCCCCCCGAGGAGCAGGGGCCCAGCATCAAGAACCTGGATTTCTGGTCCAAACTCATCACGCTGATTGTTTCGATTATTGAAGAGGATAAGAACTCGTACACGCCCTGCCTGAACCAGTGAGTACCGGCCTGGGAGCGGTCCCAGCGGCCCTGCCTCCCCCAGGGAGTGTCAGCAAAACTGAGATCTGAGCTGGTTCACAGACACCGTTCTGGGAGCATCGACGCATGAGCCATCGGGATTCTGCACTAGCCCGGGGGGAGACCTCCATGGGCAGCTCTGGGCTTGTCCCTCGCTTGGGATTCCTGCCACCTGCCTGTCTCCTGCCTGTTGGGAGCTGAATGGAGACGCATGGAGCCTCCTGGGAAAAGCCCTGGGGGGCCCATGTGTGTGCCACTGTTCCTGCGTCTGCACTGTGCCGGGGGGGGGGGGGCCGTCCCTCTCGGTCGGAAGCAGTTGGTTTGGGGATTTATTCTGTAGCTGTTGGATTCATTTGTTTCTCCTCCCTTCTCGCCAGGTTCCCCCAGGAGCTGAACGTGGGTAAGATCAGCGCCGAGGTAATGTGGAACCTCTTTGCTCAGGACATGAAATATGCAATGGAAGGTGAGTCTCTCCTGGGCTGCATCTTGTCGCTCCTCTGCCTCCTGCTGGCAGGTGACGGGGGATCAGCCTCCGTTTCACTGAACCAAAGCCCTGGCAACCCCCAACTCCACCGCGGTCCCCGTGCTGCAGATCCGTGCGGCCGCCGACGTGGGGATGGGACGTGGTGCATTCCCCTGCTCTCTGCGCTAACAGAGAGTCGCTGCTAACAGCACAGCCCCAGGATGCCAGCTGAGGCGCTCCGGATGCACCCAGCAAAGGGCAGCGCTGCACGTACACACTCAGCTAACGCATGACAAGACCCACCAGAGACAGGGGCATTGGGAAGAAGCGGCATCCACCATGATGCTGGCTGCGGGGCCGGGGTGGAGAATAGTCCCGGCCTCTTCCTGGGGGAAACGCAGCCGTATTTCCCTCTCTGCGCTGGTTGCAATGATTTCAGTTTGGAAAATAGTAACGTTAACCCACTGCGCAGGGTGCACCAAGCCCCCGTCCCGGCTCCTCTCCTGCGTGGAGACCTGTGCATCCGGCAAACACCAGGGCAGCCAGTCACAGGCTAGCTACGGTGCCTTAGCCTTTAGGGAGTCCCGGTCATCTAGTCCGACCTCCTGCAGAGCCTTCCCCAGGGATTCCTGCAGTGGAGCCGGCTGTTCATAGAATCAGAGAATATCCGGTTGGAAGGGACCTCAGGGGGTCACCTAGTCCAACCCCCTGCTCAAAGCAGGACCAACCCCAACTAAATCATCCCAGCCAGGGCTTTGTCAAGCCTGACCTTAAAAACCTCTAAGGAAGGAGATTCCACCACCTCCCTAGGGAACCCATTCCAGTTCTTCACCACCCTACTAGTGAAATAGTGTTTCCTAATATCCAACCTAGACCTCCCCCACTGCAACTTGAGACCATTGCTCCTTGTTCTGTCATCTGGTACCACTGAGAACAGTCTAGATCCATCCTCTTTGGGACCCCCTTCAGGTAGTTGAAGGCTGCTATCAAATCCCCCCTCATTCTTCTCTTCTGCAGACTAAACAATCCCAGTTCCCTCAGCCTCTCCTCATAAGTCATGTGCTCCAGCCCCCTGATCATTTTTGTTGCCCTCCGCTGGACTCTTTCCAATTTTTTCCACCTCCTTCTTGTAGTGTGGGGCCCAGAACAGGACACAGTATCCAGATGAGGCCTCACCAGTGCCGAATAGAGGGGAATGATCACATCCCTCGATCTGCTGGCAGTGCCCCTACTTATACAGCCCAAAATGCCATTAGCCTTCTTGGCAACAAGGGCACCCTGCTGACTCACTCTGCCCTCTTCCACCCAGTGATCCTACCAAACCCACGGCTGAACCTCAGAACAGCTTCAGAAAGGCACCCAGGCTCGAGAGCTGATGATGGTAGCTGGGGAAGCTGCTCCTTCCTGTTAAGAATTTGCCCCTTGTTTCCAGTCTGTGTTTTCCTAGCCTCATCCCCCAGCCATCGGGCTTCGTTAGGCTCGGGCCTTTATCCACTAGCTGAAAGGGCCCCTGCGGTCAGGTCTCTTTCCCCAGTTAGGTGCTTAGCCCACGTCCTCGCTCCTACCATCCATTGACTTTGGTGGAAATACCTTGGTGGATCTGGGCCTTATAGACCATGATCGTAAGAACAGCAGAGCTGCCGGACTGGGGCAGGCCATGGGCTGTCTTGCCCAGTATCCTGCCTCCTGGACCAGAGCTTTCGGGGGAGAGTACAGAGTAGAGCAGCTGGAATGATCCACCCCTCTCTTCCCCTCTCGGCTTCTGGCCGTCAGAGGTTTGGGGTCGCCCCGAGCAGGGGGTTGCGTCCCTGACCATCTTGGCTAATAGCCATTGATGGATCTATCCTCCAGGAACTTACCCAGTTCTGTGCTGAGCCCAGCCATACTTTTGGCCTTCACAACGTCCCCTGGCAATGAGTTCCACAGGTTAATCGAGCACTGTGGGAAAAGGTGCCTCCTCTTGTTTGTCCGAAACCCGCTGCCTACTAATGTCCTCAGGCGACCCCTGGTTTTTGTGTTGTGGAAAAGGGAAACAACACCTCCCTAGTCACTTTCTCTGCACCATTCATGATTTCGTAGCCCTCCGTCATAGCCCCCCCTCAGGCCTCTCGTCCCTGAGCCGTGCAGTCCTCACCCTTCCCCCAGTGCGCCGGGCAGATGGTGAGCCCCTCCCATTTCTCTCTGGCACTGACTCCCCCGCCCCGCTCACAGGCTGGGGGGCAGCGGTTCTAGCCCCGCCAGGAGCACAGCACTGGGCCGAACTCCACCCTGGGAAGGAACCGTGGTGAGTCTGTGGCTCCCTGCCAGCTTGTTGGCCAGTGGCTGCTCTCCGCTGTGCCTGTGGGGCAGGGGGGTTTCCAGCCTGGGAGTGCCCCCACCCCCCACCCGAGTCCCTAGCGCGGCTCCCGCTGCACCGAGCCCCCTGACCTCCCTCCCGCTGGGCACCTCGCCTGGCCCGCACCTCTCGGGATGGGTCCCGGGGAGCTGAGCCTGAGCCAGGGCAGATGAGCAGAGGGGGGGTGACCCCCCTGACCTCCCTCTCTCCCCTCCCCTGCAGAGCATGACAAGCATCGCCTGTGTAAAAGTGCTGACTACATGAACCTGCACTTCAAAGTGAAATGGCTTTATAACGAGTATGTGACCGAGCTCCCTGCCTTCAAGAGCCGCGTCCCCGAATACCCCGCGTAAGTGCTGGCGCTGCGGGGGGGGGGGGCTGAGCCGGGGGGGCTCACAGGGATGGGTCAGGGGCCGGGGACTCCCGAGCGACCCCTTCACGCTTGTGGCCGAGTCTCGGGGCCTCAGGAAGAAAGATGAAGGTAGAACATTGGTCGCAACCGCGTCTGTCGTGTGCTCCCAGGCACTGGAGCGCGGTGCAGGCGGGGGCTGGGTCTCTGCTGCCCAGCCCCTCCCGCGGCCATTTACGCTCTGACCTTTTTGGCGGAAATGGGCATTTGTCCCATTTGCTCTTGCCAACTGCAAACGGGACCAGTGCCCACTTCTGCCAAACAAGTGGGGCACACACTCCCGGGGGGGGTTCAGCTACCCCAGCCCTGGGGGTGGGGCTCCAGTGAGCAGCAGCAGCCAGCCAGGTGGGGGGCCGGCAGGGTTCGGTGAGCGGCAGCGCCAGCCCCACGTGGGAGGGGCAGCAGGGCTCGGGCAGGGGACGATGCCAGCCCCCTGCGTGGCGCAGGCTGGGCTCAGACGAGAGGCCTGCGTGTGGGGGAGGGGAGGGCCCAGCCCAGCCCCATGTGTGGGGGGAGGTGGGGCAGGGTTTGGGCAAGTGGCTGGGGCCAGCCCCATGTGGGGTCCTCTTCACTTTGGGAAATGCTGTCACCCCCCCCCCCACACGCCTACTGGGCGTTTCTCTCCCATTGCAGTCAGCGGGTGGGGAAAGGGAGGAGGGGGGAGGGAGCAGGATCTTACCACCCTGTGCCTCTGTCATAGCGACCTCCTCCTCCCTTCTGTTCGTCACCCCTCCACTGGCTCCCTCCCCTTCCCTTCCTCGCCCTCCTTCTTCCCCGCTAAGGGTCCGGCTGCGCTCGCAGCTGGAATTAGCTCAAGGCGACATGCCTGCGCCACGTGGATCGCAGGAGCGGTGGGAAGGGCTGGCCCCCCAAACACACGTCTAGTATTGTGGGCGGGTGTCACGGAGTCCCCGGGCGCTGCTCTGGAACTGCTCCCCACCAAGCCAGGCAGGACTCTGGGGAGCCTCCTCTCCCTTGGAGCAGACTGTCTGCAGGGCAAGAAGCTCACACGGCTTCACCTCCTGGGTCTCTCCTTGGAGCATTCAGCATCCTCTGCCCCTCCGTGCGCTTCCCACAGCGAGTCCACCCAGGCGGGGTCCTGGGGAAGCCAGAGGGTCCTGCCCCCCCACTTCGCAGTCAGACGTGACTCTCAGCCAGCCAGGAACACAGAGGTTTATTCGATGACAGGAACAGGGTCTAACACAGAGCTTGTAGGTACAGCGAACCGGACCCCTCGGCCGGGTCCATTCTGGGGGGCAGTGAGCCAGACCCCCACATCTGCACTTCACTCCTCGTCCCCCACCAGCCAGCAAAACAGAGATTTACTAGAGGACAGGAACACGGTCTAACACAGAGCTTGTAGGTACAGAGAACAGGATCCCTCAGCCGGGTCCATTTTGGGGGGCAGCGAGCCAGACCCCCACGTCTGCCCTCACTCCACGTCCCCAGCCAGCCCCAAACTGAAACCCCCTCCAGCCCCTCCTTTCTGGCCTTTGTCTCTTTCCCGGGCCAGGAGGTCACCTGATCTCTCTGTTCTCCAACACCTTCAGTTGGCATCTTTGCGGAGGAGGGGCCCCGGCCATTAGTTGCCAGGAGACAGAGTGTCGGCCATTCTCTGTGCAGACAGTATCACAGGGGCCTTCCTGGGCCCTGCAACAATTACACTCTGATCCCCCCCACCTAGATACCTAAGAAACACATAGGGGAAACTGAGGCACTCACACAGTATTCAGAGAAAACATTAAGAACATTCCCACTTTGTCACACAGGAATCTTGCCGGATTCCCCTCCCATTGTCCCCGGTGTAAATCAGGAGCAGCTCCAGAGACACCAGTGGGCGCAATTGTCTTTCGGCCCCCGTGAGCGCAGACCCACTGGCCTGCAGTGGAGCTGCCCCGCGTTATCTCGGGGAGTGCGGACCTGGGCTCAGTGGGATCATGGGTGGAAGAGGAGAAGCCAGCCCGATGGATTGGAAGCCAGTGGAGTAAATGCCAAATCCGCCCCTGGATAATAGAGGGCAGACGCTGGCTGGGAATCCCTCTTCTCCCCTCTGCCGTGTGCTCTGTGCAGGCCAGATGCAGAGTCCAGACCGCACAGGGACTGCATAGCGCATCAAACCAACCTATTTTCCCTTCCCTCTCGCGGGCTTGTTGGAGTGTTATTCCAAACAGCCGGGACGTGAGACCCTCTCCCGCTGCCCCATCTCCCCGTCTCTTTCTCTTCCAGCTGGTTTGAGCCTTTCGTTATCCAGTGGCTGGATGAAAATGAGGAGGTGTCCCGGGATTTCCTGCATGGAGCGCTGGAGCGGGACAAGAAGGACGGGGTACGGTACAGAGCCGCAAAGTGACCCGCAGGGAAGTCCGCCACCCAGGGGGTGGGCTCGAGTCTAGCCAGGCGCTGAGCCTCCATTCTAGGAGCCTGGTTCTCCCCTCCCGCAGGTGTAGTGCACTGGGTTTCCCGCATCCAGCCCTCCGAATGTGGCCGTCTGTCGGGACAGCCCTGGCAGGCTGGGGTTTTGCATACAGCCACGTAGTGCTCCACCTCCCTGTGGGAACGGGATGGGACACACGTGCCTGTCAGTACCTGAGCTGCCTTAGAAACGGCCAGATTCACCCACCGGCACCAGAGCCCCTCTGCCCCGGCGGGTGGGAAACCAGCCAACCTGCCAACCTACCCCACCCGTGCCAGGTAACGGGCACCGTGGCAAAGCCAGTGCCAGCTGGAGAGGGAAACTTGGAGAGAGCTGACCCAGGCCATCCCCCAGAACAGGAGTCTGCCCCGGCCACGCGTGGTTAGAGACCAGTTAATCCCCGCGCCCAGCTGTTTTCACAGGTTGCTGCCAGTGCACTTCTGGGTCCCCGCCGGGCTGGGCCGGGCAGTGCTGGACATGCTGCAGGAGAGGGTCTCTCTGGGTTAGTTCTGATCCTCCAGCTTGAACCAGGCAGCAGCAGGCGTATGGCCAGCGAGCCTGTAGCTTGAGCGGGCAGGGCCAGGCCATTTGGAGGAAGCCAAGCTTGGCAGCCGGGTTGATGAAGAGAGAAGCCCTGATTTGAATAGGGATCCCTGGGTTCTATTTCCAGCTTTGCTCCTGACACCTGTGTGACCTCGGGTCAGTCACGGCCCTGCTCTGTGCCTCGGTTTCCCCATCTATACAATGGGATACCCACCTGCCTTCACAAAATGCTTTGAGGTGCTCAGATGAAGGCAGAATGTAAAGGCAGCACAGCAGCTGCGTCTGTGACACATCACTCTGAGCCCAGAAAATAACCCACTCTTTCCTATGCTCTTCTCGCCCCCCGTCTCCTGCTCCAGTTCCAGCAAACCTCTGAGCACGCGCTCTTCTCCTGCTCCGTGGTGGACGTCTTCTCCCAGCTGAACCAGAGCTTTGAGATCATCAAGAAGCTGGAGTGCCCCGACCCGCAGATCGTCGGGCACTACATGCGGAGGTTTGCCAAGGTAAGGAGGGGCCAGGGGACACACTGGGTCCAACCTTGTGTTCACGCTGCTGTGATCCCCACCCCGGAATGACAATGGTCCCAGCTTAAACAGAGCAAGACCTCAGCTGGAGCAGCAGCTGCACCCGTTCAATCGGCCAGGCGCCGACATGCTGCACAGGTGGATGTGGCGCCAACCTGGCCAGTGCCAGAGCCGTGCACCTGGGACTGCAGTGCCCCGATGGTGGAGAAGGCGCAGGACTGGGCCGTATTGTAACTAAAGGGGATTCTTTGTTGAGGCTGCTGGACCCAGGCAAACCCTGCGGTTACCCCGGGCTCGCGAGCTCCTGGATTAATTAAACGCTGCCGGCTTGAGACTCCTGTGACCCACAATGGGGAAATCAGGGTCACGCCACTGACTTCCACGGAGTGACCCCAGCGTGGAAGGGAGCTGAGCCCTGCGTCGCCTGCCCCACGTCAGCACGTCGCCTCTCCCCGGCTGGAGCAAAGAGCTGTGGAGTGTGCTCCTGGCCCGGGGCCATGTGCCAGCCATGGAAACCTGAAGCGCTGGTGCTGGGGAGGAACGGCAGCTCTAGGAGATGCCTCCTGCCCACACCTATCTCCAGCGCCTCCTCCTGGGCAGTGTGGGGGCAGGGAATGGGATTTTATAGGGTTAATTCAGGTCTTGTATAACAGAAAGTTGTGGGAGGCCAAGAGTGGGAATAGCGGGGTGGCAGCATCCCCACTGACATGCCCCCCACCCCGACAGTCACACCCGTGCACAGCACTGACACAACAGGGGCCGTTTCGTTCCCTGGAGTTCAGGTTGCAGCTTTGTCGGCCCAGAGCGATCCTCGGGCAGTTTATTTCAGACCAAATCTGGAGTTTACAGTCTCGTTCCTTTCCTTTTCTCTTGGCTTTGCCTTCCTTTGCCGCTGCCGGCTCTGCCCACTCGCTCGCTCTGCTCTGCCCCCGGCCCGGCCTGGCCTCTCCTGCCTGCAGACCATCAGCAACGTGCTGCTGCAGTACGCCGAGATCATCTCCAAGGATTTCGCTTTGTACTGCTCCAAGGAGAAGGAGAAAGTGGTGACGTATCCCCTCCTCCTGCCTTGCTCTCTTGCCTTCCAATTGGCGGGGCCACTCTCTGCCGCGGTGTCGCCATGCCACCGATGCCACCAGACACCCCCACCCCCGGAAGCAGTTAGCGCCCGTCTCCTCTGCACCCTCCCTCTTCTCCTCTCTGTTCTCCGGTGGTTGCCTTGAAAGGCCCCGTCTCTGCTATTTGCAAGATGCTCTTGGGTTTTATGTGACACCGGGGCATCCGTTCCCAGGAGCGATTCTGCCAGGCCGGATCCGAACCCCTGGGACACTTTGGATCCACATGGGGTTCTGAACTTGGCAGCCTGTCTCTCTGGAACCCCCCAGAGCCTGGGGAGCTCTGGATCTGCACCCGGGTCCCAGCTCCACAGCTCACCCTGCTGTGTGGGCACAGACAGGCACACGGTACACACTGACGCACGCTTACACACCCATCCAACCCCCTCACAAGTCACGCTCTCATTCCCATGTGCGGGCGTACGAAGGCGTCGCCGGGCAGCCCGGTTCCTCACCCATGAGACGCTCCCTTTAATCCCATCAAGAGGTCTCTAGATATGAGAGGGCCCATTTTTCCTACTGACGCTGGTGTAAAGCAGGAGTCCTTGCCCCAGCGTCCATTGAGTTCAGTGATGTAAAGCTGGCGTAAACGAGAGTGGGGTCAGACCCTGGGGTCTGTCGTTCCAGGGTGACTCTGGCGTCACTCCATGGACTCGGCTGGAACTGGCAGACCCGCCACCAGCTCAGAGCCGGCTCGGGGGGTTTGAAGGCAGCGCTCTCAGGCCGGCTGGGTGGTAGATAGATCCAACCTGCACGCTCTAGGGGAGTTTGCATCCCCGGGCCGGCAGGCCAAACTCACCCCGTGGCGTAACTCCATTGGCTTCGCTAGAGTTCTGCACGGGGTGGCTTTGGCCCGGTGTCTAAAATGTCAGGCCGTTGGCTGGACGAATGGGTGGAACAGTGACCCTGCCCCCCAGCCAGCGAGCCCCTGGGGTTTCCAGGCAGGGCCAGAGAGCTGGGAAATCCAGCCCTGGGAGCCTCGCTCTCATGACCGGGGAGCACCGGGCCCGTCCTGTGTCTGTCACGCCCACGCCACAAGGCGAGCCAGTGCAGCGGGGAGCTGGAGTTTGGGGGCTCCTGTGAATGGAGATGGAGCTGCTGGCTCAGGCCGGAGCCCCTCCCCTCCTCCTCCTATCAAGTCACGTGGGCTGAGAAACCTCTTCTGGAAAAGGCTCCCACGCTGACCGCTCCACCTCCCCCACCCCCCGGGACAGGATTCCCGAGCCATCCCCCCAGTAACTCTGGGAACTGGGAGATCTCCATCTGCCCCCTGCTCTGCAGCCGACTCTCCAGGGGACTCTCCAGCTCTCGTGCCGAAGTTTGGAGGCCTTCTGCTGCTAAATCCTGCAGCGAGGTCTCCAGGTGCTGAGCACCCCAGCCCCCAGTGAAATCAACGAGCACTGAGGGGGCTCAGTGTCTCTGGCATATGGCCACTTCGCCAGGTGGCTAATGTGGCTATAGATCCCTCGGGGGGGTGGGGGCAGCCGAGCTGTGACCTCTCTGCCCCGCATCTCTAACGTGAGCTAAGGAGACGGGGGAGGTCCCCATCCACCTGGGTAGTGAAATCACCTGGGCTCAGGCATGCAGACACGGGCCCAAGGTTTCATAGTTAACGCGGGGGGTGGATGATGAATTCTTCAGTGCTTCAATCAGTCTCTAACTACTAGAGACCCAGAGATCAGATGTGGGGCAGCCTACCCCACCATGCCTGCTGGCCACTATCAGAGACGGGACCCGGGGAGCCGGACCTTGGGTCTGAGCAGGTCTGGCCGTTGCTGTGTTCCCCACGGCTGTGATCACAGCCAGTGGGGTGTAAGCGTCCCGCGCTAACCACCTCTCCGTCTGGTCCCCCTCTAGCCCTGTATCCTGATGAACAACATCCAGCAGCTCCGTGTCCAGTTGGAGAAGATGTTTGAAGCCATGGGGGGGAAGGAGGTTTGTACCAGGGCTCTCTCCTGCGGCTGGACCCCTGGAGGGGGTACGCCCCAAAGTTTAAAGGGACATTTCCATACACCGGCCCCATAGTGAGGCTCCACAGTGGTACGTCCCTGTCCGGTGGGATCCCCCACCCCCAGCAGGGTGCCGCCGGCCCCCAGGGCATGGCGATGCACTGGCCCCCGTCTCCTGGCCCCTGGGCAGGGGTGCCGTCTTGCCGTGCTGTGAGCGACCCAGCACACTGCCAGCGAGCCGTGGCCAGCTTCTGTCCTCGCCCGGCTTTCATGCCAGCTTCCACCCGAGACGGACTCGGTCCTTCCCAGTGCATTCTGGGAGTTCTGGGGACCACGGGCTCCCGTGGCCTGTGCAGCCCCCAGGTGTCAAGCGCTGCCCGCGGGGGGGCAGGCTGTCCGTTAACCAGGCACGTCCCCCCTTGCAGCTGGACGCCGAGGCCAGCGACATCCTGAAGGAGCTGCAGGTGAAACTCAACAACGTCCTGGATGAGCTCAGCAGAGTTTTTGCCACCAGGTACGTCGGGCGGAGGGGACGGGGGCCTGGCGGGAGGGGTATAAATCTTCGGGTGCAAAGCATAGGATCAGGTTCTGCTCCTGTTTGGGGGTAGGCTCCATGTGTGGTGATTCTGGGGCTGAGCCCCGAGGGTCACGGTTGGGTTTTGTGGGGAGCTTGCAGGGCTGGGGCTCCCAGGAACCAGTGTGTGCTGGGATGGGGGGTCCCAGGAACCAGTGTGCAGGGCTGGGGCTCCCAGGAACCAGTGTGTGCAGGGATGGGGGTCCCAGTGTGTGCAGGGATGGGGGGCCCCAGGAACCAGTGTGCAGGGCTGGGGCTCCCAGGAACCAGTGTGTGCTGGGATGGGGGGTCCCAGGAACCAATGTGCAGGGATGGGGGTCCCAGTGTGTGCAGGGATGGGGGGCCCCAGGAACCAGTGTGTGCTGGGATGCGGGGTCCCAGGAACCAATGTGCAGGGATAGGGGTCCCAGTGTGTGCAGGGCTGGGGGTCCCAGGAACCAGTGTGCAGGGATGGGGGTCCCAGTGTGTGCAGGGATGGGGGGCCCCAGGAACCAGTGTGCAGGGATGGGGGTCCCAGGAACCAGTGTGCAGGGATGGGGGTCCCAGTGTGTGCTGGGATGGGGGGTCCCAGGAACCAGTGTGTGCTGGGATGGGGGGTCCCAGGAACCAATGTGCAGGGATAGGGGTCCCAGTGTGTGCAGGGCTGGGGGTCCCAGGAACCAGTGTGCAGGGATGGGGGTCCCAGTGTGTGCAGGGATGGGGGGCCCCAGGAACCAGTGTGCAGGGATGGGGGTCCCTGGAGCCTGTGGCTGTGGAGAGGGCGGATTCCCCAGAACGAGTGGGACCGGGGTGGGAGGGAGGCGCTGGAGCAGGGTGTGCCTGGCGAGGGGCTCCCCGCCCTGCTCACGGAGATGCCTGCGCCCCGTGGCGCCCAGTTTCCAGCCTCACATTGAGGAGTGCGTGAAGCAGATGGGCGACATCCTGAGCCAGGTGAAGGGCACCGGGAACGTCCCCGCCAGCGCCTGCAGCAGCGTCGCGCAGGACGCCGACAACGTCCTTCAGCCCATCATGGACCTTCTGGACAGCAAGTGAGTGCTGGCTGGGGGGGCACAGTGGGAGGGGCACTGGGGGCGCAGCGGGGGGGCTGGGAAGGGTACGTGGGGTGGGGAGGGCACAGCGTGGCTGGGGGGCCCTGCGGGGTGGGAGAATGAGGAGGGCTCAGTGGGGGAGGGGGTCCGGGGAGGGCACTGGGGGGGCAGGGCCCTGCGGGGAAGGTCCTGTGCCCTGTGCTGAGTGGGGTGACTAGGCCGCTCTGCCCAGAGGCCTGCGCAGGGCCAGGCGGGGCGCTCAGTGAGCAGTGTCTCCAGGGCTCCGTGGCTACCCCTGGCCACGTGAGCGACTGGGTCCCTCCCTGCACCCCAAGCCCTGTGCCCACCTGGTCCCTGCTGTCTCCAGGGCACAGCCTCCCTCTGCCCCCGGGCATGTCCCCCCTTGTTCTTCCCGTCACCCCCGTGTGCCCCGAGGGGAGCCCCCGCCCCCGTGGGGCGCTCTGCAGACAGCCGGGGGCCGGGTGTTCCTTTAATCCCCGTGACCTCCGACTGGCAAAGGGCCGCGCCCATGTCGGGTGCTGCTTTCGCTCCCTGGGTAGCACCGAGCCCCGTGACGCCTAGCTCTGCCCAGAGGATGGGGACGCCGGGGTTCGGGCGGCTGGCGTCCCTGCACAGGCGGGCACAGGGCTAGGGTGGGCCCTCGGCCGCCAGGGGAGGGAAGGAGCTGCCAGAGCAGAGCACAGGAGTCAGACGTGGCCGGCAGCTGGCAGGGGGAGCCGGGCCTGGAGCACCAGGACCAGCCCACGCAGGCTGAGGGTGTTGGAGTGGGGGGCGGGGGTGTCTATGGGAGAGTCCTGGAGAGCATCGGGGGGGCATTGTGTATGTGTAGGAATGTGTAGGTGCATGGGGGGGGTGTTTGTCGGGGCATGGTGTGTGTGGGTGGGGGTGTGAGAGAGAGTGTAGCGATATGTAGGGGCTTTGTGTGTGTGTATATGTGTGTGTATAATGATGTGTAGGTGCATTTTGTGTGTGTGTAGGTCTGCCTCTGTGTGTGTGTGTGTGTGTGTGTGTGTGTGTGTGTGTGTATAGTGATGTGTTGGTGCATTGTGTGTGTGTGTGTGTGTGTGTTGGGGCTCTGTGTGTGTGTGTGTGTGTGTAGGGGCTCTGTGTGTGTGTGTGTTTGTGTGTGTGTGTGTGTGTGTAGGGGCTGTGTGTGTGTGTGTGTGTAGGGGCTCTATGTGTGTGTGTGTGTAGGGGCTCTGTGTGTGTGTGTGTAGGGGCTCTGTGTGTGTGTGTGTGTGTGTGTGTGTGTGTGTGTGTGTGTGTGTGTAGAAGCTCTGTAGATGGGGGGCAGGTGACATGCCCAGAGCCCAGGTCCATCCTCTCCCTCCCTGGCTGTGTTCCCAGCCTGACTCTCTTCGCCAAGATCTGCGAGAAGACGGTGCTGAAGCGGGTGCTGAAGGAGCTCTGGAAGCTGGTGATGAACACCATGGAGAAGACCATCGTCCTCCCGCCCCTCACCGACCAGACGGTGAGCCCGGGGGCGGGAGTCGGGCCATGGTGGGCAGGGAGGGAGGGACACATGGGCACCCTGCCTGGGCTCCGGGGTAGGCCTGGCGCCTGGGCGCTCCGTGGCGGAAGCTCAGCTGGAGGCGGTCTGCTCCGGAGCGCCTGGCACCACGTGAGCCTGGGCACCGCGCGCTTAGAGGGGCGGCGCTTCATCCAGAGCGCGCTTGAGCTCGCTAGCTCCAGAGCTCATTCGGGAAATGAGGGGCTCCGCTCCACCCTCCCCCGCCCAGGACGTTTCTGGATCACTCTGGCGGGGGGGAGGGGGACTCCCCAGGCGTTTAAAGCCCCGAACGACACTTGGGAATAAGGGTCTGGCTGGAGCAGCGTGTCCCCACCTCACCCCTCTGCCCGGCCCAGCAAACGCAGCTGGGGCAGAGCACGGCACACCATGGCACACGGAGGCAGGAAGTCGGGCCGCCCACTTCAGCAGCAGAAGCAAAACCATGGTGCCCCCTTCCTGTAAGTGTGGGGTGCCAGGCAGGGGAGCACCTGGTCTGCCCCCTGAGCACAAGGCACTGGGCAGGCGTGGCCTGAGCACGGCTCCCTGGCAAGGGCAGGACTCTGCCTCCTCTCCAAGAGCTGCTCCCGCTGCTTAGGGCGAAGGAGGCTCCTCTGAGCATCCCTTGGCGCTTCTGGGCATCAGCCTGTCTGCGAGGTTGGCAGAGGGCGTGGGGGAGAGAACAGGGGGTTGGGTCGTCCCTGGACGGGAGGGCAGGGGTGGGGAAGGAAAGGGGACGGAGGGGCATTTGCAGGGGGATTCCTGGGGGCCTCTGAGGTTTTCCACGTGTTGCATAAAGGGCCCGTGAGGTAGGTATAACGAGCCCCCGGAGATGCCCCTGGAGTAGGCCGTGCTCGCAGCCCTGGGGCAAGGGAGGGATCGGGGGGCAGAGCCAGGGAGCTCTTCCCTTTGGCGGGGCGTTGCTTTCCAGGGCCGTGGGAAGCAGCGTCAGGAAACGCCGCCGAGCTGCTCGGATGAACCCCGAGGGCTGCACGAGCCCCTGAACTGCCCCCCGAAGTGCAAAGACGGCTTAAAGTCCCCTTAATTCCCCCTCCCTCCCGATCCCAAGTGCAGCGACTGAGAACCGAGGCCAGAGACGCCAGAGGGACCGAGCCTGCTGCCCCATTTGAGCGGAGCTTTTCCTTTCAATTGCCAGGCGTTCTGCAGGCTTTGGGCAGGTTCCCCCTTCAATGGAAACACGCTGCTGAGGTTTCCTGAGAAGGCTGCTGGCCCAGCCACTGAAGCTTTTGAAGCTTTTTGCAGGGGAATTTCCTGGTCTAGCTTTAGTGTCTCAGATAATGGGAGATTTTCACTCCTGGGGAGCCTGCCGCAGGTGCTAACAGCTGCTCCCCGGGGAGATCTGCACAGACAAACAGATGCACAAATCCCTCTGGGAGGCGTTTTGGCATTCCAGCCGGCTGCTCTCTGCCACTCCTGAGTCACGCCGACAGCTCCGCTGCCACTGCTGCAGAGCTGGGAACTGTCTCACCAGCAAGCTGATGGCCGGGGGTATTTTGAGGGGCTATTTAAATTTGATCAGAGACCTGACAGCTCCGTGCCATGAGTCACAGGAGCCCAGGCAGCAGAATGCCATGGAATCTCCTTCCCTCGGCATCAGAGGATGCTTTCCGCTGCCACGCTGCGGCACAGCCGTGAGTCAGCCCTGCGTGCATTTAGCTCAGCCGCCCTAGCACTGAGCAGGCTGCTGCTCTGGCATCGCAGACTGTGCTCTTGTCACAGCTTGGGTGACCGGTAAGCCAACCCCTGAATTGTGCAGGGAGTGGTGGTGGCTGGAGGTCAGTGTTGTTCAGTGGGAGGCCAGGGAGGCCTGTCCTGCTGGAGGTCGCTTGTTAAGGACCCCAGGGTGCATTTTGGAAGCCCATGAGGATTCACCCCAGTATGCTGCTGATTTTCGGCACAGGTGATTCCCCGTTGCGCTTTCACTTGGAGCTGAAATTCTCCATGTCCTGACTCCACCCTTGCATAGTGTTGCTGTGCGCTGCTAAACAGCCGCCGTGTTACACTCCAGACGCGGCTGCACTTTAGCACTGAGTGAGCCCTGCATGACTATGGTCGTTTAAGACGAGTGTTGGGCCTTTTCAGAATGAAAGGCGGTGAGTCAGCCAGTCAGGCTTGTTAGCTACAGCTTGTGAGCAGGCTTATCTCCATGGCCACAGGCTTATCTCCTTGAGGAGCAGGGGGCTCTGCCTCTGGCACCCTTGAGACACAAGGGCAAGGGTTGATTTATTCGAAAGGCCTCATAGGGGGTTAGATTGCTCCGTGTTTTCCTTTTGTTCATAGACCGTCATTGTGAGGTTGAGAACACCCCTTCCAGAGTGGGATGCCCCAGTCCATAATGGACCAGCCTGCTTCCCCCCAACACACGCACACATGCGTGTGTGCACACACACACATGCATGCACACACGTGCACACACACGTGCATGCACACATGTGCATGCATGCACGCACACACATGTAAACACACACGTGCACACACACATGTGTGTGCGTGCGCACGCACATACACATACACACCTGTGTGCGCGCACATGCACACATGCACACACACACACACACTGTCTTGTTCTGAACGTCCAGTAAGGCCCCATCAGCGGAAGGGGGAGGATCCTGGCTGCTGGGGCGAAGTCCAGGCTCCCCAGCGCAGGGAGCCTGGTAGGACCGAGCTGGAGAAGACGCGATAGGTCGGCCTGGTCCATCCTCAGCTGGGGTCATTAATCATCCCTTGCCCCTCCCCGCTATGAAGTGACCCACTCAGCAGGGCTCCCCGCCCGCCATGCCGTGTGCATTGCACAGCTTCTGCTGAGTCCCTTGTCACCGTTCCTCGGCCGAGAGCCTGCTCTCCCCAGAGCCAGCCAGGACGCGTCTGGGCGCTGGGCCGGGACTTGGTGTCTGGGCCCCACCGGCTCAGCGAAAAGAAATGGGGAGGAGGGAGATCAGCCGGTGCGATGGCCGCCATTGTCTGCAGCCCTCTGACCGCGCGGCACAGAGCGGGGGGTGGGTGGGAAGGGAACCGTGGCAGGGTGGGGGTGCTTGTGGCGTTAGCGAGGGACAGCGATATGGGGGAGGGGGCATGTTTTGGTTGCTGCTGGGTTTATAATTCCTGGTCTGCTGTAGTCACCTCTCCAGAGTCCCCGTCACCGGGGATCCCCCACTCTCCAGTGTGCCCATCGCCAGGGATCCCCTCTCCAGTGTGCCCATCGCCGGGGATCCCCCCCTCTCCAGAGTCCCCATCGCCGGGGATCCCCCCTCTCCAGAGTCCCCATCACCGGGGATCCCCCACTCTCCAGTGTGCCCATCGCTGGGGATCCCCCCTCTCCAGTGTCCCTCTCGCTGGGGATCCCCCCCTCTCCAGAGTCCCCATCGCCAGGGATCCCCCCCTCTCCAGAGTCCCCATCACCGGGGATCCTCCCGCTCCAGAGTCCCCATTGCTGGGGATCCCACTCTCCAGTGTCCCTCTCACCGGGGATCCCCCCTCTCCAGAGTCCCCGTCTCCCGGGTTCCCCACCTCTCCCGAGTCCCCATCAATGGGGATCCCCCCAGCTCATCCCTTTGCGCCCTGGAGCTCTGGGTCTGCCGGGGGGTTATTCCTGGGGGGTGCGTGGGGGGCGTGGGCCTGGTGTTTGGCAGTGGTGAGGCCGGCCGTGGGGGACGGGAGGCAGGAAGGCGGGCAGGCGTGACACCCGTGTGACGGTTGTTCTCTCCAATTGTTCCGCTCCCCTCACAATGGCAGATGATTGTAAGTACGGCAGCTCCCTGTCTGTCTGTCTGTCTGTCTGCTGTGTGTCAGTTCCGATCTCAGCCGGTTATTGTCTTGTGTGGCTGCCCGCAACCCCCCCCCCCCGCTCCCTCCCCAAGTGACCCCACCTCTGTCACCCCCTGTTGCTCAGCTGCTCCTCGTCCGCCTCCTGTGCCCAGATGTGTAGGGCGAGCCTGTCCCCCAGGGCTGGGCAGCGCCGTGGCAACTCACCGGGGCTGGATCCAGCCGGGGGACAATGTGGCAGGGAGAAGGGGGGTGGAAGGAAGAGATGTGGGACAGCTCCCTCCAACCAGCCTCGGCAGCAGCCTGGCGCCCTAGCGATGGAGGCCGTGATGGGACCTGCGTTCTGGTGCCCACATGCCCCTTGCCAGGGGCTTTGGTGGGTTTCTTTGCCGTGTGCTGCACTGGGGCTAAGCGGCGGGTTCCCTCCCTGGCCCAAGCAGCCCAGCAATGGCCCAGGGACTGTCCTGCAACTCCTAACAAGGAGCCCTTTCCATCCCCTTCCGGGGCTCGGCGTGACGCCCCTTTGGGCTCAGTTAGCAACGCGGGTCCCCGTTCTCTGGCCTGTAGGAGAAGGGGTGAGTCTGGGGCCTGGGGCGATGCAGCGAGCGCTGGGGGGCAGGAACCTCCAGCCTGGGGGGCCCAGGCACTGCAGGGCTGCAGTCCAGCTGGTGTTTAGCGCAGCGCAGAGTGGGCTGGGATTGGGGGAGGGGTCCCGCACTGAACCCCTCTGCGTTTCCTGGCCCGGGGGGTGCGGGGAAAGCAAAGGGGCAGCAGCGTGTTTCAATCGCTAGCTGCTTAGTTCTGCCAGGTGGGGCCAGGCCTAGGTTGCTGCTCAGAGCGTGGGCGTGAGAACCAGGCGCTCCTGGCAGCGCTTCCCCGCTCTGCCACTGACAGGCTGTTTGACTGCCCCTCGCCGTGCCTCGGTTTCCCTAGGTGGGTGATGAGACCGAGCTGCACCTGGATGGAAATGTGAGGCCTCTCCTAGGGGTTATTACTGAGCGAAGGATCCCCGAGAGTGAAGCAAGTGCGCTTAAATAGGTGCCCTTCGTGCGTTTGTGCTCCGAGCAGGTGTCCACAAGGCCCAGCGCCGGACTTTTCAGCCATCGGGGCCTGTTCAAAGCGCACTGTCAGTTCTTCAGTTTCACAGGCAGTGGCCTCCAGTGGTTAGAGCAGGGGACGGGGTGCCTGGGTTCCATCCTCAGCTCTGCCCCTGGCTCAGTGCGCAACCCTGTCACCCGGGGAAGTGGGAGCTGGAATTCGGTAATAGTGGTGAGTGTACGGGGCTTGCGAGGGCGTCGGAAATGCTACTGGCAAAGGGCTGCTCAGTGTCAGGCATTTTCATGCCCTTAGTATTGTTTTGTGACTAGCCCCCTGCCCCTGAATTCCCCCCTTGCCCCCTTTTCTCTCCGCTGGAGTTTGAGACGCTTATTGGGGTTTGGTCCCTGCGGTGCGGGATCCAGCGCAGTTCTGGCCACGGAGCCCAGCTCTCCCCTGGAGAGCTGCCAGGGCCTGGCACAGCCAGCAGCCGAGAGCCCTTGGGGTTTGGGTGGGTCCTAGCGAATGGTGCATTAGCTGTTCAGCCGCTGAGGAGAGGGAAGGGTGTGGGGCTGACCCTTCCCCCGAGACGGTAGCCCTGCGTCCGAGCGACTCGCCATTGTCCGTCTGGGGCTCGCCGTCACGAGGGCAGGAAGAGGAGCTTTGCACGAGAGGGGGTCGCTGGCTGGGTGAAGCCCCTGAGTGGAGGCCAGGCAGGCGGTACCTGCCTACAGCACGGGCACGGGCCCCTGCCTGCTGTCTGCTCGGGAGCTCTGGAGAGACGAACGCCTGGTGCAGGCAGCCTCCGGCTTGTGTCCCTGCCTCCCGGGCAGGCCACCTGCACGGGCGATGTGACCTCTGCTGCTTGGCTTCTCCAGCTCCCCCCACTGGGCCCCCATCCCGCCTGGGAATTCTTGTCCTTTCCGGATGCCCACCTCCCTGCTCCATCCCACTGGCCTCTCTCTGCTCCCCCAGCTCAGCTGTGGTGTCTTGCATGAGCCCAGCCGTGCTGTGAAGCCTCTTTCGAGGGACACTCCTACAGGAATCTGGCCGCGTGCCCCATTACTGGGAACGGGCACCCCCTCCTCCTTCGCCAGCTGTGACCCTGCCCCCTCCCCTCCTTTTTGGCTGGCTGTAAAAGCAGCTTCACCCAGCCCTGCTGTGTCCAATGCCACGTTCACCTCCAGGGGCCCACAGTGGGAGAGGCCTGGAAGGCAGGTGGGATGTGCCACCCACTCCCACAGACCCATCAACCCCCCTGAGCAGCAGGGCCAGGGGGGAGTCTGAAGCCTGGGGCCTGACCTCGTGCAGTGAATCCCTTGGCGCTAGGAGCCTGACCACCTTCAGGCTAAGTGACCGGCCCCTGTGGGCAGACACCAGCTGGGCTCCCTGGCAGGGCCCGGCCCATTTCAATGCCAATCCGCGCCCGTCCTGCCCAGGCTTTGGGGGGGGAGAACGCGCAGCCACCCTGCCATGCTGCTGTGTGCCGAGCTTCCTGCCAAGCTGCTTGGGATTCAAACGGGTGCTAGGCTCCCTCCCCGGATTGCTGAGGAGGTGTCTGAGCCCCCCCAACACACCCCCAGACACACCCCCACCCATCACAGTCATAGGTTAGGCCTGGGACTCCCTCCCCTTGCGCATCCCCAGCTGCCAAAGTCCCCTGGGCTGTGAGGGAAGGAGGATTGGGGGGGGGGTCTGTGTGTGGGGGTCAGTCAGTGCATCCGTCCCCTCCAGCGAATGATCTCACACACACACACACACACGCACACCCTCTCTCTGGACCATTGATCGACTTCTGACGTTGTTTCTGCAGGGGACGCTCTTGAGAAAACACGGCAAGGGGACAGAGAAGGTAACTAGCCCTCTGGCTTGTTTGACTGTCTGTGCTAGCCGTGTATCGCCCTGCCCCCCAGGGCAGAGCAGTCGGCCAGCCCTGCTCGGTACCGCTGAGCAGAGAGCCCTGGCTGCCGCTGGCCTGGGGACCTGGGTGTCGTGCTTCACATGTTGTGTCGTCTGGCTGTGCATTGTGTGTGTGTGTGTGTTGTCGTACAGAGGTGTAGTTGTGTGTTGTGTTGTCCGGGGGTGTATGTGTGCATGAGCAGTTACACGGGTAGGTGTTTTGGGGGGAGGACGGGTTGGGGAGCGTCTGTGTCTGTCAGGGGTGCTGGGGATACCCATGCAGTGTCTTGCCCCTGGCCTGGGGAGACTGGCCACCGGGAGCTGGAGCAGAGCAGGTGGGTGCAGAGAGCCGGGGGAGGAGGGGGTCAGCCCAGCCGTGGCACTTGCAGGCCCTTGGGGACGGTTTGCCAGGAATGAGCAGCAAGGCATCTGCGTGGCTGTAGCACAGCCCAGCCCTACGCGTCCTGGGGATTTCATGGTGTGGCTCCTATGAGGAAAGGCAGCAAAGCCCGTCCTCTGCAGAATGCCAGGGCTGATGCACCGCCAGAGAGCCCGGCGGCACACGCCCGGGCAGGGCCCGAGCTGCCGGCAGTGCAGGCAAGGCCGTTATGCGGTGAGCTGCTGTCTCCTGTAGGTAACTGGCCAGTCGTGGAGCAGCATGTGTTGGTTTGGGAGACAGTGGAAGAGTGAGTGAGTGTGTGTGTGTGTGTGTGTGTGTGTGTGGTGTGTGTGTGTGTGTGTGTGTGTGTGCGCGCACGCGCATAGCAGAGGGGCTATTTGATGCCTTATTGAGGTGGGGGGAGCCTTTCTGCTCCTGAGGCTGGCTAGCCGATAGCTGCTCCTGCAAAGTGACTTTGTAGCATCAAGGCGAGGAAGGCAGGAGTCCTGTGGGACTCTGCTGTGCATGGGAGCAGATGCCGAGAAGTGTCCACTCCATGTGGGCACAGAAATCCAGGTAGCCGTAGCCCAGGTGGTAAATCGCACCTCTCACTGGGGCAGGGGCAGATTAGTCCTGGCCTGGCTTTTCATGCCACCTCCAATGGGCTTTGTCTAAAGAGCAGCAACCCTGGCTAGCCAGCTCCTTAGAGTGAGTGACAGAACCACCGCCCGTGGGTGCAGCTCTTCGCTGGCTCTGTGGCGTGCCCGGAAACATTCACCTGTGCTGTGGAGGGAAGCAGCAGGGGGCTGGGAGCCAGGACTCCTGGGCTCTTTTCAGCGCTGCCACTGATTTGCCATGTGATCTTGAGCAAGCCACGGCCTTGCTGTGGGCCTCAGTTTCCCCAGTAGTGCTACAAGTAGTGAGAGGCTGGTGGATTAGTGCATTGTGCAGGGCTTGGAGACCCTGTAAGGGTATCGTCATCAGGTGCTTCCCCCTACTCACTCCAGGAAAGCAAAGGGAGCCCCATAATACCTGTGATGGGGAGGGGGGGCAGGGTAGACTGCCCCTTGCAGCTGCCACCTGGGGAGGCAGGGAGAGCGCCCATCACACTCTTGCAGGTGGGGCTGCGTGAGACCTGATGGCCTCATCACAGGTATTTCCTAAAGTCTGCAAGCAGCCGGGGGGTGGAACAAAGCTCTGTGAGCCCCATGGGCCAGATCCTCTGCTGGTGAGCCCTGGCGCCAACACAAAGCACCAATTTACCCCAGCAAAGAATTGGGCCCGACTCTTGCTGCAGCTAGAGGCGAGTTCAGGGGGCCGAGCCGGCTCGGGCTGGTGGGCTGGGCCCTGGTGAGGTGCTCCGGGGCGGGGCGGGTCCGTGCTCGGCCGGGTCACTTTGCTGCCGATGATAACTGTATCCAATGCTGTTCTCTCTCCAGAGCAGGGTGAAGCTGCCCAGTCACACGGATGTAAGGAGACTTTTATTCTAAGCCTGCTTGGCTTTGCTCTCTCTCCTCTGTGCCTCTTGGTGGTGTTTTCTCCCCCCCCCCCCCCCACCTCCCCAATCCTGTGCTCCCCAGGGACAGTGCCTTATCGAGCTCTGCTCTCTGACCTGCCTGCATGCTGGGGTTTGAGGCCAGCGTGGGAGGGTTAATGGGGGCCCATCTGCTGACAAGGGCTATGGAACCACTGCTGACAGGCTAGGCCCTGCTCGCCCAGCAAGCCAAACCCTGCAGAAGGGAGTGGGGTCTGGTGGTTAGAGAGGGAGACTGGGGGTCAGGCCACCCGGGTTCTTTCCTGGCTCTGGGAGGGACTAGGCCTAGTGGTTAGAGCAGGAGCTGGGGGTCAGGCCACCCGGGTTCTTTCCTGGCTCTGGGAGAGACTAGGCCTAGTGGTTAGAGAGGGAGACTGGGGGTCAGGCCACCCGGGTTCTTTCCTGGCTCTGGGAGAGACTAGGCCTAGTGGTTAGAGCAGGAGCTGGGGGTCAGGCCACCTCTGTTCTTGCCTGGCTCTGGGAGAGACTAGGCCTAGTGGTTAGAGCAGGAGACTGGGGGGGTCAGGAGTAAGTCCTGGCTCTGACTCAGTGTGACCCACTTTCGGGCTGTGCCCTAGTCGGCCCCACTGCGGCGTGGGACAGGGCCCACTGCGCACTGGAAGGGCAGCTGGGTTTGTCAGTCACTGCGGGGAGCGAAGGGCTCTGGGAGGCGCTAGGGAGGTTGTTGCCGTTCCTTCAGCTGCTCCGAGGGGGCCCTGCAGAGCGTGAGCTGGGCCCCAGAGCAGTGACTTCTCCTGCCCACCCCGCCACGTGCAGGCCGCAGCCTGCTTCCCTCCAGGCCTGGCTGGGCTGGCTTTCCTTTGTCGCGGGGGGCTGAGGGGGGCAGCCCTTTGAAAGGGGCACTGGGGTGGGGGGGGCCCTTTCCCTTATGAGATCCCCCCCAGAGGATCAGCTTTCACGAGCCCCAGCTCTGGTGAACCTGTCGACTGGCGCGTGGCCAAGGGGTGCCCGCTCCAAGGTGGCACCGCAGCAGCTGACGGGCACTGGGAGCCCACAGCACAGAACTGGTGTCAGGGAGGCAGGCAGGACGCTCAGAGGCGTGAGCATCATATGGCCCCTTAGGGCTCCCAGGGGGCCCCGGCTGGTCCCTGAAAACTCAGCAAGCTGCACCTTCCTCCTCCAGTCTGGAACCTGTCACCTGTGTGTCGCCTCCCAGCCCCGTGTGTGTCCGTCCCGCGTCGCCCGCGCTCGCGCCTGTCCTGTTTAAACGTCTTTTCCTTTGCCCTCGCTGGCTCGTTTCTCTGTGGGGACGGAGGGGAGGGGGGAAGCGAGGTGGGTGTCAGACTGTCCCTCTGACCTCCCCCGCCCCCGCCCCCACCCTGGGCCCCACGTGTTGGCCCTGGGGGGTTAGGAGCGAACATTGGACTCCTGCACGGCAGACACCGGCCCCGGGGTGGGGATGCTGCAGCAGGGGGGGCAGATCTTGACTCAGACGTGGTGGGGGGTTGAAAGGCCCCTTGTAGGCCAGTCGGTGAGCGAGTGCCCCCGGCTCCCGCTCTGCCCTGGGGAGCCTCCAGGCAGGGGGCACTGAGGCCCCCTTTGAAAATTCCAGCAGCAAACTGCAGGGCAGGGAGGGGAGGACTCCACCCCTCTGCCCGGCGTCGGTCCTGGCCAGGGCAGCCCTCGGGGCCAGGCCACAAGGGCCTGCACGGGGCGCCAGGGAGAGCAGCTGCTGCTTTGTAACCGGAGAGTCGGGCATGGGGCTTCGCTCCGGCTGGGACCAGATGGCCCAATTTTGTAGGGACAGTCCCGATTTTGGGTCTTTCTCTTATATAGGCTCCTATTACCCCCCACCCTCTGCCCCGATTTTTCACACTTGCTGCCTGGTCACCCTAGGCTGGGAGCTCCTCCCCAGCGTCCCACACCTGCCCTGGGCAGGGTGCGAGCTCCTTGCCGTGGGAGTAGGCAGGGGAGCTGGAGCCGTGGGCAGCGGAGGGCAGGCAAGCACCTGGCACTCTCCAAGCCCAGCGGGTGGCAGAGTGCTGCGCACACGCAAACACACACACACATCTCTCCGGGGGCGTTCGTTAACATCAGCCCGCGTGAGCCCCAAACGTCTCCAGCAGGGGGTGGGGCCTGGGGACCCTGCCAGGCAGAGAGCTGCCAACTCGCTGCTTCCTTGACACAAATATAGGTGAGTCCACTTTTTCACGTGCCGGCTGCCGGGCCGAGCC
Organism: Mauremys reevesii; assembly: GCF_016161935.1. Classification (NCBI taxonomy): domain Eukaryota; kingdom Metazoa; phylum Chordata; order Testudines; family Geoemydidae; genus Mauremys; species Mauremys reevesii. Next base: position 12,194,731 of record NC_052648.1, on the reverse strand, counting down.
CCTGGCTCGTTGGCTACCCAAGTGCATCACGGCAGGGGGACCTGGTGAAATGAATGCAGGGAAACCCACAGGGCACTGTTCACACGCATCCCCGCCCCTCATTCTACACCCCAGTCGTGTCCCTCCTCCGCACTGCCCTGCGATCCCCTGCCAGCCCTTCTCTGGGCGTGGGCCGAGCGCAGCCAGCAGGCACAGGGGAGGAGCACGTTCAAGCCTCTGCCGTTTGTTCTCTCTCTTGTGTGCTGCAGGGCACCCAGATGATCTTCAATGCGGCCAAGGAGCTGGGGCAGCTGTCCAAACTGAAGGTAAAAGGAAGGGGCCAGCGCGGGTCTCGGTAATCGCTGGGGGAGGCTGCTCCTCCCCAGAGGTCACTTAGCCAGTGATTGTAATGCCGGGATATAAGCAGCAGCACCTGGACGTCTCTTTAGCTTATCAGCAAGAAGCCAGGCTAATTAGGCAGCATGAAAAGGACCTGGTTTAGTCATTGAGAGCCATCAGTCACCTGTCACCCCTAAAGCGTCACTCACCTGTCACCCCAGCTTCGTGAGGGAGCCGGGGAGGAGGCAGATACACCCTCCTGGCTCTGCCTGGCTGGGGACGGGCGTGCGACAGCCCCGGCTCTCCCTGAGTGACTCCCTCGTTTCAGGACCACATGGTGCGTGAGGAGGCGAAAAGCCTGACCCCCAAGCAGTGCGCCGTGGTGGAGCTGGCCCTGGACACCATCAAGGTAAATCCGTCTGCCCTGCACCCGGCCGGCTGCCTGCCCACCTCTCCCTCCTGCTAGCGGGGGGGGGGAGAAATGCAGTCTGGCGAAGCCCCCGTCTCTGGGGTGCCCGCACCAGCCAGCCAGGGACCGACCGCAGGATTCCCCATCTGCCCACGCCAGCCCCGTGGCACGGGCGAGAAGCGGAGACCTCCCTGCCGGGGTGTTCTGGGGCTGTGCCCACCATGCTGGCTCCTCGGGTAGCTGTCCAGCCCTGCCCACCTGTGCCCAGAAACCCCACATGGCTCCGTCCTCACCCGGTCTCCTCTGCCTCCCCCCCAGCAATATTTCCATGCGGGAGGAGTGGGGCTGAAGAAAACCTTCCTGGAGAAGAGCCCCGACCTGCAGTCGCTGCGTTACGCCCTGTCTCTCTACACGCAGGCCACCGACCTGCTCATCAAAACCTTCGTGCAGACTCAGTCGTCTCAGGGTAAGAGACACCATGGCCCACTTCACGCAGCTCCCGCCAAGGGCTGCCACAGCCGCTGCGTCCCCCTGCTTGACTGGTGTCCTGGGTACCTCCACCCAATGTCCTGGGTGCATCCGGGACGGGGCCACCGGCCCAGCCCAGTGAACTGGGTGCCACCCGGCGTGCCGGGCATGTCTGTGGGGAGGGCACCTGCTGTGGGTGCATCCTGCTCTTCCTCGGGTAGCAGTGAAATAGGGCTCGAGCTGCAGTGAGGCATCGGGACACAAGGGACGCAGCCCTTCCGCTGCCCTGCCTGGCGTTCTGGAGAGTTGCTAGGCAGGGGCATCGGTGGCGGGGCACTGCTATGCCACCCGCTAGGGAGAGGTGCCAAGAGCCCCCAGGCTGGCAGCCTGGCCCCTGTTCTAAGTGCTACATGCACCTACGGGGCACACGCAGCAGGAGAATCCGGGGGGCCGTGCAAAGGGATCCTGTGGGACTCCCAGGAATAGCAGCTGTGCTGGCTGCGTCCTACATGCCTGGGCTCCAGGCCCAGGGGAGCCAACAGCCGGGGCATCGCTGGGGCAGGAGGGGCCTTCCCAAGGTCACCACTGGTTTTGGTGCCGCAGCTTTTGGGAGCTCAGCGTGGTGCCTGATTGTCAGAGGCACCCAGCCCCCCAGCTCCCTTTGGCATTATGGGCCACCAGCACCCCCAAAAATCAGGCCCCGGGTGCCTCCAGCCGGGCGCCCCAACTCACTGGCCACTTCCACGAATGTTTAAATAAAATTCTCAGTGCGCCCCAGGAGCACTGGGGGATGGACCCCGTGTGCAGGGCCCAGCTCGGAAGGGGTTAACCCTGCTGTGTCACTGGGAGCTCCCTCTCCCAGGCCACAGCCGCCAGCACTGGTTCCTGCCTCGCATCCAGGCTAGCACAGGGAGTTCCCCCTGGCCCGGCCCACTGGGGGAGGGGAAACTGAGTCAGGGACGGGACTCCACACAGCAGAAGGAATTACAGTGCTGAACAGCGCAGGCAGGCCCTCCAGTGAGTGCCATTGCTCCATCCGCATGGGCACCGGCCAGGCGCTGCAGGGGCGGGGTGAATCCCTGGCAGGCGTAGTGGGGAGTTCGTCCTGTCTGTGCCTCCCGTCTGGTGGCCGAGCGGGGTGTGCAGAAGGGGCTGTGCTGGGAGATAGTAATGCTGCCCGCTCCCCCTTGGCAAGGGCCATGTACATCCACAGGGCTCCAGTGACTCGTTACTGGTGGTGGATCGTGTGATTCATCTGCTAGTGGGACAGGAACCGCCCTCCCAATTGGTGCTAATTAGCCCCCAGCCGCCAGCAACAACCTGCATGAAAGCACCAGGGATCCGGGAGTAACTATGCAGCGAAAAAAGCCCCCTCCCAGCCAGTGCAGGGCCGACGCCTGCTGGCAAATTCCACAGCCTGCGGGGGACCCCAGCTGACGCGGCCCCCAAATTGCTCAGAACCTCCTCCTGGAGGCGTCCTGCTCCCAGCACACCCCCGCCCCCCGCTGTCTAACACAATGTCGCTGTAACGTCTTGTTTTGGATTCTCTAGCTGCAGCTGGCGCCTGTCTGCGAGATCTGATCTCTTTCTCTGTTGTTTTTCCTCCCTATTTTTCAATGTTTCCCCTTTGCCTTCCCTTACACGTGCTCTTTCTCTCTCTCTCTCTCTCTCGCCTTCCTCTCTCTTCCCTGTCTCTCTCCTTTTTACCTTTTTACTAGTCCATGGTGGAAAAGGTATTAGGTTTACCCTTAGTGAAGAAATTTATCCTGAGAAGGGTACGTCTAACACTTCCGAACCCTGATGCACCCGTCCTGAGCACCCCCACCTCCAACCGGCCAGAGCTAGTAACAGTCCCTCCAAGCCCGATTGGGGCGCGAAGGCCTGGAGAGCTGGGAGGATGGGGAGGGGGGGTGTCGCATGGCCTGTTCATGCAGGCTGAGGAATGCCTGCTCTAAAAGCCGCTGGGGATGGGGAGCGAGGAGGTGGCTGTGTCTTTCTTTCCAGCCAAACCCCCCTCGGCCCCACAAATGGGCACGTCTTCCCAATTCCCCTCCCCTCGAGTGGTCCCTCCTTGGCCGCGGGCACGCCTCGCAGGCCCAGGTTCTCCAAGGCACCTCCCGCGATGAGCGTTGGCCTTCAGTCGGCACTTGCCCTATGGAAGGGGTGGACTTGCCAACGAACTGAGTGGTTCTCACTGACTCGCTGCGAAGGTGGCCCCAGGGAGGGTCATTAATCACGGGAACAGCCGACCAAGGGATTCGCTACACCCAGACTGGGGGTCCCTAGCTAAGATCTCTAGCTCACCATGAGCTATGGGCTGGCTGCAGGAATCAGTGGGTAACGTTGTAAGGCCTGTGCTCTGATCCCAGGGGTCTCTTCTGGCCTGTGAATCTAGGTGACTGGGCGTTGAGCCCAGGGACCCCAGGGCTAGCTCTTATTCTGCCTCTGCCAGACCCCCCTCTCCCGCCAGCGCAGGCATTCGCAGCACTCACAGGTGGGTGGGACGTGAAGGGGAGCCGGACGCGGTTCCCCCCCCCCCCTGTGCCCTCACGATGAGAGGGCTGCAGCGAAGAGCTGAGAGCTCCCTCCCAGAGCTCAGCTGCCTCCAAGGAGCCAAACCTTTGGGGAGCAGATGGAGCCCGGGGCAGGGTGTGGGAGGTGGAAATTAGAGCCAGGCCAGCCCAGCGTCAGCCTTTAAACACCAGGCTCCAAAGGGAGCCGAGGGGGCCCAGCCGCGGCCAGCGGCTCACCAGCCTCACGGAGACTCTTACTAGCCTTGCTCCGGATGCCAAAAAGTCCTGCCCGCCTTACGCAAGTGGAATGACTGCATCAGAATGCGGGGGTGGGGCTGCCCCATTCCCCCCCGCCCCCCCCCATGCAGCTTGGCCCCGCCACTTGCATTCCAGCCCTCGTGTGTTGGTGCCGTTCGGCCTGGTGCAGGGGTCACTGCGGTGTGTGTTTCTCATGCTTGCCTTGAGCACAGAGCTGGTCGCGCCTCCCTCCCTCGGTTTATGGACTGAGCGAGTCTCAGCATGTGACTCCGGGGGCCGGTGGGGGCTGGGGGTTATTGTTTTAGTTGGGTGCAGATGTGGAGGGCAAAGAAAAAGAGACAGGCGTGCGTCTGTTTGGCACGCAGGGGCCAAAGGCTATGGATCCAGAGAGGGTCCCCCTCACCCCACCCCCTTTGGAGCAGCAGTGGGGCCTCGTCCCATCTCCTCCACCTTTGAGATGAAGCTGTATGCGCCAGCCACCTCTGGTCATTTGAATCCAGCAGCTTCAGTGCTGCAGTACAAACCTCTACCACTTGCGCTACAGGAGGAGCTCCGGTAGCTGTTAGCAGTAGTAGGCTGTTATCCTCTACCATGCACCAATTTGGCCATTAGGTTACAGGGCCCAGGGCGCACGCTGTATGTATGAGCAACGTGGCTGCGTGGGATAGAGGTTGAGCCTGACCCCTTCCCCAACAAGGGGGGGAGGCCTTCAGTGTGCCCCCCCCCTCAAAGGCTGTCTCACTGCTCCCCTTTTTCTGCCCACCCCCAAGTCACCAACCCAGGCAAGTCAGTAGAGGCCCATGCACCATGCCCCCGCCCCCCCCCCAAAGCTGGCTGTACCTCGCCCTAATCCCCGGGAGGGACCCAGCTGGGGCCAGTGAGCTGGAAGCAGAGCCTTTGGGTGTCCTTCCCCCCCCCGACTCAGAGCCGAGCCGGGCTCGGCTAAAAGCAGCTGCTGGGGCTGGCGAGGGACTCCGGCTCTGCGATCCATGGTCTTTGCTGATCAGCCTCCAGCCCTGCAGAACAGGCCGGTTCCCGCGTTGGCCTTTCCGTCTCCGGCCGGGCTTGTTTTCCATGATGGTTTGGAAGATTCCCTTCCCCCCCCAGCCGCCGCCGCCATTTAAATGTCTTCCCCCCCACACACACCCTCCCCAGTTGGACTGAATTGTTCATTATGCACCTGCCCCCAGCCTCTCTCCCCTCCCCCTACCTGCATGCAGAGCCCCAGGAAACCCTGTCTGGCCTGTGGGCCGTCTTGTGGGTCAGGCTTTGCCTGGGGGGTAAGGTGGGGTGGGGGGGCAGCCTTTGTGGGGTAGGATGGGATGTGGGGGGATGGGGGATGGGATGGGGAGGGGCTGGTGGGCTCAGGTCACATGAGCTTGTGCGCTGCTAGTCTGGGACTGTGGCATTCTGGGCTACTGGAGGTGACTGGGATCGGCAAGGAGAAGCTGCTGCCAACAATCAGGCGGGATCTGGGCTGCTGGATCCAAGCAGCCCCCGGTGAAACGTGACGGGTGGGCTCTGCTTAGCGATACGACTCTCCCCTCCTGCTCCCCCACGGGCAGCCTCCTCCGCTCCGGGGCACCACCCAGCAGGTGGGGATGGAGCAGCCTCACTCGCTGAGCCCAACCTTCCTGCGGCCAAAGGCGAGTCCCTTCCCAGGGACTCATTGGAAAAGACCAAAACGTCGTAACTGGCCCTCACTCAGCCTCAGGCCCGGTCCTGCCCAGAGGCCCGGCCTCAGCCCCCGGATGAGCTACAGGGTATGAAGCCTGGCCCAGCCCGGTCCCAAAGTCATGAGCTGCCACCTGTGACTTATGGCTCAATAACGGCGCGATTTTATTATTCCAATTAGCTTGGGCCCTGCCGTTTTCTACTGGTCATGGCAAAAAGAGCCATGAACCCCCCCCCTCCTGCCCTGGCCGATGGGAGCAGGGCGCTGGCTCCTGCACGTCAGTCTGACTGCACTGGCAAGGCGACGCTTTCAGCCTCGGCAGCGAGGAGACGGTTCCTACGCGGGCTGGGCTGTGGCGTGCGCAGGGCTGCCTGGGCGTCTGGCGCCGCACAGCAGAGCGGGGGAAGTGCGGGGTCAGGACTCCTGGGTTCTAGGCCTGGTTCTGCCACTTGCCGGGTGCAACTCGGCCATGACGCGGGCATTAGCGCCGCGCCGTCCCATGCAACCCGAGAGCAGCCTCACGTTGTGCTAGGCATGAGCCAGGCACCGGGGCAGCACCAGCCCGGAGACACTCCAGCCATGCGAGGGGAGAGCCCAGCTCCTCAAAGGGGCTGGGAGTTCAGCATCACTAGCGTAGCTAGTGGGGGAGCAGGGGGAGCGGCTGCTTCCCCTGAGCACATTCTCCAAAAGTGGCACCTTAGGCACCAACTCCCTGGGTGCTCCGGGGCTGCAGCACCCATGGGGAAAATTTGGTAGGTGCAGAGCACCCATCGGCAGCTCCCCGCCCCGCCCCCCCAGCCCCAGCTCACATCCGCCTCCTCCCCTGAACGCGCCGCCCCGCTCTGCTTCTCCGCCCCAACCCCGGCTTGCCACGAATCAGCCGGTCGCGCGCGAAGCCTGGGAGGGCAGAGACGCAAGCAGCGGCTTCGTGCTCAGGCCCAGGGAGGCGGAGGTGAACCGGGGGCAGGGAGCAGAGCAACGCGGCCCCCAGCCCGTTCCGCTTCCCTTGCCTGGGACCCAGCCGTGTCGCGGGGGGAGGGGCGGGGGGATTGGGGAAAGGTCCCTCCTCCCCCCCGCACACTCACCGGCGGCGGGAAGCGGCGCAACGTGGCCCCAGCCCGCTCCGCTTTCCTTGCTCCTGCCCCATCCCCAGCTGGGGCCGCTGCCAGTGAGTGCGGGGGGGGGATCCCCTGCCCCAAGCGACACGGCTGGGGCTGGGGCGAGGGAAGCAGAGCAGGCTGCTCCCCGTCTCCCACCAATCCCCTGCTGGGCCACTCTGGGCCTGCGGGGCCCCCAAAAGTGCCCCCCACAGCTCCTGCCTCCCAGACTGTCCGGGTCTTCGGTGGCGGGACCTTCAGTGCCGCCGAAGAAACCCGGCGCGAGTGACGGGCCTGCCGCCGAAGACCCAGCGCGCCGCCGGGGGAGTAAAAGCGCCACAGCAGGGGGCACCTTTTTCTTTAATTGCTGCCCCTGTTCCCTCCACCTGGCTACGCCCCTGATCCGGCACCTCAACCCCTTTGTGGCCGTGAGCCAAAGGGACTCGCCCGGGACAGTGGTGGAGCCGGGCCTAGGCCGCTGAGCTCCTGCCTCCCAGCTAGTCGCCCACTAGCCTGCACTGTGACTGGGCAGCTGGTTCCTCGTTTACTCACTGGGGAGTTGAAGGATCTAAGGTGTCCGGGGGAGACTCGATCTCCCTTAAGCCAGACTAGCGCCGGCGCTGCTCCATTGCCGGCGGTGGAATTGTGGGGGTTGGACACCAGGCCCATGGCGGGTGTACAGCGTCTCAGGGGGCTGGCCCTAGGGAAGGGCAAGAAAACACTTTGTGTGGGTTGGGGGCAACGGGACACCCACCGTGCTCCTTTCACCGGGGCCCTGCTTGGAGCGAGAGGACGGCTGCAGCTGTCTCTCCACAGTCCCCCCGGCGGCTCACACTGGCACAGGGCGGGAAGGGGAACATGTGGCGGGGGGGGGACCCATGAGCAGTCGTCTCCTCTCTGCCTTTGAGGGGCTCAGCCCAAGCTGGTGACCTGATTCCTCCAGCGGGATGGGCCCAACGTGGCCTGGTGTGTGTGCTTGGCTGGAGGGGGGGCTCACACCTTGCCTTGCCGTTGCGGAGCAGGCGCTGGCGTGGATGACCCGGTCGGGGAGGTGTCGATCCACGTGGAGCTCTTCACTCACCCTGGCACCGGGGAACACAAGGTCACTGTTAAAGGTTGGTACCCGGCGTGGGGCATGCCCAGCGCTCTGAGCACAGGGGAGGCAGGGGTGCCAGGGTGTGGCCGGCCCAGGACGCTGCCCTGCCGCCAGGGATGTTGGGGGATGGGCAGGAGTGCGTCACCTGTGGCCACGTTGACATTGCAGCAATTGAACTTTCAGTTGCCAAAGGCCAGGAGCAGACAGCACTGCCTGGGCTGGGCTGCCCCCTTCCCTCCAGCCCTCCCAGTGCCCCCCATCCTCCCCGTGGCCCCACGCCGCCAGCTGACGCACCCTTTCCTTTCTCGCAGTCGCGGCTGCTAATGACCTCAAGTGGCAGACGTCAGGCATCTTCCGGCCCTTCATCGAGGTCAACATCATCGGGCCCCATCTCAGTGATAAGAAGAGGAAATTTGCCACCAAGTCCAAGAACAACAGCTGGGCCCCCAAATACAATGAAAGCTTCCAGTTGTGAGTGGCCTTGACACATTCCACCCCCTTCCCCCTCCCCCGATAGACCAAGCGCTTATGAGCAAAGCAGAGCTGGGCCGGGCTGGGATTTGCAGCGGACAATGAGCTGCACATGGGAGGTGGTGATCCAGTGATGGCTGTGCTTCTCTCTGAGTCAGCCGATGCACTAGGGGGTGCTATGCTGTTCAAAGTGCCACCTAGGGCTGGTCAAAAATGTTCTAAGATGATTTTTGATGGTGAATTGGGTTTTCGGCTAAATGAAATTTTTCACAAAAAATGGTCTGTGTTCTGCACAGAGCACTGGGACTGTATCTCCCATGATGCACCACTTCCCTCCCCCCAAGAGGGAGACCATGGTATGCTATGGGAGATGTAGTCCAGGCAGAGAGACCCACCTATAGAAGGGAATGGGCACATGAAGCTCCTGAACTATTTCTCCCATGAGTCACCATGGCTGGGGCTCCCATGATGCTCTGCTTCCTTGCTCTAAGGAGGGATATCATGGGAGTTGTAGTCCAGCCGGGGAGCCCTGCCTGTAGAGTAGAATGGGAGCGTGAGGCACCTGAACTACAGCTCCCATGAGGCACTGCAGCACCATTTCCAAAGTCCAAAAAATTGAATTTTTCTCCCCCCTTGCTCCGCCATCGCTGGCGTCAGACTCCATGAAACATGACCATCACTATGAATTGTTGCCATTTTTCCCTACTGATTATTAGGTACAATTAATTATTCAGCCAGCTGCTGTTCCACTGAAGCTCTCACAGCACCAGGTTAGGTTTCTGGCAAGAAGTTTTTAGCCGTGGCGTGGCCGAGCGGTCACTGCCTTGCTGGCCTCCTGTACCTGCAATGGCAGCTGATAGCAGGCCCAAAGTGGCGGGGTGGGGGGGGAGCGGTAGGCCCGGCTCCCCTCACCGCTTGGTCCCCCCAGGGGCTGTAGTTCGGGGGTGGGGAAATGGCACTGCAGTGCGTACGCACACATGAGGAGAGCTGCCGCACGAGACCCTCGGCTCGGCCTTGGCCTCGCTAGCGCCCGTTTCTGCGGGGTCAGTGACATTCAGTCCCTCCAGGCGTGGCAGGAAACGTCGGCCAAGCTGAGGCACAGCTGTGGCTCCTCCAGCCTTCGGGACCCTCACCCTGCGGCCAGCAGCGTTTTCCCTTCTCTCAGAGCCAGAGAAGGCCACACTGGGCCCACGGCCCACACACCTGCAGTTGTAGCCCAGGGACCCAACAGCTGCCAGGGAGAGGCACCCACCAGCGTCCCAGGCCGCTGCCCCTCCTGAGGGCCTGGGGAGCCACATTCCTTCCGGCTGGTGACCAGCTCCGCCCTGTGGTTCCCCCAACCCAAGGCAGCGAAGCGCCAGTGGCCCGGTGCGTGCAGCAGCTGGCGCGCAGGACCCAGCGGATGGGCCACTAACCGTGTCCGTCCCCTTCCCTCCCGCGCAGCACCCTGAGCAGTGAGACGGGCCCCGAGTGCTACGAGGTGCAGGTGTGCGTCAAGGACTACTGCTTCGCCCGGGAGGACCGCACAGTGGGGATCGCCGTGCTGCAGCTCAAGGACATCGTGCATCGGGGCAGCTGCGCCTGCTGGCTGCCCCTGGGCCGGCGCATCCACATGGACGACACGGGCCTCACCGTCCTGCGCATCCTCTCGCAGCGCAACAACGACGAGGTGGCCAAGGAGTTCGTGAAGCTCAAGTCGGACACGCGCTCGGCTGAGGAAGGCAGCAGCAGTTAAGGGCCTGAGCAGGTGTAGAACATCCCTAGCACCACCCCCGTCCTGCCCCTTTTCTACAGCATCCTCCAGCCACGTAAAAGCCATACAGGTCATCCACAGCCCCCACACCGGGTAGGGAAGGGAGCCCCCCCGCCAGGAAGCCCTTGCCACAAGCAGGCGCCTGCTTCCCAGTGCCAAGGATCGAAGCAGGCGCTCTGTGCCCCTCCCTGCATCCCTGGGCTGCAGCTCAAGGGCACTGCCCCGGCTGCGATGGGGCAGGGAAGATGCAGCCCCCAGGGAGCGCAAGCTGCCCTCACTGCTGGCAGGGGTGGCCTTAGCGCTTCGTCCCGAACCTATTTCTGTCACGACAGATGCTGGGTGAGGCAGAAGCCGAGGCCTGGAGCTGACCGTGAGGCAGGAGCATTTGAACAAACGTGAGCCACCCAGTATGGCCACAAGGTTGGCACAGGGGGAAGCAAGGCTAGATCTCAGCCCATCCAGCCCCCCCTCCACTCGTCCCTGAGCTCCAGGAAAATCACCCTAGCTGGTAGCAGTATAGGGGATATGCCACATTGTTGAGTAGGTTGATTCCTTCCAGCAGGAGGCAGCATCACATGTCCAAACTGCCCTGTGCTCATGGCAACCTCATTCGGCAATAGAGATGAGCCAGGCAGCAATGGGCACAGGGAGGTTGAGACGGGGCCTTGGGTTCTCCTCCAGGGCTCCCGTCGAGCGTGGCTGCTAAGGATACACCTGGGCCAGTGTCAGCCTGCAGTGGCTGGCGGCTCTGGGAGTCCGCTGCCCCTCCCGCTATAGCTGAGTCAGCAATAGCCAAGCCTGTGGCGTAGCCCCCAGGGCCTTGCAATCCCGAGCAGGTGGCTCAGAGCAGCTTAGTCTGAGGCCAGGCAGCAGGGCTGGGGCCGATCTTGTCCACCCAGGCCAGCAGCAGGAGGGTGCTAGCAGGAGAGCGGGACCGGGGAGAGGTGAACCTGCCACAGGGCTGCACGCACGTGGGGCGGCATTGCACTAAAGAACCAGGATCCCAGCTCTACCCTTCCTCCCCGGTGGGCTCGGAGACAGCAGGAGGCCAGCGCAGCTGGGAAGAGGCAGCGCCTTGCGCTGGTAGGAACTGGTCCCGCTCCCGGTTATAAATAGGATCCTGCCGTGCAGCCGCAGAGCCGGCGTCCCTCCCAGGCAGCGCCTGCACTGGGACAGGGATGTGCAAACCCCATCTCCCCACCTCCCCGCAGGCAGCCCTTCCTGGGGGGCTGAAGTAGGGTAGCCTCCCGGGGAGAGAAGAAGCAGCAAAGTGGGGGGCTGACGCCTAGTGATGCCTCAGGGTCAGGGACCTGTCCTTGCCTTCCTGCGTGGGGAAGCAGGTGAGTGAATGAACGCCAGGTGCCGGCCGGTGGAGGCGAGAGGGAGTGAAAACGGTGCTGCAGCCTGGGTGCAGGGGAGGTCGCTGCAGCAGGTGGGACAAGGGGACGCACCTGAGGAGGTTGGGTCGCTTTACAGGATAAAAGGCAAAATATTTCTGCCCGCCCCAGCCCTGCTTCCAGCGAGGAAAGCGTCACAGGCCCATGATTCCTGCCTTGGCCTCGTGCTGAGTGTCCGGCGGGGCAGGTGCTCAAAGCGGGTAGGCGGCGGGACTCCCACACTGGCCCAGGGCGCTTGAAAAGCAGTGGGGCAAAGCCCCCTGCCCCTGCTGGCGCTGCACGTAGCGCCCTCAACCCTTCGCTGCCCCCCACCTGGGGGAGCTCCTGCCACCCCCGGCCTGGCTGCAGGGGTAATTGGCGTTCAGCAGCAGGGCCTGTTCCCCAGCGACACTCAGAGCGGGGGGGGCTTGATCCCAGCTGTGCCAAGAGCCCCCCCAATCCGCTGTGCATGGCTGGCCGAGCCATGGCCCTGTGCTGCCAGCTGGAGTGAAAACCCCTCCTCTACCCAGGAGAGTGCCAACGCCGTCGCTTTCCTGCAGGGACCACGCCTCCCTCGTCCATGCCTTGCAGATGGAAACCTAGAGCCCATCCCTTCCTGGCAGGCAGGAACCCGGCTACCTCGTGGGACCCCATCCCCACCTGCAGTGCAGCTGCCAGCCCTTCCCACCCCCCGGGACACCACTGGCCAGGGGGTCAGACGCGCTTCACCCACTGTGCCGGGGAAGGGGCACAGCAGTGGGGCCGGGCCAGGGGCAGCACTACCTGATTTAGCAGACCCGAGTGCATGGGCCCCATAGACCAGGGTGGGCTCCACTGGTTCCGAAAGCCAGACTCTGCCACAGTCCCAGCGGAGAGCCCTGGAGAAAGGGGGTGCTCTGCGCTCAGATGATTTCAGGCCCCAGACCGAGCCTGCAGCCACCACGCCCCTGCCACAGAAAGCCGAGAGCCTGGCCCGGCTCCAGGAAGGCTGGATCCTGTAGGCAGAACAGCCTCACATCAGGCCAGAGGCAGAGCTAACCCGGTGCCAACCTCCAGCATCTCTTACACTCACTCCCAGCAGCCCCAGTGACTCAGCACCGCCCGGGCCCTGCTTATGCAGTGACGGCTCTGGCCACGTGCAGGAGCCGTGCCCCAGCACCCGCTGACGAGGGGCCGAGTGACAGGAGGCTCCCCACCCCCGCTCAGGGCCTGATTCAGCCCAGGCACTGCGGGGCCCATGGGGTGCAGCTAGGCCCAGGTAGAGAGATAACAGCCTCTCGGCCCTGTCCATGGCCTGCAACCTCCTACCTCCCCGCAGGCAGAACCGGGGGCACAACAGCCTCCACCCACAGGCCCCAGCGCCCCCCTCCCGGCCCCACTAGGTACCAGCCTTGGCAGCTGGCCGGCTGTGGTTTGAGTTGCGCCAGGGAGCTGTGCCCGGGGAGAGGAGGCGGGACGGCCTGGCCCCCGCAGACAGCTCTGTAAATATGTAAATAGCTGTAAATACAGACGGTTTTTCCATGTTCTTTACCCGACTGCAACAGCTCTGAAGGGCTATCGTGTCAGACCACGGCCACGCGGCGCAGGGGAAGCCTTTGTAACCCCGGGCCCTGCTCGGCCCTGCTCGCTTGCCTCCCATGGCAAAGGCACAGCCTGGCCCCAGCCCCCCCGCCTTAGAGAGGAACCCCAAACCCAGGCAGCTGCCCCTGACCCTAAACACCCACCAGCCCTACCCCCAAGGAAACGCAGCAGCACATTCAGAGCCTCCAAGAACAGAGTCCAGTGCAGGATCCTGGCTCAGCTCATGGCCAGAAGCGGGTCCCTGAGAGGAAGGGGCAAGAACCACTACTAGCCCCTGTGGGATAATCTGCCCCCCCTCCTGATCTCTCAGTAGCTAGGGCGTTTTAATAGCTCCCCCCGCCCCCATTAATAACTCACTGTTCTCCCTGGCACTGGCTGCTCACTTCTGAGCCAAGAGCAGCTGCCTCTGCCCCCCCCGCACCTCATTTCAACCCCAGCCCTGTGCTGAGCAGAGGGGCTGGCAGCTGGGCCTCCCTGGCCAAATGCACCGGGGGGCTACACAGGTCAGGCTGGGTTCGGGGCTACAGGCCAAGCTGATTTTGACACCTACCCCCCATCCTCCCCCCACAGCTGGATTTAGACATTCCCCCACCCCCCAGTCCCTGGCACAGGGTCTGGGACAGCTGGGCCGCTGCAGGGTTGTATCCCGGCCAGGCAGGAGCTCAGGTTTTCCAAGCTGTCAGGGCAGGGGCAGGCACTGCCAGCGGGGCTCCCCGTGCAGCCTGGGACCGGCGCTGAAGGGGGGAGAGAGGGGAGCTTGACCCAGTTCACAAGCCACGAGGGGCTGATTGGAGACGGCCCCTCTGTCCTGTCACAGGCCCCTGAGTGCTTCAGTCCCATAGCCGAAGAGATCGAACCTGCTCCAATCCTGCCCCAGCCCCCCATTGAATCCAGCCCCCTACACACCCCTCACGTGGGGCACAGGGGGGCAAAGTGTCCCCCCCCCAGCAGAATTCACAGCACAGACGCTGCCTCCCTCTACCCCCCGCTGGTTTCTAAAGGTCGGGGGTAACGATGCCCTGGGCCCCCCAGCAGCACCAGGCAGGGCTGGAGCGTGCACAGGCCCCTGGCTCAGGAAGGGGGGGGGCGGGGGGTGAGCCCCAGAGCCTCATTTCACACCTGGGGTTACGCAGCCCAGGGAGGGGGAAGGAGCCCCGGGAGGTGGAGAACGTGGATGAAGAACGGCTGCCAGGTGATTTCCCCAGCCCCCCGGCTCGTACAGGTGCATTCAACTAGGCCACAGCTTAAACCCACCCCACCCCCTTGCAGTAGGGCCAGGCCTTGCCGCCTCAGCAGAGCGAGATTCATGCCAGCAGGCCCCTGCTCTAGGAGCACAGGACAATTTCCAGCGGGGACGGAGGCCTCACTGGGGCCTTTAAACAGCCACGCTCCATGGAGCAGCAGGGCCCTACAGAGCGTCAGGCCCTGCCCAGCAGAGAGCGGGGCAAAGTGGGGGAGAGGGCAGGGAGCCTGGGGGAACTGGCAGGGCCAGGCTGGCAGCCGCCCCGTGCCCAGGGGAGGGAGCCCTGTTCCCTAACAGCACAGCCCGGCTGTGCCTCACAGACCATGCGGCCCAGGGCTGGGCACAGCATGTGGCCATGGCAGGAGCCAGTGCTGAGAGGTGGGGAAGGGCAGCTGCAGGGAGGTGGCTCCAGCCCCAGGTAGAAAGGGAGGCCGGGAGCCCTAGGCCCCTTTCCCCACACAAGGCAGGGGGAGGGGTAGTGGCCTAGCCCCATACAGCAGCCCGAGCTCATGCCAAGGGGCCAATATGCAAGCAAGGAGAACCCACCCGTGTAGGGGTAGGAACAGAGATTGACAAGGGGACAGCTCTGGCCATGGGGAGCACTGGAGGTGCTGCTGCAGGGAGCTATGCAAAGAAACTCAGTGTCCTGGAGCAGGGTTAAGGGGGTGAAGAGCCCCAAGCACTGTGGGGTAAATGTCCCTTTGGGTTTATTCAACCCTGGCTGATATCAGAGCGGATGTTCTTTCTCCCTGGGAACGTCACGGCGGGTTAGGGATGCTGACCCTGCACAGCTCCTGGCTCCACGCTCCTGGCCATGGGCCTGCAATGCCCTTGCCCAGACCGGGCGACCAGACCTCAGCCTCTGCCCTGCGCCCTCAGCCAGTCCTTTTTGTAGTACTTGCCTGGGACCAAAGTGGTAGCTGCTCACACCTGGTTCAGTTCAATGTTTACACCCCTTTTCCAGCTGCTGCAGCGCGTAGCAATGCAGCCTCCCACCCTGCCACCCAAAGGGCTGCAAGACAGCAGCCCTGGTGGCTCCCCCCTGCACACACTGACCTCATCCCCGCCTGCAGCACGGCCGGCTAGGCCCCCGCTGAGCCCTATGGCTACTGGAACACAAGACCCGTTCCCCGGCTCCCTCTCCGCCGCGCCCCTTCGAGAACTTCCGGTCGGCATGTGATTGAAACTAAAACAACTGTAACATCTGCTCCTGTAGCACCTCTGTCAGCGCTGGCCCGTGTGTCTGTCCGTACCTGAACTGGAGCAAACAATGGTAAACATGGATGCATGACAGTGAGATGTTTTGCACTATTTTGACTTTTTTGGGCTCTGTAAAAATAATTTTATTATAACACATTAAAAAGAAAAGCACACCCGGCCGCCGCGTCCGCCTCCCAAAGCGTATCCCGCTGAGCGCCATGGCACACGCGCCCCCGACGGCCGAGTGACCCAGCCCGGCGCCAGAGTTTGCCTCGTCACTCTCAAGCTGTAGACTTAACATTCCCCTTTCAGACGAGAGCTTGAACTCAGAACCCAGTGGGACCGTTTACACGTATGAAATGATGGGGTCTAAATTAGCTGTTCCCACGCAAGAACAAGATCATGGAGTCAGTATGGATAGATCTTCGGACACATCCACCCAAGGTGCAGCGGCCGTCAGAAAAGCAAACAGTGTTGGGAATCATTAAGAAAGGGAGAGATAGACAGAAAATATCATGTTGCCGCTATATAAACCCATGGCACGCCCACATCTTGAACACTGTGTGCAGATCTGGTCACCCTGTCTCAGAAAAGATATATTGGACTTGAAAAAGGTTCAGAAAAGGACAACAAAAATGATGAGGGGTATGGAACAGCTTCCATATGATGATATTAATATGACTGGGACTTATCTGCTTGGAAAAGAGACGACGAAGGGGGATATGATAGAGGTTTATAAAATCATGACTAGTGTGGAGAGAGTAAATAAGGAAGTGTTATTTACTCCTCATAACACAAGAACTAGAGGTCACCAAATGAAATTAATAAGCAGCTGGTTTAAAAACAAACAAAAGGAAATATTTCTTGTTAGGCTTATTCCTTCACCCTCACGTCCCTGGTACTTCTTGCATGAACAGAGAGCAACAGTACCCGAAGTCCAAAGGCACAAACAATTCGATGTTTATTGGGGTGAACTTCCAGCAAGCATGATTCGTTTCCTTCCTTAGTGTCCCCCTTCCCAGCTCTGACACCACAGAGCCTTGCCTGTGTCCCTGTTTCTGTTCCCATCCCCCCTTTAGCATAACATGATCCCAATTCCCATAGCCCCAGTCCCTGTTCCCATTTCCCCCCCACACTTCCTGATTGACTGCAGACCATATAGTAAAACTTGAGTTCTGCTTAGATATTCCTTAACCAATCATTTTACTGAAATTTAACTAACCCATCCTAACATACTGTAACATGGTTATTTAACCAATTATATCCCACCACCTTCATTGGTTTACACCCAACAAAATTAATTATACAGCAGACAGAAACAATCACAGAACCAGACAGAGACCATGCAAATAAACACACAACACAATACAGAAGTGAGGATTTTACAACTACATCTATGCAGACATAAGGGTTTTCCAGCTGTGGCTATTGATCAGTGAGTTCTTGCCAGGCAGGATGCGATCAAACTAAGTTTCCTTTTACATCTTCTAGGCTCTTCCCTTTCTCTGGAGGTGATAGATCGGATCACCTTCCTAACAGCCCCCGATTGCCTGATTTCAATGTGACTGAACAAGGCCTCAGACTGTCACAGTGAGAGAAGGCCCTTACATGGACAGTGATTTCTGATTCTCTCTTTTATACCTCTATAACAAGCTAAGTGATAAGAATACACCTAAGTTCTTAAAGTATAGGCCTTTGCAGACAGGCTTGAATATCTATATCCTAACATTTCTTCACACAACTCAGTCAACCTGTGGAACTCCTTGCCAGCAGATGTTGTGAAGGCCAAAACTATGACAGGGTTTTTTAAAAAAAAACAAAAAAAACCCACCACACACACTAGATAAGTTCATGGAGGACAGGTCCAGCAATGGCAATTAGCCAGGATGGGCAGGGATAGTGTTTGCCAGCAGGCGAATGGGCAGCGGGAATGAATCACTTGATTCCATGTTCTGTTCATTCCCTGAGGGGCACTGGGCCGGAGAGACCATTGCTCTGACACAATATAGCTGTTCTTATCAGGGCCGGCTCCAGGCTCCAGCACAGCAAGCAGGTGCTTAAGGCGGCCAATGGAAAGGGGTGGCACGTCTGGCTCTTGGGTGGCAGGTCCCCCACTCCCTCGCAGGGGGGAAGGACCTGCCACCGAATTGCCACTGAAGAATGAAGTCGATCGCGGTTTTTTTGTTGTTGTTTTCCAGCGCTTAAGGCAGGAAAAAAAAAAACTGGAGCAGCCCTGGTTCTTATGAACCTTCAAAGTCTCTGCCCAGATGTTCCCATAAGGGAGAGGCCACCCATGGCACGAGCACCAGGGAATTTGCAGTGCTGCTCTTTTGCACAGGTTTTGGGCTGGTGCTCTCACCTCAACCCTAGGAGGGTACAGCACACACCCCAGAGCCATTGTCACGGAGTCCCCGGGTGATGCTCTGGAACTGCTCCCCACAAAGCCAGTCAGGACTTTGGGAAGCCTCCTCTCCCTCGGAGCAGACTTGTTCAGGGCAAGAAGTTAACACAGCTTCACCTCCTGGGTCTCTTCTTGGAGCATTCAGCATCCTGTGCCCCTCCGTGCGCTTCCCACAGCGAGTCCACCCAGTGGGGTCCTGGGGAAGCCAGAGGGTCCTGCACCCCCACTTCACAGTCAGACTCAGCCAGCAAGTAAAACAAAGGTTTATTTAGATGACAGGAACACAGTCCCAGACAGGTCTTGCCAGTGCAGACAACAGGACCCCCCTTTAGTTAGGTCCATCTGGGGCCCCAGGGAGGCCACAGCCCCGTTGGGAAGCCCAGGCCCCGGCAAGGCCCCTCTCCATTTCCCAGCCAGTTTCCAAACTGAAACTCCCTCCAGCCTCTCACTCAGCCTCCCCCCAGCGTTTGTCCAGTGGCCCAGGCAGAGGTGTCACCTGGCCTCCAACCCCCCTCCTGGGTTCTCAGGTTACATGCTCAGGTCTCCTCCCTCCCCCAATGCAGCCAGTCCCAGCACAACCCCCTGCAACCTTCCCAGGTCAATCCTCCCCACTCAGCATTCACATCACAGCAAGAACCTTCCCACTTCGGCACCCCCATAAGCCCTGGACTCTCCCAAATCCGGGGACTCTACTGAGCTGAAGTACAGGGGTAAGAGTATCTCCCTCCCCCAGCAAATCTTCAGACCCCTGTAGAGGAGAGGCAGGTTTGAAAGCTCGAAGCCTCTAGTAATTGGCTGAGCCTTAATCAGTGGGTGGGGCATTCACTCAGGCCAGGGCTTTATAAAGCCACGCACAAGCGACCAGGGGCTGCTAACAGGGAGTTTTGCAAGGGAGTTTAGAAGGGGAGTGGGAGCCCCTCGCCAGCCCTAACCCCTTCCCCGTGCCCCCCCCTAAAACCTATAAGCCGAACCACATTCCAAAACTACTTTCCGTAAACCACCCTTTCACTAACTAGGAGACAATGCAGGCAGAAGCCCAGCAGCAGGGTGGGGGCTATCCAGTTTATTGCGCTGACTGTCGCATGTATGATTACCTGCCCTGTGGGCGGGTGGCGTATGTGTGCAGTCGGTGCAAGGAGCTCCTGGCCCTCAGAGACCATGTACGGGCTTTGGAGGCCAGGGTGGCGGAACTGGAGGAGCTGAGAGAGGCAGAGAGGTATGTGGATGAGGCTTTCCGGGACACTGTAGAGTTGTCCCACCTCCGGTCAGACAGCCCCTGCCCTGTTGAGGAGGAAGAAGGGCCCAGGGAAGTAGAGCAGTCAATGGGATCGGAGGGAAACCGTCCCGTAGTTGGGACCCTCCTTCCAGATGGGGCTGGGGTTGCCTCTCCGGGGGAGGGAACTCCAGTTGCTAGGAAAAGGCAGGTGTTAGTAATGGGAGATTTGATTATTAGAAATGTAGATAGCTGGGTCTGTGATGACCAGGAGAACTGTATGGTGACTTGCCTGCCTGGTGCGAAGGTTGCGGATCTCTCGAGACATCTAGATAGACTTATGTGTAGTGCTGGGGAGAAGCTAGTGGTCGTGGTACATGTAGGTACCAATGACAGAGGGAAGGGTAGGAGAGATGTCCTGGAAGCCAAATTTAGGCTGCTAGGGAAGAGACTGAAATCCAGGACCTCTATGGTGGCATTTTCAGAAATGCTCCCAGTTCCACGCGCAGGGCCAGGTAGGCAGGCAGAGCTTCAGAGTCTCAATGCGTGGATGAGACGATGGCGTAGAGAGGAGGGGTTCACGTTCATTAGGAACTGGGGAAACTTCTGGGATGGGAGGAGCCTATACAGGAGAGATGGGCTCCACCTAAACCAAAGTGGAACCAGACTGCTGGCACTAAACATTAAAAAGATTGTAGAGCAGTTTTTAAACCAGGAAATGGGGGAAAGCCGACTGCTGCAGAGGAGCGTGTGGATCAGACACAGACTTCTCTTAGGGGAGAGTCTGATGATAGAGAATCTCCAGGTTATAGTCAGGAGCAGAGGAATGAGAAGTATAATGTAAGGGCCCAATCAGATGATAAACAGTCACATAAAAAAGAATCTGGCACATCAAAAAAAAGGCAGGCTAATAAACAGGGACAAGTTTTTAAAGTGCTTGTACACAAATGCCAGAAGTCTAAATAATAAGATGGGTGAACTAGAGTGCCTTGTGATAAAGGAGGATATAGATATAATAGGCATCACAGAAACCTGGTGGACTGAGAGCAACCAATGGGACACCATCATTCCGGGGTACAAAATATATCGGAAGGACAGAACAGGCCGTGCAGGGGGGAGGAGTGGCACTATATGTTAAAGAAAGTGTAGATTCAAATGAAGTAAAAATCTTAAGCGAATCCACAGGTTCCATAGAGTCTCTATGGATAGAAATTTCATGCTCTAGTAAAAATATAACAGTAGGGATCTATTATCGACCACCTGACCAGGACAGTAATAGTGATGATGAAATGCTAAGGGAAATTAGAGAGGCTATCAAAATTAAGAACCCAATAATAGTGGGGGATTTCAGTTATCCCCATATTGACTGGGAACATTTCACTTCAGGACGAAATGCAGAGATAAAATTTCTCGATACTTTAAATGACTGCTTCATGGAGCAGCTGGTACAGGAACCCACAAGGGGAGAGGCGACTCTAGATTTAATCCTGAGTGGAGCGCAGGAGCTGGTCCAAGAGGTAACTATAGCAGGACCGCTTGGAAATAGTGACCATAATACAATAGCATTCAACATCCCTGTGGTGGGAAGAACACCTCAACTGCCCAACACTGTGGCATTTAATTTCAAAAGGGGGAACTATACAAAAATGAGGGGGTTAGTTAGACAAAAGTTAAAAGGTACAGTGACTAAAGTGAAATCCCTGCAAGTTGTGTGGGCCCTTTTTAAAGACACCATAATAGAGGCCCAACTTCAATGTATACCCCAAATTAAGAAAAACAGTAAAAGAACTGTGGCTTAACAACCATGTAAAGGAAGCAGTGAGAGATAAAAAGACTTCCTTTAAAAAGTGGAAGTCAAATCCTAGTGAGGCAAATAGAAAGGAGCACAAACACTGCCAACTTAAGTGCAAGACTGTAATAAGAAAAGCCAAAGAGGAGTTTGAAGAACGGCTAGCCAAAAACTCCAAAAGTAATAACAAAATGTTTTTTAAGTACATCAGAAGCAGGAAGCCTGCTAAACAACCAGTGGGGCCCCTTGACGATGAAAATACAAAAGGAGCGCTTAAAGATGATAAAGTCATTGCGGAGAAACTAAATGGATTCTTTGCTTCAGTCTTCACGGCTGAGGATGTTAGGGAGATTCCCAAACCTGAGCTGGCTTTTGTAGGTGACAAATCTGAGGAACTGTCACAGATTGAAGTGTCACTAGAGGAGGCTTTGGAATTAATTGATAAACTCAACATTAACAAGTCACCGGGACCAGATGGCATTTACCCAAGAGTTCTGAAAGAACTCAAATGTGAAGTTGCGGCACTATTAACTAATGTTTGTAAACTGTCCTTTAAATCGTACCCAATGACTGGAAGTTAGCTAATGTAACGCCAATATTTAAAAAGGGCTCTAGGGGTGATCCCGGCAATTACAGACCGGTAAGTCTAACGTCGGTACCGGGCAAATTAGTTGAAACAATAGTAAAGAATAAAATTGTCAGACACATAGAAAAACAAACTCTTGAGCAATAGTCAACATGGTTTCTGTAAAGGGAAATCGTGTCTTACTAATCTATTAGAGTTCTTTGAAGGGGTCAAACATGTGGACAAGGGGGATCCGGTGGACATAGCGTACTTAGATTTCCAGAAAGCCTTTGACAAGGTCCCTCACCAAAGGCTCTTACGTAAATTAAGCTGTCATGGGATAAAAGGAAAGGTCCTTTCATGGATTGAGAACTGGTTAAAAGACAGGGATCAAAGGGTAGGAATTAATGGTAAATTCTCAGAATGGAGAGGGGTAACTAGTGGTGTTCCCCAAGGGTCAGTCCTAGGACCAATCCTATTCAATTTATTCATAAATGATCTGGAGAAAGGGGTAAACAGTGAGGTGGCAAAGTTTGCAGATGATACTAAACTACTCAAGATAGTTAAGACCAAAGCAGATTGTGAAGAACTTCAAAAAAGATCTCACAAAACTAAGTGATTGGGCAACAAAATGGCAAATGAAATTTAATGTGGATAAATGTAAAGTAATGCACATTGGAAAAAATAACCCCAACTATACATACAACATGATGGGGGCTAATTTAGCTACAACGAGTCAGGAAAAAGATCTTGGAGTCATTGTGGATAGTTCTCTGAAGATGTCCACGCAGTGTGCAGAGGCGGTCAAAAAAGCAAACAGGATGTTAGGAATCATTAAAAAGGGGATAGAGAATAAGACTGAGAATATATTATTGCCCTTATATAAATCCATGGTACGCCCACATCTCGAATACTGTGTACAGATGTGGTCTCCTCACCTCAAAAAAGATAGTCTAGCACTAGAAAAGGTTCAGAAAAGAGCAACTAAAATGATTAGGGGTTTAGAGAGGGTCCCATATGAGGAAAGATTAAAAAGGCTAGGACTCTTCAGTTTGGAAAAGAGAAGACTAAGGGGGACATGATAGAGGTATATAAAATCATGAGTGATGTTGAGAAAGTGGATAAGGAAAAGTTATTTACTTATTCCCATAATACAAGAACTAGGGGTCACCAAATGAAATTAATAGGCAGCAGGTTTAAAACAAATAAAAGGAAGTTCTTCTTCACGCAGCGCACAGTCAACTTGTGGAACTCCTTGCCTGAGGAGGTTGTGAAGGCTAGGACTATAACAATGTTTAAAAGGGGACTGGATAAATTCATGGAGGTTAAGTCCATTAATGGCTATTAGCTAGGATGGGTAAGAATGGTGTCCCTAGCCTCTGTTTGTCAGAGGATGGAGATGGATGGCAGGAGAGAGATCACTTGATCATTGCCTGTTAGGTTCACTCCCTCTGGGGCACCTGGCATTGGCCACTGTCGGCAGACAGGATACTGGGCTAGATGGACCTTTGGTCTGACCCGGTACAGCCTTTCTTATGTTCTTATGTTATTGGCTGGAGCTGGGCAGGGGCAGGAACTGCTTTGGGGGGGGTTGAAGTTTTCCTGGAAGGACTGGACTGAACAGCTGGGCCCTGACCCCTCTACAGCTTGAGACACGCCCCCCCCCTCACTCCCAGAGCCCCCTTTAGCTCCCATCAGACAGACAGAGGCTGTTGCTGAATCCAGGGCTGCTCTTGTGGGAGCACTGGGAGCCGTGCTGCCCTCGCTCAGCCCCAGCTGGGAGGTTACTCTGCACAGATGACGATTTTGTCCACTCCCCCCACCCCGAATAGCAGCATCCCCTGCAAGGGGGGCAGAAGGGGGACGAGCTGGACCAGTGTGCAGTGCGCTAACACGGGGGCTGGGGAGCCTGCGGGTTCTGTCCCAGCACCCCAGGAAGTTTCAAGCAGAAGCAGAGAGAGAGAGGGGAAGGCCCAGGTGCTAGCTGGGGATGGAGCATGTAGGCCCCTATTGCAGCCCAGGATACTTGGGTTCCTGGCCCAGCTCTACCCACTACACATCCACTGCCCCCGTTTTCTCCCTCTGGAAGTGGGGAAAACGTTCCCTGGCCTGGGAGTCGGATTCACCTGCTAAACTCCAAGGACCTGTGAACACCCAGGATCAGGTGGCCAGTGTCCGAGGTAAAGGACACAGCCTGGGGCCTGCTGGAGACAACCTGTCTGCGCCTAACAATCCCTCCTCTCCCCTTACCAGCGGTCTCAAGTCAAGCTCCAGCCTCGTAGGTGGCCTCTGTCCCGTCACTAGAGCACAGCTCCCAATGCTGCCCCGGGAGGCTGCACAGCCTCCCCCCCCACACACACACCCACCGGCCCGGAGATCGGCGACTCGCAAGGGAGACCAGCCTCAAGCTTATTACTAAAGAGACTTTTATTCACTTCACACAATGACGTTTAAAAGGCATTTCACTGAACACAGGCCACATGAAGAGAGCTCCTCTCCCACCCCCAGCTGCTGGGCAGGCAACCCCCAGGCCTGGCTTCTCTCCCCCAGGCCCTAGCAGCGGAGGGGGCAGGAACAGCACTCCCCAGAGACACCCACAGATGCCCAGTGGTACTGGGCCAAGAGCAGCCGCCTGCAGCAAGGGAGACAAGCCCCCTAACCTGGCTCCACCTGGCAGCTGCTTCCTCACTCAGCAGCAGTGGGGACTCCCTGCCCAGCCAGCCACACTCAGGACATGCTTTTAAACCTGCTCCCAAGTGCTCAGATGCTGCCCCAAGTGCCGTAAACCCACCCCCCACACACCGCCAGGGAGCACTGCAGTTCCAGTCAGTCAGCGATCGCGCAGCCCACAGCACGGGCGCCCCGCATTGCCCCACTCGGTTCTGGCGTGCAGACCCGGGCGGGTGAGGAAGGCACCTTTACCCCCATGCACAGCATTCCCCGAGGGCCCGTTGCAAAAAGCCCTCGGGCTCGGTGCGGGGAGGGATGTGCCGGGCATGCGGCAGAGCTGGGCAAGCGGACGTTTCCGAGAGGAAATTCCTGCCGGAGTTTTGAATTTTAGAAGGGGCCGTTTCTGGAGCCCTTTGGAGCCGTAGCCTCATGCCAGCACCCTGAAATTTCAGCCTGAGCCGCTGGCTCCTTTCCAAGGAAAAGGGCGTTTCTAGGGCACGGCAGCCAGTACCCTGCAGCACGGTTGTGAGACCGCATCTTCCCCAGGAGCATCGCCGCCGCGGCGCTCAGACCCGGGTCAGGAACGTCAGGTTAATGCTGTCAGGGATGCGGAGCTCATCCAGCTGCACGGGAGAGCAGGAGAAGGGCAGGTGCACAGGGAACAGGTGAGCCGTGTCCACCAGCAGCTGGCAGGGGCCGGCTGGAGTTCGCTCCGCCAGCCGGTTCTGTGTGGGGAGAAACAATCCAGTCTCCAGCAATTCTCACCGTCCCCACTCCCCGGTCCAGCCCCCACCCCCTCCTTACAGCCATGGCTGGCTCAAGCACCTGGCCAGCTCAGCCCCAACTCTCCAGCAGCAGGCTAAAGCAACTCCGCGCAGCTGCCTGCCAGCACAACTGAGTCGGGGGCTGGGGGTGGGAGGGGAGAGAGAAAGGACTCACTCACCTCTACGCTGCTTATGAAGCTGGGGCTGACGCGCTCCTCCAGCCCGGCGGCGGGCGTGTAGGCCCGCAGGATCTTCATGACCTGCAAGGAGGGAGCGCAGAGGTGACGGGGCTGGACGGCGGCCAGTGGAGAGAGCGCTAGAGCCAGGCTGGGAATTCAGTCTGGCCAAGGGCCCTTCCAGCCGGGCCCATGGCCTCATGCCCCTTCCAAGCCCACAAGTCCCGAGCAAAGACGACAGGGCCCATCTGGTCCCCATGCCGGGGCCGGCAGGAAGCGGAGTCCTAGGGGAGCAGAGAAGGGACCCCAAGCAAGGTCCTGGCTGGTGGAACTTGGGGCAGTTACAGAAGGGGCCCGCCTGTGGGCCCCAGTGAGCAGGAGCCCTGGGCACTGGCTGGGAGCCCTCGGGGCTGAATCAGGGGCCACATCCTGGTACCAGCTCCCAGAGCCACTGGCCCTGGCAGCCCGAGCGCTTTGCCTTCATGGGGTGGGTGGTCCCCTCAAGCCTGAGTTACCCAAACACACACGGCCCCCCCAGCACCACTCCCTCCTTTGAGGAGCTTCGATCCCTCCAGGGTGGCAGAGCCCAGGCCCGTGGCCCATCACCCCCGAGCTCCTGGAGCAGCCGGTCACCTGTGGAGTGGTCAGCGCCGTGCACAGGCAGCAGATGGCCTCAGCATCTTCCTGCGTCGTCTTCTTCACCTGCAGCAGCTGGGCGGCCTGGATGAGGGGCTGCAGGACCTCCATGGCGCCGCTCTGCTGGAGGCCCTTGGCCCGCAGCCACTCCTCCAGCTGACTCACGTTGTACCTGGAACAGAGCCACACCGAGACGCTCCAGCCATAAGCTCAGCCCCTTAGGAGCAGCTGCAGGGGCCGGCCTGGGGGAGCCTGGCGCCAGTCAGCGCATAGCAGGGTGGCTCTTCGCGGCCGCAGCACTAGGAATGTATCCAGCACGGCTCTGTCCCCCTCGAGTGCCGGGACCGGGGACGGGAGCTGTGACAGCTCGCGTCTTCCGTCGCTCCGCCCAGGGGTGGAGGTTTTTAGATCCACACGTCCAGGGTTCAAGCCCCATCCTGGGCTCTGCGCTGCCCAGGACGAGGCTCCCTGTTGCCCAGGCAACGGAGCGGGTGGCCCCAGTTTGAGCAACATTTTCCCTTCCACTCAGCTGGGCCCAGTTCTCCCCCGCCCCAGACTAGTCAGCCAGGACACAGCCCCCCCCCCACCACACACACACACTTGTGTGCCCCCGGCCAGCTGGGACATCCCCAAGCCGGGCACAGCGTGACTCGACCCAGCAGGAGAACTGTCAATAGCAGCCCAGGGCCACTCCCAACCAGTGAGGTGGGAGGAAGGATGGCCTAGGGGGTAGGACACTAGCCTGGGACTCTGGTGCCCTGGGTTCAAGTCCTGCCTGAGGTCTCTGGCAGAGCAAGCTTCCCCGGGGGGGTATTACTGCCACCGCTGGGGTGTCAGGAGGATACGTGCAGGCAGACTGAGGTGCCCCACCAGTGATGGGGCAGAGCTGGACGGTAGCTAGGCCTGATAGCACCATAGGAACCTGGCACTTCTAGCTTTTCCTCCCCCTCTACAGACGCTCCCTTGCTGCACACCCCCTGGCCAGGTGGGATTAGCCCTACGCCCATGGAAAACCCAGCGCTTGAAAGTCAGCCAGAGCCCAGGAGGGTCCAGCACCCAGTCCCGTGCTCTGGAGGATGGGCCTGGGCCATGCAGGCCAAGCCCAGCTTAGGAGGTACAAAACCCCCGACAGCAGCTGTAGCCTGGATGGAGAGTCCAGGAGGCTCCAGGCCCAGCCTGACGGGGGAGCAGCACCCGAGCCCCGCGGGAGGCGGGAGGGGACGGACTGACCTGAGCTGGACGCCCTGGCTCCAGGAACAGGCGTCCCTCCTCAGGAGCAGGTAGTTGAGGGCCACGCCGCTGACGGTGAAGAGGAGCTGCCGGAAGGTCTGGCCCACGACCACGGGCTCCAGCTGGTGCCTCCCCAGCGCCTCGTGGAAGGAGCTGAGCTGCTGGAGGAGCGAGTCCAGCGTGTAGGCGGGAGCCGCTGGCTGCTTGCGGTAACCGGGGGGCCTGGCCGACGACAAGCCCTGGATGGTCTCGCTCTCCAGCATGGCGGCGACTGGCAGGGCAGAGGGGAGGGAGGCTGAGCTCAGCCTGGCCAGCGGGCGCTGAAATCCCAGGGCCCTTCCCTCAGGGAGCAAAGGGCCCCGTCTCTGCGGCTGGCTCTGCTCTCGGCGCCCAGGGGGCTGGGTACGTCCTGGGCACTGATCTCTGGGCAGCACCCGGTGCATGCCCCGGGACCCCGCAGCCCAGGCGCTGCGTTTGAGAGGCTGCACCTCCAGACCGGCTCCTGCCATCTGGTGAGTTACCTGCCGCTCGCTGCCATTCAGAGCAGACCCAGACTAGCCCCGAGTGCCACGCTCCCAGGGGGCAGTCGCTCAGCCAGGCGGCAGAGCAGGGACCTTCCCGCCCCCCCCCCACTGCCCTGTCCAGCTCATGCCATTAATCTCCTCACTCCCCCCACAGAGGGGTAAGTGGCAGGTCAGTGCCCCAGCCACCCTCAATCCCAGAGGGTCACTGGGCAGGTAACAGGGTCCCTCTGAGGCTGTACTGAGGGGGACGGGGCGGCCACTTGCTCTTGAGATGCCAGGTCTGCCCAGCCCACCATGACCCCTTTATGCCAGGCCTAGCCATGGCATCCCCGCCTAGAGCACCGAGCGTGACGCCAGCTCTCTGCTGCCCTCACCCCTTGAGTGCAGCTCATCTCACCAAGCTCGCTCCCATCCCTAGAGCGCTCCCGGGAGGCCCAGCCGGTACCTACCAATCATGGGCTTCAGTTTCTTCTGTGCCACACGGATCAGCTGCTGGTATATCTGGATGGCCAGGTCACCCAGGCTCTGGCAGTGGCTGGCCAGGTCGAAGTTTCTCAAGCAGTGCTGGTTCTGCTTGGGGGTGTTGGCCAGCCGGTAGCTCTGCGGACAGCAAATGGCCGGGCTCGTGGACCGAGAGGTGCTGGAGCCCGGCAGAGCCACGCCCTGGGCTCTGGAGAGCTGTGGGGTAGCCATGCAGGGACCCACCCCAGCATCCACTGCACACGTCTCCCCTCCAGAGTCCGTCACATTCCCACCCAGGGGTCTCAGCGCACCTGACACAGGTCAGTGACTGAAGATCAACTCTGTTCCCACTGCCATAAGCTCCCCTGCCCCCCCTCCCCGAGGCAGGCGGAGTAAAGAACCCAGCAGCAGCCAGTATCCCCACGGTACAGGTCACCCAGGCATCCTATTCTGGTGCTCAGAACATCCCCTGAGGATGCTGGTCTCAGGGGCTTCCACGGAGGGGATCTGGCTGGGTTCTTCTCAGCCCTTTGGGGGTAGATGGTTTGCTGGTAGGAAGAGACCCCTCCCCAGGCCAGCAGCTACTGCCCAGTTTGAAGCCAGAGGGTCTGGGCTGTGGTTCACCATAGACCCGTAGGCTTGTCGGACTAGAGGGGACCTCAAGAGGTCAGACTCCAGCCCCTCACACTGGGGCAGGACCAAACCTAGGCCATCGCTGACAAGTGTTCGTCCAGCTTGTTAAAAAACCTGCAGGGACAGGGATCCCACCGCCTCCCTCCAGAGCGTCACTACCCTGAGTGTTTGAAAGATTTTCCTAATATCTAACCTAGATCTCCCTTGCTGCAGATTAAGCCCATCACTCCTTGTCCTCTGAAGGCAGGACATGGCGAATTGATCACTGTCTTTGTAATGGCCCTTAATGCATTTGAAGGCTGATCATCAGGTTCCCATCCCCCAAGCTCGGCTTCTCAAGACTAAACATGCCCAGTTTTCAGCTTCTCTCCACGGTCAGGCTGTGGAAGCCTGTTCTCATTCTCGTCGCTCGCCTCTGGACTAATTTATCCACATCTTCCCTGACGCGCGGCCCCCAGAACCAGTCTCAGGTGCCTCTGCCTCACCGGTTATCCCCCCTTTGGCTGGCTCTGCCTACAGGCAGCTCTTTGGAGAGCTGGTGTGAAATCAGCCAGATGAAATTCAGTAAGTGCAAGTGCAATTTGCTGCACAGCATGGCAGGCAAAGAGCCAGTACACGCAGGGCGGCGTAAGCCAGAGGCTTCCCCTCGGAGCGGCGAGGCCGTGGCCCGGCCAGATCCGGCCTGAGGCCGAGGGCAGGAGCCACTGACCCCAAGGGAGAGAAGCTGAAGTAAACAGCCACGGAGCAGTGGGCCAAGACAGGCCTTGGGACTGACTCAGCGTCATCTTGGTCTCAGAAGAAACTAGGGGGAGCCTACTAAAGGCAAACAGCCCCCCCATGCCTGCTGCTTCCTGGCTGGGATCTGTTCTGCAGCTCCCAGCCGGGGGAGGCCAGGCCAGGCCAGCCTGGAGGTGCCGTGCTGGAGCAGGCCCCGTGCCCTCACCTGGTCCCCGCCGTACTGTCTCAGGCAGTTGATGAGGCAGCAGGTGTTGGCGAGCCAGAGCGCCACCACGCCGAAGTCCTCGCTGTGCTTCTGCGAGCGGGAGACACAAAGCGACGCATCAGGGTGGGGTGGGGGGCCCAGGCGTTGGAGACTCGCACGAGGAGACTGTGCCAGGCAGCCGCGCTAGAGGGCGTGGGCACACCAGCAAAGCCAGCCGCTGCTTGGGGGTCTGCATCCACCCCCCCCAAAAATCAGTGCGAGGGCCAGAACAGGAGGCCACTCAGCAGACACAAGTGGCTGCATTCAGCCCAGCCGAGCCCCGTCTTTTGTGCCCGGCTGCCTCGGGAGGCCTGGATTTTACAGTTGCTCCCCGACAGCCCAACCAGCGTCCAGGGTCCCCAGTCACCACTGGGCCTGCTCCAGAGACACCCTGATCCATTGATCACAGCCGGCAGCCATGGGCGAGCACCAGCAATCTCCATCTCACGGCACTGTGGGGCCCCAGTGATCAGGGGAGTCGGGATGGACCCTGCAGGCCACTGCCCATCAGGGAGCAGCGTCTGCTGAGAGGCAGTAAGAGCCCTGATGCAGCCAGTGCTAGGGAGGAGCAGTCACTGCCCCAGGCTGGCTCCAAAGTCACTGCCAGAGACAAACGCAGCTGCAGGCAGAAGCGGCGCCAGGCATGGCCTGGCCAGCGAGAGCTTCTGCTTTCTGCAGGGCCCAGTGCTCCAGGCTGGGGGGCTGCCAGCCTGCAGAGGAGCCCCTGAGACATGAGGATTAATATCACATCAGTATCAGCGTTTGCTCCCTTCTCCGCCCAGGCCCGGGCGGCTCACAGGGGACCGACACTGCAGCGAGAGCAGCCTCCGCTCCTCTTCCCAGCCACTGGGGCTGGACACTCCTCGGCAGGGCTCTCACCGGGACCGAGGGGTCTCTTCCCCCACATGCCCTGCTGGGGCAGCAACACCTCCCCCAACCACTGCCCCCAGACACCCCGGCCTCTCCCTCTGCATGGGGGGGGGGCAGAAGGGGGAAGCAGCAGCCCAGCCCTCCCTGCTGGCAGCCCCAAGCCCCCGCCCAGGGAGTGGAGCGGAGCAGTGGGACACCCTCACTGACAGGCCACCTCTGGCTCCTGCTGGCTGACCCCAGGGAGCCGACCTGCTCGCCTGCGCCTCCCCATCGTGGCGCCCGCCTGCGCCTCCCAGATCCCCACCCAGACAAAAACCCCAATCCACCCCATGCGCGTAAGCAGCACGGCTACTGCAGGACGAGGCCTCCTGCCCCTCCAAGCCAGGCAGGGGCCCAGAGCAGCCATGCTGAGCCGGCCTCTAACCTCAGCCCCAGGGCCCCAAGCCCTCCTTGACGGGCACACTCCTGAGGGTGGCATCACAGATCCCTAGTAACGCCCTGGCCCCTGCCCCAGGTCACACAAGGACATGCCTGGGGGCTGCAGGAGGCATTTCTGGGCAGCTTGGGCACGAGAGGGAACAATTGGGTGGGGGGCACACGCCAGCGGTAGGGAGCCAGTGCCTGAGGGCAGCCCCTCAGCAATTGACCAGAGGGGCCACGATCCCCCTACCCCCTCCCCCAGCCAGCCCCCCACCACGGTACCTTCACCACCCGCTTGATGCCGCTGACCGCGGCGGCGAAGAGCGAGCGGATCCGGTGCTCGTCGTGGCCGGAGTCCGCGTGCCGGAAGCACATGAACAGGACGTAGGCTGGCAGCGCGGGGAGGGCGCCGGGGCTCTGCTGCGGTTTGAAATCTGCAGGGCGAGAAGGGGCCGAGTGAGTCCGGGATGGAGTCTGAGGTCCGAGCCACAAGTCACAGGCTGAGGCCTGCCCCGCCCCACGGGAGCTGCCTACAGGGCAGAGGGGTCGTAGCAAGCGACAGGTGGGACGAGACAGGCCCTGCATTCAGGGCCCCAATTTCAAACCCCTCCCCTCCCCTGAAGGAGCCAGGCTCCTGCTAACTTCAGCAATACGCCCTCTGACCCCGACCTGGGCCCATCACCTTCTGGTCAGAGCCCGGATCCCAAGGCCCCGTCGCCCCTTTCATTACAGCCAAGCAGCTTGAGCTCAGGCCAGCCCCCAGAGGGGCATCAGCCGTCCCTGCCGTTAGCACCTCTCCAGGCACAGCCCCCTCTGCTCTTCCCTCCCCATGCTGGGGCTTCATCTCTGCCCCCACCCTGCCCAATTCCTCTGCCCCCCAGCCTTCAGCACAGCCACTCTACCCGCCCCCATTGACAGAGCCGACATCTGGCCCAGCCAGGTGCTGTCCTCCTCCTTCCCCTCCTCGCCAGCTTGGGGTCACCCCTAGCAGGCTCCTGCCCCTGTCCTGCAGGTCTGCTGAAGTGTTTGGGGAGGAGGCCTCCGGCTGCTGACAGTCGCCCTCCGATCTCATGGAAATTAACATACACACACCCCTGCCCCACGGCTGCATTCCTGGGCTCTCCCGTGTGGGCACGTGCACATTTGATTTAATCCCTTCGCCCACTCACAAGAGTTCAGTCATTGCTCATAAGCACAGAACCACTGCTGGCCTGGCCCAGCGCTAACCGGGGGTGGGGCTGGAGACTTCCCATCCACCCCAGATAAACAGAACCCGAATTAGCAGGTAGAAACACCCCCATCCCCTTTCAAAGTCAGCTGTCCATTCGCCACTAGGGATAGGAGAGTCCCGGCCCCTCCAGCTCTGCAGGGTCCTGGGCCCTGAGCTTCGAGCCCATGGTGAACGCAATCTGTGCGGACACAGGGGGGTCTGGCTCGAGCCAGGACTTACACTGCTGCGTAGACAGACCCTCAGCCCCAACTCCCCGTGGGGCTCCAGCCCCCCACCTGTGATGATGGTCCTGATGAGGCGCCCTTCATCCTCTGCTTTGCACCCCAGCATGCCCCCGAATGCCCCAGCTGGGCATGGGACATCGAGGGGCCTTTCCATCTCTTCCACCTTCACCTTCTGCTCCAGCAACCGGGCCTCTCCGCTTGCTGCGCAGGGGAAGGAGCAAGAACATTAGAGTCTATTAGAGAAATTGAATCTATTTCCCTATGTTAAGTTCTCCTCACACCTTCTATGGGCCATCTTAATTATCACTTCAAAAAGTTTTTTTTCCTCCTGCTGATGATAGCTCATCTCAATTGATTAGACTCTTCCTGTTGGTATGCGTACTTCCACCTTTTCATGTTCTCTGTATGTATAAATATCCCCTGTCTGTGTTCCATTCTACGCATCCGAAGAAGTGAGCTGCAGCTCACGAAAGCTCATGCTACAATAAATTTGGTAGCCTTTAAGGTGCCACAAGTTCTCCTGTTCTTTTTGCAGATACAGACTAACACAGCTGCTACTCTGAAACCTGTCATTAGAGTCAGAGCATCCGCTTGGATCCGGGGCCATGTAACCTGACTCCTGAGTGGGGCAGGGACTGGGGGTCCCACCTCTGCCCGGGGAACTCCTGCCAGGAGAGCTGGGCCCCAGGCAGAGGGATATTCAGAGCTAGAGGTTGCTTGGGCTGAGAGCGAACCGGATGGTGCTGCCAGGCAGCCTTGTAAGCTGCTGTTGGCAAATAACCCTTCACTTGCTCGCCTCTTAATCTGTGAATGTCCAGTACCCCATGGCACCCACCTAGAGTGACCCGATGTCCCAATATTACAGGGACAGTTCTGATTTTGGGGTCTTTCTTACATAGGCTCCTATTACCCCCCAACCTCGTCCTGACTTTTCATGTTTGCTGTCTGGTCACTCTCCACCCACCAGTTTTAATCAGCTGCCTACAAACCCAGCCAGCATCTCCCTTCCATCAAACTGCTGCCAAGAGCATCCCCACTTCTGCAAAGCTCCCTGCTTGGCCAGTACCCTAGTAGGGTACCCTTGCTGCTCTGTACCCCACAAGAGCGAAGGGGACACTGAATCAGAGCAGTCTGACTCTGCCATTCACCAGGCATTGCTAGCACTGCTCTGGGGTTGGCAGCTGTGATGGGGGGTCCTGTGCGCTCAGTGTGGGGCTTTCGGGGAGCACATCCCAAAACATGGAGGTTTACAGAAGGGCCGTGTGGGAGCTTTGCTATTAGCAGACAACACGAGACACAAGGCGAGCTGTCATAAACAGTTAGTTAAGGGTTAAGGTTTTTTTCTACCTGTAAAGGGTTAACAAGCAGTACCTGTGAACACCTGACCAGAGGACCAATCAGGGACAAGAGATTTTCAAATCCCTGTGGAGGGAAGTTTTTTTTCTGCTCTTTGTTTTTTAGTGAGTCTCTCTTGGGAGTTAAGGGAGTCCAGACATCTTAATCAAGTCCTCCCAGGTTTCTGCAATAAATTCTTCTGTTCAAGCTAGTGAGTATTAGCAAGGAACTAATATTCTTATACTTTTATTTCTGTATTTGCAATTCTGTGTTTTGCTATAGAATTTCTTTAATTCTCTACTGTTATTGCTTTTACTGAGAAAGAAGAGAGGGGGAATTCGCTCCAAAGATTGATAAATTTAGACCCTGTGTATTGTTCCATCCTGGGGTTACGGAGATCGGTTATTTTTTTATTCTTTAATAAATCTTTTCTGTTAGGACTTGGTTGATCTTTCCTTGGGTAAATTCTCAGGGAAAGGGGAGGAGGACGGCATCCCTCTGTAGTTGGATCCCGGTATCTCTCCTAGGAAAAGGGAGGGGGGAGGAAGCAGGGGGGAAATGGTTTACTTCTCCTAGGTGTAAGAACTCCATGGATTTGGGGCTCTTGGGATCCCCAAGGATTTTGGGGAAGGACTGTGTCCCAATACACGTACATTATTGGGTGGTGGCAGCTTTTACCAGATCTAAACTAGGATTTTAGTTTAGGGGAGTCCATGCAGGTCCCCATTTTGGAACCCAACAGCTTCAAGTGGGGGTGAGACCTATGACATGGTTGGCAGCGGTGACGAACCTGAGAGCCATACAGAGGCCAGGCTTTTCTACCAAAGGGGGTTTAAAGCAGTTTTTCAGGGTTAGAAGGAATTTTCAGCTACGTTGGCTGGAGGGAATGAGGGTTTTCTGGCAAGGCTTTGTTACAGGAGACCCCATACTGAGAGCTACTTAGCAAGGGCGAGAGACACTGGTTAAACCAGTTTGTCTTGCTCTTGGGTGGAGGGGGAAAAAAAATTTTCTTTTTCTTTCTCGGTCAAAAGCACAGTCAGTGGCTGTGAACAGTCACTCCCGCAGAACAATTTGCAAAACAATACATTTGATTTCTCTTTGTTTAGTCGATGATAGACAGGGTTAGGAACGGAAACAAGCCACACAGAAAATTCCCTGACTGCAGAGGGGTGTGGCCAGCACCAGAAGGCACAAACATGAGTGGCAATGATACAGTTGACAAACTGGAACTGGCTAGGTTGCAAATAGACCTAGTTAAGGCAGAAAAGGAGAGAGAGGAAGCTACCCACAAGAGACAGATGGAAGCCAAAGAGGCGGACCAACTAGCCAAAGAGGCTGAGCACAGGAGACAAATGGAGTTAGACAAAGACCTGGAAATAGCAAGGGCTACTCCACCTGTTCCAGCCCAACCCAACAACCCTCCTCCAGCCACTGTTCCCCATCCCAAGAAATTTCCCACCTACAGGACAGGTGATGACGTTGAGGCCTTCTTGGAAAACTTTGAAAGGGCCTGCATTGGGTACAGCATCCCTGAAAACCAGTACATGGTAGAGCTGAGGTCACAGCTCTGCGGAGACTTGTCAGAGGTGGCAGCTGAAATGCCTAAGGACAAAATGAACGACTATAACCTGTTCCTAACCAAGGCTAGATACAGAATGGGCATAACCCCTGATCACGCCCGTCAGCGTTTCAGAGCCCAAAAATGGAAACCAGAGGTGTCATTTCCAAAACACGCCTACTATCTTGAAAAGCAGTATTTTTCCTGGTTGTCAGGAGCCAATGTTAACACCATGGACGAACTAAACCTCCTGATACTGATGGAGCAATTCCTGGATGGTGTTCCTGAGAACATTAGACGCTACATACAAGATGGAAAACCAAAAACTCACTGAGGCAGGGGAGATTGGACCCAAATGGATGGCAGTGGCAGAAACCACGACAGCTACTGTCAAGGGGAGCGAATCCCACAGGGTACACACCGACACTAAACCCTACCATCGAGGGCCAATCAAGCCCACACCCACAACCCAAGGACAACCGCAAACTACCTATTCTTCTACCTCACCAGTCTCCAGTAATCCACCTCGGACCAGTGACCCGTCAGCTGGGCGATGTTTTAAATGTAATGAACTGGGACATAAAGGCCAAATGCCCCAAGAACCCAAATCGAGTACAGTCCATTACCCCAGCATCCCACCAAGGATCCCTAGGCCCAGATCTCTCTCAAATACCCCCGAACCGCAGGGAAACCTTGAGAGTGGGCGGGAAGAAGATTACTGCGTGGAGAGACCGCAGCGAGCGTGTCAGTTATCCACCAGTCCTTAGTGGACCCGAAATTCATCAACCCAGAGGTCAAAATCACAATTTCTCCATTCATGTCAAAATCTGTAACCTTACCTACAGCTGAATTGCCTGTCCAGTACAAGGGCTGGTCAGGACAGTGGACTTTTGCTGTCTATGACAATTATTCCATCCCCATGCTACTGGGGGAAGACTTGGCCAACCATGTGCAGCTGGCCAAGAGGCGGGGAGTGGTCACCCGCAGCCAGGCCAAACAAGCTTCCACTCCCATCCCTGTTCCAGAGCCATCCACCAGGACCCCGTCTGTGTTACCAGAGACCCAGACAGAAGTGGTGGAACCGGATCCCATGCCAACAACTACAGCGGCAATAGTACATCCAGTCCCAGGACCGGAACTGGAAGAGCAACCAGCGGCAGAACCAGCGCCAGCACTGACGCCAGCGCCACAGGGCGCCAGCAGGCCTGAACTGGCAGAAGCAGCAGACAACTCTACCCAAGAGGCTCAGCCAGAGCCTGAAATATCACCTAGTGCACCAGCGGAGAGCGGTTCACAGTCAACGGAAACATCCTCATCACCTACATCGCTTCCAGAGGGACCCAGCCCAAGTCCACAGTCTACGGAGGAACTGGTGTCTCCAGCCTCAAAGGAACAGTTCCAGACTGAGCAGGAAGCAGATGACAGCCTTAAAAAAGCTTGGGCGGCAGCATGGAGCAACCCACCGCCTCTCAGCTCTTCTAACCGATCCCGGTTTGTTGTAGAACAAGGACTTTTATATAAGGAGCTTCTTTCTGGTGGACACCAGGAAGGCTGGCATCCTCAAAAACGGTTGGTAGTTCCAACTAAGTACCGGGAAAAGCTCTTAAGCTTAGCCCATGATCATCCCAGTGGCCATTCTGGGGTAAACAGAAGCAAAGACAGGTTGGGAAAGTCCCTCGACTGGGAGGGGATGGGCAAGGTGGTTGCCAATTATGTCTGGTCTTGTGAGGTATGCCAAAAGGTAGGAAAACCCCAAGACCAGGTCAAGGCCCCTCTCCAACCACTTCCCATAATTGAGGTCCCATTTCAGTGAGTGAGTAGCTGTGGATATTATGGGTCCTTTCCCAAAGAAGACCCCCAGAGGAAAGCAGTACATACTGACTTTTGTGGACTTTGCTACCAGATGTCCGGAAGCAGTAGCTCTAGGCAACACCAGAGCTAAAACTGTGTGCCAGGCCTTAACTGACATTTTTACCAGGGTAGGTTGGCCCTCCGACATTCTTACAGATTCGGGAACAAATTTCCTGTCAGGGACCATGAAAGACCTGTGGGAAGCTCACGGGGTGCATCACTTGGTTGCCACCCCGTATCACCACCAAACTAATGGCCTGGTGGAGAGGTTTAATGGAACTTTGGGAGCCATGATCCGTAAATTCGTGAATGAACACTCCAATAATTGGGATCTAGTGTTGCAGCAGTTGCTGTTTGCCTACAGGGCTGTACCACATCCCAGTTTAGGATTCTCACCATTCGAGCTTGTGTATGGCCATGAGGTTAAGGGGCCATTACAGTTGGTAAAGCAACAATGGGAGGGGTTTACGCCTTCTCCAGGAACTAACATTCTGGACTTTGTAAGCAACCTACAAAACACCCTCCGACACTCTTGGGCCCTCGCTAAAGAGAACCTAAAGGATGCTCAAGCGGAGCAAAAGGTCTGGTATGATAGACATACCAGAGAGCGTTCCTTCAAGGTAGGAGACCAGGTCATGGTCTTGAAGGCGCAACAGGCCCATAAGATGGAAGCGTCCTGGGAAGGACCATTCATGGTCCAGGAGCGCCTGGGAGCTGTTAACTACTTCATAGCATTTCCTAATTCCTCTCTAAAGCCTAAAGTGTACCATGTTAACTCTCTAAAGCCCTTTTACCCCAGAGAATTACAGGTCTATCAGTTTACAGCCCAGAGAGGAGATGACGCTGAGTGGCCTGAAGGTGTCTACTACGAAGGAAAAAGAAATGGCGGTGTGGAAGAGATGACCCTCTCCACAAACCTAGAATGTCTACAGCGGCAACAAATCAAGGAGCTGTGCACTCACTTCGGCCCTTTGTTCTTAGCCAACCCAGGACGGACTGAGCAAACATACCACACCATTGACACAGGTAATGCTCACCCGATTAGAACCCAACCCTACCGGGTGTCACCTCATGCCCAAAGTTGCTATTAAACGGGAGATTGAAAACATGCTGGAGATGGGTATCATCCGCCCCTCTACCAGTGCATGGGCATCTCCAGTGGTTCTAGTTCCCAAACCAGATGGGGAAATACGCTTTTGCGTGGACTACCGAAAGCTTAATGCGGTAACCCGCCCTGACAACTACCCAATGCCACGCACCAATAAGCTATTGGAGAAACTGGGACATGCCCAATTCATCTCTACATTAGATTTAACCAAGGGGTACTGGCAAGTACCACTAGATGAACCCGCCAAAGAAAAATCTGCCTTCATCATCCATACAGGGGTGTATGAATTTAATGTGCTTCCGTTCGGACTGCGGAATGCACCTGCCACCTTCCAAAGGCTGGTAGATGGTCTACTAGCAGGATTGGGAGAATGTGCAGTTGCATACCTCGATGTGGCCATTTTTTCTGATTCATGGCCCGAACACCTAGAACATCTGGAAACGGTCTCTGAGAGCATCAGGCAGGCAGGACTAACTGTTAAGGCCAAAAAGTGACAAATAAGCCAAAACAGAGTGACTTACCTAGGGCACCAGGTGGGTCGAGGAACCATAAACCCCCTACAGGCCAAGGTGGAGGCTATCCAACAGTGGCCTGTCCCATGGTCAAAGAAACAGGTCCAATCCTTCTTAGGCTTGGCCGGATATTACAGGCGATTTGTACCACACTACAGTCAAATCGCTGCCCCACTAACTGATCTGACCAGGAAAACACAGCCAAATGCAGTTAAGTGGACTGAGGAGTGTCAGAAAGCCTTTACCCAGCTTAAGGCGACGCTCATGTCTGACCCTGTGTTAAGGGCCCCGGACTTTGACAAACCCTTCCTAGTAACCACCGATGCATCTGAACGTGGGGTAGGAGCAGTTCTAATGCAGGAAGGACCGGATCACAACTTCCATCCTGTCGTGTTTCTCAGCAAGAAACTGTCTGAGAGGGAAAGCCACTGGTCCATCAGTGAGAAAGAATGTTACGCCATTGTGTATGCCCTGGAAAAGCTACACCCATACATTTGGGGACGGCGGTTCCAGCTACAAACTGACCATGCTGCGCTAGAGTGGCTTCATACTAACAAGGGAAACAACAAAAAACTTCTCCGATGGAGTTTAGCTCTCCAAGACTTTGATTTTGAAATTCAACACATTTCAGGAGCTTCCAACAAAGTTGCTGATGCACTCTCTCGTGAAAGTTTCCCAGAATCAAGTGGTTAAAAAGTGTTCTTGACATGTTTACATGCTTAGTAGTATATGTAATACTGCATGTTAAGCCTTTACTTATTAATCTGTTTATTTTACAGTTCTAGGAGGAAATCACCACCAGTGGTTCCCATTGTTGGCGATTTGGGGGGCGTGTCATAAACAGTTAAGGGTTAAGGTTTTTTTCT
The DNA here is from genome assembly GCF_016161935.1 of Mauremys reevesii. Taxonomy (NCBI): domain Eukaryota; kingdom Metazoa; phylum Chordata; order Testudines; family Geoemydidae; genus Mauremys; species Mauremys reevesii. Next base: position 12,155,253 of record NC_052648.1, on the reverse strand, counting down.
ACCTGTAAAGGGTTAACAAGCAGTACCTGTGAACACCTGACCAGAGGACCAATCAGGGACAAGATATTTTCAAATCCCTGTGGAGGGAAGTTTTTTTTTCTGCTCTTTGTTTTTTAGCGAGTCTCTCTTGGGAGTTAAGGGAGTCCAGACATCTTAATCAAGTCCTCCCAGGTTTCTGCAATAAATTCTTCTATTCAAGCTAGTGAGTATTAGCAAGGAACTAGTATTCTTATACTTTTATTTCTGTATTTGCAATTCTGTGTTTTGCTATAGAATTTCTTTAATTCTCTACTGTTATTGCTTTTACTGAGAAAGAAGGGAGGGGGGATTCTCTCCAAAGATTGATAAATTTAGACCCTGTGTATTGTTCCATCTTGGGGTTACGGAGATAGGGTTTTTTTATTCTTTAATAAATCTTTTCTGTTAGGACTTGGTTGATCTTTCCTTGGGTGAATTCTCAGGGGAAGGGGAGGAGGGAGGCATCCCTCTGTAGTTGAATCCCGGTATCTCTCCTAGGAAAAGGGGAGGAAGCAGGGGGGGAATGGTTTACTTCTCCTAGGTGTAAGAACTCCATGGATTTGGGGCTCTTGGGATCCCCAAGGATTTTGAGGAAGGATTGTGTCCCAATACACGTACATTATTGGGTGGTGGCAGCTTTTACCAGATCTAAACTAGAATTCTAGTTTAGAGGAGTCCATGCAGGTCCCCATTTTGGAACCGAACAGCTCCAAGTGGGGGAGAGACCTATGACACGAGCCCAGAACAGCGGTTAAGAAAAGCCACTTTGATTGGTCATCTGTCAGCGAGAGGCTCATTTCTGCTTCCCGGCTGCAAAGCAGCTCTCGTGCAGACGGGTAGCGATGCCCCGTGGCAGGTAAGGGGGGCGTTGAAGGAAAAGCAGAAACACTGGCATTAACAGAGCTCATGGTGCACACATGGTCGCCTCTGCCCTGCTGCCTAGCGGGTCTCACTGGGCAGCTGGGGGAGCAGGGGCCCATCCCCTCTAGCTCAGGCCTCGGCAGTGCCATCCCCAGGCCCAGGACCCCTCGTCCTCTGAGCTAGCGCTCAGGCCCATCCCACCAGCCCCCACTGCTCCTGCAGTGAGGAGGCAGAGCCGTGTTTCTGCTTGAAGCTGCTGCGTCCAGGCTGGGGGATGCGGTCGGGAGCAGAACCCCGCTTTAGGCCGGCCACAAAGGACATTCGCCCCCCAGCCGGACCAGTCACAGGAGGCACCTGCCTGTGAGATCCTGGATTTGCTTCATGGAGGTTTTCAGCTGCTTCTGAAGCTTGAGCATGTTCTTCTCCTGCCTCTCCAGCTGCCCCTCCAGATCCTGGGGAGCACACGGGGAAAGGATGCAATGCGCCCTTGAAGAGCCAGCATGGGGAGGCGGGGGGGGCGCTGCACCAGGGCGTTTACCCAGCATGCTGAGCAGCGATCAGCCTTCTCACAGCACCAGCCCCAGCCTGGCCACGTAGCAAGTCTTGAACTGCAAGCTCAGCCATGCAATGCTCCCACCAACCCCCCTCCCGCCATCCCAACAGGCTCACTCCCGCTTTACCAGGTTCTCTCTCTTCAGCTGGACGATCTGGTGCTGGAGCCCGCCTTCCTCCTGCTGCCGTTGCAGGTCCTGGATCAGGCTCTGCTGCTGCTTGCTCAGCTGCTTCAGGGAGCAGACGTCCAGGCGGAGACCTTCCAGCTCCTGCTCGTGCTGCTGCTGCTGCTCCTGCAGCTGGCTCTCGAGTAGCCTGCAAGGAAGGGCAATAACTCAGAGGTGCGAGCGATTGGCTCACCAGGCAGGAGGCTGGCAAGGCCTCACAACTCTATGCCCCTCCGTGGGTGAGACAGGCAAGCTTCCCCCATTTTACAGCTAGGGAAACTGAGGCAGGGGTTGCTTAAGTCCAAGGCCGAGATTGGAACAGAACCCAGAAGACTTGACGCTGGAATTTTTTGAAGTCTCCACACGCTGAATCACGCACTTCCCATTGTCAGGGCTCTGACCTGGCTCTTGCCACCCAAACCCCATCTCGCCTCTCCACCACAAATGCATCCCTGCAACCTCAGACAGCCTGCTGCCCCCCCCAGGGCCAGTGCCGCTGGAGGGTGGCAGGGCCACCCGAGGGGGGAGAGACAGTTTTCCCCGGGCCCCGCAGGGCCCCCCACGAGGACAGAGCATTCCATAGTATTGCAACTTGTTCCATGGAAGGGGCCCTGAAATAGCTTTGCCCCAGGCCCCCCGAATCCTCTGGGCGGCGCTGGAGGCCAGGCCCCCGGGGGGGGGGGGTTTAAAGCAGCCACAGCAGCATTATGGGAAACCCAGACATGGCTGAGACACCGAGTAAACAGACTCACTTATTGGAGACCCGGACAGCATCATACGCATATTTCAAATCTTCCTCCATCATGGAGTCTTCCTCCACCATCTTCTCCGGGCTCCTGTTCAACCCCAGGATCTCCGCAAGGTTCTGCTGGGGAGGAGGAGACTGAACTGGGCCATTCAGGCAGCCGGCCCCTCCCCACCCCCACCGGCAGCCGGCCCCTCCCCACCCCCACCGGCAGCGAGGGACATGATGGGTGAGACTCTCACCCTGCGCTTGAAGATCTCAAAGGGCTTCCTCTCGTGAGCCAGCTGGGCCCTGGCCCTGCGCAGCTCCTCGCGGGTCCTGGCCAGGTCCTCCGTGACCACGTTGAGCTGCCCCAGGAGGAGGAGATAAGCCTTCTCATAGGGGTCCTGCCCATCGGCGCCGTTCAGCGAGGAGGAAGGGCTGTCGGATCTGAGCCTCCTCCACTCGTGTCTCTGCCTCCAGCGGCCCCTCTCATGGTCCAGGGACTGAGATGGGGACTGTGGGTGGAGAAGGAGGCCAGGAGATGCATTCAAGCACCATCCCTGGTGTGTCGGACGCTGGACACCGAGCCCCACTCGGACTGGGCCACCTGGCTGCACTGGGCAGGCGGTGCCTGATGCCAAGCTCTGCACTAACTCCCCATGAACGCCCCAACCCACCAGAGGTGAAAGTAAGCCGGGACGGGACGGTACGGTACAGTGTACCGGCAAGAGTCAGTATGCCGTGTCGGACTGGACCGGCTTCCGCGGCGGTGATTTAAAGGGCCCAGGGCTCCCGCTGCGGAGAGCCCCGGGCCCTTTAAAACCCCACCCGAGCCCGGCTGCCGGAGCTCTGCGGCGGCTGGAGCCCCAGGCCCTTTAATTCACCCCTGAGCCCCTAGCCACCTCTGCAGCTGGTAGCTCCAGGGTGATTTAAGGCCTTTAAAATTTTGAAAGGCTCCGCCTCTTCTGGTTGAGGCCACGCCCCCGCTCCCTCCAGGAGTGAGGGGAAAGGGCACCCCTGGCATCTGACCTCAGTGGCAGCCATGGGATGGCAGGACAGGTCGGCCTGGTTGGCCCAGTCGCGCACACAGGAACGCTGCCGGGAGGCAGCACGGGGAGGGGACGCCAGGGTTTACTCCTGGCTCTGACACCAAGCTGTGAGCTCGGGCAGCTTCCCCAGCTGAGCCCTCACACGGGAGGGGAGGTTTGTGACACAGGAAGCGCACGGAGCCCTGTGCGACACGTGCCAGTCAAAGGCCACGTCTTCGCAGGCACTAACTGGGCTGAACCAACAAGATCACCAGCGCAGCCCACCCAGTCAGAAGGGCCTTGCTACGATTCCCGGCCCGAGTCGGATGCCAATGGGACTGGCAGCTCAGTGCCGCTGCCAGCGCCGAGGGGCAAAGGGCTGGAGGGCAGGCTTGGCTCGGGGACTTCCTCCGCCCCCTGCCTGTGCCCAGCCCAGGGCAACGCAAACCACAACACAGCTTGTTCCAGAGCCCAGACACTCGGCTTCCCGCCTGCAGTCAGGGCAGCAGAGCCACGCACCAAAGCCAACTGGGTGATGTGAAAGTGTCTCACCTCGCTCTGCGGGTCGGCATCATCCCGGGACGGGGCCGTCGACAGAGACGATGGGTAGCTGCATTCGGAGTCCAGGATGCTGTCAGATGAAGGGGACCTCTGGAGGCTGGGGGTTCGCTGGAGCGGGGAGGAAAGGTACAAGGGTGCGTTATACAGCGGCTGAAGCTCCAGTCCTTGTTACGGGGCGGGGGGCTAGGGCATGGGGAGAACTCGGCAGGGAGACAGCTCGGACCTTTACGTGGGCCCGTGCTACCGCTCCCTGCCCAGTGGTGACAGATACGGGGCAGGGTGCCTCTGTCCTCCAGGGGATGTGCTGCCCGCCAGGGCGTCCCGCCATGGGAACCAGAGAGACGTTCCCCTCTGATCTCCAGGGGAGCAGGGCAGAAGTGGATGGTGCAGCTGCGACATTAGCTTCGGGCTGGGACTTTCCCAGAGAGCTGAAGGTGTCACTGGGATTTGGGCTCCTCGCGGTTTCGAAAGCCCCAGCCAGCTTCGCGCCGATGGTGCAGCTGTTCTCAGCGGCAGGGCTCTGAACGCAGTGACCCTAGGGCCACCTCCACCCTGGGACCGAGTGGACACAGCACAGACCAGCAAGGCACCCGCCACCAGGCTTCCTGCCCACCTCCCCGGTCCTGCCCCCATGCGACAATCCTTCAGCAAGAGCTTTCCTCCATTTCGCGGCAGCCTGGCTCCCCGGGGTAGCTGGGATGTCCTGGGCTCAGGGCAGCCAGCACTGCTCACCTTGCGGAAGGCCACCTCATCCTGCAGGTTCTCGCAGCACTGCTCCAGGCGGGCGCACTCCTTCACCAGGTTCTGGTAGCGAGCCCTCTCCCCCTCCAGCTGGCACAGCAGCTCCTGGCTCTCTGCCGCCACGCGCCGGCGCAGCTGGTCTGCAGGGGGCGGGGAAGAGGAGAGCAGAGACGGTAACGTTTGCCTGCAGGCCTGGACCCGAGTGTGACAGGCTCTGCTCTCTGCCCACCCTGTGCAGGAGCCCAGGCACCAGCGCCAGGGGAGGAACGTCGACGGGGCTGCCGAGCTCCAATGCTGCGCCGCCCCTGGAAAACATCTCCGGCGTGGAGCCGAGCAGGAGAGAGCCGGGAACTTAGCGGCATGGCCAGCGGGCCCATGGATTCAGCCGCCAGGGCGGGCAGGCTCAGGCCACGCGAGACCTCACCTCTGGGACGAGGCTGGGCACAGAGCTAGGGCAGTGATCCGCAGGAGCTGTCTCAGTAACCAGCCCACCTAGGTTTGGGCCACAGTCTCGTCTTGGCAGCATCACCCTGCCCACAGAGCTGGGCCGCCCGGGTGAGCACAGCCAGAGCCACCCGCTGGGCTTCCCTAGAATCCAGCCCCCAGCTGATTGCACCCAGCACAGCAGGAAAGGGGCTGGGGGGGCGTTTTACCTTCCAGCTCCTGCGACTGCTCCATGATCCGCTGGTTGAGAGCGTCCTTCTCTTCCTTCAGATTGGATTTCATGGCTTCCAGCTCAGTCAGGCGCTGGCGGGAGAGAGAGAGAGCGCGCGCTGGGTGGTGGGGGCAGACCCTGACAACAGTCCAGAGCTATGGGGTGAGAGGACCTGCTCTGGGGGTCAGAGGCCAGGCAGGCTCTTTCACATGGGGCCCATCACAGGCTGCAGGGCTCTACCCCACCAGCCAGGGCGCCCGGAGAATAGCCAGGCCCCTGCATGGGAGATTTATTGACAGTTTTACTTTTGATGGGCAGCATCAAGGATTTAAGTGTTTGCTTCAATTTTTTATTCAAATTTTCAGTTGTGGGAACTTTGGTGGCAGGAAGGGGATCAGACAAGGTGGAGACTCCGAGAGTTAAAGCTTTACAACTTAAACCCAATCAACTTCTTACGTCAGATATACAGAATAATCCGGGTTTGCTTTCAGAAGGTTAATGTCAAGCAGGGTTTCTGGCTGTCTAGGTTTTGAATATCGATGGACGTATTTGACCGTTTGTGCGTACAGGGATATTTATGGTGGTCAATATTTATCGATAAAAAAATTGACTCCTGCCAAGTCTATATACAGACTAGCTTGTCAAGTCACCAGAGACTTTGCAACACACTAGCAAGGAGCACGCTTGCATCACCTCCCCCTCTCACGGCTGAGCCAGAGAGGATAACCAGCCTACTACTGCTGCCAGCTATTGGAGCTGCCCCATATGCTCAGTGCTGGGTTTGAGTCACACCCGTTAACCACTGGGGTGGGGATCGTTGCTCTTTGGGACCACGTCTAAGGAAGGGACGTTTAACTCCCCTCAGTGTTATCGCTGGCTGCCGGCTAGCCGGACAATCAAGAGTCACCCCTGCCTGTGCCCTGCACCTGTTTCAGCTCCTCCATCTCCTGGCCCAGCCGGCCTTCCGAGCTGCTCTTCTCCGACTCCACGCGCTGCAGCTGCTCCTGCAGCTCCCGGATGCGCTTCTCCTGCGCCTTGTCCTCACGCAGCGCCCGCAGCTCACTGCGCAGCCGCTCCACCTCCTCGCTGTGGGAGGCTCTCAGTGCCGACAGCTGCTCCGAGAGGCTCCGGTTCTCCCTGGCCTGTGGGAGAGGCAGCAGTCAAGAGCCGGTTCAGGCCTGCAGGGTCCCAGGGGAGGAACTGGGTGATTCCTATCTGAGCACTCAACAGCGGGGAACCAGGAGGGGGGAAATCCAGAGAAGCTGCCACGGCCTCATCCCCCACAAAGCCAAACAGCTCCCTGGAAGTGAGGTGCTATCCAGTGCCTCCCCCAACCCGGGCAGGGTCAGCCCCAGGACACTGCTGGGGAAACTGAGGCATGGGAGGAGGAATGACTTCCCCAAGGCCCATCACTTCAGTGTCAGGGCTGAGAACGGAACCCAGAAGTCCTGACTCCCAGTTTCCTGCTTTACCAGCCCTGGTGTCGGTCTTTCCTATGCTAGGGCCGGGCCGGGCGTACCTGCTCCTTGGCATCGGGCCACCTGCTATTCCCAGGCTCTGCACATCTCAGAGGAACCATGAACCCCCCTGGGGCCAGCCTGTGTCAGAGATCCTGGGCCCTGCCCTGCCCCACCCCGGATGTGTTTGGCCCAAGAGTGCGCTGGCTTTTCCCCCAAGTCTCCTTTGCCCCCACACCAGCTTTCCAGGCCGCCCCATCCACCCCAGGGCAGCGAGATGGGGTCTGCCCACATAGGCCAGAGACCGTCAGGGACGCAGGTTCGATTTCCCCAGCAGAGAGCAACCCGCGAGACACGGGAGGCAGACAGATGGCGGTGCCAACTGGTAAATATTCAGCGGCAGAGCACGGCCTGCTGGGCACGAGCAGAGCCAGAGACGCTGCCGGGCGGGGGAGAGGGCGGACACGAGGCACCGTGAGGAAGTTACACGAGCGGCATCCGCTGGGTCACGCGGGAGAGGGGTGGGGAGAAGAAAAGGTTCGAAGGCTGCCGGGGCCTGAGCACGTGGTGCCCTCTAGAGCCACTCCGTCCCCGAGGCGCCCCGTGAAATACCCGAGGAGACCAGAGCAGGGAAAGCCGCTGCCGCTTGCAGCCTTCCTCCAGCCCTACCAAGCCAGCTGCTCCACCTGCACTGCCTCACTCCCCACACCTTCGCTTTCCCCTACCCGCCAGAGGGAGTTAGGGGGATTCAGAACTAGAAATCTGCCCTGAGCCAAGAGGTCCAGGATCCTGCTCTGCCAGGAGAGCCCGATCCATGTCTTCCTGCCGGGCCCTGGAGTCAGGTACTGCTGGGCCGGAAAAGAACCAAAGTCTGGCTGCACTAATGGACAGTGCTTCCCAGGAGAAGGGTAGAGAGGCGTTTCCCCCAGGCACCTTTTCTCAGCACAGAGTGATCGGAGATTGTACGGTATCATTAAGGGAGTGAAATGCAGCCACCTCTGGAGTGGAGCATGGCTGCTGCTTAACAACTCACAGGAACACAGAAGAGGAGGAGACGATCCAACGTAGACTGCTAAGGGAACTTAACAAGGCAGAATGCAGCTCCCCAGGACTCTCCCAGACATGCCCATGAGCAGTCAGCACCTTGGCTTTAAGGCTCATCCCAGCGCTAGAGGCCCAGGAATCCCCCTGTAGCTCTGGGGCAGCAGGAGGAGCCGACCCACCCACCTGCTCATCCACTTTGCACTGCAGCTGCATCACTTTGATCTCCATGCCTTTGTTGAGCTGTTTGTAGTGCTCCACCGACTTGGCCTCGATCCGGAGCCGCCTCAGCTCCCTGCGAGCCCGCATGCGCCGGTAGCAGCACTGCAGATAGACCACCGCCCTGCGCACCCGAAGGTACTTGGTGCGAGCCAGCCAGCCCCTCGCCGCGCTCTGGATCACCACAGCTTTCTGGCTTGCCACCATCTGGGCAGAGAGCAGACAGAGCAGCCAAGGTTTAGGGCAGAAACTCGGCCAGAGCACCAGGTGCCGGCAGCTACGCCCTCGCACAAACAGCGGCCACAAGAGATCCAAGAACACACGAATTAGGGACAACGCTGCACCCCCTGCCTGATGCTGGTGAGACTAGGAGCCCTGCTTCACGGCAGAGGGTTTACCCACGTGGTCTTACTGGAATGAGACACTGGGTGGCCCCCGAAGAGCATTTAGGAGCAGATGAGAGGACGTTGTTGCAACTGTTCTAACCTGCACCTGAGCCCGGGGGGCAGGGGGGAGAAGGGTTGCTGGAGACTGGTACAGGAATAATTATTCCTAGTGTGGGGGTATTTGGTGGTTCTACTCCAAGGCAGTTCCAGACCCACCCACCCCCACACCTGGGATCAGATCCAAGCCTGGACTCCAGGACAATTCCCACCCCACCTCCTTCGCCCCCCAGCTCGAGTTGGTTCTGTGGGTTTCTGCCCCTCCACTTGGCAGCCTCGAGGGCTGCAGGCAGCCTGCCGGCCTCCGAGGACACCCAGGAGATAGTCAGTGCCTATGCCTGGCCTAACTGTGGGTGCTCCAGCCCCAGAGCACCCACCAAAAATAGAGAGTGCTCAGCACCCACCAATCAGCTGTTTGGCAGTGGGCAGGAGGCACTTGTGGGGGTGGAGCAGGGGTGGGATGAGGGAGGGTCACACGGGGAGGGGAGGGGGCGCCTTGGACAAGAGGTGGGGTGGGGCCACTGGGTGGAGCACCCAGCCGGACAAGTGAAAGTCGGCACCAGCGTGAAGTCAGGTGTGGCTCTAGGACTCTGCCTGCTCCCCGCAGAGGGGCTGTGGGCAGGTGTGGGGCATGGGCTGCTCCAGTGCGAGCCCCGCTGGGCACTGGACCCACATGAGCCAGCACAACGACAATGCAGATCCCCCGAGCTGAGGCGCACGCGCCGCCTTCGAGATCTGCTAGGAACCTGGTCACTCCTGAGGGTGGGGATGGGGCAGCTCCCAACAGACCCTGAACGGGCCACCAGGCGCCCCATACCCCAGGCGGGAGAGCGGTACCCCTGCCCGGGGAGTCACAGCACGACTTGCTCACACTGCCTGCAGTTGGGGGGGGCTGCCCACAGGTACCCCCCCACATGCTGCCAGGCAAGGCCCCACACTCCCTGCACATGCAGGACAAGGAGCTGAGCCAAACAGGTCACTGCTCTACCTGCAGCGAGAGGGGGATGCATCTCTGCTCTACAGGGGTACTAAGCAAGGGGGCTCCCTCCAGATCCCAGGATGTGCCTGCCAGCCCACCCCCCCCACCCACATTACCTGGGGCTCCTGTAACCCATCAGTACCCCCTTCCCCACGGGCTGCACCCCCTGGGAGCACACGCGGTATGTCCCCCTCTGAAGCTGCCGCCATGAGCGGATCCCCAACCCCACAGCTGTGGGCAGGGCTGGTACCTGGCGGTGCAGGCGCCTGGCGAACATGCCGCGGGCGAAGGCCTGGATGGTGACCGCTGCTGCCTGGGTGCGGAGGTACGAGCGCCTGGCCAGGGCCATCTTGAAGTTCTTCTGCAGGGTGAGAGCGGCGCTGCTCCTCCTCAGGTGCCTGGCGAGCCTGCCCGAAGGGCAACAGGCGTTGGGCGTGGGAAGCCAGAGCCCACTGGGGCAGAGCAGAACTTACACACACCCCCAGGGACAGAGCGACCCCCAGCAGCGCAGACCCCCACAGCAAAGACCCAGCACCAGGCCCTGAGGCCGACCCCCCACCTCTCTAGCTCAGAGCTAGGGCACTGCTCCATTCACTCCCAAATGAGACCCAATCGCAGCTGCTGTCTGGTACCAGCTTCTCCTGGCTCCCAGAGTAGGGACATGGGATTTTTACAGTAGCTTTGGAAATGCAGCCACCTCTGGGGTGGAGCATGGCTAGCTCCAGGTCCCTGCCTAGGCCTCCACCTGCGGTAGCTTCGGGGATGCTGTTTGCCAGCCAGACACTGCATCAGCAGCTCTTAGCTGCCCTGTTCCAGCGGCTGGGTACCGCAAAGGGCGAGGGTGCCCAGAGATGGGTCTCCAGGGGCCAGATGATGCCAAGGCAGAGCCACATGAATGCCTGGCTCAACCCGGCAGACGTGGCCAGCACCTCTCACCTCCGGGCCAGGAAGCCCCTGGAAAAGCGCTGGAGGCAGATGGCTGCAGCTCGCATACGCAAGAAGTGTCTCCTCCCCAACCAGCACCGAAGGCTCTTCTGAATGACGACACAGGCTGCTCTCAGCCTCCTGCCACGCAGCTCCTCCAGGAAGGCCACCTGGCCAGCACGGAAGAAGATCTTGCCCTTCCCGCACTGGTATTTGCCAGGGTCCTGTGGGAAGGGGATAGCAAGATCCAGGACCAGGCAAGTACAATGGGGTGGAGTGAACTCAGCCATGGGTGCTCCTTGCTGCAGGCCTGGACAGCAGCAGCACTGTGCGGGTCCTTCCTGGCGCCAGGGCCTGGCTGGACAGACCCTCCCGCCACAGCTGACAGGAGGGAGGCTGCAGCATCCAGAGCATCCCAGGGAGAGGGGGGTATTAACCCTTTAGACACCCAACGCCCCCTCCAACTGCAGCACTCCCAACGCCGAGCTGCACGCCGGGAGGTGTCACTGGGACACGGGTCCCCAGAGGATAAGCCGCCTGTTCAGGGTCGGACTGGCAGAGCTGGGGAACGAATCCTAGTGTTCCCCAGACAGTCTCTGGCCTGGGCAGAAAGGAAGCTGCAGCACTCAGAGACCGGGACGGGCCTTGGCCTGCCCAGAGAACGGGGACCCTCAACTCTGCCATGGGACCAGCCTAACGCCAGCTTAGCACAGTACAGTCAGCACCAGCCGGCAGGAGCTCCCCCGGCCTACACGGCCCACCCAGGGGCTCAGATGCCCAGGGCTGGTTAGAACCCCCCACCCCCCCCCGAGATTTCAGCCAAAATCCTCAATATTCCAGTTTGGAAAGGCTGCTGCAATGCCTCTTGGGAGTTGTAGTTCAGGGGCCTCTCGTGCCCTCTCTATGGCAGAGGCTCCCAAATGGTGCTCAATGCAGACCCCCTTCCAGATCTGCCAGCTGCCTGCGTCCCCACCCCCTTCTCATCATGGCTACTCTGTTCTTCGCACTGCCTGGCTTTAGCCATCGGCCCGGCTTCCACGGTTCCGTACAGATCTAGTTAGAGCATGAACAGGTACAACCCATAAACCCTAAGTTCTGAGCTCAGACAGGCCGCGCTGCACAGTGATTGGAGGGGAGGGGAGGGCTTCGTACAGCAGCGTCGCCCTGCATCTGTTCTCATCAGTACGGCTTGAAGGAAATGTACCGTATTTTATACAATAAATTCCCAGTTTTAAAGCTTCATCTGAGTAGCCTATTAGGAAAATGCAATAAATCAATCAATAAAATCCACCATTACATAATTTCTCCCATGTGCACCCCCAAGAGGGGCTTCGTGTACCCCCAGGGGCGCGTGTCCCGCAGTTTGGGAACCCCTGCTCTATGAGGCAGGCTCCATGGCCAGAGACTCTTAGGATGAGCTGCTCATCAGGAAGGCAGAGTGATGCATGGAGGAGAGGCAGCCTGGACCACACCTCCCCCCGGGCGATGCAGCACCATCTCCACGGGGAAGTTGGTGGGTTTTGGCTGAGTCGATGTTTCCAACAGGAGCAGGTTGTGTTGGGCACAGGGTTCTGGGCCAGGCCCCCTTTGCCAGTCTCTAGGACACCGTGGGAGCAGTGGGACACTGGGCAGGCTAGTCCCATTATCGAGAGGGGACAGATGACTGCAGCACCCGCAGGCAGTGATGCCTGGCCCCAGACACCCCCAAGCCTGAGGCTATGGCACAATCCAGATGGACTTGAACCACCCGTTTCCTGCAATAGTGACCTCACGGCTAGGAGGGAAGGGCCCCATCAAGGGCACGGAGAAGTGGGTGGTGTGGCAGGGAAGGCTGGGTGCAGCAGCAGCGAGGGCCTAGAATTTAATCCCCTGCTGCCCCATTCAGGGTCCTCTCCCCCGGCACGGCAACGTGCAGGGCTCTTACCTTCAGCAGCCTCTCGAGGACAAGCCGGCAGGTCTGCCTCTCATCACTGCCCATCAGCTCCTCTGGGCGCATCAGAGCCCTGTACCTGCTGAAGAACTCAACGTACGTCCACCTGCGGGGGGGGGTGGGGGGACAGAAGCCAGACCCAACGGGGCGAGTTAGCGAGCGCCAGGGACCCAAATGCTCCGGCAGAGAGGAGGGCAGGCAGGAAATGCCTGGGTTGGCCGTACCTGGATGGGTAGCCGGAGGCGCTGATCTGAATGGTTTCCAGGACCCCACAGGCTCTCAGCTGCTCGACTGCTCGCTTGGCATCAAACCTAGAGCAGAGAGTCAGAGTCTGTGTCAGCGCCCTCCGAGCGAGGGTTCCTTAGGGCTCGCGGTTCGGATCTGCCCTCCCACATCCTGGCTGGCACTGCTCTCGGCCCAAGCCTGGCCAGGCCACCTCCCTGCTGACTGATTGTACCACAATAGCATGCAGAGGCGCCCATGGGAATGAGGCTGCTGGTTTTGCAGCTCTCAGCCCTGCTGCGCAGCCGTTCCCAACAGCGAGGGAAGTCGCTCAGTTCTGCACTGGACCAAGGAGTTGGCCGGTTTTGCTACTGCAGAGCCAGCACCGCAGGGGACGGAACATGTTGCTGCTAGTTTCACAAGAGTTCCTTGGTGATGCAGGTCCCCCAGACAGCAGGTCTGGCCCGTCCAGCTGGAGTCTCTCCCGCCCCGGCCCCGGACCCATTGCAGAGCTGCCAGGCACTCACTCGAAGGGCCGCTTGCGGTCGTTGGGTTTGATGCAGCGCACGTAGTGGGGTGCGGTGCTGCTCAGGGTCTCCATGAGCTTGTGCAGCGACGCCTTGAACTGCGGGGGACAGAGTGAGGGGGCTTAGGTCTGGTGTGGATGCAGTGCCCCAGTGGGGAGCCAGGGCTTGGGAGCAGGCCCTGACCTTGTCCTCAGCCGAGTGAAGATGCTGCTAGACTCCCTGGGGAGGGATGGGGGGCCCACGAGCTGCATTTCCCCCGCCCTCTGTGGGCACAGGCAAGGGGCCTGGACACTGGGCGGGCAGCAGAGAGCACCAGGACCCACTGTCCTAAGCGGAAGGCTGGTCCATGGGAGAAGGGGAACCCCTGAGTGCAGCCCCTGGATACCCAGCTGCCTCTTTCCAGGCCACCTCCTCACCTGGCAGCACCATTCAGTGCTTCAGAGGCTGATAAGCCTCTGAGCGGCCTGGAACCAGAGTCCCCAGCCCACCCAGCCTGTGGGGCTGCAGCTCAGGCCTGCCCCAGCACACGGCAGTCTGGGAAGGTCTGTGCGCTTGGGCCCATCTCCCCCCACCACCCAGCGAAAGGGTTTGGAGCATCTCACTGACAGGGGCACAGAGCCCCGGTTTCCAGCTGTGCTGAGCACCGGCTGCCCCCGGAGGCCAGCAGGATTTGTAGGGGCTCAGCACTTCTAAGGCAGCCAGGCCGGTAAGGTCTCCTGGAGGCGGAGGAGGAATCTGTTCGGCACGTTGAGAAGCCAGGTGGGGTGTTCACAGGGGTGGATGCTCAGTGCAGCGTTAAAGGGGGTAGTGACGTGTGGGGGGGCTGAACCTCCCACCATGGGGAGGGCAGGCGGAACGGGCACAGGACATGCCAGCCCCGCCGGGTACCTGGGTGGAGATGGGTTTCCTGTGCTCCTTGTCTGTAGCTGGCAGAGACCTCCTGCCGGGGCGGACGGTCACCCTGGAGCCGTGCGACCTGCGGGAGGGCAGGGCGATGCTGCCGTCCCCCTCCTCCGGGAAGAGCTCGGCGAGCAGCGCAGACTGGGTGGGGAGACAGCAGCAGGATCAGAGCCAGCAACAGGCCAGGAGTGACACCTACTGGCCAGCAGGGGCAGGCAGTCGGCAACCCCGAGCCCTATCGCTACAAGGGGCTCCGTGGCCACAGCCCCCCGGAGCTGCAGTAGCACCGTGGGGAGCCACAGAGCCAGCTGCATGAGAACGGCAGGCCCTACGGTGGGGTGCAGCCCTCCCCGCAGCTGTGCCAGTGCCGCTCATGGGCAGCTGCTCCCTGCACCAGCTGGGGTGTCAGGCAGAGTCTGACCTGCCCAGGACCCTAGTGAGTCACAGGCAGCACGGATCCGAGCCTGGGGTCAGTACGGAGCCCGACACGAACCAGCCCATGGCCCCCCCAGCATAGGGAGCAGCTCATCCCCACTCCCAACAGGGCAAATAGCATCCACAGCCCCGAGTGAAGGGCCCAGGCTTCCGCCCATTGCAACGCACCAGGCGTCACCCCTAGGGCTGCCACCCCTCCACGTCACGTGATGAAACCTGCAGGAAAACGTCCAGCCAGAACTGGCAACCTGCAGGCTCCCCCACCAGCTAAGGGAGAGCGGCCTGCGTCTCCTACCCGCGGCACCACTTACCTTCTGCGGGGTCCACAGGATGGCAGTGGCAGGGGGGCGGGAGAGAGAGAGAAATGACAGACGATTAACTTAACAGCAAGGTCACTGTTGCTTTGTCTGCCAGCCCCCCCACAGGCTAACAGCTCCCGGTGTCTAGTCTCCTGCATTGGAGCCCCAGCACAGCAGAGAGTTCAGACACCGGGAGTCCCCCCCGCTTCCCATTCCCAGCCGTCGGCTCTGCTGGCCAGGCCTGGCCTGTTGGGCTCCCACAGGCCGTTCCCATGCCAGGGGGTTTCTAGCCAGGCAGCTGTTTCACAGGTCAGTTTGCAGAGCATGGTTTATGGAGGGGTCGGGGGCAGGGTAATAGAGGTCTGGTGCCCCCTGGTGGAGGCGACACTTCATTTTCTGACCCACCCACAGCTTAGTCTGCAACAAGCCTTTGCAGCAGCAGCAGCGTGTGCTCTGAGAAGGGGGCCTGACGACTCAGGGTATCATGGATAAGACTAATTGGGGTCCTGTCCTATTTCCTAGATCGCTCCCCTGGCCTCTGCATCACAGCTCCCATCACCCTTCCCCTCCTCCCCCATGCAGAGAGGGCTCAGGGTGGGTGCAGCTTTTGCCCTTATGGCAGGAGGCACGTGGGTCCCCACCTTGGCACCCACAGTGAGGACACTGTGCCCCCCACAGCCCCCCAGGTCAGTTGTGTTGTCAAGATCCCTTTGTTTGCAAATCTTGAATACTGGGGCTCCCCTGTCGCTCCAGGTTTGCTGGGGGGGGCGGGGTGCAGGTTTGCCAGGGCACTTCTCCCCAAGGCGCCAGCACTGCCCCTTCTGACCCACGTGACACGCCCCATCCCAGCACAGGATGCAGATGGACTTCAGGGGACACCTGCCTACCACCTTCCTCTGTGCAGTCTGCTGCCAAGCGCCTCCCCCGCTGGGAGGGCCGTGGGCTCACCTTGCTGGCTCGGAGGAGCCCGATCAGCTCTGCATGGACAGTGTCTTGGTTCTTCTCCAGGAACCCGCTGCACTGATACTCCACCTGTGGGTAAACAGGGCATGCAGGAGGCCTCATCAGCTCCGGCTATAACAGCCTCGGGGTCTCCTGGGACAATTCAGAGCCCAGGGGTCTCCAGAGAAGAGGTACTGGGGGTGGGGAATCAGAGCTAATGGGAGTTGGGTGCCTAAAGCTCTTGGGCCTTTGAGATGCCCCAGCCCATGTTTGCACCAGTGCTGTCCTCCAGGGAACAGCTCGGGGTGGGTGGGAGTTCACCTGCTGGTTACACAGGAGAGGTGGTGAAGAATTGTGCCTAAATAGGTGTTTTAGACACACACACCCCTCAGCGAGGTGAGCCCTGGAGTCATTGCCGAATGCTGGCTGCAGCTGGAATTCTCACGCAGACAGACAAATACCCCCTGCCCAGACCACAGACATGGAGCCATAGACATGTCAGGCTGGAGGGGGCCTCAGGAGGAGTCTAGTCGAGCCCCCGCCCACAGGGGCCCCTCCGAAAGGACTAGAGCTGAACGCCCCAGCACAGACCGCCTGGGGTCCCAGCAGCCCCTGGGAGTCTGAGGCTCAAAGCCAGGGGTGGGCAAACTACAGCCCACAGGACCCTCCTGCCCAGCCCCTGAGCTGTAGTGCCACCAGCCACCGGTGCTCCAGGCAGCGCGGTAAGGGGGCACAGAGGGGTTGGATATAGGGTGAGAGAGTTCAGGGGTGGTGGTCAGGGGGGTGGGGGTCCCGGGGGGCAGTCAGGGGCCAGGGAGAAGGGATGGTTGGATGGGGCAGGGGTCCTGGGGTGGGGGGCACGTCAGGAATGAGAGGGGTTTGATGGGGCGGTGGGGGTCTGGGGGCAGTCAGGGGACCGGGAGTGGGGTGGGGAGGAAGGGAGAATGGGAGAGGGGTCCCAGGGGGAGGGCCACAACCCCCTCCCCTAACTGGCCCTCCATTCAATTTATGAAACCTGCCAAAAAAAAGTCTGCCCGCCCCTGCTCAAAGCTCACCAGCCTGCCCTGGATGCTCTACCAAACCCAGAGGGGCTGGAAGCTCCCCACAGATCAGCAGCTGGAGCTGTGGATGCTCCCAGTGGGTGCCAGCTAGGGTGGGGGTGTCTCATGGCATTTAGGCAGTGCCATTTTCAGCCACACCCAACACAGGTGTGGAGACCGTCTCTAGACCCTGGATTCTCCAGACAGGTTTAGTTTCATCTGTGCCAGCTGGGCCAGGCCCAGTCCTTCACCAGCAGCTCCCCTCTCTGCAGGAATGCGATGCCTTATAGCTTGTTTCTTCTCCCAGCAGGCCTTGCTCCAAGCCTACAAGTCACCTGATCTCTAGGAACTACCAGTCCCAGGATGCACAGCGCAGAACAGGGAGCTTGTTTTAAGGGGCCGGTAGACTACTAGAGACATGTACTTAGGGCGGCACACGACAGAGTTCAGGCTCCAGTCACAGGCTGGCTTTGTTTTCAGCCCCATCACCATGCTAGGAGCCCACTCAGCCCTGGAGCGGGGGCCGGCTGCAGACCACTGGGCCCTGGTGCATGGGGAGGCAGCTTTCCCCTGCAGCCAGCAGAGCGCGGGCAGCAGTGGGCAGGCACCGCAGTGACATTTGGCTGCAAAGCTCCTGCTGCCGCAGTCCTGGGCCTGCTGGGCTCCCCCCTGCTTTGGGAGAGTCCCCTTCCCCCAACCGGCACCACCAGGAGTCCAGTGCGGTTAGACCACAACATTAGTTTGGAGAGAAAACTTCAGTGTTCAGATTTTTCCAAGACAGACTTCCCAGCCAGCTCCTTTCTCACCCCAGTTCAGACAGACCCTGACCTCAGACAAGTCGCAGCCTCTCCTGTACCCCAGTGCCCCCCCCACCTGTGCCTGGGACCTCCCCCCCGGGCCCCTCTTACCTTGCCCGCGAAGTGGCGGACAATGAAGGCCTCTGTGGACATCTTGGGCTTCTGGAAGTGGGGGCTGTGGTGAAGGTGCTTGTCGTAGAGCTTCTGAGCCCAGCTCGCGTCGCTGCCCTTGGGCATCTGGGAGGCAGAGAAGGCGAGTCAGACAGCAGGAGGCCTGGGAAACAGGACGCCTCCATTGCCCCCACATAGGGCATCCAGCTGCAGCTGGGTATTTAAGATTACTTCCTTCCAAGGCCAGATGGGACCACTGCGATCTGGGCTGACCTCCTGTACGAGACAGGCCAGAGAGCTACCCCCAAAATCATTCCTAGATCCCACCTCAGAAACCCCATCCATCTTCATTAATCATCCTCATCAGGGGTGGAGAATCCACCACAAGCCTTGGTAAGTTGTTCCAACGGTTACTCGGGCTGTCAAAAACGTACGCCCTTCCCAGCTTCAATTTGCAGCCATTGGGTCATGCAAGACCTTTCCCTGCTCGAGTGCAGAGCCCGTTATTAACTATTTGTTCCCCACACAGATTCAGACAGCAGTCAAGTCACCCCCTAACTTTCTCTTGGTTAAACTAACTCGATTGAGCTCCTTGCGGCTGTCACCATCAGGCAGATTTTCCTTGGATCCGTCTCCTGGCTCTTCTCTGAACCCCCTCCAGTTTAGCAGCTCCTCCCAGCTAGCTGCCTGCCAGGAGTGGGCCCAGCCGGGAGAGGGACATTGCCCGTTATGCTGGACACTCCCTACAGTTTGCAGTGCCCTTGTGGAAGGCAGGCTGCCAACTCCTAGACCTCTTAGCCACCCCCTCTACCCATGTGCTGCCACCTGTATTTCTTATGCCGCACAAGCCAGCCGAGCTTTGGCCCCGTGCCCAGTGGAGCGCTGCCCCAAGACCAGGAGTGCTGCTTGGGGGCACCCGGGGTGGGGCTGACTTAGCTTCTTGGCAGCCGGACGGTTGGCTGGAAGTTGACACTGTTTGTGGATTAGTCAGGGTGCCACGTGCAGAGCTGTGAGGCGCAGGTACTGCATGAACTGCCTTTCCCGGCTTGCCTCATGCTCTCCAGCCGAGGGCCAGCCCAAGGTCTGCCAGGCCGCCAGGCAGCGCCATGCCCAGTGTGGTGGGCAGTGGGCACCTGCACACAGGATGGGCCTAAGCCCACGGCAGCAGTTTTCTGCCACCATCAGCCTGGGCTGCATTTGAACAGGCAACGTAGCATCAGGGCTCCCCAATGCCCCCCCACGACCAAGCTTCCACACCCCTCACAAGAGGGGAGAAAAAGAGCACCAGGATTGGGAAGCTGTCGGCTGTTCATCTGAGGACAGCTTGGCTTCAGGCCTAGGACCAGAGACTGTCCCGTTATCCAGGCTGCAAGGAGCGCGCTGGACCCTCACACCCCCCAAAGCCGGCCTCGGCCCCAGCTGCGCTGCTGGCCCCCCGGCGAGGCAGGACGGACGCTCACCTTGCACTCCTCATTCAGCAGGTCCAGAATGCCCAGCCTGGCCTCGATGAGGTCGATGCAAGGCTGGTTGTCGCAGAAGTCGATGAAGGTCCAGGGGATCTCCTCCTTCATGTATTCCTCCTGCTCCAGCTTAAAGACGTGCTACGGGGAGGGGTGGGAACGGGATCAGAGCTCTCGCCCCTTCTGCCCCCCGCACAGGGCTGGGGGAGGTTAGCCAGAGTTCGGTCTAGGTTTCAGTGGGCCCTGCACGGCTGCCTGACTGTGCCACGCCAGCGGGCAGCCCTTCCGCCTGGGAAGATGCTCGGTCGGCTCCCCCGCTGACTACAAGGGCACTTCACTTGCCGCCTGTGCAGCATGGCCAGGAGGGGAGAATCAGGCCCTAGGCCGCCTGCTGTGTTAGCCTGACTCCAGCCGCTCTGCACGGCCCTGCCAGGCCAGGCCGGGGATTTGGGGAACTGTCATAAGGGCCACTCAGGTGTTGAGTCCCCACAACAGCACTCTGCATGGGGGCGGGCCCCTGCTCCATTTTCTCTGGACAGAGCCCCCCCACATGGAATCCTCTGAACGTCCCTGCCACAATGGAATCAGGTGCCCGATTCCCCTAGGCTCCTTTGCTATTTCCAGCCCTCCAGGCTAACCAGCACGCTAGACAAGGGCAGCCCAGAGACCAGCCCAGCAAACACCCCAGCCCCAGCGGTAGTGACATCCGCTGAACCCGGGGCGAACATGGCAATTCACCCCTGCGAATGGGATTTTGTGGGCAGGTGGCAGCCTGTGAAAGGATGTGGAACCTCGGCTCCCATCTGCCCCCCAAGCAAGCAGGAGCCTGGCGAGCCGAGGGCCCGTCGGACGAGTTTACATTTTTGCAGCACACTGTTTAGTGGCTTGGCGACTCTTAGCAGCTCTGTATCGTTAGCTGAGCCAGCAGGGGACAGATCCTGTTTCACAGGAAGTTCCCCCGATTTTCAAACTCTGTTCAGAAGGGGAATGAAGATTTTAAGAAGTTTTCAACGAAATGAAATTCTAAAAAAGTGAGTTTGAGTTTAGCGATGTTCCAATTTTGACTATTAGCTTTTTTTTAAATTAAAGTTTTTGTATAAACTGAGTTTTATTTCAAGAAAAACGAGCCTGTTCCTAAAATGTCCCGTGGGGACACTGACCAAAACAGTCAACACTGACCCTTTAAGGAAAAAAGCATTTTGATGGGAGAGAAGCATTTTTGTAGGAAATTTGAGACCAAAAAGGTTTCCCAGCCCAGCCAGCTCCAGACATTAGGGGTTTGTGGGGAAACAGCTCTGGCACCAACGCCAGACTGGTCTCTGGTGAACGCTTTAACAGCTGCCGCTGGACTGGTCCCAGTGACCGGAGCACGGTTACAGACATGGCCTAACTGGCCTCAGCACTAAGGCGCCAGACCGGGAATTCAATATGCAGGTGTCAAACTCAGTTGAGCTAGCAAGAAACGATCAGCTGGTAAGAGCCATTTAGGGGGCCTTTCAAGGCTTCACCAGCCAGCTCCCCAGGGTGTGGAGGGGAGGGGAAGGGGGGGGTTGTCAGTCACTATCACACCCACAGCATGCTGCCTGGAGGGCACCAGGCTTGGGACAAGAGAGGGGAGAACAGACGTTCAGGTACCCAGTGACCTTCCCTGGGTAATTCAGCTAATTTGTTTTACCGTAGCACCCAGGAGCCCCAGTCATGGACCTGGGCCCTGCTGCGCTAGGTGCTGTACAGAGACAGCCTGCCAGCTCTAGACTCCCCACAAGGGTACGGGAGCCCAGCAGGCAACAGCTGGGAGGGCAGCACTGACCAGGTTGAAGTGCTGCTGCAGCTTCTCGTTGGCGTAGTTGATGCAGAACTGCTCGAAGCTGTTGACTGTGAACGTCTCGAACCTGAAGGAGAGACGGGGGTGGGGGTGACTAGGAGGAAGGAGAGGAGGACGACAGGGGAGCTGACAAGGCCTCTCCAAGGGTTTGTGCTTTTCAACAAGGAGAATTATCATAGAATACCAGGGTTGGAAGGGACCTCGGGAGGTCACCTAGTCCAACCCCCTGCTCAAAGCAGGACCAAGCCCCAGACAGATCTTTACCCCAATTCCCTAAATGGCCCCCTCACGGATTGAACTCACACCCCTGGGTTTAGCAGGCCACTGCTCAAACCACTGAGCTATCCCTCCCCCCGAATTAGTGGGGGAAACAAGTCCAGCTTGGTTCAGTGCTGGAGCAGAGAGGGGATTCCTGGGCCTAACACTGCTTTCCACCCCATAAGCTTCAGCAACGCCCCAAGTTGCCCTGAACTCTCGGGTCTTCCGGGGGGTGGGGGTGGGGGGGAAACACAACAGCCTCTAGGCAGGAGCCCAGCAGGGACGGCCAGGGAGCACTCCCCAAGTGCACCAGCAAGAGCAGGAGATGGGGAGGGGGAAGGACACGGCTACGGCCCACAGCTGGCCAAGCCCAATGAACACTGACAACCAGAGCCGCTCTCGAGCTCGGCCCAGCCTCATACCCTAGTCGTGCCCACACGGGGCTGGCGTTGGATTTCCCAGACAGTCTGCCAGGTAGGCACCTGCACCCCACGTGGGGAAGGGGAACAGGAGAGCTAGGACCCGCCAGCTCAGAAGACCCCAGAGGAGATTGGCCAGGGAACTGGCCAGGTGTGTGGAGAGTCACCCAGGCAGTCCATGCTCTGAGGCCACATCACCTGGCTAATGCAGGGCACCGGCCGCCCGGCTGGCTCACTAGTAGAGAGGTTTCGCCAGGAAGGACCCCATGTCGATTCACTCCCCTGCGCAGGCACAGACCCTCCTTCACACAGGGGTGAGCGGAGGCTGGTCCAGCGTCCCTGGGGAGCCTCGAGCGAGGAAGGCTGGACTCCACGCAGGCCCGGGCCTTACCCGTAGATGTCCAGGATGCCGATGGAGGCCTGCTGCCTGCAGGACGCCCGCAGGGCTTTGTTGATCCTGCTCACGATCCACTTGAAGAGCTGCCCATAGATGTGCTTGGCCAGGGCATCGCGGGAGTTCAGGGCCTGCTGCCTGGACATTGGCTTCACGTAGGTCTCGCTGGCCGTGACCAGCTTGCGGTAGCAGAGCCAGCGCGAGACCTGGGACTTCTCCACGCCCAGCAGTGTGCAGAACAGGCCCAGGGCTGCATCGCCCGGCTGCACGGAGACGGAAACCTCGCATCAGCTGTGCTGCTGTGGGGAAGGGAGCCCTCCCCATGACCCCCAGCCAGTACTGGGAGAGCCACCGGGGGGCTCAGCAGAGCCCCCCATTCCGAGCCAACAGCCCAAGGCCCATACACCTGCCCCTCCCCTCTAGCTCGGCTGAGGCAAGGGCCACCCTCGTCAGTCCGGCAGTCCGCTGCCCCCAAGGCTGCTGCAGGGTGTAGGGAGCCGGCTCCCCCTTACCTCAGCGAAGCAGCTCTCCCCGTGCCGGTCCTTCGCTCGGAGCTGGATGTTGCCCAGGTGCAGGATAGAGGCCAGGAGGCTGAACAGTTCCAGCTGGCTTGACTCATGGACCCCTGCAGAGCGCACAGCACATGGTACCGCACCAGGCCAGGCGCGAGGCAGCCCCATGGAGAGGGCCACTAGCTGCTCTCCCTCCCGCTGGCCCCAGGACAGCTTCAGCTCAGACAAGGAGCCAGCAGCCCCCACCCCTGCCAGGAGCCAGTTCTACAGTGACATTGACAAAGCTCCCCCCACCCCCGAGAAGCCCCAGGCAGCTGCCAGCAGGGAACCGGGGGTGGGTGGGGGGAGCCTGCCAGGGGTCAGAACCATGGATGGGTCATTCCTTCACCATCCACTAGGGGGTTCCTTGCACCTTCCTCAAACATCAGGCTGACCAAGCCTGGCCTGATGGGGTACAGGGACTCCCATGCTCCTCGCAGTGAGAGTGCAAAGCCAGTGGGGATGCAACCTCGACTCCCCACCCCCAGCCGGAGGTGGTACCAGACCAGGCAGGGACAGCTACCCAACAGCGAGAAGGCGTTCCGTGTGCTCTCCAGGTCAGCGGCATCATCAGTCGCCTCAAGGTGCGTGCACTGCCCCTGGTTGGTGTAATGGAAGGATTCAGCCCCACCTGCAGGGTTAGAGATGGACCAGTTAGTTCCCTTCCACTGTGACCAAGCAAGATCAGCAGAACAGCCCCACTGCCTCTGTCTCGCCTCCCACAGCTTCCCTCAGCTACTCGGGTAGCTACAGTCCTGCTCCTAGCCCAGACAGATCCCCATCCCTTCCCTGGTGGAACACGGCCAGACACCGATGCAGAAAGCCGTATGTCAGGGGTCGGCAACCTTTCAGAAGTGCTGGGCCGAGTCTTCATTTATTCACTCGGATTTAAGGTTTCGCGTGCCGGTCATACGTTTTAATGTTTTTTAGAAGGTCTCTCTCTAAGTCTATATATTATATAACTAAACTAGTGTTGTATTGTAAAATAAACAAGGTTTTCAAAATGTTTAAGAAGCTCCAGGGAAGGGGCGGGGGGGAAGGGGCTGGCGGCTTGCTGCACTCGGCCGGGCGCTCCGGCCCAGGAGCGCGGACCCCGTGGCTTGCCGCACCGGGCAGTATTTTTAATGGCATGCTGGAGTCCCATCAGGCAGCAGCGTGCCATTAAAAATCAGCTCGTGTGCCATCTTTGGCACGTGCGCCATAGGTTGCCAACCCCTGCTGTATGAAGGGGCCACATTCTTGGTGCCAGGCAAGAACTGAAAGCCCCTTGGACACAAAAGCTGAGCCCTAGTGCCGGTCCGGGGAGGGTTTTAAGAATTCGAGATTTGGAACACGCACGAGTTCACACTTCTTTGCAAAAAGATAAAAATGTGTCATCCCGCCCATCCCCCCAAATATCAGTGTGGTGGGTTAATTTCAAAATAAAGTTGTCTGGTGGGCTAAAGGGGAGCCAGGCTCCAGGGGTTCCCACAGCTCCGGAGCCAGCTCCCCGGGAGCCCCCAGACTGCGGCAGTCTGTCTAATGGGCTGTCCCCGAACTGGAGACCCTGGAAGTCCTGCGGGCCCCAGCAGCCTACCAGGCTGCCTGCCAAGAAGCCAGGATGACAAGTTGTCAGGAAGCCAGACTGGAAACCAGGCAGGACTGAAACCTGAGGAACTTTGTCCCAATCAAACCCCCTCTGCAGAAAGCTTTGATTTCAAAGAACAGGCAAACTCTCCATGGAATAGTTGTTGGAGGAGCTTTGCTTGTCCCTGTGAACCAAGCCACGTGCCGTGTTTCTTCCCCATACGCTGCCAGAAGCATTTACCTTTTCAGTGCCTGCCATGAATACTGTCCAACCAGCCCCTGGTTCTCATGCTGCGCAACAGGTCAACACCAAGGGGACAGGTCCTTTAGCCCCAGAGCCACCCTGGTAACCTCACCCACCCCCCCAGGTCCACAGCCCTTGCTTGAGATGTCCTGTATAGAGCCCACCCCAGCCTGGCAGCTTCCCAACTCTGCACCACCCAGAGCTGCTGCTGCAGGGACAGTGCCCGGCTCTTGCTGGCACGCTGGCTGCCCGGGGAGGCCCTGCTTCTCTGCCCGTGGGGCTTACCGAGGCCCAAGCCTTGGAACTCCGGCAGCGCGGCCGACGCGCACAGCTGGTAGAAGATGTGGTAGTTCCTCTCGGCTTTCGCCTGCACAGAGACAAGCAGAACAGCTGGTTTGGTCCAGATTTTCCTGGCTCCCCCTACCTCATCCCTCTGGCTAAAGGAACGCACAGGCCATGTCAGATACCGCTATCCCCTACTCCACAGTAACAAACCCGTGCTAGGATGGGTATCTGGCCACCCCATGCTTAGTGGCTGGTTCACATAAGAGAATAAGGGCCTACTATAGCTACCAGTGAAGGGAGTCTCTCCCTGAGCTCAAGAGAAGAGCCTCCTGCTTTTGTAATGGAAGGGTCTGAGTTCAGACTCCCTCCCACCCAAGCGGGAGCTTGTGGAAGAGCACTGCAGCCTGGCTCCATATGCACATCTGTCTGGTCTGCCTGGATCTCAGGGCATCTCGGCCACCTGCCCCCCGCTCCAGCCAGGACGGGGAGGCACAGAAGGCAACAGGGAAGCATTTCTCCAGCTTCCCCCATTGGAATTTCTGGGCACTGTTTCTGGAATAGGCATTTTAATTAGTTTAACAATATGGTGGATTTTCCCTTTAAAAAATGGAAAGCTGCATTTTAAAAAGGCTCATTTCCAAAGTGAAAAGTTAAGTCGAAAAAAGCACTTTTCCCTCCAGTCAAAAATGTTTCCTGCTTGAAAAAGTCAGCCAGCCCTCCCGATAAAAAACAAACAACCAGGTCTTGCTTTTACCAATTTGCTCACTGGAAGGGGGTTAAGGTAGCAATTTTGACCCAAGATGGGAACCTTCTAGCTTTGACGCCTGCCTCGGTCGGCCAATGGAGCTCCTTAGTGGAAGCAAAGGGTCTGTGGAACTTCCTTCCCCATGATTGTCTGACAGAGCCTGGATTTGAACTTTCAGTAAGCCAGCCAGGCTCAGCCACTCCCTCTGGCTTTGCCACCAGCGGGAAGTTCGCTGAGGAGGGCATTCATTGGTGCGTTTAACTCACTCACAAGCTCTGGCCGAATTGGTTGCAAAAACCACACTCACATCCAGGTCCTTTTGGTTGGCAGGCTTTGAATGATGGGGTCTTAACTTTTCCCATGAGAATTTACGGAAGTTTATTTCAGGCCTTCCCTTTTTCCAGCTTTACCACAGAAAACAATCAGTGATCCTGGGGGGCTGTTTGGTTCTTCCCCGCCCCCAACAGACCCCCATTTTCTTTTCACAAGAGTTAAAGCGTCACAATGAAAAATTAAAAGACTCTCCACAGCCTTTGTTGTGTTGTGTGCAGGGGAGGAAATCGCAAGGGCTTCTGTTTCCTGTTGTCAAAAAGGCCCTTTTAACTCTCACGTTTTTGTTCAGGAAGTTTCCTGAAGCTCTTGGCAAGCTGTGGCTGCACAGACCGGGCACGTTGGGGGTGGGGGGAGGATATTGAGACGACAGATTAAGACTCCCATGGAGCCTTGCATCTCGGTCAGCAACAGGGGCCCAGCTCAATCTTATATGAGCGAGCAAGGGCCCTGGGGCGGGGGGGGGGGGGTGTCCAATAGTCAGAGCACATCATGCGGCTTCACCACCATCTGACATCCGTGCACCCACCAGCCCTGGGCAGGTCATGGTGCCCCCGACCCCAGCTGCACGCTGGGAGCGCTGCCCACCACACACAGGGGCTAAGGATTTCGGGTAGTATTTGGAGCTTGCATTGAAGGAACTCCCCAATATAGGCGTAGGGACGGCCCTGCCCACTAGCTAGCAGAGGGAGCCAAGGGGAGATTTACTTCACCCCCAACTCAGAGGGCCTTGAGGGGGGGAGTTCACACACACACACACGCACCCTTCCCAGAGTCCAGTTCCTCAGCATGCTGAGATCCCGAGCCTGGCCGAGGCTGCAGTCCCAGCCCAGGCAACAGGAAAATCCAGCGAGCGAGGGGAAGCGCCAGCCACCCCTACGCCGTCTCTAAAGGGGCTTTGCTTACCCAGACCCAGTCGCCCGCTCAGCGATACCCTGGGCCGCAGTGCCCTACCCAGCCGGCGTCCTACACCCCCTGCCCCGAACAGGGCCCACCTGGAAGGTGAGGCGGGATTTCTCCAGCAGGTAGGTTTTCATGGCGGCCCCGACGATGCGATACTCATGGCTGAAGCAGATTTCCACGTATTTCCCAAAGCGGCTGCTGTTGTCATTCCTGGTGGTCTTGGCATTTCCAAAAGCCTGATCGGGAAGGGAAATGGCGCTTAGCCCTTACATGGCACTTTTCACCCTAGATCTCCGAGCACCAAGCCAAGAGCATCCTTACGCCCATTTTACAGGTGGGGAAATGGAGGCAGGCGGGTGTGGGACTCTCCTGAGGTCACCCAGCAGAGCTGGGAACACAGCACAAGTCTCCTGAGTTTTAGTCCAGTGCCCTGCCCACTAGGCCAACATTGCCGACTGGATCTATGCACCCTTGACCTCTGCACACCCCGCTGCCTCCACCCATGCTGGGCACACCTGGGACCATGCAGGTACAGGGCTGATCAGTCTGCAAGCCCTGAGCTCTCTCCCTTCCTAGCTGCGTTCGCAGTGAGACGGCTGGTGTGGGGCAGGCCTTAGGCAGCATTCCCCCAACGGTGGGTCCTGACCCTCCAGTGGTCGTGGGAAGGTTCTAGATGGGTCACAGACCCAGTATGGGGCGGGTGGGGGTCACAGTGGCAGCTCCTGTCCCACTGACCTGGACCCAGCTCCCTGCTCCTGGCAGACAGGGTCACAGCATCACTCTTACGGCCCAGCCACCCAAGCTGTTATGACAAGGGGCAGCTGGGCCGATACTGCAACCCTGATTGAGCTGGGCCCAGATCTGCAGGACAGACTCGCTCGCCAACACGTGCAATTGCAAAGAGACAAGGCCGTTGGTGGGTCGCCTTCGGGAGCCGTGGTTCTAGGGCCTGGTGCCCTCGGGAGACCTCACTGCAGCTGCCTGGAGCCCAGGCAGCAAGAAATCCTGCTGAGAGTTGTATAGAAATGGGGGTTCAGTGCTGGGACGGGCTGAACACTGAACGAGGCCCAAGCTACCTGCTCTCTAAGCCCCAAACCGAGACAACCAGCCTCCCTTGGAGGACAGGGGCTGGGAACAGAGATGAACTGTGCCCCGATCAAGGTGTGCGTGGGGAGATGGGTCTGTGCGGGATCAGAAGAGTCTTTGGGATGCTGAGTGGTCCCCAGACACCCTCATCCAACCCCATGAAGCATTGCCAAGTCACTGGATGTAGCCAGCCGGGCCCAGGGCCGGCTCCAAGCACCAGCTGAGCAAGTGGTGCTTGGGGGGGCAGATTCCAAGCGGGGGCATTCCCGCAGGTTGGGTTTTTTTCCCCCCCCTTCGCCGCTCCAGCTGCCCTGTAGGGGGCAGCAGCACAGAGGAGGGGAGCGCCCTGCTGGGAGCGGTGCCAGGTCTGTAGCAAGCCTGGCAGTTTGGGGTTTTTAACCCCTTCCCCACTCCGGCCGGCCGGCTTTTTTGTGTTTGTTTTTTTCGCTTGGGGCAGCAAAAAAGCCAGAGCCGGCCCTGGGGGAAGAGCCCAACTGCCATCGAAGCAGCAGCAGAAACAGGGGAACAGGCACTTCCAGCTGCCACCCTTGCAAGTGCCAACCTTATTCTGCCTTTGGGTGGATCAGGGCAGCTGGCAGGGCTGCCCCAGCGGCTCCCACGCTGTGGGCTCAGCAGGCTTCCGGGCAGAGACACTGCCCTGCAGATTTCCTCGTGCTCTTACGCCGCCCCTTCCTGGGGGCCTCGTTCCCACCCCGATCAGCCTGCAGGGGAAGCTCCTCCATGCTCGGGCCATGCTGATGGACCTTGGGCCAGAGAGGCCTCCCGCAGTCCCATGAGTGGCCCTCATCTCTGTGCACCACAGCTCTGTGCAGGGACGGCCCTGCCTGCCAGCTACGGCACGGGGAGATTTACTTCACCCCCGACTCAGAGGGCCTTGCGGGGGGAGTTTGCCAAACCTTTCTATCCCCCAGCTATGGGAGCTGTCTGCTTCTCTCACCTTGGGGAGGCCATTCATCAGAGACCCCGCCATACAGCTGCAGTCGCTTCCCAAGCCGGGGGTGGGAAACCACATCTCCCACACAGAGCAGAGGGGAGGGGAAGAACCCAGGCAGGCTGGGAATGCAGCTCCCTTCCAGGATAAAAAATAAACCGAGACCCGTAGGAAGGGAGCAGAGAGCTGCCTCCTCCGAGCAGGGCAGCCAGCCAGCCGACAGGAGATGTGCCCCGCCAGCAGGGAAAGGGAAGCAGGAAAGCGAGGCATGCCAGGCCCCCCGCCAGGCTGCTCTGCAGAGATCCCCTCCCTCAACCCCTGAGGGGCAATACCGTGCCAAGCACAGCTGCACGGCGGTGTGTTTAGCAGGGGCAGGGAGGAGACCACACAGATTCACCCCGTATCAGAGAGCGGATCTGGAGCCACTATCCCTGCTCCTTCAGGAGAGACGAACAGCACCTACCTCCATGATGGGGCTCGAGGCCAGCACCTTCTCCTCCATGCTGGAGTCACCCAGGGATCCCCCGACCAGGGCAAAGTACCGCATGGCATATTTGGCCGACGCCGTCTTGCCAGCACCCGACTCGCCGCTGATGATCAGCGACTGGTTCTCGTTGTTCCTGCGGGAGGCAACGGGAGCCCGTCGCTGTGGGAGATGGGGGCTCCGCGAGGGCAGAGACTCAGCAGGAAAATACCCTCTTTAGTCACGGCTGAACCGCCAGACGCTAAGGAGCCCGGCTGGGGAAGTCGCATGTTTCTCCTGGCCCGGAGTTTGCTCTGAATGTCCCATGGGCTCTCCCAGACATGGCTGGGCCAGGAGCTACCCGAGGGCACCCTGGGGACCATCCGGCCCCTCTGTGAGTTAGGACAGGCAGCAAGCGGCGTCAGGGTGGAGCAGGAGGGATGAAGGCTGATGTGGGCTGGGTCTGAACCTGGCATGCTGGGGCCACGGGGAAGCCGCTGCACCAGGGAAACTAGCCGGTTTGACTCACCCCACTCCCTGGCGGTTCTATGCACCCATCTAACGGGGAGGGAGAGATGGAGTCTGGCTCCCCCTGCTGGGCAGGCTCAGCACTGCAGTCCCATCTGGGGGCTGAGAAGGGGCCAACCCCCAGCATTTCCCTACTCCCCTCCAAGGAGAAGCATTGAGCGGCTTTTCTTGGGCAGGGGAGTTTTCAGACAGACCCTTCCTCGCAGGGTTGGGTTTTAAGTGACGCTCAGCTGCGCTCCAGCAAACCAGCCCCACACATGGCAGGAGCCAGCCCCACCCATCCTGCCACCACTCTGCCTCGCAGAGACAAATGCACATTCACCCTCCCCACCTGTTTCCACCGCCCTGGCTGGGAGCCAGCCCCAGGGAGCACGGGGTTTTATTTTAAAGACAGCTGCTCCTGGCTCAAGCAGCCCTTCCTTCCCCCGCTATGATGCCCCAAGAGGGGCTTTGTTCCCCAAGAGCTGGGGAGAGCAAGCATCTGCCCCACCTACAGCCATTAGCAAGTGCCAGCCTCCCCACCATTCGGCTTGGTCTCGGGGGAAGCAAGCAGTGGGGCATGCACAGAGCCCTGGTTACACATTTACCTCCTCCAGGAGCTGCTGAGGAGCCACTGGGCTGTAATTAAGCTGCTGGGGTCCTTCTGATGCAGTTAATAGGCTGGGCTGGCAGGGGCCATTCTAGGGAGCTTATTTGGTCTCATCTCAACATCCTTAACCAGCTGTTTGGTTGCTTCACCCCCAGTTCTCTGGAGCCCCATGCCGAGGTGACCCCCGGTGGACCTGGGCATCAGGACGGTGGCGTGTACTGAACCAACACTAAGGTTGTACCTTGGGCTCTCCCACATCAGCCACCAGCTCCATTAATCAGAGATGAAACACCCTGGAGAGTCTGCAGTCGCAGACGTTTGTCTTAGGGTGCGTCTACACAGGAGCAGGAGGCGAGGTTCCCGGCTCAGGCAGACATACCCCCGCTAGCTCTGATTGACTTGGCTGCTAAAGATAACGCAATGGCAGTGGCGCAAGTGGTGGGGTGGGTTAGCCACCACCAGAGCCGTAACTAGGTATTTTTGTGCCTGAGGCAAGAATATAAAAGTGCGCCCTCCCCCAGGGGCAGCTCTTTGGCAGCAATTCAGCTGCGGGTCCCTCAGTCCCTCTCGGAGGGAAGGGCCTGCCACCGAATTGCCGCCGAAGAATGGATGAAGCGGCAGCAATAGAGCCTGTGATTTTGGGGAGTCAACTCATGATTTTTGACTGCTTGGGCTGGTAATGTTGCTTCCAAGATGGTCTTTGGTTCCCGTCCAGTTCCAATCCAGAGAGGGACTCACAGGTTAAGAGAGGAGGGAGGTGCTGGATATCAGCAGTGGCCACTAGGGATCAGCAAGTGCCCTGAGAATGCTGGGAGTTCAGGTCTGCAGGGCAGGATCAGGGGTGGCAGGTTTGTAGAAATTGTGATGGTGCCGAGAACCCACCCCCACCCAAACTCCACCCCCCCCAAGGCTCTGGGAGGGAGTTTGGATGAGGGAGGAGGTCTGGGGTGCAGGCCCTAGGCTGGGGATTGGGGTGCAGGCTCAGGGGGGGAGTTTGGAGATGGGAGGGGTGCGGAGGATGGGGTGCAGGGGTGAGGGCTGTGGCTGCAGAGGAGGGGCTTGTAGTGTGGGAGGGGCTCAGAGGGTTGGGGGGGGATGAGGGCTCTGGCTGGGACTGGGAGGCTTAGGGTGTGGGGGAGCTCAGGGCTCGGGCAGTGGGTTGGGGTGCGGGGGGGTGAGGGCTCTGGCTGGGACTGGGGATAAGGTGCTGGAGGGGCTCAAGCAGAGGATCAGGGTGCAGTGGGGGGGTGAAAGCTCTGGCTGGGGGTGTGGGCTTGAGGCGGGGCAGGGCTGGGGATGAGTTTGGGGCGCAGGCAGGCTGCCCTGGGACAGGGGCCAGAGAGGAGGGCTCCCCCCAGCCCTTTCCCTGCCAGCAGCAGCAAGCTCTGGGGGAGGAGCCCCCCCAGCAGCACACTCACCCCCCCACTGTCACTGCGTGTGCTCCTAGGGCCCCTCAGGCCCAGGAATCTCCCTCGCCTCCCCCGTGGTGGGTGCCGGGGGCGCTGCGTGCGCCTCCTCCCCTGCCGTTGCCTCTGACTGTAGCCTCACTGGGGGTGGGGGATGGGGCTGCCTCCTTGCCCAGCATGGGGCAGGAGCGGTGACTGCGGGTGGGGCGGCCCCCTGGGCTGCTGGAGGGTCCCATTGGAAAATGAAAGGGTCTGAGGGAGGGGAAGGGCAGGCTCAGAGTCAGTCTGCCCTGGCAGTGAGGTGGGGGCACTAGGACCCTGCGGCAGCAGTTGCTGCAGAGCAGCTGCTCTGCTCCAGGCTTGGAAGGGTGGGGGGAAGCAAGTTGGGGTCCGGGGACACTCGGGAGAGGGGCACGCGCAGGTGGGGCCGGGGGGAGATCACCCCAGTTATAAATCTCTCTGCCAGCAGCTTCCCACCACCACCACTTTCTGCGCCCCCCAGCTTTGTGCGCCGGAGGCAAGTGCCTCACTTGCCTCGGCCTTGTTACGGCGCTGGCCACCCCCACACACAATGTCGGCTGAAGCTCAGGTACATACCTGGGGGAGCCACCCTAGCCACAGCCACCCTGCTATATTTAGCAGGCTGGCTTGATCAGAGCTAGCGCGGGTACAGCTCCCCCAGCAGGAAGTGACACCTACACTGGAGATGGACCTTGGAGGCAGACGCTCCCGCACTTCCCTCTAGAACAGGGTCGCACGAACTAGCTTCAACCCCCCCCAGCCTGAGTACCACGTACCGGCAGTCGCATTTGCGTCTACACACGTGGACCCATCAGGTTACTGAGCCATCAGAACTTGCTGAGAGCTTCCCTCAAACCACACGTCATGTGCCCACCCCCAGACTGATCAGCGCCACACGCTTCAAGGGAAGACACAAAAGGCCAAGGAACCAGTTTGTTTTGCAGCAATTTCTTTAGACTTAAGCATCCACACAGATAGTCAATTCGAGGATTAACAGAGCCACGGCCCCTGCTGCAGACTGGCCCAAACAGAACGGGTCTCCCACTATTAAATTCTGGAGAGAGAGAAATTTCTGGGGACCCCCACTGCCTCCATTCTATTAGATTCTGTGGGATTTCTCCCCAGGGCACTGCTCTGCTGCTCATCAGTCTTACCCCAGCTGAGCCTTTTCGGAGGCTGGGATTTTCAGAAAGGCAGATGCTCGGCTTCCGCTGCCCTTTAGCCTCTGAGAACCCCGGCCATGCTCTGTGCTGCTCAGACGGGCCACCAGGTTCCTCCCATTGGCCAAGGTTGGGCACTGCTGGCCATGCCCCGCAGCATCGCTCCAGGGTGCCATCCTGCCAAGTTCCAGGCCCTTGGACTCTGTTTTGCGTCCCCCACATCTTTCCAGCTGTGGAACACCTCTCTCCTGAGCCCAGTCTCACTTCTTGTTCAGTTGCTCTGAGCAGCTCACAATATGGAGACTGGGAGATCCCCTGTGTTCCCCCCACCCCGGCCAGGATTCCTGACCTTTAACATTACTTGAGATCTGCAATGGGGTGGCACCCACCTCTCGCAAGCGCCCCCTGCTGGAGCATGCACATGCCTGCAGTTTTTCTCCACTCACAGTGCCCCCTGTTGGCCGCTGTGCTTGTCAGGAGGGTCTTTGGTGACTCAGCCCTCTGGCCAAGTCACTCTGTTCATGGGTGGGCAAAACAAACCCACCCCTTCTGGGGTACACAGTCCCAAGTGTCCCCCCTGTCCTGCAGCCCTCCCAGGCTCAGCCTTTAACCAGTCCAGCAGGGCCCATCACAGTACTGCTTGGTCCAGCTGGGTTGCAAGGCTCCTACCCTGGAGCTGAGCAGTGCCCCGAGGGCTTCTTCCCTGGGGACTCCTTGCCCCCTACCTGAGTCCTCAGTGACTCCAGCCTTCCTGTGAGCCACCCCTCTTGGGCTCAGTTCGCAGAGTCAGCCCCTTCCCTGGGGTGCTGGTGCTGCAGTTCTAATCCCCTTCCTTAGGGCATAACCACGTCCCCTGGTGCAACCCACTGCTCTGGGTCCCAAACCAGGGACCCTTTAAACCCTGTGTTGCATCCTTTTACTAACTGCTGCTCAACATTTCCCTAGGTCACTTCCCCACAGCCCATCTTAGCCGAGTCCCAGCAGCCAGCCAGAATCTCCGTCCTCACTCCCACGGTCCCTGCCAGCAACTGCCTGCTTAGTCCCAGCAGCCAGCCAGGAGCTATTCTCAGGCTCCCCTTGTCCCTGTTTAGCAGCCTCATCTGTCCAGCTCCTGCAGGCAGCCAGGAGCACCTCATCATCCCCCAGTCCCTGCCAGCAGACTGAACTCACGCTGGCCCTGCAGCTCCTTTTATATGCACCTGCAGGGCCTGGATTGGCTGCATCCCACGTGGCCTCTCTAGGCAGCTTGGAGGACTCTCTCCACTGCCCTTTTCTGGGGCAGGGCATGGCAGGACCTTGAGGCCTCCAGCAGGGGGCCTACTCCACCCCATCACTAGATCCCAACACTCAACATAACTTAAGTCCTGTTTGTAGCTAATCAGCAACAATAGCCCATCCCTGGGGATCCAGCTTGGAAGGACCTGGGGTCCAGAGAAGTGTGTGTGGGGGGGCTCTTCTGCACCAATCACTCCAGCAGGACAAGGAGCCAGCGAGGGATGCGTATGTCACAGCATGCCGGGTGCGGCCTGCCAGAGCTCTGCTCACCTGGACATCTGCTTGTACGCGTCCTCGGCCACGGCGAAGATGTGGGGGTCCATGTCACCCATGTTCTGGCCGCTGTAGGCGTAGATAACCGGCTCCTCGTAGATGGGCAGCTGCTTGTAAGGGTTGATGGCGACGAGGATGATACCTGGGGGCAGGAGGGAGGATAGTCAAACCCAGCCGCGAGCAGAGGAGCGGGGCAGGAGATGCCGTGAGAGGGATCCTCCAGCAGCTCCAATTAAGCTGGGGGGGGGGGCATTTGAGCCAGCACTGAAGTGAGCCATGGCAGGTATTTGATGTGTGCAGCCATCACATGAGCCTCAGTACCATCCCCCCAGCTGCCATTTTATTGGGGGTGGGGGGCTAGGAGACAGAGGCGATCGCTCCTCCCAGGAAGAGCAGGAGGCTCATTTGTGGAGGGCCAGAAAGCTCAGGTCACCTGGAAAGCCGGGCGTGGAACCCCGGTGTCCGACTCCCTCTCCCCTCCTCCAGCTGCTGGACCCTGCCCCCTGGGGAGCGCTGCGGGTTACCGAGCTCGAGGACTCCCCCGCACAGAAGAGTCCCAGGGGAGCCAGCGACCAGGCGCTCACCGCAGTAGGTGTAGATGGTGTTGGTCTCCAGGAAGCGAGTCCGGAGCGTGTGCAGCACGGCCGGCTCGTGGAGGTAGCTCAGCGCCACCAGGTCGTTCTCTCCTGACAGGTAGTCGGGGTTGCGCAGGAAGGGCAGCTGGGGGCACCGGGGGTCGAGGGGGAAGGTCGATTCCTGTCACGGGGAAGGAGGTCAATGGAGAACAGCTGAGCTTGCTGGAGCCAGTGCCCTCAACCTCAGGACAGCGTTAGTCACGGCTCTAGCCCCCCAGGAAGGCACTTGGGAGGCTTCCGATGAAGCCAGGCTGGGTCACCCCCACCCAGCAGCAGCTGCTCTCCCCAGCCCAGACCTGCTGTCACCCCCAATCCCCTGGGACTTGGCCTCTAAGCCACCGCCACCAGACCAGGCAGCGCTGCACAGGACGGGTGGGATGCCAACCAGCCCTTTGTCCTGCGGAAGGGACTGAGGCTCCTCATGGGAGAGATGCCGGCTCACCCTGCCAGGAAGAACTTCTCCCTCCCTCCAATGCAGCAGGCGAGGGGTTAGCGCAGCCAAACGGGCATTTGCCTGTTCCCAAAGCCCCCTGCCAGGCCAGTCGGAGGTGGAGGATGAGCAGGCTGGGAAGTTGCCCTGCATACCAGTGTGCAGGAGGAACAGGTGCGAGGAAGCCCAAGTTAGCCATGACTAGGGCCCTACCAAATTCACGGCCATGAATATGCATGACGGGCCGTGAAATCTGGTCTTTTGTGCGCTTTTACCCAATACTCTACATATCTCACGGGGAGACCAGCGTTTCTCAAACTGGGGGTCCTCACCCAAAAGGGAGTTGCAGGGGGATCACAAGGTTATTTTAGGGGGGTGGCGGTATTGCCACCCTTACTTCTGTGCTGCCTTCAGAGCTGGACGGCCAGAGAGCAGCGGTTGTTTGCCGGGTGCCCAGCTCTGAAGGCAGCACCCCACCAGCAGCAGTGCAGACGTGAGGGTGACAATAGCATCCCATACCACCCTTACAGCTGTGCTGCTGCCTTCAGAGCTGGGCAGCTGGAGAGCGGCGGCTGCTGACTGAGGATCCAGCTCTGCAGGGAGCAGCACAAGTAAGGGTGGCGATACCATACCATGCCCTCCGCACTGCTGCTGGAGATGGCGCTGCCTTCAGAGCTGGGCTCCCGGCCAGCAGCCCCCACTCTCCAGCCACTCAGCTCTGAAGGCAGTGGCACCGCCAGCAGCAGCGCAGATGTGAGGGTAGCAGAACCGCAACCCCCCTACAATAATTTTGGAAACCCCCCTGCCAAAAAACCCTCCTTTTTGGTCAGGACCCCGACAATTACAACACCCTGAAATTTCAGATTTCAATAGCTGAAATCACGAAATTTACTATTTTTAAAATCCTATAACCGTGAAATTGACCAAAACGGACTATGAATTTGGTAGGGCCCCAGCCATGAGCCACAGGGCCGCTCGGTGGGGGGGGGGGGTAAGCGGGGCAATTTGCCCTGGGCCCTGCAGGGTCCCCCACAAGAGTTTTTTGGGGCCCCTGGAGCGGGGTCCTTCACTCGCTCTGGGTCTTCGGCGGCAATTGGGTGGCGGGCCCCCCGCAGCTGAAGACCCCAGGCCCCCTGAATCCTCTGGGCGGCCCTGATGAGCCATCAGCACCTGCTTCATCCAGTTATGCTTTGAGGCACTTGCCAGACGTCTGAGCAGCCTCCAAGCCAGTGACGCCAGGCAGAGCCGTGGCTTGTCCTAGGCAGGGCCAGGCCCTCCAGCCAGGCCCACGATTCTGTCAGGGAGGTCACGGAAGGGGTGACTTTGAATCAAGTCGGTGACATGTTGGAAGTGGTGGCAAACACGCTTGATGAGGCCCCACAAGCAGAGTGGGCTTTGCAACCTGGTGCTTGGGGTCGCAATGCCACCGATGTTTGGCCCGTCCATCCCTCCACAGATGGAGACGGAGGGGCCAAATCTCAGTGGCACGGCAGTGCGAGCCCAGGCGCTAGGTTGCAATGCCCAGAGCCCGGCCCAGGCCCACAGGACAGGAGCTGCTGCTGCAGTGGGGTGATCTCACTCTCCAAACCCACCCTCAGCACCCCCACTACACTCGTGCACATGGATGTAGTGAACACCGCCAGGCGGGGACCTTCCCGTGGCTTTCCCCAGCACCAGTGCCCGGAAATTCACTGGCACATTAGGCAGCGCCGGCGGGGGCAGCCCCTTCGCTTGGCAGAGGGGAATGCCACTCGCAGGGGGAGGGTTGGAGGACAGATGCCAGTTCTGCAATGAGGCCAGGCACTCCCCCTCCTGTCTGAAGCTGCCGGGGCACCTGCTCCCCTGGTCGCAGCAGGGGGCTGGACACGGAACTCCAGGCAGCCCCAGGAGAGCAGTCTGCTGCCAAGCTCTGCAGACGCCATTCCCACCCCAAGGAAAGTGCATTTGCCAGAGCGACTGGGCAGACAACAGAACCCTCCATGGGACAGAGCTCCACCCCTGACCACAGCAGCCCCCGCTGTGCCTATTTCACCTAAGACCCTGTCAGTACCTGCGCATCTGCCTGCAGCATGGATCTGGGACTGCTCCCACCCCAGGGAGCTATGCAGCTTAGAACAGTGTCTCCCCCGCACCCCATGCACTGGAGTTAGTGGGGGGGGAAGGCTGGGGTGCCACCTACTAGACCCTGCAGGCCAGAAGGCTCCCTGCCTTACCGAGCCATCTTCCAGGCGGAGATGGAGGAAGCCGTCTCCTTCCTCGTAGCCCCTGGTTAGTTCTGCAGATTTCCAGACTTCCAGGCAGTCAGGGATCCACACCCGGGTGCCCTGCAGGAAAAGCCAGGGGGGAAGCACAGAAACGAGACATCAGACACAAGGGAAGAACAGGGATTCTTCAGCTGAGCCCCTCCCCCGGCAGCTGTGCCAGGTGCAGACCCCCAAGCTGAATGAGTGAGTGGAGGGGTGCCGAGGTACATAGGGGCGACCTCTGCACCCAGCCACACGAGGTCACTTGGGAGCCCAGCTGTGCTCTTCACCAGCCATCGCCAGGGTCTGCAGGTAGCAGGGCGAATTTGGCAGGGCAGGGGCTGGGATGGTAGCGGACACCTGAGTTCCTGCAGTGGAAAGAGGACGAGAACTGGCCAGTGGGAGACGCGCTCACCTTGCAGGCTTAGGCTGGGACATTCAGCCTCTTCCATTGGCTTTGTCCTCAGTGCTCTGGCAGCTGAAACTTTGGTGGTTCGTTCCAGGCTGTTTAATGCCCCCTCAGTGCTCAGTTCAGCTACCAGTGACTCACGGAGAAGAGCCCAGCTTGGCCCCCCTCCCATGCCCTGGCTGGCCAAGGCTGCAGCAGGAGGACCCATCTGGCATGAGCCAAGGGGCTGCACTTTCCGCATCCCCTCAGGCAGGGGAAGCCACCTGCTCCATGACTGGCTCTAGGGACAAATCTCCTCTTACAACACTGGGGAACAGCACGGCCGAGCTCTCAGGCTGCACCCAGGAAGAAACCCTCGCGCCAGCTGGCAGTTTGCCTACAAAAGCCCTTCCTGGCATCTGCAGGGAACCGAGCCCGTCACTGCAGACAGGCCTCTCCCTGCACACCCAGCCCCATTCGAAGGCAACGGCCATTGGCAGCACCAGGGCACGTCCATCCGGGATCCACACTGCAGGAGCCTAGCAAAGCAGTCTGTTACGCCGCTCCGCGCAGGGAGTCACTGGGACGAAGTCTGTGCAGGCAGGGGGTGTGCGGACCCCAGAGCAGCTAACAGAGCAGGGACACGAAATGCCTGAGACCAGGAAGAGACAGAGCCATTTTGGAGCAGAGCACAAAGCGGGAAATGGCCCAAGCCGCTACTCCAACCGCAGCAGCGTTCCATGGTACGGAGGCCTGAGCATACGCCAGTGGCCAATGCACAGCTGCAGTGCAGACTCCTGGATTCTGTCCTGCCAAGGCCGCAGACTGGAGTCACCCGGGGAGATGCACACGTGGGACTGGAGGGCGATAGGAAGTGCTGTGGAGCGGGGTGAGCCGGTACGTTCCTGTGGCCAAAGTCAGAGATTGTGCCAAGGGCACAGAACAGACAGGCCTCTGGGTTCTCCTAAAATCAGAGCTCAGATCTGGGGCCTGACTTGGCACTGAAATTCTCAAGCGCCAACATATGAGCAGCCGCCTTCTCAGCGGAGGGTCTGCCAAAGCATGAAGACCCCCTAAGCTTATTTCTACCAGGTTAGGTTAAATCTTCCCCAAGGTACAAATTCTTCCTTGTCCCTCAGATGGTGTCGCTGCCACCACCAAGTGAGTTAGACAAAGATTCAGGAAAAGGACCACTTGGAGTTCCTGTTTCCCCAAAATATTCCCCCCCCCCCTGCCAAGCCCTTTCACCCCCTTTCCTGGGGAGGCTTGAGAACAATATACCAACCAAACAGGTAAACAAGGTGAGCACAGATCAGACCCTTGGGTTTTTAGGGCACTAAACACCAATCGGGTTCTTAAAAAGCAGAACTTTATTATAAAGAAAAAAAAAGGTAAAAGCAGCACCTCTAAAATCAGGAAGGAAGGTAATTTTACAGGGCAATAAGATTTGAGAGAGGATTCCCCTCTAGGCAAAACTTCCTGTGTTTTTGTAACTTTGAATGTACAAGCTAAAACAAAAGATAAGCCAACGCATTTCCTTGCTATTGCTTACAATTTTTGTAATCTTGGAGGCTTATTTCAGGTAGGGGTTTAGGAGATGGTTTTCCCTGCCCTGGCCCCTCTCTGTCCCGGAGAGAGCAACAAAGAGCACAAACAAAGCCTCCCCCCCGTCCCCCCAGCAGATAAAAAAGGTTCTTCTTCCCTTATTGGTCCAGTGCCAACAAGGTTATTCGAGCTTCTTAACCCCTTACAGGTAAAGGAGGGATTTTGCGCTACCTGGAGCTGTATATCTAGGACACAGGCTCTTTCTCAGTTAGAGCAACAGCTCCAGGTTCAGTTAGCAAGAGACGCTGGGGCTGGGAGAACCACAAGGAAAGGTGATGCCTGCTAAATTACCGGCCCTGCCCTAGGTCCTGAGCGCATCTGTGCCAGCATTTGCTTGGGGGCTCCCTCAAACTGGGGTGACAAACAAAAATTCCCATCTGAAGCTCAGAAAAGCACCATTAAAATAGCCCATACGTTTCATTTCAGCGGGTGATGCCCCAGGGTGAGCCTGATGCATAGAGGAGACCAATTAGTATCATGTAGGTCACTATAAGAGATTCAACGATATGTTATCAATAATTTATTACTCTAATTTCTCATAGCATCATCTTTAATTCACCCTTCAGCTGTGAGCTCTTACGCCTCGTAAGGGAGCTGCATGCAGATCTTTCAGCGAGGCCCAAGAGGTTTAGTTCTTGCAATTTTTCCAATACAGAAAGATCAGCAGGTTGGAATTTTCGGGGGGTGGAGGTGGGGGAAAAGCCCTTCTGGAAAAAAATGGCACGATTCCCACAGTATGACGCCCACAAGCGCAAAGAAATCAGGTGGAAGTTTCCATGAAAGAAGAATCTGTCATGGACTTTAGGTTAGAAACCTGGGAACAGTCCAGCTGGACCAGATCGGGTGTCTAGTATCCAGTCTCGGATTGTGGCCAGCATCAGAAGTTGCACCTTGCTCTGAAATAAACCTCAGCATTCAGCAGGTTAGAGTCTGCACCCTCCACATTAGATCTCCTAATCGCTTCTATTTAGAGATTCTCTTTAACGCCATTCCAACAGTTGTCAGCACCAACTGTGGCCGTTTTTGAAAACCACCTCCTGGCCAGTCCTGTCATGGCAGATAATCAGCTGAACACCACGTCCCAGCGCAACACTGTGGCCAAAGGGCCAGCAGGATCCTTGGAGGCATAAACAGGGGAATCTCAAGCAGAGGGTATTTGACTCTGGTGCGAAAGCTGCTGGAATCCAGTGTCCAGTCCTGGTCCCCACAATTCAAGAAGGATGTTGATCATTTGGAGAGGGCTCACGAGAATGATGAAAGGGTTAGAAAACTGGCCGTGGAGCGAGTGAGCTCCTTGTGTCTATCTACTTAGCTTAACAAAGAGACGGTTCAGGGGTCACTCGATCTCAGCCTGCAAGTACCCACGTGGAGAAGGAAGAGCCAAGTCGAATCTATCTCGCAGAGAAACGACCACCACTATCCAGCGGCTGGATGCCGAAGCTAGACCAGGGGTCGGCAACCTATGGCACGCATGCCAAAGA
The DNA here is from genome assembly GCF_016161935.1 of Mauremys reevesii. NCBI lineage: Eukaryota > Metazoa > Chordata > Testudines > Geoemydidae > Mauremys > Mauremys reevesii. The sequence continues at coordinate 12,114,162 of NC_052648.1, read as the reverse complement.
CGGCATGCGAGCCCATTTTTAACGGCACGCTGCTGCCTGCCGGAGTCCTGGCAGGCAGCGCAATGCCATTAAAAATCCTGCCCAGCCCAGCCTGGCCTGCTCTTCTCCACCTTCCACTCCCCCACCCCTCCCCACGGGGGCAAGGGGCAGAAGCTTGGTCCTGCCAGCTCCCCTGCCTCTTCCCGCAGTGTGCTGGGTTCCTGCCCCTCCTCCTCCCCATCCCTCCCTCCCTGCCAGCCGATCAGCTGATGGCCCTTGGGAAGGAGCAGAGTCAGCGTGCTCACTGCTCCCGGCGGAGGCAGGGCCTTGGGGAAGGGGGGGTGGAATAGGGGCATATCCCCTCCAGCCCCCTGCCCTGATCCCCCCCCCCACACACACACCCCAGCCTTGACCCCTGAAACACCCCCCCACACACACACAGGCCCCTGCCCTGAGCCCCGCAGCCCTGCCCACCCCCCAGGCCCATGCCAAGCCCTGTACCCTCTCATACACACCCAGCCCTCTGCTTGACTCCCTCACACACACCACCCAGCCCCCACCCCTGCCCTGACACCTGCACCCCTCACATGCCCCCAGCCCTCTGCCCTGCCTCTTACACCCCCTGCACATACCCAGCCCCTCCACACCCCATGCACCCCCCCACATCCCCACCCAGAGCACCAAACGGGAGCTCCTGCACACACACACCCCCCACATTCCCAGCTGCACCCCTCACACCACATGGGAGCTGCCCAGGTAAGTGCCCCACACCCAAACCTCCTGCCCCAACCCTGAGCCCCTTCCCTCGTTCTAGCTCCTGGCCAGACCCTGCACCCCCAGCCCTGTGCTCAGTGCACTCCCACCCTCAGCTCAGTGCAGAGAGAGGGAGAGAATGGGCCAGAACCAGGGAGAAGGTAGGTACCCGCTGTATGTGGGCAGGGGCGGGACCCCAGACCGGCAGCAGGGTGAGCGGGTCCGGCAGCCGGGATCCCGGCTGACAGGAGCTGGCGGATGGAGCCGGCAGAGCCCACTGCCGGTCTGGGGTCCCAGCCGCCAGCCCCACACAACCCACTGCTGGTCTGGGGTTCTGGCTGCTGGACCCTTGCCAGCCGGGGTCCCGGCCGCAGGCCCCACTCAGCCCACTGCCGGCCTAGGTGAACAGAACCCCAGACCAGCAGCGGGGTGAGCGGGCCAGCGGCGGCGTAAGATCAACATTTTAATTTAATTTTAAATGAAGATTCTTAAACATTTTGAAAACCTTGTTTATTTTACAATACAATACATTAGTTTAGTTATATAATAGAGACAGAGAGAGACCTTCTAAAAAGACATTAAAATGTATTACCAGCACGCGAAACCTTTAATTAAAGTGAATAAATGAAGACTCGGCCCAGCACTTCTGAAAGGTTGCCGACCCCTGCGCTAGACAGACCGGAAATAAGGTGCAAGTTTTGAACAGTGAGATAATTAACCCTTGAATTATTTATCAAGGGTTGGGAGGGATCCCCATCACTGGAAGTTCCAAAAATCCCAACTGCTCTAAAGAGATCTGCTCGTGCTTGGAGGAATTCGTTCAGGAACTTCTATAGCTTGTGTTATGCACGAGGTCAGACAACAGTGCCTCCTGGCTCCTCCATGCAGCAGTTACTTCAGACACTAAACTGACTCCACAGAAAATGCGATGCTAGAGCAAAAGCCGAACTCGGAGCTCCCTGAAGGGCAAGGTCTCCGAGTGCGTCACTTCCCAAGCCCCTTTTCACCACCGAGGCCCCAGAGCCTTCACTGGAAGAGTCAATCCAGGCACAGCAGCGAAAAGGAGCGTTATCCCATTTGGGCGAGTCGGAGCACAAGTTAATTAGTTCTCTAAAGCAGACATGCAGAAGACCAAATAGTACAACCCTGAACTGCTGACGATTTATAGAATTCGGTTACCAAATCATGACTGAGAATTTACATTGCAACACTGCTCATTCAGAGGCGCGGGTGCGAGGCCCGATTCCAGGGAATCGGCTTAAAGCCAGCCCTCATCACTAGAGCCCACTTTATTCTGCACAATCAATTCCTACTAATTAAGTTTCTCCTTGGATATTAGGAACTAGTGTGGCTATATTCCTTGCCACCCGGAAATTCTACAAAATTTACATCTACCCACACAGATTAACACCTCATAAGAGAAACCAGAGGCCTTTTGCAGTCCAAGGAAAGCTCCTTTCCCAAGACATACGGCCCAGCTTTCAGTGACAGGCTCTGGGAGGAGTTTCAGGCCCGTGCAGAAGCCCCACAATTCTGTAAGTTATACAGTCTATTTTAGATTTGCAAGGCCAGTAATATATCATGCTCCCAGCTGGCTCCTGCCTGCCTGTTGCTAGAAATAGGGGCTGCAAATTTCACAGATTTGCAAAATCAGCAAAAATGTAACTTGGCTCAGAGCAAGTGTTTCTGCAGCGTGTAAGACACGTGTTAATAAAATGTTAACAAAACAAGCAGTGAATAGTTAAGTCTAGAAGACTTGAACAGCCTTTTTTTTTTTTTTTTTTTTTTTTTAAACTACACAGGGTGTGTATGGTATTATATCCAAAAACCCTGTGCTGGAAATATTTAGGTTGCAAAGGTAAGCATTTCAATATTGGGAAATGCCAGAGTTTAGGGTTACCCATGCAACCTAACTCAGCCCCAGCTAGAGCTAATGGAGTAACCAGTAGCAGTAGTAGGTTATCTTCTATGTGACCAGCCACTAGAGGGAGATGGCAACAGTTTGCCACTGGCTTTCACAGCTGTTTGAAAAAAACTTCTGGATTAATTCCTGGTTGTATCGGGGGGGAAATGTGCTCTGGCAGTTCGACCCTTCTGCCCCCATCTTGTCCCATCCCCTGGCTCCTGTTCCCAACCCCACCCACCCTACTGACCCCTTCCCACTGGGTCCTGCAGCCCACTTCCCTGCTCTGCATTTCAGCCAGGCTGTTTGCAGAGGGCACAGAGCACAGGAGAGGTTTTCCCAGCTCTCAGTTCTAGTGACTGGAGCCTCAGGGTTTGTCTACACTACAGTTAAAAACCTGCCGCTGGCCCATGCCAGCTGACTCAGGCTTGCAGGCCTCGGGCTGTGGGGCTGTTTCACTGCCGTGTAAACTTCTGAGCTCAAGCTACAGCCCAAGCTCTGGGACCCTCCCACCTCACAGGGTCCGAGCTCAGGCACCAGCTCAGGTTCAGCTGCAGTGTAGATGCACCTCTGGTGCCAGGAGGAGCAACTGCAGGGAGAGTCCTGCTCAGCCCCAAACCGGAACACGGTCAGGGCAGACAATCTGAGCTGCAAAACTCTAACAAGAGCGAGCGCGACCAAACGAACTAAGTTCTCAGAGGTTTCAGTTCTGCCAATCTGAGCACTTTATGAGGGCAGCAAAAGGTCCCTCTGACACCACGGTGACCCCCTCCCTCCCCACTCATGCCAAATTTCAAGGCCGTGCTGCAAAGCAGCTGTACCAGAACTCTGCAATGAGACCATGTAAGTATATAAATTAAAAAACAAATAAAGAGACACAGGCAAGGAATAGTTTTCCCTAAGCTTGTTCCTGGAAACAGCAGAACCACTTTGGCCAAAGCCTTTTAATCCCATTTCAAACACGAGCAAGTCAAAGTGCACCAGGGGATTTTTAAACACACAGCAGCAAGCGATGTGGTTCTGGGGTAGGTCTGAGACGTGGAGCACCCACTGCTCCTATAGCCTTCCAGCAGAGTGGGAGGGGTAGCTCAGTGGTTTGAGCATTGGCCTGCTAAACCCAGGGTAGTGAGTTCAATCCTTGAGGGGGCCACTTAGGGATCTGGGGCAAAATCTGTCAGGGATAATACTTGGTCCTGCTGTGAAGGCGTGGGACTGGATTCAAGGACCCTTCCAGTTCTATGCAATAGACTATATGGAGATAAATATTGCAAGTCTTAATCTGTGAGAAAAGGAAACCCAGGGTTGAGCTCAATCCTTGAGAGATCGAGGGCAAAAATCTGTCTGGGGCTTGGTCCTGCTTTGAGCAGGGGGTTGGACTAGATACCTCCTGAGGTTCCTTCCAACCCTGATATTCTATGGAGTTGAGCGTGTGTAACACATGCCTGTTTGGTGTGGTACTCTGCCCCCTTCTTGCAGCATCTAAACTTTCTAGAGATTGAGTCTGAAAGAGCCTGTGGCTTTTAAACTCATGCAGTAGAGACTCATACGCTAAATGTCAAGGTTCAATCCCCTCCACAGCATTATGCATGTTCAACAAAACTGATCACCACAAGAAGTCCCTTGATCTCGCTTGTAGTATTTCTCTACTTCACCATCGATTCCCCCACCCCAATACAACAAAGAGCAGCTTGGGGGTGGGAGGGGCAGTGCTTTAACGGTGCTAAAATGAGGACACGCTCCGAGATGCAGGAGTGAATATGCCGCATCACTCCTTAAACCATCGCCGCTCAAGATACGGACTCAGTTGTCAACTATAGCACCTCAAGCTGGGTACATTTGCTATACAGAGTCAGAGCTCCATGGGTTTTGCCTGTTTCGTGTAGCAGTTACCCACCCTAGTCCAAACTTAAAAAAACACCCCATGAGGATTTTGAAAAATCAAAACCTATTTAAAATTAAATGTGAAGTTATAACAACCTACGCTAAGGTCTAAGAATATTATAATCAATTACAAAGTTAGTTATTTAAACTAAACTTGGCAGCTGCCAAGTTTTCAAGAAAGTGAACTTGTGGAAGTCATTTGCTAAGCACTTGGAACCAGAGTTAGCTGAAGCAGCTTTTGACAGCAATAGTCTCTTCTGCAGGTGCAGAGCAAGTGTTTTCTTCACTTCAGTTCATTCGATTAGTTCAGTTCAATGACTAGTTCACACGAAGGTAAGAAACCAACTGGGAGTTTGGGGGGAAGATAGGGAGGGAGAAGAATAGGAAAGCTTGTCTTCCACTTCATGAGAGGATGAGATCTACTACTTCTAAATCCTTGAAGGACAATGGTGACCAGAAATCAGTCCAATTCGGTAACTGAGCAATAAAAATCAAAATAAAATTTTAAAATGCAAAATACAAACTTTGATAAACTTCCCCCTTTGTGTATCCAGCCCTATTTTTATTTCACTAACAATTTGAAGATGCTCATGTGCTTTTAATTGCATTTCCATCCAAATGCAACTGGATACAAATCACAAGCAACAAACTAACAGTGCTCCAGTAAATAAGAAATGCATCATTCACCATTTTCTAACAAAAAATACAAGTGTGAAGAACCTGAATAAGTGTGTATAGTGATAGCATTTGCTCCTGGTTAGTATTTACCTGCAAATCAACATGTTCTAATGGTTACCAACCGACGAGGGTTAATCTTTCTTTAAGAAACTGAAAAGAACAAACGCAAGACAAGATTAAAATCTGTCATTTAAATCAATGTTTCCAGCCTGGAAAAATCAATCCACGCTGGCCTGGACACAGGGTCTAATTGCACTTGCATGGTAATTAAATTTTCAGAAAGGAACTAACGTGTATGAACCCACTGCTGGGCATATATATATTTTGTGGAAGGGAGAAAAACCTCAAATAGGCATCAGTATTTTATAATTGCTGGGATGGAACATAGTAAGCAGGAGTGGCATTCAATATGGGGCACAGGAGACAGATGTCCATCCCCCAGACTTTTCTTAGGTTTATATGCTCCACTGCCATCTCCCCCCACCAATTTTGCAGGATATAATCACATTACGTTCTATCAGCTGACGACTTCACTCCCCATCCGCTGAATTTTTCGGATAGTAAGTCACGTTCTATGAAACGTTAGCCATGGTTGTGAATGAGCCAACATGCCCCAATTGCCCGCTCTGGGACAGGCCGTCCTGTGGTGAGAGTTCTGGTTGAGTAAGAATAGGCTGCCTCAAAGAACACAGGTGTCACTCAAGCAATGGTACGTCCATTATGTGAGCACCCAGGGCTGGTCTACACTGGAGGGGGGGAGAAATTGATCTAAGATACACAACTTCAGCTACGTGAATAGCATAGCTGAAGTCAAAGTATCTTAGATCGATTTACCTCAGGTCCTTACGGCGCGGGATCGACGTCCGCGGCTCCCCGCCGACTCTGCTACCGCCGCTCGCTCCGGTGGCGTTCCGGAGTCGACGGGAGCGCATTTGGGGATCGATATATCACGTCTAGATGAGACGCGATCTATTGGTCCCCGAAAAATCGATCACTACCAGCCAATACGGCGGGTAGTCTGGACGTACCCTTAGTCTGACTTCCCATGGGGGTGATAGAGGGTTCGCTGCTGCTTGGGAGGTCAGAGGAAGCTCTGGGAAACATGCCGGAATTGCACAATGAAAGGCTGCGAGCATTAAAGATGGGACAAAGACAACAGCATCACTGAAGATCAGGTGTCTAGGTAGCATTTCCATCTCATTTAACACAAGACTAGAGGCCACCTTCCCGTGCTTTGGTCGCATTACCCAGCCAGATGAGCAAAGCCATAGTTACTGTTCCCTTTTGCACAATTCTCTTCCAAATCGTGCCAACGGTTTTGCTTTTATCTAAGCCTCACAATTTGATGAGGTGGCTTAAGGTGGGAAAGGAAGGCACCTGAACTCTGACTCGAGAGGAAGCAGAATCAGTACCAGCCAGACCTGCCAGAAGACACAGCTGAAAAGGAGGGACTCCTGTGTAGCTCAGCTCAAGCCAGGCTGGGTTACACAGATCTTCACTGGAGTTTGTCCCCTCCCCACAGGCCTTCAGCGAAGCCCAGAAACACTAAAGCCCTAGGCCTGAGCCGCTCACAGCAGCCAGACTAAGGACACGTTTGTACAGAACCGTGGCAGGTCACACTGCAGCGGTGAGCAAATGCGTGAGAACCAGGAGGTGAGATTGAAGGTTCGGTTTCTGAGCCATGCGAACAGGCCACAGTAATGGGGGAAGTGAGCGGGATCCCTCGGATGGGCAGTTTTAGCAGTGTCTGGGATGGACACGTGATTTTCCTAGAGCAGGGTTTTGCCTCAGACAACGCCCCCGGCTCTTTAACCACAGATGGCCTCATACCAACAGCTGGAAGCCCTAATTATAATGCAAAGGCTTGTCGAAAAGCCCAGGCTGTAACTTAACCGGACCGTACCATGCCAGAGATGACCTTACAGGCCTTCCAAGAGGCTCGAAGCATCCTGAGTCATCAGAAGTTACACTGCACCGAGTTATCAGAGGCAGCAGCTTATTTGTGGCACTGGTCATTCTGCTTTGGCCGGCAGACTGCAAGCAACGGTTGTATCTCAGCTAGAAACAGACCCACGGTCCCCAGATACCCACACGGTCCACCAAGGTCTGGAGTTTGCCATGTGTTTAGGGGGGTTCTAAACTTGGGGTGAGGAGTCCTTGGGCTACTGCCCAGCCTATAGCCAGCTATCTTAGGTACTTAGCGGCCTCCCCCATATTACTGTAGTATCGGAGCGCCTCACTCTGGTGTATTTATCCTCAGCACCCCTGGGAGGCAGGACAGCCCTATTATCCTCACTGCACATATACTTTGTGTCTCCGCATCCTAACTTAACCAAGGTCACACGGGGAGTCGGTGGCAGAGCAGGGAATGGAACATGCTTCTCTCAAGTCCCAGGGCAGTGCCCTGACCACCAGGTCACCCTTGCGCTCCAGCCGTCTCTGCCACCACAGGCCACATCAGCTCGGTCATCAACTCCCCCCACAAGTCTGGAGGAGAGGAAGTCATGGGCTTAGTGGGAGGGTGAAGGTCTTTGTTTGGCATTTGGCTCACAAGGCACCTCCCGCCCTGGTGATCCCTTGCACCAGTCGGTTCCATAGTCTGGTGCACATTTTGCAAAAGTGCCTTATAAACGCCCACTCCTGACCCCATTAACCCACCTCCTTTCCCACTAACCTTCCCTTAACCCCACCCCACCCCCCGTGGGGGAGTACTAGGAGGGGCAGGTCTGAGGAATTTTAGCCATTGCAATGCAGTATAGCAGCTGGATGGGACATCTGGCCAGCCAGCTCCCACACACAGCACAGAACGGGGACCCTCTCAGAGGCCGACAATTCCTTAATGTCTGTAAAGGTGCTGGAGGTCAGAATAGTTCTACCAGCATCCACTCCTTGGCGATGAGCAATAACGGTCTCCGGATACTCGAGCGTCTCAAGCAGGTTTAAAAAGTGGGGGAGGGGGAAAGGGACACAAGCCAAATGGTGGTTCGCTTTGTGCTAGTTTCCCCAGAGACGAGGGATCAGTCTATTGCCGAGCGTTGTACAAACGTTAAACACGGCTCTAGCTTTTTTGCGAGAACCGAGATCCCAGCACAAGCCGACGGCAAACCTGGGCGCTTGCCCGAGCGCAGGGGAGAAGGACGCTGAAGTTGAGCAGCAGAGAAATATTGTGTGCGCCGAATGCATCTAGAAGAGGAACTTCCCAAGGTCGGGGTCTGGACAAGACTCACTCCAGCCTCCCATGGAGCAGAAGCTGGTCGAGGGAGCACTGCACCTAGGAGCCTGTAACACAATATCTCGCCAGGTTTACAGGAAAGCCAGCACAGAGCACAGCCGGTCGGCTCGCGCCCTGGCTGGGGAGGAACACAGGGCAGCCAGAGTGAGGAGGAGGTGGGGGCGGGCTTTTAGCAACAAGGCCAAACTTCTGATTTGTGCCTTTGGGACTTCAGAGCCGATGGGCCAGTGCTGAAGGCCGCGCCCTGGATGCCCACAGCCCTCCCTCTGCAGGAGGCCTGGATGTTCGGCGCTAGGCCAGGTCACTCGGCTATTGGGGTGAAGTGGGTGGGAACGGTCATTGCTAGCCCAGCTTGTCACCTGCCAGTGACGCGAGCCGGATGCTGCTGTTCGCCTCCCCGAGCAGGCAACGTTGGACGGCAGAAAGACAGGGCCCTAACTTAAGGCATCGCTGGGACGTTTTGGTGGGTGGGCTGGGGCAGATCATTGTAACTGCCCACCTCCCTGCCACCTACACCCGGCCCCTAGCAATGCTATGGAGAGAGTACAGGGGGGCTCGGGATGCTCTGTCTACACTACAGACCCCACGCCAGCGTAATTCCAAGTGTACACAGCATACGCTGACAGGCGTTTTTCCACTGGGGTAGGATCACCAGCACCCCGAATGCCGATAGCCCTCTTCTGGCAGCATACGGTATTTACGCTGGGGGTTGCGTCAGTGTAGCAATGTCCCAGGAGGGGGGGTTGCCCCCACCCCACCACTGACCAACATAGCTAAGCCAGGGTCAGTTTTAAAGTGCAAAGCTTTTACAGTGGAGAGCAATAAGCAAGTGCCACGTCTCACTGCCTCCTGTAACAGACCAACACGCTTTGCCTAGCAGCATGGCAGTTTCAAACGGACATCAGCCACCCAGTGAGGTATCAGCCCTTGGGCCTGACACGCCATCCAGCAGGCCAAAGGTTTAGCTGCAGGAAGGTGCCACGCCCCAGCTTTGGCACCCCTGGTACCGTCTGTTTGAGAGCAGCTCTCAGCTGCTTTGGAGCAGCAGGGACAACAGAAAGTAGGAAATAGAAGCGTTGAGGAGAGCCGGCAGCTTCTCAAGGAGACAAAGGCACAACTGCCCACCATGCCAATCCAAGGGAGAGGCAGGCACAACAATCAGAGGTCAACACGGCTCCTGAGGAGCCCTTTAATGACCTGAAAACAACCCAAAGGACAAATCCTACAAAAAGTGGAAATGCAGCCAAGCTGCTAAGGAGTATAAGAAAATAGCAGCTCAAGTGCGTATGGCTAAAAGTCAGCAAGGCTGAGGTCCAATACGAGGTCCACTGAGCAAGGGGCATAAAAGGCCATAAGAGGTGCTTTAAAGACATCAATAGCCAGAGAAAGACAAAAGAAACTCTAGGTCCTCCATAGGTGCAGGGACTTGGGGCACTGCTGCACCCCCTGGCTTGAAGTGGTTTCTATCATATACAGGGTTTACAGTTTGGTTCAATGGCTCTCAGCCCCCTCCCCCCGTCCCCCACTTATGGTTGCAAACCCTCCTGCTTTCGCCAGGAGTCTCCCAGAATAAGGCTCTATCTCCTGGAGGCTCCTGAAGCCACGCTGGGAGATTTTAGCCTGCTTAAAGTCCTGCGAACTGCAGCCAATGGGAGCTGCCGGGGCAGCGCTTGCAGGCAGGGGCAGCGCATGGAGACCCCCTGCCCCTCAAGGAACATGCTGGCTGCTTCCTGGAGCAGCACAGGGCCAGGGCAAGCAAGGAGCCTGCCTTAACCCTGCTGTGCCACCGCCCGGGAGCTGCCAGAGGTAAGAGCCACCCAGTTGGAGCCTGCATCCATCACCCCATCCTGCACCCTAACCTCAGCCCAGAGCCCCCTCCTGCACCCAAACGCCCTCCCAGAGCCCACACCCCCTGCCCCTGCCCGGAGCCCCTCCTGCACCCAAACTCCCTCCCAGAGCCCACACCCCCTGCCCAGAGCCCCCTCCTGCACCCAAACTCCCTCCCAGAGCCCACACCCCCTGCCCAGAGCCCCCTCCTGCACCCAAACTCCCTCCCAGAGCCCACACCCCACTCCCCCTGCCCGGAGCCCCCTCCTGCACCCAAACTCCCTCCCAGAGCCCACACCCCCTGCCCAGAGCCCCCTCCTGCACCCAAACTCCCTCCCAGAGCCCACACCCCCTGCCCCTGCCCGGAGCCCCCTCCTGCACCCAAACTCCCTCCCAGAGCCCACACCCCCTGCCCCTGCCCGGAGCCCCCTCCTGCACCCGAACTCCCACCCAGAGCCCACACCCCCTGCCCTGGGCTCAGCCCAGAGCCCCCTCTCACTCCTCAGCCCCAGCCCAGAGCCCACATCCCCTCTCTCAAGCCAAGCCCCTGCCCCAGCCCAGGGGAAGGGAGTGAGGGTGGGGAAGAGCGAGCGACCGAGGGAAGGGGGATGGAGTGAGCGGGGCAGGGCCTCGGAGACGGGGTGGGGGTGGGGCAAGGGTGTTTGAGTTTGTGCGATTAGACAGTTGGCAACCCTACCCCCCCTGTACAAACTGTTCCAGCACCTCTGACAGCCATAACTGAGACCATCAAGGCGGCAGAGGTGTTGGTGGCTCTTCTGCTTCAGTCCTCACTAAAAACTTGTTAATATTAATGGGGTGTCAGGTCATCCCAAGGGGGGAGGAACAAGCCAAGCCAGGGGAAGAACGGGTTAAAGGACAGTGAGGCAAGTTAAATGTATTCAAGTCAGCAGGGCCTGATGAAACTCATCCCAGGGTAGTAAGGAACTAGCTGAAGCAACTCCCCCTGAGAGCGTATGGAGGACAGGGGAGACGTCAGAGGGCCTGGAGACGGGTGAACACAGCACCTAGCTTTAAAAGAGGAACGAAGAATCCAGGGAATTACAGACCAGTCAGCCTAACTTCAATACCTCGAAAGATACTGGAGCAAATTAACAACCAGTTATTTTTTAATGTTTTTAAATTTCTAATTATCATTACATAATTAAATAAAAATAATAAAAAAATTATTAATTAAATTATTAATCAGTCTGTCAGCACCTGGAGGGTGACAGGGTTATAAGCACTGGCCAGTCTGTATTTGTCAAGAACAGTTACGACAAACCAACCTAACGTCTGTCTTTGACAAGGGCTCACTGGCCTAGTGGATGAGGGGGCAGGAGCAGACATGACAGATCTTGATTTTAGTCAAGCGTTTGACACAGGCTCACACAACACTCTAGGGAAACGTGAACGCCATGAAATTACTACAAGGTGGAGGCACAACTGGTTGAAAGACTGAACACACAGAGTAGCTGTCAATGGTTCACGGTCAGACTGTGAGGGTCAACCATGGGTCCAGTTTGGGTACCACGTAGAGTTGTGGAAAGCCCAGAGGAGAGCAACAAAAATAATAAAAAGTTTAGAAAACCTGACCTCAAAGCATAGGCATGGGAACTAGCAGTGTGGGGGTGCTGCAGCCCCCCTGGGTTTTACACGGGGCCGATGGCCCCAGGCCTTCACTCCCCAGCTGCCAGCCCTGTTTCCTGTGCCCTGGGCTCTGCTCTCAGGGCCCCAGCCAGCTACTGACTCTGCATGCGGGGTCCCGACTACAGGCCCCATGTCCAGTGCACCCCCCCACCTTTGCCCCCTTACCCCTGTCTGGGCACCCCCCATCCCAGAGACACTGCTCCCAGCCCCAGCTGGGGGGGCATGGGCAGGGGTGGGGGGCTGGCTTCCAGCACCCCCACTATTAAAAGGGTTCCAGAGCCACTGCCTCAGACGAAAGGTTAAAAAAAAAATCCAGGCATGTTTAGTCTTGAGAAAAGACGACTGGACAGGGAACCTGAGAACAGTCTTCAAAAACTTAAGGGCTGTTAGAAAAAAAGATGCTGATCGATCATTCTCCATGTCCACGGAAATTAGGACAAGACATAGTTGGCTTAACCAGCCACAATGTTCCGGTTAAATGTTAGGAAAATCTTGCTAAGTCTAAGGCTTGTTCAGCTCTGGAACGAGCGGCCCAGGGAGGTTGTGGAATCGCCGACACTGGAGGTTTAAGACCAGGCTGGACAAACCCCGGCCAGGGCCAGTCTAGGGTCACAGGCTCCTGCCTCCGCGCAGGGGGCTGGACCAGGTGCCCTCTCCAGGTCTCTACCAGCCCCACATTTCTAGGAGCACAAAAATAGCAACCGAGCCCCCAATCCCAGGGAGGCCCAGGGAGTTCGCTAGGGCTGCAGGTGGCACATCTGAAGCCCCTGCAGAGAGTTGCAGCAGGACAGTCCTTAAGCACTGAGCGCTCGCCCCAAGTGGGCTCAGCCCCCAGCCTGTAAGTGCCGGGGGGCTGGGACGGTTTACAGACTTGCCTCTTCTGGGGATTCTCCCGCCCCCACAGCCAGGCAGGGCTGCTGGCTGCACTAGCGGTGCCTCCTCCATTGAAAATAGCCGCGTCCCTGCGCTGGCGGAGACCGCGAGCTGCTATTTTCACCGTTTGAAATTGCGGCACCACTGGCGCAAGTAACAGCGTCCCTGGGGGGTCTGCAGCGGCGCAGCCAGCGCCGGGACCGACACGGGGGCCCGCTCTGGAGAAGCCCGCCCCGGGCACTGCCCGCCCCAGGGATCCCGGTCCGGAGCGCACCGTGCTCCGCTCCCCGGGACGCGGCACCTACCTGCGCGTACAGCTCCGCGGCAGCCATGGCGAAGGGCCGCGGAGCAGCCGGTGCAAGGAGCCCACAGCCGGGCTGCCCAGGGCGCTTATGGGGAGGGCGCAGCGCGCGCCGCCCTTTGCACGGGCCGCCTGCACCTGGACTCAATCGCCAATTAAGCTGCTCCGCGCGCCCAGCAGCCGCGGGGATGGGCCCTGCAGGGCCCAGGTGCCACGAGCGCATCCCCGAGCCTCTCCCCAGCTCCGGCTTCCCCGGGGGCCAGGCGCAGGTGGGGAGGCTCCTGCAACAGGGGCCACACTTGGCCTGTGGATCTTATTCTAGCGCTTTGCACCCCAGGGGCCAGGGGTCACCCTGGGAGGCAGGGCCCCCTTGTGCTGGGTGCTGCCCGGTAGCAAAGCGGGGAGGCCCCTGCCCCAGAGAGCACAGCCCCCGTGTCAGGCCGGGTGCAGCAATCACAGGGTGGGGGGCTCCCTGCCCACTGAGGCGGGTGGGAATTTCTTAGCCGCAGGGCAGCCTGCCCCTGCCTGCTGGGTGAGAACAGGGGGATGCCTGTGGGGTTAACCGAAAAGCCGCTCCTGGGAGGCGGCAAGGGGAGCGGAGTCAAGACCCATGTTCTGTGGGTCAGTGCTCATGGGGAGAGGGACGCACAAGGCCAGCCAAGCTGATCTGAGGCTTTCACAACCCATACTGTAGTTAGCCTCACCACGCTCTGGGAGGCAGGGCAGGGCTGTTATCTCCAGGGCACAGAGGGGAAACTGAGGCACAGAGCAGCCAAGTGATTTCCCCAAAGGCACACAAGGAGTCTGTGGCCGAGAACGGGCTTGCACCTAGGTCGTCTAAGTCCTGGGACCTACCCTAACCAGCAGGCCAGCCTTCTGCTCCTGCCTTTCTGCATGCAGCGCCCGGCATGATGGGGACCTGCTCTTAGCTGGGGCCTCTGGGCCCTGCCATAATAATAACATGGCCCCAGTTCCACCTGATTTCTGAGGACTCAGCTGGTGGCGTTGTGTTGGGTGAGTTTCACCCATGGCACAGTGTGTGTCATTTAACAGGAAAGATCCTGATGCCTCCAGCCCATGTCCCATGCTCCCCTGGCTGCACCCCCCCACACACACACACATTGGGCTGGCTGTTTCTCTGGTCTCCGTGGCTCAGTATAATTTGGTCCTGACAATTATATAAGGCAAACGCTCCATTAATCCAGCACGCGCCCCGCAGAATTAGTGCAACATAATAATCGGGGAGATTAAAATGTTGCCTTTTTTTATGTGAACAAATTCTGCCACATGAAGCCCATAAAGACATTTTCTGATGCAAAAATAATGAAGTTCTAATTGCCCAGGGGCTGTCAGCAGCATGTGTCTCATTAACAAATCATGTAGGCGGGTTTGCGCCATGCGGACCCAGTAGACACAGACGGAATGCCATTAATAGCAGGATTTTCAGCTAGGGAGAAAAGAGGGGTGAAAAAATATTCCAAAGGGGTTTGTCACACTTTCCAATAACAAAAAAAGCATGGTAAAATTTAGCACTGGTAAAAAGTGATCGTCTATGCAGAGACACTCAGAAAAATTATTCCGAACGAACTAAAGGTGTGAATTTGAAGTAGATAGATTAAACTGTGTGACACCCCTGTGTAGACACTCTTATTCAGAATGAAAGTGGCGTTAATTCTCTTCCAAAATTAATTAAGCTAAACCGAATCTAGGCCACTTTAATGCAAAATGAGTGTGTCCACATAGGGATTTAATGCATTTTAACTAATCCACTTTAAAAATTATTTCAGATTAATTTTCCTGAGTGTTCCCATGTAAAACTGAGTGCCAGCCCTGCTGGATAAACCCTGTGCCAGAGCCGCTACACCCAGGCTGCTGCAGAGCAAGATTCCCCCTCCCACAAAACCCGAGTGCCTCACGGTCCCCGTGCTCAGTTCAATGGCATTCTCTGTGTGTGCTGGAGAAACGCAGACCGTCCCTGCCCCAGAGCTCACAGACTGATCTGAGGGAACCTGGAGGTTCTGCCTCTATGGCCCAGTCAGACCTTGGCCTTTCTGGTGAGACTGACAGCAAAGGGGAGCGACCTAGACACAGGTTCTCAGGCACCTAATGCCCAGTGAAATCAATCAGCCGTAGGTGGCTAAATACCTCAGAGGCGCTGGGCCTTGGGGCCTGCTGGGGCCCTGTTATTACGGGGACCCCGGTCCCCGGGATTCCAGACTGACTCCGTTCACACAGGCTCCCTGAGGACGGGAAGCCCCTGCTCTGCGTTTGCACCGGCCAGGAAAGGTTCCAGAGCTCACAGCCAAGCCCCTGAGCCAGCCAGGCCTCGGCCCTGACATGCACAGAACTGGGGGCTCTAGAGGTACTTTACAATATTAACCCCCCCCCCCCAAGGTATTTCTCAGCAAGGCCTGGCCTTGCTCTCACTGGGGGGGTGGGCCTGGAAGGAGCAAGGGCTGTGTGTGTCTCCCTGTGTTTCAGGCCAGCCCAGCTCCCTGGCCCGCTGTTCCTCTCCCCCCCCAGCTGCATTGTCCTGGCTAACACCCCGGTAGCTTCACTGCCGTCTCTAGACAGGACTCTTGCGACCCAGCGGAGCTGTCAGAGCCCCCCAGCTGCCCTGCAACCCTGCTTCCCTCTTGCCACAGGTTCTGTGTGTGCCCCCCCCCCGCATCCCAGGGGCCCCCGTTCTGCCATCCACCGGGGTTCTTGGTCCTTCCCATCCACACCAAGGAGTTTGAGCCCCTCATACCTCGGCACCAATCGAATTCTCTCTCTCTCTTGCCGGGTGTCAACATTAAGCTCCTTGGGGCCTGCGCAGAGCTGAACCGAGGGCCGGGGTTCTGCGGGACAGTGTGAAGTGTTGCCATCGGCTGGTTCTTTGGTCTAGAGGGAATTACAGGGCCGGCGGAGGCTGCGGGTATCGCTAAGCTGCTGCCAGGGGCTCTGTGTGGCCATTTCCTCCTTTCGGCGTCTCTGATTTTAATCAGAGCCCCCGGGTTACGCCCATTGCGGCCTAGACCGTTCCCCGAACATTGGAATCGATGGGCCGCAGCGCTGGACACCAGCCGGTTGCAGGTCAGAGCCTGGCACGTTCGGCTAACGGGCTCCGAGCTCATAGCGCCTCCCTTATTTATAACCAGTTCGGAGCATTTCAAACGGCAGAGGAGGACGTTTTTCTAACTGCCAACTCAGTCTGCGACGTGAAAGCCAAGCTGGGCCCTTTCCTGGTTCAGGCCTCAGCACCATGGAAGATGCCACCGGCTGCAGTCATTGCTCTGGTCTGCCCAGGGCCAGGTTTGAGCTGAGGTCACACTTCAGGATCCAGACTAGACAACATCTAGGATTTGCAAAGGGGTTCAGGCACCCAGTTTCCATGGGACTTGGGTGTCTAATTCCCTTAGGCACCATTCACAAATAAATCCCAGCCTTCAGCGGTCATGGCTCTGCAGGGCTAACTGGAGTCAGTTGTAGCAAGAAGTTATTGTCAGCTGTGAAATCTGCAGCCAAGGCCAGAGAGGAAAACTGCTGAGTAGGCTAGGAGCCATATTTCCAGCCCTCTCCAGCCCTGTTCACAGCACATCAGGCAAGGGGAGGGAAGTGAGTAGAATTGCAACCTCCCCCCAAAGACGGTTACCTTTCCGTAATTGCTGTTCTTCGAGATGTGTTGCTCGTGTCCATTCCACATTAGGTGTGTGCGCTCACCACATGCACCAGTGCTGGAAGTTTTTCCCTCAGCAGTATCCATAGGGGAGCAGCTCTGGCGCACTCTGGAGTGGTGCCCATATGGCACAATATATGGGGTGCCGCCGGCTCCCTCTACCCTCAGTTCCTTCTTGCCGGAAACTCCTACAGTGGGGAAGGTGGGGGGGTCATGAAATGGACATGAGCAACCCGTCTCGAAAACACCAGTTACAGAACAGGTAACTGTCTTTTCTTCTTCAGGTGCTTGCTCACGTCCGTTCAACATTCGGTGACTCCCAGCAGATCCCGCGGAGGCGGGTAGGAGTTCTCGGCGGTGCAGATTGTAATACAGCTCTGCCAAACCCAGCGTTGTCTCTGGCCTGCTGAGCATAATGAGACGTGAACGTGTGGACCGAGGACCATGTCGCGGCTCGACGGATGTCCTGGATTGGGATGTGCGCCAGGAAGGCCGCCGAAGACGCCTGTGTTCTAGTCGAATGGGCCCTGACGATTGGTGGTGGCGGGACCTTTGTTAGCTCATAACAGGTCTTTATGCAAGAGGTGATCGAGTTGGAAATCCTTGGCAAAGAAACCGGAAGGCCCTTCCTCTGATCCACCATCGCGATGAAGAGCTGGGTCAATGTACAGAAGGGCTTGTACGCTCCAAGTAAAAAGCCAAGGCCCTCCGGATGTCCAGCACGTGCAGATGCCTCTCCTCAGCAGTCTTGTGCGGCTTGGAACAGAACAGAGGCAGGAACATGTCCTGGCTCATGTGGAAGGAAGATACCACCTTTGGCAGGAAGGCCGCAGCTGGACCTTGTCCTTAGAAAACACCGTG
The DNA here is from genome assembly GCF_016161935.1 of Mauremys reevesii. Taxonomy (NCBI): domain Eukaryota; kingdom Metazoa; phylum Chordata; order Testudines; family Geoemydidae; genus Mauremys; species Mauremys reevesii. The sequence continues at coordinate 12,096,569 of NC_052648.1, read as the reverse complement.
TGGTTCCGAGGTCAAAGCCTTAATCTCTGAGACTCGTCTTGCCGACGTCACCGCCACCAGGAAGGCGACCTTCCAGGAGAAGTAGGAAAAGGAGCAGGAGCCCAGCGGCTCACAAGGTGGGCTGGTGAGCCTGGAGAGGACCATTGCAGGACAGGGGCTGTCATAAACAGATAGTTAAGGGTTAAAGTCTCTTTTACCTGTAAAGGGTTAACAAGCTCAGTAACCTGAGGAACACCTGACCAGAGGACCAATCAAGGGACAGGATAATTTCAAATCCCTGTGGAGGGAAGGCTTTGTCTGTGTTCCTTGTTTGCTCTGTGTGCTCTCTTTGGATCTAAGAGAGGCCAGACATGTCTCCAAGTTCTCCTGGAGTATTTCCTACTATCCAGTATAGTGAGTATTAGTTAAAAAGGCGGATTAGTCTTTTGAGTTGTTTTCTATATTTGCAATTGTGTGTTTGCAGAAGGAATTCTTTATTTCTGTTGCTGTTACTGATTATTCTGAGGAGGAGGGAGGGGAAGTCTCTCCAGTTTTTATAAGTTAGACCCTGTATTTTTGCATCCTGGTAATACAGAGAGAGTGTACTTTTTTCTTTCTTTAATAAAATCTTTTCTTTTTTAGAACTTGATTGATTTCTTCCCTTGTTTGGATTTTCAGGGGAAGGGGAGGGGGAAAAAGTGAATCCCTCTTTGTTTGATTCAAGGAGTTTGAATCAGGTATCTCTCCTAAGCACTAGGAGAGGGGAGGAGGGAAATGGTTTGTTTCCCTTTGTGTTGAGATTCAGGTTTGAATCTGTGTTGTTTTGGGGAACAGGAGTGTGTCAGACACTTAAAACTGACTGGTGGCAGCGAGAACCAGATCTAAACTAGGATTTTAGTTTAGAGGAGTCCATGCAGGTCCCCATCTTGGAACCCAACAGCTCCAAGTGGGGGAGAAGACCTATGACAGGGGCCCATCCCTGCGGGTAAAGCCTCTCGAGGCCCCTCAGGAACCTGACAGTCATGTTGTGAGAAAAGACCATCTGACCTTGGATCAGCTGGTGGAACGCGGAGATGGCCGCAAGGTGCACTCTGATGGAAGAATGTGCCAGACCCTGGGTCCTGAGCTGCAGTAAGTAGTAGAAGATGGACTGCACTGAAGAACGTGAGGGAGAAATGCTGCGCTCCGATGCCCAGGGGGAAAACTTTGTCCAGTTGGCCAGGTAAGATAGTATCATGGATGGCTTCCTACTTCCCAGGAGGACCTGCTGGACTTCCTCTGAGCAGGTACATGCCTCTGGGTTCAGCCACGCAGCATCCATGCCGAGAGGTGTAAAGACTTGAGGCTGGGGTGTAGGAGCCGACTGTGATCCTGTGATAGCAGGTCCAGACGGTAGGGAAGGGGGCCAGGGAGAGGCCACCATGTTCATGAGTGTGCGGAACCAGTGCTGGCGAGGCCACACGGGGTGATCACGATAACCGGTGCTTTGTCCCTCTTGACCTTTACTAGGACCTGGCTGACAAGAGGATCTGAGGGAACGGGTACATCAGACCCTCGGCTTGGGGACGAAGGCATCGGAGAGGGCACCCTTGCTCAGGCCCTGCCGGGAGCACAACCAATGGCACTTTCTGTTTTGCCTGGTGGCAAACAGATCTATGTGGGGAGTTCCCCACCTCTGGAAGATCATGCAGGCCACCTCCAGGTGGAGCGACCACTCGTGGTGAGAGGAGAAATCCTGGCTGAGGTGATCTTCTAGGGTGTTCCTGATGCTGGTGTTGGAAAATCATAGTGCTAATGAAGCCTTTCCGTATTAGGCCTGAGTAAACCAAAGTTATGTTATGCTTGTCCAAACTGTGTTGGAAAGCTTACAGAACTCATTAGACTGAAGGCCGTGTATCTACCTAAGTCAGCTATTTCGCTTATCAGTTTTGTTTGGCCCCCAAGTATATGTTGGCTCCCCAAGTGTATGCAGCTGCGTTCACATGTATGCATCCAAAGTATCTAGTACAAAGGGTCAACGGATGTATCTTGTGTCCCCTTCAGAATGACAAATGTATCCTCAACAGCTGTATGTCTCTTGTAGCCCCCACAAAATGATATATGTATCCTGCGTACCCAATTATCCACAGGGTCTATAGGTCAACCAAATGACGTAGACAAACATAGGCTAAGTTGTTTGTTACCGGCTATAAAGGTAGGCCGTTTGGCCATGAAAGGTGTGTCTCTTTCTCTGGCACTAGCCGAGAGGAACACCCGCTCAGCTGACCGATCAATAAAGGGTGTGGTACTCGTCTTCCTGTCTCCGTGCCTCCTTGGTGTAATTAGGTAAGCTCCAGGGGGAAACGAGCCCTTTTGGCTAACAAATGGCGACTCCGCCGACTTCTCTCCTGTTGGGGCGCTGACCGCGGCCGAGGACGGCTCAGGAGAGTGGCCACCTTGAGCTATTGGTTTGCTCGAGCCCGGTCGCCGCAATCGGCCGGGACGGCTACGCCTCCATAGAGAACTCCAAACGACACGGAGGCAAGACAGTACCAGAAGAGGAGTCCACCTGCCAGACGTGGCCACTCCGGGCGTGGTAAGTGCGTTACCTCCTGGGTTTGAGGATTAACGCCCGGCGCGGGTTGGGACCTTGGGCCCCGAACGGTAAAGGAACCCACAAATAGGAAGGTGTGTGGGTAAAAGCTTTCTGGTTAAGGTACCTAGGTTCAGACACGGCTAATGAATAATTCCATTAACTCCACAAGTCCGTGGGCCGTGCTGAACAATTACTGGGACTTAGAGCAGCCCCAGGGCTGGCTTTTCTTTTTGGTAGGGGTACTTTTGTTTCTTGTTCTATTGGTATGCTGGAAGCCAAAACTGTAACCGGGTCTAGGAGCGTGAACCCATCTTCTCTCCCCTTCTTTTCCGTGTGGGTAAGGGACAGTCTAAACATTCCACCTCACCCCCTAAGGGTACCCCAGCATATTATATGTACGTACATTATGGTTCTAAAACCTGCAGGTATTTAGAGAATTGGAATCTTTATACGTGAAGATCCATCTAAACAATGCCCATTAAAAGGTACCTTTAATCTAGATAGGATCATATATCTCAGAGGAGCTTTTAATCACCAAAGAAAAGCCTCTGACACAGTGTGAGCAATTTGTCTAGAAACGGGTTAATTTAAAACTCAGCTTCGCCCAGAGATAAAAAGAGAAAGTTGTTTTATGCTCAAGGTCAAGCAAACCAAAGGCAGTACAAGTTACAGAACTGAGATTACATTTGCAAAGCTTAACTGTTTGGTGAGATCCAACAGTCTGACTTTGTGACGGATGCCGTGTTGGTGTGGCTTGGTGACACTGGAGAAGCCACAGGTAGCTGACCTGGACTAGAATCTCTGAAAGAGACACCGCAGGAGATTCCAGGGTGTAAAAGAACAGCCTTCCCAAGAGCGGAAGCATGTTGGAAATTCTGAACAAGCTGTATACAGGATAATCTCCTGTCCACCTATTCCCCTTTTCTGAATGTTATATACAGACGTGGCCAGTCTGGATATGTGTAAGTATGGGGCATTTATATCTTTCTTGAGTGATGTGGGAGCATTCCCAACACTCTCCATTGTTGTTTTATCATTTTAATGAAGCTTTAAAATTTGGTTATATGGTGTATTTTCTCTATCCTCCTGCAACGTCCTGCAGTGTCAGTTTGATCACCTGACATGAGGCATAAATTGGTAACAGAAATTTGTCACAGTTTGGTGAGCAATAGAGAATGGGGGAACCCTGTAGAATTTACACCATCTATTTGTTTTACCCTTGTTGTTTTATGTTTGTTTTATTTGGTTCTGTTGGTGTTATATGTTGAGGATTGCATAATTAAAGATGTGCCCATTCTCAGCTGCAGTAAGTCTGAGAACTGGAGAAGGGTTTAGCATTCCTCTCTCCACCCTGGTTGACCAGGAAGAGTGGCAGGTAAAAGGATCTACCCCCAGTCGTAGCAGGACTGGGCAATAGAGTAGTTGGAGAAAAGGAAGCCCTGGCTAAGCAAGTACCAGTCCTTCAGGGACTTGTTAAAATGTAACCATTCGTGCTCAGCATACGCCGTAACAGCAGTGTGTTTGCTACAAGAGGCAATTAAATAGTTAACGCCAGTGGGCCATGCGTTTTGCCCAGGTGGCAAGCCTCACGAGGGAGGACTCGGGTCGTCTTGTGAATAAAATGTTTTAGGAAAAAAAACCAGAAGGGTGGGGGCAGAAGCCCATGAAAGAAACGGTTCAGTGCAAAAAAAAAAAAAAAAAAAAAAAAAGGATCGGGCCCAGGCGGGCGGGCAACAGACAGAGAGCTTGGAGAACAGGTTGGAAACTTTTGAGGGTCTCGTGGAAGGAAGAAGTAAGTGAGTATAAGCATGGGGATTTCAAATACTCAGGAGGATATTTGGAATGGCGATTTGAATTGGTAAGTGGCTGTTGAAAGACAAAGCAAGTGATATAAGGAAAGAGCAAGTGATTTGAAGGAGAGTGAAGAGTTAACTCTGTAGTTGCTGGAAGGAGTAGTAGTTGAACTTTGTAAAAATGCTAAAGAGAAAAGTTCTTGGTGTTTTTTTTTAAATGTTTGTAAATAAATTCAGGCAAAGAAATTATTAGATTGCAATCATTTGGCTATGAACAATTTTGTTGAATTAGCTAAAGAATGTATACAGTGCTGTGTAAATGAAAATTTATTAGGCTCTAAGGCACTATCAGTGGTGATGTTTTCTTTCAGTGTTTAAAAGCAGGAGTTAAAAGTAAAAAGCAAGCCAGAAAGCATCTGTATTAATGCAAATTATCTAACTGATAAGGTAAAGCCACTGAAACCTGGGCTGCCTATAAAACATATACAATCAAATATGGGGTAATTCTCTGTTTTGCCTAAAATCAACAAGGGTATTTGTATATTTTAAGCAATAATTGACTGCCCAAAAGGGGTAGACCTCTGTTTTTGTCTTTCAGATAATCAAAGAAAACTAATGCCAGCTAAACAGCATACAACATACCATGATTTACTGGCAGAGTAAAAATTATGTTTTGTGTTCTATGTTCTGTCTTGTGGTGTCTGTCTCAAGTGGCCAGAATGTGTTTAATATTTTCATGGGATGGTCTGGTTTGAAATAAAGCAGAAGGCTTGAATTGAAATGCAGATATTTGTTTTGTTCAACTTAAAATACAAAGTGTTTGAATACATCAGAAAAATGTAATATACTAAAGTCTTATGTATTTTCTTAAGTAAAAGAAAAAACTGCATTGGCCAAATTGCATACTAACAGTCTTTGGAAGCAAGGACATAAAAAGTTAACCCACTCCCCATATTGTACATGGGATCCTTCTGGCTACCTCAGATTTCTAGCCAGAGGGCTGGGGATGGTGGGAAGCTATTGAACTAGAGCTTGTATTAAATGAACTCATCAAAGTGGGTGTGCTTGTCCTGGCTTGTTGTTCCAAAGCTCTGTAATAAGGTTATTTTAGTAGAAGGATACATGTGGCATACATTAAATAATAAGACTAATGTACTGTATAACAGCAATGTGTATGTGTTCATTGTTAACAAAAGGTGTATAAGTAAAAAGTAAAAGTTTCCTTTGTAGGTTAAAAAAGGAAGCCAAAAAGGGGAAAAGGAAAAAGAACGAGTTAAATGAGAAAAACTTTAACTAGCAAGCTCAGTCCAAAAAAAAAAAAAAAAATACACTGACTTCGTTCAAGGACACTTGGCTAACAACCAGAAAAGGGGGGCTGTACAATCTGCAAAGACACTAATGCAATGTGTTAGGTTTCCTTTTTACACAGGTAAAGACGCACTACCCGAAGACCCTAGCAGCCCTGCCACTCCATGGAACCTGGAGACCGGATCAATGTACAGGTCCACCAACAAAAGACTGCTTTGGCTCCACACTGGAAAGGCCCTTATTGAGTCCTGCTGATTACCAACACCGCTGTGAAGTGCCAAAGACTGACTGCTTGGACCCATGATTCTCACTGCAAAAAGACCCGTCCACATAAGGAGAACTCTCCTATATGATTAGCCTATTCCTTCTTCTAGCTCCACTGTGCCTTCTGGACAGCAGGGAAAAAGGACAAGGTGACGTGCTAGCTAACCTCTCCCTTGTCCGCTGACAGACCTACTGTGCCTTTGAACTTTTCTAGAAGAATCAAAAACCATTACAGGGTGATGTGCTGATAATCTCTCCCCTGTAGAATGCTAAACTACAATTGTTTTGGGAAAGGAGAAGGAACGCTCACTCCACTGACATTGCCAAAGTCCAGGAATTCCTGACTAAAAAGGACATTGAGAACTGACCCTGGTAAAGAAACAAAAATTCTACACTGGCAGGAAGAAACTTGTGGGATCCTGTTTGGAAATGTGGTATTAATTGAATTTTGGGGTTTATTCTACAGGCTGTGCCCTGTGTTTTGGATAAATCCTTTAGTATGTATTGCCCTCCCTAATTGGATTTTAAATGACATTGCCTTTATCCAGTTTTCAGATCACTTTTACATACCCAGATTGCTCACAAGGGGCTGCCATTAGATTAGCACAACAAAGAGCCTGGGTTATTTCCTCTGGAAAAAGAAGAAATTGGGCAGATCCCTGTGGGCTGGGGCTAACAGTGTAACAGCCGTTTGGAATATTCTTAAAGGCCAAGAACATAATAAGAAATTGGGCCGACTAAAAAGGGCCACTAGCCGTATTTCTGAAGTTCAGCTAACCCAAGTATAGGCTGAAGTTGATGAGTTACATGTCATTTCCACCCTTAGTTCTATAACCCAGAAGTTACTGACAGAGATGGTATTGAATATCACTGAGGCTGGGAAGGCATTGCAGTGGGATCTAGTATGTTTAAAATTTCAGGATTTCCTCGATGACCAGCTGATGGCCATTTGAAGTGATCTTGAGCACCAGACTTGACCCACTGCCCTTACAGACATATCAGGAACCATCTGATCTGTGGTCATGAAGACATACTTGGACACTTTCTGGGTGGAAGTGTGAACATTTACAGTGCTCCTTCCAAGCATATGGACCGGTTGGGGTGGGTGTGGCTCCCACATACCGAATCCTGCCGGGTCCATGGGGAGGATGCATATGGGATTAAATTATTCACCGAGACATCTGGGAAATTAAACCACTGGGTATACCTACCTGAGTTATAGTCAGTGCCCGATCCTTCGTTGTTAAATGAACAAGGTTCCACTCTTTTGTCCATGCATTCATTCCTGGGTTGGGGGGACTAAGCTTAAAAGAGCAGTTGTAAATATTTCTGCAGAGCTTCATTGCTTTTTGGCCTCAAAGTGTGAGAAAACTCAGCCAAAAGGTTTGGTGAGTATTCTCAAAGGGGGGAGTTGTTGGAAAATCATAGTGCTAATGAAGCCTTTCCGTATTAGGCCTGAGTAAACCAAAGTTATGTTATGCTTGTCCAAACTGTGTTGGAAAGCTTACAGAACTCATTAGACTGAAGGCCGTGTATCTACCTAAGTCAGCTATTTCGCTTATCAGTTTTGTTTGGCCCCCAAGTATATGTTGGCTCCCCAAGTGTATGCAGCTGCGTTCACATGTATGCATCCAAAGTATCTAGTACAAAGGGTCAACGGATGTATCTTGTGTCCCCTTCAGAATGACAAATGTATCCTCAACAGCTGTATGTCTCTTGTAGCCCCCACAAAATGATATATGTATCCTGCGTACCCAATTATCCACAGGGTCTATAGGTCAACCAAATGACGTAGACAAACATAGGCTAAGTTGTTTGTTACCGGCTATAAAGGTAGGCCGTTTGGCCATGAAAGGTGTGTCTCTTTCTCTGGCACTAGCCGAGAGGAACACCCGCTCAGCTGACCGATCAATAAAGGGTGTGGTACTCGTCTTCCTGTCTCCGTGCCTCCTTGGTGTAATTAGGTAAGCTCCAGGGGGAAACGAGCCCTTTTGGCTAACACTGGGGAGGTGACCAGCTTCCAGATGGATGCCATGGTCAACGCAGAAATCCCAGAGACGGAGAGTCTCTTGGCAGAGAGCCGGTGAGCGTGCGCCTCCTCGCCTGTTCATGTATGCTAACTTTACAAGAACTCTGGTTCGTACCAACGAAGCCAAAGCAACGCTAGCAAGAGCAGCGGACGTTCCGTGCACCGTCACTGGCGGCAAGAAGGAACTGAGGGTCGGGGGAGCCGGCAGCGCCCCTTATACCGCGCCATACGGACACCTCTCCAGAGGGCGCCAGAGCTGCTCCCCTACAGATACTGCTGAGGGAAAAACTTCCAGCAATGGTGCATGTGGCGAGCACACACATCTAATGTGGAATGGACATGAGCAAGCAGTCAAAGAAGAACCATTGTTTTGCTGCATTAAAGACAGAGATGATTGCAAGAGCCCCATTGGTCTGGTGCTAGGATACAGAGTAGGGATGTACCCACAACGATGGTCCTTTCTATTCTGCCTGGTGCAGGGGGCATGAATAAGAACATAAGAATGGCCCTACTGGGTCAGACCAAGGGTCCATCTAGCCCAGTATCCTGTCTACCGACAGTGGCCAGTGCCAGGTGCCCCAGAGGGAATGAACAGAACAGGGGATCATCAACTGATCCATCCCCTGTCCCCCATTCCCAGCTTCTGGTAAACAGAGGCTAGGGCCACCATTCCTGTCCATCTTGGCTAATAGCCATTGATAGATCTGTCCTCCATGAATTTATCTAGCTCTTTTTTTAACCCTGTTATGGTCTTGGCCCTCACAACGTCCTCTGGCAAGGAGTTCCACAGATTGACTGTAAGTTGTGTGAAGAAATGCCGCCTTTTATTTGTCTTAAACCTTATGCCTATTAATTTCATTTGGTGACCCCATGTTCTTGTGTTATGAGAAGGAGTGAATAACACTGCCTTATGTACGTTCTCTACACCAGTCATGATTTTATAGACCTCTATCATATCCCCCCTTAGTCGCCTCTTTTCCAAGCTGAAAAGTCCCAGACTTATTAATTGCTCCTCATACAGAAGCCGTTCCATACCCCTAATCATTTTTGTTGCCCTTTTCTGAACCTTTTCCAATTCCAATATGTCTTTTTTGAGATGGGGTGACCACATCTGCATGCAGTATTCAAGGTGTGGACATACCATGGATTTATATAGAGGCAACATGATATTTTCTGTCCTATTCTCTATCCCTTTCTTAATGATTCCCAGCGTTCTGTTCGCTTTTTGACTGCTGCTGCACATTGAGTGGATGTTTTCAGAGAACTCTCCACAATGACTCCCAAGATCTCTCTTGAGTGGTAACCGCTAATTTAGACCCCATCATTTGATACACATCTCTTGGAGGGGGCGCTGGCAGAGGGCTGAAGCTGTGGAGGGTGGGAATGAGCAGTTTGGGGGAGAGGGGAGAAGGGTTGTAAAAGGTGTAGGGGACATGCCAGAATTAAATGCTGTGTAGGAGGAAGAAGGAATGCTGCTGGGACTGGTTCAGTGACCTGGGCCTGATGTTCTTGAGTTTTTAAATGCGTCCAGGGCACCCAGCATTTTGGATGGTTGGGGAGCAGGGGGCATGCCCCTTGGCGTGCAGTTCAGAGTAAATACATGTCAGGGTGCCATCTGCATCAGGACACTGTGTATTTTACAGTCACTTCTTCATACCAGACATGGGGGCCACAGATCTTAGATTTCTGGGTTCTGTTCCCAGCACCGCCACCAACTCCCATGGTCAGTTTTTTTTTTTAAATAAAATAAGGGAGATATCCTATCTCCTAGAACTGGAAGGGACCCCAAAGGGTCATTGAGTCCAGCCCCCTGCCTTCACTAGCAGGACCAAGTATTGATTCCCCTTCCCCGCATCCCTAAGTGGCCCCCTCAAGGATTGAACTCACACCCCTGGGTTTAGCAGGCCAATGCTCAAACCACTGAGCTATCCCTCCCCTTAAGTACATCACAGGGGGGCTCGGAGCTGTTTTATCCATCTGTGAAATGGGGTGAACTCACCTCATCACAGCACTTGTGGATAGATTTTGTGCAAATAAACCATTGAGCCCTTTCCCAGAAAGTTGCTAGAAGCATCTCACGTCTGCATGGGAGGGAACTACATCCCCCCCCCACCACACACACACACCATTTGCAGTTAGAAGCAGGGTCTGGTGGGGGAGTTAAAGAAATAGCTTTGAGAAGATACAAGTGGCTGAACTAGGGTTATAGGGCTGGAGGCAGGACTGTGTTTTGCAGGCGGTCAGACTAGATGATCAGAAAAGTCCCTTCTGGCTTTGAAATCTAAGAATCGCAGCTCATTGTAGGATTCCTTCTCCCGCCCCACATGTACGATATGGCTTCAGGGCAAGAAAAAGTTCCTCGTAGCTGGGAGAGCCCAGGGCAGCTGCTCTTCGGCCAGGCTTAGTGGGCAGGAGGCTAGAAATTGTGCACCCGCTTTCAGGGTGAAGATGGGCACCTGGTGGAAGCTGAACCAATTGCCCCAGGATAATCTACGCTGAAATTCTGGGCTGTTCCCTTAGAACTGGCACAAAGAGCCCAAAGCACCTGCTCCCCGTCCTGGCCTGGGCAGGCTGTTCTGCTGTAGGGCAGGAGCTCTCCTGTTCGCTAACAGCTCCTGCACTGAAGCACCTTTTAGGGCCCTCACAGAAGGCTGCAGAAATAGCTCAACCCCCAGAGCTGGTTGTGGCATTTCCACAGGGGTGACCTGCTGACGGGAAAGGCCTTTTTCGCACAGAGCGATTGGGTGGGGAAACGTTCCGTGTTGCCAGACAGTTTGGCTTGGCCAGCAGGAAAATCGACACGGCCCCTGCCAGCCTGCAAGGCGCTTGTTGGCTTCACTTTCAGCCTGCCCAAAGAGTGACCTTGACAAGAGCCTTGGAGGCGGGCAGCCAGCCAGCTGAACAATTCCAGTTTGGGTCCTTTTTGAAATAGAATTTTTTGGAATTTCTGGCTTGTGGAAAAGTTGGAGGTTTTTGCTTTTCCTCTTGAATTGCATAAATATTTTACCAGAGTCTCCACATTTCCCACAGGCTGGAAATTCCCTTTTCCAGGCAGCTCTTCTCACAAGCTGCACACAAGTGCGACAGGCCGACCGCTGCAAACCATGATGGACGCCTGGCTGGCCGAAGCCTGGTCTTTCTTCATGCAGATTCTGAAGGTGACCAACATCCTTCTGCCCCCAGCACCCTTCTCTGCTGGGCAGGCTCTGACATGGGTGCCTTAACTGTGCCATAGGTACCAGCTGCAAGGTAACTGCTACTCGGCAATATCAGACCCTCTCTGCCCCCCGAGGCAGCCGTCTCCTACAGCTGGACCATCTCCAGCAGCCTTTGCTGAGAGCAGCAGGCCGGCCCTGGCTAGTGTAGTGGGTGAACCGGGGCAGGAATAGGAAGAGAGATGAACAAGCCCTTGGGAACTGCAGCATGGGGGACGCCTCCACTGCTCAGAACGTGTCAAGCTTTTTTGGGCCCAGTGGGCAAGGCTGGAGGATTTGTCACTATAAGCCAGTTGACTCCGGGCCGGGCCGAGCCAGTCAAACCTCCCTCCAGGCCCAGTATGTGCTGGCTGGTGCTGCACAACCAAGAGGTGCTCTCCTTGAAATGACAAACTGGGCCCATGCACCGTTCTAGCTGGTGGCCAGTAGGGAAGTCTGCGTCTATCGCCCCTTTTAGGCACTACACGAGACAGAGTTAACGGTGAGTCGTGGTCGACACCATTCCCCTCTCCAGAGAGGGAGTTTCAGGCCGCGGCTGAACACGCAGCAGTGGCCGGCTTTGCCGGCTTTCCACAAAGTGCTCGGAGACCTGTGCAGCGAGAACGGCGCTACCGCAGGAGAACTTGGGGTTTACAGCCCTGCAAAAAGCACCGTTCTCCTTCCATGGAGAAATGCAGCAATAACCCAGCCTTGTTTCTTTATACAGCAGGACCAAGCCACTCCACCCCCAACACCGTGTGACCCAGACACCCCTTGATGCCAATGGGCAGAGGGCATAAAGAGTGCGTAGGGGTTTACCAGGATCCCCTAGGTCTGATGTCTACATAACAGTGCGACAAAGGGTGGCACGTGAGGTCTCTAGCACCAGACAGTAACGTACTGGTTCTCCAACTCATGGCCAGAGGTACAGATGTTGTTTTAGGGGTTTTGCATCTAGGCTGAAAACGATGTTCTGATGTAAATGAAGACAGGTCACCAGAAGGCGAGAAGTAGGTTCTGCTCAGGTCAGGTGTACAAGGCACTTATCTCCCTGGCTAACCATTGTGTATCGTGTCTCTTACAATGTGAGTCTATTTGAATATGGAGCCTGTGACAAAGTGGGAATGTTCTTGATGTGTTATTTGAATACTGAGTGGGGCGCATTGACCTGGGAAGGTTGCAGGGGGTTGTGCTGGGACTGGCTGCATTGGGGAAGGGAGGATACCTGAGCATGTAACATGAGAACCCAGGAGGGGGGTTGGAGGCCAGGTAACACCTCTGCCCGGGAAACTGGACAAAGGACACAAAGGCTGGGGGAGGAGCTGAGGAAAGGCCAGAAAGGAGAGGGCTGAAGGGAGTTTTCAGGTTTGGAGCTGGCTGGAAAATAACGAGGGGCGCCCTGACCAACACAGCTGTGGCCTCCCTGGGGCCCCCTGATGGACCTAACTAAAGGGGGTCCTGTTGTCTGTATCGGCAAGACCTGTTTTGGACTGTGTTCCTGTCGTCTAAATAAACCTTCTGTGTTACTGGCTGGCTGAGAGTCCTGGTGAATCGCAGGAAGCCGGGGGTGCAGGGCCTTGACTCCCCCACACTCCGTGATAACTGGTAGCAGCGGTGGGATCTACTGCACCCTGTGGATGGCGCTTCCTGCAGTAAGTGACTGGGGAGCGGTAAACCAAAGGGGGATTGACGGGGACCAGGCATGCCGAAGATTCAGAGAGAGATGGTTTCAGGGGGCGATTAACCCTTTGGAGTGTGTGACCAGACAGAAGGCTCTCACAGTAACAGGGTCCCCCAGGGGATCGCAGCGAGGGGTCCCAGGGGCGGACGAGTCTGCCACTCGACCCTGGCAGAGAGATGGTGACCTCAAGGACCAGCACGCTGGGGATCTCCCTGGAAACCATGGGGAGTGGCGAGCACCCTGGCCTGCGAGTGGCCAGCAGGAAGATGTTTGCCAAGCACCTTAGGAGCGACCTGGTGGAGCTGTGCAAGCAGAGGGGGCTGTGCAGAGGGAGGCTCACCAAAGACCAGCTGATTGCCCAGCTGGAGGAGGGAGACCGCTTGAATGAACTGATCCCTGTCTCTGAGGGAAGCAGCCTGGCAGATGCAACGCAGGCACCAGTGTATGTCCCCACTGGGAGTGGTCATTTTAAGGCAGGGAATAGAGAATAACCAGTTCTAAGTTGTCATGGGATAAGAGGGAAGGTCCTTTCATGGATTGAGAACTGGTTAAAGGACAGGGAACAAAGGGTAGGAATTAATGGTAAATTCTCAGATTGGAGAGGGGTAACTAGTGGTGTTTCCCAAGGGTCAGTCCTAGGACCAGTCCTATTCAACGTATTCATAAATGATCTGGACAAAGGGGTAAACAGTGAGGTGGCAAAGTTTGCAGATGATACTAAACTGCTCAAGATAGTTAGGACCAAAGCAGACCGTGAAGAACTTCAAAAAGATCTCACACAACTAAGTGATTGGGCAACAAAATAGCAAATGAAATTTAATGTGGATACATGTAAAGTAATGCACATTGGAAAAAATAACCCCAACTATACATACAATATGATGGGGGCTAATTTAGCTACAAAAAAATCAGAAAAAAAATAATTTTTTTTTAAATTTAAATAATGGAGATATCCTATCTCCTAGAACTGGAAGGGACCCTGAAAGGTCATTGAGTCCAGCCCCCTACCTTCACTAGCAGGACCAAGTACTGATTTTTGCCCCAGATCCCTAAGTGGCCCCCTCAAGGGTTGAACTTGCAACCCTGGGTTTAGCAGGCCAATGCTCAAACCACTGAGCTACCCTGCCCCCCTTGGAGTCATTGTGGATAGTTCTCTGAAGATGTCCACGCAGTGTGCAGAGGCGGTCAAAAAAGCAAACAGGATGTTAGGAATCATAAAAAGGGGATAGAGAATAAGACTGAGAATATCTTATTGCCCTTGTATAAATCCATGGTATGCCCACACCTCGAATACTGCGTATAGATGTGGTCTCCTCATCTCAAAAAAGATATACTGGCACTAGAAAAGGTTCAGAGAAGGGCAACTAAAATGATTAGGGGTTTGGAGAGGGTCCCATATGAGGAGAGATTAAAGAGGCTAGGACTCTTCAGCTTGGAAAAGAGGAGACTAAGGGGGGATATGATAGAGATATAAAATCATGAGTGGAGAAAGTAGATAAGGAAAAGTTATTTACTTATTCCCATAATACAAGAACTAGGGGTCACCAAATGAAATTAATAGGCAGCAGGTTTAAAACAAATAAAAGGAAGTTCTTCACGCAGCGCACAGTCAACTTGTGGAACTCCTTGCCTGAGGAGGACTATAATAGAGGACTAGGACTATAATAGAGTTTAAAAGAGAACTGGATAAATTCATGGAGGTTAAGTCCATTAATGGCTATTAGCCAGGATGGGTAAGGAATGGTGTCCCTAGCCTCTGTTTGTCAGAGGGTGGAGATGGATGGCAGGAGAGAGATCACTTGATCATTGCCTGTTAGGTTCACTCCCTCTGGGGCACCTGGCATTGGCCACTGTCAGCAGACAGGATACTGGGCTAGATGGACCTTTGGTCTGACCTAGTACTGCTGTTCTTTAGTTCTAACCGCAGAAGCAATGTTACGTAACTGGCGTGTAGTTTGTCAAAACTGGGATTTGGCAAAGAAAAGAGAGTCAACACGCACATGCTGTCTGAATGGTTTTGGAAAGCCAGAGCTTGAAACGGAGCCTGCCGTTCTTTGAACAAACTCCACGGGCAGGCATGCAGTAAGAGTGGTCACTGTTCGGTTGCACCATGCCAGTGTTTCTCTGTAGAGTCAAAGTGATGTAATAGGTAACGCTATGACCTCCCAGAGAGCAGCACGCCGGAGAGACAGTACATTCATATATAGTAAAAAGTCTTTATTAAGAAGTCAAAAAATAAAACTCTTGATACAATTTTCATAACCGTCAAGTCAGCTCAGCAAATATATAATCAGTACTTTAGCCATGTAAGGTTAAAGGTCCGTTATTTTCTTTTAAAATAAAATATATTTTAGTTCTTAAAATTTATTCAATAAAGTACATATTTTCCTATAAATTCCCTACATATACATAAGAGGTAAAAAATAAAAAAATAAAACTAAAAAAAACAAAAAGGCAATCAAAATAATCTTTTTTTGCGACATGACGTGCTTAACTGTGCCCCGAACTGTCCCACACCTCTTCTCTTCTCCAGTCCTCCCCTCAATCCCAGCCAAGACACCTGTCCTTTTCAATGCATCGTGGGCAGCTTTCACATTGGCAAAATAGAAGATAAAACTGTGTTACCAAAAAAAATATAGATATATTTATAGAACCGTCAAGAACTGTCCAAAAAAAAAAATAATAATAACTACATACAAAAAAAACAAAAAATTATTATAATAATAATAATAAAATGCTTTTAAAAAAATAAAGACAACCCTTGTGTGTCCTAAAATAAAAAGTGCAACCGGACCTTTTCTTTCTGTTTATTTCACTTTGCAAACTGAATACTGTTATTTGGAAAGAACTGTTGAAGAACAGCTGCTCGTTCTCCTCCCCAGCCTCCACATCTGGGTTCAGAGTTAAAGCTATTCTGTAAACATTTGATTTTTTTTCTCCCTTTTGCAATTTCACGCCCCTCTTTCCTGTCATTTTCCTCGTCCCTTCTTCCCCCTCCCACCCCGTGATCTTCCTCTCCAGCTTTCTACCCAGCAAGAAACATCGTCTTTCACCCTCCCCACCCGCAGTCCCAATCCAATCCCTTAAATAAAAAGGTTGATTTAAACAGTTAAAAGTTCTTAAAAAGCTGTGTTGTAGGGAGAGGGGTGGGGGTGGGGGGTGGCGGCCCATCCGATGGGACTCCGGATGGACAGCTAGGAGAAGATGTGGATGGCTTGAGTGGCCGGGGTGTGGCAGGCAGGGCACTCCGGCTCGGCTTTGCCGCAGATGCGGATGGCGCACTCCATGCAGAAGAGGTTGTGGCCGCAGGGCACGAGGGCAGCGATGACCTCACTTTCGAAACACACCATGCACTCCCGGGAGCTCTTCCGGTGCCCGTCAGAGCTGCTGGAATCCGTGGGGGAGCCTGAGGTGCCGGAGATGCTGCCCGGCAGGGAGGAGGAGGAGGAGTAGCCTGTGCTGTTGGAGAAGGAGGAGAGTGAGCCCTGGGTGGGCAGCCAGGACAGGGTGCTGACCGGGTCGCTCTGGATGCGGCGGGCTAGGGGGTGGTCCAGTGCGACGCTGTTCTCTGGGAGGGTGGGGGAGTGCCGGGGCGTGGCCGTCCTGCTGATGCTGCTGTTACGTCTCTGCGAGCCGTTGATGGAGGAGCAGCTGCTGAAGGCCTGCAGGGGGTTGGAGCGCTCGAAGGGAGACCAGATGGTGGTGGGCGTGGTGAGGTCCAGGGCCAGGAAATCGAAGCCGAAGTCAGAGTCTTCGGAGCTGAGCGGCGGCGCCTGGGACTCGCTGAAGTTGAAGCCATTGCTGGTGCTGTACGGGCTGGTTGGGCTGGCGTCGGCCACCCGGCCGCTGTAGTAGGACTCGGTGGAGGTGCTGCCCAGGGAGCTCAGGCTGTCGTTGCGAAGGCCGGACGAGGGCCTGCGGGCGGGGTTGGGGGCTTTGGCCCAGAGGCTGGCCGTGCTGCCCAGCAGGTCGAGGCAGACGTCGGTGCCATTGGAGTGGAAGTCGTTGTCTGCGCTGACGTCAATGAAGGAGCCTGTCCTCATGGTGATGTGGGCTTCGATCTCCTCCCGGGCCCGGTCCACGTTCTCAGGCATCCCCGTCACCTCGAAGACAGGCTCTTTGTCTCGGCTGGGCGTGACGATGTACGTGTGCGTCTGCTGCTGGATCCTCTTGATGGTGGCCCCCTTGGGTCCTACTACCAGGCCCACCACCCGGTAGGGGACTCTCACCTGGATGGTGGTCTGCCCTGGCAGGTTGGGGGGACCCTGCACAGTTCCTGTCAGGCCGCTGACCTTGTTGCGAGTTGCTCGGATCATGGAGAAGTGTTCAGCAGCTGAGAGGATCTCCCTCTTGGCCATTTCCACATCCTCTTTCCTCCCGGTCACGATGAAGATGGGCTCCTCCCCTCTGACTGGCGTCTTGATGTAGGTGTTGGTTTTCGCACGCAGGGCTTTGATCTTACAGCCTGGAATGCAAAGGAGACAGAAAAGCGACACAGGATAAGTCCCAGGTTGAAGCTGGGAACCAAGCACACCCTACTGCCCATGTTGTAAAGAGGGCCGGGAAGCCAACAGACCTGAGACAATGCAGCAGTTTCACTAAATTCACACTTACAACCAGGAAACCTTCCGAGAGGGGAGGCCTCACGCTTCACAGGCAGGAAGTTACACCTGAGTTCTGGTGAATGGTATGGGCTAGCGTGAAACATGCAGGCCTGCTGAACCCGTCGCCATGTCCGCTGGGGCAGGACCTTGGGACCCCAACCAGGGATCAGGGCCCCATCGTGCAAACACGACACAGATGGTCCCTGCCCCAGAGAGCTCCTTATCAAGGACAGACAACATGCAACAGGTGCACACAGAGGCAAAAGGGGGGCACCCTTGGCGGAGAGGTGGGGGCAAGTGAAGGGGACAGAGACAGACACGCTCGCCCAAGTTAATAGTTACAGCAGCCCTAGGTGGTGGCCTTCCCCCTCGGAGATGGATTGGAAGGAAGTGGCGGAGGAAGCAGGCACAGGAGTTACTTTCATCTCAGCAGCGGGTTCGAGAAGGTGCAGAGACGTGACCCTTTTGGGTTTTTTAAATCCCAAATGCTTCCTTTATTTGGAGCCGGAGAACGTCTTCCCGGAGCTCAGGAGGCAGCAAACTAAGTGAGAGCAGCCTGCGATATGGAGAGCTGAAATGCCCCTGACCCATGAGCATGCCAATGAGCAACGGATGCGGGGGTGGGAGGGTTTGTCTAAACAGAGACCAGGCAGGCTGAACAGAAGGGGACCCCCTCTCGCCCCCGCCCTCTCTCTGCCATGCCCATCTTTTATTTCTTCAGTTCCCCTTACGAGCAGGTGTATCACTGTTAGCCTCTCCACTGAGCCCCCCTGTCCAGACACACAGACAGGGGGAATTTCTTCCCTTCTTCCTTTGCTTTTGGGCTACAAAAATTCACGGGTTTCTGCCTGGAGGAAGAATTCAAATGGAGGACAGGGAACGTGTCCACTAGGAGTCCCAGAGGGGCTGAATTAAGGGCCTATTTATGCAGCTCTGGCTCGAAGGTCTCTGGGACAGGCCGAGTGATCTAACCCAGTGGTTCTCAAGCAGGGGTACGCACACCCCTGGGGGTAGGCAGAGCTCTTCCAGGGGGTCCATCAACTCCTCTAGAGATTTGCCTAGTTTTACAACAGGCTACGCAAAAAGCACTAGCGAAGCCAGTACAAACTAAAATCATCCAGACAATGACCTACTTACACTGCTCTCTATACTACACACTGAAATGTAAGTACAACATTTATATTCCAATTGGTTTATTTTATAATTATAGGGTAAAAAGGAGAAAGGAAACAATTTTTCCGGAATCGTCGCTGTGGCACTTGTGTATTTTTAGGTCGGATTTTGTGAGCAACTCGTGGTGAAACTTGGGAGGCCGCAAGATAAATCAGACTCCTGAAAGGGGGACAGTCGTCTGGAGAGCCCGAGAGCCGCTGGCCTAGTGGATGGGGCGTCGGCCTAGGACTCAGACCTGGGTGTTACTCCCAGTTCTGCCACCAACCTGCTACGTGACCTTGGATAAGTTACTTTCCCGCTCTGTGCCTCTGTTTCCCCTCCCACCTGTCTGTCTTGTCTATTTAGACCGGGAGCTCTTCGTCGCTCACTCCGTGTGTGCGGAGCGTCTAGCACAAAGGGGCCTTGATATCAGCTGGGGCCTCCAGAGGATACTGGAATACAGCCAGTAACTCCCCTAACGCCGATCAGAACCCTCTCGGGGGATACGTTTCCGGTAGCTACAGTCCTACTCTGCCCGATTTGTGTTCGCTCCACTTGCGCTCTCATAACTTTCTGTAACAAAACTGACACAAGTGAGACATTCTAAATCTAGAGACCAGGCTTGTTTCCTGCCCTTCGTTCCCAATCACGAAGGCAGAGGCACCCACATCCTCTCTGCCTGCCCAAGCTTTGGTTTCACCCAAACATTAGTAAATCACCTGTACTGCGGCAGCACCTAGCAGCCCGGCATGGGCCAGGACCCCATCATGCCAGGCCCTGTACAAACACACAACAAAAAGACAGTCCAAGAGAATCACCAGTAAATACTGATAACACCATGAGATATGCTAGAAGGACCCTGGTCAGGCAGGTTATCAACCTATCTAAGGCACATGTCCCCCACATCACTGTAGTGACAGCGCTTCTCACAATCTGCAAGGCATTTGTCATCACAGAACCCACGTGCGTCAGGGCAGTGCTATTATACCCATTGTAGAGGTGGGAAACTGAGGCAGAGAGACACTGACATGCCTGAGATCATACAGATAGTCTGTGGTGGAGCAGGGGCTTGAACATGTCCCAGGTTGGAGCCCTAACCACTGGACCAGGCCCCAGGTTTAGGCTTTGTAGAACCGTAGTAATCTGCGCATAAAATGGGTCTCCTTTCACCACATCCCCACAGAGAGGCTGCAGTCAGGTCGTGGCCGCTTTTAGGAAGTATAGCGCAGCACACTGACAAGGACATTAAGTGTGTCAGAAAACTGAAACTGAAAATTGTCAAAATGAGCAAGCAGAGTGCATTTATAGCTGCCAAATCCTTGCTTTTTGATCCCGTTCATTCATCACTTACAAAATTCAGCCAGTCGTTCACAAAAGGGGTCTCCTGGTCATTCGTGTGAATGACTGGGCCTCGGCCCTATCAAACAGGAGCTCTCTCACCGTGGTTAAATACGTTCAACTCTGAAGACGCCAACAGGAGAAACGAGTTACGTTTGAAACAGGAGCATCAAGGTGTCACTAAAGCCTGGGACCCGACCAGCTGTTCTGAGCTTGGGGCCCAGATATAGTCTATGGAGGATGAGAAAGGAGTGGGGAAGTATTTTAAAAAGCCCCAAGAAGACTCCCCGGCTGTGGAGATCATGCACAGAACCTAGACTGAGAAGCCCATCAATGGCCAATCAAGGAGGCCATATTGGGCAGCGGCGATGCTTTCCCAAAGCCCACATCATGACAAAGCCCCAGGATGACAACTGTGGGGAAGAGCTTTGCTCATTGTAGCAGACAACTGCATTTCTCTGGCCCATTGGGACTCTCTAACATCAGCTCATCTGGGGTGGGGGCCAGAACTTTCTCGGGGGCTGGTCTGAGACTGTGGAATGAACTTCCCCCAGGAACAAAGGAACGTCACAAACCTTCCACTCCCAGTGCTGGGTGCATTTCTTTGACCTGGCTTCTCTAACATAAAGAGAGAGCAACATGTGTATTTAAAAAAAAAAAAAGCAGGGTGGGGGGCGGTGGCTAAAATTCTACCAGAACAAAACACGATCCTGCACACACTTCTCCTCCTGCGGAGAGAAGGAAAGAAACAACGTGTGACGTGTATGGTCAGGGCGCATAATGCACAACTGGAAGGCGCTTGGATACTGCGGTGATGAGCATGGTACAACTACGCTCCTCTGGCACAACTGTGTATAAAACAGAACAGGAAGCTTCATTCTAAGCCCGGCTGCATGAAGGATATTCAGACTGGTGTGACCACATGGATGCCGTTACATTGATGCAACCTTTCTGACCTACGCAGGGCTGAGCCGGCACAGCAGGGCTTATGCTGGTGCTACACCAAAGGTGCTTCAGCAGAGAGAGTGACCCCTACTTGGTGCTGGTGCAATGTGCCGACGTTAGGGGTTTGCATCAGGAGAACTAAATCAAGAGAATTTACACTGGAGCTAGTTTTTCAGTGTAGACAAGACCTCAGTCAAGACTCTGTGGTACAAGCCGCAGTGGGGATCTCTCCTATAGCTGGGGTGAGTAAGGAAAGAGACGTATGCCACTCTCTTGAGCCTCCTCCATCAGGGAAAGAGCTAAAATACAGTTACTCCCCATGGAGACCCGGTGACTGCACTGGGATTCCACATGGCAGTAATTATACAGGCAGATGGAGCCTCTGAAAGGATTGTGGCCTAAGATCTTGACTGTATTAAAGCACCAGAAAGACTGAATTTTGCTGGACAGAATGTAAAAGGGATTCTGTATTGAGGCTGCTGGACACAGACAGACCCTGTGGTTCTCTCGGTCTCTCTAAGTTCCAGCTGGCACTGCCCAGAGTCACCAACCCGCTCCCCTAAGTCTTGGAGTGGAGCAGACAAGAAGGGGTATTGGCTCCACTACAGATCTGTTGTTCTAGGTGCTATAAAAGACAGCAAATAAAGCAGAGAAGCAAACCTGCTCCCTGCGGAGAATTTAGCTCTTCGGTTGGCAACATGTAGAATTGGGGGCAGGAGCCCAAAGTCACTTGCGTGCCTAAGGTACATTCCAGCCCTGGCCTGTGGCTACGTCTGCTCAGCGTGACCTATAGCCGATCCCCACATTACAGCCGAGTTAACGCTGGTTTCAGCACACGTTCAGGATTAGATGCAGCTGACTGCCTGCGAGTTATGGCTATGCCAGGCTCCTTCCCCCTCACATCCCCCTCGGGAGGGCTTGGTATGTCAGCTGCTGCACACAGCAGGGGGCTGACGCTTGGCATGTCGGGGTTTTCCACACCCACCCAGATGTGAATTTTGGGGGGGGGGGGGGAGCAGAAGGGAGTGAGGTGAAAGAAAACCCAACAAACAGATGCAGCTGGATTTTACCTATGGAAGCTGCTCAATCAGGGAGCCGACTAGCCGATGACACTCCCTGATAAAAGGAGTGAAGATTAACTGCACGGGGGCCCTGTTAGAGAGCCCCTCAAAACGGCGCTCTCTCTCACACGGCACGCCCGGTGTGGTCAGCCAGAATGGCCACAGGGCTAGGTTTCTGGGCTCAGACTGGAGGACACACCTGAGTTCATCCCCTCTCGCAGCCCACTGGACTCCGTCTGCCGGCCTCTGGGAGGCACCATAAGAATCATAAAGCGCCGCACCATGGTCAGAACATGCAGGAAGTTGAATGTCAATTGAAAAGCGTTTGTCTCTTCTGTTGGTGGGGGGGCCTTTTTTGGCACTAATTTAGGGCAACAACTGTGTGGGTGTATTTATGGCTAGGGGCTGTAGGGACACGACCCATTTAGTAGCCTGCTGGGTGGGTATATTTATGGGTTGGTCAGTGCGGCCAGGTTTAGTCTGCTTAAGTGGGTCTGGGAGACTGGGACTCCTGAATTACCAGCCTGGCGGTGTCACTGACGGGCTGTCTCTCCTGCAGCCAGCCATTTCCTGCTCCGAGTCCCAGTTCCCCCATCTATGAGATGAGGGTAACACTCTGGGTGTGGAGATGAACCATCAGGCCTACAAGCAGCTCCTTTAACCTGAAGATCTCAAAGCAGTTGCCACCATGGCAGATGTTCTCCCCAGTTTATTGATGGTGAAAGAAAGGAGCAGACAGGTTAAGAGACTGCCCAAAGTCACACAGCAAATAAGTGGCAGAGTTAGGACCAGAACCCAGGTTGCCTGACTCATTGTCCCATTTTGGGACCACTTGATAACGCTGCCTTCAAGAGGCATGGCTGGCAGAGCGCTAACTCAGGGCTGAGGATCCTTCGTCACTCCTGGGTTTGGAGGAAGACTCACGTCTCCGGCACTCTCGAGTAACGTGCTCATTCGAATCTCACCGTGTATACGAAACCGCTCAATCCCGTGCAATGAGAGGTTGGGGGGACCGGCACAAAGCCTGCAAGGAAAGGGAGCCTTCTGCCTTTCTCGCTGGCCCCAGGAAAGAACTACATACACTCCTAGGAGTCAGTCCTCAGCAATGCTGTGAGACAGCTATGCATTGACAGGGAAGTGAGCCTACCATGTCAAAATGGCTGCTGCATCTGTACAGTAACTCTGCTTCAAATGCATCCATCGCATTGATAAAAATCCATCTACACTTCTAGGCTGACGTGACGCTGGCCACACGTTACACTGAAGGACATTTTCTACCCACCTTCAAGTCTCATTACGCTAATGATCTTGCCAGGGTTCTCTCTCCACACATTTCCCTTGACTCTGCCTTCATCAGGGAAAGGATGCAACTCAAACAGATGGCCAGGAAATGAAATGCAGTAGCAAAAAAGAGAAAAGTTCTGGGACTTGATCCCCTAGAAACAGGAGAGCACAGAGTTCACACACACAGAGCTTTGGGCCAGGAATTTCAGTAAGAACTTTTCAAATCCCAAACTATTAATGGTCTCACTGCACCCTTTAGTACGGAGCTGATCCGAAATGTTAAAGGGGAGATGCATCCCGGCTGTCACACCACTGAAGCTACACCAGGGTAAATCTGGCCCAAAATAACTGAATCACTTCCTTCATTCAGCAGAGATCAGGATTCTGGGGTCTCCTGGCAAGAGTTATCAGCTGAGTGGCACAAGGGCAGGCAGACGGTAGTCACCCCCTGCTCTGTTCACACCTGTAAGGCACCTAAGAACCTGGTTT
This sequence comes from Mauremys reevesii, assembly GCF_016161935.1. Lineage (NCBI taxonomy): Eukaryota > Metazoa > Chordata > Testudines > Geoemydidae > Mauremys > Mauremys reevesii. Next base: position 12,072,873 of record NC_052648.1, on the reverse strand, counting down.
GCAGAGGTGCTGAATACCCCCCAGCTCCTGCCAAAGCCGACTGAAGCCATGAGGGTTCCAAATCAGGCCCCAGGTCTTTGATCAGCAACACTGGATTTAGTTGGGGTTGGTCCTGCTTTGAGCAGGGGGTGGGACTAGGTGACCTCCTGAGGTCTCTTCCAACCCTGATCTTCTATGATTCACTTTTCACCCTTTACGCTGCCTGCTTTCCATAAGCAAAGCCTGATGTGAACGGGATAGCGCACCTGTCAGTAAGGCCGGCAATGTTATTTTAACAGTGTGTATTTTATATATACACCATGCGCACTGCATTCCTCTCCTATAAAATACAGGGCTGGTTCTTCACCACCGGGCACCTCGTGCAGCCACGTATGCAAGTGTGTGTAAAATACTGCCATTAGGATCTGGCAGCGCTTTACATTTGCTTGGCACAGGTGGAAGTGACAGCAGGGAAGAATCGGGCTCACAGTCAATGCAGGGTTAAAGCGGATACTGTAAAGGAAGGAAGCCTGGTGGATGTGCAGTGGGGCTCGGAGTCCAGTGCATGCTCCTCTGGAGATGATCCTCACACCTGGGATTTGAAACATTTCCCTTAAAAACCTCTCGTGTTTCTTGGGAGCATTAAAAAAAAAAAAATCAGGAGCTTCTGAAAGGTTTAGTGAGGTCCAAAGTCCAAAATGGCAGCCACTGGTGCAAGAGGGCTGCTGTATTCGCATGTGCTGGCCATGCTCCCAGTAATGCTTTGCAGCCTGGCATCAAAGGGCTGCCTATTATTCTGGCCCAGGAACAGTGCCATTCCTCACTTCTTGTTACTCCAGCACGCGCACTGCGCCAATGGGGGGCTTATATTGTGAGGCCACTGAAACAGATGCTATAGCTGGGCTTCCTTTGGGTGCAGAACAGAGGGGAGAGTTCATACAACTGCTCCAAAACTCTGCTCCTCTGGCTAAGGCAGAAGCCCTCAGCATGAGAGGTTTCATGCTGCGATCAGTAGGAAAACCCACCCACCATCTTTGAACAGGTACAATGTACCTGAACTTCCATCACCACCAAGATAAATCCCAAAGGGACACAGCCGCTTCACAAATCAAGCACCACCCAGACCCATCTCTAGTTAACGCCCTTCTCTGAATAATTCTAGTGGCCACCGGATGACACCGTTGCTGCATGGGGGAGGCATCTAATCCCCAGGGCAATTCAATACGAGCTGGGGAAAGGCTACTCTTTAGTGCCGTAGGGGTTACAGGGTGGGGGGCAGGTCTGCTGACGTGCTGAGCGCCCACAGATTCATTTTAAGGCCAGAAGGGACCATTATGACCATCTGTGTAGCACAGCCCAAGGTTACCAGCATCATCCCCCTTTTACAGATCACATGCTGAGGTGGGGAGGAACGAAATGAACCCAGGACCTCTGCAATGGGAGATGAGGGCGATACCCCTAGAACACGTAGGGTCAGCGCTGTTACATTCTCGTCACACACCTTGTGCACACCCTGGAAACCAAGGCTGCAAACAGCAGACCGAATCGGGATAATCCGGATCCTGGTTACAGTGGGAATGGAGCAGTATTTGTTGGTCCTTCATGTTCCCTTCTTCAACTCATTGGTTCATCCCATTGCTGAGGCCTGGCAAGATGTAAAGCCGACAACAATTTCCAACTGTTCCAGGAAAGGCAAATTTGTTGTGCCCGTGGAAGGTGGGTGAGACGAGGATGTCGAAGAGTCTGTCGACCCCCCTGAATGATGATGTCCCAGTTCCAGTCAACGTGGAAAAAGCGGATTTAGGAGCTGCTGTGGCTGAGGATTTGCTCACGTTCGGAGAGCTGCTCGATGAGGAATTACTGAGCTGCAGCTGCTGCAAGGCCAGAGAAACGAGCCTGCGTTGATGAAACGTATCACAATCAAGAGGCTAATCAAGAGAGTGAGGATGGTTTTGAGGACGTTCCACCTCCAACCAACTCTAAGCTGTTGAAGGTTTTGAACAAACTGTGGCCCTTTTCGCAGCTAGGGGGACTACGTGACAGGGTCCAGAGGTGTCTTGGGGACACTGAATTCCATCTTCAAATCAAAATTGTGACTGAGAAGAAGCAGAGCAAATTCTTTCACCTGAAGTGAGTTTATCCATTGATAATTAATTTACAAGTGGATACTGTATGAACAGAATGCATTTGGATGTGGAATAATAACCTAAATTAAAGTATTACAGTATTATTTATTTGCTTAGCAGATGCCCTTATCCAGGGTGACGTACAGGGCATACGAAGTATTACAGGTAAGTGCAAATATAAAAAAATGTTTACGAGTAAGAGCAAAGAGGCTGTGTTTGTTATCAGGGTCCATGTTTGATGGTTCTCAAAACAAAACATGACACTTTTATAATGTTAACTCAGTGAATACCACTTTATTGCTACGATACGTTAGCAGGCTACAAATGCAGAACAGCGCACATGTTAAAAGGTACAGTATGGACACTAATGCAATGCTGGAGCAATAACAAGCATACATTGCATTGTTGCAATTACAGATAGTTCACGAGTACTGGAGCTATTTTACGTCTCAGAAAAAGCAGGCTGCCTTTGGTCAGACGAAACGCCCCATAACAGCAACAGCTGCTTAGGAGCAACACAGCAAAAAGGAACGAGTATGTTGCTACTAGCGAGTCTCTTCTGCAGTGCTTAACTAGATGGGTCCAGCTACAATGGTACCGCCCTTTACTGTGGCTGCGGTTCTACTGGTATCAAAGCTATTCCCGTATAGCTTATGCCTGTATGGGAAGGCGAATAAGCCACATCAGTACTAGGCACCTTTATACAAACAGAACTGCAGCCACACAGGGCATTACCAGTATAATGACACTGGTGCAATAAACCCCACTCCAAACGGACACCGTTATATCTGTATAAAATCTGTGTGCAGCCCAGGCCTTAGATTCCAATGGAGCTTAAGAACGTGCTTCAGTGCTTTGCTGAATCAGGCCCTTAGTAAATGGCCAGAGAAGAGTTTCAGAGGGCGCTCGCCCAGTGCAGAGGGTCAGCTGCTAAGGTGCCTGCCACAGGAGGAGGTGAATGGCTGGCCTGGACATACAGACTGAGCGGCTTGTAATTTACAAGTTGCAAGGGCAGATCCAACCTGAAAAAAATAGACAACAGAAACCTGTACAAACATGTATTTAAGTAACAGCCAGAAGCCAAGCCACGCTGGGGACCGAGACTACCCTGCAGTATACACACAGAGCGCTGGGCAATGGGAAACGGTGCAGGCCACGGTTCTGTAGAGAGCAGCCACAGATCTGTTAGCACACTAAGGAATCCCTACCCGGCACACAAAGGATGCCGTATCCTATGCAGGGACAGTTACTAGGTGGCAGCTGGGATGTCAGGGAGAGCACCAGTATCTGGAAGGGGTCTTTGTTCACTAAGGATGGAACAGGGCAGCCGAGCTGTGAAGAGGGCAAGGGCTGGAAATCGGAGCACTAGGGCAGGGGAGGAAGGGATGCAGACGGGCGGGACAGCCCCAGAGAGCTAGGACAGAGGGAAGCCGTACTGTCTGGAGAAACCACTGGGGAGGGAGCGTTATCGACCGGCCTTATCCGAAGGGTGACGAAATGGCTGAATGGCAGGCCTGGCGGTGCCAAGCAGGGAGAAGAGAGCTGCCCATCAGAGCTGTAGAGGGGCCAGTAATGTTCCCAAAGGTGGCAGTGTGGCTACACTTAGTATTTACTATTTGTATTTGCAGGGCACCTAAGAGCCCTAGTCACGGCCCAGGATCCTGATGTGCAAGGTGCTGTACAAAGCCACTCCCTGGCTCAGAGAGCTGGGTACGATGAGCCGCATTGCTGGACGGGATTAACACAGAACAAGGCTGTGCTGCTTGGTTACGTTTCACTTCAGGGTCCTAAAAGAAAACATTCAGTCCTGACTTAGGCCTCGATGGGGACAGCATGTCAACAGGTGCTTAACTTTAAGCACGTGCTCTAGTGCCTCTGAGTATCAAGCGTGTGCGGTCCTGGACCGGGAGGCTTTTCTCAGTGCAGGGCGGGGGGCGATGGGGGAAGGTGGCTATAGCTGTATTCACACCAAGCGTCCAAGCTTGGCACCCGCCCACATCTCCACCCAGCAAAGGCGGCTCGATAGACTGGTTTAAATGGGATCCTCCTCTTGAAATCCTCCCTTCCAAGCCCCAGTCACCTGCTGACATTTATACTCTGCTGTTTGGCCAGATTCCTCCGGGTCATTTTAAACAGGCGTGTGGCTCTCTCCACGGCCCCTCCTGCAGTGCTGCAGGGGCAGAACGGCCACGTTTCAATAGCAGGCACATACGTCGTGATACTCATCTTCCGCTCACACACTGCCTTTCATCCCTGAGGGATCATGATGCGCTTTAGAGGGAGACGCTAATGTACAGAACCACACACAGGAACCGCAGAAGCCACTTATGAACTGCACCCACCTCTGGGGTGGAAATGGCGCGTTGCTGTGCACTGTTAAGTTACCATCCATTTAAGACAGGAAGTGATGAACAGCGGAAACAGGGCAGAGGCAGAATGCAATTACCCAAGCTGGAATCTGGCCAAGTCACCAGGGCTATGCAAAGCATCATGAGATGCGGGATGCATGACATGCTTGGGGCTCCTTCTCAGCGGGGAGTACTTCACGAACGCCAGGGGTGGGGCAGCAGCTGCTGGGGCCCATCGCCTCTCTAAACTGACCTGGGGTGATGTTGGTGAGAAACCAGAGGGGGATTAAGAGTCTGTCACTTGGAAGTGCCACCGGTCCTCTAGCACACCCCGAGAGCAAACACAGGCCAGCCTGCAGTGCTGCCATCCCGAGCAGCACCAAGGCAAGTCTGAGGATGGGCAGGGCTTACCTACAAGAGACGTTTACAGCACTAGCGGCTGGGACAGCCCCTTGGGAACCTCTAGAACAGGGGGCCGTAGTTTGCCCCCGGGCCAGCACATCTCAACTAGCCCCCCGGGACCGGGGTTCTCTCTTTGGTGAAAGAGGGTGCTCAGGCTTAGTTGCGACGCACATCTCCACCTCCTTTCCCTGATCCAAGGTCTCATGCCACCGTTGGCAATACAGAGCTTGTAATCCCTCGTGTAACAGAACAACGCTGGCACAAGAGGCGCCAGGGCTGGGGCTAGACGGAGAGGAGAACCATCACATAAGCACTTCTGTTGCACTCTTCAGCTCCAAAGCGCCCTGCAAACGGTAACGGATTCAGCCTCACACCACCACGGGGAAGGCAGGCATGTGCTGCTGTACCTCTGTGCTTTCTCCAGGAAGCTGAGGCAGGGAGACCAAGCCACTTGCTTCAGGCCACAGTGGAGAAAGTCAGGATACATCTACCCTGCAAAAAAAGCCTGCGGTACGTCCACACGGCTACTAGACACCCGGGGCTGGCCCATGCCAGCTGGCTCGGGCTGCAGGGCTGTTTCACTGCTGTGTAGACATCTGGGCTTGGGCTGGAGCCAGGGCTTTTGAACCCCGTGAAGTGGCAGGGTCCCAGTGCTTGGGTTCCAGCTCAAGCCAGAAAGTCAACACTGCAATGAACAGCCCCGCAGCCCGAGCCCTGCAAGCACAAGTCTGCTGGCATGAGCCAGCTGCGGGTTTTTCTTTGCTGTGTAGACAGACCCTCAAAGCTTGGGTCAACCGACTCAGGTGCTCTCCAGGGAGCTAAACACAGCAGCGTAAACATGCGCCGAGACCCACCACCCTTGCCGGGTTTCGGAGCTCGTGCAGGAACATCTAGACTGCTATTTTTAGCCCAGCACAAACCCAAGTCAGTTGACCTGGCTTCTGAGATTTGCTACTGCGGGGGTGGGGGGGGAGTTGCAGTGTAGAATACCCTTAGTGTCAGCCAAGATTAGGACCCAGATAATGCAGTGAGAGGAGAGCTCTGTAATAGCACAGGGAGTTTCTGGCCCCGAGCTCAGACCAAGGGGAAGACACAGACTGACATAAAGGGATATGATAAAATGCTCCTTTTATCTGACATGCTGGGCGTGACGGCAGAGAGAAGAGCTAGGTTAGGGCTCAGAAAGGAGAGAGTTGAGTAAAACAAAAGGAAGATCATTAGTGGGCCTAGGTGAGAGCAATACATCATCCCCCATGCGAAGTTGGGACTCGTGGTCCTACAGCATGTTCTCGGTGTTGGAACTACTGGGACTCCTGGAGTGAGGTCAAACAGCGGCCGGATTTCACCCTTCTCGAACACCTTTCCTCCAAGGATCTGTACAAACGGCAACTCTTCTAAACCCCTTGCCGAGATAAGAACTGTCCCCAAATCACAAATGGGGAAACTGAGTCCCAGAGAGAGGAAGTGACTCACCCAAGGTCACACCTCAGCTCCAAGTGAGAGCTAACAGAACCCAGGAGTCCTTCCCCTGCTCCGATCAATGGTAACTCGCTGCCTAGCTGAAGAGAGGGGATGTCAGAAGCGTAGGCCGGTCACCTCCCTCAATTCCTCTGCTCCAGTACCCCGCCCCCACCCAGCACTGATTTCATTAGTACTGCTGTGGTTTTTGCTGGTTCAAAAGAAGACCATATTACGGCAATTAATGCCTACAGTGCTCCTCTGAGCCGGCCCCGCCCACAGCCAGATTCATGACCGGGTTTGCATGCCAAGGCATCACAACATAATCCCTCTGGGCTGAGCTGCCTTGTGGTACCGCCGTGTGCCAGCCGAAGCAGTACGGATGCGGAGGAGAGGGGAAGGGCCCTATGCTCCCCACTCTCAGGCAGCTTGCGGGAAGATGCACAGCCGCTGGGCACCTGCGCCAAAACCGCTCCAGCAGCCTCTTGCCCTGGGATGGGGGGCTGCTTGCTCTCGGTTTGCTGAACAGCTCCTTGTTTCTGTAAGCTCAGCTGATGAGAGCCAGTTATGGTGACCGAGCAGAGGTGCTGCTTCACACAGCACAGGCCAGCGTCGGTGGGTCTCCAAAAGTCCCAGGGAACAATAAGGTTAATGCCTTGGAAGAAGGGTGGGGCGTCACGTGAATGATGTATTTCATGGGTCAGCCCTGACACAAGTAGCTAGTTACACACGCTGATGGGGAAACTGCTGCCCGACAGAACGGGGCTCTTGAAGTCTTTCACTCTCAGTCTATTGTAACAGTTCAGTTTGGTGCTCATGGAAGCCAGGCTACTAAACACAGTACAGCCAGGGCTGGTATCTGCATTCCGGTTACTGCCAGAAAGCGCTAGGTGGTCTTCAGACATATTGGAAGGCAGGGTCTTTGCTCCAAAAAAACGTGTGTGAAAAGCTCTGCCGATGCACCTCAATCCAGATGTGCAGCCCTCCCACCGCTATTCAGTCTCTGGGATCTCTCCTCAACTCCTGCTCTGCTGATGCACCTCAATCCAGATGTGCAGCCCCCACTGCTATTCAGTCTCTGGGATCTCCCCGCAAGCTCTGCTCTGGCGATGCACCTCAATCCAGATGTGCAGCCCCCCCCCACCGCTATTCAGTCTCTGGGATCTCCCCGCAAGCTCTGCTCTGGCGATGCACCTCAATCCAGATGTGCAGCCCCCCCACCGCTATTCAGTCTCTGGGATCTCCCCTCGACCCCTGCTCTGCCAATGCTCCTCAATCCTGATGTGCAACACTCCAAGTCCAGGACTTTTGCCTGAATACACACACTGAGTCTTTCTGGACTGCACGGCGAGCGTGCGATGTGGATAAAACGTCCAATGGTTGCTTAGGTCAAACTGATTTCACCCATGACCCTTCCACTGCACTCTATGCCTGCAGGGGCCAACGGTGCCTTTATCCTTGTAAAGATCCCTGGAACAAAGCATTTCCCACACTACACCTCATGCTCATTTTCCTTATTACAACTGATTTAGGAGCCAAGGCAGCAGAACCTTTACAACACGGAATCGTAACACAGAGGAAATATATTATAGCCATAGAGGTGGGGCTTAGCAGCCCAAGCTCAGATCTAGGAGACAGTAACACTTAAATTCTTATCCTGGCTCAGAAACAATCTTTCAGGCCCAGGAAAAGTCAGTTAACTTCTTGGTCTTAGTTTCCTCATCTGTAAAATGGGGACGCCTAAACTGCACGAAGGCCATGTTCTCCAGTGGTCAGCTTAGCAGACTGGGGAGTTAGGAGACATCAATTCTAGTTCCAGTTCTGCCACTGGCTCACTGTGACACTATGGGCAAAATAAATCCCCATTTTACAGACAGGGAAACTGAGGCAAAGAGAGGGTTTTCTACCCTCAGCTAAACTATCAGTTACCTCTAGTAATTTAACCCAGACTAGGCAGGGCTCTGAGGCCCCCTGGGGGGCTACAAAGCAAGGCCAGCATTTGACTTGCTGGGGCCCAGGGCAGAAAACCAAAGCCCCACTGTTTGGGGCTGAAACCCAGAGCCCTGAGCCCCCACCCAGGGCTGACGCCAAAGCAACCTAGCTTTGCAGGGCCCTCTGTGGCATGGGACCCAGGCAATTGCCCTGCTTGCTACCCCCTAACACTGGCCCTGGCTTTTATATGCAGAAAAACAGTTGTTGTGGCACAGGTGGGCCGTGGAGTTTTTAGAGCACGTTGTGGGAGCCTCAGAAAGAAAAGGGTTGAGAACGCCTGTACTAAAGAACACTGGCAATGGATCTCTGCTACTTTCTCTTAATTAGCAATTCTACTTCATTGGGGTGAAAGGTCATCTGCTGGGACATCCTACTAAAGTAGACTTGACTTTAACATAGAAGCATATTGTAAGGATTAACATTCATGTGTCCATAGTGATCAAGGGATCTTGGTACCCAATTCATCCTGGAGCTTGTATTTCACACCAGTTTCATGCAGACAAAAGATTCTTAGGACACTGCAGTTATGCACAGAAGCCCAGTCATTTAAAACCACAGCTCTCATCCCTCTGGTGGGGCTAAAAAAAGGCTCAGAGATACTTGGGCAGGGGGCCTCAGAACCACAAGAGCACTACCTGTACTTCCAAAAAGGATTGAGGGCACAGGGGAAAGTTAGATCCCATGTCTGGGGAAAGTTACAAGACAGATCTCCACAGAGCAGACAACCTGTGAATGGGAAGGGCTTGATTTCATTTCTGCCCTCAAGCTGAGCTTGATGCAGGACCAAGAGGAAGTAAAGTCACCTTTGTGCCTTCCCTATTCTGGGGCTGGGTCAGATCCAGTTTGACCTTGATGCAAGTTGGAGCAGCATCAAAACAGTCCTAATCTGCACCCGTTGTCTTAAGGGCTTTTCTAGTGGTTGAGAATAGCTACATCCCCTCTCCTCTGGAAATGTCCACGAGGTGGCACACAGCCAGGGCAGCACCAACCTGATGGCACCCCAGGAATTCCTTTGTGCAGGGAGAATCCCTCCAGAGCTGAATCTGCCAGCTCTGCTACTACTTTATGCCAAGAGAGGTGACAGAAAAGGGGCCACAGAGCGGATCTGAATCCGGCTCAAATTGCTTGGAAGAGATGGGGGAGACAGGGAACATGGAAAGAGGGGGAAAAAACAGAAAAATATAAAATTCAAAGGTATTTCAATATTTACCCTGGGGGGTGGGGGTAGTGGAAGCAACTACATTCTGTTAGTGTTATGAACCCAAGTTTCTATCCCATTTCAGCCTCTGCATGTGCTATTCCAGGGCGCGCTCTCCCTCACAGCATGCCACTCCTAAATCACATTGATTATTAATGCCCTTGCAGCGTATTTGCATAAACCACACCAGTTCCCAGAGTTTGACAAGCATCCAGGCTTCCCTCTGCACCAAGTATTTCCTGGAGGACTAGGTGCACGCAACTTAAGGAGACACACGTTTAATTTAATAAGGGTCGATGAGACGTGGAATTACGGCTTTTCTATAGTTCAGTCACCCAGGCAGACAGTACATCTGAGTTCCTGAAAGGGCAAGGGACTCTGGTTTGGGATCCTAACAGTTAAGAGATAGAAAAGACCTATTAGATAATTGAATCTATCCCCCAAGAGAGGATGGATCACAGATTAAGTTGATACTTCCTGTGGCCTTGGCCAAGAAGCAGTGAGATCCTGCTATACTTTGACCCAAGAGTCAGTTAACCAGGTATCATCCTTACAGGGATCACGCCCACCTTTCACTGCTTCACGAGCTCTCAGCACAGCCTCCAGTGATAGGAAGGTAACCATAGAAAGTTGCGGCTGAGCATGAGCAGTTGGTATAAATTGGGATTGTGTATGCCTGGAAGTGGGTTGGAGCTCTGGGAGCCGGCCAATGGGAAGCAGAGAGTATGATGTCATCATGCTAATCCCAGCATGGCTCTAGCTAACAAAGAGAACAATGGGGCTGCTACACTACCCCACTTCCACCCATGAAAAACGCACCAGGGCCCCACAAACCCTTTCCATTAAAATGAAATGATCACCAGGAGCCACACACCTACAAAGCCAGGCAATAGTCAGAGGTCAAGGCAGAAGGAGGAGGGAGGAAAGGCTGCACCTCAGCCCAAATACACGGGAGGTCAGTTTGCAAACAGATAAGATTCAGATCTAGACAATGATTTTTGATACTAAAAATGCCCATTTGATTTATTTGGGGTTTTTCTTTAAGAAGTAACTTTAAAGACTAAAATATATTTGTATTTTAAAGAAACAAAACCCACCCGGCACACACCCGGCTAAGTACCACAAGCATTGAGGCGTGCCCTTGTGTCCTTTTGTGACAGATTTTTTTTGCAGTCAGGGATCCCTATGCCCCTCCACAGCTACTTCATAGCTCAAGTGTTTAACATATTTTAAATGAGTAGATGAAATTAAGAATCCAACTGAGATCAATTAAGGCTGATAGTAAATATTACATTAAGCGTGTGTGTGGGGGGGAATCATTTAAATAAATGGAAGTATTTTCATCTATTTCATAGTCATTTATACTTTACAGTCTATTTCCACAGACTTGAGAAGTCCAGTAATCATGAGAACTTTGTGGGTGTGTATCTATCTATGCAATATACACAGTGTGTAGCAGGCCTATATAGTTTAGACAATAGCAAACTCTAGTAAAATATTTACAAATGTGGAGTCATTTTAAAATGGCTTGTTTATAAAATAGAATTAAAAGTGTCTCTACATAAAGAGTTTGAAGGGGTTTCATTTCTAACAAGTTTCCACTCCACACTCCTCAGCACAAAGAAACAAAGACTAAAACTGACCCAAATAAAAACTGGGATGGGCCAGTGCATCTCATACTTTCTGATTGCTGTCTAGGGGGAAAAAACCCAAAAAACAGAGAACACACATTTCTGTGCATGCCATGGCTCTCCAAAAGACAGGCAAACACCTTTCTAACTAGATACTGGTACAGAGCAGTGGCCCAGGAGTATTTAAGCTACAGAAATCTCCATTTCTCTCCAAATCTACCAATATCCTCTGGTTCCCAAGTCGAGTTATTCAGACACTAATTACATATATAGGCTCTATTAAAATCTCTCAGTACATATAGAGGGAATACTTTAAGTGACATATACAGAGATATTTTGGCTTATTATACAGACTCATGGACTTGTATCTCCTCCTTTCTCCATTTTAGATAGTGTGTTACCTGAAGATATCAAAACTGAAAAGCTGCCTGTAATAGATTTGGAGGAACTGAAAGGGTGCAAGGGAAGAGAGACACAGACAATGGGTAAAACAAAAGGAAAAAAGTTTACCTTGTCTCCCCACAATCTCCGCTACATGTTCAGAGCTGGGGACAGGGACACACTCAGTCATGTTCACGCTCTTCTTTCTGCTTCCAATGATGCTCATCTGTTCAGCCAAGATGGAGTGGTGGTGGCCCAGGTGGGGGTGAAAGTTGCTGAACACATCTGGAGGGGAAGTGATGCTGGAGGTGGAGGGGCTCACATCTGGATCCAACATTGGCAGCCCCCCCAGCATCCCAACTCCCCTGTCCAGCCCTGACCCATGGTCCATTTCATCCAGCCCTCCATCCCCAAGCTCCAGCACCTCCTCCTCCACTCCTCCTCCTTCGATCCCCCTTTCTTCTGCCTCCTCCTCCTCCAGCCCCAAGATGGAGAGCTGGTCCAGGGCAAACCTCAGCGCCGCTGCCGCTTCTTCCTGCTCGGGCGGGGGCTGCTGCTGCCGCTGCCCCCCGCTCTCCGGCTCGGGCTCCAGCAGCGGCTGTTCCTCGGCCCCGGCGGCGGGCGGCGGCGGGGGGCTCCGCAGCCCCCGGCAGGGAGGGGGGCAGCGGGCTGCCTCCCCCGCCTCGGGCTGGTAGATGGAGCTGGGCATGCTGGAGCGCCGCGGCGCAGCACGGCCGGCCGGGAACCGCTGCTGGCTGCTCCCCTTCTCCCGGGGCGGACAGCGCCGCCTGCGCTGGGAGTCCCGCTCCGGCTCCTTTGTCTGCTCGCCGGCCGGCCGGCCGCCTGCATCCAGCAGCAGCAGCAGCGGGGCTGGAAGGGGCTGCCGCGAGCAGCGCCCCCCGCCCGCCTCCCCACCGCTCCTCCCGCGGCCCAGGACGTCAGCCCCAGCCCAACAATGGGTCAGGGCCGAGCCGGGCGCATGCGCGGCGGCCCGGCCTGCCGGCCCATGTGGCCAGGGGAGGGACCAGCCAACCAGCGCCGCCCGCCGCCGCCGGCGGGGCCGCCCACGGGCCAGGGGCGGAGGGCGCCCGGAGCGGGAGCGGCCGGGAAGAGAAGCAGCAGCAGGACGGGGGAGGCGCAGGGAGCCCTGTGGAGACGGGGCTGAGCGCTGCTCCTTGGAGCGGGTGTGGCGGAGTCCGCCCTGCCCCGTGCTCTGGAGCACACACTTAGCGTGATTTCTGGGGGGACCCGGGCTAGGCAGACCCTGCCCCTGTTACTCCTGACAGCACCCCCCAAAATACCGGGTTGTCACGCTCCCGTTAGGCCCAGGCAATTACATAATGAGTTACACCTAGCCCGGGGCAGAAAAGGCAGCAAGAGGTGGCTTGGTAAATATTAGCAGCAACAGAAAGACAAAGGAAACTCCCGCCGCTCTGCTCCTTGCTGGCCAAGGAGAGCTCTGTGGACATCAAGTAAGGTGAGATGTTTCATGGCTGTTTTCCTTCCATCTTCACTAAAAAAGGAACCTGGGACCACATCTTCAATGTAGTATTAACAAAGGGGAAGGAACACAAACCACCCTAGGGAAATAATAGGTGAGAGACGATGTGGATAAGTTGGATGTAGTTAGGGTCACTAGCTGACCCTATTTTATAGGGACAGTCCTGATATTTGGGGCTTTTTCTTCTATAGATGCCTACTAACCCCCCAATCCCATCCCAATTTTTCACACTTGCTGTCTGATCACCCTAGCTGTATTCAAGTTGGCAGTGCCTGATGAAGTTAACTGTAGGGTGCTTAAGGAACTAGCTGAAGCAATTTTGGAGCCGTTAGCCATTATCGGTAAGAATTCATGGAAGAGAGGCAAGGGCTCAGAAAACCAGTAAAGGGCAGACATAATACCGACCTTTAAAAAGGGGGACAGAAGCCCAGGGAAAGTACAGACCAGTCAGCCTAACTTCAGTATCAGGAAAGATACTGGAACAAATTATAAACAAGCAGGTTGAAAGCCCTTAGGTGATGATCAGGTTATAAGGAATAGTCAACATGGATTTGGCAAGGACAAATCATGACAAACAACCTTATTTCCTTCTTCGGCAGGGTGACTAGCGGCTGGGAGGAAGCGGTAGTCATGATAGAGCTTTATTTTAGTAAAGCTTTTGATATAGTTCCACATGATATTCTTATAAGCAAACTAAGGCAAGGTGATCTACTCTAGCTGACAGTACTATAAGGTGGGTGCCTAAAGGTTGAAAGACCATCCTTAAAGATTAGTGGCTCAGGTTTGCTGTCAAACGGGAGGCTATATCTAGAGTGGGGGTCTACAGGAGTCTGTCACTGTTCAATATTTTCATTAATAGCTTGTCTAATGGAATGGAGAGTATGCTTACAACGTTTGTGAATGACACCAAACTGGGAGGGGTTGCTAGCATGTTAGAGAACAGGATTAGAGGTCAAAACAACCTTGACAAATTAGAGAATTGGTTTGAAATTAACAAAATAAAATTCAGTCAAGACAAATGCAAAGTACTACACTTAGGACGAAAAAAAATCACACAACTACAAAATAGGGAAAAACTGGATCGGGTGGTTTCAGTGGATCATAAATTGAATGAGAGTCAACAGTATGATGCAGTTGCAAAAGTTAACATTCTGGGACGTATTAACAGATGTAAGACACAGGAGGTAATCTTTGGCACTGTCCTAACTTGACACTGCTGAGGCCTCACTGGAGTGCTCCATGAGAATCTAAAGGACAGCCACAAACATGATCAAAGGTTTAGAAAACCTTACCTCAGAGGAAAAGGTTAAACTAACCTGGGCATGTTTAGCCTCGAGAAAAGAAGACTGCAGGGGAACCTGATGACAGTCTTCAAATAGCTTAAGAGCTGTTATAAAGAGGACAGTAATCAATTGTTCTCCACATCCACTGAAGGTAGGACAAGAAGTAATGGGCTTAATCTGCAGCAAGGGAGATTTAGGTTAGACATTAGGAATAACTTCCAAATTACAAGGATAGTTAAGCACTGGAATATGCTTCCAAAGGAGGTTGTGGAATGTCTGTTGTTGGAAATTTTTGAGAACAGGTTAGACAAACATCTGTCAGGGATGGTCTAGGTTTACTTGGTTCTACCTCAGCGCAGGGGGCTGGACTAGATGACCTCTCAAGGTTCCTTCCAGCTCCATATTTCTATGATTTTCATGTGATGCAGCTCTCCAGACCACCAGCAGTTTTTATAATGTAAGGAAAATGTCAGGCAACCTTAATATGAAGGTTGTTTCCAAACCCCTATAATTTAAGTTTACCTACTCCTTCTGCTCTCTTCTTTCCTAAAGAGTAGCTCCCAAGCTAATACAGCAGAGTATAAATATAGACCTTCATAAACTACAATTGCCAAGTAATATACCTGGTGGGATGCATTAGAAACCTCCAGCATTAAGTAGGAAAGAGCATGTATTTACCCTCTGCCTTTTTTATTGTTTTCAAAAACTAACCTTCCATAACCTCAGAATAATCAAATATCACACTGCGTAATAGTCTGGGCATTTCTTGTGAACACCAGCAATAAAGACAAAAAAAAGTATATTAAATAAATAAAATACGATTCAGTGTGCACTGCAGGATTATTATATCAAGGATGGAACAGGTCCACTAGATCCCAGTTTACCAACTTAATAAAAAGAAAATTTAAAAAATCCAACAAAACATGGAAATAAAATGTGAAAACAAGAAACCTCATAACATTAGACTTTGTGGGCTTCTCCTGTTTCCTGCTTTTCCCCCTCCCTTTGTCATGTCATGTTGTTTAACCTAGATTGTAAACTCCTCTAGGGAAGGACAGCATCTTTTATTTGTGTGCAAAGTGCCACAGACGCCTAGGATGCTGTTAGATAATAGATAAAAATGTAGTCCACTCTTCCTGTAGTGACAGGGCAAATTTCCCCCACAGGTGGTATTAAGCAAATATTAAGCTGATCCTTCTGTACATGAGCGTATATAGCCAGTCACAGTGTTGTGTGTTAATGAATGCTTCTCTCTCTATGGTCTTTATTTTTAAATGAATGAAATTTTATACACTAAAATAGCAAAATCATGCTTCAATGAACTTAAGTGCACTGAACTTTAAATGCATAACGGATACCTTTGTTGATACATGCAGTTGCAATCAGAATTTCTAATCCCCACCCCAATCCCATTAGTTACTTATCAGATTTTGGAGGATTTTAATACATTTTCCATTACCATGATTATTGATAGTTGACTGCTAAGAAAAATATCACATTAAGCAGTCTCTCTCTTGTACAGATTGCTTGTTAAGAACTATATTTTCCTGTTCTTGTTTAGATCTCCTCATTTTATAAATACTAATCATCAGCCTTCAAAAAGGGAGATGGTAGAGAAAAGAGAAGATGTTTGATCCTCTCAGTGGTATTTCTCTCTGTAAAGCTTGTTTGGGTTACAATTCTTATGAAGGATACTTAAACAAAATAAGGCCCTGATCCTGCAAACATTTGCGAATACGTGTAACTTTATGTATATGAGTACTGGTGTCACTGACTTCAATGGGACTACGTGTGTAAGGCTATGCATGCATGCAAGTCTCTGCAGAACCTGGGTGTAAAGCTATTGAGTGTATGTTGTACAAGTATTAACTGACCTGAAGGGGAATGGCCATGAAATATTACACCAAAGGGTAACATTTTGCTGCGATTGCCCTGAGTCGGTATTTCTTATCCCTTTGATGTTTCACACAGAACAGAGTGGACAGTGTTTAATCACAGACTCACAGAAATGTAGAGCTGGAAGGGACCTCAATGGGTCATCTAGTCCAGCCCCCGCACTGCAGCAGGACCAAGTAAACCTAGACCATCAATGCCAGGTGTTTGTTCAACCTCCAGAGATGGGGATTCCACAACCTCCCTTGGAAGCCTATTCCAGTGTTTAACTATCTGTATAGTTAGAAAGTTTTTCCTCATATCTAATGTGACAAAGTTCCTCCTCTACCTTGGTGGGTCCTGCGCTTATTGGCAGATTTGCTCACCTCAGTGATCTTCCCCACAGTCTGGGTCAACGTCTCCTGTGTCTGATCAGGAGTTGGGAGGTTTGGGGGGAACCCGGGCCCACCCTCTACTCTGGGTTCCAGCCTAGGGCCCTGTGGATTGCAGCTGTCTATAGTGCCTCCTGGAACAGCTGCGTGACAGCTACACCTCCCTGGGCTACTTCCCCATGGCCTGCTCCAAACACCTTCTTTATCCTCACCACAGGACCTTCCTCCTGGTGTCTGATAAAGCTTGTACTCCTTAGTCCTCCAGCAGCACAGCCTCTCCCTCTCAGCTCCTGGTGCCTCTTGCTCCCAGCTCCTCTCACACACTTCCTCTCCTCTGGCTCCCCCCGCGTGACTGGAGTGAGCTCCTTTTTAAACCCAGGTGCCCTGATTAGTGTCAAGTTTGCAGATGACACTAAACTGGGAGGAGTGGTTGATACGCTGGAGGGTAGGGATAGGATACAGAGGGACATAGACAAATTAGAGGATTGGGCCAAAAGAAATATGACGAGGTTCAACAAGGACAAGTGCAGAGTCCTGCACTTAGGACGGAAGAATCCCATGCACTGTTACAGACTAGGGACCGAATGGCTGGGCAGCAGTTCTGCAGAAAAGGACCTAGGGGTTACGGTGGACGAAAAGCTGAATATGAGTCAACAGTGTGCCCTTGTTGCCAAGAAGGCTAATGGCATTTTGGGTTGTATAAGTAGGGGCATTTCCAGCAGATCGAGGGCCGTGATCATTCCCCTCTACTCAGCACTGGTGAGGCCTCATTTGGAGTACTGTGTCCAGTTTTGGGCCCCACACTACAAGAAGGATGTGGATAAATTGGAGAGAGTCCAGCGGAGGGCAACAAAAATTATTAGAGGGCTGGAGCACATGACTTATGAGGAGAGGCTGAGGGAACTGGAATTGTTTAGTCTGCAGAAGAGAAGAATAAGGGGGGATTTGATAGCTGCTTTCAACTACCTGAAAGGGGGTTCCAAAGAGGATGGATCTAGACTGTTCTCAGTGGTAGAAGATGACAGAACAAGGAGTAATGGTCTCAAGTTGCAGAGGGGGAGGTTTAGGTTGGACATTAGGAAAAACTTTTTCACTAGTAGGGTGGTGAAGCACTGGAATGGGTTCCCTAGGGAGGTGGTGGAATCTCCTTCCTTAGAGGTTTTTAAGGTCAGGCTTGACAATGCCCTGGCTGGGATGATTTAGTTGGGGTTGGTCCTGCTTTGAGCAGGGGGCTGGACTAGATACCTCCTGAGGTCCCTTCCAACCCTGAGATTCTATGATTAGCCTGCCTTGATTGGCTGCAGGTGTTCTAATCAGCCTGTCTGCCTTAATTGGTTCTAGCAGGTTCCTGATTACTCTAGTGCAGCCCCTGCTCTGGTCACTCAGGGAGCAGAAAACTACTCATCCAGTGACCAGTAGATTTGCCCTCGACCAGACTCCTGGACCCCACTGGTTTGGGTCTGTTACACTAACCTAAATCTCCCTTGCTGCAGACTACCTCTTGCCCTACCTTCAGTGGACAAAAAGAACTGATCACCATTCTCTTTATAACCTCCCATAAGATATTTGAAGATTTATCAGATTTCCTCCCTCCCCAAGTCTGACATCAACAACACTCCTATTAATACACCCCAGAATATTAGCGTTTTTTGCAAGTGCATCACATTGTTGACTCTCATTCAATTTGTGATCCATTATAACCCCCGGATCCTTTTGAGCAGTATTACTGCCTAGCCAGTTATTCCCCATTTTGTAGTTGTGCATTTGATATTTTTTCTTCCTAAGTGAGGAGCTTCATACTTGTCTTTACTAAATTTCGTCTTGTTGATTTCAGACCTATTCTCCAATTTGTCAATGTTGTTTGGAATTCTGATCCTGGTGTCATTCACAAATTTTATAAGCATATGCTTCACTCCAGTATCCAAGTTGTTGATGAAAATACTGAACAGTGCCAGACCCAGGACAGAACCCTGTGGAACACCACTAGATACATCCTTCCAAGTTTGACAGTGAACCATTGATCACTACTCTAAGTACAGATTTCCATGGATCTTTCCACTCACTACCCAATCTCCTTTCAGCCAACCAGGAAAGGCCATATTCAATGGACTCCTGCCAACTATCCATCGTTTCTGTGGAGCTGGAGCAGACTTCGCTCATTCTGTTCTAATGGGGAATTCATTACTGTCAAAGCTCTTCCAACCTCAGCTTCCACAGCTACACCCTCAGTTTCTGGGAAGAGCCAAGCTAAGATTCTGCCTCTCTGATAACATAAGTAGTAACACCACTCCCAATCTGTAGACACTAGCACCTGTGTCCAATATGAAAGATTTGAAACAATCAATCTGAAACAGGTAGGGTAAGACAGGGGCAGACACCAGAACCCTCTCTCAACTCTGAAAATGTGAAGTCACTCCGCTATTGACCAGATGGTTTCCCTTCCTCACCCAACCTATGCAATGGTTTTACAATATAGACAAACCCACAAATAAACCTTCTATAATAGAAGCAGAGCCATACAAAACCATGCTAATTTGTGGGCGTCTCAGGAACTGGCTTGTTCTACCCAACCTCAATTTCATTTTTGTCAGTGAAAATTCCATCTTCGTTGATTGTGTGCCAAAGTGGGTTACCCAGAACTCCAATAGAAACTCTGGGGCTTACCTTCACCCCTTTCTTCCTTTTAGTTTTCTTCTATACCAGGCATTTACTAATTTTACTGGTTCACATTTTGCAGATGTAGTTCTCTTTTTTTGTATTTACTGTTTATCAGAAACATTCAGCAAATGAACAGGAATCTATTCCTCCCTCCAATCTACAAAAGGCTTTGCAGTTAAAATTCCTCCTGAGACCATGGGTCTCAAAGCAGGTCTCAACAACTCCCCATCTTTTCCTTGCTGAAAAACTACCACAGCATGTAGCTGTTACTATGGCAATTGCCCCTGGAAGTAGGACTCTTGTTCACTGCAAATCCATTACCTACAAATCATTTGTTTCACCGAGGCCACATCTTAAAATCCAATGTATGGAAATTTCTTATTAAGACACCTTTCCTGACATTTATTATGCAGTTATTAGCCATAATGAAACCCACACCAACGATTAACATCTGCTGTCTCTGCAATCCAGACCTGCTCAAATTTCAGAGGTCCAATTTTCCCCATATTTGGATAGGTGCACTTTCTCCAGTAACTGCCTCTATTTGACATCAGTTAGGTGGTTCAGTTTTGGGTCCCCTATGACCCTAGCATTAGCAGCATGTCTGGTCTACTAACTTCTGTTTGTGCCAGTGTCATCTGTTCCTGTGCACATCACAGACTCTAATGCATTCAATAGCCAAATTGCCATTGTTGTTTAATTGTCCTGATCCTAACAAAACCTGTGGGGCTGATCCTTGTACCTCCAAGTTTACCCTCCCCCACCACGTTGATGTCCCTCCTGTTTCCCAAAGTGGGTGGGAGACTTTCAATAGATACTTGTTATGCTCTGTTCTGGCTTGCCTTAAATTTATTATAATCCTTCTATGGCCAATTTTTTCACAGTACCAGCAATTAACTGAACTGCTTCTCAAGTTTTTGCGTTATTGCCAACCTACCTTGCTTTACAAACCAAATTTAATTTTTTTCCTAACCATTCAAAACTGTCATAAACCAGATTAAAATCCCCTTTTCCATCAGGTATATTAGATCCAGACCTGTACTTACAGGGCTCATGGTGATCAGTTTCCATCTTCCTCAATAGCAATTGCTTCCTTTTCTGGTGGGCTCCTGCAAGGAAAAATTGAAGTTCTGCGGCAAATTCCTCAGTCACAGAAAGCATTCTTGGCCTCCTTTCAATGATCTTGAGCTGAAAATCTAAGCCAAGCTGCAGATCTGTAATTTGGTCCATTGTTAATTTAGCTTGGAAATCTTAGTCCTCACTGGTATCTGGATATACCAGGCACAACTCTTCATGTCCTATTCCAGTTGAGGTGGGGTCTGTTCTTTCCCTCTTCTTCTAGCCCTTAGCTGTGCCTTGCTCAGCTCAGATTGATAGCTAGATTTTAGCTGCATATCAAGAGCTTGTACCATATCCTTGTCGTCCCCGCCCCCAATGGCTTTTGTATTGCCTGAGCTTGAACAATCTAACCTCTCTGGGTTAGAAAAAGGGTATAAAACTGTTGTAAATATCCTGTTTTACCCAAATTCTCAGTCTGGCCCAATTCCTAATCCAGACTGCTAATTTCCAATATAGTATGCAGTCCTTTGAGCTCCTTCTCCAGGTGATTTTTTAGCTCCCTAAAGTCCTTGTTGCAGCTGTCTCTATTTACAAGCACCAAGTTGAGCAGATATTTCTTGGTCTCCCCTATTACGTGGAACATCTTTTGGTCCATGATAGTCTGTTGTTGGTCACCTCATCAGTCCATCTTGCCTGTCTGCACTGGAAATTTTGTAGTATGACTTCCAAATCTGTCTGAACACTTTCTGGCTGCTGCCCCAACAAAGATTTTATCTCTGACCACTGGTGGTCTAAATCCTTTCTGGGAAGCCTTCAGATGTTGCTTAGATTCCTTCTGTGAAGTCTTTATTTGAAGCTCTTTTGGTCATCTTTGATTTCTGCAAGCATCTCCACCATTTGTTCCATTTTGGTTCAACAGGAGTATTAGTTCATAATTTCTCTCGTATTTTCTTTGGTACAATCCTGTTTATTTGCAAAGAACATACAGACAGTCCTGTCTTCCTGAAGACAACAGAAACAAACAATTGGCAATTCCCTTACTCCCTATTTCCTAGTCTGCCCCTCCAATTAATCTGGAGCACTGTCTTCACTCCAACAGGGCCATGTTTACGACTGCTCCTCTCACTGTCTGCTGGCTTTCTGCCTCACAGGCACACTGTTTGCCAAACAAACCAGTAGCCCCTGAATTTGCCTACAGTCCAGGAAAACAGCCAGATTACACAACTTAGCTCTGCTCAGGCTTTGTCATGCGGCCCAGTGCCTTCAGCAGGAACTTCCTATTGTTTCTAGCTATCATTACATCAAAGGGAATTTCATTGCTCCTTCCATTTACCCTGAAAGAACGGTGTTTAGCACACCCATTGGCTATAACTAGGTCTGTGATTTTATAGCTTAAAGACCCACTTCAGGCAACCATTAAAGCCTCCCAGCATAACAATATACTACAGTGTAATAAAGAATTAGCACTGAAACAAAAATGAGGTGTACAAGTGCATTAAGAGCTTGTCTACACAGAGAAATTGACTGACAGCTATAGCAGAATAGTTTCCCAGTCTAAATAAGCACTAAGGAAGAAAGGACACTAAGCAGATGATGAAAGTTCTTCTTGTACAGTGATCCAGATCAATCCTGTGGTTCTGGGTGTTAATCAAAAGCAAATGAACACAAATGTTTAATTTGAACATGCAAATTGGAGCCCAAGAAAAGACTGTATGGTAACTATTCTTTATGTGGATTCAGATGCATATTCCACTCAGGTATGCGTGTGGCCAAAGAAGGAGAACTTTACTATCAGTACCCAGAGGGATGACATTTGCATCCTCTGGTCCATAGGGCAATGCTGCTCTGACCCACCTCAGTTCCTTTGCACCAAATATCAAGAGTTGAGACTCTGATGCAGAGGCGATAGAGGATGGCTTTAAAAAGTTTGCTCCTAAGCAACCAGAGGAGCTAGCAAACAGGAGCGGCTAACAGGAGTTTTGTGAGGGAGTTCTCCAGGTAAAGGAGGACCCTTCAGGTAAGTTTGTTGTGGCAAAATGTGCAGATGATACAAAATTGTTCAAGATAGTTAAGTCCCAGGCAGACTGCAAAGAGCTACAAAAGGATCTCACAAAACTAGGTGACTGGCAACAAAATGGCAGATGAAATTCAATGTTGATAAATGCAAAGTGATGCACATTGAAAAACATAATCCCAACTATACATATACAATGATGGTGTCTAAATTGGCTGTTACCACTCAAGAAAGAGGTCTTGGAGTCATTGTGGAGAGTTCTCTGAAATCATCCACTCAGTGTGCAGCAACGGTCAAAAAAGCTCACAGAATGCTGGGAATCATTAAGAAAGGGATAGATAAGACAGAAAATATCATATTGCCTCTATATAAATCCATGGTACACCCACATCTTGAATACTGTGTGCAGATGTGGTCGCCTCATCTCAAAAAAGATATATTGGAATTGGAAAAGGTTCAGAAAAGGGCAACAAAAATGATTAGGGGTATGGAACGGCTGCCCTATGAGGAGAGATTAAAAAGCCTGGGACTTTTCAGCTTGGAAGCGATGACTAAGGGGGGATATGATAGGAGCTCTATAAAATCATGAGTGGTGTGGAGAAAGTACATAAGTGTTATTTACTCCTCATAACACGAGAACTAGGGGTCACCAAATGAAATTAATAGGCAGCAGGTTTAAAACAAAAGGAAGTATTTCTTCTCAACACACAGTCAACCTGTGGAACTCTTTGCCAGAGGATGTGTGAAGGCCAAGACTATACAGGGTTCAAAAAAGAACTAGATAAATTCATGGAGGATAGAGGTCCACCAATCGTTACTAGCCAGGATGGACAGGAATGGTGTCCCTCACCTCTTTTCACCCGAAGCCAGGAATGGGCGACAGGGGATGGATCACTCGGTGATTACCTGTTCTGTTCATTCCCTCTGGGGCACCTGGCATTGGCCACTGACAGAAGACAGGATACTGGGATAGATGGACCTTTGGTCTGACCCAGTATGGCCATTCTTATGAATGGGCTGCTTAAGATGAAAGGTAGATATCATCTTAGGTAAGAATCTATGGTGCAGTTTAAAGAAACCTTGTCTTTGATAAACATTGTAAGGGGCGGGGTTCCAGCTATTTCTCAGGAGGCCCCAGTTTCTCCCACTCTACAGGTCGACGGGATAACCACTAAAAAGGCCGTCTTCATCAATAAGTGAAGCAAAGAACATGTTGCCATCGGTTCAAATGGAGGTCTTGTAGGATATCTAAGCATGAAATTTAGAGCCCATGTTGGGGTGGGGTCCCTTACTTGGGAGATTCCTCAAACCTTTAATAAACCTTTAATAAACCTCAAAGACATAAGGTGAGCAAATATCAAAAACGCTTCTACTGAAGGATGAAAATGTATGGTGACGACCACAAGAGTCTTCTCTGTGGTTGTCAAAGAGTGAGTTCTTCTATGGATGGATAGGGGAATCCTGCACAAGATGGACAAGACTGAAAGGTCTCCCTCCTCCTCGGTATCATCTAATGGGGGGCACCAGCAGAAAATGGCATTGAATCAGGAGGTACTGAAGAGTGATATCATCTCAGGGACCGGTGTCTCACTACCAAGAGGCATTCCATACCCACAAGCAGTAGAGATTCTGGTTCATCTGCCACTGCTAAGTCTTTCGAGTACCATGGAATCGTATGGAGGATTATGCAGTGGCATGCTTGGTTATCAAAGCAGACAGCACGGTAGATTTGGTTTGCACACTACTGAGGCCCCAACTGGAGAGGTACCAATGACAAAGCTGAGTTCAGTGGTACCCATCTGGAAGAGTTCTTATCCCTACTTTCCTTGTCACATGTAGACAGTACTGACAGCTTGGCCAGAGCCATGTGTGTTCTTAGAGCTCTGGGACTTTCCAGCGCCACCGGTCCTGGAAAAGTCTTTCATGTCTACAGTACTGTGCTGACAGGTTGAGGCTTCTGAGACCATTTATTTAGCAGGGAACCAAGGTCTTTTGGAAGCAGGCTCCTTATGATGGGAGACAGATCTCCTGTTTTTGGTCCTGCTAGTGAAGGCAGGGGGCTGGACTTGATGACCTTTCAGGGTCCCTTCCAGTTCTATGAGATAAATAAATATATATGAGAGAGAGAGTGAGATCTATTTATTGAGCCACCATTGTTGAGGTCTCTAAAGTCTTCCCCTTCCTAGGGGAGTCCTTAGCCAAGATCAAAGGGGCCCTAGATTTGCCTGGAGAAGGATGTCTGGGCATGGGAGGGTGTCTCCTGACCTGACTCTGAAGGAGGACAAAGGGAATGCTCTATCAGCAGCAGCCTCAACTTGATCTCCTGGTTCTTTCTTCCTCTGGATTTGAGGGCCAGGCAGCAGTTATGCTACTGGGAAATGTGAGACTCTCCCAGGCAGCAGAGACACAGTGTCCAGTGCATATCAGAATAGCCTTCCAGGAAGAGAGGCAGCATTTGAGACTTGAGAGAGCCAGGCATGCTCTCTCCAAATGGAGAGAGAAGAACAAGGTAAATCCTCTCACTTCTTATCTGCTAATTATAAGCTAATACTAAACGAACAAAAAAGAACAATAGCCAAGACATGCTCAAGGCACACATGCTAAGGCTGAGACAGTTGAGAAGGAACTGAGGGCGGTTTGCCCATGCAGCCCTGTATAGTTTTGACGCATGGGCCAAATGGACACTACTAATGAAAAAACTCTGATCAAGGGCTCAAGAGGTGCATGTGCACCTGAAGTAGAGCACTCATAGTAATACTACTCGAACAATTAACATACAGGTAGGTAACTATCTTTTCTTCTTTGAGTGGTTGTAGACATCATATTCCACTCAGGTGATTTACAAGTCATATCAATAGGAGGTGGGCTAGGAATCTACTTAAAGAATGACTACATAATGGCCTTCCCAATGTCTGCACCTGATCTAGATGCAGCCATAATAGCATAGTTTGGTAAAAGTATGTATGGAAGATCAGACAGCAGCCCTTCAAATGTCCAGTATTGTTGATAAATGCCATCAGTGTCACTTGGGCCCCAGTTGAATGGAGGTGTGGCCTAAGCTAGTGCATATGCCATCATAATAGAGGAAGGGTCACTTTGTCTATGAAAAACTGAGTATATGGGGGCTCTGCCATTAAACTTTACAGCTCGCTTACTCATCTTGCATATGTGATATCAACAAGAAGAGCTGTCTTTTGGCACAGGAAAGACAGAACAAGTTGCCAGGGGTTCATATGGAGGACACATAAGGACAGCCAGCACGGTATTAAGGTCCCACAAAGAAACTGCTTCTTTCACCAGTGGAAAAATATGATTCCTCTTAGAAATCTCACTACCATGGAGTTCAAAAAAATTAACTTCTCTTGGATCAGAGGATGGAATGTTCAGATGGCCAATAAGTAGACCCTCAAGGAGCTGAGAGACAGGCCAGAGGACTGAAGGTGTAACAGATACTCCAAAGTGTCCTGAATGTGGGCTAGCACTGGATGGATCCTTGGGTCAGTGACCAAATTGAAAACACTTCCACTTGGTAAAATAGGCAGCTCTAGTGGAAGGTTTTATACTATTAAATAGCACTTCTCTAACAGCTTCTAAACAGCATCCTTCCTCCTCCTCTTAAACAGCCAGGGGAGGGGTTAAGTGCCTGGAGTGTGCGAGCACCACATTTAGAGATACTGCTAGGCAAAGTTCTCTGGTTTCCATGCACTGGACATGCACACCTGAGTGGAATATACATCTGCAACCACTCAAAAAATAGATAGCTCAGAGGTTCTCTATCTTTGTCATGGGGGGAGGCAGGGAAAAAATGACTTGGTAAATCATTTCATGGCTCTCATTTCCCATTCCCCATCCTGCTGCCTGCAGTTCAAAATGTTTTGTTATGTGGCTCTGCCATCTGCTATACAAGTGCTAAGTATTAACAACCTCAGGCCATACTTTACAAACATAATTTTAGCAACCATCAGTAGTTAGTACTATATCAGTACCTGCTAATACTAGACTAAAATGGCAACTGCTGTCACCACTTTGTGATCTTCTAAACTGCTCCCACAAGCTCAGTTTGCTTTTATTCCTCTTCCTCACAGGTTCCTTATTGTACTAACCAGCCTTTTGGTTGATGGAGGACATGAGTTACTGCACAAACCTTTGAAACACTCCAAGTGGCCAGAGAGGTGACAACTTAGTGGCTAAAGGCATCCTCTCGTCAGTTCCAGGGATGCTTTAATGCTCCCATACCTTGTCCAACACACAGCACACCATTTTAAGATCAGAATGGTTTCTCATCAGGGGCATTCATGAAAGAGTACACCATTTCCCCAGCTCTCTGTGCTCCATTCTTTTCAGAGAGCAGGGAACTTAAGTATGTAATCCTAGCAACCTTAGTCATAATGGAACAGTCCATTGTTAGGCAATTCCACTGCATGCAGAAACTTCTGCTCAAAATTACGGAGCTGGGAATATTCAGCCAATTGATGTCATTTGATTTGGGGTAATTGACAGGCTTGTGCTTTTCATTGGTTTTAATTTTTACAAGAGTATCAAGAGCACATGGAGCTTTGAATGGGAGCATTTATTGAAATACATAAATACCCAACTAAATAAATGACTGGATGAACAAATCTGTAGGGGTTATTCTTCTCCCCTCACTGTACACCAACATTCCTTGCACCTGACATTTTGAGTCCTCCATACATATCACACATTGCTTTAGGGAAAAATCAAACTAAAATGAAAAAGATAAGCAAGGCACAACAGAGAAGAAGCGACTCAAACTCTGAAGGGTTACAATTACTCTTTCATGAGCTGCTCCATCTACCTCCTGCAGAGTAGCAGGGAATGGGAGTGGAGTAGGCAGGCAAAGGAGTATGTGTACAGGTCAGAGAGAAGAGCTGAATGAGCAGGTAGAGTGGTTGTAAAACCAAGGGAGCAAATTTGAATAGAGGGAGGTAGAAAGCTAGATGGGGCCAATATGACCTGGCTTCCCTAAAAGTCTCTCACTGCAGCATTCTGGACCTCCTGGTTCCTAACAAGTAGTCCATGGACTACCGGTAGCCCAGAGAGCTGTCTGGTTGTATTGTGCTGGTTCTCATCTGTTTCCAACAGCTCTGTATAATTTCATAAGATCATAAGAATGGCCATACTGGGTCAAACCGATAGTCCAGCTAGCCCAGTATCCTGTCTTCTGACAGTGGCCAATGCCAGGTGCTTCAGAAGGAATGAACAGAACAGGCAATCATCAAGTGATCCAGCCCCGATGTCCACTCCCAGCTTCTGGCAAACAGAGGACAGACACACTCAGAGCATGGTGTTGCATATTAGCCCATCCTGGCTAATAGCCACTGATGTTTATATAGCTAAACATACAGTAAATACTTTCCAACTATTACTTTTCCACAGAAACAATTGCTGTAGTTGCCAAAGTGGTTTTATTCACTGGTGAATTGCAGGGAAGGTGTCTATGACAGTGTGGATCACACTATGAAAATGTCTGAAGACCTTTTGATACAGAAAGCATGAATTTAAACAGTCAAGACAGGAAATGATACAGGGACAACTAAAGTTTACTGAACTAATATTAAGGACAGGACAAATTCTGGGGATGATACAGACAAAGGGATACAGGACTGGAAGGAGACAGTAAAAACCTAGCAGCTGGCAGTTTTATGGTAATCATTATTAAACCAGAATAGCTCTGCTATTCAGCTGTAAGATCTGGTACTACCACTGGCAAGAAGGGTGACAAAGCAGCACTTCAGTACAGACAGACTGACCAAGATAGTTGCTCTGTTTAGTTTTTGACAACATTCAGAGGTAGCTTTGGGTGGTGCAGATGTGCTCCTATAACAGTGCTATGTGATTAGCATTTAACCCAGGGAAATTTTTAACTTAACAATTGGACATAGTTTGCTGCCCCGCCCTCCACTCCCCATCAAATTGCAAAAGTCAGCTTGTACAAGATTGTCTGAAAGTGCCTCTGAGATAACCAGTGAGAAGAATTTATTTATCTGCACTCATATCCCCACTCAGTTTCTTTGGCTTCAGAAGAAGGGGCAGTAGGTCATTCTCTCAGGGCTGTACAGAAGCTAAGTTATGTCAACTAGCAGCTGATAAAGACTGTGCAGCAGTGCTGGTTTATTTTGGAGAGGGATAATTTACACAAGATTTTGCCCAGGGGCAAGTGGAAATCCTTGCATTTCCAAAATGCAACTTTACTTTGGGAAGCAAAAATAACTCAAGCTGTTAAACTCAAAACAGTCTCAAGTCTACCTCCCTATATTTGGACGTAGAATGAGAGTGTACAGACCAACAACTGTATAGCAAAAGGCTCCAAATACAGTTCTGAATGTGCCTCTAAAGAACTTAAAGAGTCCAACCTTACCATTAATGTCCATTTTCCATATCAAAGTATGCTCAGTTTACAAGGAGAGGGAGACTCCTCTACTGCCCCCAATTGCTTTCAGACCTGCAAGTTAAAACTGGGATCTGAGTCAAGCTAACTTCTTCTCAGGCATCATGGCCTACAAGAGTTCTGCAGGCCAAATCCAGCCTCCAGTGATACTTGTGCAACCCCATTAACTTCACTGATTGGAACTTAGTAAAAATAATTCTGCTGAAATTGCACAAACAGAAAGAGAATCTGAATCATAGAAGATCAAATGTAGAAGAGACCTCAGGTCATCTAGTCCAACCCCCTGCTCAAAGCAGGACCAACCCCACCTAAATCATCCCAGCCAGGGCTTTGTCAAGCCGGGCCTTAAAAACTTCTAAAGGATGGAGAGTCCACCGCTTCCCTAGGTAACCCATTCCAGTGCTTCACCAC
This sequence comes from Mauremys reevesii, assembly GCF_016161935.1. Taxonomy (NCBI): domain Eukaryota; kingdom Metazoa; phylum Chordata; order Testudines; family Geoemydidae; genus Mauremys; species Mauremys reevesii. The sequence goes on along the minus strand of NC_052648.1, from coordinate 12,043,759 downwards.
CCTCCTAGTGAAATAGTATTTTCTAATATCCAACCTAGACCTCACCCACTGTGAATTGAGACCATTGTTCCTTGTTCTGTCACCACTGAGAACAGCCGAGCTCCATCCTCTTTGGAACCCCCTTTCCAGTAGTTGAAGGCTGATATCAAATCCCCCCTCACTCTTTTCTGCAGACTAAATGAGCCCAGTTCCCTCAGCCTCCTAATCCTTTTCATTGCCCTCCACTGGACTCTCTCCAATTTGTCCATATCCTTTCTGTAGCGGGGGGGAGGGGGGAGCGCGGGCAAAACTGGACACAATACTCCAGATGTGGCCTCATCAGTGCGGAATAGAGAGGAATAATCACTTCCCTCAATCTGCTGGCAATACTCCTACAAATGCAGCCCAATATGCCGTTAGCCTTCATGGCAACAAGGGCACACTGCTGACTCATATCCAGCTTCTCATGCACTGTAATCCCCAGGTCCTTTTCTGCCGAACTGCCACTTAGCCAGTCTGTCCCCAGCCTGTAGTGGTGCATGGGATTTTTCCATCCTAAGTGCAGGATTCTGCACTTGTCCTTGTTGAACCTCATTATATTTCTTTTGACCCAATCCTCCAATTTGTCTAGGTCACTCTGGACCCAATCCCTATCCTCCAGTGTATCTCTCTACTCCCAGCTTAGTGTAATTCGCGAATTTGCTGAGGGTGCAATCCATCCCATCATCCAGATTAATGAAGACGTTGAACAAAACCAGCCCCATGACCACCCCCTGGGGCACTCCACTTAATACCAGCTGCCAACTAGACATCGAGCCCTTGAGCACTACTTGTTGAGCCAGATGATCTAGCCAGCTTTTTAATCCTCTTTATAATCCATTCATCCAATCCATACTTGCTGGCAAGAATACTGTGGGAGACTGAATTAAAAGCTTTGCTAAAGTGAAGGTATATTACGCCCACTCCTTTCCTCATATCCACAGAGCCAGTTATCTCATCATAGAAGGCAATCAGGTTCATCAGGCATGACTTGCCCTTGGTGAATCCATGTTGACTGTTCTTGATCACCACCTTCTCCTCCAAGTGCTTCAAAATGGATTCCTTGAGGACCTACTCCATGATTTTTCCAGGGACTGAGGTAAGGCTGACCAGTCTGTAGTTCCTCAGATTCTTTTTTTTTTTTTTTTTTTAAAAAGATGGGCACTATATTTGCCTTTTTCCAATTGTCTGGGACCTCCCCTGATTGCCATGAGAATGGCCAATGGCTCTGCAATCACATCAGCCAACTCCCTCAGCACCCTTGGATGCACTGCATCCGGCCCCATGGACTTATACATGTCCAACTTTTCTAAATAGTCCTTAACCTGTCCTTTCAGCACTGAGGGCTGTTTACCTCCTCCCCATACTGTGCTACCCAGTGCAGCAGTCTGGGAGCTGCCCTTGTCTGTGAAGGCCAAGGCAAAAAAAAAGCATTGAGTACTTCAGCTTTTTCCACATCATCTGTCACTAGGCTGCCTCCCCCACTATTTCCCTGACCACCTTCTTGTTGCTAACATACCTGTAGAAACCCTTATTACTCTTCACATTCCTTCCTAGCTGCAACTCCAATTGTACTTTGGCCTTCCTGATTACACCCCTGCATGCTCGAGCAATATTTTTATACTCCTCTCTAGTCAGCTGTTCAAGTTTCCACTTCTTGTAAGCTTCCTTTTGGTGTTTAAGCTCAACGAAGATTTCTCTGTTAAGCCAAGCTGATCTCCTGCCATATTTGCTATTATTTCTGCACATCGGGATAATTTGTTCCTGCACCCTGAATAAGGCTTTTTTAAAATACAGCCAGCTCTCCTGGACTCCTTTCTCCTTCATATTAGCCTCCCAGGGGATCCCACTCATCAGTTCCCTGAAGGAGTCACAGTCTGCTTTTCTGAAGTCCAGGGTCCGTATTCTGCTGCTCTCCTTTCTTCCTTTTGTCAGGATCTTGACCTCGACCATCTCATCATCACTGCTGCCCAGGTTACCACCTACTTCTACTTCCCCTACCAATTCTTCCCATAACTTTGTTGGCTTTGCAGGGCCAAAAGGAACAGAAAGCAGTAGTGAGAAAAAACAACATTGTAAAGTCCACAGATCTGACAATGAATGCATAGGATAAAGTTAGAATGGTTAGCTAACAGACCATTTTTATAGTCATTTTGGAAAGCAGAACTGCTTTTTAAGTTTTTTTTAAACATATTGTAAAATTACATACAGGTCTAAGACATTCTAGCACTAACACTTCTCATCCTCTTTCCCTTTCCTCCAATCAGGGCCTTACATGATTAGCAGGCTTTCATTTTTTGTGTTTTGTTTTTTCTAAATAAACTGATAGAGCATGATGCAATATAGCAGTCCCTTTCAGCATCAGCCAACCACTGGCTTCATACTGCATAAGTGGACCATGTAGGAGGTCAGTAGTCTTATCAAACATAACTTTAAAGAGATGGCTGCTATGTAAAAATACACAGCTGTAAATGTTTTAATACAATTATGTGGATTTTTTATTTTTTAAAACCACATTCACAGAAGTTAATTCATCCCCACCCCACTGGACTTTCCTGCACTTTGAGGACTCTTGTTCTGAAAGTACTATAGCGCCCAAGCAGATCACTTTAGTTCATATTGTGCTGGGAAAACGAGTATTGTGAAGCTATAGCTTTAAGGGTATTAAGACTATTTTCGTGAAGTCACTTGAAAGCCATATAGTAACAATAGAAGTTTTAGCCCTTGTCTGCACACAGGAGTTTACCACTTTAACTACAATGATATGGTTAAAGTGGCACAACTTCCCTACAGAGGATGCAGTAATACCACTATAGAAGTGCTTCTATTGGTATAGCTGTACGGGAGGTGGAATAAGCTATACTGGTATGAGGGTTGTACTGGTATAATTATTCTAGTTTAAAAAAACCCACCACTAAAAAAACCCACTACACACCTAAACAATTGTTCTACCAATACAAAATCTGAGTGTAGAGTATACTTAAGGCTACTTGGCCCTGGAATTTGTAGGATTTCTTGTTTTTTAAAAAGAATGCTTGGTGCCAGTGGAAGCTATCCTAAGTTTTCTAATTTAAAGAGACATACACCTTCATCTGTGATTCTTCTCCAAAGAGGCTGAACTTGCTCCCAGATCAGAGCATGTTCTTGCCAATGGTGTTGTACCACACAGGTACTGCCAGGCACTAGCAAAGGTTAATGAATTTTGCCATGATTTCATTCATCTGTTATTTACTTTACCAATTCTGCCAATTAACAAGACACCAATGAATTATCAGCAACTTTCCCTGTCCTGCAAATGGAGACCCAGTGTGTATACACCAATCATTTCCACAGTGGAGAACTGTGATTGGATTAGTTTGTCCTGATATCGCTACATGGATATAGTAGAAAAAGTAGGTTCATTTTAAAATAGCCTTTTATTTACCTACCTGTGTTGGTAAAAAAGTAAAATTATTTACGTTTGTTGGAGCGTGATGAGGATCTTTTGCCACTTTTGGTGCTTTTGAAACAGAAGATTCATCACCACCAAATTAAATACATTTATAAAAAACTGAAGGGAAAGAATACCAATGGGAGATGGGTCATATGGGAGAGTGGTTTCACTTGACTTTCAAATGATTTGGGATATTTATACTGCTTTCTTGAATCTCCTCCCAACCCTCACACCATATACACGTAAGGAAAAACTTTATATTCACACTACAGAGAAGAATATGGTAATCACTACATGGTACCAGAATTTCAAGAAAATTAAATATTTTCATGGCAACTTCCTACCTGCCCTCCTTACATGCAATGCAGAACAAGAGTAATGAGGTCTAAAGGAACAAGAATCTATTATAGGTTACAGCGGTGGTTCTCAACCTGCGGCCCAATCGGCACAGAGCTGCAGCCCATGTGACATCCTCAGGGCCATATAGGTAGTATATACACTGCGTGGATGCAGTCCACATAATGAAGTTCTTAGGACACCTTGCTAGTCTCTCATCCACAGTGAAGGCATGGGAGTACACTGCAATAAGGATCAGTTCTTTACATGGCATTTCCCTCCTTCAGATTCCAAAAAATGATCTCAAACTGCAATGCAAAAGCTTAAGGACAGCTTGCAATGGCATAGCACAGATATTTAAAACAGGGGCTGACACAGGCTAGAAAAAGTTCTACTTTCTGCAAGAAACATTTAATTGAACACAATGAGTTACAGGAGGACAGGTTTACAGAATAATAACCGTAACAGATTGTTTAAAAATGAAAATAATTCTAACTGGCAGCTGTACCATTGCCAAAGCAATGCCTAGTGCAGCAGCAGTAGTAAAATACAAATCCAGCCTTCTTGTAGTACTCCAAATGAGCAACAATCCTGTGGAATTTTTTTAAAGGAAAGGATTAATATAGCATCAGTCACTTTGACATGGGATATTTCTCAACCAACCCAGTGGCTTGAGTAGAACTACTCCCAAAGGTGGTCATTACTTTCCAGGAAATGCCCTGGGTCCTCACTGTTATTGCTAAACATTCCTATTAGACAGAGGCTCTGGGGAGTTACTTCTGTCCCAAATTTTGGGATACTAGCAACTCATACAACTGGTTAGAGGTGCAATATTTGAATTAATCTTTTATATATTCTCAGTGGACACTTCCAGGCATGAATTATGCATGGATACCCTAAGACAAAAAGAATTTGCAATTAAGTGGATATTTTCTTCAATCTATAAACTCAGACCTTCCCTATCTCCTCACTCCACCCCTCCTGGATGATTTAATTTTCATCCATCACTAGTTTCCCCCACTATTTGCACAAGAAGAGACTGAGGAATAATTCAAGGTACCCATGGTGAAGCCAAAAACTTATGAACACATTAAGGCAGGTTTCACATCATTTCACTGTTGGACAAAGAATGCTGGTCACTCCACTGCACATGCAAGTAAGAAAGAGTCAATGCTCAATAAAAAGCATTAGGTTCATTTTTAGATATTAATTATAGAAAAGTCAAAAACTTTTGCCTTTCTTGTTTTAAAAGAGGTCAGAACATTACTGCTTTCACGTGCAGATGTATAGACAAATCTATGGGAATGGACTCCCTTCACTCCACACATACTAAAACAGAGATTGGAGTGCTTGGCACCAGAAAAGAGGAGAAAATTTTCCTCACTGTTGGCCAGAAATGAGTCATACTGTACCTTCTATTTTTAGCTGCAAAGGTGTCTCCAACCAGACTTACACCAAAAGTTGAATATTGATACTACACACTGATATACTTAGCTCTGAAACGCCTAATGAGCTATGCTTGGACACACACAGGCTTCCATGCCAAGTACTGGCAACTAAAGCATTCAATGTGGTGTTGGAACTAATTATAGAAACAGGTTGTCACTGATACAAAATTGATTCATAGAGTGTAATTTTTCAAGCTCATCACAGCCTGAAGTGGAAGAGGCACCAACTTTTCATCTCTTAGGACTACTCATCAAGTCCTATCTGGTCTTCAGAGGAAAATGAAATTCAGTGACCTGAATTCACATATGGAATGACAATCTACAACATACAGTCTGGTACAAACTGGTAGCTTACAGCAAAGTGGCCAAGGAGTGAAAGAGCATCTCTCTTGCCCTCCGTGTGTCAGGTGAGAGGAAAAAAATTGTTTCTCTAGGTCACTGTTAAAAAGTACTAAGATAGAAAAGTTTGGAAAAATTTGACCCCACTGTATCATTGACCCATGAATAAGAGGGAATTTGGTTTCAAGTTTTAGCTCTCCCCCCACTTTTGCACTCCTTTATTCCCCTTCACACTTTTGTATTCCCCTGACCCTTTAGAAAAGGAGGGGAAGTGTAGTTTAGTTAAGTTCATCTTCAAAAATACCCAGCAATTAATGAGCAATCAGCTTCTCAACTTTTTCCTGAAGTGGACATCGAACACGCTCAAAAGGTACAGGTGGATGGTTGGTGCAATTTAGTCTGCAGACACTCTTGGCTTTGTAATTAGTTGTGCTGACCCTGCTGACAGGGCTTAGACTAGGAATTCTTAGATGGAACTCCCTGGAAGAAAGAAGCAGAGAGAAACACTTGGTAAATCATCAGGGACTTTTACATTTTTGTAGCAAGTGGTCTCTTTAAGGATCAGGGTGAGGTCTCATCTAGATCTTCAACACGACTGCCTCTTTGGCCCCAGCTTTTCACCATGGTAGTCTGTTATGTTATCTGGCTGGCTGCTGTTGCTGGACTGTTTCACCAGAAAGGCCCGAAAGGTATGGAGTGCTCAAATAAGGCTACAGTTAATCCAAGTGGCAACACAAGGAAGAGGAGAGAGCCCAAATACAAGACAGCATCTTCCATAGGCCACACAAGTTCCATCATAATGATTAGCCTCCTAGTATGGAAAAACAAAGGTCACTCCTGATCCTACATGGCACTCAAATGCAATTGCCACTGCCTCCAAGGGGGGGCTTTTTCTTTTTTCCTCTTGGGTCATTTTAAGGGTCTTGTCTTCCTCTAAGTTTTTATTTCTTGTTTAAGAAGCTCACAAGTCTACAATCTAAGTAACAAAGCCGCAAGGATGCTGGCTATCTCATTTCAGTGACAGATTACCGGTTGCTTTTCCTGGGATATAACTTAAAATGATCAAACATTAAATAGTCATTGAGTGCGGTTTTTGTCTCAGTGCATAAATTTAACATATGGCTCCTGGCTAGGGTTGTAACAAAGCAATACATCAAGAGAACACAAATAATGTTAGCTTTTGTTCCATAACATGGCTTATTGTGTTTGGGTACCGCAGTGCATATCACACACTAAATGAAGATCCATGAAGTATCTTGGGTTAACTACATTAAGAGTTGAAGATAAAACCACTGCTTGATTTTTTTTTAAATTAGTATTAGTTAAAACAGCTGAGTATGGAATAAATAGTCTTCCTTCAAAATGCACCCACATATCTTGGTTGTGTACTAAGCACATGTGATAAGTACTAAGTGACAATCTGGGAGAACAAAATCCTCTATTTGATCCAAAAGACTAGGTACAGAATAGTCAGTAACAATGCAAGCTCACTCCATATATATAATGTCTCCACCAAAGTATCTCACTCCTGGCCTAGAGGGACCACCTAGCTTCTCTGCTAAGAATGTCGAAAGGGGGTTAATCTCGGTTGTGATGGTGTTATGACAGAGCCTCCTGTCAATTTAGAATTAAGCCCCTCAAATTACTTTCACATTAACATCAACCCCACCCCTCCCCACCACAACTTTCAGGTCATCATCACCATGCGTGTAGAATTGAGCCTGAGAGATAAGGTTTAAAAACGAAACAGCTCAAAGATCCACACTAAACCCGTGTATGTTAAAAGAAGCTCCTACCCCCTTGAATGTGCATACTGGAGAAGGATTTAGTGCCAATTTTAAGATTCCATTTGGATACATTTTCTTCCTCACCACAGTGCTATTCAGTTCAAACGGAAGTGTAAGAAAGGAGTTAAGTGTCAGAGTTACCATTACCTGGACTATACATTCTCCATCTCCTGGTCATGGTCTTGTTCCTCCTCTTCCTCCTCCCCTTCTTCATCACCCCCTTCCTTCTCTGAAGGAGCTTCCCCATCCCTTGCTATTTCCTCCACATGGGCGAGCATGTCAGCCATCAGTGCTTCCTCCAGCCTCTTCCGCACCTGCTGTACAAGCTCCTCCTGCTTCCTACCAGGAAAGAATTAATAGTTGTATTACTTTTCACAGCTGCCAAATTCAAGGGAAGAGAGTGTGCAAATCCCTCAGCTGTGAGGCTGCAGTAGGGTGATGTAGGATGCTACAAAAACAGAGTATTTTAAAATATCACATCATGTTTACATATATTTTATGTGGAGCTGGTAGCAACACCAATTTTGTCTAACACTTCCCATAATATGACCCTGTTTTCAGTTGGCAAACAATTGGGCTGAAATTTGGCATACCAAGTGTCTGCCTCAGCATAATCATTATGCACAAGAGGTTCAAATTAAGGTTTCAAAGGTAACCTTAATTCTGGCATTTGCTAATTTTTGTGTGCTTGATTTTGCAACCCAAAAAGATGGTTACTCACCTTTGTAACTGTTCTTCGAGATGTGTTGCCCATGTCCATTCCAATTAGGTGTGCACGCGCTGCATGCATGATCGTCAGAAGATTTTTACCCTAGCAACACTCGGTGGGTCAGCTGAGGCGCCCCCTGGAGTGGCGCCTTTACAGCACCGAATATATACCTCAGTCAACCCAGGGCCCCCTCAGTTCCTTCTTGCCAGCTACTCTGACAGAGGGGAAGGAGGGCGGGTTTGGAATGCATATGAGCAACACATCTCGAAGAACAACAGTTACAAAGGTGAGTAACTGTCTTTTCTTCTTCGAGTGCTTGCTCATATCGATTCCAATTAGGTGACTCCCAAGCCTTATCTTGGCGGTGGGGTCGCAGAGAGACGTCGCAGAGTGGAGAACCACTGAGCCAAATGCCGCATCACCCCTTGACTGTTGGGCAATCGCGTAGTGGGAAGCAAAGGTATGTACCAATGACCAAGTTGCTGCCCTACAGATCTCCAGTATGGGTACATGAGCCAGGAAGGTGGAGGAGGAAGCTTGAGACCGGGTGGAGTGGGCAGTAAGGTGCGTAGTTGGCACGCCAGCCAAGTGATAGCACACATGGATGCAAGATGTGATCCATGATGAGATGAGCTAGGCGGAGACCAGGAGGCCCTTCATCTGGTCTGCCACAGCTACAAACAGCTAGGTCGTCCTCCTAAAAAGGTTTCATTCATTTGATGTAAAAGGCGAGGGCCCTGCGAATGTCTAGGGAGTGCAGCTATTGTTCTCATCAAGAAGCATGCGGCTTCGGATAGAAGACCAGAAGGAAGATGTCTTGGTTGACATGGAAGGCAGACACCACCTTAGGAAGAAAGGAAGGGTGTGGTTGCAGCTGTACCTTGTCCTTATGAAACACTTTATACTGTGGCTCTGACACACGTCTCACCAAGGTGATCGCAACGAGGAAAGCTGTTTTCCAGGAAAGGTACAGGAGCGAGCAAGTAGCCATCGGCTCAAACGGGGCACCCATGAGTCTGGATAGGACCAAGCTGAGGTCCCACGTAGGGGCCAGATGCCAAATTTGTGGGTACAGACGTTCCAATCCCTTGAGGAACCTGCTGACCATGGGATTGGAGAAGACCAAGTGCCCATTTTCGCCCGGGTAGAAGGCCGAAATCACTGCTAAGTGTACTTTGATGGATGAAACTGCTAGGCCCTGCTGTTTCCAGGACAAGAGATAGTCTAAGATGGTAGGCGCTGGCGCCTCCAGAGGGGCAGCATTGCCCAGAGCACACCAGCAGGAGAAACGCTTCCACTTGGCCAAATACATGGACCTAGTAGAGGGCTTTCTGCTACCCAAAAGTACCTGTTGCACCGAGCAGGAGCAACGTCGCTCAGATAGAGTTAGCCATGCAGCATCCATGCTGTGAGGTGGAGGGATTGCAGGTCCAGATGACAGAGCTGGCCGCGTTCCAGAGTGATTGGGTCCGGCCACAACGAAAGTGGAACTGGAGTGGTCACAGAGATTGAGGGGAGTGGTATACCAATGCTGCCTGGGCCATGCCAAGGCGATCAAGATTAAGCGGGCCCTGTCTCTGCACAACTTGAGAAGAACCTTGTGGACTAACGGGAATGGAGGAAAGGTGTAGTACAGGCGGTCTTTCCACGGTTATCAGGAAGGCATCTGATAGGGAACCCAGGGAGCACCTTTGGAGAGAGCAGAACACCTGGCACTTCAGATTCTCGCAAGAGGCTAAAAGGTCTATCTGGGGAAAACCCCACTTCCGGAAAACAGAATGGATAATGTCCGGGCGAATCAACTACTCGTGAGCCAGGAAGGATCTGCCAAGGTGTTTTGGACTCCTGGGAGAAACAACGCCACCAGGTCAATCGAGTGGGCTATGCAAAATTCCCACAGGTGAATGGCTTCCTAACAGAGGGGGGACGATTGCGCTCTCCTTTGTTTGTTGATATAAAACATGGCCGTTGTGTTATCTGTGGAAACTGCAACACAATGGCCCTGAAGGTGCTTGCGGAACACCTGGCATGCCAACTGCACTGCTCTCAGTTCCTGTACGTTGATGTGCAGGAAAGTCTCTTGTGTGGACCAAAGGTCCGGTGTGCGAAGGTCCACGAGGTGAGCACCCCAATCCAAAGATGATGTGTCTGTGGTCAGGACCAGGGAGGGCTGCAGGGCATGGAATGGCACCCCTTTGCATACTGAGCTGGGGTTCAGCCACCAGACCAGGGAGGTTAAGACTTCCGTCGGAATCGTGACCACTGTGTCCATATTGTCCCGGCCTGGGCGATATATGGTTGAGAGCCAGGCCTGAAGTGGACGGAGGCGCGGTCTAGCATGTCTGGTCACGAAGGTGCAAGATGCCATGTGTCCCAGGAGACCGAGGCACGTGCGTGCTGTCGAGGTCAGGAAGCTTTGGAGGCCGTGGATAATGCTCGCCATAGACTAGAAACGGGCGTGCAGTAGGCAAGCATGGGCGAGTTTTGAATCCAGGACTGCTCCAATGAAGTCTATTCTTTGGGTCGGCTCCAAAGTGGACTTTTTGACATTGAGCAGTAGGCCCAGCTGTCTGAACAAGCTCATGGTGAACTGGACATGAGATTGCACCTGGTCCTTGGAGTGACCCTGAATGAGCCAGTCATCGAGGTACGGAAACACTTGGATCCGATGTTGATGGAGTGAGGCAGCTACGACAGCCATACACTTTGTAAAGACCCTTGGTGCCGTGGATAGGCCGAAGGGAAGGACGGTAAATTGGAAGTGCTGCTGGTTGACCACAAAGTGAAGGAAACACTTGTGCGGCGGGTAAATCGCTATGTGGAAGTACACGTCCTTCATGTCAAGGGCGGTGTACCAGTCTCCAGGAAAGGGATAATGGTCCCCAGGGAAACTATGCGGAACTTCACCCTTACCATGAATTTGTTGAGTCCGTGCAGGTCCAGGATGGGCTGTACCCCCGCCCTTTGCCTTGGGGATTAGGAAGTAATGGGAGTAAAACCCCCTGCCCCTCAGTTCCTTTAGAACCCCCTCCATAGCTCCGATAGTTAGGAGCGTTTGCACCTTCTGTAGGAGGAGGTGCTCGTGAGAGGGGTCTCTGAAGAGGGACGGGAGGGAAGGTGGGAGGGGGAGGATAAAACAAACTGAAGGTGGTATCCACTTTCCACCATACATAGGACCCATCGGTCTGACGTTATGTGGGACCACACAAGGAGGAAATAGGAGAGGCGGTTCGTGAAAGGTGGGGAAGGATCCTGGAAGGAGACTGGTGCTCCGCCCTCGGGCACACCTTCAAAAGTTTTGCTTGGACCCCACTGAAGGATTGGGGGGGCCCTGGTTCTGGCCCGTCTAAGGACCAGACGGTCTCTTCCTACCACCCCGGCTGCATCTTCTAGAGAAGTCCTGTCTCGGCCGGGGATTAGGGTAGGTGCGCTGTGGTTGAGGTTGGAAGGGCCTATGTTGCGTCACCGGGGTATGCATGCCCAATGAACGCATGATGGCCCGGTTATCCTTCAGACTCTGCTGATGTAATTTTCTTTTGGTGCCATACAGAGAAGGCTTTTTATCTAAGTGGCAAAGAGATCCAGCTTCAGTGTTCCACTGGAGGAAAATACTAGGAATCAATTAGCCTGCAATTGTGTTCTCTTTCCTTACCAAGTACATAACTAGGAACGTCTTGTGGAATACAACCTACTCTCTCACATGAAGAGCTTACTGACAGAGGAGGCATGACCCAGCACTTCCCTGCTGGTGGATGTAAAAGATGGTAGCCTGATTGCACCAGAATCGCTTTTTATTTATATCTCAAATCTCTGATGGTCCTTAGTGCTAGAGGACCACCCTCAACTCCCTCTAGAAGAGGCATAATGGCTCCCTGAGTAACCTACAACTTTTCTTTGACCAGTTATTGATTCAGTTCCCCAAGATATAGGATAGGACTGAGCCCAGCTACCTTTTTGACTACCAACACCTAGAATATATCCTTCTCTCTCTTTTGTCCACTAGAATAGGCTCGATGACCCTCTGCCAGGAGGAATTGGCTTTCCTACAGCAGCTCTTCCAGATATTGAGCAGCCTAAGACAATTTTGTAATGGGCAATGGAGTGTTTTCTGAAAACCTGATCTCGTGGCCCCAAGCAACAATGTTCAGGACCTGTACACCTAAAGTGACTAATGACCTTAGATGGTAAAATAGCTCCCACTCTGCCTCTGGCAGCAAATTTGTGGCAGTCTACTGGCAATAGCAGGCTTGCTAAACACTCTGGAACCTTGCAAAAAATCCTTCCGTTTTTAAAGGGGACTGAAAACCCTTCAACTTCTGATACTGAGGCACAGGACTATTCCATTAAACTTATGTGAAAGATGGTTTTTGAGGTAGAGTCGTTCCATTCTTTCCTATAAAGCAGTGGTTCTCAAACTTTTGTACTGGTGATCCCTTTCACACAGCAAGCCTCTGAGTGCGAACCCCTCTAATAAATATATAAAGAAGTGTTCTTAATTTAACACCATTATAAATGCTGGAGGCAAAGCGGGGTTTGGGGGTGAAGGCTGACAGCTCGCGACCCCCCACGTAATAACCTCATGACCTTCTGAGGGATCCCAACCCCCTGCTATAAAGGACCTAGGGTGTGAGACAGGCCCAAGAGACTATCAAATGGCCCTTGTCCTCTTTGCCCTCTGCAAAGAGGCCTCCATCTGCTCACCAAACGAGTTATTCTCTTTTGTAGGTCAGGTTTTCAAACTTTCAAAGGACCTTCTACAGAAACCGGTTATCCAAAACCGAGCAAGCATACAGTCATCCTATAATCTGAGGCAGCAGCCCACTCCAAAGACCCTTCCCCAAAGTCACTGAAACATGATGTCAGGTCAATTCTATACCCTTATGAACTATATCATGGCATTTTTCTTGAGTAAGAGAACTGCCCAGAGTGGAGGTGATCTTCCACAGCTCCACCTGAGTTTTTGCCATGAAAGCCTGGTAGTCTACAATGCAAAGGGCTGTAGCCTCCGTCTAAATGAATTTCAATGCTGTAGCCCAGGAATCTGGGGTGCAGCATTATAGGTAAAGAGAAGCTTCCTACTGGACATGGCCCTCTTCCAACACCAATCTTCCATGGAGAGGGTGGAAGACACAGCCAGAAACCTTCCTCTGGGACAGCAGTCCCCGAACTTTTTACCTCATGCCCCCCCTTATCCCTGTTTGCAGCTGCCCCCAGGCACAAGGGGGGACAGGGCCAGGAAGAGAGCTGGGTGGCACTCCCTCCTCACCCCCATGGGGACTGGACTGGGTCCCGGCCTGGGCCCCCAGCTGTGCCTCCCTCCAAACATTCCTCCATGCCCCCCTAGGGCATGCCCCACATTTTGGAGACCTCTGCTCTGAGACGATGTAATTTTTTTTTCTGCCTTTGAGACGGAGCAGATGTGCAAGGAGTTTCCCACACTTTTTCTTCAGCTGGTTTGAAACAGCCATTCCCTATTGCAGGGGTGGGCAAATTTTTTGGCCTGAGGGCTGCATCGGGTTTTGGAAATTGTATGGACGGCCGGTTAGGGGAGGGGGTCATGGGCCGGTCCACACCACCTATTCACCCCCCCCCCCTCAGGATTCCTGCCCCATTCAACCTCCCCTGTTCCCTGACGGGCACCCCTGGGACCCCTGGCTCATCCACCCCTCCCCTCCCACTGCCTGACCACCCCTGGAACCACCACCCCTGACTGCCCCCCCGACGCCACATCCAACCCCTCCTCTCATTCCTGACAGCCCCCCGGGACTCCTGCCCATCCAACCACCCCTTCTCCCTGTCCCCTCACTGCCCCTACAGCCCCTGCCCTTGACTGTCCCCCGCTGCCCCGTCCAACCCCTCCTCTCATTCCTGACTGCCCCCAGGACCTGTGCCCCCATTCAACCCCCCTGTTCCCCACCCTCTGACTGCTCCAACCCCTATCCACACCCCCGCCCCCTGACCACCACCCTGAACTCCCCTGCCCTCTATCCAACCCCCCCGCTCCCTGCCCCCTTACCGCACTGCCTGGAGCACCGGTGACTGGTGGCGCTACAGCTGCGCCGCCCAGCTGGAGCCAGCCACGCCGTCGCCACCGCGCAGCATAGAGCACCAGTTCAGGCCTGCCCCAGGACTCACAGCCTGGCCGCCCAGAGCATTGTGCCGGTGGCACAGTGAGCTGAGGCTGTGGGGGAGGGGCTGGGGGCTAGTCTCCCAGGACAGGAGAGTCCCGCGGGCTGGATGTGGCCTGCGGGCTGTAGTTTGCCCACCTCTGCCCTATTGGATGGGATAATTCTCACCACCAGGGGGCCTGCATCACCTTCTACTCTACTACTGCTGCACAGAAGGGTCAGAAATCTTAAGGGCTAGGAAAGTCCTGCTAGTTATTATCAGTGTCGTACTAAGGAGCTAGGCCTATGAGTGAGAACCCCACGAGATGGTATTTTCAGGCAAATGGGATTTCACCTAGCTCTATATTAATTTGAATGGTTTCCTTCTTTAATACAGACTTTCAGTTTCCGAGTTCTGGAGGGAATCACACTTCTCTCTGATTCAATAGGAAAAGATCCAAATTCATCCTACCAGGACTTGTGTAACCCATACTAACATGCTAATGGAGCTCTTTATCCCCCTCTAGTAGCTAAACAAACAACAACAACAACAGTTTGTGTGTCTGCTACTATTTTTGAGCTAATGGACACGGTCCTTTAGCTCAAGCAGTCAAAGCTTTTAGAATCAGAGGTCCCATCAATAACTGAAGATGACTTCTTCGGGGACACTGTTACATTTATACAAAAAGGTCAAGAAAAAAAGAGAAATTAAGCAACTGCAGGTTTTTTAAATTTTGAGAAAAATCTTACTCCAATGAAAATATTGTTCTGCAGAAATACAAAAAGGATAATTTGCACACATGCACACCCTTCCCCATGAGAGGCAGCTGCTGCCTTGGAAGATCTGCTATAAATCTACAGTACTGCAGTAAGGATTGCTACTGCCATGCAAACAGGGAAACATTTTTTCTAAGTAGTATAAAGCTGGAGTTCAAAGTCAATGTTTTGGTCATTACTTAATACAGCACACACCACTTTCACACAGCATGATTATCTGGGAGCATGAAATTTAGCAGAACTGATGGCTCTGCTCAAAGCTTTCTTGGGTCGGTTCTATGGCAATTAAAAGTAGTAGGTGCCTAGAGAAGAGCAGAAATCAGCAGTGTCATCCTCTACCAGGGTGACAAAATATTTCTTTCCTCAAAAGATGGAAGAGGTAAAATTAACCTAGTCCAAACAATAGCCAGAGCTAATGTTCTTTTCTTTTGTTTCCTGTGAAATCAAGTTAGTAACTTGACACACTAGTTTAAAGCAATCAAATAAACCCACTGAGCCATACTCGTCTATCAGGTATAAGCTTAGCTTTGATAAAAAGGGCATTAACTGTTGTACACTCAAAAACCATTCCAAAAGCAAAGAACCAGTGACATTTCTTGTTAATACCTAATATCTTCATCCGTCACCATAAATGCTTTGCAGAGCGGCTGCGAGGTGTTTAGCCAAACTCCAGGGTTCTTCTCCACAGCTGCAGAGAGCTGTCCAGTGATGGGCATGGTGCTAGTGTGCAAGGCACTAGCTATAGCAGACAGGAGGGTTTCATCTGTGCAACCAGGTCCAACCCCTAAAGAGAAAAATTCTGTAATTTCCACCAACTTAACAGCAATAACTAAAAATAATACAGGCTGCTGCATTCTTTATTTGATAAGTGGCAGAGCTGTGTACTGATACTTTAAAAGTCAGCACATTTGTTCTACGCATCCCACATTAAACTGATCCTGCTGACGCAATGGCATAGCAATTCCTTTATATTTTAAAATGGCACACACTTTCTTTTTTTCCAGTTGCCCTACACATCCCAGTCTAAGTCTTGAGGACAGTCACTCCATTACAGCTACCCTCCCACAAGGATGGCTGGCTGAAAATTCCTTCGGGACCTATCAAGAGAGCTCCTTAATTAACTTGAGTACAAGAGATGCTGTTGAGTGACATGTCCCTCAATGCCCCTCAGGGCTAAGTACACTGAATTTAAGCCTGACTCCAGGTATAGCCAGTTCTTTCTGAAGTTGGGACTTGCCCGCAAAGTGCTAAACTCCTGACAGCAAGTCGGTTAAGCCCACGTTATCTTCAAAATATAGCTAATACAACAGTGCTAGGCCTACAGTTAAAAGCTTGATCCAATTACCTTGTAAACCCTTTGGAAGGTCCATTGTTTTCACCAGCTCTTCTGCAATGTCAAAGGCATTCAGTCCACTTAGTTTCTTTTCCCAGAAGAGCTAACAAAGAAAACATTTATTCATTCATGCAAAACACCATAGAAACACATTTGACAACACAACAAAGCACCTGCCTGCATGGCACACTATGGAGCTGAGAACTGGAGCGGATATGTCTGGCGATACTATAAGAGGGGCCCAGATGTGTCTGCAGGGAGGGAAGAGTTTGCATTAGCATCAGTTAATCAATGAAACAGCTCCAAGGTTGGAAGAACAAATACAGTATTTCTGTACTGATTTACTGGCTTTAAAAAAAGTTGCCCCCTTGCCTCAATTCTGCTATTTCCAATCTTCTTTTCTTCTGTGCCACTAGAATAGTAAGCTGGCATCACCTCATTTAAGTGCAAATGGTATGGGGCATGTAGCAGGGTGGTTACCTGCTCCTGCCCTGTGGGACTTGAAATGGGGCAAGAAGCCTGGGCTGATTGAGGGAAAGCAGGCTCAGCTGGGGCCATGCCCCAGTCAGGCCCAGCTGGCCCCTATAAGAGGCTGTGAGCCAGAGGCCCAGGCAGTCTCCCTCTGCCTGTAGAGGGAGAAGGGCCTGGCTGCAAGGTGCCAAGCAGGGAACCTAGACTGGAGCAGGGAAAGGCCAAGGGAGCTCTGGCCTAGGAAAGCCCCAGGCTGCAGGCCTGGTAAGGCCCATTAGGTACTGGGGTTGCAGGGGGCAGCCCATGGGTAGGCAGAGGCAGCAGGTCCGAACCCCCCTTTGCCTATGATGAGTGGCTTACACTGCAGTCCGCCCCAGTGAGTGGGGTGCTAGATGGGGACTGGCAGTAGCCTAAGACTGAAGCGAAGTGGGGATAGTGGGTGAGGGTTCCCCTGGGAGGGGGAGACCCTGTGGCTGTGAGGGGCTACTGCCAGAGAGGCAGCACCCCAGGTAAAAGGGGCACTGGGTCCTGGGAGGGACACATGCCAGCGGTAAGGCAGCTCATTGACTGGTAGAGGGCGTTCCGGACACTGGAAGAGCTAATTCTCAAGGAGAACCAGCAGGAGGCGCCGCAGGGGTGAGTCCGCATCACTACAGAGTGGTATTTTTTGGTAAGTATTCCTTGTGGCTGACTCACCAGTCTGCTCTTTAGCAGATTCCAGACAATTGTGCCCCAGCTTTGCTTCAGAGGTTACTTTTAAAGAAAGAGGGTACAGCAATTCAAGTCATAGCCAGGATAAAGACTAAATAAAATGACTAATAGTTTAATCAACAGATAACTTTTGCTGATGTAACTGTTGCTTTTGGAACAAAACTTTTCAGTTACAGAAGGCATCGCCCAATCTATCTGGTAAGAGGAGGCAATATTAAGCTGGGTCCATGTTCAAATCACAATCCAGAGACATCCATCAGTGGATAGCTACAGGACTATAGCAGTTTGCCTAACTACGCTTGCTTTTTGCTGCAGAACAGCTATTGTAGTTCCCTAAAGACTAGATGAAATATGGCATGTAGCCAGCCAAGGACCATACAAATCCACAAGTCTTCCATCCACCTCATACCACAAGATGACCCAAACTGTGATACAGTCTAAATTACTTCACCTTGGCCTTTCACAATAATGCTCTCAGCTTCTAAGTAGCAGAGCAAATCACAGGAGGCAATTTCTAGTCCATAATTTTCAAGTCAAAGGGTTATAAAGCCAGATACTTAAGAGGCCTAGACATTATTTCCAAAATTAAAATGAAGACTACGGGTAGCCTGAACAAAGCTAGAATGGAGAAAATGCTATGGGTAAAACATTAGGAAACTTTGATCTACTGCTAGCAAGGATTGCTGGATATGTAGTAGAGCAGAGGGCTACAGATTAATAAGGTAGAGAGTGAATAGAAAGATCCACAATGATAATGAGCTTGAACCAGCACTCATGTTTAGTTGGGTACAAGATAGCCTCAAAACCACCTTTATATGTCTCTGGACAATGCTGTTATAAAAATACAAAGAGAAATGAAGTGGATCAGAAACAGACCAATGTAAAATATGGTTAGAGTCAACAGCATGGATATGGAAAACACACCCATCATCTTACTTAAACACCCAATGAGGGCGGAATTTCTTTTAAATGCATCATAATTCTTACTTCAAGATGATACTTGTGAGGTTGGCTAGAAAAGATTTTGAAATTCCTCAACTATGCAGAAGGAAATTTGAAAAAAAAAAAAAATTTTGATTTTTTTTTATTAATTACCCCTTTGAATACCATATGGTGTAAAATATGCCTTTTGCAGTTGTATGCAACGTGTACTGACAACTGGCAGTGTCTGAACTTGCTAATGACACTGAACACCTAGTTTCTAGAGAACTAAACAGATGGACTTACTACAGCAAAGGACTCAATGAATCTCTGCTGAGGGGACAGGCTGCCAATTCCATGGAACAGGAACGAAATGAGAATGCCTGACAGACTGTTTCTAACAAATAAGATTTATTTTACCAGTATCCACCTCTATAACTACATAGTGCCCCCCCCCCACAGTTTTTTGTAGCCTCGGCTAGAGGAGATTGAGTTCCTTTGTATGTCTCCTCTAGTTTGCAAATACACAGTATCGTAAGTGACACTACAACTTGGATTTGGCTGTTAATACTGGCATTCAGGTGAGATTCTAGGAGATGACTGAATTTCTAACCTTAGGGGAGTTAAATGGGCTTGAGACACAAAAGTCACAACGGGAGTGGGGAGGAGGAGGAAAGGGGAGGGGAGACTGCAATCTCTGCCATGTGTAAGACACCAGATAGTGATCTGTACTAGAAGAGTGTGAGTCTTCAGAATTTTGGCCCTATCTAGGACTATAAAAATACATGACACGGGATCTACTTACAATACAGTTGTCCCAAAACTGGTTATGAACATTGTTCCAATATGTAGGGCAGACCACCAGACCACTTTAACCATGATGAAGCTAAAGATCTGACAAAGGCTGCAGCCCAGTTATAAAACACAGTTAAAAAGTTATGTCTACACTATATAATGGAATGCTTTTAACAGGGTTAGGTTCCATGACACTGAAGTCTTGGCCAGCATTTCAAATACAACAAAGTGCCAGTGTACATTTACCCACTGTTATATAGGAGAGTTATATTTATGCCCCTCAATGATTAACACACATGAAGCTTTCTTAGCTTTGGGAAAGCAGCTGCCACACTGCAAACCTCACCTGACGGGGCTGATCCACAGCTTTCTGGGGATCACTCTTCACTTTGTTGCTGGGATGATTTGTGATCTTAGTGACAGGCTGCTTGAAGATTGAGGCTGTCTGTCTGACAGGGAGTGCGGTGTTTAAATCAGGTTTACCCTAAAGATTCAAAAGAAAAAAGAAAAAAAACAAACACACACATTTTTGCCACAAAGTCAAACTCACTCTTATTAATGAAAATATTTGTGAATCAGTTTTAATTAGACCAGATCTACCTACAAATACGTCTAGTACCCAGATATCATTACTTCTGTCTCATACAACTCCCACATACAAGCATTAATTCAAAAGGCTAAATCTGTGCGTGAAGTTCTCAAAACAATATCCCAAAACCAACAGTAATACACCAAAAACTCAAACAGATGGAGAGGGGAAACCCTCCACTGTAACTTATTCTTACTTTGGCTTGGTTAGAACAGTCATAGCGCATCCTCTGTCTGTTCTTATTCATCTTACTCATCAGCATTTTGCCTGTGCGAAAGTCAAAAGTGCTCAAGTCCATTGAGCTCCCCAGGTAACGGGCCAGCTGAGGCTTGCTTCGGAACTTCTTCCCACTTGGGCTGAGAAAAAACACAGAGGGAACAGAGAGAGAAATTAAACTTCCTGGGCTCTGGCTGATACCAAAGTTAATTTCACTACCCAAAAAAGCACTAGATTATTCCCTTTGTGGCAGGGAGAGGATACTGGACACCCAAGAGTAACCCACTCCTCACTCATTCTCTCAATATGGATATGGCCTAGTAGGCTCATCTTCTCCCTCTTATAGTTAACTGTGGAAGAGAGAGGGGAAGAACACGTTAACCTGTTCTATACATCAAGGGCCAAATTCAATTCAGGTTTATGGGAGGCACCCAAATTATACCAGGACCAAACCTGATCTTGAACATTCTGCTTCCAACTCATTACCCACTGGTTCATGCAAAAGTATGTCAGCTTCCAAGTGTTAGTTTTCATGAAACTGTTATATTAGAACAGCAGCACGATCTTCACAGCACCCTTCTTTTTTTCCCCCTCTTTGTGACACAAACAGTTTTCATAATAAACTTCTGATTTCAGTTTGATTCTTATCTTCAAAATAAAGTATTATGGAACAGGTTAGGAGGCAAGACAAAAAAGTAGCTAACAATCTGTAAAGGGAAAAAGTAAAAAAAACCAAACAAACAAAACACCTTTCATTTTAATTAATAGAACAAATCAAAACTTTGAAAGACATTGCATTAAAGATGCACTTTTAAATGTTTGATTTTATGTGATGGACAACAGCCAGGCAAGCGTGCATCCCTTAGCCCAACCGCTTTCTTGTTTTACAAACTTATGGTTGTAACAAGTTACTAAATAATGGGCTGGGTTTGCCTCAATTACAATGGTGAAAATCAGAAGTAAACCCACTGAAGTCAATAGAGTTATACCAATGCGAAATTGTGAGAAACAAGAAGTTTTGAAAAGAAAGTCATTTCCATGTAGCATTGTCCATTACAAAAATACATACAGCTCATCATTCAGTAGATTTCTCGCATTTATTCCCCAGCATCCTTATCACCAGTAGCAATCAAAACCTTAGTTTCCCCTCTAGCCAGGTGGAGGACAATACCACATATGGAGTCACCAACTGCATACCATGGCTCATATACGGGTAATTTACATCTTCAGCCCATTTACATGCCTAGTAACACCCAAACCCCACATCGCTCAGACTCAGTGCAACAAAGCTAATATGCTAGCATGCCATGTTTACAGCTTATAAAGGGCAGGTAACTTTTTCATGTACATATTTCTATGAAATAAAAATCACCAGTGCTAGAAACAAATCTCTCAGTCATATTATCCAGGTATCAAGCTTACCTTCTCTCACTAGCCTGGCAGTATACTCAATCCTGGATCTATTTGGACCAAACCTCCAGCGCTTGAAAGCTCTTCACGCTCTTCTGTTATTCCAGGAAAGATTCCACTTACACTAAAATCTAAGTTGGCGTTTGCAGAACAGATTTCAGTGGAGGTTATTCAATTCCCTTTGTATCAGATGACACCCCAGTTTTCCTGGAGAACCTGAGGCTTTTTTTTCACTTTTGTCATTTAAAACTAAGAAGAAGAAAGAATGGCTTGAGTGCTAGACGACAAGACTCAAGACCAAGACACTATTGTGCATATGGACTTGCTTTCATATCCCCAGGCTAGGCGCTCTATCCAGATGAAACAGAGAAACAGAGTTGATGAACATGATGAGCACCAGAAGCAGAATCCCCTGATGTCCTGGATGGGACTGGGGATCGAATCGGACTTTAGTCCTTTTTGTCAGGGCTTTTTTGTCAGGACCATTTGATGACAGATTGGTGAAAGGCACAAATGGAAAATGGAGGAAAAATTCTTAGTAAACTTTTTTTTAGGTAGTGGTACAGGTACAGAGTTGTTCAGTTCTGAGTGTGAAGACAGCTGAAGACCTCCCCTACCTGTTCTGCCATGATCTTGCTGTCTCTTCTGCTCTCATCTCTATTCAGGATCAGTCTGATCTCATCTAGACTTCAGAGTCATGTCTCTTTCTCCTCTTCTACGTAGTATAGTATAATAACAGAAACAGAATCAAGAAGACACTCATCAGTCTCTCACACACCATATCCACAGAGGAGTCCCGTGCCCAGTGCTTTTCCTTTGTGGACTGACTTTGTCCTCAAGCCCATCCCCACATCTTTTCCCTCCATCTTCCAAGAACTCCAAGTCCTCCACATGTACATGACCATCTTTTTGATTTTGATCTTGATTCTTCCTTCTCTTTGAGGGGTGTGGAGTTGTGGAGTGTGTGGCCATCCTCCATCCCAAGATATCATCCATGGACATATCATAATGGAGAAAGTTTGAAGTGGACTTCTAATTGCATATCTATAATACTAATATACCTATGATGCCATTAATTGCATATATGCCAGAGATCTCTGGATGCTTTTTTCCACAAAAAGCAAATATTTTTCAAAAACCATGTCAACAAAAAAATACTGTAGCAATACATGTTACAGATAATACAGATCTATGTTACAGAACAGAAAGAAATGAATCAATGAGTTTGATGAATGAGTAACTAATCAAAAAAAAAAAATGAAAAAAAAAAGAGCCTGAAAAGTTTCAGATGACTAGCCCTATCTAGAGCAATTTCAAAAAAAAAAATCAAAAAAATTATTTTTCAGAAATTTTTGAAATGCTCTTACTATACCTGGGTTTGACTTGGTAAACTGCTACGTAAAAAAATGGAGACATAAAGAACACAGGACAAGACACTCATAACATTCACAAAGGACACACAGAAGTTATGTTTTTTCTACAAATATAGGAACAAAAATAAAAATTAAATTTTTTTTTTTTTTTTTTTTGTTTTTTATTTTTTTTTTTAAAATAATTTTTTTTTTTAAAATTTAAAATTTTTTTTTTTTTTTTTTTTAATTATTTTAAATTTTAGAAAGTCTTATCAATCTTACTAATTTCTATTAAATCTCTTGATGTCAAATCTCAATGGGTGATGTCAAATGAATGCAATGATCAAATGATAAAATGATCTCTAAATTCATCAGTCATCTTCACATTGGAAAGACACCTATTTATCAATATCATCCTCTCATCCTCAAATTCTCCTTCAAAAAGGAAAAAAAAGAGGAAAAAAAGAGAAAAAAAACTTCCTTTAAACCTTTAAAGAGAAGGAAGCACCAGAAATAAATAAAGAAAGAGAGAAATACAGAAGTCACAGAAAACAGAAGCAAAAAAACAGAGAGAACAGAAAAAGAGGCAAATCTCACAAAGTTACAGAGAACAAGATGGAATAAACAGATCTACTCCCTGAAAATCCTGGAAACCTAGGGACAACATGAGTGAAAAAGCCAATATAACCAATCTAGACGTCTCGCAAAAGACTCATGAAAACAAGAGGCATCCTTTGTCCCAGTACAGATGGAACAAGGCTGATCCCAAAGACTCTTGGAACAGAGTCTTTGCAGTCATCAATGAAGTCAAAACAGATAACTCTCAACCTGTGGAGAATCTCTGGCAGGGCCATTCCCTCCATGGATCCATAAGTTCTCAACTGTCAGATGCAAAGCGAGAAAACACTAAAGACCATGTCAAAACAGCAAACATCCCTTCTGGTGTTGGGCATAGGCAGAACCAAGGCAATTTCAGTGAAATATCCTCACGAAATTTAATGTCAACCACCCTGAATTCTTCTCTCTATGTCTCTTACAATCTTTAGGATCTGACTGATGGGACTGAAAATGAGCAAGCCTTTTTTTCTCCTGCCTGACAGCCTCCAAAATAAAGATGGAAGAGTCAGCAGCATAACCCCCTGCTTTTATCAGAGCTCTCAGCAATAGGGGCAATTGTTCACAAGCCAAATATATCACAAATCTTAAAGAAGGACCAGTTTGAACCAAAAGACTCAGATCCAGTGGTCTTGCTTGTGGCACACTGACTTCTCTGGAAGGAGTTGCAGCTTGTTTTCTTGATCCCAGCATGCTTGAAGAGTAAAGGCTGAGTATGTCTGAAAAAGTAAGTCTTCCCATCTTAAAAAGGGGTTGCCATAACAGATTTTAGCACTGAAGGCCTTGTACTGTTTGAAACTAGATTTTGTGCCTGCACCAGCCATAATGGAGCTTGACAGTCTCACATCTGAACTTTTAGCTAGGGCACTAATTGGCACCACCTGCGCTGGAACCTGCCACTTCAAGAGACCCGAGAGCCTCATTTGGTGTTATCCATCAGAAGCTACTGCTAGAGAGATCTGAGACATGAGAGGAACAAAAATACCAAAGTTAGCAAGAGAGCTGACTAACTGAACGTATTATGGGGCTCCAAAGAATCAAGTATGCATCAGATGTATTGAACAATATCCTGTGCCAAGGACACAATCCCTGGCACCTGCTCTAACTCATTCTAAGTAGAAACCTGAAGAGCGAAGCAATTTCTACTCACAACTGAAAATAGCCTACAAAAGCATCCTAAAACAGTTCTGAAGATGCCTCTTTGCCAAATCCCCAGAGGTGAAGATATTGGGCTTGGTCCAAAGTGCTAAAAAGGTATTTAAGTGCTGAAAAAAATAACTATTTTATTCTGACTACATGCCTTGAAAACAAAAAAAGGATACTGTACCTAGTGTCTTGCTTGAAGAGCACTGAAAGATCAGAGCCAACGGTGTAACAGTTGAAAGCCAATGAGAAGCTCATTCACTAACCACAATCAGAAAGTAACGGGTGGAGGGTTCTGGGGCCTCAGAGAGTCTTGTAACTGGAGCATGCTCAGTAGGACACAGCCCTTGAGACAGCCTACAGGTACCTCAGAGGGTCAAAAAAAAAAAAAAAAAACTAAGCACTAGTGGAGTTTTCCACTTGACTTGCTCTGGAGGCATGAGACTCAGGAGTGGTAATTCTGTGTTTATGGAATCTATAACAAAAAAAACGTGTGTGTCTTCACAAAGTGTCTCATCACAAAGCAGCCAAAAAAGGCATAGTTTTCCCCTCTCCCTTTGCAGCTCACCAAAAAATTCAAGATTCTCCAAGCATTAATGTTTTTGAAACCAAACAAATTGGAAGCATCCCAAACAAAGGGGCAACAATTATACACATTTTGATATGACATTTTAAGAAGTTCGGAAATATCTCTTCCTGAAAAAGAGACAGTATCAGCAAGTAACTTGCCATATTACTGTGATAATTAATTTGTAGATGGGCTTCTCGGCACTTTACCAACTATTAAAAAGAAAGGAATTGCAAAAGGACAAATGATTTTTTATGCTTGTCCATCAAAAGGTATATCACATTATCTGCTTCCATGGCTTGCCTCAGCACTAACAAAAAACAGAAAAAGGGCAGCATTTTTCCAGAAACAGAAAGTCTCATTAGCTATTCACAGACTTTCTGGGTGCAGATTACAATGAATGCATCACAGCCTATTCAACGGTCAGCAACTGCCAGGTGCCTGCTCTATATGTGCAGCTCATCCTTTGTTTCATTCTCATTACATTCTTAAGAGAACTAACTGCAAGCTCAAACTCATTCCCATTCTCTTCCACCTCTCCTATTAAGCAAGTTTCCTCCTTTACTCCATTCCCCTTTAAGCATATACAGTACCAAACGGAGATTCATAGAACTTGATTGAAACGCAAAGGACAGAAAAAAAAACAAACAAAAACCCACAGATCTTGCCTGCTTTTTAAGGAAATGGGAGACAGGAACCTGGGTGCAAACTGTGACCAGATGCATCTGCCTAAAGCCTCACATACACCTCCGATCTGAGAAACAGAAAGCCACAAAAATGATTTTTTTTACACCGCGTTTGTTACAATACATAAAATGCTTCTTTCCTCCTCTTGTACTTGCTGCATTACAACTTGTCATCCTCAGACTGTGCATTCAAGTTCTTTAGTACACTTCTACCTCGATATAACACTGTCCTCAGGAGCTAAAAGTTCTTACCGCGTTATTGGTGAAACCACGTTATATCGAACTTGCTTTGATCCATCGGAGTGCACAGCCCCACCCCACCAGAGCACTGCTTTACCATGTTATATCCAAACTCGTGTTATACCGAGGTAGAGGTGTATATACAGTTGAAGTCATTATCTCTTGCAGCAGTTGTACGTCTGTGAACACGACGTTCTGAGCACTAAGCTCACTAGCATAGCTGTTGTATGCCCCCATGCCATCGCCCTGGCACATTCATCCCTAGTAGTAAACAACACTCTTGCTAGCTAAAGTGGCTGCTCAGTACTCCCCTATATCTCTGCCTTCCAGCACACTCCACCTCTGAAGGTATATTTCATTTGGTAAGACGTGACTCAAATTGCAGCGGGCACTGGGTGACCCCTATTCTCCAGCTTCCCCTGTCCCTAATATTTATTACTGTAGATGAATGTGTTATCACTGGCTACAGAGACAACTGGGTACAACGCTTATGTGCCCCCCACCTGCCTCTTCCGCAATTCCTCCCACACCTAATGCTCCCTCAGGGCTCCCTTCTCTAACTGCACACCACTAGTAGCTCAGTTCAGTAGTTAACTCTCCTCCCCCCACGCTAGCACATTCACCTATAGTAACAGGTATAACCTTTTCCAGTTCATTACTGAGAATACCCACAGCCCCTCGTGGATTTAATGACACATTCTCCTATGTTCTGTATGTATATATATCTCCGTACTATATGTTCCACTCTGCTCAAATAAATTTGTTAGTCTCTAAGGTGCCACAAGTACTCCCATTCTTTAGTCTCCTATGGACATTTCTCTTCTACTCAGTGCACTGGCGCCCCCTACATGGCCAACCTCCTACAGTCACATATCTGTAAAGCACTCTTGCCAGCAGATCCATGCAGTGGGCGCCCCCTGCTCCTTAGTAATAGGCCTCATTCTGACCAATGACTTCATGAACCCCCTGCACTCAAATAACCCATAGGGCACATTCACCCAGGTTTTAACAAGTTACCATACACCCATCAGCCTACAGATAAATAAAAAAAGATGAGAGGCAGATCTGTAACAGGATAGTGAACTAAAGAAGCCAAGTCCACTTTTATAAGAGCTCTTGTGAGACCCATTTACGGTGGAATAACTGGAGAGCATGGTTCATGTGTGACATTACATGAGCTCACTCTGGGACTGAAGGGCTACCCGAGTTTTTGCTTAGAGAGGTATTTCTCAGCAGAATTATACCAAAGTATATTCGCCCCCTCCACCCCCCCCCCCAATTGGGTTGATTTTTTGTGTTTGTTTATAGGAATGTTGGTTGGTGCACTGTGGAAGCAAGAAACCCCAAATAAATGAATGTTATGGGGCTGACAGATATAGAGTTGTTTGGGGAATGCCTTTTTAGACAAAACTCCTAAAAGGAAATGCTTCTGAGGAATCTCTCTTGTGACAAAACTGATCACACTCTCTTTTCCTGGACTCCAAAGTGAGACTTTTATAATTGCAGGCAGTACCTGAAACCATTTGCAGGTGAACCATTCCCTGCTCTCAATATTACTTTGCTCCATTTAGGCCCCAAAAGAGCTCTTACAAAAGTGGACACAGCTGCTCTCTCAGTTCTTTTATTTTCTGAAGTCACTACTCTGTCACAAGCCACACCCTGGTGAGAAACCCGGTCCCCACACAACTGGCTGCTGGGAAGTGGGCGGTTGCAGCTAGAATTCCATCCATGAACCATGCTTAGAGGAGAGCCTAATTTCCAACCAGACTTTGACTAGTAATGTCAGACACCCAATCCCAGGCTGACCCTGGAGGGTGAAGTGCATTTGTCTGACCCCTCTCCCACCACACAAACACATTCACCTTCTGCAAAAGGGAAACTTTTATGTAAAGAGTTAATTTCTAACTCGTGATTACAGAGAAAACCTTCCAAACACAAAACTACTGTACAATCCTCTTATCCTGAAGAGCACTTCAGAGAAGTACTTGTTACCCGAATTTGGGCCAGCTAGTAAGCTTAGGAAAGACTAATGACCCACCAGAGTTTAGCAGAAAGCAGCACGTTTATTATACTGATAGCTAAGCTCAAAAGAAGAGGGGCGGGGATCACATTCACACTTGCATACTCACACTTCCAGGACAGGCACAGCACTGGAGATGTCAGGATCCTTTAAGGTAAGTGTCCCACAGCACAGCAATGGATGGTGTGATGAAGGTAAGTCTTCCCGAGGCACAATGGAATGTAAAGCAGCGAACCACTGGCCAGGCGGTCCGGGCGAAGGGCCTTCATGGGCGGTACAAGCTTGTGAGTGCACTCCTGAGCACATGGCCCCTTCCCCTTTTAAGGACCTCATGGCCTGCGACTAGAGATGACTTGGCGACTAGAGATGACTTGGCCATGTCTGGTTGGTCACACTCCACCTCAGCCAGTGTCCATGCACTGGGTGTGTGAGTGCTGCCTAATTAGAGTCCCAGACACCCTACCTGAGAGCTCTTCTGATCTTCCAGCTGTTTAAGCAGCCTATTCATCCCACAAGCATTCCAGGAGGGAGGGGTGGGGGAAAGCCATGTCACAGGTATTCAAAGGGGGGTGGGGGGGGGGTCTGTGTTGAGCATACACGTTATACATAGCATATAGATCACTGCTGATCCTACAACAGCACTAACTGCCACCACCATTCAAATCAGTTGAGTGTTAATTCTTAAGTCTAATGATGGCACAAAGAGCTTGTATTCCAATCATTTTGGTGCACAACTGAATATCTAACTTCCATGAACAATGACTGGAACTATACACATACAGTATGTAACTGAACACACAAATGGTCAGCTAAACAAATTTCAGAAAATGCAGAGGTGTTAAAAGTGACGCGAGTATTTTTTCCCCACCCTGTGGGCTGGTCTACATTAGAAAATGAAATCGACTCAGTTACTCAATTTACAGAGGCAGTCAAAAAAGCTAACGGAGTGTTTAGGAAACGGGTAGATATTAAGACAGAAAATATTATGCCTCTATATAAATCCATGATATGCCCACATCTTGCACACTGCATACAGATCTGGTCACCCCATCTCAAAAAAGATATACTGGAATTGGAAAAGGTACAGAGAGGGCAACAAAACTGATTAGGATTATGGAACAGTTTCCATGTGAGGAGAGATTAATGAGACTGGGACTTTTCAACTAGGAAAAGCGATGACTAAGGGGGAATATGATAGAGGTCTATGAAATCATGACTAGTGTGGAGAAAGTGAATATGGAAATGTTATTTACTCCTTCACATAACACAAGAACTAGGAGTCAACCAATGAAATTAATAGGCAGCAGGTTTAAAACAAACAAAAGGAAGTACTTCTTCACACAACGCATGGTCAACCTGTGGAACTCTTTGCAAGGGGATGTTGTGAAGGCCAAAACTATTAACAGGATTAAAAAAATAACTAGATAAATTCCTGGAGGATAGATCCATCAATTACTATTAGCCAGGATGGGCAGGGATACAACATCATGCTCTGAATGTCCCTGGCCTCTGTTTGCCAGAAGCTGGGAGTGGATGACAGGGGATGGATCATTTGATGATTGCTATTCTGTTCATTTCCTCTGAAGTATCAGGCATTGGCCACTGTCAGAAAACAGGATACTGGGCTGGATAGACCACTGGTCTAACCCAGTAGGGCCATTCTTATGTTGCTCAGGCCCAGGGCTGTGAAAAATCCACACCCCTGAGCAACGTAGTTAAGCGGACCTTAGCCCCGGTATATGCAGCACTAGGTCAAAGGAAGAATTCTTCTGTTAATCTAGCTATGCTGACGGGAGAACACCTTTCACTGGAGCAGGCATTATCTACACCAGTGCTTCTCAAAGTCGGGCCGCCGCTTCTTCAGGGAAAGCCCCTAGCGGTCCGGGCCGGTTTGTTTCCTTGCTGCGTCCACAGGTTTGGCCGATCGTGGCTCCCACTGGCTGCGGTTCGCCACTCCAGGCCAACGGGGGCTGCGGGAAGGGCGGCCAGCACATCCCTTGGCCTGTGCTGCTTCCTGCAGCCCCCATTGGCCTGGAGCGGCTAACTGCAGCCAGTGGGAGCTGTGATCGGCCGAACCTGCGGACGCGGCAGGTAAACAAACTGGCCCGGACTGACGTGGGCTTTCCCTGAACAAGCGGCAGACTGGCTTTGAGAACCACCGACCTACACTGAAGTGCTACAGAAGTGCAGCTGCAGCGCTGTAGTGTTTCAAGTGCAGACAAGCCCCATGGTTCTCTCTCACTACAGTGGGGGTGGGCAAACTACGGCCCGGGGGTGGCAAACTACGGCCCTCCAGATGTTTTAATCTGGCCCGCGAGTTCCTGCTAGGGAGCGGGGTCCGGGGCGTGCCCCGCTCCAGCCAGGGAGTGAGGTCAGCTTTCCCCACTCCACGTGGCTCCCGGAAGCAGCGGCACGTCCCCCTTCTGGCTCTTATGCACAGGGGCAGCCAGGGGGCTCCGCGCGCTGTCCCCGCAGCTCCCACTGACTGGGAACCATGGCCAATGGGAGCTGCAGGGGCGGCACCTGCGGACACAGCAGCGTGCAGAGCCAGCTGGCTGGCCTTCGCATAGGAGCCGGAGAGGGGACATGCCGCTGCTTCTGGGAGCTGCTTGAGGTAAGCAGTGCCCGGAGCCTGGGCCTCTCCCGTACCCCAACTCCAGCCCTGATCCCCCTCCCACCTCCGAACCCCTCGGTCCCAGTCCAGAGCACCCTCCCGCACCCTGAACTCCTCATTTCTGGCCCCACCCCTGAGCCCACACCCCACAGCCGGAGCCCTCACCCCCTCCCACACCGCAACCCCTAATTTTGTACGCATTCATGGCTCACCATACAATTTCCATACCCAGATGTGGTCCTCAGGCCAAAAAGTTTGCCCACCCTTGCATTATAGGTTCTACAGTGCTGCAGCTGTAGTGCCATAATGTAGACACTTCCTACAATGGTGGAAGGGGGTTTTCCATTGCTGTAGTTAATCCAACTCTCTGCGAGGCAGTAGCTAAGTCTAGACCGGGAGTTCGGTCAGCAGTGTGATTTTTTCCACAACCCTAAGAAACACAGTTAGGATGACCTAAATTTGAAGTATAGACCTGGCCTTAGTAATGCAGAATGCAACAGTAACTAAAAGTTTAGTTATTGCATAAAAGTTGTATTATACCTTCTATCTTTTGCAAATTGACATATCTGGAAAATTCACTGTAGACAAATGGTATATGGCTTTAATTTTGTAGGCCCAGCCCTCAGGTTCCTGAACTAGTAGGTATATCTCACATATTTTGAGCAGCTGACTCAAACTACTAAAAAGAGGTCTTTCTTTCTTTTGCAGAAACTGTGAGCAACAATAGACGGGCTGACATTTTCAATCTGTATATTCAGGAAGATGACATTGCATTGATTTATACTTAGTCTAAGTTTGAAAGATCTCTTCATAGCCATAACAGTTAGATTTTAAAATTGAAACCTATGATTTTGCAGAAGTTGATGGTGTACATCTCCTTACCTTCAGGGCCAAAATCCCTATCTGCCAGCTCAGTGCTGTAGGTGAACTCATGCTTCACTCCTTCAGCTCTGCACAACACCCTCCCTGCCCCCCACAGCTATTCTACCACAACTATCAGACATCATCTTGGCAGGTCCTGGGAGCAGTGGTACTGCCTTTGTGAATTCCCTGTGGGCACTGTGTCCCACCCACAGACATGTGACACATACAACTACATTAATATACATGATTCTGGCAGAGTGGGCAGCTCATCCATACCACATGCTTCCCCCAACAGCACATTCACTGATGGTAATAGATTTCATGCTAACAGAGCAGGTTGAGCCCCCCCCTCGCCCCCCGCAGACCCTATAGCACATTCATCTTTAGTAACAGACATCATGGAAGCAGGACAAATGGTTTCTGACCCCCCCCCCCATAGATCCCATAACAGGCCTGCCTACAGAAACAGATATCACTGTGACAGGGCATGTAGCCCCTCCCCAGACACAATGGCCCACTCTGCAATCACTCTACAGCATATTCATATACAGCGACTGATAACACTATCAGCATCGCCTTAAGATCCCATATTCTTTACACAGCATCCACCTCCATGGCACAGTTCCCTACAGTGACAGACATTAGTAGGTCAGCCTTTCTTCCCCCTACTCAGTGGGCTCTAACAGCACATGCACCTACAGCAAGCTATTACTCTGGACCCCGTGGCCCCCTGCGGCACATTCACCTAAGGTAACAGACAGCAGTGTAGAAAAAGAGTATTGGGGGGCTGCTCACCCAGCCACACTGGTGTCTATTACTACAGAAGAATGTGCCATCTGCTACCTATAACAATGTGGTAGGGTGGGTGCCCAATCCCATAGCACCTTGACTTATAGTAACTGAGCTCGCTGGTAGGACAGATGCTTCCCACCCCATGCTCCCCCCAGACCCTCCATAGTGCATTCACCTATAGTAATAGATCTAGGTGGACCAGGAAGGACAGGCTCCCTGTCCCTCAGGCCCTACAGCACCTACAGTAACAGACATCTGACAGGGCAGGGGTTCCCCCCAAACCACCTACTGTACCTCACGTATTGCAACAGGCACGGGAGGGCAGCCCCCGGGCCCCATAGCACATTGACCTAGCGTAACGCATGGCTGCGGCAGGGCGGGCGGGCGGCCCCCCGGCTCCCCATGGCCCCCCCATGGCACATTCACCTATAGTAATAGACATCACTCTTGCCGGCTGAGAGCCCCGACTTTCTGGTCACTTCTTCCCTTTTCCATCCCTGCGGGAGGGCTGAGCACTCCCACCTCTTCCGCTCCATCTCCGCCGGGGCTCGGCCTGCGATCGCTCCCTCCTCGCTCCGCCGTGATCACTGAGCAGCCGCCGCCGCCGGCTCCCAGGCTAGTTCCACCGGCTGTTCCCGGCCGCCGTGCGCTCCTCCCGCCGCGGGCAGCGCCGGCTCTTCCCTGCTCCGGCGACTCACTCCGGCCCCCGCCGCGATGGCGCCGGCTCGTGGGTCCGCCCCCCGCCCGCGAGAGGTGACGGCTCTGGTGGCTGTTCCAGTCACCCGCCCACCACAGCGGCGCCCCCTCCGCCACAGGCTGTTCTTCTTTGCTTACCTCCTCCCCCTACCAACCGAGACTCAGCTGTTCCGCTCTCTGTTCACCCCCCCCGCCAAGCGGCGCCGCGGACCTTACTACCCCGCCTCCCCCCCCCCGACGGCTGCCGCTGTTCCTCTCTCTTTCCGCTCCCCCTCCAGCGGTGCCGCAACCCCTCACTGCTCCTGTCTCGCCTCGGCTGTTCCACTCTCCGTCCCTCCCCCCGAGAGTCGCTGGGGTTATTACCCCCCGCCTGAGCGGCGCGCGCGGCGGCCGTTACTCCCCCTCCCGAGCAGCTCGGCGCGCGCGGTGGCCGTTGCTCCGCCTCCTCGGCGCCAACCTGGGGAGGGGGAGACCAGACCACCCTGTATCCCTCCGCCCAGCGAGACCGCGTGCAGCGCGCGCGGCTCAGCTATATAGTCCCCTCCTGAGAGGTGGGGGCGGGTGACCTGCGGGGGGGGCCCGGCGGATCCAGCGCCCTCTGCCAAGCCCAGACCTCCCCCAGCCCCACAGACCAGTGACCCACACATCAGCTCCTGCCCCACACGTATCACCCCCAATGCCTCCACAGGCCCCCCAGCCTCGGCAGTGACCTCCCCCATCCCCATCTCCCCCGGGGCCCCCCACAGGGCCCCCACCCCTCAGCGACCCCCAGTCGCCCCGCGGCCCCGATCACCCCCGGGACCTCCACCCCATACTGCCCCCATCAGCCCCCAACCCCTGACCTCACCTGTCCCCACTTCGCCCCCCCCGGGACCCCCACCTCATGCCCCCGTGTAGCTCGGCCCCGCGCGCCTTACCCCAGGGCCGGCCGCCGCTGGCCGCCTCTGTGTCCCGGCAGATCCGCCCTGGGCATCTTCCCTCCGCCGCCCCTGGCCGGAGTGAGGGCGAGCTGAGCTCCCCGCGCGGCCAGGGGGCAGGGGCCCCTTCCTCCCCGCCCGCCGGCGCCCCCTGCAGGCTCGGCCCCGCGCCGCGCGCCTCGCTGCCCCCTGCAGGCCCGGCCCTGGGCGCGCCAGCCCCACGCTGCGCCCCACGGGGGCCCACAATAGGCGGCCCCAGGGAGACTGGGCTGATGCCCGCAGAGGCTGGCAACATGAGACGGGTGGGTGTCTCGCCGGGGGACCCATCGCCTCCGCCCGGAGACAGGTGGGTATCTAGCCCCAGGACCCATCACCTCCGCCCAGAGACAAGTGGGTATCTAGCCTGGGGACCCATTGCCTCTGCCCAGAGACAAGTGGGTATCTAGCCTGGGGACCCATCGCCTCCGCCCGGAGACAAGTGGGTGTCTCGCCCGGGGACCCATCGCCTCCGCCCGGAGACAAGTGGGTATCTAGCCTGGGGACCCATCGCCTCCGCCCGGGGACCCATCGCCTCCGCCCGGAGACAAGTGGGTGTCTCGCCCGGGGACCCATCGCCTCCGCCCGGAGACAAGTGGGTATCTAGCCTGGGGACCCGTCGCCTCCACCTGGGGACCCGTCGCCTCCGCCCGGAGACAAGTGGGTGTCTTGCCCGGGGACCTATCGCCTCCACCCGGAGACAAGTGGGTATCTAGCCTGGGGACCCGTCGCCTTCGCCTGGGGACCCATCGCCTCCGCCCAGAGACAGGTGGGTATCTAGCCTGGGGACCTATTGCCCCCACCCCGAGACAGGTATCTCACCCGGGAACCCGTCGCCTCTGCTCGGAGATGGTGGGCATCGTGTTCGAGTACCCATTGCCTCCGCCTGGTAATGGGTGGGCATCTTGGCAACGAATCTGTTGCCTCCGCTGGGAGATGGATGGGTGTCTCTCCCGGGGACCCATCGCCTCCACCCAGAGACAGATGGGCATCTCGCCTAGAGACCCCTTGCCTTTGCCCAGAGATGGGGGCGTGTGTCTTGCCTAGGGTCCTGTCACCACTGCCTGGAGACAAGGTGCGAGGGGGGCATGGCTCGCCCAGGGACCTGTCTCCTCTGCCTGGAGAGCATCTCACCCAGGAACCTGTCACTTCTGCCTGGAGATGGTGGCATGTCTCGTTGAGGAACTTGTTGCCTTTGCTTGGAGTGAAGGGCAGTATGGTAGGCCATTTAGCCCCTACTTTGGCCACCCCTGAAGTACAGAACCAGAGGAGGAACAGGACTGGTTTGGTTTGCACAGAGCTGGTCATTAGAGGCTATTTTCTAGGAACAGGTTTTTTTCATCCTTTTTGCATCTCTTTCTTGATGTTTGTATGCTGCATGTGGGACAGTGATTACCCCTTTCTCCCAATAAATCAGTGGTCATCTCCAAAAGTAGTTTCAGTACTTGCCTGTGTGGATCCTCACTGTTGGCATGTGCACACAGTAGGTACACAAGCTCAGGACTTTTTGAATAGGCACATCTATTGGGCTGTTCAGATACCTTGCCTGTGTCCTCAGGCCTTCCCAGCCCCATGGTGATATGTAAGTGGGTATATCCCCAACCGTCACTCAGATCCTTCTGACCACAGTCCTATTTAAACTTTCATTACTTCCTCTACCTATCTCTGTAGAACAGCTGGTCTGGAGGCTTTTGGTAGTTTTACTTATACTACTTTAAAAAAAAAAGATATGGCTCTTTTACTGGTTTCCAATTACCTTATATGGCAAGCAGCAAGAGATCAAGGAAGGATATGAGCAGCACATATTATGTGCAAGTCCAAAGGGTAGAAAAAATCCAGCATCCCAGGCATGTTGAGCTCAGGTTGTCCAGCCTATGTGACAGGAGTTCAAAACTACTGTAGAGGCTAATAGCTACGTTCTGGGGGATAGTTGATTAATATTTGTATTTGTTTCTTCTTGGTGGGAGAGATTATCTTTTTAGATCTATGACTACTCTGCCTCTAATTAATGCAGCATAGAGTTCTCTGTTTTTTCTAAAGTCATTCACTCTCTAGAGGGGCTTTTTAAAAAATATATAGTTTTGTATGTAGCATTGGTTTCTTGTAGTAGGTACTTATGAAATGTCTAGCTCTACAATTATTTCCAGAAAGCTTGCATGAGTGGATTGGAAGATATGTGTAGTAACTAGAGCTGATCAAAAAGGCCAGTTCTTTTTACAGGAAATTTACAATGAAAAATATCTTCAGGTTTTTGATTAAAAAAAATAAAATAAACAAAAAACTTGAAACTTTTACTGAGAAAAATTGACACACACACACACACACAAAAAAACCACCCCAGAACATTTTGACCCAAATAAATATTTTCTGCAAAATGTTTGTTTTGGTTGAAAAGTCATTTTTGTCCAAACATGTTTCTACAAAGCTCTAGCAGTAACCTTCCCATCATGATGAATCAAGAATGGTTCCTTAACCTACAGTAACTGTGGTTTTTCGAGATGTGTTGTTCATACAGATTCCACTGTTGGTGTGCATACACCCCATGTGCTCAAGAGCAGATTCTTTTTGGCTAGCAGTGTCCACTGGGGCACTGAGGCCATGTCTGCATCATAGATGCCCTTGCTCCCCTCTCTCAAGGGCATAAAGGGTGGAGCGGGCCCAACTGTCTCTCAGTTCTTTTGCCAATATAGAATCCCATAGGAATAGGACTCCGCATTAGTGGGGAAGGAGAGTGGGTCATGGAATCTGTGTTGGGAACATATGGAGAACCAGTTATTGTAGGATAAGTAACTCTTCTTTCTTTTCTGTATCTGATGAAGTGGGTTTTAGCCCACAAAAGCTTAAATTTGTTAGTCTCTACGGTGTCACAAGTACTCCTCGTTCTTTTTTCTTCTCCATGTGACTGTCTACCCAGATTTCACTCTTGGTGACTGACAACCAGTTGTCTGTTTGCTTGGAGGTGGGAATGAAGAGTCCTACTTGAAGAGTGATTTCAGGATAGCCCTACCGAAATTTGATGGATGCAACCAATGTAGTGCAGTGGTTTTCAACCTGTCATCCAAAGGGGTCTGCAACTCCATTTGAAATTTTTTAGGGGTCCGCAAATGAAAAATGGTTGAAAACCACTGCCCTGGTGGAATGAATTCTGCTATGGCCAGGGCCTCGTTCCTGGCTAACTTGTAGCCAGTTCTTATGCAGTCTGATTTCCACTTGGATAACATCTGAGTGGATATAATTTGCTCTTGACTCTGTCTGAAAATACATCACATAGTCTAGGCATGTCCCTGAATGGGTTTGTTCTATCCAAATAAAAAGTTAACATCCTCACAATAATTAGTGTATGAAGTTTCACTTCAGCAGGGGTAGAGAGCCTTAGGAAAGAAACTCAGGAGGCGAATGGACTGATTTACGTGGAATTTTGAAACCACCTTGGGCAGGAAATTGGGATGAGGTCCATAGGGTTACTCTTAGCTTAATGTTGACATAGTCACCAGTTCTGAATATAACTGTCTGGCCTATGCTGATGCTATCATTGTAGGAGAGCTGGGTGACTGGCTATGACTGAAGCAGGAACAATCTGTGAGAACCACCAGGCAGTTGGAAGTATCTGACAAGGTAGTGAGGGGAGTAGCTGCTTTCTTTAGGAGCCAGTACACCTACCTGGGGTCACATGATGAGACCCTTGTTTGTGGATTGGCTGGACCTTTAGGACTTGCAGGTAATTACCTCAAATGGATCATCAGGCTCCAAACAGTCAGGCTCAGAACAATCATCACAACCCTGCAGACAGAACCCAACTTCTGTCCACTTTCTTGGATAGTGGATAGAGAAGGCATGTGCCAGATTTATTGGTGAGTTCCAACAGACCATAAATGGTCAACATGGCAAACCTTCTTTTCTTGGAGTTACAGAGTGGAGTATATCCAAGAGTTTATGTTGCTTCTCTGGTATAATCTCCATAGGAACATCCAGGGTTCAGCCATCTGTTTTATCAAGTCTGGGAGGAGTTTGAATTCATCTGCCAGTGCCGCTGAAAGTGGGTTGTCTGCCTCATCAGGGGAAGAGGAGGATATTGGAGCCTGGATCTGATGCTCCTGCTCAGGAGAATGCCCTTTTTCACTCTCCTCTTCTTGCCTCTGCAGCAGCTACAAATGGAGACGAGTCATCTGTGGAGGCTGAATTCACCTCTTTGGTGAGAAAGACATGACTCTAGATACAGTGGAGGATGCTGGCTTTCTGAACATCCCCAGTGGGACCAGTATGGCCTGGCTATGGGTAACGCAATGGAGGGCGCATCAGGGGATGCAAGGTGGGGATGATCCTTATAAGGACCTGATCTCTTCCTAGCTCTCATCAATTCCTTCCTGACTCCCACTGAGCTACCTAGGGGGTGATGAAGAACAGGTAGGGAATAATTCTCTGCTGTGTTTAGGGGATGAGAAGGAATATACCTCCTTCAAGGAGGGGCAGACGTGTCAGGAACACTCTGCCTGTGCACCAGAAAGGTTGGTATAGGAGTCACTTCCTTAGCCAGACATAGAGGCACTACAGTAGGGAGTTTTGTAAAGACTTACCTGAGCCTCTCTAGTAATGGCAATGCCGGTATCAGCCCCACCAACATATCATTCAGCCCTGAGCATTACTTTAGTGCTAAAGAGGTTGGACTGATGTCTCAGGTAAAGCAGCAGTTGGTACCTGTGTGATGGGTACTGTCACTGCCAAAGATGTGGCTGATGGATAGGCACTGGGTATTGAGGAACTTGGTGCTGAGATCGGTGCCAAGGGGCTGATACCCAAGCAGCCTGGTTCTTAATCTTAGCAGGTGCTGCCTTAAGTATCTGTACTGAGATATAGGCAAGGCTCATCTCTGACTTATGGCCCTTCACTGACAGAGCCCGGACTCAGTCTTGTGCCCCCTGCTAACTGCCAGCAATGGGCAAAAAGAAACGTAACTAAACTAATAAATCCTACATCTAAGATTAATTGGACAGTGGCGAGTACAGTGGACAGTGCTAGAGATTCCATCTCTCAGCTATGGGCAGCAAAAAGGAACAAAGAGGCATTTGGGCTCATTTTACCCTTTATGCCATGAGGTGGGGGGGAGGGCATCTAGGGTACAGGCACAGCCTCAATGGACGCTGCTAGCCAAAAAGGATCCAGTCTTGGGTGCATGTGCTCCAAGAGTGGAATGTGCAGGAACACTCATGCAAAGAAAAGAGAGGATTTCATTGTGTACATTCCAAGACCTTTTTTAAAAGCTATTTTAAAGCAATACAGTTTTTAAAAAAACAGCTGCATATCTTCCCCCTCCCACCTTCATAGATGTAAAACTCTACTAAAAACTTTTTAGCCTTTTGGTTATAGTCCAGCTAGCATCAGTCTAATACTGAATATGCCCCCTAGTGGAGTATTTCAAGTTTGCAAAGGTTAGTATTTTTATTTTCCTATCGAACCATGGTCTCTCAGTACTTTGATTGTATAAGATATTTGACGTATGGATTAGATATTTTTAAAAATGGCACTAAGAGAGTCAATTTGGAAAGACTGGCTATGACATATGGCCAGTAATTACTGGAAGAAATTTAATAAAAGTTTGCACCTACTGCCTGAAGAGTAGCAAAAATGTAAATTAGTTTTTGCCAACTCATTAATGCTAATTTGAGATATGCAACCATCATTGGAAATGTTATGCTCAGCCACTTGTGTTTCTATACAGCCAAAGATAAACAAATCCAAAGTCTACCTGCTTTTTGAAGTGCCTAAACACTATGGCATTTGGTACTTGAAGATACTTTTCTTCCGGTAACCCTCACTGACCTCATCCCATCCACATCATACTATCACAGCTTCTATACAGAAACTGGCTCTTTTAAGAGGTGGCTTTTCTGTAGATTGGGTTTCAGGAATTGTCGGGCTTCAGGAATTGTCAGTCCTTTGTCAAAACAACAGGTATTACACAGGAAGCACATGTAGACTGAACCCCCCCTCCTAGAACTCCAGCAAGAGTTTCAATTAATGTTAGTAGTACTTTGGAAGATGGATCCCTACCAATAGGAACTGGACTAAAATGAAGAATTAAGTCCTTTCATAGAGGTCAACTAGTTCTTAGAATCATAGAATATTAGGGTTGAAGAGACCTCAGGAGGTCATCTAGTCCAACCCCCTGCTCAAAGCAGGACCAATTCCCAACTAAATTATCCCAGCCAGGGCTTTGTCAAGCCTGACCATAAAAACCTCTAAGGAAGGAGATTCCACCACCTCCCTAGGTAACCCATTCCAGGGCTTCACCACCCTCCTAGTGAAACAGTGTTTCCTAATATCCAACCTAGACCTCCCCCACTGCAACTTGAGACCATTGCTCCTTGTTCTGTCATCTGCCACCACTGAGAACAGCCTAGCTCCATCCTCCTTGGAACCCCCCTTCACGTAGTTGAAGGCTATCAAATCCCCCCTCACTCTTCTCCTCAGCAGACTAAATAAGCCCAGTTCCCTCAGCCTCTCCTTGTAAGTCATGTGCCCCAGCCCCCTAATAATTTTCATTGCCCTCTGCTGCACTCTCCAATTTGTCCACATCCCTTCTTTGGGGGGGGGGGAACCAAAACTGGACGCAATACTCCAGATGTGGCCTCACCAGTGCCAAATAATCACTTCCTTCGATCTGCTGACAATGCTCCTACTAATACAGCCCAATATGCCATTGGCCTTCTTAGCAACAAGGACACACTGATAACTCATATCCAGCTTCTCATCCACTATATTCCCCAGGTCCTTTTCTGCAGAACTGCTGCTTAGTCAGTCCATCCCTAGCCTGCAGTGGTGCATGGGATTCTTCCATTCTAAGTGCAGGACTCTGCACTTGTCCTTCTTGAACCTCATCAGATTTCTTTTGGCCCAATCCTCCAATTTGTCTAGGTCACTCTAGACCCTATCCCTACCCTCCAGCATATCTACCTCTCCCCCCATCTTAGTGTCATCTGCGAACTTGCTGAGAGTGCAATTCATCCCATCATCCAGATCATTAATAAAAATGTTGAACAAAACCAGCCCCATGACCAACCTCTGGGGCACTCCGCTTGATACCGTCCGCCAACTAGATATCGAGCCACTGATCACTACCCGTTGAGCCCGACAATCTAGCAAGCTTTCTATCGACCTCATAGTCCATTCATCCAATCCATACTTCTTTAACTTGCTGGCAAGAATACCATGGGAGACCACATCAAAAGCTTTGCTAAAGTCAAGATATATCACGTCCACCGCTTTGAGAACCTGCTTCATGATTTTGCCAGGGACTGACGTGAGGCTGACCGATCCTTAGTTCCCCAGGTTCTCTTTCTTCCCTTTTTAAACTATGGGCACTATATTTGCCTTTTTCCAATCGTCCAGGACCTCCCCTACTCACCATGAATTTTCAAAGACAATGGCCAATGGCTCTGCAATCACATCAGCCAACTCCCTCAGCACCCTTGGATGCATTAGATCTGGACCCATGGACTTGTGCATGTCCAGCTTTTCTAAATAGTCCTTAACATGTTCTTTCACCACTGAGGGCTGCTCATCTCCTCCCCATACTGTGTTGCCCAGTGCAGCGGTCTGGGAGCTGACCTTGTCTGTGAAGACTGAGGCAAAAAAAGCATTGAGTACTTCAGTTTTTTCCACATCATCTGTCAGTAGGTTGCCTCTCCCATTCAGTAAGGGTCCCACACTTTCCCTGACCTTCCCTGTTACCCTGCATATCCTTTGCTAGATGCAACTCCAGTTGTGCCTTGGCCTTCCTGATTACACCCCTGCATGCTCGAACAATGTTTTTATACTCCTCCCTAGTCATCTGTCCAAATTTCCACTTCTTGTAAGCTTCCTTTTTGAGTTTAAGATCACCGAAGATTTCACTGTTAAGCCCAGCTGGTCGCCTGCCAAATTTGCTATTCTTTCTGCACATAGGGATGGTTTGTTCCTGCGCCCTCAATAAGGCTTCTTTAAAATACAGCCAGCTCTCCTGGACTCCTTTCCTCCTCGTATTAACCTCCCAGGGGATCCTGCCCATCAGTTCCCTAACGGAGTGGAAGATGGAAGGGATTAGCAAGGAAAGCTACCTTACTGAGGTCAGAACATGTAGGGATAAAGTGAGAAAGGCCAAAAGCCATGTAGAGTTGGACTTTGCAAAGGGAATTAAAACCAATAGTAAAAGGTTCTATAGCCATATAAATAAGAAGAAAACAAAGAAAGAAGTGGGACCGCTAAACACTGAGGTTGGAGTGGAGGTTAAGGATAATCTAGGCATGGCCCAATATCTAAACAAATACTTTGCCTCAGTCTTTAATGAGGAGCTTAGGGATAATGGGAGGATGACAAATGTGGTAATATCTACCTCCATATCCTCATTCTCATCCAAGGTAGAAGCCAAACTCAAACAGCTTAATGGGACAAATCGGAGGGCCCAGATAATCTTCCTTTAATATTCTTGGATGAACTGGCACATTAAATTGCAATCCCATTAGCAAGAATTTTTAATGAATCAGTAAACTCAGGGGTTGTACCGTACGACTGGAGAATTGCTAACATAGTTCCTATTTTTAAGAAAGGGAAAAAAAGTGATCCGAGTAACTATAGGCCTGTTAGTTTGACATCTGTAGCATGCAAAGTCTTGGAAAAAATTTTGAAGGAGAAAGTAGTTAAGGACATTGAGGTCAATGGTAACTGGGACAAAATACAACATGGTTTTACAAAAGGTAGATCGTGCCAAACCAACCTGATCTTCTTTGAGAAGGTAACAGATTTTTTAGACAAAGGAACACAGTGGATCTAATTTACCTTGATTTCAGTAAGAAATCTGATATGGTTCCACATGGGAAATTATTGTTAAATTGGAAAAGATGGGGAATCAATATGGAAATTGAAAGGTGAATAAGGAACTGGTTAAAGGGGAGACTAAAATGGGTCATACTGAAAGGTGAACTGTCAGGTTGGAAGGTTAGTAGTGGAGTTCCTCAGGAATCGGTTTTGGGACCAATCGTATTTAATCTTTTTATTACTGACCTTGGCACAAAAAGTGGGAATGTGCTAATAAAGTTTGCGGATGACACAAAGCTGGGAGATATTGCTAACACAGAGAAGGACCAGGATATCATACAGGAAGATCTGGATGACCTTGTAAACTGGAGTAATAGTAATAGGATGAAATTTAATAGTGAAAAGTGCAAGGTCATACATTTAGGGATTAATAACAAGAATTTTGGTTATAAATTGGGGACACATCAGTTGGAAGTAACAGAGGAGGAGAAGGACCTCGGAGTATTGGTTGATCACAGGATGACTGAGCTGCCAATGTGATATGGCCGTTAAAAAAGCTAATTGGTTTTAGGATGCATCAGGCGAGGTATTTCCAGTAAAGATAAGGAGGTGTTAGTACCGTTATACAAGGCACTGGTGAGACCACATCTGGAATATTGTGTGCAGTTCTGGTCTCCCATGTGTAAGAAGAATGAATTCAAACTGGAACAGGTACAGAGAAGGGCTAGTAGGATGATCCGAGGAATGGAAAACCTGTGTTATGAAAGGAGACTCAAAGAGCTTGGCTTGTTTAGCCTAATCAAAAGAAGGCTGAGAGGAATTATTTAAGCTTAGTACCAATGTGGACACAAGAACAAATGGATATAAACTGGACACTAGGAAGTTTAGACTTGAAGTTAGATGAAGGTTTCTAACCATTAGACGAGTGAAGTTCTGGAACAGCCTTCCAAGAGGAGTAGTGAGGGCAAAAGACATATCTGGCTTCAAGACTAAGCTTGATAAATTTATGGAGGGAATGGTATGATGGGATAGCCTAATTTTGGCAATTAATTGATCTTTGATTATTAGCAGGTAAATATGCCCAGTGGTCTGTGATGGGATGTTAGATGGGGTGGCATCTGAGTTACTACAGAGAATTCTTTCCTGGGTGCTGGCTGGTGAGTCTTGCCCACATGCTCAGGGTTTAACTGATCGCCATATTTGGGGTCAGGAAGGAATTTCCTCCAGGGCAGATTGGCAGAGGCCCTGGAGGTTTTTCGCCTTCCTCTGCAGCCCAGGGCACGGGTCACTTGCTGGAGGATTCTCTGCACCTTGAGGTCTTTAAACCACGATTTGAGGATTTCAGTAACTCAGACATAGGTCAGGGGGTTGTTACAGGAATGGGTGGGTGGGATTCTGTGGCCCATGTTGTGCAGGTGGTCAGACTGGATGATCATGGTGGTCCCTTCTGGTCTTGAAGTCTATGAGTCTGCTTTTCTAAAGTCCAGGGTCCATATTTTGCTACTCTCCTTTCTTCCTTTTGTCAGGATCCTGAACTCAACCATCTCATGGTCACTGTTGCCTAGGTTGCCATCCACTTCTACTTCCCCTACCAATTCTTCCCTGTTTGAAAGCAGCAGGTCAAGAGGAGCACAGCCCCTACTTGGTTCCTCCAGCACTTGTACCAGGAAGTTGTCCCCAACACTCTCCAAAAACTTCCTGGATTGTCTGTGCACCGCTGTATTGCTCTCCCAGCAGATGTCAGGGTGATTGAAGTCCTCCACAGACCTTCCTCTTTGGTTGTGAACTAAAGGCAGATAAGGAGTATCACTTCAAGGTGCATGATGAGGAAAATGAACACCAGTTGTCACTGAGTCCTCATTCTTGGAAACTAAAGGTTATGGTCCTGTGAAAAGTAGCTCTCAGACTTCATAATCATAGGAATCAAATGCAAATAATTGAATCACTTTTATCCTGCTGTGCAGTTTTGTGTGTTGGATGCTGTATTTTA
Organism: Mauremys reevesii; assembly: GCF_016161935.1. Lineage (NCBI taxonomy): Eukaryota > Metazoa > Chordata > Testudines > Geoemydidae > Mauremys > Mauremys reevesii. The sequence goes on along the minus strand of NC_052648.1, from coordinate 11,999,036 downwards.
ATGGTGCTTTGTGAAATTTATAAGAACTATTTAAGTAATTTGGGATAGATTAAGTGTAAAATTACACAAAACTTATTTTCTATTGTTTCCATAATTATTAAAATTTCTTCAGTTATTGATGTAATTAAAAGAATTTACTAAGAACTCTTGTTTTTTGAAGATGAAGATAAGCATGTTATGTATATCAGATTGATATCTTGGAACTATGTTTTAGAAAAGTAAAAACTATTTGGGGGAGGGATAGCTCAGTGGTTTGAGCATTGGCCCTGCTAAACCCAGGGTTGTGAGTTCAATCCTTGAGGAGGCTTTAGGAGATGGGGGCAAATTGGTCCTGCTAGTGAAGGCAGGGGCAGGGGCTGACACACACCTTTTCAAGGTCCTCTCTCTAGGAGATTGATTGGTATATCTTTATTATTTTTTTTTTTTTTTTATTTAATACAAACTGAGTAATGATTATACCTTTCAGAACTGCAAAAATTAAAATACCTCAATGTCAAGCTTAACCATTTACTTACCAAGCAATTTGTTCACTTGCTTGCTAGTTTAAAAATTCAGGATTCTTTTCCATTGCGAGACTTGATGAAATAACTATATATGTATGATATCACTGCTTATAGCAGGGTGGCTTGATTTAAGTCACTTTTAATCATGGCAAGCAGGAAACCTTAATTTACATCCTCAATTTTAGTCATATTTTACATTTTTGTCCTTTATTTTCTTACAGAGATGTTGATTTTCATTTGTTAACCAAAATATTTTGATTTGCAGCTAAATATAGCCTTTATACTAAATTTGGTACTTTTTGCTAGCCAGGAGGATACAGTATATAGATTTAATGGAGCTGTTACATAGCTTAACTTACACTTACTCAGATTCTTAATTTTTACTTGTTAGAAAATGGTGACTGATGCACTTTGACGATTATTGTTTATTGCTTTGTCTCACTGTATTTGGATAGAAATGCAAATTTAATTAAAATGCACAAAATAGAATTTTAACTTTACTAAATAAAACTACTTTAAATGTGCTGGTACATCAGAAATTTAACAAAACATGGTTTGTATTTAAAGCTAAGGAAGTCCTAGTGAATTGAACTGATTGTGTCTGGTCACCATATCCTCCTTCAAGATTTTAGAACTAGTAGATCTCATCTGCTAAAGCCAGGGTTGTGAGTTCAATCCTTCAGGGGACCATTTAGGAATCTGGGGTGAAAATCTGTCAGATTGGTCCTGCTTTGAGCAGCGGGTTGGACTAGATGACCTCCTGAGGTCCCTTCCAACCCTGATATTCTATGATTTCTATGAGAACCAGAGTCTGTGATCTGGAAACTTCAGTTAGTTGGCCAAAGAAAGCATTGTCTACCTCATCCTTCTGATCTGGTGGCCTATAGCACACGCGCACATGGCATTACAGGTGAGAGCAACAAGGGTAAACTTAATCCTAAGACTCTCAACGGGCTTTTATCCAGTTTCATACTGGAGCTCTGAGCAATCATACTGTTCTTACATACAGTGCAACTCTTCAACCTTTCCTCCCATACCTGTCCTTCCTGAAGTTTATAACCATCCATGACAGTGCTCCAGTCATGTGAACTGCCCCACCAAGTTTTTGTTATTCCACTCACATCATAGTTCCTTGATTGTGCCAGGACTTCCAATTCTTCCCAGTTGTTTCCCAGGCTTCTTGTGTTTGTGTACATGCACCTAAGATAACTAGCCAATTGCCCTACTTTCTCAGTATGAATCAGGAGGCTTCCCGTCTTGTACTCTCCTCCTTGTGTTTCCTCCCTGCATCCCACTTACCTCTGGGTTTAGGTCCCCATCCCCCAGTGAACCTAGTCCTATCAGATATCAGCAGTAATATTTATAAGAATACCCACCCTAGATATGCAATTAAACATGTAAAAACAGGTAAAATGGAGCAGAGAGAAGTTCACTGCTCTGATTGCACAAAAGACATGGTACTGGAAAAAGCAGCAGTTTTGACAACAGAAGAGCATGCAAAGCATGGAATGCAGACCTTTGGAGAGTTTTCTGGACTCAAATGGGGTGGTGGTACTTAAAGCTGCTGCTGCAAACAGCAATGTAAGGAATCAACAGCAGTAGTTCCAAGGAACCCAAGCCACAGCAGCTCCCTCATGGCCTTAGTCTAGAGCTCTCAAGCTCTGCTGCACCACACACACACACACTTCTCCTCAGATGTGTTATTCCTCCCCCCGACCATCAAAATTAGCTCATCATTCTCTATGCTTCTGCATGACACTCTTGGATCAGGCAAATCAGGCAAACATGCATGGAGTCTGTAAATCAAACCACTTTTGATGTTTAAGGACAAATACTAAAACGTTTAAAACTGGAGTGGTTCTTTTGTAGAAATCAGCGAGAAAAACCTCTACCTTGACAAGATACCTGGTAGTTTTCAGGCACATTGGCTAAGTTTCCATGGAGGTTACTGTGGTTAGAGACCTTATAATGATTGTGTAAGGATTATAATCTGCATTATATGGCTATAACTATGTTGAGTTAACACTGCTTCAGGAAGTCAGGTTCAGCATATTTAATTTCTTAGCCTTAATATTGCATTACTGGACATTTGACATTTAATTTTGTTCCCCCCGCCCCCGCCCCCCTACGGATCCATTTAAATTAAATTGCTCAGGTGCTGGTCACTCTTTGCAGCCTGAAGTTCGGAACCGGACTTGCAATTTAAATCCTTCAGCCCTGAACTAAACAACACCTCCACAGCATCTAAATACGAATATATCTTCAAAATTGTTTAGTAAAGACTCCGTTTAAGTAATTTGCCATATGCAAGATTCTGAAGGGTAGAATTAAAGATTAAAACACTGAAGCTGTGTATATATGCAAGAATAAGTCTTCATAAATGGTAATGGAAGAGGATATATGTTTAGTCTTGAGCAGTTAAGATTATATTCTTGCCAAGTTTGAAGCGTCTGCTGTTTTACTTGAGAGCACAAAGGACTGGGCCACCACAAATCTTAACTCCATCTCCCCTTAACTGCTCAATCCATTTCCATCTAATAAGTGTTCTGGTATTACACTGTTCCCTCAAATTTATTTTTCACAAGGTAAGGTAGAATAAATCAATTTAGTTGTACTGAAATAGCCAGTAAGACAGTGAAGTTTAAGTTATCTACACTAAATCAGTGGAATCAATTGTTATCATGCTACTTTACAGCATCAGTTACAGAAAGTTAACCATTAGAGGAGTCCACAGGTATTGGTTCCAGGTTACTGCAATAATGGTTTGAGGACCAGAGCCATTTCTCATAAATTAATGACTCACGAATGCAATAAGTTTAATATACACCACATAACCCAAGTGAGCTACCAGAGGCTGGTAATATGCAGCCCAAAGGAGATCTCATTCTTTAGAATAGCTTCCAAGAGGAAAGGTAAACATTTATCACAAAAGTTATTCAGTTTATGATTTATTTTGTACATCTGTTTTATGAATTCAGCCCATCAGAACGATACCGCTTGTGAAAGTGACCCAGAAGCAAGTTCACACATTTGTGCAACCAGTATGTTAAATTAAATTTGATTGTTCATAACTGTTCAGTAGAAGATAAAGTAACATCACAGCCTCTCCTGAAGTCCACAATGAGCAGTTCAAATTCACATCAGACTAGGGTCTTCGAGAGGAAGAATGGATCCAATACACCCAGTCCAGCCCATAAACACTTCCTACAATAAAAACAAATAGTTAATAAGCAACGCTTCCTGCAAAGTGTCATGGCAGCCAGTGCAAAGGACTGTAAGATCTGAAAGTTCAGAGATCCATGCACAAGGAGCTTCTAGTGACACACAGACAAGTAAGGGAAATGAGAAGTACAGCTATGTTGCTATTTTAAAAGTCTGTTTAATGACAATATGGAACCAGATAGGTGCCCTGTTTGCTTTGATACCGTAGAATCCTAGAAAGGGCTGGAAGGGACCTCAAAAACTCATCAAGTCCTACCCCGTACTGAGACAGGAACAAGTAAACGTAGACCATCCCTGACAGACCGAACCTGTTCTTGAAAATCTCCACTGTAGGGATTCCACAACTTCCCTTGGAAGCCTATTCCATAACTTAACTACCCTTATAAATAGAAAGATTTTCCCTAATATCTAACTCACTGCAGATTAAACCCATTACTTCTTGCCCTACCTTCAGCAGCCAGAACAAATGATCACAGTCCTCTATATAACAGCCCTTAACATATTTGAAAATAAGTTACCAGGGCCCCCTTAAGACTTCTTTCCTCAAGACTAAACATGCCCAGTTTTCTAAAACTTATCCCCATAAGTCTGCTTTTCAAACCTTTTATTATATCTGGACTCTTTCCAGTTTGTCCACATCTTTCCTAAAGTGTGTCACCCAGAACTGGACACAGTACGCCAGCTGAGGCCTCACCAGTGCTGAGCAGAGCAGGACAATTACCTCCTTTGTCTTACATACAACACTGCTGTTACTACACCCCAGAATCATAGTAGCCTTTTTCACAATTGCATCACATTGTTGACTCATTTGATTTGTGAGCCCAGATTCTTTTCAGCAGTACTACCACCAAGCCAGTTATTCCCAATTTTGTGCATTTGATTTTTCATTCCTTAATACCTTTGCACTTATCTTTATTGAATTTCATCTTGCTGATTTCAGACCAATACTCCAATTTATCAAGGTTCTTCTGAATTCTAATCCTATCCTCCAAAATACTAGCAACCCCTCCAAGCTTGATGTCACTTGCAAATGTTATAACCACACTCTCCACTCCATTATCCAACTCATTAATGAGAATATTGACTAGTACCGGACCCGGACTGACCACTGTGGGACCACACTATGTATGTCCGCCCTGTTTGATAGCAAATCACTGATCACCATTCTTTGAGCATGGTCTTTCAACCAGTTGTGCACCCATCTTATTGTAACCTCATCTAGACCACACTTCCCCAGCTTGCTTATGAGAATGTCATGCGGGACTGTGTCAAAAGCCTTACTAAAAATCAAGACATATCCTGTCTACGGCTTCTCCCATCTAACAGGCTAGTCCTCCGAAGAAGGAAATAAGGGTGTTTGGCATGATTTATTCCTGACAAATCCATGTTGGCTATTCCCTATAACCCTATCATCTAGGTGCTTACAAATTGGATTGTTTAATAATTTGTTCCAATATCTTTCCACTTATTAATGTTAGCCTGACTGTTCTATAATTCCTAAGGCCCTCTTTGTTTCCCCTTTTAAGAAGATAGGAACAATGTTTGCCCTTCTCCAGTCCTCTGGAACTCACCTATCCACCATGAGTTCTCAAAGATAATTGCCAATAGTTCTGAGATTGCTTCAAGTTACTTCCTTAAGTACCCTAGGATGAATTTCATCAGGCCCTGCTGACCTGAATACATCTAACTTATCTAAATATTCTTTAACCTTTCTTTCTCTATTTTGGTGTGTGTTCTTTCCTCTTATTGTTGAGTATCTGGTCACTATTAACCTTTTTAGTGAAGGCTGAAACAAAATAGGCATTAAACACCTCGGCCTTCTTGATGTCATCAGTTATTAGCTTTTCATTCCCTGCTAAGTAGAGGGCCTATACTTTCCTTCATCATTCTCTTGCTCTTAATGTATTCAAATTACCTTTTCTTAATGCCTTTTATGTCCCTTGCTAGGTCTAACTCATTTTGCCCTTACATGCTTGTGTTATTCTTTTATAGTCCTTCTTAGCAATTTGTCAGTGTTTCCACCTTTTGTAGGATTCCTTTTTGATTTTCAGGTCATTAAGGCACTCCTGATGGAGTCATACTGGCCTCTTGCTATTCTTATCTTTCCTTCGCATCGCTGTGGTTTTGAGTTGTGCACTTAATAGCATGTCCTAGAGACTGCCAGCTCTCCTGAACTCCTTTATCCTTTACATTTGCTCCCCATAGGATCTTACCTACCAGTTCTCTGTGTTTGTTAAAGTCTGGTTTTTTGAAGTCCACTGTCCTTATACTGCTGCTCTTGCTCATTCCTTTCATTAGAATCATGAAATCCTGTAATTTCATGATCACTTTCACCCAAATTGCCTTCCACTTTCAGATTCACAACCAAGTTCTCCCTGTTCTTACAACTGTAGATCACCTCTTCTGTTTCTAAATGCAACAAGTATAATGAGTTGAATATGACCCATGTAAATGCCATTATTTAACATGTTCCTGAAACCATAATTCACATTCACCCACTTCCACGTATTTACTGCCCAACACCCCTTTAAGTGGAGTAAAGGCTTATTACATAATTTAGGTTCTGCAGCCCAACTTCAGAGCATTTCCATTAACTGCTTAACAATTAGCATAGCAAGTGACTGTGAATGTTAATGCACTAAGTTTCCTAGAGCAATTTATCAACTTTCATAAATAAATTAATCCCACATTAATACTCTAGGCCCATTATGGAGTGGTGTCTTTTATTCCATGAAGCTGCTAATGGAACTTGCACTTTTGTTAAATGTTTTGATATAGGGGAATGCACAAAAATGAACCACACTCTCTTACAAATACCTCTGACAAAGAATAAGATTTTCCTTTTAAAGAAAAAAGGCAATTTTTTCTAGTTTCTAATGATGTGTTCTATTTTCAGACTCTCAAATCCCCTCACAATCAATAGCTTTTAATAAAAGGAGATTCTCTCAAGAGGCCATAGGATCAAGCACCATAATAATACACATTGAAATAAATACCATGATGCAGAACCACTGTTGAATACACATTGAAATAAATACCATGACCCAGACCACTGTTTCTCAACCTTTTCAGGTTGGTGATTGGTTATTCCAAGAGAAATGTTCACAATACCTTTACTATAAAAAAAAAAAAGAGTAAATATTGTAACATTAAACCTACATAATTTGCATGTGTTCCAAAAGGTTGACAAATGCTCGCTATGAAAGTGTGTGCAGGGAGAGAGATTTCCTTTGCTTTAGATTACAAGAAAATTTTCAATGTCTCACAACCCCCTTGTTTGCCTTTTGTGACCCATCAGTTGAGAAACACTGCGTTAGATTTATGGCGTGTCAGTCAATGACCAAGAAGAGTCAATATGCTTTAATCAATATGCTTAAGTGAAGCATGTTTCTTTTCCATCTCTTAGTATGTTAGTGGAAAAAAAGCATCCATGTTGTCCCTGTCCAGGAAGCTGGTTACACCTTTAAGGACTTCTAGCCAAGACTAGAGGCAAATGGGTCCATTAAAAGAAGCCCTACAACAACACAGAAATTGTACTTTGAGAGAGATTATTTTAATCCCATGAGTTGATACAATAGGAATGTACTTACCAACACATTCTTCTTACTAGGTATGTGTATTCTAAACCTCAGTCTCTAACCAGATCCTGAATCCTAGCTTTGATATCCACAAATTGATGTAGTGCCCTCTAATTTGTTGCAATATGGAACAACTGTTCTTTTTTTTTTTCCCCCAAAAGGCATTTGGCTAATACTGTCCTGAATTAATTTATTTATAGAATTGAAGGTAATTTGTTTCTATTTCTTTCCTAAATTCTAAAACTCTCAAGCTACTCCATTCAGCACCATAGGAACTGAAAGAGATAGATAGAGTGAGGACGTTAAATACACATCAGCTCAGAACATGCAATGCACATATTTCTCAGAATAGCACGTTACAAAAAGACTTGTGATTACTACGAGCTCCTCTGTTGAAGCTGTATAGCACTTTGAAGCTATAAAGTGTTAATTAATCCTGCCAACTCCCTTGTGAGATATGTATTCTCTATTTTACAGCTGGGAACACTTACGTTGATAAAAATCCACTAGACCACACTGGCTCACTCTGAAAAATAATGCAACTTAAAATAATGTAATCTAAAATGAAACTGGCTAGTTTCTACTAAGGTACACTGATAGCATATCTGAGCTGGGCAAGTTCTTATCAAGATTGTCATGATGCCATTTCTTACTTTTCAGTACCAGAAAGACAATTACATGATAAAGTGCAACAGTTCTCTTTGGGGACAAGCTTTTGGACAGAATATTTAGTTTCCAATTGTGGGATTCTATATTGGAGGTCACATCAAATGGCATGTAAGCACAAAATGTATGTATGTTATTTCTGATAAGTACAGGACAAAAAACTTACCATTAGAGGGAAGAGCAGCAGTTTAATCATCTTTCTTAAACTTGCCATTAATGTAGGGAACATAGTCAAGGATCAGTCTCCAGTCCGTCGCCCACACCAATCCCACAGCGCCTACGGTGCCCCATGTGGTCAATGTAGGGGTCCTGTAGAACACAGACACAACCACGCCTCTTCTACATATCTAAATGTTTGTCAGCTACTTTAGCAATAAGCACCTGCCAAGGCTGTTTACTCAAGAAGGAATCTTAGCTGCTACCTTGAAGAGAAATACACACAGTTAGACCAAGTCTACCTGCATCTTGGCAGGGGTAGACTAGATAACCCTTGTGGTCCCTTCTAACCCTACGATTCTCCCTCAGGGTTACGCTTAACATGATGCTAGAAAATTAGAAATAGTGCTCTTATCTGTGTATCATTTCTGCTTTTTTTCGCCCCACTATTTACAGTCCACTCAGCTTGGAGTATTTCTGCTGGCCCATGCTTATCTGTATGCAACATTGTTGTAGCCATGTCGGTCCCAGAATGTTAGACAGACAAGGTTGTCTCTCACCCCAACAGAAGTTGGTCCAATAAAAGATATTACCTCACCCACCTTGTCATGCTTATTTGTAGTCAGTTTCTGGTTCTCATGCACTAGCCCATCACTGCAGGGTTTGGGTTGGCAACACTGTACAGGAATATCGAAATCCCTGCATCTCGCTAGAGATGATCAAGCCAGAAAACAGCCTGGGCCAAATTATATTTCAACGTGGTTAGATTCTAAGGCTAGATAATACTACCGTGATCATCTAGTCTAGCCTCCTGCATAACACAGAACTTCCTCAAAATAATTTCTGTTTGAAATGTGTTGTACCTTAGGCAGAGAAAAAGCTAGGGTTAGGAAACTATGTTTTTAGCCTATTTAACGCACAGTTTGGCTCACTCAATGTTAGCTGGGTAGCATATTTAGAACTGGAACCTGGACTTATACTAGCTGAACTAAAGGAAGTAGAGTTGTTTCACCACAGGACACTGACAATAGCAAAATTGCCTGTAATTTCCCCCTCACTTCAAATTAGCAGCTCTGACCATATTCTAGAACAGGGGTGGGCCAGATCTGGCCCGTCTAACATATCTGTCCAGCCCGCCAGCTCTTTGGTCACCCTCTCACAACCTCTGGGCCACTAAAAGTCCAACGGTGCAGAGGCCGCTCAGGCAGGCTGCCTGCCTGCCATGGCCTCACACCGCTCCCGGAAATGGCCAGCTGCTGCTGGCCTGTCTCTACGTGCTCCACATGGCGGGGAGGCATCTCTGCACGCTGCCCCCACCCCCAGCACTGGAAACCAATGGGAACTGCAGGGATGGTGCTTGCGGGTGCAGGCAGCGCATGGAGACCCGCTGCCCCCCCGCCAAGAGGCACAGAGACATGCCAGCAGCAGCCGGGGGCTGTCTGTGGTAAGCGCCTCCCGGCCAGAGCCTGCACCTCACACCCCAATCCCATGCCCCAGCCCAGAGCCCCCTCCTGCACCAAACTCCCTCCCATAGCCCAGACCCCCTCCATTAATATGGTAGAAATGTGCGGCCCGTGACAACTTACCAAAATTTGTGGAGTGGCCCCCCTGCGAAAACTATTGCCCACCCCTGTTCTAGAAGCTAAATTAAGAAACAGCATCAGGTATATCAAGTACTTTAAATGAGCAGGCTACACAATCTGCCAATAAATCTTTGCCAACAGACACCAAGATGGCAGAGTTTTAGAGTAATTACTCTATCCCAGTTATAAGCTCTTCCTGTCTTCTATGGGAAACGCAGCATCCCAGGTACTTTTTTTTTAAGCATATCAAATTTAGATTTTTTTTTCTCTCTACCTCTCCCAAGGTCACTGCCCAATAACCAGACTGGGTCTAACCGCTTCTCGTCTTTCCTCCCTCACACGTTTTACCTTCAGTTTCTGCCCCGAGAAGCGAACTGAAGAGAGGGAGGCGAGCGCGGGCTGGTCACAGCCGGACCCTCGCTCTGCCCCATCCCCCGCTAGCGGCCCAAAGAGAACTGGACCCCAGCCCCGCCACCCCACAGCCACGAGAAGGGGGGGGTCCTCCAGGGGATGGAGAGGGACCTGTGGGGGGGGGGGGCTGGGGAGAGACCCCACGATGGGGATGAGCCCCCGCCCCCAGCATTCCGCTCCAGCCCCACCACCCCACAGCCACGAGAAGGGGGGGGTCCTCCAGGGGATAGAGAGGGACCTGTGGGGGGGGGGGCTGGGGAGCGACCCCACGATGGGGATGAGCCCCCGCCCCCAGCAGCGGCGTGGCGGCTCCTGACCCCTCCCGGCAGGGCCCAAGGGAAGTGAGAGGGGCCCAGCCCCGGGGGGGGGACCCCGGGCGCCTCACCAGTTCCGCAGCAGCTGGGCGTAGCGGGGCCCCATGAGCCTGGTCAGCATCCTGCTCCCCGCCCAGCCTCGGCCAGCGGCCTCAAAGTCACCCCGGCTACGCATGCGCCCGCGACGCTGCCCCACGCAGGACCCGCCCTGCCTGCCCTAGCGGCTGCCTGAACGCAGCAGACCGCGGCCACGGGGGGGGCCCTGCGCCGTAGAGCCGTAAAGGACCCCGCCCGCCCCTTGCACCCACCCCGGGCTGGGCTGCCCTTGACGCCGCCTGATCAGAAATAGGCATCTAAATAATTAATTATGATGGCAAATTCCAGTCACCCGCGAGCTCCCATTTATCCTCCCATCCCCCTTAGCCAAACAACGGCCGCGGCTCCCCGACCCCCCCTTTGACATCTACTCCCGCCCCCAGTCACCAGTCTCCTGCCAGTGCAGGACGCTCCAGCCTGCTCGCGAATTTGAGCCCTTGACTGGGCTGCCTGCTCCCACTCCCCGCCCCCTGGGGCAGAAAAATCAACCCCAGCTTCTGCAGGAAGCAGCTGGGGGGGGTCCCTTCCCCCTCAGGAGCCCGCACCCTTCTCACTGAGCCGCACCGGCCCCCTCCCTCCTGTGAGCAGTGGGGTCAGGCTGGCTCCCTGCCCCCCCAGGCCATTCAGCACCTGGCCTGGAAAGGGGCCAAAGAGAGTGAAAAGACCCTGGAGCTGCCCCCACCAACCTGGAAGGGGAGGAGGGGATGCCACTGCAGCCCCCAGGCCTGGGAGAGCAGGGGGTGAAGCGTCCTAGGAGGAGCAGAGCTGAGGCTAGGGGCTGAACTGATGTGTGACTCACGTTGGAATTGGCGGGGGGCGGTGAACAGGGTTGACTTGAAGGTTGGGGACAGAATTAATTACTGGGCAGATGTGGGGGTGAGAGCTCCTGCAGCAGGGGCCAAAATCACCCACCCAATATATTTGCCAGAGTGGGCAGCACTGATTGTCCCACGCACTAGGGATGGGCATGGGGAGTTTAGCAACCAAAAGCACAATATAGTCTCTTTTTTTTTAAATCTTAATATTAAGATATTTGGGGTTTGGCTCGTGAGTTTTGATCTCTTGAGGTTGGCTGTATTGCTTTCCAAATAACCGGAGTGTGACCACTTCCCACATCGCATCAATTGATCAGACATGCCCACCCCAATAACCTGGGGCCCATCAGAATCACGTCCATCACTATCTCTTATTAGCTGAATCCCCACTCCTGTTAGCTAAACCCTCCTCCCCAAACTGATGATATCTCCCCTCACATGGAGCCAAAGTCACTTTCCTGATCGCTGCCCTGATTATCCAAACCCATTGCCTATGCCCTCTTCTCTGAACTGCAGTCACAGCTCCTCCCCTTCCCTTCCTACTGCCATGGCTACACCCTATTATCCCTGTTCCCTCTCGGGTACCACCCTCAGGACTTGCTGTTATGAAAATTCCTTCATGGCCCTATCCTGCCCCAGGCAAATCCCTTTCTCTGGATAGCTCATCTAATTAACCAGACATCATTTAACCAAATCTCCCTATTTTGGGAGGTGAGGGAGGAGAGAAAATGGGTAGCATGTGACCCCCAGAAGAAGAAAGAGGAGAACCCATGTACCCCTAATGCAGCTAGAGGTAAAAAACTGTTTTCAGGCTCTCTCCCCAGGTACTACAGCCAAGAATAGTTTGGAAGAATCATCTGAGAGAAGGGATCAGAAGGGGACCCCATCGAGCGGAAGGTATGGGATGCATTGTCCTAGGGATGGAAGTTCCATGACCACCACTCCCAAGAGGAGGAGATGGGTGGTGGTGGTCAAGGACTCCCTCCGAAGGGGGATGGAGTCATCCAGCCGCCGTCCAGACCGGGAAACTCAAGAAGTGTGCTACTTGTCTGGAGCTAGAATTCAGAATGTGATGGAGTGTCTGCCGAGACTGATCAAGCCCTCAGACCGCTACCGCTTCTCCACATGGGCACCAATGATGCTACCAAGAATGACCTTGAGCGTACTGCAGACTATGTGGCTCTAGGAAGAAGGATAAAGGAGTTGGAGGCACAAGTTGTGTTCTCGTCAATCCTCCCTGTTAAAGGAAAAGGCCCAGGTAAGGACCATTGAATTGTGGAATTAAATGCGTGGTTGCACAGGTGGTGTTGGAGAGGATGCTTTGGATTCTTCGACCATGGCATGTTGTTTCAGAAAGGATTGCTAAGAAGAGATGAGATGCACCTAACAAAGAGAGGGAAGAGCATCTTTGTAGGCAGGCTTGCTAACCTAGTGAGGAGGGCTTTAAACTAGGTTTGCCAGGGGATGGAGACCAAAGCCCTGAGGTAAGTGGTGAAGTGGGATACCGGGAGGAAGCACAAGGAGGAGAGTGCAACAGGGGAGGCCACCTGATTCATACTGAGAAAGTAGGGCAATTGGCTAGTTATCTTAGGTGTTTGTACATGAACGCAAGAAGCCTGGGAAACAAGCAGGAAGAATTGGAAGTCCTGGCACAGTCAAGGAACTATATTGTGATTGGAATAACAGACTTGGTGGGGTAACTCACATGTCTGGAGCACTGTCATGGATGGGTATAAACTGTTCAAGAAGGACAGTGAGGGGGGGGAAGGTGGAGAAGATGCACTGTATGTAAGAGAACAGTATGATTACTCAGAGCTCCAGTATGAAACAGGAGAAAAGCCTGTTGAGAGTCTTTGGGTTAAGTTTAGAGGTGAGAGCAACAAGGGTGATGTCGTGGTGGGCGTCTGCTGTAGACCATCAGACCAGGAGGATGAGGTGGACGAGGCTTTCTTTGGACAACTAACAGAAGTTTCCAGATCACAGGTCCTGGTTCTCATGGGGGACTTCAATCACTCTGACATCTGCTGGGAGAGCAATACAGGAGTACACAGACAATCCAGGAAGTTTTTGGAGTGTGTTGGGGACAACTTCCTGGTGCAAGTGCTGGAAGAACCAACTAGGGGCCGTAATAATAAAGATAATAATTGGAGATATACCAATCTCCTAGAACTGGAAGGGACCTTGAAAGGTCATCGAGTCCAGCCCCCTGCCTTCACTAGTAGGACCAATTTTTGCCCCAGATCCCTAAGTGGCCTCCTCAAGGATTGAACTCACAACCCTGGGTTTAGCAGGCCAATGCTCAAACCACTGAGCTATCCCTCCCCCTGGGTGTCTCTTGACCTGCTGCTTGGTAGGGGAAGTAGAAGTGGGTGGCAATCTGGGCAGCAGAGACATGAGATGGTTGAGTTCAGGATCCTGACACAAGGAAGAAAGGAGAGCAGCAGAATACAAACCCTGGATTTCAGAAAACCAGACTTTGACTCCGTCAGGGAACTGATGGGCAGGATTTCCTGGGAGGCTAATATGAGGAGGAAGGGCGTCCAGGAGAACTGGCTGTATTTTAAAGAAGCCTTATTGAGGGTGCAGGAACAAACCATACTGAAGTGCAGAAAGAATAGCAAATATGGCAGGCGACCAGCTTGGCTTAACAGAGAAATCTTCGGTGAGCTTAAACACACAAAGGAAGCTTACAAGAAGTGGAAATTTGGACAGATGACTAGGGAGGAGTATAAAAATATTGCTTGAGCATGCAGGGGTGTAATCAGGAAGGCCAACGCACAATTGGAGTTGCAGCTAGCAACGGATGTGAAGGGTAACAAGAAGGGTTTCTACAGGTATGTTAGCAACAAGAAGGTGGCCAGGGAAAGTGTGGGACACTTACTGAATGAGGGAGGCAGCCTAGTGACAGAAGATGTGGAAAAAGCTGAAGAGCTCAATGCAGCGCCAGAGCAGGGCAGGCCCCAGACCTTGCTCCCCAGCAGGAGCTCGCAGGCTGGCTTAAAACATCTCGCAGGCCGGATCCAGCCCGCAGTCCATAGTTTGCCTACCTCTAGGTTAAGGACTATTTAGAAAAGCTGGACATGCACGAGTCCATGGGCCCAGATGCACTGCATCCAAGGGTGCTGAGGGAGTTGGCTGGTGTGATTTCAGAGCCATTGGCCATTATCTTTGAAAACTCATGGTGATTGGGGGAGGTCCCGGACAATTGGAAAAAGGCAGATGTAGTGCCTATCTTTAAAAAAGGGAAGAAGGAGAATCCAGGGAACTGCAGACCTCACCTCAGTCCCCGGCAAAATCATGTAGCAGGTCCTCAAGGAATCCATTTTGAAGCACTTGGAGGAGAGGAAGGTGATCAGGAACAATTAACATGGATTCACCAAGGGCAAGTCATGCCTGACCAACCTGATTGCCTTCTATGATGAGATAACTGGCTCTGTGGATATGGGGAAAGTGGTGGATGTGATATATCTTGACTTTAGCAAAGCTTTTGATACGGTCTCCCACAGTATTTTTACCAGCAAGTTAAAGAAGTATGGATTGGATGAATGGACTATGAGGTGGATAGAAAGCTGGCTGGATTGTCCGGCTCGTCATTAGTGATCAACGGCTCCATGTCTAGTTAGCAGCCAGTATCAAGTGGAGTGTCCCAGACAGGGCCAGCTCCAGGGTTTTTGATGCCCCAAGCAGCAAAAGGAAAAAAAGAAGAAAAAAAAAGCTGTGTTCACAATCTGCAGCTCTACTGCCGCCGCTTCAGCCTTCAGCAGCAATTTGGCAGCTGGTCCTTTGCTCCGAGAGGGAGTGAGGGACCCGCCACAAAATTGCTGCCAAAGACCGGGACATGCTGCCCCTCACCATTGGCCGCCCCAAGCAGCTGCTTGCTGGGCTGGTGCCTGGAGCCGGCCCTGGTCCCAGAAGTCGGTCGTGGGCCAGTTTTGTCCAATATCTTTATTAATGATCTGGATAATGGGATGAATTGCACCCTCAGCAAGTTCGCAGACGACACTAAAGCTGGGGGGAGAGGTAGATACGCTGGAGGGTCCAGAGTGACCTAGACAAATTAGAGGATTGGGCCAAAAGAAATCTGATGAGGTTGAACAAGGACAAGTGCAGAGTCCTGCACTTTAGAAGGAAGAATCCCATGCACTGCTACGGGCTGGGGACCGACTGGCTAAGCAGCAGTTCTTCAGAAAAGGACCTGGGGATTACAGTGGACAAGAAGCTGGATATGAGTCATCAGTGTGCCCTTGTGGCCAAGAAGGCCAATGGCATATTGGGCTGCATCAGTAGGAGCATTGCCAGCAGATCGAGGGAAGTGATTACTCCCCTCTGTTTGGCACTGGTGCGGCCACACCTGGAGTATTGTGCACAGTTTTGGTCCTCCCACTACAGAAAGGATGTGGACAAATTGGAGAGAGTCCAGCGGAGGGCAACGAAAATTATCAGGAGCCTGGGGCACATGACTTATGAGGAGAGGCTGAGGGAACTGGGCTTATTTAGTCTGCAGAAGAGAAGAGTGAGGGGGGATTTGATAGCAGCCTTCAACTACGTGAAGGGGGGTTCCAAAGAAGATGGAGCTCGGCTGTTCTCAGTGGTGGCAGATGACAGAACAAGGAGCAATGGTCTCAAGTTGCAGTGGGGGAGGTCTAGGTTGGATATTAGGAAACACTATTTCATAGGAGGGTGGTGAAGCACTGGAATGGGTTACCTAGGGAGGTGGTGGACTCTCCATCCCTAGAGGTTTTTAAGGTCAGGCTTGACAAAGCCCTGGCTGGGATGATTAGCTGGGTTTGGTCCTGGTTTGAGCAGGGGGTTGGACTAGATACCTCCTGAGGTCTCTTCCAATCCTAATCTTCTATGATTCTATTGCTATCCATCATGTGACACAGCCAACCAAGGGCAGGTTTTTACTGCTAGTGAATCTAAATTAAATAATTTCTAGTCATCAACCAAGGAAGCTACAAGTCCCACCAAATAAAACTACTGGATGTATTTAGACTGTGGACAAAGCACATTGGTAAATGTGCATGTGTAACCCACTCAGGGTGGTGCTCTGTCCACTCCTCGGATGGTAGCTGGGCCATATGTAAGGGGCAATAAGCCTGCTGCAGAGTTGGCTAACAGAGCTAGGACCTTCAGCTCAGGCCGGAGAGGCTCACTCAGATTCAATCCCCCCTACTGGTGACTTACTCGGGGTGTTGAGTTGTGTGACATATGCAACACAGAATCATAGAACGTAGGGCTGGAAAGGACCTCAAGAAAGTCGTCAAGTCCAGCTCCCTGCACTGAGGCAAGACCAAGTAAACCGGGACCATCCCTGACAGTTGTCTCTCCAATCTATGTTAAAAACCTCCAATGAGGGATTCCACAACCTCCCTTGGAAGCCTGTTCCAGAGTTTAACGACCCTCCTTTGGTGCACATTAAACCCGTTCCTGTTTGTCTCCCCACCAGTGAACGTGGAGAACAGCTGATCACCATCCTCTTGCTAACACCCCTTAACATATCTGAAGACAGCGATCAGGTTGCCCCCTCTATCTTTTTTTCTCAAGACTCAATATGCCCTTTTGTTAGCCTTGCCTCAGAGGGCAGCTTTTCTAAACCTTTGATCATTTTTGTTGCTCTCCTCTGGACTATTTCCAATTTGTCCATATCCTTCCTGGAGTCTGGCAGCCAGAATTGGACACCGTACTCCACCATTGCCAAGGAGAGTGGGACAATTTCCTCACGTGTCTTACATACAACAATTCTGTTATAAACTCCAGAATAGTCGCCTTTTTCACAACTGCATCACATTGTCGACTCATACTCAAAGTGTGATCCACTATAACCCCCAGAGCCTTTTCACCAGTACTACCACCTAGCCAGTTATTCTCCGTTTTGCTTTTCCTTCTTCGGTGTAGTACTTTGCACTTGTCTTTACTGAATTTCATCTTGTTGATTTCAGACCAATTCCCCAATTTGTCAAGTTCAGTTTGAATTTTAATCCTGCCCCCCCCCCCAAATGTTTGCAGCCCCTCCCAGCTTGGTAGCTCATACTACCTTTACACGGGGACCAACCCTCGTGGCCCTGAGTTGGGATGAGAGAGTAACGCTCCCACCATCCACCTTATCTACAGCTACCCCATGGTCTTGTGTACTGGCTCCAGCTCCCTCTAGGCTTAGCACTACCCATTGAAACGTAGCCTAGAAACAATTCCAGAGCCCTGCTCCAGACAGTCACAGACACACAGAGATGGGAAGGAACGTTTCAAACCAGTATCTAACTACTTACAGGGCCCTACCCGCTGTAATATCACAAACTGCAGAGGAGCTGTCCCCACCGAGCGGAGGGGAAGCGTTATCATCTTCACTGGACAGATGGGAAGCTGAGCCAAGGTAGGGAAAGTGACTTGCCTAAGGTCACATAGGAAAGTCCGTGGCACAGCCAGGAACTCAGGTATCATGGGATGGAGATTCAGATCTAGGCTACCTCCCTCTTTGCCACCCTATTACCTTTCCTGTGGTAGCACCTAGGAGCCACAGCCTTGGACCAGGACCCCGCTGTGCTCGATGCTGTACAAATGCAGATGACACCTGCCCCAAGCAGCTTACAATCTCTTCTGGGAGCAAACCAGCCTGGCTCAAGCCTTTCCGAAGGGCTGAACGCCCATTAAATCCGACTTCAGCACAGGGATTAGACGCCCAAGTGCCCACAGACTGCAGGGCATTCGGGAACTCTCTCCTGGGCAGCTCCCTGGCCTCTATCCGAGATCAAGAGACACAGTCTATGCTGCAGAGGCAATCAAAGCCTGAAGTGCCCCCCCAACACCAAGCAGCAGGGCTGGCCAGCCCTGCGGGGGAGCACACGCTGTCCCTCTCCTAAGGGCAGCAGCTGCACTCTGGTCAGCTGCTGGCAGCGTGAGGGAGGGAGACATGGCCATGGCCCCATACCAGGGGCAGTTCCTACCAGGCAGACTGGCATTGAACATGAGGTTCACCCAAAACAATGGGATGGGCCTGATCCCACTGACGACAATGGAGCCGGCCAGGGCCTGAAGAACTGACTTGTCTCCTCTTCCTGTGGCCTGGTCAACATGCCACTTTTGACCCAATGTAATGGTTTTGGTTCAGGGTTTGATTTTTTAGCAAAATAGTTAAATCAGCACAACCCCCACAGTGGGGGCAGTTATACTGGTATAGTGGTGCCTCATACCCAGATAGTGAATTTCCCTTCCATTATAGAAATAAGCTATGCTGGTATAGGCACCACCAAGTTTATACTGGTATAAGTGCATCCACACTGCGTGGACGCTCTACTGCTTTAAGCTATAGCAGTACAGTGAAAGCAGTAAACCTTGTGTGTGCAGACAAGGCTTCAGAATATAGAGTTATGTGTGAAAGAGAAACAATCAAAGGTTTGGAGCCAACAGTTTGGATGCTTCTCTGAAATGGAGAAAAATATATTCATAGAGTGTTTATTATATTGTTACAAAGAAGCGGTGAATACATTCTGCTGACTTCTTATTTTGCTGTTATTTGCCTCGGTGGAACTGGCTAAATAGTAAGAAATTATTTGCAAGTGATTTGTTCAAGAAAAGTTAAAAGATTTGTCAGATCAGTTATTTGTTGCAAATCATTAGTTCACATATTTAGTCACCAGGACACACACAACTGTTGTGTTGTCTCCTAAAGCAAATACTGGTGAAGCCCCATGGATTTATTAGGCTTATTCATTGGGGTCGTCTTCTGCTGCTTGCTTATAATAATATCGAGAAGGAGAAAAGCATGTTACTGAAATTTGTAAACTTCTGTAGGTTTATTTTCTTGCCACATTCCATGGCTCTCCACGATCCAGGTGCAATGCAAAGGGGTGTTACACTGAACGATCTGTTTATCCCTTTTCCTGAACACCTTTATAAAATAGGTTGACATATCTACCATGCCTGCGACATTACCAATGGATTTGTAGGAGGATAAATTCTTGGGGTTCACTTTATTAACAGTTTTGGTTTTTCCTGGATCAACTGCAATGCCGGAGTTGAAGTAGCTGTCTCTCACATAGCTCAGAATTCCTCCAGGACTCAGCACTTGGGCTAGCAGACCTTCATGAACCACAACATTGATGACTTCTTCGGTTTTGTTGGTAACTTTAATGATGTAGCTGGATTTATCAGATACAAAACTGGATCAGAAAGGAAATTATTAGTGTGTCAATCCTGCCAGCGGGAAGAGCACTTCGAAAGCTTCAGATTCATTAACAGTTTTCATGTACACACTACCCCCTGTTCCTCCCACACCTTACAACTCTCCAGAGAACGCACCAAATAGAGACAAAATAGCAATGGACCAAAACTGGGACCTTGTATATGAACACATCATCTTCTCGTGGCCTCACGGTGAGCAACTCGGATCAGAAGTGGATCTAGAACTGAACCACCCTGATGTTGGAGTGTGGCCTTGCAAAAACAAGCTAACTATATTATGTGGCACCAGAACCCAACCCTTCCATCCCATCCCATCCCCTGGTTTGCCCATAATAAGGAGGGGACAAAACACCCCCAGGTCCGGTAGTTTAGATAAAATTGAAGCAAGGTCCTAACAGTTTCCTGGGTTGGGGGTTGATTACGCCAAACGAAAGCTTAATGGACCAAGATTTGCAAAACCAAACCAGCCTCTTTAGTCCAGCTACACAGGTTAGGGGTCTGGCCAAGATTTACATGCGACTGTGAAGAACTGAGTGAAGACTGTTCCTTGCCTCCTTTCTGTACCGTTCCATCATAGGAGAACAAAGACGACACTCAAAGAATTAGGAGATTTTCCAGGACACCAATGGTAGTTAGGCACCTAATTGCCAGTGAAGGTCTATGGGAATGGGGTACCTAACGGCCTTTGAAAAAAATCTCCTTTGAAGTCCTTCACATCTAGAGCAAGTAAAACGAAATGGACCAAGATTTTCAAAACTAGAAGCCACAGTGAGGCACCTAATAAATGGCCTAAGTTTCAAAAGGTCTTGCCCACTGCACAGCTTCATGTGACCTCAGTGTGGCTTCACAGGATGGAATTTTTTAAAAAAAAAAGCAAAGGAAATTACATACAGAAAGTGTGTAGGGTCTTAGAGGGACATTATTCAGGTTGCCAAGTCACGCCCACAGAAGTTAGAAAATGGCAGAATGAGGTTGCTTGTGCAACCTTAATTCAGTCCCTTGTGCGTATGCATCATGGCAGCCTTTAATGATGTGATTCCCACTTATCCAAAGGACTAGAGCTTCATTCACTGCACAGAACAGACAGTGAATGAGGCGGAAAGTGTTAATGCATTTGACTAGAAGCCAGGGAGCTGGATTCTGTCCCTAGGTCTGTCTCAGACTTCCTCTGTGATGATGGGGAAGGCTGCTTACACATGCCGAAAGGGGGACAAATTCAGATTGAAGAGGCAATAATAATTCTGGCATTTTCTGACTTGTAACCTTAATGTAGGATTTTCTGTATAATTAGTGATTATGAATGGATTTTTAAAAATTAGGTACAGTCAGGTTACCAGCATTGCCAACTCTCACAATTTGATTGCAAATCTCACGATATTTGGTATTTGTCTGAAAGCCCCAGCTCTTGGAATCATGTGATTACATGAGAATCTCAGCTTTCATTTTGTTGTAAAAGCAGGTTTCTAGCTCTTATGGTTGCAGAGAAATACTTGAAAACATGAGCTGAATGAGCCCTAAGAGCTGAGAGACCAAATGGCAAAGAAAAAGAACACAACATTTTATTTTTAAATTCATGATTCTTAAGCCAGTTCCATGATTTTATGGGGCTTGACTGATGGTTTTTTAAGATTTGAGGTTGGGGATTCTGGGTTACAGTGATATAATCTGAAGGAGAAAAATCAACTTACCCAAATGGTTTGAATATTGACAGGTTATCTTCCCGGTAGATTTTGTCATCATCCACAATCCAGGTGCAATGCAGAGGAGTTTGACACACAGCCACCCACTCGTCATCCTCTCTTGTGACCTTAATGTAGTACCATTCTGCTCCTGTCAACCCAACTCCATAGGTGAAGATTTTTGTGATACCAACTGTGTTTACAACTGAGGTTTCCCCTGGTGAAACTCGCAGCTCATCCTTAGTGAAGAATGACTTGAGGAGGTCATAGGTAGGCACGACCAGAGACTCACTCAATGATCGTAATATCGGATTGGTACTAACAACAACGGTGACACATCCCTTACTGTTGTTGGCAACTTGAATGATGTAGCTTGACATTTTAGATGCTAAACTAGAGCAGAAAAGAAAATCATTAGTGTGTCAGTCCCGGTGCCCCAAACCCTTGATTTTGATGAAGTCAAGAAGTTTTCTGGATTTAAAATAACACTGTTTCTTATGATTAACCATGGGAACAAGCTACCAAGTGAAGTGGTAGATTCTCTATCTCCTGATGTCTTCAAATCCACACTGTCCACCTTTCTGGAAGCTGCTTCAGCCAAACAAGTTATTGGGCTCAACAGAGGGGTAACTGGGTGGGATGTAATGGCCTGTGCAATACAGGTGTCAGACTAGATGATCTAATGGTCTCTCTTGGCCTTAAAACCTATGAATCTATGGCTGATCTCGCATGGAGGAAATGCTCGTGAGCAGTTCCCCCTCTGGAAACATATTAGGTTTAATGTCCATTCTCATTGCATAATGAGAGGTGGAGTTGACCTTGGATCTCAATAGCATCCTAGCTTCTCTGGGAAATGGCCTGGCTTTCTGCCAGCTCTGAGTCGTAAGCCAGGCTGGCTTGTGAACAAATACAACTAGAACCCAGTGCTACAAATTCAGCCTGGAGGCTCTTTCTGGAAGATACCTTGAGAATCGCTGGGTGACGTTCTCTGGCCTGTGCTATGCAGGAGATCACAGATGATCTAATGGTCCCTCCTGGCCTTACAGTCAATGAGAAGTGACTGTTAGGTGCCACGAGATGGGCAGAGCTCTGACGACAGGCGGCCAGAATTGCATCTGAGCAATGGGTGAGAGCCAGATCCTGGCGCTCTGACACTCGCATAATCCCCTTGAGTCCAGTGGCATGTGAGGGACGTCTGAGGGGTGATGCCTGGGGGAAGGAGGGCAGGGCTGGCTGCACGTCAGTGGAGGACGAGATTTAGTGCTGATCCCACCAACACTTACTCACCTGAGCAGCCCCATTTAAATCCCACTGACCCGAGTACAGGGTTGGAGGGTCTGAACCAACAGACCCAAACCTGATTCTGACTTGACTTCTGGCTTCACAGCTCTACACCCAGACCTGCCCCAGGCCCTGCCTCACACGTGACACTCCTGCATTCGGCAGCGTGGTCACACCCGCCTGCACTTCTGATACCAAGTCCGGCTGAGGCCGAGCGAGAGGGCTCTGTCCCGGAGACACACTGCCGGTTAGGGGGAAGTGCAGCAGCCTGCACGGCTATGAGTTCGAGGCTGGGCTCTTCCCATATCCTCTATTAATACTTCTGGGCCATTCACAGCCCTTTGTGCTAACCCAACCCACTGCCCCCTGCCCACGGTACAGGATACTGAGTGGGGGCACAGGTCACTGTACAGCTAGGAACAGAACCCAGGTCTCTAACAGGACAGACCAACGCTCGTTTCCTGCACCACTCTGCCTTTCAGAATGAGCGTGGCAAGTTGTGTGTGGGGCTAGGTTGCCTGTAACCACCATACCACTCTGCTGCCCTAGCCGGGAACAGAACCCAGGAGTCCTGACAGACAACACGGCAGAGCTGTCTCAAACGGTTGTGTATCCCACTGGCAGAGAGTGCATCTCCCCCCGCCATGGGGTGATCCACATTCTGCCCGTCATTCCTGTAGCGCGAGTGGGAGAGGGGTCTGTGCTGTGGACCTGAAGATCCTGGGGTTAAGTTCTGCCGATGACCCAGGCAGGGGAAAAATATCATGTGCTCGTGTAACCATGTCCCACCGGCCCCGCGGGGCTGAAACGAGGGTGCGCATTACACTCCCAAGGGACAGGCTTTGCTGTCTTAGGAGAACCCCGTTCCCAGAGTCCCGCCCTGTCTTTAGGGTGCTTCCCGCAGGCAGGGTCTCTGCCACCCTGCAGCTGCAGGAAGGGCACTCAGCACAGACCCACTCTGCCCACAGACCTTCCCGGGCAGCTCCATCGAGTGCCCCGCCCTGGGTTTTTAAAGGGGCAGCTCTGGTAGCTCAACATACATGGAGTAACCAAAATAAAGGGGAAAACAAAACAAACAGTGACTCAAATAACACCCGGCACTACTGCTACATTCACCGTTTCACCCCCTCACACCGTGTCTGGAGCACCGTTCATCCCAGTGTCCTCCCAGATGGCGGTTCTACCTCTAGATCATCACCTCAAGGTGCTTCCGTGGGATCTTTGTGCATGGAGCAGTTGCAGAATTAGCTCCAGGACTAACGGGCTGTTCTCCGCAGATCTGAAATGAAGACGTGCAGCAAACCTGTCGAGTAAGAAGGGTCATTCGTACATCGTCACCTTGCTGAGGACTCTACTGGTTTTACCTTCCTGCAGCTTTCAGAAGTTCCGCTTCCATGTTTCGGATGAAGCAGCTCCTGCAGCTCGGCTTTGTTTCCTAGGAAGGCAGTTGCTGAAGTGTAGCGAGAAGATGCTGCGTGAGCTGAACACTGGCTGGAAAGGGCTGGGGGGCAAAGAGTAAAACTCAAAGGTTAATGCTGCATCCAAGTTCGGAGAAATCACACAACTGGGGAAATTGAAAGTAAAACTCCACTGCCAGGAACATCCGTCTCCTTCCTGCGAGGAACAGGAGCACTGACCCTCCCAACACCCGTCCAGGAAACTGCTCATTGGCTCCAACACCTTCTGGAGATGATGAACCCGACTTGGCAGGGGAGATACCATCAGGGGAAGGAAAAACTTCCACACGCTCATGCTACCCTGACAGCCCTTTACACGGGGACCAACCCTCGTGGCCCTGAGTTGGGATGAGAGAGTAACGCTCCCACCGTCCACCTTATCTACAGCTACCCCATGGTCTTGTGTATTGGCTCCAGCTCCCTCTAGGCTTAGCACTACCCATTGAAACGTAGCCTAGAAACAATTCCAGAGCCCTGCTCCAGACAGTCACAGACACACAGAGATGGGAAGGGTGAAGAAACGTTTCAAACCAGTATCTAACTACTTACAGGGACCTACCCGCTGTAATATCCCAAACTGCAGAGGAGCTGTCCCCACCGAGCGGAGGGGAAGCATTATCATCTTCACTGGACAGATGGGAAGCTGAGCCAAGGTAGGGAAAGTGATTTGCCTAAGGTCACATAGGAAAGTCGGTGGCACAGCCAGGAACTCAGTCCAGGTCTGAATCTCCATCCCATGATACCTACCTCCCCCTTTGCCACCTTATTGCCTTTCCTGTGGTAGCACCTAGGAGCCACAGCCTTGGACCAGGACCCCGCTGTGCTCGGTGCTGTACAAACGCAGATGACACCTGCCCCAAGCAGCTTACAATCTCTTCTGGGAGCAAACCAGCCTGGCTCCAGCCTTTCCGAAGGGCTGAACGCCCATTAAATCCGACTTCAGCACAGGGATTAGACACCCAAGTGCCCACAGACTGCAGGGCATTCGGGAACTCTCTCCTGGGCAGCTCCCTGGCCTCTATCCGAGATCAAGAGACACAGTCTATGCTGCAGAGGCAATCAAAGCCTGAAGTGCCACATGGGTCAGACCGTTCCAGAGAGGGAGGGAGGAGGTGAGGCCAAGCCATGCTGCCCCCCCCAACACCAACCAGCAGCGCTGGCCAGCCCTGCGGGGGGAGCACACGCTGTCCCTCTCCTAGGGGCAGCAGCTGCACTCTGGCCAGCCCCTGGCAGCGCTGTTCCTCCCATAGGCACAATGCCCCCTGCACTTCCCGGAGGGAGGCATGGCCATGGCCCCATACCAGGGGCAGTTCCTACCAGCCAGACTCTGGCACTGAACGTGAGATTCACCCAAAACAATGGGATGGACCTGAGCCCACTGACGACAATGGAGCCGGCCAGGGCCTGAAGAACTGACTTGTCTCCTCTTCCTGCGGCCTGGTCCACATGCCACTTCTGACCCAATGTAACCGTTTTGGTTCAGGGTGTGATTTTTTAGCAAAATAGTTAAATTAGCACAACCCCCACAGTGGGGGCAGTTATATTGGTATAGTGGTGTCCATAGATGCCGACTCCCTGGATGCTCCAGGGCTGGAGCACTCACGGGGAAAAATTGGTGGGTGCTCAGCACCCACCGGCAGCTCCCCCCCTCCCAGCTCACATCCACGTCACCTCTGCCTCCTCTCCTGAGCGCGCCGCATGCCTGCTTTCCCCCCCTAGCTCCCAGCGCTTCGCTGCGAAACAGCTGTTTTGAGTGGCTGGGAGGGAGGAGGGAGAACACAGCGCGCTCAGGGAAGAGGTGGGGCCGGGATTTGGGGAAGAGGTCCAATAGGAGCAGGGAGGGGGCGGAGTTGGGGCCGGGATTTGGGGCCGGGATTGGAATGGGGGCAGGGCAGGGGTGGGGAAAGGGTGGTGTCGGGGTGGGGGGGGCAAGAGCACCCACCGGTGCTGGAGAAAGTTGGCGCCTATAGTGGTGTCTCATACGCAGATAGTGTATTTTCCTTCCATTATAGGAATAAGCTATGCTGGTATAGGCACCACCAACTTTATACTGGTATAAGTGCATCCACACTGCGTGGACGCTCTACTGCTTTAAGCTATAGCAGTACAGTGAAAGCAGTAAATCTTGTGTGTGCAGAGAAGGCTTCAAAATATACACATATTCTCGCCCTAATCTTACAAACTGTGCATATGTGTGTGTGAGAGAAATGATCAAAGGTTTGGAGCCAACAGTCTTTCTATAAGTCTATAATATAGAACTAAACTATTGTTGTATGTAAAGTAAATAAGGTTTTTAAAATGTTTAAGAAGCTTCATTTAAAATTAAATTAAAATACAGAGCCCCATGGATCAGTGGCCAGGACCCGGGCAGTGTGAGTTCCACTGAAAATCAGCTCGCGTGCCGCCTTCGGCACACGTGCCATAGGTTGCCTACCCCTGGTTTAGATGCTTCTCTGAAATAAAGAAGAGAAAAATATATTCATAGAGCGTTTATTATATTGTCACAAAGAAGCGGTGAATACATTCTGCTGACTTCTTATTTTGCTGTTATTTGCCTCGGTGGAACTGGCTAAATAGTAAGACAAATTATTTGCAAGTGATTTATTCAAGAAAAGTGAAAAGATTTGTCAGATAAATTATGTGTTGCAAATCATTAGTTCACATATTTAGTCACCAGGACACACACAACTGTTGTGTTGGCTCCTAAAGCAAATACTGGCGAAGCCCCATGGATTTATTAGGCTTATTCATTGGGGTCGTCTTCTGCTGCTTGCTTATAATAATATCGAGGAGAAAAGCATGTTACTGAAATTTGTAAACTTCTGTAGGTTTATTTTCTTGCCACATTCCATGGCTCTCCACGATCCAGATGCAATGCAAAGGGGTGTTACACTGAGCCATCTGGTCATCCCTTTTCACCTTTATAGAATGGGTTGACATATCTACCATGCCTGCTACATTACCGATGGATTTGTAGGAGGATAAATTCTTGGGGTTCACTTTATTAACGGTTTTTGTTTTTCCTGGATCAACTGCAACGCCGGAGTTGAAGTAGCTGTCTCTCACATAGCTCAGAATTCCTCCAGGACTCAGCACTTGGGCTAGCAGACCTTCCTGAACCACAACATTGATGACTTCTTCGGTTTTGTTGGTAACTTTAATGATGTAGCTGGATTTATCAGATACAAAACTGGATCAGAAAGGAAATGATTAGTGTGTCAGTCCTGCCAGCGGGAAGAGCACTTTGAAAGCTTCAGATTCATTAACAACGTTTTCATGTACACGCTACCCCCTGTTCCTCCTGCACCTTACAACTCTCCAGAGAAAGCACCAAATAAAGACAAAAAAGCAATGGACCAAAACTGGGACCTTGTATATGAACACATCATCTTCTCGTGGCCTCACGGTGAGCAACTCGGATCAGAAGTGGATCTAGAACTGAACCACCCTGATGTTGGAGTGTGGCCTTGCAAAAACAAGCTAACTATATTATGTGGCACCAGAACCCAACCCTTCCATCCCATCCCATCCCCTGGTTTGCCCATAATAAGGAGAGGACGAAACACCCCCCAGGTCCGGTAGTTTAGATAAAATTGAAGCAAGGCCCTAACAGTCTCCTGGGATGGGGGTTGATTACGCCAAACGAAAGCTTAATGGACCAAGATTTGCAAAACCAAACCAGCCTCTTTAGTCCAGCTACACAGGTTAGGGGTCTGGCCAAGATTTACATGCGATTGTGAAGAACTGAGCGAAGACCATTCCTTGCCTCCTTTCTGTACCGTTCCATCATAGGAGAACAAAGACGACACTCAGTGAATTAGGAGATTTTCCAGGGCACCAATGTTAGTTAGGCACCTAATTGCCAGTGAAGGTCTATGGGAATGGGGTACCTAATGGCCTTTGAAAAAAATCTCCTTTGAAGTCCTTCACATCTAGAGCAAGTAAAACGAAATGGACCAAGATTTTCAAAACTAGAAGCCACAGTGAGGCACCTAATAAATGGCCTAAGTTTCAAAAGGTCTTGCCCACTGCACAACTTCATGTGACCTCAGTGTGGCGTCACAGGATGGATTTTTTAAAAAAAGCAAAGGAAATGACATACGGAAAGTGTGTAGGGTCTTAGAGGGACATTATTCAGGTTGCCAAGTCACGCCCACAGAAGTTAGAAAATGGCAGAGTGAGGTTGCTTGTGAAACCTTAATTCAGCCCCTTGTGCGTATGCATCATGGCAGCCTTTAATGATGTGAGTCCCATTTATCCACAGGACTAGAGCTTCATTCACTGCACAGAACAGACAGTGAATGAGGCAGAAGTTGTAAAGAAAGGAAGTGGGTTAAGGCATTTGACTAGAAGCCAGGGAGCTGGGTTCTGTCCCTAGCTCTGTCTCAGACTTCCTCTGTGATGGTGGGGAAGGCTCAGTCATAATGCACATGCAAAAATGGGGCCAAATTCAGGTTGAACAAAATTAATTCTGGCATTTCCTGACTTTTGAGTCCCTGACTTGTAACCTTAATGTAGGATTTTGTATATAATTAGTGATTAAAATGAATGGATTTTTAAAAAATACCATAGTCAGGTTACCAGTATCGCCAGCTCTCACAATTTGGTTGCAAATCTCATGATATTTGATATGTGTCTGAAAGACCCAGCTCTTGGAGTCATGTTATTACATGAGAATCTCAGCTTTCATTTTATTTTATTTCTAAAGTAAGTTTCTAGCTCTCATGGTTGCAGAGAAACACTTGAAAACATGAACCGAGTGAGACCTAAGAGCTGAGAGACCAAATGGCAAACAAAAAGAACAGAACATTTTATTTTTAAATTCATGATTGTTAAGCCAGGTGCATGATTTCATGGGGCCTGACTGATAGGAGCATTGTCAACAGATCAAGAGAAGTGATTTTCCCCCTCTATTCAGTACTGGTGAGGCCACACCTGGAGTATTGTGTCCAGTTTTGGTCCCCCCACTACAGAAGGGTTGTGGACAAATTGGAGAGAGTCCAGGGGAAGGCAACAAAAATGATCAGGGGGCTGGAGAACATTACGAGGAGAGGCTGAGGGAACTGGGATTGTTTAGTCTGCAGAAGAGAAGAGTGAGGGGGGATTTGATAGCTGCTTTCAATGACCTGAAGGGGGGTTCCAAAGAGGATGGAGCTCGGCTGTTCTCAGTGGTAGCAGATGACAGAACAAGGAGCAATGGTCTCAAGTTGCAGCGGGGGAGGTCTAGGTTGGATATTAGGAAAAACTTTTTCACTAGGAGGGTGGCGAAGCACTGGAATGGGTTCCCTAGGGAGGTGGTGGAATCTCCATCCTTAGAGGTTTTTAAGATCAGGTTTGACAAAGCCCTGGCTGGGATGATTTAGTTGGGGATTGGTCCTGCTTTGAGCAGAGGGTGGGACTAGATGACCTCCTGAGGTCTCTTCCAACCCTGAGATTCTATGATTGTATGTTTTTTTTTTGAAGATTTCAGGTTGGGGATTCTGGGTTACAGTGATATAATCTGAAGGAGAAAAATCCAATTTACCAAAATGGTTTGCATGTCGACGGTTTATCTTCCCGGTAGATTTTGTCATCATCCACAATCCAGGTGCAATGCAGAGGAGTTTGACACACAGCCACCCACTCGTCATCCTCTCTGGTCACCGTAATGTAGTAGCATTCAGCTCCTGTCAACCCAACTCCATAGGTGAACATTTTCCAAATAGCAACTTCGTTTACAACTGAGGTTTCCCCTGGTGAAACTCTCCGCTCGCCTTTAGCGAAGAATGACTTGAGGAGCTCGTAGGTAGGCACGACCAGAGATGCACCCAACGATCGTAATACTGGATTGGTACTAACAACAACGGTGACACATCCCTTACTGTTGTTGGCAACTTGAATGACGTAGCTTGACATTTTAAGATGCTAAACTGGAGCACAAAAGAAAATCATTAGTGTGTCAGTCCTGGTGCCCCAAACCCTTGATTTTGATGAAGTCAAGAAGTTTCCTGGATTTAAAATAAAACTGTTTCTTATGATTAACAATGGAAACAAGCTACCAAGGGAAGCAGTGGATTCTCGATCTCTTGATGTCTTCAAATCCACACTGGCCACCTTTCTGGAAGCTACTTCAGCCAAACAAGTTATTGGGCTTCGCAGAGGGGTAACTGGGTGGGATGTAATGGCCTGTGCAATACAGGTGTCAGACTAGATGATCTAATGGTCTCTCTTGGCCTTAAAACCTATGAATCTATGGCTGATCTCGCATGGAGGAAATGCTCGTGAGCACTTCCCCCTCTGGAACCATATTAGGTTTAATGTCCATTCTCATTGCATAATGAGGGGTGGAGTTGACCTTGGATCTCAATAGCATCCTAGCTTCTCCGGGAAACGGCCTGGCTTTCTGCCAGCTCTGAGTCATAAGCCAGGCTGGCTTGTGAACAAATACAACTAGAACCCAGTGCTACAAATCCAACTTGGAGGCTCTTTCTGGAAGATACCTTGAGAATCGCTGGGTGACGTTCTCTGGCCTGTGCTACACAGGAGATCACAGATGATCTAATGGTCCCTCCTGGCCTTACAGTCAATGAGAAGTGACTGTTAGGTGCTGCGAGATGGACAGACGACCAGAATTGTATCTGAGCAATGGGTGAGGGCCAGATCCTGGCGCTCTGACAGTCGCATAATCCCCTTGAGTCCAGTGGCATGTGAGGGACGTCTGAGGGGTGATGCCTGGGGGAAGGAGAGCAGGGCTGGCTGCACGTCAGTGGAGGACGAGATTTAGTGCTGATCCCACCAACACTTACTCATCTGAGCAGCCCCATTTAAATCCCACTGACCTGAGTACAGGGTTCGAGGGTCTGAACCGACAGATCCAAACCTGATTCTGACTTGACTTCTGGCTTCACAGCTCTACACCCAGACCTGCCCCGGGTCCTGCCTCGCACGTGACACTCCTGCATTCGGCAGCATGGTCACACCCGCCTGCACTTCTGATACCAAGTCCGGCTGAGGCCGAGCGAGAGGGCTCTGTCCCGGAGACACACTGTGGGTTTGAGGGAGGCCTAGCAGCCTGCAAGTTCGAGGCTGGGCTCTTCCAATATCTTCTATTAATACTTCTGGGCCATTCACAGCTCTTCATGCTAACCCAGCCCATCACCCCCTGCCCACGGTACAGGATACTGAGTGGGGACAGTGCACAGCTAGCAACAGAACCCAGGTCTCTAACAGGACAGACCAAAGCTCGTCTCCTGGACCACTCTGCCTTTCAGAATGAGCCTGACAAGTTGTGTGTGGGGCTAGGTTGCCTGTAACGACCATACCACTCTGCTGCCCTAGCCCGGAACAGAACCCAGGAGTCCCGACAGATGAGACATAAAAATAAATAAAACATAAAAAATACTAATGGAGATATCCTCTCTCCTAGAACTGGAAGGGACCTTGAAGGGTCATTGAGTTGAGTCGAGGCCAGCCCCCTGCCTTCACTAGCAGGACCAAATGCTGATTTTGCCTCAGATTCCTAAGTGCCCCCCTTGAGGATTGAACTTACAACCGTGGGTTTAGTAGGCCAATCCTCAAGCCACTGAGCTATCCCCCTGCTGACCAGCTTTCCTGTGGTGGCACCTAGGAGCCACAGCCTCGGACCAGGACCCCGCTGTGCTCGGTGCTGTACAAACGCAGATGACACCTGCCCCAAGCACTTACAATCTCTCCCGGGCAAGGGCGGCGAGTTGTATGGGCCCATGGTGCCCGGGCTCCAGCAATATTGAGGGCCGGTCGCCCAGCTCCACCAATGTTTGGGGCCAGGCCTCTCCCCCACCTGCCTTCCACCTCCACCCACCTCCCCCGAGCGTCCCCCTGCCCCACTTGCTGCCCCCGCGCACCTCCCCCGGGTCCCGGAGTGTCCCTGCATCTCCCCTGCAGCTCCACCCTGACTCCACTCTACTGGATCCGGGTGTCAACTGCCGCCGCAGGGTCCTAGTGCCCCCCCAACCACGAGTGGCGGGGCAGGCTGCCCTTCCCCCTCAGACCCTTCCCCTTTCCAGCGGGACCCTCCACCAGCACAGCCTCCCCCCGCCCCCGTCCGCAGGCTGGGCAAGGGGCAGCCCCATCCCCCACCCCCAGTGAGGCTACAGTGAGGGGCAGTAGCAGGGGAGGAGGTGCACATGATGGCAGGCCCCCCCCACAGCACCCACCGCAGGGAAGGTGAGGGGGCTACCTGGACCTGAGAGGGGCCCTAGAAGCATGTGCTGTGACAGTGGGGCGAGGTGAGTGTGCTGCTGGGGGGGGGGGGAGAAGGGGGCCTCTCCCCCAGAGCTCAATGCTGCCAGCGGAGAGAGGGTTGGGGGGGGGGGAGTCCTCCTCTCTGGCCCCAGCCCAGCCTGCCTGCACCGCAAATTCATCCTCAGACCGGCCCCACCCCAACCCTCTGCCCTCACCCTAAGCCTCTCCAACATCCCCAAACCCTCATCCCCAGCTCCAGCCAGAGCCCTCACCGCCCCGCACCCTAACCCTCTGCCCCAGCCGAGCCCCCTCCTGCATCATGAACCCCTCAGCCCCAGCACCCTCACCCCACACCTCTCCAACATCCCAAACCCCTCATCCCCCCGCACCCTAACCCCACACCTCCAACATCCCAAACCCCTCACCGCCCCGCACCCTAACCCTCTGCCCCAGCCGAGCCCCCTCCTGCATCATGAACCCCTCAGCCCCACCCCCACAGCCCTCACCCCACACCTCTGCCCTCACCCTAAGCCTCTCCAACATCCCAAACCCCTGATCCCCAGCCACACCCCACAGCCCTCCCCCCTCTCATCCCCAGATTCCCTCCCAGAGCCTGCACCCCTCCTGCATCCCAGTCCCCTTCCCCAGCCCAGGGCCTGCACCCCAGACCTCCCCCTCCCGAGCCTTAGGCAGGGCGGAGTTCTGGGGGGGGGGCAGGTTATATTTCTACAAACCTGTCACCCCTGCTATCGGGAGCAAACCAGCCTGGCTCCAGCCTTCCCACAGGGCTGAACGCCCCTTAAATCCGACTTCAGCACAGGGATTAGACGCCCAAGTGCCCACAGGCAGCAGGCAGGAATACGCGACATATGCTGCAGCGGCGTGGGGTCTTAGTGTCCATCTCCCTGGCTTTCCAGTCCCTGTTCCGACCCTTCCTGCAGCCTCCCACCGCTGGCTGCTGCCGCCCGGTGAGTCTTCCTTGGGAGGGGATCTAGCCAGACCTATTAGCACAACCCTGAAACTGTTAAAGAGCCATTCGAGGAGTAATGAAGCTGCTTAACGGGCATTTGCCAAAGCCCGGGATCTACTGTCAGTTTCTGACCTTACTGACAAACCCAGTTGTGCAGGACTGTCAGTTACTCAGACCATGTCAGTCTACAGGACCTTCCTTTAAAATGTGCTTTAAAAATATTTCATTAGCGAGTTGGTGAGGATTAGAAAATCACAGCTCTAAAAAATCCTTGCATAGATTTTTAGATGCACAATTATCTTTAGCCTTAAATGCTTGGATCCTCTCTAGGGTGACCAGATGCCCTGACTGGGAATGGCTGAGCCATTACAAACACTGAGATCTCCCCTTGGAAGTATCCTCACACTTCTTATCAGACTGGCTGTACTGGGCTACCTTGATTATCACTTCAAAAGGTTCCCCCCCCCCTTACTTAATTGGCCTCTTAGAGTTGGCTGGGCAACTCCCACCTTTTCCTGCTCTCTCTATGTGTGTGTATATATCTCCTCACTATATGTTCCAGTCTATGCATCCGAAGAAGTGGGCTGTAGCCTACAAAAGCTTATGCTCAAATAAATTTGCTAGTCTCTAAGGTGCCACAAGTTCTCCTGTTCTTTTTGCAGATACAGACTAACATGGCTGCTACTCTGAAACCTGATTTTATAGGTCTTTTTCTTTTATATAGGCTCCTATTAGTCCCCATTCCCTGTCCCGATTTTTCACATTTGCTGTCTGGTCACCCTAGGCTCTTCAGACATAGTTTTTTAAATAAATCCTTCAAAAGACGCCCCCCCCCCTTATCTAAAATACACATTTTAATTATTATAGTAAAAAAAACCTTGCTTCCAAAGTCTTCCTGTCCGTCTCTTTCTCCCTTCACCACCCCCATTGAAGAGAGCCCTTAAAGGGACAACACCCCGTCCTTCCAGATAGCTGGACAAAGTTTCTCTTTCTTTACTTCTGCCTATCTGATGAACTAGTTTTAAGAGACCCCTCCAGCAAAATCAGTACCTTAGTAAGATATAAAATCCTTTGTTATGCCTAAAAATCTTTGGAAACATTTTTTAAAGTTGGTGAAATTTCATAAACATGTCTATTGTTATGGAGATCACACACAGTAACTTAGTGTTCCCTTTTTCTAAAAGCCATGAACATTGTTATAAATGCAGTAAACCTCTGTGACTGATTATATTAAATTAATGTCTTTGTTTCAGTGAGTTAAACACGTAGTAATCTGGACTGATTACTTTATGAAGGCTTAAGAGTACATTTAAAATATAAAATCAGCTTAGAAATACTGCTTAAGAAAATGTAAAACAGAAGAGCTGCATCATGTATTCCATAATATTGAATGTTGTATTCCGCAAGACAGGTGACTCACCCTTACTACAAAGTTTTTGCAAATAAATCTGACAAACTTCAGGCCATATCAAAAAACCTGTGACTGACATTTTTTTATTCCCAAGTTTAGTGCTTTTAATTAGGTACCTCCTGCACGTCCATTCTGCCTGAGGGAGAGGGTACGGGGGTCTCTGCGGGGAACTGTGACTCTCCACCACCGGGAGGCGGGCTGGGTGTCTCGTTATCCTTTGCTGCCTTGTCCCTCCCCCCTCTTCCCCCCACGGGCTGCTGTCGGGCATAGGGCACCAGTTTATAATATTGTGTAGGGCCCCATAAATCCTAAGGACGGCTCTGACTGCAGGGCATTCGGGAACTCTCCTGGGCAGCTCCCTGGCCTGTATCCGAGATCAAGAGACACAGTCTATGCTGCAGAGGCAATCAAAGTCTGAAGTGCCACATGGGTCAGACTGTTCCAGAGAGGGAGGAGGTGAGGCCAAGCCATGCTGCCCCCCCAACACCAACCAGCAGGGCTGGCCAGCCCTGCGGGGGGGAGCACACGCTGTCCCTCTCCTAGGGGCAGCAGCTGCACTCGGGGCCAGCTCCTGGCAGCGTGAGGGAGGGAGGCATGGCCATGGCCCCATACCAGGGGCAGTTCCTACTAGGCAGCCTCTGGCGCTGACCTTGAGATTCACCCAAAACAATGGGATGGGCCTGAGCCCACTGACGATAATGGAGCCGGCCAGGGCCTGAAGAACTGACTTGTCTCCTCTTCCTGGGGCCTGGTCCACATGCCACTTTTGACCCAATGTAATGGTTTTGGTTCAGGGTGTGATTGTTTAGCAAAATAGTTAAAATCAGCACAACCCCCACAGTGGGGGCAGTTATATTGGTATAGTGGTGCCTCATACCCAGATAGTGAATTTCCCTTCCATTATAGGAATAAGCTATGCTGGTATAGGCACCACCAACTTTATACTGGTATAATTGCATCCACACTGCGTGGGCGCTGTACTGCTTTAAGCTATACCAGTACAGTGAAAGCAGTAAATCTTGTGTGTGCAGACAAGGCTTCAGAATATAGAGTTGTGTGTGAAAGAGAAACAATCGTAGGTTTGGAGCCAACAGTTGCCGACCCCTGATCTAAACATTTCAGAAGTGCGGCGCTGAGTCTTCATTCATTCACTCTAATTTAAGGTTTCGCGTGCCAGTAATACATTTTACATCT
Organism: Mauremys reevesii; assembly: GCF_016161935.1. NCBI lineage: Eukaryota > Metazoa > Chordata > Testudines > Geoemydidae > Mauremys > Mauremys reevesii. The sequence goes on along the minus strand of NC_052648.1, from coordinate 11,963,317 downwards.
TAGAAGGTCTCTTTCTATAACTCTATAATATAGAACTAAACTATTGTTGTATGTAAAGTAAATAAGGTTTTTAAAATGCTTAAGAAGCTTCATTTAAAATTAAATTAAAATGCAGAGCCCCCCGGATCGGTAGCCAGGACCCAGGCAGTGCGAGTGCCCCTGAAAATCAGCTCGCGTGCTGCCTTCGGCACACGTGCCATAGGTTGCCTACCCCTGGTTTAGATTCTTCTCTGAAATAAAGAAGGGGAGAAAAATATATTCATAGAGAGTTTATTCGATTGTCACAAAGAAGTGGTGAATACGTTTGCCTCAGTGGAACTGGCTAAATAGTAAGAAATTATTTGCAAGTGATTTATTCAAAACTGAAAAAAATTGTCAGATAAATTATTTGTTGCAAATGATTAGTTCACATATTTAATCACCAGGACACACACAACTGTTGTGTTGGCTCCTAAAGCAAATACTGGCAAAGCCCCATGGATTTATAAGGCGTATTCATTAGGGTCATTTTCGTCTCGATATTTTTATAAGCAAGCAGCAGGAGAAAAGCATGTTATTGAAATTTGTAAACTTCTGTAGGTTGATTTTCTTGCCACATTCCATGGCTCTTCACGATCCAGGTGCAATGCAAAGGGGTGTTACACTGAGCGATCTGTTTATCCCTTTTCCTGATCACCTTTATAGAATAGGTTGACATATCTACCATGCCTGCGACATTAGCGATGGATTTGTCGGAGGATAAATTCTTGGGGTTCACTTTATGAATAGTTTTTGTTTTTCCTGGACGAACTGTAACCCCTGACTTGAAGTAACTGTCTCTCACATGGCTTGAAATTGCTAGTAGACCATTGCTCAGCACTCGGAATAGCAGATCTTCATGAACCACAACCCTGATGACTTCCTTGGTTTTGTTGGTAACTTTAATGATGTAGCTGGATTTATCAGGTACAAAACCGGATCAGAAAGGAAACGATTACTGTCAGTCCTGCCAGCAGGAAAAGTGCTTTGAAAGCGTCAGATTCATTAGGAAAGTTTTCATGCACACGCTAACCCCCTCCCTGCCTTACATCTCTCCAGAAAAAGGGCCCAACAGAATAGCAATGGACAAAACTGGGACCTTGTATATGAACCAACCTTCTTCCCCTGGTCTCACGCTGAGCGACTCAGGTCGAAAGGAAATCTAGAACTGAACCACCCCGATGTTTGTTTTTGCAAGGCCACACTCAATCTAACGACATTGTGTGGTACCCAGAACCCAGCCCTTCCATCCCAGCCCCTGGTTTGCCCATTATAAGGATGGGACAAAAGCAGAGACTTTTAGTGAACACCCCCAGATCTGGTAGTTTAGATGAAATTGACACAAGGACCTAACAGTCTCCTGGGTTGAGGGTTGATTATGTCAAAAGAAAAGTTTAATGCAGAGGTTTTCAAAGTGGGCACGTGAGCTCTTGTGAGGGGGTAGGGGAAAGATCCCGTAACGGTGGGCAACACATTTTATTAAGTAAGACTTGGCAAGCGAATCATAGGTCTGTTATGACCCGGTTTCTGATGGGGCTACATGGTAGACGACAGTGTTTGGAAAGGGGGTACGCAGCCTAAAAAGCTTGAAAACCACTGGGTTAATGGATCAAGATTTGCAAAACCAAACCAGCCTCTTCAGTCCAGCTACACAGGTTAGGGGTCTGGCCAAGATTTACATGCGACTGTGAAGAACTGAGTGAAGACTGTTCCTTGCCTCCTTTCTGTACCGTTCCATCATAGGAGAACAAAGACGTCACTCAGTGAATTAGGAGACTTTCAAGGGCACCAATGGTAGTTAGGCACCTAACTGCCAGTGAAAGTCTATGGGAACTGGGTACCTAACGGCCTTTGAAAAAAATCTCCTTTGAAGTCCTTTACATCTAGAGCACGTAAAACAAAATGGACCAAGATTCCCAAAACCAGAAGCCACAGTGAGGCACCTAATAAATGGCCTAAGTTTCAAAAGGGCTTGCCCACCGCACAGCTTCATGTGACCTCAGTGTGGCTTCATGGGACAGAATTTTTAAAAAAGCAAAGGAAATGACATACGGAAAGTGTTCCATTAGAGGGACTTCATTCGGGTTGCCAAGTCACGCCCACAGAAGTTAGAAAATGGCAGAGTGAGGTTGCTTGTGCAACCTTAATTCAGCCCCTTGTGCGTATGCATCATGGCAGCCTTTAATGATGTGATTCCCATTTATCCACAGGACTAGAGCTTCATTCAGTGCACAGGACAGACAGTGAATGAGGCGGAAAGTGTTAAGGCTAAACTAAACTGACTAAACGCCAGGGAGCTGGGTTCTGTCCCTAGCTCGGTCTCAGACTCTCTCTGTGATGGTGGGGAAGGCTGTGTCATAATACACATGCAAACAGGGGGCCTAATTCAGATTGAAGAGGCAATAATTATTCTGGCATTTTCTGACTTGTAACCTCAATGTAGGATTTTCTGTATAATTAGTGATTATGAATGGATTTTTAAAAATTAGGTACAGTCAGGTTACCAGCATCACCAACTCTCACAATTTGATTGCAAATCTCATGATATTTGGTATTTGTCTGAAAGCCCCAGTTCTTGGAGTCATGTGATTACATGAGAATCTCAGCTTTCATTGTGTTTTGAAAGCAAGTTTCTAGCTCTTATGGTTGCAGAGAAACACTTGAAAATATGAACCGAGTGAGCCCTAAGGGCTGAAACCAAATGGCAAAGAAAAAGAGCAGAACATTTCATTTTCATCATGATTGTTAAGCCAGTTGCATGATTTCATGGGGTCTGACCGGTGGTTTTTGAAGATTTCAGGTTGGGGATTCTGGGTTACAGTGATATAATCTGAAGGAGAAAATCAATTTACCTAAACGGTTTGCATATTGACAGGTTATCTTCCCGGTAGATTTTGTCATCATCCACAATCTAGGTGCAATGCAGAGGAGTTTGAAACACAGCCACCCACTCGTCATCCTCTCTGGTCACCTTAATGTAGTACCATTCTGCTCCTGTCAACCCAACTCTATAGGTGAAGATTTTCCAGATACCAACTTCATTTACAACTGAGGTTTCCCCTGGTGAAACTCTCCGCTCGCCTTTAGTGAAGAATGACTTGAGGAGCTCGTAGGTGGGGATGGTCACAACCAGAGAATTGCCCAACAGTCGTAATACCGGATTGGTACTAACAACAACAGTGACACATCCCTTACTGTTGTTGGCAACCTGAATGACGTAGCTGACATTTTAGATGCTAAACTGGAGCACAAAAGAAAATCATTAGCGTGTCAGTCCTGGTGCCCCAAACCCTTGATTTTGATGATGTCAAGTAGTTTTCTGGATTTAAAATAAAACTGTTTCTTTTGACTAACCATGGGAACAAGCTACCAAGGGAAGCAGTGGATTCTCGATCTCTTGATGTCTTCAGATCCACACTGGCCACCTTTCTGGAAGCTGCTTCAGCCAGACAAGTGTAACCCCCAAGGAGATGACCTAGATTCCTGGGGCTCTGTCTGCCGGCAGCTCAGGGAGGGGCAGCCAAGGCACACTCAGAGTCTGCCTGGCAGCCATTAGGGAGTGAGACGCCCCCTCCCAGGTTGCTCAGGAAAGGGGAGAAGCCATTTTGGAGTCAGTCTGGAGCCAGCCAGGGCAAGGGCAGGACTGGCTGTGTGGGGAGCTGGGGAGTCCCAGGCCTGCATGCAGGGTTCCCCCTGAGAACTGGCCTCTACAGACCTGAAAGCAAGATCCCTCCGCTGGGTTTTCCCCTCTCCACTGGTGAGTCCCAGTTTGTAGAGTTTTGCTGGGAAACTTTCCCCAGCCAGGCTGAGTTCACCCTCCAGCTTCCTAGGGGAGCCCAGTCCCCACACGGTCAGCTCTGAGGGGGGTGTGTCTGGACACTGGGCTGGGAGACGACAGTTTGGATGCTAGTGTAGTTGTGTAACCTGCACCTTGAGCCCTGCACCCCTTTGTGGGGAGGGAAAACCCTGGGACCGAAGCAGCCTGACTCCTGCCTGACGAGGATCCCGGCCAGCAGAGATCAGCCCCTCTGCAGTGACCGAGGAGTCCAGAGTCAGCTCTGACCCTGAGGATCATTCATGGAGTTTGTGAGGGCACCAGCTTTTAGTCAGTCAGTCAGGGAACTTGTTTTGGGGACCCCCTACTCCCCGAACGGTGTCCTCAAGCCAGGGAGTGAGGCTTTGGGGATTTTATAACCTGCTGCGTATTACAGCCCCCCCTGTGGAGGGACTTACCACCTCCTCCCACTTGTGAGTCCTTTGGGCTCTACTGAACCCCGTCAGCCACACGGCTAAACCACGGCAGAGAAGATCTCGTGGTCATCGGTCATCAAGGGCCCCAACAAGATACGTGTACCAACGCGACACTGATCTTACATCTGCTACATCGTCACGTGACTGGGGAAAGTCACAGGTATTAGCAGCGTGGGCACCGGTGACCCTAACAATAGTGTTACCCTGTTATGTTATATTTGTCTCCTGTTTAATATAATTATTGTGTTGAATATATTGTATGTGTTTGTGTTATTTCTTGGGAGTCTCCAAGTATCTGACAAGTAAGTGGGGGTTACCCTGTGGGTAGAATTTTCCTCCCACACTGCCCTGGTGACCCTGCCAGGAAGGAGTGAGGGGGGTGGAGGCACCGCTGAATAAATTAATTGGAAAAAATAAAGAAGATGCACCCTGCTGGGTGGGTGGCAGGATCCAGAAGAACCCAGACCTGCCCATCATACCTGTCAGCAGACTGGCATTAAAGACTGTAACCAGGTTACAGCGAGTAGCCAGAACAAAAGGGGAAAACAAACAAAACCAGCCTGAACTACTGCTCCATTCCCCGTTTCACACCGTGTCTAGAGCCACGTTCACTCCAGCGTCCTCCCAGATAGAGAATTCTGCCTTTTCCCAACTTTTGGGTTTAACATTCTTCTAACATAAGAATGGCCGTACCAGGTCAGACCAAAGGTCCATCTAGCCCAGTATCCTGTCTGCCGACAGTGGCCAATGCCAGGTGCCTCAGAAGGAGTGAACCTAACAGGCAATGATCAAGTGATCTCTCTCCTGCCATCCATCTCCATCCTCTGACAAACAGAGGCTAGGGACACCATTCTTACCCATCCTGGCTAATAGCCATTTATGGACTTCACCTCCATGAATTTATCCAGTTCCCTTTTAAACGCTGTTATAGTCCTAGCCCTCACAACCTCCTCAGGCAAGGAGTTCCACAAGTTGACTGTGTGCTGCATGAAGAAGAACTTCCTTTTATTTGTTTTAAACCTGCTGCCTATTAAGTTACTTTGAGATGTAATATACACGTGGACCTTCTCATCAATTAGCACTAATTAGGGGACTGTTTCAGCACATTGCTAATGGGCTGCAGAGCCATTCACTGGTCTGAATCCAGCCCAGTAGGGACTGAACATTGTTCCCCTGTACTGGAGCTGTGGTGGCATCCATGAGATGAGTTTGGTGGGTCTCAGCTCCAGCTCCCACATTCCACACTCAGCACCAGGCTGTGCACTAAGGGGCGGGCTCAGCAGAGTCTATGATCTGCCTGGGCCTTGGCCACTGATCTGCCCCCTCAGGCATCTAGAGTGAGAATCCAGATCACACGGCCTCGTCCTACAACTGCTTGAACCCTGTATAAATATCATAGGCAGCGGATATTCTACTGCTAGATCCTCAAGGTGCTTCCGTGGGATCTTTGTGCATGGAGCAGTTGCAGAATTAGCTCCAGGACTAACGGGCTGTTCTCTGCAGATCTGAAATGAAGACGTGCAGCAAACCTGTCGAGTAAGAAGGGTCACTCGTACATCACCTTGCTGAGGACTCTACAGGTTTTACCTTCCTGCAGTTTTCAGATGTTCCGGTTCCGTGTCTGGGATGAAGCAGCTACTGCAGCTCGGCTTTGTTTCCTAGGAAGGCAGTTGCTGAAGTGTAGCGAGAAGACGCTGCGTGAGCTGAACACTGGCTGGAAAGGGCTGGGGGGCAAGAAGTGAAACTCAAAGGTTAATGCTGCATCCAAGTTCGGAGAAATCACACGACTGGGGAAATTGAAAGTAAAACTCCACTGCCAGGAACGTCCGTCTCCTTCCTGCGAGGAACAGGAGCACTGACCCCCCCGCCAGCTAGGAAACTCTGCTGATTGGCTCCAACACGTCCTGGAGATGATGAACCCAACTTGGAAGAGGGAAGGAACAAACATCCCCAACACATGCGCCCCCGACAGCTCCTTACACGGGGCCCAACCCCCGTGGCCCCAAGTTGGGATGGGGAGAGGAAAGCACCTGCCGTCCACCTTATCTACAGCTACCAGGGCACCATTTCAGAACTGGGCAGGCCGGAGGGGACAACATCTGTGATTCCAGGGGCTACTTAGGCACCTGAGATACCTTAAAAAAAAAATCAGGTTATTTTGGCAGATCATTTAGAAATGAGCTGCTAGGAGCACTGTATCTCATTCCTGTATAAAGAAAATTAACTAAATATTAGAGCTGACCTCTGTGCTGCTTTTCATGCTGTCGTCCTTCCCCATCGCCCGGGACCGACTGCTGGAGTCTCCGAGAACTGGCTGCCTTGGTTTTACTCCCATCTATCAGACGCCTCTTGTTTTGCAGCAGAGACAGATGCCCTCAGAGTCCCCCACGGACTTCCTGTCTGACCCCAGGCCAGTGCCTCAGGGACAGAGATTCAAAGGTTTTTAGGCACCCAAGATGCAGCTAGGAATCTAGTGGGATTTACAAAGCACTGAACCTTCTAGGCACTTTTTAAAATCTCACTAGGTGCCTAAATCCCTTTGAAAATCTGGCCTTTAGTCTGCGTGTGCCTCAGTGGCCCATCTGTACAATGGGGATAACAGGCCTGCTCTAGAAAGGCTGGGAGGAGAAATCGGTTAGACATTGCGAGAGGCTCAGATACTCCAGGGATGAGGCACATGCTGTTCCTTCCCTTGGTTATGGCCCCTTCTTTTTACAGCTCCCTCTTTGCAGAGGTCCCTGCCTTCTGTCTTAAAACCCGCGCTGGCACCGCCCTTGGGATTCCTGCTTTACAGGCTCATCTAAGGGTACGTCTACACTGCAAAGTTGTCGACAAAACTTTAAAAAGTTGTGTCAGCAAAAGTACCGACAGAGCGTTTACGCCTGCTGACGTTTTGCAACAAGGCTGCGTCGACACAGCCTTGTTGCTAAAAGCTGCATGGCGTAGAGGAGCCACTAGCCCTTTCTTACCTGAATCACCCTGCCTCTGCGTGTAAACACACTGCTGACTCCTGCCCCAGGGGCACAAGCTGGGAGCAGCACCTCGCCTCTGCAGAGCTCACACTCCACACTCAAGCTGTGCTCAGACACTCTGGAGGGGCAGAAGCTCCCTCTCCCCGCCCCCCAAATGACAGCTACCACCCCAGGCTTAGCACTGCCTGTCTGAACAGTGCCCCTACATGGAGCTCGAGTCACCCGACCCTGTAGAGTCTGAGGCAGGCAGGCAGCCTCTGCAGGGCACAGGACAATCAAAGCCGGGAAACACAGGACGGGCCCAAAGGGAAGATCCCTGGGGCGGGTGCCGCTCCCACGAGTCCAAGTGGTGGCTGGAGACCAAAGCTAGAGCCCTTGCAGCTATGTCTGGCCTGGGTCCAGGAAAGGAGGTGGGGAAGTGGGAGACACGCTGACCCTCCACCACTCAGGCTGGAGGCTGCATCCTGGCCCCTCCCTCCCTCGGTGAAGTTGGAGGTGTTGGGCACATCAGAGCTCAGGCTAGGAGGCATCTACTCAGCCTGTCCCTGGCCATGGGGTCTGAGGCACAGGGCCACCCAGGAATCTGCGCTGCCCACATACCCGTCCATCAGACCCCAGGTCATTTCCCCTGCCCCCCTCCACAGGGAGCAGGAAAGTCCTGTCCCAGAATGCACCCGTGAAGCCTGTTCCCTTGCACAGGGTCTCCAAGACGACTGGGGCTTGCACAGCTGGCTCATGCCTTTATGCTCCTGGGGGGCTTGGCACAGGCATACGGGGCACCCCGGGATGTGGCTCTGAACCCAGCATGGACAATGCAGCTTTCCGGGTGATCTCCTCTCCCATCACCTGCACAGACAGCTGCATGGATGGTTACGGCCTGGGCCTGAAGGGAGCTCAGCTCTCCTTGGAGTCAGTGGGTGTAAAGATGTAAATACCATTACAAAACGGTTACAAATATTTCATTTAACCAGTTCGGCGATTAAGCAGCTGGGGCCGCTCTGGCCAGTGCGGGGCGGGCTGGCCTGGGGATTCCCAGTAAGACTGATGCTTACCCGTTAACCGGTTAACACTTCACATCCCTAAGGGGGAGTGGAGAGTGCACAGTCCCCAGCACAAGTGAGGGCTTTTTTCCTTAATCAAGCCTGGCTCCCAACCTGGTGCCCTGAAATTAGACTCCTAAATCTATAGCCAGGCCCCGAGTAGAAGTTTGACCGGACTTCCCGATGCACCATCAATGGGCACTGTGCCAGCCCTGCGGCTGCCAACGCCCCATTGCAGGACTGGGCCACAGAACAAGGGAACCTCAAAAATTATTCATGTAAGAAACTGAAAGTGCTGCCAGGTCCCTTTGGGTCTGTGTGATGAACCATCACTTCAGAGTCAGGGCTGGGGATTTCGGAGGCTCGTTAGTTTAGGTAACAAAACGAGGAAGGCCCCCAACTTGCAGGGAGCACAGTTAACTTTGGGCCTAAAATATATGATGCCCCTCCAAAAAGCCGTAACAATGATGCAGCCCCACACACAACATACAATGGAAACCCCACAAACCCTCCCCCAAGCTGTGTTCAGACCCCAAAGCGGGAGAAGTGCCAGACACTCTATAGTATCTGCTAGGGACTGTGCTAGTGATTTACATGGAAGGAGCCCGGGTACTGTGGTGACAGACAGCAGGAGAAAACCCGGGACACAGAAATGAGGAGAAATTGAACATGGCAGGAGAGGGAGTAGTGAAGCAATTTGGAAGTTCAGGCCAAACTTTAGCTACTTCAGTGTGGATCTTGGAGGCTGAAATTAGGCACCTGAGGTTGAAAATGGGCTAACGCCAGTACGGCCAAAGCACAAAACTGAACAGCAACAACGTCCAACACACCCCTTTGGTTTTAGTACAAGGTAAAACCTTTATTACAACTTTTCATTCATAGGTATACAACATCTGAAAGACAGATATGGGGAAAAAAAGTAATATTGTTATAAAATGTCACATTTATTGCTACATTACTGTTATATACAGGACAGTTCTCAAAATCTACTTTAAAAAAGTTAGGATTATTTAAAAATTCCAAATAATCCAGCCAGCTGTTTTGACACTTGTATAAAATTATTTTAAAAAAATGAAAACAATTCATATCTTGAGGCACTCGGAAACACAATTTTATCCCCCAATTGTGATTCGTTTAAAAGAACAATGCATTTCCCCACCCCCAAATACTTTATTTTTTTGCTGGGTTAGGCGCATATATATATATATATATATATACTATATATATAGTTCAAAACTATAATGTGTATCTGATTTAAGAACAAGGATTTTCAGCCACTTAAGTACATCTGGATTTACAGGTAGGCAGCATAAACATCAAAAGCCAGGACCATTTTTTTTTTTTAAAGGCCAAAAGAAACCATCTAAGGGGTTAAAAATAAACAGCTTCCACAGGCTTTTCCCCTACAATTGCCCTGCCCTGCCCCCAAGTACTAAAAATATAGAAAGGGGAATCAAGTAGCACTTCATTTTCTAAACTAGTTTGAGTCTCCTCTAGCAAATGGGTCAGTTTCCCATAGGCAATGAACTAAACGCAGGTTGATGGAAGTATTGTCCTTAGTCAACGTTGCAGGTGTGGCTTTCTCTGCTCCCTGCCCCCAACCAAGAGAAATGCTAAGATGCAGACAGGGTAAATTATTTCCCACATTTGTGTTTCCTCCCCCTCATCCCCAAAGACACAAGACTGGCTTGAGCTGGTGGGCTCCCAAAGGGACTTGAAAAAGATTTGGCACTAAATGGAGGGAGATTCTTGGCTCTCCCTCTCTCAGCTCATCTTCGCGCCATTCAGAGCTCCCCAGGGGAAATCGGTCAGCGTCCCTCCTGACATGCAGGGCCCACGGGCAGCTCAGTGGGTGCCATGGGACAGAATGGGGATGGATGCTGCTAATGGCGCAGTGCCAAGAGGAGGCTGCATCGTGCCAACAGACACTCAAGCATGATGCCCCCTTCAAGCTAGTGCCTTCTCCTCCAGGCAACCGCTCAGCAAGACTAGAAACCACCTTCCCGCTACCCAAGGCGGGCGGCTCTCCGACCACAGCTGCCATGTGGCTGATTCGAAGACGACCGGTGGAAGGGGTATTTTCCCCAACCAGGACAACAGCTGCTTGGCTGGAGCAGAATCAGCATCAGGAGATGAGAAGCAGGAGGTGGTTGAAAGCACAGAAGAGACACACAGAGACCCCCAGGAGGGGATGATGCCCAACCCACATGGGATAGTCTAGAAGGGCTGAAGGCGACTAGGGCCTCCCCCACCTCGCTTGCTCCAAATGAGTCCATTTCACCACCTCTGCCTCACGCATTCTCCACATACCCCATGTGGGCAAGGGAAACCCGGCTGCAGACCAAGCCTCTGCCAGGAGAAAAGATCACGTCACCCCAGCCGAGCGCCTACACGCGCCACTCTAGAGCAGACAGGAGGCCGGCAGCACCAGGAAGGGGGCAGCCCAGGCAGCAGGCAAAGCCGGGCTGAAGTGGCTGCTCTTGCCAGCTGTTTAGGCACCACAGTGGTCTCTGTCCCAGGGGCTTTGCTCCACTGTGCTAGACATTAGAGTGGCCCTGACCTAGCTTATCCCTTGAGCTAATTGCCTGGGCTGGGCACAGAAGAGCTCCGGCACCTTGGATGGGGATGTGGGGAACCCTGACGATGAGCCTCCTCAGCCAGGCTGCTGCCCCCGTGGCGTCCGGCCAGCAGCTGGAAGACACAACCGGGTGTGGTGTGGACAGAAGCATCCTTGTCCCAGACAAAGGCAGCCCCTGGCACCTCCTCCAATTCAGCTTTTGCTGCTGGGCTTTAGTGCAGAAAAAGCCACCAACACTCTCCCGCCCGGGCTGACAGCGTGCTCCTGCAAAACCACTTCTCTCCGCTCACTTTGCCAACTCACCCCTAGCTCTGGGTCACTGCTCTCCCTCGAGAGCACACACCGGTGCACGGTGCAGATTTGCTTTTGGAACGGAATGACTGTGCGATGCATCAGAATCCCAGAAACCTTGGCCTGGAAGGACTCTCAAGAGGTCACTCCTCCTTCCCACGCACTGAGGCAGGGCCAAGTCTACCTAAAAGCCGAATCCCAAGTGCACCAGTGGGCTGGGACCCACGGGCCACTCAGTAAACGTTTGCACACGTTCTCTGCATGCTTGACTGCAGGAGGGCCGGCTGGGTCAAGGAAAGAGGGTTGGGGCACAGGCCTTCTGCAAGGACGCTGCTTGGGGTGGGGACAGTCAGGGTTGGATAATGATTAGGGTTTAGTCACTAGCTCCCAGGGGCCTGCTGCACATTCACGCCATGGTTCAGCTCACAATTGATGCACCTCACCTGGATTTCTGGCACACTAGTGCTCTGCTCCACCTGCCGTTTCTCTAGTCCCCTCAGGAACCCAGAGAGGTGCTGAGCACCCATTGAAGGAGCCTGGAACCTCTCCCCAGGATCAGGCCCCAGTTCAGGAGCTGGATGGGGTTCCGATCCCGCTGCCGTTGAAAGTCAATGGCGCAGCATGGGAGAGATGCAGGCCCCTGGGCTTTACTAGTATTTAAAATCGCTGCAATCGGCTATGAGCTGCAGACTGGTACACTGCAGGTTAGCGTCTCACCTGCAGCTGGGATCCAGCTGTGAGCGGGCGGCTGCGCTCCGTACAATCAGCCTCAACTCCACACTTTTGTTCTGCGCAGTGGTCTCTCTGGGGCAGGGTTTTCAACAGCCAGCGGCACTGGGGCGCCAGAGTCACTTCGGTGGTTCTGCTGTGGAAAGCCGTGGACAGCACAGCTAACGCCTGACGGGGAGGGAGCCCCGGGAAGTGACCCTGCTAAGGTTATTCTGGGGAGAACGAGAGTCTCACTTTTCCATTCTAAAACCAAACGTTGAGCTGCTAAGGGACTCTGGGCTCCTGAGCCAAGGCTGGCGTTCGACTCCTGACTGCAGGGTTCCCATTCCACCGCAGCGTTACCCGGGGATCGGCGCACGGAGCGCAAAGCCTCCCGGGAAGCAGCTGGCGGCTGACGTGTAGAACAGCCTGTGTGGCAGCTCTGTCCCCCGTACTGGGGGCTGAGGCACACAGAGAAGCAGATGAGCCTGCTATAGCTTTGGCGGGCAGAGTGGGGGCTTGTGGCTCAGGCAGCAGAGGCTTGAACTTCAAGCGCCAAAGGGCCCAGGTTCAATCCCCGCCGCTGACAACCCACCCAGGGCACCACAGTGAAGTGATGCAGAGAGTGGATGTCGGCACAAGCACCTGCCTCCACACCCTCACCCTCTGGAGAGGCCGAATGAGGCGACTGCTACGCTTGGAAAGCAACATCAGCCGAGCCGGGATTAAAACTGGGCAGTTACTTGGTTACTGTTGCCTCACAAGGGCGACTCAGGCAGGAACTGGGGAGGAATTCTGCTCTCTGGGACTTACTGGCAGGGACGGTGGGGTTATGAGGACAAGGAGCAAGAGTGCACATCAGCATTCGTGCCCCACAGTCCCCACACTCCATTCGTGCCTGGCCACCCGCGCACCCCCCCAGGTGCATGTGTGTCTGGGGGGAGAGACCAGAGTGAAGGTGGATGCTTGAGCACTGGGATGCTCATTAGGATCCCCAGCCAAAGGGGAGGGGGGCAGTGAGGCGCTGTTGCAAGGTGTGCGGGCAGGTTCTGGCTGTGCTCCAGCCCCCCCCCCTTCTAAAGCTCATCATCTCGAACAGGAGCAAGCCAGATAAAATGCCTCTGAACCCCTTCTTTCAACTCCAACTGAGCCAACCGCTCCACACCCCCCAGCTGGCCTCAGCATTACACCAAATAAACGCTAAGGGACAAACATTTGATCTAGTGGCGGCTTCTTTCAGCCAACGCCACAAGGAAGACGACGCCTTTGTGGTGTCCAAGGCATGTCTAATGCACCGCACCCATAGCGCTGGCCAGAGACACCATCAGGACCTTGTCACATGGGCCCAGTGACCTGCTCTTAAGTACACTAGGTCAGAGCTCATCTATAGCAGGTAAAAACCCAGGGAACCTATGTCAATTTAACAAACTAAATCCGAGATTGAAAAACCTTCAGAGGACTGAAGGCACAAAACCAGCATGTCCTCAAATTTAGGCCAAACGGTTCAAGGTCAACATCCAGTGTCTCCCTGCACTGCCCTCTTGCTCTTAGAAGCTTTAACTCATTTCGGTACTTTCCCTCTCAACGGGCTAATGCCAAAGTGAGCACTGACCTCAGAACATGCCAACTTTGTTCAATTCTTTCCCTCTAATCCCGACTGCTGGAAGTAGCTCAACATCATCTATGCTAAAGACAAAAGCCCCCCCACCCTGAAGTCAACAGGTGTTTTATACTGGACAATAATGGAGTGGAGAATTTGGGGCAGCTCTGTGCCCATAATGCAGAGAAAAAGGAGGCATAGGACTGAGAGGAGAGAACTTGGGGGAAAAAATGGTGTTAGTCACCCCTCCCACTGCAAAAAACACAGCTGCTACTTTGTCAAATTTCAAGAGCTGGTCACATTTCTTGGTGCAGGGCTAATGGAAGCACCAGAAACAAGTGATGCAGGGAAGAAACTTTAAAAAAGAAAAAAAGGTTGGATCTGCTTTTTTACTATGCCAAATGGACAATTTTTTCCACCGGGGGGGGGGCGCAGAGGAAGGAGGAGGGGTGGTTAGTGAGAGAAATGGACCCAAGGTGAGCAACTGTCAGCAAGCTCACAGAGATGGATCTGAATGTAGTGCCCAGGAATAATTGATCAGCCATGAGATCACGGCTAGCTGAACGCAGACCCTGCTGTTCTCTCTTGCTGGCCACAGCTCTCTAGAAGTACCAGGCATTCAGCTCCTGGAATTCTCCTGGTAAAGGGACGTCACTAAAAAGCCAGATCACACCACCAGGATTAGGAGAGTATTTTGCCAGTGATGTGTTCACATTTCCTCATGCTGGGTGCTGTGATGCTCTGGAAAGGTTTTCGGGGCTCTGCGAGCTGGGTCTCCCTGGGATGCCATGTGGGTTAAAGCTCATTCTTAGGAAACAAGCTTCCTTTGGCTACATTACAAACCCCAGCTCTGATGATTAAAGGTGAATGCGCCAGAAACTGAACTAACTTTTCCCCTGACATGCTTGGTGTTTGCTCGATTGCACCACTCTCTGCCTGGACCATGGAAAGACCAGCTAGTCCATCTGCAGCGCTCCTGCACGCTCCCAGCAGAAATGGTGAGGCAGGAAACTCTGCAGAGGAGCATCAAAAATCTTTCCATAGCCATTAAAAAAGTATATGTACATCTAGGGGGAACATTCCAGTGGGCCTTAAATCTTGTAGGAATTTTATTTACAAAACCTAAATTTGGGGGTCACGTTTTGCCAGAGTGCATCCCTTCGAGAACCAGCTGACTTCTGATGACAACCCACATTTCCCTGAACTTTCCATCTCAGCGGCTCTGGAACTCCCACTTTCCCTCCTTTGCACAACTGCAGAGACTAGAGCGGGCAGGTGAAAACACCAGGCATATAGCAAGCACGATGTGCATGTAGTGGCCATCTGCTCTCACTCTGCAAACTCCCTGCTATCCGCAGGCATCCGATGCTGCTAGATGGATGCTGATTTCTGCCAATGGGATTGCTTCTAGGCAGAACATGGGGCTCCCAAATTGCTCTCACTGAGATGGGGCTACGGCCGAGGTGGAGCCAAACTATGATCCTTTATAAAACTTAAAGTAGTGAGCAACTTTTCTTATTTTAGAGCATGCACGCTGTGCAAAGACCAGCTGCCAGATCTCCATCCAGTGTTACATTCTCCAAAGCCCAGACTGGGGTTTTAACCCCTTCTAGATACAAAGGTTAAAATTTGCAAAGTAGTCTAGGGGATTTAGTCACTCTCCATCCATTAACAGGAATGGAAGAAGTGTCTAAGCCTCCTTTGACAGTTGGCAAATACAAGCCGTACTGAACAATTCACAGGGAGCTGGGGAGGGGGGGGAGCTTGTCAGAGGTCTCCCCACTTTGGCTGGATACACAGAGTATTCCATAGAACGGGGAAGAGGAGAAGGGTGTCAAAACTTTTTTGACCAAAATGTAAATTTTCACAGAAAATTCTCATTTTGTTTTAAATTTTCTGGGGTTTTTTAAATCTGAAAACACCATTTTTTTCCCCATTTAAATCAAAAACCAAACATTTTTCAAATTTTGGGTTTCTGGCTGGGGGGGGAATTTATTTTTTTTAATTTCTTGGAAAAATAATAAGCATTTTCAACCCTCTCATCTCAAAAGACACAGATTCTCCCCAAAGAAAAATCTCAATTACAGTGAGGAGAGAAAGTTCCTTGTCAAGAACGGAAGCCCAGTCTGGCCAAAAGGACGCGCCAGCTATTTCTGTTCCCTGTTGCAGCAAGAGTCCTCCAGTTACAGTAACAAGGCAAATCACGGTTTTGCAGGTGAGCTCGACAGGGGCAGACCACGGCGGGTCCGGTCTTCGCTCCCGTTGTGCCAGCCCGGTCTGGGTTTTCTAACCTAGGTTTAAAGAGCAGCCGCCTTAACCCTTGCTGAGCAGCAATGCCAGCGTTCCAGATGTGGCTTGGGAGAGGGCTCCTGCACCACCCCGGCCTTCTGGGGAGGACGACGACTAAGGCTGCAGCGAGGGAGGGTGGAGGTTGGCAGTGGGGACGGGGCTATGGCCAAGGTGCAGCTGAACTAAGATCCTTTATAAAAAACTCTGGCTGTGATCTGAGGACAGGGCCCAATTCCCTCAGCAACACTGGAAGGATTCAGTGAGTGGCAGATTTGGAGCCGGGCAGCAGGGAAATACTTCATGGGCAGCGTAGCCTCGTGGGAGCGATACAAAGAGCAGGGTCAAACACTGCAGACTGACCTACTGTCTCCCCCGCCCCCAAAACACCTGACAGTGGGGGCTTAGCCGAGATTCACCCCCATTTGCTCTTCGAATTTCTCTCTCCTCGCTGGTGCAGGCAGAAGGCCCCAGGGGAAGGAGCAGTATTTTAACTCTGGTAGTTACGCAGGCTGAAACAGGCTTCCCCTACCAGGTGTGCTCAGTTTTAACCCTGTCCACACGGGCAAGCAGCAGCCCAATTCCAACACTGCAGGGGCCGCACAAACAGTTCCTGTAGCCTGGGGGGGAGCCTAGAGCCTGCACAGGACGGGCCTGCAGCCCTATGGGCACGTCCCGGAGTTGCCATTGGGCAGCACCGTCCTCTGCAGAAAGTCCCTGGAGCGTCGTGTTTGCGGGGATCAGATGTTCTGGGTGCCCAACGCAAGGGGCTGGGCAGGAAGAAATCATCCCGCCCTGTTGCCAAATCTGTGATTGACTCCGGAATCAAATCCTGGGCAGCGCCACAGAATGAGACCGTCCTGGAGACCAAGCGCCCGACTTTCAGAGGGGCTGAGCACTCCCTAGACCACTGGGGGAGAGGGGTGAAGCAGCGATGGCGGCTGAAGCACAAGGCCAGGGCAGGTGTCAGAGCAGAGGAAAGCCAGAAGCTTAAGCCAACGCCCACAGTGAGGACGATGTGCCAAGATATCCAATCCCACCCACCAACCCCCCTCCTTCCTTCAGAGGGGACACCCTAGACTGACTACAGGGTAGCAAAAATGGTTTACCCCAAGCACCAGGTCCACAGAATTAGAGAAGTGAAAAGAACAAGGAAGGAGGAGAAAGAGAAGAGAAAGGAGCTGCTGAAACAGCCCTGCACCTGCTCTGCTAGCCCGTCCTCGCAGGAAGCTGAACCATAAACCATGTAGTGATCCAACAAGCCGAGCCACCCTGCTACCTCAAACTCAGAGACAGATGCCTCATCCGCCCACCCAAGGAGACAGATTCACACCCAGCAACACGTGGCTCTATGGCGCTGCCTTGGGGCAGGGGGCCAGACTGCATTAATCAGCAGGTTTAACACCTCCTTCCCTGCTGCAGGCATTAGCCCAGGCAGAGCCCACAGGAGCAGAGCCAGCCCAGGCTGTAGGCAGAGCTGGTCATCAAACACATTTCAGACCTGCTTTTTGTGTGTGTTTGTTTGAGGGGGGTGGGGTGGGGGGGGACATGGTGACAATTTCCCACATTTTATTGGAGGTGGGTGGGTGGGTTGGGTGGGGGGTGTCAAATTTGAAGCATTTGGAGCCGTTCTCGTTCCAGCCCAGCTCAGCCCCATCAGCTCTGGGTCAGCTCTGCTCCGCGGAACCAGGGCCTGCCGATACGGCCCACGCTCAGCACGTCACTTCATTCGTCCTCCCAGAGTGCAATGGGGCACCTCGCCCGCCAAGGGCTCTAGCGTCTGCACTGAGGGGTCCAGGTCCTGGCACAGCAGAGCAAACAGCCAAGTGACCCTAGAAAGCCAGCACGTCCTCGAAGGGAAAGTAAAGCTGCTGCGGTCCCTTTCAAGGGGTGGGAGACTGTTTCTTTGCTGCCCAGCACCGCAGGATGCCACGAAGGTCTTGCTAGGAGGGGGAAAACCTGTGCGCTTTCCTCTCTGTGAGCAGTATGGAAAAGGAGCAGCGTCCCTTTGCCTCCACAGGCTAAATCCACACGCACAGGAAGTGGTTCTGTCCAGCCGGGGCCCGCGGGGAAGCTGCAGAAAGAAGACCTGACTGCCGAGAAAGTCGCTTCTGAGGGTGCTTTGGAGATAAGCCAGCAGCTGGTTTTGACACAGGTTAAACGGGGAAGGTGGGGGGGGAATAACCCTGCTGCAGCTGCCTGTGGCTCTTTCAAGTTGTCAGTTCCAAATACAACGTGACAGGAGCTGCCTCCCCGCAGAGACGCTCTGTCTAGATGGGCTGGAGAATCCCCGCTTCTTACCGCCGGGCGCTGCTTTCTGTGAGGGAGTCTCTCATGCCCATGCTCCAGCTCCCTCTGTTCTCTACCCAGAACCTAGGCTGAGGTTTATTGGCTGGCCACGGCCAATGCCACGCCGGGCTGCTCCACAGCCTCCAGCCCGGCTGCCTTTTCATTTGCGCCACACTCAGTTCTTTGTTCTCTTTGCCTTGTTTCCTTGGTGTCTTTGTTCTGCCTGTTCTCGGTCCCGCTCTCCATCTTTGTTCTGTCTCCTCTCTTTGTTCGGCATGTCTCTCCCCGCTCCTCCCATGGAAGTGGCTCTGACGGTGGGTGATTTGCTCAGGTGCGTGGGAAAGAGGTGTCCCCCTCTCAGCCCTGGCTTCTCCTGTACATGGTATGTCGCTTCCTCACTTACCAATACCCCAGCTTCTCCTTTTCCCCCGGCTCCATTCTCTCCCTCTATTGGCAGCTCTTTCTGCCAATCATGGCCACATGTTCTGCTTTAGCAGCGAAGCTCCAGAAGGCAGCTGTGCTCTTTGCCTCTTCACTTCTCACTCTCGCCTCCCACGAAGGAGCCCAAGTCTCCAGGGACCCCTGCGAATGAAAAGCAACTTGCAGAGACACCCCCCTCCCCGCCCCCCAAACGTGGGTCCTTGTTACTGAGGCTGGGAGAAACCAGAGAACCGCTGGTGTAAGCTGCCGTATCTTGCTTTGTCGTTTAACCTCCTTTTCCCAAATGAGACGTGGCCAAAGCAGAGATGACGAATTCAGCACGTGCGTTTTTACACTGGAAGGTACAAGCCAGGCAAGGATCAAACATCCCCCCATGGCTACATTCGCATTTAGTGGCTTTCAGAGCCGAATCTGAGAATTTCTTTTTTTTCATATCCAGTCTCTTTTAATACAATTTTAATATTCTGGTTGATCCTAAAGATGCAACATCAACTATAGAAACAGCAGCAGAAAAGCATGGGGTACAAGACTTTTTTTTTTTTTTATACAAAAATTTTTTTTTGTTGCTTACAAAACATATGCAAAAGAAGCTAAAAAAACCAAAAGGCATTGCTATTTTGTTCTACCTAAAAAATCTCATAACTAATGTTCTTTTTTTAAAAAAAAAGAAATATTAAGCTTAGGCACAATTTTGCTGCTGGCTGCTTGAGACCAAGCCAAGAGAACACGATGCTCCCCCTGTTAACTGAGTGATATGTATTGACGGGTCCATACTTTATACTTAAGGCAATTTTTTGTTTTGTTTTTGACCAAGTGTTTGTTTCTTTTTAACGCCCCTTAAAGCATGCCAGGCTCCTTTCTCGTGTGTCAGTATTAGCAGTACTAAAGTTTATGGTTCAAGAAGGTTGCAGGTCACACCGAGGGTTTGCTTCCTACCCATCTCTGTATCCGGGGAACAAAAAGATCTACAAATAAAGAGAAACAAAAGAAAAAAAAAAGAAAGAAAAAAGAGGAAAACCCAAGTGAGAATAATATTTTTTATTGGACCAACTTCTCACTGAGCTTGTCTCTCTAATATCCTGGGACCAACACAGCTATAACTGCTCTGCAAATAGCACTTTATAGAACAAGTAGGCACCCAAGCTGTCCTGTGCCACTGGCGTTTATCCCCGCGTCCAGCACAGCACTCGAGTGACAGCCGCGAGTGGAACTGCTAATTGTAACTAGGTAACGACAGTGCTTCCTGTCCACACCAGCGCTCTGATGTTACAGCCAAGAACCACCATTAAGATCTGTCTGTGGCTGGGTGAGCATCTTTCGTGTGATTACAGCCAGGCACACGCCTGCGTCCTTTGCTGAAGACCAGGGCTCTATACATCGTAAAGCTGCCTTTACAACACCTGATGCGAGTGTGTGCGGAGGGACGAACGATGTTGTTAAGTGGGCCCAGACTCTCAAAGGGAGATGAGGTTTTATACACGTACCTCTACCATTTAAAGGGCTATGGGGCCGGGCCAGAAACGGTTACAGCCTCAGTTAAATGGAATCAGAATTTCCGTTTGGTCTTTCCCCCGGGGACTTGCGTCCTGAGTAGTGGCATAAGGCACCTTCTGGGGGGGAGCTGAGGAGCACTCGGGGTGATGAGCAGCACTGCTCCAGCTCCTCTTAATAGCTGATAAATGACAGCAGCACTGGGCCATCAGCTGCCGGGCTCGTGCTGTGGTCTCCAGGGCCTATACTGCCTGCGGCCTCAGAAGGGAGGGGACTAGTGCTACATGGCTTTACTGCAGCATCAGTGCTAGCTCATTGCACGAAACTTGGAGTTTGCACTGAGGGTAGGAAACCGTTTTATTTTTAAATCCCCCATCACAGTGAGCAGATTTTAAACATGGCCTGATTCACATGCAGGAGGCTACAGGGACTACACATTTCTGTAAGCAGGGGGTGGGGGTGGGGATTATATTTTCAAAGGGAGGGACTGAGTAAAGACAGTCTGAAAATACTGTGTCTTGCTCATCACAGGAGCTGTGCTGCTCCTTACAGGGCACGGGTTCTTGGAGCACACACGGCTTTAGCAAGCCTTCAGGTTCCTGACTCAGGGAGAGTCAGGTTGTATGGGGATGCTCTTCGTGCACATAAATAGCACTCGGATAGTACATTGTCCTTAGGGGTGTCATGGAGGGATGGAGACAGAGAATGACCTAGTCAGTAACTGAAGGAATTAAATGTTTCCGTGTGTGTGTCATTTACAAAGACAAACGAAAGGAGATCTCTAACTTCACTGCAGTATTCTCCTGCAGCAGGTGATGGACACAGTGAAAGGGCTAGCTCTTAGGGGCCAGAATCATGCATTTTAGTTTGCTCCATTGGTTGCTGTGAATTTCAGTGAGTGACAAAAAGCCAAGCTGTTAAAGAATGGCATGCGCTGAGCCTGGCATAGATTTCAAAGAGAGACACATACACAGCCGAGTGCTGGGATCTGACGGGCAGAGGAGGATACCTTCACATGTGTCCAACGGGGTTGTGACCATCTCCTAGACCAGGGTGTGAAGCTGAAAGTGTCATCTGGGGATCTCCTACTACTCCGGACACTTTCTCCTCTTCCCGACGCTTCAAGCAGGCTGCTTTAGGGTTCAGATTGCGCTCTATGCCAAAAAGAGCAAGGGGGAAGGGTGGGGAAAAAACCTCAATTCGTGCCACAGCATCAAGGAGCAACAGCACCCGAAAGAAAAAGCCCAGAGTCCCAAGACAGAAGCAGTGGAACGCACAAGGACGTAACCCCAGTGCAAGCCCTTCTGCTCCACGTAACAGCAGCAACCACCTCACTGGACCCCCTACCAGAGCAAAACTACTTTCCCCTGAAGGAATATGGGGCCAATTTAATGCCTATTGATTTAAAAAGAGAGACTGTCATTGTTGGTGGGTTGAAGACATTTAAGACTGAGTTTTCCTAAGCCTCCACGTGGACTCCAGATGCCTCATTTCCATATACTGCGTGTTCAGATCCCATAGATGAGGCCTTGGAAATCTCAGCCTAAGTTCTTTCCACTGCAGCTCCCCACTGGAATGGCAAACATTCAACCTTCCAACAAAAGCTTGTTATAAATACAGATCCAGAGACAGGCACACACAAACGGATGAGAAGAGAAAAGGTCCCAAAATGCACCTGTCACTTGTTACCATACCTCGTACTTGCTGCTCCAAGCCCAGAATGACCTGCACCGCTTGCTGTAGGATGATCAGTTTGGTCTGTGCTTTGTCCGTTTTTAAGTGCATCTGACACATGCGTCCCAGCTCTTTAAAGGCCTCGTTAATGTCCCGTACACGCACCCTTTCCCTGGCGTTATTGGCCATTCTCCTCTCCCGGTCCCTCAGATCTTTGTCCTCCAGTGACAGGGCCTCGTCTGTACTGCTGGGTTCACAGCACCACAGGGATTAGTTAGGGAGGGTGTAACCGACGGGGGCTGGTCAGTTGCTGTGCTGCTAGTGCCACTAGTGTCCACTGCAAAAAGCTCAGTCAACCTCACATTGCAGAAGCCAATTGACAACGGAGAAAGGAACTTCCCCAATTTTCAAGGAAACCCTGGCTTTTGGGTTCCTTCTCTCTGAGAGCCAAGCTCAGGTGCTGCCAGCACCGGGTCAACCTCTCTGCACAGGTCCAGTGGGCCAGCTCGGGGGCTGATAGGTGGAAAGGGAGGGCAGGCGGCTGGGAGGAGCAATACTTTACATTGCTGTAGTGCCTGCAGATTAGCGTGCTCACCCTGAGCACCTCATCTGATCAAGTCAGAAAATGGGGACTTCCTCGCATGGAAAAATGTTGACTTTTGTGGGAAAATTTTCAGTTGAAAACCAGAAGTTTTTGGTTTTCAGCTTAAAAACAACATTTTGCTTTTCAGTTTTCCGGAAAAAACCCTCATTTTTCAGTGGATAGGCACCTACATGAAAAGTTTAGTCTAGCTGAAAGCTCCATCTTCCATCAAAAGCAGTTCTGATGGAAAATTTTTAACCAGGTATCACAGCCCCGACAGGTCGGCTGGTCTGACACCCATCTTACAGGTGGGGAAATAGAGGCACACAGAAGGAATTACCTTGCCATGGTCTCACAGCTGGTCAGGGGCAGAGGCAGGAACCGAACCCAGAGCTTATGGCTCCCAGCCCTGTGCTCTAACCACTGAATCAGGCAGACAGCTTGAAAATTTGAGAATTTAAGTCAGTATTGCCTGAGTTATTCAGCATCTCAAAAACCACCAGGAAGGCAGCTTGCTGGTTGGGGGCTATGAATGAGTTAAAGAGGCAGCATCTACCCGGCTGCTGCCTCAACTCCACGAGGGTGGTAGAGCTGGACTTGCAGAAAGCCCCCCCTAATCCAGCTAGCCTCCACGCTTCACCTAGGACGCTGCAGGCGGGGGTCTGTTTTGAAGAGTGTAAATGAGACTTGAGAGGTTCCAGAAAAATGGGCTGTGGGGGCAGACTTACAAAACTGGAGGACCTGCCAATCCAAACCCTGAACCAGACGCAGGCCTAGGAGAGTTAGGCACCCAAATCCCACTGGAATTCAGTGGGATACGGGAGCTGAACTCCCCGGTACCCCAGCCTAGGAACAGCGACTCTCACAAACTGTTAACGTGGCCTAAACTAGGGCTGGAGATAGGAACGACTGATGACTTTAAAACCGTGGTCAGCAGCTCATGGAGTCCTCGCCCCTTGCAAGCCGAGCGAGGAGGCTGCGTGTGGCATCTCATTGTTTTTGCTACTCTGGCAGTATCATGCTAGAGCAAGAAACCAACAGGTCTTGGCTTGGGGAGTGGCCTGCAACGCAGAGACATGCTGGCAGCACCTGAAGAGCTTGGCTTAATCTGCAGCGCCTTTCCCCTCCGCCTCCCCCCTTTGATGCAGGGACGATCTTCTCCCCCAGAGCAAAATTCTCACAGGAAAGAACAACTGCCTGAAGACTGTCCTGGGCCGGGCCTCAAATTGGAGTCTGGCTTCCGCCTTCAGCCCCAGAGGAGCCGGATGGGCTTAGACCACCAGCCACGAGAGGGTAGCAGATGCTATGGGGCCGCGAGGTACCTGCCGCCAGTGCCAGCCCTGCTCGGAGAGCATCCGGCAATGCTGGGGAGCAGGAACACAAGCTGGTTTGCTGACTGGAGCCCCGCGTACGGTGGTGCAAGGTGACTGAACAGAAGGGACCTGTGCCTAGTCCCATTCCTGACTATCCTGGCTCATTCAGACCCTCCATCCCCATGAACCAGGCTTTCGGCATCAGTGTGCCAGGAAATCCACTGCTGGGAGCGTGCCAGGGCCTTGGTGAATCCTTGTCACCTGGAGTCTCAGCCGCCTAAAGACGCCAGCATCTCCCTGACCCCAGGCAGAACCTAGCAAAGGCTCTCACCTTGGCAGAAATCCTAGCTCGCTATCGGACACTGCCCATAGAAACCCTCGCAGTCATACCTATCACCAGTGTCCGGCTCAGTACCCCCCTCCCTGGAAGGGGCTCCTTCTCAGGCAAAGCCTTCTGCATGTTGCCATCAGAGCTGCATCCGTCTGCCATCTCTTGCCCTCTACCCACGAGCGCTCTGCACGTGCTGCTGGATGCCATCAGGTGGGCATGCCCAAGCTGCATTCAGTCTCATACGGGGAACGGAGCACTGGGTACCTTGCCCGCTTCATGGAGCCCACTAAGCGGTGGCCAGGCCAATGCACTGCACAGATCTGCGTTGCCTGGCCGTTTCACAGCACAGCTCTAGCCACAGCGACACCTAAGCTGCCTCTAAACTACTGCTGCGTTCCTTTTCATCGTAATAAAGCAACCTGACTATTGTGAGAGCGGGGCTCGGAGCCACCTGCCATCGCTCAGAACAGAACGGTCTGGGAAGCGTGTGGCAGGGCATTCAGGGGAAAGGGGACGCGGCCCTGAGGACGAAGGCACTGGGGGACCAGCGCCCTAGCTCACTGCATGGGTATTGGCTGGCAGCGTAGCAGGTGGGGGCTTCCATCTCTGAGAAAGGCTTTAAAAAAGGACAAGCGTGAGGAGACCAAAGTGAACACGGTGCCAACTCTCTCTTGCCCGCCCGCCCCGCCCGCCGTCTCCATCAGCAAGCAGCAAGTACAAGGTAGAGAGTGGGACCACCGAGAGGTCACGGCTGGGGACTGTCTGTAGGAGATCGGAAGGAACAGAACAAAACAATAATAAAAGGAAGGGGTGGGGGAGGGAGACAGGAAAAAAATACACGTTATGAAAGGCAAAAAATTACAAACTGAAGAGAGGCACAAGAGGACTCCAAGAGGATCACAGTGCAACAGCAGAGGCCAGCGGGGGGAGAGGAGCCAGGCACAGAGCACGGTGTCATAGGACCAAAGGCTCTGCAGGAAGGAAAGGGGTTAACTGGCCACACGCTTCTGCAGCGACGGCTACTGGGGGTGGAAGTTAATAGGGAGCATGCACGGCGAGTGTTACAGAAAAAGCAGCAAACCCCCCCTTGCTACTCGGAGCAGGAAATAAAACAACAACAACAAAATCCGACAGCTTCCCCCCTCCAGCTGGACTGAATGCACCCCGAGATCCACTTCGCCTGGGAAAGTCACCCCGGGGGAAGCCCCAACAGTTGGCACACGCTGAACTAGACAGGCCGGTAAAGCTCTCCTGCCCTAGCAGGGAGAACAGCTTCAGGATCAAACCGGTGTCTGTCTCACCACTGGAGTCGGGGAAAGAGGGAGGTGCTGCTAACGGCAGAGAGCTCCCGTGGACTGTCAGACACTCGGACGGCATCCGTGGCCGGGTCGTCAGTGGTTAGAATCCAACGGCTCACAGACAGCTCGGAGACACAAGGCGTCCAAGTATGGAGGGCTTGCCTCTCCTCTGAGCTCTCCACCCCCGGGCCAGTTCTGCCTCTCCGCTCACAACTCTGAACACCAGCGCCTCCCACTGGAGTGCCTCCCGCCTGGCACAGCTGCACCGAAGGCTGCCTGCAATTCCTCCCAGCTCTCCCCGGTGCATCAGCAGCTACCTAGCAGGCACAATGATATGAGAGCTGCCTATTACAGCACGAACCGGAGGAGAGCAGACATCCCCACTCCAGGGTTGGGGTGTGTGTGTATTTCCTACAGCTGCTGCGAAGAGGGAGAAAGGACAAGGACGGGCAGAGCACTGCTGCCCTTGGGAAGGAAGCAGCCCCTAGAGACACTGCCGTCTCCTGTTCTTTCATTCTCAGGCATGCCTTTCTTTATGGCCCAGGGGCAGGGAAACCCCTTTCTGCGGTAAGCTAAGGCAGCGCTCTAGAGACGATAGCACTAAGAGATGCACACAGGTTTCCACAAAGGGAAGCGACCCCTGTGCATTCAAACAACATGCAGCACATGCAATGGCTTTAAAAACAAAACCAGAGAGCGTAGCAGGGATGCAAAAGAGAAACAAAATTACATAAATAAATTTAAAAAAAAAAAAAGAGAGACTTCAAAGGGCCTTGGGAACCCAAGGCAGCACCGTGGGAAGAACAGCGCAGCACCACGGCACAGGGTAGACAGACAGACAGCCCCGTGCCGATCAGATACGTAAAATATCACCACTCTGGGAGCCTCACTGACCTCTAACTTGTTGCTCCAGGTTCAGTATGACTGATACGGCCTGGTGTAGGATTAGCAGTTTGGTCTGCGGTTTTTCGCTGTTAAGGTGGAGTTGGCACATGCGTCCGAGCTCTTTAAAGGCCTCGTTGATGTCACGGACCCGCAGACGCTCACGGGCATTATTGGCGACCCTCCTCTCTTTCTCCCTCTCGGCTTTTTGCTCTGGGGGAAGAAGATCGTCCTCCTCATCCTCATCTTGACTAATGGTTTGAAATAAGAATGAGACAGGGACATTCCTCGTGTGCACACTCAGCACTGGTCAACTCACACAACAAAACATACATCTGCAGCATCACGATTATCTTCGCGTTGAAGGGAATCAACAAGCCCGCCCCGCTGCACCACTAAGGAGTGGGAGCATCGCCCCCCAGCACTAGAGTCTTTCCAGCCCTGGTGCACAGCATCCCCGCACTCCCATTTGCCCTCAGACGCAGTTACACAGGAAGGATGCCATTTCGAACCAATGAACAGAACAGAGTAGTGCAATTAACCCCCGGAACTCACTGTCACATGATCTAAGCATGGCCAGAAACAGGAACAGACATTTTACACAGGTAATGTCAGCATGAAGAGAAAGGATTAAAAATATAGCGTTTGGGGAAGGTTTCAGGGCGTGAACCAGCCACTAACTGCCGAAGCAGCTGGAGCCAGCCAGTGTTGGAGACGGGATACCAGGTTAGATGGGCCCCATGTCTGATCCAGTTGGGCTATTCCCACATAACTGGCTGTGAGACAGAGAATCCATAGAGCTCAGACGTGCGTAGTGAAGAGACCACTCAGGTTCCACCACCTCCTGCGGACAAACTAGCCATGGGTCTGTCCGAGGTCAGTCGAGCAGTCAGCAGTTCCCAGCACAGCCCACACTTCGGGAAACAAAACCAAGACTAAACGCCCGAGACCATCCAGGCAGTTGGGCTGCAGCCTGCTTTGATCTCCAGTGCTTGGCCTGTTCCTTGCTCACTAGGAATTCCTACAAAGGTGAGCGGGTGGCGCATTGCTGGGGCTGGAAAAGATGCAGGAGGATGGGCTCTGCACCACCATTCCCCCTCCCAAAGTGTCGTAAAGCCTAAGAGGTGGCCTCAAACTCCTCCCCCAGGGGAAGCAGGGGTAGCTCGGGGGCAGCGCTGGTCTCAGGGCAGGAGCCTAAAGCTTCAGCAGTCTGGGAGGCTTGGCAGGGCCCTGGCACAGCATCCCTGGATCCAGCTAGTGATCATGCTCTTAGCAGGAGGGAGGCCAACGGGACACACGCAGCCTCCCCCCTCCCCTCCTGTCCCAACACCCCCCCGCTCCAGTAACAGAATAAATGGAGAGACCTGTTCAAAGAGCACCTTGTTCTGTTCCGTGACGGCTTCATTTCCTTCTTCTCCTCTTCCGAGTTATCGGCCACTGACGTGTTCTCCTCGTCCTCCTTCTCTTCCCGCTTTATTTCACTGGTCCCCGAGGAGACGCTGGCTCTGCCCAGCCCTGTCAAGCCTGCAATGGAATCAAAGCAGCACATGGCCGTTGGAGCGCGATCCCACCGGGGCAGGATAGGTCAGAGGGAAAGCTCCTTGCTGCAGCTGCGGACGGGCTCCCGACACATCTCGGTCTCCTCTGACACTTAAGAACAGGCTGGATAACCCTAGTATATTTGCACAGCATCTCTCATCCCACAGGATCCTTCATATCCTAGACACCCAGAGCCATGCAAACCAGCCACCTTTGGGGAGAAGGGTAGGCGACCAGT
Source organism: Mauremys reevesii (assembly GCF_016161935.1). Lineage (NCBI taxonomy): Eukaryota > Metazoa > Chordata > Testudines > Geoemydidae > Mauremys > Mauremys reevesii. The sequence continues at coordinate 11,935,494 of NC_052648.1, read as the reverse complement.
TACTGAGAGGATGCTGGTGTTTGCACCCACCCCAGGATAACACGCTACTGGGCCCACGCAGAGCAGGCAGGGCCTTGTCCCTTATGGTCTCCTCATGAGACCCACGCTCCAAAACCTTGAGAGAACTCCATTAATCAGCCTGGGAAGGAGGGAGGGCTGGGGCTGGCCAGGCTGGGTTTGGACCAATCCTCACAGGCCAAGTTCCCAAGGCTGCATGTTTCTCAACACCTCCATCCACACAGCTTGCCGTAAGCAGCCCGGCCACGTGATTAACGTTAGTCAAGGCACGGACGCCACACAGACTTGTTCCATGCACTGTCAGTGGCGGGTGCAGAACAGAGGGTGGGTGAGTGGGTTCGTTCGCCAAGGCCAGGCTTTATCCCAAACGTCTATGGCTAGGTCTACACCACGCGCTAGCAGTCCGATTCCCCTCTATGCACACTAGCGCCAGCCCTTGGTCACCTACTGCAAGTATAAACTGCCCAGCTGTGGCAGTATGTGCAGCGGAACCGGTGGGTATGCAATCGGCTGGGCCTCTGCCACCACCACCCAGGCTACGGCAGCTACGCTGCTCTTTACACGTGCACTATCTTGGTGAGCAGGGGAAATCACACCCCTCGCTGATACCGTCCATGTACCTAAGATACACTCTGCCGTGTCCCCAGGAGCTTACCTCCCACCCTGCCCCAAATGCCCTCCAGCGTCACAACTCAACCGCAACCACAAACCAGGCAAGGCTCTAAGAACGATTCGCAACTGAGTGCGGGTCCCAGGCTGCATGTGCAGGTTAGAAGCTGTGTTGAAGACCCCCTTGAAAATCGTATCGCGGAAAGTCACTTGGCATTGCCCAGGTGGGAGCTGCAGCGTTCCCTGCCTCCAGGGTGGTGCTGACCCAAAGGCTCACACCCGGCACGCGCTCCCCGCTCTAGCCCATACGCGTGCCGCGCGGCTGGGAACCTCTCTCTCACCCACACGGTTTTCTCCACTGGGCTTGTGCTTTTCATGGAGCCAGGTCTTGGGGTCGTCTTACCCCAGACGGGCCAAGGTCAACCAGCCAGCAAAGAAGTGGGCAAGGCACCACCTTACCACTGTACGTGTCTTGCTGCCTGCTGAGATCGGGGAGCGAGCTGGGCTGCGAGGGAAGTGTAACATGGTTGTGGAGCATGCTGGGGTTGCTGGATAGTCCGTCTTCAGGGTGACTTCCTCCCACCTGCAGCAGAAAAAGCGGAGCAGCCTTTAAGGACCAGCAGGAGACACCAGGCACTGTTCAACCCGAATATCACTGCTTCGAAGCCAGGAGGGCGCTGGGGTCTACACCAACACCTCACCTACGTGTTCCTTTTCTCCAACACCACCCAGCCTGATCCGGGCTGCCACCCTCTCACCCCAAGCCTGGGCGGGAAGAAGGTAGAGGAAGAGCTTAAAGCTACTTCCATGCCAGCTCCTCTCGGGGAACCGACAGTCTCAGTGAGAAGCAGCACGTCCAGCTCATGCTGCAGATAATTCAGACTAGGCCAAATCGTAGGAAGCCTCCCCACCAGCATGAACTACGCTGGTGTCATCCTCCAAAAGGAGCCCCCGGCGCTTGAGACACTAGGTGAGACAAAGCCCCAGGGGACACGCCAGCATGGGCTGGACGTGCCTCAGCAGATCTTTTCCATCTCAAATGTCTGTGATTCAGGCCGATGCGCCTCGAAGGGGCTACCCCACCACCACCAAACCCCCTCAGAGAAGGAGCTTTCGCTGGAGAGCAACTCTCAGCCCTCTCTGAAAGCCTGGATGTGGATCTTGTTATTACTGATATCTCAGCAGTGCTGAGAGCCCCTTTTCACAGACCTGGGGACTGTAAAACCCAGTCCCTGGTCAGAGGAGCTTATAACCCAAAGGTTGCCATGTGCCTTACTTTTAAATGAATAGATCCACGTTCATGGTGTGTACAGAGCACCTGGGAAGCTTGAAACAGCCCCACCTGGGTGTCCTGCCCCGCCTCATGCTCAAGGCTTATTCTAAGGGGAGCTGCTTTACTGGAGATCCCCATGTTCAAGCTTTCACCCCTACCCCAGTAGGGGACAACAACGTGACCTCCACTTTTCATGCTGACCAATATCATCTCATGGACAATCTGGGCTCCCCCAGGCTGACTGCCGGATCCAGCTGTGGTCTGGAGTCCTACATTTAGGGCTTATCTACATGGAGAACGGCATCGGTTCAACTCACAGTACACACTGACACCAACCAGTGCAACCCCTGCGGAAACACTCCTATTTCAGTTTAAGCCGGTGGCTTATTTCAATTTGGTTTTAGTTGATTAGCTTTAATCCTGTTGCCAAACTGAACTACACCAAAGTCAGGGTATCCACACAGTGGTTTGCACTAAACCAGTCCAAGTCTGTGTGCAGATGGGGCCTTGGATTGTAAACTCTCTGGCAGGGACTGTCTCTGGGCTACGTGTCTGTACAGCTCCCAGCACAACCGGGCCCTGGCATCTAGCGCTACCGCAATCACCACCACCAGTGTCTGACTCACCAGACTTGAATGCCTGTTCCCTAGAGGCATAACTGAAGTGGGGAAGGCCTGGCTGAGCCCGCCCACTGAGGCGCTGTGACCAGGGGCCGATCCCAGCAGGCCGTGCATATCTCCGTGGTTGGCTGGCATGGCAGCCGTCTGGCCCACCGCGTGGTTCCTCAGCACATGGATGGCTTCATCCAATCTGTCTTCCATTTTGTTTTGCTTTGAGGGGCGGGGAGGGTGGTGGAGAAAAATGAAGACTCCATTAACATTGAAAAACATTGCCTGCCTGGCATCTGGCCATAGCCTCTGTGCATCAACAGAACCACTAGCTGCAAAAACAGACACAACCACCACAAGGCTACTAGAGAAGGGTTACTACCCCCGTAACGTTCCCTGTGCTCAAACTCTGCCAGCAAGCTGGGGGGCGCCTAAGGGTTATTGCACTGGAAGGGAACTTTAAAGTGGGCGTGATTGGCCTGTGGAACTCCCTGCCACAATACACTGAGGGATTCCAAGAAGGAATTAAGCTGTTATATGGATAAAAGGAACATCTAGAGTTGTATCAGAAAGGATAAAAAACATATAAAGGATGTAAGTCCTCACACACTTTCTGTTAACTACTGGAGGTTGGGGAGAAAAGCTTCCCACCTGGGCTGGGTTATTACACAAGTGTTCGGGGTGTATTTTCTTGCCCTTTTCTCGTAAGCACCCGGTGCTGAGCTGTGTCCAACAGGACACTAGTCTGGACGATGTGGTTTGCCAATGCCTAGGACTATGTTTGCAACTGAAAGCTTTTCTCCAGGGTTAAGCACTTCACTACACAGTGGACCCTCGGGCTAGATCTGATGGATAATCTGGTGGCGCAACACTGCTCAGAAAAACCACCGGTGCCACGGAGGTGGGTTCAGTGGTCCTCCCCTTTGTGCTCCCCTGCCACAGTTCCAACCAGCCAGCAGTAAGTGTGTTATTTCCTGAACCGCTGCTCGCTGCAGGAAAGGGGTGGTGGGAGAGACAAAACCAAGTAGAAATGATCGATGTGATACTTACTAACGTGTGGAGAGTCCCTTCATAGCTAGGAGACAAGGCACCCTGCCCGCCCGCTCGGGGCCACTGGGAAGTGCCTGGAACAAATCGCACATTGGATCATTTCAAATGCAGCCCTCAAATGCGACACTAGATGGGGCTAGACCACCACAAATCGATGAAAGCCCCCCAGATGCCGGCCAACTGTGTAAATATACATGTGTCTGTTGGACCAAAGAGGCAACATGAGGGTTATGGGGCCGGCATCATTTCCGTAGGAAACTCAAGGTTGTGGGGAGAAGTAAGCTAACAAGCTTCACCCCATTGTCAAGTAAAGCATCTAACCTGGGAAAGACAGAACACAGAGAGAGAGAGAGAGAGAGACAGACACACACACACACACACAATAGGTTCTGTCCTTAGTCCCCCATCCCCCCAGTAGTGCTATACTTCGATATCAGTGCTTTAGCCCCTCTTGTAAACCCTCCTTCTCAGAAAGCCAAGTTTTTTGCCTTTGTCAACATCCACTGCAGATTCTTTGCCCGTCCGTGTTTTCATACACAGGCGTTGATGCTGTGGGTATACCTGCACATGCGCCTGCTTCTGGATTAAGATACAGCCGAGGCGCAGCCTCCAGGTACCTGCATCACCCCCAGATGTCACCAGAGCGGCGAGATGGAGGGATCGAACCATTCGCTGCCCTCAGAAAGGTCTGATGCCAGTTCGGCTGTTCATGTGGCACAACAGGCAAACAAGCGCGGTTTTGTGCAGCTCTCCCTCTGTCCGATAGACGGGAGCTCAGAGGCGGCCGACTGCATCTTTACGCTTTGAGATATTTCCGGCAACAGACCCAATAATGACCCTGGTTGGGCTCCCAGTTGCAGGAACTGGGAGCTTCAGTCTTCTGCAGAAGGAGGCACCTGGAGAAGGCTGCCATGATTTTTTTAAATCACAGTATAAAACAGGTTCTGAAAATGGTTCGAACAGCCACATCTTCGTGAACATGGAGCCCCTCCCACTGGCACACGCTTCGTTCACAGAGAACAGGGACCGCTCAAAGGGCACATTGCTGAGAGGCAGGGAAAGAGGATGCACCTTTCACCCAGGTAGCAGCAAAGCTACACTACAGCGTGACACAGCATCACTGGGCAAGACTCACGGGCAGCTAGAATATTTCCTGCCAGGTCACTTCTTTGGAGACAAAAGCCCAGGCTTTCAGGAGTGACTAGTGATTTTTGGTGCCTGCCTAGATACCCCTTAAGGGGCAGGATTTCTGCAAAGGGGGAGAAGGCTCAGCATAAGAAGGTCCATTCCAGCACCTCAAGCCAGGTACCCAAAGTCACTAGCCACTTTTGAAAACCATGGCCGGGGCCTATGGAGACAAGAGGTCTCTCCACACCCAAACCAAGCAATTCAGAGGAGTTGGGTTATTTTTTTTTTTTAAATTTATTTTAACAATATATTCTCCCCCCCCTCCCCTTTTACATGAAACTGGTTTGATCAGGTTTGTAAAAAATGTTGCTCAAGCAGTTCTCAGGAGATCAGCGCATCGAGCACGTACCTGCAAGCCCCTGCGGGGAGCCCACGGGGGTGGAGGGGTTTGAAGAGAAGTTATTGCTAGAGTGATCTGGGGAATAAATCTGGAACGAGAGAGAAACGAAGCAGTTAGCCAAGTACACCTTCAAATCCTAGTGTTCCCGGCCCCGTAGCGCTGCAACCCCTCCACTGCCCTACGCCCCCGTGCGCCACAAGTGCCTACAGCACTATCCCATTGACTTCCAAGTCTCTTTACGTCACCCTCGCCATCTATGCAACAAGCCTGCTTCCTCAGTCCCACCCCCGAGCGCTCTGCTGGCCAGATGAACCTCGGTCTCTATGCTACTGCTGCCTTCCTCCCCACCGCCCCCACCCCACAGCAAGCGCCTCCATTTGCCACCTCAGTCGCTGGGCTCTCGCGACGTGAGGTGGTTTCCTGGGTGTTTGACCTTAGGGAGCAGAGACACCAAGGGGGTGACAGCGGAAGCAGGCACTGCATGGAACTGGTGAGACACTGGGGGCTGGTGGACCAAGCAGGGTGGGTCTGTGGCACGCAGCACTAGGCGAGGCCTGAACTCTAACCGAAAGCAAGCCGTTGGCCTGACACGGGCCATTGGTCGAGTCAGCACTCTCCACGCTAACCCAGCGGGGCCACTGAATTTTAAACAACCCCCTCTCACATCAGCTACGGCCTGGACGTACAGAACCTAAGCCCGTAACACCTGGTGCCCAAGGTATCACAGCAACGGGCATGGAGAGGGCAGACAGCGGAGGGGGACTGGACTGGGATTTCCCAGGCCTCTATTCCTCTCTGCCCATGAGCAAGTCACTTAACTTACTCTGAGCCCCAGCTCTCCCGCTGTGCCCAGTGGGGTGGTGAGGAGTGACTGTGAAGCACCTCCCCTTTGCATCTCTGGCCCCAATTCCCATAGTGTCAAGCACCTAAATCTTATTTCTTCTTCTGGGGAGGGAAGGAGCATCGTCTCCATTTTACAGCTGGGAACAGGCAGACACGACGGGACTTCTCAAGGACATATATAGCCTGATCTGCTGGGCCATCCTTCCCCTTTTCCTTGCCAGTTAACAAGCCCAACATGAGAGCTGCGTGGCTCCAAACACCTGAACCACCACGCCGAGGAGACGTTTAACACTCTTTCCAGGGCAGGGAGCAAGATGGTCAAGTCAACAACCCCACTCCAACGCTTGCTGACTCCGAGGGGCATTGGGAGGAAGACTCCAGAGCAAGAAACACTTACTGAAGCTAATGCTTTCCCAAGCGCATCTCCTGAGCTCCCAGCTGTGGTTCCTCTGTTGCCTGCAGGGAGAGAGAACACAGCCCTTACTCCTCTGGTCCTTGCTCAAATCAGAACAGGTCACTTTTGGAAAAACCCTGGGGCACTTAAAAAGAAAAGTTGACCCTTATAGTTTAGTGTTTGCGCGCACAGTCTCCTATTGAGACTGGGAGGGGAAGGTGGCAGCAGTTGAAGGCAGGATAAAGTTTCTCACTCAGAGTTTTTAAAAGACCCACTTTATTCCCACACCTCCCTTAGCTGCTGCTGCCGCCCTGAGAGTCTCGCTCTGAACAGCAGGGAGCAGGCAATATCCACTGCGGCTGCCTTCCTGGAGCTGCAAGGATGTTAGCACGAGATGCCAGGTCAAAGGCACTTTGCCATTCAATATCCCCCCCACAGCAAACCCCATTTTAACAGGGCACCTCCCAAGCCCTCACAGTTCCCTCCCTCTCCCCAAACAAGCGTTTCGCTACAAAACAGAATGATCAAGGCCAGGATTCTCAGTTCCCGGCGATCAGGAAGTTAATTTCGGTAACAGGTTTTGTAACAGGTTCAGCGGGGTTAGAGAGTAAAGCACTCAGGGGTTTAAAATGGCATTTGAACGCAGCATGAAAATTTCCTATTCCTGATTTGGACGTACACCGTCTCCCCCTGCACCTTCTCCACCTGCCTCAGGTTTAAGTCCTTTCTGCCTCTCGCTCAGCGGTCGCGCCTCCGAGAAGCGACTGCACAGATTCCAGTTTCCCTCTGGGACCCATGAGCTGGGTGTGAGAAAACATGCATGGATGGAAAGCTACAGGCAACTTAAACCTCTGAGCACAGAGGCTGGGGAGGAGGGGGGCATTACTTGTGCAAAACCACACAGATCCCACCCCTTCTTCTCTGCCAGATCATGCCTGATTATCCAGCAGCAATAACTCCCACTAAATCTCTTGCCTCGTGGAGTAACTCCAGGCCTACGTGCGACACACGAGGGAGCAGACCTGGTGTCATGCAGACATACAGAGCGCATTATTCTCGAACGGCCCAGACAGTGGCTTTAATCCCACACCTCCTTGCGCATTAGACATTGACAATGGTTTGCCTTTCCTGGATTAACCTACATGCAGTGGGAGAGTGGAAAATTTCAGTGGCCTCTGCCCAAGACTTGCCAAAGCACGTACATACCCATCATGCTGTCTGTCCCACTGATCGGTGGCGTATGACTGGGCACGCCATAAGGGGTGGAGGCAGAGGGAAAGCCAGACACAGAGGAAAGTCCGCCATTAACTTCTCCTGAATGCATCGGGTAGTTCTAGAAAGGAGAAAGGGGAAGAGGCATAAAACATCCCCTGGGATGGCCCACAGCACAGCAGGATTTAGGTAGCACCCCCGCCAAGGTGAATATAGAGGTCAGTGAGGGTGGACCAACTGTGCCCTCTGATGGACCAAATCTCTGACCTGACGGCACTGCCTTCCAGCGGCTGGAGATGGTGGACGTCGCCAGTGCGCCCTCAAATGTATGTCTGCACGGGGAATGTATTTTGTTATGTGCACCAACATGGAGGTGATGTGTGGTGGGGGTGGAGCCGAGGGGTGTGGAGTGTGGGAGGGTGCTTAGGGCTGGGGCAGAGGGTGGGATGCAGGGGGTGAGGGTGCCGGCTAGTAGTGAAGGCTTTGGGGTGGGGCCAGGGATGAGAGCTTCAGGGTGCGGGAGGGGCTCAGGGCTAGGGCAGAGGGTTGGGCTCTGGGGTGGGGCTGAGGAGTTCGGGCTGCCCCAGGGCGAGAGGACTCCTCCCAGCCCTCTCTCCCCACAGCAGCTCAGGACCAGGTGAGAGGCGCCTCTCCCCGGCCATGGCAGCTCTGGTGAGGCTGGGCTGGGCGAGGGGTTCCTCTCCCCAGCAGCTCCGGCAGGCCTGGGCGCCTCTCCCTGCCTGCACGGCCCTTGATAGCCTGCTGCACGGCCGTGCAGCTTACAGGGAACTTAGGACGTTGCCATGTTACTGCAGCTGAGGGGGATTCTGCTGACGCTCTAGTGGTGGGAAAAGTCCCCAATTGCAGCTGAGTCAACATTTTTCAAAATGTGCACATGGAGGGAGAAAACCCCCTCCCAAATCAGCAAAAATTGTGGACATGTTTTCATGAGTTCTCCCTCCCCTCACCCCCTAACCACACCCAGCTATGGAGCTGGTGGGAAGTTTCCAGATTCTGAAATTTGTCATTGCCGGTTTTTTTGAATATCTGGGGATGTTGGAGAAATTGAAGGCCAAGAAGCAGCTGGGTTCATTTCAGAATGGGCGACCTGCTCACACCCCACATGGCCACTCCCTCCCCCCGCGGGAAGGGCTCCGCTCCCTCGCGGCAGAAACCGGCAGCCACCGCTTGGGATGCAGGCTCTCATTTCTACAGCTGATCCTGCAGCACCCACGCCTTCGGCCCGAGGGAGGAAGAGCAGTCTGGTAGCTCAGGCACCAGGAGTGGGAGTCAGGAAATCTAGGACCTTGGGCAGCTCACTTAGTCTCCCTGTGTCACACGTGGGGTTGAGAAGATAAATATCCTGAAGATCGAGAGGGGCACAGATGCTGTTGCAGTGAGGGTCATGTAAACACCTCGTTTAAGGCCAGAGGGTACCAGTTTGATCTCTGTACAGTACAGTCTGCCCTCCTGCACCACACAGGCCTCGAGCTCCCCCAAAGAGCAGATCCAAACTGATCACCAAGCTAGTGCTGGGCAGGTTACATTTGGACAATCCAGTGAACACCCCTACAGCAGGATAAACCTGAAGTGCTCTGCTTTAGCTGGGGAGGGGAAGACATTTCTACGCCCAAGTGCCCCCAGCTACAGAACAGGGAAAATATTTCCCAATCACTGACAAACTAAATTAACTAACGTTCGTCAGGGCCTGGATGCTGTGGTGAGGGCCCTCGCAGAAACATCGACAAGGCCGATGACCAGTATTTTCAGAATGGAGGCATAAGAGCACCTCGCTATTTCAAAGAGCGCTGCCAAAGAATGCGCCAAGTGACAGAAGCTAGGGACCTCACTCACCGAAGTCCACTCTTTGCTAACGCTGATAGAAAGAGTATTTTACAGCAACACTGCACCAAAATCCCCTTTGTCAGACTACAAAAGTCTGGCCAAATTGCCCCGCGGCAGGAGAGAATCATTATTCCCATTTAACAGGCCAGGCAAACTGAGACCCAGATGAGGGAAGGGAGTCAGTGGCTGAGCTGGGAATAGACCCCAAGAGTCTGGCACTCTGCCCTATGCTCCTACAACGACATGGCACCACCTAAACGTTCACACACTGCTCAAGGCTACAGCATCACCGGAGACGCATTACCATCCGTTCGTGCTGATGTAAACTACTGAAGCCACCGGACTGCGGGAGAGGGGCTGAGGAGCCACCCAGCATGGCTCCATAGCTCGACTGGCTCATGGTGCCGGACGAGCTCCACAGATCTGGCGAGTTATGAAGTCCATCTGCAAGGCAAGCAACCATGTCAATAGCGGGGATATAAAATCGCAACGCACAAACATCAGCAGGGCAGGAGTCCCATGAGGCAGAAGGGGGAGGGGAGACTAGCTGAGTAATGCGGACGGCACGCAGGAGCAGTGCAGTTAATTATTTGTAGTGCAATACATTTAGGGACCGCAGTAACGTTGTACAAACGAAGCTTACGATCTGCAGCCCAGCCTCACGGCTCAGGTGTGCTGCAAGACAAGGCTGCAGGTCGGGAGGCTGCAACCAGTCACAACCCAGGGATCCAGTGTAATGGCAGCGATTTATAGCATTACTGGGCCTACGTATTTACGCATGCCTGGCCCAACACCACCTACATCTGTCTCCCTGCATCACACGCGGCTAGGAAATCCCCTCCGTCACCGCTGTGGCTGTAACAGGATAGGGGGCAGCTGCTGTGACGCCAGAGTCACCAGCATTAACTACTGACCTGGCATGTAGAAGGCTCCAGGATACACAGTGCTGGGAGGTTTCGAGGGGGCATATCCAGCTGGATCCCTGCTGTAGTCATCACCTGAGTTGGATGGATACACCTGCAAAGGGCCGGAAGGGGGATGAGGAAGGGAGAGAGGTCTGCCCATTCAGATAGCTTTAGTGCCTTCTAAATTCTCTTCTCCCTCCCTGCCGCCCCGCCCCGCTGCCTTTTCCTGCCAGGCTGCCGCCTTCCCCAGCCAGATAACCTTTAACCTATTTATTGTGGCTGATAATGTAGCCAATTCCCACAGCAAAAAGGAAAAAAGAAAAGGGAGAAGTTCAGCCAGAGTTAAAGCTGAAAAGCGACACGCTAAGTTAGTCAGGAAATCCTCACCGCTAAGATGGGCACCAACCTTAACTCTGTCCCCTTCTCCCTGGTGCCTCTCCCCACTGCCACACTAAACTTGGCCTCCTGCATCCCTCATCACGTCTCGTATGTGGGCTGGAGATCACCTCACCGACCCTTCCCACCCGGACAATCCATCTTTCATCAAATAAATCCAACTGACGCGCAGCTGCCAACACTTGGGAGGGGGTGGAGAAGAAGTGAAAGCAGAAACGTGCCCTACATTTTTGATCTTTCGTGCCCAGTGTGAGACAGAACAGGCCAGCACGAGAAGTTCCAGCTTTCTTCTTTAGTTCCCTTTTCTGTTATGGCTTTTCATGGGTAACCACAAGAATTATTTCTGGATGTTAAACCCCAGTCCCCAGGCTGATTCAGAGGGAAATGGGGGAGGCTGGTATTCTGGACCCATTTGCTCCTGTAGCTGCTTTTCCTTACCAAAAAGGTTTCACTGTCGCTATACCCAGCTCTTACATAGTGCCTTTCATCCACAGAGCTGAGTGTGCTTTACGAACAAGGCAAGTATTCATTATCCCCATTTTACTGACTGGGAAACTGAGGGTCCATCAGTGAGGCTCTTTACCCCATGGCAGCCCTTGACAGATGTCACCTCCAAACTCCATTCAGAATCTCTCCTTAAACACACCCACACCCCGCCACAGGCCAGCTGTCAGCCCAGTGGCACAGGTACAGTGCTGGGTTTGATCGGAATGAAAACCTGCAGCTCAGCATATGCAATGCAGCCCAGGTTGGGACATTTGCACGCCCTGGCTTATTTTAGCCACGAGATATCATAAGTGCAGACCATGCTGCTTACTGAAAAGCACCATCATCTCCACATGGGCCAGGCACTTGGGAGCAGGAGCCTATTTCCTAGAGGTAGCTCTCATGTCACCATGGCCCACTGACAGACTCCAAAGGAAGGAGACCGAATGCCCACAAACAGAACTATGCCTGCATGGAATCTAGAACGCTGTGGGATTCCCTCCTTCAGGGCAAAGAACTCTTGGTCAGTTCCAGAAACCTTTACTTCTGCAGTAAAGGATTTCCAACATTAAACAGGGTGGAACCAACACCTACTCCATTTCTTCAGCACAATTAAGGGGCTAAAACGAGAGTTGTCCCTCAAAATGAAGGACGCTCGCAGAGGCCTGTTTCTGTAGCTGGTTACAGTAACTCTGCAGTGGAACGATGTGCATGTAAGGTGTTCAGTAGCACGCTGAGAATAGAGGGCAGGGTAGCCAAGAAAGGGTTATTGACCAAGCGGATGCTAGAAAGCCTGCTGATGACAAAGCTGTCATGTGCTGGTGTTCAAATGTGTTTAACAAATGCACACTGGATATGCAAATAAACCGAAATGCCATTTAAATTGATGCGAAAACCTTCCCAGGACCTATTTTCATCACTATTGATTCATTCTGAAACTATTTTCTTTTTAAATACACACGAAAGCAGGGACCGGGGGTTGCAGTAACTTTGCCGGGCATTCTCAGTTCATCAAATGACTGGAAAAGCATTTCTGTTTGTAAGGGAAGCCCAGCAGGGATGTGGCAAGGGTCTATTTCCCCCCCGACACTCCCCCCACCCTCCCCATCTGCAACTTCTAACATTTTTATTGGCGCAAGTACAAAGTGCCAATGAGGAGGAGTGGAAGAATGGCTCTATTTTTAAAATTGCCCAAAACAGTGAGAAAACGGGCTTTAACAGAGAGACAGCAAAAATGTGCTCTGGAAAGCATCTGTGATTACTATTGTTAAAATAAATTCATCCCTTTGCACCTTCAGTTCCTGCTTCTCAGACTATCCATCCCAGAGACGAAGGCATCAAAATGCACCATCTAAACAAGAGCACCCACAGCTGAGACAAACAACAATAACTGATGCCCAGCGCATGCCTGAAGTAGTGATGCAATGAATTTCACAAGGCTCCGGACAATGTTTACACTCCAGCTTTAAAAACACACAAAAAAAACCCCACACCACACACCATCTTAGAACCATGTCCTCCAAAGAGGCTTTAAAAATCCCTTGTTCTCTCTCTCTCATATCCCCCCCTTTGCTTTCCCTTTAGCGAACAAGCCCCCTGACCATGCTCCAAAGTCTGTTGTCTTCCAATACTACACACTAGTATGTCTTTAAAAACAAAAACACCCCCTCCCTCCAATCCACTAGCTCTGTGTCAGCTCGACACAGCAGATTTACAACCCCCGCCCCACCCTTATAACATGTTCCACAACTCTTTGGGCTAATCTGATGGTGATGACTGAATTAAGGAAGAGTTGTTAAAGTCCCTTTACTCCCCTCACTCCTATAGTGCCCCCCCGGTATGTCTACTGCTGCTTTGCTGGTACCCAGAAGTGGCAATCACCGGTAACTGCAGTGTTCTCTGGGTGATTGGAGGAGAAGAGACAGCAGAGAATGTAACTTGTGACCTTCTGTTTCAACAGATCGCCAAGTTCAGACGGAGTCTTTATTGACCTGATTGCACAAATTTAGATCATAAACTCATAAAAAAACAGAGAGGAGGGGGAAGGGAGAGAACTGACAGATGCTGACAACTGCCCCCCTCGCCCTCTTAAAAAAACCCAACCTAAAAGCCGTTTGCCTTTGTGTGTACCCAAGAATCTCTCCATTTCAACACAGAGACAAACCTTGAAGTGGAATGCATGAAAAAAAGTGAGTGAGTGTGTATAGCGCGTGTTTGTGGCAGGGAGGTGGGGAGAGATGGGGGATGGAACAGGCTACAAAGAAGAAGAATCCAGTAAATTGACTTTTCCTATAATTTGATTAAATAGCGGGAGCTGGGACAGGGAATCGAATGAAGCACGTCTAATAGCCCTGAACCATCTGCCAGCCCCTGGCACCTGGCCAGTCTCCAGGCAGCTGTGCAGCACTGGAGGAGAGGAAGAAGGGGTGGGGGTGGGGAAAGGAGCTTTAACATATTTAATAAATCCTGAGCGAGAATTTAAAAAAAAACTTAAGAAATATCCTCACCCAGGCAGGAAGCCGACGCAGGATTCCGAAGGTGCCCAACATCTGCACCCTGCTGTTTCCCAGACTGCTGGAACACCCACCCTGCCTCCTCCCATGCTGACATATGCACCCTCCATTCCTGGCTCTGAACCCCCCCCTGCCCCAGCTCTATTTCAAGGGAGTCAAATTTCAGTCTGATTACTCATTAACACTTCGAGGTCCTCCACGCCCACGGCAATGCAATTCACTCATGCAGCCGTGGTATCAGTGCTCCCTGGACGTGCGAGGCAGATCTAGTGTGTGTGGGGAGTGTGGAAACACGCACACACACTTGTGGTTTTTAAAAAAGCCTGGAGACAACAGATGCATAAAATTCAAGACGCTCATTTTAAGAGGATGTTTCTAGGAAAGAAAGAAAAGCCCTGGAAATCTTTAGTTTTAGTGTTAAATAATAAGGAGGCTTTCAAATGGCTTTTTCTAAAGACATCTAAGATTATGTTACTTGGGGTTAAGGGAGAGGGGGCATATTTGGGGGGGGTGGTTTGCTGGAAATAGAGATGTTACATCAGCTAAAGCTCTGTTGTCCTCCAGAGAGCAGGCAGACGGCTGCTCAACTCATGTCACCCAACCCATCAGCTGCTCCCCCCCAAGCCAGCATCCCCAGCTTGCTGAAAGTCACCATGCACAGAGATAAGAGCCCTCTAAGCCTGCCTTCAAAATATGTAAAGCAGCCGACGAGCCTCCAAAATCCTCTGCGCACTCAGGAGGACCTGACAGAATCCACACTCTACACGCAGCCCCACAGGAAACAGTAAATCATAGCCAGGTCTCTCCTCCCCCCCAGCCTTTGCCTCTGTCAGCTAGAGAGTCAGACCTCTGGGACCTACAGGTGAGATCATTTCCTGTGTTTAAAATTGCTAGCACAGAGAGTAAAAGGAGGGAGCTTGCCAAGAAACTGCATTAAATTCACCAGCACTGGGATTCGTAGGGTGTTCCCCCCCCCGTTATTCCTGTTTAAATGCATAAACCAGTGAGGGACTTCAGGCAACCCTTGCAGACTAATATTAAACAGAGCAGTGACCAGACTATAAATTTATGCGCTAATATACGCGCCAGCCACCATACTTTTGACTGCAACAGAATCTTCAAACAACCTACTATTCTAGGAGCACTGAACCAATTTCCACAGGGCTCAGAGACAAAGCCAGACAACACAGAACTACCGCTGAGAGTTGTATGTGGTCCGAAATCTCTACTAGACAAGGGCACATGGATGGTTAAGAACTGTGACTTGGGTCAAAAAGCAAAAGATAGGGGCTGGCTAGCGTCTGTCGGAGGCAGAGCAAATGCTGGATCAACACACGGGTGTGTCTCAGCTCTGGTGCATAGTGCGGTGGGCAGAATCTTCTTGTTGACCCAGATTACAAGTTTTTACTCCCTTTGTTGGGAAAATGCAGCAGTGGCAATACCACTGATACACGGATCCAAAGGCCAGAAGGAACCATTGTGAGCACCTATTCAGATCTTCCACACAACAGAAGAATTTCACTTAGTAACTCCTCCATCTTTTAAACCAAGCAAGTGGCAAACGGATACGATTTGTCATAGGTCCTTCAGAGTTTGGTTTTTTCAAAAAGCAATTTTAAGGTGGTTTGTGAGAGGCGAAAGGCAGGTGCTGGAAGCAGAGGGGGATTTCTGGCACACAAGCAAGAGGATTTTAGTTGTACTTTTACCGAATGGATTTTGATGCAATTGAACCCTTCCAAGCAGCGGCCAGTCATATCACACTCAGCACGATTCAGTCAGGCCCTGATCCTTCTCCTGCTGAAGCGAATGGCTTCAATGGCAGCAGATTCTATGGCAGCCCAGGTTCTAGGCCTATTTTCAGGGCGATTCTTACATGTGGGGTAATTAGACACAGACTCTCTGCCTCGGGCCCCATTCCTTATTGTGCCATCCAAGCTCTGCAACCAGCCGCCAGCCACGGTCACATCCACCCTGACTTATTACTCAAAGCAGCACAGGAAAGAATGCGGCTCCTCAGGCCCAAAGGAGAGCGTGGGTGGGGAACACACAGCGGCACAGAGAGAATACGAGCTGCAGCAGACACTGCTGTTTTCCAAAACCGCTACTTCACAAAGGCAAAAAACCACTCAGGAGGACCATGTGCTAATGTACCACAGCATGACCGCAAGACACACCTGAGGGGCCATTCATGACCAGACCTGCTAGTTAGAAGAGAGAGCCCAGCCTACCTCCGTCCCATCTCCCTTGCCATCAAAGGAGCAGGCAACATCCCCCGGCTTCCATCCTTGCCACTAACTTTTCTAGTTCGCTCTTTAACTCACTGATGCTGTTTGCATCTCTTGCTGCCTTTGGCAGCACTTCCCCTGCTTCAGCCACCCTCAGCTATTTCAGCCACTGACCATTCCAAGTTTTCAAAGCAGTTACAGAATTAAGATTAAAGTACTTTATTTTAATAAGATGTTTATTAACCTATTTACTTTGCACAGGGTCCAGTGATAACACGGAGCAGGCTCTTTTGCTGCATGTTTGCAGACGACCTCAGACGAGAAAGCTTCTTTGATCAGCTGCCCATTAGGAGGGCAAAGCCTCACTGGCCACATACTTAATTCTATGTATAGGTGCATATTTCTCTCTCCTGGAGAAACAGAGGGTTTTAGACCTCATGGAGGTCAAAAAACATGAAGGGGGGAGGAGAGGAGAGGGAGGGCAGCGAAGAGACAGCAGACACTCCTTCACTCCTAGACCAGGGAAATAATTCGCTATGAAAAAGTGAAGATAAATTTGCTTTAGCAGCCTGCACTGAAAGAGAAGAGTGCGTGTGCACGCGCGCACACACACACACACACACACACACACACACACACACACACACACACACACACACAACTTCTAGCCATTTATGTTCCACTGGTCCCTTGCCACTGCAATTCAGGGGCTGCTGCCTTCGCTAAGCATTACATAACCCTCCATCTTTCCTCCAGGGATGCAGAACAGAATGGTTATGTTATTCCTAGTAAATTCCATCTTACTCTCCCTTAGCTGGGGTGGGAAGAAGAGGGTAGTTTCTCCTGCAACAGTGGCATGCTGTGTATAGAGCCGCAGGCACATTCACCCCAGCTTGCCGCTGTGCTGGCTCAGAATTTATTATTATTTTTTAAAGGCGGAAGAGGGGGTTGCCATCCAATTTGGCTCCAGTACCAGAGAGCAACTCTGCATCTGGCCCAGCAGTCAAGCAGAATGATCCCACGCAGTGAGACTACCATCTCTTTGGGCCTGACTCATCTCAGAGCGCAGGGTCTGTGTTTCAGCAGCAGCGCGGGTTTTCCAAAGCGACTAGGAATTCTGGGTGCCATGTTAGAGACATGGTAAAGAGGCCCGGTTTTCAG
Source organism: Mauremys reevesii (assembly GCF_016161935.1). Lineage (NCBI taxonomy): Eukaryota > Metazoa > Chordata > Testudines > Geoemydidae > Mauremys > Mauremys reevesii. Next base: position 11,918,428 of record NC_052648.1, on the reverse strand, counting down.
GAAGTGCTGAGCACCCATCCGCTGGAAGCCAGGCCCCTTTCAAATTAGAGACCCCTTGGCCTCCACAATCACTAGTCCCTCCTTTGAAAACCGAAGCCAATAACTGTAACCAGCAGGGTTAAGTGGCCATCTGCTAAGGAGCAATGCTTTTCTCATATGCTACCTCCAGTGAACGCTCTGGGAGCTAACCCAAATTCAGCTGCTCCGAGTTCCACCTGGACCTGAAGGGACAGCACGAATGCAGATTCAGTTTGAACAGGGCAACTTAAAATGCACAAAAGGGGATGCTTATTGCAGCTAAGCTAGGGCACAGCGAGCAATAAGAAGCCCCTCAAGTGTCCTTCATTTTGGGGGCCAGCATTGGTTAGTCCCAAACTTGTCTCTATTCCAAACCAATTGTGTGTCCTGCTGGACTTTCACTGTAGGAAACCATTTACTTCAGAAATACAGAATCATGAAGCCGCGGTTTCAGAGGGTGCTTTACACTTAAGGCAGGAATACCACAGCGCTTTTCTGTTCCCTGTACGGAGGAGTGAGCAGGGATGTTTTGAGTCTTCGGGCCCGTGCAGTCTGAGCAGAACTGACGGCACACTGCACACACTCGCAGAAGAGCACAAGTCGTCCACTCAAGAGAATTTCACCTCTACTTTCGCCTGAAGTTTGCAATCCGTCCACACACCGGCAGTCAAGCAAAAGCTAGAGCATGGAATGCAGCTCCTCTCGTTGGTGCTTCTGACCAATGCAAAGCTGCTCTGCTCCCATCTGTGAGAGACCCCTCCAGTCCACTCCAATTAACTCTCCTGGAGATTCCATTACTTCCAGCCATAAAGACACTGTTCAGTTTATTCCCCCATAACTGCCACAGAAGTATGGCTAACGTATTCCTACAGGCTGCTCGGCTTTCTTATAAAACAACACAGGCATTCCTGCACACCTGGACCGGCCCCAGCTGCCTGCCCATGTTACAACTGGCTTGGTTTCCCTTTTGGAATGAAATCCAGTCGTGTGGAATATCACATTTCATAGGGGCATTTGCGACATAACGTCAAATAGACAAGAGCCAAGAAATTCAGGGCTATAACCGATATGCTGTCCTTTTACTGTGCAGGTGGTGCTGGCGAGAAGGCGGCTCTGGCAGTAAATACCTAACAAGCTAGGGCTTCAGACCCAGGCCTTCTCCTTCCGTCTCCTTCCCTTCCCACCCTGCCTCCCAGGTGGCACTACCAAGAGCTATTCTGCACATGAAGGGTTACAATCACTTCTCTCAGGTTACTAGGTTATGGCCCCATGCATCTGTACAAAGCTTGGTCTTACCAGTGTCTTCCCATCTCTCTCACATGCTAAACTGTAGCCAGTAAAACTCTTCCCTACCCCACAAAAATACACGACACTTGGATACTTGGGTCAATGGTGACCAAATCTGTAGGGACAATTTACCGCTGCAGTAGGGAATATAGTTAAAATGAGATTTAGAGGCTACTGAACCATACTAAATCTGTGGGGGATGGGGAGGCTTAAATCAACTTGAAAGATCCAACCTGAAGTTGTAACGGAGCTTAGATACTGCATTAATATAACTAGATGGAATATTTGGAGAGCAAATTTCCGTGCAGTGCTGCTTACCGATGAGGGCAGACCTGGAGGCACCTTCCGAACCTTTTTAGGCTGTCCATCTGGTATGGAAAAAATAAAATAAGTAAGAACGGAGGATATGAAACCACTTTTGAAAGGGTAAGTTACAGGCTGGCTGCTGACACTATTGGGATATGAAGCCCCACTGGGTGTTGGAAGCTAGTCACAAAGTGTGGCTAAGACACAGCATTAAGTGCACCACTTTGATTACAACTCCTCAGTAATGCTGTAAAACAGGAAACTGATTTGGAACATTGCAACACGCTATGTCTCAGGGTGGACTGCTCCTGTCTTCTGCTTGTTCTCTTTACAGCAAAGTTCTCCTGGGAGAAATGGACCTGAGACCATTAAAACAGCCCCTCTTTAACCACTGCCGTGACAACAGGGACTCACTTATCCCAGGATAAAAGGCCCTGCATAATCTCCTGATTTTTGGAAAGGGTGCCAATAGGTTCATTAAGGAGGGTTTGGGAGAAGGGAAAAGAATCAAACCATGCAATGTTTGTTTGGCTCACCCTGCAACCTAAAACACAAGTGAGCTCATCGGTCATTTGCTCCTTAAAAAGGAATGTGCTTAGCAAAGTGCACTGTGATAGGATGTCAGGCTCTAGGAGTTTACCCACAGATGGAGGGCTACTGTACTGACTCACCCAAGAAGACAGAAGAGGTGGGTCTCAGATCCAAATCAGGGGGATAAACAGTGTAGCATCTTTAAGGCAAGAGATGGGGTATAGTGGGAAGGGGCATTTTTAGGGGAAAAACCCTAGAAGCAGCCAGCTCAAGTGGAAGCTCAGGCTAAGGGTTTAGGGATTTTCTCGTTAAGAATTAAGGCTAATCCTAGTCTGAGGTGAGAGTTTTAGACACTAAATGCAACACGTTTGCTGCGCTGAGCGTGGCGTGAAGGACCGTGCCCAGACATATTCTAGCTTAGGAGAAGAATTCATAACACAGAACCACTCAATCCATTTAAACGGTGGATCTGAAAACCTGAAACAGTGAAATTCTTACACAATTAAGCAAGCTTTGAATATCAAAGCAGATACCCTCACCTGCATTCCCCTTTCTAAAAATAACTGGAAAAAACAGCATGTAGTTTTATATCGCATCTGGCTCCATTTGCAGTGCAAAGACAAAAATAGCAGCAATAAAACAATTTCAGATGGGGTGGGGTGTGACCAGATAACATCAGCACTGGAGCATGAGTGCCTGTCTACACTTGAAAGTTAAATTGACACCCTACCTTAATCCTCATTAAAGCACAATAGCTGTTCCTGAGTAACTCCATGTGTGGATACATTTACTCCAGAATAAGAGCACTTTGTTCCAGTTTAGTTTAAATCATGTTAGATTGAGTTTAAACAAGAACATGGCATTCTTATTCCAGAATAAGAGTCCACATCTGGAGTTACTCAGGAACAACTGCCTGTGTAGACAAGACCTTCAACTCGGTGCCTTCAAACTCCTCAGGTACATGATTATCTGATAATCAGGACTTTGTGCTGCTTACCGTATTACTTTATTACTTATGTTGTTACTATATTACTCCTGGCAGCCGATGTTCACGGGCAGTAGCTTTTATATAAAGGGCACTTGAGCAGAGGCAATAGTATTACAGGTTAGAGGGGCATTCTCACATGGCAGCCAAGATTTTCAGATGTGACTAGTGATTTTGAGAGCCCAACTGGAGACATCTTACAGGGTCTTGATTTTCAGAAAGTGTTGAGCACCTGCCCACTAGAAAACTGTCAGGCTGGGCAACCAAAATCACTGGACACTTTACAATCTTGGCGGGTATTTGCCAGCAGAGTGGAGGATATCACACATCGCTAAGATTCTACATAACCTTAATTTTTCAAATGTTTGCCAGATCCACATCTATGTAACCCTGCAGCATTCGTGCACGGATCTCTGAGAACACGGACCTAACTTCTATATCATGAATGGCATCAAGCCAGTAGAGCGTTTCTATGGCCACAGAAAATTTGAAGTGCAAATCAAGACAGAAGGCACCCTAGTCTCATTATCTCACAATCAGCACTGCTACACCAGAGGGACATCCACTGTGACTTACCTATGTTGCTGTCAGCACTTCTCCTACGAGGGTTGTTTGGGTAAGAATAATACTGAGACCCTCCCTTCACCCCTGTGGGGGAAAGTGTGGTTGGACTTGCAATTCCCATTTCACTGGGCAGGAAACCAGTCTGCAAAGAAGAAGACACACAAACCCTTCCATGTAATTATGCTGTAAAACCATCACAGTAATTGAGACAGAACAGAATCTGCCTTGAGCACCTCAAACTAAAATCAAACCAACGGGCCATAAAAAAAAAGTCAAAAACAAATAAGCCATCCAAAAAAAAGGAACTCTAGTCACATTCACCAAAGATGCCTGAACTCCAAGCTCTAAATCTGCACCCAATTATTTGTGGGTGCAAAATTACAGGTGCAATTAACTGAGCACAAATGACAGAACCTAGATGTCTACCTAATTTGCAGTCAATTGACTGCATCTACAGCCGCTTGTGGGTGATGGTGCAGAGTTGTATAAGAGAAAGGACAGTTTTGCAGTTTAAGGCATCGCACTGGGACTACTAAGAAGATTCACCAGGATAGTAATAGTGGCAGAGCTAAGAGATGGGGTATCCACATTATTATCAGTGTGTTGTCTAACCTGGCTCAGAACTGGCCTAGGAGACACCATGGTTTAAAAAAAACAAAAAAAACCCAAAAAAAACCTGCTCCTGCACTGAAGGAGAGAAAAGCTCCTGGCAACAGAAGTGGTTGACAGCAGCAATACTGGTGCTGCAGGTCGCCTGACAATAGCCACTGCAGAAGCCCAAAGTGGAAGATTTCCCAAGCAGCTTAGTACAGACAAGGCTACTGAGTCGAAGGACAAGAGGAAGGATGGTATTGTGATCAACAGCACTCAGGACCTGGGCTGGTACCTTGGTCCACCACAGACTCCCGGTGCCTCAGTCCCCGCTCCATAAACCGAGGATAACAACCCTTCCTTTTATCTGCCTTGTCTGTTTAGACTGTATGCTCTTCAGGGCAGAGACTGTCTCTGATGATCCATACATACAGCTCCCATCACAACAGGGCTCTGATCTCAGATGGGGCTGCTGGGTGCTACTAGAATGTGAATTATTATAGCCTTTCAGTAGGCTGAACTGTTGACTCCTACCCTGCTCTGTTTCAGTTGTTTACTCTGCAGAGTAGTTAACCCCTGGTTAAATGCCTTTTAGGTTTTTAGGCTGCCAAAGACTTATTTTTACTTCGGAAATTCCATTAGAACCAGAAGTTCTTCCCCACCCCACCCTCCATCCCAATTTACAACCCAAAGCCAGAATTTTCAGACGTGACAGACGCATTAAAGGAGCCTGATTTTCAGCTAGCGCTGAGCGCCCATCCCGCTGGAACTCAGGCTCCCGTAAGGCATTTCAAGCAGAGTGTCTTCTGAAGACAACTGGGAGCTGAAGCAACAAAAATTCAGGCTAGAAAGAAGATGCAACTTTTAACAGTATGTGGATTTTAACAATTGGAACAACTGGCCTGATGGATTCCCCATTACGTGAAGTCTTTACATGAAGATTGACTCACTCACTCTCTCTAAAAACATGCTTCAACTCAAACACAAGCCATGGGAGGGATGCAGGAATGATCGGGTGAGTTTCCCTGGCCTATGGTACGCAAGTGGTCAGAATGGTCCCTTCTGGCTTTAAAGATAATTCTAATGAAGGCCCAAGATTTGCTGATTACACCATCATTTCTGTGGTAGCAGATGATGAAAGTGAACTTCACTGCTCACTAAGGCCAGGGGGGATAAGACAGGAGAGGTTTGTGCTTTTAAAATAGTATTTTGGCTTGGTTTGATGTAAACAGAAAGTGTTTGCTGTGACTAATCTGCACCACAAATACCTATACTGCTTCAGCCTGTTTCTTGCCTCCCAGCTGATGAAAGGCCAATGGTTGCAAGCTCCCTCTCAATCCCCACAATCCACTTCACAAGCAGCTGGAGGTGTCACAGATTGTAAACAGAGTTTAGCAGGAAAGATTTAAGTTGGGAGCTTTTCAAAATAAAACGCCTGCCTTGAACAGGAGCTGTGTTGGCACAAGGTAATAACTGCCTCTCAATAATAATATCCAGCTCTTCCATATCACTTTTCATCTCCAAATCTACAAAGGAGTTAGGTACCAATACCCCCATTTGATAGATGGGAAAACAGAAATGCAGAGAGAGACAGAAAGGGACTTGCCCAAGGTCACCCAGAAGGCCGGTGGCAGAGTCAGGAACAGAACCTAGGTGCGCCAGTGCCTTATCCATTGTGCCATACTGCATCTCCAGGAGCATTGCTGGTGGGGAGCTTTCACAAACAGCATCGGTGCAGTCTGAAGCGATGATTAACCCAAATGCCAGCCTACCCGACGCTGCAGCCGAACAGTCTGTTGGGTTGGGTTTGTTTTTTAAAATAACTCTCTCTCAGCCTCTCCTCCTCTGCTGTACATAAGGAAATTCAACCCCCTCTTTTTTCCTTGTTAAAGAAAGAGAAAAACTCCTCTGCTGTTTAGACAAACTGACCTTGGAAGCTGTGCAGAACAGCGCAAACCCAGCATTCCCTGCACACAGTACGAGTTTCACAAGCCAAAGTGCCTTTGCGTGTTTAAGAGGGGGAAGCCCGTGCGTAGCACTCAGTAGGGAACGTATTTAGCAGGTTGTTTGATTTAGCTTAGGAGAAAGGTTTACTATATTTATTTGGAATTTTAGGGGGCCTAGAAATAATAAAAGATTATTCCCTGTGCATCTTCTGAGGCTGCTAAATTGCAATAAAGGAGGATTTCAAGCTTTTCGGAAACTGGGGAAAATGTTTATAGCTGGCTATTGAAAAAACAGACTGCTCTGAACCCAGTCTCCTTGGAAAGGGGGCTTGGGGGAAGATCATGTATTCACAGCTGGTAAAAAAATTCTTGCAATCTGTTCCACTGGTCATATTACCTTTGTGTGAAAAGGCTACACACCACGGAGCCAAGGAAAGTGAAAACCTAAGCATCCCAGAGGAGATTACAAAGGGCTAGCGCCGCTAGTTGTTACTGTTTTGCTCCTTAAACAGGTAGTTCAATTGTTTTGGTAAAATAGTGCCCTGGTTTCTAGGTAGCTTCTGAGGGAATTAGTGAGTCTCCTTCCTTGCCCCTCCCCCACCTAATCCCCTTCCCTGTACTGTTGCTGGGTAGTTAAGGGTTAAACGAAAGAGCAGCTTGGAGACCCCCTCCCCCCATCTGGAGCATGCAGAGCTGGGTGGTTTAGAGAGGAATGTGCTCCTCTCTGAAGCTCCCTGTCCAGTCCCTCCGAGGACTGAGCCTACACAATACATCTGCTGTGCAACAATTCTCAGAAGCTTTAGAAGAGACGCTAGCCGGCCCGCCAGGCAGGTTAGAAACTCAGCACAAACCAAATCAACAGTAACAACTGTTCCCAGACCAGCCGCTTGGCTCCTTGATGTTCAATTACAACAGAATTTTGGTGTCTATCCTCTATCAACCAGACCACGAGAGTTTCAGCAAATGGTCTCCTCCTGTGGACTGCTATCTGATCTGAACCCATCCTCCCCCTCGACACTTCCAGGCTAGAGAGGCCTCCTCTAGATTGCAAGACCATCCCCCACCCCCTTTCTGTTACCCTATATCCCCCCCCCATTCTCCTCCTCTCCTCCCCCTCCCCATAAAACCTCAACAAAATCATAACATTAAAAAGCAAGGCCTGGCATCTGTCCCATTTTTATTTTAGCAGCTTCAGTGGTAAATTAAATCCACTCTGGCACAGCCAAACAGCACAGCTGTTTCAGCAAAGGAAACATCCTCAGTTCAGAGAAGAGGAAATTATGAAAAATGTGTGTAAAATTAAAACACTGGCTTTATAAAAGAAGGTGCCCAGCCAACAGCCACTCCAGTGAACGCAATGGCCGGACTGTTTACTCTGTAAAGCACCAGAGTGGTGACTCGGTGTTCACAAGGAGCAGCATTGGTAACGCAGGTCTGAGCTGGGGGACTCACTTCTTCCCCAAAGAGTTAACTTAGGGGGCTGGCAGCAAGAGGCTGGATAACTTAGCTCCAGCTAGAGGGCCTCCCCCTATACGGAAGGATGTCAGCAGGTCACCCCTAACCTAGCACATGCTACGGCCCCGATCCCACTGTAAGATCCACATGTGAGCCAAGCACAGCCCCACTGCGATTCCTGGTGCAGGGACCTACCTGTATGAAGTGCACTTCAGGACTGGGGCCCATATTTCAGCTGGTTAGACAGCTGCAGGCTAGCTTTGTTTTCAGCCTGGGCTAGGCCCCTGCACACTAGCCCCGAGCTCCTGGGTCTGGACTTGGGTGGCCTATGCCACCACCCATGGTGCAGGGTTCACACTGCTATTTTTAGCATGCGAGCTCCAACAGAGCTAGCACATGTCAGTTGACACCGGTTGGGAGGCGCAATCCCAGTCGTAGCACAGACATACTTCGAGCACCTTCCAGTCGAACACTGGGCAACGAGACTCCCATCTGTCATGTGGGGTTCATTCTTTCCCTCCTCAGGGAAAAACTGTGCATGCAGAATGGGGCTTTAAAGCAGGTCTCCCCCCCTCCCCATTATGAGAGCAAGTTCCCCTTTCTCTTGAAAGTTAGCAAATTATGTTGCTCTAATTTTTAGGCATTTAAAAAACCATGAGTTTCACAATGGGACTTACTGAGCCAACCCTGGGTAAAAGGAAGACAGGAATGCAACAGGAAAACAGAGAGGAGCACTCAGAATTTAGGTTGAGATTTCCCAAGAGATCTGCATACCAAACCCCACGTTAATTTTAATGGGAACTGGGTGCATAAACCCTTCGGCAGCTTCAGGGCTTTTCCACACAGCGTTACCCCACTTTAAAGGCGTCACTTTAAATCATTTTAGTTAAACCAGTGTAAAAGGCTGTGCGGGCGTTTAAAGCAACATAAAGAGGCTTTATATCAATTTAACCTAATTCTGTTAGAAGCAGGTTTAAGCTAAATTGAAATAAGCCACAAACTAAAATAAGAGTCTACACAGGGTTTTGTATTAGTTTAACTAAACAGGTTTAAAAAATGTGGTGTAATTTGTGTGTATAGTCAGGGCCTGAAACTCTCTCAACACTTCTGATTAAACCTCACACACAAGACTGAAACCAGAGCCGCTGGCTGAAATTTGAAAAGCAGTCTCACATTTAATTTTTATGGACGATGAGTATCTAAAACCCCCAATTTACTTTGAAAAACTCAATCCTTATTCTTGAACTGTTTTCCCCCAAATTCATTGTTTTTTTTTTTTTAATTAAAGCATTTGTATTGATGATGATGATGATTACCTGATTTAGTCCTGGCATCCCTGTGTCTCTGCTGAACGTTGAGTAGGGAGGTCTTTCACCGCTCTTCCCTAAAGGTGAAGGAAAACAAACAGCATTTTGTATAAATGTACAGAAGGGGCTGAACACACCCACAAAGCTGCACTCACTCACTCTAGCTCACGCAGCCTTTGCTATTTGGGCACAAATCCCATCTTTAAATTTTGGCTTCTCTGGCCCTTCATCAGGATGTCAACTGAAGCAGATAATAGTTTGCTGCAAAAACAGGAGATCTTTTACCTTCAAGAACAGCAGGGCTCAGTTGGTCCTTTTAAAAAAAAAAAATTGCAATGATGCAGGAACCGCTCGTGGCCATGGAAACTGACAGTTTCAGAATAGAGAGAAAAAAACAAACCAAAACAAAAAACCCTCCAGATAAACTAAAAAAAGCTATCCAAATTTGGTGGAACCAGGGACAGAATAAAGCAAAAGCTATGCATGGCTGACCAACAGAATCGGCAGGTATTTTTCCAAACAGCAAAAAACAAAAGCCATTTTGGTTTGCTATCAGTGCAAGAATTTAATGCTGAATTCAAACTCATGGGGGGGGGGGGGGGGGGAAGGGAAATTATTTTTTCCCCTTGGATATTAAACCTCCAGAAATTGGGATAGTTTTTCAGTGGCAAGTATTTCTCCGAGAATTCTGACCTCCCATTCAAACCTGAGGAACTCAGGCGTTCACAACTTCCATGCTTTGGGAGGAAATCCAGGACCTTTCCTACCACTGAAGGAGTCTGTTTGAAATGAAAAGCCTCTCTTTCTAGCCGATGATCACCGAGGGGATATGCCCTGGTAAAAAGGTTAAATCCACCCTCCCTCCACCACTGAGTGAACACTGGCAGCCTGCCTCGGGGGGAGCAATTAAAAATACAGCTGGCTGGGAAACGGGGTGTTGTTTCTCCCCCTCCCTGCAGAAAATTGTGTGTTTTCAGTGGAAAATTGAAGACAGAATTATTTCAGTTCTGAAATGCTGCTGTAGCACTGCATGGGCTGGGCTCACTGGTCAGGTCACCGCTCTCCCAGGTCATCCATGTCTCCTCTTGTCGAGGAGAGGTGGTGCATCATGGCAGTTTTATGGCCACAATGCTGCCCAGGGAGTTTGGCCCATAGAGAATGGGAGCATGATGCATCTGAAATGTAACTTCCACCAGGCAATAAGACTAATTGTGAGGTTCCAACCACATGGAGCTCCAGCCATGGGCCATCAGAAGGAACTGAAGGGGGTTGGGGCAGCATAACATCCAATAGCCAGGGGAGGGGTCAGGAGGCATGCGCGCCGCCCCTCTGTGGGTACTGCTAGGCAAACGTCTCTGGCTCGCGTGCACTGGGCACGCACTGATCTAAGTGGAATGTGTGTCTACGTCGACGCAAAGAAAAACTTTTGCGTTTTCATGTGTTTGTTTTTTAAACAAACAGCTGAAGTTTTCCATGGAAAACTGATTTTTTCCTTTAATTGAAAATCAGCTCTGAGAGAAAGTTTTCAGCCTGTTACGAGTGCCCCTAGGGAACGGGGGAGAGTGGGTGTCCCGCAAACCCAAACAAGCTCATCAGCACTGTATCCCCTGGGTCTACACGACTCAAGAGGCAGCTTCAGCAGGGATGCTGAACACATTCAATTCTATATGCAGTCCTCATTCAGCCAAATCTCCCCTTTCCAATAAGGAGAGAACTCTCAAACGCTTTGGCAAAACCCCAACATTTCTGCTTACCAAGACATACCCGATCTAGTTAGTGAATAGAAAAGCTCTGTTAGGACGCAGGCTGACACATGTGAAGTGGCGTAACTGGCTACACTGTAGCCTGGTGGGGAGTTAACATGATTAAAGACGCATCCTTTCCCTAGTTAACAGAGGATCTCTCTGCTGGGAGCAAACCGGGTGAGGAAGAGAACTCTCCCAATCGGTTTTTTCTCTTAAGGTGCGTAGAGGCCAGTGTGTGTGTGTTCGGATGCTTCTCGAGACAGGCAGGTGGTGAGGACCAAGGAGGATGGTACTTGGTTTTGAAAAGCCAGAAGGGGGCTTATATGGCAGTCTCATTTTATCTGGAACCCCACAGGTGCTAATGGTTTGCTCCCACCTCCGACAGCATCAGACTGACTGCATGAACCTTGAACCCACCTACCTGCAGAAAAGGGTTGGGGGGCTAGGAACAGCCCACCCAGCAAGAGAGACTCAGGTCACTTCCAGCAGAGACAGCATTCAACTTGGTCCCTGCGTTCCTCTCTGCAGGCCCTTGCCCTTGCCCTGTGACGGCATGTTGTCACTTCTTCCAAAACCAGGTGTACTCAATGCACCTAACTTACAGTTAAGGATGGTAAAATACTCCAGCCCATGTTACTATTTTGTTCCACAGGCTTAAATGTTAAGTAAACAAAAGGTCAAAATGTCACAGGGTGGATCTCTTAAATGACCTAATTTTTAAAAGAGCTTAAGAGCTATATTTGCTACAGACGCTGAAACTTTACAGAAATAACTCAACAGGTTGTGTCAGGCAGATCATGCTTAGTCCTAAATCAGAGGGAAACCAGGGTAATTCCAGAACGCTTTATCTGATAAGCAACTGACAAGCTTCCCTCACTGCAAATATATAGCTGTTTACATGTATCGCTTTGTTGGTTAAGAGACTTTTAAAGCAAGTATCAGGTAGCGCTACGATCTTAAGGGAACGAACAGCACTAAAATCAAATATGCTAATGCACACAAGGCAAAAGGAAATTATTGCACACTAGATTAAAACTGCAATCTCTTTTGCAAACAATGTTACATTTCTGTCTGACTCTCTCCAAAGCTTCAGAACATGCACATGCATGTACATTCATACACTAGGGCTGAAATTGCCACACTTTTAAATCTTACAATAGGAATCCCTCGCTCCTGTCCAGCAGCTACCTCAGAATATGGCTAGGTACTAGCAACCTATTCTACGCCATCAACAGTGAGGGATTTGGCAGGACAAAGGGGCACTGAAAAACAACAGGCAGCTTCAGCACAGGCTTTCATGGATTCAAGTGACTCTGTTTGAAAGCAACTTTGGTGGTTGAAAACGCTTCCGTTTTCAGCGAGACAGAAAAATAAAGCAACACCACTCTCGGGAAGCACAAGAGATGGTAGAGTCTAATGCCGTCAGCAATTAAGGCAATAAATCTGATTCACTGGGGGGAGGGGGAATATTAGTATGTTGACAAAGTCTTCCTGATTTTAACAATATCTAGAGTTTTGAAATTCACCCACTGTTCTATTGATGAGTTGTACAGAAAAAGCCAACATTTCCATGGGGACCACAGAAACAATGTATTGTTTCTGCTCTCTGCAATCAGTCCCCGTTCCCCCTCCCCGGACCATGCCGAGCGCTCACAAAAAACCCACCAACAAAAACGAGGACTAAAGCATGTTTCAGTGGGGTACAGTTTATACCCTCAATCCTTACTCCCACCTCCTCCCAAAATATTACATTTGGTTACAAAAATTTGACAGACAGTCCCCAGTGTTAAGAATCCTTGAAAAATATAGAAGATGCTGGAAACAGATCCGCTAAATACTTTTTTTTTTTTAATTTTGCACATTTTTGCAAATTTTAGGAGGCAAAATTGAGATTGGGTAGGCAATGTAAATTGGGTGGGGTTGCACTGAGAAAAGAAGGATCAGTTGGAAGCGGGAACTGGATGCCTTAAATATTTCCAGCCATCTTAACTTCAGGGGCGGAGGGTGTTTGAAGTGGCAGAATTTTTTAAAATGGTGCAATTCTTCTGGGGGTGAGTCCCCTGAAGCTCAGCTGCCACAGTCACTCTCTCTTCAAAAAGAGGCTTTACATTTCTGGGTTTTGAAGGAAGGCCAAAAGTTTGAATCAGGCTGGTACGTAAGGCCCACAGGAGAGGAGCCCTGCTCTGACAGATCGTACGCGACTCAAAACTAGCGAGTTCTACTTCGGTAGACTTGGACAGGTCTATGGAGTGAGCATGCACGCGTAGAGGAAGAAAGCGGTAGGGGGACAACACTCATGGGGTGGCAGGTAATGGAGGGAGAATTGGGAGACTTTTAGCCACATGGAAAGATTTTAAGTGCTTAAATGTTTTATACCTGGGAATGTCAAGTGTTTAAAACTCTTGTCATTTCTCCATCCTTTATTTCTCCTCCAGCTCCCTGCACTCCCCTTCCACATTTCTCGAGCTCCTGCATACACACGTGCACATGCTCACACAAAAGTCTGCCAGAGAGGGGTCTGCAGTACATTATTTTCACCTGTTTATAATAAGCAATTTCTCAATCGATTTCCTCCCCCCAAACTTGACAGGCCCTTGCCCGAAGGACTATGTACATGCCTACTCTGAAATTAAAACGTAACACCGTGTGCATCAGCGCTCAGGTAACTTTGGCTTTTCTAAGACACCCACCAGACAGATTTCCATTCTCTGCTTGCAAACAGCTAAGCAGATTCTCTCTTTAAAAAAAGCAACATTTGAATTCACTTCTGGACAAGGACTGAGAAGAGGAAGCTTCATCCCAGACGGTTATTTATCCCGACATCGGCAAACCCTGAAAATAAGGGCTTACACTGAAAGCACCTTTGCAGGCATGTCACTAAGCAGGATGCCGAGCCATATCGTGCAGCAACTTTCACACACACACCCCGGACATGCACAGTGTCTCACATACAACAACGCAAGCAGGACAGCCAGTTTAAACAAACATGCCATTTCAGTGTTTCTGCCCCTGGACAAGCACATAGGAACAAGTGCATAGGAACAAGCCAAGTAAAGGCTATTTGCGTTTTCTGTGGACTTGCAGCTGAGCCTCCCCAGCAAAGTGCAGGTGCTTACAGCCAGGGAACATCCTGCAGTTCTGCCAGGCCCCTGGGAATTCACACATGGATGCCTTCAAATCACCAAGCCCCAGAAGCAAGCGGTACAGCCTCTATCACTCCCTACAGTGCCATGCGTACTCCCCCCTTCCCCATCAAAATGAACACAGCAACCCACGACACCGAGTGCTGACACAGCAAGATTGAAGGAATTAAAAATATATCTGTTCTGACTCCAGTAATTCTATTAGAATTATTTCCTGCGGGGAGGGGAGGGGAGGTAAAGCACAGGGAGTGATTTAAAAAAAAGTTTAAAAAATGGGAGTCGTCACATCCCCACGTCCATGGGCAGATTAAAACCATTGTCCAGGAAGAATGCAATTCACAATAGCTCACAATGCACACCCGATTAGAAACACTTCTCTGAAAAGAAGCTAATTACTAGAAATAATTACTAGAAAGAAATCTGTTATGGCTTATCAGTTTCCCTGCTGTTTAAACAATTTCCCCCACTCCCCCTTTCACTGAGGGTGAATGGTGAACAGAGCAACTGATTTCAAAGATTGCTTTTAGAAGAGCTCCCCCCCCCCGGATTAGCAGGTTCAAGAACAAGAAGGGCCCTACCAGTCTAGGATTCACACCCCGCCTCTGCCCCACAAGGGTCTGTAAATGGCAAAGAGAGACGACTGGGCTGTGATTCCTTTTAAAGGATTGAAGGCCCCAATATTGGTCTTGTGCCATTTGTTTGCTTCTTTGCGATGGCCCAAAAGGGGGTCTCGTCCCAGATTTCCTCCCCATTAGAAATTCAGGCCTGGCCATCCACGTCGGTATTTCTCCAAGGCAGACACCAGAAGAGACAGGAGGCCGGAAACTCAGAAATGTGTGGAAGGGGCGAGGTCATTTTTGTTCAGCCAGTTTAACACGCACACTGCTCCTTTCAATGACGATTGTGAGCGCGCTCACCTGTGCGTGCCCTTGGGTGCTCAAGAAGCCCTCTAGAAAACCAGGGAAGACCAGACACATCAGGAATGTTCAATCTGAAATGCTATACCAGTCAAATGACATGCAAATCCCTCCTCTGGAGCTATTATTTACTTGTGTTATAACACCTAAAGGCCTCACAAAGCACGGTCCCTATCTGTGTTAGGTGCCATCCGTACACAGAGCGAGAGTCCCTGCCCCGGAGAGCTTACGTTCTTAAGTAGACCAGACAGACAGCTCAAGCGTGGGAGGGGGAACAGAGGCGCACACAGACAGGGAAGAGATTTGCCTGATCACACAGCAGGTCAGTGACAGAGCTGGGAACAGAACCCCAGCCTCCCGATTCACAGTCCAGTGCCCCATATCCACTCTAGACCACCAGTGCTAAAGCAGAACACGTTCTATTAGCATGCAGAAAATTCTTCCCATTAGCCCAATAGGATTAAAGACTTTAGACTCAGACTTTAAAGGTCAGAGGGGATCATCTAGTCTGACCTCCTGCACGTCGTGGGCCACTGAACCTCATCTCCCCCTGTAACAGACCCCTAACCTCTGGCTGAATTACTAAAGTCCTCAAATCTTAATTTAAAGACTTCAAGATACAGAGAATCCACCACTTACTCTAGTTCAAACCAGCAGGTGACCCGGTCCCCACGCTGCAGAGGAAGCTCCACTGAGCTGTTACAGATGAAAATCTTTTACGTCTTAGAAGGCAACACCCAGCGCTGGCAACTGCAAAGCTCACAAGTTTAGCACAAATCTTTACTGCTCCGCTCACGGCCAGTTTACAGAATGTGCTCTCTCCCTCCTTCCCTTTTTGGAGAATGATTAATAATCGTCTGTGTTCCAGCAGCAGCTAGAGGGGCAAGCCAAGGTCAGATGCTGCACGTGCCCATCGCAAGACAGTCCCTGCCCCACACAGCTAATCATCTAAATAGACAATGGGTGGAAGGGGGGACAGGCAGAGAGAGGGGAAGGTCATATGGCAGAACTGGGACTAGAACCCAGATCCCCCTCACCCCCGAATCAATCAGGCCATGCTGCCCCTCAATGACAGAAATGACATTGATCTGGGTGGCGACAGGGAGTCTGGTAAACCTGGGGGCAGACGCTAGAGAGGCTCATCACCACTTTACCTTAGTAACAGGCGAAAAGTTACACAACAAAGGTCCAAAGTTCTAAACTTCTCCTCAGATGAGGAAGCCACCAAGGCAACCGTTGCCACAATTCACGATGGCACAGAGGACGATGCCAACACCAGCTTTACGTTTTATGCAAGGTGTTTTCTGACTTTGTGGAGACTTCAACACAGCAACTCTTGGGACCTGGACTACTTCTGGTAATAGGTAATAAAGGTAATAATTGGAGATATACCAATCTCCTAGAGCTGGAAGGGACCTTGAAAGGTCATCAAGTCCAGCCCCCTGCCTTCACTAGCAGGACCAATTTTTGCCCCAGATCCCTAAGTGGCCCCCTCAAGGATTGAATTCACAACCCTGGGTTTAGCAGGCCAGTGCTCAAACCACTGAGCTATCCCTCCCCCCTTCTGGATGATCAGGCAACAGGGAAAAGGCACCTAAAGATGCCACTGACCTGTTACTTGTGCCTCAAGTGCTTACCACACTCAGACCCATTGGTAAGAAGTCCCATCTCACAAACCTTTCAGATATTAAATCTCTCACGTTTTACACCAATATTTCACATTACTCAAGAGCACATGGTAGAAGCAACACACCTCCTGGAGGCTAGCAAAGGCCAAACATCCTCCATCAGGCAGTCTATTAGGGTTACACTGACAGACCCAATGCTGTCTCAGGCCTGCCAAACTAGCGAAAACACAGATTAGCCGAGCAGCTCACATTTTGTTTAATGCACTGCTCTCTGGGCATCGTGACTGCCTGCGTTAGCCTGGTCACACCGACAGTTCAGGGAACTTGGAGCAATGGTAAGAAATGCACAAGGCGGGTTCATTCAGTGTTCAGAAAGGGCACCTACTCTCATGGCCTCTGGCATTCTCTGTCTAGAGAAAGAGGACATGCGCTGTTTGGAGGCACACGGTGGCACTCCGACAATCCCACACATTTGCCCTGGATATAACAGACAAAGTTCCATCCATTGACATGGAGCCACTGCTTCCTGGAGCAGCTGCGATTCATGCAACCTTCCCCCCTCACCCCCGGTAGCTTCATGTTGTAATGTCATGTCTTTCCAATGATGATTTTTCACAAAGCCATGTGCTCTCCCTAACACACATGTGCTGCAACATTTCTGTGAACAATCATCACTTCCTATTAACAGAGTGTCCATAACATAAAAACCCTACTCGGTCCGTCTGTCCACTCCAGCCCTCGGTCCTCACGCATCAGCGAGAAAAATGGATTAATGTGCCCGGATATGCTGTTGTGTAGCATCCACCTTCTTCCACTGAAATGGCCATTTCTTCCTGCAGTATCTGAACCTCTCTCCACATCTTGGCTCACCTAGAACAGTTTGTTTGCAGCAGTCACTGCAGGAGTCTCCGATGCAACGTGGGTCTGGGAGTGACTGAATGCATGACACCAAGGATCCTCACAGCTTGAGCGGAGACTGAATCGCAGCTGTCGTCGGTATTGCTGGAGCTGCAGAATGGAGTGTCACAAAACCCAATACCTGATGGGGAAAAAACACCCCTTTCTGCAGCTGGTGTCCACTATTGCTCCAAAACTGCATGACTTTCCAAGCTAGGATTAAACCGTTCTCCTTTAAGTTTAGACATGAGCTCATGGGACTGCAGCGACCACATCACGGACACCAGGGCTGCATCCGATAGCTTCCTCCCAGGAACCAGCTCCAGACAGATTGCCATCCAGGTCTTCGGGATGGGCAAATCCTCCACTATTCCAAAGAAGGTGATCACTGCTCCACTCATCTTCATGCAGATGCCATAATGGATAATTTGGCCAACATAGGTGCATGAATCAAAGGAATTTTCGGGATCCCCTGGCTATGCAGTCCAAATATTGACAGAGCTCATGAAGTTTGCTGAAGCTCAGGCTGATGGGGTTCTCCGGTGCTGAATTCCTACAGGCTTAGAAGCCTGCCTAACGCTTTCTGTGTCAAGGTGCCTCTTGCCTCTCCATTTTTCTTTGGGGCAGGTAGAAAATGGAGCAGAAACAAAAAATATTGTTATTTATTTTTAAAAGCAGCACTGGCTTGACTGCATTCCATCGCTAGCAGACGCACGCAAAACTGCTGGTCCCACTGTCAGATGCTTCAGTGGACAAGTTTGAAGCCTGTGGGGCAGCGCTCTGCAGTTTGGGAAACCGTACGCACCCAGGGGAAAATTGCAGGAGTTACCATTTCTTGCATCCACTTGTCCATGGCAGAGGGGCTGCCCTATACTTTATGGCATGCAAACTGACAGCTGCCCAAACGCCACAATCCCCGAGTGTTCTCAAACCAGAATCCGGAAGATGTTCATTTGTGGAGCATCCTCAGCCTAGACTTCCCCTACCCATCCCACTCAGTGTTGGAATTTCTAGCCCAGAATGTGCTCCTGTTGAAAGGAGAGTCTCTTTTAGAGCACTCTGGCATTCCTGGAGGAAATAAAGATAGCAAGACTTTGGAATGGATTTTAACTGCACTCTTGAAAAAGAGACTGGAAGATGGCCAACTGGGAGAGTGATCTCACATCCTTCTCTGCTCTCTCTCTCCCCACATTGCTTGTATCATCCTATCTACACCCTTTCATCTTCTGCCCATCTGGGTTATTAGTAGAGCTGGTACATTTTTCATTCTAAGCTCTCCTCCCTGCCCCAACCCCATCCATAACACACACAAAAAAAATCTATCTTTTTTCAAACTGGAAACTTGTTCTTTTTAGTTTGCTGTATTTTTGTTTTTATACACACACACACACACACACACACACACACACAAACTTTAGTTTTCCAGAATCTGGAAAATTTAGATTTCAAAATTTCATTTTTTGTTTCTTCCACCTTCCCGCGTCTCAATGCAATAGAATAAAGGATATCCAGGGCTTCCCCCCCCACACATTTTCCATTTCTCTTTTTTCTTCCTCGCCACTAACTTTTCAGAATTTTGGGGGGAGGGGCGCGCAAGAGAGAGAAGAGAAGAACCCCTGCCCCAGCACAGCCACCCTATCACATCCAGTGGCAAAAAGGAGGAACAAAATTTTGAATTTTTTGGGGAAAGTATTTCATGAATTTTTTTTTTTTTTAATCATTTCAGTTTGGGAATGAAAACACTGAAATTTCAGATTTCCCCCCTCCCTTTCTAAACCAGTTTCTCTCCCCCCACGTCCCGTCCTCATTTCCAGTGATGCAGCCTCTGTCCCCAGTCTCCTAAGCTCCTGGAAGATTAGGACTTTTCATCACTGAATTGGGAGAGCTGGATCAAGCCACAATCCTCAAGAGTTCCGTAATGAGCAATGACCCCTCATCAGGTGGACCCACTCAGAGTTTGTAGGGCTCTGGGTGCTACGGACAGACATTCAGAGGGGATGCAAGCTCTAAGTGCTAGTGACAGCTAAAGGAGACTCCCATCAGCCCAGGCCCAAGTAACATGAACGTAGGAGGCTGATTGGGTATGCAGTGGAACCAGGGGACTATCTGATGTGCTAGCAAAAAACCTGGAGTTCTGTCCTTTAAGAGGAAGCCTATCTTTCGGGCAAAACATCTCACAGGGGCAGACATCTGGGGCTGAAACCTTCTTGTTCTTCCTTAAGGCAGCAGCTCCTATTCACCTGCTCCATGAGGAATCTTAGGAATTATGCCACCTTTAGCCAGAGGCAACACTTGGAACAGAGTTTGGCTCTTGCACATAAAGTTAGTTTTCTTCCCTCAAACCTGAAGCATTTCACGCAGACTTCCCTGTTGTCATTAAGAAACTCTACCTCTGCTTTTATTACATCCTCCAGGTCAGAAAGCAAGAAGCCACCTCCTCTGACCCAACAAGGAAATAGCTCAGAGGCGCTCTTAGAATCATAGAAGATTAGGGTTGGAAGAGACCTCAGGAGGTATCTAGTCCAATCCCCTGCTCAAAGTAGGACCAACACCAACTAAATCTTCGTTTCCTCCTCTGGATGGGACCCCGGAGACTTAACTCGGAAGTTCCCCTTTTGACCACGGTGTGGAAATAACCATCTGGAGATAGAGACTGGCTCTCCAGACAGCCTGGTGGCCTGGATCTGACAGCTTCCCTCTTCCACCACATACAGAGCAGGAGGAGGAAATTGGCCAACATTTGCTTCCTAGATCTATTAGGTCCTTCTCTTCTGCTTTCTACCTCGCTCTGGAGAAGGAGGAACCACTGATTTTAGCAGGGATTTTCTTTTAAAGAATACAGCTCCCCCTCCCCTTTCACTAAAGGCCACTGCCAGTAATAGCCTTCCTCCCCCACTCCCAGACCCGCCTCAGCTGGCCACGTTAACGGGACGGTTTTAAAAACTGCTGCTAAGGGAAAGGAGGGGATGTCTAACCCTGATTCCTTGCCTAATGTAATTAGAAGCTCTCTAAGCCCTTCAGGATGGATATTTTCTGCTCTTAATCCCCCGGGTCTGAAGAGGTAAGGGGGTAAATAGTCACGCATCCTTCTTATGCCCAGTTGTGCGCAAATCACCGTCTCTGGGGAAAGAAGGGACGTGAGCAGGAGCTAGCTTGGCAGCAGGAGCAAGGAGCTTGAAGAGGTGTGGTCCCCTTACTGCTGCCTGACCCAGACGGATGGAGAAGCACGAGGGAAAGAACTGGGTCCTCAGCAGAATTCAGTGAGTGTCTTGGCCCCTCTGGAGACAGAGCAGGAAATAAAGCGAGGGGGACCTCATGCGCCAAATGGGGGCCAGGGGGGCAGGTTAGAGGAGTGCAGAGCACTTGCCACACAGGCGAGACTAGCGAATCCCCCATCGTCTCCACTACCTGGTGGCCCAGTAGTCGCGGTGTGAAGGAACACCCTGCAGGTCACACCTGCCAAACAGGGCCCCCGTGGAAAAAGGCTCCTTCAAACAAAACCAACTTCCCTTCTAGGAGTGCGCAAGTGCAAGTAGGAGCTCACCATCCAGGGTGGATATCAATGCCCCATGGTCAACTGGAGGGGCCAGTGTTGAGCAATATACATGGTGCTTCTTTCCTTCCAGGCTGTCTGAGCATCCTGCACTCTGGACAGCATGTCAAGACAGACCGGGAACAAAACCAGGCTCTCCCACACACCAACACTACCAGTTCGCACTACAGCCCTCGTGCAAAGCACGAGACTCCAGGCTGGTCACTTCAAGCCCAGAGTGGAAACGGGCAAGAAAGGAAGGTCTTTTGAGCCATGGTGCAGGTTAGTAAAATGTCCAAGTGGCGACGGGGGCGGGGAGAGGCAGGAGAGCAGAAAACAGCCACCAGCTCTTGTATGCAGTCACATCTCATCATCTAATGCAGATTTACAGCTCCAGATGTGCACTTACCTCCCTGCCTAGGAAAAGGGCCCCTATCAGACCCCATGCCATTGTATTCCGACTTCAACAACTCACCAGAGCGCACAACACCAGCTTGGTTTAATGGAGCAGGGCTCTGAAAAATGGGGTTCTGTTCCTGCCTCTTTGGTCTTGGGCAAATCCCTTCTCCTCTCTTGGATGGTTTCCCCTCCCGTCCTCTCTCTATCTGGGCTATTTAGATTGTAAGCTCTTCAGGGCAGAGACTCTCTTATTATGTGTCTGTGCAGCACCCGGCACAACGGGGCCCTGATCTCTGCTGGGGACTCTAGATGCTACTGTGATAGATCAAAAAAATGCCACCACCATGTAAAAGACAAAGGCCCTTGTGCATCCATAAAACATTGGCAGAGCCCCTGGATAGCAGCTCATTCAGCCGCAGGTTTGACAACAGCAACTTTTGGTGATGTCTGGGTGAATGATGATCGTCTGTGCAAACACTCATTAAGTTTTTTAATTCCCCTGCATTACGTAGGCCGACAGCCTTGCTCGGAGGTACGGCACGCAGTACTTACCTACTAGTCCAGACCCCAGGAATGGTGATGAAGATATGCTGTTGTGAGATGATAGGTCCCTGTGTTCTCCATAATGGGCGCCTTCACCATAGCCCTGCTAATGTAACACAAAACAGGAATGATTGTACATGGGAGATTGTCACAGGGAAGTTAGGGTTTATTTTATTTGTTCAATGGATGAGTGGGGAGTAGAGAACTCCCAGGGCAAGGCCTGCCATTGGGCACTCCCCCAGCTAGCATGGGAATCAAAAGCACCAGAGTCACGTCAGTTGTGCCACCTGGAAGCTTGCTTGAGCAAAATCCAGATCTCATTCTCTTTATGCAACTTGGGTTTAAATAAAGAAGGACCCAAACCACAACATTTGGCTCTGGATTTCAAACTGCTTCCCCCTTTGCCCCCAAACACACACGGTTCGGAGGTGTCTGCACTTGCGAGTTTTAGCCTGGTTCACCCTAGAAAGGGGACAGCAGCGATATGGGGAGCCAAACTCCAGATCACAAGAAGATTCAGTCCAACATCCACCCCCAGCTACGGGTGAAAGGAGTAGGATAGTAACGCACTGGCTTCTCCATCTCCCTTCTTCACACGTCTCAGCACCCAGGGACAGCAGGAGGTCCCAGCAGTGCTTCCAGAGCAGTGGGCTGCTTTGGGGAAGAGCCACAAAAACTGCTCCCTGCAGAGAAACAAAATGCTCTTCCACCCTGGCAGCTCCCACCCAACTCGCCCCCGTCCTGAAGGAACTCGACACTTGGCAGGCACCGTGCGAGCAATAACTCCTGTTCAGGGGAGAAACGGGCCATAGAATTCACCCAGCCCACCCCTCCCCAAAGCCATAAGGGGCGAGGGTGGGGGGAAGAGGGGAGGTCTATAAAAATGAGAAACGATGTGGTGCCTGTTTCATCGCTGACCTAAGGGAAGGGAACGGTGCCATTGTGAAAACGAATCACATAAACCCATTAAAACATGAGCATCTGTCAAAAAAACACCATTTCAATTAAGTTAATGTCTTTTCTCTCTTCCCCTCCTCGGGCCCCAGTTATATGCTGTCACAGCCTCAATTCCTTCCCTGCAAACACTTCCAATTCTCTTCCTCCCGCCTCCCGTTGCTTTCCATTCCCTCCCTGAGCGCTCGTGTCAATCTGCTGGGCTGTAACCCTTGTAACCCGCTCTCTTACACAGGCACCTCCAATACCTCTGGGATGAAGCTCATCATGGGCATTGACAAAGCTGGGAGATGATACAGAAGCTCAATGTGTTCTGGCAGCAGCAGGCTTAACGGGGTGGCAGCAGATCCCCCACCCAGACTGACCATGGAGTCTGGTTCCAGAGCCAGGCTACTCCAAGCGGGCTGGGGGTGTTCTGGTTGGACACCTGGCACCATCAGCTGCCAATTCTAGCTGCCGTTTTAGGGGCCTTATTATTACGTTCCCATTTCAGCCTCTCTCCTCCATCACGTGGGGTAGGTAAGAGGGTGAGCAAGCTGGAGTGCCAAGTACAATGGTAGTAATCCATGCTAGATGCCCAGCTAAAAATGCTTGACTCAGAGCCAAAGTGACACTCCTGCTCTCCTCACTCAGCCATCAGGAACTACTGATTCCCCCACAACTTAAAATGCAAGTCCAAGCACGGGTGAGGAAGTGTGGGGTTGTCTGGACAAGCCACGTCAACACTGATTCAGGTGCAGGTTAAACTACACTGCACTTTTCAAGCAAGGAGAAGGTTTGCAAGAAAAGCTGCCACAACGTTTGCCCAGGCCGGCAGGGCTTTACGGGTATGTTGCTGTCAAGCAATAGAGAGAGAAACCTTCTCTCATCCAGCACCACTGCAGAGTGACTGCAGAAGTGACCTCTCTGAGGGGGTTAGCTGAGGCTCTAGCACAAGAATGACAAGCAAAACGTTTGCAGGTTAAAACCGACTGGGCATGAACACACACTGAGAAACCACCATAAAGACCCTGTTTATTTTTGTTTTAAGGTCTCTGTTTATGCTTCATCCTTACCCTTCCTTGGTCAAATGTGGAGCTGTTTTGATCTCCTGCACCCCAGGAACCTGATCCTGGTCTTTCATCCAAACCTAGCAAAAAACAGGAAGAACAAAGGTTACTTTTACTTTATCAGCAAACCCTCAAAGGTGTCCTCTCAAAATTAACTCTTCCTTCTACAAACAAAACAATATTTTCATTAATAAACCATTTCCACTCGTTGTGGCCGACCCTCTCCCTGAACCTCCCCATTTCAGCTGAGAGCTGAAAGCTTATTTAGTGAGCTTCAAAGCAAGCCCTATGTCGTCTGTATACATGTTCCAGAACCTGGGATGGCGAATGGGGTGGGAAGGGGAAGTGTTTTTTAACTTTGCACGATTCAAGAGATAGTGTGTAAATCTGGTCTTCCTAGGAGGTCAACATTTAAGAGGACTACAAATTAAAATTCTCAATGCAGGTGCCCCCTGGCTCCCAGCTGGTCTAATTTATGTCAATGAGAAGAACTGTACGTCAGCTGAACAACTGCACTTGAAACTGTTTGCTCACAGGGCCAAATTCTGCTCTCCTTCATAGTTGTACAGATCCAGGAATAACTAATAACTCTACCTTCAGCCCAGTTAACCTAGATTTGCACCAGCCTAAATGAGACCATCGCTTGAGCTGTTGGTGTGCACTGTCCTAGACACAACCTCACCCTTTGCATTTTCATGCCTGTTTGAGTGAAACTTATTCACCCCAGGGGGGCATAAAGCTGTGTCCCTAGCCCATGAGCAGCACCTGAACACAAAAAGTTTGGTCAGAACGTTCTCTAGTTGAATTAAGCACGAGAATCCTTTGCAAATAGAATTAAGCCCCAAACCTCCCCCTCTAAAAAACCAACACCTAACATGACTTATTGGCGACTGTGTAGGTAATAAACTCCACACAGGAAAGTTACCAGTTACACAGCAGGCGCTGCCCCTTGTGTGCACACTCATGAGAGCACTTTTTCAGTTTTGCTATAACCCCTTCCAAGTGACAAACTAGTTTGAATCCAAGCTACTTATAGTGGCATAACCCCACTGTGGGCACTCCTATTCCAGCGTAACTATAGTGGCTTAAATCCACACCAAAGGTTACACACAAAAAACTCCTTTCCTGTGGAGACAAGGCCTTTAACGGATTTCAATAGGCTTTACTGGCCGCACAGGCCTAATGCTCCAGCTGTTAACGCCAACTATGGGCAATGCTAGGTATGATTGAAGGCTCACACTACAAGAACTACGTTGCTGAAAGTGACTGTCGGTAAACCCAGAAATGCCTCAAAAGACACAAGGCAGAGGCCACTTTTCATTTAGATGGAGGTTTGTATTGGTTCACTTACTGAAAGATCACTGGTTAGTTTAGGAAAGCTGATCTCTTGGAGTGGGTGGGACTGTGGCTGGGGTTCCCATCAAGATAGGCAGTTAACGCCAGGGCTTTGAGAGTCAGCTAGATACAGAGACAAAATACCTCTGCCTTTGTCCAAAGGCTGCCTCCATGGTTAACAAGGCAGTATGTATTCTATATGGTACTGGGTCAATTCAATAGTTTATGAACTTCACAACTGTAGGGCTGAGATTTTCAAAGTAGTCTAACAAATTTAAGTGCCCAAATTACACTGAATTTCAATGGAAGTTGGTACTTGGGGGGGGGAGGGGGGGAGGGATTTTCAGTAGGAGATTTAGGAGCACTAGCCTCAGACTCTCAAAACAGTTGTGCTTCTAAACTCCAAATAGTTTCCTTTGAAAATCCCAGTCTAGCTGTGTACACAATTTTTTTTAAAATTACTGCATACATAAAACTGCTCACAATGTGCAGCAGCTCACAAAGTGTTTCACAACCATGTTGTCCTTTCTGAATATACATTTTTATATATAAAAAATACATTTGACACAACACTTCAAAAACAATTGCACCACCCCCCCACAGCCATTGCACCCAGATGGCAATGTTTTTCCATAAATCATCAGCTTTTTAGATTATCAAACAGACTCGCTCATTAACTCCAATTTCACTGTTTCAAACCTTGCACTTGACCAAAAAGGCGCCATTTAAAGAGATGTTGACATTAAAAATTCACATTCATCTAAAGCAGCTCCAAAAAAACACTCCCTCCCTCGAGCAAGAGCAAAAAAGCCAGCTCAAGATTGTTTGCCTTCGCAGCTCAGAGCTGCAGTACGCATCATAGCCGGGAAAAGGTGCCAACATACAGTCCACAGCTAATGCTTCACAACAAACAGTAGCTCCCTAATCCACAGCTGAAGGGGTGAGGGTGGAAATGTTTTATGTGGGAGGGAGAAAGTCTAGTCTTGGCAGATCATTACACACACCACCCTTCTTCTCTGGCCTATGCCTTGAGCATGCACCACTGAGTGCAGCAGATCTTCTGAGCGTTAGACAAAATCCTACATAGGACCAAGAGCCCTTGACACCTCATCAAGCTGGCATTTTGGAAGTCAGCTGCTTATGCCCTATAAAAATCCAGCAGTGCTTGGGGTAAGATTCATACTACATTCAGACATTCTCATCTCTTAGAACATGAGTTACAAACCCAGCTTAAAAACCAGCCAACCAGCCTAAGGCCTTGCATTGTTTTTCTTTATCAAATGAGAGTTTATATCCTTCAGAGTGTCCATACATTAAATTGCAGAGCAAACAGAGGGCGTGTACTGGGGTGCGGGTGGAAATGGGGTGGTGAAACAGTCTCAGTGCTTGCACCAATTTCATTTTAGCAAAGCTTATTATTATGGCAAACACGCCATATTTGTCTCCTCCGCTCCCCTTACTGTTCATTTAACCAGAAACTTCTTTCAAATTACATCCTTCTATTTCTGTGCCTTTGTGTTAATCATTTCCCCAGAGAATTGGTGTTTAATTGCTGTCTAATTTGCATAATTATGCATATTAATCTCCACACCTAATGAATATTCATAATTCTCATTTAGATTTTGTTTTCTAATCAAAAATTTCCAATGTGATTACTGTGCAGAGCAGGGATAAGCCTCTAATAATACCTTGGATACTAGGGAGAATTACTGGCAATTCTCCCACCTCCTACTTCCTAGAATAAACTTTTGCTTTGCTAATGTGTTTTTCTAAAGCAATTCATCTGCATACCCTGCAAACACCAATAGAAATCAGAGACAGAAATGCTCGCTCTATTCATGTTGCTTTCAGGAGTATTTCCAAAGCATTTGGACAGCTTGGGTGAGGCCACGAACAATGAGTTCAGTGCATCCTGAGCGGATTCTTCTCCCACCTATGAGACAAGTCCTGTGAGACACCAGACACCAACTTCCTCTCTCCTTTCACCCACCTCAGCTTCTGCATGGAGTGGGAGGGGCAGACATGACACAGGACAGAAGGAAGCACTCGAGAACTGAATTGTGGGTAACAGAACCAGTGTAAACAGTGCAGTCATGTCCACACACAGCACTCTAGTTAGCTATTCTAGCTGCACTGCCCTCTAGGAAACTGGTGGATAAGGATCCAAAGAGCAAGGGCTTCTAGGAGGAGTTTTCACAAGACTGTCTGAGAGCCCAAGGGGACTGTGGGAGAAAATGTCAAACACCCTTGGAAACTCAGGCCAGTCCCTCAAAACCAAGTCCAGGATAAACGGTCAGAGCTCACTCTTTCGTCAGACAATTTCTCTCAAGCATCTCACTAGACTGGGGAGGACGTACAAGGTCACGTAAGGGGAGACCAAAAAGTAAGAACAGGGGATACTGGAATTCATGGTGAATGTCAGAGTGGAGAGGTTCATGTCCCCCCCATTAAGTGTCCCCACGAGCTACTTCTAAATGAAAATATGCTAGAGGAACCTTTAACACCGAGGCCAAAAATGCACCTGCAAATGTGGAGGCCAGCGGCAACAAATCTGGGATTTAAGATCATTGGGGCGATGCAAGCACTGGGCGGGTTCCTGTTTTCCTTGGGCAGCTCATGGGAAGGGCTGGAGCACTGTGGGGATGAGCAGATGAATATGGGGTGGTCCTGTCAGAGCCCATACCACCCTGTATCATGGCCTTGTACTTGCTGGGATAACAGCCCTGGCAGCCCTTGCCCCTGGCTGGCATTCTGAGGATATCACAGTGGAGCCCCATAATACCTGTATTAGGGTGGCACTGAGAGTCCCCAAGGCCCAGTTACGCTAGGTGCTGTACGAGCTCCTGCAGCCTTGCTTTTCTGATGCATTCCATCATGGATTCTCTGGCCTCCTGTTTGAATCAGTGGCTGGCTGCCTGCCCTGGCAGCAGACTAGTGGAGGCAGCCAGCACTGCTCCCGGCGAGGGGCAATTCAGACGGGACGCCCACTACGAGAGTGGTATTCTGTGTGTGTTTGTGGCATGTTACAGACCCGCCGGGGGAGGGGGGGGAATCCAAACAGCGCTTAGCAGGTCAGATTTCTCCACTGTAATCAAGGCCTTTCAGACACACCCCTAGGTGCTTGCAAAACTCTCATCCTAGGATGACAGGAGGGCCTGCCTTTCCTCTTGGGACTTGCCCTCCCCCCCTTCTTTTCTTTAAGCATCTCTGACTCCAGATAAGAGGCCTGTCCTTGCTCCTAAGCTGATTATGCGACTGGGTTACAGGAACAGGGATGGTCAGATTTCAGTCCAGCCGACAGTTCCAAGGAAACTGAAGAGTTCCTCTTCCAGCCATCCATGTGCATGCATGCGGGAGGTTGCCGAGGAGCGCTAAGAGCTAATGGAGTTGAGGTGATTGCCCTTTAATACTCCCAGTGAATAAAGCGGCACAGCTCTGGAATGGTTCTTCTGGATTCCAGATAAAGCACACAAACAAACTGGCCTAAATACTGTATGTGCGCACATCCGTGTGAGTGAGTGTGTATTACAGGCAGGGCTGGTAGCACTGCCCATTATTACGCCTGCACAATACTTCCCACTGTAGGACCCTGTCTTCAGCTGATTACAACTTTGCCAACTTCAGGCTGAAATCTGACGTGCCGGGGGTCTGCCTGTCTGATGATGATGATGGTGAAGACATTTCAGCCAAAATGGGTCAGCTGATGGAGAACAAGTCTGGGAAAATTAAGTTTTGCCCATGTTAAACTCAGGTGATGTTTTCTTTGAACAGATCAAGCACCCCCCATACTTTGGGGGCAGCGACTCGAAATTTGGTAAGGGTGTGGCCTGCTTGTCTTTTGCCATTCCTGTGAAAATCTGCCCAAATTTGGCCAAATTCTAAACTTCTGAAAAATCTCAGTTCATACATGCTGTATCTGGAGACACAGGCTCTGTCTACACTAGAGACCTTACCGCTGTGCCACTGTAAGGCTGTTTGTGTTGCCGCTCTATGCCGACTGGAGAGAGCTCTCCCGCCAACACAGCACCGTGCACTCTACCACTAGGCCGGTGTAACTAATGTCGCTCAGGGGTGGGTGTTTTTTTCACACCCTTGAGCAATATAAGTTACGCCGACGTAAATGGTAGTGTAGACAAGGTCCAGGACTTCAGCAACTAAAACCTCAGAAGATTATGTCCTCACTGAGCATGCACCAGCTTCTACAGCTCTTGGTGGTGACCAGAGAGCACGTGCACCATGCCCACAGAGCAACTGAACGTGCTCCAGCCCAGAGCTATGGGGCAAAGCTGGACTTGCCCTGTAACTGCTGCTCTGGGCGAGGAGAAGCGCCAGAACGGACAGCAGGGAGCATCTCTCTCCTGTGCTACCAGTGACCCCTCTGCTGGCACCCAAGCAGCAGACAGGAGGAAGCTGATTCGAATGCAGAGCAAGGGGAAGAGAAAGGAGTGGACTGTGACAAGAGGCTGGTGAGACTGAGGAGGGCTGGAAGGGGGCAGACTGGCTAGGCATGGAGGAAGGGACTGGTTGGATTAGGAGACCGGGAGTTATTTGGGTGGTGGGGGAGGCAGAACAGTAAGATCAGACAAAGCTTGTGGGGAGACTGGGACTGGCGGGATGTGGACTAGGAACCAGTGTGGGCAGGAACAGGGGCGAAGGGAAGACAGATGTGACAAGGAGCTGGTGAGCAAGAGGAGAACTAGGTCTGGGCAGAGACTGGACGGGGAATTAAGGAGTGGGGAGACTGTAGCAAAGAGCCAGGAAGGAGAGACTGGGGGTGGGAGCCAGACTGGATGAGGAGCTGGGAGAGGGGAATGGGGACTGGCTGGGCAGGAGACTAGGACTCGGTGAGCCCAGAGGAGGAGACTGGGGTTGGCTGGGCAAGGAGACTGGGATAAGGAGCCGGGACAGATCAAGAGAGTCTGTGCCCACTACAGCACACTCCCATCCAAGGCCCGGAACGAATCCCAAGATTCCCAAGTCTCACCATTCTTCTGCTTTCAGCCATCACCTGTGAATCCACCCGTAAAGTGCCCCATCTTCCAGTGCCGGTCCACATAAAAGATAACCTGCTTCTGCTGTCAGGTGCTCCCTTAGCTCAAGTGGCAGAGGTCTGTCCACTGGATCTAAAGGTTTCGACCCTGCTGATGCCCTATGCAGGTGATAATATAATACCACGATAAACTTTTGCTTTTTGAAAAATACAGAAAACATCACACAAAACGCTGTTTAAAGAATATTATTCAGGTTGCGAAGTCCAGCAGTCAAACGCTCGGAACTGCCAGCGTTAGGTTGCCAGTGCAACCATTTGCACGTGCATTATGGGATGGGATTTAATTACATGATCACATACTATTTTTCCACAGGACCCTCTTGTGCACTGAGTGAGGCAGGGGACTTGCTTCAGGGATGAACAAGAGGTGTGCAGTGAAGGGGGCTGTTGGAGAAGTTGGAAGGTACATAGCAGGGTGACCACATGTTCCGTTTCAGCTGGGATGGTCCCCTTTTTAAGTCATGATGGGGGAAGGGGAGGGGGGGAACAGGCCACTTGTCTAGTTTGCTCTTGCCAAATGATCAAGTGGAGGAACATTCAGGGGGGCTCGGGCAAGTGGTGCTGTGGTGGGGCCCCCTCGGGGAGGTGATGGGGCGACCCTTGGGCCAGCTCCATGGAGTGTCCCATTTTCACTCTGGGAAAATATGGTCACCCTATATGTAGTGAATGAGGCTAGGGATTTCAGAAAGAGAAAGGGTGGTCTCATGGTTAAGGCAGCTGAATGCTGCAGCCCTGTGGAATTTCAGCCTATCCCTGCCACAAAATTCCTATGGGATGTTGGCCAAGTCACTTAAACCAAACTTTTCAGAGTGGTTACTAATAGCGTTCCTCATTTTCTGAGTGCCTGGCTTGAGACCCCAGGGTCCAGGGTGCAGAAGTGCTGAGCACTCTTGGCTGCCATTGAAGACACACAGTGCTACGTACTCGGAAAATCCAGGCCCTCGGTGTCTCAAATTGTGCATCCAAAATTAGTGAAACTTTTGACCTTAATCTCTGTGTCTCAGCCCCCCTTATATAAAATGGAGACAATACCCACCCCCCAATCTCACCGGAGCATTGTGAAAATAAAAGTTCACATCTGTGAGGCACTCGGATACTATCGCGATGAGCACCAGAGAAAGCCAATGAAGAAATTCATAGTTCTGTCTTCCAAGCAGGGTTTGGATAGCATGCGGTATAGAAGGCCTGGGGCCACACATTGAACAACGAAGAAAAATAAAGTTAATAGCTGCTCACTAAGTGAGCACTTTCCATTTTGTGCACTGAATGAAGCAGGGGTCCTGTGGAAAAAAAATGCGATCGTGTCACTAGAGACTATCTTAAGGCATATGCAGATGGGGGCCGAATTAAGTTCGCACAGGCAAACTTAATTCTGGCATTTCTTAACTCTGTGTGCTTGACTTCACAACCTGAATAACTTCCTTTTCATGTAGCTGTGTGTGTGTAATGCGTATGCATACGTATACATGCTCGCACGCAGCTGTTCTAAGCCAACTTTTAAAATAAAAACATTTAAAGGAGCCAGGAGTAAGACACTTCCCAGTTCAGAAACAACAAAAATTGGGACAGCCTCCCCTCCATTAATACAGTTATTAAAATAAAAAGAAACCCACAGATTAATTATGCATTTTAATAACCCTGATCATGAATATTCATAATGCATTTCTTGCTCATGTTCTAATTAAAACGTACTAATAGAATAAGATGTAGCTGTCAGACAGTAATTTTTTTTACACGATTTTTATGGTGGAGCTAAAAAGAGCTGATATACAATTACAGTTATAAGCTCTCAGCACGGATAAAAATAATTTGTCCAAGTTTAGCCTCAGCAAAAAAACTCCATCTGATAAGAGATACTATCAGACCTCTCCATTGTCTCTGTCTGCCCTCAATAAAAGGAGCCTAGATCCCATAAATGAAAGACATTCCCAGGGACTTGATTCAGGGGAAGGGTTTACTTGCAAGCGAGAAAAGTGGTGAATTCGGAGACAACGTTATCTTCAGACAGACACACACCCACACCCACCCTCCTACCTTCCCCTCCTTTCTTCATTGCTTCGGAAAATAGCAAAACTATATAGACGGACATTCTATTTAAATCCACAAGGAGATCGCTTCCCCACATTAAAAAACAAAACAAAACCCCAAACTGGTGAGAATCTATCTCAATAACTTCCCACCTTTATAGCGCCAAAGCCAGAGTTTCTTCCCCGCTCATATTTGAGGAAGAGGCACTCTGACCCTGCATGCACCCCACCACAGAAGTATGCTGCAGGTTTTTCTGATTTGGCAATATGGAGGTGAAACAAGAGCTACATTTTTTTTTTTTTAAATAAACGCGGTACAAGCAAGCAGTTTCAGGACATTTAGGAACAGAGTTTTTTCAAGTATTCAGGTACCTAGATGCTTTGAGAAATCCCACTTGGCCCCCTAAATACCTTTAAAAATCTGGCCCCTAATGTCTGGAATAATTCCCAATGCAGAAAGATTATGGTGAGGATGGAAGCCACTTTAAACAAATAATTCTTAAATGAGTAAGTAAATTCGGTAAGAAGGATTCATGTTCTCTCCCTCCTTTACCACATTCCAGCTGCCCTGTGCTAATTCCACACAGTTCAGAGACCCAAGTGCACTGGATTCCGAGAGGCAGAGAATGCCCAGCAAAGACTCATGTTCTTGCTTCAGAGAATGAAGCTTGCAAGAAATAAGACTTAGTTTGGAAGCTGTTTTGTGCCTTGAAGCACCAGGCACCCGAGACGGATGGAAAATGCCTTTTGCAGAATCAAAGAATTTTGGCCCCGTAGGTTACAATCAAGTCTTTCCCATATGACTCTCTGGCGCAAGGATCCTGTCCCAAGAGAGTTGAAAGGTGTCTCTTCCCCCAGGGACGTGGGGGAGGGATGACGGATATCCTCTCCCTTGGACATTCTGGTACTACATGCCATGTGGGAATTCCCAAAACTCTGAGTATTTTTGTTGCATCCAGGTAAGACTAATTGCAATGGACCACAACCCCCGAATGATTTCTGCCATGGACAAGAATTGTTGGGTGGGCAGCCACCCCGGCTTCAGGCAGGCACAATGGAGCCCCCCCCCCCCCCCCGGCAATCAGAATGCATGGAGCCAAGAAGAGGTTGTTCTTTTTCCCCCCGGGTTGCTGTGATGCAGGCACAATTTGTGCCACAAAATGCAAAGTCTCCATTCAAGAATCCCTGCGCTAGTAGCCGTCAGAAGGGAAGCGAATCACCAAGCAGATCTAGTCTAGCTCACAGCAAGTCTTGGCATCAGAGAAATGAAAAATACGAAGGGGCCAAGTTCTAAGAGTTGATTTGGGAGGGAGGGAGAGGAGGAAAAGGCAGAACTAACGTGGAAAACCAAATCACTAGAACACATGGCTTCTATAATGCACTAATGTGCATGCTGCCTTCTGTTACGTGGTGAACCTGCTGCAGCAAGAATGGACTTATCCGGTCTCTTTGGAGGCACATACATGCACGGAGAGGAAGGGGCTACAGTGCACTAGCACGGCTACCACGAGAAGGGTGAGCAACTTTTACATCTGTGATCACAAAAAGTGCTCTTGCCACTTCTTTCAAAGTCCTGTTTAGTGAGACCGGTGTCGACACGAGGCACTTGCTCTGTGTGAGCCACTGAAGAGTCCTGGGTAAATGCAGCTCTCCAGAGATTCAGAAGGAAGCAAAGCACCTGAGAGAGGCAGGAAAGGCCCTTCTGTACTTTAAGAGGCTGCTACTACAAAAGCCCATGAGCTTCCATTTCTGCCTATGTCATGATGGCAGCTGGGAGTAAAAACCACACACACACAGTCAGCAGTCTAGTATTTTTATGCCTGTGAATATAGTTCACCCCCCCCCCGCTAGACGCCCCAAGGGGAAACAAAACGGGTTTCCCCCTCTAAGCACATGCTGTCTACTTCCATCAGAGGTGGGTCACGGAGCAAGCAGTCTGAATTGCAGATAAAGAAGTGGGTGCCACTGTAATTTGATTTGAAACAGAGGTGACAGAAGGCTGCTTGATAAACACTTCCAAATTAAGCAGCTTTGTGTCCTAATCACTCTGGCGATCAGCCTTACAGCAAAATCTCCACTAAAAAGGGATTTGAAATCAATAAAATTAGTCGACTAGTAATTAGCTTTAGTCCCAGTCAAAGTAGCAAAGTTGATTTTCCTGACAAGCGTTTGCTGCCCCACCACCACGCACACGCAGAGCTCTTGTTAGAAAGCCACAGATGCATCTTAAAGAACAAGACACCTTCAGTGAAAGTCACCTTGATACACTGAAATTCTCTTCTCTTTTTCACATGAGCCAGGGCCTTTAATCAGAATTGTTAATAAATAAATAAAGCAGAGTTTGCAACCAGTGCTATCTGCCCCAGAATAGGAAAAAACAGGTTTGAAAGGAATGCAGTCATTAGTTGCTATGAAATTCTGTTTACAGGACATGGATTGTGGATGGGCCTATACAATCGGTTCACTTCCTTTTCCGGGCTCAAGACAAAACAATTTAAGAAAAAAAGCAATGCTGAACACCTGGAATGCAGCTCAGGGATACTTAATGGTGCCTGGGTGGAGGAAAGTCCCTCCCCTTGCCGCCACATCCCTCTCTTTTATCAAGCATTCAAAGAGCCAGACTGGAATCCTCACTCCCTGCTTAGCAAGAGCTCCTATTTCATGGACTCGCTGCCTCAAAGTGAGCAGCTACCATGGGAGCAAAGTGCAGGTCCCTCCTGGAAATAAAGGGTAGGCAAGATTCCATGACACCATGAGCAGAGAAAATTTAAACTATCAGATCTTTCTGCTTAACATGTAAGAATGTTTTCACCATCCACCAGGGAGCACAAAGCAAACACCTCATCGCTTATAACTCTAATATAAGGGGGAAGGCAAGGGGGGACGTGGCAGTGCGATGGGGAGGGAAAGGAAGTAGTACCGTGTGTGAAAACTGCAACTTCCTATAATCTGACGTGCCTGGAATGGATTAGCAGGTTTTGTTCCGAGTGAGCTGCACAGGCCATGAAGTCAGGCGATCTGGGGTCTGTTCTCTGAAGCTGGACGCCCCCAAGGTCACTCAGGGAGCACTGTGAAGCTCACTTCATTCATGTCTGCAAAGCGCGTCGAGCGCCTCAGATGGAAGGCACCAGCGGAAGCCCACGGCATTATTGAACGCAATGATTCAAACAGACCAAGCCTACGTTAACCTCCCCTCTGCTGCCCCCATGAAGAGGCGGGTGAAACGCAGATGTCTGGGTTCGTGTAGAAAAGCAGGAAGCTTCGCTGCAGAAGTCACACTTTGACTGCCATGGTCCAGGGGGATGGAGCACAACACTGGCAGTCAGGAACCCGGGGTTCTGTTCCTGGGTCAGGTTCGCTACGGGGCCTTGGACACGTGGCCAATCCTATGCCTGTTTCTTCTTTTGTAAGGAGGGAGATGGCCAGATGGACAGCACAGAATGCTAGGTGTTAAGAGCAGACCCTTTATACTACAGTATAGACAAAGCCTTATTACTAGGGTCCTACCAAATTCACAGCCATGAAAAATGCATCACGGACCGTGAAATCTGGTCTCCCCCGTGAAATCTGTATAGTACAGGGTAAAAGCACACAAGACCAGATTTCACAGGGGAGACCAGTGTTTCTCAAATTGGGGGTCCTGACCCAAAAGGGAATTGCAGGGGGTCATAAAGTTATGTTGGGGGGGGGGGTTGTAGTATTGCTACCCTTACTTCTGCGCTGCCTTCAGAGCTGGGTAGCCGGAGAGCAGCAGCTGCAGACTGAGGGCCTGACTCTGCAGGGAGCAGCACAGCAGTACGGGTGGCAATACCATGCCATGCCCTCCTTCCTTCTGCACTGCTGCTGGTGGAGGCGCTGCCTTCAGAGTTAGCCAGCAGCTGCCTCTCTCCAGCAGCGCAGAAGGAAGGGTAGCAGTCCTGCAACCTCCCCTCCAATAACCTTGCGTCCCTCCCACAACAATTCCTTTTTGGGTCAGGACCCCAACAATTACAATATCGTGAAATTTCAGATTTAAGGAGCTGAAATCATTAAATTAACAATTTTTAAAATCCTATGACTGTGACTTCAGTAGGGCCCTACCTATGACCATGGCAGACCCTCTTCTGAACCAGGTCATTGGAACGAGGAGGATACAAAGGGACCTTACAACTGCCCGTTAACACTGATTCCCAGGGGATTTATCAGGCACATCCCTCCCGTTTATCTCTGCTGAGAATTTGTGAGGTTCAGATACTAGACAATGTTCTCCAAAAAGCAAACATGCAGGCACTGAACCCCAGTGCACTCACCCCCCAAGGGAAATGCCCATTGCTGCCTCCCCCACCCCCGAGGCGAACACAGTGATAATTTTTTGGCTTAAAAAAGCTGATGCCACCACTTCAGTGATCATTAATTTCGCCGCTTTGCATCTGCTGCCTTGTGTTCTCACTCAGCAATTTTTGTATGGTGATAGCCTATGCTCAGAGCAGAATTTTAGGAAGTGCTGGGGGGATGGGGTGGAAAAGAAAGGAGAGAGGAAAAATCCTTTCAATGTGAGGTTTGAAAAAAAAAGGGGGGGGGGAGAATACCAAGTCTGTGGACTAGGTGAGGGGAAAAAAGCCAGAATACACGTTCCAACACAAACACAATGTACTTTGCCTAGACAGAGTCTTTTGGACGACGGTTCTGTAGATGATGCACACTACATTTCAAAACAAAGCCGCACTGGCAGCTTGTGCTCTGAATAAGAAGTGGTGCCTGGCCTGTATTTATACGCCAACTGCTACTAAAGGATAGCACAGACCTTTAGTCTGATGGGTAACATCAGCAGGGAAACCGGGCGAGGAAGCGAGGTGGGTTGGGGTTTCACAGTAGCCTCCCACCAGTTATTGTCAGAGGAAACACAGGCTCTAAGGAGAGGGGAGAACATCATCCTGACAACCCCACAAGCAGCCTGTTCACAGCATTATGGCCCCAGAAGTACATCAGCCCCCGGAGCGCCAAGACTGCAGCTCCAATGCAACCATGCAGGGCGTTATAGACAAAAGAAATTCCCTGGGTTGGAGTTGAAGCTGCATGGCTGCTGCCTTGAATCAGGGAGAAGGATGTACCTCTTCTCCCACTCTCTGTTGTTCAAACCACTGCCCTAGCAGAGACTGAACTAGTGCATGTCCCCGGATGGCTAGAACTCACCTCGGCACAGAAAGCGAGAGGGAGGGAAATAGGTTTCTTGGTGTTCCAAACTGGCAGCCCTGGAAAGCACCCTGAGCATGTTCAGGTGGAAGGGAAAAGTAGCTAAGGAACTTTTGTAACACCCTACAATGGCCTTCAATGTGCGGCATCAAATGCTGAGGGATGTTAATTCCACTCAGAGCGGTAGATATTCCCTGTGCAAGCAGAACCCAGCCTTAATGCGCAGAACCCTACTGCTCTGAGCAGAAGAGGTTGCTGGTGGCAGGTTAATCTGAATTTACCACGGCACTTGGTTTAAAAATACAGCCCAATTAATGCTCCAACAGGGAGCTGCCTGCACTGCACTTCCACCAGGGGGCCGCAAAGCGTGCTATCGGCTGGCGAACAGGAGCTGAAGACAGACGGCCTTACGGATAAGGCACTGAGCTGGGACTCAGGAGACTGGGCTCCACTCCTGGCTCCGCCACAGATGTCCTGTGTGACCTTGTGCCTCTGTTCCCACACCGTAAAATGGGGATATTGATATCCACTCCCTCCCACCATGGTCTGGTCTATTTAGAATGGGAGCTGTAGGGGTAGAGACGCCTGCTCACTATGTGTCTGTGCAGCACTATAAGGCCTTGATCTCAGCTGGATCCAGCAGGCACTGCCATCATAATAAATAAAATTATTATTATTATTTATTTTATTAAGTCCCAGTGGTGAAGAGTGTGCCTGATCACACACTGATGGACAGAGCAGAGCCAAAACTTCACCATTCACAATGGATATATCCTATTCATTTAGGCTTAGATGTGTCTTTGCGCAGTTCCATGGGACATGTGACACCTAGCCCCATTACTGACCCAGGAGGTTTTAAGAACCAGCTTGGAAAAGGTTCCAATGAGGAATTTTTTCTTCGTTCCAGTCCCCCGTAATAACGGCCAAGGTACAAAGGGACACAGAAAACAGACTGAGCTCAAGCAAGTGGCTGTATAATTAATCCTCACCTCAAATAGGCCAGTAGTCTCTGCCAAGTGAAGAAAATGCTGATCAATGGCTCGATTTCCCTGATACTGAACTCAACCAGCAAGATATTTCTATTAATCCATCTAGCAAAACAGAAGGCATACCAGCAAAGTTCTCTGTGTATTTAATAATTGTACTTAGCACTTCTAGTGCTTTTCATCAGCAGATCTCAAAGCACATCATAAAAGTAAGGAAGGCATTTCCCCATCACAGGTTTTGTTTTTTGTTTTTAAATGGGGAAACAAGCACAGACAACATTTAAGCAACTTTCCCAAGATGAAAAGCATAGCTAGGAATAGAAGCCAAGTCTCAACCCTCAGGCCAATGCTCTATCCATGTTGTCTACAAGTAAAAAATTGTGTTTATATACACAAGTCTGGAGCAGGCCTCAGTGATGCAAAGTTTGGAGCCTCTTATTTTCATGTAGTCCATGTGGTACCATCCAGAGTTGCTAGTCTACTATTTCTACCTAATGGTCCAGTTTTTCCATAAAGTGTTCACTACACAGAAGCTTCCATCTCTCTCAACGGGAGCTGAACACATCTAAAAACCATCTGGCCACTTAGTGGAACTGGTCAGAAAACGTCCCTTTAATTGGTGCTGGACGTTCTCTTTTAAAAACTTCTTGTTTCACAGATTTTTGGCAGGAAAAAAAATCAAAAATGAAGAAAGTGGGAAATTTCGACCAAAACGAAATTGTGTCAAAAGATGAAAGAATATTGACCAGCTGAGCCCACATCTTGTAACGGGCTTGTGATGTACTCCTAACACCCAGGCGAGTTAGGGAAGTAGTAGTATCCTCATTTTACAGATGAGGAACTGAAGCAGAGACACACACTATGTGACGGGCCCATGGAAGATTGAGCGGGGAACTGACCTTGTGTCTCCCAAGTCTCTGGTTAGTACCTTAGGCACTGGACCATCCTTAGCAGTCCAGATGAGAAATCAACTTAGATAGGATACATTACATGAATATAGGCACCACTAAGACATAGCAGGCACCCCCGAGATTTACCAACACCACACCCCTCTGATGTAGCAGAGAGACATTATCCTAACTAAGAGGTCACAACAGCAGAAAGGGTCCTACCGCAGAGCCCCATAATACAGTCAGCAAGATACCAGGGGTGAGGGCGAGGAGAGAAACAAACCTGTAACAACAACCAGAGGGAAGAAAATAGGCTTTAAAGCTCAAAACACAACAGCTGTAAAAACAAAGCCACAACAATGACCAAACCAGAGCACAAAAGAAGCAGCGTGGAAACAATAAAGATTGAATCTAGGGTAACACAAGGTTCAACCTGCCTACAAATCATCTACTTCAAAAGGCCAATGGATGCGTGGAATTTCCCTACTGGGGAGCACTGGTGATGAAGAGCATCAATGTGATCAAGAGATTTCCCCCAGCGCTGGTGAAATGGGCTTGGAGTACAAAGGGGGGCGATGGGTGAAAAAGCAGGGAAGAGGGGCAAACCCACATACGTTGTTTTTAAATTCAGAAGATGTTAAATAGATGGGGCTGACGACCACAATTAGCATTAACTTTGCCTTTTGTTAGCACCTCTAATAAAAAAAACTTACTTGTAACTAGAAGGACTTTTACCACTATTATTTGAGTCACAGTCCCTCAGATACTTATATATTCGCCTCTTAACAGATGGGGAGAGAGGCACAGCACGGTTAAGTGACCTGTCTAGTTGTGGTGGAGAAATGAACCGTGCAATCCTGACTCTCCAGCCTCTAAACACTGTGCCACCCTGATGCCCACCCACCTGGGAGCCTATTATTCCTGCTTGGTGCAGAGGTTTAACCAAACACTTAGGAGATCCTGCAAAGCAAGGAAGGGCCAATGACCGGGCACTACAGAAGCAGCACAAATTTGAGTGGTTGCCCCGAATTTTTATAAAAAGGTGAGTGTGGTGATATCTGTTATTGGACCAACTGCTGTTGGTGAAAGAGACACGCTTTCGAGCTCCACAGAGCTGTTCTCCAGGGACCAACACAGCTACCACAACACTGAATTTATATAGCGGTTAATGTGCACCTTTACCACTCAACATCTCCTCTCACATTCAAAAAGTGGTGCACTAGCCTCCGAGCTCTATGGCAGTGGCTAGACCATGCAGCAGCAGCAGCTTTTCATACAAGTTCCTTTCTAAACTACGTCGCGCAGG
Organism: Mauremys reevesii; assembly: GCF_016161935.1. NCBI lineage: Eukaryota > Metazoa > Chordata > Testudines > Geoemydidae > Mauremys > Mauremys reevesii. The sequence continues at coordinate 11,877,865 of NC_052648.1, read as the reverse complement.
AACTGCATCCCCAGGGACCATAGTACCCCATTTCCAACAGGTGTTCTTCAATATGGGTTAACCCCTTTTTCCTCCTGCAGTTGAGATGCTCCTTAAGAGAGCCCCCAAGGCTTGGCCGTAGGAGACCGCCATTTTCATAGAGAAGAAACAGGACCTCCGAGTAGCACCATACTAGTTACAGACTTAAGAGACCCATCAGATGAATCAACTCCATTCCCTTGCAAGCCCCTCCAAACAGGGCCTTCCTTGAGGGGGATCACAGATATTCTATTGATATTATGCTCCCTTCCTAGGTCAAAATGCAGCGAATGAACAGCCAAGACAACCCCTTCCAAGAACCCTCACAGGGTTTTATTCTCTCCGGGTATGGCTACACTTGCAGCTGTACAGCGCTGGGAGTTAGACCTGTCTCCGTACAGCTGAGCAGGGAAAGCGCTGCAGTCTGGCCACACAGACAGCTGCCAGCCCACTGTCGTGGCCACATTGCAGCATCTGCAGCGGCATTGGGAGCGGTGCATTATGGGCAGCTATCCCAGTATTCAAGTGGCTGCAACGTGCTTTTTTATACCTCAGGATGATATTAACATCTTCTTTCCCTTTCTACTTGGGAAATAACTATTGGTCTTTCCATATAGACTCCACCAGCCCTAGTGGCCTAATAAATCCGAAGTGACAGCCGCAACATTAACAGAATCAGCAACAGTCCTGGCAATAGTAATAAACGGTGCAATGGGGGAAGTCCCTCAGAGAATTTATTTGTGCTGTGGGAGCCTCCAATGGTCCCGATCTGGGCCCTATTGTGCTAGGCATTGCCTCCTTCCCCCCAAAAAGAGGCTTTTCAGCATAAATCTTAGCAATGCAAACTAAGATTTACAAATCCAAGGAGATAACCACCACAATCAACAAGATCAAGCGTTAGACCTAAACCTCTTGGTTCTGTCCTTGTAAACAGAAAGGATTTTCTTTGATTTCACCAAAGCTATGTCTATGCTACAGGCACTAAAGCCGCACAGCTACAGCACTTCATCGGTTTCATTGTAGCGCGGCAGCATAGATGCTTGCTACAGACTACAAATGGGGTTTTCCCATCAATGTAATTAATCCATCCCTCCGAGAGGCAGCAGCTAGATTGACAGAAGAATTCTTCCATGGACTACACTAGGGCTTAGGTCGGCTTAACTACAGTGCTCAGGGATAACGTTTCATACAGCTGAGCAATGTGGCTGACTTAAGTTTTAGACCAGGCCCAGTCCGCGTTATGTACTTCTTAAGCAATCTTTATTACAATTCACTGGACAGTGCATCTCTCTACTGTGCTTCTTGCTATTTTAAGTACCAAGTACTTCTGCACCAAATGGGATAATTTCTTTCTATTTGTTTTTAAAATATGGTAGGATGGTATTCAATCCACCAGGATGGCTGATCATGCCACAAAGTATCCTTAAGCAATAGTTTCATGGCAGCCAGGCCACATCAATCCAGTTAATATTTTAATACATCTTTAAAAAAAAATATTTGGGAGGGGAACAGAAATGAACAATTTCCAACACTGGCCCCATTCATCCTGTTTCAATTTTCTCAATTCCACGAGGACTGCTGTACGGAAGCACAGAATCAGAGCATCATTTCAACCACATACTGTAGCTCCCATTTACCATCAACACAGACTGGGTAGATGAATCCGCATGACCAAGATTTTTCAATAGTAACTAGCTATTTTGGATGGCCAATTTGAGACACTTTAAAGGTACATGGTGTTTCTAAAGTGTCAAGTTGCTCCTGAAAAATTCTTTGGCCAGTGTGTTCTGCTCAATGCAGTGTTGTTGTAGCCATGTTGGACCCAGGATCTTAGAGAGACAAGATGGGTGAGGTAACATTTTTGTATTAGACCAACTTCTGTTGGCAAGACCAGCTCCTGAAATTCACAAGAATGTGTGTGGCTCGAAAAGTTGTCTCTCTCATTAGCAGTTCTGCTCAATGGCATTCTTGAAACACCATGTGAGTATCTGAAAAAAAAAGATCTGAATGCCAAGAGATGCTGCCCACTACCCAAAAATGCTTGCACCTCTGTAGTGACTAGACGTTATGTCGGAGGAGAAGTATGTGCTTAGTTAATGCAATGCACAGAGGCTGAAGTCCTTGCACATGCAATGTGGAGCTGACAGCATAATCCAAATAGCAGAAAGACAAAGGCTATTAATTCCAACTTGAAATCTCCAAGCCAGAATTTAGTGATTAGAATGTCACATGAAACTCAATATAGTTAGATAGGAAATTATCCCAGATTCCATCCCTTTGCTGCCATTCAAATATTTACCAGCAAATTAATGATTTATTTTTAAAAAGGTATCCAGTTATGTTTAGACGAATCTCATTAGTAAACAGCTACAGCAGAATATGGTCTTCTCACATTTAATGGAGCCACGCTCCTGTCAGACACACACTGATAGTCAAAGCTCTTTTCTCCACCCCCAATTTAAAAGCATGTCCATACTCAAGAGAACAAAATGGCTTTCAGAGAACGAACCTCCACAGATGAAATGTTCTTTTTAAAAAGAACACTGATCCCTTGGAACATAAGTTTTAGAATATGCTCCCCTCCACCCATCATGAAACCTGATGAACTGTATAAAAACATTAGAGAAGCTACTCAGAAGAAAACAAGTTCAGTTCTATTCAGGCATTTAAACCATGCCCATCGTTGTGATATCTGAGCATCTGAACATCATTTGCCACTTGTATGAAAGGTGCTTGTGAGAACAGTAATTTCCTATTAATAGATTGTATTCTTATTTTCACCCAAAAAGCCAAAGACAGCAGTATCCCAATCCAGCCAGTGAGACATCCTATTCCAGATCAGACACACATTTTAATCAATACCAACATTTTCAAACCAGGAGGCCCCTCCCTCTACTTCTAATCCTTTGGCTGAGTCTTAGGTCTCAAATGCTGCAGCTTAGTCCACTTTAAGGCCTCAGAGCTAAACAGCTGCCATCTTGAAACCTATGCAAAACAGATTATGCGAGTGTAGAGAGACACTCTCACCAACACCCTCAGTGCATTTTGGAAACTGTAGTCCAGAAAACACATTTAGATTTAAAGGCAGCTCGGCAGACACCTTTTATCCATATTTTGTGTCCAATACATTTAACACCAACATTTTGCTAGTGAGAACTATGCGAATAAGTCTGTCGCTACTGACGACAATGAAAAATTTTATTCCACTTAATAGAAATTCTTTGGGAGAAAGAAGTGGCACAAGTTTCAGACCCAGTGACTTTACTATTTGTTTCCATCTCATGTATTTTACTACAAAGTTGCACATTCATGAAAGATAGACAGGCACTGGACACTTAACTCAAATATTGTCCAGTGAAAGAATTTGTTGCTGAGCCTATACAGACATTTTAAATGCTAGTAAGGAAATATACTATATATGCTGGCTGCATATGCCCCAACGTTCTGTACAGACTTGCATAAAGAGACTTCATTTTACATGGACAATTATATAATAAAGTTATATGCAGGTACACCCCCCCCACACCCCCAACCCTCTACTCCAATTTGCATCTTCCTGAGTATTTTTAAAGTTAACACATGTAGTTTAGGTTTTACCTTGCAAAGATACAACCATAACATTGTCTTGCAAGTGAGTTCTAACCTGGCTCTGGTTAGCTACCTTTAACGAGAAGATCAGAGCAGGTGACAAATGCCTACTTCCACCCAACACACACACACCCACCCCAGAAGCTTTGGATGGATGCATTTTTAAATCAAAGTGAAGTAAAATAACGGTTATTTCATGCATCACATCCACTGAAAACTAAAAAAAGTTGGCACACATTCAAATCACAGTAACAGTCTAACTTAGACATGTAAAGACCGCCACCTCACAGCCTCCGCTGCACTTTTAAGTCAGCAGATGAAAGGGTTAGTGACAGTAAAGAATTAGACAAGTTATTAAAGATGAGGGCATATGGAAATTTGGCAGCTGCCTACATAACACACACGCTGCGTCACAATGTCTTCAGCACTTTATCTGGTAAATACGTATTGCCTTTCTTTTGGAGGAAGATAGGGATCCGTGCATCATGGCCTCTAAAATTTTTCCTAACAATTAATCATCTTGCATTATAAACTTTCTTGGAGCAAGAGGAAAAAACAGCTCATGTCTTTGTCAAGAGTGTGGGGGGAAGAAGGAGTGGAGTCAAACACCAGAGCATTCTTCTGTAACAAAGCATTAAGTGTACAATCCTGCCTGGTGCAGAGCAGCCTCATCTCCCACTCATGGAATAGGAGTGCAGGGCACACAGGATCGTGCTGGCTGCAGCCCCGCGGCTGGTAGGATAGCCCGTACATTAAGCGACATGGTGATTCATTCCACAAGCAGGGTTGATTAAGAAGAATTGTTCGACACAATGAAAAAAAAAACTTTCCTAAACAAAGTGTTCTTAAACACCACCTGTCCCTGCAAACTGATGAAAGCTCTTTACTCTGGCTTCAGTTTGCAATTTTTAAAAACTACGGTTGCCACAAAGATTTCCCCTCCCCCCTTCCTTTTTGGGGAATGGCCGGAGATGACAAACCTAATTTATAACTTATTTGTTCCTAGCTCTTGGGACTCTTACATTGTGGTTCTCTCCTCCGAAAACAGAGACACACAAGCTGCTATACAAAACCAGGCATATTTTGACCCCTTACAAATAGGTGCACATCAAAGTTCAGCTCACAGCACTGTGTATCAAGGACAGAAAAGCCTCAGTAGCTCAGTATCTCCAAATGTTGTAAGCCAGCACAATTATCAGGGGATAGTAGAGAACCATACGTGAATACAGGCAGAACAACAGGACTTTAGGAATATGTGTGTACTTTAGAGAAATTTTTCTCCCACAGTGCTAATTATTACAGCATGTATGGTCAACATAATGCAGTCCGGTGAGAGATTTTTGCCTTAAAAACAGCTTATAAAAAGGACAGATGTGACCTATTTAGAGCTTTGCCAAATAGTTCTGCAATTGAATATTCCATCGATTATTTAAATTTCATTAAAAAGGAACGGTTCTATCCACTTGCTACTAAGCAGCATCATTCCAGAGCCACATGGGATTCTTTTTTTTTTTAAATAAATACTTCAATATGCTCTTTTTCCCTTTCCTCTGCTCTTTTGAGACCTTTCATCTTTGCAAAACAACTTATTCCAAATTCAACTTCCCTTCAAAGCTAAGAGAACACATCAGAATAGAAACATTTTTATCTGCGCTTACCTGAAAAATTCCTCTAAGTAACAAGGTCCACCAATCTACAGATCTGCAACAGCAGGGTCTTCATTCAGCATATATGCTGCTTTAGAGGCAGAACCAGATCTATCAGCCACTGGAAAGAAGGTGTGTGACACAGCCTCTAAAGACCGATGCATTTTGCAAGAACTTCAAAACAGCAAAGGATACCTGGCCTGGTCAGTGAATTATGGAATTCACTTCCAGTACAATTCAATGCCAGACAGATAAGCTCTGCAGCACGTAACTGCTCTAACAGAAACTTCAACGTTTCTTAATTGAATCAAAAGCCATATAAGCTCTCAATTTCTAACAGAACAACCTGCACAGGAATAAGCCAGATCTGTGGACACTCTCCTTGGAGAAAGGCAGTTTTCATGGCAAGCACCAACAGATTTTTTTCTGTTCTCTTGTGCACTAAAGTCCACAGGTCCATTCAGTGTTGTTTTAATAGCAGCAAGTAGCCAGAGAAGGAAGAAAACCATCCAACGCCATTCTTTTACACTCAGGATGGAGAGAGCACCTTTCCCTCAAACCCAAGGATTCTATTTAACCTGGAGAACTCAAGATGAGTGAATCAACTAGTCACACGGCCACCTGGTAGACCCTCCTAGATGCATGTGATTTTACCTGCTCTCCTAGTACTATTGTCCTCAGAGAGGGGCCCTTGGCATGAGCAACAAACCCTTTTGGTCTTGCGGACCCTCACATTACTGCTGGCTGACCACCTTGAAAGGGGAGAGCTGGAGGATTCACTGCTCTTTGAAACAGGTCAGTAACGCAGGAGGAGGGCATGTAGTTTACACAAAAACAAACTCACTTTTTTTTAACCCACAAAAGCTTATGCCCAAATAAATCTGTTAGTCTTTAAGGTGCCACCGGACTCCGTGTTGTTTTTGCAGATACAGATGAACGCGGCTACCCGCTGATACTTGACACCATGTAGTTTACACGACTGCCTGGTATGCTGAATCGACACCTCAAAGGCCAGATCTGCCCACGGGACCATTTTTTCCACATGCCAGGTATAGCATTAGGCATAGACCACGCTCCCAGCCACTGTACTCTTCAAGGGGAGGAGATGGCAAGCGAGACAATGAACTGAGAGAGGAAACATGCTGACATTTCCTTCAGGGGCCTGAACGAGGGCTCTACAGATACATCTATGCTGCAAAGAAAAACCCTCAGAGCCCGGATCAAAGCCCAGCGAGGCTAAAAACAGCAGGGTAGACATTCCCACTCGAGCTCTGAAACCCAGCGGAGGGATGTGGGGGGGGGGGTCCTCTGGCCATAGCATGGGGAGAATCTGCACTGCTATTTTTAGCTCTGCAGCCCAAGCCCACGACAACTGACCCGGTCTCACACTTGGTGCCATGGGTTTCCCTTTGCAGTGTAGATATATCCTGCAAATCCACCGGAGACTCCGGGGAACCCAAGAAAGGAGTGACCTGAGACAGACAGGAGAAGCACAAACCAAGCCATGGCCTATCCCCTGGCCCGCCTGAGCCTCCATGAGGCCACTCAGGAACTCCTTTCTCCTGCAGTAGCCTATGAGACAGGGAAGTCTGCCCTCTGATCAATGAGAGCTTATGGGCTTGCTCTGGCTTTGAGAGAGCTTAGGCCCTCTCCCCCAGGAGGCTGAGGGTGGGACATAGGACATCTGACACAGGGAGGGAGGAGAGCCCAGGTGAACCCTGTCAGAAGGTCTCAGCTCCTAACTGCACCAGACAAAAAACATCTCCAGCGCTATTCCAAAGGGTGCAGAGGAGTCACTACAGGGCAGGCCTGGCCTCCTTTCTGGGCTCACCTGCGATGCTGCACTCTCGGGCGCAAGCCGCTGGGGCAGATAAACAGAACGGAGGCCTCGCCCTCCTGGCCAACACTAGGGATCGAAACATGGACCTCCAGAGCTCAAAGCCAGCGTCGCTACAACTTGAGCGGAAGAGCTAGGTTCTGCAGCTGGGGCTGTAACAGACTCGTACCCTCTGGGGATTGGGGGCACAGGGAGGAATGAGTAATACACACTCACCCCCCGGGGTCACTTTCAGCTAGGTGCTAATTTTTTCTGGGGCTGAACGGAGAAGCAGCTCTTTTTGGTTTCAGTTTCTGCTCTGCAGCAGGGAGGGTCTGGGACTGACTGCAAGCCGGCAGCAGTGGAGAGCCAGGGCCCTGTTCCCAGGGCCAGGCAAGTCTGCTCTAGCCTCCAGAACTGGTTGAAGACCCCACCATAATGGATCTGTGGACCTGAGTAGATGAGGAAAATCAACAGTCTGTTAGCACACGTTGTCAGGGGGCCTCATCCTCCCTCCATCTTGATCTGCACTCTAGGCCTCAACCTCCAGGGCAAAGTTGTTAAATTCGTTCAGTACAGAGGGCCACATGACATTTCTGACGTGGGTCGGGGATGTGACGCTAAAGCTGTCTCACTCTCAACTCGCAGCAGACGCTCACTGCTCTCAGCAGGAATTTTATGCTCAGCGAGTAGAATACAGCCCATAACCAAGGAGCATGGAGACCAGCGATGGCTCATTTCGTTCACTGCCAGGGCCCAGGCTGAGCTGAAGGAAGGGCCCAGGCACCAATAATCAAGCAAGGTGAAGCCGGCTTTGCAGCTCTTTCTTAAACCGGTGGTCCCCAAACTGTGGGGCGCACCCCTAGAACATTTGGGGGGTGCCCCATGGGGGCAGGGAGGGGGTGCCATGCTTCCAGCTCCACTCCGCCCCCCAACCCCAGCCCCACTTTGCCTCTAGCCCCAATTCCGCCTGCAGCCCAAGCTCCACTGCTGAGGAAGCCTTGGCTGTGCAGTAATGGTGGGGAAGCAGGACAGGAAAAGTCTGCACACTGCTGCTGTAAACAGACACCTTTATCCCTAGAGCACTGGGCTGGGAACTCAAGCGAACTGGCTTCTATTCCTGGCTCTACAGGTGTCCCGCTGGGTGACCCTGGACAAGTCGCTTCCCCTCTGTACCTTAATTTCCCCATCTGTAAAATGGAATAATGAAAGCCCCCCTTTCTAAAGTGCTTTGAGATCTATGGATGAAAGGAGCTAGACATGAGCTGGCTGTTATTTTATCCCTCTATATTCAAACACTACAGCCAAGAGAGACACTGGCAGAGTTAAGGTTAAGTGCTAGCAGCTTGTGTCTGCTAAAACCACCAGCAAATTAACCCATTGTTTTGGGTTCCAGAGTTAGCATTTCACCGAGACAAACAGAGCTCTTTGCAACACATCCCAGGCCATCCAGCTGCATCAGGTCACGTCCAAACTCAGAGGGTTTTCCTCCAACAGCTCCGCTGAAAAGCGAAAACTTAAAATTCTGTGGAACCCAAGCCCATCAAGTGGGTGGATTAACATGTCAAGCAGGCAGAGACTTACACTTCAGCTCCAGCCGGACTGCCTGCAGCTTCCCTGGAAAAGCATTAACATGGGATGCTTCAGGACAGGGAACCCACTGGGGGCCCAAAAGCACGCAAGCAAGGAGACAACGTTTTCATAGGTTTATCAGCACCATTTAAAAGCCACAGCAGGGCCTGAACCTCTCTGTGAACTAGGGAGGGAAAACTACGGCCCAGATTCAGACTCCTGCCTGCCCAGGCCCTGCGCTGCTCCCGGAAGCAGCCGGCACCATGTCCCTGCGGCCCCTAGGGGGGTTGGGGGGAGGGCTCCGTGCTCTGCCCTCACCTGCAGGCACCGCCTCCCAGAGCTCCCATTGGCCAGGAACGGGGAACCGCAGCCAAGGGGAGTGGTACCCACAGGCCAGGGCAGCATGCAGGGGAGCTGTCTGCCCCACCCCACCCCCAGGAACCACTGCTGGAAATGCTGGCCACTTCTTGGAGCAGCATGGGGCTAGGGCAGGCAGGGAGCCTGCCTTAGCCCCACTGCACGTCGCTGCCACCCCATAGCTGCTCAATGTAAACAGCGTCCAGCTGGAGCCTGCACCCCAACCCCCTGCCCCAAGCCCCCTCCTGCACCTCGCACCCCCCCCCCCGCACCCCAATCCCCTGCCCCAGCCCTACATTCACGGCCCTGCATGTCATTTTCCCACTCAGATGTGGCCCTCGGGCAAAAAAGTTTGCCTACTCCTGCCGAACTATACGAGTCTGTGTGGTCAGTGCTCTCCTAGCTCGTACCACATAGCGCCCTCCCTGCTCATGAGTCTTTTCAAGGTCCTCCCCACTCATCCAAGCAGTTAACGTTATAGGAACGCTCTGTATATATGTAAATAGTAGTTACAGATAAAATGCCAGTAAATAGCACTCAAGAATATGTAGCATAGTTCCTGGGTTTTCAAGAACCAATGAAAGCGATTGTTGTGCCCTTCCTATGTGCAGCTTTTAGTATCAGTGCTTAACAGTTCAGTCCCATCAGGGCTAGATTCTTTGGTTTAAAATTTCCTTTAAAAAAAAAAAATTTGATGTGGCAGTTCCTCAAGAGAGCTCCTGTCTGTGGAAGAGCTATTAAAAAAGGGGCTTTATTTTCCTGCTGTGGGAAGAGCAAGACCAACACACGAAAGCATTCGCAAGAGAAAGAACTACATTCAATGAAATATTACAACGGGAATTGGAACAAACTGCGCCCCACTGAGCTGTCTTTGGGCAAACAACGCAGCCCTGCATGTGAAACAGGAGTCGTCTATTTTGCAGAGCTGCTAAACATGCATAAACACCCAAATATGCTAACCGGCCTAAGTCCTTTAAGTGAAATTCACACAAGTCATCAGCACTATTCACTGGAGCAAGTTAGAGACAAAAAGAGAGACCTATTAGATTATCTAGTCCATCTCTCTTCCCCACAGTATGTTGTATTTTCTAGTGCTTTGTCTAGACAGGCGATAACACTTCTTTCTACAGAAAGCTAATAAAGCTGTCTGGGTAAGCTTCAGTATTAGGAAGTTTTCCCCGACATTCAGCTTAAGTGTCTTTTGTTCTTAACTGCACACTATAACTTTAAAAAAATTAAACATCCCACAGCCCTCACCCACCCACCCATCCCCCGAGTAAAAATTCAGGTTGTCACATAAGCACTGACTTATTTTTCCCAGTAGACGCTCCACCCCTGCTCTGCTCTGATGCCCCGCCCCCTCGCTGGAGGCCCTGCCCTCCCTCCACCTCTTCCCATCCCTGCCAGCCACTCGCTGCTCTCCGCCCTCCCCCAAGCGCCTCCCAGCAGCCACCAAACAGCTGTGGCTGGTGGGTGCTGAACACCCCCTTCTGCATTTGAACAACACTGAGGGAAGACAGTTTGTAACCAGGTCCACCCCCGCAAGGTTTTTAGAATGCAGAGAGCCCCTTTTAAAATAAAAGTAATTTTCTAGCCTTAGTGCTGCAATGGAAACTTTCCAAATGTGAACCAAGCAAAAGCCCAGGAATGTAGTGCTGTCTTCCGGAGTCTACTGTCAGCTCCAGTGCCTCAGCTGTGGCTCAGAGTTCTCCCAAGCAGAAGACAAGTGACATTAATATGATTATCTGTCTCACTACTGCTATACAGAACCAAGTGCAGCAGTTAAATCGACAACCTCTAACATTTCATTTTGCTGCTGCAAAGGAAAGCAATGAGCAGCAACAGCAGAGATGTTGCAGCACCGGGACCTTTCTGGTGGCCATCTCTGATTTTTCATGGTGGCCTCTGGCCTTTAGATTTAGTCTGCTGGCTAGAAGATGAATCAAGGATTAAAGAAAATTGTCAGTTACCTATACCCTTATTAATGCATGCAGAACAGCTTATCTATTACATAGTACCCACAAAGCCACACTGTGCTTTCCTGACATCCAAGATGGGATGCTCCATTTTCTGAGGGCAAACAGTGCAAGGCCTTGTCTAGATATACATTTGCACCACTTTATACTAAACGGTGTGACCTTTTCAACAAATTTAGTTAAGCCAGTGTAAAATACTGCATAGGAAGCCTTATTTTGGTTTTAAAGTGTCTCTCACCAAGGTGGTTTCTTACCGAGTTAAAACTAAACTGATATAAACCACTCCTAAAATAAACCACTCCACTGCAGAGTTTTGCACCAGTTTAATTCAGTTTTTAAACCTGTTTAAATTAAACTCCTGCAACTTTCTTTCATAGACAATCTCTAAGGAACGGATAAATCTATGGCCAGTTAAATTAGCCACAAACTCCTCCAGCAATTAACAGTGCCAGCTACGGGCTAACCAGGTTGGCCAGTATACTGAAGGAGCCCTAACCCATCAATTAAGCTCCATTAAATAACCAGCTCCCTAGTAGACAACTCCCCCTCACCCCCAGTACCGCACCAAACACGGCATATTTCTTCAAAGGGGACAGATATTTAAGTGGAGAGAGCACGGAAGCAGGAGGAAAAGAGGAGCTTTCTTGCAGATGATACAATTTGTTCCCAGAACAGGAGCATGTGTACATAAAATAGTGCTAAAACCCTTCACCCAAATACAAAATCAGACCGTGGTTACCAAGCTGTACACAGAGCAGGGGAAAATGCCATCAGATTTACAGCTTTATAATCAACCTCTCCCCTAAATCTGACAAGTAGACCTTGCCAGAGTGTGTTGTGAAGGCCAATACTATAACAGGGTTCAAAGGGGAGCTAGATAGATTAATGGAGGATAGGTCCATCAGTGGTTATTAGCCAGGATGGGCAGGAATGGTGTCCCTAGCCTCTGTCTGCCAAAATCTGGAATTGGGTGACGGGATGGATCACTTGATGATAACCTATCTGTTCATTCCCTCTGGGGCATCTGCCATTGGCCACTGTCAGAGGAGAGGATGCTGGGCTTGATGGACCTTTGGTCTGACCCAGTGTGGCTGTTCTTAAGAGCAGAGTTTTAACCTATCAGCTAAAATTATCTTTTCAAACATTCTCCCAAAAGTCAGTGCTGCCAGACACCCGGCTAGAATCTGCCCCAAAACAGCTGGCACTGGATGCCACATCCATTCAGTAACTAGCAGTCAGTGCTGCTGCAGAGTGGTTAACCTGCCCCAGCCACATCCCTGCCCCTCCTACTAGCCGCAGAAAGTGCTCCTCTGTCCCACCCCAGGAATGTTCTGGGATTGACAAATTCCTCCTTCCCTGCATATGTTGGGCTGCTGTCATGTGGGGAACTATGAAAGCTGCCCAGCCTCTAGACACCCTTAGCTAAAGCCCCTGGAACTGTTTGAGAAATGTGCATTGTAGCCATGACCAGGCAATCCTGAATGAAACTCCTGTGTTAGCAGGGGGCGGGGATCTGCATACATGAACTGCCCCAGCTCTGCTCCCGTTGCAGTTAATGGTAAAACCCTGCCCGCAGCCTCAGGGTAACATTAACTGCCTTTGAAAATCCCACCCGGCATCTCCAGTTACACTCCCTTCTCCGGAAGCCATTCCCTTAAAGATGTATCCCTTTTACAGACCCTCCCAATCAGGGTTTGACCCCACCGCCCCCCCCCCCAAGAGAATGACCTGTGAAGTCCGCAGCATCAATGCACCATTCCCAAGGGGTCTCTCTTTAAAAACAGCACATCCACCCAACGATATATGGGCCTCCCCTGATGCCACAACGTATTGCCTTGACACAGAGTCTTGGCTGCTGTTAATTGGTTTGCCTTCTATAGCACCTTTATCTACGGCTCTCATAATACTTTATAAATGCTAATTAAACCTCAGCAACCCCCCTCCCCCTGGAGAGAGAAATATTATTCTAACCTAAAATGGTTATATAGAATCATAGATTATTAGGGTTGGAAGGGACCTCAGAAGGTCATCTAGTCCAACCCCCTGCTCAAAGCAGGAACAACCCCAACTAAATCCCCAAATGGCCCCCTCAAGGATTGAACTCACAACCCTGGGTTTAGCAGGCCAATGCTCAAACCACTGAGAAACAGAGAGGTGAAGTGACATGCCCCAGATCACACAACGTCTGAGGCAAAGCTAGGAAGAGACCCTAGGAGAACTGAACACAGCCTCCCTTTGCACAGAACAAAGGGACAGAGGTTATCCCTCAAATGCCTGCGTAGGCATGTTCACAATTATTTACCCCAAATATATCCTTCTGCTTCCATTAAGCATGGAGGAGACTATTCATTCTCCTGAAGGTTTCACACGCTAGGGTGTGGCAACATGAATCTTTATACCTAGCACTCAGAACAGTCTCCTCTTTCAGTCTTTTCTTGGGTAAGAAGCACCAGTCCTAAGGGTTTGACTTTAAAAACCCTTTTAAAAACAAAAGCTTGTAAAGGGCAGAAGTTCTGCTCATAAACTTGGCTTCTGAGCGGCCCCAGGAGAGCAGTAAAATTTAGCACTTTTGTTCTCATTTCAGATGCTTCCGTGCCATTTGTCATTGCCAGGATGGAGACAAGGGTGCTAAACCCCAGGAGAAGGGGTATGTCCACACAGCCTGAGGGAGCAGAGCCAGCTCCTCGGAGTTGGATACACGCTACTACAGCACTGAAAACAGCTGCGTGGACATCGGGCTCAGGCTGAAGCTCCAGCTCTGAAGCCGCCTCTTCCCTCCCCACTTCAGAGCAGACATGCCAAACCTATGGGAAAAAATGCAGAAATTGGGCTTGTTTTTGGCTTAATTGGCTTGTGAGTTGCTTGGTTGGCTTGTAGCAGCTTGTTATCTTTTTTATTTTTAAATCAGCGCCCAGTAAGCAGGAGCAAGGGGGGGAGGGGGAGGTTGTGCTCAACAGGCCCACCTCAGAGACAGACTGCCTGCTGGGGGGGGGGGGGAAATCTAGTCACCTAGAGTGTTGGGGTTCTTAGGGACTGGCTTGTTTTGAAATGGGATTAGCTTGATTTTTGGCTTATTGTGAAAGTTGGGGTTGCTTATTTACCACATGAAAATTGGCAACTGTGCTTCAGAGCCCGAGCCCGGAGTCTGCTGCAGGTTGCCACTTGCTGCGTAGACCTAAAACATACCCCAGGGTGCTAAGGTGAGGTCCCCCTCAGACTGGGAAATACAAGTCAATGCTCTCGCTCTTTTTTGTTTGTTTTGTTTCATAAACTTGAGGAGTGGCAGGAAAAGGGAATTCAATGCCATACAGGCTGAGCTTTTCCTCCTGCTCCAGGGAAATGGTGTGCTGGGGGAGAGACACTTTACACCAAAGTTTGTGAAGCTGCATGGAACAGAACAGAAACCAGTGATGGCATTAAGCCTAACACACACCACACATCTGGAATGCGGATGCATCATGGAACTCCTGGACTACGAGAAGAGCTGGTAAGTAATGGACTGGTCCTGCCACAAAGCAGAGGGAATTACCCTAATGTTCTTCGGTACCATCTCCCAAGGCCAGAATTCCCCAGGCTAAGAGAAGCAAACACCGAGAGAATAAAAACCCTACGTAATGGGGAGGCAGGGCAGTTGATAGGTTAGGCACTCAGGAGACCTTGGCTCTATTCCTACCTCTGCCATACTCATGGCCTTGAGCCAGCGGTGGGTTGCATGCGGGCTGCCCATTAGGGCAATCTGTTTGTGGGCCCTGAGACATTCTGCTGACGTTGACCGTCCGCAGGCATGGCCCCCCGCGGCCACCTGTTCCCGACCACTGCCTTGGGCAGTCACTGCGTTCCCTTTCTGTGCCCCCAATTCCTCTCCCAGCCATTGTCTGTTTACACTATCAACTCTTTGGAGCATGGACGCCCACAATGTGCTGCGCAGCACCCAGAAAACTGGAGGCCTGAGGTGCTATAATAATAATAAAACTAGTGCAGGAAGAGACCAAATTTCTTCTAGCAAGAGCACAAATGTGCTGAGAACCAGGGGGCTCCATCAGCACAAGCTCTCCAACTGCCTGGTTGTCTGCCACCTCGCAGACAGATCAGTTCTGATTTGTCTAGGAGTTTCACGATAGCCCCAGGTCTGTGGCAGATTCCTGATGGTCTGCTTAGGGAGGCATTTGGAAAAGGAAAACGGGATATTACAAGTGTGCAAAAAACTATTCCCAACAAAATTCAAAGGCCCATTTTCCACTCAAAGCTGATTTTGCGTGTGAACACTGCAACGTTTTCAAAGTCCAGAATTCTGCTTGGATAAACTTCAGGTTTCCCTGCGGAACCAGTCAATTCTGGAAAAGCCACATTTCTGGGCTTTGAAACTGGAGGTGAAGTAAATGCAGAATAATGAAGCTTTCTACACCCTCAATGCTGCTCCTATCCCCAGTGGAGTGGTCTGGAGCTGCCCAAGTTAGGAAAATACTTTACGAGGGTAAAAGGGCAAGCAAAGGCTTGCATTTATCTAGGCTTAAAACAATAACTTAAAAATAACCAAGTGTAAAGTTTTGTGTTCCAAAGTAACAGAAACCGAGAAAACTTCTGCAGACCGAGGTGTTCTCTCTTCCTCTTCAGCTGTTTCACAAGCATAACACAGACCTGTATCCCAGTCACCCTAACACCAGAGGTTGATTGCTACATCAGCAAAGAAGGAGACAGGGAAAAGAGAGCATGAGGACAAGGAAGGGATCCCATCGAGGTATCCAAAAGAGTCAGCAACAGAACAAGGAATTCAAATCATTTTCATGTTACAGTTTTACTCTTCAATTTAAAAATATATTGGGGGGGACAGGAGGGATGGGGACGTAAGCCATTTTAACATCAAGGTTTCACGTGCACAGATGGGATCTTGGGCATTGTTCTGATTCTTGATAGTTCTCAAAAGATGTTTACCCAACAGGCACTTTCCAAATGGATCACAAGAAAGTGCAGAGTTTACAAAACAAACCTCCATCCCACACTGATACCCCTATTATGCCTGGAGAGTCTTTGTCCACTGACTTCCAGAGGGAAGTGTCTTAGAACAAAGAGGAAGACCATTGTGTCTGGATATATGAAATTACCCTGGATAAATGCTGTATCACATAAGCTGGGAAAGGGGAAGCAGAAAGAAGAGGGAGTGAAGACAAAGAAAAGTAAGTTTGCTTGATTGACTATTTGAGGACACCACCATGGAGGAGATTTGGCACAAAGTCCCTTCTTCTGGGCACAAAACAAAACAGAGCCATGAAGGACTCGCTGCTTTCTCACGGGTCACAAATTCACCCGGGATAAGCACTGGTGTAAGCTGCAGGTTGGGTATCAGCCAGTCACAAAACAGGGTGGAAGGGCCAAAAGTACTTCACTTGCACTGACTGGGCATGCAGCAGATGCACAAAATGGGTAACTTGACATGTCACATAGGGGTGCCGCTGGAAAGGAAGCGCAGAAGATAGAAGAGGAACTGGGGGGCTGCTTTAACTTATGCCCATCCCATTCTCAACGTTCTCAAGGCCAAATCCCACACTGGCTAAAATTGGTGCCACTTCAATGGGGGCTAGAATTGTCCTTCACAGGAGGAGACATTCCTCCCCAATACAGGAGGCCCGTTAACTCTGTGCACTACCTACATCCCAATTAAGCCCTCAAAATAACAAAGGGGGAGGACTTAAATGCTGCGTAACCTTCGTTCCAGTGCTGTGCACAGAGGTAACTTCCTACCTCAAATGCCTACTATCCAGAAGTTTTTAAAGTACAAAACAGCTCCTGATACTTCCTTTTACAAGAGCGTGGGAGCTAACCCCTCCAATTAACAGCACGGCTGGAGACCCGAGACTGTAGGATCCGTGCATTATAGCTTAGCGCCTGTCACGCTGGCTCCACTCACGGTGAGAGCCAATTATAGCCAGGCCTGTGTATTTGTAATTCATTGTAGGGATTCTTCCCACCTTTGCCTGACTCGGGAGGCTTTTCAGAATTAAAGCAACACCAGCAGCGGGACTGTCAACAGCCCAAATGCACAGTCAAGGGGGGATGGCGGGAAGCATCCAACTGGCGTATATAATACTTGGAAGGAAAAGCAGGGTTTAAAAAAAAAACGAGGGGGTGGTGAAAAAAATCTCAGGAAGTCATCTAGTCATTCCTGCTTTTTACTGAAACAATAGACCCGGGATGCTGGCTAAGTTATAAATAATTCTGCTGGATACACAACACAAACACACGAGAGGAGCAGGACAACTACCGGCTCAATGGAAAGTGACTCACTACCTTTCTTACAACATACCCAAACAAGGACAAATTACACACAAAGGGCCATGCTACTGTTCCAACGAGTCTCGTTATTAAATGGACAATGATGTCATTAGCTATCCAACGTCTTACGAGAAGCAGGGGGAAGCGAAGGAGACAGAAATTGTGATGGCTAATGGCCACTTTGAACACCACACGTTAGCACTTCTGGTCACGTTAATCGGCCCATGCTATACTCCTGTGCAGCATCTGGATGGCTGCACTACTAGAGTGCAAACATTGGAGGGGGCCAGACACACAGTCACTTTCCAATGGTGTATTTACAATACCAAAGCAAAGCCATTTCAAACCAAAACAGACCACACAGCCTGACACTCTGGGACCACTACAAGAAAGTGCTCAGAATGGTGAAAATAATGGGAAGCCACTAACTCCGCAACATCCTTCTCCTTTTAGAAAGGAAATTACCGTTGCAGTAGAATTTGGCAGTACCGCTGTGATCTGTTTTCCATCTTGGTCCACTGAACTATGAAAATAAATATCCAGCCTAGTAGAGCCAACACACATTGGCTCGTGCTGCACATCTCCATTGGGATGGCGCTGGATGGGCACCTGATAGACATGCAAGCATCCAAACCCAGTTCCCAAGTGCTGTTTATCTATTTAACCCCCACCCCACCCCTGTAGTACCTGAGCCCCTCAGCACCTTTACTGTAATTAGCCTCTCCCCGGTGAGGTCAGAAAGTGCTATTCTGGGTCTATTCCTCCCAGGGCCTGGGCTCCAGCCCAAGCCTGAACACCTACACAGCCATTTTAGCCCTGCAGCCTGAACCGCGCCAGACAGAGTCAGCTGACCCAGGCCACCCATCAGTCTTATCCCTGGGCAAACGCTTGCCCACGGTCACACAGGACGCCTGTTGCAGAGCAGGGCACTGAACCGGAGTTTCCCCCAAGTCCCAGGCAATTGGCCTAAGCACTGAACTACCCTTCCTCAACCCCCATATGAAGAGCTAGATCATCCAGGAACAACACTGAGCAGCAGTAATAGCGAGATATCTTCGTGCAAGAGTCATGGGAGAAAGGTCTTCCCAGCTATCCTTTCAGACACTGGATATATGTCACTTGCCTTTTTTTTTTTTTTTTTTAAATAAATACTTTTCAACTTGTGCTTCCTGACTTGTAATTCCATTATCTGCGTCTGGTAATGTAATCATTTTAGTTCAGCTGCATTAAGACATAAAAACAAAAAACCCCCAAAAAACTGTCTTAAAGATTGAGCTGATCTCTGAGTGGCCAAGAGAGAGGGATTCAGGTAATGGGACAACCAATTCCACCCCCAAAAACATAAGATA
This sequence comes from Mauremys reevesii, assembly GCF_016161935.1. Classification (NCBI taxonomy): domain Eukaryota; kingdom Metazoa; phylum Chordata; order Testudines; family Geoemydidae; genus Mauremys; species Mauremys reevesii. Next base: position 11,859,273 of record NC_052648.1, on the reverse strand, counting down.
CACCCCAGGACTCTCACAATATTTTTCTGAAGCAAGAGTCAGAAGCAAAGGGGGTGAAATGAATCAGGATGTGAAATGAACTCTTTTTAGTTAAATAGCTATTTGCCAAATAAGCGAAGTAAAGGTCAGTAACAATCTTGTGTGTCCTTTTGCTACCTCAAAATGTAAAACAGGGACCTAGTCTACTTGGTTTAATTGTCCCTGGAGACGAGAAAAATCCACTATTCAGCTGAAGACAAAGGTCACTACGGTAAAAAACAACAATAATAAAAAAAACCCAACACTTTTTATTTATATATATCCCTCAACTGAAGTAGGGACTTTAAAACCCTTTAAATCAATGTTGCAACTATCTTAGGAACTCATATAGCCCTCATCATTGTAGTATGCAAGCACCTCACAATTTTAAATGCTTTTATCCGCCCTGTGAGGTAGAGAGGTGCTGCTATTCACCTTCTGCAGACAGGAAACTGAGACACGGATGCTAAAGTGACTTGCCCAAGTCACGCAAGAAGTCTGTCGCAGAGCGGGACGTAGACTGGTGTCTCCCAAATTTTAGGCTTGTACACTAACTACTGGACCATCCCTCCTCTCAGGTGACAAACAGACCATCTGGCCTCTGGACTATGCAAAGAGCTCCTCAAGCTAGCACTGCCAATGTAGTTACACTCCGGGAGCGTCTAAGCTAGGCTTGCTTTCAAGTGTCCCACTACATCAGCTGCACCAGCAGGAGCGCTAGCAGAGTGGGTACTACTAGCACAGACATACTGTCCAGTCCTGGGCTCAGGGCAGGTCTAGAATACAAGGTGGTCCAGTGGCTCCCTGCATTACTGCTCCGGCTGTTGCTACAGCAAATGGTGGGAAGAAAAGAGTAACGCAGATTAGGCCTTTCACTCCTGCTCACCCCCCCAAAAAAAATCAAGAAAATGCTGGAAATCAAAGGTGCCAGGACTCGTAGTAGCCGGGACGTTCGTTTTGCTAGAAGGGAGTTTGCTATTGAAAATGCCCCGCTTAATTCAAAATGTAAATTCCTCCCTTCAGACTTGTCTCTCTGCATTTTGGAGAAGGCAGGGATGGCCACACAGCTAGACAAGTTAGTTTGAGGGTTGAGAGCAAAAGTGCAAGACACTGAGCTGCAACTGCAGGAACAAGGAGCTCTTGCTAAATACATTTAAAAAAACCCAAGACACCAAATTTGATCGGAATGTACATTTATCTCCTCACAAAACACCAGACTTGGAGGCCATTCATTTGGACAAAATCCAGTTCCACATTGAAATTCAGTTGGACTTTCAAATGCAAATATCAGGAGAAGAGCAACATATGGTGGAGGTTAGTACTTATTTTTCCTAATTAAATGGTATACTGCTGTTTTGTATAACAATGTTAATAGGGCGTTAACAAGCCTTTGGAAGGGAGACCCCCTCACTTAAAAAACCCCCCACAGAGGTAGAGAGACTGGCAACTCCATGTTTTCCCTATGCTAGGAAGCAACTGTGTACTTGACCAATGAACAAGACCATGGAAAAATGTGGTTAAGACAGGTCAACCCTCCCCCTAACTGTCTCCCACGTATTTAGTGATGGGAAGGGAACAGGCGCATTAGAGGGCTATAGGCTATATTGGCACAATCCAGCAGGTGAAAAGGCAATTGGCAAAACTCTGAATTCTCCTTCCAGAGCTTCTGCTCTTAACTATTGAAGCTGCCATTCTGCTGATGGGTTGCCTACAGGATCCATTTTAGCTTAGGCAGCCTATCGCACCCATGGAGATCTGCAAGCGTGCTAGAACTGAAGCCCACTCGCTCCCTTTTTAGGCAGGATGCTGGCCCATTTTTTGCCATAGTTTTTGACATGTCACCTACATCAGGTGCAGAATCTTCACCCACCACGGAAAGGAGGGTTTTTCAGACCACAAAATCTGTGATGCAAAGGAGAAAGGTAAAGGTAGGAATTCTACCTCTCCACCCACAGGGAAGAATCAAGGCAGTGTGCATTCAATACTACAATTCAGAAAAACATGTACAGTCAGTCCAACCAGGAACATTTGGTAGGAAAATCTCGGAAACCTGGGTTCTATTCAGGAAAGCAACTCTAACAACAGCCTCGTGAGAGTCCAGTGTTATACTGCGCAGCACCTGCCTTTCACAGAGAATCTGACACTCCTGCAAACTCACAGCTCAGTTTCCAGATCCCAGGCATTCTTTCTTGCTGTGCACCGTCACAGATCATAAAGATACTCCCCTTAGAAACACTGGGGTTTGCTTCTTGGTAGAATTGGGCCTGGCAGTTGGAACTCAGTAAAGGAATGATCAGTGACCCAGAGAGGATGCAGCTCATGCTCTGATTGATGTGCCGAGCCAAAAGAAGTAACAAACTTACTTTGGGACAGTAAAGCAGACATGTCTGACTACACATGGAGCAAGGGAACGTGGGGATGCCATTTTTGGTCGGTTACATTTTAGAGTTAAATATGTACCGTTTTCAGGAAGCCACTCACTGTCCTGCAGACAAGATAAAGGAAGAAGCACAGATGCCTGGAAAATCTAAGTTTATGCCTCTCAAAGGTTAAAATTTTTCAAATGATTTTTTTCCACCGGCTCAAAAATTCAACAAAATGTTGGATTTATAAAAAACTGTTCAAAGTAAAAAGAGCTGCCTCCTCTTCTCATTTTTTTCCTTTTTGCACTCCTAACTTTTGAAAACGTCCTCACTTTTTGAGAAGCAGCAGAGTTGTACAGGAAGTAAGTTAAAAGGCTAGAGGCGGGGGCCTGAAAAAAATTCAATAAAACTTAAACAGTCACAAATCTGTAGAGAAATGTGTTTAACACATTCCATTTTGAAACCTGCAGAATTAAAAGAATTTCAAAGATTTCAACATTTTTCATGATCCCCCTGCCAAACTTTTCAATGAGTTTTTCTCCTAAATATATTGAAATGAGTTTAAGTTTTGTTAAATATCCTGAGCAGATTGCAGGAAAAATTCTGCTGTTTAAAAAATTATACAGTAGAATCTCAGAGTTCCAAACACCTCGGGAATGGAGGCTGTTCATAACTCTGAACAAAACATGGTGGTTTCAAAAGTTTACAACTGAGCACTGACTTAATACAGCTTTGAAACTTTACTATGCAGAAGAAAAATGCTGTTTTTAAACCATCTTAATTTAAATGAAACAAGCACAGAAACAGTTCCCTTACCTTGTCAAATCTTTTATTTTTAAACTTTCCCTTTATTTTTTTAGTAGTTTAACACAGTACTGTACTGTATTTTATTTTATTTGGGGGGGGGGAGGGGGGGGGTCTCTGAAGCTACCTGATTGCATACTTCTAGTTCCAAATGAGATGTGCGATTGACTGGTTAGTTCATAACTCTGAGGTCCCAATCTCATTTCTAAGTATAAATTAAAGGTGGATTTAAAGATAATCTTTTAAAAAGTGGGTTTACCCCTCCCCCCAGGTCTTTAGGGCATATAAAGGCAACGCAAGAGGGTTAAGGTGCGTTTTTCCTTTCTCTACTTATTTTACATTCAAAACAACAGGAATATCTGACCTTCCCTGAATCTCAGAGTGTGCACACTGGACTTGACCTCCTTAGACAAAAAGGGGCTCTGAGTTTTCAGCAAAGACATCCTCCCTCCAAAATGCCTGTTAGGCACTGAAGTCAAAAACCTCCACAAAGTTCTAGACAGCCTAAAAGCACCATCCCCCCCGTTGCTTAGCTCTCTTAATAGCTCTCTAACACCATAAAGTCTTTCAAGGCAGCCATGATCAGAATTTCTAATATAAAATAGGACACACCAAATTCTATGACTTTTGTACATCACAAAGCAGCAAGCGGGGGGAGGGGGGGGGAAGAGGTCACACACCCAATTCTATGGCCTTCCCCGGGTCCCCATAAAAAGACCAATCTGTCAAGATTCTCTAGCCTAGATGATATGCCAATCCCTCAACATCCATGGAGGGGCGTCTGCTGCATCTACCTTCTATGAGTACAGAGAAAAGGCCAGTCCTAAGCTCAGAATTCGCTACAGAATACTTTCAGCATCGTCTACATACACAAGATGCACCAGTTTACAACTTCTGGTGAGTGTTTATCCCGATTTAGTTAAACTGGTGCAAAAGGCTGTGCACAAACACCCAAAACGAATTTAGCCTAAACCTGTTCCCAAATCTGCTCAAAACCAAACCAATATAAGAGTCTGTCCACACAGTGGGTTAACCAAATGTATGTTTTTAGCCCAAATTAGTAGACTGGTACAACCCCTTTGTGTGGGCCCACTTATTTCTGTTCAAGAGTTTAGTTTAAACTTATTCCCAATTGACTTTAGCTAAACTGAAATAAGCCACTCAGACTGAAATAAGTCTCCATATAGAGGGTTGCACCAGCTTAAAAACATACATTTAGTTAAGACTGAGCAAGTATCTGTATGCAGACAAGCCCTGCATTAGTCTGCAAGCCGGTGTCTGCTTGTACAGCACCTCGTGTACTTGTGAAGATGTAGAAATAAGAACACAACCTCACATGCACCAAGACTGCCCAGTATGCATCAGAGTAAGGTGGAAAACTGTTTAGTCTTGTAAATTAAAACCCACTAAAGTGAGAGTTAGCCCAGATACTACCCTGGTGAATTGCGTTGGCAGCTTTAACAAACCTGCCCCTCCTTTAACGTCTCACCCAAAGATAGCACCACCAAAATGCAGCACCTGCTCCACACAACCCCTGTTGCATTAGGTCACTGGCACTGCCCAGGAGCCCTAGGGTTCATCTACACAGTGAAATAGCTACTGTGGAGTAGAAGTGTACCTGGATCCACTTTGGAAGCGGATGAAGCTGACCCACACGAAGGCACTCGTCGCATGGAGTAACAGGGGTCCCCATGGGGAGCTAATGCACAATAGCTATTGTGCTTTTATTTCTGTACAGCACCTACCACAATGGGGTCCCAGTCCATGACGGGCGCTCCTAGACATTACAATACAAATAGGAAATCATAAATAGCTTCTCCACGTAGACAAGCCCCCTACTCGCTGTGTAACTCAAGCTCTCACTAAGTGCATGGGAAGGCCATCACCAGCTGGGCTACACTTCAACCCGAGCTCGCACTGCTGCACCACTGCCTGTCGACAGATGCTCAGCGGCGCCCCAAAAGAAAACGTCCCCAGAACATCGTGCCCACATTTGCCTCAGGTAAATCTCTTACTCTCAGCGCTTGCTACATTTTCCAGTCCCCACACAATTAAGCATTCAGCGCTGCTATATATTTCACACTGCATTTCATGCCTCATTTGGCAACAAAATTAATTAAATTTTAAGTCAACACCGAAGGAGTACAGTACCTTTTCTCCCCTCTGTGGCATATAGAGCTCAGCTTGTTGAAACTAATATGCTAATCAAGACAAAGTATTGTGGAACTCCCTCTGTATGGGAAGGGCAAGGGACAGATGCCTGCCATTCGCCCTCAACCCCTCCACACACACTAGAACTACCTCCCGTTTGCTTCACGGTCTCTCTCTGGGGGCCCTTCAATTCCCTGGTGTGCCACCTTTTATTGAACACCAGCAGTGGTTACATTAACGAACAGTGGCCACTTTTTAAACTTTAATTGCTCTGGGGAAATAAGCCTCCTGCACTGCCTGTCATGAACAGTGGAGAAGTGGGTGCAAAGCAGCCGATGGGCACTCACTTGGGTGGCTTCGAGCGGCTTTCTCCACTGGAAAGGGATTGACCTAGCAAAGGGCGTCCCAAGGCAGGCTGCCCCTTCGCCCACTAGCCTCCCAGAACTGCATACATCCAGCTGGCCTAGGGGTAGGCTCTAGCCTATGGTGATGCTTCACGGCATGGGGAAGACCTGGCAGCTGAAGAGAAAGTTATACAGATGTTAGTCACACTGCTCAATGCGCTCGGATACTATGGTGATGAATGGTATGAGAACGGATAGAGAACAGAACAGTATCCGAAATGCAGCCAGCCTTCCTTCTTCCAGAAGAGAGAGCTTACTGCAGTGCTTCTGAACCTTTTCTGTACCACAACGCTCTTCTCTAGATCAGGGACCTCCTTCTCCATTTAGCTGGGACTCCTCTATTATTTAGCAATGTGGGAAAGGGCAGGGTGACCACCACCCACCAGGTTGAGAACTTGATATGCAAGCATCTGGCGTAGCCAAGGCAGCTAAAGAGTCTATGTAAACACACTGCTTTGCAACACAGAAGATGGGTTTCATGCATTAGAACCTCTGATCCGGACAAACCATGCAGAGGCCAGTTATGGATTATGGACTTTTGAGCTTCAGCAAGAACAAGGAAGGATGGAATCCAGGGATTCTTGCCTGAAGTGCAGGTGCAGACTCACAATAAGTCAAGGCAGACTGAGGAGCTATGTAAACTAGTGAGTGCCAGGGTGAGGAGAAGCAGCAGCCAATTAAAGTGACCCAATCTGGTTTGAGGGAAACTACTGTGTGTCAGGGGAAGTGGTGGGGTGATCTGATGCTCTCCCATTAGCCCACAGAAGGTGTGACATCCCCCATCAGAGCCCCACGGGCCTGTGATTCAGTAAACAGCAAGCACCAAAATCCACTTTCAGTGAGGATTTGTGGCTCAGCAGAGTGCTGCTGCATTTTACATACACACTAAAAAGAGAGACAGACAGACATCAGTACGTTCCTGATGGGGATTTAACAAGCCCGATTCAAAAATTGGTTCTCAGAGCCATAGTTATACACCCCTCTGTACATATATGAAAAAAAATAACTTGCAAAGGAGGCTGTGGGCTCACTGGGGAAGGCACATAACTTCTTGTGTGTTTGTACAGCCCTTAAAATGCAGGTTCTGAGCCCGGCTGAGGACTTTGGGCAATGCAGTGACAGAAGGAATTCTTACCGGCATCTTTCGGAGGCATTAAAATAAATTTCTAAACCATGTCACAGCAAAAGCCACGCAGAGTAAAACACAGCTCAGTGTAGGTGTTAAATTCTATGCCGGGGTGGCCAAACTGCAGCTCGCAAGCCCAGTTAAAGTGTGGCTCAAGGAGCCCCCCTTCCCCTTCCCGTTCATCGACCTACCACACGGGGGGAGAGGAGCTCAGGCCTTCTGCCCAGCGGGGAGCAGGGTTTGGGGCTTCAGCAGGAGCAGTCCTGGAGCCCCACGCTGCAGCAGCTGCCTCCCACAGGGCTGAAGCCACGAGACCCCTCTCCCCACACAGCTAAAGGTCCTAGCCCGACCAACTCGCCACAGGGAGGAAGCCCCAAGCCCCGGCAGGTTTGCCCTGGCGCCGAAGATTGTCGTATGTGGTTCGGAGGGTCATTAAGTTTGGACACCTCTGTTCTGTGCATATTTCTCACACACACTGTGAGCAAGTTAAGCCTGCCATAACTCTGAATATCCTGACTTCTGCACATGTTAAATATCCCTCTAGTACTAACTTAATTAAATTTAGTTTTGCAGATGAATTTAAAATAAAGAATTCCGGTACAACTGTAGGTGTGACTTAGGTACACGCAGTGTGCTTTCTGGAGCTGGGTCCCCTACAGAGCATGCAGAATTTGAAATTAGCAGCACTGAGGTCCAGCAGAAACGCTTGCCAGACATGCTGGGCCCCTTCCAAAGCCATCTTCCCTTTTTGGAAGAAGCCCAGTCAGCCTGGAAAGCTTTCAGTTGTGACACTGAGCCAATTGCAAAATTTTGCCTATGCAATACAGCAGAATTCGATATGATCATATGATCTAATGATCGTCTATTCAGACAGCCATCGTACAGGGACTCAGGAGCAGGGGTGACTGGCCAGAGTCCAGACTAGCTAGGCAACATCTTTACCAATTTAGGACCCAAGCCCACAACATGTACAGTACTTACACACAATCCCACGTCAGCAGGGTTTGAATTGGGCTGACAGGGCTGCACATGGTATTCTAAACAAGACGGCAATCTTTCCTTTAAAAATAATGGGCTTTAGACCTCATGGTTGCAAAGAAAAGCTTGAAAATGTGACAATACAAACAAAAAAACATGACACTCGGTAGGTGATTTTTCAATGCTTATGTCTTTTTCCTCATTTTTGATAAAGAGCATTTTGAGGCTGCGAGGGGATTTTTTTCTTCCTTTTTTTAAAAGTTTCTTGAAACACAATACCATGCATTTACCCTCACTGAGTATTAAGTCCTGGTCACCATACAGCTCTGGTATCAGTATGACTGTAAGTTACGAATACGATTTCCCCCTCGTCTTCCTTCCCACTCCCCAGCTCCCCGATAATTATACTGGTACAATCCCCAACGTGGATGCACTTATAGTGGTACTCCCCTTCTTATCCAGAGGGGTTCTACTGCTTTAGTTAGACCAGTACAGTTAAAGAGGCACAATTTCTGTTTGTAGACAAGGCCTGAGTCAAGTCTGAAGTTTCTAATGAGAAGCTGTTGTTATGTGAGTGTAATAAAGCTTTGGAGATACCAGAGCATGGGGGGGAGGGGGGGGGAGAGAGAGGAGAGAGAGAAGAGAAAAGAGTGCTTTTCCTCACTTCAGAATTTTTCAGATGGACAAAATTTTAAGCATGGCTTCCTCTCACCCCACTGCCCTCCTCCCTCAATTTTTTTTCTCTAGATAGAAAAACTAGCAAAAGAAATTTCAGACCAAAGGGCGAATTTTTTCCCTTCAGGAAGTTAAATGCACACAAAGACAAGATAAATTAAACAGTAATAAGTCACCAGGACCAGATGGTATTCACCCAAGAATTCTAAAGGAACTCAAAATTGAAATTGCAGAACTAGTAAATGTGGTGCATAGCCTAACACTTAAATCAGCTTCTGTACCAGATGACTGGAGGACAGCTCATGTGACACCAATTTTTAAAAAAGGCTCCAGAGGCAATCCTGGCAATTAAAAGGCCAGTAAGCCTAACTTCAGTACCAGGCAAATTGGCTGAAATGATAGTAAAGAACAGAATTACCAGATACATAAATAAACATGATTTGTTGGGAAAGACTCAACAGGACTTTTAAAAAGAAAATCATGCCTCACCAATCTATTATAATTCGGGGGGGGGGAGGGGGGAGTAACAACAAACATATGGACAGGGTGATCCAGTTGACAAAGTGAATCTGGACTTTGAGAAAGCCTTTCAGAAGGTCCTTCACCAATGGCTCTTAAGCAAAGTAAGTAGTCATGGGATAAGAGGGAAGGTCCTCAAGGATCAGTAACTGGTTGGAAGACAGGAAACAAAGGATAGGAATGAAAAGTCAGTTTTCACAATGGAGACAGATAAATAGCGGGGTTCTGCAGGGATCTGTACTGGGACCAGTGCTGTTCAACATATTCATAAATCTGGAAAAAGGGGTAAACAGTGAGGTGGCAAAATTTGCACATGATACAAAATTACTCAAGGTAATTAAGTTCAAAGCAGACTACAAAAAGTTACAAAGGGATCTCACAAAACTGGGTGACTGGGCAATAAAATGGCAGATGAAATTCAATGCTGATCAATGAAAAGTAATGCACGTTGGAAAACATAATCCCAACTATACATACAAAATGATGGGGTCTAAATTAGCTGTTACCACTCATGAAAGATCTTGGCGTCATTGTGGATATTTCTCTGAAATCATCCACTCAGTGTGCAGAGGCAGTCCAAAAAAAAAAAAAAAAAAGCTAACAATGTTAGGAACTATTAGGAAAGAAATCAATAAGATCGAAAATATCTGAGCCACTATATAAATCCATGGTATGCCATCTCAAAAAAAGATATTAGAAGTGGAAAAGGTTCAGAGAAGGGCAACAAAAATGATTAGGGGGATGAACAGCTTCCATATGAAGAGAGATTAAAAAGACAGACTGTTCATCTTGGAAAAGAGACTACTGAGGGGGTATATGACAGAGATCTATAAAATCATGACTGGTGTGGAGAAAGTGAATACAGAAGTGTTATTTACCCCTTCACATAAAAGAACCAGGGGTCATCCAATTAATTTAACAGGAGCAGGTTTAAAACAAACATCAGGAAATACTTCTTCACACGTTGCACAATGAACCTGTGGAACTACTTGCCAGGGGATGTTGTGAACCCAGGAGTTTTGGCCTTCACAACAGAATTAGATCAGTTCATGGAGGAGAGGTCAATCAATGGTTATCAGCCAAGATGATCAGGGATGCCACCCCATGCTCTGGGTGTGCTAAACCTCTGACAGACATAAGATGGGACTGGATGACAGGGGAGGGATCACTCAATAATTGCCCTGTTCTGTTATTTCCCTCTGAAGCACTTGTCATTGGCCACTGTTGGAAGATAAGATATTGGGCTAGATGGACCATTGGGCTGACCCAGCAGAGCTGTTCTTATGTTCACTGGTAATGAACATGCCTTCTCAACCATAACTACAGAACTGTTAGTACAATACTATATTGTTATATCTCCAATTACCAGAGAAATATTTGTATTTGTTCTTGGAGCATCTTTGTTTTGCGTGATAACATGGTCACCTTCGCTGCACTCCTTCCATAAACATGTCTCTCCTTACTGGATTAGAATTCTGTTGTGTCTGCCTCAGGATCTCCCCTTCTCCCCTCCCTCCCCATCACTTATTTAAAAAAAACAAAACAAAAAAACACCACACAACTTTGAAAGACAAATACTGGGGAGGAAAGAAAAAAGGAAAAGCCTTGCCCCAGTGTTTCTGACTGCAGAGACGCAAGAGCAGCCACTGCAAAGGCAAGGCAAGTGCTAGGAGCAGGAATGTGTATTCAAGAATATAATGAGGGGGATCAGAGACTGAAGAGTGAACTGAGGTGTTACTTTAGATGAATGGAGATAAGTGTGAAGATATTACTCCTCTTTGTTCTATGCAGGATGTTACTTCCTGCCAGTTAGAATTCCCTTCCCTCACCTCCAGAAATGCTCCTCTTCCCCCCAGCCCCTCCATTTTTTTTTAAATCCCACTTTCTGTATCCTGGCCCATGGCTTTTCAGAATCAGCACTAAGGAAAGTGGGGGAAGAGACATCTCCCCTGCAAAGTTCTATTTGTGAGGCAGGGCAAAAGAGTTAAAACTAAGTGAGTAAAGGTACGTCTACACCAGCACTTTTGTCAGTATAACTTATGTAACTTGGGGGTGTGAAAAAACCCACATCCCTGAGCGACATAAGTTACACTGACAGAAGCGCTGGTGTGGACAGCGCTACCTTGCTGGGAGACGCTCTCCTGCAGACATAGGTACCGCTACATATTGGGGGTGGTTTAATTATGTCTCCCGCATATAGAATGGCCACACAGGAAATCTTACAACAGCACAGCTGCATCGGTGGTCTCTAGTGTAGACATGGTCTAAGAAGCTTAAGTCTCATCTTCCAAAGTGACTTAGGCGCTTGGGAGAAAGACAACGGAACATAACCACTTACCCTACCTCCCTTTTTAAATTGGACTCAAGTGCCTAAGCCACTTAGACTACAGTTTTCAAAAAAGTGTCTAAGTTCCTCATCTTCCTAAATGCACATCAGTTGGTCTATATTATTAATAATAATGCAGACACATTTTAAGACTGAAGGATTCTGTATTTTTCAAGCTAACGACACCTAACACAGGCTTAGCAAATGCCTTGCAAAATTCTACTTGACCACGGCAAGTTTTTTCCCTTTAAAAAGGGAGTAAAAGAGGTTTTCATATAATAAATTAGCGTCACAGTAAAATATGGGCAAGCAGATTTTGTACCTGGGCTGATAATTTGTTTTTAAAGTAGTGTTTTGCAATGCTGCTGAATCAGAAATGATACACAAGTAAAATAAATTAAACAGCCTAAAATAATTTAAGTACAGAAATATTAATGCTAAATATCAAGTCACGTTTTTGCACCTCATGCCCACTTCTCATGATATATCAGAATAGCAAAAACAAAAAAAGCCCGTAACACCCACTTCTGCATAATCCAAATGTGGGAAATAATTTAATTTAGTAGGAAAACATTATACAGCCAACTATTAAAAGCTTCTGTTTTCTTCACTACAGGGAATAGTGCTGGCAACTATTTATCAGTCTGAAATTCAATCCTTGACTAGATTTCAATAGAAGACACTGCATTTAGCTCTTCAAGACTCTCTCACTATAATTTTTAGCTTCTTTTACTTAAGATGTACAAGTTGGCTTCTCACCATGTTAAACAATGAACAAAGTGTCACTTTAATATCCACAGATCTGCTACAGAAGGCAGAGTGCTCTTTCTCTCTACACCCTTCCAAAAAAAGACCCCTCTACCCATGCACACAGGACCCCTCAACTGCACCTTTAGGATATGGCCTAGTAAATGGTTGCATGCCCATATGAAGTAATCAAATCTTCAAACAGCTCACGCAGAGTACCAATTAAAGAGAATCTCATCTTTCACAGAATTTATGACTTTCAGTGTTGTTGCCACAGGTATCTAAGGCCGAATGTTGTTTAAAGTGAGGTTTAAAAAGGGATGCAGACTCACCTCCCTCCAGGGAGAATGCATTTGACTTTGTTCAGTAGACTATAACTTAAAACTTGTTACATGCAGCAACTTGTAACTCTTTGAAAAACTCCCTTGTTAGCCAGCCTCAAATATGTTATATGAACTTGCCCTGATCAAAGCAAGTCCCTCTACAATAAACCTCAGCTCCCGATCCTGCTAGCAAATAGGTGAAGAACAAACTTTGAAAGAGGAGGGGGCAGGACCACAGTGTAATGGCAAAAGGGGATTTCTCCCCCACAGCTCCCTTTTACAGTCCTCAGGCTAGAATGTTCCCTTGACTACAAAGCAAGAAGGGAATTAAATTTAATCACAAATTTTGTTACTCAAGACAAAGCCATTTCATTGCCACGCTTTTATTTGTTGCAAGCAGAATGATCCATCAGCAGGAACCATGCTGGGCGACCAGTAACCAGACACACAACTGAAGCTCAGCATGCTTGTATCTCTAAGATATTCCTGAACCCTCTTCAAATTTGGTGGAAATATGTAGCACTACTACCGAGTTCTTAGAAATGTAAGAGGCTAAGATGGCCAAATGCAGCTCACCAAATATCACCATCATGGGAGCTCTTTTCAAGTTCTACATAACCCCAAAGCACTTTATAAAGCAAGGAGCGAGACGGATACTGTGACCCTATAGAAAATTCAGCAGCCATTATCTGTTCTGTTCCACTGGCAAGTTATGCACTGCTCTGCAGTTACGGAACAACAGGAGCAACTCCAAAGCTAAGGTTGGAAGGATACAGATGCTACCACCACCTCCTACTGCCCTTTTAAATGTCAATTTAAAAAAAGGTAATTTCCACGTAAAATGTAATATACGTGGTGCCCCGTCAGAGGCAGAATTTATTTAGAGTATTTTTGAGGAGGAGGGCAGTTGGATCAGGTTAGTCATCTGTGAGCTATGATGTATCAAATAACTGGCATTTTAATTTTGGGGAAAAGTCTTAACCTTTTTGCCATTGCAAATATCCGACAGCTTGGCCCAGAAAGTCTAAAACTCAAGCCAATAGGCATATATTGGATATGCAGGGGGAAATAACTGAAAAAGTTCTTAGGATAGGGGAGTTGGTAACATCAAGGGAATTTAGGAGCACAGGTTCATTTAAAGACACGGGGATTTGTGCTCCTAACCACCTTAGGTAATCCCCCATGGAGCCTAGCTTTAGACTCCAGTTTTTTATATCTTGGCTTAGGTAACTACACCTTGCCATGTCTGGAAAGCTCTCATTGCAACACAAAGTCTCTGTAAAGATGTTACCTTTCCTGAGGAGTCCGGTGTGTGTCAAAAATCCTGCAGATACAGCTTGCAAGATCTGTGCAACTAGGAACAAAAAGTTTCATCCATGTGGTAACCATTTTCCTCCATCTAATCAGGGGAGGGAAGCAAGACTGACAGGGCAGAGTTAAGGTTACCATTGGAAATGTAAACCGATTTCCCCGAGAGATTTAAGAAACAAAGCAGGGGGAGAAGGAGGAGTGTTTAAATATAAAATAGCCCCAGAAAATGTCAACTTTACTGAATATAAAAGTGAGGAAATCCCAACATTAGTACCTGGGATTTACTTAGCACTTTACGCACACAGGGGGCCACATTTGCCCCAAGGAGCTTCTAGTCTGAATAAATCCCACAGGACATGGGACAACAGCTCAGGAAAGGGAGGGTCAGAGTATTCTCAAGTAGGATTTGAAAAGCATTCTAACTTGGTTGGTTTTGTCACAGCAATTCTCTTGTAATACTGTTTTAAAGTTAATACTGATGCCTATTTACCAGCCTGGTGTTTGGCAAGACCACCTTATTTTACCAAGTGCTGACAATCTGGCCAAGCCACCCACAAGCACTGTTTCTTTGCTCTTTTCAATTCTGATTTCCACCAGAGTGTGAAACATTCTAACAACTCATCTGAAAAAAAGCACTGTAGTCCAGCAATGGGAGCCTACATTATAGTGAGAGACTGCAGTGAGGGTGCTAGCAGCTATAGCGAGCTATTGTCTATCACCAAATTAAACTAAAGTATGGCAAGAAGGCACTCTGCCCCCTTGACATGGATCTAGGTCTTCAAATTAGCAGAGATCTCAAGGAAGACTATGACTCAGGCCTTTTTTATACCAACAGTTGCACCAGTTTAACCAAAATCAGTTTTTAAAACAGATTTAGCTAGATGCATGCAAACCCCCGGTGCATGCACTAAATGATTTACAACTGGCTTACACCAATGTAAGTTACTAAGTCAAGCTAAATCAGTATAAGTCAAGTGTAACAATGAGCAACCACACCATCCAGTGTCTTCTCTACACAGACACCTTGCACCAGTTCAAATGAAACCTGTTTAACTAGAACAAGGCATGCATGTGTGTAGACAAGACCCTTGATGGTATGACAGGTCATTGTTACACTTCAGATGTATACACCCACCAGTCAGCATGAAACCACACAAACATCCAAGAGCAGAATGAAAAGTCACTTATTAACTCTTGACAGGAAAAAATATACACTTCACCCTTTAAAAAGAGAGACTCTAGGCCATTCACTGCATGAAAAGCCTTCCATTAACAGTGCACTGAGCTGCGTTTCAGAATCAAGATGCCCGTCGGCAGAACTGAAGGCCCACACTAAGCCCGGAAAACAGGACAGTGGCAGTTGTACAATCGCCTTTAATGCAATTGCAGAATGTCACTCCTTGATGATTTTTTTATCAACCATTCAGAAAGCCCATCTCAAAAACAGCAGCTTAGAGGAAGGGTGGTGTCAACTTTACCTTTCACTCCCCTGGGAGGGGTGTGCGCGCGCACTGTATGTGTTCTAGGCTGACACTGGGCATCGGAGTGAAAGATGCTAGCCACCACAGGCTATTTCCCCAGCACTCCTACTCCTTGTCATGAACTGGCCAGCCCTGCAGATCAAGTAGGCAAGCCAACAGCCAAGCAGGAAATGACTGAATGCGAGCTTGCTCTCTCACAAGCTTGTGGTGTCTCTTTTGTTGATTATTTTAGCAGCAAAGTACGAGATGTGTAAGCTGAAATGTTCACTACAGAGATCAACTTCCACCGGTGTTAAATTACACCTCTCCTTTACTCTCTACCTATATTTCTCTATTTCCTTAAACCCCCCTCCGTCCTCCAATTACCAATATATCCTTCCCTATCTTTTTCATTGTCAAGGTAAACAAAATACCTCTGAAGCACTCTCACACCATACTGTGTTTGTCTTCATCAATCAAATTAAAACGTGTTGTACTTTATAACCAAATTATTATTTTAAAAAACCCTAAACTTATTTTTAAAGTCTCTATATAAAGGAAAATGTTTTTCAAAAAAAACTGTTTAGAGCTTGAGCTAATTTCTGGAAGCCCAGACACTGCTGAAGTTCAGGGGCAGAAATGCTGCGAGTGATACCACGGAGACATCACTGTGCAACATTTCTTCATGTAGATTGAAAGTTTCCACACACAACAGTGCCAGCTCTGCTATCCAAAATTTCTCACTACCTGGCTCCAGGAGCTCCTGAAACTCCAGGCCTCCCTCCATCCTGACATCCCAGTAGGAGGCAACTCAAGAGGTGGAAAAATCAAGACATTTGACTGCAGTATTTTCATGCTGAGCCATTTCCAGCAGCCTGAACAACCCTCATTAACAGTACTTCCCAGGCGACCCCATTTAATCACAGCATACAGTGCCAGAGCTTCACCATCCTAGTGTGGTTTTGGGAGGTTTCTTAAAAGCAATGGCACAGCCAGGTTTATAGGAGTGGAACATTCCAACACATCTTGGGTGGCTTCAGTTAATCAGTATTGGAATAGCGGAGATTTTAACAATCTACAGAGGCATCAGCATAGTTAAGAGAGAAGGAATATGGCAGGAGGAGGAGGATAAAAGGCAATAAGACCCTCCTGTATGCCACAGGCTTTATTCTATAGAGAACAACTGTCTCACGAATGCAACATCCCTGAGCACAGAAAGCCTGTTGCAGCCACACAGCCCCAGGAGTATGACAGGTATAATCCCAGGAATATTTTATTTTAATACTGACTTAAGAAGCCTCTGCCAGTTAGTGCCAACATTTCAGACATAGGAAGCTGACTCCCATGGAATCATAGGATTGGGAAGGGACCTCGAGAGGTCATCTAGTCCAGTCCCCTGCACCCATGGGTGAACTAAGTATTATCTAGACCATCCCTGACAAGTGTTTGTCCAACCTGCTCTTAAAAATCTCAAAATGGAGATTCCAAATTCCAGCGATTAACCACTCTGACAGTTAGGAAGTTTTTCCTAATGTCCAACCTAAATCTCCCTTGTTGCAATTTAAGACCACTGCTTCTTGTCCTAGCCTCAGAGGTTAAGAACAATTTTTCTCCCTCCTTCTTATAACAACCTTTTATGTACTTGAAAACTTATGTCCCCCCTCAGTCTCTCTCTTTTCCAAACTAAACAAACCCATTTTTTTCCAATCTTCCCTCATCAGTGGAAAAAGTTAGGCTCCATGAGGGATTACCTCAGGTGTTTAGGAGCACAAATCCCAGCCTCTTTAAATGAACCTGTGCTCCTAAATCCCCTTGATGTTTTTGAAAAACTCTCCCCCCATCCTCCCAAACTCAGTATTTAGGCACTTACACTTGCCAAGCACCGAGCAGCTCCAGCTGACTTCAGGAGGTGTTCAGTGCTTCTGAAAACTCGGGGCCAGATCCTCAGCTGGTGGAAGTTATCCCAGGCATTTATTTAGGTCTCTAAATATTGAGATAGGGGCCTACCTTTATGGCCAAGATTTTCAGAACTGGGCGTCCAAACTACTGACGTATACTGGCCCCAGCAGGCCATCACGGTCATGCTACTGGAGATGGATGGGCAAGGTGTCACGGAGCGGATACTTGTACCATCTACTTAAATATAACAAAGGATCTGGGATTGTCAAAGGGACTGAAGGAAGTCCAACACCCAAATCCCACTGGAATTCAAACTCCCTTCAGCCTCTTTGAAAGTCCCGACCAAGAGAATTAACTTTCTAGTTATTCATGAAGTTTCACCTCAGTTACACAACAGCAAAAGATTCCTGGACACACACACACACACACGGGATTATGGAATTAACATTCGTACTCAGAGCAGCAGCGGTACAATAGAACCATGAAAATACATTAAAGAGCATCCACGAAACTGACAACTCCCTTTGCTTTGGGGCTTTGTATTTGTTTTCAACTCTGAAAAGAGGCATTAAGAGGGGGAAAAAAAAGACAATACCTGATCCACCAAACTGCGTGCTCGCTAGCGTCGTGGGTCTGTTTTTTCCATTAGCCACTGGCAGGGGGAACATCTAGAAAAACAGGAAGATGAGGGAGAAAGAAGAGAGATTTCAATATGTTAGCTTTGCTGTGGTAAGGGAGGGACGAGAAAGAAGTAAAAGTATGGGGAGTGCAGAAATCTTTCCAACTGCTTTCCCAGCTGATCTATGTAGCAGGGAGGAGTGTCCCCCAACTCTGAGCTGGTATATGTCCATTCCTAAGCAAATAAACTTCTGTATAGACAGATCTTCCCATTTCTTTTTCATGAAGCAGCAGCTTTGGGATTTTTTCATTTGGACTGGAGAAGAGAGGTTTCCTCTTCCCACCCCTGCGCTTAGGGCTCGTTATTTCTTCCCCACATTATTACAGGAGGCAAAAAATCTAGGAAGAGCACAAGGCCAAAGTATGATTTGTTCCCTTATTAATAAATTAGCATAAAGGATGTAGTACCCAATTCTCCATCTAAACAGAGGTTCACCCCACTCTTCCCCCCAAATTAAACACATGTGAAGACCTGGTTTATTTCCTCTCCCGCCTCCCCTCCTTATTTGGTGCTATCCTATATCCTAGGAGGAAGTTAGCAGCTACCATAGTGACTCCAGCTGGAGAGGACACTGATGACTAAGCTACACAATTATTTGCTGCTTACCTTCAGTGCACAACCACCTCATTTAGGACTCCAGAAGATTCCCCCTCCTCCCCCCCTCCGGTTTTGGGAGCAAAAAGTGAACATCAAGTATCAATCCACTTTCCCTCTCCACTCAGAGACACTGCACCAGTGTAAATAAGCCAAGATAGTGGACATTCTGCAAAAATGTGTAGGCAGATAAAGTCTGCCTGATTCCAACATTATGTAACACATGCTAACACATGATCAGAAAGATTAATGTGCTTTACAGTATCTGTCATTTTAGCTACCTGTTTGCTACTCTGTTACTGCTACAATTTATAGCTAATCTCCCTCTGCCAGAGAGATTCCTCAAAAATACTGCATACCTAGTCAGCTCATGCGGACAAATATTTTTAAAATAAACGGGGCGAGTTTCAAAAATGTGTTTAAAAACGTATACACACCTGCGTGCAGCAGAAGAGAAAACTAATTCTCTTCTACAAACATCGAGCTTTAGCCAATAAAACAACTGGTGGGAAAATGCTCAGTAAATTAACATTTTAAAATGTTTTTTAATACTCATCTCAGATATTTTCACCATCAAATCATTTACATTATTTTTAGCTTCATAATGTCTGAATAACTCAAAGTTTTAATACTTTAAAGATTAAACACTTTAATAGAGAAATGCAGCATTTCATGCCCGGACGTATTTGATGCTTTTTTGTGACCACGAATGTTCCTTTACACAGTTGTCTGCTCAGCTTTGGTTACTAATCTCAAAAATACAAGAATATGTGGGGGAGATTTTTCAAAGGCAGAAAGACCAATTAGCCAGTCAACTTCCATTGAAAAGCCATGGAATTTGGGTGCCTAACTCTCATACATGTGAAAATATGTATGTATGTGTGCACAAGCATGGACAGATACACTTAAAAAAAAATCATCTAAACAGAAGGCTCACAAGATGCTTAGATTTTCACTGCTAGGAAAGAAATTCCTTAGAGCAACAGCAATGTTAGTTTATATAGATAGTATTGTTGCAGCCATGCTGGTCCTAGGATATTAGTGAGACAAGGTGGGTGAGGTAATATCTTCTAGATCCAACAAAAGGTATTACCTCCCCCAGCTTGTCAGTTTAGAGAGAGAGAGAGATTTTTAAAATAAGGGATATTAAAATAATATTGTCAGAAATTCACTTAATTAGCCCAGTAAGACAGCCCCTTTCCCCCCCCACCCACGGAGATGGGAGAAATGTTACTTTAACTGAAATGGTCAGTAATCTTCATTTCCAAGAATTGCAAAGAAGTTCTCTGTTTGAGGAGGGGCTTGAATTTATTGGTATCAAGCATCAATTTGTACATGCTGGCTTCTTAAGCCACACAGTTTGCTTACTTTTCATAAGCATTTCTGCTTAATAATTGCTGATGCAACAACAAAAAAACCCACAAGGTTAGAGTGAAAACACCAATGGAGAAAATGTCTAGTTTTGTTCCATTGTGCAATACACATTTTCTCTTCTACTTCTGCAAAAGGGGTCTCCCCCCAGCACCACTATTTTTGGCAATCCCCAACACGCCCACACACCGAACACATATGAATGAGGGAAGCCTTCCCACCTCTTGCCTTCATCTTCCTTATTCTGTTTTGAAAGATACTGTCAGTGGGAGTCTGAAGTAACCCTTTCCTGCTCTCATTACCATAGGAATTAAAGAACGATCAAAGAACTATCACTCATCAAAGCAAGCTGAGACTTTAAAGCATCACAACATTTGATAAATAAGGAACCGCACACTAATGTTACTTCAATACTAATTTGCAAGCCATATATTATAGATGAAATGCAGGAAATATAACGCTTATACTGTCAACTTCTGTTTTTCCACAGTGGTGTGGGTTTAAGTCACACTGCTGTGCTTCACTTAAGGGCACAGCGTAAATCAGATGAAGAGTGTCCTCTGCCTTTGTTAGTTTGTATCTCTCAACAGCAAAAATCTAAGTTCACCCACACACTGAATCCTCTTTTTATTTTTAAAAGTTAATTTAAAAATAAAATATTTAGATGGAAAAAACAGCATGCAGTGGAAGAGCTTAAGTATCAAGTTTTTCCCATTCTGTAATTGGTTCATTACTTGTTCTTTGTTGGATTTGAACAATATAGATTTACCGGTGTTATGTAAAATCCCGTCTTAAATTTCTGTATACAGGATTGCACTGATGCCTTCAGTCTTCTTGACAGATGACGACTACTTAAACGTTATCCCCACAGATATCAGTGTCATTTTTGGATCCAATAAAAAACAAATCCAGACAAAGTGGGGAAAAAAAACTATAGACATATTTTAATGGATGGTTACATTGAAGATACCAGCAATGTTCTGAGAGGTAAGCTTGTATGATACGAGAAAGTGCATTTGTCCAGTCACATATTTTATATGCAGGGCCCTACCAAATTCACAGTCCATTTTGGTCAATTCATGGTCATATAATTTTAAAAATTGTAAATTTCATGATTTCAGCTATTTAAATCTGAAATTTCATGGTATTGTAATCACAGGGGTCCTAATCCAAAAAAGGAGCTGTGGGAGGGTTGCAAGGTTATTGTAGTGGGGTTTGCGGTACTGCTACCCTTACTTCTGCGCTGCTGCTGGCAGCAACGCTGCCTTCACAGCTGAGCAGCTGGACAGCGGCAGCTGCTTGCCAGACACCCAGCTCAGAGCTGCGCCCTCAGTCGGCAGCTGACACTCTCCAGCCATCCAGTTCTAAAGGCAGCTGCACAGAAGTAAGGGTGGCATGGTATGATATTGCCACCCTTACTTCTGCACTGCTACAGCAGAGCACCACCTTCAGAGCTGGGCGCCCGGCCAACAGCCACCACTCTCCAGCTGCCCAGCTCTGAAGTCAGCACAAAGGAAGGGTGGCAATATCACCCCCTCCTCCCCTCAAAATAACCTTGTGACTCCCTGCAACGCCTTTTTAGGTCAGGACCCCCAATTTGAGAAATGCTGGTCTGCCCCGTGAAATCTGTATAATATAGGGTAAAAAGCACACAAAAGACCAGATTTCATGGTGAGAGACCAGCTTTCACAGTCCGTGACGTGTTTTTCACGACCGTGATTTTGATAGGGCCCTATTTATATGTTTATTAGCTGACAGATTTCAGTGACTTTACATCCATTGCAGCCCACGGAGTTAATATATATTTTGAAAAATCAATTACTCTTAAGAACACTTTAACCAGACGTATTAATTTCTTTTAGGTGAATTTTTCACCTGCTCAGACTATAACAAAGCAGCCATTATGATGTAGCTGCCACTCACGCATATTAAGTCCATTACAAATATTCTATTTACTGCTATTAAACAGCAATTCATTACGACATAGCAGCCCTTTATTATTTTGAGACTTACCGTATGAACTAAAAAAGTTAAACCTGAAAGATATTTTGGAGCACATAAAATATCCAACCATTAACTTCTTTTCTATTAGGAGGGAATAGAGGGAATTCCACTTAACAAAATTAGCAAAGGCAGAAGTGTTCTTTTAAGCAAAACCCTCCTGATTAAGGCTTTGTTTGCCAACTTAAACATAAAGTGAACTTTATTACAGTTAGATTCTAAACAAAAAGCAGTTTCTATCATGGAAATGCAGGCACTCTGCCTTCGCCACAGTGAGACATATGGCACTGCTTTAACAACACTGGGTGTTTTAACTGGAGGAAGCAGCTGAAGCAAAGTTTTAAGGAGCTCCAGACAAAAAAAGTCTATCCATGCAAAACAAGCCAGGTACTTGTTACTTAGCTTTAGAAAGATTGGACACTACTCAGCCTTGCACACAAAGTTTTACTCCTCGTGGAGTGGCTAGATCCATGTGGTTCAGCATTTAATACAGAGTGCTCGCTCTCTTCCAGACAGACTGTAAAACCAATTCTATGGTAAAGCCCTGTCCATACAGCAACTTACAACATATCGTACTTGGTATCCGCACACCATATGGTTAATATTCTATTAACAACAGTGGCAGCTAACAGTGTTTTGCCCTGCCAGAGGCTTAGACTGGCACTCAGCCGCCTCTATGTATCTGGTTTGGCACACGTCTGCAGCACAGACAGGACCCCTAACCATGCCTGTGTAATTGTTTGGCTGCTGCTTCTTCCTCCCAGCTCTCATCGCGCACTGACATCTCAGACTGCGTTGCACCAGAGGCTTGGTGCTTCCGCCACTCTGTGCGTGCCCTCCAAGAACTATTTCCCTACCAAGGCATCACGGGATAGCCTCCTACATTTTCCCAGAATGCCCCGAGACAAACGCAGTTAGGCAGCATGGAGATCAATGGACAAACAGGGTTGTGACTGCTGCTGTGTGGATAAAGCTGAGGGGTGTGAACTGTAGTTAAAGTGACAAGCCTCACGCTAGATTACAAAAGTCATGGCTATGACTGCAGCCTAGCTGAAGCCTCTTCTGAAGAGAGCAAATATATGAAGCCTCAGAAATGCCAAGCCACAAGGTGAAGAACGATTAAAATTACAGTCTAAAAAGGAAAATTAAATTTAATACTTTGAACCAATACTAAGTTTTCGGGGACGCCTTCTCCCAGATTTGCAATCCCCTTCCGGCCCACTGCTGTGATGCAGTGGTAAAAGCAAGCTTACAAATTCATTGTATTTTGAGGCACTGTGTTCAGAGGCACTTGTAAAGAACTCTGCTCTGCACACCCCAAAGCAGCTATCAGTCTACAGACCTGTGAGTTCGGTCTGGAGTTATAACTTCAGACCACTTAAATAGACATTACAACACTTTTTTGCTTTTCACCGTTTATTGGCAAGTTACTTCGGTAGAAAGCTTTGGATGGGTGCTTTTGCAGTTCAATACATACCTAATTTTCTCTCTTTTTTTGAGGTCTAAATCCTTCTCCCCAGGATAGGAGAGAGCTTACCTTATTTTCCCCCAATTAACCCCACAGACTAGGCTGCTCTCATATACACAACCACCAGTGTCAGGACATAAAATTCACCCAACTGGGTGGCACACACAGCTCAGAGCTGGTCCAGAAATCGCTACAGGGCGGTATGCATTTTTCCTAGAAAAACAGATTGAAAGCACTGGCCTAAACAGATGCTGCTGAACACAAAGTCCTTGCCTCAATAGTCTTCACTCCTTTATCCTAGTCTGACACAGATCACTGGGACAACTTTTCATTCCTGCTTATTCAGAGATGAAGGAGGGGGGGAAAAAACCCCAAGAGATCCAGACCACAGGACAAGAAGTTACATCCCAGTTACAAGACATGTGAGCACCCTGCAATGCTCCAAAGATTTAACTATGTAACTTCTATACTATGCTTAACAAGTATGTAGTATCAGTACGAACATTATCTACTAGCTAGTGAGTTTTATGTTATTGTGGGTTTTTAAATACTCATTCTTAGTGGGATATTTATTATTTTTAGAGACCTCTTTAGGCAAAATAGTATGTTCGTGTCTGAGTGCAGATGGACACAACAGGCCCAATTCCAAAGCTCACTAATAGCTTCCCACTGACTTGACAATGCAGGATCAGGCCTAATTTGTTATGAAGATAACACACTCCCAGAAACAGAGCTATGCAGGGAACGGTCTCGGGCCCCAATCCTGCAAGCAGCAGACCCTAGTGCTCACATGGAGCTCCAATGACATCAAGGGTCTGCCCATGTGCAGCTAACTGCACAAGTGTCATACGGACACAATGCTCCAAATTCCAATCTCACACTGGATTGACTCTGGTACAGTGACTTCAGCAGTTACACATTTACACTAATGTAAGAGAACAAGAATTTTACCCAATGTATTAAATCTTAGCTCCAGATCAAAGTCTAGGCCAGGGGAGGGTTTTATAATATAAAAGGGAAATGTGTTATTATAATGGCCCTGAACAATTACAAAGAGTTGCAAATAAGGATATTTTCAAATTTGCTACAAAATAAATCAAACAGTGTTTGGGAATTCTTTTTGGAAAGGAAGGAAGAGAAATAAGAAACTGTCCAATCCTGAACTAGATTATGGCTATTGCCGATCAAAACTTGGATCTCTCATACATACAAGCGAGCCTGGCAAAGGGAACAGAAACCTCTAAAGTGAGGGAGAAAAGTTGCTCACCCTTCCCCAATGAACCCTGAACGTATTTGTATTTGAGGTATAGCATCATCACAGCTCCCCTTGCAACTGTAAACAATATTACTGTTACTTTGTAATTAGATCAACCTCCCATCAGCTGTAGGTGGCTAAGACACGTTCATCCTGTCCCACCACCGTGGGAATTCTCATACAGGGTAAGGAGAGAATACATGTGGATACATATGATGCCTGTGCAATTTGCAGCTTCTTATTGACTGCTGCAAGTTAACTCTAGTCTAAGAAGTTTTCTTATCTATGTTGTATCTTTATGCTGGGATCCAGAAGAGATGCAGTGCGTGAACACCAAGTATAAAGGAAATAAGGGGCAAGGAATTGTGACCATGCTCTCTTGTTTTGTACCCCAAGGGAAAGAAAAATGAACACAAAGGCATCACTGACAAATAACTAAGTATACCGAGAATGACCCAGAAGAAGAATGTCTGCATTGCTATTTAATGGTTATTCCTCTTCCTGGAGCAGTGTTTTTCCAATTTGTAGAGTAGGTTTGCTTATCTACAAAGCAAGACACACATGCCAAGTGTCATTAGGGTGCAGCACATGACAGAGGAACCAAGCTGGCGTTTGCATTCAAAACAGTAACTTTTTTCTTTCCACGGGTCACCCACCAACTACAATCAAACATCACATAAAGGCCCTGATCCTGCAAACACTTACACATGCACTTGTCTTTACACACCTGAGTAATACCACTAACTTCAATGGAACTACTCCCATGTGTAAGGCTAAGCATATTCGTTTACAAGGTTGCAGCCTTTGTTTGCCACTACTAAAAAAGTGACCCCAAAAAGGCACGTACATTCTCAGGGGAACTTCTCAGCCAATGTTACTTTATTTTCAATGACGGCCTCAAAATTTTACTGTAGAGCTTTGAGGATTTTTTGGGCAAAGAATAGGGGTACAGGAGTACCTAATCCGTGTGAAAATATAAATTATATCGATAGATAGATAGGACTGCTCTGCAAAATTGCAAACTGACATAGAATAACCTGGAAGGACATGTATTCAACAATTTGGATCTGGGAAGAGGAAAAACACAGCCTGATGAATTAACTGTTAAGTAAAGTCACATCCTTGCATTAGTTACATATACAAAGCTTCAGAAGTCATTAGCCAGCACATTTTGCTATGAGCATTTAAACAGAACAGACTAATGTTTTCTGCTTCCACAGAACTTTCCCACCCAAAGGTCACCATGTGCTCACTGCAAGGAAAGTCTTTACTAGGTGCTGACCAGGGTCCCCCATTGCTTAACCTGAAGGAACAAAAAAGGACCAAGATGCAGTGCACACAACATATCTGAAATCCACCATCTCCAATTTACCTCACTTTACAGGCTCACATTCTCTGCTACCCTCCCCCCGTTCCATTCTTCTAGATCTCAAGAACACTGGAAACAAATGAAGCTACTGTCCCTTTAAAGGCCTCCCTCAAAAGGAGCTTGCTTACCATACTGAAGTCCAGCAGGTCACTGAGTTCTTTGTCTGTCCCAACTGCAGCCATTCTCTGCTGCTGCTGATTCATACTCCCACAGACTCAACAGTGGCAGTCCTAAAGAAAACCATGGGGGAGGGGAAGAGATATTTTAATGACTACAGCAAACTACCCACCCCACTGATGAATATTTAAAAAAAAAAAAATCCCTTGCATATCCCCAGCTTCCAACTTCTGCGCCTCAGAACACAGTGAAAGTCCTCACATGGCACCCAGAGGCAGGAACAAGCCTTCTATTGACCAGACACACTTGTATGTTTGTTTTTTGCTGCCAATTCCACTAATTCAGACCAATTCTGTTGCTCCTGGCATGCAGCAAATGAAAAAAAAAAAGTCAACTCATTTATCAAAGGGTTCAGGCAAGTTATCATTCAGGCTCTTGGCGGGTTTGGGCTTTTTACCCCCTCCGTTTGTGGGAGTTCCCCTCCCACTTGTTTTTGTCTATTTCTCTTTAAAGTTTAAAAAGAGCCTGATTTCATGCCCTTCCCCACTCCAGGGTGCGGAGCTCCCATTTTATTTTGATTGGCGCTATGGGTGCTTGGCAACTCTGAAAATCTAGCCCTTAGGTAACAAGAATTTCCTACCAAAAAGGCAATAATCTCCCCACAAAAGACGGAGAAAATAAGGTTAAATTATTTTCACCATCAAAGGGCTTTCCAAAAATAAAACCCTCAAAACAATCTTGCAAGGTAGGTAAATATTGTTCTGCCCAATTTTACAATTTTTTTTTAAAGAGATCAAACCCATCACAACAGGAAAATATTTCTTCAGGAGTAGAAATGGAGGCAAGGGATGGGATAAAGAATTAACTTCTTCCTCTTTAAAACTCATTTATAGCTATCAAGTGCAGCTGGCCAATAATTTAACTCATTCATCACAAGTTTAATATTTTTATACACACACAAAACTCTGTATTCCAAAGCATTCCTAGGAAGCACTGGCTCATCCATTACATTTCAGTGAGGTTTAAAAAAATAAATACGCTGAAATCGATCCAGCACATACAAGACCTCTGCCACTATTTAAAAAAAAAAAGCAGCCAAGGGATTTTTGTTTTTTTAAACCTGCCTTTATGTCATCAGTGCATCCGGCAATTATTTTTAAAGCAACTTTGAAAACATTCTCCCTTTCCCTCTGCCCAGTGGGTCCTGAAAGAACAACCCTCCTTCTCCAAGGAGTCCCCAGAAAGAACAACCCTCCTTCTCCAAGGAGTCCCCAGAGAATCCCCAGTTTAGCGAGTCAAAAACAAGACAGAGGGGGTTGGGTGTGAAAGGGTCCTGTTCAACCAAGACCCAAAACCTCAACTATAGCCTCAGAAGACCCAGACAACTGCAATGCTCCAAGGAGGCTGGGAGCAGCAGACAGGGTTTTATTAAGGTCACAGAGGCAAGTTATACAATATGCCCCCCAAAAGAAATGAAATCTATATTTTTAAAACCCTCCTAGCATTTAAAAAAAAATCCAGTGTCCTATAAAAGAAGAACCCTGCCCTGATCATGGAACAGAGAGAAGGCTGGGGTTGTTTTGGTTTGGTTTTTTAAAAAAAGACTAACAAAACTTGAACGTGCCTGAACGACAAGTGTGCATCATGCAAAACGTTTTTAATGGCTTTTTCAGGGCTGAGCCATGAGCGTTGGGGGAAGGGAAGAGGGGCTAACAAGTGAACAGGATTCGTGGTTCCCTCCCCCAACCTCCAAGCAGCAGCCAGTGCAAGCTGCAGCCGGGCGGCGGCGGCTGGGGGGGGGGCTCTGCCTTTGAAGCAAATGGAGCTGCTGGAGAGTGTTATTTTTCAGTCTGAAATCATTCACAGCAGTTTTTCCGCTGCATGCCAGCGGAGAAGCCCTTTTCCCGAGTTAACACACAGCAGATGTTCCCCTATTACCCCCTCATATCTCCCCCCCCCCCCATGCACTTCAACCTGAGACATTCGAGTTTCTTCCACCAGAGCCGAGGTGCACCTTATTGCCTTTGGACAAAGGCTCCTCCACCACCAGCTCTCGCTCCTCTCCTCCCCCTACCCCCCCTTCCACCTCCTCCTCCCCCCCCCTCTGCAAAGCGCTCTCCCAAAACTCCAGACACGGCCTACCAAGTGCCTGCTGCTCGCCTCGAGCCACCTCCAAATGCAACGTGCAAAGACAGACAGACCCCCCCAGACACCGGTCACACACACACACGGCACCCGGGAAAGCGAAGGGAGAAACGGACACAAAAGAAAGCGCTTCCTTCCCCTCGGCACTTCCAAGCAAAGTTTGCAAACTACACACACGCACTCCAACGGCAGGATAAACAAAACCCCGCCGCGGCAGGGGCCCAGCAAGTTTCAGATCGGCCTGTGGAGATGGACAAAATATTTAATACTAAGATTCACTCTCTGCCCCCCGCCCAACTTTCCCATCACAGTTGGGGGGGGGGGGAGGGATCATGTTCTCACTTCAAGCTCTTTAAACTTGGCTGGGAGGGGAACAATGAACCTTCCTCAAGCCAGCTGCTCTCCCAGACCCTCGTTTTCACAATCCCCCCCCCCACCGAATTTAACATGAAAAATGCACAAGATCCTAGAGAGTTCTTCCACCAAACCCCCCCCCCCACCCCCCACACACACACAGACTTTCCCCCCTTTGCTGGGTAACCCCCCTACAGAGCCAGGATGAAGTTTGCAGCAGTCCAGTTTGAGGAGAGGCGAAGGGGGGGGGGTTATTACCACTGGAAAAGCAGCCCCCCCGCCCCCAATTCTGCTAGGCCCTTCCACTCACCCGGCGACGCTGGGCTGAAGTTTACAACCGCTCCAGAGCGAGTGGGGAACAATAAACCCGGGCGGTAGCAGCGGCCTTTAGAGGGTTGTTGTGGGGATGGGATTGGAGAGGAATCCCCCCCCGCCCCAGAAGCCAGCTCCAGACGCGACCCCCCTCGCAGCCCACATACCCTCAATACAAATCCAGGCTGCAGCCCTAGGATGGGGTCAATCGGCTCCATGCAGCGGCAGCCTGGCAGAGGGGTCCCCCCCCCAAAAAAAAACCAACAGCCACCTCGACAGGACCCACTGGGCTTTGTTCCCCCCGGCACGCTCCCCCCAACAGCTGGGGCTGACAGGGCTCTGGAGCGGGGCCAGCTGCCTCCCTACCAGGGTGACCTGGAAGTGGGGTGGGGGGGAACCCCCCCCAAATCAGCTTTTCCCCTGACGCTGCTTAACAGGATCCAAGCTGAAGCTCACAGCAGTTGGGGGGGGGGCGCACACACTCTAAGCTCCCTGAACACAGACTGGGGGGGGGCAGAAAGGAAGCCCCCCCCCCCATCCCGGAGCGGAGCCGAAGTTTGCACGAGTCCCAGCGCGTGTGTGGAGCAGGGACAATAAACTCCACGCATCAGGGACCCGAAAGGGGGGGGGGAAGCGGGTAAAGAGATAGGAAGAGCCCCCCCCCCAAAAAACCTCTCTAAATCCGCTCCACGCCCGGCCCTCCCCCCAGAGAAGGGGGTTTACACTCCGGGGGGGGGAGCTCCCCACCTCAGGGGCCGGGGGGGATGCCCCCCCAGGCTGAAGTTTGCAGCAGTTGTGCCGGGGCCGGCCGGGAACCGAGCTCCCCGCAGCAGCGGCCTGGACGGGGGGGGTGGCGGAAGGGACCCCCCCAAGTGCCCCCCCCAGGATTTTACCTGCTCAGGAAGAAAAGCATCCGAGGGGGGAGGGGAACGCGGACCCTCCCCCGGGCGCTGCCGCCGGGGCTCCCGGACAAAGCGGCTGCTGGCTCCCCGCCGGCTGCCTGGGGCCGCGGCGCCCCGCTCCGCTCCGGTCCCGTCCCGCCCGGAGCCCGCCGCGGGCTCTATTGTTCTCGCCCGGCGGGCGGGCGGCGGATTGGCTGTGGCGGGCGGCGGCGGCGCGCTCGCTCCGCATGGGCCGCGCGGCTCCTAGCGCTGCTGCTGCTGCGGCGGCCGCTGCTGCCTCCTCATCGTCCCCCCGCGGCGCGGGCGGCTGCTGGCGCTGGGGCGGCCGGAGACATGGGAGCCCCCCCGCCCCGCCTGCACCTCGGGGCTGCTGCGGCGGCGGCGGCGGCTGCGCGCGGCGCCTCCCCCCGCCGTATCCGTCCGCCGCGGGCCAGCTGCGCGGCGCGGGAGGGGTGGGGCGGGGCGAGACGAGGCGGCCCCGCCCGCCTGCCTGCCTGCCTGCCTGCCGGGGCCCTGGCCTCTTCCTCGGGCCCGGCCGCCGCCGCGCCCCCGCCGGCCGCGGGCCTTCCGCGGCGCCCCTGTAACCCCCTCCCCTCCCCTTTCTTCTGTCCCTGCCCCGCCCCCTCCCCTCCCCCTTTCTTCTGTTCCTGCCCCGGCCCCTTCTCCTGCCCCTCTCCTCCCCCTTTCTTCTGTTCCTGCCCAGGCCCCTCCCCCTGCCCCTTCTCCTGCCCCTGCCCCTTTCCTCTGTTCCTGCCCTGGCCCCCTCCCTGCCCCCTTCTCCTGCCTTGGGCCCCCTCCCCTTTCCTCTGTTCCTGCCCGGGCCCCCTCCTCCCTGCCCCCTTCTCCTGCCCGGGCCCCTCCCCCTTTCCTCTGTTCCTGCCCCGGCCCCCTCCCTGCCCCCTTCTCCTGCCCCTCCCCCTTTCTTCTGTTCCTGCCCCGGCCCCCTCCCTGCCCCCTTCTGCCCCTCCCCCTTTCCTCTGTTCCTGCCCAGTCCCCCTCCCTACCCCCTTCTCCTGCCCCTCCCCTTTCCTCTGTTCCTGTCCTGGCCCTCTCCTCCCTGCCCCCTTCCTCTGTTCCTGCCCGGTCCCCTCCCTGCCCCCTTCTCCTGCCCGGGCCCTCCCCTTTCTTCTATTCCTGCCCCAGGCCCCCTCCCTGCCCTCGTCTACTGCCCCTCCCCTCTTTCTCCTCCTTCGCCCCCCCTTTCTTCTATTCCTGCCCCTCTCCTCCCCCTTTCTTCTATTCCTGCCCTGGGCCTCTTCCTTCCTGCCTCTCCCTCTTCTGCCCCCTCCTCCTGCCCCTTCTCTTCCCCTTTTTCTATTCCTGCCTCTTCCCTCCCCTTTCTTCTATGCCTGCTCCCCTGCCCCTCCCCTCCGCCCTTTCTTCTATTCCTGCCCCCTCCTCCTGCCCCTCCCCTCCCCCTTCTGTTTCTGCCCCTCCCCCTCCTCCTGCCCCTTCTCTCCCCTCTCCTGTCCCTTTTTCATTTCTCTTCTCCTTTTTCTTTTCTACTCTAATCTTTCCCCCACTTTTCTATTCCTTCTCCTCTCCCTTTCTGTGCTTCCCCCACCACACACACACTCTCCTGCCCTTTTTCTCCTCCCTCTTCTCTAGTCTCCTCTCTTGTTTCTCTCTCTCTCTCTCTCCATTTGCCCCCCCCACACACACACACACTCAGTGATGCCCTCCCCGGGTGGGAGTTTTGTAGCTTTTCACTGGTGGGGCGGCGGTGGCTAGGGTAACGGTGGGGGAAGCAGAGTGTCCTTTGGGGGCAGGGGAAGATATGGGGGCTTAGAGACGTTGGAAGGAGAGGCTGGGAGGAGCTTGGGGGGTGCTCAGAGGAGCAACAGGTGAAGGGAGAAGGTGGCTGGTTTGGACAGCGGGATTTGGGTGATGAGGAGGAGCAGACTGGGGGGAAGGGATGCCAGGGAGGGGGTGAGAGAGGGGAGGTGCTGGGGAAGGGATGGAGGGGTGCCAGGGAGGGGACTGGGAGAAGTGGGGGTGGGTGTGGAAGGGAGGGATGCCAGGGTGGATGGATGGAGGGTGGCAGGAGGGGGAAGGGCTGCCAGGAGGAGGTGAGAGAGGGAGGGCTGCCGGACTGGGAGAAGCGGACTGGGAGAAGTGGGGTGTGTGGAAGGGAGGGATGCCAGGGTGGATGGATGGAGGGTGGCATGAGGGGAAGGGCTGCCAGGAGGAGGTGAGAGGGGAGGGCTGCCGGGAGGGACTGGGAGAAGGTGGCATGAGGGGAAGGGCTGTCAGGGAGGGGCTGCGGAGGGGGGGCTGCGAGGAGGGGACTGGGAGAAGCGGGGGCTGGGGGTGGCATGAGGGGAAGGGATGCCAGGGAGGGGTGAGAGAGGGGAGGGGTGCTGGGGAAGGGATGGAGGGTACCAGGGAGGGACTGGGAGAAGTGGGGGTGTGTGGAAGGGAGGATGCCAGGGTGGATGGATGGAGGGTGGCATGAGGGAAGGGCTGCCAGGGAGGAGGTGAGAGAGGGAGGGCTGCCGGGAGGAGGACTGGGAGAAGCGGGGAGGGGATGAAGGGTGGCATGAGGGGAAGGGCTGTCAGGAGGGGCTGCGAGGAGGGGACTGGGAGAAGCGGGGGCTGGGGGTGGCATGAGGGGAAGGGATGCCAGGGAGGGGTGAGAGAGGGGAGGTGCTGGGGAAGGGATGGAGGGTGCCAGGAGGACTGGGAGAAGTGGGGGTGTGTGGACGGGAGGGATGCCAGGGTGGATGGATGGAGGGTGGCATGAGGGGGGAAGGGCTGTCAGGGAGGGGGTGAGAGAGGGGGAGGGCTGCCGGGGAGGGGACTGGGAGAAGCGGGGGGGGGGAGGGGATGGAGGGTGGCATGAGGGGAAGGGCTGTCAGGAGGGGGCTGCGGGAGAGGACTGGGAGAAGCGGGGCTGGGGTGGCATGAGGGGGATGCCAGGGAGGGGTGAGAGAGGGGAGGGGTGCTGGGGAAGGGATGGAGGGGTGCCAGGAGGACTGGGAGAAGTGGGGGTGTGTGGAAGGGAGGGATGCCAGGGTGGATGGTTGGAGGGTGGCATGAGGGGGGAAGGGCTGCCAGGGAGGGGACTGGGAGAAGCGGGGAGGGGATGGAGGGTGGCATGAGGGGAAGGGCTGTCAGGGAGGGGCTGCGAGGAGGGGACTGGGAGAAGCGGGGGCTGGGGGTGGCATGAGGGGAAGGGCTGCCAGGGGGTGAGAGAGGGGAGGGCTGCCAGGGAGGGGACTGGGAGAAGTGGGGCTGGGGGTGGCATGAGGGGAAGGGCTGCCAGGGAGGGGTGAGAGAGGGGAGGGCTGCCAGGAGGACTGGGAGAAGTGGGGGCTGGGGTGGCATGAGGGGAAGGGCTGTCAGGAGGGGCTGCGAGGAGGGGACTGGGAGAAGCGGGGGCTGGGGGTGGCATGAGGGGAAGGGCTGCCAGGAGGGGGTGAGAGAGGGGAGGGCTGCCAGGAGGACTGGGAGAAGTGGGGGGCTGGGGTGGCATGAGGGGAGGGCTGCCAGGGGGGGTGAGAGAGGGGAGGGCTGCGAGGAGGACTGGGAGAAGCGGGGAGGGGATGGAGGGTGGCATGAGGGGGGAAGGGCTGCCAGGGAGGGGGTGAGAGAGGGGGAGGGCTGCGAGGGAGGAGACTGGGAGAAGCGGGGGGGAGGGGATGGAGGGTGGCATGAGGGGGGAAGGGCTGCCAGGGAGGGGGTGAGAGAGGGGAGGGCTGCCAGGAGGGGACTGGGAGAAGCGGGGTGGATGGGGGTGGCATGAGGGGAAGGGGTGGAAGGATGGTTAAGGCTCTGCACTGGGAGCAGGAGAGCAGGGCTCGGGCTGGCTCTGCCACAGACTTCCTTCCTGGCCTTGGGCCCGTGCCTTGGCCTGGCTGCAGCTCAGTGCCCCTGGCTGGCAACCGTCCTGCCCCTGCAGTGGGGAGTGAGGTGCCCAGGGAGCAGGGTGAGGGGCGCCCTGGCAGAGCCGGGGCGGGAGGGGGCCTGGAAGGATGGGGGGGAGAACAGGAGCTTGGAGGGGGCGGAGCAAAGGGGGAGGGGGCTAGGCGGAGCGGAGCGTGGGTGGGCGGAGCTAGGAGGAGCGGAGGGGACTATGTTTCCTCGCGGAGGGAGACACGGGTCTCAGAGTGCTCCCGAGACAGGGGGCGGTGGCAGCAACATGACGAAATGGGAGCACCGGGAGATGGAATGATAAGGCCGCAGGGCATCGTCCAACGGGAGGGCCAAGCGGCCGCGAGTGGCAGGTGACGCGGCCAACCAGAGCCAGTCCCCTCCCCCTGCGAGCCCTTCGCCCACAGAGCAGGGAGGCTGGACTGTGAAGCCAGAGGCAGCTGCTTTGGGCTTTGCTTGGCGTCTCCCGCCCGCACCCTCCCTGCTGTGCCAGGGGCTCCCCCAGCGCAGGGGTCAGGCGGAGGCCCGGGGGGGAGTTAACCCAGTTCAGTGCAGAAATGGGGATGTTGCTGCAATTGCAGGGTCTCTTGGCACCGTCCTCTGCAGCGCCCTGTCCGCAGTGGGGCATGGGCAGCCGGGCCATGCCCGGGGGGGTTAAATGTCTGCAGCTTAGCCCTAGAGGCGGGAGGGGCTGGACCCTCAAGTCCCCTGGATCCAGAGCTCTGGGGAAGCCTGGCTCATTCCTCTGCAAAGGACATGCTTGGGAGAGACCTGGTGGGCGGCCCAACCCAAACGGTTACTTAATTATTTGTATCCCGGTAGCACCCAGGGGCCCTAATCCTAGGCCAAGACTCCATTGTGTGAGGTGCTGCACACAGAGAACACAAACATGGCCCAGCTACCAAGAGGCTGAAAATCCAAGACAAGAGACGATAGATGGATATAGACAAATTGGTGGGGGGGGGGGGGCAGGTTACACGGTAACAGTCAAATTCCTGTATCCAAATTTTGGGGACGTTCAGAACCAGATCTGAGCTTTCGTGCTGGCCCATCTTTTTTGGACTGAACCACCCGTCCCCTTCCATAAAGTCCTCTGAATATTCCCAAACATTGAGGGATCCTGACTGAGCATGTTTGGGACCTCCTGTGGTGTAGACTGAGATACTTAGATTGCAACAGAGGGGCTGGGTGGTTCTGTTTGTCCAGCACCTGGCACAGTGTGGTCCTGGTCTATGACTGAAGTGCCTATATGCTACTGCAGTACAACTAATGATATTTGGAGATATTGCCAATGCCTGTTTTTAACTCTACACCTTTTGATTTGGCTCTTTCACTCTCCTTTAATTTCCTGTTTTAACTTTGTAACAACGCTTTAACATTTAAAGGGCCTTGGGGGGGTGCTCTTTGTATCAAAGATGCTGATAAAAAATGGCAGTCCTCTTGTTCAGTTTGCCACATGCTGTGAATGGATGGGCTCTGGTAGGCCGTTGCTCTCTGACCCAATTTGTTCCTAGATTGTTGTTTTAATAAAATAATTAGGTTTGGGGAGTGGTCTTTATCTTGTGCTTCATCTTTAGCTTATGGGGCTTGACCAGTCAGTAGCTACAGAGGCCCTTTCTGTCCTGGGAGGGGAGTTAACGGGTGAAGTTATGGCTGACGGAACTGGACAAGTTCCATGTGTCAGATCTAGATCTAGGAGTGTGTCTTGGGGCTTCTCTAAACACAAAAGTCGCAGCAGTGTAAGTAAAGGTGTGATGTTAAACTCGTGCCCCGTGAGGGTGTGATGTTCTTACTGTGGTTTGAACTGATACAATCCAGGTTTAAATCAAATGTAAGAAAGTCCACATGCAAACCCAGGCAGGTTTAATGTTCCTTCTTCAGTTAAATGGGCGCAAATGTGTGAAGCCATTTTTGTGCATTACCCGCATTTCTCTGAGCAGTTGCTCTCTTATTGTGATTTTTGTGTCATTCCCTGATGCTCCAGAAGTTGGGAATTCTGTGAATGTTTTTAAAGATCGTGTTGGCATCTTCACGAGTATCAAAATATGTAACCATGCCCATTATTGGCTAGCATCTCCACTTTTGGCAGGAGCATCAGTCTTTCCTAGTGACTCTGGGCAACACAGCAATTGGCAGTTACTGGTGATACTTCCATGCAGGCTGAAAGCTTTGCCGATGGGACAGGCAGGGGGTGTTTCCTTTTGAAATACCATAGAGTGTCCTTTTAATACAGTGTTGTCTGGCTGGGTATAACCAGAACCCACCCCTTTGGGTCTGGTGTCATTTCTCCTTGCATCAGGTTGTGTAGCTAACCAAAACAGTAAACTGCTGGGGGCAAGGACTCGGAAGCGTATGCATGCCTATAGCACGGTATACCAAAGTTAAATAGCAATAATATAGGTGGGCACAAAAACTGAGTCTGAAACTTACATATGGCTGTTGTGGGTGGGGGAAGTGGGTTTATCTAATCTTACAAAGTCTACACCAGTGTCAGATGGAGGAGAAGAACTGGAGGTGGATTTCTGTGTCCTGGAATGGACTCTGGGTGAAGAAGATTCAAAAATGGAATAGCTGCTGGGGACCCAGCCCCTCATGGCTGGTAACCATCCAGCATTTACACCAAGCACCATTGCTATCACGATTCTCACTTGGAAAGGCGGTGGCTTTCCCTGTCCAGCCAGAAGGCTTGGTGGGTTTCCCCATTACCCCACAGAAACTGTGTTCTGCTTTAGTGCTGTTGTGACAGATGTTGTTTGAGCCCCTCTTTTGCCACTAGCCATCACCTAAAACTTACAGGCACTTTAAAGGGGAAGGAAACTGCATCCCTTTAAACGGACTTGTTGAAAAATTCTGTCTTGAATAGACATTAGCGCTTGGGGGGAGGAGGGTCTGTGATGGATTCTGGTTTTGTCCCTATTTAATTACCATGGCTGGGAAATCAGTGGCCAGGTGCTGGGGTATCTGCCCCAGTGCAAACATCCAGTGCACCCAAGGTGAACTGTGATAAGCCATGATTTGAACTGGTGCAAATCACACACACCCCCCATCCCTGGAAGCAGGGGTGAAGTGCACAGGTGCAAACAGCAGCTTTCCTTCCCTGTCCCAGGGGTTTGCTCAGGGATTGCTGGAGCCAGGGCAAATCAGCCGTGTAAACAGAGCAGGCAGCAGGGGAAGCCCTGTGCTGTGATAGTAACCTCAGTCCTCCAGGTGCAGCCAGGGACTGGAGTTCTGCAAAGTGCTGCAGAGACTAGGGTGACCAGCCAGCAAATGTGAAAAATCGGGACAGGGGATGGGGGATAATAGGAGCCTATATAAGCAAAAGACCCAAAAATCGGGACTCCCCCTATAAAATCAGGACATCTGGTCACCCTAGCAGAGACCACCCCCCTCCGCACCAATGTGAATCCCGCTTCTCTTGCCCTTTGCAGCTGTTTAGCCTGTGGGATCCCCTCTCTCCCCGTGGTTTACCTGGCGCCGCTGCGCCCCTCGGCCAGCTCGGCGCTATTTTCCTCCTCCTCGGCCTCTTTTTCCTTCCCGCCTCAACGGCTCCTTTCCTCCGGAGGCCCCGGGTGGCAACCAGAAAATCAATCTGTCTGGCTGGCTGGGGCTGATTCATAGACCCAGGGCGGAGAGAGAGAGAGAAAGAAAGAAAGAAAAAGTGTGGGATGACTTCAGGGAAAAGAGCGCGGGGGAGGGGCGCGGCAGCAGGGAACATTTTGTGAAAGCTGCAGCATCCCTTTCCCAAGCCTTGTTTACCTGCCGGGAGAAATGGGCTCTGGGGGAGGGACCCTTGCACTTTTCACTAGTGCCCTGCAAAACACTAACTCACTCCCAACACACTCACACACGCTCACGCTCTCTCTGCGACTCCTGACAGCTCCCTTGGCCAGGCCAATGGGAAACACAATGGGGCAAATCCCTGGAAGTTTTGCCGGAGTGAGGACTGCGGCGTTAGGCCAGATCCATCTCAGGGGTAACTCCACTGACCCAGGTAGGGTTACAGGAGGGGTCACTACGGCCCTGGCTTTTTAAGACTCAGTGGGGCAGATTCTCAGCTGGTGTACATGGTGCTAGCTCTGGGCCAGGATATTGGGAACCCTAAGGAGTGGAGCCCTAATTCGATCCTTTTGGAGCATCTTTTCTCAGGGTGCACATGCTTTGATCGTTTCTCATGCACATGCAGCCCTGCCGAAACTTGCGCACAATATTAGAAACATCATCATCCTATGACTTTAAAACTATCCCTGTAACAACACTCTTCTTGCAGGGTCACTGGTGCCTCTTACCCCGCTCTGTCATGGTGGAATATCCCTTTTTAGTGCCTGCTGGGCACGGAGACACATGTGCCTTGTGAGGACCCAGACTCTGCAGTGTAAGGTGCCATAGGAAGACACGTAATAATAAAGTGAAATGCTACGGCCTGGTGGTTAAGGTATTGGGCTGGGACTCAGGAGTGCTGTGTTCAGCTTCTCAGTGCTACAAACTTCATGTGGGATCTTGCACTAATTGTCTTAATCCCTCTGTGTCTCATCTGTAAAATGAGGCTAATAATCCTTCCTTCTTCCACCTTTGCCTAGTTAGAGTGTGAGCTCTTTGGAGCAGGAGTTGTCTCGCTAGATGCACGTACAGCACCTACCACAACGGGTGCCCAACCTCAACGGTCACCTCCTGTGACTGTATTATAAACAATGACGTAGTGCTCCTAATGGATGTAACACACCTCTTCCCTCTCCTGCCTCTCGCTCGTTAGAGGAGCATCTCTGGGAAACGATGGGGTGGAAGAGTCAGAATGTCACTAACCGTCGCAAAACACATGTTAGTTTTCTTCTGTTGTTGTTGCTGCCATCATTTCACCGTCAGAATGACTGTAACTACACCTCAGTGTTTAGATACTATGGCGATGGGTGCTGTGCTAAACCACATGCTAGAAAGAAATAGTGGGTAGGAGTTAAAACGGTGCCCCAGAGAGGAGTTCCCCTCACACCCACCAGTGTGACACCTACTTTTTTTCTCAGGGTTGTGAAATAACAGGCTCTGCTCTACGAGGGTAGAGGCAGAGCTGTTTTTCCAGCTCTGAGTTACACTCTGAGGTTTGAGCACTTCCTTGTTAGCTGGATAGTTTTACACCTATGTTAAAAATAGTTTGCCTTAGGGTTTATCCCCTTCAGAAAGTTGCACTTCTTTAACCTAACATGAATTTAGGCTGGTTTAAC
This sequence comes from Mauremys reevesii, assembly GCF_016161935.1. Taxonomy (NCBI): domain Eukaryota; kingdom Metazoa; phylum Chordata; order Testudines; family Geoemydidae; genus Mauremys; species Mauremys reevesii. The sequence continues at coordinate 11,820,516 of NC_052648.1, read as the reverse complement.
TAAATCAGTGTAAATCCCCTGAGCGGATGCACTTATTTCAGTTCAAGATTGGCTCAATTTGGTTTTGTTTAAATTGACTGAAATAAGCTGCCCTGAATCTGAAATAAGGGTGTCCACACAACACAGGGGTTTGTACCGGGTTTCAAAACTAATCAAACATCTTTCCTGTGTAGACAAGGCCTTAGAAAAGGAAAAGCAAAGCCCCGGTGTTTTCGTACTTACCTTAACCTCTCCCTGTTTGGCACAGGAGGCAGAGTCCCAGTCTCACTCCTGCTCCCACCCCAGCCATTTCTGTTCAATTTCAAATCATTTCAGTGTCAAGGCAGGTGCCGGGAGGAAGTTTGGTCGTGCAGAGGCTGAAATCAGGGCTGCCCGCTAGTTCCCCGAGCTGACGCTCATGAGGGAGGTGCTAAGAGGCCACAAGGGGCGGCTCAAACCCATTTCAATTCCTCATGACCATTGTTTCCTCAAATCCCAGATGGGCATGGCCTGGGAGATTCCACAAGGGCAGGGGCCAGATTTTGTGCATCTTTGGGGGCACAGGAGTGCCTGTGTGGGGGAAAATCACCTCCCAGATTCTGGACATCTTAGCTTCTGACATAAGTTAGACCAGCCCCCCATGAGCCTTACTCATCTGCCTATGGGCTGCCCTGCAGCCCAGATTTAAGAATGCAGAGTACATGGGCCACTCTCCCTTCTGACCATGAGCCAGCTCTGTCTCTGACGTGCCATTGGACCAGGGGCAGAGATGGAGGGCTGCTCTGGGCTGTGTGTGCACCATTACTGTCCCAGGGGCTGCACCATCCCCTTTATGGGCCTTGTAAGGTGTCTAACAGCACACAGGGGACCTAGGGACTGTTCAGTTTAGAGATTTGCTCTGTGATTGTACAGTGTCTTGCACGATGAGCGGCTGGTCCATGACTGAAGCTCCTAGATGTTATGATAATGCGAATAAAAAACAGTAATAAGAGAGGGGTCTGACAGACTTGCACAGAATAATAAATTGGACAGAGAAGGCGAATCAGTGATCCCAATTTGCCCTTTCTCACTGAAGAGAGAGCTAGGCAGTCGTGCAATGAATTTGCAAAGCAACACATTGGAAACGAATAAAGGAAATGCTTTTTTTCCCCACCACATCCCATAGTTAGCAGGTGGAACTCACTGCCACAACGTATAACTGAAGCTGAGAGTTTAGTAAGAGTCAAAGAAAGGCTAGACGTGTACAAGGATAATGAGCGTATGGTGATATTAGATAGGATAACAGTCATGCAGTTAAAAATCACAAGATTGGTTTAAAATTAAGAAGATTTTACAAACAATCCTCTCTGGGATCTTTTTAATTTGCCTTTTGGATTTTTAGTCTTTAGGGGTCACATTGTCAAGCTTTTCTCTGTAACCACGAGAGCTAGAAACTTCCTTTTTAAAAAAAAAAGAACGTTGAGATTCTCACGTCATTCCATCCATGTCTCCAGGAGCTGGGGCTTATGTCAAATACCAAGTATTGCAAGACTTAGGATAAAATTGTGAGAGTTGGCAACACTGGGTACACAAGCAAGTTGCATCATGGATGCTTTAGGGCTTAAACCAGTCACTAGCTGTTTGGGATGTGTGGGAAGACATTTCCCCGATGGCCAGGTTGAGGATCTGGGCCGTAAAGACTCACCATGCAGACAGTGCAGTACAAACGCACACGTGCACAGTCATAAAACATACATACAGATAGAGACATGCATCTCACAAGCACACATCGAAACATCAACATGAGCAACCAAACGTAACTATGCAGTTGTGCACATATACACACACCTTAACCTACACATACACACTAACCTGGAGCGCACACGCACACACACTCAAAGGTTCACATACAAACACAGCAATCCAAATACCAACCTAGGCACTGCCACAAGTGCTAATACACAACTACCAGGGCCGGCTCTACAGTTTTCGCCGCCCCAAGCAGCAGTCGAATTGCCGCCGGACAGCGGGGGCCGTCCCTGTGCCCTTAGGGCGGCAGGCGCGTTTCCGCGGCGGCGGCAATTCGGCGGCAGCTTCTATGTTTAGCTGAAGCCGCCGCGGACAACGAAACATAGAAGCTGCTGGCGAACTGCGGCCACCGCGGAAACGCGCCTGCCGCCCTAAAGGCGCACGGACGGCCCCCACTGTCTGCAGCGGCAATTCGGTGCATTGCTTTGGGGCGAAAACACGGGGACTGCCGCCCTTTGCAGAATGCTGCCCCAAGCACCAGCTTGGAATGCTGGTGCCTGGAGCCGGCCCTGACAGCCCCAGAAGCATGCCTCACACACATACAAACATGCAATCAAGCCTGTCCAGATATATAAACTCACACAGCCACGTCCAACTGCACAGGCCCATACGTCCATAAACCAACGGACCCAGATAAACACACGCAAAAATGTGCACACCGCCTGCTGCCCCACAAACACACCCAAGTGCACCCAGGCACAAAGACATACACGTACAGGTCCGCGTAGAAATACACACACCAGCACTCAGCTATTTATGCCAGCAGGTTGGTACACAACGCCCCTGCAAACACAGATGCAAAGGCACACACGAATTTCAATGCAAACACAACACCCAGTATAAATAAGTGTGCAGACCTGCACATGCCCCAAGGTGGGGTCCACTGGCCCTTTTGCAGATACAAATGCCCACAGCCAGCCAGCGATTCACACCATTACCCAGCCCAGCCTTGTACATGCACAGGTGTAGCCACAGCCCCAGGCATGACAAACACCCAGGTTATTTCTGAGGCTTGGATTTCATTCCCCCTTTAATACTCGTTCACTGGGAGCCGTCTGCCCTTAGGCTGCCCTCCGTCCGACTCAGCTTTCCCCGGTGGGCTGGGGCCCACCTCTGGTCTTGGGTGCCAGAAGTAGCCTCCGGTCTTGGGTGCCCGACTTGAGGCACCTTGGGCCAAGTTTTCTTTTGCACTCAGCACCCCCAGCCCCAGCTCAAGCCCCACGGGGGCAGCAGGGATCAGCGCTTCTGGATATCCTGGAGATTCAAGCAGGGTTTGTTGTAAGTGTCCATTTAAAACGGCAAGCTCCCCGGGGCAGGGACCCACAACTCAGCCCTGGAGTGACTCTTCGTGTGGGCAGTGGGACATGCTTCTGCTTATTACTACGGCAGGGCCAGAAGGCCTGACCCGAGATCCAGGGCCCCGTTGGGCTGAACACTCCAGAGGCAAAGTGCCTCCCCTCCGGGGCACAGAGGTGGAATAGACGGAGAATGGAAAGGGAGACGGACATGCCGGGATCACACAGCGGGTCAGGAGCAGATCCAGGAGCAGAACCCAGAGCTGCTGTGTTTGACCCCAGTGCCCTGGCCACTGGACCACACTCCCTCTGTTTACACTAGGCTTCCTTTCACCCCTTATCTTCTTACTTGTAAGGAATGCAGCTGACACCCTGCGGGGCTGAATAACCCACAGTACAGGCACAGCAATGAGACAGGATAGACGTAAAGCTTGGGAAGGTGTTAGCTTTCCTGACCTAGCCCTGGCTGCCCCCCATAGCTCTGCTGATGTATCTCAGCCCCCCTGAAATTCCAGCCGTGGCCTGGCTCCTAACTCTGCCAGGATGCCTGGATCCAGCAGCCCCCAGCTGTGTGACCTGTGGGCCCCTCGGGAGCAGAAACTAGCTCGCCACAGCTGAGGCAGGCATATGGGGTGGGGGTGATGCAGCTAGGCAGCATGTTTCCGACATCAGAAAGCGGGGGCATCACAAGGGCTGGTTAATATCACCACACGAATCAAACAAATCCCATTGGTGCCCCAATACAGATTCACCAATTGCTTTCACCTAACACTGGTTTTCAACCTGGGGTCCGCAGACCCCTGGGAGGCCACAGACTATGTCTAAGGTTTCCAAAGGGGTCCGCCCATCCGTTTGAAAATGTTCAGGGGCCCGCACATGAAAAAAGGTGGAAAACCGCCTACCTAGTGCAAGTCAATGTTTGCAGCTCTGCACAGAAGAAACGAAAAGCAATAACATCTCAATAAGCACAGTGCTTCTGGGAGCCAGAAGGGAAGGCAGAGAAATATAACAACATTAAGCAAATACAGCAGAACTCCCCAGAAAACGAAAGGCACCCAACAACCTTTAACTCCATCCCAATGTAAAATAAGCCTCCCTGAGGTCTGCAACGCAGTGTGCCAGCCAAGACTCTGATGACAGCTTTTGCTGCTACAGCGCGAGATGCGTTCTGCAGAATTCCCATCAGGAGGGACTGGTGCGTCTTTGCACTTTTGTGAGCCCAGTTTGCTGTTCATGGGAAATGAAGAGGAAGAATCAAAATACCCACCCCCGCTGTAGCAACAGACCTATGCAAACATTTCTGACAGTGTTAACCACCTCTGATGAGGGGTCCATCTGAGCAAAGGTTTTGGCAGTAATGGAAAAACTTCCTGTCAAAATGATTGCAATGGCTTTTGCATTCCCCTTAGTAGCTGAACAGGGCTGCCCGGTCGGGGAGGGGAGCAAGTGGGGCAATTTGCCCCGGGCCCTGCTGGGGCCCCACGAGCCCTGGCCTGGCGGCGGTCCGGGTCTTCAGTGGCATTTTGGCAGCTGGGGGCGCTTCAGTGCTGCCGAAGACGCGGAGCGACTGAAGGACCCCCCGCCGCCGAAATGCCACCGAAGACCCGGACCACCGCTGGGTGAGTACAAGTGCTGCAGCTCCCCCGCTTTGCCCCAGGCCCCCTGAATCCTCTGGGCGGCCTGTAGCTGAAAAAAATCCTCTGTCCTCTCTGCTTCCCACTAGGTGAAGTCCATATGATTAAAGTTTGCAGACACGAAGAGAAAGGGTGGGGGCCTGGTTATTGCACTTGAATCCACCTGTTGTGGCCCCAGTCAATTCCTGGCTCTCTTATAGACACCTTGAGCAAGTCACTTAGGCCCAAATCCAGAGGTACTTAGGTGCCTAAACCTCACATTTAGGTGCCTAAGTCCCCATTGGAGGTACCACTGCACTCCACAAAACTCCCTCCGGACAGCCACCTAACCCTGTAGGTGCCTAAACTCACTCGGTGCTCCAGTCTGCAGGGTAAACGTTGGCACCTAAGTTTCTACCTCTGGGCATGTGCACTGCTGCCTCACCCTAGGCATCTGGACCCCTATTTCCTGCCCAAGGCCCAGCATGGTCCATGACCCAGGGGAAGAGAGGCAGTTACCCACGTGCCCACTGGAACAGGCCCCATTCAGAACCTGGCTGGAGGAGGAGGCAGTGCCCACCTTTTAACCCTCCTGGGATGTGGGAGGCCCAGCTCAACGCCCCCTTTTGCCGGAGGGTGAAGAAAAGATTTTAACTGGGGTCTCCCACCTCTCCAGAGAGCTCTAACCCCTGGGCGAGGAGACAGTTTGATGTGCCAGTGCTCAGCCTCTCCTGTCACTCTAGACTCTGGGCCTGAGTGTGAGAATGACGTGGTAGCCTGGTGGTTCGGGCACCCACGTGGGAGACCCCGGGTCGTCTCCCTGCTCTAGTGACTTTTCAAAGAGGAAGAGAGCTTCAGCAGAGACACTGAGCTCCCCCATATCAGACTCTATCCCATAGCTTGGGGGTTAGAGTGTTCCGCAGACAGGTGGCAGATTCCCTCATTCAAAGCCTTGTTCCCCCTCAGGCAGAGGGGGGATTGGCCCTGAGTCTCTCAGGTAAGTGCTATAATCATGGGGCTGAAAGTTACAAAGTGTGTGGGGGGGGAATCTCCTTCTCTACCCGTTCTGTGTGGCGCAAGGCAGGCGCCTGACTCCTTCTCCGGGTTAGGTGACTCCAGGAGAGGGAGGCCGTTTGCAGATCGCAAGCGGAGATAGGCACCTCGCTGCTGTCTGGATGCAGGTGCGGTTCTTCATGAGAGGGGCAGGGCTTACAACACGCCCATCGGCATCGCCCATTGCTAGTGTACGCAGCTCCCTGCCTCGCGTGCCGGCTTACGAGGCTCCCTGTCGCAGGGAGCTTCCCCTGCTCCTGCCCTGAAGGGCTGAAAACAGCCCTGGGGGAAGGTTGCGGGCGGGAGCTGCTAAGCTGGGCCGATTGGGAAGTGGCTGCAGCTGGGCCACACCCCAGGCAGGCCACAGCTGGCCTGTATAAAAAGGCTGGGAGCCAGGAGCTATAGAGTTAGATGGGTTTGGCTTCAGGGAGTTGGATACAGGGTACCTGAGTGGAGAGTAGCTGGGGAGCTCCAGCCTGGAAAGCCCCAGGCTGCGGCCTAGCATTGGGCTAACAGGTACTGGGGGTTGCAGGGGGCAGCCCAGGGGTAGGTGAAAGCAGTAGGTTCAATCCTCAGTATCACCATGCCTCAGTCCTCTTCTGGATCCAGGCCTTAGACTCTCTCTGCCTCAGTTTCCCATCTGTCAAATGCAGATTATAATCCTTCGTTTGTTTTCGTTGGTACACTCTTTGGAGCTGAGTCTGCCTCCTGCCATGTGTATGAACAGCACCTCGCATGGTGGGGCCCTGCTCTCCGCTGAGGCCTTAGGGAGGAGTGTAATACAAATAGCAATGATTGTATCTGTGGAATCAGAGATAGAAGAGACCCACTGAGCTACTTGGGCTGTAAGTGGGAGGGAGTGTGGCCTAAAGGTTAGTGTCTAGGGCCTGGAGACTTGTCTATATGTATGACCTTGGGCAAGTCACCGTGCCTCAGTTTCCCATCTGTATACTGAGGAATAATGGTGCTTACCTGCCTTTGTAAAGCTCCCGGAGAGCTCCGGATGGAACGTGATATGTAAATGCAAAGTGCTGCTGTTATTGGTCTGGCCTCTGGCTGGCTCAGCATTGCTCTCTACAGTCACAATCATTCACAAACCAACCTTTCATTCACAGAGAACACACACGTTCCCGCTGGCGGTATTCCTCCTCCCCTGCAGCTTTACATCTCCCTCGAGGGTCCCGGTCCTTGGCAGCCCTTCGGGGCCAGGACCGTCTCTTTGCTCCATGTTTGGAGGTGGGAGCATGGCCTAGTGGGGATGGAAGGCTGGTTGGGTCACTGGTGAGCAACTGGTTGGCGCTTGGGGAGGAGGGACACAGGGCTGCTGCTTGGGCCTGGTTTTACTCTTTCTGTTCTTTCAATGCCTGTCACCTGGGGATGGGGGAGACCCTGGTCTGCTGCCATGGTTCAACCCAGACCTGTCACGGGGGCCCATCTGGCCCATTCTGAAGGCACAACATTGGCTCTTAAATTGGATGAGCCCCAGGGATGGGTTGTGTCTGATGGGGATGGTTTAGCCAGGCTCAGAGAGGGGATAGATCCATTGGAAGAAGGGACCCCCAACCTCCCCTCCAGCCTGGCAGAATTCCTAACAAAGGGTTCCCAGGAACATTCCCCAGGAGTCTAATATGAAGATGTGCCGAGCAATGGGACCTCAGCCATTTCCCCATGGACCTCAGCCTAATACCATTCCTTGTCTGCATGCAAAAGTCTCCAGCAGTAAAGTTAAAGCCATACAATCCCCGCACCAGTAGGGACACAGTTACAGTGGTATAAAGGGGATTGATACCTGTACAGTTATTCCTCTCTGGGAAGGGGATAAAGCTGTACCAATGTAAGGCTCTTCTATATAACTGCATCCACACTAGGGGCTGTACTGGTATAACAATACCGTTAAAAACCCAGACCCCCCCCCACCAGTCGAGAGATACAGAGCCAAACACTCTCTATAGCCCAGACCTCTGGCTATTTTCTCCTCTTTGTTAATTTCTTCCCATTGCTCCTGGGTTGGTACCTTGCGCAGTTCTAATGGTGCATTGCCACACTCACCATTTTATCACTTGTCTTGTGAGATCTGGTGTTTCTCTTAAAGCGCCAGCTGCTGAAGTCATGTGATTAGCTGAGACTCCCAGCGCTTATTAAAGACCAAAAAATAAAGGAAGTTTCTAGCCTTTGTGGAGAAAAGGTTGAAAATGTGACCCTTAAATGCTTCGACATCAGAAAGTGAATAAAAAGAGCCTGATATTTTATTTTTTTTCAGTCCCATGATTTTCAAGCTAATCTCATGTCTTTCCCGGACCCATAAGTTCTGAGCACTTGGGGCTGGCGATATGGTGGGGGTTGGGGAAGACAGCTCAGGTCGAGCAGACTGTTCTCCCCCTGAAACCAACTGCGTCATTGAGACTTTGTGGGTGCTTTGGAATAGGCAGCCCCCTTTCTGTACCTCCTTGTAGTGGGGCGAGCACCCGCTCCAGCCCTGAAGGGGTTGGAAAAGCCCGGCTGGGGAAGGGAGCAAAACCCCAGCTGACTGGGGGGAAGTGGCTGCAGCTGGGGCCATGCCCCAAACAGACTAACCGGGCCTTGTAAGAAGGCCAGGGCAGGCAGAAGCTCAGGTCTCTCTCTGCTTGTAGAGGGAGAAGGGCCTGGCTGCAGGGAGCTGAGCAGCGTGCTGGGGGAAGGCTAGAGGAGCTGGGGAGCTCTGGCCTAGGAAAGCCCCAGGCTGGGGGCCTAAGACCAGTACCGGGGTTGCAGGGGACAGCCCAGTTATAGAGAGGCAGCAGGTCCAACCCACCCTTGCCTGTGATGAGTGGCTCATACTGCAGTCTGCCCCAGGCAGTGGGGCCAGATGGTGACTGGCAGTAGCCTTACGGTGAAGTGAGGTGGGGCTAGTGGGTGGGGGTTCCCCTGGGTGGTGAGACCCAGAACCAGAGAGTGTGGGGGTACTGCCAGGGGGGCAGCAACCCTGAGGAAAGGGGCACTGGGGTCCTGGGAGGGATATGGGGGCCAGCGGTAAGGTGGATCACCAGCCTGCAGGGGGCGCTCCAGGATGCTGGAAGAGCTAATTCTCATGGATGACCAGCAGGAGGCGCTGCAGGGGTGAGTCCACTCCCTTACACTCCTACATAGCCATCGAGTAAGATCGTGAAAAATCTTTTGGCGTGGGACTTCTGACACGGGTGCTCTTGGTTTTGGGAATCAGGACTCCTGGGTTCCATTTCCTCCCCTTCCCCTGATGTGCTGTGACACCCTGGGCAAATCATTTCGCCTCTTTGTGCCTCCATTTCTCCATCTGTAAGACAGGGGTGATGCTACTGAGCTAGCTGCCAGGGAGCTGAATGCTCCAAGATGGAGTATGACCATCCATTTATTATCGGAGAGGGGGAGACAGGATGAATAAGGAGAAGCTAGGCTCACATATGCAAATGGATCACTGGAGTTGCTCAGGAGACCTTGCCAGCTCGTGACTGGGATGAGCAGGGAAAATAAGCATTAAGGCAAAGGAAATTGGACAGAGCTGGGCGGGAAATGTTATTTTTCTGTCCTGGGAAAATTTGATTTAAAAAATATTTCCTGTCCCAAATCGGGATGAGAAGTCAAAATCTTGAAAGTTTTTGTGAACTGACAATCTGAAAAGAACACTCAAGTCAACTGAAACATTGTTTCAATAATGCAGAAATGTTTTGTTTCAATTTTAACTTCTTTAAATGTTTTTTTTTAAAGTATATAATTTTTTTAAATCTCAAAAGTCAGGAAGTTTAAACTTGAAATTAGATGAAGGTTTCTAACCATCAGAGGAGTGAAGTTCTGGAACAGCCTTCCAAGGGGAGTAGTGGGGGCAAAAGACTTATCTGGCTTGATAAGTTTATGGAGGGGGTGGTATAATGGGATCGCCTAATTCTGGCAATTAATTCATCTTTGACTGTTAGCGGTAAATATGCCCAATGGCTTGTGATGGGATGTTAGATGGGGTGGGATCTGAGTTGTTACAGAGAATTCTTTCTTTCCTGGGTGTCTGGCTGGTGAGTCTTGCCCACATGCTCAGGGTTTAGCTGATCACCATATTTGGGGTCGGGAAGGAATTTTCCTCCAGGCCAGATTGGCAGAGGCCCTGGAGGTTTTTCGCCTTCCTCTGCAGCTTGGGGCACGGGTCACTTGCTGGAGGATTCTCTGCACCTTGAAGTCTTTAAACCACGATTTGAGGACTTCAATGGCTCAGACATAGGTTTGATACAGGAGTGGGTGGGTGAGATTCTGTGGCCTGCATTGTGCAGGGGTCAGATTAGATGATCATAATAGACTTTAAGGTCAGAAGGGACTATGATTCTATGATTTCAAACTTGTTGAAAAGGGACATTTTGACAACTTTGAAACTTTTCCCTGCAGTTTTTTCAATGCGAGAAATCCATTCAAACCAACCCTTTCCCGCCCAGGGCTGCTGAGAGCGGGTTTGGGCCCCGGTGAAAATTTTTTTCAGGCCCCCCAGCAAGGGCAGACCAGCTAAACAGGGCTGATGAAGCCAGGCCCCCTTCTGGACCACCGGGCCCCGGTAATTTGTACCAGCTTCCCCCCTCTTGTTGGCCCTGTTCCCGCCAAAAAGTCAGTTTAGAAGAAGCAGCATTTTCCACAAGAAAAGATTTCATCAAAAATTCCCCAGCCAGCTCTAAAACCAGCCTCCCTTGTTCTTCTGGGAACACTGACATGTCCAGCAGCGGTAGGAAGCATTGGGAAGTGCAGTTAAAGTGAGCAGGTGAGCTAACCCGCCCTCTCGCCCCTGTAACCTTCCCTTTTCCTTCAGCTAGTTCACTGTTCGGTTTTGAAAAATGTCCCTGTTTAAGTCATTTCTAACCCAGGCTGCAACCCCCCGCTCCCGAGTGGGTGCGTGCACATTCCCTGCCTTTTATTCCCTGGTGACTCATGCTCTGCTCTTGTGGCGTCACCAGAAAACACCCCTTGATGGTGGAGCTAGGACTATAGACTCAGGCAGAGAGAGGCAGGTGTGTGGGGCCCGGGGTGTCCTCACAAGCTGAGCCAGAGGGAGAAACTATTCAGAACAGACACCAGGTGCATGGGCAATAGAATCACAGTAACCGGGCCACCCCTTTAACGAGCATCCACCTGAGCAGTCCTGCTTATTTAATGAATAGGAGATGAGCCCATCCCTTTTCCCTTGTGGGTGCACTGAGAATCGTACAGCTGCTCGGGCAGGGCTCTCTGTTCTTCTTAGAATCAGAGAACATCAGGGTTGGAAGGGACCTCAGGAGGTATCTAGTCCAACCCCCTGCTCAAAGCAGGACCAATCCCCAGGCAGATTTTTGCCCCAGATCCCTAAATGGCCCCCTCAGGGATTGAACTCGCACAGGCCAATGTTCTAACCACTGAGCTATCCCTCCCCCCTTCTTGTGGTGGGCAAGGCAGGGCAGTGAGGGGCAGCTGCTCTGCACTGGAGTAAGTTGTGTGCGAGGGAACAGATCCTTCAGATTTCATTGCCTTCTATGGAAGGAGCTCAAAGCACACTGCAAATGCTCATTAATACAGATGCGCAGAGCAAGGCAGATAAGGGAAGTAGAAGCCAAGGCAATCCCCGGCTACTTACTCCAGTCCTAAAGTCCGAGGGAAGGCAGCCCCCCTTGTTCCATTTGCTGCTGTGCTGTGTTTGGGGCAGAGACAAGCAGTAGATGCAGCCTCCATGGCTTCAGGGGCTGGTGGCAGGAGAGAACTTTAGAAGCGGGTCACTAATCAAGATGATTTTGATTGTATCGCTGGATGACTGTGAAATGGTGCGGGGCAGGTCAGGCCCATTGTCAGTTCCCACCCCTCCCTTCCTTCAACTGCCCGTGCTTAATGTGCCCCTTGAGACCCACCCACAGGACCATAGCGATGGGTCCTTCCGGGTCCGGATTGAGGCAAAATGGCAAAGGGCAGGGTGGAATCATGGGCCATATTCACTTATGCTCCCCTGTAGACAGTCACAGAGCTGCAGGCGCCGGGGCTGGTAACCCACCTGCACAAGCAAACTGGAAGGAGAACAAAGCGATGACAAAATACTGCCGCAGGGATGTTGGCAAGTGAGAGAGGGACTGGAAAAGGGCTGCCAGAGGGATTCAAAGGCCGGTGGAGATGCCCCACCGGGAAAGCCTAAAAAGCTCACTCTATTAGGTTATCAAAAAGAAGGTTAAAAGATCATGGTCTGGAAGCACCTACCTGGAAAAGAGATTTCCAACAGCAGACGGGCTCTTTAATCCAGCAGGAAAGGCTGAACGAGCTCCTATAGCTGGAAGCCAAAGCGATGCAAGTTCAGATTGGGAACAAGGTCCAGATTTGAGGACAATTAACTATTGGAACAACTGGCCTAAGGACAGAATGGCTTCTCTATTACTTGAAGCTTTAATCAAAATTGTGTGTCTTGCTAAAAGAGATGCTACGGCTCCATCTGAAGATATGGGCTTGAGGCAGCAGTTCCTGGGTGCGATTCTGTGGCTGGGCTATGCAGGAAGTCAGACTAGATCGTAATGGTTCCTCTGGCCTTAAAATCTATGAATGGTCATCGCTCCCTCTAAACAATGCTGCAGGGAGAGCGTATCCCCCTGGAGTAGCAGTGTGGGAGGCTGCAGCGTTAGGGACTCAGCCTGCTAGATGGGCTGAAAAAGTCCAGCACAGGTTGGTTGGGTTTTTTTTTTGGTTTTTTTTTGTTTTGTTTTGCTGTAGAAACATGGCACTTAGAAGGCAAGGAAAAGCTTGGGGAAACTTTCAGATGGAAATTTCAAAAAACAAAATAATTTTTTTTTTTTTTTTTTTTTTGGAAAAAGGGTCATGGAGGGGGGGATATTTTTTTTTCCAAATTTTCCTGCAAAAAACCCAGTTGGCATTTTTGACCTGTTCTAATTAATGCACCACATGGCAGTGCTTTATTAAATAAAAGTACAACAATAAGGATTCCAGACATGACAGCTTCTGACCGTCTCCCTACAGTGTAACGTTGGAAAGCAGACCTGAGGAAGAGCTCTGTGTAGTGCGAAAGTTTCTTTCACCAACAGAAGTTGGTGCAATAGAAGATGTTACCTCCCACACCTTGTTTCATGGCAAAGTACAGTAATACTTCTAATATACAGGTGAGAAGTCCCCATTTATTGAGAGCTACCATACCGTGCTGTCCAAGATACCCCAGTATCCCCCTATATGTAGAATAACTGAGGTACCAGGGCTACCACTGCATGGGGATCATACACATGTTGATATTTTAATGGCAACCAGAGTATTTTTTACCCAAAATCTGTATAAGAAATATTTTATTGAATGCAACTGTCATTTAACATATTGCAAAACGTGTGGGGAAATGATTATTTTTATTATGGAAGTACTGAGAAGTCCTAGCAAAGATTAGAGCCCTGTTGTTCTAAGTGATATATAAATACCTAGTAAGAGACAGTCTCTGTCCTGCGGAGGTTAAATACGACTAGACCAAGGGTGGAGAAATGGAGTATTATTGTTGTTCCTATTCTACGGAGAGGGGAATGCAGGCTGGAAGGGATTAAGGTGCAGAGCCTCACAAGTATTTAGGTTTCTAAATTCCTTTGTGGATCAGGGCCTAAGTGACTTGGCCAAGTCTATGCCGGGCATCCGTGTCAGAGCTGGGGACTGACCTAGATTGCTGAGTCCCGGCATAATGTGCCAGCCATGAAACCTCCTCTTAAAAAAATATGCCACCATATCAACAGGGTAAATATTTACACCGCTTCTGCCCTGGCGTACATGGAGGTATGAGATGCAGAGCAATGGCGAACCAGCCCCTTGGCTTGCTTCCCTCTAGTCACCGCCTGTGCCTATGCGTGACCCAGAAGATACATCACCATGGAGCGACCTTGCGAGCAGAACCACCCCCTGCTCATGTCCCTGTTCCTGTGTCATTGGTCACCCAAAGCCACTCGGGAGTCGGAGCTCTTTGCCCAGTCGGACTGAAGAGGAAATAACTGGCATGTCACAGGGTGGTGGGGTGGGAGAGAGAGACGAGAGGGCATATGGGTTTCTCTTATTGTGTGGCGAATGACACTGAGCGGTTGCAGGCAGTTTGGGAGTTGGGGGAGGGCTAGGGAGTGGGGGTGGGTGGATGATCCTTGTAAAGAGGTTTTTTAGCATGGATTAGCCAGGGTTTCTCTCTCCCAGCCCGAAGGCGTTCAGGAGTAAGCTAGAGAGTTCATATTTGCATTTAGTAACAGCTGTGAGTCAGACATTCCAAGCCCATGCTGCCGAAATACCTCAGTGCTGACTTTTTATTTCCTAGTGCAACCTCCTGTTTTCTCCTTCCCCTGCTCCTCTTGTCTTCGCTCTTATTCTTCCTTTCGGACTCACCCCAGATCTCAAGGGCAGGTTCACTCCAGACTGCGAGGGGCGGGGGGGGGAGAAAGCATCCGGCCCAAAGGGTCTGATTTCTTCCCCGCTGTCCCAAACCCAGGGCAGAAGAGAAGGCTACTGGGCATGGAATTCTTCAAAGGAGCCATGACACATGGTGGGGAGCAGGGGAAGAAAGGGTCTTAGGATCCCCCCGCCAGTGTTCATTGGGTTCAATATGGGGTGTGTACAGGGGTGCTGAAGGGACTAGAGAGAGGAGGCTTTTCTCTTGTGCCTCATCCTTTCCCTGTAGGGACATGGCTAGGGGATATGGGAAAGTCACTCCGGTGCTGTCAGCACCTCTTCTGCTAAGGAGCACGCCGTGAAGTCTGCAGGAATTTAGCACCAGCCAGACCTGCAGCACATGGAGCAGAGAGGAAGCTGGGAAATATGGGAGCAGGGGAGAAGAGATGGGGAATGAGGGGAAAACTCACCTTGAAAAGCCCCCCTTGACCCTCAGCTCAATTTCCATTTGGGGCTGGATCCACTCAGAGCTTACACAGAGCTGTGTAGTGCGTTGGCAGTCGTCCCTCCCCGGCTCGGAGGGAGGCCGCTCTGCCTCCCTGGGTCTCTGTGGTGTCAGCCCAGTTGCACTGGGGAGTTAGCAAAGTGAGGGCTGTGGTCCGGGAGGCTCGGGCCTCAAGCAAGGCAATGCACTAGGCAGTTAGAGCCGTGGCTCTCACCCCTTCCAGACTGTCTCCCTGTCAGGAGGCTGATTTGTCTTGCAAGCCCCGATTCACCTCACTTAAAAACTCTGACTTCGGCTTCAGCCCTGCACGGCGAGGCCCAGGCGTTGTCTTTCTGCCCTGGGCCCCAGCGAGTCTCACCCTGGCCCTGGCGACCCCATTAAAACGAACTCGCCCGCAGTTTGAGAACCGTTGATCTAGAACATAGAGCAGTAGAAACACGTCACCGTCTGGGTGAAATTTTAGTTTGCACTGATTTGCCTGGTGCTTTTTTGTGTAGTTTAGAGATTTGCCTAGTTTTACAACAGATGTGCTGATGTACCCGCTGGAAGAGCTCTGCCTACCCCCTGGGTTACCCGGACCCCTGGCTGAGAACCGCTGGTCTCTAGGGCTTTGGCAGAGCAGAGCTACACACCGTCTTTTTCTAGACCTCCTCGCTCAGGCACACGGCAGACAAACACAGGCCTCTTGGACGAAGGGGGGTAGGTGGCTACCCCATGGGTGGGGCGGCCGCAGGGGCAAGGGGACCCAGCCCATCCTACTCCACCGGGTCCCAGCCCAGGGCCCTGACAGTGGCAGAGAAGTGAGGATTCCACCGCGACGCGCCACCCTGAGCACCGACAGCAAAACCGCACTGAAGTCTGGTTTCCCTGGTCCAGGTGTCCTCCATCTCCTTGGGGCGTTTGGCCGCTGGCAAGTTCAGCGGCTCCTCTCCAGACTTGGTGTCTTCTGGGGGCAGGGTGCTGCCTGGTTCGGTCGCAGGGCTGCAGCAGCAGGCAAGAGGTGTCTTGCCTCCTTCCCTGGCTTCCCTCCAACCGAGCTGGAGGCCTCGCCTCTTGTACTGCCCATCCTGCCTCTCAGCTGCAGGCACAAGGGCGGGGCCCAGCCTGGCTCCGCCCACTGTTAGTGCTTGACTTGAAATGCCCCCCCGCGCAACCCCAAGAATTGACAGACAGGCCCAACCTGGGACACAGTTAATACCTGGGGACTCTGCAGTGAAGATAAGCCCTAAAGCTGGGATTTGATAAAGATCCTCAAAGAGGGAGATGGGCCTGCAAATTCCATTGAATTTCAATGGAATTTGCAGGCCCAAGTCTCTGAGGGGCCTTGAAAATCCCAGAATGCCCTGCAGCTCTGGGGAAAGGTTTGCATCTGAGTCTCACGGCTTGGGGCTTCCCTCAGAGACAAATCAATGGATTGTTTCACCAAGGCGTCCGCCACATGCAATGAAACAGAATAAATCGCGGTGTTGGATATAAGTGAAATAGGGACGGTATTGCACAATTACACCACTCCCTCCTCAACACGGTGATCAATCACTGCCAAGAACCTTGGCCGACACAGAGTTAAGGTGGTCTGGGGGGATCTCGTGCCCTTACAGAACATTTTCAGCAAAATGCCAACTTCTGAACACCAGGAAATGAAGAGGGAAGGTACATGCCCACACAACCTTAACTCTGCCCACACCCCTCCCCCCCTACCCCGGAGCAGGCAATAGCAGCTGGGAATTATCTGCATGCATTCCAGCTGCAGGCACTGTCAGGTGTTGCTCTAGAGACTGGTACAGGGATGAGTCGGTGCTGTTTAGTGGAGCTGTGATGCAGATGGGAGGGGCTGCGGCCCCTCTCCCTGACCCACTGTGTGTCTGATCAAAGGAAAGAGGTGCATGTGTTCATATATATGGGTCTCTTTGGTGATGGGCTGTGATCTCCATTGCAGAGACGAGGGTGTGCACAGGAGAACACCAGCGGAAGCCGAGTTGAGGAATAAGCTCTGGAACATGTTGTGGGGAGGGCTGCAGGGAGAATGGGCAGTGGCAGGGGGAGTGGGAGTGTGGGAGAGGGAGACATGCAGAGTATTTGGCCAGAAAGCCATCTTTGTTTTTGGTTTCCTGAATGATGCATTCCACATGGGGTTGCATCACGCACAGCTGTTACATCACGTTAGCCAGGAAATTTAAAACAAGTGGTCTCTGCTGGAAATGGTGGTTTAATTATTATTTAACAACGACAAAACAGAGGAAAAAACCCCAGAACCTTTTAAATTCTTTTATTTTAAAGAGACCCAGCCCCTGGTATTAAAGTCTGACATTCCTCCTAGCAGCCATGTTGTCTCATGTACCTTTTGCGGGGGGGAGGGCATGAAAGCAAAGGCACTGGGCTCCTTGGGGAGAGGAAAGATGGTTCAGAATCGGGCACTTGAGCTTCAGTTCCCAGCTCTGGTACAGGCTCCATCTGGCCTGGGGTACATCATTGGATCTCTTTGGAGAGAGGAAGGAGATTGGTAGAGGAACGGGCAATTCCTACAGGTAGCCTTTCATCCAGTGATTAGGGCACTTGCCTGGAATGTGAAAGACCCACGTTCAAGTCTCCCTCTCGACCTGATTTGAACAGGGGTCTTCCACCTCTCTGGAGAGCATGCTGGAAACTGAGCTGTGGGATGTTCTGATATAAGGCTCCCTGTGGTATAGTAGTAAAAAAAGAAGTGGGTGAATTAACTTTGCTTTTCTGGGCATGGTAGATGCTAGGGGTGTGCAGAGATGCCTTATTTTGATTTGGGATTAGGCTAGGATGACATCAGGGCCAAAAACTGGGAGCGCCATTACAATGGATTTTTGGCACTCTGTCACCTATGAAGGGACCAGACAGCTGGGATTTGCTTATCGCAAGAGAGCAGGAGTCAGGAAACGCTTTATTCCTTACATGAGAAGTGAGTAAACTCCATTTTGCCTGCATTGACCCTCAGCTGCACTGCTGGGGTCCCCTGGCCTCTCCGTCGGAAGCAATTCCACGGTGGGTAAATCAATAAAGAGTCAGTGGAGCAGGGGGCTGGGTCCCACCGTCCCATGTGGGTGCCCAAACCCCTGGAGCACAGAGTCATTTTTAGTGTCTCTTTCTGGCCAGTGACTGTTCCACTGTGGATTAAATACTTACATAGTCATTGGGGCAGCGAGAGCGTGAAAATGACTCCTCATGAGAGTATCCATTGCTCGGCAGCTAGTGCACCTTCTTGAGAGTGGGGACCCCTTGTTCAAATCCTTTCTCCTGCTGTGGCAGAGAGCGGGGAATTGAACCTGGATTTCCCATGTCCCAGCTGAGCGCACTAATCACTGGCCAGAATTTGAATGGGACCTGCTCCCGTCAGCGATCTCTGCACACGCCTACGGCACACAAGATAGGCATCCACCTATCTTCTCCCAGTTCGTGGATTGAGCTGGGGCTGAGGCAGGCGATCGGTATCTCGACTCAGAGGCAGAAATAGGGTTCGGCAGGCGTTCTGTGGATCAGGGTGGAGCCTAAACCTGGGACGTAAGCACCCGAGTCTAAGCTTTAGGTGTCCAAGAACCTTTGTGGATTGGGGCCTCTGTGCCTCAGTTTCCCATCTGTGAAATAGGGCTAATGATCCTGTCTTTATCACACCACTAGATTGGAAGCTTTTCGGGGTAAGGGCTGACTCTTTGTACATCACCCAGCACAATGGGGCCTTAAATTGAGTCGTAATACAAACTGCAATATATCCCTGAGTGTAATGTAAATACTAATGGTGAAAATAATAACCAGCTTTTCATGTCTTCATTTACCTAATTCCAGCCATGCTTTCTCAGGTGAAACTCCCACTAGGGTCCATGACATCTGGTCCATAGATAATAAACAGCCTCACAACAGCTCTCCTGCCTCGTGGTGCTACAGAAGCGCTGTTACCTGGCAGCAGTTTGACATTCTCTGAGGCTACGCCAGGGCATTGGCGTGCCACTGACAGGGGAAAGTGCCACCTAACGTAACCGACGCCACTACTGCCGGTTGCATCATCTTGGAAAGCGGGTGAGGAAGCCCAGTTTGTCCAGCAGCGAAACGACAGCATCTCATCTGTGGTGCATTTGAAAACAGTGTTGGAATTGTTGGGAGTCACTTAAGTTTGTAAGCGGTTTCCTGGTTCTGCTTGCAAGCTAGGGGGCTCTGTAGGGAAGCATGTGGTGATTAGGGTTGGGCTGCAGCCAGCCAGCCTAAAGTAGTGAGATGAGTTGTGCCTCTCAGCCTGAGGGTGCAGCCTGCTTTCTCTCTCTCTGGTTTTGGGTTCCTGCTTATAATCCTTCTGAATTCTAAGACATAAAGCTGTGTTACATCACAAACTTCTAGCAGGGGTATTTGTTTTTATCTATCTTATCTCTGTGCAGGGCCAGCTCCAGGCACCAGCGAAGGAAGCAGGTGCTTGGGGTGGCCAATACAAAGGGGTGGCACTCCGTCCGGTATTGGGGCAGCGGTACATCCGGGTCTTCGGGAATTCAGTGGTGGGTCCCTGAGTCCTTCTCTTCCTCTTTGAGCTGATGCTGATGTGCCGCCAAAGAGGAATAGAGGGAGTGAAGGACCCGCTACCGAAGAATGGAGCGGAGCGATTGAGCTGCCGCCAATTGGCTTGTTTTCGGCTTTTTTTTTTGCCGTTTGAGGTGGCAGAAAACCAGGAGCCGGCCCTGTCTCTGTGTGTCTGCTGTGAACATAACATCACCCAATGAGACTAGATTCTGGCCCAGCTTTTGCTCTGACTCTGAAACCAGCGGGGTGGCATGGAGGCACACAGTAATGTGGGATAGAATCTGACTCCTTCTCCTCTCTTCCCGGCTAACCTCTCTTCCTATCTAGCTGCATTTCTAATGCACCGTAGCATCCAGGCATCTGAGTAAGGAGCACGCGTAATTCCGTCACCCAGAAGGACCTAAGTTCTCCACTCCATTGTTCGTTACCGCTGGTCTTCCACGAGGGATCCTCCAAGCGACTGACTCCCAGGAATAATCCTGGGACTTGCTGAAAGCGTGAGACTTCCCCTTTCTGTTGGGGTTTGTAGGGGGCACCTGCTCCCCAAGCAGGGGAGTGGTTGTGGTTTATTTGATACTGTTTTAAGTGACCCTGTAATAATCAGAGACAAGGTGGGGGAGGTCACCTCTTTAATGGACCAGCTTCTCTGGGTGAGAGCGACGAGCTTTCCAGCGCCACAGAGCTCTTGCCTTGTCTCCCTCACCAACAGAAGTTGGTCCAATCAAAGGTTTGACCTCACCCGCCTTGTCTCTCTGATACCCTGGGACCAACACCACCTTTGAAAATCAGTGAGGTACGAAGTCCCCTGGCAGCTCATAGCAGTTACCTCTGTGACAGCCCATGCGGAGGGGGCTGAGCAGATGGACCCACCACGCCTCAGGCCATGATTTTCCACCCCCGGCTGCTCCTACCCAGGTTGGGGAATGGCTGGAGGGGATTGGGGGAGGGAGTGGGACCCTGCTTCCCCACTGGAGTCCCCAAATCCTCTCTCTCCACAGGGCAGCGCTGATTCCAGTTCCCTTCCCTCTAGCCAAGGAAGACGGAAGATCCTGCTTCTCAGCAAAGTGAGGGGAAGAATCCCTTTCTCTTCCCCCCCACCCCCAAGCCAGGACCCAGACCGGCCACCTCCACCAAACTCCCAGGCCAGGGAGGGAGCCAGCAAAGGCTGGACTGGGTGCGGATTTGGGGTGTCTTGCCCGGCAGTGCAATGAACCACCATGAGACCAGCCACCCATGCCTAGGGCCTACGCAGCAAGGGAGGGAGCCCTTGGTATCCATGGACACAGTGCAGGCTGAAGGCACGTAGGCCAAGATCCATGAAGGGACTCAGGTGGTTGCACCTGTGGGTCACTTTTAGGTGCCTATAAAATCACAGGAGCAACTCTGGGCTCCACAAAGCCTGATTTAGGTGCCTAGCCTCCCTGGGCACTGCATGGGGGGGGGAGAGGCGCCTCCAACGAGCCAGCAGGTGAGGTTGGGAGCCACCCAAGCTAGTCAATGGAGGGAAGAGAGGTGAGCCAAGCCCTGCCCCTCTCTTGCTGACAGGTGTGGAAGGCCGGGCTGCAGGGAGGCGCGGGCCATGAACCGAGATCTGCCGCCTGGAGTCAGCCGGCTTGAGCACCTGGGTGTCCCTGGAGAGAGCAAGAGACACCTGGGGGAGCCGGCCCTCCCTCCTAACCTCTAGCCCAGTGGGCAGGGCATGCACCTGAGATGTGGGACCCCTCCGGGTCACATCCCCCTCAAAGGGATTTAAACAGGGAGCTGCCACCTCCCAGCTGAGTGCCCTCCCCACTGGGCTGCAGCGCAAGCCCCCTCCCCAACCTTGTGCAACAAAATACGCTGCCCCCCTTGCAGACTTTTGGTTCCTCATTCCCCTGGCCCTAGGCTGATCATCGTCGCCTGAGGACCAGAGTTCTGTGAGCTCAAGAGGGAGAGAGAGGAGGGCGACTCCAACTCAGGTTTGCCTTGTCCAGGGTGTGTAGAGGGAGGTGGGGCCCGGGGAGCCTGCGGCAGAGCATCCGTGCAGGAAGGGGACGCGGTGCTGCTAAGCGTTCTCCATCAAGGATCATTAGTTTAACTCGGCGGCTGTTTGAAGCCATCCTCTGGGTGTCGTTTGTTATTAGCGACAGGCTCTGACAACCCTCGGAAAGCTCCGCCGCGCCTCGGCGCTATGATAGTTCTATCAACTGAATGATGAGAGTAAATATCTCCCAGGAGGCTGCCTGTAATCACACTGATAGACCAAAGTCCTTCACAGTTTGCCTGGGTTCCCAGCACTGCCACCGAGCGCCTGACAAAGACAACGCGAAGGATCAAGCTGTGGAAGAAAGTTACAGCTCCGTGAGCAGAGAGCAGGATTCTTCTGGCGTAGCCGAGCAGAGAGATCAGGCTGCCGGGGGGATAAGAGACTCTCTCTCTTCTTCTTTTTTTCTTTTTTTTTTTTTTTTTTGAGGTGGACGCTCAGGATCTCTCTTCTCTTCCTCTTTCTTTGGGGCTTGCGGGGCAGGGACTCTCTTCTCTTTCTTCTTGTTTCTTCAGTGGGAGAGGTGACCTCTTTTGTCTTTGCTGCCCTGCCTCTTACTTTCTCTCCTTTGCTCTTTGGAAGCTGTGGCTTGGTTGATTGTCGGAAGCAAAGGGCGTCTCAGGCCTGCACCTCCATGAGGCTTCTTATCTGCCACCTCTGGGGCGATCAGTCAGATCTAAGGCCTGAGCGCGTCAGGCACATTCGCCGATGGAGGACGGGCTCCGTGCCCAGAGCCTGGGCCAATCTCCCAACCCTGGAAGGAAGTTGAGGCCCAGGGCTGCTGAGGTGACCACCATCTTGGGGCACAAGGAGCAGAGGTGTAACCCTTCCTACTGCCCCCCATTCACCCACATGGCTACGTGCACTCGGCCTTCGGGGGGGAGACTCTCGGCCAGTGTGAGGCGCTATGCTGTGTGGGTGGGAGGGGAGCACAAAGGCTTAACGAAGTGGGGGATGGAGGAAATGAAGCCGCACCAGCTGACAGCACAATGAGGCTGGCACACGACGCTCCCCCTGCGTCTCCCCAGAGTCCCTGGGCTGCAGCATCGCGCTCAGCCAAGGGGTTTTACTAGACATGGGCCCAAGGCACAAAACAGCCATGAACCCAAACTATCCCACCGGCAGGGCAGGCCTGGGTTCGAGGGCCAGGCTGGAGCCGCTGGATTTGGATCAGGATGGGAGCAGCACTTCCCCATTGGCCGGGGAGAGAGGGAGCCGCTGTCTGGGTAACACAGTCGGGCGGGGAGGGAGCATAGTTCTCAGCACTTCGCTGACATGATTGTTTGTGCTCATGGAGGCAAACGAGTATCAGAGCCAGGGGTACGGGGCAGCAAGCTCCCCACACTCTCAGACCTGCCTGTGCCCCTCGCGCCTGCCCCACAGCACCTCCTGCTGCCCCACACCTTGGTCCTCCGAGGGCATTGCTCGCACAGCTCCAGAAACGCCTTTTGTCCTGCCCCTGGGCTGCCCCACAGCTCTGCCAAGCCTCAGCTACAGCTGCCCTGCTGGCCCAGTCCTGTGCCCCCAGCTCTGCCCATGCCCCTCAATGCCAACCCGCAGCCCCCTGCTACTCCACTACTGCCCCCCAGCTCTGCCAGTGCCCCTCAATCCCGACCTGCAGTCCTGCCCCCCCAGCTCTGCCAGTGCCCCTCAATCCCGACCTGCAGTCCTGCCCCCCAGCTCTGCCAGTGACCCTCAATCCCGACCTGCAGTCCTGCCCCCCAGCTCTGCCAGTGCCCCTCAATCCCGACCTGCAGTCCTGCCCCCCCAGCTCTGCCAGTGCCCCTCAATCCCGACCTGCAGTCCTGCCCCCCCAGCTCTGCCAGTGCCCCTCAATCCTGACCTGCAGTCCTGCCCCCCAGCTCTGCCAGTGCCCCTCAATCCGGACCTGCAGCCCCCTTGCTATTCCACTGCTTCCCCCCAGCTCTGCCAGTGCCCCTCAATCCGGACCTGCAGCCCCTTCCTATCCCCTCCTGCTTCTCCTCAGGGCAGGCGAACATCCACAGCCCCCCGGCTAACCCGTTCTGGGCCTGCCGCAGGACAAACATCTGCAAGGCCTAGGCTGAAAACGAGCAGTTTCAGTTCACTTGTGTCCAAAGCGAGATTTGCTCCGAGCCGAGTGCTCCGGCCCAGCCACGCCCGCACGCCCTGCGCTGCCTTCCTGGCATTCTGCAGCCTCCCCCCCCCCACCCGGCCCCAGAGGGGTCCCAGTGGGGGAAAGGCCCCTCTCCATCCAGTCTGGAGTTTCAGGGCTGTGGGTTTCCGATCAGCTGAAGCGACTCGCTGCCGGTGTGACTTTGAGTGACTGCCACACATGGCAGCCCCGGCCCGGTGCCCCCGCAGCCTCCCCCTCAGTCACACGACTCACTCCTGGGAGTCCCCCGGGGGCGGGGGGAGAGGATGACGCTGGGGTGCGGCCGCGCTGCCTGGAGAATGAAGGCTGTTTATCCACAGGCCAGGCCCTGCCTGGAGACCCACGGCCCTGCCCTGGAGGGGCCCTCTCGGGCTCACGCAGGGGGTCCCATCGCTGTGGTTCGTTGGATTCTTGGTCTCTCTGCTCAGGCGGACGAGAAGGGGGTCAGTTAGTGCCAGGTGTGATGGGCCCCGTCGTGCCAGGCGCTGCCCAGATACAACGTTAGACAGGCTTTGCCCTGGAGAGCCTCCAGTGTACGTAGACTAGCCGGACAAACCAGGCAATTATCCCAAAGGGCTCCCCAAAGCAGCTCAGTAGCATTGCCCCGATTCTACAACTGGGGAAACCGAGGCACGCAGAGGGGACATGGCTTGCCCAAGCCCACCCAGCAGGTCAGCTACAGAGCTGGGACTAGAACCCGGCCTCCAGACAGAGGTCGTGGAACGAGGGGTGCGGCCGCAACACCCCCTGGCTTGAAGTGGTTTCCATCATGTACAGGGTTTGCAGTTTGATTCCATTTAGCACCCCCACTGTTAAAATTGTTCCAGCAGCTCTGTCCCCGGAACGCCTGTCCCCTTCCCTAGCCACTAGGCCGTACGTTATCCGGGCAGAGCCATTATCTTAACCTGGGTCTCCAGCACCCCAGCTCCATGGCTTAACCACAAACCATCCTTGTTCTCAGCCTCAGCCCGTCGCACACCCCCTGGTGGTCACCAGGCTGCTACGGCTGTATTGCCCAGCCGGCTGTGCGCGTGACCGGCTCCAGCCCGAGGAGGGGGCGGAGGTGCTGTGAGACGCCCTGGCACGTGTGCTGCCCGGCCGGGTGCTGCTCTGTGCTGGGATGGAGGCTGCCTCCAGGATCAGCAGCGTCCAGAGTGTTTTTGTTTGAGTGGCTGTTCAGCGCACCAGGGAGGGACAGGATGGAGCGGGGACCAGGGGCGCTTTCTGTGCCTCCAGAGTGGAGCCCGCGAGACCAGGGATGGGCCTAAGAACAACCTGGCTCAGCGGCTGACCCTGGGTGGGGAGGGCTCTGCTTACCCAGGCCCGGAGCGCCAGCGGGAATGCCAGGCCGCCTGAGTCGTGCCGCTGACAAACTGTCTGATCGCTGTCTGCCCAGCCCCTGAGAAGCTGGGTAGGGGAAGGAAACCCAGTTCCCCCTACTTCACACAAGGAAGGATGAGTTAATACAAGCCGGGAGCGGGGAGAACGGAAAGGAGTTCCCCCCCACCCAGCTGGCATTGAACCATTCGGGGAATCCCAGCAAGCTTTGAAGACCCCAAAATATAGCAGACCCCGCCCCACCCCATGACGACTGATTCTACAAAACTCAGCCCCCAAAAGACTGTGTCCCGAAAGAGCCTAAACCCCACGTTTGGGGCTAACGCCCAGGTTTGGCTGTATTCTGGTGCTGTTGCACAGTTCATCCCTCTCCTCTGTCCCAGCGGCGCCGCTGAGCAAAGGGTTTAGTAAAGCGGGTCGGGTGTCAGAAGGAAAACGTTCGCTGGCTCGATAGTTTTCCCCATTAAAATTTCAATGGAAACTTTCAGCAGCAGGTGGAAATTTTTCCAGCAGCCTGGGGAGGTATTTTTTTTTGCGTGTGCAAAAATGGTGCTTGGTGAAAATGGGGAGACGGGCAAAGCCTCCGTGTTGAAAAAAGGCAAAAACGTTTTGCAGAAATGCTGCCCCACCTGCTTAGTGTGAAATTCAGAATGTTGTGGAAAAATCGCTTTGAAATGTTCAGCCACCTCTTGCAGCGATGAGCAAAGGGCAGCTGCTGTTCCTCTCAGTTCCTTCCTGTTTCATTCGGTGGCTTTACTGACCAGAGAGCGAAACCAGAATCCTGGATCCTAAACTTTCCCCCTTCCTGGTATCAGGAGAAAACGTCCAGCAGCTTAAGAACGTGGGCTTGGCTCTTATTCTATCGTCACTGAAGTTCTGATCCAGGCTGGATTCAAACTTCGTATCCCAGACCCAGGGCCGGCTCCAGGGGTTTGGCCGCCCCAAGCAGCCAAAAAAAAAAAAAAAAATTCATCGGGAGGTCCTTCGCTCCGAGCGGGAGTGAGGGACCCTCCACCAAATTGCCGCTGAATCCCTGAAAGTGCCGCCCCACTCCCGAGTTGCCGCCCCAAGCACCTGCTTGATAAGCTGGTGCCTGGAGCCGGCCCTCCCCAGACCCATCGCTACCGCACAAGTCGGTGCTGAGGCGGTTGCTGCCTCAGTTCTGTAGGGAGGCAAAGGGAGCTAGTACAGATGGAAGAGATGGGTTGGGCAAAACGAGGAAAAATCCGCCCCCTAAACTTGAATTTACAGTGACACCAGAGGCCCCAGAAAGAGGCCGGCACGGTGATGTATGTGCTGGTGCAGCCTTTAGATCCAGCCAGAGTTCGACGTTCCCTAAAATATCACCCGAGAACCTGTCAGTCCAGATGCAAAGAGCAAAGACAATCAGGTGGCGTGGGTAAGCTTTGCAATCAGAACAGTTAGAGGCTTCTCCAAGGGCAGAGCGTTCCCACCCAGTCACAGTGTGATACTAGGCTCCACTGGGAAAGGATACGGAACAAATACCAGTGACTCTTTGCAACTCCACTCAGGGATCTCAGAGGCCTTACAATCCTGTCTAAAATAGGTAAGGGACCTTCACTGAAACGCAGCCACCTTCCAGTCCGGGAACCCACCAACCTGTAGCCAAGGTCTCCTCTGTCAGGCGCATTGCAGCATCTCTGGACTCGTGCCATTCGCCTTTCTTCAGGCCTTCTCCCCACAGCCTCTCTAGGCTCACCCTCTTTGCAGGGACAGGAAACCCCCTGGAATTCCCCAACAAAATCCCACACTAAACGTACTAACGTTCTGCCTTCCTGGGGCCTGGCCTTTCATCCCGCTTTGCTCCTCAGCGGAACACCTCCCAGGGCTCTCTCCTGGCGAGTCCGGATCTTCCCCTAGTATCAGCGCTGCCCACCGGGGCTTGCCCCAGCCTGCTGGCGGCTCCGTGTCTCTCCTGACCTCTTACCAGAGCTTTCGACTCAGGAGAGGATCCCCCAGATCAGCTGCCTGCCGGTCTCTCTACAGCTGAGTATCCTGCCCCATGCTCCCTGCAGCCCCCTTCTAACTGGAGTTTCTTGGTGTGGGTCCTGCTTTGAGCAGGGGGTTGGACTAGATACCTCCTGAGGTCCCTTCCAACCTGCTATTCTATGATTCTTTAGAGCGACGAACCAGCTCCTTCTCCAGCATCCAGGCTTCATCTTTACCTGGGTCTGGGCCACCCTCCTGGTGCAGCCAGGTGGGGCCACTCACCACCAGCCCCACATTAACCCTTTCGGCGCTCGGAGGGGGGTCTCTGCCCCATCACGCAGGGCTGTGGAGAAACGCTTCAAAATGTGACCTGTGGGTGACCCTCACAGGCCAGGAACGAGAAGCAGATAAAATGAGCCCAACGGTGTTTGTTTTGTTTATTAAATCTTGTGATTTTTAAGCCAATCTCCTGATCTTTTTGCGGCCTGACTGCATTGCCACGGGGATTGGCTGGCCCGCCCGAGAGCAGGCAGCGGGAGAGGCCGCGGTTGCACAGAAACCCATTGCAAGGCACCGGGGTTTGGAAAAGTCTCTTCATAAAACACAAAAACGAAGTGTCTGGAAGAAGCTCCCCCCCACCCCCCGCCTACAGGTGGAGTTCCCCTCGCATGCCGTCACTGGCCCAGTATAGAATCCGCCTACGAACAGGAAGCCCTTTGTACTTTCCTGGTGCGCAGGGGGCGTGGGGGATCTCCTCTTAATGGAAAGAAAACAGGTCCCTGGGCCCAGCCCTGGCGCGCTCCTTTCATCTGCCGCCCCCACGCAGAACGAGGTATCTTGAGCAGCACAGCCCTCCAGTGTCGCTCCCGCCCCGGGTGCAGCGCGCTGGGGCCACGTGAAGGACTGAAGATGCTGCAGCGGACGCTCTGCCCGTCTCAACTATGTGCTGGGGGGGGAAGGTTAAAGCGAGTTGGTTTTGGCAGAAGGCCCAAAGAGGAACGTCCCAGGGCTGGGAAGAGACATTCACAGGCAGAGAGAGGGGCTGAGGGGATGGGAGAGAGAGAAGGTACAACAGCAGTGGGGGAGCGAGGCAGAGAAAGACACTCTGGGAATGGAGTGACCGGGATGGAGGGAAAGCGTGCTGGGCGAAGGAAGGGAGGGAAGAACTGCAGACGGAGAGAGCGAGATGCACGTGCTTTGAGATTGTTTCTTGTCGATGGCAGGACGATCGCCGGCCTTGCAGAGTCCCATGGGCCGGCCAGCGTTATGTATCTAGCTTCCCATTTGGACAGTATGTTTCGGGGGTTGTTTCCCCATTTTCTGGATGGGGAGGAAACCAGCTGACTGCAAACCCTCTGCTGGGATCTGAGCTGCAGGATAGAATCATAGGGTTGGAAGGGACCTCAGGAGGTCGAGTCCAACCCCCTGCTCAAAGCAGGACCAATCCCCAGACAGATTTTTATCCCAGTTCCCTAAATGGCCCCCTCAAGGATTGAACTCACAACCCTGGGTTTAGCAGGCCAATACTCAAACCACTGAGTTATCCCTCCCCCCTGCATGCTCGAGCGTCTCCAGGAACGCCAGAACCGACATGGATCACGAACGGAGAACCACGTTCCTTTGCTGAGCCCAGAGTCATCTGCCCTTTAGCGCCGAAACTCCAGCTTAGCGGGCTGAGCACAGAGAGGTGGGGCGGGAGATCGGCAGTCTGTTCTCTGGCTCTGTGTCTCACTTGCTGTCTGACCTTGGGGTCGCTTATAGCCATATTTTGTGCCTCAGTTTCCCCCACCTGTAAAATGAGGTTAAAGATATTGCCCCGCCTTTGAGATCTAGGGTTGGGAAGAGCCATAGAAGTGTGAGGAGTTGTTATTAGTGTTAGGGTCACATGCTGCTCTTACGTGCATCAGTGACTTCAGTACCGTCTCTTTCATGAGCTATAAGCCCACAGAGGGGGTGACGGGTGGCTGTGGGGGGCGAGGGACCAGAGGACCGAGAGGAAGAAGGCAGGGGAGAAAGGGACCGATTGTGCCCTCTCACAGCCAATGGTGGCTCTACCTGGGGGGCAGGGCTCAGTGTGGGCCGGGAGAGAAAGCGAGTCAGAGGAAGCAGGAAGAAAGGAGAGAGGGGGAAGGGGATAGCAATGAGTCCCTGATCTGCAGTCAAGCTGGGTGTTGAATCTCCATTTGCTATGTAGTAGTGATCTGGTGGTGTTTCACCCCCCTGGACTGAAGGCCAGGGCTGCAGATCACCAGGCCCCACAAAACACCTGCATACCTGTAGCCCTGCAGTCCTTGCCTTGCCAAAGAGCCCGGGGAAGCTAGTGTATGTTCTGGCTGCACGAGGGACGCAGGGCAGGGGTGGTAATACGCTGCACTCAGCCAGCGTCCTTTCAACAGGTGGGTGATCCAGTCAGCGCTGCTCCTGGGTGGGCCGTGCTGTCAAGGGTTGAGCACTAGAGAAGCTGCATTATGATGTATTTGTAGAGCGGAGGCACCCCGGACACAGATTCATAGATTCCGAGCGCAGGAAGGGACCATTGCGATCATCTAGTCTGTCCTCTGGTGTAACATGGGCCAGAGACCTGCCCCCAAATCATTCCTGGAGCAGATCTTTTAGCTGAACACCTGCCAGTGATGGAGAACCTACCACGACCTCTGGTAAATTGTTCCAGTGGTTCCTTACTCTCATTGTGAAAAATCTACACCTTACTTGCACTCTGAGTTTGTCTAGCTTCAACTTGCAGCCACTGGGCCGTGTTAGACCTGTATTTGTTTATGTGGGATCCCTAGAGAAAAGCTTCTCTGGGCCATTGGGTGCAGAGTTTTGCCTTGTTCTGCGGAGAAGACTTTCATTCTCTGGAACGCCGGGAATCCCTCCACCACTGGAACGAAGCTATCTCAGAAGCAGAGGCCAGCCCCAGGGCAATCGCTGCACAAGCGGGTGGTTGTGGCAGGATTGAATCCATAGAGTCCTAGGCTAACACCTCTTGCAATAAATAAAAAATAAATGTGATGGCCAGGCCAGCGTATGGGACGTTGGGTTTCAAGGGCTCAGCTGAAAACACACGCACAGAGTGAGCTGCGTGGAGACCAGGGGCTACCTGGCTTCTTGCTGGGATTTGAACCCGGGGCCCATTACACCTGCTGCAGGGGCCATGGAAATCCCTGACTTGGGCCTGGCGGCGTCAGCGTCCCACCTCCCAGCAACAGCTGGAGCTGCAGGACGGTGGGTTCGATTCTGACCTCACTGTGGGGTCAAGCCGGAGGGATTCCCCTGGCTTCGGCGGCGCCGTCCTATTGTCAGCGGGATCTGAATCTGGCCGGCTCGGCGCTGAGGCTCCTGGCTCAGCTCCCGGGGAGGGCGCTGGTCTCACCTGCCTTGGGGGGCGGCGAGGGGGGTGTGAGGTCAGCGTGAGCTGCTCTTAGGTCATGGCAGGCAGCCCAGGGGAGCACTTGACACTTGAGCTCTGCCACCTAGTGGTTGAAACTTATGACACACCCCCAGGGCTGGAGAACCTTATAAGCAAGAGCTTGTTGGCCGCCCCATGTTCTTTCTCGCAAACGAGGCTGGTAGCAATCTTGGAAGGGGCAAGGAGGAAGTGTGAGGGTGCGTGTGTGTGTCTGTGTGCGTGCATGTGTGTGTGCGCGTGGGCTGTGTGTGTGCGTGTGGTGTGTGCGCGTGGGGTGTGTGTGTGCGTGTGGTGTGTGCGTGTGTGCATGTGGTGTATGCATGTGTGTGTGGTGTGTGTGTTTGCGTGTGTGTGGTGTGCAAGTGTGTGTGTGTGCGTGCATGTGGTGTGCAAGTGTGTGTGTGGTGTGGTGTGTGTGTGCGTGGGCTGTGTGTGTGTGTGCATGTGTGCATGTGGTGTATGCATGTGTGTGGTGTGTGTGTGTGCATGTGGTGTATGCATGTGTGTGGTGTGCGTGTGTGTGTGTGGGGTGTGTGTGTGTGCACGTGGTGTGTGCATGTGTCCGCACATGGTGTGTGCGTGTGTGTGTGCGTGCGTGTGGTGTATGTGCGTGTGTGTGTATGTGTGTGTGTGGTGTGTGTGCGTAACCCCTTTGGGGTTTAGAGAGCATGGCCCCTTTACATCTTTTTCCCAGGGGGGAGGGGAGAGTGAGAAAAAAGGAGGGAAACTCCAGGGGGTGGGGCTGGTGCTCCAGGGGAGAGGGGGAGCAGCCGGCAGGCCCTGGCAAAGGAAGCAGAGGGAACCTGCCTGAAGCCTGGGAAGGGCAGGGCGGCCGATGGGGGACAGCCCAGGACAGGAGCCAGGAGCAGCCTGGTGCCAGGGGGGGAATCGCCCCGGAAGGACAGGCGGGAGCTGGACCCAGGATCACGCCTGCCCAGAGCTGCATGGGGCTGTGAGTACTGGGGCTGGTGACTCTGCACTGGGAACAAGGAGGGAGGCTGTAGCTAGTTCAGTGGGGAGGGGGTCGCTCTGGGGGGCTTTGCAGAGAGCGGCAGGAGAGGGCACCGGAGGGGTTTGCTGGGGAGAGTTCACTGGCGCCGAAGACGACCAGGAGCCCCCAGGACTCACCACCGGACTGGAACTTTGCTCAGTACCCCTGAACTCTGTGCGCAGACGCACTGCTCAGTGTCTGCCCTGTCAGACTGTGCCACCGCTGGGCCCGTGGGGCCTTGGCTTGGGTGCAGCCCTGTTCTACTGCTCCCCCTATATTCCCCCGTTGTATTTCTCCTCTCATCCCTCTGTAAATAAATCTCTCCCTTTGTTATAGCCATTGTACTTTTCCTGTGGGGGGGGGGGTGTTCACTCTGGGGGGGTTGGAACAGGTGCCCCTGGGTGGAAGGGATTTCTCCTGCTGCCTTCCTGCGCGCGCTGTCTCTTGGCCAGAGCTGCCTGCAGAGCAGACTCCATCTTGGCCATGAGGGCGCTAAAGTTACACGCGCATGGTGTGTGTGTGTGCACATGTGTGTGGGTGTGTGGTGTGCGAGTGTGTGTGTGGTGTGCGTGTATGTGTGTGTGTTCACTGGGAGCCTAAAAGGTTCCGAACCGACCTGCCAATTCATTCCCAGGTGGTGGCTGGGAAGCCACACAATGGGGCCTGCCCCTCTCAGGGACAGACTCTGGCTGCTCCCCATGGTGGAGGCTCAGGAGGAGGCCTAGGCTGGGAGTCAGGACTCCTGGGTTCTATTCCTGCCCTTGAAGCTGAGTGACTTTAGCAGGTCACGGGTCTCTGTGCCTCGCGCTCTGTGAAATGGGGCTATTAGCAGACTGGCTGTGATGGAGTGATCCTGAGGCATCTGAGCTCTCTAGACACCAGCGCGCCAAGCAGGCGCTTGGGGCGGCCGTTTCCCGGGGGGGCGGCATATGGCTCGGTTGAGCTCCGCCCGGCATGCCTGCGGCAGGTCCACGGAGCCGGGACGAGCGGACCTGCCGCAGGCATGACTGCGGCGGGTCCCGTCTTCCGCGGCTCGGTTGAGCTCCCGCAGCATGACTGCGGCAGGTCCGCTTGTCCCGGGCTCCGGTGGACCTGCCGCAAGCATGCCGGCAGGAGCTCAACCGGAGCCGCGGGAAGAGGGGACCCGCCGCGGGACCGGAGAAGGGCGGCGCAGCGCTCCGCGCTGCTTGGGGCAGCCTACTTTCTAGAGCCGCCCCTGCTCACAACCCTGGGTTTAGCAGGGTAATACTCAAACCACTGAGCTATCCCTCCCCCCCATTCAGAAATATTCAGCTAGGTACGTGTGCCGAAAAATACATTCCACCTTCCCCATGTGGCCAGGGGGTAAACTCTGGGGAGCTGTGGCTCCCTTCACAGCTGGGTAATCTCTCTGCGGCATGGCAGGAAATGCACCTCCTCTCCCCTTCCTGCAATGGGCTGAGGCTGCACCTCCTGTGCTCTGGCGAAGCGAAGCCTTGGTGCGTATCCCACAGGGATCCCAGCCTGCTCAGAGGCTGTGTGATCAATTTCACAGCCGTTTGCCTTTCCTCATTAGAAAGCAGGGATTTCGCTGCAGGGCACCGTTCAGGCAGAGTCGATTCAGCGAGAGCGGCTGGAAGGGCTCCGCAAAGCAACAGCAAAGAAAATCAGACCCTGCCACGGTCCCTTGGGAACAGGCTGCCACGAGGAGGCTGCAGCTCCTGCTCCCGGGAGGCCGTGCCTGGGGATTTCCTGGCATATGGACACGGCATCAGGATTTTATTCAATGGTTCCCAAACTTTAAGGCCAGAGCCTGCTACCTTGCAGCCCCGTGGAAACGCCCCCACTCCCGCCCCCCACGAAGGACCCTGGGCTGCTCCAAGCGTTAGCCTCCCCCTCTTGCTGATCAGAGGGAGCGCAGTGAAGGGGGAGGGAGGAACGGATGATGGGCTCAGCACAGAAGCCAATGCAACAGGGCGTGTAACGGGGGCCTCATCCCTGGTTGGGTCCTTAGGCCCTTAGGGTCGGTGACCTTTCAGAAGCGCTGGGCCGAGTCTTCATTTATTCACTCGGATTTAAGGTTCCGCGTGCCAGTAACACATGTTAATGTTTTTAGAAGGTCTCTTTCTATAAGTCTATAATATAGAACTAAACTGTTGTTGTCTGGAAAGTAAATAAGGTTTTTAAAATGTTTAAGAAGCTTCATTTAAAATTAAATTAAAATGCAGAGCCCCCCAGACCGGTGGCCAGGACCCGGGCAGTGTGAGTGCCCCTGAAAATCAGCTCGCGTGCCGCCTTCGGCACACGTGCCATAGGTTGCCTACCCCTGCCCTACCACCACCACAAAATTCAAGATGCAGTCGCTAAGGAGAGTGACACAGTCCCTAGCTGCAGAAGTGGCAGGAGGTTCCTGCCTGGATCCTCGAGCTGAAGGATATTTTTGCTCCCTCCCATCAAAAGACAGGAAAGTGGTTCCCATTCCCCCATCTTTTACTATTCTCCATTCCCCAGGTCTCCCCACCTCTGTGCCCCACCCCTAGCTTCCTTAGCTCTCATGGCTTCTCATCTCCCCAGGGTTTCTGGCTAGCTGGCTGGCTGGCCTCCTCCCAAACTCAGTGGCACAGATGGCTGCTTCCTGGGGTGGAGCTCCTCCCAAAGACACACAATCCCTCTGGAATGTGGCACCCTGGGCCTTGCCTCAAGCCATCCTAGCTCAGCCGATTCCGGTTCCTGCTTGCTGAGACTCCCTTGCCAAGAGCTGGTCACACTCTGCCCAGCCACCAGATTGAGAGGCGCTAATAACCTGAGCAGAGCCCTTGGTCTCAATTAGATGATTTTTCCCAGGCATGCTGCCAAAGACACCTGTCTGAGAAGGATTCTGGAGGAAGTCGAGGGTTTGCTTCCTAGACAGTGAAGGGGTAGAAAGGGGTTTTGGTAGGTTTCTGGCCTGTTGAGCTCTTGAATTGATCATTTTAATGCTGCTGGGTTTTAATGGTGCGTGAGTGACTAATTACAACACCTAATTCTTCTAGTGACATTTCCGATGCGGACGCTGTCAACCACCATCTTCCATCTTTTGCAGTCATGACAGAACTGTCAATCTTCCCTTGGCCTTTGGAGATCAGTCCGTCCAACGATATTTCCGACAGACCTGGCTCTCTGTCTCCCTCTTCCTGGTTTGCCTGCAGTTTTGCCTGATAGTACAAGTGCTGGAAGTGAGTTGCTCTCTGATCGAGGAGCTACGTGTCTGCAGAAAGATGTTAATCTTTTATCTACGGCAGGGACGGGCAAACTTTTTGGCCTGAGGGCCGCATCGGGTTTTGGAAATTGTATGGAGAGATGATTAGGGGTGAGGGGTGGTGGCCCCCCCTTCTCGCCCCCTGACGGCCCACCCCTGGGACTCCTGCCCCATCCAACCCTCCCTGCTCCCTATCCCCTGACTGCCCCCTGCCACCCCACCCAACCCCCCCTCCCTGACTGCCCCCCCCCCGGACTCCTGTCCCATCCAACCACCCCTTTTCCCTGTCCTCTGACTGCCTCCCCGGACCTCTGCCCGCATTCAACCCCCCTGTTCCCTGCCCTTTGACCGCCCTGACCCCTATCTACACCCCTGCCCCCTGACCACCACCCTGAACTCCCCTGCCCTCTATCCACCCCCCCCCTGCTCCGTGCCCCCTTACCGCACTGCCTGGAGCTGTGCTGCCTGGCTGGAGCCAGCCACGACGCCACCGCTGCGCAGGACAGAGACTGGGTCAGGCCGGGCTCTGCAGCTGCACTGCCCCAGGAGCTCGCAGCCCCACTGCCCAGAGCATCGCGCCGGCAGTGGGATAAGCTGAGGTTGAGGGGGGGAGAGGGAACAGCGGGGGAGGGGCTAGGGGCGAGCCTCCTGGGCCAGGAGCTCAGGGGCCGGGCAGGAGGGTCCCGCAGGCCTGATGTGACCTGCGGGCCGTAGTTTGCCCACCTCGGTCTACGGTCTCAAGTCATTCTACTCTTTTAAAATTCATCCCTCTTGTCAGCTCCTCATTCGCGGCTTTGGTTATTCCACCAATTTCTAACGTCGTTTCTAACACCAAAACGCGAACCCTCCGAGTCGTCCCTTGGTTTTCTCTTCAAGCGCTCAGCTCCCATATCCATACGGGAGAGGTAGCACTACAGCGATCTAACGAGGATGTGCAGCTTGAGCTTCCGACAACACAGACGTCTTTGGAAGTTGCTGAATGCATTTTTTGCCAGCTGTACCTTGCTCTTGATTTTTATCTTCCATCTGATGTTATTAGACTCGCCAGACAGGAGAAGCGATTGCCTTGTTCTGTCACTTGACTGCCAAGGTGTAGGTGTTGCCTACGTTGTGTGTCGCTGTGCTTACTTATTATCGCACTTTTGGGCTTCCTAATATTGATCGTCCTTCTGTATTTCTTGCTGATATTGTTCACGGCAATATGTATGTTCTGAAGTTCTTCCCTAGAGGAAGTAATGCAGACTAGGGCAAAGGCATGTCTTACGCTCTTGAGGGATACGCCACTGACCTGTATGCTATGGGTGGTGTCTTCTAAACCTTCCCTCATTACACCTTTTACATCCACGTTAAATAGTCGCAGCAATAGAATGCAATCTCGACGTGCGTCTTTCTTGATGCTGCGATGCTCAGTTCATAGTTTGTTCGGATCACTGCTTTATGTCCCTGGGACAGGCTTTTTATTAATTATAACTCTTGAGAGTCAATATTACAGTCTTCAAGAATACGTATACTCTTGTCACGTCGGATTTTATCAAACGCCGTCTCATAATCTACAAAGCACATATAAATTCCCCTTTGCGTTTCTATCTCATGCTCACATTAGACCCGCAGGGCAAAGATTGCCTCCCTTGTGCCGGCTCCTGGGCGGAAACCAAACTGACTCCTGCTAATTCTTGTCTCAAGATGTTGACGAATCTGTGTGCCAGCAATTTTCAATGAAACGTTAAGTGTGTGGCTTATCGAGCTTATAGTTCAATGTTCACATTCCTTAGCATTATTTGCCTTCAGTAAAGGAATAAAGTCCTCCTGAGGTTCTCCTGGTGTGTATAGCTGATTAAAAAGTTCTAGCAAATAAGTTTTTGAATCTTCATTCAGGGGTTGTAGCGTTTATTACAGAAGGTGGAGAAAGCAACTAGGGGAGAGGCTGCTCTCGATTTGGTTCTGACAAATAAGAAGGAATTGGTTGAGAATTTGAAGGTGGAAGGCAGCTTGGGTGAAAGAGATCATGAAATGATAGAAAAGGGCAAATATAGCACCTGTGTATAAACAGGGGAATAAGGATAACCGGAGAATTATAGACCAGTCAGCTAAACTTTGGTACCTGGAAAGATAATGGAGCAAATAATCAATCAGTTTGTAAGCACCTAGAAGACAATAAAGTGATAAGTAACAGTCAGCATGGATCATGTCAAACCAACCTGATATCCTTCTTCAACAGGGTAACAAGCCTTGTGGATAGGGAGGAAGGAGTAGCTGTGATATATCTTAACTTCAGTAAGGCTTTTGATCCTGTCTCCCATGACCTTATAAACAACCAAGGGCAATATAGCCTAGACGAACCTACTATAAGGTGGGTCCACAACTGACTGGAAAAACATCCTTATAGAGTAGTTATCAGTGGTTCACAGTCAAGCTGGAAGGGCATATCACGTGGGGTCCTGCAGACATCTGTGTTGGGTCTGGTTCTATTCAATATCTTCATAAGTGATTTGAGTAGTGGCACAGAGAATGCACTTATAAAGTTTGTGGACAATACCAAGATGGGAGGGGTTGCAAGCACTTTGGAGGGCAAGATTAGAATTCAAAATGATCTTGACAAACTGTAGAAATGGTCTGAAATAAATAGGATGCAATTCAATAAGGACAAATGCAAAGTAGTACACTTAGGAAGGAACAATTAATTGCACAAATACACAATGGGAAATGACGGCCTAGGAAGGAGTACTCCAGAAAAGGATCTGGGGGTTACAAACGGAATGCAGGTCAACAATGTAATACTGTTGCAAAAAAAGCAAACCTCACTGTGGGATGCATTAGCAGGAGTGTTGCAAGCAAGACATGAGAACTCATCTTCACTCAACTCAGCACTGCTAAGGCCTCAGCTGGAGTATCGTGTCCAGTTCTGGGCACCACACTCAGGAAAGATGTGGACACACTGGAGAAAGTCCAGAAAAGAGCAACAAAAATGATGAAAGGTCTAGAAAACCTGACCTGCAAGGAAAGATTGAAAAAAATGGCTTTGTTTAGTCTGGAGAAGAGAAGACTGAGGGTGGACTTGATAACAATCTTCAAATATATAAAAGGTTGTTACAAGGAGGAGGATGATAAATTGTTCTCCTTATTCACTGAGGAAAGGACAAAAAACAATGGCCCTCAATTGCAGCAAGGGAGGTTTAGGTTGGACATTAGGAAAAACTTCCTGTCAGGGTGGTGAAGCACTGGAACAAATTGCTCAGGGAGGTTGTGGAATCTCCATCACTGGAGGTTGGACAAACACCTGTCAGGGATGGTCTCGGTGATACTTAGTCCTGCCTCAGTGCAGGGGACTGGACGAGACCTTTGTGGGCTGGGGACCCCCCTGTAAATGGTTATGGCTTGTTGTGAACCAGCAAATAGACCTGTGGGGTGGAGACTCTGGGGTGGTTTCATTTGGATCTTGCCCCACAAGGAAGGTGTGTGTGTGTCCTGCCCAGCATTCACCCCACAGTGGCAGCTCCTGTGCTGTGGGGCTGCCAGGGCTTGGCTTTCGGCTCTGGCAGCGCCGCTCACATTGGGCCCCGCCCCCCTGACGCACCAAACTGGTGTGAGAGGAGCTGTGCCCTGGCTCACGTGTGCCACTCACTCGGTTTTGGCCTGTCCGGGCTCCCGTTGTCATGAGTGACCCTGGGACCCTGGAGTCGCAGTGCCTGGAGCAGGGGGGCGAAGCCAGCCAGCCCTGTGGGACCAGAGCTGCAGGAGCTGCCAGGCCACCCTCCGAAACATTCTGGCGATCCAATTTCGGGTCCTGATCCACGGGCTGAGAAGCCCTGGACTAGATGAGCTATCGAGGTCCCTTCCAGTCCTGCATTTCTATGATTCTACGATTTCAGTCACAATCCCAACTTCCCCAGCTGCTTTTTCTCACTTTACACTTTTCAATACTCTTTCTGGTTCCTGCACGTAAGATACAATGCTTTTTCGTCTCCTCTTCTGATCTCTGTATTCTCCAGTTTTTCAGATTCATCAAAAAGCTCCTTCACGTATCCCGTCCATCTTTCCAGAATGTTGCTGGTTTCATGGCACACCCTTGCCATCCTTAGTTTTAATGCAGATAATTCCTTTCTTTCTTTCTTAGTTCTTTTTACAGAGCAACGAATCTCCTTGTGGTTGGTTCTGTTTTCATGATCTTCAATGTCATCGCATCTTTGTTCTAGCCATGTATTTTAAGTTGCTGATGATGGGTGACCCTTGGAGCGGTTCGGTCTGGGAATGTACCCACAAGTGCGGATGCTTTGATCTCT
The DNA here is from genome assembly GCF_016161935.1 of Mauremys reevesii. Lineage (NCBI taxonomy): Eukaryota > Metazoa > Chordata > Testudines > Geoemydidae > Mauremys > Mauremys reevesii. Next base: position 11,782,065 of record NC_052648.1, on the reverse strand, counting down.
GACCCTTGTGAGTCTGGAAATATCATGGGATCAGGGTCTCTTGGAAGATTCCCCATGCTCCTTCCAGATCAGGGTGGAAATACAGCAAGAGCAATACAGGGCTTTACTTCTTCTGCCAGGATCTGGAAACAAAGTAGCCACAGAGAGCAGGAAAACTAAACATTACAAAAAGGAATGAAACTTTAAAGAACTTCTGCAGAGCTTTGGGATGGGGTGGCATTGTGGGATAATGGTTAGCACACTGGACTGGGAGTTAAGAGAGCTGGCTTCTATTCCTGGCCGTGCTGCTGGGTGAGCATGGGCAAGTCTCTTTCCTGCCCTGTGCCTCAGTTTCCCCATCTGTAAGATGGGAGAATGATGCAAGCACTGTGGATGAACAATGCTATACAAGAGCTTGGCATTGTTAATGCACTTATGGCAGGTATCACATACCACCGAAGGCTCTCAGAGTGTTTTACCATGGGTGACGTCATTGTCCCCAGTTTACAGACAGGGAAACCAAGGCACAGAGCAGCAAAGTGACTTGCCCCGGGTCACACAGTACCTCAGTAGCAGAGACTAGAACCCAGTTTCCCAGTCCTCGGTTCTGGCAAGAGGACAATATCATCTCCCTCTCAGCCAAAGCCTTGGTGGCTTAGCTCTTACTGTATCTAGACCATTTCCTCAGGCCCTTGTAAGTAGGGTATTTTCCCCCTTCCTCCCCTAGCACAGATGGGTATGGCCAGCCCACCTGGCCAGGGGACTAGAGTCCCGGTGAGCCCTGCCTGGTTGCCAGCCCACTTTGTATTTACCCCGGGGGAAGGATAGGGGAGAGGAGGCTGCCCCGTCCCTCTGGGGCGTGTGTGGGGATTTCCCTTCCTTGCCCAGACTTCTTCCCTTAGCAGGTTTCATTGCAGAGCGTCAAGTTTCAGCATCATTCTAGGAGTAATAGAAACCACCATGGAGTGAAGTGACTGGGGTTCATTTCCTCCATGCTAAGCACAATAACAGAAGTGAGAAATGGGAGAAAACTGCTCTCAGGTCCCAGGTAACCCACTGCCCCCCGGTGTAGAACTGGTCCCTCCAGAGAATGAACTGGTGCAATGTCCAGCCTTCAATGACCCATCTTTTCCCATCACTACATTTGGGACCCAGTCCCAGCTCCTGACAGAGCTCAGCGGTGGAGAACATTGCTCGGCATTCAGCTTCAATAGTCTTCACTGTGTTTCTTAATGGCTTCAGCAGCAGCAGATAGACCGGGGCTGGGCAAACCTTTTGCCATGAGGGCCACATCTGGGTCTAGAAATTGTATGGCAGGCCATGAATGCTCACAAAATTGGGGTTGGGGCGTGGGAGGGGGTGAGGGCTCTGGCTGGGGGTGCGGGCTCTGGGGTGGGGCCGGGGATGAGGGGCTTGGGGTGCAGGAGGGTGCTCCGGGCTGGGACCGAGGGGTTTGGAGGGTGGAAGGGGGATCAGGGCTGGGGCAGGGGGTTGGGGTGTGGGGACAGGCTCAGAGGGTGCAGGCTCTGGGCGGTGTTTACCTGAAGCGGCTCCCGGAAGCAGCGGCATGTCCCTCCTCCGGCTCCTACGTGGAGGCACAGCCAGGCAGCTCTGGACGCTGCCCTGTCTGCAGGCACTGCCCCTGCAGCTCCCACTGGCTGTGGTTCCTGGCCAATGGGAGCTGCGAGAGCGGTGCTTGGGGCTGCGTGCAGAGTGGAGCTCCCTGGCTGCCCCATGCTAAGGAGCCAGAAGGGGGCCATGCCGCTGCTTCTGGGATCTGTGTGGAGTGGCCCCCGACTCTGCTCCCCGGCTGGAGCACCGGAGCGGGGCAAGCCCCAGACCTCGCTCCCCAGTGGGAGCTTGAGGGCCGGATTAAAACTGCTGGCTGGCCAGATATGGCCCGTGGGCCGCAGTTTGCCCCCCCAAGGCAACTTGGTTGCAAATGTTTAAACAAAATCCACACACACTGTGTCCACTGTGTCCCCTTCACCCACCCACTCTGCAATTCCACCCCCAGAATCAGAGTCATGTTTGTCTGGCAAGCTCGGTGTTCATGGACCCATTCAGGCCTGAAAACAGTACAGGGAAAAAAGCAAACTTCCTTCTGGGCTGTATCAGCAGGAGTGTTGTTGCAAGACACGAGAAGTAATTCTTCCGCTCTAGGAATTCTAGAAATTCTTCCGCTGCTTAGGCCTCACCTGGAGTATTGGGTCCAGTTCTGGGCACCACATTTCCGGAAAGATGTGGACAAATTGAAGAAAGTCCAGAGAAGAGCAACAAGAATGACGAAAGGTCTAGAAAACATGAGCTGTGAGGGGAGATTGAAAAAATTGGGTTGGTTTAGTCTGGAGAAGAGAAGACTGAGAGGGGACATGATAACAGTTTTCAAGTACATAAAAGGTTGTTGCGAGGACGAGGGAGAAAAATTGTTCTCTTTAACCTCTGAAGACAGGACAAGAAGCAATGGGCTTAAATTGCAGCCAGGGAGATTTAGGTTGGACATTAGAAAAAGCTTCCTAACTGTCAGGGTGGTTAAGCACTGGAATAAATCACTGGAGATTTTTAAGAGTATGTTGCACAAACACCTGTCAGGGTTGGTCTGGATAATACTGAGTCCTGCCACGAGTGCAGGGGACTAGCTGACCTCTCTAGGTCCCTTCCCGTCCTACGGTTCTGTGATTCTCTGGGGCGTGCAGGGTGCGTTCTGGAAAGAGCGAACAGCTGAGCAGAGCGTGAGAGCTAGAGGAGGTGGCAGCCCCGGTGGGAGGCAAAGTGTGGTTAACCCCGAGTGGAAAGTCCTTCTCTCAGGCTCAGAGCCTCGAACATAATTAGAAAGCCCTCGACCTGGTGCAGGTGGCATCCCCGCCGCCTCCTCCTGCTTCTCCCCAGACTGGCAGCCCGGCTTCTCTTTCGCTTCTCTCTCCGGCAGCGTGTGGAGCGTGGGTGGGGGAGCTAACCGCACGGTGCCGCAGTTATAATTAGACGCTGGCAACCCCAAGAATTCACGTCACCGCAGCTGAAAGGAAAGGAGAAGCAGAAGAAGCCGCTCGAAGGGCTGGCAGGGGGAACTCTATTTCCCTCCCCTGCCCACGTATTTTCCTTCGGGCCGTGGGTGAGCTGCACTTCAGCAGCCTGGGAACACATGACGGCCACACAGCAGAAAGTGGCAACAAGGGGGTTAGAAGCAAGAGGTGTCGTTTTCAGATCCATAGCACTGGAGGAGACTGTGGTGTCTAGTGATCAAAGCATGGGGGCTGGGAGCTAGGACTCCTGGGTTCAGTTGCTGGCTCAGGAAGGGAGAGATAGGCCAACTGTTTAGGAAGAAGTGTGGTCTAGGTGTTAGAGCAGGGGAGTGTGAATCAGGACACCGGGGATGTGTTTTCTGGTCTCTTGCTGGAAGTCTTTTGGCAACTCACTTCACTTGCTCGTGCCTCAGTTTTCCCAGCTGTAAAAGAGGGAGAATAAGAATTGCCTCACAGGGGAGGCTGTGAAACTTTCCCCCTTTGTGTGTGTAACAGACTTTGAGGTGCTTGTGGAAGGACTGAGGGCCAGGAGTAGATATCACATTACTCATTTGCCTGGCTTAACCAGCTGGCATTAAGCCCCATCTCCTTTTAATCATAGAATGTCAGGTGGGGAAGGGTCCTCAGGAGGTATCTAGTCCAACCCCCTGCTCAAAGCAGGACCAATCCCCAGACAGGTTTTTGCCCCAGATCCCTAAATGGCCCCTTTGAGGGATTGAACTCACAAGGCTGGGTTTAGGAGGCCAATGCTCAAACCACTGAGCAATCCCTCCCCCAAATGTTCCTGTAAGGAGGTGGCAGCCTTACAGATTCCATAGCTGCCTCTTGCCCCACGAGCAGGGAGGAGCTGTGCCTGGAGTCTGTGGGAGGAGAAGAACAAGATGGGGACAGCAAGACAGTGCCAGGGACAGCAGAAGCCAGGCCATGGTGCCCTGCTCATGGGTCAAACTCAGAGAAGACCCAGGACAGAACATCCAGGGCGCAGCTGGGCCAGAGGCTGATTGGATTGCAAAGCCCCTTGTGCCGGACCTTTTATGTTGGTGGCAATTGCCTCCACCTTCACTGCAAACAAACGGGGGCCCCGCACGTTGTTTAACCCTTCACGCCGTGGTCTGTGTGTTCATTTAGAAGCATTTCAGTTCCTTCCCTTCACGCTAGCGGCGCTTTTTGCAGAGCAGTTCTCGCTAGCCCTGCAAACACCCACTGCTGTCTGCACAGTCAAGTCCATGTGTTGCCAGAGCCTGGCTCTGACCCACCTATCGCTTGTACCACAAATAATTTGGTCTTTGATCAGCCCATCTGTTCACTGCTCGGACTCTGCTTGGCTTTATTAAGTAGGTTTGCAACACAACGAGCAGTGGCCTCACCTGGCAGCAGGTCTCTTGTGGGTTCTTTAAAATGTGCCTCTCCTACCTGGCATTTCACATGCCTTCCTGACCGCCCTGAATGACTCGGTCCAGCAGTTCGCAGTTCTCTTCATGCTCCCCCCGGAACACGTCAGAGATCTAAGCGCATGTCTGTGCGGCAATCACGAGGCAAGACTGCAGCTCCCGTACCCGAGCTAGCTCTAATCTGGCTAGCTTGGATGCTAGAACAAGTGAAGCAAGCCCCCGTAGGCATGGGCTAAGGAATTACCCAGGACTGTGGGCTTGTACAACGCATGCTGAACCTCATGCTGCTGCAGCCTCACTGCTCCAGGATCGGAGCTAGTTAGATTAAAACCAGTTCAGGTACGTCTACACGAGCACTGTAGACACCCCCTCAGATGCCACCCTCTCTGATTTCTCTGCAATGCTGCATTCTTCCTCTTCCTCCAGTGCTCGTACGGGTTCCCAGCCAGATTTTGTTTGCTCCGTTTTTGCCCAAGATGCAGTTTCCTGCTGACACCAGGTAATAAAGAGTGCGATGGACAGGAATGATGGGAAGAGATTAATCTCTGCTTCCTGGAACCAGTCACAGACGATGGGCCAGGGTTCAAAGGGTTAATTCTAGAGCTGGTTGGGAAACGTTTTTTTTTTCCTTCTCTGAAAATCTTCAAATTTGTCAAAATTTTCAGCAGAGAATTTCAGTTTTTCATCAACCCCCCCCCACCAAAAATTTTTCAGCATCCGAAAACTAAAGAGTTATTGGTCCTTTTGGTCTTTGGCTGAACGTTTTTGATGAAAAAAATGAAAAATTGTCAGTGAACATTTGGGTTTTGTTGAAAACTCAATTCTCCACAAAAAAAACAAAAAACAAAAACCCAGTTTAGACAGAAAATGCTCATCCAGTCTTGGGTCCTATTACATCAGTGGTAGGGGCAGTGCCGGTCACCAATGGCTACTGTTACCTGACTGTCCCAGAATGCCTTGGGATAGCCAGAGCTCATCTTCACTGCAGCGTTAACCTGGCCTCTTGCTCAGGTATTGCTCCTAACCCTGCTCCCACCCACACACAAAACCCTCTGGCCTGACTGCAGTGGCGCCCGGGCTAGCTGGCCTGGCGAAAACCCGAGTGCTGCTTATATTCAGACTGGTAACCCGGCCATATTGCTGTGAGGACGCCACCAGTTCAGCCCCCTGCAGCAGCGGCAGGTGGACCCAGCAGTGCTTCATTACAGGGCCGCTGCCTCTGGCTGTGGCGGGGAACCAGCCCTCTCTCCCCGCCCCCTTTTCCTTTGGAAATAAAAAAAGTTCATTGATATTTACAGTTACTTTGCTGCCAAACAAGTATGAGAAGTGGTTAAAAGTCGGTATAGTTAGTGTCGCGTTTGTGGTATTAGTCGTAGTGCACCTTATCTTTACACTGGAAAGTTGTATCATTTTATGTACGTGACACTTCCAAATAACCGCGTGACTAGACTGTCCCTAGCACAATATTTTAACTGTAAAAACTGCGGCCACCATGAAATAGCAGCAAAAATTGGTTTGAGAGCTCAAACGTATGTTTTCACTGTGCATTCGATTCGCTATCTTGCTGTAGAAATCCCACCGCTTTTGGCAGCGATAGTCTAAGACATTTTCTGAAATGGTGCCTGGTGGGGAAGTTTTAAATAGCTGCCAGGATAAACAGGGGGTAACAAACGTGCCCCTGTCATGGTGTAGTTCCTTGGTGTATACTTGGCCAGGGATTCCTGGTTCCCAGCCCTGTATTCTATCCACTCGTGCAGTGGCTCTCAACCTTTCCAGACTAACTGTGCCCCCTTCATGAGTCTGAGTTGTCCCATGTTCGCCAACTTGCACCTCACTGAAAAACAACTTGCTCACGAAATCAGACATAAAACCACAAAAGTGTCACAGCAACTACGACTGAACAATTGCTGACTTGCTCGTTTCTACAAGATCATTATAAAATAAACAGCTTGGGATCTAAATACTGTACTTACACATCAGTGTATGGTATACTGAGCAGTATAAACAAGTCATTGTCTGCATGAAATTGTAGTTTGTACTGATTTTGCGAGTGCTTTTTGTGTAGCCTGTTGTAAAACTAGGCAAATGGCTAGATGAGTTGATGGACCCCCTGGAAGTCTTCTGTGTACCCCTAGGGTACACGTAGCCCTGGTTGAGAACCACTGGACTAGACAATGCTGCTGCCTATCATTGGCATCTGCGTCTCCCCCACATGCACAGAGAGAGTACCCGAGCCAGGTCTTTCATTCTCAGACTTAAGTTCGGTGGGGCTGAGTGACGCAACTTCCTGTACTCTGGGAGGAGGGAGCCGTGCTGCGACCAACCAGTTTCCCAGGATTCAGGTGGAATGGTCAGAAAACCTGATTTCTGTGGCTGTCAACAGCTTGCAAAGAGATTTGCTAAATAACTCCACCTTGGCACTGGGCAAAGAGAGGGGTCCATATAAGTGGGGTAGGGGGAGGAGCCCTCCAACTGGATTTCTCTGTGTGTGCCCCAAGGGAATGACTCTGGGTTCACTGCCCTGGGCAGGGGAAAGTGGAACTGGATTTCTGCAGCCACCCAGAATGGACTCTGGGCGAGGACACCGGCCTCTAACAAAGGAAGCTTTGTGGACTAGACAAAGAGCTGGGAAGTCTAATTAAAACACCTTGCACCCTGGGCTTCAAGCCAGCCCCCTCTCCACGCCCCACGTGGCGCTCGCAGGGCGGGTGAAGCAAAGCTAGGAGAAGCTAGGGACGGGCGCTGCAGTGAGTTACAAGTGATTGGGGAGGGGAGGGCGCAGGAAGCCAGATTAACGGCAGCCGGTTGTTAAATCTAGGGCAGACCCATCTGTCAAGCCTCTTCAGTTTGAAACTGGCTCCCGGTGACTCCTCCACTCTCTCCCCCGCCCCCTCGGGTACATCGTCCAGAAATCTAAGCTAGCTGCTTTCCCTCCCCTGCCCAAGGCTCACCCTCTCCCGCCTCCCCATCACGGTATCAGGGTTTGCATAGGGGGCAGTTCCGCTGAGCAGGCCTTCGTGGGGAGGGCCTGGGCTGAGCTTCGAGGACGCTTGGGTTTGTGGGTTTCATTTGGAGCCCTAATTCAGCCTTGTGTCTGGCCATTTTTTCTGTCTACTCATTCCCACCCCCTCCACTCTTTGCTGTACTGTCTGAGTGTCTCAGTCTTGCCAGCCCTTGTGATTTTATTATTATTCTCACTGTATTTGGTATGTTGTCTTAAAGCCCCAGCTCTTGGAGTCAGGGGATGACATGAGCATCTCAGCTTTCATTTATAAACAAAAAGTGAGTTTCTAGCTCTGATGGTTGCAGAGAAAAGCACAAAAATGTGACCCAAGTGTGCCCTAAACCACAAAGAAAAATTTAAAAAAACCAAACTCATGATTTTTAAGCCACACTCATGAATTTTAGGGGGCTGAACTAATGATTTTTGAACATTTGGAGCTGGTGACACTATAACGACCACCACCTCATTATCTTCCTTGCAAGCTAGTAGGAGAAATAGCTTGGTTAGTTCATAGAGGTATTTACTTGGCTGGTGTGTGTGTGTGTGTGTGTGTGTGTGTGTTTTCAGGTGAGACAGAGAGAGGATGTGTGTTTTGTGTGTGCGTTGAAGAACTTATTGAGGGAAAGCTAAACTGTCGCGCTGAGAGTTGCATTTAAGTGTGAAAATGTGTGGTGGTCCGAGGACTCTTCTATCTTGTGGCAGGGAGTTCCAGAGCCTCGCTCCAGCTCCCAAGAGTTATTCCTCCTGCACTCACCCAGCTCCCCTAATGGTGGACAGCCTCACTGGGCAATCATGAGAGATCCTGGTGCTGGAGCGAGAGGCAACCTCGAAGATAGCTCAGGCCAGTCCCAAGGCAGGCTTTGAATATCAGAACCAAAACTTGAACTGGACTCTGTATTGAATGGAGGAGCCAGCGCAGACAGCCAAGCCCTGGGGTGGGGTGTCCATGATGTCCCGTGTTGCTAAGCAGGACCAATTCCCAGCTAAATCATCCCAGCCAGGGCTTTGTCAAGCCTGACTTTAAAAACCTCTAAGGAAGGAGATTCCACCACCTCCCTAGGGAACCCATTCCAGTGCTTCACCACCCTCCTAGTAAAAAAGTTTTTCCTAATATCCAACCTAAATCTCACCCACTGCAATTTGAGACCATTACTCCTTGTTCTGTCATCTGCTACCACTGAGAACAGTCTAGATCCATCCTCTTTGGAACCCCCTTTCAGGTAGCTGAAAGCAGCTATCAAATCCCCCCTCACTCTTCTCTTCTGCAGACTGAACAATCCCAGTTCCCTCAGCCTCTCCTCATAAGTCATGTGCTCCAGCCCCCTAATCATTTTTGTTGCCCTCTGCTGGACTCTTTCCAATTTTTCCACATCCTTCTTGTAGTGTGGGGCCCAAAACTGGACACAGTACTCCAGATGAGGCCTCACCAGTGCTGAATAGAGGGGGAATGATCACGTCCCTCGATCTGCTGGCAATGCCCCTACTTATACAGCCCAAAATGCCGTTAGCCTTCTTGGCAACAAGGGCACACTGTTGACTCATATCCATCTTCTTGTTCTCAGAATGGGAGGCTTCATTCCTAGACAGTACAGTCTGCTTGAGCCTGGATGTCACAGAGAGCCTCTGGGAGGCCTAGCGTGCTCACCACATGAGTAAGTCAGAGGGAACATATAAGAGAGGTTAGAATGCTGACCACATAAGTCAGAGATCCTATAAATTAGCCTAGAGGGCTACCCACATAGGTAAACCAAAGAAATAATCTAAGAAACACTAGAGTGCTGACCACATGAATAAAAACCATAGAGAAGCTAGAAGAGGGGCTAGAGTGCTGACCTCATGAACAAACCATAGAGATGCCCTAAGAGAGGCTAGAGTACGAATAAACCACAGAGAAGAAATAAGAGACGGTAGAGTTCTGACCACACTGAGTAAGCCGCAGATAGCCTGTAAGAGGGGCCAGAGTACTGACCACCGCAACCATGAGAGAGGCCAGAGACTAGGTCAGTTACAAAGAAAAGCAGTGGCTAATCTGGGCAGTGGCGAGGCTCTCCTGTGAGCTGTCACTAGCGCTGTGCAAAATAGTCACACCACAACGTGAAACAACTTGAAACGCAATCTTCCCCCTCCCCCTTTCATCATCTGTTACCACTCAAAAAGTGTCATTTGCTGAAAAAATTGCCGCATTCCACTAACTTTTCACTTGGAAAAGGACCCCATTTGTCAGTGTAAATGAGCAAAAGGTGGCTTTGAAATTTGAACTCTGATATTTCATATACTTGAAATCGGCTTGTTTTTCCTGGGAGGCCAGGGGGAGCCAATTTATCAAATTCAACAGAAGAGTCAGATTTGAGGAGCACAAAATTGCCTGAAATGAAAGAAGTGAACACGTGCGTGTGCACGTAAATCCGGGGGACAATTTTCACTTCACCAGATTCACGCAGCCCCAGCTCACGCTGACCTCAGGTTAGCTTGGCAGCCACCAGAAAACTCACCTTCTCTCTACATCCTGGTGCATGCTCCGATCGAACCACGTGCTGAGCACTTTGGGTTCCCCTGCTGGCGGACTAACAACACATTCCTCCAGCAGTACGACTACACCCGCGATCCCTGTGCCATAACCCAGGAAGTATCGCCTACAGCAGGTGGCACTTCCAGACACAAGGGAGGAGGTCTCAACGTTTTGAGCCTGCAGGTATTACGGGGTTAATGCAGATATCTCCGTTTCTTTCATCTCTGCTTTTCACCACCTAAAACAGAGACCCGGGTTCCTGGGAAGGCGTACAGGAAAGGGGACGACTATGGTGCACTATCTTTTTTTTTAATTATTATTTCCATGATCAGTGAGACAGGAAAGGGGCGGTGGTTTTGTGCAGGGGCCAAGAAGAAGGAAAACAAAAAGAGAAGCAATACACTCCTCTCTTAGTCACCACGGCATCTTCCAGGCTTTGCCTTTTCCTCACACCTGCTCTCAAAGTTGCAGTATCTGAAGGCGTCATAAAATCCCTTTGATTTTTCTGGCGCTGCGGGCTTTCCTTCTGCTCAGGGCAATGCACACGGGATTGGGGGGCATACAAGATGGCTGCGCTCGTGCCAGAAGAGCTGGTGGGCACAGTTGCTTGCTGGCACTGCTGGGGGCGGGGAAGGGAGGGAGAGGTAGTATACAACCAGAATTGAAGTGTTACAGAGAGGGCCGGCTTGCGGGGGATTCGGGTCCCACCACTGATCCTGCCCCTTCCTGAGCCAAAGAAACATCCAAAGCAAAGGGCTCAGATTCAGTGGATGTGTGATGCATGCTTCACCCCCCACCCATGTATGACTGCGCCCATCTGACAGGGGGTGGGTAGGAAACTGAGGCACACAGAGGGGATGTGACTTGCCCAGAACAGAACCCCAGAGTCCTAACTCCCGGCATCGTGCAGTGCCCGCCGGCCGGCCGGCGTTTCCTTGCGGCCCCAAGAAGGAGCAGGGAGAGCTGTGGGGGTTCTTGTTTTTCTGCAGGCCTTTGTTGCTGTGTTTTCTAGAGCAGTCTGGCTCGGAAGGAGCGGTTCTCCCCGCGGCTGTGCACCCCCCCTAGACCTGCTGCCTCGGCTGCTGCTGCCTCTGCGGTTTCCCTTACCTGCGCCCGGAGGCCCAGGGCCCGTTTTACGAGCGCGCTGCAGCAGGCAGGATGTCACCTCAAACCTCAGAGAGGAGCCGTCGTGGGGAGGGGGGAGGATCTGCAAGTCACTGTATGTAAACACGGGCACTCCTCTCCCAACCGTCGGCTTCCGCCGCCTCGCACCGCTACGCGCCCCGTGTGCCTCCCCTCGCGGCCTGGGCTCGGCCCGGCTGGGCACAAGGAGCTGTGTGCCCTTTGCGGTAGAGGCACCCGCACGGGGCTCGTCCCCTGGAAGGCGAGCGAGTCGCCCAGTGCTCTGGGTCGGGTGCCGCCGGGTGCTGGAGACGAGTCACCCCTCTGCTGTAGAGATCCCCCGTGGGGCGCTCTGGGGAATCAGGCGTCTCCTTGGGCTGTGGTCCTGGCTGCGGCCCGTTGCAGGTTTTCCTCTCCTACCATTCAGCAGGGAACCCCTATCCACCATGTGCTGTTTGGGGCAGGGACAGGCTTCTGGCTCTGTGTCTGTTTGAAATGGAAGCCCCTCTGTCGGTTTGGGAGTCGGCCCCTAGGAGGCAGCGGGAGGAGAAAGGGGAGCTGCCCCATCAGACTTTCTGGTACTTCTGGGAATGGCATGGGCCCCCGTCCCATGAAGTGACCCCCTCCCTTGCCAGCGTGACCCCCCCCCGCCACCGGCTTGACCGTGACCCTACCCCCTGCCAGCGTAACCCTGCATGCACTGTGATGTGCTCTTCCAGATGGCGTATTCTTCACACAACGCACAGTCAACCTGTGGAACTCCTTGCTAGGGGATGTTGTGAAGGTGAAAAGTATAACTGGGTTCAAAAAAGAACTAGATCAGTTCCTAGAGGATGGGTCCATCAATGGCGATTAGCTAAGATGGTCGGGGATGCCACTCCATGCTCTGGGTGTCCCTAAATCGCTGACTGCCCCAAGCTGGGACTGGAAGATAATTGGCCTGTTCTGGTCATTGCCTCTGAAGCATCTGGCCCTGGCCGCTGTCGGCAGACAGGATGCTGGATGGGGTGGACCATTGGTCTGAACCAGTGTGGCCGTTCTTATGTTCTCCTTGCATGATACTGGACAAAACCACGTCTGTTGTTTTACTAGTTCTGGATGGGGGACAAACGACACAAAAGCAGGACTGTATGGCTTAAAACCAGGCCAATTCCCTCCTACCTGTCGGCTCTGTCAGCAATTCCTGCCCTGTGCTCCTCTCAGAGATTTAGACTCTCTCTCTGCTCAGGGCCCTGAGGGTTCCCCCAACTGGCTCCCACTCCAGCTGCCCCTTCCTGGATGTCACAGCACCCATCTGTCCATCTGAGGAGGTCTGGAGAATATTCCCTGGTCTCGCAATAGATCCCTTGCCGGTGAGTGGCATGGGCACCTCTTCCCTCATGCCCTGCTCCCACTGCACTCCCAGGCTTGGCTGGCTCAAGGGGCACAAGGCCGTGAGAGGGATACTACAGCCTTATCTCCCGCCTGGCTCTGCCAGAGCCACCCATGCACCCTAAGCTCAGAGGGGGTCTTGTTTTTACGGCACATGAGCCAGAAGATCTGGGCCCTTCCTCCAGCTCCACGGACTTACAGCGTGTCCTTAGCAAGGTGTTTCTCTCTGCCTCCATTTCCCCATTTGTAGTAGTTGGTTTGATTTCAAACTGCCGCGCTCCAGCGAGATGGCCTGCCGAGAAAAACGCTGCGGTCGGCTCGCTGTTAATTAAACCCCCGAACAGCCCTGTGCAGCCGGCATTGTCCCTGGTTTAAAGATGGGGAAAGCGAGGCCCAGACTATGTCAGGGATTTGCCCGTTGCCATGGAGAAAGTCCAGGTCAGGTCTGGGATTAGAATCTGAGAGCCTTTAATTGCTAGTAGGCGTCTCTGTGGCACTTGTCAGTGCAGTAGGCGAGCATCCCGCAAATGTTAATTCTTACAACAGCCCTGGGAGACAGGGAAACTGAGGCACACAACAGTGTGAAAATCACCCAGGAAGTGTGTGGGACAGGACTGAGAGTTGACCTCTCCTTCAGGTGCCTCTCCAGAAATATGGACTAGGATGTGTATAGTGCTGACAACACCACTTGACCAGTGACTACACAGGCAGCCGAGCGGAGTCCTGTCTGGCTCCTGCATCATCACCTGCAGCCGCTCAGCACAAGCGGGTGAGTGGAGAGGGAAGATTATCCACATAGTAGCTGGGGATTGTAGGAGCAGTGGGGGAAGCATTGGGCCAGCTGCCCTGTATGCGATCAATTGCCCTAGGAGCAGCCCCTGTCTGGGTGATGGGGGGGAGCAGGAATTTTGCCCCAATTGGCAAAGGTGCAGGAAGGATTTGTCCTCACCATGTACAGCAGATAAAACTGTAGGCGGCAGATTGTGAGGGATTCTGTGATTAGCTTGCGACCCACCAGCCTCGACTCCCCTGAGCCTCATCTGAGACTTGAGCGATGTACTTGGCTCCGGAATCGTGTGACAAATGAAATAACTTTCAAGATGCCAATGCATCGCCGTCACTGATCGCAGAGGAGGGGGGGAGGGGGGGAAAGGTGTGTGTGGGGGGAGATGCTGCAGAAACACAGCCCTGCAGCCACAGATGGTACTTGGCAATGCGTGCTGCTGCCACGTTCCTGGGTCCGGGCGATCCTCTGCAGGGCATTGGCACAGGGTGCATATGAGTGCGTACGCTCCACGTGCACAGCTGCTAAGGCAGCGATTGCAAGGCTGCTTGGTTTGTGCGGCACACACACAATCAAACGCGTCCATGCCCTCGCACACGGCTCGTCATGGACCCAGAACTGCGAAACCTGCACTTACTCACACAACACAGTCACGCACACACGCCAACACATATGCACATTCCAGCCACAGCCACAAATACATACGCACACGCATGAGCAATGTTACACACAAACACATACCCCCCCCCCACATGCTTCCCAATGTATGGACACCATATTACACACAAAACCCTGTAAGCGTAACCCGCAGGAGCAGAAATGTTCCCTCCGCTCTATAGTCCCCATAAGAGGATAAGAGTCTATTACAGCTGCCAGATTTGCTCCTTGTGTCAAGTACCAGGGTTTGTGCTTCAAATCCCACTGACCCCAGGGCAGAGAGTGATATAAACACACACTTCCATGGCAGTGAAATTTGCTGGGCTACCAGCTACCATATGCCAGCAGGAAGCATGGCCCAGTGGTTAGGGCACTAGCTGAGCGCTGGGCGCAAGTCCTTGCTTTGCCACAGATTTGTGGTGTGACCGTGGGCATGTCACTTAGCCTGTCTGTGCCTAAGTTTCCCATCTGTAAAATGGGGGTAAAATGCTCACAGGGGTGTGGGGAAGTTAAATACAGTCCAGACAGGGAGGTGTTCAGATACTCTGGTGGATAGGTGCCCTTGTGTGGCTGTTGGATCATCTCGAGTTGAGGCCCCTAGACACTGCCAGGAGAACAGCTGTTTTATCGGTACCAGCGCCGTGGATCTCTGGGCCACTGCTCCAGCCAGTACAGGCTGCCTGGCCAGGCAGGGTCTCCAGTCAGTCATTACTCTGTGCTCATCCTTGGGGTGGGGGGGATGTGGGGGCCCAACCTCCCATTGCTGCCAACGAGGGTCACCCAAAGGTCCTCTGTGCCTCGGCGCCTTGAGGGCCTGCAAGTGTCGGCGTTAGACTCAGCCAGCTCCGGGGTCTGCCGGCGAGCGAAGTTCCCACCCATCTGGCTCCTCCTCCCCTAAGAGCAGCCTGTCCCCGGGGCGAGGGCAGGGGGCTGGGAGCTGGCAGACCCGGCTTCTACCCCATGCCTGGGAAATGGGGCTTGCTGCAGGAAAGCGTGGTGAGACCCATGGCTGGCCGGGCAGCGCTAGGCGCTGCACGAATCACACGTGGGCACATGGCCAGCTATTCCCCGCCAAGGCCCTGACGCCCCTCCTCGCCTGCTCCAGCCCCATGGGGCCTTGTCTATTGTGTCCTCGGGGGGGGGGGGGCACGGGACGGGGGTAGATCCACGCGGACACTTGTGCCTCTTAGCTGCCCCCCCAGCCGGGGCGGTTTCCCACCCAGGCCTCTCTAGCTCTCGGGGGCGACTGTGGCTTTGACCAGCCTTTTCACTCGTGGCCACGAGCCTTTCCGGCCACGCTTGAAAGAGCGGAAGGGAGGGGAACGGTGCCAGATCCCCACCCCAACCCCTGGCCACGCCCGGTCTGTCCCCTTGGCTGGGGTGGGGGTGGGGGGGTCTGCTCGCGATCGGCAGAGCGAGTGTGAACTTTGCGGCTTGAACGAAAAGCTCCCGGCTCTCAGCAGCAGCTGCTCCTCTTTGCCCTTCTTTCCTGCTGCTTTTTTTCTCTCTCTTTTTTTTTTCTTCGTCTAGTGCCTCGACCACAGAAGCGCTAAGACGGAGCCAGCTCAAAACCCGCCCTCCCCCCCCCCCCAGCACGGCCACCTTCGCCTCAGTTGTGACAGTGACAGCTGCAGGATTCGCGGGCGTCCCCTCCCCCCACCTGACGCACCCCTCTCTGCCCCCCCCCACTGCCCCCCCACCGGCGATTCTCCATGGCCCCCGGAGCTGGGGTGTCTCGCGGCCCCGCTCTGCGTTGCCTGACATTTGAAAAATGCCAGGCTCCGAGAGGAGACGGCAGCTGCAGGGTGGCACCGGGCCAACTGGTTCCTTTTGGGTGCGTTTCAGTTTGTTTTCTGCTGTGGCCGGTTCTATGAATGAAACGGGAAGCCGGGAAGCGGCTGCTGGAGTTTGCGTCTCGGCTGATGACGCTGAGGGTCTGAGGCCGAGGGGCCCACGCCCTGAGGGCAGAAAAAACAGGGCTATTTTCAGCACACACGGGCGCGATACACGTGGCTGTGAAACCATCGTACCCTCCATGCTCCAGGGCAGTGGTTCTCAGCCAGGGGTACGGGCACCCCTGGGGGTAGGCAGAGCTCTTCCAGGGGGTCCATCAGCTCATCTAGAGATTTGCCTAGTTTTACAACAGGCTACGTAAAAAAGCACCAGCAAAGTCGGTACAAACTAAAATTTCACACAGACAATGGCTTGTTTATACTGCTCCGTGTGCTACACGCCGACATGTAGGTACAACGTTTCTATCCCAGTTGATGTACTTTATAATTATAGGGTAAAAAGGAGAAAGTCAGCGGTTGTTCAGTCATAGCTCCTGTGACACTTTTCTATGCTCGTGTCTGATTTTGTGAGCAAGTTGTTTTCAAGTGAGGTGAAACTTAGGGGTACGCAAGACAAATCAGCCTCCTGCAAGGGAAACAGGAGCGTGGAAAAGTTGAGAACCGCTGCTTTTGGGGGCAGCGAATGGCTCAGGGAGACAGCAACCCTCCCTGTTAGTCCACAGGTTCAAATCCAGCCAATGGGAACATAACGTCCAGGGTCAGTGGTGCATTGGCTAAGGGGGCCTGTGCCCAGGGGCCCTGGCCAATTGGGGTGCCCTGGTAAAATGGGCACCCCTGTGCCCTGACCCTGGTCCCTGGCAGAAGCTCCGGCACATGAACCTCGGCTGCGGCCCCAGAGGTGGAGGAGCTCTCACTCCCCACTCAGCCCCAGGACCCTGGCAGGGGGGACGGAGCTTCTCCAGTCTTGGGGCAGGGGGAGAAAGGAGCAAACAGGCTGTGGGGCCGCAGTGGGGGTTGGAATGGGGCAGGGCCACGGGGCAGAACAGGGTGGGGCCTTTGGCAGGGCTGTAGGCAGAAGGGATGGGAAGGGCCCCCCACTTGCTCTGGCTCAGGGCCCCAGGAAACGTTAATCTACCTCTGTCCAGGATGAGTCATCAGCAGTGGCGATTAAACCAGGGACCTTCAGATCTTACAGCAGGAGCATCCACGGCCTGAGCCAGCCGGCCCAAGGCTGCAGCAGCTCCCCCTTCTGCTTTCTGTGGCGTGGGTCACCCCTGCACCTCTGGAAAGCAGGGTCTAAGTGTCATCGAATGTGCTTGTGAGCATAATCCCCCCCCTCGTTAGGGCTCGCTAACAGAGCTTGAACCCAGCACCAAACTGCAGACTCCCTCCCCCGGCCTAACCCCTTGAGCTGTAAGAGTCAACCCATTCGCTGGCTGCAGTGGTAGACTGTTATCCTCTGTATGGCGCAGTCACTAGCAGGGCCGTCCAGAGGGTGGGGCAAGTGGGGCAATTTGCCCCAGGCCCCGGGCCCCACAGGGGCACCCATGAGAATATAGTATTCTATAGTATTGCAACATTTTTATGGAAGGGGCTCCCAAAATTGCTTTGCCCCAGGCCCCCTGAATCTTCTGGGTGGCCCTGGTCACTAGAGGTGGGAGCTGAGACACATCTTACAAGTGAGTCGCACGAGCGCTTGTGGCTCCTCCACCCTTCCGAGGGGCAAGAAGGAAGATCCGGAGGAGAAAGTCAGGTGCCCTAAAGGTGGTCTCACCTGATGGTCCTTGGGCAGACTCTTTGACACGGATGTACGGAGAATGATGTGTTATTCAGCCCCTTTGGGATGTTACCAATGAGCCTGAGTGAGAATCAGGAGCCTTTCCGCCGTTGGGTCCCTGTGGTGAATTGGCCAACGGGGTCATTTAGACACTGGGTGTGACTTGGTCAGAAAACAATCGCAGGTGGCCAAGCAATGTGACTTATCCTGAGCTGGGGGTAAGGGGGGGGGATGGGGCAAACGGAGCCTCTTGGCCACCGGGAAGGCGACAGGCAGGAGGGTGTGAGCTAAAGGAGACCGTCCCCCCGCTGGTGGACCCCCCACCCTGCTTTCCCTCAGCTCCCCCGTAGCCTGTCGGTCACCCTAGGTTTGCACACACACTGACTGCCTGAGCCGTGCCGGCTGCGTTGCTCTGTCACTGATATTCTCTGCCCCGCTCACACCTGACACGAAGCTCGCACCAACCACTGTGCACGTCCTGCACCGCCTCTCTCCTCTGTCCTGGCCCCCACGAAGGGCCGGGAGAGCTGGTACCAGCCACTGCTGGGTGCCTGGCACCCATCACTTGGGGCTGCACCGAGGGCTTCCTCCAGAAGTTTCCAATTGCTCTGAGCCCATCTGGAAACATGGGGCTGGGTCATGCCGCCGCCCCATCAGCGAACGGGCTCCTTGGCTTCGCCGCTGGCTCTTTTCTGCTTCTCAGTGGCTCCCCAATCCGACCTGGGAGCCAGCCAGAACTCCCTACCTGCTTCCCCAGTGCCACGGCCTGGAGACCTGGAGCCCATGAGCCGCCCTCAGCAACATCCCGGAAATCCAGCGCCAGCAGCACAGCCAGCGTCGGCCATGGCAGCGAGGGCTCCGGATACGTCGGGCTGGCCTGGGGCTGAAGCAGAGCCGTGGAGACCCTGGCTGGGGGGCACCTCGTGAGTGTTTTCCAGCTCCGCCCTCTATGATCCAGGCAGCCAGATTTGGCTGCCACGTGCATCCAGGGAACCGACCTGCCTTCAGCGGGGCAGTGTTCAGCCCCACGAGCATAGACGGGGTGTGTGTGTGTGTGTGTGTGGGGGGGGTGAACTGTGCAGCAGAGCAGGGGATTGGGACCGTCCACATGGGGTTGGGGAGCACCCCCTTCCCCACTGATGGAAGAGGAGCCCCGGGATGCTCAGTGCGACAGCAGACCTAGCCCCACAGACGTCAAGGCCAGCAGGGACCATCGTGCTCAGCTAGTAGGACGTCCCGCCCGCTGCAGGCCCCAGCGCCTCGCCCCCCACTCCTGCGATAGGCCCCAGACCCCGGGCTGAGGACGACCTCAAGCCTTGATGGAAAGACTCAGACACACAGAGCTTGGGGCGTCCCCAAATGTGCGTCCTGCTGGGAATGAGAGGGAGGTGTGCCCCGTTCCCTCCCCCCAGTAAAAACCCTCGTACACCCACTCCACACGTTCTTGACACGGGTGCACCCCAAGATCGCGCTCCCCTCCCACGCACCCCAGAAGCACTCAGAGGGCAGCGGGCTGGCAGGGACACGCAGGTCCGGTCCCAGCGGTGGCAGGAGAACCCTGGTCAGAACCATCTCAATCCCCAGCTTCCAACGAACGAGGTTACCTGCCCTCTCCCTCCTCAGTCACAGACACACCCGGGCACACATCCCCCCCCCCCGCAGTCCTGTGCCCTCTGTCTTGCGGGCGTGGACCCTTTTTGGAAGGTTCTGCACCGGCTGCCCGGAGAACAGCACTGGCAGCTCGTCTGGATTTGCTGGCGGGGATGCGGTACCGAGGGTGGGGCGCCGGGGCTGGGGGCAGAGGAAATATTTTCTCCCCTGTTGCAGGTGCCTGGCTCCTTGGCTCTCACTTTGACCTATAGGTGGGCAGCCCGGGCTGTGGGTCCGGAGGGACTGGGGTGGCACTGCGGGCCGCATGGTTAGAGCGGGCAGGAAGGACAAGCCTTTGATGTTCATACTTTATATTCATGGAAGCAACATAAATCCGCCTGGCTGCTCTTTCCCTGACAATAGAATTCATTATGATGGAAATATCCTCCGGAGGGCTGCAGCTTAATTACCTCCTGATTTGCATTTTTGCATATTAATGACTGCAGAGCTGCTAATTTTGCTGCATTATTTTAAAGGCGTAGGAGCCCTGCTAGCTCTGCTGCTTCGCCTGCCATTTTCTCCTTCTCGCGCTCCCCACCGGAGCAACAAGCCAGGCCAATGCCCAGCCCCAGGGGATGGCCTTTCGGAGCCCCCTTGGGCGCAACCCCCGGCCCCCCAGAATCCCAGATCCCCGGTTAGGACAGGAGGGTGTAATTAACGAAGGGCTTTGAAATTGTGAGCGTGGTCTTGGCATTAATCGCCAGCACCGCATAATCCCACCGGGGTCCCGCACCCTATGCGACGGGGACCCCTCTCCTTCCGCAGAGGCAGCAGTGGTGCCCTGCAGTGGGGGTGAGCGGGTATCGCCAGGACCCAGCGTGGCGAGAGTCAGGCTCCGCAGCGGCAGTGCTGGGGTGGGAGTGGCACCGTGTGTCCTGTGTGCTCACAGCCATTGTTCTGCCGGCGGCTCCTTGGCCAGCGGTGTCACCGCTTGTTACTTCCACTACACAGGGCCCAACCGCAACGGGGGCGGGGGATGACCATCCCGGGGCTCTAAATTGGGGCCATCGCCAGCCAGCGCTGCCAGGGGCCCCCTCCCCAGCGCGGTGAGCCAGCCGGGCACAGAGGATGGGCATAGGCAGGGAGGGGACGCAGTTTGGTGTGGAGAGGCTGCAGTGAAAGCAATCCAACGTGACGGGAGGAAAGGCGGGTGCACTGGCTGGTGCTCCTGCGTGCAGAGCCCATGGGCTGATGCTCTGTGCTCCCCGCCCAGCGCCCGACTCCCAACCCTGACCAATCCTGCAGGGTCCGAGCCCCCGCGGCCCAGCACTTCGCGGGAAAGCAGGAGCGTGGGAAACGCCACCGGGTCCAGGTGGAGCTGAGTCAGCGAGGCAAAGGGGCCTTCAAACGGCCACTGGTGGCCAGAGGAGATGCCCCTGGCGTAGAGTCTGCCGGCTCCTGTGCCAGGCATCCCCCCATGCCGGGCACACGGGGCAGGGGAATGGGAGCTCAGGTAAGGACCTGATGCCAGGGGCCAGAGTCAGCGCAGCCCCCCGGCTGTTCTTGCGCTCGCTGGGCAGCTGAGGTTCAGAGAGTCACAACCCGCTCCCTGTGTCCGCGCTGTGCTGGGATAAATGGCTGCCCAAGGTGCTGGCTCTGCCTACCCACCCGCCTGCTGGCTGAGTGCCACTTGTGGGCATCAGGGGTCACTCAGCGCTTCAGGCACTCGCCCGAGATCTGGGTTATTCTGTGCACAGCAAGAGCTTCACAGCGCCTTGTCCAGACTCTCTGCCTGGGAGGCTCGGCCCTTAAAGACACAGTCCCCAATATCACTTTGCCCAGCTCTATGTTATAAATGGGGAAACTGAGGCAGCGGGGGTGGAGGGGAGTCACTCGCCCAAGGCCATCCATGGAATCAGTGTCAGAATTCAGCAGCGCCTGGGCCTCAGCCCTGTGCTAGAACCACTAGACCACGCTGCCCTTGGAAACAAATAGGCACCTGACTCCAGATATTTTGTTTTGGGGATGGCGGGTTCCTTCTGTCTCCATGGCAGGGTGGTTTGGTGCAGGGAAGGCTCAGAGGCCCACTGACACCACCCCCAGTAATAGGGGTTGGCGACTGTCGGTAGTTAGATGCTCCAGAGGGCTCAGATCCCCTCTCGTTGTCATGGCATCGCAGCTGCATCCAGGAGCGGGGCTGGCGAGATGGAAACTTCTGCCAGGTCCCCAACCAGGTGCGGTGCTTTGTGAATGTGGCTGGCGCTTCCCCTGCAGAGGGTGGGGTGAGGCCAGTGGAGCAGCGTTAGAGAGAGCCCCCAGTGTGACGCTCCCCCTCCGGCTCTGTGCCTCCAGCAGAGTTATATCCACCTCCACCCGGGCTGAGTTTGAGACAGGCAGCAGCAGGCGGGATGTAACCCCTGTCTCTAGGGGACCAGTGCGCCAGCTGCCTGCTGCCCACCGGTTACTGGATCTCGGAATGTCCCCATCTCTAATGCTCCCTGGATTCCACCGTCGTTCCGGGAATGTTCCCAGAGCAGCATTTGGGGAAGGGGGGTGTCGCTTCCCAGCTGCTCCCAGTTTGGGGGAACCCAAGTGAGCCAAACGAAAAGTTCCCGAAAGTTTCCCCCAAACCTCTCCAGAGCCAGATCCTGCTCTTGGAGACACCAGGGATCAATCTGAAGTTAACTCCAGGGGAGCGACTCCGGATTTCCACCCGCGTCACTGAGCACAGACTGTGGCTCTGAGAGCACACGGTCCCTGCGTGGGACAGAGGGAAGTGGAACTGAGGGCTTGCAAATCACAACGCCAAGCCCTGCCCATGGCTCACCCTCTGCGGCTCCAGTGACGGCAGCCACAGGTGTAACCAAGAGCAGTGTCTACGCCGGGCCCCCCACGTGCTGTCTGGCTGAGACAGAAGGGCGAGGTGCAAGCCGCAGGGCTAGGACAGAGCTGGAGTCAAGCTGCAGCTGGGCACTTCCCAGGGTACGTGCAATCCACACCGCGTCGGGGGGTGACATCGATCTCAGGCTACATCTGTGGGGTTGATTCTCCACCGCCTGGTCCCACATGCAGGCGTGCGCGGCGGGTGTGACATGCTGCCAGAGCAGCTAGAGCGTTTACACCCGCACGGCCTCGGGGTGACCGATTGCACCCGGTGCAGCGCCATGAAGATGTAGGGAGGCCTGACAAGTGACTCCCGACCCTGGGCCATTAGCAGCAGCACTAAGGGGCCCGGTCTCCATTGCTCCAGCACTCCCGAGGACTCCATTAGCTGGCAACCGCCCTACTCCACAGGAAACCAGCCCTGGAGATCAGTGGCGGCTTCTGACGCTTCAGTGCCGTTACTCTGTCCTGACTTACACCAGGGTGAGAGGGATCAGAATCAGGCTCAAGGCTTCCGTTCAATTAAGCTCCCCAAAGTCTGGTTTCTTCCTTGCAACCTCTCTGGGCTTTTCAGCCAGAACCAGGGGCACACGAACCTGACCAGTCCAAGATAAAGGATTAACTAAACAGGTTTGAGCCGAGAGAGAAGGGTCCTTCCTTGGGCTCAGACCCAGGGCAGGGTTCCAGGCTGGATTCGATTGGATCGGAATCAGCTCGCCTGTCCCAGCTGAATATTCCCCCCAGCTGTCCGTCAAGGCTGGCGCCTCGGCTCACTTACACTGAATTTACACCGCTGCAATTCCACGGACAGCAATGGCGTTGCTCCTGATTTACCCCCCTTTACCAGGGGAAAAAAGGATCAGGCCTACTGACTCCAGTGGGGTTACACGGATGTAATCGAGTGGGGCATTTGCCTCTAGGGCCCAGATTCTCAGAAGAGCTCGTTCCCCCATGTGGGCCCCTCGGAGGCTGAGCTCTGTTGCAAATCAGGTCCCCAGGTGCTGAGCACATTAAAATCTAGCCCTGAGATCTGGACACTCTGGCCCTCTGTGCCAACACACGTACATGTCCGAGCTGTTTCTCTTGACTGTACTCTCACTCCGAAAACCTGGCTAATTCCCAGAAGGGTCAGATAAGCATCTTCTGCCCCCGTCAACCAGCTGACCCTAACTGCGACCCTTTGAGTCCCTGCTCATTAGCGTGTCAGCCTTGGAAGCTGAACGGGGGGAGATCTCACGCTATAACCCGTGAACCTGGCCGAGGTGGATATCGCTGGTGTGGGCGGCCTGGGGACAGCCAGCGGGAGCCCTGAGGAGAGCCACAGAAGTGATGAAAGGTTTCGAAAACCTGACCACGAGGAAAGGTTAAGAAAACCGGGCCTGTTGAGACTTGAGAAGAGAAGACTGAGGGGAGACCTGAGAACCGTATGCTAAGGGCTGCTATAAAAAGGACAGTGATCAATTGTTCTCCGTGTCCGCTGAGGGCAGGACAAGAAGCAATGGGCTTCATGTGCAGCGAGGGAGATTTTTCGGTTCGATCTTAGGAAAAACTCTGTGACTGTCAGGAAAGTGAAGCTCTGGACCAGGTTCCCCAGGGAGGTTGTGGAATCCCCGTCACTGGAGATTTTTAAGACCAGGCCGGACAAATCCCTGTCAGGGCTGGTCAAGGTGGGTCACTTGGTCCTGCCTCAGCGCAGGGGGCTGGTCTGGCGATCTCTCGCGGCCCCTTCCAGTCCCACATTTCTATGATCCCATGAAGGTCGAGCTTCCAGCTCGGTGCTCCACACCATGGGCCCTGGGCCTGGGCCATGCCAGCTGTGCTGCCGGGTTTTGTGGCTCGGGCGCTGGGCTGAGACCCCCGCAGGGAAGGCCCCTGTCTGGGTGCAGGAGGCGATGGGGAAGGGTTTGAATGTAGCGGGGGGTCCGGCTCTGTCGCCCGGCGAGCGAGAAGCTGGATCTGCCCTGACTCCACGCCAGGGGATTGGCTTGTGGCACCACCTGGTGGCTCTCCTTGAGAATGGCATCCTGCATCCTTCACCTCGTCCTACTCCTGGGTCCGTCTACACGGCCATTAAATGCCCAGGTCAGGTGCCGTGCAGTGCAGACGTTCAGGCTCGGCCTGGAGCCTGAGCTCTGGGACCCTGCCGGGGGCGGGTTTCGAGAGCCCAGCTCCAGCCCAAAGGTCTGCCCCCCAAGCCCGAGCCAGCGGAGCTGCGGGTCTTTGACTGCAGCGCAGATGTCCCCGTATAGGCTGGAGGCTGCACCTCCCCTTATAGGGCCAGTGGCTGGGACTTTTAGGGTACGTCTGCTCTTGGAGCTGGGATTCCCGGGTCAATGAAACATACTTGCTCTGTCCTGCGTGCGCCCCTGTGGTCTCAGCTGGGCACGTCCTTGGGCGCTGAGCCCTTCCCGCTCCTGGCATGGCTGGGGTTACGTTTCATTTCTAGCGTGTTAGCTGCATGAGAGCCAGCGCGGACACATCGCCTCCAGCTGGGAATCACGCCCCCCCCCCCCAGCTGCCAGCGTAGACACAGAAACACAGTCCTCCCCCCGCCTCCAAACCCCCTCCACTCCGACTCTGTTATGTCCCCCAGTGCTGCGATCTTGCAGCGACAGGTCTGCCGGCCCGGGGGCCAGGGGGCCTGGACTGTCTCTCTGTAGGACGGCAGCCTGTTAGCACCCAGGGGATGCCCAGCCGGGGGAAAGGAAAGGGTGGCTGCTTGACTTCCTTGCAGGGATGCCAACCGGCCTTTTACCCAGGGTGCCTGTCCTTGTGGTCTCCTCCTGCCCCCAGGAGCGGGAGCAGGCAGTTTTGCTGGCATTTGCAGGTTGTTACAAGGAGGAGGGAGAAGAATTGTTCTTAACCTCTGAGGACAGGTCAAGAAGCAATGGGCTTAAATTGCAGCAAGGGCGGTTTAGGTTGGACATTAGGAAAAACTTCCTAACTGTCGGGGTGGTGAAGCACTGGAATAAATTGCCTAGGGAGGTTGTGGAATCTCCATCATTGCGGATTTTTAAGCCAAACACGTGTCAGGGATGGTCTAGATAATACTGAGTCCTGCCTTGAGTGCAGGGGATTGGACTAGACGACCTCTCGAGGCCCCTTCCAGTCCTACGATTCTATGATTCCCCCTAGTTGATCCATCCCCTTGCCCCTCCCCTGCCAGCAGTAACCTCACAAACCCCCAAGGGGGCACCACTGCACAGCCTCTGGGGGTGCTGCTTGGACTGACCACATCTGATCACTCTGCCGAGGGCCAGTGTGCTCCTTACACCAGGCTTGGGCAGAATTTGTGTTCCCTGCCGCTATTTCTTCTTAAAGAAGTAACAGGCATCAGAGAGTAACAGCTAGTCAGATCGGAACCAGAGGAATCTGCTTTATGAAGTGTATCTAGGAATCATGGATCACACCACTGAACTGCAGCCACCTCTGGGGTGGAATGCAGCAGCTGGTTAACGGCGCACAACAACCCTGCACTACACAATGAGGCTTCTAGCACAGCTGGTACTGGCCACTCTCTGAGCCAGGGTCCTCAACCGGACGCACCCTGTGTCTGATCCAGGGTGCTGCTTATTTTGCTAACGAGTCCTGGCCAGGGATAACCATTGAAAGGCCAGTCTGATCATCCTGCCCACTTGGCTCTGGGGCAGGTCTCAGCCTGCTCCCTATGGGACGGGGTTCGATGAAGAATTCCCTGCCCCTCTGCGCATGCCTGTGCTAGAGGCCTGTCTAAGGGGAGCTCCCACGGGGCAGGCCGAGTGCTCCAGGGAAGGCTTACTGGCTGAGCTCCCCCACCCTGCCGTCCCCAGGCACCGTAGCCCCTTCACATCCTCATTGCAAGGTGTTAACGTGATCCTGAAACGGTGCAACATTCAAACAAGGTTTGCTCTACAGAGACGTCAGCCTGCTGAGCACAATGGCAAGAACCCTTTAAAATTCTCTTAACCTTTTGTTAAAGATACAGAAAAGGCAAAAGAGGGAAAGCCTTGGAAATATAAAGTTTAAGGGGGTCATTTGAATGCAGTCCCTATTGCCTTGAGCTGGAGGGAGCCTTTAGAACGGGGGTGCTCAGACTTTTTTTGCTGGGACCTTCTTTGAAAATATTGCAGACTGTGGTGACCCCCACCTCCCATACTATGTTACCCAGCTCGGAGGGCAGCACCGCTGCCAGCAGCCCCACAGAAGTTCGGGTGGCGATACCATCCCATGCCCTCCTTACTTCTGTGCTGCTGCTGGCTGCGGCGCTGCCTTCAGAGCTGGGCGCCCGGCCAGCAGCTGCTGCTCTCCGGCCGCCCAGCTCTGAAGGCAGCGCAGAAGGAAGGGTGGCAATGCCGCCACCCCCTACGATAGGCTTGTGACCCCCTTTTGGGTTGGGACCCCCAGTTTGAGAAATGCTGCTGTAGAAGGAAAAGTCATTTAAATGGCAATAACTATCCTCTTAGGGGAAATGAGAAGTCAGTTGAGGTGGTCAGAGCTGCTGTTGCTGCTGCTGTAAAGTCTGATCCCACTTCCTAAGGAGACAAAAGAACCATGCACAAAAGGGGGAGTGAAAAGAATGGCAAAAATAGAAAATGCAGCTCCTGGGCTCAGGGGCCGACTTTCACTTGCAACCTCCCTGCTGGACAAACACGGGCCCTGCCCCCGGTCTGATCAGCTGCTCCCAGGCCTGGCAAATTTGCACCGGCATCGGGCTGGTTAGGGCATTGCTTTGATTTGCCTCTTTCGGGTCACAGCAGTGTTGCAAAAGATGCCGCCTTGGCTGACTAAGCCAGACTCTTATTAGCCAGAAGGCAAAAGGAGAGAGAGAGCGGAAAGAGGAGAAACAAAGTGGGGAAGGAAAACGATGCACCGAGCGTGTGTTGGGTGGGGACGGGGAGGAGAAGTTTCACATTGGGATTCAGCTTGAGCCGGTGGGCGTGTTGTCTGCGTCCCTCTCTCTGGCCTGGTCCAGTGGGGACGGCTCTCAGGATGCTGAAGGTCCAGAGTCCCAGGGGATCCGGGTTGGGGAGGCAACCAGGATCAAAGGCTGGAGCACCCACGGGGAAAAAAAATAGTGGGTGCTCAACACCCATCGGCAGCCCCACCAATCAGTCCCCCCCCTCCCCGCCCTGTGCCTCCTGGCTCCCACCCACCGGTGATCAGCTGTTCAGCGGCATGCAGGAGGCCCTGGGGGGAAGGAATGGGAGGAGCAGGGGTGGGGCATGCTCGGGGGAGGGGGCAGAACAGGACGGAAAGAGGCAGGGGGGGGGTGGGAGCTTGGGGGAAGGGGGGGAATGGTGGTGGGGCCTTAGGCAGAGCGGGGGTCAAGCACCCCCCTGGGAAATCACAAAGTCAGTGCCTCTAGCCAGGATGGTGAAGGTCGCCTCCCGTCGCCAATTTGCCTCCCCATCGTCTCGTTCTTTGCAGGACCCCAAAAGGGGGGGGGGGAACAGCCCAGCCCCTCATTAGTTTATCCCCTAATTAGGTGTAATTTCCGACACACCCATTTTGCTCACTGGTTTCCCATCTCACTTGTCTTGTTTACTGGGCCTGACCTAACCCGGCCTGGAGTTAGATCAGGAGCCTGTTTGCACTAATTCACGCTCATCTCACGTTTGCACATTTTCCTGTCAACAGTCGTTGCCGGTCACTTCCCTGAGCAGGCCCCCGATGCTGCTGCAGCTGGAAGGGAAAGGAGAGTGGGGCCCCTAGGAGGAGGGAGAGGTTCCTGTTTGGTGTGGGGCTGAGCGCAGGGCGTGTTGCTGCTGCTGGGCTCTGCCTGGGTGTCCCCTGCTCAAATCCTGGGCCCGCACCGTCCAGAGGCAGCCGAAGCCCACGGCAGGAATAGGCTGGGTGTGCAGGGCGGGAGCAGGGACCCTCATGGGTGGACCAGAGTCCCACAAAGGGCCCATCACACAGGCCTTGGGTGGTGAGAGCTCAGCCATGGGCAGGGGGTGTCAGAGACTGGAGTGTGGGCAGTCATGCCTAGCGGTTGGAGCAGGAGTAAGTAGGGAAGGAGGTCAGAGGCTAAGGGTCAGAGCTGGCAGCAGACTCTAGGAACCAGAGCCCAGGGTCAGAGCTGTGTTACCAGGAGGCAGGCAGGACGGACAGGGCCGGGTCCCTTTCCCACGAGCGAGGCAGCGCTCGCCAGGCTGTCTGGAGACGGAGCCCTGCGGGGTGGGGCTGGTCCGGGCGGGATCGGCTCCGGGGAGCACTGCAGCGTCCTGCCCCTCCGGAGGCTGAGAATTCCTCACTGGAACAGCGGCAGCTGCTGCCCCTTGCTGGCTCTGCGGCCCCTGCCTCTGTCTCCCCACTTCAGAGCCCCCTGAGGGCTCCCCCACTCCAGAGCCCTGGAAACTTTCCCCTTCGGGTGCTGGTTTATTTCTATGCAATTCACACATACCCCAGGGGAGGAACCAGACCCACCCACGCCCTCTGCTTCTCCCCATCCCAACCCTCCCTGGCTGAGGCTTGTTTCCGTTCAGCTCCGATTTCCCCCAGCCCTTTAGAAGGGGCCACATGCCCTCCCCTCCATGTCCCAGGCATCCGGATCCCTGAGATGCCGCCAGCCCCATCCTGGCACCCACATCTCTGCGGCATCCTCCCCCCTGGGCATCCAGATCATAGAATCATAGAATCATAGAATTCAAGATCAGAAGGGACCATTATGATCATCTAGTCTGACCTCCTGCAAGATGCAGGCCACATAAGCCGATCCACCCACTCATGAACTAATTCTCTCCCTTGACTCTGCTGTTGAATGCTCCAAATCATGATTTAAAGACTTCAAGTAGCAGATAATCCACCAGCAAGCGACCCCTGCCCCATGCTTCGGAGGAAGGCGAAAAACCTCCAGGGCCACTGCCAATCTACCCTGGAGGAAAATTCCTTCCCGACCCCAAATATGACGATCAGCTGAACCCTGAGCATGTGGGCAAGACTCTCCAGCCAGACCCTCTGGAAAAGGCTAACAATATCCCAACATTGACCCTTTGTACTAATTACCAGTGTGGCACGTTATTGACCTATTGACTAAACCCGTTATCCTATCATACCATCCCCTCCATAAACTTATCCAGCTTAATCTTAAAGTCATGGACGTCCTTCGCCCCCACTGTTTCCCTCGTTAGGCTGTTCCAGAATTGCACTCCTCTGATGGTTAGAAACCTTCGTCTAATTTCAAGCCTAAATTTCCTGACTGACAATTTATATCCGTTTGTCCTCGTGTCCACATTAGCACTGAGCTGAAATAATTCCTCTCCTTCCCTGGTATTTATCCCTCTGATATATTTAAAGAGTGCAATCATATCCCCTCTTATCCTTCTTTTGGTTAAGGAAAACAAACCGAGCTCCTCAAGTCTCCTTTCATACGACAGGCTTTCCATTCCTCGGATCATTCTAGTGGCCCTTCTTTGTACCCGTTCCAGTTTGAATTCATCCTTCTTAAACATGGGAGACCAAAACTGCACACAATACTCCAAATGAGGTCTCACCAATGCCTTATATAACGGGACTAGCACCTCCTTATCTCTACTAGAAATACCTCGCCTAATGCATCCCAAGACCGCATTAGCTTTTTTAACGGCCACATCACATTGCCTACTCATAGTCATCCTACGATCAACCAGGACTCCTAGGTCCTTCTCCTCCTCCGTTACTTCCAACTCGTGCGTCCCCAGCTTATAACTAAAATTCTTGTTAGTCATCCCTAAATTCATAACCTTACACTTCTCATTATTGAATTTCATCCTGTTACTAATACTCCAGTTTACAAGGTCATCCAAATCTCCCTGGAGGATATCCCGATCCTTTTCCGAATTGGCAATACCTCCCAACTTGGTGTCATCCGCAAACTTTATCAGCCCACTCCTACTTTTGGTTCCGAGATCAGCGATAAATAGATTAAATAAAATCGGACCCAAAACCGAACCTTGAGGAACTCCACTGGTAACCCCCCTCCAACCCGACAGATCACCCTTCAATACGACCCTCTGCAGTCTCCCCTTTAACCAGCTCCTTATCCACCTCTGGATTTTCATTTTGATCCCCATCTTTTCCAATTTAACCAGTAATTCCTCATGCGGTACCGTATCAAACGCCTTACTGAAATCAAGATATATTAGATCCACCGCATTTCCCTTGTCTAAAAAATCTGTCACTTTCTGAAGGAGAAAGGAGATCAGGTTGGTTTGGCACGATCTACCTTTCGTAAAACCATGCTGTAATTTGTCCCAGTTGCCATCGGCCTCAAGGTCCGTAACCACTCTCTCCTTTAAAATTTTTTCCATGACTTTGCATACTACAGATGTTAAACTAACAGGCCTGTAGTTACCTGGGTCACTTTTTTTCCCCTTCTTGAATATAGGAACTACATTAGCTAATCTCCAGTCAAATGCTACAACCCCCGAGTTTAGAGATTTATTAAAAATCATCGCTAACGGGCTTGCAATTTCACTCGCCAATTCCCTTAATATTCTAGGATGAAGATTATCCGGGCCCCCTGATTTACTTCCGTTAAGCTGTTCAAGTTTGGCTTCTACCTCAGATACCGTAATGTCTACCCCCATATCTTCATTCCCGTCAGTCCCTCTACCACTATTCCTTAGCCCTTCATTAGCCTCATTAAAGACCGAGGCTGTAGCGGGCCGGTGTGGCTCCCCTCCTCCCTGGAGAGGGTTGAGCCCCGGACACAGGAACATGGTGAGCCCGCCCCTCAGAGGGAGAATAAGCCGGGCTTCCCAGCTCAGTCAGCTCTCGGCCACGGAGAGAGCAGACCTGCCTGAGGAGCTCCTACTGCCTGAACTGGACAGAGAGCACCCTACCTCGCTCCTGGGAAGACCAGCGGAGCTCCCCCAGCTGTCGTGCTGTTGAGCCTACCAGACCTACCTCCCAGCCCGGGCGGGGACGAGCCCATGCAGTGGGACTTCCCGGGGCCAGACGCCGTGGACCAGGTAGGGCAAGAGGGGGATAGTGGAAGTGGCCCGGGGGCAGCTGACCTCAGTCAGGCTGCTGACCAGACTGAACCCATGGCAGTGTGTTGCGGTCAGGATCCCCACTGACCGTCAGCGGTGGCGACCGCTGCCTAGGGACACAGTGGAGTGGGTGGGCCTGTGTCCCCCCTGCCACCCCACTCACGGGTGGCAGCCGTCCCCCTCTACCTACTGGCTCAGCCTGCCACAAGAGGCCTGAGCCCCTGTACTGTTTGCTACTGGCTCAGCCTGCCACAAGAGGTCTGAGCCCCTGTACTGTTTGCTACTGGCTCAGCCTGCTACAAGAGGTCTGAGCCCCTGTACTGTTTGCTACTGGCTCAGCCTGCCACAAGAGGCCTGAGTCCTTATACTGTTCGCTACTAGCTCAGCCTGCTACAAGAGGCCTGAGCCCCTGTACTGTTTGCTACTGGCTCAGCCTGCCACAAGAGGCCTGAGTTGCTACTGGCTCAGCCTGCTACAAGAGGCCTGAGCCCTTATACTGTTTGCTACTGGCTCGGCCTGCAACAAGAGGCCTGAGCCCATGTACTGTTAGATACTAGCTCAGCCTGCAACAAGAGGCCTGAGACTGGCTCAGCCTGCCACAAGAGGCCTGAGCCCCTGTACTGTGTGCTACTGGCTCAGCCTGCTACAAGAGGTCTGAGCCCCTGTACTGTTTGCTACTGGCTCAGCCTGCCACAAGAGGCCTGAGCCCCTGTACTGTTTGTTACTGGCTCAGCCTGCCACAAGAGGCCTGAGCCCCTGTACTGTGTGCTACTGGCTCAGCCTGCCACAAGAGGCCTGAGCCCCTGTACTGTTTGCTACTGGCTCAGCCTGCTACAAGAGGTCTGAGCCCCTGTACTGTTTGCTACTGGCTCAGCCTGCGACAAGAGGCCTGAGACTGGCTCGGCCTGCTACAAGAGGCCTGAGCCCACTAGCTCAGCCTGCTACAAGAGACCTGAGCCCTTATACTGTTTGCTACTGGCTCGGCCTGCTACAAGAGGCCTGAGCCCTTATACTGTTTGCTACTAGCTCAGCCTGCTACAAGAGGCCTGAGCCCTTATACTGTTTGCTACTGGCTCGGCCTGCCACAAGAGGCCTGAGCCCTTATACTGTTTGCTACTGGCTCGGCCTGCCACAAGAGGCCTGAGCCCTTATACTGTTTGTCGCCCAGCCCCTGATCCAGAGGGCCTGGGCCTTTGCCAGACCGTTAGTACTGCTTATAGCTCAGCCTGACAGCAAAAGGACTGAGCCCCAACTGACTCTGTCTTCATTTACCTCGCCTTAAAGGGACAGGACAGAGCACCCCCTGTGAGACCAGCGGGCCGGTGTGGCTCCCCTCCTCCCCTCAGAGGGTTGAGCCCCGGACCCACCTGTTACAGGCAAAATATTCGTTTAGATATTGTGCCATGCCAAGATTATCCCTAATCTCCACTCCGTTTAAAGTTTTAAGCGGTCCCACTTCTTCCTTCTTGGTTTTCTTCCTATTTATATGGCTAAAAAACCTTTTGCTATTGGTTTTAATCCCCTTCGCTAGGTCCATCTCCACCCGGCTCTTTGCCTTTCTCACTGCTTCCCTACACCCTCTGACCTCAATAAGGTAGGTTTCTTTGCTGATCCCTCCCATTTTCCACTCCTTGTACGCTTTCTGTTTTTTCTTAATCACTCCTCTGAGACGCTTGCTCATCCAGCTCGGTCTAAAACTGCTACCTACGAACTGTTTTCCCTTTCTCGGGATACAGGCCTCTGACAGCTCCTGCAACTTCAACCTGAAGTAACACCAGGTGTCTTCCGCCTTTAGATCCCTAAATATGTTAGTCCAATCCACTTCCCTAACTAGTCGCCTTAATTTAGTAAAGTTAGCCCTTTTGAAATCGTAAACCTTAGTCTCAGATGCAATTTTGTTTATCCTTCCATTTATTTTGAAACGAATTAGCTCATGATCACTCGAGCCAAGGTTGTCCCCTACAACTATTTCCTCAACAAGGTCCTCGTTACTCACCAAAATCAGATCTAAAATGGCATCCCCCCTTGTCGGTTCAGCAACTACTTGATGAAGGAATTCATCAGCTATCACGTCTAGGAAAAGCTGAGCCCTATTATTATTACTAGCATTTGTTTCCCAATCTATATCCGGGAAGTTAAAGTCTCCCATGATCATACAGTTCCTATTAGTATTTACCTCCTTAAAAACATTAAAGAGCTCTCTATCCATATCCAGGCTAGATCCCGGTGGTCTATAGCACACCCCAATCACTATCCCAGGGGACGCTCTAGTAGTTTTCTTCCCCAATGTCACCATTGCCCAAACAGACTCCGTATTATCCATTGCATTGCTAGTTATTTCGTTACATTTCACCTCATTATTGACATACAATGCTACTCCCCCACCTTTACCTTTGTTTCGGTCTTTCCTAAACAGCACATACCCTTCCATACCTGTACTCCAGGCATGGCTACCGTTCCACCATGTTTCGGTTATTCCTACGATATCCGGTTTCAATTCTCGGACCAGGAGCTCCAGTTCCTCCATTTTGTTACCTAAGCTTCTTGCATTGGTGAACAAACATCCTAATTTTTGCTGTTTGGCTCCTCTCACCCTTTTCACCCAACTTGGTAGGGACACAGTACTACCAGTATGACCTGTTGGTCTAGTATCCGTCCCCCCCCTCTTCCTTATACCTAACCCTCCCCCTCTGGCTATATCTGTTGTTATCCCTGCCTCGACCCCAGGAAGTGACTCTCTCAGTCTCCTTAGGGCTGGGATGGGGATGCCGGGGGCTGAGACAGCTCCTGCCAGCGGGGAGCCGTGCGCCCACAGTGCCACGCCGCCCGGAGACCCAGCCTTCAGCCAGGCAGCTGACCCCACCACCCGCCCTGGCCTGGGGAGGGATTGACTGTGCCTGAGCATTGCCCCCCCGAGCCCCACCCCGCCTTTGCCACTAGCAAAGGGCAGATGGTTAGAGGGTGGGAGCACGGGGGTGGGGGGCTCACCCCCAGAACAGAGGGGGCAGAGAGCAAACACTGTGCCGTGAAGGTGCCAATGTGCGGCTCACCCACTAGGGGGCAGTGGGACCCCAAAAATAGGCACCTGGTCCCTCCACCCCGGCCTCTCCAGCTTGCTCCCCCCCGACCTCCAGCCCCCATGTCCCCATCTCTAGGCATCTTTCCCGGTGCTTTCCCCTCTGCCTGCATTGGGCAGGGACAGGTGCACCCCACGGCTGGACGGGGGCCCGGCCCATCCCCATGGGACGCCTGCCCAAGGACTTGCAGCAGGAGGGGTCGGCTCCGCCAGGCCTCACGGGGGCTGGCATTAGCCGACTGTCGCCCTCCAACCCCCCAGCTGCAATCGGCTCTGCCCCGGTGCCTGGGCTAATGCTGTTGGTGCAGGGACCGGGATGTACCGCGTAAAGCACAGGCAGATCTCCCTGCCGCCCCCCTCCCCGTCCTGGGATCTGGATGGTCTGTGGCTGATGCCCTGTCTGTGGGGCATGGCTCTGAGCTGGCCCAGGGGCCGGGGGACTGTTGCTGTGATGCAGGTCCAGTCGCGGGAGCCGTTTTGCCCGTGAGGAGTTTTAGGCCGGTCGGACCCCTGCACCGCCCACGGCTTGGCCAGCGCAGTCACCGTCCCCGTGCCGCACGCCTCAGCCTGGCACTACTGATCCCAGAGCCCCAGCGCATTCCCCCTTCCCATGGAGATGCTGGAGTCCCCTGGCTGCCCTCCGGCTGGGCCAACAGCCTCTGGCGGGGACCATCCAGCCCACGAAGGGAATGCCCTGCCCAGAGCACCCACTCTCCATCCTCACCCCATTCACAGTGCCGGCCCCCTGCCCTGCACCCGCTCTCCATCCTCACCCCATTCACAGCGCCGGCCCCCTGCCCTGCACCCGCTCTCCATCCCCACCCCATTCACAGCGCCGGCCCCTGCCCTGCACCCGCTCTCCATCCCCACCCCATTCACAGTGCCGCCCCCTGCCCTGCACCCGCTCTCCATCCCCACCCCATTCACAGCGCCGGCCCCCTGCCCTGCACCCACTCTCCATCCTCACCCCATTCACATTGCCGCACCCTGCCCTGCACCCGCTCTCCATCCCCACCCCATTCACAGCGCCAGCCCCCTGCCCTGCACCCGCTCTCCATCCCCACCCCATTCACAGCGCCGGCCCCCTGCCCTGCACCCGCTCTCCATCCCCACCCCATTCACAGTGCCGCCCCCAGCCCTGCACCCGCGCTCCATCCCCACCCCATTCACAGCGCCGGCCCCCTGCCCTGCACCCGCTCTCCATCCTCACCCCATTCACAGTGCCGGCCCCTGCCCTGCACCCGCTCTCCATCCTCACCCCATTCACAGTGCCGGCCCCCTGCCCTACACCCGCTCTCCATCCCCACCCCATTCACAGCGCCAGCCCCCTGCCCTGCACCCGCTCTCCATCCTCACCCCATTCACAGCGCCAGCCCCTGCCCTGCACCCGCTCTCCATCCCCACCCCATTCACAGCGCCGGCCCCTGCCCTGCACCCGCTCTCCATCCTCACCCCATTCACAGCGCCGGCCCCTGCCCTGCACCCGCTCTCCATCCTCACCCCATTCACAGTGCCGGCCCCCTACCCTGCACCCGCTCTCCATCCCCACCCCATTCACAGTGCCGGCCCCTGCCCTGCACCCGCTCTCCATCCCCACCCCATTCACAGCGCCGGCCCCCTGCCCTGCACCCGCTCTCCATCCCCACCCCATTCACAGTGCTGGCCCCCTACCCTGCACCCGCTCTCCATCCCTACGCTCACTGCCCCATTCACAGCGCCAGCCCCCTGCCCTGCACCAGCCCCCTCGCTCTCCAGCCGGCTGCCCTAAGGCAGAGCAGCTGCAGCTCTCCAGGGAGCCGCGTCTCGACATGTCTGTGGCACAGGCAGTGTCGCGCTCACCCTGCCGTCGGGCCCATGCAATGGGCACACGGGAGGACAGGACCCAGACACCCCTTGGTGGCCCATTGGAAGGGGAGAGGGTGCAGGGCCCTGAGCACAAACGAACTCAGTGCATCCTTGCCCAGGCCTGTGTTCCCTGCTGCACGTGGGGCTCTGCTCCCTGTGTGTGATGGGGCCTGCTGGGGGTCCGGGGGCCATGTCGTGTCTGGCAGAGTCAGGGCTGCCAGGGGGTTTGCCAACCCCCCAAACCAACGTCTGGGTTGGAGCCGGCTCCTCTTTTATGGGATCACCCTGGAGTTCAGGGGAGCTGCAGTGTCAGATAAAATGGCTCCAGGCTGAACCCATCTGTAGCTCAAGTGTCCAAGCTGGGCACCCTGAGGAACTGGAGTACGTGGTTAAGTGGCAGCAGGCAGCTAGCTCAGCACGGCCTAAGGGTCTCCGTGGGGCACTGAGTGTCAGGACCCCTGGGTTCTATTCCTGGCTCTGCTATTGACTCACTGGCTGACCTGTGCCTCAGTTTCTCCAGCTGCACTTAGGAGGGTGGACTTACTATGGGTGCAGCAGGGTGTGGCCTAGCAGCACTGCCTTCCCTAGTGCCTCCTGGTGGTGGTCTGCCTCTTCTTGCAACTCAGCCCTCCGGCCAAGCACTGGCTCAGTCCCCACTCTCCTGGGGGTATTTTTGGACTGGGATTCCCCAGTTTGGTCTCTTCAGCTCCTCATCCTGGGGGTTACTAAGCCCCACGACTCCTCACCTGGGCTGATCAATGTCAAGCACGTGATGAAACCCCAGCTCCCGGCCCCCTCACTTCCCAGCACTTTACCAAACCCCATTTTAGGCTCGCCAAGGCGAGAACCCCTCCTCCCCCACCGCCTCGGTGCTCCTTCGGGCTCAGCCCTGGTGGCACCCGCTGCAGGGAGAATCACCCTCCCCCACGGCTGCCCCCTTGCAGCTGTCCCCATCCAGGTTTTCGCAGCCTTCCCTGGTACCCTCGGCTGCCGGGGCTTCGTCCCCACCCTCCTTCCTCAGGGCTCCGGCTCCTCCTCACAAAGTTCATTCCTGCTCTTCTTTCAGAGCATGGCCCCCCTGCAAGGCCTACACCTGGCTCAGGCCCCTCTACATGCAGCTCCCAGACAAGGCACCTCCCTGGTCTTTTCCACAAAGTTTTCTGCTCCTTCCTTCCCAGCTGGGTTTGATCATCAGTTGGGTCTAACCCCCCGTCAGGTGCTGCCGGTGATCCAGTTGGGTTCAGGCTGCACGTAAGCCGGGGTTAACCCACGCGGGGTTCATACACCCCATCACCCTGCTTACCAGGGATAACACCCCTGACAAGTTATGTGGAATAGCTGAGAGACACCCAGTGCTCTCTCCAGCACCCCCTCCTGGGCGAGGCTGGGACTGGAGTCGCTGGGAGCTGCCCCACAGCCAGCGCTCCTGCCCCATTCTGCACAGCGCCCCCTTGCGGGGAGAGGCTGGGCCTGCAGGCATCCTGGTGCTGAATGAGTCCCATGCCCCTGCTGACCCCAGCTCTGCCCGCAGCAGCAAGTGGCTCGTGGCAGCCAGGCGCCGGTGAATAGGTGGATCCTAATGATCTCACTCCAAACAGCTCAGTTCCTACCCGGGGGAGGCTCGAATGGGAAGGTCGTGGTGGGAGGTCAGGCGGAAAGGTCACAGGGGCGAAGCTGGGGCACCAGATGTTAGCAAAGCGTTTAAGAAAGAAAAGAGTCCTGGAAAGAGGAGGAGGCTGGAGCATGGGGGAGCCAGGGGAGCCCTACACAGTCACGGCGGAGCCACTTAGCACCAGGAGACAGGGATCGATCCAGGCCTTATTGTGGGTGAGTCCTGCTGCACTGACCCACGGATGAACGGGAGAGGCCCCCCACTTGCGCCCCTCTCCCCGGGGTTGGAAGGGAGGGGTGCTTCCAAATTCCAGTGTGGGTTTTCGCTCTTCCTCGCCTTCCGTTTTTACTAAGAGCCCTGGGAGGCTCAGGGCCTAGGCAGGTGAATACAGGAGCTGCTCAGCTCGGCTCAGATGTGGCTCCATCCACCATTGACATGAGCGCAGGAGGCAGGGCCGGTGTAACCATTTAGGCGACCTAGGCGGTCGCCTAGGGCACTGGGATTTGGGGGGCGCCATTTTCTTCGGCAGCGACTGCGGCGGATGGATCTTCGGCCACCCTGCTCACCGCCGGCATTTAGGCGGAGGGAGCTGGGGCAGGGGAGCGCGGGGAGGGCTGCCTGCAGCAAGTAAGGAGGAAATTACTAAGCTGATTGGCCCCACAAGCCTGGGAGGCGGGAGAAGTGAAGCAGCCACGGCGTGCTCGGGGAGGAGGCGGGGCAGGGGGGAGCTGGGGCGGGGGGGTGCCTCAGGGCGGAGGGTGGGGAGCTGCAGCGGGGGGGAGGGTTCAGGCCGGGGGCGCCGGGGGTGGGTGCAAGTTGGAAGTTTTGCCTAGAGCACAAAACATCCTTGCACCGGCCCTGACAGGAGGTCTCGGTTGGGTCCATTGGGAGTTAGTCTCCGGTGCGATAGCAC
Source organism: Mauremys reevesii (assembly GCF_016161935.1). Taxonomy (NCBI): domain Eukaryota; kingdom Metazoa; phylum Chordata; order Testudines; family Geoemydidae; genus Mauremys; species Mauremys reevesii. The sequence goes on along the minus strand of NC_052648.1, from coordinate 11,743,785 downwards.
AAGTGGAAGGCTCTAAGCGGGAGAGGTGCAGGGGTTGAACAGCAGGGGGCACAGCTGGTCGGATTGGAGGGAGCCCAGATCAGCGATTCTGGAGAAGGAGGGTGGGGAGTTGTCTGTGGGTCAGGACTGAGGGGCATCAGCAGGGCCGTGGGGGGGAGGCCAGGGCTGGAAAATCAGGGGAAACTAAGGGTTGAGACCAAGGGGCATCGGCAGAGTTGTGGGTAGGAGCCCCAGCATGGGGGCTGCATGTCAGGATTGAGGGGCATTGGCAGAACTGGGTATGTGGGGGGAGGCCAGGACTGGAATTGTAGGGGGCTGCGGGCTGAGATTGAGGGGTGGGCGAGACACCTTGGACATGGTAATGCTGCTGCTGCATCAGCTGTCAACAAAACTGCATTTCAGTTGTACTGGAGAGCGAGTTTGGTTTGTGCCAAACCCACCTTGTGTGGGACTCCTGCCTGGCATAATGGCCCCACCAGCAGTGACTGAAACCCGGCTCAGTGGGGCCAGTTTTTGCCTGAGAGCAACGCTGAGACTCACTTGGGCCAGCAGTGGGGTTTGACCCTGCCCAGCTGCAGTGCTCAGAGTAGGAGCCTGTGCTGATAGAACCAAAGGAGTAACTCCCTCCGCTGGCAGCAGTAGTAGACACTTATAAGGGCTAGAATCTCCAGAGACCCTTAACCATCTGAATCAGGCGTCACAGTAGATGTTGGGTGCCGAAAACTTGGCTTTCCACCTCTTATGGAGACCAGCCACCAGGCTCAGCTTCAGTGCAACGGGCATGGGAATTCTTGGCTGTCTACGTGGATCTGTAACTGTCTTTGCATGTCTAGCGGTCTGCACCCTCTCTGCTGGAGGCAGCTGCTGGCTTGTGTTCAGCTCAGTGCAGGATGTTAAGGAAACCCCTGCCCCCCCCCCCACTCTGTGCTGGAGACAGATGGAGAAACGTAAAGTGGCTTAGTGGTTAACGCAGGGGAGTTGGGTTTTATTGCCAGCAGTACCATCTTGGTTGAGAAGCAGGGCAGACATTTCATTGCATTGTGCCTCAGTTTCCCCATCAATACAATAGGGATAACACAGTGATCCTCATCCGGGGGCAGTGTGTGTGTGTGTGTGTGTGGAAATTAATGAATGTTTGCAAAGTGCTTTGGAATCCCCCAAGAGGCTAGAAAAGATCCACCCCCACTGACCCAGCAGATCTGGGAATAGACCCCAGGCCCCCTGTGTTCCAGTATGGTGCCCTACCCACTAGACAGCACCACCCAGCCTATGCCCGCACAGTCAGTGGCTGGTGCCCCTTAGGGCAGGGGCTGGTGGCCTCGCAGGGCTGCAGTTCACGCCCCACCCATTTCAAAGGGCCAGCTCTGTGCAGATGTGACTTCTCTGTGTCTCTCTCCCTCTTTCTCTTCTTCCACCCTCCCTTCCTTTCTCGCTCTCCCGCGGGCTCTGTCCAGCTCTCTGTGTCTCTCTGTGCAAAGCCCCATTTCAGACTTGACTTGCCGTCCCCCCTCCCAACCCCTCTCTTGCCCTCTCCTGGTGGAGCCAGTCCCATGGGGTGGGGCTGGGGCCTGGAATTTACCCCCACCCCTCCACCTGCCCCACTAATGCACCTGGCCTGACATGCTGACCAGCCCCCGCACACTCCCGGACAGGCCCCCCCAGGGAATGGCGGCATCGCCATAGCAACCACCGATGGTCAGCATCGTAGTGACCTGCGGGACCTGGCAGAAGCCCTTTCCCCGGCCGGGGTCACGGGGTCAATCAATCTCATTGCTATGCAGAGGGCCCTCTCCGGGCTGGCCAGCACCAGCAATGAGCCGCAAGGTGGGAAAGAACCAGAGACCAGGGGCAAAATGAAGGGACGAGCCAGAGTGTGCGGGGCAGCAGCCGAGCCATAAGACGTGCAGCGAAGAAGAAGAAACCGGCCACGTTTCATTCACTAGAGGGCGGCGCCCACCCCAGAGCTGGTTCGCTCCCCGCCCCGGGTTGGGGGCTCAGAGGAACCAGGCTCCCGCTCCGAGTCGCCCGCTGCTCTGATTCTGCAAAGCCCCTGGAGGTTTTGCGAGAGCCGGTCCCAGCGCTGGCTGCCCCGTCCCGTGGGTGCTCAGTGCTTGGGCGGGGGGGCCCCCAGCTGCGGTGGTGCCGTGCCCAACGCCAACAGGCCAGATCCTGCTCTTCTGTCTCCAGCTCATCCTGCCCCTGACCTGGTTCCGTCCCCCCGGGTGCCAGGATACGTCTCCATCCAGGCAATCCTGCCACGCCCAGCAGGTGTGCGCTGGGGCCGCCTGATCGGTCCTGAACCGCTCCCCCATCCCTCTCCTTCCCTGGTGTTACTGTGTCCGGCCACTGAGCGTCACCAGGCGGCTGCTGCTGGACGGGGATGGCGAGGGGAGGGGCCGGAGGCCTCAGTCAATCGATACCCAATGGGGAAGGGGAGGGGGAGCGCAGATTCCTGCCTCAGTTTTCCCTCCCCCAGAAGAAACTCATTAAAGCGTCACATGGGGATACGGAACAGGGGCGGGGCATGAGTAGCTAACGGGGCTGGGGGGAAGTTAATGAGCATTGGTGGTGGGGGCAGGGAGGGGAATCTCCTTTGCTAATAAAAGAGAATTTGTCCCAGCAGTGGTTCCCTTGGGTCCCCGATTTCTATGAGCCCCAGGCTCCATCTCTGCTCCCCAGTGATGCCAAGCGCAGGGTGGGCGCCGTGCAGGGACAGGCCGCAAACTCCACACCCGGGGCCTGGCTATCCACAGCCCCCCCTCTCATGCAGTCATTCCCACCCGTGCCAAGCAGGTGCAAACCACCACCTGCCTGATGGGGCGGCGGTTCACACTCGCTTTGCACGGGTGACAGTGACGGCTCCCAGGGGCAGGGCAGGGGAGAGCTGGGCCTCTGGGGTGGAGGGCTTCACTCTTGTGCACGGAGCAATGGTGGCGAGAAAGAAGATTCTGCACAAAGGACGCCAGGCAAATCCCTTCTTGTACGGGCTTCTCAGGGACGGTGCAGCAGGAAAAGAAATTCCCAGCTGGGAATAAGACACACTTCTAGGGTGACCAGATGTCCCGATTTTATAGGAACAGTCCCGATTTTTGGATCTTTTTCTTATATAGGCTCCTATTACCCCCCACCCCGTCCCGATTTTTCACATTTGCTGTCTGGTCACCCTACACGCTTCCCATTCATCTCACACATCCCCGCCTCGCTCCTGGGTTTCCTGCCACACCCCCACCCCAGCTGCAGCTCAGGGGCCAGACCCTCCCATGACCTGTGTGTCAAAATTTGGCCCCGTCTACCCAGAAGGGCTGGAAATTATTTGCTGGTGCTGTTGGGTGGGCAGGCCTGTCCCAGTAGAGATACAGCAGACTTCTCTTCCCAGAAGAGGCATTTAGGCAGCCGGGATCAGCTGCCCTGACATGCCACCAGCAGGCCTGTCTTGGGCAACCGTGCACAGGAAAGGAGAGAACTCTCACTCAGACGTCCATTCCCCTGCAACATCCAGCCCAATGCTGCAGAACCAAGTGGCTTGGCGAGTCTGCCTGCGAGTTGTGTGTGTGTCATCACCCCCTAGTGCCAGGGCTGCAGGGAATAAAAGCCCCACTGCTTATCAGTGTGTTGTAGCAGGTGACAGTGAAGTCGGGCACCATGCCTATACTACCAACTTCAGGCAACGCCAGTTATGTTGGTGGACAGCAACCCATGTTTGTATAGGGCTCGGGCGTGGGCACAGTGGGCTGCTTGCATTGGCGGTGTGCGCACTCGCGAGGAATGTGTGTGTCTTTGCCAAGTGGGGTGCACCCAGTGTGCCACATGCCGCTACCCAGCTCGATGCCTTCTGGGAAATTTTCACAATGTGTTGTGATAGAAATGCCTCATCCAAGGATCTCTGGGAGCTACGGGTCAAGTTCCCAGCACACAACTTTCTCCATCCCATAATACCATCCATATCCCATACTTTTTGCATATTAAAAAAAAAAATTCCCACAAACCAGCATGTCACTTTTCCGTTTCCACCATCTCTGCGGGAAGCACGGAGCCTGCAGACACCAATTCTCCTGTACTTGCAGACCCGCAAGAAGTACTGCAATGATGTGGGGACATGAGGATTTCTTCGAGGACAGTTTGTTAAGGGACATGTGAAGAACAATTCAAGCTTGGTGCCACAAGACTCTTTGAAGCTTGTTGGGGGCATTCATGGAGCAGCAGCAGGCGGTGGAGCGCTGTTTCTGGGCCCGAGGAATGAGCCCTGACTGGTGGGATTGCATCGTCATGCAGGCTTGGGATGATGAGGAGTGTCTCACAACTTTTGGGTGTGCAAAGCCGCACACCTGGATCAGTGCACCGACCTCGCCCCGGCCTTTCAGTGCAGGGACACCAGAATGAGAGCTGCGCTGGCAGTTGAGAAGTGAGTGGCATTCGCACCCTGGAAGCTTGCAATGCCGGATTGCTGCCGGGCAGCAGGAAATCAGTTTGGAGTTGGAAAACCCACAGTGGGAGCTGCTGTCATGCAAGCATGTAGGGCCATTAATCATCTCCCGCTGCACAGGACAGTGACTCTCAGCAACACGCGGGACATAATGGATGGATTTGCAGCAGTGGGGTTCCCGAACTATGGTGGGGCAAGAGATGGAACCGTCCGGCTTCCAACAAGGACAGCTGGGAACAAGGGTCACAGCCAGGGCAAACCTGAGGCTGGGAGTAGCAGAGGAGGTCTCAGGCCAGGGTCAAAACCAAGAGTCAGAGTTCGAGTAGGGTGGGAAAGTCCCAGTCACCCCAAGGTCAAAGCCAGGAGCTCAGGAACAAGGAGCGGGAACGGGCATGGCAGCTACAGAAGATCCACACTATTACCTGTACGCTTCCTGGAACGCCCCTTGGATTTATGTAGGGCGGGGAGCCAATCAGGACAGACTGCTGCCTGTCAGACCCCTTAAGGCAGGACGTCCCGATCCCATAGTCTGTGTCCACAACGGGTCATGGGCAGTGGGGTGTAATCTGGCTCCTGCTGCTGCTGGGGGGCTCTAGACCCATGGGGCCTTACAGGCATGTGTGCCCCTGCTTTGGCACCTGGCCCCAGAGACCATTCCCAGAAAGGGTTACTCTTCTATACGGACACACGTAGGTGACCAGGGACGTGTCACTGATCTCAGCGTGGGCTGGGAGGGAAGGTGTGCGGCACTTACATCTTTAAAAACACAGGACTTGTTCGGAAAGCTGCAAGCAGGGAGGTTTTTTCCTGACCGGCAGATTACCATGGGCAATATTGAAAGGCCAATAGTGATCTCAGAATGCTGAGAGCCAGCACTCTGGTCACTCTACGTCCAATTAGTTTCCCAGCGACGGGCCTGATTGAGGGAAGCTGGGGGTAATTACTAGATCAGCCTGGACTGCGGGGAGCTAAGAAGCTAGTTAGCCCATTAACTGCAAGAGTAGAAAGGCGAACAGGAAGGAAGGAAAGAGAAAGGCCAAGAGGACCAGGGCAAAGGGAGATCTCTGCGCTCTCATTTCTCTGGCAAAAGGAGGTGATGTTTGTATGGCACCGGGAATAGAGCTGCTGCATGGGACTGTAACGGGGCGGTGGTTGAGCTAACACAAATAAACTGCACCTCGGTGTTTACAAACCGGAGGTGTTAGAGCCATTTGTAGGAGAAGACAGGAGCTGAGGGCCTCATTCCCTGTCACAGGGACCCAGCCTACCCTTTCCTTCCCTGGCTCATGAAACTGTATACTGGCTATCTTGATAGCACCAAGGGAGGATTCAGCTTCTGGCTCAGCAGGCAGCGAATGACCAGTGGAATGTGCTTTTGGTAGGCTGAAGGGACGCTGGTGGTGTTTACTCACTAGCTTGGATCTCAGTGAGAAAAACATCCCAATGGCTATAGCTGCCTGCTTTGTCCTGTGTAATATCTGTGAGGCAAAGCTGCTGCCAGGGTGCAGGTGGAGTAGCTTTCTGCTGACTTTGAACAGCCAGACGCAAGGGCAATTGCAATAGCCCAGTGTGGAGCTGTGCGGTTGAAGGAGCCTTTGAAAGAGTCTTTAACAGGCAGCCCCTGGAGTGTTCTGTGCTGGCGTGTTCTCTGGGCCTGGAACTTCGGGTGCTGCTAACAACTGTGTAGTGCTTGGCTGTACATTGGTAAATATGACTGGGTGTTCTCCTGAACCTATGGATTACAGTGGTGTTTGGTGGGCATTTTGCATTATGCCATTCTGCGTTTTGCAATACCTCTTGTGAACTAATACAAACTATCTGATTTTCCAGAAATAGAACTTTATTGAGTGAGGAAAACTGTGCAGAAAAACAATGCACAAAACCCCACAGGAAATGTAAGACACACTTTTAACATAAATCAACAGGTTGGAACTTTAGAATTGGAAAGGGAGTAAACATTTCTGGCCATTTCAGTGTGCAAACGTATCCCTTGTGGCTACACACACCCACCAGTGGGTGGTTCTCACAGGTCGGAGTATGTGACGCTGTGGTTTTCCCTTCTGTCCCCCAGCATAGAGTGATAGGGGCAACAATGCAGCCGGTGACGCCGTGTGGTATGTAGGGAGCTGCTACCATGGAGTTCTTCCAGGACTGCAAAGGATGAAGAGTCTGGGATTTTTGGACCTGTAGGTCAGACAGGGTCTGCAGCTTTTGGGTCCTAGTGCGTTTCCCTCTCTTGGTGAGACTCCTGGACCTTTTTTTTTTCTGTTCTCTCTGCCTTTCTCCATGCTTGGTCATATTGGCCTTCTAAGCTCTGTTCACAGCCCGTGCAGCACTGTCTTGTACAATCTCACAGATCACGTTCTCCCTAGTCCTCTTCTTTCTCCACATTAGGGTCAGGTGTCCCCCCTGGAGGCCGCCACGCTAGAAGCCGCTGATAAAAGCAGACGGCTGTACCACTGGATGTAAAGTCCCAAGGGGAAGCTAAGTTTCAAAACTCCCTTCCCTCGTTCCCATAAACTCTTCTAATAAGAAATGCTTATTGGCACTTGAGCTTGGAGCACCTCTGCACAGCACCGCTCTCCAGCCCCAGCGCCGGTGAGTACAGCCCGCCAGGGAAGGGGGAAGGATTTTGGGTTGCATGAAGCTATACGATTTTGGACCCAGTACTGAGCACTCCAACGTGAAATCAGTTCTACTGTATGGAGCTGAAACCTGGAGGACAACCAAAACAACCACCAGGAAGATCCAGACCTTCATTAATAGCTGCCTCAGAAGGATTCTCCAGATCCGCTGGCCAGACACCATCAGTAACATCCACCTCTTGGAGAGGACCCGTCAACTCCCAGCAGAGGAAGAAATTAGAAGGAGAAGGTGGGGCTGGATAGGACATACACTACGCAAGCAGCCAACCAACATCACCAGACAGGCACTGCGGTGGAACCCCCAAGGCAAGCGGAAAAGAGGCCGCCCATGAAATACCTGGCGACACGACCTTCAGGTTGATAGCAAAAAAATGGGCTATACCTGGAACCAGCTAGAGCGAATGGCCCAGGATAGAAGACTCTGGAGATCTGTGGTTGGTGGCCCATACCCCGGTTGGGGTGACGGGCATGAATGAATGAATGAATGACTGAGCACTGGCCCTGTTTTCCACAGGAGGCATTGGTGGTTTTAGCTGATATCTCAGTCGTGAGACTCACAAATGCACAGAGAGCACAGCTGCTCCTGGAGACCGAAGCCACCCTGGCCCATATGGCATTAGCCTGTTTACTGCAATGGTGCCAGCCAAACTCATGGCAGAGTGGCGTGGGAAAGTGTCCTAACACGGAGGAAGAAAGAAGGCAGCCATCTCTAGAAATCTTTGTAAGCCTAACTTTGTAGTGTAGACCGGGGTGGATCTGGAAGCAGTGCTTTCCTTCCCCCTGGTTTCCTTTCCAAGGAGGCTACTTCTCTCCTGCTTACTCTTGAACTTCTATTTGCACGGTAGCTGCATCTGCATGGGCTAGTCTGACCCCGCTGGGTTGTGGAGTGCTCTGGTCTGGGGTGTTTTACCCTGATGCAATGGCAGCGTCATGCATCTGGTATGGCTGGTGTAAAGAAGGCCCTTGGGAAGTGGCAACTTATGCAGCACCTTCGACCCTAAAGTGTTTCACAAACCAGGTGCAAACAGCAGCACTGAAATGCAGCTGCTTCTGGGGTGGAGGGCATTGTTGTGTTCACAACAACAGTGAAGAGAAGGGAGAATTTGGGCCAGGAATACAAAATGCAAAATACCTCTGAGCTGGAGGCCATCGGTCACGTGCATGGAACAGCAGTGGAAAGAATGAAGAGTTTGGCCAAGGGACACCAAGGCAAAGCCCCTCTCTTATAGCCTCTTTATGGGTCACCCCAAGCAGAGAGGGCCTTCATTTCTATGGTCACATGCACAAAGTGAACCCAAAGGGACTCTGTGTTTGCTCCAGAAGGATGATTGGGCAAGTGCTGGATGGTGCTACAGACTCTCGCCGTTTCTGATGCTCCTGGCACTGAGCTGTGCCCTCCAGCGAATGATAAAGCAAAACCTGCCTTCCCCTGGCTTTCTCCCCTCAACCCCCCACCCCCTTAGGTTTGAGGTTGAAGTCTGGGAAGAAGAGACGCTGCGTCTCCAGCGCTGAACCACACTGATCTCAGAGCAGGGGGAGTCTGCTAGGAAAACTTCCTGCCTGCTGCTCTCTGAGTCTCCTGCGTATCAGCCTGGGTTACCCACAAACCAGGGAACTTCCAGCATTTGCTATTAGGGCTGAGGCTGTGCGTGCGTCTTCAGCCACGTTATTGTTCTCTCCCCCTCCCCGCATTGGGATTGCTATAGATAGAAAAACAGGCAAGGACTGAACACATGCCACAGGCTCCAGCCGTGCTGGGTTGGGTTGCCAACCTTCCAGGATTGTGCCAGAGTCTCCAGGAATTGAAGACTGAGTATGTCATGTGATGAAACCTCCAGGAGGACATCCAGCCCTGTGTCAATCATAGAATCTCAGGGTTGGAAGGGACCTCAGGAGGTGTCTAGTCCAACTCCCTGTTCAAAGCTGGACCAATCCCCAAATTGGCCCCACAAGTGTTGAACTCACAGCCCTGGGTTTAGCAGGCTAATGCTCAAACCACTGAGCTATCCCTCCCCCAGCGTGGGCAGGGTTCTCCTCTATCTCAGTGGGATCTGTGGTCCCTTTCCCAGACTTCGTTTGCCTGGAGCAGCGTGAAGGAGAGAGGAAGGCACAATCCCTTCTCAGGGGAGAGGACTTTCAAAATAGGGACGCGGGACAGTGCCCACACAGAGGCTAGGCCTCCAAACCCTTCCCATGAGTGCGGGGCCTCCTACCCCCATGTCCTGGACTCCAGTGCAGCTAGAAAGCCTGGTAATGTTTGCAGGGTCGGATCCGTTAGCAACACGGGGTCAAACTCTCATTTACACTCAGGCCAGTCTGGCAGCATAGAGGAGCCTTAAATTTGCCCTCCCTGCTCTGCCTTCATGCTGGCAGATCAGAATGTAAATGAGAATCCAGCCCAGTGCATCTGGGGGCTGGAAGGTGGATTTATTGCCATGACCCAAGAAGGAAACCCAAGGATTCCTTCCAGCCCGGAAGGAGCGGTCTCAGGGCAAGATGGGTCGTTAACGATTGCGGCTGGGTCTAGGTGGAGTGCCAACAATCATGCAGGTTTTCAGAGGGGTTCTTTGTCCCAGGGGAGCCCCCCCCCCCACAAAGTAGCTGAGTTAATGGAATCGTGTTGGGGGCTGAGTTCTTTTGAAAATCAGTGTCACAAGCGGAGCAGAACACTATGGAAAACCTGGCCCTGTGTGCGCCATGTGGCACCTTGGCTCTGCAATTAATCATCATAAAACCTAGTTCTTACCCTCCCTAGATCTCACAGTGCTTTACGAAGCAGGGCCAGTATCGTTATCACTGTTTTACAGGTGGGGAAACTGAGGCACAGGACTGGGCAGCAGGTGAATGAGCCATTGGGGGAGGCTAGCCCCCGGCCCTTTGCCCAAGGTTCCCTTCCATCCCTTCTCCCCTGCCGGAGCCCAGAGCACAGCGCCCCCATGGCTGGTGGCCCCACTAGCCCCAGAGCACCAGGTGGGTGGCGCAGCAGGAGTGCCCCCACCCCGAGTGCCAGGCAGGTGGCGCAATCCCACCGCCCACAGTGCCAGGTGGTGCAGCGCGGCCCCAGTCCCAGCACCTCCAGCCCTGGGCCTTGTGAGCACTGGCCCCAGCCTCTCACCCACAGAAGAGCTGGAACTGGAAGCAGGCACGAGGGGGTCTGGGGTTGGAGCGTGGACGGGACCATGCCAGGCTGTTTGGGCAGACACAGCCTTCCCCAGGCTATGCTACCCACCGCCCATGGGCACAGGAAGTGACTTGCCCAAGCTCACCAATGCACTGGTGGCAGAGCTTGGCAAAGAACCCAGGTCTCCCGAGCCCCCGGGCTCAGGTGTGTTCCATTAGGCCATGCTGCCTTCCTCCAGAAATCAGCAGGGTAGCTCGCAGGTTCAAGGTATTTCTCAGCAGGTGCATGGGCAGCGGGATTGGGCCCCTTGTTTTATTTAAACAAGGCAAAAAGGCATCCCGCGCTAATCAGCGACCCGGTGTTGGAGACCCAGACCCCACTCCTGCTCCGGCTGAAGCCAATGAGATTTTTGCCCTGACTTCAGTGGCCTAGAGCCCGGAAGGGTCTGAGTGATTTGAGCCCCTTGCAAAGTCAGGGTGTTGGTGGGATCTCATCCAGCATGACAGCATCAATGCAAGAAGTGGCAGCAGCTCAGCTGGAGGCAGGGGGCAAAGAGATGGGGCAACTCCCCTTTCTGGAACCCTGACGCTCTCGCTCTGCGTCTCTTGGGATCGTCCTGCACCGTGCGCGCCCCGGTGTGCAGTGAGAAATGACAGAAGCAGATGTGCTGGACCAGGCTCTGTAGTCTCCTGCTCTTAAATCAGCACCAGAATTGTCAGCTCTGACCGACCGGCCAAATCCTGCCTTCCGTGACCACATTGGTGATAACGTGGTTGGGATGGAGTTGAGAATCTGCTGCAGTTAGTGGGACTGTGCATATGTCACCAAGGCCTGTGGAATTTTTATTGCAGACGATGATGCTGGAAAAAGCCCAGCTTAACTCTCAGAGTCCAGGGGGACTCTCTGGCACTGGAAGCTGGAAAAACATATTGTTGTTATGCTGGAGATTGGGTGAAACTTGGTTGAAGCTAATGCATGTGCTGGCTGCCTGCCATTCAGGCTAGATGAGGAAGCAATCAAGGGTCCCTGTGGTAGCTAAAACAATAGAAGCCACCACCCAAAGACTTAATGGAAATGCAAGGGCTGGGTTTTGGTTTGGTTGCTACTGTTTATGTGTCTATGTGGGACAGAAGCGAAAAATCCAGCAGTAAAGGCAGGAGCAAAACCAAGCAGAAGCACCAGAGACAGCAAGAGAAGTGCCTGTAGTGTGACCCTGAGAGAATGCCAAGGGAGAGCTTTTGGGCAGAGTGCTAGCTGGAATGAAGCTTGGAACTGTAAGCAAAGAAACGGTCTCCTGCTGTGTGAGTCCGCTGTGTGATTCCCCCTGTGTTTGGGGAAGAAGGGTATTGTACATTATCTGTAAATAGACAGGACTGCATTACAGAAACACCTAACTCTGTCATCCGCCTCTCCTAACGGAAACAACCTGGAAGGCCCGGAATGTTGGCTAATTGCTTGGGCTGAGATGGAGGAACAATATCTTTTTATTCTTTAAAACAACCACTTTTGATCTGGTGTCACCGAGACACGTTCACTCTGGAACCCCACCAGGCCATCTTTACTGGGCAGGGTTGTGCTTTAACCTCAATAACCTGGTGGGACAGGGGGATTCTTCCATTTTACTGTGGATGAACGTGAGGCACATCAGTGATGTGACTTGCTCAAGGTCACACAGTGAGGCATTGGCAGGAACCCTGGCTCCCGGTCTCCTCCTAGAGGAACTCACTCCCAGATCTAGGAATAGAACCCAGGCGTTCTGGCTCCCAGCTGCCCCCTCCCTAACCACTAGACCATGCTTCCCCACAAACACACCTATACTGCAGCAAATCCATGTAAACCCTTATAATGCGGCCTAGTTTCTCTCACTAAGCTCCTTCCAAACTTAGTTTTTAAGGAGGATGAAAACTGGCCTGTTTTGGAGCCTTTGCCTGCTCACAGGTGGTTTCTGGGCCTGATTCGGATCTCACATTGGGGGATCTTTGCTTCAGTGGAAACACTCCTGATTTAAGGTCCGATCTTGGACGGTGCTGAGTTTGGCCTGAACTGCTTTGAGGCCGGCCTCCGCCAGCGACGCCAAGGGCACTTGCTGAAACGCGCCCAACACGTTGCAGGATCAGGCCCGAAATGTGCCAGGCCCCGGGGGGGAATCAGGCCCCGTGGGGAAAGCACTTGGATGCCGTGTGCCCTCCCCTGCCCCATGGGGCGCCCAGCCCCAGCAGCACTCCGTGTGCTGTTCTCTGGGTCTCCTTGCTGCGCGGTCGATCCCCAGACAGGCTCCGTGCCGTGCTGCGTGTGCTCTTTCTGGCCCATTGATTTCCCCGAGTAAGTGAGTTTGTATGGATCATGCAGCAGGCAGCCCCGGCTGCCCATCGGCAGAGCTGCACTGGCGGGGGGGAGGGGAGAGAAAGCCGAGCAGAATCAATGCGGAGAGTGTGAAGTGAATTAATGGAAGACGGAAGGGCTGGCTGACAAGGCTGCGGAGACCCGGCCGCCCTTCGGGGGGCTGGCTCCAGGCCCCTCAAGCTGCTGCAGCTGGCGATGTTGGGGACAGCTGGGGGCACATTCGTGGTGGGAGTAGGGCAGAGACGTCCTGGCTTCTGTATCCTTACAGAGGTTGCATATTTGGGGGGGGGGAGGGGAAGACGGGGATCTGAACCTCTTTGGCATTCACAGGTTGGGAGCAATGGGAGCGGAACCCCTGTGTAGGGTGGGGAGGGTGAAGGGGCAAAGGTCACCAAAGGTCACTATGAAATGACCCTGGATTCTGCCACCCCTCCGTGGAAGCAGCGTTGATGTTCTAGTGGTGGGTGCAACGCCCAGGACTGGCTTAGTTCCTCTGATTGGGTGCAAGGGGCGTATCCCTGGGAAGTGGGCTGGAGGCGTCCCAGGCCTGAGGGCAGCAGGGGGTAGGGTGGGCAGCGGACCATCTCGCCTCTCTGGACTGAGTCTTTTCCAGAGACATTAGTGGATGGGGCTGTGGGCAGAGCCGGTTGGCAGTTTTTATGACGAATCATTTGACGAATCGGGTCAAAAAATGCCAATTTGTCAAAACGAAAACTGTTGGTGGAACAGGGTCGGGGCCGACGAATCTCCCGACTCGAAAACACGTCAGGAACAAAAAAGTTTCGAAATGACACGCCTTGATTGGGCCGACTCGGAGAGCAAAGGACCGCTGTCCCTGTGGGAGCTTGACATTTCACGCTGATTCGAGGCAGGAAAACATTTCGAACGATATTCCCGGGGGACAAGAAAACTAGTTCCCTCCCAGCGGTGGTTGTCTGGCTTGGAGGAGCGGTGAGCAGGAGGGAGTTCTGAGCTGGCTCTCTCCCAGCAGTGGTCAGCGGGCTTGAGGCGGGCAGGGGCGCAGGGAGCTGCAGGGAGTTCTGCCCAGAGGCTGAAATCTGCAGGGACAGAGGTTATTATCAGCATGGGTTATTTGTTTGCTGCTGGGCTCTTTCCAGACATTCGAGACAGGAGGTCCCTCCCCCAAAGGGATCATGGTCTGGACAGTTAGACAGCGGGCAGGGAAGGGGAACAACCAAAGGGATTTTCTCTCCAAATCAACACTGGCCAGTGTAGACAGGAGCAGAATTTAGGAGTGAGGGGAGGCCTTGGGACAGAGCTCAGGGATGTTAAACTGTGCCGAGGCCGGCCTGGTAGGGACCAATTGAGAACCTGACTGATAGGTGGATGAGGGTGGGGATGCTGGCGCAGCAGGGGGAGTGACACAAGAAGCTAAACTGGGAGTGGCAGCTTGGCCTAGTGGATAGAGCACTGGATTGGGAATTGGTTTTATCCCCAGCTCAGGCACCGGCCTGCTGGGTCACCTTGGCCAAGTCACTTCATCGCTCTGTGCCTCAGGTTCTCCATCTGTAAAATGGGAATAATGATGCTGCCCTCCTTTGTAAAGTGCTTGGAGATCTCCTGAGGAAAAGAGCTAGGCCATTTTTTGTTGTTATGTTACAATGGCTCTCAAACTTTTGTCCTGGTGACCCCTTTCACACAGCAAGCCTCTGAGTGCGACCCCTCCTTATACATTAAAAACACTTTTGTATATATATTTAACCCATTATAAATGCTGGAGGCAAAGCGGGGTTTGGGGTGGAGGTTGACAGCTCACGACCCCCATGTAATAGCCTTGTGACCCCCCTGAGGGGTCCCGATCCCCAGTTTGAGACCCCCTGTTATATTATTTATGGAGAGCTGTGGAGGAGGGGGACAGTTATTTAAATGGGAAGTAACAGAGGGGGCGGGGGAGTCAACATGGTCAACCCAATGGGTCTAGTGACTGCATTTGACATGGATTGGCACGGGAGGCGGTGGGTGGGTCTGTGGGGAGGTTGCTGTGGGGGAGATGGGATACAACGAGGATGCCAATCAATGGCTGTGGGGATGGAGAGAAAGGGACGGGTCTGAGATGTTGAGGATGTGGCAGGATCTGGACAGACCCTGGATGTGGTTGGCAAGGAAGAGGGAGGAGTCAGAAATCAGCCCCACACTGCGCAACGACAGACTCTCCCTGCGTGGCTAGGGACCCCTGATCATCCCGGGTTTCCGGAGCAGCCCCGGGGGTCACCCTCAATTCCCAGACAGGTCTGCAAAGTTCCCCCCAGGGCTGCTGGGATAGCTGTGCTCTGCCATGCCAGCTGTCTGTTGCTCAGTGGGTTTCTTAACTTGTCAGCATGATGATGGGCATCTCTAGCCCAGAACTCACCCCTCCTTAGAGCCAGTCACCATGATTTTCAGTGAAACTTTTTTCCATCAAAAATGGGGTTTGGGTTTTTTTTGACCTAAAATGGATTTTTCCCCCCATCAAATTATTATTTTGGTGAAAACTTTCCATTTTGTCACTGAAAATTTTGGAAGGGGTAAAAATCTTTGGGTTTTGGTTAAAATGTTGTTGTTTTTCACTCCGGTTTGTGGTATAAATTCTCAGGCGAGAACGGAACAGGATTGCGAATGGTTTTCAGAAACGGGAAAGAGTCGCAGGGTGTGGTTTTGCCTCCTCCGAAACTTCTCGTGGGAAATTCTGAACCATCCTCCAAATGTCAACATTCCCCACAAACAGAATTGGCATTTGCCAGCCAGCTGTCCCTCCAGTGCTGGAAAGATCAGTACGTTCGGAGCACTGCTCAGCCTGAAGCAGCTGCCATGTAACCAAAGAGGAGAACACAGCCAAGAGGCATTTGGTCTTTCATGTTTCCTTGGTGCCAACCATTCATCCTTCAAAGCAGGTGGGCAAGTTCTACTACTGTTAATGCAGGGTAGTCAGACCCAATGCATGTGGTTGGACAAAAATAACCACTGGTAGCCTCCCAAACTCTGTCTAGTCCCGGTGAGATGGAAAACAATTTGCCGTCTCTGCCGGTTGCTCAGGTTCATTAGATCATCACAATACCATTGCCCCTCCTTTTCCTTGAATGCTTTGATTGGCAGTGAAACAGTTCACAAGTATGTCATCATTAGGCTTCAGAGTGAATGCTCAGTGGGGCAGGTCGCACCTCTCTGAGCTCGTGTTTCAGGCTGCCTGCAGCTTCAGGCAGATGTCCCAACATCTTTCATGCTTGGTTCACATTTGGAAGGTTTTCTTCGCTACGGGCTAATGACACTTTTTGTTGTTTGCTGTTGTGTTTTTAATGAAAGCGAGATTCTAGAGCCTAACACAACAGCTCACCAAGCTATCACGAACTGGTCCAATCTGCCCCCCTGACTCCTGCATCCAGAGAATGATAGAGCCCTTGACCGAGTGAGCCATTTGCCAATCCCTCTGGGCACAGTCCACAGCTTTGTGCAAGATGGTCCCTTTGCTTTAGGAGAATTGATCACCATCAAAATGTGTCCGTTTTGGCAGCAGGTGCCTTATTTATTTTGCCATAAAAAATAACCAAATTCCACTATCCGAGTAGCAATGTGAATGTGATGTTGCTGCCTGTGATTTCACTTTTTTTTTTGGCAAAGAAATCTTGCCAGTTTTTCCATGGAAGCGTTGCTTTTTTCTTCTTTCTCCCTCTGCACACAATGAAGCATGTGTCAGTTTTTGGCTAACCAGGGGTCAATATAAATTGTTGTCGTCCCACCTCCCGTGCGTGAGGATTTCTTTTCGCACACCACCAGGTTCCAGCCACGAATCCATCAGGAGTGTACGCCGCAGAGAAAGTGGAAGGAGACAGGTCAGTTAGGAAGCGCTGACACCCCCCTGTTGCAATGTCTGATAGCTCAGGGCTCTGCTAGCACTGGGATCCTGTCACAGCATCATCTGGCTTTGTGGGCCTGTGTATTAGTTTTGCCAATGCCGAATGCTCAGCAATCATGAGACGGGTCTTTAAAAACCATGAGATTTAAAAAAATAACCTTTGGGCTGTTTTGATTTGTCTTCTGATTTTTGAGGCTTTAGGGGGTCCCATTTTCAAGCTTTTCTCCTTAACCACGAGGACTAAAAATGACTCAGAGCTGGGCACAAATGATCACAAAAGTCAGTGAGGCTTTCGCTGCCTGGGCTTCACCCCGGGGTGGGTGGGGGCTCTGAGATCCCAGCTTCCATGCGGTGTGTTCGGGTGGGCTGTGTGTATGTGTGACTGGCCGGGTGTGTGGCAGTGAGGGGGTGTTGGTGTGTGATGGGGTTTCATGTGTGTCTCTGTTGAGGTTGTGTGTCAGCGATGGGGCATTGAGCAAGGATTGCCGTGTGCTTTCATTCGTCAGAATGAATTGCATTACAGTTCGCTCCCTCTCCCCCAGCAGCTGTATCTGAAGTGGTGTCAGCAGGACCAGAACCGACCCAGCACAGGCCGAGTGATACCATGATCTCTCCTGAGGCTCAGAGCTTTGCAGCTGCCTGGTATAAAGAGAGTTTCCCAGAGCATTCGTGCTGGGAAAGCAAGGCCGGTCGGAGATCGCTACCAGAACAGAACCAGATCTTCTGGTCGTCCCATTGTCCTGAGCATTGCCTGGTGCTTTTGAAATAAGAGTCACTTCCCTGGAGCCCAGCACCAGGAACCACTGGGGGATGGATTGAAACGGGGACGGGAAAGAGGCGCACTGTCCCTTTAAGAGCATAATTTTGGAGCTGGCCTACTGAGTTATTGATTGGCGCTATGGTAACGTATATTAGATTATGTATGGCTGGAAATGTGCTGTGGATTGGGAGGCTTGTCTGGGAAGCCGGCGCACTTCTTCTTGTAAGCCAGCTCCCCGCAGAGGTTTTGGGTTAGGAAGGGTTTGCGGCGTGTCAGCTAAATGGTACCTTCGCCCTGGCACCTGGCGCACGTGCCCACGAGAGGTGGAGCATTGTGGGCAGAGAGGGATCACAGGACAGGCTGTAAGGAGCGGGGGGAGGAAGCCTGTGCACTGGGCTTGCCCATGAGCTGCTGATTAAAAGGAGGCTGGGGCAGCCCAGAGATTGGGCAGCTTTCGGGAAGCTCCCGGGATGGCAAACACGAGAAAGCTGTGAGGCTGCCCCATGTGCTGCAGAGGCTGTGGCCTGGGTGTGGGTGTCAGAAAACGTGGCGCCTCGTCCCAGCCCTGCCACTGACCTGCGGTGTGACCTTGTCTGGGTCACTTTGCCTCTGTTCCCTCCCTGCTCAAGCCTGCTTAGACTGGACTGTCTCTCGCTATTTGTACAGGCAGCAGCTAGCCCTTTAAACAGAGGCCTTGAGATGCCACCATAATACACGTAATAATGCTCAGCTGCTCTGAGCTATTCTGTCTGCCTTAGATTGCATCTCTCTCTCTCTCGCTCTCATTTTTTTTTTTTTTGGACGGGTGAGTAAAATATTTTTATCACCATGGCAAAGAACAGGCAAGTAAGTTTTATGCCTGGGTTGGTTAGTCAGTTTCATAAGGCCGATTTAAAGGGCTAAGGGATTTACTGGAGTGGCTCAGACACCCACGGTGTAGCCAGCCTCCTGCGGTGCTCTATGCTTGATGCTTCCAAGGATGGTGAGACCCCTCCTTCCTGGCCTGGGTTTAGGGGATTTCCTTCCTGATCCCTGTGAAGATCTCATGCCTTGAAGCATGTGAGTTGATTTCCCTCCTCTTATCCAGCTCATCTTAAATCAAGGGGCCCTATTCTCTGACTGAAGGATACAAATAGCTCCTATTGAGCAGAGATGCTATAGGCATGTACTGGGACAAAGCTCTGCCTGAGGAAGAGTGGTCCACAAGTTAGGGTGCTGACCTCAGACTTTGGAGACTGGGGGATATGTCCCTTTGCCACAGTCTCCCTGTTTGCCCCTGGGCAAGTTACTTAATTTCTCTGTGCCTCTTACAGAAGGGGATTACAGCTTTGCCTACCTCATAGGGATGTTGGGAGGAGAAATTCCTTCAAGGTACTGAGATACTATAGCTGGTTGCGCCTCTGCTTCTTAATACACGGGCTGGTCTCGTGGTTGGAACAGAGACACAACCTTAATGACTGCATTTGGGAGGGGCCTCTCTGATGCCAATGCAACAGACAGAAACAGCCCAAGCCCAGCAACGAAGCGGGTCAGGAATTTTGCAGTGAAACATTCCCATTGCGGCTCCCATTGAAAGCAAAACTTTTTATGGGAAAGGCAGATTTCTCCACTCTAAGAATGTTCAAAAGAATGTTTTGAAATCTCCAGAATGTTTCGTTTTAAAATTTTCCAAACAAAAGATTCCAGTTCTCTGGATAGAAACTTTTTACTTTGGAATTTAAGCCAATTAGAGCAAAAGAAAAAAATTCTTATTTAAAATAAAAGAGGGTCAACATCACAAGAAAACATTATGATTGACCTGAATTGATTCTTTTGTCAGCTTTTCAGTTCACCCACATTTCAAGATTTTGACTTTTTGTCCTGAATTGGGACAATTTGTTCCCGCTGAAATCTTGGAAATTTTCACAGAATAACTCCCAAGCAAATCCCAAACGCCCCGTCAGCCCCTGGTGCATTGTGAATTGCCTGCCTGCAGCCTTTCTTTCTGCCTGTGCCCCCAGCTCACGCTGCAAAGTGGGGCAGTGGCCCATTGACTCTGTTGCCCATCTCTAAAGGTGTCTATCCTGCTGCTGGGAGGTGGGGTTGCAGCATGTTTAGATCTACCAGATCTAGCTTTGATCCAGCTGGTGTGAGTACCAATAGCAACGAAGTCGTGCCAGTATTGGCTAATAGTCCGAGGAAGTACCTAGGTCCCGGAGCAGGCTGGGTGCACACTTTATGTTGAAACCCCTGCTGCTGCTGCTCCGCTGCTATTGTTATTCAAGCGAGCCAGATCAAAGTTAGCTTAGGGGTGTCCACACTTGCTGCACTCACGTGTCTGATTGCAGGGGAGACGGACCCGAAGGAAGTCTGCGATTGTGCTTGTAGCGTCAGAGGAAAGAAAGGATGTGGGGAGGCCTTAATTACAGACTGTAAACAGCCTGAGACCCCTGGGAGCAAGGACCTAGGGAGGAGGAAAGTAACATTAATAAGTGGGGATGATTTGACTCTCTGACCTCCGTTGGCAGGGAGCTCTGTACTGCGTGAAGAAAGATTCCATCTTCCTTTGCAGGGCGTTAATTTCTTAGCATGCTCTCTTATCATCATCTTACCGGGGAGGGGAAAATGGAAGGAGAGATCAATTTTTACAGTGGCGCTTACAGGCAGGTCCATCAGAAACACACACAGGCAACACAAACACCCCAGGCATGAATACACACACACACACGCATGCACCCATGAACATCCTGGGGAGACCCACAAACACACGTGCCGGCACATGTCCCTATACACACATGCCTGCAGACAATGAGGCATGTGCCTGCTAGCTGCATATGCAAGAACAGACATGTGCTCACAGATACATGCCATGCACACACACACACTCACACACACATATTTCAGGAGGCCTTTGCCATCAGGGAAGCAGTTTACACAATCCCATCATCATGGGCAGTGGGGAGATGGCTGGAGGGGAGGGGGAACTGTCTAACTTCCTCTAACTGTTGGGCTTAGCTGCAAAGCCTCAGTGCAAGCGAGAAGGCGGATTGGTGGGGAAGGATTTGGCTCCGCAGTGGATTCACCCCATGCTGATTTCCTGCCAGAGGGTCCTTTCGAATAATAAGGGTTGAGAAGAAAACACCGCAAGCCCCCAAACCTGCTCTCCGCACCACCGGGCAGGGAGATAAACCCAGCATATTGATTTCCCTCGCCTGGGCCCTCCTTCCCTCACGCTCTTCGGCTGAATGCAGCCAGCCATCTGGGCAGCGTGGGGGGACCAGCCGACCATGCTCCGAGCGCAGGCGGGATGTGGTGCTGGAGTCATTGGGCTTAGAAACTGAGCGGCTTTGAAATCTCTTAAAGGGGGAGACAGTAAAAGGAAAGGAGATGGGCGGGGGGAGGCATTGAAGGCAGGAGATGGAGAAGGGCTTAGCCAAAGGAAGGGGCGTGACAGTGTAACCCTCTAAACTGGGGCAAAGGGAGCTGTGGGGGCGGCACTTGGGTTGGGGGCAGCGTAGGAGCCAAGGAGCCATGCAGAGCTGGGCAAGCCCCCGGCCCCGCTCCCCGGCCGGAGCGCCGGAGCAGGGCAAGCGCCAGACCCCACTTCCTGGCGGGAGCTCGAGGGCTGGATTAAAACGTCTGGAGGGCCGGACTAAACTCTGTGCGTGTGCGTGTGGGTGTTTCGCAGCCCCGGTTAGGAGCTTTGCTCAAGCTGTAGCAGCTCCTACGCTGAGAGACGGAGGCAGCCGGTTCTGTCCCTGGCATGTCAGCCACGGTGGTTACCATCGTCCCAGCTCCACACCTGCCTTTCCAGCCAGCACTAGGCTCATACATGCTTTGGGGCATATGGCCTGGAAACACCTGCCTCTGTTTCCCCTGCATGGGCCCATTACAAGCCCGCTTAGCCTGCCCAGTGGGTGGGGGCGACTAGAGATATGGCCGCATGGTCTAGCTCAGGGGTCGGCGACCTTTCAGAAGTGCTGGGCCGAGTCTTCATTTATTCACTCTGATTTAAGGTTTCGCGTGCCAGTCATACTGATCCCCATATTTGGGGTCAGGAAGGAATTTTCCTCCAGGGCAGATTGGCAGAGGCCCTGGAGGTTTTTCGCCTTCCTCTGCAGCGTGGGGCACGGGTCACTTGCTGGAGGATTCTCTGCAGCTTGAGGTCTTTAAACCACGATTTGAGGACTTCACTAACTCAGACATAGGTCAGGGGTTTGATACAGGAGTGGATGGGTGAGATTCTGTGGCCTGCGTTGTGCAGGAGGTCAGACTAGATGATCATAATGGTCCCTTCTGACCTTAAAAGTCTATGAATCTATGAATACATTTTAACGTTTTTAGAAGGTCTCTTTCTATAAGTCTATAATATAGAACTAAACTATTGTTGTTTTTCAAGTAAACGGTTTTAAAATGTTCAAGAAGCTTCATTTAAAATTAAATTAAAATGCAGAGCCCCCCGGACTGGTGGCCAGGACCCGGGCAGTGTGAGTGCCCCTGAAAATCAGCTCGCGTGCCGCCTTCGGCACCCGTGCCATAGGTTGCCTACCCCTGGGCTAGTGGATAAGGCTGTGGGACTCCAGAGAACAGGGCTCTGGCACTGGCTGGGTGTGGTATCGAACAAGCCACTTGCCCTCTATTTGCTCTTCACCTACTGAGATTAGAAGCTCTCCAGGGCAGGGACCGTTCTCTCGCTGTGTGTCTGTGCAGGGACCAGGACAGGTCCTGGTCTTGGTTGGGCATTCAAGGGGCAGCGGTGATACGCGTAAAACAGGGCCTGCCGCTCTACCTGGGTGTGTGCACGTGTAGCAAGAAGACAAGATTGCCTTGGCCTGACTGGCACGGCCTTTACCTGCACGTGTGTCAGACAGAGACTGGGGATAGACCCTGCGCACCCATCAGTTGCCAGCACAGTACCAGCTTTTCCAGGCTGGCACCCAGATTCCCAGTCCCACAGTGTCGTTCTCTCTCTTCCTCTCCTCCCATTGCCCCTCCTCTTCCTCTGGTACTCTCCCTAAATATCACCAGGCAGAATGAGGCACCGCAGGTTGATGCAAACTTTTGCCACGTTTGCGGGGGTGTGTGTGTGTGTGTGTGTGTGTCTTAAATCCTCATTTCCTGGCACCCTGGGGTTACATGAACATCTCAGCTTCTGTTTAAAAAAATAATCCGTTCCTAGCTCTTGTGGTTGTGGGAAAAAGCTGGGAACCGTGAGCCCCTAAAAGCCTCCCACCCAGATCTGGCATTGTTTGTAAAAGTCCTGTGATTTTGAAGCCAATCTCGTGAGTTTGGGGGAGCGGGAATTGTGATGTTTTCGATGCCCAGGTGCTGGCGATGCTGAACCCTCAGGACCCACAAAGGAGATCTGGTGTGGGTAGTTTCATTCATTGTTTCCCCTTCTCTCGGCTGTCTCGACCCTCTTTGCTGGGCTCAGGAAAGCTAATGAAGGCGGGCGTGGGAGGAGGCGGCACATAGCCACGAAAGGCCGGGAGTCTGCGCGAGGTCAAACGAAACTGCTTATCCAGCAGCTCTCAAGCCACCTTTCAAGTTGCCATGAAAGCAGTCTCAGCACTGTGCCTAAGCAGCGGCACTGCCTGGGGAGGGCTCCTGCGCAATCCCATGATGCTTCAGGCCATGTCCTCCATTTTGTTTTTAGAGCAAAGTTTTCGCTTGGCGTTTTCTCCTCCGCTGGGAGCTGTGGAGAGCCTGGGGGAAGAGGATGAGGCGGGAAGGAGACTGGAGAGGGACAGGATATGGGGAGAGGATTGTTTTTAGGGGAGAGGGGCAGGGAGGCCGGAGAGACACAGACTGAGGATTTGAAGTTCCTTCTCCCTGATCCCCTCGAGGGCACTGTTTCGCTCTTTCTTCCCAGAGCAAAGGCGGCTGGGGAAGGGCTTGGATCTTGACAACAATGGGGTGCTTCTACCACTCAGTGCCCTGGCTCGTGCCTCTTTGAGTGAGAGCTGAATCAATATCACGGCGAAGTGCAGAATGCTGCCAGCGCAGATGCACGGGGCGAAGGGAGGGGGAGAACGGAAGGGGGGGGAAGCTGCTTGGCCAAGCGGGAGGAAAATCTCGGTCTTTGCATGGAACTCAGCACAGATAAGTGGCGAGGAAATTAGGGAGAAATCCCAGCTTTTTCCAACAGGCTGCTTTTTGTGTCTGGTGCGATTGCTCCCGGCTGGCGATTGTACCAGGAAACAAAGGCCTTTCAGTCCTGCAGCCGCCAGGTATTGAGGCGTTGCACTTGGAGGCAATTATCAGCAATTGGGCCACTGCTAAATGTGTGGCTTCTTTTTATTTTTTTTTAATGTAACATAAAAAGCTATCGATTGCTCAATGAGTGTTCTCGGAGCGCGTCTGTGTGTGTGCGTGCATGCCGGGGGAGAGGGGCATTGGCCAAGCTTGGCAGAGATGACATGGAGTCGAAGGAATGACATTTCTCCAACCCAGCGCTATCTTCGACGGTTGGCACCATCAGACTGGATCAGACCCAAGCGCCATCTAACCAGGTGTCCTGTCTCCGACAGTGGCTGGCAACAGATGCTTTGGAGGAAGGCATAAGAACCCTGCAGGAGCAAATGGGGAAGAATTTGCCTGCACATCAGGTCTCATCCTGAACGTTAATAGTTCGAAACTGGCTTGAGGCCTGAAGCAGGAGGTTCAATACTGCTTCCCAAATTTGTCATCACTAACTACGATAACGCTGGTGTGGACGGGTCGGGCTCACCCCTGCGGCGCCTCCTGCTGGTGACTCTGGGAATTAGCTCTGTTCCAGCGCTGGAGCGCCCTCTGCAGGCTGGTGATCCACCTGTCCTCAGGCCCCCGTGTCCCTCCCTGGACCCAGTGCCCTTTTACATGGGGGTGCTGCCCCCTGGCAGTAACCCCTATTCTCTCAGGGTTTCCCCTCTACTCAGGGAACCCTCACCCTCTATCCCCACCTTGCCTCAGTATATGGCTACTGCCAGGCATTGTCTAGCCCCACGCCCTGGGGCAGGCTGCAGTGTCAGCCACTCATCACAGGCAAGGAGGGTTTGGACCTGCTGCCTTGGCCTACCCCTGGGCTGCCCCCTGTAACCTCCAGTACCTGTTAGCCCAACGCTAGGCCGCAGCCTGGGGCTTTCCAGGCTGGAGCTCCCCAGCTCCTCAGCCTTTCCCCAGCCCTGCTCCACTCAGGTATCCCGTCTCAAGCTCCCTGCAGCCAGGCCCTTCTCTCTCTGAAGGCAGAGAGAGACTGTCTTGGCTTCTGGCTTCCAGCCTCTTATAGGGGCCAGCTGTGGCCCTGATTGGGGCGTGGCCCAGCTGCAGCCACTTCCCCAATCAGCTCAGCTTTTAGAGCCGCAGCTCTCAAGCCCTGCCAGGCCACTTTTAAACCCCTCAGGGCAGGAGCAGAGTCCCCCCTGCTACAGCTGGATATCCCTGATAGGTGCCGATTCCGTGGGTGCTCCAGGCTCAAGCACCCACAGGGAAAAAAATACGGGGTGCTCAGCACCCATAGGGCAAGATTAATCTTTCATGGGCCCCGTTGCCTACCCTCAGGCCCAGCCCCCGCTTGTCAGTGCTTGTGCTGATAGCCCTGTAAACACGCAGTCCCTGTCGGAATCATGTTCAGCTCGAACGCACGAGACTGACGTTAAAAGGTGTGAGACTGTAAAAATGAAAAATAAATCGTGTGTTATTTTTATTTGCCTTCTGAGTTTTGAGCCTTTGGGTCGTACGTGGGTCAAGTTCTCAAGCTTTAATCTGAGGTTGAAACTTACTTTCTCTCCCCACCCCCCATTGAAACTTGAAATCCTGATGTGTTCACAGAATCATGGAAATGGAGGGCAGGAAGGAATCTAGTCCACCCCTTGTGCTGAGGCGGGACCTAGTCAACCTAGACTATCCCTGGCAGGTGTTCGTCCATCCAATGACGGGGATTCCAGAATGTCCCTTGGAAGCCGAGTCCAGTGTTAAACTCTCCTTACAGCATATGAATGATCATGATCACATGTTTCCAGGAGCTGGCGCTTTAAGAAACATACCAGACACTGGGAATTGGTGATGAGAATGTGGCATCATGGTTGAGACGTCTCCCAAGGTCGGAGCTGTTCAGATCTGGGTAGTTTGGGCCCCTTTTGACTTGAGGCTGGATGACTCTGGGGATTGGTAATAAGAGACAATGTGGCCCAATTTTCCTGATGGTATAAATGGGCAAAGCGACCCCACTGAGGCCGACGGAGCTGGTGCCGGTTTACGTAGAAGCAGGCCCAAGGTTTTGCCCTGGATAGGTGGTTGGGATGTATTTATCTCCAGGTCACTGGCTGCCCAGTTTGTAGTGAACGAAGGTGATCATCTCGCATCCCGTAGACAGGGCAACGGAACGGAGACATTGGTTTTTAAGAGTATCGGTGATATTCAAATTCAAACATGTATCCCAAAGAGCCCCGCCAATATTTGGTGGCACCTGATAGGGGTTTCCATCAGCTGTGCCACGTGTAGTGACTGGCAGTTGGCTACCTCTGCCTGCCCTGGTATATCATCTTCTGCCTCCCCTCAGATTTGGGGGTTACTTTTTCTCAGCCTCCTCCCACATTTGAGAAAAACGACCATTTCTGGTGAACATTTCCCTTTTGTTGTAAAAGCCGTTTTCTTCCCCCCGAAACCCGCCATTTTCTGAAGACGGAAAGTGACCAGGGCTGAGCGTTATGTCTGTGTTTGTTAGCGATCAGCAGCATCCGATGGCATCAGGAGAGCATCGCGCCGCTGGAGGGTTCCTTTTCCGGGCGAGATGAAAAACTGAGGGCCGGCTGGTTGGGTGATTAGAGGTCCCCTGGAATTTGGGGGAGAGGGGTGTGTGGTGTGAGAGTAGTTGTTATCCAGTTGTATTATGCAATTGACTAGAAGGCCCAGAGCGGAGAGGGCTCCATTGTGCGAGGTGAGGACTGGCCCTGCCCTGACGATCTTGCAGTCTCAATAGACAAAGAGTGGAGGGGGAACAGGCCCAGAGAGGGCCAGTGATTTCCCCACGTTACTCAGCAGGTCAGTTACCAAGTCAGGGACAGAACCCAGGTCTCCCAATCCCCTTTCCACTCGGGCTTGCGCTGTGGGGCTGTTCAACTGCAATATAGATTTCCAGGCGCGGGCAGCAGCTGGACCCACCTTGCAGGGTCCTATAGCCCAGCTCCAGCCCATGCCCGGCAGGCTACACTGCAATTACAGAGCCCCACAGCCCGAGTCAGCGGGCATGGGGCAGCCACAGGTTTTTAACTGGAGTGTAGATATAGCCACCGTCACTCTTCTCTTGCCTGTTATGGGCTCCCTGGGCTGCTGACCTTTCTTTCATGGGCACAGCGTAGCGGGACGGGGGTTTCTGGAGTACCTAGCAGTCTTTTTGTCCACCCATTCCTCCTCCCCTGCCTTGTGGCTGGCAAACCACAACACACACGTGGGAGGGAACCGTGCTAGCCAGGTGGGGCTGCTACCTGTGACCCAGCCTCTCCGGGGACCTCAGCAGTGGTCGTGTATAGGTGCCACGTGCTGGAAGGAGGAGTCTGCTCAATGGTTTGGCTGGTGCTGGCCTCTGGCTGTCCCCTGGCAAACACAACTAGCTTCCCCCTCATGGCCGTCACAGAGTTCCTGGAAGGTGGCAGGGGTGTGTGTTTTAGGGGGGTCACGGTGGGCCCCAAAAGTAGCTGTGGCCAGATCCACGGTGGGCACGGGGGTTATTACAGGCCTGGAAACATGAAGGTCCAGGGTGAGTGGACTTGGTTTCAGACCTCAGAATGAAAGAGAGGGCACCGGATCCCAGGAGACATCCCCCCACCAGCCTCCACGGGGTGAATCCCTGGACTACAGCCCCTCCCACGGGCCGAGCCTCCCTGGCAGGGGACACTGCTGCATTGGGCCTCCAGATGTGCTGTGTGACTCTGGCTCATCCCTGCCCGGTACCCAGACCCCCCTCAATTCCCCAGCAGGTGAAATATTAAACAAACGAGTTGGGCTCCCCTTTGTGCCTGTGTGTTTAAGTTTCCTGCTTTCGCTCCTGATTCTCGCCGGGTTATTGACTCAGGGGGCGCTGGGTGAGTCTCTTTGAACTCCAAACACTCACACCAACGATCGATTTCTCGCCCTTCCATATTCAAATATTAAAAACATCATAATCTGAATTCAAATGACGGCGAGGAGAGTATGTCCAGGGCATCAAGGAGCGGCTTGCACCAGGCTCTCAGCTGGCTTTTAGCCACTTCCCTGGCATTTCACTCCAGCGATGGACAAGGAATCATAAATAAAGCACCATGGAAACAAAACAACCCAACCCCACCCAAACCCAAACACACACGCACGTGCACACACACACACACAGGCACACCCATGGGCACACGTGTGCACACAAACTCACAGGCATTCCCAGACCGGCTCTCTCACACACAGACACGGCCAAATACACACACACGTGTGCACACCCACACAGGCACACCCACGGGCACACGTGTGCACACAAACTCACAGGCAGGCCCAGACTGGCTCTCACACACACACAGACACGGCCAAATACACACACACGTGCGCACACCCACACAGGCACACCCACGGGCACACGTGTGCACACAAAGTCACAGGCATGCCCAGACTGGCTCTCACACACACAGACACGGCCAAATACACACACACGTGCGCGCACACACACACAGGCACACCCACGGGCACACGTGTGCACACAAAGTCACAGGCATGCCCAGACTGGCTCTCACACACACAGACATGGCCAAATGCACACCCAAGCCCACGCATCTACACGTGTACACACAAACACACACACGTGTTTATGCAAAAAGGAAGTTCACACTCCGAAGAGGCTTGTCTTCATATTGCTACTACTGCTACAAATAATAAAAATAATTAACAATAATTAAGAAATATATTGATCAATCTTTCTCCAAGGTCCTCCCACCCCTTTACCAATATTAGTCAAGCCCTCCCCCTGCCCCCCAAGCAGGTAAGTGCTTCAGCTGAGGGGGGCAGGGAGTGCTACCTCCAGTATCTCTGGCCTTTTGCCTGTGTCTTTGCTAAAAACCTCAGGCCTGCATTTTCCAGAGAGGCGTCTCATTCTGGGTGACTTGGTTGGTGGATGCCCGACTTGGGGCTCTGATTTGCAGGGATGCAGAGCCCCCGCAGTGCCAGCTGAAGCCCGGGGGCGATGTGTGTGCACTCGGCAACCCTGAAAAGCAGGCCCCACGGTGCTCCCGCCGCTAGTGGTCACTTTAGAACTGTAGGGCCTCGGGGCGGCGTTTCGATTTCTCGTTCCCGGGTGTTAAGGCTGGAAGGGATGGTTGCAATCGTCTAGTCCAGCGGTTCTCAAACTGTGGGTCGGGACCCTGTTTTAATGGGGTCGCCAGGGCTGGCTTATACTTCCTGGGGCCAGGGGCTGAAGCCAAAACCCGAGCCCCATTGTCTGGGTCTGAAGCCTGAGGGCTTCAGCCTGGGGCAGTGGGGCTGAGATTCCAGATCCCCTGCTTGGGGCTGAAGCTCCCAACTTCCCTGGCACTGGGGCTTTGGCCTTCCCACCCGGGGTGGCAGGGCTCAGGTGGGCTCAGGCTTCGGTTCCCCTCCGGGGATTGTGTAGTGATTTTTGTTGTCAGAAGAGGGTCGCGGTACAATGACGTTTGAGAACCCCCGATCTAGTCCGACCTCCTGGGTAGCGCAGGGCACAGCACCTCACCCACTGATTCCGGTAGTGGAAGGAATTATTCTTCCCTCCTATCCATGTGATGCTACGGGGCCCTATAATGTCTTGTAGTCAGGTGTGACTCACACCTTCTGTCTCCGCTTCCCACCGTCTGATTCCTGGCTGCCTTGACCTTTCCTGAGGAGGGACAAAGCGATTCAGAGGAAAGACAGGCTGCCCCTTGGATTCCATCTTAGAGCTGAAATGGTGCTTTTAAGAGTATCAGAAAAGTTGGGCTAACTTTTGCTCTCCTAATTGGCGTCGATTCTCTCTCTGCCCTTCTGGAAGCAGATGGGCCAAGGGAGAGCATTCTTTGGGGATTCAGGGTCTGGCTGGAGAGCCAGGAGTACCCTCAAGAGACCTGGAGAAAGATCAGAACTTCGGGTGCTTGTCCTAGAGGTTCCACCCACCACTAGCCTTTATGGGAGTTTTCCAAGCCAGGAGGGTTGCGGGGGGCGAGTGTGGATGTGGTGTGTGTTTCGTTCGCTGCTCCCCCATGCGGAAAATTCTCATTCAACTCAAACTAAGGTCCCAGTCCCGTTCCCAGGGAACCCAATGGGAGTTTTGCTTCAGTGATGAGCGGGACTAGGCTCGGGTCTCACATTTTATTAGCAATACAAAATGCCGGGGTGCGTTAATCCCATGGCATGAACGAATGCGTATAAAGTGCACTGAGATCCTGGGAGGCAAGTGCTAGACACTGGGCTAAGTGATTAGTTAAAGTAATTCTCTTTAGTGTCCTAAGAGGGCGACTCAGGAGAGAGAGAGAGAGAGAGAAACTGCTTCCAATCAGGCGTCTAGTTTTTGCTTTGGAGGAGAAAACTCTCACACATACACGCACAGAAGTGCACACACACAGAGCACATAGCTACATGCACAGGCATAGATACACACACGTGCTCTAAGGGAAAGAGACATGCACACACAGAAACCCTCATATGCACACCTGTGTGCAAGGACACCCCCAAGCACGTGCACACCCATGCCCTGAAGACAGACTGGGGCATACATACATGCACATGTATGCAGAAAGAGAGACACGTGTGTGCATGCACACATAGACACATCTCCCAAGTGCTGCTTCGCATTTCTTAGCTCCTGTTTGGGCTTTCCACCAAAGAGCTTTTATCATCACCAGGAAAGAGAAAAGGAGACATTCATTGCACCCGCAAAGCGCTTTGAAGAGGCCTGAACGGTGAGGATGCTGATGTGAAGCTACTACTAAAAACCGAGCAGGGCAGGGCTAAGTATGGCAGCCCCGGGGATAAGGAGTGCAGCCCTGCTCCGCTCCCCAGTTAACTTTGCTGCCTGTTCCGCTGCCCGTCCAGCGCTGCTTGTCCCAGACATCGCGCTACAAACCTAAAAATGCTGGAAGCAATTGTGACGGGTTAGATCACAGAACCCCACTTGGGAGCTGCCACCGGATGTGCCAAGACTACTTCTGCCCCTGCTTCTCCTGCCAGCCTGGGACCCCAGCACCCTGTCCTGCTGAGCCAGACACGCCCGTCTGCTCCAGCACAGACCCAGGGTCTGAATTACTTGCCCCAAAGCTGCAGGTTTACCTGAAAGCAGCTCACAGAAGTGTTCCTGCCTTTAACACTCAGATGCCCAACTCCCAGTGGGAGCTAAACCCAAATAAATCCGTTTTACTCTGTATAAAGCTTATGCAGGGTAAACTCATAAATTGTTCACCCTCTGTAACACTGATAGAGAGCTATGCACAGCTGTTTCCCCCCCCACCCCCCGGTATTAATACATACTCTGAGTTAATTAATAAGAAAAAGTGATTTTATTAAATACAGAAAGTAGGATTGAAGTGGTGCCAAGTTGTAACAGACAGAACAAAGCAAGTCACCAAGCAAAATAAAATGAGCAAATTTATGTCTAATCAAACTGAATACAGATAAGATCCTCACCAGTTCCAGAATGCTCCCTTTTACTGGCTAATCTCCTTTTAGCCTGGGTCCAGCAAACACTCACACCCCTTGCAACCACTGTCCTTTGTGCCAATTTCTTTCAGGTATCCTGGGGGGGAGGGGGTGGTGGAGAGGCTCTCTCTTTAGCCAGCTGAAGACAAAATGGAGGGGTCTCCCAGGGGTTTAAATAGACTTTATTTTGTGGGTGGAGACCCCCTCCTCACTCGTATGCAAAGTCCAGCTCCAAGATGGAGTTTTGGAGTCACCTGGGCAAGTCACATGTCCATGCATGACTCACAGTTTTTACAGTTAGCAGCCATGGGTCACATGCTACCTTGAACGTCCTCAAGTAGACTTCTTCTGTGGACTGGAGCATTCCAAGATCCACTGTCCTTTAAGTGTTTCTTGATTAGGGACTTAACTTCAACATTCCTTTCTCCAGGAACTGACCGAATGCTCTACTAAGGTTATTTAGAAATCAAGCCAGTACACAGCCAACATTCATAACATTCATAACTTCGAATACAAAAATGATCCATGCATACAAATAGGATGAATACATTCAGTAGATCAGAACCTTTACGGAGACATGCTACATGGCATAGGTAGCATAAAACACATTCTAAGCATATTTCCATAAAGCCTTATGGGAGGTACCGTCACAGCAACGCATTGCCTAGGGCTTAAGGGACGTCCACACACAGACATCCCTGATCTCACAGCCAGGCACAAAACAAAAGCACAGATCTTACGCCCTCCCCACCCCCCAAACAGGTGCACACGTGCACACGTATACACATGTCACAGATTACACAGAGAGGTTCACACACACAGAGACACACACAAACCCCAAACCTGTCTCACACACCACACACAAATCACAGATGTCTTTCACACAGAGAAGTACACACAGATTACATCTCTCTCTCTCTCTCTCACACACACACAACCATACGAATGCTGACACACCCAAACTACTCCACCCCCTGCCCCAACACTCAGACACTGAGTATTTCCCCTAGCACAACAATCATCCAACATTGTGCCCCATCTATGGACATGGAAAGTGAGGAGACAGGTGATTTTTAAAGTCACCTTTTAATATGGCCCCATCACCCCATTCTGGCACTGGCTCTTTGCCCTGTTTCTGCTTGGCACGTGATCTGTGGGCATGACCTGCCCAGGGACTGTCTGCGCTGCAGTGTAAGCCCAGGGCTAGTAGAATTCGAGTTAGCAGATCCCAGGTTTGTTGTTTTAGGGCGTGAGCGTCTGCACTCATTTGTACCCCCAGGTTAGGAATCGTTGACCCCTGGATCCAACCTGGAGCTCCAGCGTCTACACTGCATTACACAGGCCGGAGTCCAACCACCAGTATCCCAGACTTCCTAGCACCCTCCCAAAATGTGGCTGCTGCAGCCATTGGTTTGAGGTGCAGTGTGGGAAAACTCGACTGTCCAGAGGATAAAGAAAGTCGGCCCATGTGATTTGGGGAATGGGACTTTCAGGGCTTGTGATTCTGGGCATTACCACCAAACAACAGTCCCTTCCAGCACCAGGAATAGAATCCAGGACTCCTGGCTTCCAGCCCCCGCCTTGCTTACCTTCCATGGAGAAATTTGAAATTTTTGGTGCTGTTTCCGAACCAGAATGAAATTGGATTTCCATATTTCTAAATCCCCCACAAAATGGAATCGCCCAGGTCGAGTAGTTCTCCTGGTGCGCCTGCCTGTGTGGACACGCTTATTCTGGTGTAAAACGGCCTTTTTGTTCAGTTGAGCTGAAACCCCTTCCCAAGAGACATAGGATGAAGTGAAAAAAAGACCACTTCTTATATCAGAATACAAGGGTCTGCTACAGGTGTCAGCGTAAATTCACTCCTTTGGTTATACTGAAAAATCTTGCCGTGTAGACAATGCCTTGGTTCTTTGGGGGCAGGTACTTTTGTGCTTTGCCCAGCCCATCCTGCCTAGTCACTAGTGGAGTATACATGAAGAATGGAATAAAAACCACCCTACTGTGATATAGGTACAGATGGGGAAATTGAGGCACAGAACAGCCACATGACTTGCAAGTGAGACGCAGGGCTGGGAATCAAACCTAGGAGTCTTGACTCCCCGTCCCCTCCCTGCCAGCTCTAACCACTAGGTCAGTGGTTTGCAACCTTTTTTCCTTTGTGGACCCCTAACCAATTTCGAGTGGAGGTGCGGCCTCCTTTGGCGATCTTAGACACAGTCTGCGGACCCGCAGGGGTATGCGGACCACAGGTTGAAAGCCACTGTTCTACGGGAACGATAACCTTCTGCGGACCCCTTAGACATAATCTGCGAACCCTTGGGGGTCGGCAGACCGGAGGTTGAGAACCACTGCGCTTGATTCTTCTTGTCTTAACCTTTCATTCGCAGCACACAATAACATCCCAATATAAAAAGAGACCTGGGGTATTACTATAGGGCCTGATCCTATGAGACGCTTCTTCTGATGGGTGGCTTCTGACGGCACAAACAATGAATTAGATGTTGGATAAGGGATGTAGCCACTCTATCGTGGGAGCTTCACCCGGAGACGCCCAGCAGGCTGTTTGCTCTTGAACTTTACCCGGGAGCTCAAGAAGCCGTGAAGTGCTGAGGGCCCTTGACTATCACTGACACTGACAGGAGGGGCCGGCACTCAGTTCTTGGCTGGGGGGCTCAGGAACGGGGGTTGCTCATCAAGCCGAATCAGCCACAAACCTTAGGAAAATGAGTCGGCTCTGGGGTGAGGTTCCGTGCTGGGCCTCCGAGAGGGGCGTTGGAGAGACGGGCGAGAAATTGTTGAGGGAGCGGTTGCCTGTTGGGAAAGGCTGTTTTGTCACAATGCTTCCCGGGAACGTGTCGATTGCTACGAGATTTCCAACGGAATAGTTCCAAAACAATCTGGAATCAAAATGGAGGAACTGGGGCTGACTTTCTTGTTTCATTTCGTTTTGTTTTGACCATTAGATTGTGTTCTAATGTTTTGACATCATTGAAACGTTGCCTTTCAGCAAAGGCCTTTTGATGTTTCCAAACATCTATCTGCAACGTAGTTCAATTTTTTTGACTTTTTGTCCCAGTTCAGGGCAAAAAAAACAAAAACCAAAAAAAACCAATTGAAAAGTCAAATTCCAATTCCAGGCCCCACAGATTTGGGAGAGGGAGGGCACAGATGGTTTTCTCCATGGTTTTGGCAGGGGAATTTTCCCCTCCTCGCTAGCTGTGGGGCTTTTGCAGCGGTATATAGGGGCTGCAAAGGGTAGAATCCCACTTCTGGATCTGAAAGTTGTGGCTTGGTTCTGAACCGAACCCACGTCCCATGTAGATCATCCATCAAGGCAATCTCCTCCAGGCGCAGTCTGCCCTGGGGTGTGTGCTGGTGTCCAACAGATCCTCCTTAAGTACCCCGGAGCAGACCTGGGTGCTTGTCTGTGACAAAGCCCTGAGGCTCAGTCACTAGGATGTTCTGCCTGAGGAGAAAGGCCCAAGATGCACATTTCAGACTGAGATGCAAACGCGTCCAAGCCTGGGCATGTTTGGGTCGGGTCCTTCGGTTCAACCCATTAGAGAGGAAAGGGCCCACTCGGAAGCTTAGCCCCAGGTTTGGGGTTGTCTGGTTCTGGAGGCCAGGCTCCAGCTCATTTCTGCTACAAAGGTCCTGATTTTTGGGCCCATTCAAGTGGTGTTTGGGGCAGGAGCAGGGTCAGGACAAAGGTGGCTGTATGTTACCTTTGCCTCTCCCTGGCTCTGGGGCTGGTTCCTAGATAGAGCAGCCTGAAGGCTGCTCTAGTTTTATGCCTAGCTGCTTATAGCCCCACGGGGTCATTCTGGCAGGTGGGAATAGCTGCAGAGTAGAAATACTCTGGTCACTCCCCCTTCCCTTGGACCTGCCCCTCTGACAGGAACTGGGAGGGGGCAGTGGTGAGCTACCACCCTATGTATCCCACTCAGAGATTCCCTGTCAGCTGGGATGATTCTCGGGTAGCTGGAGAAGCCCTTGGCACTAAGGGACCTGCATAGAGGGGCCATGGCAGACTCTAGCTGCAGGCCCTAGGGGACCGTGTGCGGCTTTCACATGCATGCATGGACCATTCCCTCTGGAGCCAGCAGTGCGGCTGGGGGCGGAACTGGCCCCAGTGGAAGGAGGAAGCGTGAGAGGGAGAGTCTGAGATGGAAGGAGAGGAGACGATGAAGAAATCAAAGGAACAAAGGACAAGTGATGGATGGAAGGAGATAGCCGCGCTCAGCTCTTTGGCGCATCTCCGATATGCAGCTGGGAACGATCTCCTATCCACTCGGCCAATCAATTAACCCAAGGCGCTTGGACTCCTTCCGATCTATTTAAAGGTGCTGTCTGGCTGGCCCTGAAAGGGAGAAGCTGCTAATAATACTCCACCCGCCCGCCCCCCGTTCCCTTTGTCAAACGAGGCAGAAATCAATGAAGCTCTCCTCGTTCAGAGCGGAGGCAGCTCCATGCCCCTCATGGGAAAGGGGGTGAAAACAGCTAACTTGGCACAATCTTGGCCAGGCTGCTTGGCAGGGGGCAGCAGAGCAGGCAGCCTCTGGGCTGCGAGTTCGGGGTCCCACGTTTTCCCTGAGGCAGGCTGTTTCTCCTGGCATCGCATGACCTTTGTTCTCGGGAGAGGTACTGGCCTGGCAGCCCTGGGGACTGAAGACCTCCTGTGAGTCCTACAGCGTGGCAGGGCCATGCTTCCCCCATGCTGCCTCTATCCTGCCCTGGGGAACCCCCCACATAGGGGGCAGAGTAGAGTGGGCTCATTTGAGCCTCAGCTGCCACTGACAAAACACCCAGTTCCTCCCAGGTGCACAGGTGTTCCCGAGGCAACGTGATCTAGTGGGAAAGGCACCAGAGGAGGACTCAGAAGACATAAGTTCGAATCTCAGCTAAGCTGCCAGGTGACCTTGGCCAAGTCACTTCTCCTCCCACCTCTTGTCTATTTAGCGCATAAGCCCTTTGGCACCGTGTCTTCCTGTGCCTGCAGCTCCTGGCACAATCGAGCTCAGTTGAGGGCTACTACTAATAAATGATTGTTGAGATGTGGCTGCTGGGGACTGGCCTGACCGGTCTGACAGTGGACAGCCATCGATGCTGGATAGCTCCCAGTTTGGGCTGGGATCAGGGGCGGCTCTAGGAATTTGGCCGCCCCAAGCAGGGCGGCACGCCGCAGGGGGCGCGCTGCCAGTCCCGCGGCTCCAGGGGACCTCCCGCAGGCATGACTGAGGAAGGTCCGCCGGAGCCACCCTGCCGGCAAAATGCCGCCCCAAGCACGCGCTTGGCACGCTGGGGTCTGGAGCCGGCCCTGGCTGGGATACGATGAGCAGTTGGGGTAATTTCTTAACCCCTTGAGCGGCTGCAGCAGGGCTCTGGGGTGAAGGGGAAACTTTAGCAGTAGCACAGACTGGCAACAAAGGCCAAGAAATCTCATCTGGTGATGCCAGCGTGGCTGCAGAGCCATAGGAGATGTTGAATGTCAAGAGCAACAAGGTGGAGAAAGGAGGGTGGGTGGGTTCATAGGCTGGGTCCAGAGGAACACTGCTGTAATGCTCGTTATTCTGCGTGCTGGGAGCTCAGTTCTGATCTCTGGTGTCGCCTAGGGTCAAATTCCTAGATACCAAGGCCAAAAGGGACCATTTGTGATCATCTGGTCTGACCTCCTGCCTAGCACAGGCCAGAGACCTGCCCCAAAATCATTCCTAGAGCAGAGCTTTTGGGAAAAAAATCCAATCTTGATTTTAAAATTGCCAGTGATGGAGAATCCATCACAACCCTTGGTAAATTGTTCCATTGGTTAAAAATTTACGCCTTATTTCCACTGTGAGTTTGTCTAGCTTCAACTTCCAGCCACTGGATCATGTTAGACCTGTAGGCTGAAGAACCCATTATCAAATATTTGTTACCCAAATAAGGGAATTTATAGGTACTTATGAACTGTGATCAAGTCACCCTTTAACTTCTCTTTGTTACGCTAGATGGATTGAGCTCCTGGAGTCTCTCACTATAAGGCATCAGTCTCACGGCTCTTCTTCGAACCCTCGCCAATCCTTCTTGAATTGTATGCACCACAACCAGACACGCTATTCCAGCAGTGGTCGCACCAGTGCCAGATACAGAGGTAAAGTAACCTACTCGAGATTCCCCTGTTTATGCATCCCAGGATGACATTAGCCCTTTTGGCCATGGCCTCACCCTGGGAGCTCATGTTCAGCTGATTATTCACAACGACTCCTGAATCTCTTTTAGAGTCACTGCTTCCCAGGAGAGATCCCCCATCTTGGAAGTACGGCCGACATTTACCCATATTCAAATGCCTATTGTTTGCTTGCACCCAGCTTATCAAGCGATCCAGATCACGCTGTATTAGTGACCTGTCCTCTTCATTATTTACCACTCCGCCAATCTTTGGGTCATCTGCAAACTTTATCAGTGATGCTTTTATCTTTTCTTCCAGGTCACTGATAAACACGTTTGATAGTTTAGGGGCCAAGAAGCGATCCCCCCGGGACCCCACTACAAACACACCCACTTGAATATGGTTTCCCAGGTTCATTTGGAGACCTACAGGCCCACCGACAGCAATTCCAGGCCCAGAACAGGGAATGGGCCCCCAGCCCGCACGGCCACCGTCCGTCTGACATTTGGGAAGTGCAGCGCCTGCGCTGGCTGGGGCCCAGGGAGCTCTTGGCACCCCCTTCCGGCACGGCCAGGGTTTCCACATCCCTGCCTGGCTGCCTTCACCGCCACCGGTACCACCAAGCGCGCACCTACGGCCCGCCTGGGTGATTTAAAAGGGCCCAGGGCTCCCCGGCCCTTTAAAATCACCTGGGACCCTGGGCAATTGCCCCCCGTGGCGGGGCCTGGAGACCTATCAGTTAGCCAAGTTTTAAACTATTTCATATGTGTCCTGTCAATTTTATTCAGACCCAGTGCAGTGCCAGGGACTTGAGCCATGGGTGTATCCAATTTATGCCAGGGTTGAACCTGGCCCCTGTGGATCTGTGTCTGAGCTAGGGAGGGTTCCCACGGACACCTAGCTGGAAAGCAGCCCTCTGGTGAGCCTCCTTTCCCTTAGCCCTGAGTTGGTTTAGAGGGGGAAGGACCACATCGGTTTGCCCTTTGGAGGTGATTTTTTTTGGCATGGGAGATGAGGCTGCTGGGAACCTCAGCAATTATTTGCAGGGAGGGGTAGCTCAGTGGTTTGAGCATTGGCCTACTAAACCCAGGGTTGTGAGTTCAATCCTTGATGGGGCTGTTTAGGGATCTGGGGCAAAAATCTGACTGGGAATTGGTCCTGCTTTGAGCAGGGGGTTGGGCTAGATATCTCCTGAGGTCCCTTCCAACTGTGTGATTCTCTCTCAAACAGCCTTAGCCCTGGGGGACAAGGAGAAGGGGGAGATTAGTGGGATTCCAGGAGATGCAGAGTTGACCCTTGGTTTTAGGGCATTAGTGTAAGAGTCCGGTGGCCTGTAGAATGATCAGCACTGGAGGGGTGCAGCTCCCACTCCTACCTGTAGACACCTACACAGAGTGGAGAGACCAAGCCATCTGCACACAGGCCTGGCAGCAAGATTAGGGTGACCAAATGTCACAATTTTATAGGGACCGTCCTGATTTTTGGGTCTTTTTCTTATATCGGCTCCTATTACCCCCCAACCCCCATCCCGATCTTTCACATTTGTTGTCTGCTCATCCTAAGCAAGATGCTCTTGAGTTCTAACCCTAGTGCTAACACCAGTTTCTTCTGTGCCTTTGTGCAAGCCACTCCATGTCTCTGCCTCTGTTTCCCCCTCTGTGAAATGGCGGGGAGGATACTCAGCGGGGTGCCGCGTGGGTCACGTTTGGGAAAGTGCGACATAAACTCTAGAACTTCTCCCCGGCTTTCAGTGTTTGGAGGGGAGGACGTGAGCCAGGTGCCAAGTGATGAAGCCAGCGTCTGAGGACCTGAGCCAAACCCATTGCTGGCATATGGAGGTGCAGCTCTGAGGCCAGCAGCGGAGTTGGTGCCTGGTTGCAAAGCACTTGGCTTTTGTTAGAGGAATCTGTGCGTCATTTGTCGCTCTGGCGCGAGGGCTAATTAAGTGCCACTGCGATGGGAAAGATAGAAAAGCTTCTTTATCTCCAGCCTCTTTCAGGGATTTCTGGAGAAGCTTAAATTTTGTGGGGTTTTGTGTGTGTCTTGCTTAGGGAATCTGGCAGCTCCAGACTGAGCCCGGCATGAAGGAAAACAAATGGGCTGGAGCTAAGAGACAGGAACCCTGATAAGGTCGGTTTGTCAAGAGCAGTATAGGCAAGAGGCCCATTTCTCAATGGCCCATTATACCTGGAAATAGAAACAGGTGAGGTGAGCATGTTCAAAAGCGAGCGGCAGGGTGTGGGGAGGCTGAGACCGCCAGATGGGGCGCGGAATAGAGCGATATGGAAAGAGGAAAAGACAAAAGGCTCACACGGCACAGCACCTTTCCAACCCAAAGCGCTTGACTAACAACATGTGCCACCAAAATGCAATCACTTCTGGGGTGGAGCGCAGCGGGCTGTTTACCTGCCCACAGCAACACTGCAGGGTAGAGAATGAACAGGGGAAATCAGCTCTAGTTGAAACTGCTGAGGGCACTTCGATAGGCGGGCTAGACAGAGCCAGGTGGGAATTTCGCTACGATGCCCTGTTCTTATGCAAAGTGCAAATGGGAACTTTAATCACCACAGCTAGTCAGGCCCTTGGGTTTAGTTGCACACAAAAGGCAGCATCTCAGCCCAGGGTCCCTGGCTCCATGCTGGGACGCTGGTTTCGGACTAACTCAGAGGCGTAGGCGCTGACTCCGGGGGTGCTCTGGGACTCAAGCACCTGCTGAAAAGGGGCAGATTAATCTTTTGTGGGCCCCAGTGGCCCCCCCCCCGCCTCAAGGCCCTGCTGCTGCTCTGCCCTGAGGCCCCGCCCCCACCTGGCCTGTTCCCCCCGAGGCCCCGCCCACCGCTCGCACCAGGGCGAGGGGGTGGAGAGGAGTGAGCACCCACTGGCAAAAAACCAACTCGGCGCCAGTGCTGGGAGGGAACAGCAGCGTTGCCGATGGATTCACCAGTGCCCTGAGCACCACCCGGGCGATCTTTCCAAGTCTCCCTCGAAAGCAACAACCTGACTCAACCTAATGGGGTCCGGGCCTGAGGAGCGATAGCGACAGAGAGACGAGGGGATGCCTGGCCCTCAGTCACCAAAGCTGGGCTAGTTCAGATGCCCGAGGACAGGCCTAGTGCTGGAGAAAGCAGAGGCAGTACTTGTTCTGGGAGGGCTTCAGTCCATGTGCTCACGTGGGTGATGGGCTCATGGTTCTCTTCTTACCCCTTGGGTGAGCTTGAGCAAGTCATTTCCCCTTTGTCCGGCTTGGAAACTGTCCGGGCTCAATGAGGCCCGGACCGTGGGCTGGGTCTCCAGGTGCTGCTGTTATAAACGTTCGAATCAGCGTGACTGTGGCCCCTGGAGCAGAGCTGGGATCTCAGGAGATCAATGGTCTCATCCTACTGGCCAGGAACAAGCATGGAACACACTATGGGTACATCATCATGGTACTCACAAATAAAGGAGGCCTGCTTTGAAAATCAGGGACCCCGCAACCCTGGGCCCGAGCCTGTCTCGGGCACAGGCCTGGAAGAGTGGCGGGGTTCCCCACGCTACGGCGGGCGACGATCTCTCTGGTGCCCCTCAACCCCATTGCTCCTCACCCTTTGGCAGCGCATCGAACAGTGTGCTTCTGGCGTGCAGCTGATTAGGTGCTTCTGCTGCCATCGAGCTGACCTTGGCTGTGTAAATGGGAATGGATCAGCAGTGGGAGGAAAAGCCAGGAGGAGGGAGATAAAGAAGTGGGGGGGCAGTTGATAGCAATCGGAGTGCCCTGTAAGTACTTTTCTCCTGAGATCTGAGAGGAATATGGATTTTTGGATCGGGGTGGCTGGTGCTGTGAAAGAGGAGAGGAAAAGGAGGATAAGGCGGGTCAGCACCCTGGGTCAGGGCGATGCCTATTGATTGCTCTAAATGTCTGATCTTCCCAAATAACAGCTCACTCCCTCTTCCTGCTTCTCTTCTTCCTGCCTCTTGCAGAACAGGGGGATGGGGTTAGGAACCCGCTTAGCATCGAGGCCAGAAAATGAACCACCAAGCGCTGAGCCCAGCGCTCCCCCACTAAAGTCAGCAGGGGGTTGTACCAAGGGCTGAATTTGGGCTTCAGGGCCTGCTCCCCCTCTCACTAACGCCGGCTTGGCCCCTCTGGTGTTACTCCTGATTTACACCAGTGTAACTGAGAGGGGAATGAGGCCCCATTAGACACCCTGGTGGAAGAGAACCGCAAGGCTCCAGATCATCCCTCCTGGCCCATCTCTACAAACCTCACTCCCCGACCCTGGCCCACTTGTGCTCCCCATCCCCTGCCGTGTCGCTTCCCCAAATGGAGTGCTGAATAGCTCGCCGGCAGAGATGGGTGCTGCGAGGGACGCACATTAGCTGCTAATGCAGCTGGGAATACGGCGGCAGGAGTGCCGGCGTTCTCTCTCCACGTTGACCCTTTTAGCTCTGGGGTGACGCCTTCATGCTTTGAAAGAGAGAGCGAGAGACGCAGAGTTTTTCCCCCGACCCCAGCCCCCTGCCTCATTTCAAATGTGTTTTTTTTTAAATACACAGAGTCCACTTGTCAGAGCCAGGCACAGAATCATAGGATTGGAAGGGACCTCGAGAGGTCGTCTAGTCCAGTCCCCTGCACTCATGGCAGGACTCAGTATTATCTAGACCATCCCTGACAGGTGTTTGTCTAACCTGCTTTTAAAAATCTCCAATGGCTGAGACTCCACAACCCCCCTTGGCAATTTATTCCAGTGTTTAACCACCCTGACAGTCAGGAAGTTTTTCCTAATGTCCAACCTAAACCGCCCTTGCTGCCGTTTAAGCCCATTGCTTCTTGTCCTGTCCTCAGAGGTTAAGAAAAACAAATTTTCTTCCTCCTCCTTGTAACAACCTTTTACATACTTGAAAACTGTTATCATGTCCCCTCTCAGTCTTCTCTTTTCCAGACTAAACAAGCCCAATTTTTTCAATCTCCCCTCACAGGTCATGTTCTCTAGACCTTTCATCATTTTTGTTGCTCTTCTCTGGACTCTCTCCAATTTCTCCACATCCTCCCTGAAATGTGGCGCCCAGAACTGGACACGATATTCCAGCTGAGGTCAAATCAGCGCAGAGTAGAGCGGAAGAATTACATCTCGTGTCTTGCTTACAACACTCCTGCTAATACAGCCCAGAAGGATGTTTGCGTTTTTTTGCCACAGCGTTACACTGTTGACTCATATTCAGCTTGTGATCCACCATGACCCCCAGCTCCCTTTCCGCAGTGCCCCTTCCTAGGCAGTCATTGCCCATGTCTGCTCCTTCTGCCTGTCTGCCTCACGCACTGGTGTTTGTGTATTTATTAGTACGGGGCCTACAGGCCCCATCTGAGACCAGGCCCATTGTGCCGGGGCCGTACAGACCATGGCTTGACTCTGCAAGGCCAAGCTTGTTGGGGTGTCTCTCCACACGTCTCTTCCGCATCGGTCCGGGTGCCTCTCCCCACACCCTTCCAAAATGTCGGTCTCCGGGCTCGTCATGCAGTTATGACCATTAATTATTATTATTATTTTTTCTGTAGCCCTCAGGAGCAGGGCCAATGAGAGGAGCGGGGGAAGCTGTTACAAATTACCAGGGCCCGGTGGTCCAGAAGGGGGCCCGGGGCCCGGCTTCGTCGGCCCTGTTTAGCCGGTCCGCCCTTGCTGGGGGGCCTGAAAAAATGTTTTCACTGGGGCCCGAACCCGCTCTTGGTGGCCCTGCCCAGGAGTCCTAGCTGTGGACCCATTGTACCAGATGCTGTGCACACACGGAACAAAAAGGTGGTCTCATTACTTACTCTTGGGGAGGATGCAAGTGATTTTTGAACACACCTAAATGACTTAAGTATCAGAGGGGGAGCCGTGTTAGTCTGGATCTGTAAAAGCAGCAAAGAGTCCTGTGGATGCATCCGACGAAG
This sequence comes from Mauremys reevesii, assembly GCF_016161935.1. Taxonomy (NCBI): domain Eukaryota; kingdom Metazoa; phylum Chordata; order Testudines; family Geoemydidae; genus Mauremys; species Mauremys reevesii. Next base: position 11,700,970 of record NC_052648.1, on the reverse strand, counting down.
TGGGTATTCACCCACGAATGCTCATGCTCCAAAAATGTCTGTTAGTCTATAAGGTGCCACAGGACTCTGCTGCTGAATGACTTAGGAGCACAAATCCCACTGAAAGCCGAATGCACTTGTGCCCGAACAGGGTTGCCTGGGCAGCAAATGGCACCCACCCCTTTACCTGTACTGTGCAGTGACTTGCCCTGGTCTGGACAGCCATACCAGTATAGAGGGGCTTCTGCCAGCGTAGCGGAGTCCTGGAGGGCAGGGGGAATAAGCCAGACAGGCCCAAGGCACCTCTATGCCTGTGGCCATGCTTGGAGTGACACTATATCACAGCACTTACTGGCATAGTTATGCCAGTACAAAACCTGTGGGTAGCCCAGGCCTCTCACACCCCACCCTCCATTCAGTACGTTCCATAGAGTGTGAGGCCTAACCAGCAGATCACTGAGTCTGACTCTCCTTGTGCATCACAAGCCAGGAAGGGCTTTTAGCCGCACTGGTCTTTGCAGCATGGTGCACTTTGCTCCAGCTAAGCAGGGGGAGGGCTGGAAGGGACCTTAGGAGGTCATCTAGTCCAACCCGCTGCTCAAAGCAGGACCACTCCCTCATTGGCCCCCTCAGGGATTGAGCTCACACCCCTGGGTTTAGCAAGGCCTATGGTCAAACCACTGAGCTATCCCTCTGCCCGTCAGCTGGGAGACTTGATTGGTTCTTTCCCCTTTGAGTCAGCTTTGGCGCTCTGCCCCGGTGCTGAGAAATGCTGGCAGGCCTCGGAAAAGAGAGGGATCCGGCCATAGGCGAGGGGCACAGGCCCTGGCCTGCATGCGCCGGGGTGAGTGCCCCAGCAATAGGAGCCCTGTGTTAGCATCCTCCATGCGTCTTGGTAAGCGAGGTTCATGGGATGAGAGAGGGACAGAAGTCAGAAAGGGGCGGCCCAGACACTCGCAGCTGCCGTTTGGAGCTCATCACCCAGTATTCTCAAAGCGCCCCCCCCCCGATCTTGCACCTCATCTACGACTTTCTCCTTCTTCTCTCCCCCCCCACTTACCTTCCCCTCTGTCCTCCTTTCCCTCCCTTCCCCTCCTGCACGCTCGCCTCTCTCCTCTCATTAGCTGCATCACAGAAAGTGCTTTGAAACCTTTGGAGTGGGGTCTCTCTCAAACGCCCCCTCCCCCAGCCCAAACCACTTTTCCCGTCACGCTCATTAGGGCTCTGAGTATCAATCAGCCCGGCAGAGATGAAAGGCGGCAGGGGATACATTACGGCACCTTGGAAAGGGATAAAAGGGCCTCTTTAGCGCTAACAAACCTCTCGACAGCGAGATGCATATGGCCACGCGCCTGGCGCTCGCTCCCTTTAATCTTCGTTTCCTCCTTTCGGGCCGTTTGTCTCCTGCCCCCGGAGCAGGATGCAGACAGCTCTGGCAAGGACTCGGCGTGTTAGCTCGGGATACTGTCTAATAGCCATCACCAGTGTAACTAAGAGACCGGCTTCGTCTGACTCCCTCTCTCCACTACATGCTTCTTCCCCAGGGCGTTGTCTACGCCAGGAACATACCCTGAGTTTAGCTACCTCGCTGTACACCTCAGCCTTTGTCCTAGGGTCCACTCCAGCGACCCTGGTGGAGCCGGAGGTAGGTAAAATAGACGCTTAAGTCCGAGATCAAGGATCTGGCTAAACCTATGTGCGTTTCCTGGTGCAGCTATTCTGGGAAGGCTATTGTGGAATAGCTTATTCTGGTCAATATCCCCAGGATCGCAAGTCCTAACTCACCCTAACTCACCCAGAAAGGGAAGCAAGAAGGGCAGTGGTTCTCAGACTTTTGTACCGGTGACCCCTTTCGCGTAGCAAACCTCTGAGTGCGACCCCCCCCATTAATTAAAAAACACTTTTAAATATATTTAACACCATTATAAATGCTGGAGGCAAAGCGGGGTTTGGGGTGGAGGCTGACAGCTCATGACCCCCCCATGTAATAACCTCACGACCCCCTGAGGGGTTCCAACCCCCAGTTTGAGAACCCCTGGGCTAGAAGCTACCGCTAAGGCCTCGTCTACACGCTCCTTGTCGAAACCCGATTTAATTTAAATTGGCTTTTGAATTGGTTTAGTTAAAGCACCCGTTAACCCCGTATAGATTTTAAAACCGATCTAAGTTAAACGCGTGCAACTTCTACGTGTAGACAAAGCCGACGGTGGTGCTGGCTGGGCTAAATGTGCCGCAGCGCGGGTCATGAAACCAACGGGTCATCACAGAGATTTCACTCTTCTGCTCGTGTTGACCCAGTGGCCTGCCCTGAGTGGTTGCTTAGGGCCCAGCTCTGGTGTCAGGGTTCTTGGTGGCATTCAGGGGCTCCTCCTGCTTTCCTTCAGTCACCATCACCGCCAGCCTTCATACTTAAGCCTGTGGTGTCTTAGCTGCTTTCCAACCCTTCAGGAAGGGACAACCCCGGCTCCAAGGGTCTCAGTCCCCAGATAGGTTTCAGAGCAGCAAGGACAGGAGTCCTTGTGGCACCTTAGCGACGAACACATTTATTTGAACACAAGCTTTCGTGGGCTAAAACCCACTTCATCGGATGCCTGCAGTGGAAAATACAGTAGGATGAGATATAGATACACAGAGAACATGAAACAATGGGTGTTGCCATCCACACTCTAACGAGAGTGATCAGTTAAGGTGTCAGTGGCTGTTTTGGGTGCACAGGATGGGAAGGTCACACTGTTAGGAAATAATTATTATAAATCATTATTATAAATTGTGATATCATTTTATTAGAGTGATCACTGTTCCTTTTGCTCACGTACCATCTCCTGCCACACACACTAATATAGGCTGGGTATAATTCACATGAATGGCAGTTGTTTGGAGGAGGCAGCGTTCCAGGACTGAGTTATTATTATTAATAAGGCGAAGTTTTAGTCATGGGTATTTTTAGTACAAGCCCTGGACAGGTCACGAAAAGTCACGGCCCCGTGACCTGTCCGTGACTTGTACTGAAAATACCTGTGACTAAATCTTACCTGCTGGGAGGGGGGTGCTCCTGAAGACTGCTGCTGGGGTGGAGGGGGGCAGCATGGGGCGACGCTTCTGCTCAGGAACTTGGCGGGGCAGCCAGGGGCCCCGCTGCCGCTGTGGGTGTGTGTGTGTGGCCTGGGGCCCACTGCTGGGAGTAGGGGCCCCTGCCACTGTGGGGTGTATGCGGCCCGGGACCCCCTGCCACTGCTGGTGGGTGGCTCAGGGCCTCGCCACTGCTGCCAGTCCAGGCGTGGGGCTGCCTGGGGACCTGCTGCTGCTTATCTGGGCAGAGGGCAGCCTGGGGCCCTTCCACCACCACCACTGGTCCCGGCCCACTGCAGCCAGTGCAGCACCAGGGACCAGCTGCTTGAGGCTGCCAGAGCAGCGGCCGGTGTGGCTGGCCCCGGGGCTTCTCCAGCTGCCGGGCTGGTCCTGGGGTCAGCCGGACCAGGGCTGCAAAATTCACGGAGGTCACTGAAAGTCACAGAAGCCGTGACTGATTCACAGCCTTAATTATTGATAATTCTTCTTTTGTTTTATTGCAGTAGCAGCTAGATGCTCCGGTCACGGAGCAGGACCTTGTTGTGCTAGGGGCTGTGCAAACACAGAACAAAAAGATGGTCCCTGCCCCAGTGAGCTTCCAATCTCAGTACAAGACAAGAGGCAACAGAGGGATACAGGCAGATGGGGAAGCTCAAGGAAGCAGTGAGAGAACATTGCTCAGCATGATAGGCTGTGCTCTGAGCACATCAGCGGCTTAACCACTGTCAAGTTTTTTATAGTCATCGTGGCACAGAAGAGTTTTAAGAAGGACTCTGCCCTGGCAGGGTGTGTGTTTGTCTGTGTGTGGATCTTTAACCTATGTGGAAATATATTTTCCAGCTGCTAGTTGTATGAATGGTCTCACTTACCACGTGTGTTAGATGGATCAGTTACCATATTGTGTGTTATGATTCTGAACAGAATTAAATGTGGTTCATACGTCAGTGGAATTTCTTTTTTTGGCATGTCCACAGAGCAACGCAGAAAACGCAGGAAATAAAAATATAAAAGATATTGCCTGAGACAATAGATGCTAATATATATGTTGATGTACGGACAGCAACAGTGGAACTGAATCGACTTAGGCCCATCTGGGTGGATCCCTGATGTGAATGAGGTTCTGCAGGGGCACAGGGGTCTGAAATGGCGTTACTTAACTCAGGCTAATCTATCTATCTATCTATCTATCTATCTATCTATCTATCTATCTATCTATCTATCTATCTATCTATCTATCTATCTATCTATCTATCTATCTATCTATCTATCTATCTATCTATCACAGCACCCATTGCCATAGCATCTGAGTGCTTAGGGTCTGATCCAAAGCCCAGTGAAGTCAATTGGTGTCTCTCCATTAACTTTCAGGGTATGTCTGCACTGCCTCCGGGAATGAGCGTCCCAACTCAGGTCCACAGGCTTGTGCTAGCAGGCTAAAAATAGCCGTGTAGACATTGCTTTGATGTTACGGCTCAGTCTCTCAACCCCCCCAGCTTTGAGACCCCAAGCTCCAGCCTGATCCACAACCTCTGGTAGCATGAGTCCTGCTGGCGCAAGTCTGCGGACCGGGGCTGGGAGGCTCACTCCCAGAGGCAAGTAGATGTAACCCAATGGGTGCGGACTAGGCCCCAGGTGACGGCAGCAGAATGACTCGTGTGGGCGAGGCTGGCAGGATCGGGCCCTAAGTTATGTTGTGCTGTGCAATGGATTTTTAAATGTGGAATTTGTTCAGATTTGTGCTTTAAAATAAATCTATTCTGCATTAAATATTTACAGAAAATCAGCAGCGGTGTAAATAATAGAGCAATTCAATATTTAGAGAGGGGGCCGGTTTTCAATATATTTGAAATTTTTATGATATTGTTATTATTATTTATGGCCTATTTTATTTGTCAGTGTCTTTTATCACCATCCACATGGACCTTGGTAGTTTACAGTCCGGCAAACGAAGGGCCAGACCTCTGAATGCCCTGGGTAGTTTTGCTGGTAGCATGCAGCTGAAGACTGCTGGTTATAATTTGCATGGTAGCAGCAGCTATCGACACTGCAGCTGAGTGCAGGGCACTGTACACACACAGGAGGTGACAGTCTCTGCCTGACCATCTAAACGGGCAAGGGACAGGAGAGGAGAGAGAGGGGAAGTGAAGTCACACAGCAGGTTAGCAGCAAAGCCAGGAACAGAACCTGCATCTACCTGCCTCCATACTAAGCTGCCCCCAGAGTTGAGCCAGTGAGTGTTGCATTATGCTTGGTCAGATGTGTTGGCAGGGTCAGATCACATGGCATAACAAAGGGGCCTCTCTCTTACGGTGCTGACTGAGGACCCAGTCCTGCAAACACATTACCCATGTGACTAACTTTAGAATAACACAAGCAGGAACATTGTCGGACTGGGACCTTAGGCAAAACACACCTGTGATGCTGGCAGACCAGGGGCCGGCGCATGCCAGAGTCCCTGTGTCTCACTTAACACCGGCAAACACAGAGCTGGAATCGGTCTGGGTTAGTATTGTGAAAGAAGGGATTCGGATGCTCAGAATGCGTTTGGTGTTAAGACTTTACGGAATACTGGTGAGTCGCTGCCGGCGTTAATCTCACACATCACGTCTGTGTCCCGTAGCATAAGGGAACATTTGAGCATTTGCGCCGTGAGCCTCTGTAACTGTGTAAAACACCAGACAGGAGAGAGACGTTAACTCGTGTGGTCTCCAGCAGATGTTCTGTCCTGCCTGACACGGAAGGTCCAGCACAGCAGATGGACAGTGCAGAACATTACAGAGGACAAAATACTTTGTTGTTTACTCTCCCCTGCCCGTGAAGTGAGTCTTGCAAGTGAATTCCTCCCTTCAGCTGAGTTTGCAGCTCAGAGCACATGGGGCGAAGCGAATAAAAACCCTTAAGAAGGTGGCACTGTATCTCTGGTGCTCGCACTCAAGGAGCAAGGTTTCCTAGGCATAAGCAAGAGAACCCCGGTGCTTGGCCTGGGTTATCCCTAAAGGACACATAGAACTTGCTTATCGTAGATGCTTCTATGACCTTTTGAAACTTAAGACTGGAACTCATTTGTATCTGTGTTTACCTGCTTTAACCTTGTGCACAACTCTCTTGGTTCTTTTCCCCATATAGTAAACTCTTTTCTTAACCTGTGCACTATGTCATTTTTTAACATTAGCTTTCATACAATTTTAAAATCTGCTGGGAATTTATTATCGGATTGGCTACAAGGGTTGTCCTTGGTGTGAGGTCTAAGGTGCAATTGACCTGGGGTAAGTGTCTGGTCCTTTGGGACTGGGAGTAACCTGAATATTGCTGTGATTCGTGGTGTCAGGGGCCGGCAGCTCCCCTGGGTGGCAGGACAGACTGGAGCACCCAAGGGGACACTCCAAGTTAATGCTGCTACAGCACCTGAGGAGTTTACACTCGATAACTGGTTAGTGAAATCTAAGTATAAAACTCACCACCGACATGGGGATTGTGCCCTGGTTCCTAACACTCTGCCCAGAGGCTGGGACTTGTGCTCTTGAGCCACTGCAGGGCAGCCTGACAACCCCCTTGACGTCCATGGGGAAATTTTGCATGGGTACGTACAGCTGGCTCTGCATAGCTAAGGGCTTGATCTATTAATTATCAGGCAGTGTTTCCTAGTGGTCAGAGCACAGGAAAGGGCCTCAGGACTCCTGGGTTCTAGTGATCTTGGACAAGTCATATCACCCACCTGTGCCTCAGTTTCCCCACCTGTAAAATGTGGAGAATGATACTGACCCCCCCCCTTTGTAAAACTCTTTGAGTCTACAGATGAAAAACACGATGTACGAGCTAGGGATTATTCATAACATGCTCCTGCCCCCGTCAGTGAAACAGAAAGGAAGGCGGCATGCCACCCAAGGCAATCTCTGCACAGGGCCCTTAACCCCACCCTAGTCTTGCTACTGAGCAGCAAGGGTCAGTAACAACCAGCATCATCAGATCTAGCTGGAAAAAAAACAACAGCAAAAAAAAATCTCAAAACATATTTACTCCTCCTCTCCCCCTCAAATTTGAGAAAATGGAAATATCTTGAGAACATTTTTCATATACATTTTTCAGGGTGCTGGGGTTTTCCTGGTTGAAATTTGATTTCCCTGCTGAAAAATTTCTCCAAAAAACCCCCCAAAACGTGAACCATTTTGACCACCTCTAATAATAAGAAGAAGTTAGTCATAAGGAAACAAATCGTAACCCCCGTGAGAGGAGGGCTACTTTATTCATCTCCCGTCCATTTGAATAATTATTGACTAACACTGTTAGTAGCACAGGCAAGGGACTTCCCTTTGTAACGTGTGGTTGTTATTTTGACAATGTCCCTTCAAGTTCCGACTATGCTCCGCCTTTCAGCCACCCAGTTCCCTCAGCCTCTCCTCGTAAGTCACGTGCTCCAGCCCCCTGATCATTTTCGTTGCCCTCCGCTGGACTCTCTCCAATTTGTCCACATCCCTTCTGTAGTGGGGGGCCCAAAGCTGGACACGATACTCCAGGCCTCACCAGTGCCGAATAGAGGGGAATAATCACTTCCCTCGACCTGCTGGCAACGCTCCTACCAATCCAGCCCAATATTGAAAACAGCCCAGCTGGACTTGAACTGGTGAAAGGGTCCCAGCTCCCTCAAGCACGGATTCCCCTCCAGCATGGGAGACGCTTTAAAGGCCCCCTTGTCCTCTTGGCTGACGCCTCCTGCTGGCGAAAGCGCTTCAGCGGGACGGCCTTGGAAGTTCCACCAGGAGGCGCTGCAGGTACGTCTCCCAGCTGCCCTCAGCCGGGCGTAAGCTGTTCGAACTGCTCTGCAGAGGGGGGAGATTTGGCTGGGCTGATGCTGTTTTAACGTGTGAGAGAAATCTGCAAGGGGGCAAGGAGCCAGGCTTGGGGGCCATAAGAGTGGGGGGAGGGGGGTGGGCTAAGATCTGCAGAGGGAGAAGGCAATCTAGCACCTTCTCTAATGGGATCCTCTCCACAAGTAATTAAGCCCCAGCTAGTGCTAACCGTAATGTGATGTATGTATGCCTTTAACTAATCATTTATTAGCCTCGCTGATGGTTTGTCAATATTAATTCATTTATTTAAACAACTCCGAGCTGTAATGAAGATGTTTGCTTTAAGGGGGAAGAAGAGATGGAGCTGGTGGGAGATTTTTTGTTGACTCGATGGATGTTGCTCGGCTCTCTGGATGACGAGGCTGTGTTTGGGACATTCCCTGGAACGCATCTCCGTGCCCATCCAGTCACCATTTCATCATAATCCGCTTAACATGCCCATAAATCGCCTGCCTGTGAGTTAAACCCGGGAGTCTCTCCTCCACCGCTCAATGGGGTTATCCCCGATTTGCCTGGCTGGGATGGAGGGCAGAATCTGGTTCTGGTTTATGGGCTTAATCAGAATCAGGGCCCGTTCACTGGTACAAATCCACCATAATTCACCTGGGTAAATCAGATCCAGACCTGGCCCTATCCTGTGGGTGTAAATCAGGAGTAACTCCATGAAAGGCAACTGAATCGGGCCACGCTGGGGTCAATGAGATCAGCCTCTGCCCTATATACTAAGCATGACACATATATGGAGAGAATATATGTAAAGAGCAGGACCGCTGGTAGTTTCCGATCTGTGCTCCTGCAGCATCCATATGCCCCAAGCTGAGATCAGGGCCCACTGTGCTGGGTGCTGTACGAACACATGATAAAAGGCAGTGCTGGTCTTTCTCTTTCCTCCAGAGCCTTCCAGACAGAGGTTGTGGAGCTCTCTGCGCATTTACTTTTAGTACAAAATATTTGCCCACTTAAGAACAAAGTGGACCCATCTAATTGTTCTCCTGGCCCTCGGATATAATGAATGATTGCCCTCTACCTAGTTCCCCCTCCCCCTCCATTGCAACGTCCCCTGAAGGTCCAGAGATAGGGCACGTCTACACATGAAGACACTGTAAGTCGACGGGCGAGAACTCTCCCATCGGCGTGGTTAATCCAGCTCCCCGAGTGGTGGTAGCTATGTCGGTGGGAGAAGCTATCCTGCGGACGTTGCACTGTCTACATGGGGGTGCATAGGTTGGTATAATGACATCACTCAGCGGTTTTTTCCCTCACCTGTGAGCGACGTAGTTCTACTGATATAGGTCTGCAGAGTAGACCAGACCATAGGTGTGACTGGGGGAGTTTTGGATGTGCCAGCACTGTAGAACTGGAAGAGCAGGTGGCACTAAAGAACGATTATGAGGTGTAGTATGGTAATAACCGAGAGCTGGGCCCTGTTGTGCCAGGAGCTGTATGTCTACATAACCCTAACCCAAAGAGTTTCCAGTGTACATAGACCAGCCAGATAAAGTGTGGGAGGAAGGGACCAGCTCAAGATCATGGACCAAGCCAGGAATAGAACCTGCGTCTCCTGATCCCTTGGGCAGGCTCTAGCCACTAGACCATACTGTCTCCCATCCAAGATGATGCCTTTTACTCAAAGACCAGCGTGTCTTCAAGTCACCTCTTCTGCGTGCTCTGCTGCATGGTGGTTTTGCTCCTCATGGGCCTGACTAAGGCAGGGGAGAGTGAGTTGGATTCTCTTCTGCCTCAGGCATCATGAGGGGAATTGGCTGCTGCATTGAGAGGGCAGAATCTTCCTTCCCAGCCGTGATGCTGGTAAACCGAGTGCCAGCCCTGGCCCAGGCCTTAGGCGTTAGCTAAGAACTGACAAACTCATAGCTGGAAACCAGACCAGTTCACCTGTATGCTGGCTTTGTTCAAACTAGGTATTAGTCTTATAAGAATGGATTTAGTGTTCAGACTCTATAAAATACTTGGAAGTTGCGGCCTGCATTAATCTCACCGGTAATGTCTGTATTTCAGGCTATAAGGAAACATGCAAATTTTGCTTTATAACTTTGAAAACGTTTGCTCTGAACTTAGGAACCCAGCACAGGAATTGTTCCCACCCCGCACCTATCCAGGAGGACTATCCACCATAGGCACCAGCTCTGTGGATGCTCCGGGGCTGGAGCACCCATAGGGAAAAATTAGTGGGTGCTCTGCACCACCGGCAGCCAAGCTCCCCTTCCCCCACTCCACCTAACCTGCTCCTCCACCTACCCCGCAGTGCTTCCCGCCTTGCTGCCGCCAATCAGCTGTGAATTCCCCCCCCTACACACCATCGCTTGGCACCGCAGCCTCCGCCCCATTGCTAGGGCTGACTCGTGTGGTGTCCTGCGAGTGCTAAACCAGCGCAAGACGTGGGAGAGAGACGTGGCAACTGGCACCGCCCTGGTGAGCTCGCTGGAGGAACCCACTAACGTCCCGTCATCTACTGCTTGGATAGCCGCCATCCCGGCTGCTCCCTTCCCAGCATCGCTCAGACACGTGCACGCTGGGTTTGCTCGTGGGGAGTACAGTAACTCCTCACTTAAAGTCGTCCCGGTTAACGTTGTTTCGTTGTTACATTGCTGATCAATTAGGGAACATGCTCGTTTAAAGTTGTGCAATGTTCCCTTATAACGTCGTCGTTTGGCAGCTGCCTGCTTTGCCCACTGCTTGCAAGAGCAGCCCGTTGCAGCTAGCTGGTGGGGGTTTGGAACCAGATGGACTGGCATGGCAGCCCCGCATCAGCTCCCCCTATCAGCTCCCCGCTCCCCTAAGTTCCCTGTGCTGCAGCCGCCCAGCAGGCTATCGATTGCAGCTGGCCCTCCCTCCCCCACTGCCATGTGCTGCTCCTGCCTTCTGCCTTGGAGCTGATCCCAGAGACTCCCGCTTGCTGTGCAGAGAGGAAGGGGGGGGGCTAATGTCAGGGTCTCCCCCTTCCCCTTGCTCTTTCACCCTGCTTACCCCTTCTCCATATAGAGCAGGGAGGGGACACGGAGGGAGAGAGACAGAGAGAGCTTGGGGCAGCAGCTGCTGTCTCAACTTCCTGATCCACTTAAAAAGACAACGCACTTAAGAGTGGGTCAGCTTCCTTAAAGGGGCAGTGTGCATCTCCTCTCTCTCCCACGCACAAGGTGTGTGTCTGTCTCTGTCTGCTATGCTGTCTCCCCTCCCTCGTGTTCGTGCCGCCTTGTGTGAGAGGCTCCATTAACAACGTGTTAACCCTTGAGGGCTCAGCCGAGAGCTAGTTCATCATTTAGCAGTAAGGCATCCCCTGGGAAATATCCCTCCCTCTGACTCCACCACCTCAACCAAGCTTCACAATCATCATAGCTGTGAACAGTATTAAACTGTTTGTTTAAAACGTATACTGTGCGTAGATCTATATCATATATAGTTTTTTGTCTGGTGAAAAAAAATTCCCTGGAATCTAACTCCCCCCCCATTTACATTAATTCCTATAGGGAAATTGGATTCACTTAACATCGTTTTGCTTAAAGTCGCATTTTTTCAGGAACAGAACTACAACGTTAAGCAAGGAGTTACTGTATCACAAATACGTATTTGCCCCAGGATTCACTTTCCTGTCCATCTCAAAAGCAAAATTTGGTCTGTCTAAGGTGCTAAGCTGGTGCCTATCACGACAACTCCTCACCATCTTTAATGTACTCAGCCTGTGCAGTGCTGCCATCCTCAAAGTCCAGGTGGGAAACTGAGGCACACAGTGCCTGAGTGACTTGCCCAAGGTCACCCAGGGAGTGTGGGGGCAGAGCAGGGAAGTGAATTCAGGTCTCAGAAGCTAGGCCCCGAACCCCTGAACCAGCCTTCCTCTGAGTAAGAGTTAGGCCTTAGGAGAACACTCCATAATACTGGGAACTGATGGTCACTGCTCAAAACACAGCTTCACCCTCACCCGTCCTCCTTTTTCCTCTCTCCCCCCCCGCCAGACAAGTCCACGTTCATCCTTGACTGGCAGCTGTCATGGGAATAGCAATGAAACAACCCAGCCTGTCTCAAGGCTTTTACCAAATGCAACTGACAAGACCCGGTTCACTTTAATTATAAATAAAATATTTGTGGAGTGGAATAATGGGGATAATTGATGGCAGCAGTAAGTAACTTCCAAACAGCGCCGGGTATTGCACTGAGTGAATGCCGTGGACTCTGGCCTCAGCCTTTATTAGCTCTGGGGAGCTGTTTATAAACTCATATGCTCATTACTTACATCAATTATAGCGCCAATGTAGAGCAGCGGCAGCCTTCGGAGAGAGCTGGACGGGCTCAGGAGTGCTGGGCATGCTCCACCCGTGGGTATGGCTAAGCTGCGGCTTGGGCTGCTCCTCGCTAGGTTAAACAAACACAGCATTTGCGGAAGGCGGGAGCGAGCCTGACTCTGCCAGCTCCCTCCGTGGCTGGATTCTGCTCTTGTTGCTCTCTGCCACAGCAAGTCATTTAGCCTGCCTGTGGGGGTAGGAGCACGGCCATGCCGCACAGAGGTCTGATGAGGTTAAAGGGTGTGGGGGCGCTGACACACTATGGTAATGGGGGGCACGTATAAGCTCTAAGCCAGTGGTCCCCAAACTTTTGAGGGTCACACTCCCCCTTATCCCCTTACCCCATCTGTGCCCCCCGAGCCGAGAGTGGGCCTGCGGCTCCCGGGGGAGGGGAGGGACAGGGGTAAGGGAGCTGAAGCTAAAGGGTGGGGCTGGGAGTGGGACCAGGGCTGGTGCTGGGAATGGCGCCCCAGCCAAGGGCCAAGGTTGGGGGCAGGGGCGGGAGCAGAGCCGTGCCAAGGCTGGGGATGGGGCCAGGGCTGGGCTGGGGGTGGGGCAGGGCTGGGGGGCGCTCCCTTCCTGCCCCCTGTGGAGGCTGGCCTGGACCCGCCCCGTCCCCCGAATGTTCCTCCTCGCCCCTGTAGGGAAGCGCACCCCTCGGTTTCAGGATCTCTGCTCTATGCGGAGGAGTGTCCTGGATGTGGTAGTTGGACCATCCACGATGCTGCGCCGTGCAAGGAGTCAAGCCACTGGACGAGGCTGGGAGCTGAGCAAAGCCCATCTCGGGGCGAGACAACGACCGATAGCCTGGGACTTTGCACTGATCGGGGCGGGTGCCCCCGCGTCACGCAGAAGCTGGCCGGAGCGCTGCTGTCTGCAAACACCATGCGCTGGAAAGAACTCTCCTTCCTCGGACCGTGGGTGCATGCGCCGTAGGCAGCTGGCGGGTAGAGCAGGGAAGGGGACAGTGTCAGGGCTCCCGGGTTTTGTTTCTGGCTCTGACACTGCATGGCCTGGGGCAAGTTATGTGCAATCTCTGGGGCAGATTCGGAGGCAAGGGAGAAGGTTGTGGATGTGAAAGGACCCCCGGCCTCTTACACTAACTTCGACCCCCCTTATACTGCGACTCCCTTTGACCTATTTGCAGCCCTTGTGCTGACGATGGGGCTTTTCCTTCCAGAGCTGGACCCTGCCACACCTATCTGGGCCAGGGGTTAGCTAGGACTGTCCCAGAAGCCCAGGGCGGGGTAGTGCCACTGTCTGCTTGGTGTACGGTGCTAGCTGCAGGGGACGTAGCAAGCCCGTGGTCCGGAAGGTTAGATCGATCCTGGGTGGAGTTTAAGGTGCTGGAGACCTGAGGACCCAGCCCTCGCTCGCGCTACGTGGATAGCCCCACTGATGTCGATGACACCCTCCACGCATGGGCTAGTGGTCGTAAGGGTTGCAAAATGGGATCCAAGATGAATTGTGACTTGACTTCCTTAGGGTTAATCGACGCACAAACTTGCACTGAAATAACTGAATCGGCTTGAATTCGCACTTAGTTACGTCGGTGGCAGCCTGCGTGTGGGCACCCCTCCTTCCAACCCAGGGGGCCCTCTATTGATTTCGCTTCCGTGGGTTTTTTACGTAAGTTAAATCAAAATAGAATGTTTTTCTTGTGCAATAAGAGGCCACACAGAGACGTGCATCAGAAGGTGAGAATTCAAGCTGATTTCACTACTGCAGGCCGTGTTTGCGTGATGAGTGGCCCTTACAGACTCTGTGTGTGTGTGTGTGTGTGTGTGTGTGTCACCCCAGGACAGCATCTCGAACCCATGGGGGCTTGCAGAGACCCAACCTTCAGCTCCCAAAACACAGGCTCGGCCTCTGGAGTTAGAAGGGATCCCTGTTAGCCCATTAGCAGCAGTAGTGAGTTATTTATCTTCTCTGTGCCCCACTAGAGGCTGACATCACACACACGCGCACACACACACACGCACACACTCATTCCCCATTTGAATCTCTTTACGCAATAAATCATTAGCACAAAATGACGATAAGCAGGTAAAGCAGGATCAGGCCCTTCAAACAGCTGCTTCCACATCTCTCTGGCAGCTGCTTAATACCAGTTAGATCACAGCATTAAAGTTAACTTTCTCTCAAACGGACTTAATTAGCTTTCTTCAGACAAACATAAATTAATCCTGGGTCAGCGTGGAGGACGCGGATGTTTCCCCTTGATCAATAACCAGCCCTGACTCCAAATAAACTGTTTTCAGATCCAGGTCTCTTTTTTGTTCATCCATAACGTTGCTCCTGGAGACAGACAAACATGGGGCTGCTTCCTTTTCGTTGTCATCTGGCCACTGTCCGGGTCAGCTGAGTGTGTGTCTACACAGGAGGTGGAGTGTGTGTAATGGTCCCTCACGTCTCCCATGCCCACTGATGGAGCATGCCCAGCTTGGGAGCCATACCGGCGCTAGCTACGATTGAGCTGGCAGGCTAAAAGTAGCAGTGTAGCGGGACGGGTGAGTTACCTGATTACGCGCCTGTCTGATTCTCGAGCTGCTCACCTTGGGCATCCCACTGCGGCGGTTCAGCACACTAGCCCGATTAGAACTAGTGCAGGTACGTTCACGAGGGCCGCCCCGAGGGTTCAGGGGGCCTGGGGCAAAGTGGGGGAGCTGCGGCACTTGTACCCATCCTTCTTGATCTCAGGTTGGTCCAATGGCTCAACCCTGTTCATAGGAGTGAAATCGACCAGGGTTAAGTGTCTGGTAAGATCTCTGGGGCAGGGACTGTCTTTTTGCCCTGTGTTCGTAGCCCATCTAGAGCAATCGGGTCCTGGCCCATGAGTAGGGCTCTGGTATGCTGCTGCAATACACATAACGAGAGTAGGAAGGGGTGGTGCTGCGGGTTACAGGTAACCTACCCCCCTCCAGAGAGAGACGGATTGTTCCAAAGGACGTATTTTCCATGAAGCATCCCAAACAAAACGAAAATTCCAAAATTGTAATTTTGGTCAAAATTTTTCATGGCATTTCTACGCTGGCTGTCTCCCGAGCTGACTCGGATCAGATGCTTCATTTTGATTACACAATGTGACGTTATTGATATTAAATGGGGACCATATAGAACACGGGTTGCAACCAAGGTCCTGTAGTGGCACCAAATCTTAGATAAAGGGGGTCATCTAAGGTGTCTAAGACCAGATTATGGGTTGCTGGTTATAATTATGCTGTCTGTATGTCTGTATCATTTTAGTTGAAGTTATGAATGTTGGCTCTATGCTGTCTGTATTTCAAGTTGGTGCTGTGCTTCTGGGGGAAGCATCCCAGACAAGCTGGTGTTAGCTCTGCTTAGCCTGCTTGATGGCCCATTAAGGACCATCAGCTACACAATTGACCCATGGAGAGAAGGCAGATACGCCTTGTAACTCAGCAAGGTATGCAGAGACTTGTCCATGTGACTGCAGACTCCATTTTGCTGTGATTTTCCACAGTAAGAACAAAGAGGTTCTTACACCTGGAAAAGCCTATATAAGGCTGATGCATCATCTCCATCTTGTCTTCAACCCTGCTTCTTACCTCTGGAGGGACTTTGCTACAAGCTGAAGCTCTGCACAAAGGACTGAGGACCTATCCCAGCGGGGGAGGTACTCCAGAGACTTGATTTGAACCTGCAGTTTACTCCATCACTGCTGCAAGCCTGAACTAAGAACTTTGCCATCACTGTATGTAACTGATTCCATTTAACCAATTCTACCTCTCATTTCTACCTTTTTCCCTTTGTAAATAAACCTTTAGAGTTTAGATTCTAAAGGATTGGCAACAGCGTGATTTGTGGGTAAGATCTGATGTGTATATTGACCTGGGTCTGGGGCTTGGTCCTTTGGGATCAAGAGAACCTTTTTCTTTTATTGGGGTGTTGGTTTTCATAACCATTTATCCCCAGGACGAGTGCACTGGTGGTGATACTGGGAAACTGGAGTGTCTAAGGAAATTGCTTGTGTGACTTGTGGTTAGCCAGTGGGGTGAGACCGAAGTCCTTTTTGTCTGGCTGGTTTGGTTTGCCTTAGAGGTGGAAAAACCCCAGTCTAGGGCTGTGACTGCCCTGTTTGAGCAATTGGTCCTGATTTGGCACTCTCAGTTGGGTCCCGCCAGAACCGCTCCGTCACACACGAAAACTGAAAAATGTTCACGGTTTGTTTCTTTCCATTGTTCCCCCTTCCTCTCTTGCTTTATTTCCATGGGAAAAGGGATGTTGGGGTGTGGGGGGAGGTGCGGAGGGGATCCCCACATAGAACATTTCAACTGGAGTGCAAAAATATTTCTTTCAGTGGAAAAGCCATTTTTCACTGACCAAATGTTTCAATGGATTATTTTTGACACAAAAAAAAAAAAAGTGAGACAAATAAAAGATCCAAACACCTTCTTTCTTTCGGAGGGGAGCAGTAGCTTTATAATCTCATCCTAGAATAGCCCACTTTTCCCCCTCTATGGTTTGAAATCCAAGATTTGGATGACAATGCAGTGCCCCAAAATTTGTTTCCGGTGCCGATTGCTCTCTGAGATGCAGGCCGATTTGTATTGGAGCTGGCTCATTTGTCCCTACTCAAGGGGAAGACATGCTGGCAGCAGCACAGATATTAGAGTTCTTTCCTCTCCCTTTCTCCTGGGCTTTCCTTTCCTGCCCTCCAAGCACTTTCTTTCAATTCTGATTCTTCTACTTGACCAAACCTTTGTGTCCCAGTAAATTTGCCCTGAAAGGAACCTCCTGCAGAGTATCCCGCCCCCTCTGGTTTCCCTTTTCATGGTTTGGTTATGGGGCCAAAGACCTCTGTGGTTGCCTCCTCCACACCCCTCACCCTGACACGTGCCTCTTGCGGCTGAGTTCCCATTCATCCTGGCTGTCACCGTCGAACCCTGGACTCCTCTCTGCTGGAGATGTGGGGAGCAGGAATAGGGAGTGGTGGAAATACACTCCCACCAGGTGGAGTTAGTTATGGTCCATGGCCGTCACACAGAGAAGTTAGCTAAAACCATAAATCCTCTGGGTGGAAGGCTGCAGAGTAACAACTTTATTTCCAAACATTCCCAACAGTAACAAACAAGAACCCCAAAGCAGAGAGAGACAAAGCAGGCTGCTCCCTAACACAGCATGGCACAACTCAGCTCACCTTACTCTACGCTGGCTGTCTCCTGAACGGACTCTGATCAGATGCTTCCATACAGAGACGCCTGCCCACAAGCAGGACCAGGAAACCCCCTGAGAATTTAAAGTGACAGATCACAATTTTAATACAGTTTTCAATACACCACAGGCAGTTTGCAAGAGGTGGAAAATGAAAGACAATCCAAGCTCCAGGAAGGGGCCTGCAGCAAACTTGCAGATTCATTTTCAGGTTCACAAAACTAATGCAATTGAAAAAAGTGAATGTTCTATGCACAGCCCAAGCCAGGCATGTTTCTTAGGGACTTTGGCCTCCATCAGCATGTGACCTGAGCACCCCACAAGCATTTCTAGATTTTTTTCTTCATTGCACTCCTGCGAGGGAGGGGTGCATTATCAACCCTCTATGTCACAGACAGGGAAACTGAGGCAAGGAGAAATCAAGGGCTAGATTTTCAGCATCCCGACTGGGGTCGGATTTTTAGAAGGACTCAGCACCCACTAAATGGAGCTCTTTTGAGAACCACCCAGTCCGTGAGCTGCTGAAAGTCATCCAGAGACCTGGTGGCAGATTAGGAACTGAATCCTGAGCTCCTGGTTTTGGCACTGCCTTGGACCCATCAGCGGGGGGAGGCCTTCCCGCCAAGCTAGTCGGGCCCAGTGGCTGCCTGTAGACGAGCGGACTCATGCCTGCGGCGCCTCCTGCTGGTGACTTCTGGGAATTAGCTCATTCCAGCTCCAGAGCGCTCTCTGCGGGCCAGTGATCTGCCTGTCCTCTGGCCCCGTGTCCCTCCCTGGACCCGGTGCCCTGTTAGCTGGGGTGCTGCCCCCTGGCAGTAACCACTCAGTCTTAGGGTCTCCCCTCCACAGGGAACCCCCACCCTCTATCCCCCCCTCGCCTCAGTATTGGCTACTGCCAGTCATTGTCCAGCCCCACACCCTGGGGCAGGCTGCAGTATCAGCCACTCATCATAGGCAAAGGGGTTTGGACCTGCTGCCTTGGCCTACCCCTGGGCTGCCCTCTGCAAGCCCCAGTACCCCTTGGCCTTGTGCTAGGCCGCAGCCTGGGGCTTTCCAGGCTGGAGCTCTCCAGCTCCTCAACCTTTCCCCAGCCCTGCTCCTCTTAGGTACTCTGCTCAGGTCCCTGCAGCCAGGCCCTTCTCCCTTTCCAGGCAGATGGGGACTGTTTCTTCTGGCCCTGGCTTCTCTGCCTTTATAGGGCCAGCTGAGTCTGTCTGGGGCGTGGCCCCAGCTGCAGCCACTTCCCCCAATCAGCCCAGCCTAAAAGCTGCTTTCTCCAGCCACAGCCCCCTCCCAGGGCTGTTTTTAACCCTTCAGGGCAGGAGCAGGGGTCCACCCCGCTACACTGCCCTATCTTTTTATCCAGACTTTTCCTTCTCCTTCTCTCCGCTCCATTACTTACGGTTTCCCTCCGTTGGACATTTCCTTCTTTCTGCTCCTATGTTCCATCTTCTCCTCCAGAGCAGAACACGACAGCCGGAACACTGGCCGGGGGCCCAGTTTTCTCAGCTTGGGAGCCTTTGGGGGCAGGGAGCAGCTTTTTATTCTGGGATTGTACAGCACCGAGCGCAGGGAGCGCCCGCTCAATACAAATACTAACAAATATACAGCTCCAGGCTGCCATGGCTCAGCAAGTTCCACGTGACGCCGAACAGGTGGCCCCAGAATCTCTTTCCTGAAAGAAGCTTGGTAAGTGGCTTCCGAAGCTGCAGGGAGTTTCTGCAACGGAAACAAGCTCTCTCCAGCGGCCCCTTCGCCTCAGGTATGCGCCTGTCCCTCTCCGCAGTGCCAGCCCCATCTCCAATTGCTCAGAAAACTAGGGCCCTGTGAACTAGCCTGGAGAAAACACAACTGCTGGACTTTGCCCCTCAGGAACCTTTCCCCCCCCCCAGACTAGACCCCACCGAGCTCCGATCCAGATGGGGGTCTGTATTGGGAACTCCCAGACCAAGGACAAATGGATCCGGTGAGAGCGAGACCTGGCAAAGGAGCGTGGATGTGTCTCTCTCCCCCAGCCAGCCCACCCGTCAGGTCCTCCCCGGCTATAGAAACGCCAGCACGCGCGTATGGCCCGGCTCTGAGTCGCATTTCAAACACTTTGCACAGTGACAGGTTCACTCCCAGCTCGTTCTGGAGTTCAGCCGGACTGGAGGGGGGCCGGCGGGGGCTGACTCCCAGTTCAGACCAGCTCAACTTCTCCTGCCATTAGCTGGGCCAGCGGGGCTCCATCCCCAACTGAGGTGGGGGGTGCTTTTTGGCAGCATTTTGCTCCGGAGACATGTGGCTTAGATCTGCTTCTGGCCTAAGCTGGCATCAGCCCATTGGAGACCAGGAGTTTGTGCTCCTTTCCCCTGGCCGTGAACGTGGTCTGGTGTGTAATGGCCACTTCCCCCCCCGGCCCCCGCCAGTCCCTTCCTCTTTTCTAACCTGTCCTGGCTTTTCCCTAGCACCTGTAAAGCAGCTGGGCTGGGTAACGGTTGAGTGCAGCCAGCCGGGTGAGTAGTGACACGTGCCTTTTGGGCCAGCTCGGCTGTTATAACGTTCGAGGGATGATCTTGCAAAACGCTTCCTCTTTAAGACTTACTTAGGGCTGCATTCTTGCTGATCGGCGCAGTCTGTCTCCCGGCTGTTCAATCATGGCTTTAACTACCTTAAAGGGACAGGCCTTGGGGGCTCACAGCAGCTCACCAGCTGCCTCTCTCGGGGGATCCCTGTAACGAGGGCTGAAATTTGCTTTGCACTGAGAAGACTGTTCCTTCCCTCCCCTGCTCTTCGCGCAGTCTGCTGCCTCGTCCTGAAACCTTCAATCCGTGTTCTTTGCAGGGCCCTTCAGTGCAGAACAACTGGGAACCTCCAGGACTCCGGCCCTGTGTCGCTGTGGGGTATTCTGCATGGTACGGAGCCTACCAGATTCAGACTTTTCTCCCCCTCCTCCAATCTCAGGATCTGAACTTTCCCTTATGGCCTTGGTTCAGATCCAATTCTGGCAGCGATAGGCTTTTTGGGGTCTGCTTCAGATGTTCTGAGAATCCCGGCACACACTCCTTGTAAGAGACGAAACGACCATGCAACCTAAATAGACGAAGAGCAGGAGAGGAGATAGATCACCCCAGGCCGCCCAGTGGGTCAGTGCCAGAGCTGGGACTCGGTTAAGATCGCCACCTTTCTCATGGCTGTTAACCGGACCCCCAAGACCCCACCCCCTGCCTCACCTCTTCCCCCAAGTCCCCACCCCTTCACCAGGCTCTGCTCCCTTCACCTTCTCTTCCCCCAAGGCCACGCCCCACACGCCCTGTGCCACTGCAAGCCACACAAGCAGCCTGACCCCAGCCGTGGTGTTGGCAGCAGCTCTTGCTGCTTGGATGCCTACTTCCTCCTGCTTAGGGTTGCCAAAGATCCTGAAAACCGGACATCAGGGCTGGTCTAATGGCATCTGGACACACAAGCCGAAAACCGGATGGGTAGTAACCCTAGTTAGGTCCTACTAGAGTGCTCTATCCCCTACACCATACTGCCTCTCCGCACAGAAGTGTGGGAGCACAAGAGCTGTAGCAGGAGTCCAGTTTTGAACCCCCTGCCCCCAATAGATCTCGCATAGGAATGGCCAGACTGGCTCAGACCCAAGGTCCATCTAGCCCGGTATCCGGTCTCTGACAGTGGCCAGCACCAAGAACCCCCACGGTAGGAGAATCTGCTCCTCCCCATCCCCCAGCGGGTCCCATCCTGATCTCTAATAGCTGGCAGTTGGCGCGAGTTCATAAGCTGGACCAGTCACGCATAATGGATTGTATGAATCTGTTCTCATGAGCTGACAAATAAATTCTTTGTGAGCCGTTTAGTTCACCATTTCCCCAGCCTTCATAGAAGGTCAAAGCATATAAGTCCGATAAATCGGTGCTCAATTTTTCCTATCAATCAGGGAAATAAATGATCATCAATAGCTGTTTTTAACTCTGACCAGCTCTACCGGTCAGTGGCACAGCTGGCACCCAGCTCCTGTGATAATGGGCACGCTGCAGACACCTCCAACAGCTGGATGGGTGGGTGGCCGCATTGAATCGAGAGATACCTTCGCAGAGGAGTGTGCTGTTCTCTTTGTTAAAATGCTACAGAACAGGGCTGGCTGGAAAACAAGAATTCCATTCCATGAAAAATGTTGAGGTGTTGGGATGGTTTTGGTCTGCCTGGGAACAAGGCCAGTGCAACCATTCAGGCGACAGGATTTGGGGGGCCACATTTTCTTCGGCAGCAACTGGCGCCGGATCTTCGGCCGCCCCGGTCACCGCTGGCATTTAGGCGGAGGGAGCTGGGGCAGGGGGGCGCGGGGAGGGCCGCCTGCAGCAAGTAAGGCGGGGGGGGCGGCACTCAGGGGAACTCCCCGCCCCAGCTCACCCCTGCTCCGCCTCCTCCCCGAGCACGCTGCGGCTGCTTCACTTCTCCCGCCTCCCAGGCTTGTGGCTCCAATCAGCTTAGGCGCCGAAAGCCTGGGAGGCGGGAGAAGTGAAGCAGCGACAGAGTGCTTGGGGTGCTCGTGCACGGAGCAGGGGTGAGCTGGGGTGGGGGGTGGGAGCTGCCGCAAGGGGGGCACCTCAGAGCAGAGGGTGGGGGGTGGGGAGCTGCTGCAAGGGGGGCGCCTCAGGGCGGAGTGGGGGAGCTGCCGCAGGGGTGGGCACGCCTCAGGGCGGAGGTGCGGGGGGGGGGGGGGAGGCGCAAGGTGGAAGTTTCACCTAGGGCGCGAAACATCCTAGCAGCGGCCCTGCATGGGAATGAAACCGAGAGCTTTGGGAACGCTGGGCAAAGAACAAACTCTGTTCCCATGGCCCGTGTCAGCCTGCTCACCTGCAACGCAGGACTAGGGTGACCAGATGTCCTGAGTTTATAGGGACAGTCCTGATTTTTGGGTCTTTTTCTTATATATAGGCTCCTATAACCGCCCACCCCGTCCTGATTTTTCACACTTGCTATCTGGTCCCCCTACGTAGGCCAGCCCAGCTGAAACGCCTGCTCTGGCTTAATCGGGGCACCCCAGGGAAGCACCCTAAGCACCAAGCTATAGAGCCGAGCTCTCCCGTGGGAGCTGTTCCACTTCGTACAGATAACCAAGGATTCCCGGGGCCGGAGCGAGAGTCCTGTGACCAGATGCGTCCGGACAGGTCTCTTTCTGCAAAATGGGTCCGTTTCACTGAATCTGCGTTTCCCAGTGTTGCCGGCCATGCCCCAGGGCCGCGTTGTGCCAGGTGCTGCACAAACACTGAACACACACAAACACTGGTCCCTGCCCCAAAGACCTTCCAGTCTGTAAAGCTCTGTAAATCTTGACCAGCAAATGCAAACCTTCCCCTTCTGGCCACGCTTGCATAGGGTACAGCCCCCTAACGCCATGGAAGGCGCCTCTGCCCTGTCTCCATCCGCAAAGAGCAAAACACGCACTGTCAGCCTGAACTGGCTTTTATTTTAGATGAAGGGAAAACATCACCAGGGAAGAACAGAGGGGACAGAGCCCCCCCCCGCGATAACAGTTCCACACCCACAGGGGTGTTCTCAGCTGTTTAAAGGAGCAGGCATTTAATCATAGCTCCCCCAATCTCTGTCATGGGGCCAATAATACAGACCCACTGCCCGGGCTGCGCTGCGGCTGCATTAATGAACGAGGCTCCTTGGACAGAACCGAGAGAGCCGTGGATGGTTATTGTCCAGCTATCGACCCTCAGTGTCTGCCTTTCAAAGGAGTGGCTTAGATTAACCCTTTGGAGCCCGCGGGTGTCTCCACCGCATGCAGCCTCCTTGAGGATTTGCCCCGGGAGAGGCCCCATGTTCCTGTTTGCCCGGGGAGGGAGCAGCGGAGGGGCTGGCGGGACCTCCAGCCCTGGTTTTAAATCTGTGCTTTTCAAGATTGATTTTGAAATACAGTCAATGCCCCCCCCCCCCAGTCTCCGGTGCTGGCTGGGGCGGTGGGGGAATGGCTAGGGAATGCTCTGCGGCCCAGCAACCTCACCCCAAACCCGGAATCCGCGGGGAGGTTTCCCACGGGGTTGGTTCTCTTGCCATATATTTACTTCCCCTGTATCGGACTGTGCAGCTGCAGCTGTTGGTGCTGGGGTGGTACCATCCATTGCTTCCCCCTTGCAACTGGTATCCCTCCTTTCCTCCTGCTGGGAGGGCCAGGGGACTGATTTCTCCTGCAAAACTCTTCTCTGCCTGCCTCAAGGCTCCTGGGCAGGACGACATTCCCCTCCCAGGGGACACAGGCACACCCTGGGGCTCTCTGTAGCTCCCAGCCTGCCCTGTCTAATGTCACCACATGGGGTCTCCTTATGGCCTGGCCTGGATTCCGCAGCCATGGAAGGGGCTGCTGAGTGCGCCCCCCATCCCCCAGCGCGGAGGCAAACTCCCCCCCTGCTCCGGCCTGGCACCATGCAGAACCCGGCTAGGGGCTCTTCTCCCGCAGAATATCACAGAGGGGCGGAGAGGCTGGAGAATGCACCACTTCCCCTCAGCCGGGATCATGCCGGTCACTTCCTCTCCCCTGGGGTGCAGCCCCCGCTCTTGCAGCGAACCCCAAGGAAAGGCCTGAGCTCCAGGAGCCCTCCGGCCCCAGTTTGGCAGGATCCGAGAGTTTCACTCTGGCCAAAGTTTTGGGTGCTGAGCACCACTCATCCCTGATGGTCACCCCACTTCTTTCTCCCTATCCCAGCTTGCCTCAGAAAGAGCGGGGGCTCCAGATGCAATGGGGGCTCTCTGGCTCTGGGCATGGGGCTGCTCAGCTCCTCTGGGGGTAATTCCTCCTCTGGTGTCTTTCTGTCCCTGCAGTGTCTCCGGGCGTCTGAGTTCAATGGGGCAGGGGGAAGGGCCCGTCTATACATCTCTGCAGTGAGACGTCAGCATTGATCCAAAGTCAGGGTGCAGGGCTGGGGAATGTCTCATTGGCTCCCTGCTAAGCTACCCCCCAAAAACTCAGCCTCCCATCTCGAGCAGGTCCTGGGAGGTGGTTGGAGCTGTACAGTGCAGCCCTTCTCAGCAGCCAGAACCAGGGACGAGGGCTCCAGAGCTTGCCATGCTGGTCGTGCCAAGTTCTGATCCATGAACGTTTCAGTGTATGTGGGGATCCACCCAGGGAGTGCCCCTGGCGGGTGGGGACAAAGAACCAAGTTAAGGGGCACCTATTTCAATTGCCTGAAGTCACGATCTCGCTGGACAGAGTCCTGGTTCTGATCCAAAAGCATCTAACGGGCTCGGAACTGATCTGGTCTTTAGCAGCTTAGAAAGCACCGATCCAGCTTCCTCATCAGAACCATCGGTGGGTCAGGCCTGTTCGGAACCAGCAGGGGTCCTGGCCACGCACAAGGGGGGGGCAGGTTCTGATGCGGGCGGACTAGGGAAAGAAAAGGAGGAAAGAGGCAAGCCGGGCCCTGGCTCCAGGTCACGGAGCTCGGCACGTTGCAAGGTGCCGAAGGAATCAATAGCAATTCTAATATCATACAAGTCAATTTCAACCTGTCACGGCCGCACTGGAGCCTCTGACTCAATAGCTGCAGAACCTGATGAATGGGGCTCTCAAAAACATATTTATAGCAAGAAAAAACCCATAAAATTGAAACAAGGCCAGAGCGTGAGGAGGAGGCTGCAGTCCGGCCCCAGCCAGCCCATATCAATGAAAATTAAGCGGATATGCTGGGTACCAAGGAAAGGGCTTTCGAATGCCAGACACAACAGGCGCAAGGCTCTGGGAGGGTGAGGGGTGGGAAGCCTCGGGGGGGGGGGGAGTTTAGAGGCAGGGTCTTGGAAGCAGCAGGGAGCCTCTTGTGGGCAGAGTCTTGCAGCCTGTCAAATGGGGGGGGGGGGCAGAGGAGAGGGAGGCTGAATGCAGGGTGCTGAGATCAAAGGGAGGAGATGTTTGCCAGCATGTGCCTGGGGGGCTGTGTGTGTGTGTGTGTGTGTGTAATGTACATGCCATGTCCCTGTATGGATTGTGCATGTAAAGTACATTTGTGTGTGTGTAGAGTATGTATGTGCCGTGTGTGTATGGATTGTGCATGTACCGTATGTCTGTGGTGTGTGTGTGTGTGTGTGTGTGTGGAATCTGTGTGTATGTGTGTGTGCGTGTGTAGAATATGTATGTGCTCTGTGTGTGTATGGATTGTGCATGTACAGTATGTCTGCAGGGTGTGTGTGTGTGTGCGCACGCATAAGCATCAGCCCTGGGGGAGGAGTGCAGTGTAACAGCACACGTCAGGTCGGTGCAGACAATCGGTATGTGTGTGCGTGGAGTGTGTGTCTGTGTGTGTGTATGGATTGTGCATGTACAGTATGTCTGCGGGGTGTGTGTGTGCAGTCTGTATGTGTGTGTGTGTGTGTGTGTGTAGAATGTGTGTGTATGGATTGTGCATGTACAGTATGTCTGCGGGGTGTGTGTGCGTGTAAGCATCAGCCC
The DNA here is from genome assembly GCF_016161935.1 of Mauremys reevesii. Lineage (NCBI taxonomy): Eukaryota > Metazoa > Chordata > Testudines > Geoemydidae > Mauremys > Mauremys reevesii. The sequence goes on along the minus strand of NC_052648.1, from coordinate 11,675,174 downwards.
CGGGGGAGGAGTGCGGTGTAACAGCACACGGCAGGTCGGTGCAGACAGTCCGTGGATTTGGCGTTCAATGGGAACACAGGTGAATGAGAGCAGACCGTGCCCTGTTGTGTGAGGGCACAGGACGTGTGTGCCTTGGCATGAGAATACATCGAGACTCCTCGCCCCCCATCCCCCTAACTCTGCATCCTCTCTCAAGGGGGCTGATGGGAAATGACTTCGGGCTCTGCCATGGGACGGAGGGGCTCAGGGAGGCCATAAACCAGCTAAGATCCAAACTCAGGTCGCTTGGAATGGAGATGAACCCTCCTGCTTCAGGGCATGAGTGGAGCGTTAATGCTGAAGGTCAGGAGGAAACGTTCCCAGGGGACAGGTTACCCCCTCACTGCTCCTTCCTTGGAAGCAGCTGGCGGGGGTCCCTGTCAGAGACAGGAGCCTAAACAGATGGAGCCAGGGTCTGATCCAGTCGGGTGGGTCCTAGGTTCCCGTATCTGTGCTGCGCAGTGACTCGCATTAACCTGGCCTGTCGAATACCTGAGCAATAAAAGATGCCCCCAGAGTTTGTGCCCGGAGACTCACTGTTCAAATAAACGTGTTAGTCTCTAAGGTGCCACAAGGGCCCCTGTTCTTTTTACTGTTCCCAGTGCAGCGAGTGGGAGCTGCCAGCAGGTGCCTGAAGGCAGCAGCAGCAGCCGGGAAAGGGCCGAGACAGAAGGCCCCAGGCGCTCGTAGCCAGAGGGAACAGGGAAGCCGTGGAAGGGCTCCACAGGAGCAGGGAGCTGTTTGTCGCTCCTGGAATGTAAAGGCCCGAAGGTCACTCCTACAAGCTGTGCCTCCGCTCCCGAATGCCGACGGTTAGCAACAGCGATCGGGCCCCGTTTTTTAAAAACCGGCACGATAAATATCAAACTGTGGCATTACAGCCGGCCACGCTGGGAGCCCATAAACCCAGGAAATCAAAGCCACCGGCCACGCTATCGGCCATGGGAGCCAGAACCACTCAAAATCCCATGCTGTCACCCCACGTCTCTCTGCGGACAGCCTCTCCCCCCCCCCGCCCCCGCCAAGCCAGGAGCTAGCTTGGGTGGAGGAGGAGGCTGGATGTTGCCGTGGGGAAGTCTGGAGGGATGATGGGGGGGTAGGCAGTTCTATCTGTGTAATGAGCTGTGTGGGTGGGAAGGGAGGGTTCAGACCAAAGGCCATACACTGCATTACAGACCTGAGCTCTGTAGGACACACGCCAACACATGCATGTGCCTCTCCCCTAGACACGTGCACCCCCCATACACCCACCCACAGCCTTAGACATACACCCCCAGCATCTGCAAGCCTGTATTCCCCTGTCCAGTCTCACACATGTACATCCCCCCAGAGACACACAAACACACCCGCAGCCCAACACATCCCCTTACACACACTTCCACTCCAACAGACACAAGGCAGACACATCCAGGACGTGCTCACTGCCACACACCCAGGTCCATCACCTCCGCACAGCTGCACACCGAGTCATTCAGATTCATCGGCTCCGCTTCCGTAGCCTGTCCCATGATCCACGAGCCTGGGGCCACTTGATTACACTAAATTATGATATAGACTCATAGGGTTAGACGGCACCGCCAGGGTCATCTAGTCTAGGAAATATGTAGCATCCAGCCAACCCTTGGGACTCCCTGCTGCAGGATATCTTGCCAGTGACTGTGGCTGGGTTTAGAAAGGGCTGGCTAACGTTCCGATCATGTGAGGAGAGGTGAGCAACCAGCACTCAGGCTTCAGGGCAGAAGGTTAGGAAGGAATTCCCCCCACTGCACAGAGTGGCTCAGTGCTGGAGTTAGTTTCTTTCTCTGACTAGCCAAGTATTGGCAGAGGTGATGGGCACATGGTCTGATAATGCATGGTTTCTACCTCAATTCTCTACATGTGTGCGTGCACACACACACACAATCATAATTCAAAATCACCCCCAACTACTCACACCTTTGCACAAACAGTCCTGCATGTGCATGCACAATCCTGCATCTGCTCACACACCTGCACTCCACCCAGGGCTTGCTCACATGTATACACCCCCCCGGGGACATGGTCACACACATAATCACCCCTCCCAGTACAGAAGCTGAGATCCACACCTTACATACATATGAGTCCATACACAGCACTTGCACACATGTCCACATGCACCCATGAGCTCACACTTCTGAACACCTGCTTGTGCTCTCGCACAGATTATCTCACCTTTGCATGTCTGTTCACACCCTCACACACTAGCGTGCCCACTTGCCCGTGCTTATGCACATCCACACACCCCCGCACAGGTGCTCATGCAGGTCCACACAACCTTGCACGTCCACTCACACTTGGGCACATATGCTCCCACCCTCGTGCACCTGCTCACGCTTGCTGCCCCAGGCCCCGACCTGCCAAAGTCACTTCTACTCCACCCCTTGGTTCAGCAGCAGAGCGTATTATTTCTGAAGTCTGAGGCAGAGATTAGATTTTGGAGACATCAGCGTAGAAGGCCATTCTGCGCTGGGGCTCCTGGCAGACGAGGGAGCTGGGGAGACAAAGGCCCAGAGACTGCAATCTCGTTACACCCCAGCCAGTGATGGAAGAGGATTGATTTTCCAGGCAGAACGAGGAGGGGGATCGGCTGCCTCTGAAATGCCTCGTCGTGGATTTCAGCTCAGCAGCGACAAGCTGGGAATCCCACCCCTGTTCCCCTCCTCACATCATCTGGTCCCTGTTAGCTCCCTAGAGCAGGCCCCACCGAGGGCCAATCCAAGGGCTCAGGAAGGGGCTCTCGTCCCACCCGCTGCTGTGGAGGGGGACAGGGGCTGTACCACCTCCGAGCTGCCTGGGCCAGAATTCCCCTATTGCAGGCATGCGTGGTCCTGCACAGGCCCCGTTGCGGCATGCGGGGGATTGTTCGGTGGCCCTGACACCCTTGGGGTGGGTTTGGAGGTTCCACCAGGTCTGTTTCAGTCCCAGAGCAGCCTGGGAACCGGAGGTCATGAACTCAGTGATGGCAGCTTAAAGCGCCTCTCAGCCTGCTGCCAGCTGCTGGAATGCCCGGCTGGCCTCTGGGTGCTTGCGGCCAGACACAGAGCCTCCACCAGCTGATCCATGGGCACAGTCCCCCCTGCTCATCCAAACAACACTGGTGCAATGATCCTGGGCTCCCGGCATGTCAAGCCACTTGGCACCATGGTCAGGCCCTGGGAAATGCCCAACGGCCTGGCACAGACGCCAGGACTCTGTGCCTTGAGAAGTGCCCGAGCCAGAGATCTGAGGCAGTTGGGATGATCACAAAAGCCAGAGAGGTGCCAGCCCCTGCCCCCACAGCGCAATAGTCAGCAGGAGGAGACGTCTCTGGGCGTGCCAGCCCCAGAGAGCCAGAGATGTGCAGCGCTAACCACTCGATCCCCAGCGCTCACACAGAGGAGGGGAGGGGAACCGGTCCCTTTCCGTCCATCCGATCAGTTCCTGAGCCCCCATCTCCCCTTCCCCCTGGTTGTCAGCCCCTCTCCCGCCTGGGCCCCAGCGGGCCCTATAATGCGTCTGCTGCTAACCTCGCCTGCCTGCTGACGGGAAGCGAGTTTTCAGACACTCCAGGCCCTTTCCCTCCAGCATCGCCGCTTCCCCGGACCCTTCTCCCTGGAGAGCAAACCCTGCCCTGCATTTCCAGTAGCTCCGACTCGCCTCGGGCCTTGATGTGGAAAGACGTTTATGAGAAGGATTGAAAGAAAAAAACCCCAAGCCCAAGCCCAAGCCAGCCCCCCGTGCTGGGCCCTGCATGGGAAGAACGAGCGTTGCAAGGTCCTTTCCCCTCTGCTCGAGAACTCCCGGCCATTGCAGCTCCCAGCTTGTTAGCTCCAGCAGCTGCGGTGCAGGGAGGGGGTCCGGCAGCACCATGTGACCAAGCGGGGCCAGCAAATCCTGGCAAAAATCAGGAGGGGGCACATGGCATGTCTCCCCCCCCACCCCGCCCCGTCGCCTCTGCTCTGGCTTCTGCCCAGCAGGGAGGTAGGTCCTGGGGCCCAGAACCGCTGGCTGAGTTACTGACGACATCAGGCCTTGATTTAAAGACTTGAGGTTACAGAGAATCCAACCTTTTGCGGTGGATCTGGGTGGATCTGGAGCCCAGCCATCTCCCCTTCTTCTAACAGCCGCTACTGCCCCTGGACCCGCGTGCTGACTTCCCAAGGGGCCTCGGTGTCTCTCGGTGTGTCCGGGGGGCGGAGACTCAGCCAGGTGAAGGAGCCAGAGGAGAATCAGCTGGGCCAGACTTTACGGGCGGGGTTCAGTGTGGGTGGCAGCGGGGGACAAGCTGGGGGTGGGGGAGAAGGACCCCTCTCCCTCCCTGCCCGCAGCTGATGCAGATTCTGTGTTCCCGCCAAGGCGCCTTTGGGCACTTGAATAAAATAAACCTGCCAGCGCATCCTCTCCAGGACCCAGGGTGTCCCATTGCCGAAGGCAGCCGGGATTTATTCATGCCATTCATATCGCATTAACCGGGCTGTCAGGCCGAGGCTTGGAGGGGCGGGGGCGAGAGGGGGACTTGGGAGACAGGGCTGGAGAGCCAGGGTAGGACATGGAAAGGGAAAGAGGGAAGGAGACAGATGAGGAGGGAGGAGAGAGAGATGCTGAGGAGGAAAAGTAAAAGGAGGATGAACATTGTCGTGTTGCACAAGCTGGAAACAGGTGAAAGGAAAAGACACAAATTAAAGAGAACAGGTAAAAGGGCAAGGATGCAATTAAGGGTGGTGCAGCATTTAGGGGATGGGAGCTGCAGGGTCAGTCCCCTGCTCTGCTACACACTTCTTGTGGGACCTTGGGCAAGTCACTTAGCTGCCTGGTGCCTCAGTTTCCCACAACGGGGATCCCAGCGCTGCCTGGTCTCACTGGAGTGTGATGAGGGCAAGTGCTGGTGAGGTGTCCGATCAGTGCCGGAGCTGTTTCACTAGAGCAGAGGAAGAAGCAGGCTGACCTGGAAAAGCCCTTGTGGGGCACAAAGTGAAGGGTTTCTCTGCTCTTGCAAAGCTCAGCTGCTATTTCTGCCCTGAGTGCCCCTCCCTTTCTCTCACTCTCTTAGCCAGCGAGGAGCTGCAGCGCCAGCCGGGACCAGCCTCCGCCACCCAGACAGCTCCTGTGAGCTGGTCCGTGTTGGTCCTCGTGCCCTTCCTGCCTGGACTGGAAGGAGAGAGCTTCACCTCGGGGCTGTCACCACCACCAGCTCGTGTGGCCCTGGGATCCACGGGGACATGGCTGGGTCTTTATCCTCCTCACCAGACAGGGCCAGAGAGAGAGACCCAGGTGACATCGTCACCTGCTAAATCCTAAACAGCACCTGGGATGGGAGGCCGGGGTTCCCACTGCCACCCCCTCCTAGTGGGTCCTTTTCCTTCCCTCTCTTATTTCTTCTCCGCCCCCTCTCTCCTTTTGCCGTCTGTTTAATAAGGGTCCAGCTTAGCCAGCCAAGACGGCATCTTTTGCTGTGAGCCCATGGCCCAGGAGGCAGCTAAAAGCAACCTCTGGAACAGCCTGAAGCTGGGACGAGTTTGTCAGGACTCAGAGTGGCTGATCAGGCCGCAGGCAGGGCCTGCAGTGAGGGGAAGCAAGGCAGGAGTGGGGCTCCGGGAGAGCAGCTGAAGAGCCAGCCAGCCTCCAGGAGCTGCTGTTGCTCCAGGCCAGCCATGCACCACTCAGAGCAAGACACCCGGTGTGGGGGTGGGGGGAATTAAACCAGCTCTTTGGTCCGAAAAGGGGCAGCGAGAGCTCTCTGAGCTCATGCCAACCTGCCAGGGAACGTTCCTCAGGGACTGGGCCAGCCAGGGGCAGGGAGCAGCCCTTCCACTGGGAGGCCCAAGGCTGGTGCAGACCGTGTGCCCGTCCCTCAGCACTGCCCTGTCAACTCCCGCAAGTTCCTGGCAGCTTGGCTGGGATGTGCTCCCACCGGGTCCCTGCAGGGGTGGCGCTATGTATTTTGCTGCCCCAAGCACGGCCGTCAGGCTGCGTTCGGCGGCGCGCCTGCGGCAGGTCCGCTGGTAACGTGGATTCGGCAGCGGTTATGCGGGAGGTCCGCCAGTCCTGCGCCTTCGGCGTACCCGCTGCCGAATTGCCGCTGAAACTGCGGGACCAGCAGACCTCCCACAGGCGCACCACCGAACGCAGCCTGACTTCCGCCCCCACGGCGACCAGCAGGCCTCCCCCCGCAGCTTCCCGCCCCAGGCACGAGCTTGGTGCCTGGAGCCGCCCCTGGGTCCCTGCCCATCCCCTGGCAGCTGGGCAGCAGAACTGGGTAGCTGCACAGGGCGGCTGCAGAGGGCGCAGGGTAACCGTGGGCACAACGCTCCCTGCTTTGCTCACCTGCCCGAAGGCCGTGCTGTGCCCTTGCTGCAGCTCCATCCCCGCAGGGCAGGGCTGGGCTCTGAGCCGTGACCCAGCCCTGGAGCCCAGGATCTTTACTGAGACTATGCGGCACGGGAGATTAACCTACTCCAGGGGGAGGGCTGAATAATTTACTCCCTGGATAAGAAAATCTCTCTGTCTCCCCCTCTCTCGCAGCCACAAGCAGGAGCCGGCCAGAATTCTGCCGCCCCCTCTGCCCCGAAGGCCTGTTCTGTATTTCATTAATGTCTGGGTTTAGCTCAGGCAGGGGCTTGGGAAGACCATAAGAACATCCGAACTGGGTCAGACCAATGGGGTTGCATCCCTGACCATCTTGGCTAATAGCCATTGATGGACCTATCCTCCATGAACTGATCTAATTCTTTTTTTAACCCAGTTATGCTTTTGTCCTTCACACCATCCCCTGGCAATGAGTTCCACAAGTTGACTGTGTGTTGTGTGAAGAAATACTTCCTTAGTTTTGTTTTAAGCCTGCCGCCTGTTAATTTCATTGGGTGACCCCTTGTTCTTGTATTCTATGAAAATGTAAATAACACTTCCTGATGCACTTTCTCCTGCAAATATAGTGGGTTTGTGTGTCTGGAGGGGTCCAGTGGGGGGAATTCGTTCTGTCGGATGCCAGTTCCTCCCCACCCTCCACATTGTCCAGAATTCAGGGGACATCCTGACTTGGATGAGGGTGCCTGGGAAGAAATAAAAAAATAAAGGCATCGTTTCATTCCCCCATTCCTAAGTGATGCTGATGCGGGATGCTCCAGATGTCTTCAAACTCCATGCATCAGACTAGCAGAGTGGTGGGAAATTTCTCAGCTGATTTTTTTCCTGCTGAAAATGCGCATTTGGAGACACTGAAACGTTTTGTGACTTTGTGCCAGTTTTGCCGAAATGTTTTGGTCCATACAAGCAAACAAACACAAATTCTGAAACCGCCTCGAAATGTTCGCTGCCGCCATTTTAAAAACCAAACATTTCCATTGGTCGGTTCGAAACAACTCTTTGCTTCCAATTTTTCTTTAATTTTCTTTTTTAAAAACCCCCAATCAAACACATTCAAAAATCATCCTAAATCGAAACATTTCAGTTGATCCAAAACAATTGTTTTTCGATTCACTGGAAAATTTGAAATTTTTTTTTTGTGGTTTGACCCAAAACATTTTTTCCAGAATTGCAGCAAACTGAAAAATCCATCAGTCGCCCTCTTCTAGCAACGAGCCTTTCGCTCCAGCCCACAGGTTGCAGCCCAAAAGGTCATAGGTGCAATGAGTTGGCAGGACTCAATCTGGTACCATCTCGATTGAAGGGCCTTATTGGGTACCCTGGGAGGTGGGCGGGTGCAAGCCTGCTCATGGCTAAAGGCCCCTCCCACAGCCTTGCAGGAGGGACCACTGGATCCAGGAGCCAACCGAATACGGGGGATGATTAATGAACAACAGGGTCAGGAGTGAAGGTCACAGGTTCAAAACTAGGGATCCGTAGGGGGACACCAAGCAGAGAACCCTGGACAGTGCCCACTGCTCCTAGAGAGCCACCGGACACCACCCAGAGGAGGTTGACGAGGGGGAATCTCATGACTTTGTGGGGCATTGGACGGGGTGTGAGACTATAAACAGGTGCGGGGAAAAGTGCAGCCTGAACCTCAACAGGAGGTGCTGGGGGATCCAGAATAGGGCCTGCAACCTGGCACATTCGAAATAAGTGTGTGCCAGGTTCTCCCTCACGCCGCAAAAGGGGCAGGCGTCGGGGATGGGGGTGAACTGTGCCAGGTACGTGCCCGTGCTCACAGCTCCATGGAGGAGCTGCCAACCGATATCCCCAGCGGGCCGTGGGACCAGGGTGGAGGCTGGCCCACCGGGGTTCCTCACCCTCCACACGTGGTGGATAGTCCTGCCATTTGGTATCAGGGCAGGACATGAAGGCGAGGAAATGAAACGTGTGGAGCACAAGAGTGTAGAGTTGTTTCCTAGCCGTGGTTCGGAAGCGAACCGGCTGCAGGGCACGCGGCCGGATTGTGGAAGGGAGGGGGCTGGGAGGGCTTGTGGGACAGGGCCCAATGAAAAGGTCCAGAGGGCTTGGGGTGAGGGGTGGGTGGGGAGCAGTCTCTCGCAGGACCCATTCAAGGAAAACCCAAGAAGTGGGTGACAAGGCTGCCCCACCTCCTGGAGTATGCGCAGGGGGGTCAGAAGGGTGGAGAGCCCCATACTCTGACTGAGAGCTCAGGGGTCCACCCAGTCCTCCCTGTCGTAGTCCAAGAGGTCTCCTATTCTGGTGGTTTGTGCCAGGACCAACCTCCTGCGGACCAAGGGGAACTCCACCACCTGCACACGGAGCTGGGGGTCGTGTAGCAGGGGCTCCATGAGGAGGTCGGCCCCCTCGGAGGCCACAACAGACCTGGTCACCAGAAACAGCTTCCAGGTCTGGAGGAGGTCCTGGTAGAAGGCCGGCAGCTCAGAGAGGTCTCACGGAAGACCCCTCGGGTGGAGGAAAAAGAGCTGCCGGTCGTATCGGAGCCCTCGGAGGCGGCGGAGGAAGGTGTGCGCCAGGGCTCTCCACGCCGGACTACCCGCACCGTAAAGGAGTCTCTGCAGGGCCTGGAGGCGGAAGACATGGGCCTGGCTGCAGAGGCAGACCAAGCCCTGTCCTCCCTCCTCCAGGGGAAGACTCAGGACCCCTGCAGAGCCCCAGTGCAGTCCTGGCCAGAACTTCAGAGCTACACTCTGCAGCCAGGCAGGGAGCCCTGGGGCCGGGCTCAGGGTATTGAGCCGGTGCCGGAGCATGGACAGGACCAGTTGGTTGAGCACCAGCGCCCTCCCCTGCAGGGAGAGGCACTGGAGCAGTCCCGTCCGTCTCCGCAGCCGCCCACTTACCCTGGCCTCCAAACCCTGCCAGTTCTCCGGGGGAGAAGGATGCGTGGCGGAAAGGTAAACACCGAGATGGAGCCGTGGACCCACGCGCCCCCGAATGGCTTGAAGCGCGGCTGGAAGGGAGCTCGTCTGCCACCCTGCCCCGACTATGAGGCCATTGCTCTTGACCCAGGTGGAAGAGGCCGCTGAGTACACAGCTTGGCAGGCCTCCACCTGCACCAGGTTGCCCGGGTCCTGGACCATGAGGAGCATGTCACCGGCTCCCAGAGCACCAACCCTGTCAACCTCTGACGGAGGAGACAGAGCAAGGGCTTGATTGCCAGATATACAGCTGGCCCGACAGCGGAGACCCCGACACACCCCCTGCCCGAAGCTGACCAGCTCGGTCAGGGTCCAGTTGAGCCTGGCCAAACACTCCACGGGGGCATACAGCACCTGGAGACAACCCACAAACTGGGGCCCAAAGCCGAATGCCCACAGAGAGCCCAGGAGATACCCGTGGTCCAGCCTGTCGAACGCCTTCTCCTGGTGCAGGGACAGGAGGGCGAACGACAGACCATCCCTACACCCGAGCTCCAAGAGATCCCCGACCAAATACAAATGACTGAAGATGGTGCGGCCTGGGATGGTGTAGGTCAGGTCGGGATGGACCACGTCCGCCAGCACGGACCCGAGCCACAACCTCGTAGTCTGTGCTGAGCAGCGAGATGGGACACCAGCTCCAAAGCTCGCGGCGGTCCCCCGCCTTCGGCAGCAAGGCGAGCCCAGGGCAAGGGGTAGGAGGGTGCCCCATTGGGGAGGTCTGCTCAATGCAGGCCCAGGACTGGAATTGCTGAAATGTTGAGGCTGGTGGATTGGGGAAGAACGGAGTTGCCTGTTGCATGAATGGGTCAAGTCCCATGCTAGGTCACATCCCCATGTATCTGCCACAGAACCACCATGGAAATGGCAACCTGTGCTTCAGACATGGCAGGGGGAGCCTGTGGGGCAGGTTGAAGGGGCGGGTCATTATCATTGTCCCCATTTTATTGATGGGGAAACTAAGGCATGGAATGGGGAAGGGACTTGTTCAGCATCACTCTGTGAGATGGGGTGGAGCTGGGACTAGTCCTAGGACACCTGCTCTAACTACTAGGCACCTGCGCCCCCATGATTCCTTCCGAAATAATCATTTCCGAAAACAAGAGACAGAAGGGAAGAACTGTGCGGCTGATGGGAAGGGAGCTAATTTCCCCTTTGAGGGATGGATCCCCAGCTGGTGAAAATCAGCATAGCTGCAGGGAAGTCAATGGAGCTGCTCCCTTTACCCCAGGCGATGCTCTGGCCTGCTGTGTGGGGAGGGGCTGCGTTGATCTATAGCTCTGCAGCGTTGGGGGGTGGGGGTCTGCAGCACGGGCCCTCTCCGCAGCTACTGCTCGCCCTGGCTTGCCAAGCAGAGATCTCGGGGCAGGCGGGTGGGGACATTTTCCGATGCCTTTTCAGAGTGCAGCGAGGGGAGGGAAAATGCCGACCTTTGGATTTCCGCCTCCTCTTGGTATTTTTTTTCCCCCTCCCAGAGCCTCTCTCACCATCCCCTGGGCAGCAAATAAAATGTCCCGGTAACAGCAGGATCAATACGGTTTGAGTCAATCAGCCCAGGAGGGGCCCTGCTGGAAAAACATGCTCTAGTCCCCCCCCACCCCTTCCCCGTCCATATCCCTCCTCCCACCGGCTCGAGAAGGCCTGGCAGCACATTTCCCTTCACATCCCTCATGTTTATGGCTTTGCAAGGCTCTGCACTGAGCCTCTGTGATGGCTAGGATGCGAGGTGGGCTGGGGAGCTGGGGCGGGGACCAGGGGAAGGAGGGTATGTGAAGGTTGTTACAAGGAGGAGGGAGAAAAATTGTTTTTCACGGCTGAGGACAGGACACGAAGCCATGGGCTTAAACTGCAGCAAGGGAGGTTTAGGTTGGAAAAACTTCCTAACTGTCAGGGTGGTGAAGCACGGGAATAAATTGCCTGGGGAGGTTGTGGAATCTCCATCGCTGGAGATTTTGAAGAGCAGGTTGGACAAACACGTGTCAGGGATGGTCTGGATAATACTGAGTCCTGCCATGAGTGCAGGCGACTGGACTAGACGACCTCTCGAGGTCCCTTCCAGTCCTACAATTCTATGGCCCTGCACCATCGTCTGCAGCAAACTAGTCCTGGGAATGAGGGTGGAACTGAGCCATGGATCCATCCCCGCCCACACCGGCGGCTCCCCCCCCCCCCAAGCCAGGTGTGCCCCGGTGTCACTAAATGACCCTATATTTCCTGGATGGGCAAGTGTGCTAACATGGCAGGAAATGACTCTGCCCCAGAAGTCCCATCACAAATACTGTCCTCACCACTGGCTCCCTTGTTGGCAACCTGCACAGAGCTGACCCGAAGGAGCCAGGGGCATCGGTCAGGCTGGTCAGAGCGAATTTCATGAGCATGTAGCCGGCCTAGTGGGACGCAATGTGGAGCACCTGGTGGGCTGGTGCCAGTGAGGGCCGCTGCTTAGAATTGCAGGGCGCTGGGAGTCTGGTCCCAGGACACACCGTGGGCACTGAACTGGCGCCGTGAGAGCTGGGAGCATCTAGCAGGTTGGTCTTGGATGAAGCCTCCGCCTGGGAAATGTTGCACCAGGGAGTGCGGTAAGGTCAGACCGGAGTAGGCTGGCACTGCCAGTCCCCCGGGGGTGAGGCAGCAGGAAGGGGCTGTGGCCAGCAGAACCCTGCAATCCCCCAGCTGTGTGCTGGCCCAGTGCCCCTATGCACTAGCCCCTACTCCCTGGCTGGCTCGAGTCATAGCCCTGGGAGCGTTCTCACCCACAGGAACGTGGCCGACAGAGCGGGAGTGAGACTGGATTTGACCATGCCCTGATCGGAGACACAACGACTCACAGTCCCGGGGGCTCCGGCTGAGGAAAATTCCAGCCCAGCTGATCTGCTGTGGCTACATGTCTCTGCTGGGAGGATGCCGGCCTTGTAAACTGAATCTGTTCCCTCCCCCTAAGCAGGGACACGCAATGCTCCCCTGCCCCACACCTGAGTTCCAGCAGAGGCAGCTGTGTTTAGCTGGAAGTGTTGGGCAGCTGGTGTGTGTTTGTGTGTGTGTGTGTGTGTGTGTGTGTGTGCGCACGCAGCACACACCTTCCCAGGGCTATGTGACCACCTGGCCAAAGTTACCTTACAGGGGGAGCTAGCAACACTCCATATGGTGCCAGGTTCTTATACACAGGATTGGCCAGATCCTGATCTCAGATATGGGGGTGTAAATTGGGAGTGACTCCCCTAGAATGAGCACTGTTGCTTTGGGTTCACACCTGTGAATCTGAGCTCACACCTGACCAAGCACAGGATCCAGAGAGTTTGCTCCTATGGACGGGTCATATATCATGTAGGGATGGAGGAACCGCTAGAGATCAGAGGGTCAAATGAAAGGAGCACATTATGCTTAGCACCTGTTGTTGATTGTGCCTGAGGGACCAACATGCTTTGCAGTCACTGATGTAGCCTCTGAGCTGAGGGAGCTGCCTGTAAGGTAGGCAAATGCTATTAGCTCCATTTTACAGATGGGAAACTGAGGAACAAAGTGGCAAATTCCCTTCTCTCCCCCGCACCCACATCCCTATCCTTGCAGTCCTTACCCACAGGAGGCAGCCCTGTTAGTCCATGTGGAGAATCCAAGTGTGAAACAAGGAAACAGGCCAACAATCATATTGGTTGGTTTCCGGGGCTTGGTTAGGGTTAGGACTAGGCTAATGCAGCAGAGAGTGAATGAGGGACACAGGGAAGGGAAGAACAGAATTATCAGACACAAACACGGTTTGTTGGGGAAAAATCAACATGGCTTTTGCAAAGGGAAATCATGCCTCACTAATCTATTAGAATTTTTTGAAGGTGTCAACAAGCATGTGGTGATCCAGTGGATATAGTGTACTTGGCTTTTCAGAAAGACTTTGACAGGGTCCCTCACCAAAGGCTCTTAAGGGAACTAAGTAGTGACTAGGATAAAAGGGAAGATCCTCTCATGGATCAGTAACTGGTTAAAAGATAGGAAACAAAGGGTAGGAATGGTGTAGTGATTAGAACAAAGGGGGGGGGGGTGAAAGCCAGCACTTCTGGGTTCTATTCCTGACCTACTGTGTGACTTTGGGCAAGTCACTTCCCCACTCTGTGCCTCAGTTTCTCCACCTGTACAATGAGGAGACTGGCACTTGCCCACCTTCGCACAGTGCTTTGAGAGCCACTCATCAGATGTGCCGAGGGTTGTTATTTGAGCACAGATAGCCTGCTAGGTGCAGAGGGTTTTACAGGTCTGTAAACTATTGTTTCAACCTGGCCATGTTCCTCTCCTGCCCTGGGGCTGAAACATGAGAACCCAGCCCAGAGGGAGCACAGAGAAGGGGAGAAGTGAACAAAAGGCGAGAATGCATTTTTCTTCACAATGTTTCAGGTTTTCATCGAAAACTGAAAAAATTGGCCCCAAACTGAAACATTCTCAGGTTTTAGGGGCTTTTTGTTTCTTGACAAAACGAAATATTTAGACAAAAAGATGGCATTTCCGGTGAAGCTTTCCATTTTCACAATGGAAAGAGGTAACCAGCAGCCCCCTCCACCCCAAAGATCTAAACTGGGACTTGTGCTGTTTCATATATTCGTTACTGACCTGGAAAAGGGTGCGAACAGTGAAGTGGCAAAGTTTGCAGATGATACAAAATTACTCAAGAGAGTTAAGTCCAAAGGTGACTGCGAAGAGTTACAAAGAGATCTCACAAAACGTGACGACTGGGCAACACAATGGCAGATGAAATTCACCATTGATGAATGTTAAGTGATGCACATAACAAAAAATAACCCCAACTACACAGATATAGTATTGGGGTCTAAATTATCTGTTACTACTCAAAAAGGAGATCTAGGAGTCACCATGGATAGTTCTCTGAAAACTTCATCTCAGTGTGCAGCAGCATTCAAAAAAAATACCAGAATGTTAGAAACTATTAGGAAGGGATAGAAAATAAAACAGAAAAATATCATAATGTCACTATATAAACCATGGCACGCCCACACTTTGAATACTATGTTCAGTCCTGGTCACCCAATCTCAAAAAGGATATAATGAGACTGGAAAAGGTTCAGAGAAGGGCAACAAAGATGATCACGGCTATGGAATGGCTTCTGGATGAGGAGAAACTACAAAGATTACGGCTCTTCATCTTAGAAAAGAAATGACGAAGGGGGGGGATATGATAGAGGTCTATAAAATCATAAAGGATGTGGAAAAGGTGACTAGAGAAGTGTTATTTACCCTTTCCCACAATACAAAATGCACACTGAACCTGTGGAACTCATTGCCAAGGGATGTTGTGAAGGCCAAAAGTATAACTGGGTTCAAAAAAGAACTGGGTAAGTTCATGGAAGGTAGATCATTAGTGGCTATTAGCCAAGATGGCCAGGGATGCAACCACATGCTTGCAGTGACCATCTGACTGCCAGAAGCTGAGAGAGGAAGACAGGGGTGGATCACTCCAACTCCCCCGGAAGTTCTGGTATTGGCCCTGTTGGAGACAGGATACTGGGCTAGATGGACCATTGGTCTGACCCAGTATGGCAGCTCTTCTCAGACTTCCCCATACTGTCCCAGTGCTCTGCTCCCCAGCTAAGCCCTGAAAACTATGACGATTCCAAAATCAAAACACCAGGTTGATGGCCTCTTGAAAGTGAGGAGCAGGAGTGGAGACCAGATGACTCAACCTCAAGAACATTAATTTCTGTCCACTCTGGGGGAGATCTATCCACAGAACCAAATGCAGGAGCACGTGCTACAGGAAAACGTCCCATAATATTCAGGCGCAGCACCACTCCAGCCACTAGAGGGTGAGATGGTCATACTGGCCAGCTCAGTGTCATCACATGGAGGCTGGTGGGTGTAATGAGTTTGGTGGGTCTCGAGCCAGCCCCTCATGGTGAAGGTCATAAAATCCACCACCATGGGGGGCACAGACCCCCCCCCCAACACCATGGTGTTGGCAGTCTCAGCAGAGAGGCCCAGCAAGGAGCAGGCCAGTGGAGGCTAAATTGAGGTGGTCCTGCCAGGGCAGGGTCAAGGCAGGTTGGCTAGGTAGGAGATGGGGGAAACATACCCTGCTTCTGCCCAGGCTGCGTCAACAGAGTATACAGGGCTGTCGGCAGGGATGGGCTGCCAAAATATTAACAACCGGTTTCCTCCTCCTCACCCCACGAGGGGGTCATACCCCTGACTGCCACCCGCCACCCCATCCAACCCCTGCTCCTTCCTGACTGCCCCCCCCAGGACCCTTGCCCCCGTTCAATCCCCCTGTTCCCTGCCCTCTGACCACCCCAACACTAATCCACCCCCCCCACTCCCTGCCCCCTTACTGTGCTGCCTGGAGGTGGGGGCCAGGCCGGGCCAGGGCTGGGACCGGAGCCGCTCGGCTGGAGTCAGGGCGCTAGGCCGGGACCGGGACCAGGAGCCGGGCTGGAGCTGCGCCGCCTGGCTGAGGTCGCGGCCAGACCCGGGGGCTGGGCCGGAGCCGCGCCGCCCGGCCGGCCAGGGTTGGGGGCCAGGCCGGAGCCCTGAGGCGCCTGGAGCCCTCGTCCCGCTCACGCCCCCGCCCCAGCTCACCTGGGGGAAGCCGCTGCTTCCTTCTCAGCCCTCCCAGGCTTCCGGCGCAAACAGCTGATTCGCGGGAAGCTGGGGAGGGGGAGGAGAAGCTGGAGGAGCATTCAGGGGAGGAGGCAGAGGCGGAGTGAGGTGAGCTGGGGCTGGGGGAAGGGCAGGAAGCTGCTAGAGCTTTTGTTAAATTTAAAAGCTCTTTTCGAACCAGTTGTCCCTGGCGGGACAACCGGTTCTAAACGGCCTTCTAAATTTAACAACCGGTTCCCGCGCACCGGTGGGAACCGGCTCCAGCTCACCACTGGCTGTCGGTCAACGAGGGGCTAACTTCCCTCAGACCCAACAAATGAACCAGTAACTGGACGTTCCCTTCTTCCCCAGAGCTATTTGTGTGGCATCAGCGCTGGGAAGGCGAGGTTACGGCTGAGAGCATTGGGAGGCACCCAGGAGGGGCAGCACATTAGGAACCAGCTCAGACAAACGCCCCTGTCCTTGGGTGCAAGTCACCTCCCGCTGGAGAAGGATGACATGAGATGCCGTCCCCGTGGTTATTCATTTGAAGGTCAACGGCTCTGCCAACGACAGATGAGCCACCACAGACTGGCAGTTGGGGCCTACTTCTCCACCATGGAATTCAAGAGGGTTTTCAGGAGCAGGCACCGGGGTGTTGGGGGTGAAAGATAACTGATGCCCTGCAACCACTGACTGCACATCTCCTGCCAACACCGCCACTCCTCTGCCCCATAATCACCCTGGAGGAGATACAAGGAGACATTTGGGAAAAGGGGCAGCAGTATTAACAGTAGCACCTAGCCAGCCAGATCATGGGCCCAACTGCACCCACAGGCCCTACTCCAGAGAACTCATGATTAAATACCCAAGGCCAACAAAGGATGTGAAGAAAAGTGACTTACCACAGGTCACTGACAGGCCGAGGTCTCCTGACTCCCCGTCAGGTACCCTAACCGCCAGGCCATGGTGCGTTTCTTTGACACTGGCGGTAGAAAAGCTCTATTGATTGTCATCTCATCCATTCCCCCACTCTTCAGCCAGTGAGGGATCATTCCCTAACGCTCTGTCCAGCCCAGTCTGAAATGTCCCAAGCAGTGGGGCTTCCGGTCCTTCCTTTTGGGAGATGATTCTACAGCCGGAACGGTCCTGCTCTCCAAGCCTTGATTTCCTAGACTGATTTAATCCCATGGCGCCGGGCTGACTGGTCCCTCTGCTCTTACCTGGAAGAGCAGGGATTTAGCTGCGGAGAACTCATGTGTGATAAATAAAGATGGGCCTTTTCAGAGGAAGGATAAATCCTTCCACCCACTGGCTGGCCCCTTATCTGGGAAAGGGAGCATCCGGGAGGAAATGAAGAAGAGCTTAAGAGGACATCTGGCCGCTCGCACCATTGTCCCTCTCACCTGCCGGAGCCAGGCTAAGAAGCCGGCATCCTCTTGAGCGAAGCTAGGCAGAGTGGCTGCGTCTCCAGCCATCCTATCTCCTCAGGAGTTGCCCGGCCTCATTGGGCCCTAATGGCCCAGTGCTGATGTTTTATTGTCGGGTTTTAAAGTGTAATTAGTTCAAGTGTAAACAAAAAAACCTTGCTTAATTAAGAATTTTTAAACAGAGCAGAGAGACATTCCGGAAACATTAACGAACCCCAGGCAGGCATCATAAAATTGATCGAGGGAAGAGAGAAAGGGGAGCTCGGGGAGGGGTTGGTTGTGCGGGGGGTGGGAAATGAGAGGGCATTACCGCAGAAATCTCCTTCAGTTTACTTTGGCCGCTTAGTGCATTTGGAAGCCTGTGTCTATGGCAATGGGTCTCCATAGAAATGCCTAATGATTTTTTATGCATTAATGGGAATAATGGACAGCGGTAATATATTGTTTAAGGAGACGGAGAGGATCCTTTTAAGGCTGACGTGTTATAGATCAAGAGTGACAGGGGAGGGCCCGAGCTGAGATTCCCTGCCCCGATCCAGGTTGGAACCCAAGCCTTGGTGAGGCTTGGACGCCGGCCTTTGCCTTTAAGAGGCCATAAAATAAATAAATAAACTACAAAGATCCATTTTCCTGCCCCCACGGTGGCCTTTTTGGCCTGCACTGAGGGAAGCTAAATATATCTGCCTTTCCCGTCCAGAGGCAATCAGCAGCGCATATGGGAAAAGGGTCCAGCTGCTTCCCATCCTCCCTGGTCCATGGACAATGAGGTGGAACAGGGCCTGGCCTCTGATATGCTTCTCTTTGAGGGGCCTGGGAGCTCCTTGGCAAGAAGGAGGCAATTTGGAGCAGTACTTTGGTGGCCGCGCACGGCTGAATCGTCCTTTTCGTATTGCTCAACTTTGGGAAGCCGCCA
Source organism: Mauremys reevesii (assembly GCF_016161935.1). Lineage (NCBI taxonomy): Eukaryota > Metazoa > Chordata > Testudines > Geoemydidae > Mauremys > Mauremys reevesii. Next base: position 11,656,908 of record NC_052648.1, on the reverse strand, counting down.
AAGGCCTCGAGACGCTCTGCCCAAATCCGGCAGGCCTTGGCCGTGGGAGCCAGGCTTCCCAAGGCAACAGGGCCACTGGTGAGCTAGTGTGCCTCTTAGAGATGTTTTGACCTTGCAGGCTTTTCATGCATGGAAATGCCCCTTGAAGCCAACTGGGAGGGCTGGCAGGGCCGGCTGCTGAATCTTGCAACTTGTGAGGCAGGAAAACATTATCCACGTTTCACAAGCTGGGTGAAGAGGGCAAGTGCCTTGCAGCAGGTCACAGAGCAGGAGGCTGGCACAGCCAAGAGAAGAACCCAGGAGTCCGGGTTGCCGACTCTAATGGCTCCTTTCTTGGTGGCGCCGGCTGCTTGGGAAGGTTGAGAGCCTAGCAGGGCTAGAAGGGAGAGGCAGCCACGGACTGGTGCAACACAGAGACCAGCAAATCGGTCCCAGCAAGACTCTCGTGTTTCCTGGCTCCTTCTTCTTCTTCCTTTGTAGAGCAATAGGTGTCATGACTTCCAGGTTCCCCCAGGCCAGCTATCCCCTGAGCAACAAATCCCGAAGTGGCACATTTCCCCTCCTCTTGCTAACAGTCCTTCCAAACCTCCCTCTCCCAGCTATAGCCTTGTAGAGCCCTGGGGTCCATTGAGGAGAAATGCATTCCTTCGTATTCGCCCGAGGTAACGGGGGTCTCTAGCGCTGGAGGTGTGCTGTGGGTAGGTCGAAAATCCTGGCTGCTTCGATTGTGTCCTTGCTGTACGTTGGAACTCCCAGCTGGGATTGTCTCCTCAGACCTAGGATGGGATTTTGAAAGGGCCAACGGGAGTTAGGAACTCAATCCCAACGGGATTTGGGATCTCCAATTCCCATACTGGCTAAAATACTCCTTCAATCCCCCAACTTTTCCTCAAAAGGAATCTCGCATTTTCCTCTCCATTCTGCCCTTCTGCCTCATGATTAGGGTGTGGCTGGCCAGCTCCAAGATGGCTTCTTTTCGTGGATGTTGAAGCCAAACCTTCCAGGTGCAAGGGGGCCAGTGAAGGTTTGGAAAAGGGTGAGACCTTTGGATGCCCACCGCTAATCCAGACACATCAACAGCCGGCTTCTCCTTGTCCTAGATTCTGCCATCATCAGCCTAGACTCCTCTTGTATGATATGGCCTCTTCTCCCAGCCCTCTGCCTTACCCCACGCCAACACTCTGCAGGGTCTCTGTCTATGATCCCGGCAACTGCAGGATCTGGAAAAGTCATCACTTGCCTGGGCAAGCCTCTACTATTTATTTAAGTGCTATCAGTGCTGTGCAGGGAAACACAGGCTGATGCTTGTGGGGACAGCGTATATAACACACACGTAAAGCATGGAGTTGGTGTTCCCTTGCAGTAGCTTGGTCACATAGAGGAGAACAGCCTACTACTGCTGCCAGCGTTACTCCCCTAGGTCAAGTGGCTGCAGTTGGCTCTAGGATCGAGTCTACTTGCCATCCAAACCATGGGGAAAGCTCTGTTTTTCCATTCATGGTCACTGGTCCAGTCTATGATCTGTGGTTAGGTACTAGGAGGTGCATGCAGCTTACTCTGAATGTCTAAGCAGAGCCATCCCTTGGATGAGGACAAATCGGGGTGACTGCCCCAGACCCCGCGCTTTGGGGGGCCCCATGCTTCGATAAAATCATGAGGAGATGGGCGGGGAGGTGGGAGGCAGGCGGATGGGGAGGGGGATGAGGCAGAGCCCCCGTACCAGAATCTGCCCCTCGCCCTGGAGCCTGCCCCGCCAATCAGCGACTCCCCCTCCCTCTCAGCGCCTACTGCCTGCCCCGGATCAGATGTTTTGCGGCATCAGGAGGTGCTGGGGGGGGAAGGGAGAGGAGCGAGGGTGCAGAGTGCTCGGGGGATGGGGCGGAACTGGGGGGGCGGAGCAGGGGTAGGAAGAAACAGAGCAGAGCTGGGGCCTTGGGGGAAGGGGTAGAGAGGGGGTAGGGCCTGGGCGGAGCCAGTGGGGAGCACCCTGCGCCCCCCTGGCAGATTAGAAACTTGGTGCCTATGTCCCGGGTCCTGCGCCCCCCTAGGGACGGCCCAGTATCTAAGGCCCCCTATTGCCATAGTATCTTAGCCCCATTGTACAGATGGGGAACTGAGGCACAGAGGGGCTAAGTGACGTGGGCAAGGTCACACAGAGACTCTGCAGTGAGCTGAGACTTGACCCCTGGGTCTCTTAACTCGTAGGCTAATGTCCAAACCACTAGGCCATCCTGCTGCCCTAATACGGTGCATGTAACACACGTCGGGACAGAAAGAACCGATAGAAACTGAAGATAGGCTGGTGCCTATGAGATACCTAATGAGTACAGCAGGATGGGTTCCCTACTGAGGATCCCGTGGCCCAGGGGCCTGGGGAGCATTGCGGGAGGTGGGGTCACTAGGGACATTAGCAGCAGGGCAGCCCCTTTCATCCCCTGCCCGCCTTACCCAGCAGGGACAGAGCAAAGGGTTCAGACACGGCAAGCAGCAGCGTGGTTCCTCTCTTTGGGGGGCATCAGGGGCTGAGCAGGTCACTGGGGTGCTCTCCACAATAGCCCCAGCTGGCTGCCACCTGCCCGTGATGCCTGGAGCGCAAGGCGGAAAAGCGGCCCCAGGACACATCAGACTAAGCGTCCCGCGTCGGGACTGGAGGGTGGCGGGGGAATAGTGCTGCTCCAATCACACCTTCACTTGCAAGGTTGCCACCTTACAACGCCGCCGAGCACAAGGAGGCCTCGGTCTTGGCTGGGACATTTGGTGCTGCTGTCAGACATATCATCACAATAACCCTGGTTCTGGCCTGGTCTCTCTTTCTTATTCCCCGTCACATTCTTTTCCTCTCCCTTTTCTTTCTGCCCCTCCCCGCTCCTTCCCACCTCCTCTGGCCCCTTTGATTTATTTTTCATAACTCCTCTCACCCTCTTTTCCTCTCCTCCCTTTCCCTGCCTTTTTGTTCCTTCTTTCTGCCTCCCCTCCCTCCCTCCGAATCCCCCCCACCCCACCTCCCCCAGCTCCAATCCCTCCTCACCGCTGCCCGGCCTGTGTCAATTATGTATTGATCGCCTGTTCTCTATTGGTGGTCAGCTGGGCTAACCAGTTTGGCTAGGTGCTTTTCACAGTGATGAATAATAACAATAATAATAAAGGGGTGGAGGTGGGAAGGAGACGAACTCGCTGCCTACAGCCCTTCACCTCTCTCTACCCCCATGCGTCGGTCCCCCCCCCCACTCAGAGACACAGCTACAGGCAAAATCAATAGCGCGTGGAGTCAGGAATGGAATATTTTTATCCTCTAATTGGGAAATGTGCTTTGACAAAGCCCAAGGAGGGCGGGGGGAGTCGGGCGGGGAGGGGGCTGGGAGGTACTTGGCACCAATCGAGGGGGAAGGAGGCAGAAGGTCATGAAGCTGGCTGCACCCACAATTTGACATTTCCTCTGTCAGTGCCTTTGTCTGGGGTCTGGCTTCGCTGGGAGACAGAAGCCGAAAAGGCAGGAGAAAAAAACCCGGAAGACCTTGTTTAATGTCATAAGCCGAGAGGGGCCTGGACACACGAGAGATTCGGTTCCTCCTCAGAGCTGGGAGGGCATCTGACAGCTGGATCCAGATGTTGCAAATGGGCTGAACCAAGCCTGGGTCCGAAAGGGCCATTTCTGCCTCCAGACATTGGGGAACGTTTGGCCAGGTGCTCAGCTACAGCCAGAGTGAGGGGCATGGCCCTTTTTCTTCTGCGTTTGTACAGAGCCCGGCACCACGGGGCCCTCGGCCCCGACTCGAGCTCGTGGATGCTGCCCCAGTGATGAGAATTATTAACAATCTGAATTTTGCACCTTCGGCTGGGATCTGTGTTATAAACACCCTCCTGTGCTGGTCATACTGTTCCTACTGAGCATCTCTGCTTCACAGTTCCAGCTGGGCAAATCACTGACTTTCAGTGCCTGGGCAAGGCTGAAAAACTGGGGGAATAATCGTGTCGGGTCAACCTGGAAACAAATTGTTTTCAAAATGTTCAGCGAATAGAAAAAAAATCATCCCAGGGCTGGGAGGAATGAGAAAGAGCAGGAGCCTGGCCGTGTTCAGAGCTGAGCACAAAACCCATCTCTGGGCCCAGGCTTCCCTGTGCTCCTCTGCTTTGTGATATCAACCCAGAGAACAGCGACAAAGCCCTGAGTCTGAGCTCCTGAGACGGACACAGAGAGGGAAATAAACAACAATATAAGAACCGAGAGCAACAAAGAGAGAGAAGGAGAAAGAGGTGTGGGGATGGATAGATAGAGGGGGTGTATGGGGATAGATAGATAGATAGATAGATAGAGGGGGTGTATGGGGATAGATAGATAGATAGATAGATAGAGGGGGTGTATGGGGATAGATAGATAGATAGATAGAGGGGGTGTATGGGGATAGATAGATAGATAGATAGATAGAGGGGGTGTATGGGGATAGATAGATAGATAGATAGATAGAGGGTGTGTGTGGGGATAGATAGGTGGATGGATAGATGTGTATGGGGATAGCTAGCTAGCTAGATGGGTGTATAAACACACACACACACACACACAGATGTGGGTGTGTATAGGGCCAGAGCATAAGTAATGGCAGCCCCTTAAGCTGCTCTTGCCTTCATCAGGGTCCAAACAAACACCTGGCAGGGGGGCACAATACCCGCTTGGGTCCTGTTCTGAACAGCTGGGCTTGCGGGTTCAGAACCAGGGCTAGCAAATGGGGACTATCACGCTGCCAGGACCCTAAAGCTGCGAGGCACCTCCCTAATGGAAGCCCCAGTCTGCCCGGCTGGTGGGCTAGTGACAAGCGCAAAGCTCAGGGCAGGTTCATGCACAGCTTTTGCCGGGGCCTGGGTTCGAGATGTGAGTGACCCCAGGAGGCAGGGGTGCCGTGTAGAGCTGTGTTCTAGCAGGGGGTGCCAGGGTGGGCTTCTCAAAAGCAGCTGAGAGACTGAGGAGCACAAGTTCCATTGGAAGTCAATGGAAATCTTGGCCCATGCAGTTAGGTGTCTACACTTCACATAGCAAAGCGCTGAATCCTTGATGACCTTCCATAGGTCTGCTCCGTTCCGCCAGCAGAGATGGTTCGGCAGAGCTTTCTGGTCAACAGACGGTAGCCAGCCTCTTAATTAACAATCCGTTCTTCCAGGCCCAGTGCGAGCGTCAATGATACTGTCCAGTTATTTGTCATTATTTGTATTAAAGTAGCACCTAGAGGTGCTGAGATCAGGGCTCCATCGTGCCGGTGATGTGCAAACATGGAGTGAGAAATGGTCCCTGCACAAAAGAGGTTACAGTCTCTATAGGCAAGACAAAGTGTGGGTGAAAGGAAGGGTCATGATCCCCATTTCCCCATTGCCTGGGGAACGGTGATTCTGAGGATAGTGGGTAGAGCGGGTCAAAAAAAACCGGACGGAAGGTTTTTCCACTGGAAAACGTCATTTCATCGTTCCCAATTGGAACAAGATGCTGAATTTCATAATTTCTCGTGGAATTCAATTTTTGAACATTTGTTCCAGGTTAATCAAATCATTTAATTAGATAGAGAGAGAGAGAGAGAGAGAGAGAGAGAATGAAATGGAAGTTTGTTTTGAAATGAAAAGTCAAAACATTCTGTTCTGAAAATGTCAAAACAATGGAAATTTGATTTTCACTTTGAGAGAAACTTCAAATTGTTTTGTTTTCATTCCAATTTGGAATGAAAACAGAATTTTGAAATGTTAGACTGCCCCCTGGAATGGAAATTCCCAGGTTCAACCAGCTCTAATGATGGGGCAGGTTTTCAAAAGAGCTCAGCAGGTCAGACACTGAACTTTTCTGAAAAAACTGATGATCGGGGTCACAATGGGAGCTGAGCCCTTTTGAAAATCAGGCCCTATTTAGATGCTCCAAGTTGTGGGTTCTTAGCCCTTGAAACACTGGCTTTAACTGATACCAGATCACACAGGAAGTTAGTGGTAGCCCCAGGAATTTAACTCAACCGAGTGCATTTTTCTTCTGTGTTTTGCCAGTTTCTTTTTGGGCATTGTAGAATCTCAAACTCATTGCTGTGTGTGTGTGTGTGTGTGTGTGTGTGTGTGTGTGTGTGTGTGTGTGTGTGTGTGTGTGTGTGTGTGTGTGTGTGTGTGTGTGTGTGTGTGTGTGTGTGTGTGTGTGTGTGTGTGTGTGTGTGTGTGTGTGTGTGACAAACCCCCTACATTCTATGTAAGTATTCAGACAGGGAAGAAAGATGCTGCTAAACCCTAACTACCTGTTCCCCAATACACTGCTCCATTGACACCAGTGCCTGCGACTCACCCCGCTGGCTGGGATACAGCACACTGCTGGCTCAAGGCATGTGTTTAGCTGGGATTTAGCTAATCATCTAGGAACCAAATGAGCAAACAAAGACACAGATCAGCAGCTTTGCCTCCCACGGCAGGATGATTGATGAATGCTGTTACCACAGCAGTGGGCAAAATCCTTTCCCTCCATCCCTCCCTGGGGCTCCTCGGGCTTGGAAGAGACGTTTTGTTCTGGGAAGTTATTTTCCAAGAAGTGGCTGGGGAGAAACTAGCAAGCTGGGTTCTACCTTCCCCCATCTGACATGTGAGTCTATACAAGAGCAGAGGAGATGGGACTCTACATTGGTGATCCCTTCAATTAATCAGGCAGAGACGTTGCAAGGGGCAGAGTACTGTGGGTTCGGCGGGCTGGTGGTACTTAGGTCAAGGGAAAGCCAGAGGCTGGGGTTTAAACAGAAGGGTCCATCTCAACACCTGGCTGGGATTATCCTTCCTGTTTCATCCCACCTCGATGCTCAATGAGGGAGCTAGAGGCAAGGAGGGGACGGGGGCTCGTCCAGGGTCACTAGGGAAGGATCTTGGCTAGAGCTGGCTGAAAACTGGAATTTCCATTCTGCAGCAAATGCCAACATTGCAAAATGTGTTTTTGTTCCAATCGGAACCAGACCCTGAATTTCAAAATTTCTTATGAAACTCAACTTTTGGAAATTTGTTCCAGCGTGCTCATAGAATATCAGGGTTGAAAGAGACCTAAGGAGGCCATCTAGTCCAACCCCCTGCTCAAAACAGCACCAATCCCCAAACAAATTTTTACCCCAGTTCCCTAAATGGCCCTCTCAAGGATTGAACTCACAACCCTTAGGTTTAGCAGGCCAATGCACAAACCACTGAGCTATCTCTTCCCCTCCAAGCAGTCACCTTTCAAAGGTGTAATCAAATACATTTTGAAATGGAAGAGTGTTTTGAAACGAAAAGTTCGAACACTCTGTCCCAAAAAATGACCATTCTGAAATGACTGAAACACTTGTTTTTGATTTTTTTTTCTAAATGAAATTTTGTCTGAATTGACCTGGTGCCATGGAAATGTTTGATTCTGACGAAAAGGCATTTTCCATCGGAAAAATGTTCCATTAGAAAAGTTTTGACCAGCTCTAATCATGGGGAAATAGACCAGATGGGAAACATAGAAACACTTTTTCCAGGGGTTGTGTACAGCAGTTTGGTCAGTAAATAAATATGAATAGCAAGAAAAAAGATCTAACTCATTCTGGAAGCTTCAAAAAAAGCGCAAGTAACTTCCTTCACTCTGTGCATCTGCGTTCATTGAGTCAAAGGCGCAGGGATTTGACCCAAATGGGAGTCTTTCTATTGATTTTAATGGGCTTTAGCTTGAAGGTGGTAGCAGAGTCTTATGTGTCCCAGCTACTAGTGAGGGACTAAGACACTCCTGCAGAGCTGGAAAGAGGCGCTCTCAGTCCCCCAGCCTTTGGGGGAGTTTGGATGTGGGATCTCTACTGCGCAGCTTGGTCTCAATAATGGGCTGAAACAAGAACCTAGATCCTAAGTGTCCCAAACCTTAGAAGAGTTCTGAACTGGCTCTGAAATTCACCAGACACTAGTTTGTAACGCCACCACATGCATGTCACAGGACAAAATCCATTGCCGTCCTAGTAGAATCGTCTCCTGTCACTCTGCCTCTAGTACATTCATGCAGGATTCTAGTGCAGAGGACTCATGAGCCTGCTGGATCCATTTTGGCTCCAAGGAGGGATGGGGGCATGGCTTGCTGCTTTAGGGGGGTCACCCCATCCTTCAGCAGCAGGTGTCTGAGGGCACTAGCTGAATGGTTCAGGAATCCCCTAGCCCTGCCCTGCTCCCCATTAGCCCCAGTGCCAGGGCTATGCCCCTAGATTTAGGACCTTCAGTAACATTTCTGTTTATTTTACAGACCCTTTCACTGTTTGCCTCCACTTCCGGAGAAGGGCTAAATGTTCAGTCCCATTTTTAACACTGCTCTGGGTCCGAAGCAGAGCCCTTCCCTGACTCCCCCACCTGGGTAACCTGAATCCAGCCTGGTGCCCCATTGATATTCCTCGGCTCTAGCCTGGCGGAACATCCTTAGGAGTGAGACAGGACTTCCACGTGTAACACGCTGGGGAGCGTGCGTGACAGGTCCTGCTCTGTGCCACTCCGCGGACAATAGGAGTTGTTACAGCCCCAGCTCTTGAGTGCTGGCTCTTTAGCCTATGCTGGAGTAGCCTGGGCTTTTCACTCTGGAGGTCTTGTTCAGTCCCTGGTGTGTTAGCCAAGATGTCGGCCTTCACACAACCACGCCCCATTCCAGACTGCAAGCACGGTGACCAGTTCGCAGTGCCTGTGATGCACTAGGGACACCTGCCCACGTGGAGGTGGAGTGAGCCAGGTTACTTCACCTCTAGGGGCAGGAGGGTGGCTGGATCTCCAGGCTCCATCTCCTGGTGGATCCCTCCCATGACTCTGCCAGCAAAGGTGCTATTGTGGGAGGTTGTGCATGATGGAGATGCCTGCTCAGATTTAATGACCGAGGAGGCTGTGGGTTTCCAGGAGAAGGCAGAAAGCGGAGCACATCTTGCTCATCCGTCATTAAAGCATCGTTTTAAACTCTCTGCTTGACCCCAGGAGGGCCCCTTCCGTCTGCCGCCTCTGGTTCTTGGGCCTGTCATTGTTCCAGAGGGAGAATGGAAGTGAAAGGACATTGGGGAAGGTCAGGTCTGGGTGCTTGGGCTCTTCTCCCATTATAACCATTTCTGTCTTTTGGGAGTTGTCTTTTCTTCCACCCCCTCCTCTCACTCTCATTTGCCCCAGGCCCCACAGGGGCCACCCATGAGAATACAGTATTCTATAGTATTGCAACTTTTTTTTAATGGAAGGGGCTCCCAAAATTGCTTTGCCCCAGGCCCCCTGAATCCTCTGGGTGGCCCTGCCCTCACTCCAAACCCAGCCTCCTCCGCACCCCTTTTCCATCTCCCTGCTGCTCCCCTCCATTCCCCCGCTCCTCTCTTCCATCCCCAGTCCCCCCCTGCTCCTGAACCCCTCTGCTCACAGCACCTCCTGCAGGAGAGGAGGAAGCACTGCAACATTTGCTTCAGATGCAGTGATTTCCCATGTTGCACAGTCAGCAGTGCCAGGATGAAGGAGAAGTCCCCATTGCACTCAGGCAGGGGGCTGGAGGGTGGGCCCCACACACTCTCTGAGTGGCCTAGAGACTTTAGCATGAGTTTCCTCTGTTGCCTTACTGAACTCTGCATATCCCCCTGCATTTGGACAGGGCCTTCAGCCTCTCCTGAATTGAGTTCCCCATGCAAATGAGCATCCTATGCTCCATCCCAATAACAACGTCTCCCTTCCTCAGAAATATTTGCTGCAGGGGGACAGGAATTGAATTGTCTCACTCCCCCTCCCCTTTCTGAAGGAGTTACTGCCTCCCACTTCCTAGCCTAAAGCCCCACTCCTCCAGGATTGTGGTGGAACTCACCCTACTGCCAAGAGGGCAGACCAGAGAACCTCAGGAAATATCTAGTCCAACCCCCAGACAGATTTTTGCCCCTGATCCCTAAATGGCCCCCTCAAGGATTGAACTCACAACCCTGGGTTTAGCAGGCCAATGCTCAAACCACTGAGCTATCCCTCACCCTGTACCAGCTAGAGTACAGCACCTTGACTAGCCATTAGATGGCACCCAAGAGAGGAAAAGATGAGACCACTGAGGGCTACATTGTGCTCTGACAGAGACTGTGTCCCTGACAGCATGTGACCTTAAGCAGGACCTCAAGGTCACACAAAATCACCCATCAATTTTCTCCCTTTCGTTGGCAAGAGAAGCAAAAGCCTCCCCCCTCCCAACTGATATATTGCTAGATTTCCAGTGCTGCAGAAACCAAGGGGCCTGCATTTTGTTCAATCCCTTTCCTGCGCTGCAGCCTACATGCAGGTCTGGGATTAGCAGCGGGGCATGAACTGCTTTCTCCAGAGCCTGTAGGGGGATCTCACCTATTATTTGCAGTGTGGTACACCTCAATGGTGGGGGTGCCACAGTGTTCAGCAATCAGAGCATTTCTCTGTGGTGAAGATTTTGCATTTAAGAAAAAAAATTGCAATTGAAATCACCTTTTAATGTCTTTATGGGGGAAACCTTTAGCCCGAACGTTTTTCTTTTAGGTGCTACGCTATCTGGGTGTTTATCTTGAGACGCCAACCCCCCTGGAAAACTGGCCTATGACTCCGTTTCCCCCCTTATTTCCTGCTTTTCATTCATGGGTAACTTTCTGCAAATCTCTTCTGTGGGGCTGAATCTTTCCATGCTTGGTTCCAAGCTATAGCTGAGCGATTTGACTGATCTTAGCATGTGCGCCACATGCCTCAGTTGGCAGATGACCAAGATTCATCATTGAATTTGGTCTGATGGTTGGACAGATGAAACCAACAAACAAACCTCCATTATTTGCATTGTTTGCAGTGTCTTAAGCCCAAATATGGGCACAGAACCCAGGAGTCCTGGCTATCAGTCCCTTGTTCTAATCACTCCCTCTTGTATAACATATGGATACTCAGTGGGTTTGAAGATCCTCTCTAATGGCTGACATATATTAGTTGCTCTCAGACCCATCTCCATTTGCACTGCAGCCACCAGGAGCTGAATAAGACACCCTGACAGTAAAAACTGAAGGCCTTTGTTAAGTAGTATATTCATATTGATGGGACCAAGGTCTGGAGGTCAAAGCAAGGGCTCCTGGATTCTGCTCCTAGCTTTGGTAGTATGGTCTAGAAGTTAGAGGGGGGAACCGAGAGCCAGGATTCATGGGTTTTATTCCCTGCTCACTCATGACCTTATGTGACTTTGGCATGTCATTCAGCCCCTCTGTGCCTCAGTTTACCCATAAGCAGAATGAGGAAGATTGCACCTATCTACCTTGCAGTAGGGCAAGCAAGGCTTAGGCCATGTCTACACTACAAAATTAAGTCGACCTAACTTATGTCGGCATACAGCCGCCGCCGTAATTACATCGCTTGAATGTGTCTACACTTTGCTCCTGGTGTCGGCAGCACGCGTCTGCACCAGGAGCGCTTGTATTCGCTGTACTGTCGGTGCGAGATGGCTCCTGAAACAGTCTCCAGTAACAGGCGATGTAAACAATGCAGTGACTACACTGACGCTACGCTGACCTAACCACATCGACCTTGACTCCACGCCGCTCCAGGAGGTGGAGTGATTAAGTCAGAGTAGTGGGACTGTTACATGGGTGGGAGTGAAATTGAAGTGTAGCTGCTTCCATAGTTAGGGCGCGACGTCACTCTGTAGCGTAGACCAGACCTTAGAGACAGGTGCCGCACAATCCCTGGGTGAGCAGTGCTTGGGTGAGAGTGACGCGCTAGTGCTGTTACACCCATCGGTAGAGGGTCAGTTAATTCCGCAATGTCTTACATTGTCTTTCGGTGGCAAACAGTAAAGCTCAAGGTGAGCCTCACCTCCGCCCTATCGCTTAGATTCTCCTCTCCACCATCCATCCATCACGTGCCTGTTCTCCTGCAACCGATTGCAGACGGCCTGCATCAGCTATTGATTTATTGACAGAGGCTGGGCCTGGAAGATTCAGGGAAGCAGCTCCCCACAGAAACGCTTTTCAGAAGTAGAGGTTTGATTTTTTATTTATTCTTCTCTTCAATTTATGGATTTAACAAGCTCCAGGGCAACAAAGAACTCACTCCTCTTCCACGCAGGCTCTCCCACTTGTGCCGCTGCCTCTCTTTCTCTTCCCTTCTCCGCCAGTAAAGTCATCATCGTGGTATTATTCTTTTAGGGGTGAAATTCATGGCTGTCCAGAAAACCAGCTCACAGCCCATGCACCTACTCCTGCAGGCTTAAATGATGCATAACCCTTGCATTGACCCTCTGCATGGGGTAAACTTCACCCCAGCTTTCCCCAGTAATTGTGTTTTACAGTAGCACCTTGAAGCCTCACCTGAGATCTCTTTTTGCTAGGTAGTGCTGTCTACACAGGGACTTAGGTTGGCTTAAGCACGTTGCTCAGGGTATGGATTTTTCACACCCTGAGTGACATAGATGGGTCGATCCAATTTTCAAGTGTAGATCAGCCCCAGATCTCAAAAGTTGTGGCTGCTGCTAAGGTTCCCTAGAGGACCCGGCCTGGTGTCTCTTTCCAGGCCCAAATTAACCCCCCTTCCTCCCCCTTTGCTCTTCCCAGCTCCTGGTCTACCCTGGCTGCCAATGAGGATTCATTGGGCCGAGCCTTTACAGACCTTTCATTTTGAATGGTTAATGATGGGTGATTTCATTGGTGGCTGTATTAGCTGTCTGATTACTCTCCTGTGGAAGCCTAATTTACAGACAATGGAGACAAATGCTTCCCAAACTATCAGCCAAAAGGCCTAATTCCCGCACAGCCAACTTTTTTAATTGACTTCCTTGCTGATTAAAAAAAAAAATGTTTTAAACACTACAGGGGCCAATGCGCTCCTGACGTACGCGCCGATGAAGGCCTTTTCAGAGCACTCGGTTTTAGGGGCCAAGAGTGACCAGTTCTTCTCCTCTAGGTGATCAGTTTGTGGTGAAAACGAAGGGCAAGGGGCTCCATTTCCCCACACCTTGGGCCACCATCTGCTCCAGTGCAAAATGGGTGGGTCATATGTCAGCAGATCAGAGTGGAAGCATTTCACCCACAAATTGAAGGAGGCGCCATGGAGAATCAGCACCTGCGGCCTACTCTAGTCTACACCAGGCCTTTTGAGTCAGGACCCAGCTACAGAGCGCCGGGCTGGAGGAGATGTGCTCTGAGTTCACTTTAGGGTCAAGGCCAGGAGCAGCTCTCCATACTCAACACCATAGGATCAGGTTGGAGTCGAGTTCGATGGGCTGCACCGGGTTGAAGCCAGCTGAAGTAAGATTAGTGGAACAGAGGCAGGGCGAAGTGTCAGGAGCAGAGCAGGGGACCAGGAGTGGAGCTGGGTATCAGGAACAGGGCTGTGGCCAGGACCCAGGCGAGGTATCAAGAGTGTACGGCAGGGTCTGTTTGCACCAGCAAGCCCAGGATCTGCCTAATTGCAGAGACAACTTCCATGAGTTCTCCTTAGGCCTCAAACCATGTGCCTGGGCCAATCGGGGAACATGGGACCCTCTGCCAATCAAAGCCTCCATGGGCAGGACATCAGTGGGGCTTGAACCCATAGGGTGCTGTTCCCCACTTCACTAGTGGGGTGGATTGACACAGCAGCTGCCCAGAAACCAGCAGACTTGGCTTCCGGGCCCGTCCAGCTTCACACTTTGGCTGGTATAGAAATGTCGGTGACAGTGCGATTTTTTGGGGGTGATATTTCTATGCTGGCAAAAGCCCTAGTGTAGGCGCAGGTAAACCCGCAGAAAAGTAGAGCTGGGCAAAATAACTGATTCAATAATTTGATGAAAAATGCAGTTTCATATGAACTGAAACGATTCGTCAATTTGCCACAAATAGTTTTGGCTGTTCACAAAATGGCCAGAAGAAGAAGGAGGAGGAGGCGGCGGTTGTGGACCTGGCGCTGCAGGCCCCCTTACTCTCCCCCCACACTTCACCCTTGCCCCCCTCAATTTTAGCCCAGTGGATAGGGCCCCCCCTGTTTTGAATCCCCCTCTGGCACAAACCCGAAACAGACTTTTCAATTCATTGCAAATTACAAAAGGTTTTGGATTCAGTTTCACTTAAACCATTTTTTAAAACATTATTTATTTATATATATTCTCTATTTATGTTTCAGCTCTGTCACTGAATGGAAAAATCAGCTGTTTGCACAGCTCTACCTAAATACGCTGTTGCTGGTTCAGGCATTTTGCTCACCACAGTGGTAGAAGCTATGCTGGCAAAACCTCTTTTTATTTTATTTTATTTTATTTTATTTATTTTTTGGCCAGTATAAGCTGCATTGACACTAGGAAGGTTTCCCAGTGCAGGTATAACTAGACCGGCAAAGCTCTTCTAGTGCAGGCTGGCCTAAGAGTCGGTCTCCTTCCTCCATGCTGATGAAAGACGAGCCGAGTGATTTCTAAAACGGAGTCAATCCCAGTTCGATTCTAGCTTGGGTCAGCAGCAACTCCCTGACACAACCATCTGCAGCTGATGGGTCATTTGGGTGACCAGATGTCCTGATTTTATAGGGACAGTCCTGATTTTTGTGTCTTTTTCTCATATAGGCTCCTATTACCCCCCACCCCCGTCCCAATTTTTCACAGTTACTGTCTGGTCGCCCTATGGGTCATGCTGGTGGAGTGGCAGGAATAAAAGCTGGAATGGAGAGAGATTAAAGGTTCCGCTCTCTCTCTGGCTGCCAACCTAGCACCTTTCACCAGCACTAACTGGAAATAAGCCTATAGCTCCACCCCAAATCCAAGTCTGTTTTTCGGATGACTTTGCTCCCTTTAATTTGGTTTCCACATGTCTCCCACACCCTGTTTCTTGCTGGAAGGGCAAATGGAATCTCCAAAATACAGTGAGAAAGGTGGTTCTCCAGCCAGCAACGGAGGCTAGAAGCTCTGAAACTTCACAAGGAAGCCTGTTCTTCCTCAGTTCCCAACCTGGAGGTTCAGGTGAGGTCCGGAGAACCACCTGACCTCCTGGGGTGCTGTTCCAAACTCTTAAACGATCCCGGAGGTGAACGTCCTCCCAAGGTCACACGCCTTCTGCAAAGGACATTTGCTGCAGTATCTGTCTTGGCTGGGGCTGCATTCCTAGCAAGGCTTTAATGATTACTCTCAGATAACTTTATTGGCTGAGAAGTATTGGCTGGCTCTGCAGCAGTCACAGCCTCCTGCCTCGCTCCGTTCAAAGCAAGCCACAGTAAACCACAAAAATCATGTAGAACCCTGAGGAGCAAGGGGGAATGGAGAATGGCACCAGATGCCTGAATGGTTCATGAGACACCCCTCCAGAACTTGCAGAATGGTCAGCCCAGAATACTGGGGGTATATTGCACAGTGGAACTTTCCATCCGTGGAATTAGGAAGTGTTCAGTACATAAAATAATAATAAAAACAAGGAGTCCAGTGGCACCTTAAAGACTAACAGATTTATTTGGGCATAAACTTTCGTGCATAAAAAAGCCTCACTAAATAATAACGATAGCTTCCTTCTTTGCTGTGCAGCATCTGGGGCGGTTAAGGATTCTGGCCACTGCTTTTCATTGTCAAAGCATTTTAAGACACATTATCGAATTAATCCTCCCCACCCCCATGGAAAGCAGGAAGGTAGATAGGTAAGGATTGTCATTAGAGCCGGATCCAGAGCACACACTCATCCTCTGAAGTTCTGAGGAATTTGGATGCAAGATTTTGGATGTAGACCGCTGCAAAGGAAGGAAAGTTTAGAGCCAGATCTGCATTCGGACCACCACCTCCAGCAGGCAAGCAAGAATTAGCTGGATAGTCAGGTAGTTCAGAGGGGCTTAGATCTGGGCATTGGTTCTTTCTAATCCACCAAGGGAATCACCTCCATTTTATCAATAAAGAAAACAGAAGCAACTTGGTTAAGTGACTTCCCCAGAGCACAGGGCCGGCTCTAATGTTTTTGCTGTCCCAAGCAGCGTGCCGAATTGCCGCTGCGGAAGGCGGGGGCAGTCCGTGTGCCCTTAGAGCGGCACCCGCGTTTCCGTGGAGGCTGAAGACAGAAGCTGCGCCACCCCGGACAGATGGACAGAGAAGCTGCTGCTGAATCGCCGCCGCCGAGGAAATGCGCGAGCCGCCCTAACGGCACACGGACTGCTCCCGCTGTCTGCGGCTTCAATTCGCGCGCTGCTTGGGGGCAAAAACACAGGGACTCCCGCCCCTTGCAGATTGCCGCCCCAAGCACCTGCTTGGGATGCTGATGCCTGGAGCCGGTTCTGCCAGAGCCATGTTTCCAAACTCTGTGTTCTTCTACGACCACTAGACAAAGCCCCTCCTTCATTTCCTGCAAATCCCCCCATCCAGCAAGAAATGCCTCCATCTTGGCCAGGCCATGTTTTAATCAACTCTCTTGTACCCCAGTCAGCAATCTTGGCCCACCAACGAGGTAACTGGGAGTTGTTGCTGCTGGCTGAGGTAGTTACACCCCTCCTGTTTTAATCCACTACCTTTATGAGTGCTCCCAGTGGCCTCACCCATGCCCCGTGCTGCATCCCTAATGGTGAGAGATCGCCGCGCCCCCACCTACTGACAGCAACAGTGCTTCATGCTGTCTCCTAACACCCGCTCTGGGAAGATCAGCCATTCGTGGCCCACACTGGCACCACCGCCAGGGCCTGGCTGGAAGATATGGAGAATCCTCACGTCTCCGGCCCGGCTTGGCCTCCTCAGTCACCTTCCCCAGCAAAACAGCAGGAGGTTCGAGACTGATCAGGCAGGGAATGGTGCGGTGAACGGGGGCCAAAGCTCAGTGGGTACCTCCCCCGTCCATTCATGAAGCATGATGAGAACTCTCAGCCCCGAGGGAGAGTGCCTCACCATGGCAGCCAGGAGCCCCAATGGGCTTGGCCTTGTCTCCCCCAGGGCACCTGTGTACCTCAGGGAGGAGACGCAGGAAGGCTGAGAGGGCACATCCTCGCCCCCGTGCCCCTAGCCAGGCGGGACGTGCTCCCATAGGAGAGCAAAGGCAGAGGTGGGTGCCTGCTGCGTTCTAACACCATGTCCAGCGTCAGAGTACGAGTGGCTTTGGCCGAGCCAGGATCGTGACGGCTTTGGACCACAGCGTGGGTTTTGCCATCTCTATAGCAGCGACAAAGGGCCCAGTTCAATCCCCAATCCCTGAGCCAGCTGGGAGGATTCACCCCTGTGGGCATGGCACAGATTCTGCCCTCCATCAGGGCCGAGGAGTTCAGCCATGAAGCACATCTGTTCCCAAGGGCACTGCAGGAGCCAGACTATGCTGGTGTATCCCTCCATTTGGGCCGAGCCAGCACTGGGTGTAAGGGGAAGCTGGGGGGAGGAGAGCGGCCCCATTGCTATGGAAACGGTACATCCAGTGGCGATGCTGAGCCTGTTTTTTTCCCTTCTGCGAGCCCTCGGCATTGATTCGGGAACGTGCTCTTTGCATGTATGATCCATGCAAACACTGTGTACCTATTGATCGGGCTCCCATGCTGCTCGGGGCCTGCACTGCCGACAGAAACAAAGGCAGGAGGAAGGAGGGGAGAAAATTGCCCAGCGCTGCACCAAATAAATCGCTTATCCCTGTCTCTGCAGCTTACCCGGGGCCTTTTCTGTGGCCATCTCGCCATGTCTCCATCCTTCTGCCTCCTCCTTTCATTTCACCTCCCTCTCCCCTTCTCCTCATTTATTCCCTGTCTTCCTCCACCTCTCTCTCCCTTGTTCCCCGCTTCTCTTCCTCCATCTCTCTCTCTTCTTTCTTGCGTTCTTCTATTTTGCCATTCCATCCCTCTCTCTGTCTCTCCCACATCACGCAATGAAGTCAATGGGAAATGACCCCCGCTTTGCGGCCTGTCACGCTCTCATACCCTTTCAGATGCCCAGCCACCAGACCGTGGGTGCCAGTCCTTGAAGACCAACCCTGTGGCTGCTTATTGGAACGGGGCACCCTAATCCCAGAGCCAGCTTTGGAAATCTCAGCCTTCAAAGGGGGAGCCATGACAACTGGGAGCAGTGAGCCGGGGCTGGGGAGCGGCGAGGTGGCCAAAGGAGAGGGGGAGCCGGAAACTCCATTTGGGGTCCCCCCCCCCGCAGAATAGAAGTTGCTCTCGGGAGTCAACTTCTATCGTGGGAGGGGAGGAAGCAGGGCTCAGGATGCTAAACCGCGTGACCTGGCCAACACCCCTCACTTCCTAGGACAAGTTCCAAAGGTTCATTTTAGAGAATCACCCCCAAATCCTGCTGCTCATCTGGCCCTGCAAAATTAAGGCCAGGATGCTGGGGAGAGGAGGGCCTTTTGTGGGACTTCTGGTGTTTCCTGCTTGAGTTAGAAATGCCCCAGGAACGGCCTTCTCTCACTGCCAGTCGGGGCTAATACATCCCAAATTCCTAATCACAACAGCCCTGGGCCTTCCTTTAGCACCTCCCTGCCCGGCGGCTGCACAGTCGGCCTGAAATCAGCTCATGTGGCTAAAGCTGGAGCCAGATCCTGACCACCCCAGCGCCCGGGGCGAGACTGTGGGCACGTCTCTGGCTAGGGGAAAAATTCAGATCCAGATTTCAAAGACCTCAAGGTTCATGGGGGATGGGGGCAGGGGTGTTTAGACCAGGCATGTCTCTAGAATTAAGCCTCACAAGCAGCCACATGGTAAGGCAGTCATCCCCACTTCACAGATGGGAAAGCTGAGGTACAGAGAGAGCAAGGCCCAAATTTTCAACAATGGCCACTGAGCTCAGGAGCACGGCCTCAGACTCCTTAGCGGCATCTCCTATTGGGTTCCCAAGCCACTCGTGATTGGTGTTTAACCACTAAACCAAGCACCCTACCTAGGCTGAGATGACGGGGGTCCTGGGGCTGGGGCTTCCCCTGCCACTCCCCAGCTTTTGCTGGGGACGGGGTCAGGGGCACTGGAGGCTTCCCCTGCTGCTGCACCCGGTGCGGACGGCAGGGAGCGGGGTCGGGGCGCAGGGGCTTTCCCCACCTGCCCAGGGTTCTGGGCCCTGAGCACGGGCCCCATAGGCCCAGTGGCTAATCCCCCTATTGTCCGTTCACCAGCAGGAGTGGGAGCTGGGTCTGGGCCTGCCGGGGCAGTGTGGGGAAATATGTTGAAGGGGAGGAGCAGTGACTGATGTCTACCTCTGACCGCTCCTGTTCCGTCCTGCCATGGAAACGCCCGGCTAGTCAGCTCCTTCGGCCTCCATTACGCCAACGTCCTCTGTCCCCCCAGCACACGGGGCCAACTTGATTGTATCTCGGGCCCTACTAGAAATGCCCAAACTGGCCTGTCTGCCCACCCCCATTTCCCCCAACCCACCTAACGGCTTTGCTCCCCCCCAGCCTGCCAGCAAAGCTCTGTATGTCCCTTCATAATTACAGCGACGAGTCAATAACAATTAGGCCTAACATCCACTCAGCAGAACTGATGCAAATTATTTTCATTTTATGTTTTTATTGACGTATCTTTCCAGGTTGGCACCCTATTCCTCTGCTGCTCT
This sequence comes from Mauremys reevesii, assembly GCF_016161935.1. Lineage (NCBI taxonomy): Eukaryota > Metazoa > Chordata > Testudines > Geoemydidae > Mauremys > Mauremys reevesii. Next base: position 11,637,479 of record NC_052648.1, on the reverse strand, counting down.
GTTCTCTCTCCTGCCCCCCACCCCGCCACAGTGCATGAGTCTCTTTCCATCCCCGGCCCAGCTCTCGCACCCAGGCCCAGGGGGAAGGGAGATCTGACAGTCCATTCTCGCTAGCTCAGCCAAACACCCCCTGGCAGATAACAGGTCCTGCGCTCCCGCAGCCTCAGCTGAGATATGGCTGCCGGCAGCTCCCCTCACAGGCAGCGAGATGCCCACTGGAGGGAACGCTTTGCTGTGAGACAACCTGGCCTCACCCACCCACAGGCTCAGTGGCCTACAGCTGCCCCAGGGCAGGCCCAGGCCTCTGGAGTGTAGTCTAGTGGGTAGAGCACTGGGTTGGGAGTCAGGAGACTGGGGTGCTGCGCTAGGCACTGCACAGGCAGAACATTATGTGCATTGACAGTGCCCAGCACAGGGGGGCCCTGCCTCGCCTCTAGCTGCCGCCCCAATGCAAAGCTTAAGCATCGTACACTAGGGCAGGAGGGTGGCAGCAGGCAAAAGGGTTGCTGCCAGGAGCGGGCATGGCTTGTTTAGTGCATTCCTGCCACTGCCAAGGAGATCCTGCCAACACCTACATCTCCTCCCTCGGGTGATGGGTCAAGACACAAAGGTTGGTTGGCAGCTGCAGCCTGCGTTGGGGTGAAGGCTGCCGGGCCCCAGGATGCAGCCAGGTGTGATTTAACCTCTCTGAGACAGCGTGGTTTGCTCTCCATTGGTGTCAATGGGGCTGGTAAGTTAGGAAGACTCGCCCTGGACTGGAGGGGACGTCAGAAAGCTCAGCTTGGAGGAATTCTCGTCTGGCACCTCCAGCTTCCAGCTGGAAGAGAAACTCAGTCTCAGTCGTCTTCCGATCAGCTGGGACCAGGCAGAGCGGGGGAGGTGTGTGTGTGGGGAGATTGACTGCTGATGCTCCCATCTCATTTTATCTGCTGACCGCTGTTGAAAATCTGGTGCTTCACGTCTCAGATGACTGGCGTTTGAGATTAAGGAAAATAACAACACAAAGAAAGAACAAAAGTCAAGTCCCAAGAGAGACAAGAGGGCAGCATGTATGTGGCAGGTCTGAGAACAAAATGGCGGCTGTCTCTGGCTGCAAAGGGAAGTTTTAGGCAGAGCTGGTCACAAAACTTTCTGAATAAAGTGCAGTTTAGTCAAAAATCCAATGATTTGAGGGCACACGTCGACTTTCACAAAAATCTTCGATGGGAAAAAGTCAAACTGTTTCGTTTTGATGACTACATTTCGTGTGGAAGTGAGAAGATTTCCAAGCCCCAGAAGGAGGGAGGTTATGGAGCAGTGCGGGGCAAACGTGACTGGTTTTAAGATGGAGCGTGTTCAAGTTTATGAATGGGATTATATGATGGGGTACCTGCAGGCGGTCCGTTCACTCCATGACGCAGGCGGTCCGTTCAGTCCTGTTCCCATTTCATTTAGACTTTTAGATATTGATATATGAATGTTAATATATCACATGTCTATATTGAATGGTGTGTATATAGAATATATATTATAGTTACTATTTTAGTATAATATAAAAGCCTACATGAAATGAATCAAAACGACGCTATTGAAACAAAATGTTTCATTGGTCCCGAATCAAACATTTTCATATGTTTCATTTCCCAGGAAATTTTGCGATTTCGGCTTTTCATTCTGAATCAGAACAATTTCTCCCCCCCCCTCCGAAATGTTGGACTTCCCCACAGAGCAGAAATTCCGGTTCTGACACCGGGGCTCCAGTTTTAGGCTTCCCCCACTAGTGAGAGGCTCCTCCTCCTCGTGCCTGTTCCACAGACAATATGTGTCTGTTAGAGCAACCTCGGAGCAGCTGCTCAAGCCTTTCCCTCTGGAAAGGTCCCTCCCTGGTGTGTTGGCCAAGATGGCGCCATGGGAGCTCTCTAGCGGTAACACATCCATATCCTCTGCGACTGGGCAGAGCCTTATAACACATATTCCCCAGCAGGTTACTGTAGCCCAGTGGGTCTCAGCCTATTTTCCATTGTGGGCCGCATCCAATACTACTTGTATGACCCTGAGGATGTTACATGGGCCGCAGCTCTGTGCTGATTGGGCCGCTGCGGGTCACAGGTTGAGAACCACTGCCGTAGCCAGATTGATAAGGGAGTATTTACTTTTACATACTATGACGTAGCTCGAAATGGTTCTGCCTCTGGATCCGGCACAGCAGTAAAGTTGTCAGAAGAATGAGGACCTAGAGGAGCACAGGAGAAGCAGTCTCCTGTGTATTCTCTGACCAGTGTTGTTATAAACTTTATCCGCGAAACAAACTCGCAAACACTGGAATAACGCACAGGAGATGGAGCCAATACGAAACGGCCAGCACTTACACGCTCATGTTGTCCCTTCTGGGGAATCCCGGAATAGGTGAGGCGATCCATGTTTGGTCTCCAGGTCAATGCGTTCCAGCATATCCCTCTGCCCTCAGGCTGGGTCTTAACTTGTACAGGGGGTTACGCTAATGCCCACCCTACCTTATGCATATTAATGATGGTTTCAGCCTTCTTTTCTGACATATACTCCCACACCTCAGTAGTATGGTGATCCCGATCTTCGTATGTGAGTTAGACACTTCTGGGATACTCATTAGCATTTAGGTCATATAGTTGTCAGGGCACATGCGGTTGGTTTTGATTAAGCTGAACATCCTTGTAAACTTTCCCTAAAACTCTCAAAGTATATTTTGTGCTACCTTCCTTCATCTTTTCTCTCAGGTACCACTCTCGTTTACTGTAATACTTATCTTGTGACTTAAGGTCAAACAATCGGTTAAGTACAACTTACCTAGTAACTATCTACATAATAACTACTTTAGCCTCAGCTGTGCTAAGCTAACTGTCATACAGGCCTGAGATCCTTGTAGATCCTTGCATTACAGCCTTATGCTTTGTAAATGGCGCTTACCTATATGGCTGGCTGCATTACGTACACAACCAACAAAAGGCACCATAATGTAGCTACACACACACACACACGAGGCTCTGCCAGTTGACCTTCTGACTGTGATGCTCACTGCTCTAACTGGAGATCCATTCCCTGCAGCAATGCACGGGTGGGATGGAAGAATACTGCCGCTGGGAAAACAATCCTGTCACCTTTCTCCTGGTCCATGTGAAGAAGGCAGAAGTGGAATAGGCCACTGACTTGGCACCCATCTCCTCCTAGGCAGGCAGTGCCCAATATGGGGCTGGCATCAGATTCCCCACTAAAGCAGGGGATGCTTGATCCTGAGTTGTCCTGGGAGTGACTGAAGAATGGGATATGGAGACTTAAACCCTCCAGCAAATTGCTAATATGGTACAGGTGGGCAAACCGTCCCCACCCTCAAAAACTTGTACCCCAAACTCTGATGGAAACTTGTCTGAGTTTTGAAAAAGTCTAGTTAACTTCCCCTCTTTCTTTCCTCCTCCTTCCCTCACTGGCTCTCATTCCTCACTGCAGCTCTTGATGCTGCCGGAAGCCACAAAATACCCAGCACAGGCCTGTTCTCCTGCTTTTTGTGGCATGGCAGCAGGCAAGAATGATGGGAAAGGGCACAAGAAAGCCTCTTCTCGATGGATTTGTAGCCCACAGCTTCAAGGTGTCAATGGGCTTGAATGGACCAGAGAAGAGTGGGATGAGTGCTGAAATTTGGGGGTGAAAACTGGAACTTTGGGGGTAAACCTCAGAACTTTGGGGACAGACACCAGAACTTTGGGGATGAAAACTGGAACTTTGGAGGATAAACCTCAGAACTTTGGGGAAGAAAATTGGAATTTGGGGGAATAAACATCGGAAATTTGGGAATAAACCTCAGTGCTTTGGGATGTGACATCAGAACCGACGTTAGAACTTTTGGGCTTGCCACTAGACTATGATGAATAAATATCTGACCCTCCAAACCTTTTGAAGTTTGGCCATCACTAAAAAGTATTCGTTAATTTCCCACAGGAGAATCCTCGCTGGTGCAGGAAGCCGCAGGGAGCCTTTTTTTCCCTCGCTCCAGTCTCTTTCTATATCTATCTATATTTATTTTTTTAGTGCTTTGTCAGATCTCTGCGCGGGGCACTGGGAAGCAGTAAATCGCCGGCTCCCTAATCACTGCTGAACGGCCTCTTTTCTCCGCTCCTGTCATTAGGGTGATGCAGCCTATTCAGTTAGTGACAGGTGCTCAATTGCACTTAAGTGGCTCCCAGATAATTGTGGAGGTCTTTAGCTTCTTGTAACTTTCAATAATAAACAATAGAGGGGGGAAAATATCCACACAGAGCACTTAACAGATTTCTCAGCCCCAAGGAGGGGACAGCTTAGCCATCAAAACAGCATTAGACTCGGTGCATGTGATTTTCCATTGTGCCATCCAGACATCACCGACGCGGGCACAGCTGGTGCAAAGTGCTGCCGTTCAGACTGGGCAGCATATTACTCTCATTTTTCACGGTTGTAAAAGACAGCACAAGGTGTAGGGTCATGGAGGATGAGACCCCACATCTAAATCCATGGCACAGCTCCTCCAGTGTGGGGGCACAGGAGCCTTTAAGAACTTCCTAGTACAGCTGGGGGGAAGTTTTTCCATCTACATGTTTTTTTTTTTTTTTTTTTTTACGAAAAACGCTGTTTTCATCTGAGCAAAACGTGTCGGTTTTGACAAAATTTCGTTCTGAAAAAAGAAACTCGGCATTTTGGCAGTGCCCTTCTTCGACATTTTCAGAGTGGCACTTTTCATTTTTTTACCCCCAAAACCCTTTCTCAAAACAAAATTCATTTTTTTTATATTAAACAAATGTAAATGTTTCAAAGGGTCCATGCTGAAATGAAATTTTTTTATTTTAGCCGAACAAAATGTTTCGATCGACCTGAAATTAAAATTTTTAAATGTTTTGTTTTGTTTCCATTTTATTTATTTTTTTGGTTTCTGTTCCATTTTGGAAAGGAATTTTTTCCCCAAAATGGTGGCATTTTCCACAAAATGGAAAATCCACTTCCCACCCAAGGCCCTGAGCGATGGGAGCCTGTGCCTAAAGCCCTTCCAACCTTTTGTTACAGAGGACCCCGGATCCGGATCTGAGTTCAGAGTCTGAATCTCTCACAGCGCAGGCGGAATATAAACACTGGATCTAAACTCATCAAACTCTTGGTCAAGTTCAGATTTCTGATCCAAATTCTAAGTACCCACCCCTTCCACCCAGCTCAGGAGAGCTCGAAACCAGAATTTTGGGTCTGGTCCCTCTGTGATTGATTAGATGCCACTTAAAAAGCCCCATCTGCTTCAGGGCCCACCACGCTTTAAGTTAATGCATTTCCCCTCATTGCTAAGAGGTGTGGCTTAGCATATAGGCTCTCAAAAGGCTCGAGGTATATTTACAGTGAAAGCCACCCACAATGCTTTAGCCACGCTGCTGTGTTTCTCTGCGCACAAAGAGCTGCCAGCTGTGGTCAGCTTGAATGGCATCCTTGAGATGAAGGGAAAAGGGGAAAGCAAGAAAGAGCCAAAATAAAGTCTCCAGGAGAGCGAGCGCAGTGTGTGTGTGAGACAGAGTGTGTGTGTCACTGTGTGTGTGTGTCCTCTGTAACACAAAGAAGAATCCGAAGAAGTGGGTATTCACCCACGAAAGCTCATGCTGCAGAACGTCTGTTAGTCTATAAGGTGCCACAGGATTCTTTGTTGCTCTGTAACACAGACATGCCAACGCATGTGAATACAGCAATTTCTAAGTAAAATTAAGCCTCACTGATGCTCTTGCGATAGAACTGTCAAATGTAAGGATATTTTTTTCCAGCCGTGGCTGAAATCATGAGTGAGGCTTAATTTTACTTAGAAATTGCTGTCAGCCCCCACCCGGGGGGGCTCCCACTGTCAGCCTCCCTTGTCCCCTCCTCATGGGCTCCGTCAGCCCCAAGTGGCCACACTCCAGCTGACGGCCCCAGGCAGCTGCTCCCCTGCCAACCTGGGAAGTGGGAGAGGGGACCCCACTGTAGCCCCCCCAGGCCTGCGGAGGGTGAAGAAACCTAAGAGGCGCAGAGGTGAGGCTGGAAGGGCTGAACTATGGCCTGGGGGCTGAAGTGAGGAAGATGGGGGCTGATGGGATGGGGGGGCTGTATTGATGGTGGGTTCTGGGGGAGTGAATTGAGGGCAGTGGTGGTTGATGAGGTATGAGGGCTCAACTGATGGGGCAGTGATGATGGAGGTTCGGGGGACTGAACTGGGCGGGCTGAATTGAGCGGGGAAGGAGGGGCTGGGGGACAGGATTAACTGCTGGACAAGAGACAGGCAGATGTGAGGGTCAGAGCTCCTGCCGCAGGGGCCAAAATCACCTTATCCAGTACATGTGGGAGCGAGGGCAGTGCTAATAATCACACGCACATGCCCTGGGGGGTGGGCAGGAGGAGTTCACAGATCAAGAGACTGACTGAAAAAACACATCATCATCTTCTTTTTTTTAATCTTGTGATTTTTTTGGCCAATCCCATGATTTTTGGGGGGTCCGACTCATAATTTTTGAGCTCTTGAAGTTGGCAGTCCTGATAACAGAGCACAAAACGGCAGAAGCCTCTGCACAAAGAGGTGGGGAAGGAACTCTCTCTCGATTTTAAAGGTGCAGGACACAGAAAACAAATCCTAAGCGGGCCAGATTCTCAGCTGGTGTAAATCCGTCATTGAAGTCAACCGGGTGATGCTAATTTACACCAGCTGAGCATCTGGCCCCAAATTTATATAAGCCATGCAAGCCAACGCTAATCAATATACACAAAGTAATCCCTGGTAGGCAAAACATCCGCACCTCTCCTTAGGGCATGCAGCGTATCTGATGAAGACGCTCTATGCCAATGGGTGAGAGTTATCCTGTTGGCATACTAAAAACACCTCCACGAGCAGCAGAAGCTGTCGGCAGGAGAATCTCTCCAGCGGACAGAGTGCAGTGTGACTTACGTTGCTCGGAGAGTGGTTTATTCACATCCCTGAATGACATAAATTCTGCTGACAGAAGCTGTAGTGTAGACAATGCCTTGGAGAGGTTCCCTTTTGGAGAGAGTTTGATGCAGCCGGGCTCGCTGCATGCCCTGAAAGTCAACAGATTCAGGATCAGCTGGACATATAAAGCCAGCAAATTCCAGAGTTGGGAGCCCGCCCCACCCCACTGCAGAGGCAGCTGCTGTGCAGTATTTCAGTTCAAGCGCAGAACCCCAGCGCCTCTGAAAACCTGGCCCAAGGTGCATCAGGTGGGGCCATCCAGAAGCAGTGGCCATGTTTGATATTATGGCTGGAAGTGACTTGCTCAAGGTCAAACAGTGAGAAAAAAACCCAGGTCTTCTAAGGGCTTTTTTCACACATGGATTTATTCTGGAATAGTTGAAAGTAGATGAAGCTAAACCAGAAAAAAGCATTTTTATTCCAGAATAAGACTATCCACACATGGAGTTATTCTGGAATAGTTATTCCACTTTAGATTCCCACTCTACTTTATTCCGGGATAACTGTCATGTGTAAATGAGCCCTTACTCCAGCCCTGGCTCATTCCTACATCTCTTAAATAAGTGAACTAAGATTTAAGGACATATTAACTAACACCGGGTGAATAACAAATGTTCAGTTCTCTGGCAGTTCTGGAAAAAAAAATCTTTTGACGTCAAATTGAAAATGAAATTTTCCAATTTTTTGACAAAGGTCACAAATATCGTTTTGGGTGAAACAAATTGTTTTTGATGTTTTAAATTATTTTCAACAAAATAAAAAAATAAAATTATAGCAAAATAGGAGGCAATTTGCAAATGAAAAGTAATTTCAAATAAAAAAACGGAAATATTTAATTTTGAAACCTTTCGATTTTTCTTAATTTCTTTTTTAGTTTTATTTATTTTACTGAAGCAATTTGACAAAATCAACACAGATTTGCACAATGTTTCGGTGTTGCTGAATCTGCACTTTTTTCACCAAAAATGTTTTGGTCAGAAAATTGAGCCCAGCCCTAACATTAACCCATTTTGTTACTCTGCGGTATTGTCTAGACCAATGGCCCTCAATCTTTCCAGACTACTGCACCCTTTTCAGGAGCCTGATTTGTCGTGTGTGCCCCCACGTTACACCTCACTTAAAATCTACTTGCTTACAAAATCAGACATAAACATACAAAAGTGTCACAGCATGTCTGTATGAAATTTTAGTTTGCACTGACTTCACTAGTGCTTTTTATGTAGCCTCTTGTTAAACTAGGCAAATCTCTAGATGAGTTGATGTACCCCCTGGAAGAGCTCTGCCTACCCCCAGGGGTACATGTAGCCATGGTTGAGAGCCACTGATTTAGGGCACATCTTGGGGAACCACGTTATTTAATGGTCAGAAAACACAATATCCTTCCATCTGGGGCAACATTTCAGAGGCAGCTCCTGAACTGCTTTATATGTCTCTGCTATGGGCGTATGTGTCTGTTCTTGTATGTGATTGTGTCCTAGGGGGTCACTGAATACTACAAAACAATATTTGCAGCCATTGAGTCAAATTCCAATACCCTGCTAGACTCAGACATGTCAGTGCCACCTGTACACAAACGTGGGAACACCGTTCCATTCACGTGGATGTTTGGTGCACGGCTGTTTGTTTCCGTCATCCAATCAGCAAGCAGAAACAAAGCCATTGTGACTTGGGTGACCGATCCCACATTACCAACAGCAAGGAGCCAGTGACCAAAGCGAGTGGCTTGCAAAGGACACCATCCATAGGCTGAAAAATGTGCGTCCAACCAGCTGGCAAATGGTCCCAAAGAACAAACAACGCGAAGCATAAATCGGGATTGATTCGCGAACAGAAGAAAAGGGCAGCAGGAATTATTCACGATGAATAATTCAACCTGCCCTAATCCGCGTATTGCATGTCCATTGCACTTCAGGAGAACCTGGGGGATACGGCTCGAATGCCCATCGAAAAGGAAGCACACACGGGGCTATTTTTAAGGTTCGTAGAATCCCAATAAGCCACACCAGGAGTGGTTCTGTCTCGGGCTGTTGTGAGGTTCACTTTGAGGATGTTTCATCCCTTAGCTCACATCCTGCTCCTCTGTCTCTCTGAAGCTCTGTTAAAATAAGAAAGCACTTAAAGGTGCTGTTTGGTGGGAAGGATCAACCCATTTTCCTTTCTTCCTCTCCGAAGCTTTTAGGGATGAGAGCACAGTAAAGTGCTGGTTTCAGTCTTTGGATGCTGAGTAGCGAATACCCCCCCTCTCCTCTCTTTCTCTGTCCACACGTCTGGGCTGTGGGTTCTCCACATACACAGTGCACAGTCCCTTACAAACTTTCCAGAGAAGATGCACGCAAATATTCACTGTTTGGAGTGATTTTGTGCCTCTCGGGTGTGATTTTTCCATTGCCCTGCACACCAGTCCAAAGTCTTGTAGTATTTGAGCACCGTAATCTTTAATGAGGTGCTCTTCGCAACACCCCCATGAGGACTAATCCCCATTTTACAGATAGGAAACTGAGGCACAGAGAGACCCAGATTCTAGATCCTCAAAAGGTATTTAAGGGCCTAACTCTCATTGATTTCAGTGGGCGTTAGGTGCCTAAATACTTTCGAGGACCTGGAACAGAGAGACTACGTGACTTGCCTAAGATCAGAGAAAAAGTCTGTGGCAGAGCAGGGAATTGTATTCTAATCTCTCCACTGAGGTTAGCACTGCTGGACCAGCCTTCCTTTGGGCCTCATCTGAACAGTAGCATTTAAACCCATGATGCACGAGTGGAAATGACATCACCAGGTGCAGTACAATATAAAACCAGGCCCTGTAAAATTTGACTACATTGCTATTTTGCTTTTTTTAAAAAAAAAAAAACAACTTACAAATATAAGAAATTTCATTGTTTGATTTTTCAATTTCCAAGTCATTTAGAAATGGGAGCAATTTTTCCTGGAAAAGGCATTCCCCCCTCACCCCTCACCCCCGACATAATGTAGGAAATGTGACTGGCTTTTGTTCTGATTTTTTTTAAAATGGGCCGGGTTTTGAATTTTCAACAAAATAGGAAAAGGCAAATGAGGAAGGAACCTTGTGATTGCAACACTGGACTGGGACCCAGCAGGTCTATTTGGGGTCGGTAAGGAATTCTGCTCCAGGTCAGATTGGTGGAGATCCTGTGGGTTTTTCACCTTCCTTTGTAGCACGAGACATGGGTCACTTGCAGGTTTAAACAATGGTGGATTCTCTGTAACTTGAAGTCTTTAAATCATGATTTGAGGACTTCAGTAACTCAGCCAGAGGTTAGGGTCTACTGTAGGAGGGTGGAGGTGAGGTTCTGCAGCCTGTGACATGCAGGAGGTCGGACTAGATGATCACAATGGTCATGGGCGGCGGGTGAAGCTTCCCCTGGGGGAAGCTAGTTCCCTGTCCTGCCTCTTCCACCCGTTGCCCTACTCACACTCCATCCCTGCTCTGCCCCTGCTCTGCACCCTCCCTGCTCGCCCCCTGCCCCCGCTCGCAGCAGGAAGAGGCGGGGGACAGGTGGGGCCACCGCGGCCCAGGCGTCTGGAGGCGGGTCAGCAGGGGCCTATTGTACCCACCGCCTATGACGATGGTCCTTTCTGGCCTTAAAGTTGGTGAGATCTGGGACAGGATCCTGGCTCTACCACAGACCATGGGTGAGTCACTTAACCTCTCGCTGCTTCACTTCCCCATCTGTAAAATGGGGAAGACAGTCCAGATCGACTGTCTTGTCTAATTACGTTGTAAGTTCTTTGGTGTGCGACTGTTGCTATGTACAGACCCCATCTCGAGATGCTACTTCATATAAATAAAAATATGTTAGATAGTTTCACCTTCTGTTGGGAATATTTCACACACCTAATCCTGTCCAATGGCACTGAGTTCTGGGTAGTTAAGATTTCGACCAGTTTTACGGGAATTGTCCAAATCGGAAGGAAAAGTCAGATACATGAAATTTTCCATGGGAGGGACATTTTCAAAAAAACTCCATGTCAGCTCTTCCAAAATGGAATTTTCCAAAAACCTCCAGTCCCAGGGCTTCTCACCTTCTGAACACATTGGCAGTTCCTGTTGGAAAATTTCCAGCCAGCGCTAATGAGACGCACAGACTAAAGAAATGCTAAGGGGCAGAGAAAGAGCAACACACTGGAGGACGAGAATTGGAAGGTCCAGTCCTAGAGTGGGGCAGAGAATATTTTCTGAAAGTACTTTTCAACGTCTCATAAAATATTTATTGCTGCATTTCAATCAATTAGGTTGTATTAAGTTTCACGGCAGGCGAAGAGCCGTCATTCCAGGTGAAGTGTTCAGTAAGGGAGGGATTGGTCATTTAGGCTCGTTAATAAGTAATGAGATTTTTCTGGCCATAAAGGTCCCCATGGAATTGGCTGGGTGCTGAGGACTTTTGAAAATCAGCCTTTATTGAGAAGCCTAAATAGGGTTGAGCTCTTCTGAAAAGCTGCCCTATTTGTAGGTGCTGAGTCCTTGAAAATCTGGCCCAGAGCCCGTTTGAAAATCCAGCACCATGTCAATTAGAAAAGGGATGGGGAGTCTGGTGCATAGAACTGAGAGAATAGTGGAGGTTTTTTTGGTTTGGGGACTGAACTGAAAAATAAAATAAAAAAAATCCAATTTTAGCTCAATACAAAACAATTTTATCAATTTTTGGGGGGTTGAATCAAAGAAAAAATTGCTTTTTCGATTTGTGTCGAGATGACCAAAACATTTTGGTGGACACAAACTTCTTCATGCTAATTCAGCTGTTTGGGGCTGTTTTTCACCCTTTCTGGGGTGTTTTTTGCATAAGCAAAGGGAAACATAGAAAGTGTTGCCAACTCTCATGATTTTATCATACGACTCGCAATACTTGGGGGTTTTCTAGCCGTAGATGATGAATCTCTGGTACTGCCTAGGGGAGGCTGCATGGGAGGAGGTACCAAACTAGGGAAAGGGTACAGAAAAGATGGGTAGGCAAACAGGTGGGAGGAGTGTAGGGAGAAAAAGGGAACATAGGAAAGAATTAGAGTAAGAATTAGGCTGAGGAGCAGACGAAACCTCACAGCAATGGAAATCAATTGATGGCAGTGGAGTCACTCCAGATTTGCCGCAGCATAACACAGCAGAAGTTGTCCTTCTTCTGTTTGTAGCCATAATATTTCATGGCCTTGTTTAGCAGCGATTCTGTCAGATTATCGGTACAAGGGTCACAAGGTTGCAAATGTTCTGCTGAACCAGATTCTCATGTGCAGGCAGAGTAGACACTGATGCATTCCCCAGCATGCAGGACAGCCAGGTACTTCCAGAACGGAGTGGGCCTGCCCCTGCCTGCCTGCCTGCCCCCACCTCTGCTGGTGTAATCTCGCCCACATGGTGCGTGTGAGGTCACACTGCATGGAGGATGCCATTTTGCAGAACATGCTACCCCACCTCCTCCAGCATGCATACAAAGTCGTGCCAGGGGGCAGGGCAGCACGCTCTGCAAAATGGCATTCTCCATGCATTCATGATGTTACCAAACTAAAAACATATGGACAGGGACGAACCTTAAAAAAAACAGGATTGTCTGGTTTAAAACCGGATGAATGTGTAGACGAAACATGATTTCCAACTCCACAAAACTCAAGTATCCCTCAATGTGCCCCTATAAACATGTGAGCTGAGTCCCTAACTTGGCTGAGTAGTCAGTATAGCTCCACTGAAAGGATTCAACATGCTCTGTTGATTGTACTGTGATGAACTGGTTAGGGTGGGCTGCATGCTCAGTGCCGCCCTCTACTAGATGGAATCAGAACTGCCCACGTGTCACAGTCCCCACACTACTAAAAGCTAATGGAGATTCTCCTTTAGCTTAAGTGATGGGTCTTGTTCTTTTGTTAACAAGAGGATCTGAGTTCTTTCTCTGTAGTTGTTCTGAGTGACTGGGGTGTGCAACATAGCGACAGCCGTGTTTAGAGCTATGGGTTTCCACCCAGGCCTATCTCTGAGACAGATACTTTGAAAGGAGATGAACTGAAACACACCAGGCAGGGAGTGAGTTTCCCAGAGTCACACTAACTCGTCTATGTTGTACACTACGCTGTGCAGAAGTAGGCCTACATTTTAGAGTCAATAATTGAAAATATTAGTACAACATGTGCAAAATGGACCTTGTTACCAGAGAATTTTAGCACAGGATTTTCAAAAGCACTCAGACCCAGATCGTCCGAGATATTTCCCATTGATTTCACTGCAGATTTAGTGCCTGGCCTAAATTCTTTGGAAGATTTGGGCTTCACTGCTGACCTAACTCTGCTCTCGTTGAAATAGGGGGAAGATAGAACCCTGGGCTAGATGGACCATTGCTTCTGTTTTCCAGCAGTGGCCAGTCACAGGTGCTTCAGAGGGAATAAACAGAGCAGGAGAATTATCAAGTGATACATCCCCTGTCATCCAGTCCCAGCTTCTGACAGCTTTAGGGACACCCAGATCATGGGGTTGCCTCCCTGACCATCTTGGCCAATAGCCATTGATGGACCTACCCTCCATGAAATTATCTAATTCTTTTTTGAACCCAGTTACACTTTTGGCCTTCACAGCATCCCCCACAACAAGTTCCACAGGTTGACTGTGCGTTGGGTGAAGAAGTACTTCATTATGTTAGTGCTAAACCTGCTGACTACTAATTTCATTGGGTAACTCCAGTCTTGTGTTATGTGAAGGGGTAAATAGCACTTCCTTATTCACTTTCTCTACACTAGTCATGATTTTATTGACCTCTGTCATAGCCCCACTCAGGCGTCTCTTTTCTAAGCTGAAAAGTCCCAGTGTTTTTAATCTCTCCTTATATGGAAGCTGTTCCATACCCCTAATAATTTTTGTTGGCCCTTCTCTATACTTTTTCCAATTTCAATATATCTTTTTTGAGATGGAGTGACCAGAACTGCATGCAGTATTCAAGGTATGGGTGTACCATGGATTTATATAGTGGCATAATGATATTTTCTTATTACCTATCCATTTCCTGTTTTGTGAGTTCTCTTTGTAACTCTTCACAGTCAGCTTTGAACTTAACTATCTTGAGTCTGCAAATTTTGCCACCTCACCCTTTCATGGATCACTTATAAATATGCTGAACAATACTGGCCCTAGGCTGGATCCTTAGAGTATCCTGCTATTTATATTGACTTCAAAGGGAACAGAGCTAGGCCAATGGTTAGTGCTTCTGAAAATCCCTGGGTGGCCCACTCAAACTTTAGATGAATCTCATGATATCTGGTGTTTCTATGAAGTCCCAGCATCATAGAATATCAGGGTTGGAAAGGGCCTCAGGAGATCGTCTAGTCCAACCCCCTGCTCAAAGCAGGACCAACCCCCACACAGATTTTACCCCAGTTCCCTAAATGGCCCCCTCAAGGATTGAACTCACAACCCTGGGTTTAGCAGACCAATGCTCAAACCACTGAGCTATCCCCCCAAGGAAGGCAATTCCACCACCTCCCTAGGGAACCCATTCCAGTGCTTCACCACTCTCTGAGTGAAAAAGTTTTTCCTAATATCCAACCTAAACCTCCCCCACTGCAACTTGAGACCATTACTCCTTGTTCTGTCATCTGCCACCACTGAGAACAGTCTAGATCCATCCTCTTTGGAACCCCCTTTCAGGTAGTTGAAAGCAGCTATCAAATCTCCCCTCATTCTTCTCTTCTGCAGACTAAACAATCCCACTTCCCTCAGCTTCTCCTCAGAAGTCATGTGTTCCAGCACCCTAATCATTTTTGTTGCCCTCCGCTGGACTCTTTCCAATTTTTCCACATCCTTCTTGTAGTGTGGGGCCCAAAACTGGACACAGTACTCCAGATGAGGCCTCACCAGTGCCGAATAGAGGGGAATGATCACATCCCTCGATCTGCTGGCAATGCCCCTACTTATACAGCCCAAAATGCCGTTAGCCTTCTTGGCAACAAGGGCACACTGTTGACTCATATCCAACTTCTTGTCCAATGTAACCCCTATCAGAGGGGTAGCCGTGTTAGTCTGGATCTGTAAAAAGCGACAAAGAGTCCTGTGGCACCTTATAGACTAACAGACGTATTGGAGCATGAGCTTTCGTGAGTGAATACCCACTTCGTCAGACGCATGTGGTGGAAATTTGATCTGGGACTGAGGTGAGGCTGACTGACCTGTAGTTTCCCAGATCCTCCCTCTTCCCTTTTTTAAAGATGGACACTACATTAGTCTTTTCCCAGTCATCCGGGACCTCCCCCGATCACCATGAGTTTTCAAAGATAATGGCCAATGGCTCTGCAATCACATCCGCCAACTCCTTTAGCACTCTCAGATGTAGCGCATCCGGCCCCATGGACTTGTGCTCATCCAGCTTTTCTAAATAGTCCCGAACCAATTCTTTCTCCACAGAGGGCTGGTCACCTCCTCCCCATGCTGTGCTGCCCAGTGCCGCAGTCTGGGAGCTGACCTTGTTCGTGAAGACAGAGGCAAAAAAAGCATTGAGTACATTAGCTTTTTCCACATCCTCTGTCACTAGGTTGCCTCCCTCATTCAGCAAGGGGCCCACACTTTCCTTGACTTTCTTCTTGTTGCTAACATACCTGAAGAAACCTTTCTTGTTACTCTTAACAACAACATCTCTGGCTAGCTGCAACTCCAAGTGTGATTTGGCCTTCCTGATTTCACTCCTGCAGCCTGAGCAATATTTTTATACTCCTCCCTGGTCATTTGTCCAATCTGCCACTTCTTGTAAGCTGCTTTTTTGTGTTTAAGATCAGTGAGGATTTCACTGTTAAGCCAAGCTGGTCGCCTGCCATATTTACTATTCTTCCTACACATTGGGATGGTTTGTTCCTGCAACCTCAATAAGGATTCTTTAAAATACAGCCAGCTCTCCTGGACTCCTTTCCCCTTCATGTTATTCTCCCAGGGTTATCCTGCCCATCAGTTCCCTGAGGGAGTCAAAGTCTGCTTTTCTGAAGTCCAGGGTCCGTATTCGCTGCTCTCCTTTCTTCCTTGTGTCAGGATCCTGAACTCGACCATCTCATGGTCACTGCTGCCCAGGTTCCCATCCACTTTTGCTTCCCCTACTAATTCTTCCTGGTTTGTGAGCAGCAGGTCAAGAAGAGCTCTGCCCCTAGTTGGTTCCTCCAGCACTTGCACCAGGAAATTGTCCCCTACACTTTCCAAAAACTTCCTGGATTGTCTGTGCAGTCCTGTGATTCTGGGAGAATCTCAGCTTTCATTTAAAATGTACAGTGAGTTTCTAGCCCTGATGGTTGCTGGAAAAAGTGAACTCTACAGGGTCAAAATCCCAAAGGCCAACAAAAAGCCCTAAATTTATTATGTTTTTAAGATCTCATGATTTTAAATGATTCATGATTTTTTTATTTGGATGGAGGGCGGGGAAATAGGCTCATGATTTTTGAAGGTTTGGGCAATAATGAAACCCCACCCTACATTTTTGTCATTTGTTGAGCTGACCACATGTACGGCTAGATTGTGTACACAATTACACCCCTGGGGTTCTGAGTACTTCCCTCTGGCACGGTGAGTGGACTGTTGTAAATTGCTGTTGGTATCAATCACCACCAAATCACTACACCCCAGAAGCAAAGGGGAACCGGGAAGGGAATTGTGCTTCAGAGAGAGGTGTCTCTGGGTAAATCTACACAACAATCCGAGGTTGATTGCAGTATAGGTAGACATACCCGCGGCTAGTATGGCTAAAAATAGCAGTGTAGATGTGGCAGCACAGGCTGGAGAACCACACTGGGGACCCTCGCATTGTTAGAGCTCACCGACGCCCGTGTCTACGCTGCTACTTTTAGTAGTGCTAGCACAAGTAAAACTAATGCGGGTACGTCCACACCCATGCTGCACTCACAGCTCGGGTTGCAGTGTAGACATATTCTCCGAGTCCTGGTTCCACCCTGGGCTACTGCTGGAGCGGAGCAGTTCCTGCACCATCCCCTAGCCGAGGGCGGAGCCCAAAGGCACTGACCGGTTGGAGTCTCGTTCCTTCACTCAATGAGCAGCTCTGTATTCTGCAAGCTGCCTCCCGTTAAGTCAACGGGGCCATTAAATGCTGCTCAGTGGCCGTGTATCGGGATCGGTCCTTTAGCCCCATGCTTTGGTCTTGCCACCCTCACTCAGGCTGCACTTTACTCCCCAAGTAGTTCCAAGGTGCCACCCTCCATCAGGGAAGCAGCTGTTGCATTCGTGGAGCCATTAGCAATTGAGGTACGTGCTTCTTAGGCCTTTTTCTCTCATTCACACCAAGGCCCCTTTATGCCTCTTTGGCAGCATGAAGAGGGCTCGAGTGTAACTGATGCCCACATTTTTATGCAACCGGCCTGGTGCAAGGGGGCCTTCACGTAAATGAGAATCGGGCTGTAGAGTTTTTTCAGGCCCTAGGGACGCGCTGTGCCTGCCCTCCCTATAATCGGCACCTTTTTGTGCCCGGCGTGACCCAAATGGCAAACATTGGCCTTGCCCCGCCACCTCCCATATGTGCGTCATGCTCAGGCCTCGGCTGTCTCCATTCTGCCTCCCCCCCAAAACGACGCTGAGCTACAAGACTGATCGAGTGGAGGGTGGGAAAAGGTAATTAATCTACAGAGAAAAAAGTGTTAATACCTCTAAGACACTGGGGACGCTGGCTGTCAGCTTCCACCAATTAGTCACCTAAAACCCTGCGTGTATGATCTCCATGGTACAGCTGAGTTGATTACTCTAATTAATTTTGCATTGATCTGCATGGATCCGCAGCACCAGGGCCTATCAAGGAAGAAGCAGGAGATGGATGCGTGGGCTCTGCTGAAGCGTGGAGGAGGGAGCGAGGGCTGGGGACGCAGCTTCCTTTCAGCAGCCCCGCTCTGATGGCGCTTCATGGTTTCGACACCTCCTGGGGTCCCTGAGCCAGCTGGGATGCCAGGGGTGAGGGATCCAGGAAGTCGTGGACCTGCTGCTTTCCTGCCATGGGGGTTCGGGGCATAAGGAAGCCACGGGGCAGGGGGCAGCGTGTTTGAATAGAGGCGATAATGGCAGTCGTGCCCACCTCCCGCAAGAACCTCTGTGCTCTCTTCCCCGCTGCCCCCCAGGCAAAATCCCCTTCAGCCACCAGTCTCTATGTCCTCCTCCTCCCACAAATTTGCCTACCCAACGCTGCCAGCTGGTAACCGCTCGGCCGCTGGCGAGCTGTGATCACAGCCACTGACAGGGTGAAAACCAGGCCCGCACTTAGTCTGGGCAAAAGCGCCCCGTTATTTTTGTCACCCCCATCTTCGCTTCCCTCCAACCCCACATCCCCTCTCTTTGTCTCATCCCCTTCTTACGTCTCTTCCAGTGGGAGCTCTGTGGGGCAGGGCTTGGCACTAGCGGTACCTAAGGAATAATCTTGAGTAGCCGTCGTGTCCTCACCAGCGCAGGCCAGGAACTGGAGTGCCAGAGAGAACCACAGGGTCTGTCTGTGCCCCACTGCAGCCTCCAAGGAGAATCCCCTGTAGATTCCTCACAGCCCAGGCGTGTGTCTCTGCTACCCTGAGTGCTATTGCATTGTGCACTGCCGCCTCCCTGTCCTAGTGCCCCTGCCGTAGGGACGGCTCCTCACTGCAGAGCTGTCGGCTCAAACAAGCGACTTCTCCCTCCCTCCCTCCCGCCTGGTCTTGGCAGGAGAGCTCCCCGGCCCTGCCTTATCTCAATGCCAGGGCTTGATCTTTCACTCCCGTCCAGCTAACATGGTGGGTTTCACGCCCTTGTCCCTGCAGGGTTGTGGGAGGCACTGGGCGGCACATCAGATCAGGCAGCGAGACCCAGAGTCCCCATGGAGGAAGGGGACGGCGCAGGGCAGATCTTGGCTACCAGCTCGCCCTGAAGAGGTTCACAACATCTGAGGGAGCTCGGGCAGGCTTGGATGTGGCCTCCGTCTTGGAGGATGGTGATACTTTTGCAAACCTGTAGCCTGTCTGGGGCAGCATTTTAATGTGCTTTTAACTCTTTCCTTGCATTACACACACACACACACACACACACACACACACACACACACGTTGCAGTACGTGCCCTTCCTCCTAACAAACAGACCCACAGGCCCTGGCTACAATGGAGACATTGCCTAACAATCTCCCACCCTTGCTAGCCCAGTGTTTGCAACATTGGGAGCCAGATTTTGGGGGGAGGGGGCCCTCGAGTTGGAGGTGTTCAAACGGTGGAGACACTTTAAAAGGCTCTGGCTTTCAGAAAGTGCTGCACACCCCACCCTCTGACAAAACGAGACACTGAAAATCACTGCTCCCTTTGGAAAATCCAGGCCCTAGTGTAGACAGGGCACTGGTGGCCACCATTTCAAGCACCGTGTTGGTTTGCTGATGACTGGTTACACTAGAGCTCCCAGGGGTGCCAGCTCTGTGGGAAACTGGGTCCAAGGTCCCCAGTGAACAGGGGCCACAGAGCTACCCATGAGATATGCACCCCCTAGACCGGATACACTCCTAGTGATAACTGGGACATGCTGGCTAAAAACATCATGTTCCCCTCTACTGGTCGGCCCATACGGAGGCTAAAAGCATGCGAGTGCTGCCTGCTAATGGGGTTAAGTTCATCAGCACATGCATGGCAGAGGCTGGTGTGGGACCTCCTGCACCCAATGCCTAGTCTTCTACTTGCTGTGCTGAAGAAGTAACTTCGCTGGCTGGTAGACATAGTAGACTATTATCTGCTGTGTGGAAGAGCCACTAGAGGGAAATGTGAAGCACTCAACCAGGCTGTTATAGCCTTAGTCTTGTTCTTATTCTTACAATAGTGAGTAGAGGCCTCAACTAAACTGGGGCCGCATTGTGCTAGGTGCTGTACAAACAGATAGCAAGAGACTGTATCCCGAAGCACTTACAGGCTAAATAGCCAACAGAAAAGAAGATTGATAGATAAAGGAAGAATTCCCCATTTTACAGCCTCAGAGCCTGGGCTCCATCCAGGCCCAGACGTCCACACTGCTATTTTTAACCCTGTAGTGAGAGCCCTGCTAGCCCGAGGCAGTTGACCTGGGCTCTGAGACTTGCTACTATGGTGGGGTTTTGGTTTTTGCAGTGTAGATGTACCCTGAGGCACAGAGATGAAGTGACTTCTCCAAGGTCACACGGAAAGGCATCACAGAGCCAGGAATCGAACCCAGAGCAGCACAGAGATAGCTAGCGAGAGAGTATATATAATCATAGAATCATAGAATCTCAGGGTTGGAAGGGACCTCAGGAGGTATCTAGTCCAACCCCCTGCTCCAAGCAGGACCAAACCCAACTAAATCATCCCAGCCAGGGCTTTGTCAAGCCTGACCTTAAAAACCTCTGAGGAAGGAGATTCCACCACCTCCCTAGGTAACCCATTCCAGTTCTTCACCACCCTACTAGTGAAAAAGTTTTTCCTAATATCCAGCCTAAACCTCCCCCTCTGCAACTTGAGACCATTACTCCTTGTTCTGTCATCTTCTACCACTGAGAACAGTCTAGATCCATCCTCTTTGGAACCCCCTTTCAGGTAGTTGAAAGCAGCTATCAAATCCCCCCTCATTCTTCTCTTCTGCAGACTAAACAATCCCAGTTCCCTCAGCCTCTCCTCATAAGTCATGTGCTCCAGCACCCTAATCATTTTTGTTGCCCTCCGCTGGACTCTCTCCAATTTATCCACATCCTTCTTGTAGAGTGGGGCCCAAAACTGGACACAGTACTCCAGATGAGGCCTCACCAGTGCTGAGTAGAGGGGAATGATCACGTCCCTCGATCTGCTGGAAATGCCCCTACTTATACAACCCAAAATGCCATTAGCCTTCTTGGCAACAAGGGCACACTGTTGACTCATATTCAGCTTTTCGTCCACCGTAACCCCTAGGTCCTTTTCTGCAGAACTGCTGCCCAGCCATTCGGTCCCTAGTCTGTAGCAGTGCATGGGATTCTTCCGTCCTAAGTGCAGGACTCTGCACTTGTCCTTGTTGAACCTCATCAGATTTCTTTTGGCCCAATCCTCTAATTTGTCTAGGTCCCTCTGTATCCTAGCCCTACCCTCCAGGGTATCAACCACTCCTCCCAGTTTAGTATCATCTGCAAACTTGCTAAGGGTGCAGTCCACACCATCCTCCAGATCGTTAATGAAGATATTGAATAAAACCGGCCCCAGCACCGACCCTTGGGGCACTCCACTTGATACCGGCTGCCAACTAGACATGGAACCATTGATCACTATCAATATCATATGATATGAATATCATATCTCTCTCTGTTTGTGTACCACTCTGGTTTTGTTTCCTGGCTTTGCCTTGCTTTCCCGTGTCACCTTGGAGAAATCAATCTCTCTGTGCCTCAGTTGCTCAATCTGTAAAATGGGGAACTCCTCCCTTATACACACAGGCACAGGCACACCAAGTGTATATATCTGATGTACATATAGCTATACAATCATATTGTCTGGGTGTGTACACGTGCACCTGAGTGTCTGTGTGTGGCCAGTGTGAAACGGGTTAACCATCTGCTTCATAAATATAATTTCCTGGGATTATTATTAAAACTGCTCCTAATGGTTTCAGGCTTGTTTACTAAATGACCAGCGAGACGGTAAGTTATCAACCTTGGCTATAATCCAGTATTAATCAAATATTTAAATCAGAACTGCGCTCAGCTGCAGTGAGACACAAACATAATTCTTTGGCTTCGATAATAATTAATCTCCCCCCACCTCCCATTTTTCTTCTCTTTTCTTTGGACTCTTGCAAATATCTTTTGGTTTTAAGAGTTCCCCAGAGAGGCCTGGCTCTAAATGAGGTGTAAAAATCTAAGCTGCACAAAAAATAGCATGCAGCTGCAATCGATATTCTCTTCACAGCTACATCGATTAACAACAATATTCTTCATTTATTAATTATGAAGGGGAATTTTCCGTCCTTCCATCTCCTTCTGTGCTTGTTGCATGGGTGTTTTTTCCTCATCAAATGTTCCCTTTCACTCTCCACCCACCATTCTCTACTTATTCACCCCCTGACCTGCAAGTCCTCTGCATATTATGGGTTTGAACCAAGCCCAAACAGACAGCTGTGGTGGGAGTATTATGCACAGCTTGGTTAGTGCCAGACTATTGGGAAGGGGAGTGGCTTGCTGGCTTTTGTGGGGTAATGAAAATGTGTTAAAATCATCAGCTGGGGACTTTAAATTTCAGGGTTTTTTCCTCGCCTTGCTTTCAGAAAGGGAGTTCTATGCATTGTGGGCCTACCAGCAGTCAGTTTTCAGCCTGCCTGCCTAGAGCAAATGACATGAGTTGTACGTCTCTGTTTTAGGGAGCAGTCTGCTTCGTCTCTCTCTGGTTTTGGGTTCTTGTGAGTTATCGTTCTGAATTCTAAGAAATAAAGTAGGGTTACATTGCAACCTTCCAGCAAGAGTATTTTATGTTTATCTAACTTCTCTGTGTTTATGTGTCACCAAGCCATTGCCTGATGAGCCAGAATGACCTGACTGCCACAGTGAGAAGAACAGGGAGGGGGGAAACAGAGCTAGAGAAAGCATAGTACTAGTTACAAAAGGACGTATCAGAATTTTGGCTGATCAGCTGCACCCAAAAGTATTTAGACCTATCTCCCCATTTTACCTCTATGGCAAATCCACATTTGCCTGGGGAGGCAGGTCTCAGCCTGTGACTAACTCTTCCCAAACTCAGTACCTTTTCCCCCACAGTTATTTTTCTCTTCTTTGTTTTTCCCCTTGTAAGGCTCTGATCCTTCAAAGCAATTAAGCCCATGCTTAGTTTAAGCACAGAAGCAGTCCCAGTGGGTGCTTTGCTGGATCAGGGCTTAAACCCTTAAAAAATGTCTGTTAGATTTTGATTTCCTTAATGACTAATTTATAACTCATCTGAATACAGTCAAAAGACAGGGTACAGTCCAGACCAGGGGAGCAGTGTCACCACTGCTCTGTAATCTTGGGTACCTGGCATTGCCTGGCTAAACTAGCTCCCATTTGGGCTGCTCACAAAGAACCTTGCAGCGTGCAAGCCACACCCTGAGGGTCTGTGAGTAACTGCAGCCAGCCAGCTAGCCACACTGGGTTACACTCTGGTGCTCAGCAGCCTCGGTTATACTGCAGGGTGACCCCAAAAACCCCACCCCCCCAGTCTGGATCTTCCCCCAGAAATGTATGTTCTGTACAGCCTGGCCTGCTGCTAGACAGGACAAAATAATTTAATTTCCATTGTTCCTTAAAGGGAATAACATGCTAGTGTAGCAGAATAGTCACCCACTCCTGCTCCAAGAGGTTTAAGGATAGCCTTTGGAAATGGCTGGGGTTGAGAATAAAAAACCCTCGGCTGATTGGAGAAATGGCTGCAGCTGGGCCATGCTCCAATCAAG
The DNA here is from genome assembly GCF_016161935.1 of Mauremys reevesii. Lineage (NCBI taxonomy): Eukaryota > Metazoa > Chordata > Testudines > Geoemydidae > Mauremys > Mauremys reevesii. Next base: position 11,614,145 of record NC_052648.1, on the reverse strand, counting down.
TCCCAGCTGGCCTGTATAAAGAGGCTGGGAGCCAGAGGCCCAGGCAGTCTCTGTTTGTAGAGAAAGGTGGGCTTGGCTGCAGGGAGCTGGACACAGGGTACCTGAGTGGAGCAGGGCTGGGGAAAGGCAGAGGAGCCAGGGAGCTCCAGCCTGGAAAGCCCCAGGCTGTGGCCTAGCATAAGGCTAATAGATACTGGGGATTGCAGAGGGCAGCCCAGGGGTAGGTGAAAGCACCAGGTCCAAACCCAACCTTGCCAGTGATGAGTGGCTGACACTGCAGTCTGCCCTAGGGTTTGGGGACTAGATGATGACTGGCAGTAGCCTGATACTGAGGTGAGGTAGGGCTAGTGGGTGGGAGTTCCCCAGGGAGGGGAGACCCTGAGAGAAAGGGGTGACTGCCAGGGGGCAGCACCCTAGCTAACAGGGCACCGGAGTGCACAGAGGGACATGGGGGGCCAAGCAGTAGTGGATCACTGGCCTGCAGAGGGTGCTCCTGGCTGGAAAATGAGCTAATTCCCTGAGAGACCAGCAGGAGGTGCTGCAGGGGTGAGTCTCAGCAATGTTACAGCCAGCTTATCTCAAATAGTTATTCAGACACTTCAGTTTAAGCACACTGGCTTAGATAAGAGTAAAAAGTTTAACTAAAAAAAAAGGATTTTTAGTGAGTACAAGAAATGAGGCATAAACCTCAGAAATGGTTACAAGAAAAATAAATATAAACGTTTACTAATGCCAAACTCAACAAACTGTATTAGATTCAAGCAGTTTCTCACCACGTTCTCCAGTAGATTACTGACCAAACTCTCAGGTCAGGACCCCACCCACGGAGTCCAACACCTGCTTCCTTTTTCTCATCAGGTGCTGTGAATGCAGTAGGCAGGGAGAGAGAGAGGACCGTTGGACTGTTTGCCCCTCCTTTTTATAGTTTCAGTCCTCCTCTTGGAAAAACGTTTCCAGCTGGGCACCAGGAGACAAAGAAGTCTATGTGGAAGGATGTTCCCTGCTGGCTTCTCCTCACCTGTTTGAGCTTTCTTTGTTTCCCTCCCTGCTTGATGACTCTGTTTACTGCAAACTAAGCAGCGTGTGCATTCCCTTTGCTTAGGACAGGCCTGTTTGCCAACTTCTGTTTGGGTAGGACTGTGGGGTTTGGAACATGCGTTAATAACAATACAGGGAAATCTTTTAACTTTGCATACAATGTTGCCACACATATTTTATCAGGACAATACTGACCAGTAAATTATGAGTTTTCCTATCCCTTATAAGGCATATGTTGTACAAAAAATATTACAATACTGTGTAGGGTGTGAATGCAGGGGTGTATTCCATCACAGTATCCTTAACTCTTCAGGCATTGACTGTTTCTAGCAGACTCCAGTCATGTCAATAGGCCATTCTAAACTAAGGGGTTACTCAAGGAGACCCAGGAAATGTTCAAGGATCATGTATGCTTGAGCATCCTGAATCATGATAGCCTTGTGTTTAACAAAGTCCATCCCTTTTCTCTCATAGCTCCAACCCATGCAGAAAGAATAGGCAGTTGCCTAGGGCAGCAGTTGCCTGTAGGTCCATGGGCTATTAGGAATAGATATTTGCCTGGGACATCAGAACCGCTAATGCTGGTCTTGCTCCTTGTGACCAGGCCCTTTGAGGCCCCTGCTGGAGGCCTCTTGGTTCTACCCACATCCCACCCCAGGAAAAGAGCAGTGAAGATGGGTCCTCCAGGCCTGCCTAGACAGGCTGCAGGGAAACAGCCAATCAGAGCTCAGAAGGCTCAGTTAAAAGGAGCTACTGGAGCTGAGCAAGTCAGAGGAGTGTGGAAGCTGCTCCTTGCTGGCGCTCCAGGGAGAACCAGAGGCTGGGTTCCTGGGGCACTGGCGTTCCGTGAGGAAGAACTTCAGCCCTGAGGTCAGGGTGAAGCGGAAGGAGCTATGTGAGGAGCGGCCAAGGGAATAGCAGCAGCAACTATTACAGTAAGCAGCATACGGCTGCTATTTATAGGGTCCCTGGGTTGGGACACGGAGCAGTGGGCAGGCCTGAGTTCCCCCACGGGCAGGCCAGGCTATGCCCCAAGAAGGGGATGAGGCTTATTTAAAGAATGTCCAGGGAGAAAGCCCTGGGGGCCTGGCTCTGAACAAAGGACTTAAAGCCAGCCCAGAAGGGGCTGAGGCGAGACTGTGTGAAACACTTCAACAAGGGCACAGGGACAGGCCCCGTTGGCCCTTTTTACTCCAGAAGGGGTTTATTCAGTCACGTATCGACTTTTTGTGTGACTTGGCCAGAGGGCTGAGCTGCCGAAGACCTGCCTGGTGAGGCCAGCAGCCGACAGGAGGCACCGTGAGCAGAGTGAGTGAGCCCTGGTCTACACTGTTGGGGTCGAACGAGGTGGGTATTCAGCCATCGCGAATAACGAGCTGATGAATGAACCCTACCCCTAGTTCGACTTACTTGTCACAGAGACGCGCTGGAACTAACTCCTCTGCAGCGCGTCGGTCACTCCTCCTGCCGCGGTGGAGTACGGAGTTCGAACTATCGTCGAACGTTCGAACTATCGCTATCCCAGATCAGATCAGATAGGATCGACTCTCCGCGAGCCCGCGCCCGACGTCGACCGTCGTAGTGTAAACGCATGAGAGTGCAGGTTCGCCCCCGGCCGAGAGGAGGCACTCACGAGAGGCGAATGGCCACTGTCACGCTCCTCCAGAGTATATCACGGATTGCCTGTTATGCTTTGCAGCATGGGCGCTGGGTATAATAGGCCAGGGGAGGCTCTGCCTGGCCCTGCCACAGCCGCCCGACTCCCAATTGTGGGGTTTGGCAATGATGTTTTTGCTTTATTATGCCCCAGGAGGGGCTGAGGAGATGGTAGGTGCTATTCAGCTTCCTGGGTTCATCAGTAATCGCCCTGGATTTGAGAGAGATTACTGTTGAATCCAGGAAGCTGAGTAGCAAATGCCGCCTCCTCTGCTGCCCTGGAACCTGCATGGGGTATATTAAAAGCATCTTCGGGAAGCCGGGGCAATTTGGGGTCTGTGGAGGGGAAGTGCAGCTGACCCGGGCCGCCTCCGGGCAGATGGGGCAGGGGCAGGTTGGGTGGGAGCTTCAGCTGGCCTGGGGCTCCTCCGGCCAAGAGGAGGGGGCGCTTGGGGCTTCTCCAGGTTGAGGGAGGGAGGGCTTGTGGCTCTGGCTGCAGTGGGGAGCAGGGGGTCTCGGGGCTCCAGCTGCAGGGGATGGGGGTGCAGGTGGAAGGGGCGGAGCCGGGGGATAGCATCCCCAAAGGGGGGTTCCACCCGCCACCCATCGTTTGAAGACTACTGATTTATGAATCCACACTACTGGTGTTGGGTTATAGAGGATTGTGCCCGCCTACCTTCCTTAAGGGAGAATGGGAAGGACAGAAGGGCAGGGGAATAAAGGAAGGAAAGAGAGAAGATGATAAATGGAGGTGGGAAGAGGGCAGAACAGTCTTCAATAGAGTTAAGCTGCCCAGTCTGAGTTACCTCTGATGTAGGGATTCTACCACTTACCTCCTGTCCAGGGATCTTTGATATTTAGAGATGAAAAGCACTCTCTTAGCACCGGTTATTCTTGTTGCTGTAATATCAGGAGTCACCTGGTGGTGGTATCAGGGCGCCCAGAGGATTCAGGGGTTCCTGAGGCAAAGCAGGGGAGCTGCGGCGCTTGTACTCAGCCGGCGGCGGTCCGGGTCTTCAGCGGCACTTTGGCAGTGGGGGGCCCTTCAGTTGCTCCGTGTCTTCGGCAGCACTGAAGGGCCAACGGGAGCTGTTGGAAGTGGTGGCCAGTAAGTCCCTGAGCCCACGCCGCTTCCAGCAGCTCCCATTGGCCTGGAGCAGCGAACCGCGGCCAGTGGGAGCCACGATCGGCCGGACCTGCCGACGCGGCAGGTAAACAAAGTGGCCCGGCCCAGCAGGGGCTTTCCCTACACAAGTGGCGTCCCAAGTTTGGGAAACACTGGTCTAGAGCCATCCTCTTTGGAACCCCCTTTCAGGTAGTTGAAAGCAGCTATCAAATCCCCCCTCGTTTTTCTCTTCTGCAGACTAAACAATCCCAGTTCCCTCAGCCTCTCCTCATAAGTCATGTGCTCCAGCCCCCTAATTATTTTTGTTGCCCTCCGCTGGACTCTTTCCAATTTTTCCACATCCTTCTTGTAGTGCAGGGCCCAAAACTGGACACAGTACTCCAGATGAGGCCTCACCAATGCCGAATAGAGGGAAATGATCACGTTCCTCAATCTGTTGGCAATGCCCCTACTTATACAGCCCAAAATGCCATTAGCCTTCTTGGCAACAAGGGCACACTATTGACTCATATTCAGCTTCTCGTCCACTGTAATCCCCAGGTCCTTTTCTGCAGAACTGCTGCCCAGCCATTCGGTCCCTAGTCTGTAGCAGTGCATGGGATTCTTCCATCTTAAGTGCAGGACACTGTGCAGAGTTGCTTCCTGGGAGCCAGGCATTGGCATTTGGGTTGAGATTTCAGAAAGAAGAGATTGCCTGTGTGCTATTTGTGACCACCTCTGTTACAGCACTGCTGAATATAGTGTAAGCAAACAAGATGCACTAAGAAAATACCCAAACTCCGTATCACTGATGTCACCTCCAACAGCAGACCTGCCTGGATCTGACATTTGCTACCAGTCGGAAGTGGGGTGAAATTATTAACAAGGGATAATCAAGACATCCCATTTTAAACACATATGCACACACATGCACCTATCTATCTCGAGTGTCTTTTTAAGTGTGTAATGGTTATTTAAAGGGAAAATTACCACAGAGCTTTATTAGACTTGAAAATAAAAATTACAGATTTTTTTAAAATAGATTTTCTCTAATGAGGAGTGTGACGGATGGGCGTATCAGAGACAGTGCAATCTGAATGCTGCTAAGTGAAATTAAATGCCATTAGGTGGGATCCTTCACCCTCCCCAATGCTCTCCCTCTCTAAAATCTATACCGGCTCTGTCCTCCCAAGGTCCAGAACATATTCTTTCCACATGCTCAGTGAGCTGCCTTGCTTCCTGACTAGATAGATACATTCCCTTCCAGCCTCTAAATCAAATACAGTGTAATAGAGACCGAACTCTCCATTTTAAACCGTGCCAGCCATATTCCCCAACCATCCGCCCTGGAAATGGTTCCCCCAACCTCCCTGGTTCATATCCTCAGCCAGCAGATGTGTTTGTAAGATTACTGTAACCGTGTAGCCTAGCTAAGCCCCTCAAATAGCACTGCCCAGTCCCCCTCACCCCAAAATACCTCCCCTACTAGCCATGTCCGTACACTATCCTCCCCTATAAACGCTCCCCCAGTCGCCTGCACGAATGCCCTCCAGCTTATGTCCCCATCCAGAGACCAGCCCCAGTAACAGGACATGTTTTCAGGCAGGCACTGTCAGAATTTAGGAGTGCGGGTGCTAGGATTGGAGGGAAGTGCAGCCGCCCAGGGGTGTGTTGGATCTGGCTGTGTCTGGCATGATGGACAGGATCATCCACACCTGGCTCCACCCCCTTTGCATGGGGACAGGTAAAAGGCACCTGGGTGAAGCCCGGAGCTTGCTGTGACACTGGCAGCAGGACATTGGGGAAATTCAAATATTTCATTAACAAAAAATGATGAAACCACAGAAGTGCTAAGAGCTGGAATGGGAGAACAGGGCCTTGTCCCGAGAACATTCTCAACCAAGTGACCTGAGCTATAGAATGGCTGAGGGGCCAGCGTGAGCCCCACTCTAAATGGTTACAGAAACAAATGCAAGACCCTCCTCTTTGATGAAGGTTCTCCCGCCTCGGTAGCAGCGAATCACCTGAGCTCGCAATGGGACAGTCAGGAGGAAGAGCAGAATATCCACTGGGAAAGTGGTTAGGTAAGGATATTCTAGCCCCTTCTGAGCATGCTGATTGCTTCTTAATTGTTACAGCCTGTGGATGGAGGCCTGAGGATTGCTTAGTAGTTAGAGACACTCACCTGAACCCCTGGGAGCTGTGAAAACAGGCTGGGGAACGCCTGGCCTTGCCAGTACTTCCTGATTGGTTTTGGACCAGAAACACCCGGGGAAGAGGAATCCTTCTCTCTGTGGTTTTGGAGTGTTCTTTTCCGGCCCCTGGGGTCACTGGAATTTCCATCACAGATGAAATTGCATGAGGCAAAAGCTGCTTTGGGTGTCTACTGGCTGAAATCCTGCAAGTGACTTAACTCTTCCACACCCGGGCTTCCTGGGTAGACTGTCATCCCACCTGAAATCCCACTGAAATCCACCTACCTATGGCTGCACACCTGGAGAATCCCGTCTGGTTGGGCTGGGTATGTCTGGCATCAGCTGAGGGCCATCAGGTTTTCCCGGCTGTCTTCAGTGGCATTAAAGTCGCTGAAAGCAACAGATCTGCACGTCCCCTGCCCCGGAGATACCAGAAAGTGGGCATTGTTAATGCCCCACCGACCTAAGCCCTTTCTCATGTGAATGAAGAGACAGTAAATGGCACTTATTAGTATATTGGTTTTTACACAGGTGCCGGTATCCAGCAATTGCCGATACGCGGAGGGCCGGTTTGCAGGGCTGCAGTCAGGGAAGGCACCGCACATCCGAGCGCTTCCTTCCCTGGCTGCAGCCTCACAACCCTGCCTTCAGCTGGGGCCTTTCTTCCCAAGATGTAGTTACTCAGCAGCGGGCCCTTGCCAACATCCAGATCCCATTAACACTAACGTCAATGGGACGAGATTGGTTGCGTGCAAAATGCTGCTATTAACCAGGAGTTGTCACTACCTGGGTGCTATTGAGTGAGATCTGCAGTAACTAATAGCAATGGATGAACCAGTTTGGATCAAAAAAGAATGGGCCCCAAACAGAATCCAGAACCAAAGTAAAGCTTTGCCAAGGTTCCGAAAAGTCTGTCCAGCCTTTCTTCACTCCGCTCCATTGTTTTCTATTTGCATGGTGGCCTCTGCTCTTCTGGCTCCAGAAAAAGCTCCCGAACGCCATGCTAGGCTATCCACGGGGTATTTCGGACAGAGCTCAAAGTCTCAGAGAAATGCAGGAGCTTGTTCTGCAGCAAAAACCCCCCTGATCTTTTTGCAGAACCTAGAAGTCCCAGTAAGACTGGGTTTAAGCATCTGAATTGTTTGGGTGCTTGTCCACACGGCACCGCTGAGCTCTTTGACCTTCATCCACCGGCAGCATATACAGGCTTTTACAGAAAAGGGACTGGCAGTCAGGCTAAAGATGCATGGATGATGGAGAACACGACGCTTATGCAGAAATACATCGGGCAGAGTTTGACTGTATTTGGAAATGCTGGTGCATCCTGGGATGACCGCTTGAAGCAATGCAGTGCTGGGTATAAAGACCACCCTGAGGGTTGCATATTCTACTTCCTGTGTGAAGGCCAAGATCACAGAGGATTCCTAGACACCTTTGGAGCAGTAGTTGACTGGCCGGAGTTGAAGTATGGGAGCTGAGCACACCGTAAGACATCAGTGTGCATGTGCTGTGTGCTTGGAGTGCCTGAGCCTCCCTCACCCACGTGGACACGCCACTCTCTGCAGCAGTTGGGATACACTCTCTCCCACAGGCCTTGCGGCCCCTGAGATCCCTGCCAAAACTGAGCTGTAGAATGCAGCGGGCTGAGCCTTGCTCCCGGTCTCCAGAGATCCCAAGCGCTATGGCTGGAGCCAGAGCTGCCGATGCAATTGTCCATTCCTGGAGCAGAAGAGACAGTGGGAGCTAGTGGCTAGAGCAAGGGATGGGCAGCTGGGGGGGTCTGGGCTTCCAGCTGTAGATGAGCTGCTGACTTCCTACATGCAACTGCCAGTGAAAAGCATTTAAACTCCCCTGGTTGTGCATTCAGCCCAGCTACCACATTGCCTTGAACTAGAATATCAGCCGTAAGAACATAAGAACGGCCACACTGGGTCAGACCAAAGGTCCATCTAGCCCAGTCTCTTGTCTACCGACAGTGGCCAATGCCAGGTGCCCCAGAGGGAATGAACAGAACAGGGAATCACCAAGTGATCCATCCCCTGTCACCCATTCCCAGCTTCTGGCAAAACAGAGGCTAGGGACACCATCCCTGCCCATCTGGGCTAATAGCCATTGATGGACCTGTCCTCCAGGAACATTGCCCCATCAGGACAACCTAAAACCTAACCAAGCAGTGTGACTTTCAGCAATGGGAGAAATTCTGATTTGCAGTGACTGGAGCAGAAAAGTGGGAGTCCGGACTCCTGGGTTCTTCCATAGATTTGCTGTGTGGCTTTGGGCCACATGACTTATCTCTCTGGGCTTACATACCCAGAAGAAAAATGGGAATAGAAATTAGTGTGCTATTTTGAATATTTGCAGGTGGGATTTTTAAAATGTTGGCCTAACTAGAGCAATGCTGAGCACTTTGGAAAATCCCAACTGTAAAAATCTGGGCTATTGGAATTTTTCTCAAACATTATTTTGGCCAAAAAAAGTTACTTTTAGATCACAGTTTCCCATGAAAATTTACACTTTGGCCAAAATGTTTAAAAACAACAACCTGAAACAGAAAACTGAACATTGTTGAGGGAAAAACCTATTTCAGTAAAATTTTTCTGTTTTTCTTTTTTATAAAATGTTATTTTCAAGTTATTGAGTTGGGTTTTTTTTTAGCAAAACAAATTTCACCAGAAATTTTTTTTTGAAAACCAAAATGTTTTGATTTTTCATTTTTTTGTCAGACAATGAAGAATTTTCATGGGAAATTTAAAAAAAAATCCTCAAAGCTCTTATAAAAATAAATGGTATTTTCCCACTCAACATATTATTTGAATATTAAACTTTGAAGGAGCACAATCAATAGAAAACACTTATTAATAATAGGATTGGTGGAAGTTTGTTTAGAGTAATACTTTTATGTTATTAAAACTAAGTTTTTTATGTTATATTTAATGTATTCTTATGGTTTTAATAATCTGATTGGCGGTTCCCCTTTTATGCTGTTTTTCACGCTTGCTTGGCACTCAGTTTGGCAATACCTACAATACCAAACTTTCTTGCCGCTGTCTTTTGATTAGAACTACTCAGAAAATGTGGTTGTGGTGGGGTGTGTGTGGAGGGGGGGAGGGGATGTTCTTGTGGAAAAGGTCAACTTTTTGCCCCCAAATCAAAATATTTAAAAATGAATGTTTTTGGCTAAAACCTGTTTTCAGTCTGCATTTTTTTTAAATGAAAAGTTGACTTTTTCCATGGGGGAAAAAGTGAAAAAATGTTTTATACCCAATTTTCCATCAAAAACAATTTCAGCTGCTCTTGATGTGTTTGTGGTTCGGTCGTTCTGTTTCTATACCCTCTCCCACCATCTCATCACTGTAGTGTGTCCCTGATTCAGCAAAGCTTTTAAAGCATGTGCTTAAATACGTCACTAAATCAGGGCCTGTCTGAGCATCTCACAAACATGAATGTATTTATCCTCGCAACCTTCATGTGAGGTGGGGCAGTGCCGTTTATACCTTATTGTTCGGACAGGCTGCCGGGATCCAGAGTGGCACAAGAGCCGTGGACTGAAAACAGATCTCCCGAGCTCACTACAGGGCCATCCTTCCTCTCAAGCATGGAGAAGAATATCAGATAGTAGGGGATGATAGATGAGTAAGGGGATAGAGAGATATACAGATGCATATGGGGATAGATTAGATAGTGGGGGTATACAGGGATAGATAAATGAGTAAGGGGATAGAGAGCTATACAGATATGTATGGAGATATAGATTTGAAGCAGTGGAGTGTCGTGACATGTGGTAGCCTTGGGAGTGGTTTTCCATTGTCACCTCAGCTACCAAAGCTGCCCTCTGATGGACTATTCACTCCCTGGAGCAGACAGCTAAGCCTTTTTTCTCCCCACTTGCTGGAGGAGCCTGGGCCTTTGTTTCCACTCCAAGCAAAGCCCCTTGTCCAGACACCTTCACCAACCTCCTTGAATGTGCATCATGTGAGTTTCCTTGGCACTTGCGATGCTGCTGGTGCAAACGTTCTCTGACAGGTGCTGTCTAAGCTTCCCACACCCACCTGCTCCTAAGTCGCAGCCATTGTAACTCTGATGGGCTCCGGCGCATAATTTTGGCCCGCAGTTGTTTCTAATTGCCCTGAAGTTTCCTTCTGAGTTATTCAGCTTCCTGGGAAGGACCAATCACATTGTGACAGAGAACATGCTGAGGGGCGCCTAAAATTCCCCTGTCCCGTGACCACACGTCAATTGAAAAATCTCCTCAGGAAGCTGAGCAGTGACTCAGCTCTGCAGGGCCTCGCAGGGTACGTCTGTATTGCAAAAAAAGCCAACCCACAGCCGCGAGGCTCAGAGCCCGGGTCAGCAGACACAGGCACACACTGCTCACACTCTGAGGCTAAAAACCACAGTGTAGACGTTCACGGCTGGCTGGAGCCTGGGCTCTGAGACCCACCCCCCTCGCCAGGGCTCCAGGCTGAGTAGGAATGTCTACACGGCGACTTTTAGCCCCATAGCGCGAGGCCCAAGTCAATTGACCCAGGCACTAAGACTGCCGGCCATGGGTTTGGGGTTTGTTTGTTTTTTTTTTGCAGTGTAGACGTACCCATAATGGGAGAGTTCGTTCCAGCCTTCCCATCTCCAGGTGACAAGGAGCTGACCTGAGGTGTGAGAGGTGGGATGTGGTTCCGGGGGAATTGTGGGTGAGGGACGTGTCACTAGGTTGACTGGCCTTGTGCGTGTGCATGGGGGGGGGGAAGATGGCTTCAGGCTCAGGCTTGTGGTTTGCACTGAATCCGCAGAAATCACCGTAGCTTGAAAAGTGCTCAATACGCCTATTGATCAGCCCTCTTGCCTTGATCGGTTTGCCAGTATGTGCTGCCGCAGTGCTGCTTTCGGGAAGGGAGGGAGAGGCAGAGGAAGAAGGAGAGAAGTGGGAGCGGGGAGGAGAGAAAGCCAAACAAACTTTCCGGGGTAAACTTTTTTCTCTCCCCAGTACTTGGGGGCGGGGTGGGGGGCAGATTTGGCATATTACTACTAGGAATTCCAAGCTGGAGCAGCCCATGCTACTCATCCCTGGAGCTCAAAGCACTTCATGAAGCTGGCTCAGTGTCAGTATCCTCCTTTTACCGAAATCAGGGCAAAGAGGAGGGCAGAGACTTATCCAGGTGCCAAGCAAGTCAGTGGCAGAGTAGGGTGCTCATGACTTCCAAGATGTTCTGGGTGAGATCAGTGCTTGAGAAAGCGAGAGGCCGACAGATCTGGGATGGGGTGATCGTGATGGTAGAGACGTTAAAGATGGTGAGGTGCTGAGATATTAGTCATGGGGGCCCGCTATGTACTTTTAAATAGAGACGAATGGGCAGGGGAACAGTATCTCCTAGTGGTTAGAGCACCAGCCTGGGCCTCGGTTCTATTTCTGAGTCTGCCACTGACCAATTGTAAAAATGGGGATCATAATTCTGACCTTTGTGAATGGCTTTGGGCTGGTCGACACTGAAAACTTACCTTGGCATAGCTACATCTCACAGGGCGGTGACTCTGCTCCCCAAGAGATGTAGCTTTGCATACCCAACCCTGGTGTAGGCAGTGTTAGGGCGACAGAAGAATTCTTCCATCGACCTAGCTACCGCCTCTCAGGGAGGTGGATTAACTACAGTCACGAGACAGCCCCTCCCATAGCCGTGCTAAGTGTCTACACTGAGGATCTACTCATGAAAAGAGCGACAGAAGAGCCAGGGATGATTATTTCATGACAGCGAGACATTTCATCGTCAGAGAGGCCAAGGGCATGGAGACTAATCTCCCCCCAGACCCAGGCTGGAGACACATTGCTGGGCAGCGTAGGGGAAATGCCCACTGCCATTGCCTGGGCTGGGACGGCTCTGTCAGTCTCCAGAGCTGTCGCTCGTCTGCTGCACTCGCTCTGTGGCTTCTGGGAGGAACATAAGAACGGCCAAACTGGGTCAGACCAATGGTCCCTCCAGTCCAGTATCCTGTCTACTGGCGGTGGCCAGTGCCAGGTGCTTCAGATGGAATGAACAGACCAGGGCAATTTATTGAGTGATCCATCTCTTGTTATTCAGTCCTAGCATCTGGCAGTCAGCGGCTGTGGGACCCCCAGAGCATGGGGTGGCATCCTTGACCATCTTAGCTAACAGCCGTTGATGGACCTCTCCTCCATGAACTGATCTAATTGTGTTGTGAACCCAGTTATACTTTGGCCTTCACATACCCCCTGGCAAGGCGAAGAACTACTTCCTAGGGTTGTTTTTAAACCTGCTGCCTGTTAACACATGAACCAGGGGTGAAATTATGTGAAGAGGTAAATAACATTTCCATATTCACTTTCTCCACCCCAGTCATGATTTCATAGACCTCTGTCATATCCCCCCTTAGTCGTTTCTTTTCTAAGACGAACAGTCCCAGTCTTTTGAATCTCTCCTCGTATAGAAGCTGTTCCATCCCCCTAATCATTTTTATTGCCCTTTTCTGTACCTTTTCCAACTCTACTATATCTTTCTTGAGATGGGGTAACCAGAACTGTACGCAGCATTCCAGATGTGGGCAGACCGTGGATTTATAGAGTGGCATTATGATATTTTCTATCTTATTATCTAGTCCTTTCCTAGCGGTTTCTAACATTCTGTTCGCTTTTCTGACTGATGCTGCACATTGAGCGGATGTTTTCAGAGAACTCTCCGCTATGATGCCAAGATCTTTCTTGAGTGGATAACAGCTAATTTAGACCCCATCATTTTGCATGGATAGGTGGGATTATGTTTTCCAGTGTGCGTTACTTTGCATTGAATTTGCCATTTTGTTGTCCAGTCACCAAGTTTTGTGAGATCCCTTTGTAGCTCTTTGCAGTCTGCTTTGGACTTAACGATCTTGAGTAATTTTGTATCATCTGCAGCAGTTGCCAACTCACTGTTTACCCGTTTTTCCAGATTATTTATGAGTCTGTTGAACTGCACTGGTCCTAGTACAGATCCTTGGGGGACCCTGCTATTTACCTCTCTCAGTTGTGAAAACTGACCATTTGTTTCCTGACTTTTAACCAGTTACTGATCCATGAGAGGGACCTTCCCTCTTATCCAATGACTCCTTATTTTGCTTAAGAGTCTTTGGTGAGGGACCTTGTCAAAGGCTTTTGAAAAGTCCAAGTACTATATCCACTGGATCATGCTTTTCCACATTTGTAGACCCCGTCAAAGAATTTTAATAGATCGGTAATGCATGATTTCCCTTTATAAAATCTGTATTGACTTTTCCTCAACATATGTTCATCTGTGTATCTCATAATTCTGTGCTTTACTATAGTTTCAACCAATTTGCCTGGTACTGAAGTCAGGCTTACCGGCCTGTAATTGCCAGGATCACCTCTGGAGCCGTTTTAAAAAACTCAGCATGTGGTGGCCAGCTATCCCAGTTCTCCTGGGCTTGGATGGTTTTGCTCATGGAGTGACTGCATCTCCATGGTAGGTCAGGCTGACAATACAGCAGCATGGTACGGAAGTGCACACAGCTCAGCAAAGAGGAACTGGATTGGGAAAGAAGGAGAACTGTCCTTACTGGAGAGGCCTGGATCCCAACTGTCCAAGCTGGCTCTCCAGAACTGGTACTGGCTGGCCAGCTTGAGAGTAGTGCTGGACTGGAGCTGCAAAAGGATAGGCACCTGCTGGGGTAAACTGAGGCAGGATCCATAGATGGGATTCACCGAGGAAGTTGGGTCTGAGGATTAGTGGGTGGAGGCCCTCTGCCAGAGAGGCGAAGGAGCAGGTGGTAGAACTAGTAGAGTAGGGAGACAGGATGCCAAGCGACCAGATGCCATGGTGATGGGTGCAATGTGGCTAGAATAGACCAGTTGACAACAAGATAGAATAGAACAGAATAAGCACATTAGCAGACAGAAGCCTTTTGATGTGGGGTGTGTGCATTTGCAGAGGTGTGTGTATACCAGGGCAATTGTAATGGGTTAGTTGGGGATTCTTAGGATGGATTAAATCCAGGCCCCACATCAGTCACTGGTCACCGGAAGGCCTAGATGGGGAGAATGGGATTGTGGGAGGAGAAGAGATGTGTAGAGAGCTCTCTCCTTCATCAATACCTGTGCCTTTCCTTCTGCGTTTAAAGGTACAGACACCTGGCCCTCCTTTGACAGCGCTGTGTCATTGGCCGAGTTCCTTCCGGGTAGCAGCCCTGTCTTTCTCCATCCCAGAGTGGAAGTTGTTTGACCTTTCCCGGGGGGAAGAGGGGATGTGAGAGTTGAATGGAACTGGACTCAGGGAAGAGGAGGGAGGGAATTAAAACCCACCCAAAGGTCAGGGAGTTAATTTCCAGCCCACGTCTCCCTCTCACACCTTGCTGATTAATAACTGAAGAAAATATATTTCTTTTTCGTCTCTGTATAAATTGAAAAGTAACCACAGCGCGTCCATATTCCGCCCCAGGGAGGGAGTGGGCTCATTGGCTGGAAGAGGCGGAGAACATGCAGCAGCAAAGGGACCTGAGGCGGCTTTGGTCTAGTTCAAAGAAGGAAGGAGGGGATGGGAGGGGGGAGTCAGTAGGGGTCTTTCAGAAGTGCTCAGGATTGGCCTCATTCTGCTCCCGTGAGGAGCAAAACGCTCACTGGCATGAGGCTGAGACGAGGTGACGAGACGAGAGAAGTGCGGGGGAGGCCTGGCACCCAGGAGAGAGAGGGGTTGTAAAGAGGAAGGATGGTGCCAAGCCTTGTGCTGGAAACTGGCCACTCCTGGGCTCTAATCCCATTTGCCAACCGAGACTCGGCTACAGCAGGGCTTTTCCCATCCCATGAATATTGTTGAGAGTTCAGAAATCTTTCCCATTCTGCACGGGGAAACCAAGACCTTGTTACGTGTTTTGATGAAAGACCAGGGGGAGAGAAGTATCGGGGGGTAGCCATGTTAGTCTGTATCCACAAAAACAACAAGGAGTCCGGTGGCACCTTAAAGACTAACAGATTTATTTGGGCCTAAGGTTTCATGGATAAAAAACTCACTTACTTCAGATGCAGAAGTGGGTTTTTTACCCACCAAAGCTTATGCCCAAATAAATCTGTTAGTCTTTAAGGTGCCACTGGACTCCTTGTTGTTTTTCAGGGGGAGAGAGGGACTGACCCACCCACCTCCAAATAACAAATAGCCTGGTGCGTAGGGCATTCACCAGGGAGGTGGGAGACCGGGGTTTAAATGCCTGCCCTAAATCAGACAAACCAGGGATTCAAACCTGGGTATCCTACACCCCTGGTGAGGGAGTGATCCAACCACCCAGACTAATCTGGGACAGCTCTCTCTGAGACCAGAAATTCTATCTTGGACCTGAGAAACTTTTCCCAACTAAACTTTGGTCGAACATCAGCATTTTCCACCAAAAAATTCCTGACCAGCTTTTCTCCCAGGCTCCCCTGGCCCGTGGGAAGCTTTGGCTCTGGTTTGCTGCAGATTTCCATTCCTAAGAAATGCCTGTGTGCAGAGGCGGCAGCCATTTTGTTCTCAGTGACGACAACCCTCTTACAGAGGAGATGCACTCACACACTGCGCTCTCTCTTTCTCTCTCGCTTTTTCTTTCTTTCCTCTTCAAATGAAAGCCCCCGCTAGGCTCAGCATACACTCTCTTGCACTTTGTGCCTGGAGAAGCATGGCAGCATTCAGCTTTGGTGGACACAAGAAGCACCAGGAATTTCAAGAGACATTCCCAAGGGAATCGCAGACTTACAAGGATTGCAGACCTGCAAAATGTAGAGCACAAAGGGAACGTCTGGACCTTGTGATGGGCACCTGCCACTACAGCTAACCAACGGGCAGAACACACACAGCACTAGACTGGATCTCAAGAGACCGGAATTCTGCTCCCAGCTGTGTCAATGAGCAGCTGTCTGACCTTGGGCAAGTTCCTTCTCTTCTGCTTCCCCTCCCCCTGCCCTCCCGTTGGCCTTGTCTGTTTAGACTGGAGGCTCTTTGGGGTAGGGACTGCCCTCTCGCAATGTGATTGTGCAGCCCCAACACAATAGGGGGCTGGTCTTGGGTGCTGCCATAATAACGATAATGGGATTTTGCCAGCTACATTTTCCTTTTATTTTTGTCTCCCTGTTTTTTATTTGCCACCCACCACTCCCCCCTTAATATTTTTATGAGGCTAGTACCCATTATTTCCAGCTGCTTGAACACTGATTTATTATGATCTTGTCGTCCCGTCCCTGCCCCATTTCCATCTCTCCAGTGCCTTGTCTAGGGTTGTGGAGCCCAGCTCTTTATCCAGAAAATGATGATTATGTCTTGCTTCATCTAGGCATTAAGCCAAGCTCTGAAAATTCTTAAAAATGGAATAGGGGTGGGGGGAGACGCAGAATGAACCGAAGTCTGTTATGGACCAACAGCTTGGGAACCTTCATGCTGTATTTAGTGGGTATGGACACTACAGTGATGGTTGTGTTAGAAATACCTAGGTAAGATGGAGCCACCCTTTTCTAGATACGGCTCTTCTATATTAATCGTTCAGTCATTGTGTGTGTGTGTGTGTGCGGGGTGTGCATAGATCTGTAAGGATGTGTGAGTGTATTTTTACACGCATACATACACCGAGCGAGGCACCATTTACAGCTCCAGAGCTAAGGCGGAGCTGAGTTTTACACTAAAGCAGAGGTTCAACCTCTTGGTTATGTCTGAAGAATGCCTCATATAGTTATAATGGTGTGTGGGAGAGAGCGATATCTAGGGATGAAAAGGGCTATATAAAAGCCAAATATTATATATAATGTGTGTGTACACAGATGCATGCATATACACATCTGTATATGTGTGTGAAACCATGTGTATGCATATGTGTGTATATGTACATAAGTGAGTATGCTTCTGTGTGTGTGTGCACATTTGTGTGTGTAATATATTATGCCCGTGTAGCTCTTATATTTTTAAATGAGACAAGGGAAAACAAACAGGCTCTGAGCGGCCCTTCTGAAATATCTTCCTTTGTTTCTGGCTGCTGTATCGCAGATCCTTCCCCTTCTGGTTAAATAAAGCTTTGGGCTGTGAGGAAACCCATTAAAGTCAGAGGCGAAGGTGTGGGATTGAAATGTAGGACAGCGGCCGCTGCAGAATGTGGTTGTGTTGGATCGATGGGAAATCAATACCAAGCTTCTGTTGTGTGGGTTCCCGCCAGGCCTTTCTGTCCTGGCAGCTCCCACACCCTCCGGCTGGTCTGGTCCCCACACACCTCTCCAGCTGCCCCACCGGGTCCAGTCCTTGTGAGGCCAAGTTTTGCCACATCTCTTCCTGTAGCCAACCTCCTCCCTCCCCCCGTGTGTGCACATACACAGCTGCACACGCATAGCTTTTGTTGACCAGGCGAGATGAAGGGTTTATGCAGTAATCGAGTTCCATTCTGCACAAACATCTCTTGGACCAGGGCTCCAGGAGAGTCCACCGGAATAAATTCAGTGGTCGAGCAAAGGGCTCTGAGTAAGACGAGTCTGCTGACATCCTGTGTGTGTGCTGGAAACCAGACCAGAACTTCTCCCAAGGCTCTGGTGTTTGGAGAAAAGCCAGGACAGATTGGAATTTAAGCTACACACTCAGACCTGAACCCATCCACGGGGTTTTTCATTCTTTCAGGGCCATTTCCAGTTCAGATCAAATAAAAGCAGACCCCCAGGCCCGGCCCACAACTTGAACTGAACCTTCCTTGTAGGTTCAAAAATATTCTCCCCGTCCCCTGTTCCCCACAGTGGGTTTAATTTCTGGGCTGTCTCCCAGCCTAGTCTGCACCTGTCTTGGCCTGAGAGAGGAAGGAGGAAATCTCAGCAAAGAAGCAGCTCTTGCGCTGCTGCGGATGGAGCTGCGTGGAGCTTGGTGCTTGGTTCTCCTCCGCCGTGAGTTCTCAAGCCCTGAATCCCCAAAGGAGAAAGTCAAAGCCCCTGGTTTTCAAGCACGATGGTAAAACAGCTTGGGAACCTGGTCTGAGTCTGTAACTGACCCAGGTGGAGTTCGGTGCATTTTTCACAGCTCTGATCTCTGCCCCAGAATTTGCTTGCCTGCTGCTGCAGGATGGAGCGAGAGAGACGAACGAGGGGAAAACTCACCAGCAAACCTGGATGGGCCAACTGAGGTGAGGGCGGAGCAAGGGCAGTGCATTCCTTCCCCCCCCGTTCCTTAGCCCCGACCTGGGGGTGAGAAGGTTGACCAGGCTTCTGGGCTCATCCTGCTGAGGCTGCCAGAAAAGGGGGGAAGTTAGTCCTAATTCTGTGGGCAGTATCTGAGAGGAGCTCCTGAAGCCTTCCTCTCTCAATGGTCACTGCTGGTTTGAACTAGCAGCCGACAGACGAGGAAGACCAGCCTCCAGACCCAGTCCTCTGAGCCAGCCAGAGACAGGCAGAGGCAGAGACACAAAGGGATCTATCAGAAATGAGAGTTTAATTGGAGCGAGGTGAGCACAGCACTATTTAGCCACAGCTGTGCATTGATGGATTGATCCATGTCTAGTTACTTTATGTTCATGACATTCAGAGGGCTCCCAGCCAGCATCTCTCAGCCGCGGTGATTTCTGCTGGACCAAAGCATTCCTGGCTTGAGCCGAACAGTCCGGCCTAAAGAACAGGCTCAGATATTTGGCAGGCCGATCCCATATGGTCCGGTTTATAATGGTCTCCTTTGCTTCTTGCAGAGCAGCCTGGGGTTGTCTATGTCTCGCACTGACATGTCCTGACGTTCCATGCCAGACGTTCTAGGCCGTGACTTTCCTGCTGTGGAGAGCCAACACTTCGCAAACCCATCCCCTAACAGACAGGAGCGGAACAACGTCGTGGAGAAATGGACGGCACAAAATCTCCATGCTCCACGAGGCCTGATCATCAGAGGTGCTGGACACCTTCAGCTCCCACTAATTCCAGCTAGAGTAGAGAGGGTTCAGTGCCTTAGAAAATCTAGCCACAGGAGGCCATGCAGCCAACAGCTTCTCCGTGCAGACTGGCCTGGTCCCATGCTCTTGGGATGGCGTCCTGGAGCGGCAGCATAAGTCAAGTTTGCTGAACGTGGTGCCTAGGAGGTGGATGTCTCCAAGACTTTCCCTGGGATTGGGGTGGTGCCTGGAATCAGATACAGAAGCTGCTCTGTAATAGCAGCGTCACCCATCAAGCTTCATGGAGCCGCTCCAGAATTGAGCTGGGTGAATAACTGATTTTTCGCTTCACTGAAAGTTCCAAAATATCAGGAGAGGGGGAATTGTTTGATTTGACCTGAAACAAAATTCAGTTTTTAATTTGTTTCAAAGTAAAACCGGAGGGAAATTTAGAAACAAAAAGTCATTTTGAGTCAAAACGTTTTGAGTTTGTTGGAATTTTGTTTCAACCAAAACAAGTCTGCAAATTCATCATGAATTCCCAAAACATTTCAGTTGAGCTGAATCTGCAATTTTCTCCCCAAAAAACATTTTGCTCAAAACATTTCACCCAGATTTATGCTGCTCTCTTGTAGGAGCTGGACTCCGACCCCTGTACTCCCTTCGCAGAGATCACCAAGCAGCCAACTGTTGGTTGGTCATTGCTGGGCCTGTTATATTTAAACCAGAGACCTAAATATGACCGTCTCTAGCATGCCAGGCCTCCGAGCCATCCTGTCCCCTAAAAGAGTAAAGCTATTTCATGGGGAAGATACAGCTCCCCTGCAGGTTTCGCTAGGAAGTCAGGCAAACCAAATGTCCACTAGTTCAGAGAAGAAGAGCATTGTAACCTCCCCAGTATCTTCCTGCTTGTTACTGTGCTGCACTGGGAGCATAATGTTGACAGAGGAAGAGATCACATATTCCCCCCCCCCATCCCATTACATGCACTAAAAGAAAACCTTCATTCCCTGCTAGCAGTAGAGGGCCTATGGCTCACAGCTGCGCCGTTCTGATTCCTTCCAGCAGATGGCAGTGGTGCACGTGCCTATCAGCCAGCTCATTGCACCATTGAGAAAAGCCAGCATTCAGGGACAGTATATATGTAAAATTATACCGGCACATCTAACATCTGTCACACAGCCGCACACGCTCTGTGGATCCCTGCAGCTATAAGACTCTGGAATATTAACTCCTCTTGTGGCAGCAGTCATTACCCTGCTTCTTGGGGCTGGCTAGTAAGAACTGAAGCCAATCCTGCCAGCTGAGGTTCCTGCGCAAGCTAATTCCCCCTCCACCAGCTGGTTGCTTTGATTTTTCATGGGGATGCTGGGTTCTTTTCCTCCCGGCCGGAGCAAAACCCCAGGGATGCGCTGCGAGTGGAAGACGCCTGTAAAAGCTCCATTAAACAGTCAGTTTTATCAACCCAGCTCACACGAACATGAGAAAACCGTGACATGATCAATCAGGTCTGAAAATTAATTATGATTACACGCTGTAATCTCGATTATGATTGATTAATTGATTCACCAGCCCCTTGCCGCTGCAGTCCCTACATAGGAATTTCAAGACAATTTGCAGCACAATGACCAGCTCTACTGCAGTTTGGGGTTGGAGGCCTGGAGAGAGCAGGGCTGCCTTGGAAGGGACGGGACAGATTTCGATCCAAGGCAGCTTCTCTAGCACTGCCCCCAATTTGCCATCCCTGTCCCCACTTAAACCCTCATCAGCCCCTAATGAAGGCCAAGCTGCTAACGAAGCTGGAAAGTGAAAGGGAGTCTAAATTGTCTTTACACCTAGCTCTTATACAGAGATTTTCATCTGTAGATTTCAATGGTTTACAAAGAAGGGCAGGACCATTACCCCCATTTTACAGATGGAAAAACTGAGGCACAGAGCAGGGCCGTGACTTGCTTGAGGTCATGCAGCCAGTCAGTGAAGCTGGGAATACAGCGCAGAGCTCCTGAGCCCCAGTCCAGTGCTCCACCCACTCTGGACCACACCGTCTCCCAAATCAACGTGAGCCGGCTCTCGCTCTGAGCTCCACATCAGAACGCTGTGTCCCTGAGTTGGCCTCACCTTGACTTTTGATATTGCCCTGGCCAAAGAAATGCAAGCACAATTACTTGCACCTGCAGATGACCCCAATTCCACGCCTATCTCCTTGTTTCGTGCGTACCGTCAAGTAGCTGAGCTTCCAAACGGATTCCATTCTGGATGCAAGATGTGTCACGGTAACAGGCAGACCCCCGCTGGATCAGAGTCAGAGCTATTTATAATCACCTTTACCAAAGTCCCTAGAATCTCCAGTGTGTCAAACAGACACAGAGCAACAGACGATCACTGCTCCGAACGGGTCACGGTCAAACTGAGTGGAAACAGAGGCATGAAACAAACTGCCCAAAGTCACAGAGTATGTCAGTGACAGAGCTGGAAAGAGACTCGAGGGTTCTTGATTATTAATGCCGCAGCTTACCCAGCAGAGCACATTCCCTCTCTGAGTCAAGGTGCTTGGATTCCTATCATTACGGAGAAGTTTGAGCTGCAAATTCAGTTCCAGCCCAGTTGGTCTCTTTTAGCCTGTCTTCAGCAGGTGCCTGAACTGTGATATACCTCACATTTCTAATGGTGCCTGCCCTCCCACAGGATCCCAAATGCTAAATGTATATGTATAGGAATCGCTTTTCCTGCCCCTGCAATGCAGCCACCTCTGACATGGTACACAGCACCAGTATGCAACAGAAAGCATCCCTTTGAAACGGCGGGGGGAATTTAAGGAACCAAGATGTAATGCCAAGTCTGACACCCCGCTGTGATGCTGGCGAGATAAAACCTGGGGTGATAGGAGTCAGACAGTCGAAGCCTAGACAACACTGTGTCGGAGAAAAACTCAGTTCTCACTTTTTGGTTGAGTGCAGCAAAGTCAGACACCTTATTTCTCAAGCAATTGCATAGAGGGAGGGAGTGCGCTAAGACACAGGGTTTCCCCATCCTAGGCAGGTCTCTCTACAGGTAAACAATTCCAGCAGCATTTATACTTTTTGTTACATACAATAATAAGCAACAGCTGCATTTTGTTTATACATAGGCCATCTCAATATCTTATTTTTCTCACTTCTATTTAGACGCTAGTCTACATTCTTCATTATCGACACAAGGTCGCAACAACTTCTCACACAGTTCTTTCCCACTCGCCTCACACAATCCTCGCTTCTACAAATCTCGCGTTCTTAGGGTTATGGCTAGCCTGACTCTTGCTAACAGAGACGGTCATGCATTAAAATCCCCTTCAGTTCTTTCTCTACTTCCACAACTGCTTTGCTGCTGAGCCTACATGCTTACACACTCCATAGTCCTATGCTGCTGATTTTAATTGACTTTCTATTTCAATCAGTGCATGGACCGCTAGGACGTACCAATCCCTGCACTGGCAGCGGGGGGATGGACTGGATGACCTAATAGGCATTTTGCATCTTTAGCTTCTGTGACGTACGTGCCCAAGGGCTCGATGCGCTCGGTATGCGCAGCAGCAAACAGGTTAGTCTGGTTATCAAATACAATAGGCCAAAGAGCTCATCTGCACCGTGCTGACCCGCAAGGCTACATCGGAGTGGGCCTGCTAAGCACAGCACTGGGGTTAGCTCGGTCTGTGAAGCAGGGCTCCAAAGGGGACTTATATGTAAGTACAAAATGTCAATGATTAGATACTTTACAATAGCTTCTCATGCCCTGTTCCCTGTTACACTGGGCGCTGCACATAGTGAGGAAAGCTGGGAGGGAAGTGCTTTCCCCACCCGGCAAACAGCATCGGGGTATCAGAAAATCAGCCCGAATTGAATCTGGAGCGTTCTGATAAACCAAAATGCTGACAGCGTTTTCTGTCTGAGTCATTGGAGACGTTCTGTTCCGAGCGTTTCGAAACATTTTGTTTAGATTTCGACCATTTTATTTCTTTCTTTCTTTATTTTCACTGTCATTAAGTTAGATTTCTAAGCAAAAAGTAGAAAACAGGAAGCTTTTGTTTCTAAAACATCAAATTGAAACGTTTCGATGTTTTTTTTTTTAATGGAGTTGAAAAATCTGTCAAACCCACCTTTTGTGGCAAATGGTTCTGGTTTCGACACACTGGCCCTGTCTGACAGTGAGTCTGAAATTTCCCGACCTGCTCTAACAGGCTGAGATTCCCCCTGCCCATCGTGCTTGCCATCTAAATAAATAAGATGCAAAAGCAGCATAGAGAGCGGAAGCATCTTGCCCAAGGTCACACACACCAAGTCAGTGGCAGAGCTGGGAAGAGAACGCCCGACCTCGGCATACGAGCCCAGTGTCCTAACCACTATACAGCACTGCCTCTCCTTAGCTGTGCTACCGTACGTAGAGTGATTACAATAGAGATGGATAAAGGGTGGGGAAAATGAAGCCTGCTTAACCCTATTTTGCAGATGTGAAAGTGAGAGATTAAGGGCCTTGCAAAGGGCACCAGTGACAGAGCTCAGAATAGAGACTTCATATCTTGGGCCCAGTCTAGTGCATCCTCTCTGATGCACAGCTGTCAAAGTAATTGGAGACAACAGTCTTCACAGGTTCAGGTCCCCCGATCTGCAGAACCTCCAATGCTGGCAAAGTTAGTCTAGATCTGAATTTTCCATCTGATCTGAACTCACCAAGCACCCTCCCGCATGTCCCCTACTCTGCACGGCTCCCCCCCGCCAATCGAGCCATCTGCATTCTGCTCAGCCGCAGTCTCCATTTGGAATCATTTCCTGGGGGCAGCCAAGGAATTGGAGTGGTCAGAAAACAAATGATTTCAAATAAGCCAGTATTAATAGCATATTGATAAACAGAGTGGAGCATTGATGAGGTGGTGCGAGAGGGAAAAGCTTCCCGGGGAATCTCCAGGGGAAATTTTCCAAAGGCTAAAAAAAAAATAAAAAGAATGTTTTCATTGTCATTTTTTGTTTGCCATCCCAGTCGGAATCTCAGGAAGCGCTGAGATTATTGACAAAAGACTTGTAGAGGTGCCAGCTACCCTGCTACCTCCACCCTCCAACTCTGCAGCCGGCTACTAATCCTGTGATTTATTTACTATCCATGAATACTGAGTGAAATCAGAATAATGGGGCACTTAGCCACGTTACTGAGAAATCACTATTGTGATGCAATTCACTCCAATTAATTAAGCCTTTTTTGTTACCATTATTCCTTGTTTTACATTTTGTTTTAAAGTTCAAACGATTGGGTGCATTGTAGTGAGGGGCTGATAGCTCTGGCAAGAAGACATACGCATGCTAGGAACTATCTGCACATAGCTCTAAGTCCTCAGTCCTGCCTGGCATCCTTTTCTCCCAGCTAGTCCATCCTAGGTTCTTCCCACATGCCTCTCTGCCAATGCGACCCACTCTTGCCCTCCAGCTCCATCACTGTTCAACTCCTGGAGGCTCCACGTGCAGGTCTGCCCAAGCAGTTCAATCCTGCCCACCGTCCCCACTGCTCATGCAGTCCTAAGCATCTCAAACACATCTCTACCAATGCCATTCAGTCTTGACCTCCTGTTCCCCCAGTTATTCCAGTCCTGGGCTTCCCCCACGCAGCCAACAGGGTGACCCAGCAATTGCTGGCTGCAGACCCAATCCCTTGGAGGCCTTGGTCTGATGTTAGAGCAGCCCCGGGGGTGCACCGAGAGACCTGGCTGATGCAGATTGGCCCAAGAAGCCCAGAGCCACATGGGTGGCTTAGCACTACTTTCCTTTCCCACCCTGGTCTCGCACTGAGTGCAGCTCTAACGGCACAGAGAGTCTAGCCTGGCTCTATCTGTGGGGAGGGGATGCAGATCCCAAGAGTTTGGGTTTTAACCAAAATTTGCCAGTCTAAAATTTAAAAAGTAATTTTTATATCCGGGGCAATAGGCTTTTCCTGGTATATATCCACCTGTCCATCATTGTGGTATCTGGGACGTGCTGGTTTGAAAACAGAAGCCTTAAGTACAGGCTGGGAAATATAACAACCATTTAATCAGATGGGGACTATTGCTTTTCTCTTAGGGTGGGCAGGGCAGGTTTTTTCAACCCTAGGATCTCTCCTTTCCATTTGCCCGTCCTTCCCTATGCCTGATCACCTTTCCCCAAGATTCAGATCTTACTCCTGAGTCCATCACCAACATTCAGGCCTGGACCACACTCCCACCTAGTTGTTATTGGGGCATTTAGTGCAATGGATGAGGTACACCACATGGTATGATGTGGGGGGTGTTGGAGACATGGCTGCAGGTTTTGTATCTGTTGTTCTGGTGCAGCTTTGAGTTGGTGCGTCCTGGTCTGTGGGGACCTTGCTTCTGATGATGAGCTTGGCGAGGTTGGGGGGTTTCTTGAAGGCCAGAAGAGGGGGTTCCGGAAAGATTTCTTTCAGGATGTGGTCTCCATCGAGTATGGGTTGTCATTGGTTGATGAAACAATTACATCAAATAATTACAATCTGTACATGGATCAGGGATAGTGAGGTGGTAAAGGGGGCATCCTCTTAAAAATGCCATCTCCTGTGTGTGTGAGGTAAGGCTGGCAGGGGCAACCCTACACCGATTCCAGTAGTACCAGCATGTCGGGAATGCATGCACGGCCACCCTATCTCTGGCAGAGAGGGGAGAATTGTCTCACAGTGTAGCTGAGTGATTTACCTGAAAGTTTTAAGGTAGGCAGCACCCACCCCACCTCCTTCTGCATTCTGAATGCCACCTGATGTGGTAGGCCACCTCTGAGCACACCTACCAGATCAGGCCCTGCCCACGAATTAGGCAGGCGAATCCCTGTCTTCCCCTGGTTTGTGAAACACTCTGGGGACTAGGCGGTGATAGGCCTCCAGATGCCTAGAAGAAGGCAGGAGTGCACATGCCCAGAGGCAGAAACAAAGGCACAGAGGGAACCTTTCCCCTGGAAAACTTAGGCACGGAGTGAATTTAGGCATCTACAGGGTTTGGCGGGAGTTTTGTGGATCACCGTGGAGCCAAAACTGGGACTTAGGTGCCTAAGTCAGGGGTTCAGACAGCTAAGGACTTTTGTGAAGTCCTCCCAACATGCCCTGAAAGAGACTTATTTTTACTCACTTGTTTTCTCTTTACACTTGTTCAGTGTGAGCAAATTTCAACTTTCAACCATGACTCTCCCCTCAGTTACAGCTGTGTAAATCAGGAATTAGTCCCCTGAAGTTAATTGATTTGCATTTACTTAGGGGAAGTTTACCAGCCTAATTAAACCACTATAATTATATCTCTTATCATTAAACCAGTATAACACCCTATGTGTACATCTTATTCCAGAAGATGTGTCTACTGGAGGAGCTATACGGATTTAACCATAGAGGTATAATTATAGTGGTTTAATTAGGCTGGTCAATTTCCTCAGGCAGCCAAGACAAAATGTAGGGGTGAGGCTGGCCAGACAAGTCAGCAGGATTCAGCGCAAAGAGGTTTATCAAAAGATGGTACCAAAAATTATTTAAAAAAACAACAACACAAAAAAGGTCCAATTCCATAACATCAGGCTATTTACTCATCCAAAGTTCTCCATATATCTTACAAATGCAGGTGACCCTGCCTCACCAGTCCTGCAACTCGTCTCTCTGGGTGGGAGGGAGCAGAGGTTTTATAAAGGGCTTCCCTACCCAGAACCCTTTGCAGAGAAGGGAAGTCCCGCCCCTGTCCCTCTGACTGATTGACAGTTTGTCTATCCAATCAGCTCACTTTCTCTGTACAAGGCTTTCACCCCATCACACCCTTAAAACTGGTTTAAGCAAGAGGAGTTGTGAGTTGTTGACATGAACAGCCGGTCAACTAGTCACTATATACATACCCCCTTTCTCTCTCACCATACACATCTATTTATCTGTCCATCTATCTATCTGATATGTCCATTACAACATTACCTATCTACTATAGCAAATAGAGCTCAAAGTGCTGTACAGAGGTGGACAGGTGTTATTATCCCTTTGTTACAGGCAGAGTAACAACAGAATGGAGGGGCTCAGGCTAGAACTTTCATGGATGTGAATTTTCACAGATTGTGATTGGCACCCATAAATCACATGGTATTGTGTCCGTTTCCTGGTTGGTTGTCGGAAACTTTTCAGTAGGGGAGATATTGCAACCAACTGTTTGGTGTGTGTGATACACATCTCCGCCTGTGCTTGATCCAGGGCGGATACACGCCTGTTACAGACCCAGTTGTGGGCTTTACTCTTTTTTACTCGAGCTACACAGACCCATGGGTTAGCTTTGCAGGTCCTGGGTTTGGTTCCTGATGATGACTACTGTCGAATGGTCAGCAGAAGGGGAATAGTGAATATTCTGGCTCACACGCAGGTAGTACATTAGTATAAACAGCAGCCGTTCCCTCATCTCCATGACCGAAAGCCTACCGGCCCAGCTAGACAGCTGTTCAGAATTCAAGCGCATATTTCCAGATGCTGTTATGCAGGATCTCAGCATCTTCAGTCATAAATGTCACCATAATGCAGTTAGTAGATGCAAGGAGCTGGTTAAAAATAAAACAAGTCTGTTACTTCTGCTGCCTAGTTTTCCTTCCAGCCCCTTGGTAATATTGTTTAACCTCATGTCATTTTTATCCCGGATGTAATTACACCCACTGTTCCAGTATAACTTTACCACACTTCCCGGCTGCGTTCCCCAGTTGGAAAGAAAAGAAGGGAGCTGAGGAAAAGGGGGAGGGGATGTTCTGCAGACCTGCAGGAATAATAAAAAATCCAACAACAACCCTCTGAAACCAGCCCCCCTTTTGGGCTGTGCTGCCCAGCCACACGGCTTGATGACTTCCCCAATGCCCACCTCCGATTAAAGCAATTGATGCACCTTTGAATTAAAATGACGCTATCTCTTTAACAGAGAGAAGACAAAAAATATTGGTGCCCTGAACCCCACTGGGAGTAAATTCATACTGCCGTATTGATTAGATTTTTTTTCCCTTTTGCCTGATTCCCACAGCCTCCTGGGTAATGAAGATTAAGCTTCAAGCCTTCTGATATTACTTTGAAATGCAGAAACCCTCAGAAAAAGAGATTATGTTTGTTCTCTTCTTGGGAGACCAGCAAATATCGTTAGGGATGGACCAATATCTCCCTGTTTGCCCCCTTGCCACCTTTTTGAGCAGCCAGGCTATATCTGTGTGTGTTATGTCTCAATCTATGTCTCGATCTATCTATCGTTAATGGTAAGGATTCATTTGATTTAACTGGTGTTAAATTGCAGTGAGGAGCTTGGGTGAATTCAGGAGGCAGCCACCTTAACACCAGACCAATTAATTATCAGCACTGTTATGACAAAGGCTAGGTGGGGTGAGTGCTAGCAACACGGTTGTAATTCCTAGGATCCTGTGTGAATCGGAAGCGGTCCCAGGTATTTAATTTGTGTCATTTGGGATTTCCCGTGGTGTAATGAGTTCAGAATCTAGTCCACTAGGCCTGAATCTTTTCTCGCTTCTGCTCATTTAATACCATTGACTTTAATTATTACTAAACCAGGTGCAAGCCTGTGCTGTTGTTTATGTGTAGTGTGTTACGTGTAAAATAGCCTAAAATAGCTGAGGATTTAAGAATTGGACAGTAACAGACCGCGAATCCCACGCTGAACAAAAAGAGCTCTCCACCCTGCTTGGAGCTTTCCATCACTTCACACCAACTCAGCACAAGTTTTAGGTTTCAGCAGGACACACAGACAGGATGACGATCCTGGAATCTGAGAGCATAGATTGCAGTAATAAGATTCCAGCAGCACCCAGAAGCCCCCCTGAGCTACGGGCTGTCCCTAGACATAGTGAGAGACTATGCCCCCAAGAGCTTCCAGTTTAAATAGACAAGGCAGTGGCGTGAGTAAGTATCATTAGCCCCGTTTTACAGATGGGAAAACTGAGGCACCGAGAAATGGAATAATTTACTTGAGGTCACACAAAGAGATAGAGGCAGAACTGGCAAGTGAACCCACGTCTGCTGAGCCCCCAGCAGCTGCTACTATTCCAAATCCAGCCTTCCTTTCAATGGAGCTACTCCTGATTTACACCTGTCCAAGGGCTCACTCCTACAAGGTGCTGAGTGCCGCCAGCTTCCACAGAGCTTATGTGGAGTTTAAGGTGCACAGAGCTACCAGGAGGGGCTCAGCTCTTTGAAGAATAAAGCCCTTGAGTGGGGAAAGAATCAGGCCCATTGACTCCACTGAATTTCCTCCCCTTTCGCACCTGTACAACTGAGAACAGAATCAAGCCCTCCGTGGGCAGAAATGACCCCCCCAGAGGCTTTCTCATTGCAAACAAACAAGCCCTTCTCCTTAAGATAATGAGACAGCCTGGGGTGAAAAAAAGATTTATGGAATTTGGAATATTTGCAGCCTAGCTTAAGCAAGCCCAGTGCTCAGCTGGCATAAATAAACATTGCTCCAGGGGGGTCAATGGAGCTGCACCCATTTGTACCGGCAGAAGAACTGGCCCAAGAACTGTCAGTAGCTTCGGCTCTGCAGGCAAGTCGAGTAATGGAGCCTGTCTTCGCTGCTCCTTTGGGGCTTGGCAGGGTCCTGTTTAATTAAACCTCTGAGGACCCGGGCAGAAGAGCTGCTCCCCTGCAGTGAACGGGAATAAATCCAAACGAGATTGCCTTGCAGGAGAAACGGCCGGAAGCAGAAGCTGTGCCACTGACTTAAACCTAGTTTGGCCATCGTTTTTAGGAGTATGTGTATCATCGGAGCACCTCACGAGAAGGACAACTAAAATGATTAGAGGTTTGGAATGGGTCCCATATGAGGAGAGATTAAAGAGGCTAGGACTTTTCAGCCTGGCAAAGAGGAGACTAAGGGGGGATATGATAGAGGTCTATAAAATCATGAGTGCTGTGGAGAAAGTGAATAAGGAAAAGTTATTTACTTGTTCCCATAATATAAGAACTAGGGGCCACCAAATAAAATTAATGGGCAGCAGGTTTAAAACAAATAAAAGGAAGTTCTTCTTCATGCAGCGCACAGTCAACCTATGGAACTCCTTGCCTGAGGCGGTTGTGAAGTCTGGCTGAAAATTACCACCTGGAGAATTGCTGAGCACCTTAGAAATCTGTCTCCCTTTAAAATCAACAAGAGTTGAAGCTGCTCTCAGAACCTCTCAAGAGCTGAGCCGTGATTGCCTGGGCAATGAGATCGAGGGATGTGATCATTCCCCTCTATTCGGCATTGGTGAGCCTCATCTGGAGTACTGTGTCCAGTTTTGGATCCCACACTACAAGGAGGATGTCGAAAAATTGGAAAGAGTCCAGCGGAGGGCAACAAAAATGATTAGGTGGCTGGAGCACATGACTTCTGAGGAAAGGCTGAGGGAACTGGGATTGTTTAGTCTGCAGAAGAGAAGAATATGGGGGGATTTGATAGCTGCTTTCAACTACCTGAAAGGGGGTTCCAAAGAGGATGGATCTAGACTGTTCTCAGTGGTACCAGATGACAGAACAAGGAGTAATGGTCTCAAGTTGCAGTGGGAGAGGTTTAGGTTGGATATTAGGAAAAACGTTTTCACTAGGAGGGTGGTGAAGCACTGGAATGGGTTCCCTAGGGAGGTGGTGGAATCTCCTTCCTTAGAAGTTTTTAAGGCCCGGCTTGACAAAGCCCTGGCTGGGATGATTTAGTTGGGGATTGGTCCTGCTTTGAGCAGGGGGTTGGACTAGATACCTCCTGAGGTCCCTTCCAACCCTGATAGTCTCTGATTCTATGATTCTATGATATATAACATCCTTCTCAAGTGCACTTCGTCTTGACCCTCATGGCATGCTCTGTGTTGTTGTGGTTTATTGACATCTGCTATGCTCAGAGGGACGTATGTGTTAGGGGCCACATCCATTGTTTTGGGTCTTTGTCCTACGTCTCAGTCTTTAACAGGTTGAGAGCAAAGGACATGAGCAAAGAGATTCTGAGATCATGGCGAACTCTTCTGTGACCAGCCTGTATGTGAATTCACTGCTGGTTAAAGGTGCCGGACCCAGGGCACTGGAGACTGGGGGAACTATTCTGGTCTTGTGGTTGTGCCAGAGGTCTTCCATTGGGTTCACCACAGATTTACAGGCCCAGGTCTCCTGTTTAGACCATCCAATCGCTGGCCAGGGTGGAAACCTTTGGAGCAAAAAGATGTGTGTGGAAGAAGCTTATTTGTGCCGTGTCCACAGTGGCTGGATTTACAAAGATGTCTACGGGAGTCCAGTTCTCAGATCCAATCGCATTACAGTTGGAATTGGGTGCCTAACTCCCTTGGGTTCCTTCAACAATCCCAGTCAAACTGGACACTACACAAAGAAGCTGCCTCCACGCGTATGTCCCTGCTCCAAAGGCAGTGATCAGAAGGTCGTTCGGTCACTAAGGGCTCTTGCCGGCCCTGGGGCCAAACCCATTGCATTTGGAGACGCCCCTCAGCAGGATGCTGGGATGAAAGTAAAATGAGGAAGCTCCCGCCAAGCCTCCCAAACCTTCCCCAAGCCGTGACTTATCTCAGCAGTGTGCAATCCCAGCGCGTCACGTGGGCTCGGCATTCTGCAGGCTCTCCTGCTTTTTTCTGTCCTAATAGGCCGGCTCTAACCATGTATGAAGTGATATTTCGACTCTTTATTTTTCTATCAATAAACTTTATTGTCCTTTTCTTGCAAACCCTTCAGCAATTAAAAAAAAAAAGAGGAAGAAGAAGACAAAGGGAGTTGATGTTTGACTGCTGGGCTATCACTTAAGCCCTTGTTCCTGTTTACTCAGGGCTTATTAGAGCTCATTCAATGCCTATAGCAGGGCTAGATCAATAGCTGCTGGGAGCAAGAGCAATTCCGCTTGGCCACTGTAGCCCATGTTGCAGAATTGATCTGCTTGGCTGCTGCAATCTGAAAATCCATCTCTTTTTGCTCTCTCTCGCCAGCCGGGTTGCTAGGCAACGGGGGCTCCTTTGGGCAGTCATTGGTCAGTAGCAGCGGACAGGTCTCCATGTCCCCCAGTGGTCAGTTGGTCAGTTTGGGCTGCAATCTGTCCTCCAGGATGGCTCCAGGCTTGCGGGGGAGATGGAGGGGGGAGAGGAAAAAAATCAATAGTAACTCACATTTAACCTTTCTTTAAAAAAATCTTTTAGAAAACTATATTGACCCATTCCTTATCACTTTGTACCATTGCTGCCTGGTCTGCAGGGGGTTCGGTTTCCTGAACATATGTACTTTAGTAGGCAGTTACTGCTTGATTCTTTTTCAAGGTAAAGCACTTTTCTTTTTCTTTCTTTCTTTCTTCCTTCCTTTCTTTCTTTCTTTCTTTCTTTCTTTCTTTCTTTCTTTCCACACAAGTTGCACTGGTTTAGCTAAAGGCATGCTTTTAAACTGATTTGGTTAAACTGGTGCAAAACCCATGTGAATGCTCTTTGAATTGATTTAAACCTGGTTTATGTCCATTTAACATAGCCTGGGAAGGAATCGACTTAAGCGAACCAATATAAGCCTGTATAAATTGATTTAGTTATGGCCACACAAGACTGATTTTAGTTTACAACTTTGTGTGTAGACAAGGCCATTTCTCTTTCTTTCTTTCTTTCTTTCTTTCTTTCTTTCTTTCTTTCTTTCTTTCTTTCTAAGATCCATTCGATAAAACGTATCACTCCAGCTACAAGGATCCTAAGTCAACTATTCTTCTGGGTCCCATCTACATAGGTGTCTTGCTTTCAGTCTTCAATATTTGATCCTAAAAGTGGTTCTCAGAATCTGAATTCCTATGTCAAAGCCCATCAAATAAATGCCTAAGACACAGGGCGTGAGTTAATTGCACAAATTCTCTTCGCTGTGGTCTCCTTTCAGTGAGATAACTCTCTCCTTTGCAAAACGGGCAGCACAACAGAATGATTCCCTTTCTTCTTCCGAGATGGGGTGCTCCTGATTGTTTGGCTTGGCATGGGCTTTTGAGATGCCTCTTAAAACCGCTTAAAACATTTAACAATCAGTGCAGGTACTATTAGGCTTTACACAATGGAGGAGCAAGGGACAAGTCTCAAGGGATGAGGCAAAGGGATTTTCCATGCTTTTGTATGTCAGAAACAGAGCAGAGCTTGGAGGGGCCGGAGGAGGGAGTGAAAAAGGAGAGAGAATCATTGTCATCTCTCTCCCCCTCGAAATCTATCCCAAAACATTTGTAATCACACCACAAACTGATTGTGACATTCCACCGATACCATATTGTGTGTACAGAATACCCATGACAGCTATAGTTACCTCAGGTGATGTCTATATGGTACACGCCACTTACCTATCTGTCTATCCCCATACACCCACCCTCCATCACCTCTTTATTTATCTGTCCATCTAGCTGATATTCCCATTACCGCATTACCTATATACCACAGTATCTAGAGTTCAAAGTGCTGGACAGAGGTGGCCAGGTCATTATCACTGTTTTACAGGCAGAGTAACAACAGAAAAGAGAGGCTCGGGCTAGAATTTTTCACAAGTGGTTGCCTAAAGCTGAGCACTGAAAGCCAAGGGCCTAAAGCCGTAATAAAGTGTCTAAGAATTAAGGGGCCATCTTCAGAAGTGTGGGTGACCCGTAGCCCCCACGGCAGCCAATGAAAGCCACGTGTGTTCGGTGCCACTGTAAATTAGGCCACTTTTATTAGCACTAGGGTGACCAGACAGCAAGTGTGAAAAATCAGGACAGGGGTGGGGGGTAATAGGAGCCTATATAAGAAAAAGACCCAAAAATCAGGACTGTCCCTATAAAATCGGGACATCTGGTCACCTTAATTAGCACCTCCCCACCCCGAAATGGATTTAGATGTTTCTCAGCTGGAAAATTTTAGGACGAATTAACTTAGTCGAAGTCATACAGCAAATCGGTGGAAAAACAGAGCCTGAATATCCTGACTCCTAACCCTGGGCACATTCAATTTGACCACAGCTGCTTTCAGGGCCATATCATGCACAGTTTGACCATGAAGCATACAGCATACTTAGACCATACGCTTTTTGGCTCTGTTTGTACAGCACCTAGCACAATGGGCTTGTAGGGGCTACCACAAGATAAATAAATCATCATCAGTGGCTAGGACACTGGACTGGAACTCAGGAAACCTGGTTTCTAGTTCTGGCTCTGACACTGACATGCTGGGTGACCTTGGGCAAGCCGCTTTCCTCTCTGTGCCTCAGTGTCCCCATCTGAAAAATGAGATAATGCTGCTGCCTTTAGAAAGCACTGTGAGATCTATTGATTGGACAGTGCTATTAAAAGCCTTGGAATAATTATCATCATTATCTAGTACATGCACTATTCTCACAGTAAACCATTTACAGGAATAGACACACAGGATATGACAGCCTGCACTTTGAGGGACATATGCGTGACAGTGCATATTCTAACATAGGTGTTCGGTGTTATACAAGCTATGGGAAAGTAATGACATAGGTACTTCCACTATACCAGTGTCTCTCAACCTTCCCAGACTACTGTACCCCTTTCAGGAGGCTGATTTGTCTTGCATACCGCCAAGTTTCACCTCACTTAAAAATGATTTGCTTACAAAATCAGACATAAAAATACAAAAATGTCACAGCAACTATTACTAAAAAAATTGCTTATTTTCTTATTTTACTATATAGTTATAGTTCCCCCAACCCAACCCTGCCCTGCCCAACAGGAAAGGTCCATTGACACCAGACAGACTATTGTGGGATGTTAAAGAGGACAAAAGATGTTTGTTGTTCTGCTATCCCCCATCCCCACCCCTCTGGTGAAGATGCAGGCAAGGGGATTCCTCCCATCAGCTGAATTGCAGCTCAGAGCACAAAGCAGAAAGGGGATAAAAACCCAAAACAAAAGGAACTGAGTATCTTTATGCTACTTCGACAATGGGGGCAGAGGGAAGGCTTTTCCAGGCATAAACAAGAGATCCCCAGATGTTTTGCCTGGGTTATCCCTAAAGGACATATGGAACTTGCAGATTACAGAAGCTTCCATTATCTTTTGAAATTTAAGATTGTAATTCATTTGTGTACTTATGTTTACCTGCTTTAACCTTGTAAATAACTCTCTAATTTCTTTTTCCTATTTAATAAATCTGCATATAGTTTATTATACGGTTGGATACAAGCGTTGTCTATGGTGTTCGATCTGAATATTGCTGTGACTCTTGATGTACGGGACCATCTATCACAAAGGCAGGCTCATGTGGGTGGCAAGACAGATAGGAGTACGCAAAGAGACTGCCTATGACTCCATAAGAACAGCCATACTGAGTCAGACCAAAGGTCCCTCTAGCCCACTATCCTGTCTGCCGACAGTGGCCAATACCAGGTGCCTCAGAGGGAATGAACAGAACAGGGAATCATCAAGTGATCCATCCCCTGTCGCTCATTCCCAGCTTCTGGCAAACAGAGGCTAGGAACACCATCCCTGCCCAGCCTGGCTAATCATCATCGATAGATCTAGCCTCCATGAATTTATCTAGTTCTTTTTTTAACCCTGTTATAGTCTTGGCCTTCACAACATCCTCTGGCAAGGAGTTCCACAGGCTGACTGTGAGTTGTGTGAAGAAATACTTCCTTTTGTTTGTTTTAAACCTGCTGTCTATTAATATCATTTGGTTACCACTAGTTCTTGTGTTATGAGAAGGAGTAAATAAAAACTTCCTTATTTACTTTCTCTACACCCGTCATGATATTATAGACCTTTATCATATCCCCCCTTAGTCGTCTCTTTTCCAAACTGAAAAGTCCCAGTCTTATTAATCGCTCCTCATACAGAAGCCGTTCCATACCCCTAATCATTTTTGTTTTCTGATTCTAATATCTCTTTCTGGAGATGGGGCTACCACATCTGCATGCAGTATTCAAGATGTGGGTATACCTGGACTTATATAGAGGCAACATGATATTTTCTGTCTGATTATCTATCCCTCTCTTAATGATTCCCAACCTTCTGTTCACTTGTCTGACTGCCGCTGCGCATTGAGTGGATGATTTCAGAGAACTCTCCACAATGACTCCAAGATCTCTTTCTTGAGTGGTAAGAGCTAATTTAGACCCCATCATTTTATACGAATAGTTGGGATTATGTTTTCCAATGTGCATTACTTTGCATTTATCAGTATTGAATTTCATCTGCCGTCTTGTTGCCCAGTCACTCAGTTTTGTGAGATCCTCGAGTATCACTATCTTGAGTAGTTTTGTATCATCTGAAAAATTTGCCACCTCATGGTTTGCCCTCTTTTCCAGATATTTATGAATATGTTGAATAGGACTGGGCCCAGTACAGATCCCTGGGGGACACCACTATTTATCTCCCTCCATTCTGAAAACTGATCATTTATTCCTACCCTTTGTTTCCTGTCTTTGAACCAGTTACCAATCCATGAGAGAACCTTCCCTCTTATCCCATGACAGCTTACTTTGCTTAAGAGCCATTGGTGAGAGAGCTTGTCAAAGGCTTTCTGAAAATCTAACTACACTATATCCACTGGATCTCCTTTGTCCACATGCTTGTTGACCCCTCAAAGAATTCTAGTAGATTGGTGAGGCATGATTTCCCTTTACAAAAACCACGTTGACTCTTCCCCAACATATTCTGTTCATCTATGTGTCTGACAAATTTGTTCTTTACTATAGTTTCAGCCAGTTTGCCCGGTACTGAAGTCATGCTTACTGGCCTTACTGCCAGGATCGCCTCTGGAGCCCTTTTTAAAAATTGGCATCACATTAGCTATCCTCCTGTCATTTGGTATAGAATCATAGAATCTCAGGGTTGGAAGGTGCATTTGATTCACCTCGTTTCTATTGTGTATCGTTTTGTGCTCAAAGCAGGACCAATCAGAAGCTGATTTAAATGATAGGTTACAAACTACAGTTAGTAATTCTGCAATTTCACATCTGAGTTCCTTCAGAACTCTTGGGTAAAAACCATCTGGTCCTGGTGATTTATTACTGTTTAATGTATCAGTGTGTTCCAAAACCTCCTCTAATGGCACCTCAATCTGGGACAGTTCCTCAGATTTGTCACCTAAAAAGAATGGCTCAGGTTTGGGAATCTCCCTCACATCCTCAGCTGTGGAGGCTGATGCAAAGAATTCATTTAGTTTCTCCGCAATGGACTTATTATCCTTGAGTGCTCCTTTAGCATCTTGATTGTCCAGTGGCCCCACTGGTTATTTAGCAGCTTCCTGCTTCTGATGTACTTGAAAAAAAATTGCTATTACTTTGAGTCTTTGGCTAGCTATTCTTCAAATTCTTTTTTGGCCTTCCTACTTATATTTTTACACTTCATTTGCCAGAGATTATGCTCCTTTCTATTTTCGTCACTAGGATTTAACTTCCACTTTTTAAAGGATGCCATTTTGCCTCTCACTGCTTCTTTTACTCTGTTGTTTAGCCAGGGTGGCACTTTTTTGGTTGTCTATGTTTTTTTTTAATTTGGCGTATACATTTAAGTTGAACCTCTATTATGCTGTCTTTAAAAAGTTTCCACGCAGCTTGCAGGGATTTCACTTTTGGCGCTGCACCTTTTAATGTCTGTTTAACTAACTTTCCCCTTTCTGAAATTAAACGCTCAGTGGTGGGCTGCTGTGGTGTTTTCCCCGCCACAGGGATGTTAAATTTATTTATATTATGGTCACTATTACCAAGCGGCCCAGCTATATTCACCTCTTGGGACTGATCCTGTGCTGCACTTAGGACTAAATCAAGAATTGCCTCTCCCCTTGTGGGTTCCGTGTTAAGATTGTTTCAGTGCCTGAGACACTTACACTTGGTAACTGGTGAAATCTAGGTAAAGAACTCACCACCAATGTGAGGTTTGTGCCCTGACTCCTGACAGTCTGCCCTGAGGGTGGTACGCAATCTCTTGAACCACTGCAGGGCAGTGTTACACCTTGAAGCTATATAGGCCTGGAAGGCTGTCGTGCCTCTGTGTATACGGTAGCTACCCATACACTGCTCTGCTCCTGTAGGAACGATACACAATAAAAACGAGGTGAATCAAATGCAAGCAGTCACGTCGGCTCTTTGGCTGGATTTACAATGTGTTGTTAGACTACAATGTGGTTCACGGGCTTTGAATCCAAGTCTGGGATTTTGCTCTCAATCCCCTGGACCTTAATACGCCACAGTCGTCACTGATTTTAAAAGGTAGGGTAAAATCCTGCTTGTCTCTCACTAGAGGAGTCCCAAGGAGGTCAATTACTTATGTGATTAGGATAAGCAGGGTTTGGTGATAAATTTCTTATTGATGTGAAAAAAAAATCTGTAGTCATCTTCAGAGCAGAGCATGGCATGATGACATAATGGAAAGATACACACACACACACAATATCACATGCCTCCACTCCACTGTGTATTCAGTCTCTGGGATCTGCTGATCTGAGTTATGGTTTTTCAGTGGTCTTTGTGACACCAGCAGCTGCAATGTACAATTGGAAAGCTAAACCTCAACAGTCGATTCTAGTTGCAGGGATTCTTCTGTGTAAAGGAAATCATTTGAATTTCTACCTGTTGCGTTAGAACGTGTAGCTCATATTCGGCTCTCTGTCACTCTGGATTTACCCTGCTGTCTCTGACAGCAGAATATGGCCCTGTGTGTTTGTTTTCCACAGGCCTTCCCCTGTTCAGCTACTCACCCGCGATAACAGGCTGAAAAAAGAGGCAATGGTTGTAATCTCCTAACTCAAGGGCTCTCAGACCTGCCCCACAGTCTCTTTTCTCCTTGTGGCAAGGAAGTTGCAATATCCCAGTGATGTCTCTTCTCATGTGTTTGCCATTATTTGTCCAAGTATTTTACAGAATTGCCTGTCCAATCTTCCGTGGCCTGGGTCAAAGGACAAGGGTCAGTTCTAGGGTTAACTCATTACTCCCATAAAGATTTTCCACTTTGCACTCATGATTTGCACTGTGGAACTCCTTGCCTCAGGAGGTTGTGAAGGCTAGGACTATAACAGGGTTTAAAAGAGAACTAGATAAATTCATGGAGGTTAAATTCATTAGTGGCTATTAGCCAGGATGGGTAAGGAATGGTGTCCCTAGCCTCTGTTTGTCAGAGGGTGGAGATGGATGGCAGGAGGAGATCACTTGATCATTACCTGTTAGGTTCACTCCCTCTGGGGCACCTGGCATTGGCCACTGTCGGCAGACAAGGATACTGGGCTGGATGGACCTTTGGTCTGACCCAGTACGGCCATTCTTATATTCTTATGTTCATCAATTTTAAGTCATGATCTTCCAAACTCCACCTTCTTCCACATATAGCTAGGAGAACATATCAAGATCAGATCCCCCGATGGTTCCTAATCTCATAGGTGGTAGTTATATGGGTTAAGCAGACTGCAGAGGAAAGGTAACATCTAGGAAAGAAAGACCAAGGGGCAAGTCTTTGCAAGTCTGGTCTCTCGTGTTCGCTGTTGACTATGAGAAGGCCATGGTGTCAATGGATTGTCTCCTGTGGAGTCTTACATTCTTGATCCCCTAGAGTTTGAGGAACAATGTCTCATCTCACAAGCGCTACAAGCCAGATTCCCACCTGCATCACACCAGTGTAAATCCAGAGTGACTTCACTGGAGAGCTAATCCAGATTTACACACATGTAAGTGAGAGCAAAACCTGACCCTATGTGCATGGACAAGTCAAAGCAGTGAGATCAGAGGCAGACTGAGAAAATGATTTGATTAATTTTTATTTCTTTTTGGTTGGGTGGCCAAACTGAAAAATCAGGGGAAAAAATCATTTTGGGTGGAAGGAAACATTTCATTTCATTTTGGGATGGTTTTTACACCCAGCCCCTTTTTAAAAAGAATAAATCTCAGTGAATTCTGCATGAAATGTTGTTTTGAAACAAAAAGTCAAAATGCTGAGACTTTCTCAAAATGTTGTCTTTTTGGGCGGGCAGGGAGTGGGGGTGAGGTTGACCGTAACTTTTCACTGAATTCTATGGATTTGCAAATAGTTTCGGTCGATCTGAAACCACATTTTTGTGTCAAGTAAACTATTTGTACAAAAAAAAAATCACCCAACTTGAATCAGAACCTCCTCCGCCCACCCCCAGGCAATGACAAGGGGAGCACATAGGCGATACCTAAGGTTAAGATTTTGTCATAGTTATTTTTAGTAAAAGTTGTGACAGGTCGCAAGCAATAGACAAAACTTCATGGAAGCCCATGATCTGTCGGTGTGGGAGGGTGGGGAAGCGACTGGCAGTCCTAGCCATGCCACGTAGGCAAGGGAAGAGTGGGTGGGTGGCAGCTTACGCCCTGGCACTGTGATGGGAGCTAAAGCTGAAGAAGTCATTGAGGGCCATGAAAGTCACAGAATCTGTGACCTCCATGATCAAATCGTATCCTTTGCTATGCCTCTCTGTCAGGTGTGGCAGCATGCACTGCACGCTCACTCCCTTGGGGCCCTGGAGATGTCAAGGTTTCTGCAGCCACAGTAAGTCCCTCCACACAGACCATGAGCTCTCCCTTGTCCTCCCACTTTGCACCCTCTGGCCAGGGGTGGCTCTAGGAATTCCGCTGCCCCAAGCACGGCGGCATGCCACGGGGGGTGCGCTGGCGGTCGCGGTCCCGCAGCTCCGGGGGATCTCTTGCAGACGTGCCTGCGGAGGGTCCGCTGGTCCCGCGGCTCCGGTGGAGCATCCGCAGGCACGCCTGTGGGGGGTCCACTGGAGCCGCGGGACCAGCGGACCCTCCGCAGTCATGCCTGCGGGAGGTCCACCGGAGCCGCCTGCCGCCCTCCCGGCGACATGCCGCCCCAAGCACGTGCTTGGCGTGCTGGGGTCTGGAGCCGGCCCTGCCTCTGGTGCACAAAGCTTACTGAAGGGCCTGGTTCTGATCTGCCTCATACTGGTGGAACTCGGTAGACGCCAGCAAACTCAGCGGCATGAAATCAGCATCAGACTCTGGATTAGGAATCTAAATGCTTCTCAGAAAGTGATTGCTCCAGAGAAGTGGACGAATCAGAATCCTCCATTCATCAATGTAGCCACACTTTTAAAAAACGGGTGAAAGTGTGTGTAGTTCAAGGTAGGGTGCAAACTAGTCCTGAAGTTATTAAAAATAGGGGGGAAGACAGTAGACAGCAAAGAATGATACCTTCCTTCTGGCAGTGCCTGGCTTATGAGCAGTTGACTTCTTAACCTTAGGTCCCAAATTCATTATAGTAATTAAAGTCTATCCCTATACTTTAGAGCTGGTTAGGAATTTTCCAGTGACATTTTCTTTCTTTTTTTTTTTTTGTGAGTATTTTTGGTGAAAAAGGCTGCTTTGTGCAATCTGGCACTGCGGGAAAGGGTTGGTTAATCTCTCAATTCAACATTATTTTGAAGGGGAAAAAAAAATCTCTGACATTGTCAAAATGTCAGCACTCCATTACAGGCCTGTTGAAGACAACGAGGTCACATATAGGATTGAGACACAAGGGTGGGCAGGAAATAGATTTCCCATCTGTGAGGGGAACATTTTCAAAAAGAAGTTTCATTTTCTCCTTTGAAACAACTTTTTCAAAGCC
Source organism: Mauremys reevesii (assembly GCF_016161935.1). NCBI lineage: Eukaryota > Metazoa > Chordata > Testudines > Geoemydidae > Mauremys > Mauremys reevesii. The sequence continues at coordinate 11,572,756 of NC_052648.1, read as the reverse complement.
GTAGTTAATTTAGGCTAAAAAAAAAAAATCTAAAACCATATAAAAGGTGGAAAACAAAAAAAACCTATTTCGCAATTATTAAAACAAAACATTTCCATTTACCTGCTCCGAATGTTTTGCCAGCTTATCGGTTCACACGATTTTTTGAGATTTTGACTTTTTGTCCCAATTCAGATGCGAGATGGAGTGTTCACCCCACACCGACCCTGAAGGGGTTAAGGTGCCAATTAACATCACAGTACTAATTGCTGATGAAGCACAGCTAGGCCAGGATTATAACGGGAGGAAGTTTGTAGCTGCAAGTGGCTGCAGAGAGAGAATCTTGGTCACTCTCTGAGACAACAGTGGTGACAAGGAGGAAACTCAAGGGGAAGGATAAGCCCTGAGATCTTAACCCTGAAAGAAGGGTCAACCCCAGAGGAGTTGTGGGGAAAGACAGCCTGAGAAGTCAGGGTAGGAAGAAGCCCAGGAAAACAACAGCAAGGAGGGGACTGTGTAGACCTTGGCAGATGGCTATAGGGTCCTAGGGCTGGAACCCAGAGTAGGGGCAGGGCTGGGTTCCCCTCCCAGCCACTGGTAAGTGGTGAGGGCTATTGGAGTCTCCATTTGGACAGCTGATCCAGCAATACTTTGATACCCCAGAAGGGGGGACTATACAGGCACTTAGCCAAAGGGCTGAGTCATGAAGACAGAGCCCTGTGAATTACAGGGAGAGAGACCAACCCAGCGGCAGAGTGACCGTGGGCAAGGGGCACCATGTGGGAGAAAGCTGCTATGCAATGACTTGCCAGGATGAGGTGCTCTTGCAGCAAGTGAACCCCGTTACAGATGGGAAAATGATTTCCTGCCCGCCCCTACCTTTCAGTCCCATTGTCGTCAGCGGCACTGTGATGGGGTGTTCACCCCCACACCATCTTGGAAGGGGTGAATGAGACTGCAAAGGGGCCACAGCAGAGGGGATTTAGGGGCGTTGAGGAATCCCTGAATGATGATGGAGAGGGACTAATTATAAAGCCAGGAAGCTGGCAGCAGAAGAAGTCTGCTGCGAGGGAGCCTGTAGCTTATCTCTTGGCATTAGAGAGGGAAGGAAGGAAACCTAGGGGAGAGGGTATAGGAAAAGGCTCAGGGAGCTTAAGAGGGTTTAAGATAGTGCAGACTTTGGCTGCTGATTAGAGGGTATCTGAGCTGGTAGCTAGAGGAGTGGGCAGGCCTGGGTTCTACCAGCCACTGAAGGGGCGGCATTGCCTGGATAGTGGGTCCAGAGAGACTCTGTGCCCCAGAAGGGGAAACCAGGCCAGAGGACCAAGGCACAAAGAGAAGCTGCAGCTCCTGGAGCAAGAGAGAGGCTGCAAATTGAGAGAGAGAACGGACAGGAAGAGGCACCACCTGCGGTGAGTAGGGTACCGCATGACGGAGACATAAGCACAAGCATAAAGTTAAGCACATGCTTGAGTGCTTTGTCGAATATGGATCTTCCCAGAAACAGGGCAATAACATCCTTTCCCCATAGGTTTGGGGGAGCTGGAGTCTGTTTTATGTTAATGGCTGTTGAATGATCATTTCACTAAACACTATATCAACTCCTTGTGAACGCTGTCTACTCCAGGTTCTGTGAGAATTTACCATGCCAAGAGGATGTCTCAGGAAGACCATTAACTGATTTTTGTTTTCACTTAGAGCTAGCAGCATTGACATGTCTGCTCAATATTTGACAAGCTATCTGCTGACCCTGTCAGCTGCTGAGATCTTAGCAGTATCTCTGTTAAATATTCCTCTGTTCTTCACCACCACATAAACCTTCATTTTGATCCCAAGCCTCGGTAATCAAACTCTTCTAATGAGCTGGATTCCACTTTGTCAAGCTCGTGGCTTTCTCCCGTATTCCAGCGCTAAATGGGATCCCTTTAACTTTGTCTCGGGATTGTCCAAGACAATCTGAACCAGCTCCAATGGCCTCGGTCTCCATTCTGGTAGCAAGCAGTAGCCACGCGGCAGTTCCTCTGTGGGCCTTGAGGAATGATGTAAGAGCAGCAACTGACTTCCTCATTTTCTGATTTCAAGCCATTTCCTCACTCACCCTAACCCAGCCATAGCCAGGGCCATGGACAGCTCTGGTGGCCATGACAACACCTTGCCATTTACTAGGGGCATTCTCCTACAAGGCAGAGAATTCAGCAAAGCCCACACTGGTTTTCACAAAGGAAGGACTATTATCCCCATTTTGTGGAAGGCAAACTGAGGCCCAGAGGAATTAAATGACTTGCCAAGCTAACTTCATGGCAGAACTAGAAATTGAACCCAGATCGCCTAATGCCTGCTACAGGGCCTCAACCACAAGCCCAGCTGTCTTCTCTGAAAGAGCTCATCAGAGAACCATTTAATTCCTACCTTTGCCCTGCAGACTCCGCTTTCTCGGGATTGTTCGCTGAAGTCAACGGATTCAGGCCTTCCTCAGCCGGCAGGAGAAACCAAGACTGTCGCGGATGTTCTGATTATTTCTGTTGGCTTGGTCTGAAGCCAGAATTTTTCATAAACTCCACTGGCAGCTCGTAGAGCCATCAGAACATTTCAGGTCAAGCCCACAGATACCAAGAACTTTAAGAGCTATGTTTCATTTTAAGTCCCTACATGGGGAACAAATATCTGATCATGGGCTCTTCAGCCTAGCAGAGAAGGGTCTAACACAATCCAATGGCTGGAAGTTGAAGCTAGACCCATTCAGACTGGAAATAAGACATACATTTTTAACAGTGAAGGTAAATAATCACTGGAACCATTTACTAAGGGCCATGGTGGATTCTCCATCATTGGCAGTTCTTAAATCAGGATGTGCTTTAATTCAGCAGGTTGGGACCTCAAAGGGGGTCACGGCCCCCGTTGAATGGGGTCACCAGGGCTGGCATTAGACTTGCTGGGGCCCAGGGCTGAAGCCCGAGCCCCACTTCCCTGTGCTGAAGCCAAAACCTGAGGGCTTCAGCCCTGAGTCCAGGACTTAGGTTGCAGGCTCCCTGCCTTGAGCTGACACCCTTGAGCTTCAGTGTTGGCTCGCCTTCCCGGAGAGGTGGGTCTGGGGCTTTGCCCGCCCCCAGCCAGGGACGTGGAGCTCGGGTGGGCTCAGGCTTCAGTCCTCCCTCCTGGGGTCATGAAGTAACTGTTGTTGTCAGAAGGGGGTTGCTGTGCAATGAAGTTTGAGACCCGCTGCTTTAGTTCAGAAGGAGTCATTCTGGGGAAGTTCTGTGGTCTATGTTATACAGAGGATCATATTAGATCAGTGGTCCATGGACACCTGGGGGTCTGCAGACTGTGTCTGATTTCCAAAGGGGTCTGAACGTCCATTTGAAAATGTTTAGGGGTCCCAAGGTTGAAAACCACTGGATTAGATGATCACAATTGTCCCTTCTATCCTTGGAATCTAAGAAGTGTTTCCAGTCGGATCATTCTTAGCACTAGATGGGCCAAAGCTGCCGAGGAGATGAAATTCCTCAAAGCTTGGAAGGGTTCCAGTGACTCCTTTCTTCTTTCCACAGCTCTGATTAACCCGCCATCCCTCCAGCATTCACCTTTCTTGGCTTTGTTTCCAAGAAAAGCTTTCCAAAGGAAGGACTTCAATGATACCACCTCAAGACCAGTTATTGTCATGTAACGTACTGATGCCTGGTCCCCTTCAGTGCCTGATTGGCAGGAATCTGAGTCAGTTACAACCCTCGCTTGAGAGCTTTAGCTTAAGCTCTATCAGCCATGTTTGGTCTCTTGCACCATTGCAGTCACACACATGCATAGGTGTTAACAAGTCATTCCAGGTAGCAGGTTTACCTCTGAACTGGAAACTTTTGGCTTCTGCCCTTACCCCATGATCTGAGCTCCCTGCTAATGCCAGATAAGTGGGAAGGGTGCTGCACAATTGGAAGAACAGGTCCTTTAAATGCCACCGTAAACCAAGGTCTCATCTCGGGGAAGGGGGAAGTCCCATGGTACTTGGCAAAAGTATCAAGGAGAATTCCTAGAGCTGGCTGACAAAAGCTTTTCCTCGGTTTTCGGCCAGCCAGGAAGCTGGTCAAAATTTGACTAAATGAATTTAAGCATGTGTTTAAGCGCTACCCTGAATGGGGATATTTGTCTGAGACCGATCCAGCGTCTGTTGAGATCAGTGGCAAAACTTCTGCTGAACTTGGGAAGAGCTGGACCTGCTCCTGTTTTCCAGTGAATTGGCCCTCGGCCCTGCCCCATGCCCCCTTTTGTGGTCACTTTCCAGGTGCATGCCCGTGTGTTGCTGCCCAGCGAGAATTGCAAAGCGTGTGAGGAAAACAAATGTACAGCTCAGAGGTGGGTGAATTCACATTTTCTCATCCAATCAGGGAACAGGGACCGAAGCACATGATTTCTCTTACCAATCATCACTAAGAAACCTAGCTCAGCTTGCTGGCATTTGTGATCAATCCATAGAGAAAACACACTGGAAAAAGTGTTTGGCAAATATATTCAAACAGGGCTGATTTCACCTTCATGCAGGGGCTCCCCTATGACCTGTGTGCCACTACATCCCATGTAAACCTGTTAGATTTAAATGGGGTTTAATCCACCAGGGATTAATTTCACCCTGAGAGACTGTCCTATCCCTTGCTGTAACGGTTTCAGTGCATTCACTGATGATGCCCATTAAATCTTCCCAGCTAGTCACCTTCCCATATTGCCCAGAATGATTATCATGTAACAATTGTGTTCTCCTATCATACAAGCTGTCAGGACATCCAGTATCTTTCCCCGGTGACACGTATGGCTGGTCAAGCAGAAAGTTTAGGGAGCTCATGGCACTAAAGTGACCCCATGACATGTACTATTCAGGGGGTTCCCAGTGATAAGCCATGAGTATGGAAGTTCCTGTGTTTTTGTGTCAAATGGATTCGGGACTCTAAGAGCACCATACGCAATGGTTTTTAAAGGGCGTGCACAGACAAATCAATTGAGGCCTTATGCCTGACCCTGCTCCCACCTGGAATCAGGAGCAAAATCAACATTCTCTTCAATACAAGCACAGTCAAGGCCCTTCTTTGTTAACACCGGAAAAACATGTTCTGGACCCCCCTCAGATGGGGACATGAGAGAGGGATTGTGACGCCATGGTTCAAAGAGAGGCCAAAGACCCAGCACTCCTGGGTTCTCATTCTTGTTCTGCATGAAGCTGGTGTGTGGTTCTGGGATAGTCTTTTCAAAGTGAGTTGCCCTGAAATCAGTGGGAGAACATAAGACCGGCCATACTGGGTCAGACCAAAGGCCCAGTGTCCTGTCTTCTGACAGTGGCCAATGCCAGGTGCCCCAGAGGGAATGAACAGAACAGGGAATCATCAAGTGATCCATCCCCTGTTGCCCATTCCCAGCTTCTGGCAAACAGAGGCTAGGGACACGATCCCTGCCATCCTGACTAATAGCCATTGATGGACCTGTCCTCATGAACTTGTCTAGTTCCTGTGTCGAGGAGCTGCGGATAATCAGCACATCTGAAAATCAGGCCACTTATTTTGGTCCCCAAGGCCCTTATCCTGCAAATCACTTAAGCTCATGAGTAATTTTGCTCATGTGAAATTAAAGGAATTACTCACACTGAGCGCAGTGATGTATATGCTTTTCAGGATTGAGTATGGGTTTAAGAGCCTAACTTTTCTGGATTGGTGGATTCCTAGATGTTAAAGCCAGAAGGGACTTTTATGATCATTTAGTCTGACCTGCTGCATACCACAGGCCAGATCACTGGCTGCCTGGAACACAGAACTAGACTGAGGCACCCAAGTTTGGCAGTGTTGGCCTTCATTGCTCTGTGCCTCAGTTTACCCATCTGTCCCATGGAGATAATAATCCCATCCACGAGTGTCATTCGGCAATAGTGTGTAAAATCCCTTTAGATCGGGGTCGGCAACCTTTCAGAAGTGCTGTGCCGAATCCTCATTTATTCACTCTAATTTAAGGCTCCGCGTGCCAGTCATACATTTTAACCTTTTTAGAAGGTCTCTTTCTAGAAGTCTATGATATATAACTAAACTATTGTTGTATGTAAAGTAAATAAGGTTTCAAAATTTTTAGAAGTTTAATTTAAAATTAAATTAAAATGCAGAGCCCCCCAAACCGGTGGCCAAGACCCGGGCAGTGTGAGTGCCACTGAAAATCAGCTTGCGTGCCACCTTCGGCACCCGTGCCATAGGTTGCCTACCCCTGTTTTAGATCATCGGAGGCAAAGGAGGTTGATGGAGTGTCACATTTTATTAAGATCATGGCTTCCAGCCCACACAATATTTGTTGGTGGCTTTTTTAAAGATCCCTAGTCATTTTGGGAAATCTTGGCTCATCTAGCCATGAAACTCTCCTGATCAACCAGATTCCTGAGATTTCTTTTCACCCCTCCCTACCTGAAGGGCATTCTCAGTATTGTAGTGACGCTGACCTTGCGACGAAGGTACAAACCCCTGACGTAGACGGGCTGGTCGGCACAAAGCAGGGCTGACCTCGGGCCATGACAAGGTTAAACCTCACGTGTCAAAATTCGAAGTGAAATCCAGGCCTTACTGAAGTCACTGGGAGTTTAGACACTGAGGTCAGTGGAGACTGGATTTCAGCCGAGGGGTTACCGTGGAGTGGCCGCACTGCTGCAGCCAGGCTGCTATGGATTTTAATGCAGACAGGGAGGACTGCTTGCTGCTTATAGCTGATATTCGCTGATGAAACAACAGGACGATTGAGTGTAATGGGAGAGACCCATCATCTTGGAAAAGGGAACGGAGCCTGTTCACACGGCTCCCAGTTCAGCAAAGCATTTCAGCACACGCTGAAGGCCATCCCTGTGCAGCAAAGCCCCAATTCAGCGGAGCATGTGAATAGTCCCATCAGGGGTCAAGAACATGCTCAAATTTAAGCCTGTGCTTAAGTGCTTTGCTGAATTCAGCACATGTCTAACTTTAAGCACGTGTTCAAGTCGCATTGAAGTCGATGACCTGAATGCTCAGTCTGCCTAAGGCCTTGCTACCCCTCTCTGATTTACACACACGCCGAGCCTCCTTTACACCTCAGAGCCATGGAGAATTAAGGCCATTGACATCAATGGGACATAAGCACATACTTAAAGTTAAGCACATGCTTACGTGCTTCGCTGAATAAGAATGTTCTACTGAGCTGGGCCACAAGCCAAAAAAAACTAAAAAACCAACCAACCACCCATGCACAACTCAGCAGCAAGGGTATCCAAGTTTCTTCTTTACAGATCCCGTAGAGACTTGGTGTCTGGAAGCCAAACCCTCAGCAGCCACTAAAAAGCTCAAGTGTTGAACTGCCAAGGATTATCCGTTTTTTTCACCCTCTGCTTGATTTCAACTGGACATCCACTGTGGGCAGGAGAGAGGGAGAGACAGAGAGAGAGAGAGAGGAAAAAGTCAATTGACAAAGCAAGGTTATTAATTTTTCAGAAAAGAAAATGCATTATGTATATTTCAGGAGAAATATTGATACGAGGTTTAATGCTTGCTTTCTTTGCCATTTTATTTCTGTTCTCCACACCATTACATTTTAATAAGCCTCCATCTTTCGATGCTCATCTCTTGTGCATTAAGCGAATACATTTTCAACCAAAGTGCAGGGTTTTTATTTTCTTCTTCTTTCTTGGTTTATTGAAAAAAGCGTGGGGTGATTTCACAGGCATGTTGCATGCACGTTTGCTTAGCATCTCACAACAGACCTGCTGCATGATTTCATTGACCCAGGCAGGAAAGTGGCGAGGGATGGGAAATAACTACAGATCCAAACTCTGGCAGCTTCTGTGCTGATACATTTCAATGCTATTTCTTCCAGCATTCCTAGGGTGTTTCTGCAGTGAGGGATCATGGAAACAAAACACCCAGACATATGAAAGCTAATTTTCAAATTTGTCTTAGAGGGTTTTTTTTTGCAGTATTTTTTTCCTGTGCACCCAGGGCTATTATGATTGTTATTAATATAATAGCAGAGCCTACAAGCCCCAATCAAAATCAGTGCACCCGTGTCTTAGGTGCTGTCTGTGCCCATCATGAAGGAAAGTGCCTGCTCTAAAGATCTTACAGCCTAAATAGAGAAGACAGATAAAGGGACCGAGGGAAAAATAGAAATATAACCCACTGGTGAGCATGCGTTACAGGGCCCCCTTTGTGCTGATCCACAGAGGATGTGAGTTGTCACAATATAAACTGCAGCAGCTTGGCTCAAGCTATACCAGCTCGTGCTTTTGGCTCTTGAGGTCTCCAGTTCAATTCCTTGCGTGTCCAACATCATAGAAAGTGCAAAGGTCGGGGTGGAGCTAAGAACAGAAGCCAGCTCACCTGAGTCCGGCTCCATTGGACTATCCGTTAGGCGTCACTGACTCCCAGCAGGTCACTTCTGCGGAGAGGACCCACAAAAGGCCTATGCACCACTTAAGTCCAACACTGAGGGTTTAGACCCCAGCCCTACCAGGAGCTCTGTGTGGGCGGAAGGACCCTAGCACTCATGTGGAGCATTATTGCTTTCAGGGGGGGCTCCTCTCAAGCACAGGTGTCAGCCCCCAGGCGACTCTTGACAGAATCCAGGCTTCTGCACTGGGGTAAAGGTATTGACAAGTAAAAGGGAAGCAGTGGCTCTTTCAAGGGATGGATGAGCAGCTTTTAACGTAGGGCCTGATCCATCTCTTGCTGAAATCAATGGAAAGTTTGTCCCGGCTTTCAGTGCGGACGCGTCAGCCCTGTCGCAGCGGGGCTGTCATTTCTCAGTGCGTTTTTGGTTGCAAAACGTCCCTTCTCGAGGCAAATAAAATATCTTATAGTAAAAGAAATCCCTTATCTGCACTGTTAATGACTCCTTGTATTATTAAAGGAACAGCATCTCCTTACACATCAGCTCTGTCTAGAAAAAATTGCCTCCTGTTGTTACAACTAACCCCTAGATGATTTTAGCAGAAAGATATCAGAGGAAGGGGGAAAAACACTTTTTTCAGTATCGGGGTGGTGGGGGGTTAACCCTGTTTGTGGTGTGAAGGATTCACACAAACAAGACAAACTTTAAACTAGACAAATTGTACCATAAAACCACAAAACTTGGCAGAGAGAACTCAGGGGCACTTGAAACTATTTTCAAATCATTGTAAAGATGTGGATTCGATTTCAAGTTGATTGTGTCCCTTTAAAATGGAAAGGATTTTTAAAAACTTTCCCTTTCCTTCATCATCAGCAGCATTATTTCATTCCACTTAACTTGAACATTCCCATGGATCAGTTTCCCATTGGTTTATGGTGAATTTCACTTTTCTGAGGCTCATGTGCCAGCCCACTTAGGTTACTGTTGCCATGAGTGTGCATGGCACCATGCAGACAAGAAAGAGCAGCTGAGTTTGTGTTGACAATACCCCGTAGCACGTTGACAGTGGGGAAAAAATAGCACTTGTTTCCAGTGAGCGTTTTTTAAAGATCACGAAAATACCCTGCAGATCTAATACGTGTAAAGAGTCAGCATAGTCCGATAGATACTTGAGTAAGATACTTGACAGGTAATCTGGAGACTTGTATCAGAGGGGTAGCTGTGTTCGTCTGGATCTGTAAAAGCAGCAAAGAGTCTTGTAGCACCTTATAGACTAACAGACGTTTTGGAGCATGAGCTTTCGTGGGTGAATACCCACATCCGACGAAGTGGGTATTCACCCACGAAAGCTCATGCTCCAAAACGTCTGTTAGTCTATAAGGTGCCACAAGACTCTTTGCTGGAGACTTGGGTTCTGTTTCTAGCACGGCCACCGCCCTTGGGTTAGTTGCTTCTTCCTTGGTTTCCCCTTTCGCCCCTTGTGTATTTAGATTGTAGGTTCTTTGCTGCTTTGATTGTAGGAATTCAGTGGACTTCAATGAGAGTTTTGCCTAAATAAAAAAAAAAAAAAGAAAGATCTGGCCCATGCATTCAACTGTGATTTATGAAACTCCATTGGGTATGTCTACATGGCAATTAGACACCTGCGGCGAGCCAGGCCCATTGGCCCAGACCCTCGGGGCTTGGGCTAAGGGGTTGTTTAATTGCTGAGTCGAAGTCCAGGCTTGGGCTGGCACCTGGGCTCTAACGGACCCTAATGTCTACACCGCCACTGAAACAGCCCTTTAGCCCTAGTCAGCTGGCCTGGGCCAGTCCCGGGTGTCTAATTGCAGTGCAGACAAACCCAGTGTCTCTTAGAAAGGATGCAGCCGGGAAGGAGTTGCATGTAATCTAATAGCAATGGTTGCCTTATAACATACAGCACTTACCTAACACTTCTCAAAGAGCCGTACAGGGGGGGGTCAATGTCAGTATCGCAATGAGGAAACCAAGGCACCGAGAGAGGAAGTGACTTGCCCAGGGCAACTCAGCCGGCCAGCAACAGAGGCAGGAATAGGACCTAGGTTTTCTGACTCCCAGTGCGCTATCCACTAGGCCATACTGCTGCCCCAGTATAGTCATGGCTCACTCTGGTGGCTCACTGAGCACATGCCTCAAGCCTGATCCTGCAGGCTGTATGCAGACAAGTTCCAGTTGGCTGTGATAAGAGGTTTGCTACTCAGCTCCAGGGATGAAGAGTGTATTCCCAATGGCACTGGGACACAGAGCCTCTGGCTATTATACTGGCCTGCCAGGGGTACTCATCACTTCTGGGGACAGACCCTCTGCAGGCATCAATCCAGGTAACTCCACTGAATGGCACCTCCTTTAACCCAGGCCAGCACTGGTCAAGCCCTGGCACACCAAGGCAGCAGGACATGTCTATCTCTCAGGCATTACTTGTACCTTCAGAATGTTCTCTGGTTCCCTTCATCAGGGAAGACCTGACCTTGCTTGTTGCAAGACACGCCTTTCCCTTTGCAGCTAAGAGCTGAGACACATTCCAAGAGCTCCCCCAACCCCTGTCTTTCTTCTTATGCAGCTGCATGTAGCTGTTCCTCCAGAGGGACACAGATTTATGCCTTTGCTCTGCAGTCTCTTAGAACATAAGAACAGCTATACTGGGTCAGACCAAAGGTCCATCCAGCCCAGTATCCTATCTACCAACAGCAGCCAATGCCAGGTGCCCCAGAGGAAGTGAACCTAACAGGTAATGATCAAGTGATCTCTCTCCTGCCATCCATCTCCACCCTCTAACAAACAGAGTCTAGGGACACCATTCCTTACCCATCCTGGCTAATAGCCATTAATGGACTTAACCACCATGAATTTATCCAGTTCTCTTTTAAACCCTGTTATAGTCCTAGCCTTCACAACCTCCTGAGGCAAGGAGTTCCACAGGTTGACTGTGCGCTGTGTGAAGAACTTCCTTTTATTTGTTTTAAACCTGCTGCCCATTGATTTCATTTGGTGGCCCCTAGTTCTTATATTATGGGAACAAGTAAATAACTTTTCCTTATTCACTTTCTCCACATCACTCATGATTTTATATACCTCTATCATATCCCCCCTTAGTCTCCTCTTTTCCAAGCTGAAGAGTCCTAGCCTCTTTAATCTCTTCTCATATGGGACCCATTCTAAACCCCTAATCATTTTAGTTGCCCTTTTCTGAACTTTTTCTAGTGCCAGTATCTCTTTTTTGAGATGAGGAGACCACATCTGTATGCAGTATTCTTCATAAGGATGAGGTCTTTCCGCCTCTCTCTTCCGCTGCTATTTACTAGTTCACACTGTGTTGTTTAACATGATGAAGATTTTTGTGAACACACACATTTGGGGGTAGGAGATGAGAACCTAGAAGGATCCAGCCAGTTCCTATAACCCACACACTCCAGTGCTGCAGGCCTGGAACCTACCACAGCCTTGTGAAAAGGGGGTTTGGGGGGTCCACATGGCTGTGGAGAAACAGCTGCCTCGTCCCAAAGACACAGGTTCCTTCCTGCACCACTGATAGACATCAGTGGGGTTCCTGGCAGAGTAGGGTGTTACTCAGCGGGAGTGGAGGAAGGAGAATGAGATATAAGATACACAACAGCAGGTCATGCAAATACAACCTCATTCGGGAACAGAAGGAAATGCACTCCCAGCTCCTGATCTGAGGCCCTGGCTCAGCTAAGAACCTGCTTAACTTTAAGTCAATAGGATTTAAGGCCATGCCTGAGTGTTTTGCAGCATGGGGACCTCGCCGCGTAGGTTTCTATAGAGCAATATGGTGCTGTGACACGTTACAGTGGCAACTGGATGTATGGATTAAGGGTGCCATAAACAGCTGAGATATTCTGTTTAAACAATCGTTTGTTGACAAGACTATTCTAATCCCATCGAAGCCCTAAGTGATAGATGCATGTTGTCTTTCTGAATCTCATGCTGCATCAGCCATTGATTTTTCAGCCTGGATGCTAAAGTAACCTTTACCTGAGAGCTTAGGCAGAAAGTGATAGGTGTGTGTGCTACAGCCCCTTGTTTGCACTGCGGCAGGAGGACAAAAAGGGGGTGGCGGTTGCGTTTATCCCCAGAGGAGAAAGGTGGCCTGGCCTGGCCCTTTTTAGGACCGCGGCCGGGGGAACTGGCCTAGGCTAGGCTTGCCTGGTGCTACAGTGTGGCTGTATATGATTGCTGCAATGCACACAAGTGAAGTGAGGGTTGTGCGTGGGGATATTTCCCATCAAAGGCCCTGCCCCTTTCCTGAGCAGAGGTGTTAGAGCTGAGGGTGCAGGGGGTGCAGCAGCACCCCCAGCTTGAAGTGGTTTCCATCACGTCCAGGGTTTCCAGTTTGGTTGACTGGCTCTCAGCCCCCCACTGTACACATTGTTCCAGCCTCCCTGTTCCTGGGGGCCATGTTCCATGTGGCGTGAAGCTCGGGTTACCAGTTCAGTGTTCGGGGGTCCAGGTGAGATTCAGATCTCCTGGTGAGAGGCTGTTTCTCTCTCTCTCAGACACAGACACTTCCTCCCAAGGACACCCAGACACGAGAGTTTGTAAACCCGGAGGTTTCTGGAGGGGAGGAAGGAGAAGCCTGCAAAATGAGGGACACACAATGGGAGGGGTGACCCCTTTACAATTGATTTGTTTGTTTTCTCCTTCCCCTGGGTACTTTTTGGAAGTCCTCCCAGCCCGGTTACCCCAGATCCCATGTATGTACCAAGCCGTCTTCTTGACGGAGCACACACGTGGAGGGGTGTATCCCCCACCCCCATGCACACACACACGCACACACACACACACACACACACAGTTAACTCCACAGGAGACAGCCAACTTGGTCACAGTCAGCCTGGCTTGTCTGCCTGTGCGGCACAAGTCACTGCCCCACAGCACAGCAGCGGGGACTGACCCTGGGTCACCCACCCAGGGGAGCAGCAGAGCCTGCCAACACCCCCCAGCCTGGGCTGGGGCACCCTTCCTGGGCGCTCTGTTTTAATCGCCTTTCTACAGGGGAACCAGGGGAAGGAATCTATTGACAGTCTGTCTCCACATTGCTGTCAATTCTTCCGGCGGCATCATTAAATCCAAGAGTGGATCTTAATTTAACGGGTTCGCTAACGGATCACGTCATTAGTTTTCAATACTTAAAAATAAAGAGACCCGAGTGATGTATTTAAATAGAAGTGATCCCCAAGAAGCCGATTTCCGGCTCCGCAGAGACATTCCCGGGAAGAAATCGCTCTGCTCCCTTTCACAACTGCAGAAACGACCCCCACTTCCTCCCCCCCCCTTTCTTCTCCCCACTGTGTTCAATAATAAATGACAATGGGGAAAAGCAATTCCTGCACCGGCTCAGCGTCTGGGTTTCTTATCAAAACAATTACACCGAGGAGGATTCCCGGAAAATGACTCCTCGAAGTGGGTCTCTGCCCTCCCAGCAGTCGGGATACAGAGAATAAAGCCGCCTCGAGTTTACGGCTAGAAGTGACACCAGACGGAAAGCAAATCGCAGTGGGGGTTGTTTTCTGGATCACAGGGGAAATAAGAGGCAGATCCCCTTCCTCAGAGGGCCCAGAATCCCGCCTTCTGCTTTGTAGGGTGCATGGGATTTGCAGTGCTCGAACGTGTGTGTGTGTGTGTGTGTGTGTGTGTGTGGAAACAAACACAAGCCCCAATTTGTATAGTGGGAGGGGCTGAGGGCCATTGCACCAACCTGTAACCCCTGTATCTGATGGAAACCACTTCCAGCCGGGGGGAGGGGGGGTGAAGTCCCACCCCCAGCACCCCTCGTTCCAGCACCTCTGGCGATAGATCGATCTCACCTCACCCGCCTCGCCTCTCTGGCAGCTAGCTGGGGGGGGGGGGGGTATCCACACAAGCAACTATACAGGGGCAGGTGGAGCTTTAGTAAAGCAGAAAATCCGAGCTCGTGGAAAGCACCTGGCAGAGGGAATATGACAATATTGAACTGTGACACGTCCACCCTCCTGCCCCTGCCAGGCAGGCCAGCTCGCCTGTTCGGAAAGACGTTCTGGATGGAGGAAATCGATGGTTTCCCCTTCCCCAGCCCCCGCAAAAAGTTACCTGCAGTTGACCCTGCAGAAGCTGGTTCTGCCTGGGAGGCTGTTTGTTGTCATTAAACACCTGGTTTGGGTGTTGCTTTACACACACACACACACACACACGTTGTCATTATGAACTTCCCCACCATTTTGCATGCAATGACCATAGCACCGTTTGCAATATCCTGACAGCATCTTCGTGCCTACGATCTAGGAAAGTCCCCCGCGTTGTATCCGTCGGAGGCGCAAGGAGCCATTCCAAAGCCCTGGGTGTAAAAGCTCCGTTATTCTGAGCACACGCAACGTGGGTTCAAAGGCTGCGATAAAGGAACAAAAAGTGCTTAAAAATATTGCCTGAAGTTGCTCTTGCTGCGGTGGGAAGGTGGCTTCTCTTCCTAGGCTGCATTGTACAGAGGCATGGCCACCCCCTCCCTCCTTCGGGGCCCCTCGGCTCCCTGGGTCCTTTAGGTAAAGAAGTGTGTGCGGGGGGTCCCTGGCGAGGCAGCACCTTTTCTGGGTTCGAAGCAAATGGCATCGTAACAAGATTTAGATTTTCCAGGAGAAAGAGAGAGATGAGCATAGAGGTACCCACGGACCTACCGGGTGTGTCCAGTGCTAAGTCTAGAGTGCCCAAGGGGGAAATAAAATATCTTGTATTACCATAATACAGCTCTGATTATTCCCCTGGGGCAATCGCAAATCTGAATTGCCGGGGCGATAGCGTGTGTGTGTGTGTGTGTGTGTGTGTGTGTGTGTGTGTGTGTGTGTGTGAGAGAGAGAGAGAGAGAGAGAGAGACATTTACTATTCATATATAATTTCTGATAACGGTATTTTCAGTGCTAGTTTCTAGAACCTGGACTCTGTTCATATTAGAGCTTTTAAAATATATCTGTGACTAAAGTCACTGTTCTAGTCTATATCTATCGACCAACCTACCTATCCATCCCTATACACCCCCTCTATCTATCTATCTATCTATCTATCTATCTATCTATCTATCTATCTATCTATCTATCTATCTATCTCCACCCCCCCCGTCTATCTATTCCTACACACACACACACACCCTCTCTCTCTCTCTCCTGGTATGAAGCAGAAATTCAATAACGCCCAGGGAACATATTGAAGTCGGGGGTATCACTGTGCCCCAAAGGCTGCAGGATCCGGCCCCGCACAGATCTTCCTACCCGTGAACCCGCCAGTGCCCCCTTAGCGACAGGAATAGGGTCAATAGGCCGCTGTCTGAAGTCCGATCACCCAAACTCCCAAGTCAAAAGCAGCGGTAGCAGGATCGGGCCCTCAGTCGAAGGCGCTATCTCTGGGGAGGCACGGGGAGGGGGGGCTGACCGGTGGAAACTGAAGTTAGCCTCACTTGTAGGGCTGAGAACAGAATCTCTTCTTTTGCTTTAGCCACAAACACCCCCTTCCCCTCCCCCCTTCCCCGGAGCCATTAACCCTTTATTGGCAAAAGGAGACATCACCGGGAAAATACCCTCTCTAAGCTTGCCTCTCTTTTGTTGTTGTTGGTTTAGTTTGTTTGTTTGGTTGTTTTAAAGGACAGATTCGCCTGCCTTCTTTGCGACCCGATTGGTTACAAAATATGAAAACAAGACAACTGCCCGCGAAGCTCCTTAATGTGGCTGAGAAGGGATTTGGAGCTATGGCCGGTCGATAGACTTTAACATATTCACAGATGTGGGATACCTACGGAAATACTCCTAGCGACTGCACATAAATCTCCCCCCGGCCCCCCTCCCCAAACCACCCTGCTTAGAATGGCTGGTGCTTTAGTTACTAAACACATTCGAACGAGCCGTTACATCTGTAACTTTAATATCCGAGGGAGGGGGCCTCCCTTTGTCAATATCAGCGGAGTGATCACAGCAGAGGGGGACGCGTTACTCGCTTCCCATTGGGTTTTGTGCGCCACTGAACAAACTTTTATTTTCAGATTCTCATTCTCTCTCTCTCTCTCTCACACCCACACCCACACACACACCCCTCATACAATTTCCAAACGACACAAACCGTAAAAGGAAGCAGTACCACGACTCGGAGACCTAAACCACACACTCACAATCGATTGTAGTACTCCCAGATCTTACACACGTTGGAAGGTCAAACCGAATTGCAGAAGGGTGTGTGTTAAGAAATAAACCTCAGCAATTGTTTTTATCAACCATTCTTATTGTTACAGGGTTTATTTTATAAAATAAACCCTGTAACAATAAGAATATTATATTATATCTAATATATAATAATATAATATAATTCATATACAGACTCATATATATAATATACGGTATATTATATAATATATAATAATGTAATGTGATTCATATATAGACGCATATATCTAATACATAATATTAGTATATTATATAATATATAATAATATAATATAATTCATATCTATCTAACTATCTCCATACACCCCCTCTATCTATCTATCCCCATACACCTCCTGTATGTATCTATCTATCCCCATACACCCCCATCTATCTATCTATCTATCTATCTATCTCCATCCCATACCATCCAGATTCATTTCTGCTTTTAACTGTGAGCTACAGAAGATAAACAATCCAGGTTTCTGACAAATGAAACCCTCTCTTCCGAGCTGAAATGTTTTAGTTACATAAACAGCTGAAGCCGATAGGATCAATGCTGCACTTCCCAATCTAAGACCTTTCCATGACCAGCCCATTCAAATCGTCTGCTGGGAAGTCATGGCTGTACCTCTGGCGGGGAATGTGCTTTGCCTGTGAGACGAGAAAGACTAGAAAAGAGAAGAAAAAATGGACAGAAGGAGAAAAACCAGGAAAGGGAAAGGCCAGCCGGGACCCCTTTACAAAGAAAATATGTCCCCCGTTTTATGGTTACACAATGTTGTTCTGTGTCCCTAAGCAAATGTTTTCTTGCTTTCACAAACAAAAGCTGCGCTCTTTGCAAGCCGGGCTTTGCTCATGGAAGAGTTTAAAGTTCAAGGGTTGGGCCCCATTTAACTTTTCAAAATAAATTGCGAATTAAAAAGGCTCTCCAAGTCTGCCATTGATTTCCCCCTCGTCTTATTGGGCACAGGCATTTTTTTCAGTTGGTGGAATGGGATGAGCCCTCGCCTGTGATATTTGCAATATTACACAAGCACAAAAGTTATTTTGCTGGATTTCCAAGTCGCAGAGGGAATGGAGATACCAACATCTGGGCTGGACGTCACCCCTGGAAATGTAACAAAGGTTTGCAGTTCGGAAGGCTGTGAAAAGGCGTTTAGATTAGATTAGATTCTCTTTTTGTAAAAGTTATTTCTGTGTGTGTGTGGGTATAGACAGTCGCTCTATAAATTATAAGCATATAGGATAATAGTAAGAATAATATATAGACCACTAATGGAATAAATTATATATCTAAGAAAACATCATATGATCATATCGAAAATATCATATAATTAATTCCCTTAAATGTTAATATATTATTTTCTTCCACGTCTTAATATTTTCTTTCTTTCTTTCTTTCTTTCTTTCTTTCTTTCTTTCTTTCTTTCTTTCAAAAAAAGGCAGTCAGACACCTGGTTAAACAGATTTTTTTTAAAAAAAGACTTTCCCCTGGCAGCCCTGTTCTTATGCCATCCGTCCCAGTTAAAATGTTGTGAGAATAGAAAGTTGCGAGCCAGTTGGTATGAAATGAGAAATCTCTCCCAGCCATAACTTCTCAATAGGAGTGCTTTTTAAACCTCAGAACTGGAGACGTGTCCAGCTATGAAATCGGATTGATCAATGTATGAAAATATAATGCATGATGCAAAATATTTTTTTTTGTAATTCCTTTATTTTTCCTTAAACCTAACCCCTTTCCAATTTTAAAAGATCTCCTTTTGAACCACCTTACAGTGGATTCAGAACCGAGCTTTCACAGAGTGTCATCCTACTAAAGTATTGGGGATTTTTTTAAAATTTAAAAATAAATGGCTTTATTTCAATTGATTTGAAAACCCCGGTCGGGTTCGAACCGGAAGAGTGTTTTCTCTCCGTGTATTAGATTTGAAAATAAGAACGAAACGGGGTATATAAACTCAGAAAATAGAAAAGATACAAAGTCAGCTTAAATCCTGCTACCTACTCATTTTTTTTTAAATCCCTTTCACCTTGCCTTTCCCCTGAGAGAAAAATATTTCCCACCACTCAATGCTGAATACTTCAATCAGAATCACGCAGAATCGCCACGCGGTTAATTTACCACGTGGAATGAGAACCTAGGGAGAGAAACGTTAAAAAGAAAAACCCAGGAGTTGCAAAAGGTTAATGGAAAGTTATGTTTCCAAGAGTGTCGCGTGCGGGAATTTTACTTACACAAGGAAAGACGGGGGTGATACGGGATATGTCTCTGTGTATAATGGTCTAAATTCTTTTTTCGAAAAATCTTGGGACAAATAAAAATATATAATCTATAATTCTATAATCACATGGATAGGTACATTTCTAGAGACAATAGATATTTACACATATACATACGTATCTATATAATCTAGATCTTTATCTATACGTATATAACCGTTTTTGTTTGTATATGTCCATCTATAAATAGATTGATGTGAATATGTGTGTGTGTCTCTATGGGGGGGTGTTATATATCTGTATGAATATGTGTGTATACATGTTAGTAAGATATAGGTGTGTATACATACTATATATATACAGAGAGAGAGAGAGAGAGAAGGGTATTTTTATTTACTAAAAGTTTGAGTCCCTAAGCAGAATTCCAAAGATTCAATATAAATGGACCCAAATTCTAAAGTAACTTTCTCAGCTTAGATTTTTTGTTTTGTTTTGGAGGTGAAAGCTTTTGAATTCCCTTCAAGAACCACTATCAAAGTCTCCTTTTTTTAAAGCTATTGATTGTAAAAGTCTTATTTAAACCAACACATTTTAGTTTCTCACATTTTAAACCATCATCTGGGGCCCATTGTATGGAAAATCGATTAGCAGAAATTGCCACGGTGTTCGCTTTACAGTTAATTGTTGTAAAATCGAGACATCTATAGGCACAGGCTGGGCTATAAAATATTTGGAACCGAAATGAAAGGGTCTGCAAAGGGATCTTTTCAATAGCCACTAAATAATTCACCTGCCAGGCGATTCCGTAGTTATTTTGAATCTCTGCGGAACTTTAAGGAACTTGATTTTCTGGAGGAGACATACCATGTAAGCTTTGTCTTTCTAACTGCATAAAGGAAATATTCCCTGTATCTCTCTCTCTCTCCCGACCCTGTATGCCTTGCCAAAGAGATTTGATGTTTGTGCATGTAAGATTAGATGATTGACATAAGATTGACATATCCCCTACAAAGCCGGCCAGTGAGTCCCTGAGCTACATTTCGAGACACACAACTTTTGCTTTGTAGCTATTCCTAAATGGGAAGAAACAGAGAAAAATGCAGAAAAAAATCGTAACAAAATAGCAGCCTTGACCAGCACCTTAGTCACAAGGGGGTGAGAATTATAAACGGGGAAATGCATTGATAATGTGTTGTTCATATTTTTTCTCTTGAAATTAAAATATTTTTCAGTACTCACTGGCTGATCTATTCCCAAATTCTAAGAAATATAAGATGATAGATAGATAGATAGATCAATGAAGCAACCGTAATATGTTTAGGAATACATCTAAGCAACTCAGTATCCAGCAGCTTTCAAAGGAGATCCCAGTAATTATAGCTGCAGACATAAACAATCTCTCTGCAATGCAATAGCTGTACTGGCTGCATAGACAGATATAAGCACTATCTGTGTATTACAGAATTATTTCTGGGTGGGGTGGGTCTAGGTGAACATCATTCACTAGAACACAAATTTAGCTAACCCCTCAGGAGTCACATTTAAACGGACGTTTTATCAGATGCCTTCAAATTTGCCGTCCCCATAGATCTTCTTCACGCCAGAACAGCCTGGAAGTCAGAGAGGAAGTTGGAAAACAAGGCTACATACAGGGCTGGTGGGAATAACGCCAGGACTCGGGGTCTCGAAGACACAGTGCCCTGCAGTTTGATCAGCGATCCCCTTTACTCGGCCCTTCGCAGCAGGGCTATTTCCTTCTTATTCTTTCAAAGGCAGGTTGGAACCCAGGGAACAAACGTCAGACCGTAACAAGGCTTAGTGAGTCTACGGGTTCCCTACCCCAATGACGGTCCGAAAGCTCCTGACCCCCTACATCACATCCTCTCTGTCCCTGGACTCCCAATTTACCAGCTTTCTGCCTCCTCCCCCATCCTCCGCAGGTTTTTAGCACTGGCACCCTGCAACTCCCAGCCCCCTCGCTCCTGCTCGCCCCGTGTTCGTGAAAATGACCGGGTGGCTTCGGAGGAGCAGAGAGATGAGGATTAAATAGAGAGAGGGAGCGCAGGAAAAAAAGAGCCAGAGAGCGAGGAGGGGATCAATGGGATACAGCTGTCGAATGGAGAGGGAGAAAGGAAATCAAAACCGCCTGCCACCGCTGCAGCTCAACTAATTGTTGAAAGACTCCGAGTGACCAGCAGAGAGACCGGGCTGTATTCTGAGCCAGTTTACCAAAGTGCTGGGTGTGCAGGGCCAGGCCAGGGAGTTTCCAGAGGTGACATCTGGATGCCCACCCTCAGGAGAAACAGGAAAATATTGTGTGTCAGATGCCTGCCTATCGATCTCCATACACCCCCCTCTATCCCCATACACCCCCTCTATCTATCCCCATACACCTCATTTATCTATCGATCTATCTCACCCCCTGTATCTATCTGTTCCCATTCTGTATCTATCTATCTACGGGAACACAACTGCATGGGCGTTGCAGACTGGAAAGGGTTTCCAATGAAACCTGTTTGCAGCAGGGAAATCGAATTAGCTCGAATCCCTTCGAGCTGGGAGGGCCAGAGGGTTCGGATGTCCGGGGCAGCTGGCTGGATCCATCTTTCAATGAAAGCCCTCCCACGGGGCCCGATCCTGGGGAAGCCTGGTGACAGAGAGCAGCCCGAGGCGGGCCCAGCCTGCCAAATGCTCAGGTCCTGAGGGGTAATGAGACGCGGGGCTCGGCTCGGGTAGAGGAGAAGTGGGCAGCCAGAGTCCCCCGGGGGACGGGGCAGAAAACAAGGTTCTAACCAACCCCCCACCCCAAACCCAGCATGGTTCCCGGGGGGCCTGAGACGCTCCCCCACCACCCCGCCCCCCGAGCACGTGGCCTTTGAAAAGCTGCTCCCGGCCCAGGGATTTCTGGAGCACGACACCCCTGTCCCATTCAGCGGGGCCCTGTGCTTTCTGTCCCACGAGTCCCGGCTTCAGCCTTTCCCTCCAGCGGCTCCGGCTCTGGGCAGGGGGCTCTGGGCTCCACTTGGCAGGAAGCAGCTGGTTGTAGCTCACCAGGCGATCGCCTCTCGCTGTGTTGTGCTGGTTGTTGGGTGTACATTCCTGACCGACACTATGGGGGAGCTGGAAGGGGAATGGGGATTTGGGTGTGACCGTGGGCGTGTTTCAGAAACTGACCAGCCCCCGCCAGAGATTTCCGAGTCACATTCAACCCCCCAACCCTAAGACGAGCAGCGGCAGCGCCGGATGAATGAGCCGCCCCCAGCAAGGCGGAAGTGGAAGGGGCTTTCCCCTCGCCCCTGCTTTGGAGCCAGCAGGGCCAGACCTGTTCCTAGCACAGGAGGGAGGGAAGGGCCGCTGGGGAGGATTTCTGTTATGAACCATGCTCCTTTGACCAAAACCCCACCAGCTGATCGCCCCAGACTTTCCAGCGCCTTGGACAACTTCTGATGCTCATGTATTGACTCCAAGCACCCCCTTGTTACCAGAGCAGAACTCCCCCAGACTCGAACACCCCCTGTGCCCCCCCTTTCCACCTCTCCTGGGTTGCATTTCTGGGGAAGGATTTCACGTTGTTGCAGAAATCCTGCTTCTTCCTAAAGTTCCCGTCTGCCTCCTCCTCCATATGGCTCAGCACATTTGCCAGCCTTTCGCCTAATGATATTGTATTGATCGCGGAGGAGCAATGGGGTGTCTCGCAGAGTGGAGAGACGCGCGAGCATTGCTCAATTATATTTTACTAATTACTAAAAGTCCCCTTGCCAAGCTTCGGCAGGGGAGGGATCCTTGCCTAGCCGCCCAGGGAGTCAAATGAAGAGGCGAAAGGTTTATTGTGCAGAAGAGAAGATCCCAATTTCTGGCTTCCCAAGATGCCAGCAATTGGCAGGAGTCTGTCTGCAGCACTCCAGGGAGACTCTCCAGGCATTACTACGATTAATTAAACTAGACGTTTGCCCTGTTGTGTGCTCCACCATACCGAGCCACGCACGTCCAGACGGATAAAACACACACACAAGATGTTTAGGGCCGGATCCTACAAAACTCCCATTGAAGTCCATGGACGTTCTGCAGGAGTAAGACTGCAGGTTTGAACTCACGCCAGACAAATAGATGTGTTAGTGCTGTTATGTCACATGCTATGTTTTCCAGACACTAATGTGCTTTTGTGTGTGTGTGTGAAGTTGAATAAAACCCTCCTTCAGGGGCTGCTCTTGAATTAAAGTTTGGATCTTTCTGTGTCTTGTATTTATTCCGATGTCCTCGTCCCCGTTCCCTCCCTCCTGGGTTCTCCCTCCCGTTTCTAGCTGAGGGCCAGCTCTTCTGCCCGCTCGCTAGGAATGTATGAGGCTTCCCATCAAAGTTTGCCAGCTCCCTGGCTAAGGGGTGTGATTAGGCTGCTTGGGGAAGGTTTTTCTTTCACGGGGAAATCTCTTTAACTGGCCCTGAATGAAAAGGCAAATGGGGGCGGGCGGGTGTCGAAGAATTTTTTGCATAATAAATAGAGAACCTGTAACAACTCTCCATCTCGCCCCCCCCCCCATATTCACACAATGCCCCAGACCCAGTACTGGATTTTGTCCCATAATCCTTCTCGTTGGGGGTTAGGATACCCCCAGCTCCCCAGATCCACTCTCTTCCCTTCCTGTTTCTGAATCACAAGCTGGCCGTTTGGAAAAATCTTTCTGTCTGAAATCCATTTCAAGATCAAAAAGCGATCTCAGTGTGTGTGTGGGGGGGAGGGGGGTTGTATTCCTTTATGCTACAAATCCTCCGTGTAAGTCTCTTTAAAGCAAACACCATTTCATGCCGGATTCACGGGCTACAAGTGACATTTCCCTGAGGACCTGGTACTCATCACAATAGCACACCTCTTCCACAGCCCAACCTCCAAAAGCATCTGAGATGCTTCAGTTCCTACAAGAGTCAGAACCTTCTGCATCCAGCTCCCACTCCCTTGCTAACAAGGATTCCCACAGGACTCTCCTTGCATTGATAAAGAAAGAAAGAAACAATAGATGGATGAGATAAATACATAAAAACGAAAGGGAAATTGACTGTCAACCAATGGAAATTGACCAGCCTCGTATCCAAGTTAAGAAACCAGAAGAGGCAGAATTACAGAGGACTAGGAGTTGGAACAAGGCTGCGAAAAGTGACTGGTATTTTCAAATGAAATTTACAATGACTAAAAAAAAAAAAGTTCGCAGATGGCATGAAAAGGGAAAGAGGCCTGTGGCCTTGCAACATGGTGACGCGAGGCAATGAGAGTTATTCATTAATTATTATTAATGATTAATTATTATTTTTATCAGCTCATGCACAAGCGTTGCATTCTGCGCGGTCTCCAACTAACCCGAGGCTTCTTCCTTTCCTCTTCTTTTTTTAAACGATGCTTTATTGACGAGAGGAGGAAACATCAAAGCAACTGTACAATGAACCAGGTGCCTGCATTAGGAAAAGACGGGGTTGGCTTGGCATCTGCTCCACCAGAAAGGAGCGTTAGGGAGCAACACAGAGAGCGCGCGCTGTTCTGATTTGGAGCACACTGGTGTCAATCCGGATTTAGACCAGTAACGAATCAGAATCCGGTCCAGACCCATCTCAGCCCCACAGAGCAATGGCTCAGTGCTCCTTTTGCGGGATACATTCATTATAAAGTAGTCCCTCCTCAAGGCTTCAACCGCTAAGATTTCTCACCGCCTTTCGTTTTCTTTTTGCTCCGAAATGGTGCAGAAACGCCCATGGAAAGGGGGCTTTCGGCCTATGATTTTCCTTAAAGGTTAAACTGCTACACTGAGACCACGTGAAAGCTTGAATAAAGATCCGGGGCGGAATGATCTGTTCTCTGTCCCCAGGTCTGGGGAACTTGGAGCA
Organism: Mauremys reevesii; assembly: GCF_016161935.1. Lineage (NCBI taxonomy): Eukaryota > Metazoa > Chordata > Testudines > Geoemydidae > Mauremys > Mauremys reevesii. Next base: position 11,548,124 of record NC_052648.1, on the reverse strand, counting down.
GTGGGTTACCCGAGGGTGGGGAATAGGTCTGGGTCTCCTGGACATTAAGGGGACCCCGGACTTTGCCACACAGGCTCCTTCAGTGGTATTCTGCCCTCTAGGGGAGGGCAGCTGTAGTGCAGCTTCTGCTCCTCCCCCAAACTTTGGAGTGAGGATTGGAGCTTTTCCTAGAGCAGCGTTTCTCCAGCTGGGGCCCTGACCGAAGAGGGGGGTCACAAGACTATTGTAGGGGGGTTGCAAGAGTGGCAGCCGCTGGCCGGGTGCCCAGCTCTGAAGGCAGAACTGAGGGTGGTATGGTATGGGGGGCTCATCCCTTTTTTTGGGGGGGGAGGGTTGTCACAGCCTGAAATATTTACAAAGGGTGTTCCAGCAAAAAAAGTTTGTGAACCCGTGTCCTAGAGTTATAATGTGGGGAGAGTGAGCCCAGACACCAGTGACCACCTGCTTGTGACAAGGGCCCTGGGAGCCTTGTGGCACTAGGTGGGGCCTTGCACGCTGGAGAAATGTGGGGAGAGGTGGCATACGCTTCCCGGACTGTAGACCTCCCTGCTCGCTCTTGGGGACTTTTCAAACACCGTCCTGTTCACACGCCTGGTGCTCCAGTGTCATGACCCTGGCATGTTCTCCGAGACTCCAAGGCACCCACTTCCTGGGGCGGGGGAGAGAGAAGAAAGTCCAGATCCTTGGGGCGCTGTTTCATGATGTCTCTCTGGGCCACCACTGACACCCTTGCTCTGGATGGAGGAAGGCTGCGAGAGGTGGAAGTGGAAGTGCCATGTTCCACCCCCCTTTCCCTTGTCCACAACCGGTTCTAGGCCACGGCAGGGTTCTGCCACCTATTGGGCTCACACAAGTGGAGCGGGAGGGGTTTGGGGGTGGGTGGGTTGTAGGGCAACCATCCTTCCTTGATGCCTGGTCTAGGGGACATTTCAAATGCTTCAGAGACACCTACAACGAGGGGGGAAAGGGATGCAAAATCATGCTCTGAAGTGTCCCTAGCCTCTGTTTGCCAGAAGTTGGGAATGGGCGACAGGGGGTGGATCACTTGATAATTGCCCTGTTCTGTTCATTCCCTCTGGGGCACCTGGCATTGGCCACTGTCGGAAGACAGGACACTGGGCTAGAAGGACCTTTGGTCTGACCCAGCATGGCCGTTCTTATGTTCTTATGGTCATTCTCCAGGATAAGAAGTTGCCCCTTCAGTAATAGGGGTGAGGGGGAGTGCATGGAACCAGTATCTCTTTTGCCCTTTGAGAGAGTCTCCTGCCCAGCTGAAGAGGAGAAATGGATGGTACAATCCATCTCAGGTTTCTTCCTTCTCAGTGAGGTCTGGAAAACAACCAGCCTCCCTACCACTTCCCTCCAGGCTGCTGCTGTTGTTTCGCATGTAAGGGGCCTACCAAGGACTAAGGAAATGGCTGGCTCTGGGATTGATTTTATATTGCTATCAAACAAAAAGAAAAGCAAGAGTTGTATTCAGGCTCACCAGTTCTAGAGTGAAAGCAGGACAGTTTTTAGCGAGAAGGCTTTTTCCTTGTCTCTGTACAGAGCAAAAATAAAGACATTTTTTGAATATTTTGCATAAAAAAGTTTGCTACGAAGTAGTAATTGAATATTCATGCAGCTTGTTGAGCGGCTGCACGGAAGCAGAGTTTAAATTTATTATTCATTATGATTGTTAATTATTAGTATGAATTATTAAGCTCAAGCCTCCCTTTGCCATTTCGGATCAGCAAGAGGCTGCCATATATCAGCTGATGCACGAGTTCAGTCATTTCATGGTGTTGAAGATGAAATGTCTCTGCAGCTCAGATGTTTCTTGAGACCTGTGGAAGCCCGAAGTCAAAGGGGAAGGATGCAAGACACGCAGCAGGTGCAAGCAGCAAACGTGCATTTTAGAGTTTTTTGTCAAGGTATTGTGGCCATCCTATTCCCCAAACTGCTGCAGGAATATATAGAGTGAGCAACATAGGTGCTTTCAATGGACATGTCTAAGGGATTCAAATACAATCGACACAAGATAACCCCTAATCTCTGGGCGCTTGCTTATCTTCTTTGCCCTTCTCAGAAGTTTGCCTTCCAGAAAGAAATTGACCAGGGATTCCAAGGGAAAAGACTGGATCAAGCGAGAAAAACTGGCAATGATTAAAATAAAATACTGCACGTCAACATGACTTTTCTCCTACATAAATTGCATTTGTGGTGTTGGTTTGGGAGGAGAGTTGGTGCAATGCATCGGGGTCAATAGCAGCTAAATGGAGACTTCTATTCCCCCCCCCAACTCATTACAATTATTTGGTCTCATGCAGGCCACTGTAATAGATTTAGAGGGTTGGAGGATGATTTCCAAAGGAATAGACGTGTCCTTTATTGATGGCGCTTATTAAATCCAAAGCTTCAGAATAGTTAGTAATGCTTTAAAAACGGTAAGCTATAGATTTTTGTTACATAGTCCAATAAAGCTTTGGAAACCAGCATATATTGACCTGAAAGGACTCAGAACAGACTGAAAATATTGGAACTGTTTCAATATCAATTTAAATATTAGCCAGAGGCTCCATGGACGCTACATTCTTTGTCCTTTTTTGTCTGCTCTTCCTCTCTTTTTAGCCAAAGAATGGTCTCGGATTTCACAAGTGCTTTTTCCCTAGAAAGGCGAGAGATGAGCTGTCGTTGTCTGCCCGTCTGGCTATAGCTAAATGTCTGTGTTTTATTGTCTCTCACCTACTGTCTCGCTTTCTAAGATTCTGTTTAATGCATGTGTCTGAGCTGAATGTAAAGATCAGGAGTTGTTTAAAGGGAGAGAGGTGTGGGCGTTATTGCAATGTCTGTACAGTCTATTGGTTCCTGCCAGTCTTTGATTTCCAGGGAGCAACCTATTTCTGCTGCGGAAATATTGTCTTTTTAATTTTGCCAGCTATTGTGCTGTTGGCGGGGGTCACACGTAAGTAAGTTTTAAAGATGAGTAAAACACTGATTGGATCCGGAAAACCAATTGCCTTCCTTCCTTCCTTCCTTTCTTTCTTTCTTTCCCCAGACACCCCATCTATCTATCTATCTATCCCCATATACCTCCTCTATCTATCTATCCCCACCCAACCCATCTATCTATCTATCCCCACCCAACCCATCTAACTATCTATCTATCCCCATACATGCCCTCTAGCTAGCTAGCTATCCCCATACAACCCATCTATCTATCTATCTATCCACCCCCATACACCCCCTCTATCTATCTATCTATCTATCTATCTATCTATCGTACAAGGCCAAAAGCTCTTGGATTCTATGGCGCGAACCCGTAAAGACCTGTGTTTGTAAGTAGCCTTGCGGAAGACGGGAGGAATACTCACCTGAGTAAAGTTACTGCTGGTTACAGGCCGCCCGGTGGTACGTGCATAACGCACGCCTATTGCTGTGTGTGTGTGTGTGTGTCTGCACACGTGCGTGCGTTGCCATCTCACACCCAGACACACACCCGGCCACCTCCCAGCGAGGGTTACCACGTTCCCTGGCCACTGCCCTGGCGGTGTGAACAGCCCTTTGCCTCGGAGCGAAGCAGCCAGCCCGAAGTGGAATCCGGTTTCCCCTGCGTGCCCACGGGTGCCCAGAGAGCTGGAGCTGACCCGCTCCTTTCCCCAGGAAGAGAGTCAGGAGATATTTCTCCTCCTCTCCTCATCTGGAGCGATCGATACCTGTGGGGACAGAGCCGAGATCGCCCGCGAGCCTGCAATCCCCAGAGGCCGGGCGGAAAAGCCCAGGTGGGACAATCCCGTTAGCCTGGGGTTGTCAGAGGGCACAACGGTGTGTGTTTTCCAACGCCTCCCCTTCCGCAACAGAGCCCCGCCCGCCTCCCCCAAAACACACTCAGGGAAAGAGATCGTGAATGTATGTAGACACACACCGACACACACACACATACACTGACACACACACGCTATCTGATACACACTCTCTCTCTCTCTCTCACACACTTACACACACACACACACACACACACACATCTCCATGGAATAGCCTGCTTGTGCATCGATTGATAGATCGATATAGAAATTAGCTAACGTCAGAGCTATATCTATCATATACAGTTGAGTCTGTATGATCTATAATAAACAGAGCAATAAGCTAACTAAAACTGTGTCCACAACTGTCAACTTTTTTTTCTCCTAGGCACATCCCTTTAGAATATTTTTCCCTCCACCCCACCTCTGCTTCAGGGCACTAATCATCGATTAATCAGTGTGTGTGTTACACCAATGCAGCGCGTGCAAACGGTCTCTTTGCTATCTACATTTTTCTATATGTTTCAAATCCGATCAATTCTCCTCTTTGACACGCGGCTCTGGGTTTGCACTCAGACACGCCTGGGCTTTGTTGCACAGGGCGGCGGGGAGGAGGCGAGGCAGGTTGCACTGAGGTGTGTGCATGGTTGGGGCCCGGGGGGGGGGGAGGTTAGAGCGCTAGGTGTCCAGGAAAGCAGAAGTTCATTTATTTTCCAATTGCACGTTGCCATCAAGTTACAGTTTCACCAGATTAGCTGGGAGGGGGAGAGAGGGGGCGGAGGGGAGGAGGGGGGGCTGTGTGGCGAGCCAGGAGCTGCTGACGTCAGGCCCTGCTGGCTGTGAGATTGAGGCTGGCTGGAGGTCCGGGATTCAATGCAATCCGCAGCTTTCCAGCGCCGGCTGCAGAGCGCGGAGAGCCCGGGCTGCCACTGCCAGCAGCCGGGGCAGAGCCCGGGCGAGCGGCGCGCACCCACTGAGGCCGGGCGTTGTATGGCGAGGCGGTGGGGGCGGGAGGGGGCAGCCAGGCGCGCGGGAGGGAGGCCAGGCTCCCCACCGAGCCATGCTGGATTGACTGCGCGCTGGGGGCAGATCGATGGCTCTGAATTAAGCCGGGCGGGCGGGGTGGGGGGGCCAGCATGGAACTGACCATGGAGAGCCTGGGCAGCCTGCACGGCGTGTCCCACTCGCAGGCCGGGGAGCTGATGAGCCCTGCCCACGGCCGGCCGGCTGCCCACCGGAACCTGGTCTCCCACGCCCGGCCGGCCATGGTGTCCAGCATGGCCTCGATCCTGGACGGCGCCGGGGACTACCGGCCGGAGCACAGCCTGGGGGGCCCCTTGCACCCGGCCATGAGCATGGCGTGCGAGTCCCCCTCGGGCATGAGCCTGAGCAGCACTTACACCACCCTGACCCCGCTGCAGCACCTGCCCCCCATCTCCACCGTCTCGGACAAGTTCCACCACCCGCACCCGCACCCGCACCACCACCCGCACCAGCGCCTGCCCGCCAGCGTCAGCGGCAGCTTCACGCTCATGCGGGACGAGCGGAGCCTCTCCTCCATGGGCAACCTCTACGGCCACTACCCCAAGGACATGCCGGCCATGGGGCAGCCCCTCTCCCCGCTGCCCAACGGCCTGGGCCCCCTGCACAACGCGCAGCAGCCGCTGGCCCCCTACGGCCCCGGAGGGCACCTGGCCAGCGACAAGATGCTCTCGCCCAGCGGCTTCGACTCCCACGCGGCCATGCTCTCCCGGAGCGAGGAGCACCTGGCCCGCGGGCTGGGCGCGCCGGGCGCCGGCATGATGCCCCCGCTGAACGCCATGCACCACCCGGGCCACCCCCACGGCCAGCCCAACGGCTCCCTGCTGGGCGAGCGGGAGAGGCAGGCGTCCGCCTCGGGCTCGCAGGCCGGCGGCTCCGGGCAGGTGGAGGAGATCAACACCAAGGAGGTGGCGCAGAGGATCACGGCCGAGCTGAAGCGCTACAGCATCCCCCAGGCCATCTTCGCCCAGCGGATCTTGTGCCGGTCGCAAGGCACCTTGTCCGACCTGCTGCGCAACCCCAAGCCCTGGAGTAAACTCAAATCCGGGCGGGAGACCTTCCGGAGGATGTGGAAGTGGCTGCAGGAGCCCGAGTTCCAGAGGATGTCGGCGCTGCGGCTCGCAGGTAGGGGGCAGAGGAGGCGCGGGGGTGGTGGGACTGGGCCGGGGGCATTAGAAACCCGAAGGACCGGGGTGGGTCTGCCCGGACCCCCGCAGCAAAGGCACGCGCACATCGGTACTGATTGCAAAAATCTGATCCGTGCTTCTCCTTGGACATGCTGCTAATCGGGGAAGGGACACACACACACACACACACACACACGGTGTGCTCTCCTTTCACTGCTCCGCACTGGGTAGCTGAATCCTTCTTTTTCTCTCTCTGTGTTTACCGGTTGTTTCAAGTCTTTAACCGATTGCATGGAAAAGCAAATCATATTTATCGTGAACCTCATCCTTTCCCCCACCTCAAAATCCCCTCCTCCGACCAGCCTGCTGCTGACAGTCTGAAATATAAAGATAATAGGTCAAAGGAATCAGGGGTGCAAATGCTATAGGTTATTTAGAATCTGTCTATCTATCTATCTATCTATCTATCTCCATACACCCCCTCTATCTATCTATCTATCTCTACGCAGCTATTTAGCTACCTACCTGCTTTTCTCTGGTTTATTTTTTGGTCTATTGGAGGGGCTTAATACTAACGTGGACTCGCCACCCTAAATGCATAGCGGTAAATCAGTTACCCCGGTAAGATCTGAAGGGTCTGTATACACAGAAAACCCCGAGGCCTGCTTCTTCGTGCTGCTGAATGAGTCCAAACTCAGCTGTTCCCCTCCTCCCATGCCTGCCCCATGGATCGATAGGCTAGCTTCTTCATTTTACCGCCAATCAATTCTCTATAGCCCGGGCAATGATTTGCATTTGGGATCTATCTGACGCGGTTCTCTCCCAGTCTGGGTTTCTTTTGCGAGCGAAGGGGGCTTTGCTAGCAGGGAGATGCTGCTGTCTGGGTCTGAAAGGCCGAGGCAGGTCCCCAAACCATCACGGCTCAGATGCTGATGCAGTCCTGACTTCATTTTAAATGAATGGACAGTCACCGACAAATAAACGCGCCCAGGCTTGGTCTTAGGACCGGGGGACAGGACACATTGCCTCTTGCGCTCCAGGGGCCTATGGCACCGAGCAGAGAGACCCCCAAAGAGCGAACTGGGAATGATTTCTGTGTATCCCGGGAGAGGTGGGGTCTGGTTCTCTGTGTTAAGATTTAGGTTAAAATTGCACTGATAGAATTTCTACACATTCCCTCCACCCCCCACCCCTCCACTAGGGTGGAATTCATGCGTCCAGTCTAAAGCCTCGTGTGGATTTCATGATTATAAACACGGTTGTCTAGAAAAATACATGCATACGGTCTGTATGATATATATCATCCATGATGCATACAGCTAAACATATAGTCCCAGGAAACGTGTATTATAACTAAGTATGCATCGTGTATTATGTACATTATACAGAATGCGTGTGTATATATGTGTGTGTGTATATAATGTGTGTGTGTATAATGCAACGTGTATACACACACACACACACATATATATATATATATATATATATTCATACTCATAGTCTTTATGTGTTTATAAATGATACAGTCTGAAGGCAAAGTGTGGATAAATATTCCTCTCTTCTGCATACAAGACAAACAGAGACAGTTTCTTTCTCTTCTGCTTGTGAGTCTGCCTAACAGAACCCTGGGTTTTATACTGGTTTTTAAGATCATTTATAATGCAGCGTAAACACAGATGCAATTCGCCTGTTACGGACCCAGAATACAAGGTGAAATGTATTTACCCAGATCGATTTTCTCCATGTGGAAACACAGCGAGCTCTTTAAGATATTCATAAGTAAGATGAAAACCTCCTTGTGTATCACGGACTTTCGCTTTCTCGGCTCGTTGTGGGCAGAGGACATTGTTCACATGGACTCGGGGTTCTCTACCGCCTCAGGGCTCTTTCCAGAAATAAGAGGCTCTCGGCTGGTGCAGCCATGGGTGTGCTATACACACCTGCACACTTTCCCCTCCTCCTTCACCTCCAACCCCCCCCCTTCTCTCCTGTGTTCTCAGGATTGCTTCTCCCCATTTCATTCCCCCCTGTGCTCTAACCCACCTGCCTTGCTGCTAAGGGAACAGGATTGCTTCAGAGGCTAAATGACAAGGAAGTCCTCTGGGTTGGACTTCAGAACTGCCAGAAGCTGGGACTTGACTACAGGGGGGATAAATCATTGGAAATTGCCCGGTTCTGTTGGTGGCCCCTGAAGCACCTGGCACTGGCCACTGCCAGCGACAGGAGACTGGGCTAGATGGACCATTGGCCTGCCCCAGTGGGGCCGTTCTTATGGATAGTTTGTGTCTGGTGGCCTCAAAGGGGGCGGATCGGGCTATTTAAAAAAAATCCGCATGACCTGTGGGCCATCTAGTGTCAGTGTATCTGAGCTCCAAGCAGATCCCGGGCGAATGTGATGAAGCGCTCCTCACCTATAGCAAGATGTCTGGGGTTATTTATGAGGGGCGAGCAGTATTCATATGTATTTAGTGTAATTCAGTTGCTCTTTAATTAGGGCAAGATCGTGGCATCCTTTAGTTCCAGTCGATGCCCTATTGAAAAGCAGTTAATAGAATGCAAATTGTTCCTGCCTTTACAAGGTTCTGGTAAATAAAGATTTAAACACTGCCACGATTGGCTTGTTAAGTACCCCCGTTGTTCAATCTAATTGAGCAGTTGGTGTTTTATTTCTGACTCGCCAAAATAAAATAAAAAAAACTTCAAAGCTTGAAGATTCAAGGGGGTTTCTCTCTCTATATATATATGGCCCTGTATTTTACCTAAAAGATTCAACAAAAACCCTCCACTAAATGAACTTACAATATTGTTGGAACAGGGTCACTCGTCATGATTATTTTTTTTAATCGTTTTTTGAATTTTGAGTTGAAATGAAATTAGGGATTCCTCTATCAACTTTTTTTTTTGTGAACGAGGAGGTAATTTGCCCTGGGTGATTTTCACTGATTTAAGTCAAAATCTGTTGGATACACATTTAACTACCTTCTCTGCTGCATATATTAAAATATAGTTCGGTTCAAAAGAAAAGTAATGTAGTGCATACTATGCAATGTGTTGCATTGGATTTTAAAATATCAGCTATGTTACGTATATAAAATTCAGTTCTATTAAATTAATACGTCTATATTACATGGCAGGAAATAGCAAACGTTTAAATATCAGTTATGTTACATATCCAAAATAAAACACACAAAATAAGGCGGATTATTATCTATGATTCTATGATTACAATCAAAGTACTGCATCATATTAAATGCACTGCATTGTAAATATGCACTGCAATTCTAAGAAAGATGAGCATTAATTTTTTTCTAGAAAGTTTTGTTTTGTTTCCAAATTAGCAGGAAAATGCCACGTTCTTTAAACAAAAAGGTAAAACGGATTGTAAATCACTAGGTGTGCCTGGAAAATGTAATCTGAAAATCGCAACCCAAACCCGAATTTAAAGGGCATTCTTGCAAACGACGTTTGCCAATCGGTTAGGGAAGGGTCTGTCTACGTTTGGTAACGCTCTGCCACTGGGTTTGGGGATGTGCAAGGAATTTTGCGAGCGCTAATTAACCAGTACTAGAGAGGGTGAGACAAGGCCATCAAGCAGTATTTTTAAAAAGCCCGAGGAGTCGCTGAAAATGGCAGCTAATGTGCTGGTAGAGGCTTTGTGTACTCAGAGGGCGAGGGTGTAATTTCAAAGGGCACCTTTCCCCGGCGCCTGATTTCAAAACTATGTTGGAATCATTGTCGGGGTGAAGAAAGGCAGGGACACAAGAGAGTTACTGCTTTGGTACTTGTATGGACGGGGGGAAAGAACCCAAGTCCTAGCTAGCCGGATTCGCTAGGTCCCCGCGCATCAGGGTGTTTTAAAAGCATGCACCCCCCTAGAGCCTAACTCTGCATTCCTAGCACTGCCAGAGTCCCCGCGCAGGCCCATGGATGACTACCTCTGGGTATATGTTGCGTGCACATGTGTGTGCAAAGGTCGGAGCAGGGAACATGCCAGCTGAGCAGGAGATGTAGGTTCTCTGGAGAGGCGCGGCACCCCGGGGGTTGTTTCCGTTTCTGCGGGTTTTCCCGGTGTTTCCTGACCGGTGGGTTGATGGTGTGTTGTTTTAGTGGCTGTGGTCACTCCTGGCTTTGCTCCCCCTGCGGCTGAGCTGCACACGCTGCAGGCGTCCCCCTTCATCGCCTTTAACAAGCGTCATCAGGTGGCCAGGGGACTTGGTCTGGGGGAGGGGGCGGCCCCAATCGATACCTTCCAATGACTCCCCCCCATCCATTGCAGTTTTTAAACCCTCTTCAGATATCGTTCCGATTGCCCGCACCAGAGCACAGCTGTATTTTGAGGGCGGATAGGGGGTGGGGGGGCGGGTTGCGATATTGAATCATACATGACTGAGACCGGCTACACGGCACAGAAAATCGATAGCGGAGCCAAAGTACAAAGCGACAGCCAGTGCGCCGGGCTGGGGACATTGCAAACCGGGGATCGAAATAGCCCAGCTCGAAGGTGTGAGCAGGGACCCCTGCCGACCCCCGGCCGAGAGGCGAGCCGGGTGTGTGGGGCGAGACCCGGAACCAGGGAAGCCAGCAAGGAACGAATCGGGAGGGGGCGGGGTTAAGGCACCGATTTAGCTGCCACTTGTAGCTAAAGGGAAGAGAGACCCAGCTGAGCGAGCAACCCAAGGAGAATTGAGGGGGTTAGAGGTGGGCGGAGAGGGCAGAAGGAAAGAAGGCTCGATAGAGAGTGGGGGGGGGGTGTTGGTGGTGACAGAGGGAGGCAGCGTGGGGTGTGTATTGGTAGGTGGCGAGAGAAAGGCACAGTGGGGTGTGTTCTGCTGGTGACAGAAGGAGCCACAGTTGGCGTGTATTGGTGGTGGTGACAGAGACGCAGAGTGGGGTGTGTATTGGTGATGACAGAGGGAGGCACACGGGGTGTGTTTCGTGTTGCTGACAGAGGAAGAGCTAGTGAGGTGTATATTGTTGGTGGTGACAGAGGGAGGCCCGGTGGGATGTGTATTGTTGGTGACAGAGGGAGGCACAGTTGGTGTGTATTGGTGGTGGTGATGAAAGCACAGTGGGGTGTGTATTGGTGGTGACAGAGGGAGGCACACTGGGTGTGTATTGTTGGTGACAGAGGGAGGCACACTGGGTGTGTTTAGTGTTGCTGACAGAGGAAGAGCTAGTGAGGTGTATATTGTTGGTGGTGACAGAGGGAGGCACAGTTGGTGTGTATTGGTGGTGGTGGTGATGAAAGCACAGTGGGGTGTGTATTGGTAGTGACAGAGGGAGGCACACTGGGTGTGTTTAGTGCTGCTGATGGAGGAAGAGCTAGTGATGTGTATATTGTTGGTGGTGACAGAAGGAGGCCCGGTGGGGTGTATATTAGTGGTGGTGATAGATGGAGGCACAGTGGGGTGTGTATTGGTGATGGTGATAGAGGGGGGTACAGTGGGGTTTGTACTGGTAGTCGAGACAGAAGCACAGTGGTGTGTGTATGGGTGGTGAGAGAAAGGCACAGTGGGGTATGTTCTGCTGGTGACAAGGAGGCCCAGTGGGATGTGTATTGTTGGTGACAGAGGGAGGCACAGTTGGTGTGTATTCGTGGTGGTGATGAAAGCACAGTGGGGTGTGTATTGGTGGTGACAGAGGGAGGCACACTGGGTGTGTATTGTTGGTGACAGAGGGAGGCACACTGGGTGTGTTTAGTGCTGCTGACAAAGGAAGAGCTAGTGGGGTGTATATTGGTGGCGGTGACAGAGGGAGGCCTGGTGGGGTGTGTATTAGTGGTGGTGATAGATGGAGGCACAGTGGGGTGTGTATTGGTAGTGACAGAGGGAGGCAGAGTGTGGTGTGTATTGGTGGTGACAGATGGAAGAACAGTGGGGTGTGTATTGGTGGTGAGAGAAAGGCACAGTGGGTGTGTATTAGTGGTGGTGACAGAGGGATGCACGGTGGGTGTGTATTGGTGGTGACAGAGGGATGCACAGTGGATTGTCTATTGGTGGTGACAGGCACATGGAGTGGGTAGTCTATTGGTGGTGACAGGCAGATGCAAAGTGGTGTATATTTTGGTGTAACAGAGGGAGGCACAGTGGGTGGTGTCTTGGTGCATACACAGGGAGGCAGAGTGGTGTGTGTATTGGCAGTGACAGAGGGAGGGCTAATGGGTGTGTATTGGTGGTGACAGGGCGGCACAGTGGGGTATGTACTGGTGGTGACGGGGAGGCACAGTGGAGTGTGTTGGTGGTGATCGACAGAGGCACAGTAGGATGTCTATTGATGGTGACACACAGAGGCACAATGGGATGTGTTTTGGTGGTGACAGAGGGAGGCAGTTATGTGCGTATTGGTGGTTGTGACAGAAAGAAGCCTAGTGGGGTGTGTATTGGTGCTGGTAACAGAAGGACACCTAGTGGGATGTGTATTGGTGATGGTGACAGATGGAGGCCAAGTGGGGTGTGTATTGGTAGTGACAGAGGGAGGTACAGTGGGTTTGTGTTTGTGGTGACAGATGGAGGCCAAGTGGGGTTTGTGTTTGTGGTGACAGAGGGAGGCACAGTGGGGTTTGTGTTTGTGGTGACAGAGGAAGGGGACAATGTATCTGATACAAATAATGAAGGAAGGGGAAGGACAGGCGAGCTGGATACAGACCCTGGGAGTCACCCAGCCCCTGGCAGTGCGTGAGACCGGCCCCTCTAACGCCTCCCCAAGAGAAGGAAGCTGCGGGGGGTGTTTCCATCTACCGGGCCTTTACCCCCAGACCCGACCCGCCCCGCCGGCCGGGCGCCCAGCCCCCGGGCAGGGAAGGGGGCTCTGACATTTGAGGGAGGTTTGCAGCCAGCCAGCCCCTCCCCCCGCCCCCCGCGGGGCAGTCCCTGGGCCGGGTTCACAAGTCCACCCTGATGGATGACTTAGAGCCAGTAAATGGAAGATCAATAAACAAGCGGGGGCCCCTATAAAATGGCTGTTGGTGCCTTTCTCTCCTTTCCACTCCAGTTCCCGCTTCCAGCCGCAGCGCCTGGCCGACGTGCAGCTGAACCATTAATTATTCAGCCGGCCCCGGCCGCGGCTCCGAGCGCCAGCAGGCGGGTTTGTTTGGCTTGGGGGGGAGCCAGCTTGCCAGGCTGGACTCCGGGGGGGGAGCTGTCTCTCTCTAGCTGCGGTTGTCCCCCCCCCGGGGGTGGTCGGTTTCTTTTAGCCCGATGGACCCTTCTCTCGCCTGCCCATCCATCGCTACCTCTGCCTGTCTCGTGGAAATCTCCCTCCGGCCCGGTACACCCCTGCAAACTTCCGTCTTCTCTGCCCTGCCTAGGTCCGATTCGGACTCTGCTTAGGAAGAGGGGGGTGGGGGCTAAGGGGGTGTGGGACCCGGGGGAGTCCTGGGGGTAGGTGCACAGACAGAAGGGCTCCCAGACACACCCGCACAAGCACTCACAGCCGGGTATAGTGCGGTTACACAGAGATACACAAGTACACCCCCTCCTCCAGAAGCAGATTCACTTGCAACACACCCGCAAAGACGCAGAGCCAAATACACAACGCACCCAGGGGCCGAGCGATGTGGAAGTTCTCTCTGTTGTGCATACGTGTGTACTTTGTGAGTGTGCACCTGTGGATGTGGATGGGCATAACTGTGCACACGTGTGTGTAAGAGAGACACGGTGGGTGAGGTAATACCTTTGTACTGGAACAACTTCTGTCGGTGAAAGAGGCCAGCTGCAGGGCTTGAAGAAGAGTTAATCTCTTTCACCGACAGAAGTTTGTCCTATAAAAGACATGACCTCCCCCACCTTGTCTCTCTCATATCCTGGGACCAACACTGCAAACAACGTGTGTCGAGAGAGGAAAAAGATACATCACCAGACGTGTAAACTAAAGGTGAACATTCGTGCAGGCCAGCACACAACAGACACAGAGAAGAAGCCACGTAGAGAATGTTACACACAGTGAACATGTGTGTGTCCTGTGTTCGTGCACTTGTGCGTGTGAATCTGCGGTGTGCAGCATGGCGATTGTAGGATGGTTTTATCAGGGTACATTTGGCAATGTATTTTGTGGGAAAATCTAAAGTGAATGTTCCAGGTCATCCTTTATGAACGTCCAGACAACATGACAGTTTTTTAATATATAATTATTTAGATTTTTAGAACACCCTATGTCATGTGCTGGGTGCCCCTTCTAATATTTAAAACAATCCGAAAATCAAGTTACGCTGAACCACTAAAATCAACAGCTGCCTCCCCATGTGATCATAATTCACTCCCACCCCATCCCTTCCTTACACCGCCACTGTGCAATTAACAACCCTCCTCCTTCTGTCCACTCCTCACATACTATCCCGTCATGTATGTGCCACACATGTCACAGAAAAATATATTTTAGAGCAGCGATGGCTTTATACTGAGACCACTTCTCGTACCCCCTGCCCCATGGAGCCAGTTGTTCCAGGGAGCATCGATTGGACTGAACCCGCGTGGCCGGCGAGAAACCAGTAAAAATAGATCCTCATCTGAGGTGAATTGAAATAGCTCCATTGAAGTCAACTGGTTTATTCTGGTTTACACCACCTGAGGCTCTGGCAGTAAGGAGCTAAATCCCCTCTCAGAAGGGCCGCACCCCCACACGAATGATGCTGATGCCCAACATCCGGGCGCGTCCCGAGACTGGATGTTGTGGAGGCAAATGGGGAATCTCCCCCTGGCTGTTGTATCAAGATCCCCCCTCTGAAGAGTTGTGAAAGATCCGATCTCAGACCAAGAGTGACTAGTACCCAGCATGCAACAGATTCCTTGGGGGGGGGGGGACGTTCTGCACTGGGATGGAAAGGAAGAAAACCCGGACCCTGGCAGATGGATTCATTTGCTGTGAAGCTGCTCAGAGGTTCGGGGTGTGGAGATGGGTCCCAGGAGGTAGATGAGTGGCAGAGGGTAGGAGCTCTGATGAACCAGAATGAGCTGAGATGTTCCCAGGTGCTCACCTCCTAGGGTCTATCTGACTCCCCTTCCACGGCCTGTTCTGGTCGCCTTTGGGGGCAGCTCTGCACGGGAACCAGAGCGGGAGGCAAGGCCCTAGCAGCTCCTCTAACCGCCTCAGACCGGGGACCCCCGTGCTCTAGGGATGAGCAATGGCGGGGTTCGCCCAGTTAACATGCAACCGGAGGGGTTTTTCCAACAGCCCGCGGGCGGGCGGGCGGGTGGAAAAGATCTTGCAGTTGAAAGCACCCGTAGGGCCGAAGCCAAAGCCCATGGAAGTAACTGGGGATCTGCCAGGACACCCGTACAGAGCGCAGCGGCCCGTGTGGATGGAGGCCTGAGTCCAAAGGTGACTGTGCGCCTGGGACAGTATTTCTCGAGTAACCTGGGGCCTCTTCTCCCCTCCGCCCATCACAGGCACCCAGAGGCAGGCCCTTAGCGGGTCACCGCTCTACAGCAGCATTTCTCAGTCGCGCACCTCCTCCCCACGGGGCCCCACTGCATTCCCAGGGGGTGCAGGGGGCAGGGTGCTCTGCGGGAAGGCGAGAAGCATCTCCCGGCTCGTAACATAAGAACCACCGGTGGTTCTTTAAAGAGCAAGGAAGCTTCTGCCTTTGTCTGATTTCTGCTGCAGATGCCTTCCCACTTGCCTGTTTCAGCGCCCAGCAGGGATCTAGGCCGTGGCGAGGCCTGTAAATAGCCATAAGCGGTATGGACAAGCGAGCTCATCCACACCGGGGTGTTTTCCGGGCAGCATATTTAACATTGCAGAAAAAAACCCTCTCTCTTCCCCATACCCACTTTATGTATCCATCTGTCTGTCCACTTACACATCGGTCAATCGATCTATCTATCCCCATACACATCTGTCCACAGACACCTCTATTATCCATTATCTCCATGCGCATCTATCTATCCCCATGCGTATCTGTCCATCTCTCCCTATACACCCCCTCTATCTCTCCCCATCCACCCCATCTATCTATCCCCAGAAACCCCATCTATCTATCCCCATCCATCTCTCTCTCCCCCACCCCTCTATCTATCCCTATACACCCCCTGTCTGTCTATCTATCCCCATGCGTATCTGTCCATCTCTCCCTATACACCCCATCTATCTATCCATCCCCAGAAACCTCCTCTATCTATCTACATACACGTCTCTTCTCTCACTTTCATTGATCGGTCCCTTACTCATTTAGTGAACTAGCTCACACAGCCTCGGTAGTCTTAGCTGGGCCCTGTTGAAACCCCCAACTCCAATCATTCCCTCCCCCACCCCGTTCTCTATCTCAGTGTGTGTCCGCAGAAGTGCTAATGTAGCAGAACATGGGCACGCCACCTCCCCCGGGCACAGTTACGTGTTTGCAAGTCGGCTCCTGGCGTGGCGTGGCGTGGGGGCAGCGGAGAAAGGCCCGCACACGCTTGGTGCCCCCCCCCCGCGCTGGAGCAGGGGCTGCTCTCCGGTTCGGCCTGGCGCCGGGTGCCGATGGCTGCCCTTGGCCGGTCCACCCGCGGCTGCACCGGGCGCTCTGCGGGAGCGGATCTGGAGCTGGTTTGAACCGAGTCTGTATCGATCCCCAGCCCGGGCTTTGCCGGTCTGTTGGCAAGGCAGCTTCTCCCGTCTCCTCTCCACTCCCTGCCCCCGGAGCAAGCCAGCCACAGCCGCTACTGGCATCAAAACGCCTGAAGCCCCAAACCACCGCTACTGATATCACACCGCTAGTCAGGGGTGCGCAACACATCAAAATACAGACAGGCAGGGGACGTTTATAGACTCATCCAGCGGCCTCATTACGGAATGTGCTATTCCTTTGCCTTGGGACTGGGGGGGAAATACCAGAGGTCAGTAACAGAGAGAGAGATTTCCATTTATATGTCTATTTCAATGTAGCTAGCGAGCTAATACGTATTGGTGATGGTTGCTAGACTAACATTTATATCTATAATCACAGATAGATATAGATTATCTAGACTGAGTTGTTATTCGTTTGTAAGCACTGTAATGTATAATGAAAGATCTCGGTATGTGCGAAGAATTGTTTAATATCAAACACCAGGTCTCTGATTTCCCCTCTCCCCAGAAACCAAAGTGTCATAAGTTTAAATGCAGAAGCGGGTTTCTCTCTCCAGGCAGGGATGTTTCCCCACCACTGCTCTCCAGCAAAGATCAAAAGACTTTCTGGAGGGGCGGGGGGGTTCGTAAATCAGGCAAAATGAAGCGACTAGTAAAGGAACCTAAACTTTGGCAGGACTCGGGGTTGGGCACGAAACAGCAGGACGGAGCAGATATTGACAAACATCCGTTCGACTCAAACACATCTGGGAGTGGATGAAAGAAAATGCTGTGGAACTAGGGCAAGTAAATCCTTAACCGAAAAGGGGAAAATAACGAGCGAGACAGACGGGGATTATATATGACTGTGTCTACAATTTTACGACGGAGCCCAATTTTAAAACAAAATCCTAAATCAAATACATTTCCAGTTCAATATCTTTCTATCAATGCCCCTCTCTCCATAGGCAGCTGTGGAGAGAGAAAGAATTGGAAATGCATTTTATTTCTGCATTACATTTTAGATGTGTGCTTCCTCGTAAAATTGTAGAAACAGCGAGGTGTTGCACACACACGTGTCTGCGTGCGTGTGCAGAACAATACATGCATGTCGAGGTATAGCCATACAGATATGACTGTTTCTGCAGTTTGATGAGGAAGGACAATTATGAAATACAATAGGCCACGACCATACGTTTGCGACTCAATCACATTTTCTGTTTTGTTTTCCTGGGAGCTGTGGTGGTTGAAGGCAGGTATCGGTCATGTCATGGCGTCTCTTTGCTCCTCCGCGATAGGTAGTTTCGGGGTGGGGGGCTGGAACCGTTTGTAGAATGGGGGTGCTGAGAGCCGCTGAATCCTGGATATGATGGAAACCGTTTCAACCAAGGGGTGCGGCAGCACCCCCGGGACCCCTAGTGCCAGCACCTCTGGGGGATTTACCAGAAAGGCATCAACTCCACCCTGGCTAAAGATTTATTAATAGATCCAGAAACAGAAAATTCACTTGCGGGGTGTGTGTGTTTCCGTTAAGCTACACAATCAGTCCCCCTTCTCCTTAGTTATTTGTCCTTAACTTGAATTAGCGCCCAGCTAATAAATCATCGGGCGTTTCTTCTCCCGCTCCGATGAGATGCACTTGCAGGCAAGAAATCAAAAAAGGCTTTAGAAACCATTTGATCTGCTGATCAGATTTATGCGCGAGTCAATGGGATCCTCGTTGTTAAAATGCCGGCGCTGAACAGAGATGGGGGGACTGGTTACTGGGGTCTCTTTATTTTCACGGTTTCTTTTGAATCGGGTGGTTTTGAAGTTCATGATATTGAATGATGCCTGACGAAATTCAATTCGATATATTGAAAAATCGTATTCGCAAATCGTTAGAGAGCCATCGAAATGTGTGCATTAGAGAGCGTATTACTGGAATATATACTGGATGGGGGTGTTTATACGATACTTGGATCTCATAGTCACATGCAGCATATTTCGTTTTTATATATGCACGTGAGTTGTATTATATTATATGGTGCAGGCATATATGAAAGCGAATTATTTAGTAAATATTAAAATGCGTGTATACAAACTATGTAATTATATCTAGGTAAATATATATTAATCTCATAGCCTGTGAACTATATATACTTATATATGACATATGTAATTAAATCATGTATATACACATACACATATATATTCTGTCTCCATATGTGTGTGTTTATACTCCCGGGAACGGCATTGATTTTGTTTATGTGTAGATATTTCTCCAGTAGCGTCCAGTATACAGTCATGCGTTCCCAGGGAAAGCAGTTCTAGGGAGAGAAGCCTGCTTTTATTAAAGGAAATACTTTACATAGAAACATTTTTCAAAGAAAGACCGTGGAAAACATAAGGGTTAAGAAAGAAAGAAAGAAAGAAAGAAAGAAAGAAAGAAAGAAAGAAAGAAAGAAAGAAAGAAAGAAAGAAAGAAAGAAAGAAAGAAAGAAAGAAAGAAAAGCAATATTGCAGTAGGATATTCACAGACCTCCCTCTGGTAACATTCTGATCGGTGTTTACTTCCTGCTTCAGTTCAGCCCAGCGGGATCTTTAATCGAGCTCACGAATTATATATAATACGACATAATAACCCGCTTTTCAAAATGCTCCATTGGTTTCTGGGTTTGCCGCAGCAACCTCGTGGGAGGGAGGTGGGCGATTTTCAACACCAAGCGAAAACACACGCACAGGGCGCAAAACAAACAAACGAACAAACAAAAAACCAACTCCCATCCCAGCCAGGAACAGACTGTACTTGGGGAAACTGACTAAAGTTAACACGAGCCTATGGCGCACGCACACCCCCACACGCGCCATGTGGGCACGCGTGTGCGCACCGACACACGGCCACCACGATCAGGCTCCTCCATCCAAAATAAGCGAGGTTCTCGACCCACGCTGACTTCCCCCCGGACACACTTGTGTGTCCGAAGTTGTGTAAGAGGATTCTAGGCAAGCCCCGAGCGAGTCGGGCCTTTAAGCACACGTGTGTGTCAGAGCTGGTGACGCGGGGCGGTTGCATGGGGACTGGAAAGAGAGATGCGTGCATGTGAGATGGGTGTGTGATACATAGATTTAGACCAGTTGTGTGTGTCAGGGGAAGAGCTAATGCCCTGCTCAGACCGATACATATTTCGAATTTCGCTTTTCATTCCCGACGGCCTCCGATCACTATTTTCAAAAGGGGTCGGTGCTCTGCCCACTTTGGCAGGCCGGGGGTCTGCCTGCACTTTCCCACCGGGAAGACTGGCAAAAACAGACCGAGCCTGCGGTTGTAAAAATCCCAGCACACCCGATTGGCTTTTGTCCTCTGGTTTACAAACAAACTAGCCAACACCAATAGTAAAACACTAATAAGCAGCTACTCTCCGATTACCGTATGAACCCAACCGCCCCTGGAATAGTGGAGTCGATTGCCGTAAAGAGCCCCCCATACACCACTTCCTGTGCGCCAGGGGGTTCATGTTCACTCCTGGTTTCTCTAATCCAGTCCCTTTGGGGGTTGGGATTTCACCAGCCGAGCCCCCGAAAGCGCCTCTTAGAACCCCTTTCCCAGAGCCGCTTTACGCTGGGCTGCGCGCTAAGTAGCCGTCGGCGCAGGGGTAGGGGGTTTAAAAATATTTGACTCATTGAAAATTGAGAGAAACACCTGTTGTGATCGAATGCGGATGTAAGGCGCCTCCCGATAATTATCAGGAGAGCCGGGCGCGCTTACACAATTAGTGTGCATGAAATCTCAGATTGCTGCCATCTGCCCAAACGAAACAGAGATGTTTGGTTTGCGACATATTTTCAAATACCAATCGTGTATATATATTATCCATTTCCATTTGCTATGGTGTGTGTATATATATATAAACACATTCCATATACAATTAAATGAGTTGCAAATATATATACACACACAGCACACACACATAGTGCATTGCAAATATATATGTATATTTGCAACCCACTATGTGTGTGTGTGTGTGTTGCAGCAAAGAATCCTGTGGCACCTTATAGACTAACAGACGTTTTGGAGCATGAGCTTTCGTGGGTGAATACCCACTTCGTCGGATGTGTGTGTGTTGTGTGTGTATATATATTTGCAACTCATTTAATTGTATATGGAGTGTGTTTATATATGTATATGTGATAAATATATAAATACCACACAACACACACACAGTGGATTGCAAATATATATATTTGCAATCCACTGTGTGTGTGTGGTATATAAATATATGTGAGAAATATATAAATACCACAGACAGACAACACACACACAGTGGATTGCAAATATATATATATTTGTGTGTGTATATATATATATATATATATATATATATATATATATATATATATATATATATATATATATATATATACACACACTATGTGTGTTATATACCACACACACAAATATATATATTTGCAATCCACTATGTGTGTGTGTTGTGTGTGTGTGGTATTTATATATTTATCACATATACACACACCTTTTTTATCGTAACATGTCCATTACCCCCAAAATATATTATTGTTCTTTTATAGATATTTATATTATAATGATATATTATTAACATATGGAATTTATAGCACAGGTGTGTACCAATGTGATCACCATATGTCATGTATGATGCTATTCTATAACAGAATTAATGAATGGCATATTAATATTTCCCGGTGCAATTCTTCATACGTAACACGCACATACAGATACATCGTAATATAGACCCGTAGCCCCAGAACTCGTATCTTTCTACGCGGCGGTTGAACTTTTGATCGAAATACGCTCAGCCAAAAAAGGAACCGGGGTCTTAGGAAATCGCATAATTAGACTTTTTCCTCATTAGATGACTCAGCAACAGAGAGACCAATATTTGGTGCGCCCCTTGTAAACACAAAACGGAGTCCCGGGTGGATGGCGGGATTTGCCGTGGCTTTCTAGACCTTTTAATTTGGCTGCTCTGGTGGAAAACGATCGTTTGGCGGCGGGAAATATTTATCCAATTTAAAAAAAAATGGAAGGCAGGATTTGAAAAAGTGAAATTGAAATAACCGTCTTGCCGGGGGGAGCTGAGATCTGTTGCGGAGCCGTAACACGTGCTCGCCACGGGAAACGTTTCGCTCCTGTTTCCTCGCTCGTGCAATTGACAAGATGCCGGAAAAAGCCCCCAGATTTTAAATCTGCTGATTTCCCAAACTGAGAGTCAGCGAGCTGGGAAAAAAAATTAAAACCACGTCGTACTTTTCTTTTTCTTTCGCTCATTCTGTGGCTGATTTATTCAAAGAAATAACAGCGAGCAATATTCGTTGTTTGTTCTTGGTTTTTTTAAAAAGAAACGACTCTCAAATATATGAATCTGTTTCGCCCCGATGCCGGTCTCGGAAGAATAAACTACTGAAATCTGCTCCTTTTCCTGCCCACTGAAGTGGAAACAGACCTGTAGAAATGGCTAAACATAATTCACCCTAAATTATAAAGAATTAAGAGAGAAACCTCTTTATTTAGACTCGGCCAGTTTCTGGGGAGGATTTGCCTTAAATTTCTCCCCCCAAGTAACACACCGTAGGTCGGATCCAGAGGAGCGAATCTGCCCCTCCATATATTTTTTTTCTGTACATTTTATCTTGTTAGTTTCAAACTCCCGTGTTCCAGAGCCAAAGGATTTTCTGTTTGCTAATAAGCACAGTGGCCAGAAGTCTAATAAAAGCTACTGTGAGTTAAATATTAAATCCCCCCCCACACACACACACAATGAAATCAGCTCAATCCCATTAAAAACAATCTGATCTCAAGCCTTTTCTCCCCCTCACCCTGATGTGTTGGTTTAAATCAGAATTCACACTTTTGTTTTTAAAATGTCATTTTTTCCCGAGAAGAATCGTGTTTCCCCCCGGTTTTGTTATTAATCTGAAACCCCAACTATCCCACCCAAAACGTTCACCTCTTTGGTCACATATAGTTGAAGCAGTCCTTTCATTTGCTGCTTGGCTTGAAAAAGGAAACACGTTCACAAAATGTGCCAGAAAAGTGGATCCGAATTCTCCACGTTGTATTCAAGTCAATGCAGATTTTTTTTGTACTGTGTCATTTTTGGGGGGGGGGGCAGATTTTTACAGGTTGTTTGGCTGTGTGTGGTTGTGAGGTTTATTTTATTTTATTTTCCCCGATTGCCACTGAAACCTTAAGGGAGAGATAACAGAGAAGAGAAAACTCTCTGAGTGACCTTTGAATCAATTTGAAAAAGCTCATTTAACTGATAAGTCTTGAAAGCCCCAGAACTAATTTGAAAATACATCTATTAAAACCCCATTGCTGGTGCCTAAGTACTGCTGTGGAGGAGTTGCAAGGCAGACTTCATGGGGTCTGGGGCTATCTGTGAGCACAGCTTTGAGCAATGGTCAACAAAGAAATTGCTTCATGGCATGAAAAATTATGAGGCTTAAAAAGAACTGCCCCTCCCTCCCAGGCGATCATGGAAAGGGAGGTAGCTTTGCAGGGCGAGGAGCATTTCCTTAGGATAACTTTAGAATCAAAAGCGACAGAGGCTGGAATCGCAGACAGAATATTGGATTTTCCTCTTGAAAACAAATCCAATATTTTATCGTTTTGTTACGTTCAAACGGCAAGGCAGGAGAGGCTGAGGTTCCCAGTATGGAAAGCAGTGGCCTTAAGAAGAGGTTGAGGCTCTGGGTTAAGGCTTTTTCATTATTTTCATACGGCTTTATCTAGCATTATCCAGGTTCGGCTGGAAAACGTGGCTACCCGTCGCAACGGGATAACTGATAAAACAGGGTTATGTCGTCGTTGTATTTCCTGCCTGGTGCCAGCCCTGGCAGTGCAAACTGGTTTTACTCCTGGACTTTTACAGCATTTGTCAAATTCAGCTAACAATTTTACAGCAAATTGTTAGCTCTGAGGACGACTGACTGTCTCACACTCTGTGTCTGGGCATAATGGGGCCCTGATCCTGTCTGCAATCTCCTGTCATCCAACTAATACATAGGGATAAAGGTTGCGGGATGGCATCTGTCTTCTGCCAGGAGAAAATGCAGGACTTTTGCCAAGACCAGCCCATTGATCCTGGTCAGGGGGTGGTTTGCTGGTCAAAATACCCTTTTCGGTTTGGTCTGGCAGGAGAAGTGATATGGGGGGCCAGTGCTAGGGATGGGACTGTCAGGAGTTTTGGTTCTTGTCGATTTCGAAACACCCACTAAAGTAGTGAGTTGGGAGGGAGGTAAGGACTTGAGACAACAGGAGGGGACCAGGAGATGAAGCTTTCTCAGGACAGGCCCTAGATTATGCAGTAAACTCCCCCAGGAGCTAAGGATCACCACAAACCTCAGCACCTTCTCCTCCACGGGCCAGACCTGGGTTTGATCTTGCCTTCTGTAACAGAACTATGGAGCACTGGGTGTGTGTACACACCCATCCACCTACTAGATATATATAAAATCCAAACCAAAACACTGCCCTGCAAACACTTGTCCCTCTGCGGAGAGGAGGAGAGACCAAACGGGTGACAGATCTTGGGCACATCGCTTATTGTTACTGCCTAGATCCTATGTGTGACGAGTGTGGTGTAAGAACTGACAGAGTAGAATAGAATGAGGAGTGTGTGTGTGGGCGGGGAGAGGTCTGCTGAGCCGTGCACAGTTTTCTCGCGGGGTCCAGGAGTTGGTGAACGGGGTTAGGCTTGTGAGTTGCAAGGGGACAAGGACCATTTTCTTGTCCTGTGTGTGTACAGCATTTAGCAGAGAGGAATCTGGCCCGTGACTGAACTCACAGGTGGTACCTTCATATAAATAATAAATAACAATATAAGGACAATGTTATATATGGCCTGATCCAACACCCGCTGATGTCAGTAGGAGTCTTCCCAGGGAAGCCCCCGGAACATTTTCATCTGGTATAAACCCCCTTGTGCCTGGTTCCCACACGCGGGCGCTCACCACAGCTCCCCTCCCACTCCGTGAGCAAGTTCTGCTGGCACAGCAGAGGAGACGTGGGCTGGCAGAAGTGGGGCAAGGCCAGCCAGGCCCTGGGGTCGGGGGAGCCCTGATGCAGGAGCTGGCCCCATGGCAAGAGCAAGGAGGAGCCGTGCTGGCCCTGCACTGGCCACTCAGATTTGGCCCAGCCCCTCCCTTGTGATGGGTGGGTGGGGCCAAACGTGAGTGAGTGGCATTGCAAACGGGTGCGCGGGGGTACCAATACATCTCAGGCCTGGCTCTGCGGTCCCTCTGCCATGACACGGGGCCCAGTCTGAGTGGGCAGGGGGGCGGCCAGCACTGCTCCTCCTCGACTGGCCAGTGGTACCCATAACATGCAGGTGCCCCTGCGTCTTGCCATTAACTTCAGTGGGTTTTGGATCGGGCCAAGAAAAACTAGCTTTGGTAGCTTCCAATTCCATATCTCGCTATATTCCCCCTCCCCCAGGTATTAGTCACAACACCGGAAGACTGCAGAGTGGCTCATGTTAACCTCTGTCTTTAAACAGTGGGGTGTGGGGGAAGGTGCGAGAAAGGAAAGCGGGGTTGGTCTGTTTGCAGTCGCAGGTAAAATCCTAGGCCGCCGTCATGGGTAGATCTATTGAATGGTGTGAAGGGGTGTACGCAGGAGTAATGACGGGGAACCAGCTGGGATTCATGTGAAATAGATCATGCCAGAGGCTCTTGACTGCCTTGAAAATATTGGGTTTTCAGCTCCTTCCAGGAAGCAGGATTAATCCCAAAGGCAATTCATGGGATATTTTGCAGCTAGACATCAGTGCCACGTAAGCACTTGGTTCTGAGGCTGGGCAGCTTGGGACACAAGTCTGTATGTTTGTTAGCAGACTGGCTAAGCGGGTGGAAGCCAAAACAAACAACAAAGGAAACAAACGTGTGTATGGCAAAGGGCTGCAGTGAGAAGGGGTCACTAGGACGGTATTTTAATGGCCACTGCTTTTCAGCGATGACTTCATGCAGTGGCAGGATTTGCTGATGAAATGGAAGTTGGAAATCTTATTAATACCTCAAGTGATATAACTCATCTCTGGAAAGATTTAAACCCGGCCAGGCAGTGGCCGGCACCATGGATGATGGAGGTTTAACACCTTTTGGGTCTTTTTTAAAAAAAGAAAGACGATAAAGTGGGATGCTGTTGTGTCTAGGAATTGGGTAGTGCCCCTTTAAATAGACAGGGGACCCCCCCGGAGAAAGAAACAATATGAAAAGTAGGCAGAAACCAGGCTGGCTCATAGCTACAAATAGACATGACGGCTCTGACAGGTTCTGGGGGGTTGTGCAGTAGAAGACAGGGTCGCCCACTAGAGGGCTTCCAATTTATTTAAAGGGATATTACCCAATTCCTAGAGCCTAGAGATGTGCCTTGCGAGGTGGAATGCACTAACAACAGAAGGAATTCACGGTCAGCGGCAACAGGGGAGGAGCTTTGCGGGTATCCGAAGAACATGGCGAGAGATATTGTTCTGCCTTAGCCCAAAGCCACGCCGTGGCCCTGCCTACTGGACCGCGTGCACATCTGCCAGCGTGTACAAACTGGGGACAAGATCCATGGAGAGCTACCAAATGGATCCAAAGTGCAGTGGGGGTCTTAGGTTTGTTGATAGGCCAAAGCCTATGTCTGGGTGCTTCTGAGAAGAAGACAGAGCATGTGATGTGATAGAGCCAGGAGCAGGACCCAGGTCTGCTTAATCCCCATGCAGTGCTAATCACGAGGCTACGCTGCCCAGGGGCTAGCTGGTAGCTTCTTGTGGCCTGCCACTTCTTTAAAGAGAGACCGCTCCATTGGTGTATTACACAGCTCCCGTGAGGCAAAGCAGCTTAGCTGGCCAATGTGCTGGTGAAAACAGCCATCATCCTGGTCAAGCTCCAAAGGGAAAGGAAGGAGGATGGCGTAAAAATCATTAGCATAAGTAGAAGGCGGGTCACGTAGTTAAAGCACTGGCTAGTCTACAGCAGAGCTGGGCTCAGTTCTCAGCTGTGCTGCAGGCTGGTGGTGTGAACTTCGCCAAGTCACTTACAGGACTCAGTTTCCCGTCCGGTAAACGGAGGGAACGGCCCAGGGTTTCAAAAATGGGTAGCGATTGAAGAGGGAGGGTGCTCAGCACTTGCTGAAAACCAGGTCCTCATCAGGGGGCTCAAAACGGGCACCCCAAATCAATAGTTGCTTTTTGAAACTTTGGCCAATTACCCCCTGCTTTCTCCCATCCTTGTGTGTGTTGGCTGTTTAGACAGTAAACTCTGCAGGGCAGGGACTCCTGCTCACTATGTATCTATGCAGCGCCTGGCACAAGAGGGCCCTGATCTCAGCTGGGGCTTTTGTACTCAGATTGTAAGTTCCTTGGGGCAGGGACTGGCTTTTTGTTCTATGTTTGCACGTAGCCCAGTGGGGACTGCGGCTCCTCATTGTTTTGCGCTCAAAAAACTAACTCAAAACTTGAAAACACACGTAAATCACCAGGCCCCCAGTAGCTTGCGTCCTGAGATACCCTTTGAGGAGCAATTAACCACGTCAGCAGATACCTGCCCCTGGTAGCAGGGAGAGCACCGGCAGTTTGGGGAATGGTTCATGTTACTCCCCATTTTAAACCGGGGGGAAAGATGTGAGCCGGGAAATTATAATTCAGTGAGTCTGCCTGTAATCACAAGAAAACTTCTGGAGATTGCCATAGATTCATAGATTCCAAGGCCAGAAAGGACCGTTGTGATCATCTGTATAATGCAGGACAGAGAATGTCCCCCAGATAATTCCTAGAGCAGATCTTTCTGAAACCCAGCCAATTTGGGTTTAAAAATGGAGAATCCACTATGACCCTTGGTAAATTGCTCCAAAGGTTAATTACTCTCACTGTTAAAGGTTAGATAGTTTATTATTAGTCAGGAGAGACTATTATTATTTACTGGAGCTGGTTGATTATTTTTGAGTTTCAAAGTATTGAAGAAAAACTTAATCGGTGCATCATCAAAAATAAAACAGGGTGAATTTTTCAATCAGGGTCTGTTATTTACATGGGAATTGTGTTTATAGAGTCCCTAACCAAGCTCAAGGCCCCATTGTGTCAGGCGCTGTACATGCAAATCCCTAAAGAGCTTACAGTCTAAATAAACAAGAGGGACAAAGAGCAGGAACAGAAGAAGAGTGACTTGCCAGAAGTCATGCAGTAAGACAGTGGCAGAGATGGGAATTGCATCCTGGCGGCCCTATCAACTAATCTAATATGATTGTCTCATAGACTCATAGACTTTAAGGTCAGAAGGGACCATTATGATCATCTAGTCCGACCTCCTGCACAATGCAGGCCACAGAATCTCTCCCATCCACTTCTATAACAAACCCCTAACCTATGTCTGAGTTATTGAAGTCCTCAAATCGTGGTTTAAAGACCTCAAGCTGCAGAGAATCCTCCAGCAAGTGACCCATGCCCCACGCTGCAGAGGAAGGCGAAAAACCTCCAGGGCCTCTGTCAATCTGCCCTGGAGGAAAATTCCTTCCTGACCCCAAATATGGTGATCAGCTAAACCCTGAGCATGTGGGCAAGACTCACCAGCCAGCACCCAGGAAAGAATTCTCTGTAGCAAGTCAGATCCCAACCCATCTAACATCCCATCACAGACAACTGGGCATACTTACCTGCTGATAATCAAAGATCAATTAATTGCCAAAATTAGGCTATCCCATCATACCATCTCCTCCATAAACTTATCAAGCTTAGTCTTGAAGCCAGATATGTCTTTTGCCCCCACTACTCCCCTTGGAAGGCTGTTCCAGAACTTCACTCCTCTAATGGTTAGAAACCTTCGTCTAATTTCAAGTCTAAGAATAGCCTCATAATACTGGGTGATAAATGAGAAATAGCAGAAGAAGAAACAGATCATGGAAGAAATGGGGACGACAGCAATTGACCAAAGGAATATGTACACTATTGCTACAAAGGGCTCATCTATGATGACATAGGTTTTTCCATCCTGAGAATATTTTTGAGACTTGGGAAATTCTTCCTCCAAATTGTGACAGAAATTAGAAAATTTGAGAAAACTGAACATTTTCTGGCTCAGTCGATAGTTCTGATACGTCTTGGTTTGATTTTCACCATTATCAAATATTATTTTAAAAAAAGTTGGACTGTGATTAGCTTGCCTTTAGAAGCACACAGTTGTTTTGAACGAGAAAACTGCAATTTTTTTGTGTTTCAAAACTGTCAAAATGGGGCATTTCAACAATTTCTCATTTTTTTTTATTAATTTCAAAATGTTTTCAAGATGAGAAATTTGTCAGAACTGACTCTTTTCCCCATGGAGTTTTGGTTTTGATGAATCAGCATTTTTTTTCAACAAAAAATGTTTTGTCAAAACATTCCCACCCAGATCTAATTATGTGCAGCATCCAAGCACCTCTCCAGCGTCAATGAATTTATCCTCACAGGAGGTAGGGAACTATTATCCCCATTTGGGGAAACAGGCATGACACAATTAAGTGATTTGCCTGGGGTGACACAGAGAGTCTGTGGCAGAGCCAAGAACCAAAACTAGATCTCTTAGCTGACAGTCCAGTGCCTGAGCCACAAGACCGTCTCACAATGATGGGACAGAGCCTGGCTAGCCTGTATATGAGACTCAGATACCCTTTATAAATTGATTAGCAGATGGGATAAAGAGGGGACATCAGAATCAGCACCATCTCCCCACCAAACACCACCGCAGCAGTATCTAGTATCTCTATCCCCGGGGAGGTATCTAATATCCACTTCCCATGTAGAAATACTAAGTACCCTCCCTCGCCCAGTCCCTCTGGCTGGGAATGGCTATTTTGGCAGTGGCAGGAAGGGGTGTCTCTCTTTACAACCATGAGGCTTCGGGTCCCAGGAGAAGGTGGCTCCTGGCTGCTCAGCTCATCAATGGCAATCACAGTAATAGATCCCAAGAGAAAAATTTAAAGGGCAAGGCTCCTCCATCCCTAATCTTCATCCCTCCTCTCATATCTCTCCCCCCACCCCCACAGAAGAACTGCATAAAAGGCCTGAGCCAGAGCCCATAGACGAATACGGCCTAGTGGAGAAAGCCTTGGAGATCTGCGTTCTGGTCCTAGCTCTGCTACTGACTGGCTGGGTAACTGTGGTCAAGTCACTTCCCTGCCCAGTGCCTCAGTTTCACATCTGCAAATTGGGGATCCTGATACTAACCTCCTTTGTAAAATGCATTGCTAAAACCACCGACAAAAAGGATGCTTATTGGAAGTCAATTGACTTCAGCGGACTTTGGATGAAGATCAAAGTTCCTAGCCCTGAATTCCCCCCTTGGTCAATTCACCTTTGTGCAAAGCAGCTCACAGAGAAGTGGCGGATAATGGACAGGCTGGCTCCATTAGGGCTCAGATGGCAAATTTATTTGGAGCTGCGGATGGGCGATGGTATCAGGGTCTCACAGGGATATCAACGCGTCTGACTTCAGAGCCGCCACAGGGTGCAGCTGATCAGAGAGTAAAGAGCAATGGAGACAGTGGAACTCAGTTGTCTGTTGCAGGGCCTGAAAGCACAGGAGTGGCTAGCAATACGGGAGCGTGTGTGTGTGTGTGTGTGTGATATGCTTCCAGACCTACCTATGCTGCTCAATTCTTGTATTTTAATCATTTATAGTACATCCACTGTGGCACCAGGATGCATCACACACAAACGGCAATGTATGAAAGTCCACAAAGGGCAGGAATGACTCTTCATTGTTATTATTTATTTATTACTTGTACGATAGCAGCACCTTGAGGCCCCCGTCAGGTCCGGGTCTCTCTGCGCCCGGTGCTGTACAAACACATAATAAGAGACAGTCCCTGTGTGGAGAGCGTACCGGCTAGAAGGAATGGGGGAGGGGGAGAAGCGATCTCTTCATAGCCAGGTCCCAGAGCACCATAGCGGTGGGTAAATTAATCTAAACATCTTGGAAGCAGACGGGGGTGCCACTGGGTTTCACGGAGCACAGGTCTGACATGCCCAGAGCACCTAGTTCTGCTAAGCAGCAGGGCTGCCATCTTCTGCGCCAGTGGCAGCTGCTGAGCGGCCTCCAACGGCGGTCCCAGGCAAGTGCGTCACTCATGCGTCCAGCCGGCACAGGAGCTGGCTGCGGTGAGGTCTCCTTCCGCCGAGAAGGGCTGACCCCTCCGAGCAGAGCGTGCCCCGCGGCAACCGATTGTGGCGCTTTGTCCCCCTCTGGTGGCTCAAGCACCTATTGCTATTTAAGAAGGCTCCTACCGCTCCGTCGTGATGGACCTTCGGCATTCAGCTCAAGCAGCAGGGGTCCGAGCTTTTAAAGCTGGAGGTCTGGGGTTCAGTCTTCACAAGTGACCTAACCGTAGTTGTTGTAGAATAATTACAACAACTGGGGGGAAGGGGAGCACATGAGAGTCATCACTTCTCTGTGGGCATCCAAGAGGCCCCAAACTGCCTTGAGACGGAGAGTGTGTGCGTGTGTGTGTGTGCGCGCGCGCTTCCCAGGGTGCGGCATGGGGGGAGCCCATTTGAGAGTGAACTTGAAAGGCAGCCATGTGTATTAAGTACACTGTCCACTCCTACAAGTCACCAGTGGGCTCTGAAGCCAGGACCTTCAACCAGCTAAGCCCTGATTCAGCAAAGCACATAGAGGAACATTTTCAATAGTACCTAGTGACTTAGGCACCGAAGTCCCATTTTCAAAAATAACTCAGATACTTAGAAACCTAAGGGAGTTAGGTGCCTACATATCTTTGAGGCCCTACATGCCTAAGCCCCTTTTGACAATGGGACTTGGGTTCATAAGATGCTTAGAATATCTCTACGCTGCGCACTAAGCTGGCCTCTGACTCAGTTAAGTTAGGCTCTGTAACCAGTTGCCTAGGGAGACTGTAGAATCTCCACTGGAGGCTTTTTAAGAACAGGTTAGACAAGCGCTGCCAGGGATGGTGCAGTTATTACATAATCCTGCATCAAGGGCAGGGGACGGGACTGGAAGACCTCTCGAGGTCCCTTTCTGTCCTACACTTCTATGATTCTATGACTCAAGTTTGAGCCCAAGCCCCCCTTCTGTCCACACACAAATCAGTCTGACTTTGGCTGGCAAGCACTCAGGACCTGGGTCCTAGCACCCTCCTGGGGGGCGGGGGGGGGGGCAGAGCCTGAATCCCGCTGTTACCCGGGGCCAAGCCCCCTCATTTTGCAGTGTGGACACAGCTCAAGCTACAGAGCTGAGTCAGAAGGCCTGCCTAGTGCAATATGCGTTCATTAGCACAGCGGTGGGACCCAGGTCTAGTCATTGTAATCCAGCTTTACAAAGCAGCGTGGATGCTCAAGCCGTGGTCTTGGCACTATCGAGTCCACAAGCCCAGGTCCCATAGACTCTGGCGCAGTGTGAAGTGAAGACACACCCGTAGGCACGTCTGAAAATGTTACCCTTAAGCAATGCTGGCTTTAAGCACGTGAGTAACCCAACCTCCATTGATCAAAGCACTGAAGTATGTATTTAAGCCCCACTGAAGTCACTAGGAATCTATTAAATTTCAGTGGGTCTTTTACACATACTTAAGTTCTTTGCCGAATCAGGGCTTAAAAGGACCAGCAGAGCTAAAGAAATAACTCAAGTAGCCAGCAGCAGTAGAAGGCTGTTATCCTCTGTGTGGACCAGCCACTAGAGGGCGACATGACACACACTTTGCCAGCGAGTCAAAATTCTGCTCACCCACTTGCCAGGAGAGTAAATGTTTTGGCTGGAGGAGGAAGATATGATTAATATCCATCACTGTCATCTTGGTAAAGGGTGCACGTGAGGATTTCTTTTCTGTGGCCGGGATAACATTAATGGTAATTTTGCAAGGGCTCCTGTGGTTTGCAGCACAATCTGCTTTGCAAGTCGGCTGAAGGTCACCTCTGCTGGGTGACTGATATTTTCTCCTGTGGTGGGTGGTCCCTTAAAAGAGATTTACTGTATATACAGTAGCATTAGCCCCATGGTGAGCCGGTAGCGTGTACAATTTGACTGGGAAGAATTCCCCAGTTGAGTTTGTTAGCACCACTAAACCAATGTTGCTCTTCAGCTGGCGGTTACCACTGTGAGCGAAATCTGATGAAAGGATGGACTGGAGCTGACAGTGGTGTTTGAGGAACACTCCTGTGTAATTCACATTGTCTTTGGTTAGATGCTAGCCTGTGGCTTGGTGCGGAGTATTGATCTATCACTTTAAATTCCCAGGGTTTTCCTGGGCCTGCTGGCAGGCAAAGGGATCTGTGGAGAGGCATGTGGTATGAGCCCAGCACAAGCCGCAGTCAGTTCTGCAGCCAGCCAGCTGCAGTGGGGGGGAGGGTTGTGCCTCTGTTTGAGGGAGCGGTCTGCTTTGTCCGTCTCTGGTTTGGGGTTCATATGCATCACTGTTCTCAATGCTAAGAAATAAAGCTCTTATGGTGCAGCCTCCCAGCAAGAGTCCACCTCTACCTCGATATAACGCTGTCCTCGGGAGCCAAACAATCTTACTGCATTCTAGGTGAAACCGCGTTATATCAAACTTGCTTTGATCCACCAGAGTGCGCAGCCCCACTTCCCCGGAGCGCTGCTTTACCGCATTATATCTGAATGCGTGTTATATCAGGTAGCGTTATATAGGGGTAGAGGTGTATTTGATGTTTTATTACCTACCATCTCTGTATCATGAACAATTGGGGAGCCTGCATTCAATTCCCTGTTCTCCGCAAACTTCCTGCATGCCCTAGAGGAAGTCACTTCATCTCTTTGTATCTCAGTTGCCCATCTGTAAAATGGGCACCTTCCTTCCCACAGGGATGCTGTGAGGGCTCAGATACTCCAGGGATGGGGGCTGTCTGAGCCCCTGGATGATACACAATAAGGGAGTGGAAATTTTCAAACTGAGGTGTCAAAAGTGAGTCCCTCAAATCCATATTGACACCTCCAAGGAAGTGGCTCATTTTAAAAAGATGCTGAGTACCCACCAATCCCACTGATTGTAATGGGCTGGCTCAAGAATAACACAGGGAGGAACCAACCACACGGTAGCTACGCTGGAAAGCGCAGTAGCAATACGGACCCTGGCAATGACTCTTCATGATGTACATAGCCCACTGCAGTGTGACGACTATTTTCGATTGGGCCCCCTTTCCTGGCTAGAGGGGGCTATGGATTCCCGGTGCTGGTTCCAGGAAGTCACTGGAGCGTATGCCGGGATGGCAAAGGGATCCATGCCATGTACCTGCCTATTCCAATTGCAACAACGGGGCTTTGAACTTGTGCAGTGCAGGCTCAGAACATGCCCTCTGCTGTGCAGTTTGGGGCAGGGGGAGTGGGGGGATAAGCACATAGAATCATAGAATCTCAGGGTTGGAAGGGACCTCAGGAGGTATCTAGTCCAACCCCCTGCTCAAAGCAGGACCAAACCCAACTAAATCATCCCAGCCAGGGCTTTGTCAAGCCTGACCTTAAAAACCTCTAAGGAAGGAGATTCCACCACCTCCCTAGGGAACCCATTCCAGTTCTTCACCACCCTCCTAGTGAAAAAGTTTTTCCTAATGTCCTAATGTCCAACCTAAACCTCCCCCTCTGCAACTTGAGACCATTACTCCTTGTTCTGTCATCTTCTACCACTGAGAACAGTCTAGATCCATCCTCTTTGGAACCCTCTTTCAGGTAGTTGAAAGCAGCTATCAAATCCCCCCTTATTCTTCTCTTCTGCAGACTAAACAATTCCAGTTCCCTCAGCCTCTCCTCATAAGTCATGTGCTCCAGACCCCTAATCATATTTGTTGCCCTCCGCTGGACTCTCTCCAATTTTTCCACATCCTTCTTGTAGTGTGGGGCCCAAAACTGGACACAGTACTCCAGATGAGGCCTCACCAGTGCTGAATAGAGGGGAATGATCACATCCCTCGATCTGCTAGAAATGCCCCTACTTATACAACCCAAAATGCCATTAGCCTTCTTGGCAACATATGTTGACTCATATTCAGCTTTTCGTCCACCGTAACCCCTAGGTCCTTTTCTGCAGAACTGCTGCCCAGCCATTCGGTCCCTAGTCTGTAGCAGTGCATGGGATTCTTCCATCCTAAGTGCAGGACTCTGCACTTGTCCTTATTGAACCTCATCATATTTCTTTTGGCCCAATCCTCTAATTTGTCTAGGTCCCTCTGTATCCTATCCCTACCCTCCAGCGTATCAACCACTCCTCCCAGTTTAGTGTCCTCTGCAAACTTGCTAAGGGTGCAGTCCACACCATCCTCCAGATCGTTAATGAAGATATTGAATAAAACCGGCCCCAGCACCGACTCCACTTGATACTGGCTGCCAACTAGACATGAACCATTGATCACTACCCATTGAGCCCAACCATCTAGCCAGTTTTCTATCCACCTTACCGTCCATTCATCCAGCCTATACTACTTTAACTTGCTGGCAAGAATACTGTGGGAGACTGTAACAAAAGCTTTGCTAAAGTCCAGAAATAGCACATCCACTGCTTTCCCCTCATCCACAGAGCCGGTTATCTCATCATAGAAGGCAATTAGGTTAGTCAGGCATGACTTGCCCTTGGTGAATCCATGCTGACTGTTCCTGATCACTTTCCCCTCCTTTAAGTGGTTCAGAATCGTGAGAACGTGAGAAAATAATAGCACCCACTCCACACCCAAATGTAATGAAGGTGGGTGCTCTGCCAGCTGCCCCAATATATAGCTCTGCTGGTGCACCCCAGTCCTGAGCTACACCCCTCTCCCCTCCCCCTCTCTATCCCAGTCCTGGGCCCCCTCCCATGTACAGTTCAGCCAATGCCCCTCAGTCCCCACCTGCAGCCCC
This sequence comes from Mauremys reevesii, assembly GCF_016161935.1. NCBI lineage: Eukaryota > Metazoa > Chordata > Testudines > Geoemydidae > Mauremys > Mauremys reevesii. The sequence continues at coordinate 11,512,816 of NC_052648.1, read as the reverse complement.
TTCCTATGCCAGTCCTGGGCTCTGACAGGCCCCCCGACTGCTGATACCCTCAATCCTGAGCTGCCGGGCTCCTTCCTGGCAGTCGTGGAACCCGCACAGAGCTGAGGATGTGCAGAAGGCCTCCTTTGTGACGCTCCATTATATTCTGACCCTGGGTTTCCTTTGAGTCGTGACCACCGGCACCAATCACAACCCACGGCAAGAACCGTTCTGAGAGATGGGACCCACCCACTCTCTGGCTGTTTCTTTCTTGCGGCCCTGTCCCAGGACACCTTTCCCCACGTCAAATCTTTCCATTGCCTCCCCCAGCCCCATAGCACCAGCAGTATTTATATTGCTGTAGCACCTAGAGGCTCCAACAGAGACTGAGCCCCCCATGGTGCTCGGTGCTGTACAGACGCAGTCTCTGCCCTACGGGCCTTACACACTAAATGGAGAAGACAGACAAAGGAGGGGAGAGGAAGCCAATTGCCCAGGATTACAGATGGTGGAGCTGGGACCAGATCCCAGCTTTCTTAAGTACTGTGCTGCTGGCTTCATAGAATCATAGACTATCAGGGTTGGCAGGGACCTCAGGAGGTCACCTAGTCCAACCCCCTGCTCAAAGCAGGACCAACCCCAACTAAATCATCCCAGCCAGGGCTTTGTCAAGCCTGACCTTAAAAACCTCCAAGGAAGGAGATTCCACCACCTCCCTAGATAACCCATTCCAGTGCTTCACCACCCTCCTAGTGAAATAGTGTTTCCTAATATCCAACCTAGACCTCCCCCACTGCAACTGGAGACCATTGCTCCTTGTTCTGTCATCTGCCACCACTTATAACAGTCTAGATCCATCCTCTTTGGAAGCCCCCTTCAGGTTGTCTCCCCAAGACAACAGAATGTTGGGAATCATTAAGGAAGGGATAGATAATAAGACAGAAAATATCATGTTGCCTCTATATCAATCCATAGTACACCAGCACCTTGAATACCGTGTGCAGACGTGGTTGGCCAACCCCAAAAAAGACATATTGGAATTGGAAAAGGTTCAGAAAAGGGCAACAATAATGATGAGGGGTATGGAACAGCTTCCGTATGGTGAGCGATTAATAAGACTGGGACTTTTCAGCTTGGAAAAGAGACGAGTAAGGGGGGCTCTATGAAATCATGACGGGTGTGGAGAACGTACATAAGGCAGTGTTATTTACTCCGTCTCATAACACAAGAACTAGGGGTCACCAAATGAAATCAATAGGCAGCAGGTTTAAAAGAAACAAAAGGAAGTATTTTTTCACACAATGCACAGTCAACTTGTGGAACTCCTTGTGAAGGCCAAGACTATAAGAGGGTTAAAAAAGGAACTAGATAAGTTCCTGGAGGATAGATCCATCAATGGCTATTAGCCAGGCCGGGCAGGGATGGTGTCCCTAGCCTCTGTTTGCCAGAAGCTGGGAATGAGCAACAGGGGATGGATCACTTGATGATTCCCTGTTCTGTTCATTCCTTCTAGGGCACCTGGTATTGGCCACCGTTGGAAGACAGGAGACTGGGCTAGATGGACCATTGGTCTGACCCAGTCTGGCTGTTCTTATGTTTTTATGTAAGACCATGCTGCTTCTAGCTTTGCCTTTAAACTTCTACTCCTCACCTTCAAGGCCATGCACTGCTCTGCCCTGGCCTGCATCTTAGATCTCGTTTCCTGTCCCCGACTTCCCCTTCCATGCCAGGCACAATGCCAGGACCCACCACCCTAGTGGTGTCCCTCTCCTGCTCAAGCATTCACCCGAAGGCAGGAAGCCGTGCTCCAATTCAAGGGATCCCTGCTCCTCTCCCCAGCTTGGTCTTTGCATTCAGGATGCTGATGCTGGATGGCGTAAGCGTCTTCTCTCACTGCATGACAGAGCGTGTCCGTTTCTCCCATTAGCTAACTCTGGACAATTCCAAATATTTCCTCATCTCTTGCGCTCCAATGAGATGTAAGGAACTGGTTTAGGGTGTATGCATCACTGCTGCCCTCTACTGGATGGAATTGTGCTACTCAGCTGTGTGTCATATGCACTTGGCTGCCAAAGGCCACTCTCCCTTTAGGTCAAGTGGCCGGACCTTGTGCTCCTGGAGATGAGTGTCTAGGCTTATCCTTCGTGATGTGATGTTCTGAGTGGCTGTCGGGCATGGGCTGGTGTCTAATGTGTAACTCCTAGATATTTGTGAGACTGTTATGGAATGCTTTGCAACTGCAGATTTCTCCCCCACCATCAGCACCTTTAATTGAACTGCAGGGCCGTAAAGGGTGCTAAGCCGAATGAGCCAGACACATGCCAGGGGTGAGCTCCCTGGGCACGGATGTGCCCCGGGGCATCTGGAATGGCACACAGTCCAGATGTGCACTGACTGTGTCCGCTGCACAGACGTTGCTGTTCTCTTGTATTCAGGCAGGGAGTGGGGATATTCCGATTCCATGGTAACATTTACAGAGCCCGATATTTGAAGGGGACGATGCTGATGGTTCATTTATTTATTTGGATCGTGGCCGCTTCCAGGAGCCCCATCATGGACCAGGATTTCATGGCGCTGGGTGCTCTACATATACAAATCCCTGCCCCGGAGAGCTCCCCAAGCATCGGGATGGGTGGGCGCTAGTTGGAGAGAGACAAACAGAGGAATCGCCATCTCTCTCCTGCCCCGCCTCAGTTCCTGAATCAGTCCGTGTTGCGTTCTTGCCACTGATAGACTCCTCTGCCCCCCATTTTCTCTCTCTCATGCATGAGCCAGGGAGAGAGACAAGGGGAGAGAATCTGCTTCCTGTTGTTACCCCACTTCAAAACGCCAGCAGCTGCTTGCAGGAGCTTCTGTAACACAGGAAGAGCAGCAGATTCCAGTGCATCAGAGCCAGCAGCCGTGCTCCGAGACATTCCAGTGGGGAAGGCAGAGCGTACGGGGGTATCCGATGCCCCCCTGGCTATAGTGCTGCCGTCATTTCAGTATCTAACAGCCTCATGGGTGCTAATTAGTCCATTAGCAAGGCACGGGGCTGGGATTCAAGAGACCAGAGCACTCTGACCGTGTGACCTTGGCTAACCACTTCTCTCTGTGCCTTTGATTTCCCGCCTGTCCCTATTTCAGTCTGTGAGCTTTTCACGGCAGAGGCTCTCTCTCACCATGCGTCTTTGCAGCGCCTACCACAATGGGCCCGGATCTTGAAGGGGCTGCCGTACGGCAGTCAGTGCAGCTTGTGAGGCAGGGAAGTGACATCCCCCACTCCTTACAGATGAGGAAACTGAGGCATGGGGAGGGAAGCTGGCAAAACTCCAGATCCCAGCCCACATCTACTAGTTCAGGGCTGGGTCAGACAAACCCAGAGAGGATCTGTTTTACAGAGATGGTTCAGCTGCTGTCACTCTTTCTCCATACACATCTCTCTCTCTATCCCCGTACACATCTATCTGTCTGTCTGTCTAGACTCACACCGAGAACCATGGTGTCTGAGCTGCCCAGGAGGTTGGAAATCTCATGACAGTGGCTCATGAAGTTTCAGCTGGGTTATGCTCCGCTCCCCAGCTCTGGTGGGGCCTCAGACCTGAACCCCAGTGTCTGCCTGTTCCCACTCCAAATGCTGCTTTCTCCATCCAAGTCCATTAACAAGATGGGAAAAGAGGTGTGATCTCTATTGCAAGGGGTGGGATGGCTGGACTGGACTAAGCCCATAGTATGTTATGGAGGTAGGAGTTTTCTTTGAGTTAGGGCTTGCGTTGTTTTGTGTGTGTTGGCATCATGTTTGTGAGAAGTTTCAGAGGGGTAGCCGTGTTAGTCTGTTTCAGCAAAACCAACGAGGAGTCTTGTGGCACCTTAAAGACTAACAAATTGATTAGAGCATAAACTTTCGTGGGCTACAGCTCATTTCATCAGATGTATGGAGTGATGGATGGACACAAAGCAGACATCAAGAATTGTAACATTCAAGAACCAGTAGGAGAGCGTTTTAACCTCCCTGGACACTCAATTTCAGACTTAAAAGTGGCCATTCTTCAACAAAACAACTTCAAAAACAGACTTCAAGAAACTGCAGAGCTGGAATTCATTTGCCAACTTGAGACCATCAGATTAGTCCTGAATAAAGACTGGGAAAGGCAGGGTCACTACAAGAAGTAATCTACCATCAGCTGTTGAGTACGGGCCATCCACCTCATTAGCACTACAAAGAGTCATTTTTACTCTGTTGACCTTCACATCTTCTTGTCAACTGTTGGGAATGGGACACAGCAACCCTGATTGAATCATTGACACCCCGCCCCCCCACACACACACTTGGTAAGACAACTCCCATCTTTTCTTGTGCTGTATATTTATGCCTGCCTACTGTAATTTTCACTCCATACATCTGAAAAAGTGGGTCATAGCCCACGAAAGCTTATGCTCTAATCAATTTGTTAGTCTTTAAGGCGCCACAAGACTCCTTGTTATGTTGTGAGAGTATCTGCATGGGTGCTTAATGCCTCAGCATGTTGGTATGTGGGTCACATGCGTGTGTATCTGCACGGGAAGGGTGGGAGTAGTGTTGGCATATGAGTGTGTACGTCTGTCTCCATACGGGTTTCTGCCTGCTTGTCCGTGTGTACGCGCACGTGCGTGAGCGTGCGTATTGAGAGGGTGGGAACGGGGTTTGGATGTGTGCCTCAGCGTGTGTCTTTCTGCGTGTGTCACGTGTCGGCATGTGTGGGCGGGACTTGGGGTCCGGTTTCTTAAACGGGGATGTGGGCTGCTCAGCGGACAGCAGAGAATTCTGCCCATTTTGATGTTTTTCTAAAAATGGTCACTGAAATCTGTGAAAGAAAGAAAGAAAGAAAGAAAGAAAGAAAGAAAGAAAGAAAGAAAGAAAGAAAGATGCCATGGCTCAAAATATTGCCTGGAGTAACAGGTGACTTCACGCAGTGACACCATGGCTGGTTCTGGCCCCTGATGTGTCAGCGCCATGAGTCTATAATTCTGAAACGGCAGGAAGGAGCGGAATCTCTCCCCTTTTTCACACTAGAAGCGGCTGCTAATCGATAGATTCAGGGAATTGATCTTTAATCATGTGTTCTGCATTCCAAGCAGTGTCATTTCTCTTGGAAAAGTGACGTCTGGAGGAACATTTTCCCAGTCTGGTGCCTCAAATTTTCCCCTCGCAATGTTCTGCTGGGGGATCTTTTTGAGAGCACTTTATTTCCCCTTTATATGAGCTCTTTGCGATCGGTCCAGGTGGCGCTCGATCTACAAGAAGGCTACATCCTGTTGGGCTTTGCCATGATCGTGAGGATAATTTGATGATGTTCTAATTCATTCCGGTTATTCTTGTTTGTGTGACTTCTCCCAGCACCTCAGTGCAGAGGAATCATAGACTATCAGGGTTGGAAGGGACCTCAGGAGGTCACCTAGTCCAACCCCCTGCTCAAAGCAGGACCAATTCCCAACTAAATCATCCCAGCCAGGCTTTTGTCAAGCTGGGCCTTAAAAACTTCTAAGGAAGGAGATTCCACCACCTCCCTAGATAACCCATTCCAGTGCTTCACCACCCACCTAGTGAAAAAGTTTTTCCTAATATCCAACCTAGACTTCCCCCACTGCAACTTGAGACCATTGCTCCTTGTTGTGGAATGCGGAGATTTAGAGATAATAAGGAATATATACCAGTCAATAGTAATGTTACTTGCTTGGTGAGGGAAAGGTCTGAGACTCAGGATACCCGGGTTACATTTCCGGCTCTGCCACTAGCCCTCTGGGTGGCCTTGGAATCATTTCACCTTAGCGTGCCTCAGTTTACCTGAAAAAAAATTGAGTTTTGATTTGTGTTTTTCCCCCTTCTTTTTTACTTTCCTTTCCCTTTTCCTGTTTAAAAAAAAAGTGAAAGGAGGACAAAAAGAGATGGGGGAAGAAAAGGAGAGAAAGAGAGGGGAAATAACCCCAAAACACTGAAAACCAAGAGTCAAAATTCCTTACATTTTTTCTTAAAAATCCCCCCAAAACCAGAAAATTTCTACCATCTTTTCTTTTCTTTTCTTTTCTTTTCTTTTCTTTTCTTTTCTTTTCTTTTGTAATCAAAAAATGTTTTGAGGGAAAACTTCCCAACCAGCTGCAGGATTTGGTGCACTACTTTCGCCATCCTTTGGGGGAGCTGTGAGGAGAGTGGGGAGCCCCCAGCGCGGTTCCAACAGGATCTTTTTATGCAATCATAATGGAACCGCTCCTCTTCCACTCCTGCCCTCATCCCCCCACCCCCCACACATGCAACATGCATCCCATCTGACTCCATCGTTCAGATAGAAATACCCATCCCCAGCAGCCACTTTTCTCTGCCTGCCTCCTTACAAACCCTGCTGCCAGCTTTACAGCCAGTCACGTAACTATCAAACCGGTGTGCCAGCAACGTCCAACACGTAGTTAAAGCTGCTCGACGGGGTGCTCAACAAACTCAAGGATCAATGATCCGCCCCAGCTTCTCCCTGCCCCCAATACACACAGAGCGTGGAGCAGAGGGGAGCGGGAAAAATATAGCCAGGCCTGCGAAATGCATGCCGTGGGAGGGGAGGCAGCCTAGAGATCTGATTACAAATCTATCACCTCCTTCCCATGATTAATTGCTTCTTTACCAGAAGGAACCGTGTGCATGGGGGTCATTTTTTAAAGGTAGCACCGGGCTGGAAGTTTCTTTCCAAGCTGCATTTACGACCCCGATTCAATAAAACATATATCACCCGCAGGTGAGACAGAGAGAGAACCAACCAGCCAGAGAGGGAGGAAACATTAGAGGCAGCACAGAAAAACAGAAGAGAAAGGGAGCAGTTCCAATGCCATTGTAATCTACGGAATTATTCTGGATTTAAGCCTGTGTAAATAAACTCAGAGAAGGAGAGCAACTGCGTAATACTGAGATAACTCTAATGGCAGGTCCACTCCGGAAAGTTTTGCTGATTTAACTACACAGGCATAGTTACGCCATGAAAACCCTCCTAGGGTAGACACAGTTATATGGTCAGAAAGGTCCGTTCTACCAGCGGCGTTTGTTTCAGTTCAGGAAGTGGAATAACCTGTGCCAGTAAAAGCACTGATACAGACGTATCCACACGAGGGCTTTTATGGATGTCAGCACAAACAGTCGTGTCCCTCACTGGCATAGCGAGAGCAGGGAAACTTTCAAGTGTAGATCAAGCCAAACAAGCCCTCAGGTTCCGTGCGCACATCAAGGGGCCCCACGGCAATCAGGGTACTCGTGAAACCAAAACTCAAGGGACCGGATGGAGGAGCCTCTCTCACCTTATTGATGATTCCCCCCAGATCCGGGTCTCGTTGTGCCAGGCGCTGTACAAACACATAGGGAAAGACAGTCTCTGGCCTGAAGAACTTTCAATCCCAAGCACTTCTCTACACTTGAAATACAACAGTACTTCAGTGTAGACACTGCCTATGGCGATAGGAGGGGGTCTCCTGAGTCCCGTCGGTGTAGGCAATCCTCTGTCCCGAGAGGCAGCAGCCAGGTCGTCAGAAGACTTCTTCTGTCTGTCTAATGCTGTCTACACCGGGGCTTAGCTCGGCTTAACTGCACTGCTCAGGGGTGTGGATTGGTCACACCCCTGCATGACATAGCTGGGTAGACCAGACTTTTTAGTGTACACCAGGCCTGATTCAGAGCAGGGACTTGAACCAGGTGAGTGCTCTATACACCTAGCTATTGACTCTTCTAGGGTGGGCTTCCTGCTCTTTTTATTTTTCACAGGAAACGCTGAAAGGTCTTGTTTTCGTCCCAGGGCAGAACGGGAAAAATTCTTGAAAGCTTGCAAATTTTCCCAGGATAGGAAAACCATTTCCCATCCGGCGCTAGCTAGCATCCATTTGTGTGGGGTCCAGACGCAAGTCCTGAAATTCAGAAAGTGTTGAACGAGAGCTGGGCTGGAGTAGCTAAAACACCCTCCAATTGTTTAGGGTCCTAGGAGGGTGGTGAAGCACTGAAATGGGTTCCCTAGGGAGGAGGTGACAGAGCCCTGGCTGGGATGATTTAGTTGGTGCTGGTCCTGCTTTGAACAGGGGGTTGGACTAGATACCTCCTGAGGTCCCATCCAACCCTGAGATTCTATGATTCTATGACCCTTCTGGTGGAAGGTCCAAGCCTGAGTCCTGCCGCGACTTGAGTCCAAGCGCTGGTCATTCTGCAGTGTGGACGCAGACGGTCCGTGTGGTGCAGTCAGGATGCGTTAGTACAGCTGCAAGGCCCAGGTTCAGCAATTGTAAGCCCAGGCTTACAATCCAGTATGGACGTTCACACATGGGCTTGGCAAAACACCAAGTTCACAAGCTCCGGTCCCACAGACCCGAGTTTCCAATGCAGTGTAGACATACCCTTCATCTCTCTGTGCATCTGTCACCTACCGCACAGGGCTGTTGTGAAGATAAATACATTTAAAAAGGTTGTGAAGTGCTCAGATACGATGATAATGGTGGACAGATAAGGACCACAGATGGATTTAATGTGCTCTTGCCCTCTATACTTAGCCATTATCTCTATGTGGAATATAAATTGGATAAGATTTTCTAAGTAGCTGAGGCTGTTTGGACATCCAGTTGCCACTTGTTTTAATGGAAACTGGGGATGCTAATCTCTTAGACAGCTCTGAAAATCTCAGAACTATCACCAGCAAGTCTGGTTGAAAAATGGCCAGTATTTCATGCACAAAAGGAATTCCTGCAACACGTTACATGGAATTTTCGACAAAACGAATCAAAGGAAATTTTTTGTTTCAGTTCACATTTGAAAGTTGTCGTTGCATTTTGGTTTTAAAAAAGAGGTGGAAGTATAAAAAATTGAAACGAGCCAAAAATGTTCTCTTTGAATACAGCTGAACCAAAAAAATTCAATTCAAACCTAAAAGAAATGAAATTTTAAATATTTTGAAAGAAATGAATACTTTTTGCAAACAAATATTCAGCCCCTTTAAAAAAGCCCCTCCCCCTTTTTTTTTTGGTTAAAAAATGTGTAGGCAAAACAGTTCATCTAACTCTAATCTGCAGTTTTGGAATCGTAAATTGCATTCTAGTTGATGCTAAAGATAAAGAGATAATCATTTCCGTCCTTACTTACATTCCAATGGACTTGCACGGTGTATAACTGGGCCTAGTGTTTAAAGACATTTTCAGGAGGCTTGCTATCAGTTTCTACACGTAGCATTTCTCTCTCCCATATATGACAGGCAATCAAGTATAATTACTAGTTGTGGCGTTACACCCCATATTATGCCCAAATAAATTTGTTAGTCTCTAAGGTGCCACAAGGACTCCTTGGTTTTTTTGCTGATACAGACTAACGGGGCTACCACTGAAACCTGAAATATGGTTATGATATGCATATGGCATAACTAAGATATATTCAATGCAAGATGGCTCATGTAAGATATCATTGGAAAGGTTGGGACTTACTGAATGTGATTATCCAATTTGTCTGCCTGTATCATTTCTGTATCTAAAGTTAGGAATATTGACTATGTAACAATTACAACAGGGTGTGTATTTGGGAGACACCCAGCAGACAACCGGCCATCTCAGCCTTGATGGGCCATTAGGAAGAAACAATAAGACTGTGACGATACTAAACTCTGTCTTCCTGAGAGGCATCCTGGGACATAGCTGTGACACTACCAGATCACGTGGTCCTGTCACCTGATACAAAATACCACCTTGGACACTGCTGGTACTTTTCCTCTGTAAGGGGATGGGGATCAGGCAAAGGTTTTCCGTCTTAGGAAAATCCTTTTTAAGGCATGGGAGGGGGTTAATCTAGACTCTCCTCTGTTGCCTCCCAAGAAGGAAGACTGCTGAAAGTCCCTGGAGGGACAAAGGAACTAACCTGACGGGAAAGGCAGGAGTGAGTCCAGGCTGAGACAGGGATCCAGTCTGTAAGAAGAAATAACTGGAGCTCTGAGCTACAGAAATTCTGCATCCTGCCTAAGTCAACATTTAGGGTGAGAAATTATTTCTCGAAACCAGTTTAAGATCTTAAGCGTAGTATGCGTGTTTTGCTTTATTCGCTTGGTAATCTGCATTGTTCTGTTTGCTATCCCTTATAATCACTTAAAATCTACCTTTTATAGTTAATAAACTTGTTTTTGTTTATTATTAAACCCAGTTTGCGCAATCCATATCTGGGGGTGCAAGAAACTGTGCATCTCTCTCTTCACATTGAGGGAGAGGGTGAATTTTTATGAGCTTGCACTGTGCAGCTCTTTCTATACAGCGCAAGACAATATATCTTTGGGTCTGCACTCCAAGGGAGGTGGGCACCTGAGTGCTCGGGCAAGTCCCTTAAGCTGAGTCTTCTCAGAGCTGATCTCAGAGTCTGTGGGTATGTTTACGCTACGAAATTAGGTTGAATTTATAGAAGTCGATTTTTTAGAAATCGATTTTATACAGTCGCTTGTGTGTGTCCCCACTTAAGACCATTAACTCGGCGGAGTGCGCCCACAGTAGCGAGGCTAGCGTCAACTTCCGGAGTGTTGCACTGTGGGTAGCTATACCACAGTTCCCGCAGTCTCCGCTGCCCATTGGAATTCTGGGTTGAGATCCCAGTGCCTGATGGGGCAAAAACATTGTCGCGGGTGGTTCTGGGCACATGTCATCAGGCCCCCCCCCTCCATCCGTGAAAGCAATGGCAAACAATCGTTTCACACCTTTTTTTTCCTGGGTTACCCATGCAGACGCCATACCACGGCAAGCATGGAGCCCGCTCAGCTCACCGTCACCATATGTCTCCTGGGTGCTGGCAGACATGGGACTACATTGCTACACAGCAGAAGCTCATTGCCTTTTGGCAGCAGACGGTGCATTACGATTGGTAGCCATTGTCATCGTCTCCTGGGTGCTCTTTTAGCCAACCTCGGTGAGATCGGTCAGGGGCTCCTGGACATAAATGGGGAGTGACTCCAGGTCATTCTCTTTTTAAGTTTAGTCTCCTGGAGTCCTGCCTGCAGTCGTACTGTACCGTCTTCTGGCGAGCAGCCAGGAGATGATGATGGCTAACAATCGTACTGCACCGTCTGCTGCCAGCCCAAGATGTATAAAAGAGATGGAGCGGATCAAAACAAGAAAGAGACCAGATATGTTTTGTATTCATTTGCTCCCCCATCTCTCCCTCCATGAAATCAATGGCCGATAATCGTTTCGGTGAGGTCTGTCAGGGGCACCTTGAAAAGTTTAATGGAGATTCAGTCCTGCCTGGCATAGTGTGGGGAGCGATAGCTCAGTGGTTTGAGCATTGGCCTGCTAAACCCAGCATTTTGAATTCAGTCCTCAAGGGAGCCGTTGTATGTGTTTCTCCTCGATGCAACCCACCCCCTCCTTGTTGATTTTAATTCCCTGTAAGCCATGTCGTCAGTCGACCCTCCCTTGGCACTGCTGCGGGTCCCTGTTATAGCCTCTGTCCTTCATGCCCTTAGAGATTTTTTCAAATGTTTGGGCATTTCTTCTTTTGGAAAGGAGTTCTGATAGCATGGACTCATCTCCCCATACAGCGATCAGATCCCGTACCTCCCGTTCGGTCCATGCTGGAGCTCTTTTGTGATTCTGGGGCTCCATCATAGTTACCTCTGCTGATGAGATCTGCACTCAGCTGCAGATTGCCATGCTGGCCAAACAGGAAATGAGATTCAAAAGTTCACGGGCCTTTTCCTGTCTACCTGGCTAGTGCATCTGAGTTGAGAGTGCTGTCCAGAGCGGTCACAATGGAGCACTCTGGGATAGCTCCCGGAGGCCAATACCGTCAAATTGCGACCACACTACCCCAAATTTGACCTGGCAAGGTCGATTTCAGCGCTAATCCCCTCGTCAGGGGAGGAGTACAGAAATCGATTTTAAGTCGGAAAAAATGGCTTTGTCGTGTGGACGGGTGCAGGGCTAAATCCATGTAATGCTGCTAAATTCGACCTCAACTCGTAGTGTAGACCAGGGCTGTGTCTTTCTTCAGCTGGGTGTGGCCCTGCCTGTGTGTGCGCTAGAGGAGGTTTAAGAGCCTGGCTCAGCAAGACGGGGTAAAGGGGGCCCAGGCTGGCAGAACAGGCAGGCTCAGTGGTATCCCAGTACATCAGGCGGCACCTTAAAACTGTCACACCGGCACCTTCTGTTCAGCCTGGATGTAGTTCCTCTCTGCCTTGAGGGGGGACCTTAATGCCAGTCCAGCTGTCTGTCCTTCCTGCATGAGGCACACACTTAGATCTTCAGAAAATGCACCTACAGATAATGCAACTGGCTTAGTCAGATCATAATCATTTCAAACTGGTGGACTGGTGATCAATGGACCTAACTGCTCCAATGCCTGAATTCTCAATGCCAGGCAATGTCAGTTTCCAGGCCCCTTACGGGATTATTGACCATGGATGGATTTGGAGTTAATTTTGTCAAATAGTTTATCATCAGCATAAATCTCTGAAGAACCCATTACAAGCAGTCAGCCAGAAGGGCTAAAGCAATCCTTGGACGCATAAACAAGGGTATCTCGAAGAGGAATAGAGAAGTTATATTAGCTCTGCATTTGGTACTGGTGCGACCGACCACTGCTGGAATACTCTGTCCCGTGTTGATGTCCAAAATTCAAGAAGGATGTTGATCATTTGGAGGAGGTTCAGAGAGGAGCCACAAAAACAGTTAAAGGGTTAGAAAGCCTGTCCTATTGTGATAGACTCCAGGAGCTCAATCTATTTAGTTGAACAAAGAGAAGGTTAAGGGGTGACTTGATTGCTATTATATCTACGTGGGGAACAAATATTTAATAATAGGCTCTTAAGTCTAGCTGAGAAAGATACAACACGATCCAATGGCTGGAAGTTAAAGCCAGAGAAATTCAGACTATAAAAAATGTGTAGATTTTTAACAGTGAGGGTAATTAACCATTGGAACAATTTACCAAGAGCCACAGTGGATTCTCCATCCCTGACATTTTAAAGTCAAGATTGGATGTTTTTGTAGATCTGCACTAGGAATTATTTTTGGAGAGGTTCTCTGGCCTTTGTTACAGAAGAAGTCAGACAAGATGATCACAATGGTCCTTTTGGGCCAGGGAATCTATGAATTGTAAAGTGGCCATTTCAAGTATTGTTTTTATTTTATCCGAATCACCAATCAAACCATCAGGGTGAAATCCTGACCCCATTTTAGTCTATGGCGGTTTTGCCATTGACTTCAATGGGTCAGCCTGTCACTGTCTATGCTTAAGACATAACTTATAGCGGTAACCGCTGTTAAATCAGCTGAGGACTTTCTAAAGTTCAGCAAAAGGTGTCTTGCTTGCTGTAAAAAACTGTCTGTGTCTTTCATTGTGTCCTTTAAGGTCCATAGCTCAAATTAAAACATCATCCGTTATAACTTTAGCATCTTGTAAATCCTTCACAGTTCAGCGCAATTATTCTTTGAAATACCTTGGGAGAAGAACTAAAAATGTCAAAATGGTGTATTAAAAGTCCCGAGCTTACAGCTTGACTCACTTGACTGGCCAGCATGTATGTCCCACCCCTCACACCGAGAATAATTTTGCTCTTGAGAGTTCAGCTTTCAGTTCTTCAACAGTTTCATCAGATAATGGTGACATTTTCTGGCTTTAAGGAAATCATGGAGGTAAATGCATATCCATTAGTGCGAGTCAAAAAAAAAATTAATTAAAAAGTAATTGTGAGCAAAAACCAAAAATGGTCACAGGAAAAATGTGAAAATTTCAACGTTTGCCAGGTTTGGGATGAAAAATCAGAAAGCAAAACCCAATTTTTAAAAATGAAAATGGAACATTTTTACCAAAACAGTTTTCTCAAAACATTTTTTTCCATTTTAGTTTTTTAAATTGGAAAAAAAAGCCAAAAATAAAAAAAAATTTTTTTTTTAAATTTCCTGAAAAAAATAATTGGCATTTTTTGATCAGCTCTAAAAACCGGTCCTTTATTTGGCTTTTCAGTTCCACTCTTACAAGTGGCCAAAGGCTGAGGTCAGGAGCAGAGCCGCATCGTACTAGGAGCTGTTCAAACACAACGAGGCCTGTTGCCTGCCCCGAAGATCTTGCAATGTCACTAGCCAAGACAGGCAGACGGTGACTGACAGACACCGTACCAGCAAAGTGTCAGGACCGTAGCTTGTTAGTTATTTTTTTTATTTTGACTTCCCTCAAGCCATCGTGTTCTACTGGCATCTGAGCTTCTGAAGAGAGCTCACCAACAATGTGTGTCCGGTCGGTTTTCCCTACGAAATGGGGAATGCAAAAGGCCAAGGCAGCCCCTGGGTTGAGGTAAATTTGATGGAGGAGCTCAGCAACGTATGTGGTCCGATTCTAAGCCCAAATCACCATAATCGACCAGCTGCCGCTGCTGGGATCTCTCGGGCGCTGTGTATATGTGACCAGTCCAGGACTATTACATCCACTTCACGAGGGTGAATGGTCAAAAGGGCCTTTGGGAGCTGCTGTTGCTTTTTCAGAGGGGATTGGCTTCAGACAAACATAAGCACACAGGAACGGCCATACTGGCTCAGACCAATAGTCCCTCTAGCCCAGGGGTGGGCAAACGTTTTGGCCTGAGGGCCACATCTGGGTATGGAGATTATATGGCAGGCCATGAGTGCTCATGAAATTGGGGGTTGGGGTGCGGGAGGGGGTGAGGCCTCCGGCTGGGGGTGCGGGCTCTGGGGTGGGGCCAGAAATGAGGAATTCAGGGTGCAGGAGGGGGCTCCAGGCTGAGGTGCTGGGGGGTGTGAGGGCTCAGGCTAGGGGGGCTGGCTCTGGGGTGGGGCGGGGGATGAGGTGTTGGGGGTGCAGGAGGCTGCTCCAGGCTGGGACCGAGGGGTTCGGAGCATGGCAGTGGGGATCAGGGCTGGGGCAGGGGGTTGGGGCACAGGAGGGGGTCAGGAGGTGCAGTATCTGGGCGGCACTTACCTCAAGCAGCACCCGGAAGAAGCAGCATGTCCCCTTTCTGGCTCCTATGCGGAGGTGTGACCAGGAGGCTCTGCATACTGCCCCGTCCGTAGGCGCCGCCCCTGCAGCTCCCATTGGCCATGGTTCCCAGCCATGGCATGCATGGAGTTGGGGAAAGTCCCAGACCCCACTCCCCAGCTGGAGCACTGGAGGGAGACGAGCCCCAGATCCCACTCCCTGGCTGGAGCTTGGGGGCTGGATTAAAACATCTGAAGAGTCGGATGTGGCCCTCGGGCCGTAGTTTGCCCATCCATGCTCTAGCCCAATGGGCTGTCTTCCAACAGCGGCCAGTTCCAGATGGCAATTATTGAGTGATCCATCATGCCCTGTTGCCCAGTCCCTGGCAGTTGGAGGTTTAGGGACACCCCGAGTATGGGGTTGTATCCCTGACCATTTGCGCTAACAGCCGTTGATGGACCGATCCTCCATGAACTGATCTAAATCTCTTTTTAACCCAGTTATACCTTTGGCCTTCACAACATCCCCCTCCACCCCCGGCGGCTGGGAACTGCATGTTTCCCAAAGAGAAAACAGGACACTCCCAGCCGCTTCCCCAAGGTGCCCCCTCCCCCCTTCCTACCCCTCCCCCACACGCAAGGCTGTCGCCCATTGCTGGGACCCTGAGGAGGGCCCCCTCAGGAGGATTTCCCCTCTCGTTGGAACCTTGCAGGGGCCCCGTGAGGAGGCTGTCACCTATTGCTGGAATCCTCCCCGGGCCCTGCTGCCTGCCAGCTCCAGTCCCTCGGCCCCTGGGCTGAAGCAGAGAAAGTCGTGGAGGTCTCTGGAGGTCTCAGAATCTGTGATTTCCATGACCTCCATGACATAAACAGCCTTATTTATGAATATGTTGAACAGCACAGATCCTTGGAGGACCCCACTATGTACTCTCTCCACTATGAAAACGGACCATTTATTCCTTTCCTTTGTTTCCTGTCTTTAAACCTGTTATTGACCCATGAGAGGACCTTCCCTTACCACCCAGTAGCGCCCCCTTACCACCCAGTTACCGTCTTTAATGCCAATCTGCTTACAGGTATGATGGACAGGTCTGGGTTCTTCTGGATCCAGCCACCCACTCAGCAGGGTGCATCTTCTTTATTTTTTCCAATTAATTTATTCGGCGGTGCCTCCACCCTCCTCGTTCCTTCCTGGCAGGGTCACCAGGGCAGCGTGGGAGGAAAATTCTACCCACAGGGTAACCCCCACTTACTTGCCAGATACTTGGAGACTCCCAAGAAATAACACAAACACATACAATATATTCAACACAATAATTATATTAAACAGGAGACAAATATAACATAATGGGTAACACTATTGTTAGGGTCACCGGTGCCCACGCTGCTAATACCTGTGACTTTCCCCAGTCACGTGACGATGTAGCAAATGTAAGATCAGTGTCGCGTTGGTACACGTACCTTGTTGGGGCCCTTGATGACCGATGACCACGAGATCTTCTCTGCCGTGGTTTAGCCGTGTGGCTGACGGGGTTCAGTAGAGCCCAGGACTCACAAGTGGGAGGAGGTGGTAAGTCCCTCCACAGGGGGGGTGTAATACGCAGCAGGTTATAAAATCCCCAAAGCCTCACTCCCTGGCTTGAGGACACCGTTTGGGGAGTAGGGGTCCCCAAAACAAGTTCCCTGACTGACTGACTAAAAGCTGGTGCCCTCACAAACTCCATGAATGATCCTCAGGGTCAGAGCTGACTCTGGACTCCTCGGTCACTGCAGAGGGGCTGATCTCTGCTGGCCGGGATCCTCGTCAGGCAGGAGTCAGGCTGCTTCGGTCCCAGGGTTTTCCCTCCCCACAAAGGGGTGCAGGGCTCAAGGTGCAGGTTACACAACTACACTAGCATCCAAACTGTCGTCTCCCAGCCCAGCGTCCAGACACACCCCCAGCAGGCAGCAGCCCTGGACTAGCAGCCAGAGCAGAGCTGACTGTGTGGGGACTGGGCTCCTCTAGGGAGCTCAAGGGTGAACTCAGCCTGGTTGGGCAAATTTCCTAGCAAAACTCTACAAACTGGGAATCACCAGGGGAGAGGGGAAAACCCAGCGGAGGGATCTTGCTTTCAGATCCGTAGAGGCCAGTTCTCAGGGGGAACCCTGCATGCAGGCCTGGGACTCCCCAGCTCCCCACACAGCTAGTCCTGCCCTTGCCCTGGCTGGCTCCAGACTGACTCCAAAATGGCTTCTCCCCTTTCCTGAGCAACCTGGGAGGGGGCATCTCACTCCCTAATGGCTGCCGGACAGATTCTGAGTGTGCCTTGGCTGCCCCTCCCTGAGCTGCCAGCAGACAGAGCCCCAGGAATCTAGGTCATCTCCTTGGGGTTACACCTCTTATCCCATGGCTGCTTACTTTGCTTAAGAGCCTTGTCAAAGGCTTTCTGAAAGTCCAAATACACTATATCCCACGGGTGTGCAAACTTTTTGGCCCGAGGCCTCATCAGGGTGGGAAAATTGCTTGCAGGGCCATGAATGTAGGGCTGGGGCAGGGGATTGGGGTGCGGGAGGGAGTGCGGTGTGTGTGTGTGGGTGCGGTGTGCAGGAAGGGGTTCAGGGCAGGGGGTTGGGGCACAGAAGGGGTGTGGGGTGTACAAAGGGGCTCAGGGAAGGGGGTTGGGGTGCAGGAGTGGTGCAAGGTGAAGCAGGGGGCTCAGGGCAGGGGGTTGGAATGCAGGAGGGGTGCAGCAGGGGGCTCAGGGCAGGGGGTTGGAATGCAGGAGGGGTGCAGCAGGGGGCTCAGGGCAGGGGGTGGGGGTGCCGGGTGCAGGAGGGGTTCGGGGTGTGGGCTTCTGGGTGGCAGCAGCATGCAGCAGGATCAGGGCAGGCTCCCTACCTGCCTGCCCTGGCCTTGGCCCTGGCCCCGCACCGTTCCGGGAAACGGCTGGCACTGCGTCCCTGCCGCCCCTGGGGGAGGGGGCACAGAGGGCTCTGCGCGCCTGTGGTACCTCCCCCGAAGCTCCCATTGGCTGCGGTTTCCCGTTCCCGGCCAATGGGAGCTTCGGGGGAGGTACCCAGAGGCAAGAGCAGCGCATGGAGCCCTCTGCTCCCCGGGCCGTAGTTTGCCCACCCCTGCTATATCCACCGGATCACCCTTGTCGACATGCTTGTTGGCTCCCTCAAAGAATTCTAGTAGATCAGTGAGGTATGATTTCCCTCTACAAAAAAATGGTTGACTCTTCCCCAACATATTGTGTTCATCTGTGTGTCTCAAAGTTCTGTTCTTTATTTTACTTCACTTTAGTTTCAATCAGTTTGCCTGGTCCTGAAGTTAGGCTTACTGGCTTGTAATTCCCAGGATCACCTCCGGAGCCTTTTTTTTAAACAATGGCATTACATTAGCTATTCTCCAGTCATCTGGTAAAGAGGCTGATTTATGCAATAGGTTACATACCACAATTTCATCTAAGACCATATTCCACAGAGAATCTGCTCAGAACAGGGAACATTAATTTTTCATTATGTTCCGTTAATTACAAGTAATTATTTCACATGTATATATTTATATATCAAATCAAATTTAGCATCGCAAGGGTCAGCAGTCTTCATTTCAATTAGCTCCTTTCCATGCAGCTGAAGCTCAGCAGCTATAATTGCTCTGACTCGCCCGCACTGTTTGGCCTTGGGATGGTCTCCGTTGGTAAATAATAAAAAAGCATTGATTTCCCATGTAGATGAATCGCTTTGGCTCTGAGTAGTTCCAGTTTGATATCCATCCCATATGCGGATTTATTGGGAAGCCCGAGTGTTTGAATAGATTGTTTCCCTTATGCCAGGAGTAAATATTCCCATTCATCTTGTTAGCTGTGGCCCAGCCAGACGCCCAGATAGCCAGCTGCTAATCCTTTTACTGTTATGGGTGTAAATGACCCACATTTGTTTTATAGACACACATCAAAGGGCAGTTTATTATTCCTGGCACCCAGAGTGGCCCAGGGCTGCCAACCACATTAGCACTTGTTTTCCTGTTGCATCGTGAACGCAGGCGAGGCTACCAGCCAACCTGTGTGTTGGCCCAAGGGTCTATCGGCTGTGTTGGAACCGATAAGAAATGTCTTGCATGGGGCATTTACATCCCCCGGAATAGAGGCTGCTGATTGGTTACGGCTGGGGGCCCCACCCAGGCTTCCTCCCGCCAGCCCTTCAAAAAGGGGCAGAACATGTATGAGAAATGGACCATTCCATTCTTGTGTGTCGTGTAGGGGTCTTGGTGAGAATGGTTCATTCCCTTGCATCATGTCACATTCCATTCCATTGAATTGTGTAGGCCCTGTCCGCTGGAAGAGTCCATTCCCTTGTGTAGTGTAGGGGTGTCCGCTGGAACGCTGTAATCCCTTCCATCATGTAGGGGTGTTAACTAGACTGTTCCATCTTCTTGAATCACGTTGGGGGGGTTGGCTGGAATGCGCCAGCTCTTGGCATCACGTAGGGGTGTCAGTTGGCATGCTCCATCCCCATGCCTCGTGTAGAGGTGTTGGCTGGAATGTGCCATAGATTTCCTAGATTCCAAGGCCAGAAGGGACCATTGTGATAATCTCGTCTGACCTTCCCTATAACACAGTTCATAGAACGTCACATTACTTTGTATCATGTATGGGTGTCAACTGGAATGCTCCATTCCCTTTTGTTGCATAGGGGTATTGGCTGGAACGTTCCATGCCTTTGAGTTGTGTAGGGGTATTAACTGGAATGCTCCATTCCTTTTTGTTGCATAGGAGTGTCAGCTAGAATGCTCCATGCCTTTGTGTCATGTGGGGGTATCAGTTGGAATGCTCCATTCCCTTGCATTGTACAGGGGTGTTCCCTTTACCAAAATAAAATGTAGAGAAAAGAAAAAGCCAGACATAGTGATTTATAACATATTAATTTAGTGCACACAAGCACGGTAATTTTGCCAAGTGGGAGTGACATCTGTTCTCTTCACCATCTAACAATGAGATGGATTTGAATGGAATTCACTGGAGTTGGGAGCATTATATCAATAAGAACCTTACTAGGTGGGAGCAGAGCACCTAATGCTACCTGAAATTGATCATTGGTCATCTGTTGTTACAGGAGTGCTACATAAATTGTTCACACGTTAGTGGGTTCAGGAAAGTTGTTGTTATGAACTGCAAAATGGCTTCCAACATCCCGCTCTTAACGTCTATTGGATCAGATCAGGGAACCCCAATGATTGACCTTAAAGGCCTCATAGTTACATACATTTACAGATGAAATGGGAAGAGTTTTACCACCAAACCTCTTTCTGTTTGAAGTCAGTTTGAAATCAGGATTCATCTTCACTTTCCTACCTAAACGCTTGTGTGGCTTTGCAGCCGTTAAACAACCCCAGAGGTGGTTGCACTTGACTGGTAAAGGGATGTGATCCTTCTGCTTGTAGCTCCAACTCCTGAAGTTATCACTCGGTCTTATTATATTGGAATGAATCAGAGTTTGACCAAAATAAGAACTGAATAAGGCTTAGCAGGGATTTGTTCTACAGTAAGTGAAATGTTTTGAGAGCCTTCAGGACGGAGGGCACAATATTGAGGTCAGTGTTTATGGTTATTTCATAACTGATGTTAATGCATAACTGATGTTAATGCATCAGTTTTACTCTTTTAGGAGACTGAATATCAGCTTTGCCCCAAGCCTAAGGACAGAGAAGTGCACAGGTGCACTGCCCCAGCTGCAGAGGCACAGACATGCATAATCTCATCCTCAGTTCCCCCTTTGCTCCAGGGCAAGGATTAATCCATGCCAGCCTTTACTGGTTTCTGACCAACTCCACACCCCAGCTCATCCTCTCCACACCCACTGAGGCTTCTGCTTTCTTTTTACAGCTTTCTGTTAAGGTTGTTAATTCTTGTAGCTAACTCTTCCAGCTCCCAGTCATCCCACTGATAAACACCTAGTCCCCAGGAACATGTGGCTCTGACCAGCCAAATCTGCAAAGGGGACTCTTTATGGGTGTGGGGAGTCAGCAAAACCCCAGACAGCCTCCTCCGGTCACGCTGTCCTTTGAAAAGGTAAAAAAGGATACAGTTAGAAACAGCCCCTCCCCTGCCACACACACCACTACAGTATTTTCTTGTGATGACCCACTGGGGTACATTTCGCCTGTGCTCACAGATGTTTCCTCACAATATGACATCGCTATTTGTCATATATAAATAACAAAGTGGAATTTCATTATGAGCTTATCTGGGCTGTTTAAGCCTTGAGGTCTTGGCTCCCAATGGAATGGAAACCTGATTATAAGCCTCTGGGGCCAGATTCATGCCAATTGTAAGCAGGTCTGGCTCCCATGAAAGTCTCAGAGACAAACTCGCCGGTGATCTTATCAGTGCAATGGATGGAACATGAGGTGCTGCTGACCTCACCTTCAGGGGTATAAATCAAATGGAGCTGATCTGAAATCAGAATTCCCACCCTGAGGGACACGCTGCTTGTCAACATTTGTGTTTGTCCAAAACTGGGATGACAAATTGAAAATTTTTTATTGTTTTCGCAGAATGAAAATTTCCCAGAAAGTGTCCATTCAGAAATGTCAGAATGTTTTGTTCGAGTCAGGCTGGCCTCATTCTAGCTGCTGCAGTGTCTCATGAGAGTTGTAGTTCAAGTGCCTCATGCCTCCATTCTCCCATTGGGCCAGCCACCTTGGTCAGACTACACCTCCCATGATTCCCTGCTGTGACACGTCCAGAGTGCGTCATGGAAGATGTAGTCGAGCAAGGGTGCCTGGCCCATAAAGGACATGAGGCCCCTGAACTACAACTCCCATAAGGCACAGCAGACGAGCTGGTGAACACAGCTCAATGTCCAGCTGACTCATAATGAAACAATATATTAAATTTGTGGCAAAATTACCATTTTCCTGCAGAAAATTTCTTTTGTGGAAACTATATTTTCCTGACCAGCTCTAAAATCCGGGGTAACTGCACTGATGTCAACTGAATTACACTAGGATCAGAATCAGGCCCTGCTGTGAGACAGTGGGTTGTAAATGGCATATGAGTTAAATTCCTTGTGCATTCTATAGATCAAAGATCTGGCAGTTGGCTGATGCTACTGAACTGGAAAGAGGAGGAAGGCAGTTAGGTTGGGAATGATTGTGCTACACCCCATGTAGCACAATCATGATCAACCTAGTGATCAATGGTTCCATGTCTAGTTGGCAGCCGGTATCAAGTGGAGTGCCCCAAAGGTCGGTGCTGGGGCCGGTTTTATTCAATATCTTCATTAACGATCTGGAGGATGGTGTGGACTGCACCCTTAGCAAGTTTGCAGATGACACTAAACTGGGAGGAGTGGTTGATACCCTGGAGGGTAGGGATAGGATACAGAGGGACCTAGACAAATTAGAGGATTGGGCCAAAAGAAATATGATGAGGTTCAACAAGGACAAGTGCAGAGTCCTGCACTTAGGACGGAAGAATCCCATGCACTGCTACAGACTAGAGACCGAATGGCTGGGCAGCAGTTCTGCAGAAAAGGACCTAGGGGTTACGGTGGACGAAAAGCTGAATATGAGTCAACAGTGTGCCCTTGTTGCCAAGAAGGCTAATGGCATTTTGGGTTGTATAAGTAGGGGCATTTCCAGCAGATCAAGGGATGTGATCATTCCCCTCTACTCAGCACTGGTGAGGCCTCATTTGGAGTACTGTGTCCAGTTTTGGGCCCCACACTACAAGAAGGATGTGGAAAAATTGGAGAGAGTCCAGCAGAGGGCAACAAAAATGATTAGGGGTCTGGAGCACATGACTTATGAGGAGAGGCTGAGGGAACTGGGATTGTTTAGTCTGCAGAAGAGAAGAATGAGGGGGGATTTGATAGCTGCTTTCAACTACCTGAAAGGGGGTTCCAAAGAGGATGGATCTAGACTGTTCTCAGTGGTAGAAGATGACAGAACAAGGAGTAATGGTCTCAAGTTGCAGAGGGGGAGGTTTAGGCTGGATATTAGGAAAAACTTTTTCACTAGTAGGGTGGTGAAGAACTGGAATGGGTTATCTAGGGAGGTGGTGGAATCTCCTTCCTTAGAGGTTTTTAAGGTCAGGCTTGACAAAGCCCTGGCTGGGATGATTTAGTTGGGGTGGGTCCTGCTTTGAGCAGGGGGTTGGACTAGATGACCTCCTGAGGTCCCTTCCAACCCTGAGATTCTATGATTCTATGATTCTATGTCTTGGCAACTGGGAACTATTTGGGTAATGGGAATTGTTCTTGGCTCAGGGGAGTTCCTGGCTTTGCAGGCAACCTTGGTTCATGGATCCCTCCTTTATCTGTATTCTTCTGGTCTACTTGCTGCTCCTCAGCAGAATGGGCATAAGGTGTGTCACCTTGAAATGGAATACAATAGCATGACATTTCCATTTGGACCTGGAGGAGTGCCAGCCCATTTCTGAGAATAATTCTTGGTCTGTAGCTCACTTGGGAGCACTTTGTCGTGAGCGTTTGAAATCCAAGAGCCCCAATGACATCACCAGTTGCCCACATGTGTAACACACTCATAGAATCATAGAATATCAGAGTTGGAAGGGACCTCAGGAGGTCATCTAGTCCAACCCCCTGCTCAGAGCAGGACCAATCCTCAATAAAATGCATCTCATATCTCCCTTTGCAATGGTGGGTCATCAGAAAGGTTTGAACCTGGGGCCCTCTAGCCTACATCACAGACCTGTACTACATGAGCTAAGAGCTGGTAGCAGTTGTAGACTGTTATCCTCCAATGAACTAGTCAGACAGCATGTCACATACGCATCTCCCACTGAAGTCAACGGGTTTTGTACATATGCCTCTCCTGGGGTCACTGGACCCAAGCCCTTTTGATTGGACAATAGGTTACACGGAACATCTTTGCTCCCTGGCATGTAACTTAGAATGAGGTTTCCAGCAAGAACACAAATGATTCCGAATTCATGGTTTTCCTATGTACATGCTCCTTTAAATTCACCATCCAAGAATGCCCCCTCCCAGCAAACTCTTTCACCAGAAGCTTTGTGGGAAGCAAATCCCAAAGGCAAAGTGAATTCATTAAAAAAAAATAATCAAAGCCACCTTCACAGAGCATTGTGTTTTTGCAATATTATCCCATGTGCAGCCACCCACAGAGCTGAGCAAAGGACGTTCCCCCCCACCCCCACAAATATTTCCTAGATGTGACGATAATAAAATAAAATAACAATTTTGCACACGCACAAAGTCTCCCTTCCATTCTGGGTGATTTTTAAGCCCCTGAACTTTTCATTTTCTTTAGGAGGCATGGGGGGGAATGAACAGTGAACTGGGTACAAATGTCAAAAGCCTCTTTTGTGCACGACACTGCGCTGGTGAAATCTGGAGCAGTGGGAAAAGTGGGGGAAAGCACCTGGAGCAGTGGGGAAAGTGGGGGAAAGGGGGGTCCAGCACCCCTGGGGAAATCACAAAGTTGGCGCCTCTGGGGAAAAGAGAGAAAGAGAGAAGGAAAGGGATAGCTTGAATCCGGGCAGAACTATAGGTGGGTTGAGATTTATAGAGGGCCTTGCCGGCGGATGCAATATGAAGGAGGAAGCGTGAGAAAGAGGAAGTTTTGTACGTGCTGTCAGCTGTTTGCATGCATCCACGCAGGGCCTGATCCAAAGCCCAGTGCAGTCAATGGGTGTCTTTCTTCTTGACTCCTGGAGGCTTTGAATCAGGCTCTTGGTGCAGCACAGCTTTAGGAAGCTGCTGAATCCAAACCCACAGCTCCCTCATCCCCATTGGTGCAAAAAGGCAGCACAGAGAATGAGGTGTCCGGGGATCCCGCTGCCCCATGACAACGTCCCTGCCGCAGTCGCCTCGCTGCCCTTAGCCTGCATCGCCGACAGACGTGTTTTAAATAACATAAGGCCAAAGTGGAAAGCCAGCTGTGAACCTTGGACCCCTTCTGGACGTTGGGATGTTGTGTGTGACCTCCTGTGTTCACAGAGAGCTACTGCACCCACCAAGTCTGTAAACT
Source organism: Mauremys reevesii (assembly GCF_016161935.1). Classification (NCBI taxonomy): domain Eukaryota; kingdom Metazoa; phylum Chordata; order Testudines; family Geoemydidae; genus Mauremys; species Mauremys reevesii. Next base: position 11,487,915 of record NC_052648.1, on the reverse strand, counting down.
GGCTACGGGTCTGATTCCGCTGCATGGGAGTTCAGCCACTGATTTCGGGGAGAGCAGGATTAGGCCGTTATACAATGGAGCCCAGTGACAAGAATACATCCATTAGAGGAATGAATCAGACAAAACCTACAGGGTAGCTCAGCTGTTGCCTTTTCAGATTCACTCCTGATAAGTAGGCCTGGAAAGATTAGATATTAATCAGGAAATGAGGATTATTGTCAATTTCTCTCACCACCCTCCTACCCTAAAAAAAAAAAAAAGACACAAATGTGTCCTTGATTGATAATTGAAAGGTGCCAACCCTGGCTGCCAGTTCTCCCCAGAGATCAGTTCAGAAGGACATAATATGATGTAGCGATATTAGAATGAAATACTATTATTTTACTTCTCAAGCTGCTATGGCTCTCAACTCCTATCGAGTCAGTAAGAAACAAATCTTGGTGCCATTGAAGTCAGCGAGACTTTTGCAACTGGCTTCAACGGGAGCAGGATATTTAATATTATTATTTGCGTAGCAGTGAGGAACCCTAGTCGGGCTCTGCCAGAAGAAAGCTTGCAGTCTAAGTAGGGACGCGAATCAGAGATCAGGGCCCCACTGCAGTACAAGCACTTAACGAAAGGGTGATCCCTGCCTCAAAGAGCTGTATGTATCAGAGGAAAGACGCAGAGCGGCTACAAAGCTTGCTTATACACACTAGCTGAGTTCATCATAAGATCCTTTAATGCACTGCCGGGTATGGCCGAGGTTAACTTTTTATCAACTATTTTACATACAGCTCCACCTAGTGCCAGAGCAGTATAATACACTTTAGCATTCCACTACATCTCCCCCTTTTAAGTTCTACATTTACAATATTTACACTCCCACCCTGTCTTTGAAGTTAGTATATATCAGTCTGGTAAGTCTCTCTGAATCAGCCTGGTTTCTAATTACATGACCTGAACGCATAACCACTTGGTCATCTGGGTGTCCATGAGTTGCAACGGCTAGCTTTGGTCGGTTTGGAAATTCCTGAGTCGTATTCTTCCTGTTCTGCATCTGCCATCTATAGAGTTTGCTCTGTTGGTTGTGCTTTCTGAGGAACAAACTGTAGATGTCCATGGTTTCTGCTGAACTCTCCCCTGTTGGTCTCAATCACATATGATCTGGGCGCTGAATTCTTTTTCTTTATGAGAGTTTTCAACCCCTTTTCTCCGTCCAATTTGACATGAAGACGGTCACCAGGTTCTAGACCCAGCAGTTCTGTAACTGAGTGATGTCAGCTGTAAAAGCGTTTGTAAGCTCTTTTAGCCTTTAAATCCTATTTGGCTATTCTTTTCATGTCTGGCCATGTTGGAGATAGATTCTTTTCCAACGCTGGAACAGTAGTTCTGAGTTGTCTTCCCATCAGGAGTTGTGCTGGACTATATCCAGTAGCTGCTATTGGTGTAATCAGAAGAGCAAGAAATGCTGTAGGATTTTCTTGGCTGTCTGTACAGATCACTCAGCCTCTCCGTTTGCTTGTGGGTAATGTGGGCTGCTAGTAATATGATCAAAATCTTATTTTGTTCAGAATGAATTAACTTCTACTGCCGTGAATTGTGGTCAGTTGTCTGTCACTAGTTGTTCTGGAATATCAAAGGGAGCAAAAGTGCTCTTCGGTTTCTCGATAACACTGCAACATGTTATGTCTTTCAAGTACATTATTTCTTTATATCTGGAAAAATAGTCCAGAACAACCAGGTATTGATGTCCTCTGAATTCGCATCAACCTGCACCTACCTCTTCCAAGGTCTGCCTGGTAGGGGTGTTGTTATTAAAGGTTCCTTGTGTTGTGTTGTTCTGTTAGTTCTGCAATGTTCACGTGCAGATACTCTATTCTTTATGTCCTTGCTGACCCAAACTGACTGGTTGGTCCATTCACAGCATTTAGTTAATCCCTGATGTCCTTCATGGAGGAGGTTTAGGATTTCTCCTCTCATTTCATTTGGAATTACGATGCAATTTATCATGAGTGCATTTGACTTGCTTAATTGTCCACACACCGCAAAGTAGTCTCTTGCCACTTCCTTAGTGTCATAGAATCGTAGAATATTAGGGTTGGAAGAGACGTCAGGAGGTCATCTAGTCCAATCCCCTGCTCAAAGCAGGACCAACCCAAACTAAACCATCCCAGCCAGGGCTTTGTCAAGCCGGGCCTTAAAAACCTCTAAGGATGGAGATTCCACCACCTCCATAGGGAACCCATTTCAGTGCTTCACCACCTTCCTAGTGAAATAGTGTTTCCTAATATCCAATCTAAACCTCACCCACTGCAACTTGCTTCTTGTTCTGTCATCTGCCACCACTGAGAACAGCTGGGCTCCATCCTCTTTGGAACTCCCCTTCAGGTAATTGAAGGCTTCGCTCAAATACCCCCTCACTCTTCTCTTCTGCAGACTAAATAACCTCAGTTCCCTCAGCCTCTCCTCATAAGTCATGTGCTCCAGCCCCCTAATCATTTTCGTTGCCCTCCACTAGAGTCCTTTAGATACTTGCGCCAACCGCCCCTAATGTAACTTAGAACTTCCTGAAGTTGCATGTCTGTAGAGGTTGCTTTTTGTAACTGGAATAGTCTCCTTTCTGACACTGGCCTGTGTGTGTCCACAGCATCCACATATGCTTTTATGTCATCTTTGAGCTCACAGGTAGTTGACTGTGATGCTGGGGTCCATGACAGGGTGTCTGCTACTACCAGATTTTTTTCCAGGAACATATTTAGCAATTGGGTTAAATCACATTAACCTTAATAATAGACATTGTAATGGACTCAGCACTGCTCCATGCAGGTCTTTTCTTCTGTTGAAGGTTAGAAGCGGTTTATGATCTGTTATTAATATAAACGAATCCAGTCCACACAGATAGCTGAAAAAGTTCTCACATGCCCACGTGCTTGTCAGGCACTCCTTTTCAATCTATGCATGGCATTTTTCAGCCTCTCTAAATGTGTGAGAGTAATGAGACAACTTCCACTCCAGAGCCATGTTGTTGCAACAATACACAACCGAGGCCGTAGCTGCTTGTGTCCACACTTACCACTTGGGTTTGTGCACATTGTAGTACTGGAGAACTGGAGCTGCTGAGATCATTTCTTCTATCTTTTTAAAGGCAATTTTGATGTAGCCCCCATACCCAAGATGTGGTGGACTTTAGCAATTCATTCAGTGGTTTTGTCACTGTAGAAAGTTTTTGTAGATATCCACCAAGGTAATTTACCATCCCCAGTATACATTTCAGTTCTGGTACATTAGTTGGTGCATTCAATTCTGAATTGCTTTTACTTTCTCAGGGACAGGACCAATTCCATCTTTGTTTATCGTCTGTCCCAAAATCTCAATTTGGGGTGGGCAGAAAATGCATTTTTCCTTGTTTAGTTTCAGTCCAGACAGATTGATTAGGCTTAGGACTTCATGGAGGGTTTTGTTATGTTCCTCCATCGAAGAGCCACATATTAGAACATCATCCCTGAAAACTACAACTCCATTTGTGTTCGTTAACAGTTCTGCCATCTTTCTTTGGAAAATGTCAGGCACACAGATAATCCCAAAAGGTAATCTTTGAAAGCAAAATCTCCCAAAGGGTATGATAAATGTAGTCAGTTTAGCACTTTCTTTGGTTAAAGGAATTTGGCAGAATCCAGATTGGGGAATCCTGTAACGTCTTTCACTTTGGGAAGGAAATCATCCAGTGCTGGAAGAATATATTTTTCTCTCATTACTGCTTCATTGAGTCTTTTAAGATCTACACAGATTTGTATTTTTCCATTTTTCTTTATAACTGATGCCATTGGGGCACTACCAGGCTGTTGGCTCAGAGATTTTCTTGATTATGCCAATCCGCTCCATTCTCTTTAACTCCGTTTACACTTTTTGAAGTGATGGGATAGGAATCTTGACAGGTGTTTGTACACTGTATGGTTCAGCATGGTCTCATGGATCTCCTTTCAAGAGTCCAATATCACCAAACATTCCATCAAGTTCTTCCACCTTTCTCACTAGGCCCATTGTGGCAGCCATGCTGAGAAGGCTGCTGGCCTGTGGTCCTTTGAGCACATGCAGTATGAATGCAAATCTTTTGCCTTTGTAAAGGTAAAGCCCCACAGGTGTAGAACCCAGACATGTAGAGATACCAGCCAGCTCCCTGCCCTGTATAACCCCAAGAGACATTCCAGGAAGTGTCCAGGTAACAGTGTGGATCTTCTGTAGCTATTTTGATTGGTCCTTGCTCTTGAATTCCTGGCTTGACCTTGGCTTGATTTGGACTGTGTCTCCTGACTCAGACTCTGACCTTTTGTAACAACCCTGGTCTGGACCTGACTGTGAACTCCTCTTCTACTCCCAGCCTCAGGTTTGCCCTGCTGTTCCCAACCTGACTGCCCTGGTTGGGAACCTGGCAGTGAGTTGTTTCTGTGGTGAACTGGCCCATGCAGTTCAGAATACCTCTAAGGCTAGTCAGTGACTTCACCTCTGGGAGGGGTTGAAGGTGACTGTAAATCGCTTCTGAAATGTCTAGGATGTCAGGTCCTGAGTCAGTTTTAAAGTCATTAGTCTTGCCATGAATATTCAGTTATGAGTTAACTTCCCTGACTACTTTGGTGAGGCAGCAGCACCAAAATGTTCATATTTCATGCATTTATTACACCTGGTGCCTCTGGCTGGACATGCATCACCGCTTGGGATATGACTTTCTCTACACCTTGTGCATGTAGGCTGGAATTTGTTCCTCTTAGCCTGAGAGTTCTCTCTCCTTGCCTCGGCGTGTGTGTGTGTGTGTGTGTGTGTGTGTGTGTGTGTGTGTGTGTGTTCTGATAATGACTTTTAATACGCAAGTGTCTGTTTAAGCTTCTAAGCCAGTTTCTGTTTTTTAAAGTTGCTCCTGCCTTTTGTTCTGTTGTTTGTCTAATTCTGACTCCATGCATCTGAAGAAGTGAGGGGTTTTTTACCCACGGAAGCTTATGCCCAAATAAATCTGTTCGTCTTTAAGGTGCCACCAGACTCCTCGTTGTTTTTGTGGATACAGACTAGCATGGCTACGCCTCTGATATCTGTCTGCTTTGGTATCTGTATAGCTATGGATAAGGGTAAATCTCTCTTCAGTTGTAGCGGCTGTGAAAGGTTTTTCTCTCTTAACCCAGTGGTCCCCAACCTTTTCGTCTGGCGGGCGCCAGATGAAGGACCGTGGTGGTGGTCGAGCATCTGCCGAAATGCTGCCGAATGTGGACTGGCTACAGAGCTTGCTTACACACACCAGATGTGCTCATCTTCAGATCTTTTATGCTCTGCAAGGTATCCCTGAGGAGGTTAATTTAAATAAGGTATTTTAAAACCAGCGCCACCTACTGGCTGAATAGTATAATTCAGTTTAACATTATATTATGGTGGCTATTGTGAAATAGAAAAGAGCTTCTGTATTGAGGCTACAGGATACAGAGTCAGGTTTCCTGACCCCTCCAGTCCTGTGCTTGAACAATTAGGCCAGCAGTTCTTAAGGTGCTTGGAAAAACTTTGATGGAGCCATTTTCTGTTAGAATATGCAGTTCTCTTGAAATCTAAATGCTTCACAAAATTGTGTTGATTGTGCTGAAATTTCCTTTTGGAGAAAAAGCTGGGGGTGGCGGTGGGGGGGTGGGAAGATCCTATTTTGACATTTTCAGAATGAAATGCTTTGATTTCTTGTTTTGAAATGGTTTTTCATTTTGGTTTTTCCGTAACATATGTTGTAATGGAAAAGTAAGTGAAGGTCAAAAGCAGAACAAAACATTTCAATGTTTGTCAACCTGAAACGTTTTGATCAATCTTAAATAAATGTTTTCCCCTGAATTCTCTTTCGCAGGCAGTTTTGAAACATTGGGGCTCTGGTCCAACAGGGACTGAGAACACAGTTTGAAATCTCAGAATCTTTCGTGAAACAGAATTTCTGTCCTCTGCACAGCTCCATTCTCAACCTTTCCCGTGCCGTGACCCCATGTTACAACAGAAGGAAGTTTCAGGCTCCCTCCCCCAGTCTAGCCGTAAAGAAAACGAGGGTGGTCCCGATCTCCCAGGAGGGTCAAAATCCACACGCTGTGTCTATAGTGTCCTTCCTCCCAATATGATACTTTACATCCAGCCCCAATAATCCATTTCCCAGGACTTACCTCGGCTCACAGCAGGGGCTGATTTTCCCCTGTAGATTTTGGCGTGCGTTTAGCCACTCCAGGTCCTGGCAGGTACGTTCTTGGCACCGATGGACTTGGCCTGCCAATTCGACTTACTCCTGCACTTTATTAGCACCAATTTGCTCTTGTGACGTTAACTAGCACTGACTGCGAAGACGATAAAGAGGAAGAGCTCAGCCAGCAATGGACGTAATGGGAACCTCGATGCAGCTTCCCTTCCCCAGTGCCAGGGTATCACTCTGCAATGAGGGTCACGATGGGGATTAGTCAATGAATGATGGATGACACTGGCCTCCCCACCGGAGAGCAGGGCACCATTGCACTAGGCTCTGCACAGACCCAGAATGAGAGACTGTCACTGCCCTGAAGAGCACACAGTCTGTCTAGACAAGACAGACAAAGGGTGGGACGGGAAACTGAGGCACCGCGCGGGGAAGGGACTTGCCCAAGATCACAGGGTGGCGACATAGTCAGGAATAGGAATCCCAGTTTCCTGAGTCCTAGGCCAGCTCTACACTACTGCTTACATTGCTCACGGGCAGCTAAAAGCCCTCCCCCAAGTTTCACACTGTCCACACCGGCGCTATGTCAGCGGGAGACGCTCTCCTGCCAACGTAGCTTCCGCTTCTTGCCGAGGCGGAGTAATTATGCCGATGGGACAGCGCTCTCCCATCAGCATAGCGCGTCTTCACCAGGGGGCGCTGCAGCGGTGCAGCGGGGCCGATGTAGTGCTGTAGTGTAGCCATGCTAGTTCATTTGCAAGCATTTTCTTTTGCCATCGTTTAAACATTCCCCTGCAGCACTGGAGACCCAAACACAACAGCATTGGGGCTGAACCGCTTGGTGAAAGTGACTAAATAAAGAGAATGGGAAAGCAACCGACCTCGACCCGCTGCTGAGTTGAGTGATGTCCAGAAAAGTAACCAAGCTGCGTAACTGGTAAAAAATCAGCATCCTGGATTGGGATAGTCCTTTTTGTCAGCCAGTGTCATTGGTGAGGTAGGGAGATAACCTGCGGTCACTGGGAGGCGCATCCCACCCCAAAGGGGCTGTGGAGCGGGAGGGATCCTGGCCTTTCCTTTCCCCTCTGCAACAGCCCGGTGAGCAAGCTGCATTTCCACAGGGGTGGGCAGGTGTCAGACTCCCCCCTGCACACAGAGGGGTCAGGGGCGGGGACTGTACCTCCGTCCTGATGCAAAAGCCACCCTGTGAGGTGCTGGAGCCTGATGCCACGACTTGGCCCATTGCGTTTTGAGATCTCATTTCTAGCTGGGCCTTTAATGCCCCGATCTTTAAAAGTCACCCAGTACAGACCCTAAGAAGAGCCTCCTTCATGAAACTCTCCCAGCAGACGCGTGCATTCAAAGCAGCGAAGTTATTCCCAGCATGCCTTGGGGAAACAAAGCATCTCTGACACGGCTAGACTGGAAGGGCACTTGTTTGGATATGAGGCCTTCCTGGTCTGTTACAGGGGGCCAGACTAGAGGAGCTAATGGCCCCATCTGGCCTTAAACTCTGAAACCGTGAAACACCACATCAGCAGCGACTGAAAGGTGTTACCATCTTACAGCAATTTGGCCAGCTGCTTTTAACAAGCTCGAGGGTCTCCGTGCCTCTCCTCCACATCCTAAAGACATAGGGCAGCTGACGGTCTGGCACGCTTTGTGGCCAGCTCAGCAAGAGGCTAAGGATGAAATGAGCCATGCAGACCAAAGTCCCCTAACACTAGGGTGTGACTACAGATAAAACACCTTGGCAGGGCAGCGTGACGTTGGGGAATCTTGCCCTGTCTAGTTTGCATGGACAAACGGAGACCTTCCCTTGCCAGCAGCTTCAATCCAGTGTCGTTCCCCAACGACTAAGTTCATCTTAAGGAAGAGACAATACCCACAGCGACGCACACAGGAGCTTTGTGTATTGCCTTACACCCTACTTTGTGGAGTGCAGCGGGAGATTTAAATGCTGCCACTGGCCTGCGTGGGACAGCAGATTGCCCAGAGCATGCAGGCTGCACACCCTTCCACCACTCCCGGGAAGTGAAGGGAAAATCCCAGCCCACCACATGCAGGCTGCACAGTTAGAGACACAAGCTCAGGCCTCCTAAATGTTTGGCTTCCTAATTTGGGGTTCCAAAGAAGCTGCGGTGGATCAGCGCTCGGGCAACTGTCTCTCACCAAAGATCTTCAGGTCTGTCACCATCCCCACAACTGGAAGGATTCGGAACAGATCCTTTCGCCCCGATCCTCATCTGCTTTGTGCAACTGATGATGCGACCAAGGGCCATTAACTGCCTCCCGCCCACCTCCCAATGCTTTTTGCGAGAGTCCCTGTTTTCTGGAAAGGTGCATGCAACTGCGTTCTGCCTCCCCCAAAACTCCTTCCTCTCTTTAACTGGATATAGGATTCTTCCCGCTATCCTAACTTAAGGTCTTGTGCAACCTTGCTGCATCCAGTTAAACAGTCGTCTTGATCCACCACTCCAGTGATGAGTTAAGTGATTCCTTTGCGCTTTGCAAAGTGCTTAAGAGTGAAATACACTAAACAAATGAAAGATGTGTCTCAAGGGCTTGGACGCTGCAAAGCTGGGCAGTGCTGCCATCCTGAGGACTTGGGAGGTGATGCATTTGAACTGCAACAGTGACCCCTTCACAGCCTTCGCATTTGAGACCCTACGTTCCATTTGAAATATGCAATGATCTGTTTTTAGGGTCATGCGACAGGCTCAGGTGGTTGAATAATCAAAATTCCTTGCCCTTCTCTAGAGTTTTTCATCTGAGGATCTCAACCTTTTAAGCAAGTGTGGTGCAGTTACAGGGCACTAGAGTGGGCTTCGAGAGACCTTGGTTCCACACCTGATTCAGCCGTTCACCTGTAAGATGAACCTTTGGGTCATTTCACTTCTTCATGCCTTGAGGTTTGTAGCTTGTACTGCCCCGGAGATATTCACACCTTGCCTGCTCGTTTAAGATATTTATTTTTTACTGTCAGATTTTGTGTGTATGTGTGTGCTCGTGTGTGTGTGTGATTGTGTGTGTGTGCAAGTGTGTGTGTGCTCATGTATGTGTGTGTGTGGAGGTGTGTGTGCTTGTGTGTGTGCGCTCATGTATGTGTGTGTATGCTCATGTGTGTAGTCGTGTATGTGTGTGTGCAGATGTGTGTGCTCATGCTCATGCATGTGTGTGTGCTCGTGTATGTGTGTGCGTGCAGGTGTGTGTGCTTGTGTGTGTGTGTGTTTGTGTATGTATGTGTGCTCATGCTCGTGTGTTCGTGTATGTGTGTGTGTGTGCTCATGTGTGTGTGTGTGTGTGTGTGTGTGTGTGAATTAGATGCAGAATATTTGCCAGGGCTACTATTCCAGATAGAAGACGCTAAACTCCATTGTTTAGAAGCTTTAGGAACATCATGGCATCTGGAGTTTGGTCCCTTTTTAGGAACAGCGTGAGTTTGGGGACATTTTTGAACGGAAGGGTTCTAGAATTTGGAACCTTTTTAGAAGTTCACTGACTGAAGTTTGGAACCTCTAGGGAGTGAAGTGGTTCTAGAGTTTGGGATCTTCTAGAATTTTGTGGATTCTGGATGTTTGGTACATTCCACTGCATGTGTGCGTGGGGCGGGGAGGGGGGAGCACTTTTTCATTCTAGACATAGTCTAACGTGGAGAAATCCCAGATTTCTCCAAGTTATTTCCAAGCCCCCACCTGGTGTTTTCCTGGGCTGCCCTGCCGTGAGGGATATTGTGCAAGAAGGCAATACAGTAGTTGAACGAGGTTTCCCAAATCCCAGGTATTTGGTATCCCACAGGGTCTGAGAAGAAGAGAAGGGGTAGACTCCTGGCTCTGTTCAAGTCAGTGGGTGTTTTGCAGAGTTATGCAGCAGCATGGCCCTTGGGGACCCGATGGTCGTTGGTTGAGCTGATCAGAATTTTTCAAATTTCAAACAACAGTGTTCATTTTTACATTTTCCAAAAATAAAAAAGCAGGAAAAAGTTGGAAAAAAATCATTAATTTTTTTCTGGGTTTTTTTCTTTCCCCCTCCGCAGCTATAGAGCCGGCGGTGGCAATAATTCAGGTTTTGAAAATAGTCATTAAAAACCTAAAAACTTTGACACCGTTTTCAAAACAATTTTACTGTTGTTGTTCTTTTCCCCAGCCAGCTACAGCAAGTACCGCCACGAGAGAGGCAAGCTAGCCTGGGTTTGAGTCTTTGCTCTAGCACAGTCTTCCTATGTGGTCTTGGCCCTGTCACTTAACCTTTCGGTGTCTCTGTTCCCCACCTGTAAAATGGAGATAATAGCAGTGCTCTACCTCCTGGGGTGTGTGCGTGTGTGTGTGAGACGCACACATGTTAAAGTTAAGGGGATCATATAAGTACCATAGACAGCTCGCAGGAGAACCCCTGCTCCCTCTAGAGGCGTTGAGTGATGGGTACCCAAGAAACACTGTAGCAACACAGAGTGACTTAGATGCTCAAGTGTCACTGGAAAATCAGCAGGACGAAGGCTCCTAAATCACTGGGGGGGAGGGGGAGTTTGAAAATATTTAGCCCCAAAGCATATGAGAAGCAAAGGTTGACTTCAAACGGAATAGAGGCTGCCCAGTGTTTCTGAAACCCAGTGGCCGATCCGGGTCTGCCTTCCTATTAATCACAGAGAGAAGCCAAGTAACTGCAGGCTACCCCAGGGGCTTATCACCTGGCGCTAGTGGGGCCCAGCCTTTACACTGAACACACGTTTGTACGGGTGCTTTCACTGGGCATGTCTCCACTGCCAGAGACACCCTGGGGCAGCGAGTCTCGGAGCCTGGGTCGACTGGCAGCGCTCCTACTACAAGGCTGAGCTAGCAGTGTAGACGTTCTCACTCCGGCCGAAGGCCCTCCTCCCCCTTCCCTGGGTTTCCAGATCCAGCCCAAACCCGACCATCTACATGGCTATTTTAGCTCCAGAGCACAAGCCTGAGTCAGTTGAGCCGGGCTCTGACAATTGCCACTGCAGACTTGTGTGGCTTTTTGGCTGCACTGATGTAACCGCTGGCTTTTCTGTGGCAGAGGAGGACTTTGCCAGCACCAGAGAGCAGTACAGTGGGGCATCAGCAATTGAGATTTCCCCCAGCCCTGGATTCAAGACAGAGCCTTGCCAATTTTTTTTTAAATGGAAACTTTAAAAAAAGAACAGCAGGGTTTTCTTCAAAATTCTCCGTGACTTTTGAGTCTTCATGGCAAGAAATAAAAAAAAAGTTTCATCAAACAAAAGACACATTCTCCATGAAGATTTCTTAGCTATGGAGGGAATGGTGCTGAATGTAGAGGAGGGGACAGGGAGCCAGGACGCCTGGGTTTTAGCGTGGTAGTCCCTGATAGGACTGTATACCCTAATGCAGGGGTCAGCGACCTTTCAGAAGTGCTGGGCCGAGTCTTCATTTATTCACTCTGATTTAAGGTTCCGCGTGCCAGTCATACATTTTAACATTTTTAGAAGGTCTCTTTCTATAAGTCTATAATACAGAACTAAACTATTGTTGTATGTAAAGTAAATAAGGTTTTTAAAATGTTTAAGAAGCTTCATTTAAAATGAAATTAAAATGCAGAGTCTCCCTGGACTGGTGGCCAGGACCCAGGCAGTGTGAGTGCCACTGTGTGAGCCTGGAGAAATCTCTTACATTTCTCCATCTGTGAAATGGGTATAATACTTACATTAGTGTCTCATGGGCCTTAATTCTGTGAAATGGGTATAATGCTACACTAGCGTCTCATGGGTCTTAATTCACGTGATTTGGGAGGCATGGCTGGAAGGTACTGTATGAGAGCAAAAATATGAATATGCTGCATTTAGTGATAGGTGAAATACCCATCAGCAACCTACACTGTCCAAACCCCAGCCCTATATCATGTGGTGAAAAGCAGGACTGGAGAATAGAGTACAAGCTCTCTAGCTTATTATAATATATGATTGCACAGAGATGCCCCGGTCATGGACTCATTGTGTTAGGTGCTGTGCAAACACAGAGAAAAGAGATTCCCTGTCCGCGAGAGCTGACAATCTTGTGGTTTCCCTCAGGTTATGGTGAATAGGCATTGAAAATATTGCCATCCGATACTTCTGTGTGTGTGTGAGATATGGGTCTGCAATGTAGTGACTAGTCCATTGCATGACTGCTGGGACCCAGCCAGGATTAAAGGAAGCTACATGTGCCAGAAAGTCCTACAGGTTGTGTCTGTGTCCAGCAGCCTCAATAAGGAATCCCCTTCATAATTTATTACAACCCAGTGAGGTCTCTTTACTATGAAGTAAGCTGGAAGAGCCCCACTAGTTAGCATGCACTAGAGCTGTTGATCCATCTGAACTATCTGCTCCCAGATATGCAGTAATTACCGTGTCTCTAAACAGATGTGAAGGATGACTGTCTATGGTCTTCTCCAGAGGGAAGGTTATTACTAGTGATGGCTATTGTGGATTCAGGGACTGGTCAGTTTTCGTGACTGAAATTCTTTTCAATCCAAAAAATACAGTTTTGTTGAAACCGAACAGCTTTGCAAAAACAAGCCAATTTCAACAAAACCATCATTGAAAACGAGCAGGTGTTGCATCTTCAACATGGGCTCCTTTTACATAAGAACATAAGAACGGCCGTACCGGGTCAGACCAAAGGTCCATCTAGCCCAGTATCTGTCTACCGACAGTGGCCAATGCCAGGTGCCCCAGAGGGAGTGAACCTAACAAGCAATGATCAAGTGATCGCTCTCCTGCCGTCCATCTCCATCCTCTGATGAACAGAGGCTAGGGACACCATTCCTTACCCATCCTGGCTAATAGCCATTTATGGACTTTACCACCATGACTTTATCCACTTCCCTTTTAAACGCTGTTATAGTCCTAGCCTTCACAACCTCCTCAGGCAAGGAGTTCCACAGGTTGACTGTGCGCTGCATGAAGAAGAACTTCCTTTTATTTGTTTTAAACCTGCTGCCCATTAATTTCATGTGGTGACCCCTAGTTCTTGTATTATGGGAATAAGTAAATAACTTTTCCTTATCCACTTTCTCCACACCACTCATGATTTTATAGACCTTATGACAGACCCAAACCAGTGGGGTACAGGAGTCTGGTAGAGGGCAAATCTACTGGTCACTGGATGAGTAGTTTTCTGTTCCCTGAGTGACCAGAGCAGGGGCTGCACTAGAGTAATCAGGAACCTGCTAGAACCAATTAAGGCAGACAGGCTGATTAGAACACCTGCAGCCAATCAAGGCAGGCTAATCAGGGCACCTGGGTTTAAAAAGGAGCTCACTCCAGTCAGGCGGGGAGGAGTCAGAGGAGAGGAAGTGCGTGTGAGGAGCTGGGAGCAAGAGGCACCAGGAGCTGAGAGGGAGTGGCTGTGCTGCTGGAGGACTGAGGAGTACAAGCGTTATCAGACACCAGGAGGAAGGTCCTGTGGTGAGGATAAAGAAGGTGTTGGGAGGAGGCCGTGGGGAAGTAGCCCAGGGAGGTGTAGCTGTCATGCAGCTGTTACAAGAGGCACTATAGACAGCTGCAATCCACAGGGCCCTGGGCTGGAACCCGGAGTAGAGGGTGGGCCCGGGTTCCCCCCAAACCTACCAACTCCTGATCAGACACAGGAGACGTTAACCCAGACTGTGGGGAAGATCACTGAGGTGAGCAAATCTTCCAATAAGCGCAGGACCCACCAAGGTAGAGGAGGAACTTTGTCACAACCTCTATCATATCCCCCCTTAGTCTCCTCTTTTCCAAGCTGAAGAGTCCCAGCCCCTTTAATCTTTCCTCATGTGGGACCCTCTCCAAACCCCTAATCATTTTAGTTGCCCTTTTCTCAACCTTTTCTAGTGCCAGTAGATCTTTTCTGAGGTGAGGAGACAATGTTTTCTCAACAATGTTTATTAGTTATCGCAGTTAAATATGTTTTAACAAAAAAAACGAAATTAAAAAAAAAAGTGTTTCAACCCATCTGACTAAGAACCCCTTCCTCTCTCAACTGCTTTCAATTCCTGGCCTCTTGTGATGTCACCATTTCACTAGCTCGCAGTCACTAGAGAGACCTGAATTTTACACGTAAAAAAAGCGTATTTAACAAATCTTTTCAGGCCTTCTTGCTACATCATCAAGGGCACACGTTGTTTTTTTCTTTGCAGCTTCTCTGTTCACGAGAGACTCAACCCAACCTTGGACTCTACGTTTTTTGTAGACATTCAGATCAAGACTCAAAATTCCCCCAAAGCTCAGAGATCAGATCTGGGCCGGGGGGTGGGAAGGCGGGAGAGGGTTCATGCAGGGCAGACACAAAGCTTGGATCTCACATCCAAGGGCTGCTGATCCCGTCTTGGGTTTTGGTTTGGTCCATTTCTAGCATCCAATAGGACCCAATTTTGGCTGGAACAAACCACCAAAATGCCCATGAGGAAGGCAGATCTTATAGAACAGTCTAGAACAGGGGTCCCCAACACAATGCCCGCGGGTGCCATGGCGCCCGCAGGGGCATCTAAATGCGCCCGCATCTTGGCCGGTGGTGGAGGATCCGCCGAAATGCCGCCGAATTTCAGCGGCATTTCGGTGGCGACGCCTCTCGATGATGCCGCTTGCCGCTGACAAGTGACGTCATCGAGAGACGTTGCCCCTGAATTTCTGCGGCATTTTGGCGGTGACACTTCTCGATGATGCCGCTTGCCGCCGACAAGTGACGTCATCGAGAGGCGTCACCGCCGAAATGCCGCGGAAATTCGGTGGCATTTGGGTGGGTGCTCCACCGCCGCCACGGTCCTTCGTCTGGCGCCCGCCAGACGAAAAGGTTGGGGACCACTGGCCTAGAAGAAATCTGCTCTTTCAAATCACATAGGTGACATGAGATACGTTTGCACTGAGTGCTCGGCGTATAGCAGAGTGGGACATACTGACAGCAACTCGGAAAGGCCAGGATTCCGCTGTATCTCTGAGC
Organism: Mauremys reevesii; assembly: GCF_016161935.1. Lineage (NCBI taxonomy): Eukaryota > Metazoa > Chordata > Testudines > Geoemydidae > Mauremys > Mauremys reevesii. Next base: position 11,472,798 of record NC_052648.1, on the reverse strand, counting down.
AGGCTGGGCCAGAAATCTTCCCGGGAAAGCTATTCCCAGCCTGATTTCCCAACAGAAATGTTCGGATAAACCCCCCTGAGCTTCCGAACACTCATTCAAACCGAACCTCCGAGGAGATTTCCCCACCCCTGGGCTAGTTCAAGCCTATTTGACAGAGAAGAGAAAAGAGCCCGGTGTTTTTCTCACCTCACTTACACCCAGCATGTGGGCCCTGAAAAGCTCTGCCTGTCTTTTGTGACTCCAACAAATCGCCAGCACTTAAGCAAAGTGGGCAGAAAATTACAGGTTGTATTGCAGATGAATGGAGAGGGAGAGAGCATCGGGGTGGAGAAAACAGAGGTTTGGTGGGTATAATGGAGAAACTGCTGGCTGACAGCCTGCGGAGGCCTGGAAAGCCATCAGGTATTAGTTAAATGCTTATCGGCGCTCATGTTGGGAGGCATAATCGGTGCTTCTGAACAGCAGCCGCTTGATTGTCACTATTATGGCCCTTTAGAAATGATTTGGTGGCTATTTTGCTTTGCGTTGTCAAGGTTAAGTCAAGGAAAATGCTCTTTCCCCCTGTCTCTGTGACACTTCCCCAAGAGCAGAAACCCGTCTGGGGGAAACAGGAGGCGGGCGTTTCTTTGCCGTCCGTCTCTCGGCACTAGTCCTGCCCTGGAAGTTGACTAAGAAAATGTCCCCTTCGGACTTGCTCCCAGTATGTTTTTCACAGTCAGATCTGCAGATCTTAATGCCAGAAGTAAGCAAGGTTATAGCTGTTAACCCTGCAGAGACAGCTCCGCTCTGGGAGTGGGGGCTGGCTCCTATTTCTGCTTGTGTGTCGTCAACAGAATGGCTTGCTAAGTCCCAATCAGTGACCCCTCGCCGTGGGGCTATGGAGGGGTCATGGAGGGGCTGATTAGCCCCATAGCAGATTCTTAGTTACAGGTAATGATGCAGAAGAACAGAGTTCAGAGCTCAGCGTTCAGAGCCCAGGGGTGTTTGCAAGGGTGGCATTTGGACAAAATATATTTTTACTTGTAAGCTGAGCACGTTTGATCTGGAGTCACTGAGCGACCATAAACATGGAGCCTCTCCAAGGCCATTTTTAGAGAGTTCTTCTTCCAGGGGGAAACCACCTTTGAAGTGCCCGATTCTGCTCTCACCCAGCTGTAGCTCAGCGGCATTGCTCCTGATTTCCACATTTGTAAGTGAGGTGAAAACCAGGCCCCACGTCTCATATTTCCATACTGAGCTGCATTGCCATAGGAGGGTTGTATCCATGTCAGGGCAACTACTCGTAATATCCCTAGCTCTTAGCATCCATAGATCTTAAAGCGCTTCACAAAGAGGTCAGTATCATGAGGGGGAAACTGAGGCACGGATTGGTGACGTGAGCTGGCCATGATCATCCAGCAGCTCAGTGGCGGAGTTGAAAAAAGAGAACCTAGGTCTTCTGAGATTCAATCAGTGATCTAGCCGCACTGCTTCCTTATTCTGCCCCACCATCGTTCAACTGAATTATTTTGATACAAATGAAACGGCCTTATCCGTCGCATTGAGTGGCCCATTGATAAATATGTGCCGCTGCACAGAGCAGGACAAGCCAAAGAATAAACGCCCCAGTGGTGAGATGATTCGCCTACGAAGTAGTTTCCTGGGGAAAGTGGAGGAAGTCTGGTCACCGTAGACTTTTAAAACAAGACCAAAGCCAACAGCGGCCGTACTAGCTGAGTGGGACTAGATTGGCTGGGGTCCAACAGCCCCGGGTAGAACTCGGGTCTAGGAATCTGGCTGGTGGGTCATAATCACGGCTCAGCCATGGACCTATTCTTTGACCTTAGACACATCACTTCCTCTTTCTATTTATTTCCCCTCCCACCCTTTTTCTGTCTTATCTGTTTCGACTGTAAACTCTCTGTAGAAGGGACTGTCTCTTACTATGGGTCTGTTCGGCGCCCGGCACGATGGGGCCCTGATCTTGAACGGATTCTCTAGATGCTACTGTACAAATAAGGTATTTTCTCTCTCTGTTTTGTGAAAAAATACTTTCCTCTGCACCAAACCAAACTCCTCCCTGGAAAGAGTGAAACTATTTGAATGGAACGACTAAACTTCCCACAGTAAAGAGACCAGGTGGGGGCGGTAATATCGCTGATTGGCCCAACTTCTGTTGGTGAAAGAGACAAGCTATCGAGCTTACGTAGAGCTCTTCAGGTCTGGGAAACTCACTCAGCACGTCACCGCTAAATACAAGGTGGACTCGGATTGTTTAGCATAAGTAGTTAACACACATCTCGAGAGACCATTCAAGGAAAAGAGGCCAGCGAACAGGACAAAAAGGGGCTGGCGGGTTAGTGGTTACAGATTGTTGTAACAGACGTAAATCCAGTGTCTCTGTTCAGTCCATGGTTTTTTAGTGTCTAGCAAAGTTATGAATGTAAGCTCCCAGGCTCGTCTTTCGAAGGTGCTGTGCAGGTTTCCTTTGAGGATGAGGACTGAGAGGTCAGCTGTGGAGTGATCGCTTTGTGAAAAGGATTCGCCCACAGATGATCTCCAATTTTTGTCTTTTTTTCCTGCACGAGTTCATTCGAGAGCACAGGGATTGTCTTGTTTCACCCCCTAGTTGTTGTTGGGGCACGGGATGAGGTACACCATATGTTGCGATACTTCCCATGTGGTAAATAGAAAAATGCAACGGGAAATCCTTTGTGCAGATATTTTTGCGCATGCCACACTGGAGTATCCTATCTATGGTCCTTACATAGCCCCATTGCTGTAGTACCAGAGCATCTTGCAACCTTTCATGCATTTTGCTTCACAACCCCCCCACGCCCCCAAGTGAGGTAGGGCCATGCTATTATCTCCATTGTACAGATGGGAAACTGAGGCACAGAAAGAGTAAGACCTGCACAAGATCATACAATAAGCCTGTGGTAACGCAGGGAATTGAACGTGAGTTGCTTAGGTCCCAAGTCTGCGCTCTAACCACTCTCTCACTCTCTCGCCTAGAAGAGCAATGTTGCTTGCAACAAAGATGTATAGAATGGACACTCCTTGTCACAAGTAGCTCGAGGGTGTGACTCTCCCTTGCCCTGCACCTTGTCTCATCCCTTGCACCAGTGCAGAGTGTGTGTAAAACACTACCATTGTGATGCAGTAGTGATTACCTGCCCTGTGGCTGAATAGAGAACTTTAATCTCCAGGGCTGCTGGTTCATTTATTTTTTTTAAAGAATACTGTTGTGGGGTTTCCTGTCCGTTCCTCGACGTTGTCTTGTAATCTAGCAAGTGAGGCGCATAAACAGCTACTGGCCAGTGTGGATCACTCTGAGCTTTAAAGTGAGGGTCTGCTTGCTACTACGAGTGACAGGGGGGATGCAGTTATAGGGCTGCCTGTTTCTCCTGCCTCGCTAAGTACGATCCCAGTCGCAAATGCACTCAGTTTAAAGGCAGAGGATGTTTTCCTACCTGCCAGCCCTGCAAACTCCCCCTGGGATCTGAGAACCAAGCTGGGCTCATTCCTTCTCACGCTTCATCACCCATCATGCAGAGCCACCAATGCCCTCAGTGACACCCCAGTCCCTGCAACCTTAACGTCTTAACGTCTATCCCTCAGTGACACCTGCGGTGTCCCACTGCCAGCAGCAGATTTGCACAGTTACCGCTGACTGGAAGGTAGGAAAACGTAGCATAGACTCCAGCTCCGCTCCCAGAGTGCCATTGGCAGAGCTAACAGCAGTAAAAAGCTGCAGGAGCTTAGATTTCCAAAGGCATCTCCATGTGAGATCCTGTCTTAAATTAGCATTTATTAGGGGGCTGGCTGGATGTTTCAGTTGGTCATGGGTTTGAAGCCAGCCCAGCCGCACAGGGACTGAACATTGATCCCCTCTACTGGAGGTGGGGTGGCAGCCGTGAGATGAGTTTGGTGGGTCTCAGCTCCAGCTCCCACATTCCAAGCTGTGCGCTAGCGGGCAGGTTCAGCAGAGAGTCAGAGAACTGCAAGGGGGATGGAGAGTGACCTGCACACAAAGGAGGTCCCGTCCCCCCCCTAGATTGTGCATGAGGCATGTTGACAGGGCTGAAGGCAAGGAGAGCGCTTCCTTCCCCAGGCCTGCCAGGCCACTGCCTTCCGCCACCACTAAATCCACACTGGTTTTTAAAGCTGACGTTTATGGCTCTACACAAACTATTTGCAGACATACAAATTGTCTCCTTTAATAATTTGCCTATAATGTCGCCATGTGGAGCGGCACCAACCGTGGCCACAGGAGCATGTGGTTTAATACCATCCACATGCCCTAACCTGAGCAGCTGAGCCTGACGCAGGTGGGGTGGGGGAGCGGGGAATCCTCTCCAGCCAGCCCGCGGAGGGGGAGCAGAGCCCCTGATGCTACAGCACTGAGGCACCCGATCCAAGGAGGACTGGATCCATCAGCCAGCCCCAGGCTGTCGCCCCGTCTGCCCACAGGCAGCAGCGCCCTAGAGAAGGGGCCTGAACGCTCAGGGAAATGACCGCAACACACACTTAATCAATCAAAGGCAAGAACTGTGAGGCCTGGCAGGCCGAGTAATTAGTGACTGTGCAGCAGCAGAGTGAAACATTCGTCTTGCCCTTTGAAGCAGAAATTAGAGAGAAAGTGTCTGGTGCGGAACTAGCAGTTGCTCGTCTTTTGGCGAGCAGGTTAGGGGCTGTTTGGTAAATGTCAGTGCTGATGCAGGGCTGAGCCAGGTACAGTGCCGGCAAATGCTATAAGCACAGAGCTCTGCCCAGTACCCCTCAGGCCTGACCGCAGCCCCCCTGTCACTCCAGTTCTGAGCTCCCCGCCCAGTTCTGCCACCGCATCTCGGGCCTGGCTCCGGCCCCCTGCCCCGTCACTCCAGTTCTGGAGCTCCCTGCCCTGCTGGCGAACCAGTTCTGTTGTGCAACGCTCTAACCTTCTCAGGCCCCCACCCCGCTCTGCCAGTGCAGGTCAGTTCTGATCTTGCAGGGTCTGTGCGCACAGCCCACGGCAGCCAGCCTGGGTGAACAGGCTCGGGCTCGCCCCACTGCACTAAAACCAGCCGTGTAGACGTTGCTGCTCATGCTGGAGCTCGGGCTCTGAAGCTCGTGGCGGGAGGGTGGAGGTGGTTTCAGAGCCTAACCCCCAACTTCAAAGCGCTGTCCACACAGCCATTTTCAGAGCGCTAGCGCCAGCCCCACTAAGCCACGTCTGTCAACCCAGGCTGGGAGCCTCACTGCCACGTGCGGTGTAGACGCAGCCCTGCTGTTCATGCCCAACCATGGGGTGGAGCCACAGGAGAACAACACACTCGTTGCACATGTGACCACACCCTTTACCAACCACTGAAGCAAATCGGCTCTTAAACAGCAGGCAACTGCACTCTGCATGGGAGACAGTGTTGGCTAGTGGCTAGTGCAGAGGGTTATGAGACCTGCAGTGCTTAGTTTGTGTCATGGTTAAGTCCCGGCATCTCTGGTCGTGGCGGTTCAGAGCCCCGGCACCTCTGGGCCTGGCAGTTCAGAGCCCCGGCACCTCTGGGCCTGGCCGTGCAGAGCCCTGGCACCTCTGGCCTTGCCGCATCAGCAATGAAAGTAAAAATAATTAGCCCTGGCACCTCCTTCATTACAAATTAAGCACTGGAGACCTGAGTTCAGGTCCTTACACTGCTAGTAACCTGACGTGTGACCTCGGGTGAGTTACTTCCACTCTCATTCCCCTCCCGCCCAGCATCTAGTCAGATTCTTTGGGGACAGAGACTGTCTCTTGCTATGTACAACAGCACCTGTAACACTAATAAAAGTAACACTTTGAGACAGGAAGTGAAGAAGAAGAATGTATCCAACTGCAATTGCAGGTTGGTAAAATATAATTCATTACTCAGACTGGAATTTGGCCACATCCCTCTGGTTAAAACCCTAATGTTAAAAATTATTATTATTATTATTTTATTATTGCATTAGCAAGCAAAAGCTTCCATCAAGATGGGGCATCATTGCTCTAGGTGCATAGACACAAGCTGACATATTCTTGCAGCTTTGAAGTGGAACTTTAATGACCACAAGAGAGCCAGATCTGAGTTTTAATTGTCTACCCAAAGACACCCGTATAAAATAGGGCTGTACTGTACTTATGGGAACAATCCTCTTCCCCGCGGCTTGCGTCAGTGATTTGAGTCGAGTAACTAATTCCCAGCAAATAATGTAGTCAGCGAATTTTGCTCCATTAGGCGAGCGATTTGCCGTTTTCTCAAATGAACTCCTTGTTACAAGCTAGTCTGGGATTGGCACCAAGTGGCTGACATGGTAACACAGGATCAGCAGGGTATAGGGAAGTGCTGGCTACTCTCTTCCCTCCACCTCCCATGCCAGTAGCAACGGACCCTACATCCAAACAGTTCCTCACTCTCGTTAGAATTGCAGTCGCATGCAGTGGCCCCAGCTAAGGTCCCGACCCCCTTGTGAGAGGCTAGTTAGAGAGTTTCCAGTGGAACCTTTTCTGTTGGGAAAGGCTGATGCGTTAAAAGCGAAACGTTTCATGGCAACGGGCCCAGCTGGATTAAATTTCGTTTTAGGGGCAAACAAATGTCTTGAGAAAGTTGAACAGAAAAAGGGCGACAGCGCAGAATTTCCTGCAAAATGGAAAATCGAGTTCCCACCCAGCTCTACTGTGGACACAAGAACGGCCCAGTATCCTGTCCTCTGAAAGTGGCTGGTACCACGTGCTTCAGAGGGAGTGAAGAGAACAGGGCAATTCTCGAGTGATCCATCCCCTGCCATCCAGTCTCAGCTTCTGGCAGTCAGAGGTTCAGAGACATCCAGAGCATGGGGTTGCACCCCTGACCATCTTGGCTAATAGCCATTGATGGATCTATCCTCCATGAACTTATCTGTAAGAATATAAGAATGGCCATAATGGGCAAAGTTGCCAGCTCTCATGATTTTATTGCAAATCTCATGATATTTGGTCTTTTTCTTAAATCCCCAGCTCCTGGAGTCCTGGGGTTAGACGGAAATCCCAGCATTTCGTTTTAAAAAAAATAACTTTCTAGCCCTCATGATTGTTGGATCTGAAACCATGACCCCATAAAACTTCAAAAAGCAGAAGGCAAATAACAGGGTACAAAATCTATTATTTTTCAAATCTCATGATTTTAAGCCAATCGCATGATATTTGAATGCATGGGGTTGGTAATACTGCATGATGGCCACCCGCTTGGCCAGCACACCAGGGATTATACCAGACCTAAAAGCTTTCGATACTGACCTCTTCAGCTGAAGAGCCAAGCAGTTAGAGTAACGGAGTGTAACAATTCAAATCCTCTGTGGAATGGCATCGAGGGGGACCTGTAGCACGTACACCAGTGGGGTCCATATCTACGTAGAACCGTACATCTCTGTCCCAAAGAGCTTACAACCTTAAGAGACAAGAGGAGTAATAATATCCCCATTTTATAGCTGAGGAGGGACACGGTTACGTGCTATAAGGAACCTGTGATAGCAGGGCCACCCGGGGGGGGATGGGACAAGTGGGGCAATTTGCCCCAGGCCCTGGGACCCACAGGGGCCCCATGAGAGTTTTTCAGGGCCCCTGGAGCAGGGTCCTTCACTCGCTCCGGAGACCCTGGAAAGCTCGCGGGGCCGGGCCCCGGGAGCTTCTTCTGCTCCAGGTCTTCGGCGGTGGGGGGGTCCTTCCACCCCGGGGCGGAAAGATCCCCCCGCCGCCGAATTACCGCCAAAGTGGGACCCGCTGCCGAAGAGCTGGGTCTTCGGTGGTAATTCGGAGGCGGGGCCCCCCGCTGCGGGTCTTCGGGGCACTTCGGCGGCGGCTCCCGGAGCGGAAGGACCCCCCTCCTCCGAATTACCGCTGAAGCGGGGGGCCCCTGCCACCGAAGACCCCAGGCCCCCTGAATCCTCTGCGCGGCCCTGTGTGATAGAACTAGAAATTGAACCCAAAGTACTGACATCTCAGGCCACAAGACCATCCTCTCGCCACATACTTGGATTGTCCCCCCTTTGTCAGGCTGGTGAGAACATTAGAGCCCCAAACCCATCCCAACATTCTGCACCCCCCCCTTCCGTGCTCCCAGACACCTTCTTCCAAACATCCACGTAGCGTTGGTCTGCCCAGCACAGCGACTGCAGAACAAGCTATTCAGCACAAGCTATTCCAGAACGGCCCCCCCCATGGGCACTGTATTCCAGAATAAAAGTGATTGTATTCCCAAATATTTACCCTACTTTGTAAGGGCAAATCAGTCCAGAATGAAGGGGCTTTTATTCTGGAATAGGGTGTCCACTCAGGAAGCTATTCTGGACTAGCCTGTTCTGCAGGAGCTAGTCCGGTCAATTTCCCCCTGTAGACAAGCTTTACGCTCCTTGTGCAATGACCTCTGTCCTGCCCCCACCATTCCCAGAATGCTGCATTTTGGGGGAGGCTGCCGCATCCAAGGGCACCGATTGGCTGACCAAGAAGCCCCGCCTTTGTGAGAGTTGGGCTTTGTTCCAGCACTGGTGCAACGCAAATGTGGCAAACCTCTCGCACTCCCATTTCCACCGTGTTGATGCGGTATGAGGTCAGGGACTCCTTCCAGACAGAGGACGCCCAGACAGCTCCTGGCAGACAAAGCCTGCCTGGGAAAGCAGCTGCGAGGGATGAGAAATATGAAAAAGATCCATCAGCGTGGGGTTTAGATAGCCATTGTAAATAGACCTGACTAGAGTCACTATTGATTTTCCTTGCACGGAGCTGTAATTAGATTGAACCGGGAAGAGGCATGTTAAGCTGCATCAGCAGAAAAAGAAAGAAAGAAAGAAAGAACGAGGGAGGTTCTTTACTGATCCGCGTCACTGCAGCATCCCTCCTGCCTGTGTCCACCCCTTTCAGCACGATAAGTCTAGAAAGTGCATAAACTGTCCAAATCCCAAAGGCAGCAGCGTGAGCCTCTCCACGAGGCCCAGGATAGGCAGTCAGGGGAGCACGATTCTATCCCTGGCTCTGCTGCTTGCTCCCCGGGTGACCTTAGGTGAATCACTATGCCTCCCCGTGCTTCAGTTTCCCCAGCTGTAAAATGGGGGTGATGATACCGACCTCCTTTGTAAAGTGCTTTGAGCTCTCTGGGTGAAAAGTGCTATATCCGCGCTAAGAATCAAATTCCAGCCTTAGTGACTAGAGTTGGGAGATTTTTTGACACATCATAAGATAGGATTCGGCCTCGTTCAGGTGGCCACTATTATGGCCTCTCAGTCCTGTATGGGTTGGCAGCAGGATTTGAACCAGGGACCTTCAACCCTTAAATGATAGGCTTCTTTTGAGAGAAAGAAGGTCTCCTGGTTGAAGGAGTGGACTAAGACCCTGGAGATCTTTGCTCAAATCTCATCTGGGTCACAGACTTCCTGTGTCTTTCAGGCAATCACTTTATCTCCTGCAGCCTCAGTTGTCCAGCTGTGAAATGAGGAGGACCATCCCTTTGTCGTCTATTTAGATTGTGAGCTCTTAGGATCAGGCTATACGGCAGCTGGGCTTGCTCCTCCTAGCCTGGCTAGACAGACTCGTGCTGGCAGCGCAGACGCTACAACTCAGGGTCTCAGGCCCAGCCAAGCCCTAGACTTGCTCCACCGCAAGCCACGTCCACACTGCTGTTTTCAGCATGCTAGCTCAAGCCCCACTAACATGAGTCACCAGGGCTGAGGGCCTGCTTCCAGCTGCAATGGAGACACAACTTTATACATCTTTATCCGTGTGCACAGCACCCAGCATCATGGCGCCCCGATCTCAGAGAGGGTGTCATCATCATACAAAGACTAAGGGTTTAATATTTAGTATCTCTATAGTCCCGCTAATCCCTAAGGGTGTAGGAAGGGCACTGATTGCACAGCCACAGTGTGGCTAATGCTCGTGATTTTATCCCAAGGGTTGCCATATTTGGCTTCTTTTTTTAAGTCCCTGGCTCTTGGATTAGGGGAGAATCTCAGCTTTCACTGTTTGTAAAAGAAGTTTCTAGATTATCTGAGACCTGGCTCAAGATTTTCAAATGTTTGGGGTTGCTAATACCGCACCTGGGAAGCATTGCTGTTATCAGAGAGCCTCAAGGATTAAGGGTTCTTCTGGGCTGTTTTGAATCTGTGGGTCCCTGAGCCAGTCCTATACAACAATGCAGCTTTTGCAAAAGAAAATCACGCCTCACCAATCTATTAGAATTCTTTGTGGGTGTCAACAAGCATGTGGACAAGGGGTGATCCAGTGGATACAGTGTACTTGAACTTTCAGAAAGTCTTTGACAAGGTCCCTCACCAAAGCCTCGTAAGCAATCATGGGATAAGAATGAAGGTCCTCTCATCAGTAACTGCTTAAAAGATATAGGAAACAAAGGGTAGAATTAAATGGTGAGAGGCCAATAGTGGAGTCCCCCAAGGATCTGTACTGCAGCCTCTGCTCTTCAACATATTCATAAATGGTCTGGAAAGGGCCCTGAATAGTGAGGTGACAAAACTTGGAGATGATGCAAAATTACTCATGATAATAAAGTCCAAAGCTGACTGTGAAGTGTTACAGAAGAATCTCACTCAACTAGATCTCTGGGTAACACAATGGATGAAATTCAATGAATTCAATTCACATGAAATTCAGTGTTGATCAATTCAACGTAAAGCACATTGGAAAACATAATCCCAACTGTACATACAAAATGATGGGGTCTACATTAGCTGTTACCATTCAAGAAAGATCTTGGAGTCATTGTGGCTAGTTCTCGGAAAATACCCCCTCTATGTGCAACAGTGGTCATAAAAAGCGAACAGAATGTTAGGAACCATTAAGAAAGGGATAAATAAATAAAACAGAAAATGTCAATGTCACTTCTTAAATCCTTGAATGCTTCATGCAGTTCTGGTTGCCCCATCTCAAAAAAGGACATATTAGAATTGGAAAAGGTACAGAGAAGGGCAACAAAACTGATTAGGGGGATGAAGAGTTTCCATTTGAGGAGAGATTAAAAAGCCTGGAACTGTTCATCTTAGAAAAAAGACGACTAAGGGGGGATATGAGAGAAGTCTATAAAATCATGACCGGTGTGGAGATAGTAAATAAGGAAGTGTTATTTACCCCGTCACATAACACAAGAACCAGGGGTCACCCAATGTAATTAATAGGCAGCAGGTTTAAAACTAGCATAAGGTTGTATTTCTTCACACAGCGCACAGTCAACCTGTGGAACTCATTGCCAGGGGATGTTGTGACGTTCAAAAGTATAACGGGGTTCAAAAAATAATTCCATAAATTGATGGAGGATAGGTCCATCAGTGGCTATTAGCCAAGATGGTCTGTGACGCAAGCCCGTGCTCTGAATGTTCCTAAACCTCTGACTAGACACACAGGGGATGGATCCCTCGATAAATTGCCCTGTTCTGTCTATTCCCTTTGAAGCACCTGGCACTGGCCACTGTCGGAAGACAGGATACCGGGCTAGATGGACCATTGCTCTGACCCAGTATGGCCGTTCTTATGTTCTTACAGAGAGGAAAAATGACTAGCCCAATGTCACACAGACAGAAAAGTATCAGCACCAGAGTGAGAACCCATCTCTATTTGCTCCGTAGCCTTCTGCCTAACCCGCTAGATCACAACAGACCATGGTCCCCCCGTCCTAAGCACATCACTTCTAATACTGTGTATGACAAATATATTCAGTGGCAAGATTAAGGCTAAACTTTATTTTCAACAGCAGCCCTGTTTGTAGCCAACCAATCAGAACACTATATCTGAGGTCTGAGTGTTCCAACAGTGCTATTAGTAATGAATTATTGCATATTGCTATGATTATTAATAATTACTCGTGATAATTGTGTTTAGAAACAAATGCTGGTTTTAAAAACTTGAAACACCGAATAACCGATATTGTCTATGCTTATCTAGAGGATAATCAATACATGGGAAACGTAATAGGACAAATTCATCCCTGCAGGTCATCCCAGTAGCTTCACCCAGGGTTAATATGGCCTATTATCTGCCTATGGGAGAGCACACTGACCTCACACATACCACACGGGAGTTCCCATGCAAACCACCGAGCTACTGTAGCAAGAAGCTGGAGGTATTTGCAGCCATACCACACGCAGCAGGAGACAAGGGCTACAAGAGGCAGCACCGATTTTCAAAAGCTGCGGGGCATTTTGGGTGCCCGGTCCACCTGGACACACTTTCGACAGACCTGATTTTCAAAGTGCGCTGAGCAGTCGCCCTCTGAAAACCAGGCCCCTAGAAGGTGCTGAATGCTGGGCCCTGAAAACTCTTTTGAAAATCTAGGCCCCTGGCAGGAAGTATTTGCAGATAAAAGATATGGGTGGGTCCTGCAGCTCTGCTACATAAAGGACAAGGAGCAAAGAGGGGCTGCAGACATATTGTACTCAGGAGGTCAGACTAGAACAAGATCTTGTGACCTGAAAATTTATAACTCTATAGCCCAATGGAGAGCAGGAGGTATGATTGTTATGCCACCCATAGCAAGAAGCTGGAGCTATGCCACACACCAACAGAGGGAGATGCGGCTGCATTTATACAGTGGTCACTAACAGAAAGTCAACATTTGCCATGCGCGTTAATTCCTACTCTGATCACAGGGAAGATGTTACATTAGTCCAGAGATTGCTGGGTAGTAATTGTTGGCAGACGGTGACCATTCTATCACAGGTAGCAAGAGGCAGTAAATAGCCTTGACACGCCCGTTATGTCTTTGCTTTCTCCACAACGTTAACAATTCCTTTACACTCCAATACCACATTGTTATTGCAGTTGCACCGTCCCAAGTCCTTTGTACACACTGGTTTGACCTGCTGCACACCTTTGCCTCTGGCTCGTGATTGTAACATTGCGAGTGTGAGCAGAGGATTGGACAAAAGCAGGTCTTGCAGCGAACGGGGAGGTGGCGGGGGTGAAGGTGGAGGAGGGAATATTGTCGTAGCAAACACATCACTCACTGTTCCGATTGTGCACATCTGCGGGTTTTTTGTTTGCTTGCTTTGTTTTGGTTTGTTTGGTTTTTTTTAAAATTGGTATCTGGAAAAAAAGTCAAATTTTCTATAAAAGGTTTCTTTTGTTTGTTTTTTTTGCAAGCATCTGATGGTCATAGGGTAGGTTTTTCCACTACAACATTCATCTGCCGGTTGTTTGACTGAGGTACCTTATGGGACGCAGGCTCCACCTGGTACCACAAAGGGTTAAAAGTGTCTTTGTTATGTAGGCTGTTTGTTTCCACTGAAGAAAGAGCCTCTGGATTCAGGGCCATTTGCAAGGGCCAGGATAATTATTTCTGTTAACCATTATTACCAGAGAGAAAATGGCTTGAACGGAATATATTTGCTTGGACAAATCTGCTGCCTCCTGTAAACCATCTGTCCTAAGTAGAGCTAAGCAAATATGGTGCACTCAGCCAATCAGGGGACAGAATCCACACCGGGGGATTTATATGACCAATCAGTTCTCTCTGACAGAAGCATGGAATGCATACAGAATCTGTTTGGGAGCAGTCCATGGAGCTAAAAAAATGCCTAAAATTCATTGATTAGTGAATAAATCTGAGGAAATTACAACCTGCTTGTGTCTATTCCAGGCAGCAGGCAAAGAGGCTAAATCTGCTGGACAAATGATTTGTGACACATGACTCACTCAGCACAAGACCTGCCCAACTTTGGCTGGAAGTGGAGGACCTCAGAAGTTAGCTTGATACTGTTAGTTCCAGGTGCCTGTCATTTAAATAGGATTCGTCCATGAACGTGAACTTAGAAAGCAAGTCAGAAAAAGAAATGGGTTTTGCCAGTAATTAGGAGGAACTGAATTGCAATTAAAATGTACTCTCACTATTCCTCATGTTAAAGGCCAGGATTAGAAGCGGCCGCACTGAGGCCTGCAATTTCATTTAAACTGGAAACAAGAAGCACATTTTTTAATGGAAAGGTAATTTAACCACTGGAGCAACTTATCCCGGGTTGTGATGGATTCTCCATCATCTGGAGTCTTTAAATCAAGCCTGGATATATTTTAAAACAATCTTCTCGAGCTCAGTCACAAACTATTGACCTCAAGGCAGGAGTGCCTCGGTGGCATTCTCTGGCCTGGACTATGCAGATTAGATTGGATGGTCCCTTCTGGCTTTCAGATCTATGAATTTTGCTCCTGCAATAAGCTACCCGCACACACCATAGTGCGAAGAGCTGTGCATGCCTGATATGCACAGTAATGTTTTCAAAAGCAACTAAGGGACTTACGCACCGAAATCTCATTGACTTTCATTGAAATACACGGCCCTAAGTCACTGCAAAAAAAAGGGGGGGGGTGTTTTTATATTGAGCTAGCTCTGGCATTGGTGACAAGGCAGAGGTAGTTTGTACCTTGATGCAGCTCAGAATAACACTTAGCTCTTCTGCAGCTCTTTTCTTCCAGAGATCTCGAAGCACCTCATCATTAGCCCTCATGCCGTCTGGCGTGGCTCACGCGCGAGAATACCACCCTCAGGGCAGACTTTGAGGAGCAGGGCACAAACCCCAAACTGGTTGCAAGTTCTAAACTTAGATTTCACCAATCGCATAACAGGTGTAAACTCCTCCGGCACCATACAGCCTTGCCATGGAGTCACAGGCAGTCCCCTTGGGCGCGCCAGTCTATCTTGCCACCCAGGCCAGCTTGACTCTGTGACAGACGGTCACGTTACACCAAAGATCACAAAAAAGTCAGGTTACTCCCAGTCCCAAAGGACCAGTCACTTACCCCAGGTCGATTTGCACCTTAGCTCCCACACCAAAGACAACGCTTGTAGCCACGCCTGTAGTCAACTAACTAAGGACTCATTAACTAGGAAAAAGAAACGAGCGTTATTTACAAGGTGGAAGCCGGGAAGCAAACACACACAAACGAGTTACAGTCAGCTGTCAAAAGGAATAGCAACGTCTACAGTAAGCAGACTCAGAACATCCCTTAGGGTTAACCCAGGCAAAACAGTTGGGGGGCTCCTTGCATGTGCTTAGAAATCCCCACCTCTCAGAGTTCCAGGAAGTTCTCTCTAACAGGCATTTTAATTCCCTTCCCCCAGCGTTCACGCTGTGATGGCATGAGGGCTTGGGCAGGTACCCCCTTCAGGGCTGGGGGGGAGGCAATCAGCAAAGTGCCTGTTCCACAATGGCTCGTTTGCATTCACTAGTCCTTCCTGATGGGCAGGAGATAACATCTCCTGTAGGCACTCAGCATTAGATGAAGTTTTCCCCCATTTGGTGAGTTACATAATTTCAGACCAAACATTCTACAGTAACAGAACAAACACGTAAGTATTACCTCATAGCGTGGGAACTCAAGGTCATGCGTGAGATTAATGCATGCAGTGACTCACAAGCATTTCATAAAGTCTAAACACTGTACACCATCTTAGTCCAATACCTATCTTAACAATACTAACACACAGGTGAGACAGACGGGCGTCCAGCTATGCATTGTTCGGTGAGGCCTAAAAGCCTTGGCATGAGCTGGCACCTGGGCTGCCAGCATTACAATCCCCATTTTACAGATGTGGAAACGGAGGCTCAGAGAGACTTGCCTGATGTCACCCAGCAGGCCAGTGGTAGAGTCTGGGATAGGATCAGGGCTCCTGAATCCCCATCCAGAGCTCTATCCACTAGGGAACCTCGTCTCCCCTATAGATGACTCTAGTTTTTATATATACTCCCACCTAGGGTTGATCTCCACTAGCCACCACAAGGTGTGTGTTTTATATTGAGATAGTGTTTCAAGGTGGCTAGCTAGCTTCTTGTGAAAACACGGCTTATTTTTTGCAGTGGAGACATAGCCTTAGGCACATTTTAAAATGTTACCCAGTTAGGTAGTTAGATGTCTAAATGCAAGTGATCTCGCATGCAAAATGAAAGGCGCTTCTCCAAAATCCATCCCTAAGGCTCTACGAATCTTCAGAAAGCGAGCTGCTATCTGAGGGCAGGTCTACCCTGAAAACGTTGCATCGGCATAGCTGTGGCACGTAAGTGAAGACACTCCTACACCCACGGGAGAGATTTTTCACACCCCAGAGCACCACAGTTATACCAATGTAAGTCTGTAGCATAGACCTGGCCACAGTTAATTTCAGTTCACCTTTAAATCGGCCTTAATACAGAGTAAAATCCCACTGTGATTTTCTACCGCTCTGATCTTTGTGGGTGTAGAACACTCCTCTGCTGATCCCGTGGGATTTCACACTCACTTTGTACGGGTGTACGTGACCACACGTGTACAGCAGGGGAGAATCAGCCCCACATGTCTGACTTTTCCCTGCACTCTGGATCCCTTTATGTCACAAAGCCTGACACAAGGGAGTGCTTGGGACCGGTAGATTAGGGCAGACGGCTTCAGAACGATGCCTTTACACTGGGACTGACTGTATAACATGAGACCCTCCCTTTCCGTCCCACTAAATATCTCCCCATTTGCACATTGTCACGGACTCACAGATCGAGCCCACTCGTGGCCCCGTGTGGTCCGTGGGGGGTGCCCCTTTCAGTGCCACAGCCCTTCTCGGGGGTCCACTCTCTCTTGGGGTCAGGCCCCCCCACCTCCTGGAGCCGCACCTCTCTGAGCCTTAGCACATCTGTCTCTGCCGTGGGCCCCCTCAGGGAGTCCACGCGCTCTGCCCCCCCCGGGCCTCCTCACCCTCGAAGGGGTTGATGCCCCCTGTTCTCTAGACCGGTAAAACAGGAGGGGTTATTGAGAGTTGAACACAGCACAGGAAACTCTCCGGGCCTCAGGCCTGGCCTCCCTCAGCCCAGCACATCCCAGTCTCCCTGCAGCCAGGTGGGCTCTGCCTGCTCCCCATCTCCAGCCCCAAGCCCCCTGCTTCCCAGCTGGGCCTCCGATATCCCTGGCCCCAAGCACCCCCTCTGTCCATTGTCTTCTCTCCAGGGAAACAGGGTCGTAAACAGGAAGGCCTGGGTCTCCTCCTCTCCTCTCAGCCTTCCTCTGGCTGGAACCGGCTGGTCAGGTCACCGGGGTCCTCTCTTCGCAGCCCATTGTCCTCCCACTGGCCAGAACCGGCTGTGACTCCTGAGCTGGGTCTCCGGGTCACCAGTCGCCGGGGTCTCCATCCTCCAGGCCATCAGCCGGGGTCCGGAGTCCCTCTCTGGTCCTATGTACCAACAAACTCCCTCTCCCCTCCCCTCGTTAAACCAGTAACACCCGGGGACACTGAGTCCCACTCCCTGTGCATGCAACCCACTGGAAAACACAGGAAAACCAAGAACCCCGCCCCCACTTCGTCACACACATCAACGCTGTTGAGATCTGATAACATTTCTATTGGACATTAAAAATAGATAAATATTGGGGAGATTTGTGAGGCCTTTTTTTTTTAATGTTTCCCCTCTGTTTTCTGAACAAGTACAGAGGTGATCAAAGACGTTCTGAAATTTTATATGAAATTTTTAGAAATGAGAAATTTTGAAATAAAAAAGGGTAAAGCTTAAAAAAAATCTTCACAGGTTCCCCCCTCACTCCCCTCCACACCCTTTTTTTTTTTTTTAAATCCAGCTCACCTACCAAAGAGCCAGATCCTCAGGACTGACTTTATTCATTTTTTGTACTTACTCAGGCAAAACTACTACTGAAGTTAACGGCAGCTTTGTTGCAATGAGTAAAGAGTGAGTAAGGACCCTCAGAATTCAGCTCCAGGACAGCTCACTGCTTGGACAAAGGTGCTGTGCATCATTAAGCAGAGATGCCAAAATGCAGAGCCACACGGCCGTTATGACGTGTTACCTTGGGAATCAGAGAGCTGGTGCTGAAATGTGTTGCCTTTCTCACATGATAATCCTTCTTGTTTGTTAGAAGCTTCCGAAAAAAAGAGAACATATTCAGGGTTCTGGTGCTTGTGACTCCCGCTTATCTGGATTTTGGATGATGTCTCCATAAATACCACAAGCTAGAGGGTAGTTTTGATAATAGTGTCATGACTGCGTTTCTGGAGGACCTTGGAACTCTAGAGATCAGATGTTGCTTTCATTTACATGGCTACAATTCTAGAGTAATTCCTTTGACTCAGTAGGTGTGTCTACACTTAAATATTTAGTCATGTTTTAACACATGTTAAAGAACACAATTGTAAATTCGGGGGTAGACAGGACAGTCTGGACCAAATTCTCCATTGCCCTGTACAGGGGCGGCTCTAGACATTTCGCACGGTGGCACACCGCGGGGGGTGCTCTGCCGGTCGCCGGTCTCGCGGCTCCGGTGGACGTCCCGCAGGCATGCCTGCGGAGGGTCCACTGCTCCCGCGGCTCCACCGAAGCCGCGCGGGACCAGTGGACCCTCCGCAGGCATGCCTGCGGGAGGTCCACCGGAGCCGCCTGCCGCCCTCCCGGTGACCGGCAGAGCGCCCCCTGCGGCATGCCGCCCCAAGCACGCACTCAGCGTGCTGGGGGCTGGAGCCGCCCCTGGCCCTGTACCTCGTACAGTCTTTTACACCAGTGCAAAGTGGCACTAAAATCAAAATGGGTTTGTTTTATACCCACTATGCACTGGTGTGAATGACCATACAAGGTACAGAACAATGGCAAATCAAGCCCAGAACGTGCAACCTAGGGCTAAACACAACTAAGAACAAATATGTGTCATGTCCACACTAGAGTTTACAACCATGTTAGTTAGCACATGGGAAAACATGAGTAGAAATTCCAGTGTAGACAAACTCTAGTAGAGTTCCCTGGCATAAGATCCTCACCAAAGTATTGAGACCAAGTCCCAGTGTCCTCAGAAGGTGCCATTCTGCTGACCTAATAGCTCTCCTGAACTGACCCCATAAAACCCCATTAAATAACAGGCCAGGAACGCTTTAACCTTTACCTTGTGTCACTGGAACTGAAGATGGATTGTGCTCCTCATTGTGAATCATCGGGAAAAGGAGAGGATACTATTTAAGAGTGTTAAATGGCAGGTGGGCAGAGCAAAGAGGTGAAAGTACCAGACCAACCTTGCCAGATCCATGATAAACGAGTCTGAAATGGACTTGGAATCCTCAACACAAAAATGGAGCTTCTTGATTGGCTGTGGGGGATGTCGCACACATGAAACTCAACGAAATGCACCAGTCTAATCTGTATCCTCTGTTCCTCCTTATTTGGTCTTGGTTTTTAAGGAATTTCCATTTCACAACAGCCATAGGACACGACGGGCTAGGCATTCCCATCTGTCCTCTCAAGCAGTCCAGCTCCCACAGAGTTTTTGAGGCCATAGACTCATAGACTTTAAGGCCAGAAGGGACCATCCAGATCATCTAGTCTGACCTCCCGGACATTGCAGGCCACAGAACCTCACCCGTCCGCTCCAGCTCAGCTCCTTGCAAGTAGAACCAGGGGTATCCTGTCCTTCTGCTCCAGCTGGCCAAAGTCCGCGAACAAACCACTCCTGATGAGACTCAGATATTTTTGATGTGAGGCTGGCACGGGGGCTGATGGCATCTGTTTGCCTAAGAGCTTAAGGCATGAGCAGAGAGCGTGCCCATTAGCTGAGTGTAAATATCCCACCAGGGAGATCCTCCGCTGAGAAGGTGTTGAGTGTGTGTGATGTCGCACTCACACGGCTGATCCACAAAGGGTCTGGTACAGTTACAGCGAGAGAACTCGCCGTGTGGGAAGGACCTAGTACAGGGAGCCTGGGCACCTGACTCAAGGCTGTGTATCCCGGCTGGCAACAGGACACCTGCAAGTTAGACACTGCAACGCTGAATCCCCGGGTATGTCTACACTTCCAAAAAAGACCTGCAGCAGCGAGTTTCAGAGCCTGGGTCTTCAGCCTTGGTCTTGCAAGGCTCATGCTACAGCCGAAAACAGCCGTGTAGACATTCCCGCTCAGGCTGTCAGAGCTGGCGAAGGGGATGGATCCCACAGCCCGAGCTCCAGCCCAAGCGGGAACGTCGGCACGGCTATTTTCAGCGCCAGAGCACGAGCCAGAGACCCAGGCTCTGCAACATGCCACCACGGGGTTTTGTTTGCAGTGTGGACGCGCACACGCCATAAGTTTCACCCAAAGGGCCGTTTTAGAAAATGGCACTTAGGGCAGGTCTACACTAGGGTGTCCAGATGTCCTGATTTTATAGGGACAGTCCTGATTTTTGGGTCTTTTTCTTATATAAGCTCCTATTACTCCCCACCCCCTGTCCTGATTTTTCACATTTGCTGTCTGGTCACCCTAGTCCACACTGAACATGGATATCAGCATAGGAACCTCTCTCAGGGACATGAAAAATCTGCACTCCCGAGAGATGCAGCTTTGCCGACCTAACCCGCTGTGTAGACAGGGCTAGGGTGATGGAAGAATTCATCTGTCGACCTAGCTACTGCTTCTCAGGGAGGTGGCTTATCCCCAGCGATGGGAGAACCCCTCCTGGTGCTGTAATGAGTGTCCACACGGCACCACCAGAGCTGTGCCGCTGTTGCGTTTGAAGTGTAGACACCCCCCAAGGCTCCTAAATCACTTAGGCACTGTTGAACCTCCCAGTCAGTGTTAACATATACTGCAGAAAAATGGCAACCCAAAGCCACGTATTTTGCTTCAATGAGGAGTTTTTTTCCTTTAAAAAAAAATGACAAAAGCTTTCCCCAAAAGAGCAAAAATTGGGCATTTGTGCCAAGTAAAACCCATATATTTAGTCATTGCCTCAGCCCCCCCGGCAGAGTGCAGAGAGTTTAATGGGGCTTTATTTATTATTAATTATTATCATCTCCTGGGGTGACCTATTGCTCAATGCCGAGACAGGGGCGTGGGGGGGATTTTTAACTATGGAACCTGGCTCTGTTGGACAGAAATGTATCAGTGCCGTGCTGAGAATGGACTTGAATCCAGCAGGAGAGGGAGCGAAGAGAGCAGCGAAGGCAGTTGAGGAAGCCTAGATTTCCTGGACCGTCGCACAGTCCATTTCACAGACAGAGGGGAAATGAGGGTGTCACGGAGTGTGGGGGAGTCCAGGCCCTGCACCCCCCACTTCCTGTGATTCACCGTGACTCTCAGCCAGCCGGTAACATGGAAGGTTTATTAGCCGACAGGCACACAGTCCAACACAGAGCTTGTAGGTACAGCCAGGACACCTCAGCCAGATCCCTCTGGGGGGCAAGGAGCTTAGACCCCAGACTTGGGGGTCCCTGCCTCTTCCCAGCCATCCCAAAACTGAAACCTCCTCCAATCCCTCCTTTCTGGCCTTTGTCTCTTTCCTGGGCCAGGAGGTCACCTGATCTCTTTGTTCACTTTAAGCCATCCCCTTGCAGGGGGGAAGGGCCCCGGCCATTTGTTGCCAGGAGACAGAGTGTCACTGTTATGCACGCTGGAGACTTAAGAAATGCATAGGGGAAACTGAGGCACCCACACAGTATTCAGAGGAAACATTAAGAACAGTCCCACTTCATCACAGAGGGCAAACCCCATCACACTGGGGAGCTGAATCATCGTTGCCTCATTTTGCTTTGAGAACCACTGGTGCGGGGCAGGAAACGTGAGGAGCCATCACAGAAAGTCCACGTAGAAAATCTCAGCTGTTTCCTGCTGTTTTAAGTTGGCATCTGGGCTTAGGGGCAGAGCCACGGGTCTGAGGAGAAACTGGTTCACAGGTTTGTTGATTGTCCAACTGAGGTCAGCAGAGACCAGCAGAAGCCAATGGAGAGCAACAGAAGGTTTCCAGTGGGGCCTACTGGAACCTCTGCTTTAGGGCTGTAAACTTGGCAGAAGATTGCATGCTTCCCTGTGTTAGCCCCACTCAGGATTTAGGAATTAAGAGGTCCCAAATTGCCAGAGGGTGAGGAGGGCAAAATCAAGCCATGAGTTTCCTCCAATTCCAGCCCTGCTGCCAGAAGGAGATATTGGAGTGACCCATGAGGTGCAATCCAAGGCTTCCACGTGGTCGCTTGCATGGCATGTCTTAGGCAGGTGGCCCCATCTCAAGAGACGGAGGCAACAGAGAGGAAGAGAGAGAAGGAGAGGTGGCAGAGAGGGATGGGCCGAAAGTGAGGGCAGAAGTAGTGAGAAAGGAGCGCTGGGCACCATGGGCCCGCACCCAATTAATGGCCGTGTTCTTTCTTTTGAACATCTAGCCTGCAAACGCAAAGAACAGGAGCAGCAGAAAGACAGGAACCTGCAGCCCAAGAAGCAGCGGCTGGTCTTCACGGACCTGCAGCGCCGCACCCTGATCGCGATCTTCAAGGAGAACAAGCGCCCCTCCAAGGAGATGCAGATGACCATCTCGCAGCAGCTGGGCCTGGAGCTCAACACCGTCAGCAACTTCTTCATGAACGCCCGCCGGCGGTGCATGAACCGCTGGCAGGAGGATGCGGGCGCCAACCCTGGGGTTCCCTCATCTTCTACAAGCACTTTCTCCAAAGCATGACGCCCCTCTTCTGTCCCTCCCCGACCCCCAGCCACTCCCTCCTCACGACAAAGCCAACCACGTCCCCCCGCCCATCTCACAACAAGCCACGCCAACCTTGGCCATTCAGGTGGGTGCTCTTGGGTGCTGCAGGGAAACCACCCCACCAAACCCATCGCGCGGAGATGCTGCGACTTGCCCCCTGGGCCGTGGCTTAGTCCCGTGTCTCACTGCCACGCACGAGCCCTGGAAGAAGCTCGCTTCAAAGGGGAACCATTCGGAACAGGGCGGTTTCCTTCCCTTCAGAGCTCTGAGGAATCTCCCCCGATGGAGTGAGTGACCCCCCAGGCCATTGGGGGAGAATGGGGGCTCCTGCTTTTTGCAGCGGAGGAGACTGTGCCCACCCCCGCCCCCCACACGCTGCCGCATTTGCTGTGCTCGTCTTTCCATTGCACGTTATTGGCCTTTCCCATCCCCCTGTAAGATACAAGATTTGAGGGGCGAGTTTCAGCCCTGCGCTCTCCACATGTTCAGTCCCTGAGCGTGTGTGTGTGGGCGGGGGCGATTCGAGGCATTCAGGCCCAGCCTGTCCAAGGCACGTAGCACTGGGGTGCCTGATTCCCTTTGATCTCAGTGACTGATTTCATCAGGAGTTCGGCTCCGAGACCCTTCCCAAAACCCCACAAGGCACCTCTCTGCAGCTGTAGGCACCTGCGTACGTTTAAAAATCTGGCCCTTTGAGCCCGGGGGGCGGGTGCCAGGGCACCTGGAGAGAGGATATGCTGAGATGTACACTTTAAAGGTAACTGAGCACCCAAGGGTGGGGAGAGGGTAGGTGCTCTCCTCCCTTTAAAGTGCTATTGCTCACAGGGAGAGCGGGGCAGTGTTATCTAGCAGGGAGAGCGGTAGGACTCCTGAGTTCTAATCCCACTGCCGCTGCCTTGATGTAGGGCCCTTGGGAGAGTCCCCAAACCCTCCGTTCGCCTCCAACACCTGGGGTGCAAATGCTTCCTCGGGGACCAGAGGCTTAAGGGTGAATGTTTGTGTCAAGAGCATTCAAGACCCAGAGCTGGCCAGCGTGAGCGGAGCAAAGCACTGGGGTGGTAGTCACAGTGGTTGCTTACTGCACACGAGCTAGCCCACTGCAAGCGGTAGCTCCCCCGGGGGGGCCAGGCACAGCAGGATGAGACTGTAGGTTGTGAGGAAGAGCTCGCCCCCTCCCTCCATTCACTCCATCCACCCCCACCTTGCAGCCAAGAGACCCCACATAGGGAAGATTATTTGCTCTTCTGAGGAGTGCCCAAGAGCATCCATCACGGCCACCAGTCATGACGCCAGGTGCACAAAAGAGGTCCCCAAAAAAAGAAAGAACCCCCCCAAGAGGAGATCCTTTTCTCCTAGGATTCCTTCCAAAGATATTCCACGCCCAAGGCAAAACGTGGAGACGCTAACGTCACAACACTCCCCCAAGCCCTGCTCACCTTGCTCCGAAAGCAGAGGGACTCGGGAGCCAGCGCAGGAGGCTGCTACGTTGAATTGCACTGTGTCACCTAGAGTTCAAGCAGGTCAAGAAGCACATTTTAGCGACATAAATCGGGTATTAAAATAATCCTTTGAAAAAACCCAAGAGGAAAGACTTCGCCTGAAGGATCTGCTCTTTCCTGGGGACTGGAGCGGTGAGGCCAGTCTGGCTCAGCCCATGATCTTCACCTTTATTTCAGTTTTGGTTTATAAGCAAACCCAAACAAAGCTCTGTTTTGACTGCTTTGTGTCTCTCCTCCCCATCCCCAGCACATGCACTGTCTCCTCCGCCCCCTCCCTCCCTCCCTGCCCCTTTCCTCTTCACTGGTACCAAAGACGGAAAATCAAAATCGTCACGGAATCAACATTGGTGCACGGTAGAAAACCAAAAAATATGGATCCATATATATACACACACATACACACACACGTTTCATATGTTTTTGTGTGTGTATATATATATATATACACACACACACACACACACACAACACTTATATAGAGCGGGGGAGAAATTGAAAAAAGAAAAATAAACAAAACAGGAATTAAAACAAAAAAAAAATAATAATAATAAGCTCACCTGAAACCCCCCCAGCAACTTGCGAAAGACGACAGATTTTTTTTTGTGCCAATTAGCAACCTGCCTTAAAACGAAATCCTAGAGAGATGGTACTAGCTTCAAAATGATTGTTTCCTCTGAGCTCTCAATGGTGACTCGTGCCATATACAAAGCAATCACAAGGGAAGATGATTAAGATCTGCTATCAACCAACTAACCATCCCTTCCACATGCCTCCGTAAAAAACTCCAGTGCCTCCTTGGGGAGAGGAGGAGGCGTGGGAGGGGACAAGACGGGGGTGGGGGAAAAAGGGAGGCTGCGCCCCACACTGGGAAAAAAAATTTTTTTAAAGGGACAATATTGAATTGATGCGGGTAAAACAGTACCATCTTTGATCTAGCGTTACGGTTTCTTCTATTCACTTTACTTTGGAAAATGGTCTGTTGTGAAACAGCGAGGCACCTTGTTGAAAGATACCTAGCTATCTCTACAGATACAGCTATAGACACAAAAACGGTAGAGAGAAAGAAAAAAAAGAAATAGACCTACAAAGAAAGAAAGAACCGATTGGTATTAGAATTGTCCCCATAGGCTATCGGGACGCCTTGTGACAGTCACACCAAAGCAATCATTGGGAAAGGTGAGGTTGGGACAAACCAAACGCGGGGGGAAGGGGGGCTCAGATCGATATGGCTCTGACCAAATCACACGTAACAATTGACTACTAGAAAAGCGCGAGCAAACGCGCGAGCAGGAGGGACGGAAGGCAAAGGCCAGGTGCCACATCACGTTCTGCCAACCAAAGTGACCAGTCATGGAAAAGCCAACGTCGTTTCCCTCCCCCCCTGCCACCGAGACTCCCCTAACGTTGTTTCTTCTTGTCTTGTCGTGAAGCGGTGACGGTGATGGATTCCTGAACCCCATCTAGTAGTATTCAAGGGCTGAGAAGCCAGGAAGGGGCCTTGGTTTGGGAAGTGACAAAAAAATTGAGTCAAGCAGGCCCCAAGGATGCAAAGACATTTCCAGTGAGAACCCGAGAATAAAGGCTACCTCACTTGAGTTTTCAATTTCTGTGATTTGAAAATCACGTCTGATACCAAAGATTTTGTTCCCCTTGTCTGGTCTGTGCTGGAAACGCCACTTTCCCAGCTACCTTTGCGACAGGTATATGAGTAAAACCTTCCCCCCTTTCCCTCCATCCCTGCCCCAGCCTCCTGCTCCTTTCCTGAGCACTCCTGTGCAGCCCTGTCCAGCCCCTAGCGAGAAAGAGAGAGAGAACCGGATGGTAGCGTGGTAGACGAGTGCCTTTTTCTTGTACCAAAGGTGTGTGGCTATTTTCTTTTTCTTTTTTTGCTTCTTTGCTTTTGTCCGAGAGACTCACTATTACCTCAGCTCTCTAAGCAGATGGATTCTGGCAATTCTTGCAGCCTTTGGGTGTTGGGACAGAAAAATACCCCTCTGCCTCCCATTTCTGCTCCTCATGGGCAGAACCCCCCCTTACCTCCCTTTCACCCTGAACCTCCCCCTTGCCCAATGCATACCACTCCCCCACCCCCTCTGCCATCAATCCCCCCTCACGTATCCCAGGCCATGATCACCACCCCTTGTGCAGGCCTCAAGTCAAGGGATGAAATGGGAGCTGGGTCTGTTTGAGGCCCTCTTGTAGCCTGGCAGATGCCACAGAGATGTAAGCGTGTTTCACTGTTAAAAATTCCCTTCTTCATCCTCCTGTGTAGGGCTGGGAGGTGCATTCCTTGACCCCTCCCTGCTTTTCGCAGCACGGTCAGAGCCCAAGGAGGAGCAGCTACGGAAGTTGGCAGGGTGAGGCTCCCAAATACCAAGGCTAAAGGTAGAGAGAAAGGAAGGGGGGATGGGAAATTCTCTGCTCAGATCCATCCCATCCATGTTTTCACTGGGAGCCTCCATCCCATCCCAGAAGATGCTATACGGGACACACGAACATCCTTCCAGCAGGACGCTTAGCCTTTTGCCTTTAGCTTTCTTTGAACCTCTCTTTTAGAACATGGTCTGGAGCCACGAAATTCAGATCCTGAACCCTAGTTTGTGGGTCAGGAGATCCCACCCAGGGTATCCTCCAGTCCACGGCTCCGCATGTCTGATAGGAACAATCGAAGCAAGATGGCACCAAACCTGGGAGGAGCGGAAGGGAAGCTGAGAATGAGCTCATCGTTGCATGAGGGCTTTGATCAGTGAGTGAGAAATAATGTGTTACTCCCCTCTTTGGTGATATCAAAGATCTGCAGCACCAATTCTCACACTATCCCAGGTCCATTGCGACGAGGCAGGTCGTGCCCTCCCTCATTTACTGTCTCAGGGTCAGTTGCACGCTTAGTTAGAATCATAGAATCATAGAATCATAGATCAGAAGGGACCAATATGATCATCTAGTCTGACCTCCTGCAAGATGCAGGCCACATTAGCCGATCTCCCCACTCGATTAGCAAGCGACCCCTGCCCCATGTTTCGGAGGAAGGCGAAAAACCTCCAGGGCCACAGCCAATCTACCCTGGAGGAAAATTCCTTCCCGACCCCAAATATGGCGGTCAGCTGAACCCCGAGCATGCGGGCAAGACTCTCCAGCCATACCCTCTGGAAAAAGGTTAAGAATAACATATCATTGACCCATTGTACTATTTACCAGTGTGGCACTTAATTAACCTATTGACTAAGCCCGGTATCCTATCATACCATCTCCTCCATAAACTTATCTAGCTTAGTCTTAAAGTCATGGAGGTCCTTCGCCCCCACTGTTTCCCTCGGTAGGCTGTTCCAGTATTGCACTCCCCTGATAGTTAGAAACCTTCGTCTAATTTCTAGCCTAAATTTCCTAACTGACAATTTATATCCGTTTGTCCTCGTGTCCACATTAGCACTGAGCTGAAATAATTCCTCTCCTTCCCTGGTATTTATCCCTCTGATATATTTAAAGAGTGTAATCATATCTCCTCTTATCCTTCTTTTGGTTAAGGAAAACAAACCGAGCTCCTCAAGTCTCCTTTCATATGACAGGCCTTCCATTCCTCGGACCATTCTAGTGGCCCTTCTTTGTACCTGTTCCAGTTTGAATTCATCCTTCTTAAACATGGGAGACCAAAACTGCACACAATACTCCAAATGAGGTCTCACCAACGCCTTATATAACGGGACTAGCACTTCCTTATCCCTACTAGAAATACCTCGCCTAATGCATCCCAATACCGCATTTGCTTTCTTAACGGCCACATCACATTGCCTGCTCATGGTCATCCTACGATCAACCAGGACTCCTAGGTCCTTCTCCTCCTCCGTTACTTGCAACTGGTGCGTCCCCAGCTTATAACTAAAATTCTTGTTAGTCATCCCTAAATGCATAACCTTACACTTCTCACTATTGAATTTCATCCTGTTACTAATACTCCAGCTTACAAGGTCATCCAAATCTCCCTGGAGGATATCCCGATCCTTTTCCGAATTGGCAATACCTCCCAACTTGATGTCGTCCATAAACTTTATCAGCCCACTCCTACTCTTGGTTCCCAGGTCAGCAATAAATAGATTGAATAAAATTGGACCCAAAACCAGACCTTGAGGAACTCCACTAGTGACCCCCCTCCAACCTGACAGTTCCCCCTTCAATACTACCCTCTGCAGTCTCCCCTTTAACCAGCTCCTTATCCACCTCTGGATTTTCATTTCAATCCCCATCCTTTCCAATTTAACCAGTAATTCCTCATGCGGTACCGTATCAAACGCCTTACTGAAATCTAGATATATTAGATCCACTGCATTTCCCTTGTCTAAAAATCTGTTACTTTCTCAAAGAAGGAGATCAGGTTGGTTTGGCACGATCTACCTTCGTAAATCCATGCTGTAAACTATCCCAGTTGCCATCGGCCTCCTGCTCCGTAACCACTCTCTCTTTTAAAATTTTTCCATGACTTTGCATACTACAGATGTTAAACTAACAGGCCTGTAGTTACCCGGTCACCTTTTTCCCTTCTTGAATATAGGAACTACATTAGCTAATCTCCAGTCCAACGGTACAATCCCCGAATTTAGAGATTTATTAAAAATCATCGCTAACGGGCTAGCAATATCACTCGCTAGTTCCCTTAATATTCTAGGATGAAGATTATCCGGGCCCCCCGATTTACTTCCGTTAAGCTGTTCAAGTTTGGCTTTCACCTCCGATACCATAATGTCTACCCCCATATCCTCATTCCCATCGGTCCCTGTATCACTATTCCTTAGCCCTTCATTAGCCTCATTGAAGACCGAGGCAAAATATTCATTCAGATATTGTGCCATTCCAAGATTATCCCTAATCTCCACTCCGTTCAAAGTTTTAAGCGGTCCCACTTCTTCTTTCTTGGTTTTCTTCCTATTTATATGGCTAAAAAACCTTTTGCTATTGGTTTTAATCCCCTTCGCTAAGTCCATCTCCACCCGTCGTTTTGCCTTTCTCACTGCTTCCCTACACCAGTGAGAAAGGCACAGTGAGTTAGGATGTTACAGGTCTGCAGCTCCCAAAGTCCTATCCCCAGTGAGGTGGAACCGTCGGCTTTGATTCAGGAGAGCATTGCAGCAGAGGCGCTCAAATCTGCTGACTTCCAGTCAAAGTCAATCACAGCAGCACCCTCCTGAACCGGCACGGTCCCAGAAAGAACAGGTTACTGTTTGCATGGGGCCAGACTAGCTCAGAAGCGAAACCTAGATAGGGCTCGAGAAGACGGTTTTTAAACATGGTCCTGCTAATTCTGTCTGGGTCAGCTGGGGCCAGGTCTCCAAACCTCAGTTCTTAGCCCAGTGAAGAAGAGGCAAAGACCAAGGCCAAGATATTATCAAAGCAGCCTCACAGACTTCGATGCCCGTTCCCATTGACAGTAATGGCCGCTTTGAAAAAACACAGTCCAAAGCTAATTTTCCCCTTGGCTCTCCCAAGCTAAAATGCAATAGGAAGCCCTCAAAATAGGCAGGTTGGGTGATCAGCCTTGTTAAGCCATCCACACCCAATACTTCTCCTACACCCCCACCCCCACACACCCTACAAATCCTTCCCCTGGCGCTACCCATCCCAGACCTCTCCTCCCCATCCCCCCAGCCTTCTGCCCAACACCCACATGGCTTTTGATACCAAAGACATTTTTCCATGCACGGGAAAGCCCTTTTTAGACCCAGCACAGACCTTACAAGCCTTTGACAATGTTCTCTGAAATACCTCAAAATATTTAATGTATAGTTTATGTGATAAAAAAAATTACTTAGCTAGTTTTTGGAATTTGTGACTTGAAGCTTTATACTGTTAAATTATAATTTTGCAGAAGACGGCATGTTCTTATTTCTTTGACGCGTTCAATGGGAGACATATTGAATGTTAAGGAAACGAAAGCTGGTTAGTTTCACGATATAAAGAGAGAGAGAGAGAGAGAGAAAGAGAGAGAAAGATTTTAAAAAAGGACCCGTGGAGTTTACAGATTTCATATTTAAACAAGTCCTTTTAAAAAAAAAAGAAAAACGAATACTGATGAGGACGATACCTTTGCGTTGGGATGTGTTACTTTTCTCTGAGTCATGTCTTACGAGAGTATTTATTATATGTGTTCTGTGTTCTAATGTAATTTAAGAAGAAAAAAAGACAAAAAAAAAAGACAAGATGAAAATTTGATTTATGCATGAAAAATATACTCTTTCTTGAAGTAATGTAATAATTATTCGGGGGAGGGGGGAGGGGGGTACAATGTGCATTTTGTCCACCAGGTTTCATTTGACTCGGACTTCTCTGCATGGATCATGTTTTTCAAAATCATGCGCTCATGGGAGACGATTATTTCTTTAGTTTTCTTCTTCTCTTCCTTTCCTTTGTATATAATTGTGTTGTAACAACACCGGAGAGTTTAGAAGAAGCCCCTCCCCCACCGTGAGGGGTCGGGGGGGGGAATGCTGATCGAGGATGGGGTTTGGACCGAGTCACATGGCAGATCCTAGTGTCCAGCAAACAGGGTAAGAGTGTCTGGGACACAAGGCCGATCGCATCCATGAGTGACCATCATGACAGTCCAACCCATCTGACCTCCCCACCCCTCCAAAAAAATCCCCCACATTGTCAAAGTTTTTCCTTGTAATCTTGAGTCACCTTGTTTTGTTTTAAGCAGATCTGTTTGCTCACTTCGTAGCAAATCACAAGTGTCTTTGCGCAGAAGAGAGCGAGAGAGACAATCAGTCACGATGACCCCTGCAGCTGAACCAGCAAGGCCTCTGCGCCCACTGAGACAAGGGAAACGGCCCAGCATGGGCCCAAATCAATGAACACACCCGCAAACGGCGTCCCCTTTGTTTTAGCCACTTCGGCTCCGGTGCCAGGATCTAACCAGGCCAGGAAGACAATTGGGCTGAGATGTTTCAAAGCAACCTAAGTGATTTGGATGCTCAGATCCCATTAATTCCAAATCCCTTGGCAGCTTTAGAAACAAAGCGGGAAAAGAGGCTCCCCCGGTTCAGCGGGCTTGGAAAGCATTTCGATGCCTGGCCATGCACAGTTCCACTTTCCTGCTCCAGGATGGACCAAAGAGCCAGTTTTAGTCTGTTGCGACAGGCTCGTACCGCACGATCAGAGCACCTGACACGCTTTAATGCATTTATCCCTGTGAGAGGCAGGGGCAGATGGGGAGCCAAAGACACGGAGACTTGCCCAAAGTCACAGAGGAAGGGCCTGAACCTGGGTCTGCTAAGCTGTAGTTTCACACCCTTCTCCCTCGCTACCCTGCTGTATTCTACTGGGGCTCCTATCCCGTGCCTGTTACACGGGGGGGGGAGGGTGCATACACCCATGCTTAAATAGCTGTCTCATTACTCACACACACCAGGAATCACAACCGGGAGAGCTGGGTGGTTGTCTCTTTGTTGTGTTAAAGCTCATTACAATTGTCGCTGTTTAAACCGATGGCTCATTTTTGCCCTTAACTCAGGGTGAAATTCACACCCCTGTGCCAGCCTATGACCCAGGGGATACGTAACTCCCTGGGAGGGATTCAGTGCATAACCCCGGTCAGTTTCCCTTGCATGAGACCCTGCCACTGCTGTTCTCTTTGGGGGGTTCAGCACAGCACGTGCTTGACTTTAAGCGGGTAGGTCATTGCATCCCAGTTACAGCCGAACACCTGCTTTGCTGGATCGGGTCTGACAACACTTGAGAGTGGGCTTGGCCGTGGTGGGGCCCCACCCATGGCAGGGGGAGCTGAGGGAGATGGTTAGCTTGCCTAGTCCTGCTGGCCAGGGGAAGGTTTTAAAAGGCTTAGGGAGAAACCCACTTCCTATTCCAGCCATGGGGCAAAATATAACCAGCTCACTGTCCCCGAAATGTGCGCAGTGCAGCCTGCTTTGCCTGCCTTCCCCGTCCTGGTCTGTCCACCCAGCCCCACCTGTCCAAAGAGGGGGGTGCAGGGTAGGAATTTCCGGGGGCGCATGAAAAGACGAGGAAATAGCCACACCTGGAGGGGGGGAAGAGTATAAACTACCTCTTTCTGCTTCTCAAACGCTACAAGAGCCAATGCCTTAAATGACGCTCCCCCCCCCCCGCCCCCGCAGGCCCCTCTGCACCCCGACCCCTGAAGACGGTCCCTCTGCCCTGAGCTCGTCTGAGCTAGATCCCAGCTTCTCTGCAGCCCACTGCGGCAGGCACGGTACAGCTCCGACCCAGACTGGAGCTTCTTACAGTGCCCCCTGCAGGCAGCACGAGACAGCATCTCCGCCACCCACGCTCTCCTCGGCCCTGCTGCCTTGTCTCGGCTCCTGGGCCGCGCCAGGCCCAGTGGGTTCTGCAGAACTCCGCAGTCCCGACTTCTAGGGGTAGCGACGGCCTCATGGCCGGCCACACCTGTTGGGGCTGCCAATGGCTGCTCATCCTTGCTCTTTTCAACGCCAGTTGTTTTCCCTCCCAGCCGCCCCGCGCACTGGAGTAACTCTCCGTTCGCTGCAGTGGGGTTGCTCCGGATTTACGCCAGTGTAAATGAGCTCAGAAGCTTCCCTTGGTGCCCACAGGGGCTGGGGCTGGGCCTACTGGCCAAAAGGGCGAGTGGCAAACCTTTCTCAGGGCCCATGGGAACAGCTTTGCCTTCCATTTGCAGCCTCCGGTGATTCCTACCGCTGCTCCCCGTAGCAGCAGGAGCTGCCGTCCTGCCACCTTGGCCTCACGTTATTTCTTTGCCTACTAGCAGCTCTTGTGGCAGGAAAGGGATTTGCTATCCCCTGGCTGTGCAAGATAGCCTGGCCTGTATCGCTGTCGCACATGGCAGGGGGCGGCCGTTCACTGGCCCACACGGGGTTAATGAGGCTAGCTGAATTCCTTCAAATGGGGTCTCCTTTAGCAACCCCAGCCCAGCAAGCAACGCTCCACCGGCCTTGATGCAGCCTGGAGGCTCCAGGATCGGTGCCTACTGGGTTTGCCTTTCTGGCAATTTGCCTAGCGCCAGCCACAGCGCTGGCACGGATGCTCAGCACTGGATTGCAGCATGAGAGACTGGCCTGGCCCACCCAGCTCTTGGGCTCTTTAAGTGGCGGGGGGGGGGGGGAGATCCCCAGATTCCTCCCCCCGACCTGCACCAGCACCTTCTCCACGCACAGGGCTTTCCCCCAGATCTCATTACCACTTCAGTCCACGTTTCCATCCGCGGGATGCCCTCACCTACAGTGCAGACAAGGAGTCGTCCCCGAGGTCACTGAGATGCCAGCTGCTGGGCAGGAGAAGGGCAGGAATCTTGCGTCCAGAGTTGCTCGGGACACTCACGGCCCCGTCCGTCCTTCCTGGAGCAGGGGAGCTTCCCTGGCATTGCCTAAACTTGGGTCCTTTTGGGATTTTAGTCCTAGCTCACATCGCTGCCATGGGGCCGCCCGCACCTGAGAGCTTGTTTCCACAGCCCGGCACCGAGCAAGCGGCCCCAACAAAGCGGAGTGACGGGCGCAAGGGGGGATTTTGCAGACGGGCTCAGCGGTGGCGCCTTAATTCCGCTCCCACGCGAGTCGACGGGCTTGACTCGGGTGGGCGCCGGAGGAGGCGAACGCCGAGCAAGTCGGCAAGTCTGGCGTCTGTCCCTCTCCCCTCTTGCAGCAAGTGTTCCTGCCTTTGCCTGGGGGAGGGGAGGCTGAGTCACAGACGGTAAACCGAACCCGGCACCAGTGCCCTGCTGGCTCCCACAGGGTCCCCTTGGCGCTGCCGGCTGCCCAGACAGTCACCAAAATGGCTTGAGGAACAACCTGTCACGATACCAAAGATTTTTCCGTACAGGGAACGACAATCCTAGCTGTGTCCTAACGACAATTCTCTCAACCAGGGGTGTCCCTGAAGAACATTTTCGTACTGTGGGAAGCAGACGCAAGCTCTGGACCCTGTGGGGCAGCCCTGGGAAGTGCAATGGCCGGTGATTAGCATTTTATCGTTCCTGGAGAAGGTGAAATTCTGCTGCCGACCCACCTGTGGCTTCCCGTTGCTCAGACACCGTCCCTCCTTCCCAGCTAGTTGTATCCAGGATTACAAGGCGAGGGTGCAATGCAGTAAGGGGCACCAGTGATTTCTAAACCTGCCACCGGCACTGGGTTGGGAGCCGGGAGACTTGAGGTCTCCCCTCTGGGCAAGTCATTTCCCTGCTCCACTCCCCAGCGCTCCACTGTACAATGGAGCTAATGTGTGCAGTGCTTTGAGATCTAGGGATGAAAAGTGCTCAGTGCGGGGACAGCCAAGTAGTGCTGGGTCTGGGATCCCAGAGAGCAAACAGCTGGTGCAACGTGCTAGGACAATCCCCATATACCTGGAGGATGGGTGGAATGTGGAATTCTACGGGTGAAATCCTGGCCCCACTAAAACTCAAGCCACTGCTTGCAATGGGGAAGGGGGACAGGATTTTACCCTATGCAGCTCTCTCATTCAGTGTCTGGGGGGCGGGAGCACCCTTCCCACAGCTGGAATTGAGCGGGGTTTGCTTTGATCAGCTAATCCCTAATTTCCAAAATTGCAAGGTTTGTCCCTTTCCGGGCCGATCTGCCCACGCTAGGTGTCTATGGAAGAGCATCTAGTCTGCTTTGATTTGAGCCAACTTTTTGCAGCGAAGAGGTTTTTATTAGAAAAATGGGGTCTTGTCGGAAACTTTTTGTGTGTGGAGGGGGGACGTCATTTTTGACATTAAAAATGTGCAATGAAACATTTTGAAAGGAAAGTCCATTTTTTTTTAATTTTCAAAATTGTTCACTTCAAAATGGCGAGGGAAAAAACACCCCATTTTCATAGGGTTTTTTTTTTCCTTCTCTCCTCTCCGTAACAGTGGGGAGTGCGGAAAGGTTGGGGAGGGGGCTGCAAAAATGTGAAATGAAATTTTTTAAAAGGAAACAAAAAAATGTTGTTTTGTTTAAAACGAAAAAGTGAAAACTGTCAAACAAAATAACACCTGTTTCCTTTTGAAAAGGTTCTAAGTCCCCCCCCCAGGTCACCCCATTCAATTCTACCCATGTCGTGCCCGTCTGACAACTGTTTTGTGACCATGAGTTTGCTAGTTTCAGTCCAGCTCCCTAGGGGCAGACACTCCCCAGCAGAAAGGCAGGGGGACTTGAGGGGTCCTCGGGTCAGCAGGGTTCTGGAGCACGTGCCTAATTTCAAGCACCTGAGTAAATGGGACTAGGAATGTGCTTAAAGTTAAGCATCTTGCTGAAGCGGGACCAAAACGTGTGACCGCGCTTGGGACCCCAGGCCCCCGATTCAGCCGAGCGTTTGAGTCCCAGCCTAGTCGCTGGGATCTGGCCCGCAGAGGGGAGCTCTGAGCCTTTGTAGGGCCCCGGGAAGTGGGGGAATGAGTCAAAGACACTTCTGGAGACCCCCGATTCCAGCAGAGAATCAAACGCGCGTCTCCAGCAGAGCAGGGGAGCCTGGCACTTGCTGAGCATGTTTGAATCTCCCCAGTGCTCCAGCAAAAAAAAAGCCCTGGTGCCTTCCCAGAGGACGCAACGTTCCCCATCCCTCGTGTCTGTCGTTTTGCATGTTGTCCCTGGGCCTGGCACATGTGAGCAGCTCAAAAGCTTTGGGGGTCTGGCTTGTGGCTGATGGTTGTTGTAAGGGGCTTGGCCGACACCCCTGCCCGTGTAGCTGTTTGCTCTCGGTAGGTCTTGGGCAGTTCCAGCTGATGCTGGCATCCCGTTGGAACGGCAGCTACCCTGAGAACTAGACTCAGGGTTGCCGGGCACCTTCCAGAGCAGCACTTCTCAGCCACGGGATCCAGGCCATCGGTAGAGGGTGCGGAGCAGGGAACCCAGGCAGTAAATGAAAAGCAGGAATCGTTTTCACTTCAGATCCTGCAAAAGCAGGGAAAACTGCCACTGGATGTGGTGGGGGGTGGGGGGAAGCATGGACTCCTTTTCGGGCATTCATTCTCAGGCACATCGCTTCACCACGCCGTGCCTCAGTTTCCCCACCTATAAAATGGGGATCGTGATCATTCCTCTGCCCGCCAGTGAGAGTGAGGCTTAATTCGTTGATGTTTCTAAAACACTTTGGCCCAGATCCACCAAGGTATTTAGGTTCCTATTTAGGTATTTAGATTTCAGGAACCTGGATACCATCGAGGGGCTGGGCCTCTGAGCGCTTCCTAAGGTGCTGTAGGAGGGCAGGTCCAATTGCCATTTCCCAATGAGCTTATAGAGAGTCCTGCTTCTGTTGAGAGCTGCTTACAAAACCTAGCAGCCAAGGGGAGCCCCCCCGGCTACCCACCCCCATGGCTTGAATGCCAATACGCATCCAGTGGTTTGACTTGGGTGACCACCCCTGGTCCGTAGAGCCGAGGGGCCGGGCTATAGCAGAGGAGACCTGAATGCGATTTCTGTGCAGGGTCAAGTGGGAGAGTATCTCCAGCTCTGTCCATTTCCAGCGCTCAAGAAACTTCCAGTCATCGATCCCAGGCCTGTTCCTGACGCCCCTAAGTCAGGCTGGGTAAGGAGGGCAGGCTCAGGCTCCCAACTGCATCTCAGGAAAGCAACGCAAAATGTTTAGAGGTTACAGGCCTGATTCCCCCCGGTTTAAAACCTGTGTGACTCCACTGATTTCAGGGAAGGCCTGGTCTCAAACTGTTGAAGTCAATGGACATATTCCCATTGACTTTAATGGGCTTTGCATCATCCTCCCCACATACTCACGATTTACACGCATGTAACGTCTCATCCGCCTGCAAAGCTGCCACAGTGATTTTAAATCGGTTTAGTGAAACCGATGCAAACCGCTGTGTGAACCCCCTTAAACTGGTTGACGCTCGGTTTGGTTTGCTTCAGGAAATGTATATCGGCCCAACCAGCCCAAGTTGGACCAGACTGTTTGGCTATGCAGTGGTTTACACTGGTTAACTCAATCAGTTTTTACAAAATCTAGTTGTAGAAGTGAGTGACAAGAGAATCAGGTCTTGTTTTCTACGCCTTCTGGCTTTGGAATCTAGGAGTCGTTTCCCTTGTCTCAGGGGACAATTACCCCAAGAAGGCTCTGAGAGCCAGGGTCGGTTCTGGGTTCACACGGCCTGGTGTGGAATCCAATTCCTCTTACCTCTGTCTTTCTTTCTTTGGGTTTTTTTTTTTAAAATCAATAAAAATAAAAAATTGTTCCTTTTTTTCTGAAATTTAAAAATTAAAAAAAAGACGAAGTCAGCCAGAAATCATCCCAAGAACAACCAAAATGGACTATCCCAAACACCTCGAAAAACAATCACTTGTCTTTTTTCTATAGCAATAGGTGACACTCACCCTGGTACTGCATGAACTTTTTGGGGGGGGCGGGGGGAGGGAGAAGGGGGGCGGGGAATTGCATCTCTTTAATTTTGAAATGGCTTTTTCATTTAATTGAATTGATTTATTTTGCTACTGTGTCACTGGTAATCTCATGGGATCGGGTCTATTCTACAGCGAAATGCAATTGGTACTCCTCTGTGTCTTGCAGTTATGTTTGTTTAAGCTATTTACAAAGGTTAAAAAAATAAAAATAAAAAGAGTCGTATGTGTTAGGCACTTTATCCAAACTGTGCTGTGTAATCTGGAGTTGGGGGGCTGGGCTTCTTCGGTGAGTCACGCAGGGGGAGGTTACCGGGTATTCTTAACTCCAGCCTGTTGGCAGATTTTAAAAGGAAAACAAAAAAAATCTCTATTTGTTCATCTTCTGCTATTCATGATTGTGTTGTAAGTTTCTGCAGCTTTCTGTTTCTTCAATAAATTATTTTCTAGTCATTCACCCTGGAGCATGTATGTCAGACAATGGCACGGTTTTACTCGGCCTTTGGAGGGCGCTGTGGGGTCTTGTGTATGATTTAATTTTCCTCTGTCTGGTTGAAAAAGAAGGTTTAAAAATCATGGGCCAGATCTTCAGCTACTATAACCTGGCTGGATACCATAGACTTTTATGGTTTCCTCAGGATCTGCCGTATGTGTGTGTTACCACTACCCTCTTGGCTGGATGGAGTCCGAGCCACTAATCTGTCTCTCCTAAATTCTGTACTGCTAACAGATACCCCCCTTTCTTTGTTCAAATGCTTGGGATTGGGAGGATCTGATTTTGTCCCTGTTGCCAGGGCATGCTGTGAGAAAGGGAAGGTCTTGGTCCATGTACATGGGAAGATGAAAGAGAAACTGGCTAGAAGTGAAACTGACTCAGCTGGTTTCAGGATCCAAGTGGAAGGAATAATCCAGATATTTTTCACCACACACATAAACCCCTATCTCAAAATAGCTTTCCCTGTGCAGTGAAAAGCACCCGGATTATTCATTTCTCTTGGGTGGTGAAACCAGATGAGTCCATTTCACTTTTGATTCTAGTCAGTTTCCCATGCAGGTGAACCACAAGGGAAGTAAAGGGGGTAATAGATGCTTTGATCTGGGGCCAGAGGTTCAAAGATATTTAGGTGCCTTGAGGGGTTTTCAAAAGTGCTGAAGTTGGTTAGGCACCTAAATCTCATTGATCTCAATAGACGTTAGGCCCCTAAATACTTGTGAGTAGGGTGACCAGATGTCCTGATTTTATAGGGACAGTCCCGATTTTTGGGTCTTTTTCTTATATAGGCTCCTATTACCCCCCACCCCCTGTCCTGATTTTTCACATTTGCTGTCTGGTTGCCCTGCATGTGAGGAACTGGGTCTTAAATATCTTGCAGATCTGGTCAGTGCTCCAAATTTCCAGTGCGAACCCACGAGCTGTGAGGAGTGGTTTGCATATGCTGCAGCAGGATGTTTATTTAACAAGCCAGTGAAAATATTTTAAAATAAATGTTTAGGGGGGAGAGGGATAGCTCAGTGGTTTGAGCATTGGCCTGCTAAACCCAGGGTTGTGAGTTCAATCCTTGAGGCGGCCACTTAGGGATCTGGGGCAAAAATTGGTCCTGCTAGTGAAGGCAGGGGGCTGGACTCAATGACCTTTCAAGGTCCCTTCCAGTTCTAGGAGATTGGTATATCTCCAATTATTACCTTATTACCTAAACATTTACGGGCTCGGGCCTTTGGCTTTCCAATGGCCACAAGCTGAAACTCAACAAATTAAGCCAGAATGAAGCTGCCGTGGTTTTGAAGAGACAGGGTTATTAGTCAGTCAAAGAGAACACCAGGATAGGGTAGATCTTTAATGAGCACCAGCGAGGACACAAAAAGGATGGCACCTTCCTCTGGGCTCCAGCTGACTCAGAGGAACGGGTGCCACCTCCCAGGCTAGCTGGTGGATTGCCCCTTCAGGACCAAAGCAGTTTGGTTTGGGAGATCTACCAGAACCGCGGCCCGGAGGGGGATGCTTAAAGCTGGGGCAGTTGACATACACACACTCTTCTGGTAAGTGGTCCTCTTATTATGGATCCAGATTTGCCTTTCTTGCCCATAAGCCAATTGATGTCTTGCTGGTGCCTGCTGACCACCGACCTGAGAAATGCAACTGGCGCTGCAGAATTCCTGAGGTCTCAATGAGGCAAATCTTGAGTTATAGGGTGACCACATGTCCTGATTTTATAGGGACAGTCCCGATTTTGGGGTCTTTTTCTTATATAGGCTCCTATTACCCCCCACCCCCTGTCCTGATTTTTCATACTTGCTGTCTGGTCACCCTAGTTATTCCAGCCTCCCTCGCCCCAGCCTAGGCTCTTTCATTTCAGAGTTTGGGGTTATTTGAATCGGGAACTTTGATTTGGACCCAAACACTCAAACCGAGCCAGATTTACTGTATCTCCTTCAACTGTTTTTAAGGTGGGGGATGTCCATTGCCTCATCAGCCCCCCGCCGCAGCTGAGATCTCAGGATATGGATTGTGGATACAGGATGAGTATTTGGGGTACAATCTGACCGGGAAGGTTCTCATGTTGTTTCCAGCTCAACTCTGCAAAGCCAAGAGGTTAAATGAGGTTGGTCCCTGATGGGGAGGAAGCTTTGGTTGAATTTACCCTCTCCCCGACGCTGCGTGTTCCTGGCGGTGTCCCAAAGGACACGTTTTACTTCTCACCCCAGGGCTCGCCCGTTGCACTGCATACAGATTCCAAAACGCTGTTAAACACAGAGCCCAGGGCTTGTTGGGTCAGGGCAGCCAGAGCCCTGCTGTTCGGTTGCAGTTGAACGACTCCTGAGCAGCTTGCGGTGAACCAAAAGCCACCGCCTGGAAAATGCAGCTGATGCGAGTGTAGATGAAACGGCGCCAGGAGAGCGTGTCGCTGTCTGCCGGCCGAGCGGCTGGTCCACACGACTGCTGCAGGTAGGGGCAGGATGGAGGGTGGCGGGGGAGGTCACTGCGCTGGTCTCTCTGGCCAGCGCACACCGTGTCAATTACCGGCAGGTATCAATCAGCACTCGATTAGCTGCCTCTCCTGCCCTGCTGCAAGATGGAGGCAGGGAAGACGTTGTCACTAAAAGGGGGTAGCTGAGTTGCTTCTCCCAGGGTGCCCTTTACAGACCACGCGAGGCTCAGGCCTCTGCTTACAGAATGGGCACAACTACTGTGAACTGGCCTGAATAAAGAGTTTCCCTGTTTCTAGGGTGCCAGCTAAGCAGGATTTTGAAGATAAGGGCGTTGTGTAGGGAAAAAAAAACAAACAAACCCCAAACCCTCCATTTCATTTGAGTGGAACCCCAGGAATCGCAAGACAAAGAATACATCTCTCTCCCCCCCCCCCACCCCACACACTAGTGTGGATGGCGCTAGCTGGGGGAAATCACTGGCTAGGTGGAAGGCTGCCCTTGGAGGCACAGAGAGGCCAAGAGACTGTTCCAAGTCACACTGGAAGTCAGTAGCAGAGCAGGGAATTGAACCTCAGCCCCCTAAGTGCAGGGCTAGTGCTCTAACCACTGGACAAGCCTTCCACTCTAAGCTCAGCCTCCCCATCACCTGATTAACGGTGGGATGGGCGAAAATGAAAACAGAAAAAGAAAACCGACGTGCCGCATAAACCCCGAGCGCCGTGCAAAGCTGCGAGCCAGTTTGCCGGTGATCGAGGCAGGCTGAGACACCTGCCCTTTGCGGCCATGGGTAAAGCACCATCAGCCACTTCATTCATCAGCTGTTAGAGACCGTCACCGAGACACGGGCCTGTGTTGTCCCGCAGCGAGTGTCA
This sequence comes from Mauremys reevesii, assembly GCF_016161935.1. NCBI lineage: Eukaryota > Metazoa > Chordata > Testudines > Geoemydidae > Mauremys > Mauremys reevesii. Next base: position 11,431,774 of record NC_052648.1, on the reverse strand, counting down.
GAACTGTTGTGGAGCCACCTCCCTGGGCATCTCCTACCCATGTGTCAACCCAGCCTTCTGGGGTGGGGCAGTGTGACAGGGGGTGTCCCCATAGGGTGACCAGACAGCAAGCGTGAAAAATTGGGACAGGGCGTGGGGGGTAATAGGAGCCCATATAAAGAAAGCCCCAAATATCAGGACTGTCCCTATAAAATCAGGGCATCTAGTCACCCTAGGTCCCCACCCAGTGCAGGGTGAGTGCACCCCATCCTTTGAGCTGCCCTCCACCTCAGGCCTGCAAGGTCCAGTGGCCAGAGGCAACGGGGTGGCAGGCCACGATCTGGGGGTCCCAGACCAGGGCCTTGACAGCAGCGAGTGAGTTCACCGCTGAGTCAGCAGGGATCCAGCCACAACATGCCAACTATGCTCAGGACTGTGGCTAGTCCCTCCCCTGGGCTACTTCCTACCATGACTCCTGCAGCCAGGACTCCTGGGTGTCTCCACAATCTCCAGCCCATGCTGTGCTCAGCAGTCATGAATCCCCCGGGGCATCAGCAAGTATCGGGGCATCTGCCAGAGTCTCAGCACCTCTGGCTTCCACAGCTGGGGGCTGTGGTTGCTGTCAGACTGGAGCTTGCAAGATCCACCCTCCCACTCCAGCCATCAGCCCAGACTGGACTGGGCTGCTCCCTTTTATACTAGCACGGCACTTGGGCATGCCCAGTAGGGACGTGGGGGCGTGGCTGAGGAGTTAACTCTGTGCTGTCCAGGGCAGGGTAAGTGCAGCCCATCACAGTCAGGCGAAGTGACTGCAGCATGTTGCTGGAACATGAATAGAGATGTGGGGGGTGTGAGGGCAGATGGGTCCAGTGTGCTCAACACACTGACAAAGGCCCCAGCCCCCTGAGGTGCACAGCCGCACCCTTCGCTCCCAATGGTGCTAACGGGGACCTAGCATCTAGCAACTCAGGGCCTGCTCCAGCTCCCGCTAACTGCCAGGAGTGCAGGGTCAGGCCTGGGGAGAGGCTAAATCCGATCCGACCAGAGGTCCAAGTAATTCAAGATCATGGCACAGAGGACAGCACAGAGCAAACCTAACGGGCAATTATGAAATAATCATCCCCTGTGGGAAGTTTCTTCCCCACCCCACCAGTTAGAAGCTGGTTTGTGCCCTGTAGCAGGAAGGTTCATCTACTTAATCAGTGTTCTCACCTCCCCTGCTAGGCTCCTTGTCTCACTGAGAGCCAGGGGTGGGGAGTTCCAAAGGTTAAACGCCTGTTGCGTGCCAGACTCTCGGTGGGTTTTGAATCTGCTGCCTTCCAGGTCTGTGGGACACCTGCTTGGCTTGGTCTTATGAGAGAGGCTGAAGAGCAGCCCAGTTTGGAGGACTTTGCTCCTCCATCAGCTCGGGGGAGCTGAGGCAGCTGCAGAAGAGCACAATGGAGTCTCACCCGCTTGGCACCTCAGCAGGGAAATGCCAGATCAGGCCCCGAGCCTGCGAAAAGATCCACCCCACAAGACGTCTCAATGATACCCAGACAGGCCTTGCACCATATCCAGTCCTGGAGTCAGACTCGGAATGAGGAAATGTCCTAATCCTTCTGTTGGTCAGGCAGCAGCAGCTGGGCCTTTGGGTCCAGAGAAAATACCCCTGACAGCATCTAGCCTGCTACCAATCCCAGAACAAGGTGTCATAAATGAACGGGGGGGTGGGTGGAGAATAGCTCCCTTTGATGGACACCCAGCCAGCCAGTTAGCTATAAACTCCCTCTTGGTAACTGTTCTCTACTTGCTTTACCTGTAAAGGGTTAAAAAGTTCCCCAGGTAAAACAAGGAAGCGGGCACCTGCTCAAAAAAGCCAATGGAAAGGCTAAAACTTTTTAAAATTGAAAACAAACCTTTCCCTTTGTCTGCGGTTGTTCTCTTCGGGCTGAAGGGAGGGGGCAGCAGGAATGCTGTGAACCAGATATGAAAGTCATCGGATCAGATCTAGAGCTACTTTTAACAACCCAAATATGTAAGTAAATTAGGAATGTTTAGAAAGATGCAACTAGGTTCATTTCTGTTTATTTTTTAAGGCTTGTGGACCCCTCTGTGCTCACCCCAGATGCTTTTGTTTGCTTGTAACCTTTAAGCTGAACTCCCAAGAAGCTGTTTTGGGGGTTTCATTTTTGGGAATTGCTCTTTTAAAATCTAGCAAAAGCCTAAGTTCCAGATGTATTTTCTTCCTTTTTGTTTTTAATAAAATTGATCTTTTTTAAGACCAGGACTGGATTTTTGGCATGTTTCTGATTAGCTGGTGGCAACAGCTAATTTCCTTTGTTTTCTTTCTCAGCTCTTCCCCGGGGGGGAGGGGAAGGGGAGCCGGCGGGGGTGAAAGGGCTTGAGGGTACCCACAGGGAGGAATTCCCAAGTGCTCCTTCCTGGGTCCAAGGCAGTTTTTGCATTTGGGTGGTGGCAGCGTTTACCAAGCCAACGTCAGAGAGAAGCTGTAACCTTGGGAGTTTAATACAAGCCTGGAGTGGCCAGTATTAATTCTTAGAATCCTTGCGGGCCCCTCAGTTCTGCACTCGGAGTGCCAAAGTGGGGATTCAGCCTTGACATGGTGGCAGAGCGGTGGGATCATTTTGAACCAGAGGTGCAGACCTCAGGATTTTAAAAGGACACATTTTTCCTTTTGGCTGCTTGAAAGTCAGGGAGGTTTTTTGTCTTTCTTTTCTTTTCTTTGCAGCCTGTGGGGGAACAGGCACACCAAAGGATTAGCCTACAAAGCCAGGGAGTCCAACAAGCAGTTTCTTTTTTTTCCCCTAGCTTCGTGGCAACGAAATAGTTCGGCTAGAGTGGGGCAGCCTGTGCATGAGGTTGAGGTCGGGCACCGAAACCCTAGAGCAACCAGTCTTCCCAAAGCGGCAAGCCACGGAGAAGACAGACCCAGATGAAGCTCAGACATCAGCTCCATGACAGAAATGCAGGGAGGGGATGGGAGAAGGCGGACTTCCCAGGAGGGAAGGGTCACAGAATCATAGAATATCAGGGTTGGAAGAGACCTCAGGAGGTCAACTAGTCCAACCCCCTGCTCAAAGCAGGACCAATCCCCAAAGCAGGACTAAATCATCCCAGCCAGGGCTTTGTCGAGCCTGACCTTAAAAACCTCTAAGGAAGGAGATTCCACCACCTCCCTAGGGAACCCATTCCAGTGCTTCACCACCCTCCTAGTGAAACAGTGTTTCCTAATATCCAACCTAAACCTCCCGCACTGCAACTTGAGACCATTGCTCCTTGTTCTGTCACCTGCCACCACTGAGAAGAGCCGAGCTCCATCCTCTTTGGAACCCACTTCAGGTAGACATATCTGGCGTCAAGACTAAGCTTGATAAGTTTATGGAGGGGATGGTATGATGGGATAGCCTAATTTTGGCAATTAATTTGGCAATTGATCTTTGATTATCAGCAGGTAAGTACCGGTATGCCCAATGGTCTGGGATGGGATGTTAGATGGGTTGGGATCTGAGTTACTACAGAGAATTCTTTCCTGGGTGCTGGCTGGTGAGTCTTGCCCACATGCTCAGGGTTTAGCTGATCACCATATTTGGGGTCGGGAAGGAATTTTCCTCCAGGCCAGATTGGCAGAGGCCCTGGAGGTTTTTCACCTTCCTCTGCAGCGTAGGGCACGGGTCACTTGCTGGAGGATTCTCTGCAGCTTGAGGTCTTCAAATCACGATTTCAGGACTTCAATAACTCAGCCATAGGTTAGGGGTTTGTTATTGAAGTGGGTGGGTGAGATTCTGTGGCCTGCATTGTGCAGGAGGTCGGACTAGATGATCATAATGGTCCCTTCTGACCTTAAAGTCTATGAGTCTATGAGCTGAAGGCTGCTATCAAATCCCCCCTCACTCTTCTCTTCTGCAAACTAAATAAGTCCAGTTCCCTCAGCCTCTCCTCCTAAGTCATGTGTCCCAGCCCCCTGAACATTTTCATTGCCCTCCGCTGGACTCTCTCCAATTTGTCCACATCCCTTCTGTAGTGGGCGGGGGAGGGGGCAAAACTGGACACAATACTCCAGGTGTGGCCTCACCAGTGCCGAATAGAGGGGAATAATCGTATTGGAGCCCAATATGCTGTTGGTGTTTTTGGCAACAAGGGCACACTGCTGACTCATATCCAGCTTCTCATCCACTGTAACTCCTAAGTCCTTTTCTGCAGAATTGCTGCCTAGCCACTCGGTCCCCAGCCTGTAGCAGTGCATGGGATTCTTCCATCCTAGGTGCAGGACTCTGCACTTGTCCTTGTTGAACCTCATCCGATTTCTTTTGGCCCAATCCTCTAATTCGTCTAGGTCACTCTAGATCCTATCCCCGCCCTCCAGCATATACCTCTCCCCCCAGCTTCGTGTCAGCTGCGAACTTGCTGAGGGTGCAATCCATCCCCAGACAGCCCTTCAAGAGGACCCATATGGCATTAAATAGCCAGACCCAGAGCTCTTATCGTACTGGGGCACTTTATTAATTCGGAACACGGAATGTACCATAACAAGCTGGGGCCAGACACACGCCCACTTACTCTGTGGCACGCACAGGCTGCCTGCACTTTCACAGTTGTAGCAGATACAAGATCCATATCCTCCTGCTCCAAAGCCACAGGCCTTGGTCTTTTAAGGTCAGTAAGAATCCCTGTTAACAGTATAGGGCCTATGACCCGCAGTTGGAGCAATTCTGAGTCCATCCAGGCGAGGGCAGCTGTGCACACAAGCACTAGCTAGTTCATTACAACACAGAGGTTGTTTCAGTGAGCTTGAGAGGTGAGCTTTGGGGCAGAAAGAGGCCACCATCCTTCCGCTCTGTGTACTCCTGCCAAGTCAGGAGAGTTCTGAGCACAGTGTATGAAAGACTGAGTTGTGTCAGGCAAGGACCATTCATGCTCTGACCATCAGTGTTGCTAAGGGCACTATTTTCCTGCCCAGAGACCCTTACTCCGCCCTGACACAGCAGCTGGCATGATGTAGTAACCATATCCTGAAACAACAGTGAGGGGTCCAGAGGGAATATCCACAGATAATTCACGCCTGCAAATAACACTAGTGGCCACCAGGTGTCACTGTTGCTCTGCAGAAAGGCTGGCAAAGGAGTACTTCTCTGGCAGTCAAAAGATAGAAAAAATGACCCTTAAAGGAGAGGTGCAGCTAGTTCAGTGCCTGGCTAGCACTCACCGTCTGCAACCTCCAGACCCAGCTGGGAAGCAGTTTCCCAAGTCCAAAAGCAGCGTGAAACATCAAATCCCTTTAATTGTATTCCTTTAGGACAACACTGGGGCTTGAAGCTGCGCCCTCCCTGGTGGGCAGCAGGATGCTCTGGTAGCTGCCAGCATTCACGGGGCCTCGGCTCCTGGAGTCCTTCATCCGCAGGCTGGCGCCCCTGGTAATGAGGTCGGCGTAGCCCTCCTTGTGGGAGAAGGCGTAGCTGGAGCGCCGCTGCAAGGAGCCCCTGCGGAAGTGCGACTTCAGCTCCACGGTGCTCTCCGCCACCCGTATGTCCCTGGCGCTGATCTTCTGCAGGGGGGCCAAGGAGAGAAAGGTCACCACCCCCAAAGGGAGAGAACTCGGGCTGAGAGAGGCAGGTTGGCCCTGGGGTGAAGGCACCACTCTGAGGGATCTGGGGTCTGCCCCAGCCTCCCTGTCTGGCCTGGGACGAGTTTCTTCAGCTCTCGGGGTCCCGTCTGTCACATGGGCAGAGCAGGTTCCCTGCTGCGCAGGCTGGTTCCCTCCCACCCAGCCAGTGAGCAGAGCCGGGGGAAGCAGCCTCCCGCTAGCGCTGCTCAGCCTGTGGGGGGCACCAATTCAGCTGGCTTTGCTGCTAGGCCATCAGCCAGGAGGGGAAAGCAGGGGGTGCTGGCAATGTATATTCCTGCTTCCCCATTCACAATGGGGGTAAACGGGTGATGCTTGGCCATTCCCACCACAATGCGATGAGAAAAGGCCAGGAGATTTCAACTCCAAAGAACACACAGGATCTCGTTGCCAAGGATGGGATGGCATCACACAACAATACAGAAAACCAAAGGACCCTTTCATAGAACGAGATCAGACTCCAGCCCAGCATCAGGGCTTCAATCATGGCCAGTACCTGATACTTCAGGGGAGCCTGTATCAATGTATCATGCCATATGTGCCAGTGGTGGGTTGGCCCCTTTTCTTCCTGACCACCAAGGTGATCATCTGATGCCCTGAAGCATGAGAGTGGATTGTCCTTATCCCAGCACGTACGGCAACGGCCAACCCCTTTAATAAATCCAGCCACACCCAGGCTAGAGACGTGCTGATGTGCCTGGCAAACAGGTCGGCATGGCAACGGACCCTTCGAGAATAGCCCAGGGCCTGGATTGCGAGGAAAGGGCCTTCAGAGATGCTGGTCTCCCACCCCGTCACCCGGAGCTAAACTTACATCCTGAATGGTGCCGGCGCCTGTGATAACGCGGAGCAGGCGGATGGTGAGGGAGGGGATGGTGTTCACCACCACGCACAGCAGGACGATGGCCAGGACGTACGGGTCGGTCAGGGCGTTCCGGGAGGCATCTGTCAATAGGATGCAGGCCAGGGTGAGTCGCACAGGACATGGGAAAGACCCTAATGACCCTATACCCAGGGCCCGGTCGGTGGGGACAGAAGGTCCGAGACCTCACCCTGAGGCAACTGCAGCGTCCAGGGCATCTTCCCAGCTCACCCGGAATCAGGGCGCCGCTCTCCCAGCACAGCCCAGGGGCACATGGATTTAGGGCTCTGCCTAAGGCCAATGGGATCGTGACTCAGATCCCACAGGCTGTACGGGGGAGGGGGAGGGGCGGTGTCTCCAAACACTCCACTCCGCGTGGCCCCGACTTCCTGCTGCTGACACCGCTGAGCAGGGGGACGAGAGAGGAGGGCTCAGGATAAATGGGGCGGGAGTGGGGAGAGGGAGCGACCCCAGATGCGAGTCCCTCCACCATGGAGTCCCTGGGGGCGCCTTACCCGGAAAGCGGAAGACGGTAGGGGCTTCTCTGAAGGCCGGGAAATTTTGGGTGAGGAAGGAGAAGAGGCAGAAGAAGATCAGGCTGCCTGCGATGGTCAGGAAGGTCAGAACGGTCCAGAACTTAATGTCCATGACGATCTGTCCAGGAAGAAGCAGAACCGGCAGCCCGTTAACCCTTTAGACTCTGCAGCCAGCTCTGGGATTGAGTCCAGGAACCGGCAGCCTCTGCTCCCCAGAGCTGCTCGCAGAGCCTTCAACCCAGGAGAGTTCTCCCAGGCCTTTGACACAGCAGGTGGGACTGGCCCCAGCGCTCGGCTCTGGCCTCATTCTGGGGCTGTTAACTCTCCTGCTGATTGCCAGGGCAGCAGTTAGGCCAGTGGTCCCCAACCGTTTCGTCTGGCAGGCGCCAGACGAAGGACCGTGGTGGCGGTTGAGCATCCGCTGAAATTCGGCGGCATTTCGGTGGCAACGCCTCTGGATGACGCCGTTTGTCGGCGGCAAGCGGTGTCATCCAGAGGTGTCACCACCGAATTTCGGCGGCATTTCGGCGGATGCTCGACCACCGGCCAGGACGCGGGCACTGCATTGGGGACCCCTGAGTTAGGCCACGGCTGAGCCTTGAGGAAAGTCACTGTTGCCAAATGGGCCAGTCCGGTTGGTGGTATTAGAGATGGGATGTAAAGGTCAATGCGAGGGGGCACCCAAATCCAGTTAGTGCTTCTCCCGTGCCAATCAGACCCACTCTGCAAAAGGGTGAGGGCAGGTCTGCCTCAGAGCTGGAGCTGTGACCTGCTGCTCAGGCAGACATGCCTGCAGTAGCCTGGCTTGACCTAGGGCACTAAAAATGCAGGAGGGGAAAGGCGCCCCGAGGACACGCCTAGAGCTCAGAGGGGTTCGTCCTGGGACGGTCACCCCTTCCTGCCACCCGGGCAGCCTCAGCACACACTGCACTAGCTCAATCAGAGCTTCTGGAGTTGGGAATTACCCCTCCAGTGCCAGTGGAAATGTTCCCCAAGAACACAGTGCTCGCCAGAGAGGCTTGTCTGTATAGGGCCCCTGACACAGCTGATGCTAGCGGAGTGCAGCCAGGGCTAGCAACGGCTGGGAAGTGTTTGGGTCACCCACTGGCAGGGGTGGAACCAACAGGGGAGATTGCCAGCACTTTCCCTAATGTGGGTTCATCTCCTAGTCTGAGAGGCTCAAAGGGGTTGAAAAGGGGTTCGACAGAGCAGTTTCCCACCAGCGAACGCAGTTTCACCAAAATCAAAACGTCCCACGGGGCCGCGGTCATTTCAATGCCATTTCCGACGGGAAAAGCCTAACAGGATTGTTTCGACTTTCTCGTTTCATTTCAACAACGCCGAAACGTCTCCCTTTGCCCCGGTCACAACGGTTCAACTTCCTCACGTCAGTTTTATCTTTCGAGTACAGGAAAACCTCAGCTCTAGTTTTACATTTAACATTAGACGTGTCTATGGACTCGGATGCACTGAGGGTAGAAACGAGAAGTTTTCCAGCCGTCAGAGGGAGGTTCTGGAACAGCCTTTGAATAGGAGCGGGGGGGGGGGGGGCGCAAATAGCCGGAGCCAGCGATGTTTGTGAATGGGGTTATTTGCTTGGCTTCCTGCAATGGCACAGCCTGCAATCAATCCGCAGACGGTCCCTCCCTACGTTTCTACATTTAATACACCAGCGATGAAACGAACGAGACCCAGTGATGTGGGAATGACACATCTGTACCGTCTCGACCCCAAGCGTGGGACCGTTCCTGGAACGAAACGTTTCGCTGGCCCTGACTCAAAATGTTCTCCAGGTTTCGTTCCGTGGGAAACGCTGGGGTTTCGCTCCGATCCAGAAGGAACCGTTTGCCCAGAATTGCGGGTTCCCACCAGCCCTGCAAAGCAGTTCCCTCACCCGGCGCCTCACAGCCGCAAAATGGCCTCTTCTTCATCGCCAGCCCTGGCCCCTTCCCCAACTCGCGCCAGCCCCCCGTGACGGCTCACGCCAAGCCGAGCCAACCTCCTTTTGGACTGCAGCGCCTCCCCCCACGTGGCCATTGGCTGCGTCCAGGGAACCCTTCCAGCCAAGGAGGCTTAGAACAGACCAGGCCAGCTTCAGCCCTCGACTCCGGTGGAACGACACCCGTTTGGTCCCCGCACGTCAAGGCCTGGAAACTTGGGGGGCTTTTCAGGCCCACAACCTCAACAGTAGCCCATTTGGTGCTGCTCAAGGTCCTACATCTGCTGAGATGCTGCTCCTAATGAGGCCCAGTTTATCTGATGCTGCCCTGCCACCTTTGTCCTCGAGAGTGCCCCCCCCCAGCTCCTTGCTCTGAGATGGGGCGGGGGGGGGGGAAGCGAGGCTCACCTCAGCAATGACAGACAGGAAGGCCGAGGTGGCCACTGTTACGGCGAAGGACTGGTAATCGCCGACGACCCTGCTGCCGACCCTGTCTTCGAAGGCCCACAGGGCAATGTAGAAGCTCCCCAAGGAGGTGACGGTGCCGTGGAGGAGGGTCACGCAGAAAACCCGGTAGTTGAACAGCTCGTCTCTCTGGCCCACTTTGTAGAGCTCGGGGAGCTGCAGGCTCTTTTCCGCGCTCACGTCCTGCCGAGCAGCCAGAAGAAAGGGAGATGGGGGTCTCTGACACGCAGATGCCACCCACGTTAATGAGGCCACCCACCCAGCCATGTTACATGCACCCATGATGAGCCTGGGGTGAGGAGGAGCCCACCCATATGAGGTTGGTGGAGGGGTGGAGATATTAGGGAGGGACCGGTGGGGGAGCCAGCCATCCACCCACCTGTGCTGGGCGGGGGGCATGAGATTTTGGGGTGCTACAGCGCCAGGGACATGTGCGATCTCTGTGTGTGGCCTTCGCACACAGCTAGGAGCTCCAAATGCCGAGGCCTAGATCCCAGACCACAGCAGAGGGAGGAGAAGCCGGCTGAGGGGCACAGGGGAGATGGAGTTCAGCCCCCGCTCACCAATGGGGTAGCGTGAGCCCTTGCTACCATTTCCTAGTGGGGAGCGGTTCAGAGGCATGGAAGTACCAGGCACAGTCTGATCAAGGACACTTAAGAGGGACACGGCCAGGCCTGAAGGTAGACTGGGTCCTGCCTCAGCATGGGGGGACCGGACTCGATGACCTCTCGAGGTCCCTTCCACCCCGACCCTTCTGGGGTTCTAAGTCCCATGGAGCATCTTGGAGGAAAGAAAGATGGAGAGACCGAGCCAGAGATGCTGCAAGGGGCCGACCTCTCCTTGGAGGGTCCATAACCGGGTTGATTGTGTCCTCCTCATAGGGGAAGATCTGGGTTTGTGCCCTGCTTTGCTTCTCTAAGATTGCCAGTCAGGAGACTTGAAAAGTGCTTTTCAAAACAAGGCGGAGAGTTTCTGCCTGGCTTTTTACTTTAGTAAATTTCTGCTTTTGCTGGAGATCTCATAGGAAGACCCAGAAATGGGGATGGGGAGTTTTCTTGGCCCTTAACTGAAGGAGCAGGAGGTGCTGAATCTTTACCATAGAGCGTTTTCCTCCCAGCAGCTTGTTAGGTGTTTGAGTTAAAGACGTATCAACCAAAAGCAAAGTGTGTTAACCCACCCAGGTGCGATTTTCAGACTCCCACTGACATCCGTGAGAGTGGATTTAGGATGGCACTGAGGGCTTTTGCAAATCCTGCCTTCTGACCACAATTCCCTTCCCTAATCCACCGGGGTTAGTTTCCTTGGTTCTTGTCCTGTCGTGCCCTGCTAGCTTCCCATGCAGCTGCAGAGCGTCTCAGGAAAAACGGGAGGCAACACCTGACATCAGAATATAGGGCTGGAATAATCTTTTGTGGGCCCCGGTGCCTGGTCTGTGGCCCCACCCTCCCTCTCCGCCTGTGCTCTGCCTGGAGGCCCCCCGCCTGCCGCTCACAAAAGGGGGACGGGGCGGAGAGGAGCAAATGTGGGGAGGGGCAGAGAAGAGCGAGAGGTGGGCAAGGCCTCGGGGGGGAGAGGCCAAGCAGGGGCGGGGCCTTGGGGCACAGCATGGGCGGGGCCTCGGGGGAAAGAGGCCAATCAGGGACGGAGCCTTGGAGCGGCGTGCGGGTGGAGCAGGGGGGTGGGGCCACAGTTGGGGCACCGAGGCCCCTGAGGCGTGTAAACCCGGTACTGTCAGAACGTAAAAACAAGCAGGAAAAAAAATTAGTGCCAAAAAAATCAACCAAAAAAATGTCAGTCTTTGTTTGTAAGCCAGCAAAGGGCACTAAGCCAGCATCAGCCATACCCTTGGCAGGTCACCTGTACCATGGACTACTCCGTCCGGGGTGGAAAGCAGTGTATGCGTTTAAAACTAGAGTAACATTGCAACGGGCGTTTGCTATTTAAACCGGAGACAGCGAGGGTCACCCCTGCACCTTTCTGTGAGATACGCACTGCGGAACTACCGCCGATTCCCAGGAAAGGAGGGATTCTGGGAGCTCGATGATTCCCCTGGGGTCCCCGGGATATCCTACGATGCCAATCCCAGAGCGCACTGCTGCTGGGAGCTGAGCTGGGCTCTCTGGGATATACATGCAGAGGCCGTTGAGGGTGGGTCGGCAGGGCAGGGTGCTAGCATGCAGAATGTGCAAGACTGTCGGGGTATTTAATGTGATTGAACACAGTCAAGTGTGGCCAGGCTGACGGCCAGATCCCCACCCGATGTAAACCCGCAGAGTCCACTGAAGTCAGCCCGAGGGATTCTGATTTCCCGCGGCTGGGCAGCCAGCTCACAATCTGGCAAACACACGTATTCAATCCAAAGAATGGGTGGATTAACCCAAGGCCTCCCACCCCCCAGCCCAGTGGCAGGGCTGTCCCCGGCAGCATGCAGCAAAGTGGAAAACGCTACCTGTTCCATCAGTCCCATGGAGAGCACGGGGTAGGCGGTGTAGAACACGTTGTAGAGTGCAAGGAACCAGCCCTCGTACAAAGGCTAAAGGGGGAGAGCCGGGAGAAAGCAATCAGAACAAACCCAGGTGCTTTGAGCAGGCAACAAGAGGGACATAAGCAAAGTCTCCTGGGCCCCGCAGCCAGAGAGATCTAAAAGAGTCCAATCATTGCAGTCAGTACCAAGTCCGAGCGGACTCTGGATCAAACCCAAACGGCCTGCGAATCTGCCGCAGAATGGAGGTTCTGCACTCGCCTCCAACACGGTAAAAAAATGGAGGATTAACTATGAAATTGACGAGACAGTAGGGACAGAGGCCCCAGGTTTGTAGGATCTGAGATCGGTCTGCGTTTACTTTATCCTGCTCCTAAAAGTTTAATTTTCAACTTGCCGCAGCACGTTGGACTCAAAGGCAGAAGTGGTTGGTGGAAGTTGTCGCCGGGGGAGGCAGCGGGTTTCGCCTCTGGGAAGGCGTGAGACGCAATTTGGCTTTGTGGGATTAGCACTTTAGCTGGGTCAGGGTTAAGAATGTTGGTACGTACATGGTCATCACTAGGTTTCAGAGGTAACGCACACACTTCTCAGAGCTATTGTTTTAGACTCCCTGCAGGCCTCACCGCATCAGCGGGCCCTTAGTCCATGTCTGGGAGGTTTTCTTCATGACCGTAAGAGCTAGAAATTCAGCTCAAGGTTTTCAAAGGGACTAGTGGTTTTGAGAGCCCAACCTGAGACCCCTCAAAGGAGCCGGTTTCCAGAGCGCGGGTGCCCAGCGCTCGCCCCTCTACAGCATCCCAACCTGGGCACCCAAAGATCAGGAGTCACTTTTGCAAACTTCGGCCTGATTGTTTTCCAGTGGAAGCTGAGATTCCTAGTGGATAATTCTGTAGCAGAGGCTGGATGCTGCATCAAACTCCAGGGCCACGCAGGGCCCTGGGCACAATCTGGCCTGGATTTCTGGGCCCACCTGGAATGGATTCAGGGGAGCTTTCACCCCGTGGGGATTTTTTACTGCTGAGCTGTTGCCCCCAGGTACCAGAAACGGGCACATTACCAGGACAAAGGACACATGTCCACCCCCAGAAGGTGCTGCTGCAGCCAGCCTCAGCCATGGCCTGACATCCCACCCTTCTGTGAGGAGAGGGAAAGGGCTGGCTGGGGTGGCAAAGGGTAGGAGGGGGAGTGAGGGTGCACGACGCGACCGCACCCTCTGAGCACAGCCAGGGCTGCAGCCTGACCTGGGCCGTGAAGCCGCTGTAGAAAGCGAACCAGATCTGCACCATCATGCCGGCGAAGGTCTTGTAGAAGAAGTAGCGGAGGAACTTGCAGATGCGCAGGTAGGACCAGCGGCCATGCACGAGCAGCAGCCGCTGCAGGTAGCGGAACTGGGCCAGGGCGTAGTCGCTGCACTGGACAGCCTGCATCCCCTCCTGCCCGCTAATTCCAACCCCAATGTCAGCCGCTGGATAGAAAGAGAGAGAGAGGCAGGGCTGAAGGGCCGCAGAGTAAACACTATAAACGTGTCCCCGGGCAGGGGAAATCAGCCCCGGTCCTGTGGGGTTGGGTTAGACTCGCTCTGACTGACCTGCGTCTGCCCTGAGACCTAGCCCCTGCGGGTGAGCTCTGGACCGATCGGCCACAAAAGGGGAATCCCAGGGCCACCATGGATTCATCCTGTGGCTGTAACATACTGGCAAAGTGGCTGGGCCACTAGAGAACAGCCTACTACTGCTACCAGCTGACAGAGTCACTCCTCTCACTCGAGTGACAGTGGCCTGTGCTGGGGTGCAGAAGGCTACAGGGTGAAGCCCGGCTGATGACGCGTGGGAGGGGTTGCTATACAGGGAGCTGAAGAGGGGAGGAGCCTGCATGGAGGAGGCGTCTGTGCTGAGCTCGCAGGGCTTCCTGAGCTCACACAATCCCCGACCCGCCAGCTTGAGGCCTCACTCTTGATCATGTTCACGTCGTTGGCTCCGTCCCCGATGGCCAGCGTGATGGCGCTCCGGTGTCTCTTCACCAGCTGCACTACCAGGGCTTTCTGCTTGGGGGTGACCCTGCAGCAGATCACGGCCTGGCAGCTGGTGGCCAGGTCTACAAAGGCCTTCTCCACCGAGCTGTCTGCCACCGGCTGCGTCTGAGCCTTGTAGCAGGCCAGCCGCGCCCAGAAACCTTCCTTCCTCTTCACCTTCTCCCCAGTGCCCAGGACTTTCTCCTGAGGACAGAGCAGAGACACATGAGATGGCATCAGACCAGCGGCTCCCCAGGGGCGAGGGGTGCTAGCCCCGTGCCCGAGCCACACCCCACTTGGCTGGTGGGGAAGGGGGAGGATGATTATGAGGTTCAGGCTAAGGACCGAGAGTTAGGACTCCTGGGTTCTATTCTCAGCTGAGACACCGAGTCTTTCCGCAACCTCCGGAGAGTCACTTCCCTGCCTCGGTTTCCCCCTCTAGAACAGGGTAAGAATTGCCCACCGTAAAGCTGAAGGGCAAGATTTTCCAAGGTGGCCCCGCGATTTAGCAGCATGAGGCCCATCGACATACACTGGGGTCTGTGCTCCTAAACCCCTTGGGCACTTTGCAAATTCTCCCCCTCATTCACCGAGCGTTTTGAGACCCTCGGACTGGAGGCACGATAGGAAACTCAAAGTGTCCAATCCAGAAGCCACCACCAGCATCTCCTTTAAATGTCCGTTCAAGACCCCCTCTCCCCTGCTGCCGAGGAGAAATCTACCGGGGCGGGTGGTTGGAGAGGCTTCTGGACACTTACTTTGAGATCTAGTTTTTTAAATTGCTCGTGTCCATAACCATGAGTTAGATTGGCCTCCCCATGCCCCAGCCCCACCGCTCCGCTCTTCTTAAAGCGTGAACGGCTCAGGGCAGGGCCGGGACCCACGTCTTCTTGTGTGTTCCGAGCATCACCAGCACAATGCTGAGCCTGATTGGGACCGCTTGGCGCTACCGTCATAGAAACGTTTAGTAACTATAGCTACATTCAGCTTCCTTCCATTCCCCCTGCGGTGCCCGGTGGGGCCAGACCCATCTTCACTTCCAGCCCTGAACTCTTGGCTGGCATTGCTGTGCGTTGCTAAACAGCTGCCGTGCTGCGCCCCAGAGGGGGCTGCATTCCAGTGGCAGGTGGGGTGATCCTGGGATCATTCGGGAAGGGGAGGCTTTGTAGAAATGAGGCAATAACCTGGCGTTCGCCATGGGCCCCACGCCGGGCACTTGGGGTTGGGTTCCTGGGTTCTATCTCCCCCTGGCCTCGCTTAGGCGGTTTTTACCCCGCTTTGCTCTCTGCTGGACTCCAGGGAGATAACTACGGTCCATCTGGCACTGCGCGGTGAAGGGGAGGGCGCGGCGGAGCAGCACCTACCAGGAAGTCCCCGGTGACGACTAAGGCCATCTTCCCCTGGTGCAAGACCCCCGAGTGCTGCTGGAACCGGCAGAGGCGTTCCCCGCTGCTGGCCAGGTGGTTGTTGCTCACCCAACAGGCTTCCAGCATCTCACTGGGCAAGAAAGGGGCAGGGAGGGGATGGAACGTGGGGGCAAAGCCAAGGCGAGCCAGGGGCCACCCTGGGGAGGCTGGGCAGCTCTGGGCATAGGCTGCAGAACCCTCTATGCCTGCTGTGACTGTGCCAGGGCAGCCAGGGTGGCCCGAGCTGCAGGAGAGCCCAGCCACCCCAGGTATTACCCAGGGACAGGATCGTACTTGGCTGGCAAGCCCCTCCCACCACTGCAGCGACACCTCTAGGCTTCGCACATCAGCGCCAGCCGGGGTCCATCTCCCCGAGCTGGGAATTCACCTGCCCACAGCTCCAGAATCAGCCCCCTGGCTGGCACGCAGCCCTGCCCCGAACAGGCCGTGCAGACTGAACTCCTAGCCCCTGGGGAAGGGGCAGCTGGGGGTTATGTGGGCTCACGGGGTAGGAGCCTTGTGGCTGCTTTTCCTGCTCCTGTTCTGCAGGGGAACAGTGGGCTTTAGTCTCCAGGGGGGCTACGGGTCGGGAGCCAGAGGCACTGGCAGAGCTGTGGAGTGGTGGGGAGCCAAGTGGTGGGAGAGCAGGGGCTGCAGGTCGGGAGTGAGGGGCATCGCAGAGCTCTGGAGTGGGCAGGGAGCCCAGGGCTGGGCTAGCAGGGCCCTGCGGGGTATTGGCAGAGCTCTGGAGTTGGCAGGGAGCCCAGGGCTGGGCTAGCAGGGGGCTGCGGGTCAGGACCAAGGGGCACTGGCAGAGCTGGGCGGGTGCTGGGAGGAGCCCATGGCTGCAATAACAAGACAGAGGCTGCAGACGCACTAGCATGGCTCTGAGTGTGGCTCGTATCCCCCAGGGAGCACTTCATCTCCCGCCTGCTGCTCTATCAGACAGGCGTTGGGAGGGGACGGGAACCCGCTCACCAGATCTCCTTCTCCTCCAGGATCTTCATGTCGTCCGAGAGCAGCCGGCAGGCGAAGCCGATGTTCACCGCTGTCTCTGCAACGCACAAGTCACCAAGCTGCTGCTACAACGGGGGTCCCCCGGCAGCAGGGGAATATCCCAGCACTGCCCCCACTCACTCCTAGCACTAGCTATGCAGCTCCCAGCACGGCTGGGCAGCTCCCACGTGCATGGGCAGCAGGAGACAGGTTCTAGCCCTGCTCTTGCTGGGTGACCTTGGGCAGGTTGCTCCCTCTGCCTCAGTTTCCCCCTCCATAAAATGAGAGAGACCCATGGAAAATGCTACATATTGTTGTCCCAGAAAGAGCCCAGCAACGAAGTGGGGGTCTTTGCGGGGGAGGATCCTGCCCCAGGCAAGAACGGACGGTTCTAGTCCGGCTCTGAGGTTCCACGTGGATTGTACCTTGTTTATCTCCAGTCAGCACCCACACTTTAATGTTCCCCTTTTTTAGCAGCTGGATGGTCTCGGGGACCCCGTCTTGCAACTTATCCTCAATGGCCGTGGCTCCGAGGAGCTGGAGAAAGAGGAGCGTGGGAGGGTTTAATGATCAGTGCACGCAGGATGGAGCGAGGTGGGGCAGGATCCAGGGGTGGGGCTTGCTCCCTGGTCTACCCACCCACCCATAAATGATCTCTCCATCACAATTCTGCTTGCCGTGTCCTGCAGACTCCTGCCCGGGTGGGGAGTGACCAAAAGCCATTCCCAGATGATGGCTGTTTGGTGGCCCCTACGGGAAATGAGTTGGTGGATTCTCAGCCCAGTCTCCAGTGGGGAGATGCCCACATCACAAAAACCACCCATGACGACTGGCCTCACGGTGGGCAGAGGACCACGGACACCAAGCGGCCCTCTCCCTCCTCCAGGTGGGCCGTGCAGGTCAGCACCGAGCAGGGGAGGCCTTTCTCCCTAAGCCCTATGCTGGCAAACTGTGACACCATCAAGACCCATGGATTCACACCAGAGATAAGACTCTGCAACAGCCACGCCAAGCCAGCCCCGAATCCTGCCTCCTCCCACCCGTACCAGGCCCCCACTGAGTTCCCGGCCCTTGGAGAGCCTGATCCTACCTGGAGATCCTGCTCGATCTCCTCGTACACCTTATCCAGCTCTTGGGCACGGTTCTGAAGCAAGACGCTGGCCTCATGGTGCTTCTTGCTCCACTCAGCGTAGTCCTCCTCCTTCACCTCCTTGCTGGCCAGGCACAAGGTCCTCAGGGTCTCCTCTGCGAAGCTCTGCAGAGGGGACGGACGGGGATACAGCAGGCAGGTCAGTTACACTGCAGCTAGGTCAGTGTTAACCTGGCGACAGCGGCCATCACATGGCTGCCACCACTGCCAGCTGCAGCACAGAGACCTCCTGGAGGCTACTCAGCTACAACAGGGAGCTCCAGAGGTCGGTGCTGAAGGACCCTTCTGACCCCACCGGCATCCAAACGTCCTGAGGCAGGTCCTGGAAAACCACCAGGGTGGCTCAAAAGTCATGAGATTTTTTTAAGCAATAATAACTGTGGGGGGTGGGTTCTCTTTCATGTGCCTTCTGGGTTTGAGCCTTCAGGGCTCCGTTTTCAAGCTTTTCTCCGCAACCATGAAGACTAGAAAAACATTTTCTTTTTTAAATGAAAGCTGAGCTGCTCCAGTGGCAGATTAGCCACTGGGCCAACAGGGCCCGTGACCAGGGGCCCTGTCCACTTGGAGGGGCCCGGAAAAACGGGCACTCCCGCGCCCCGACCCGCTCTGCCCAGCACTCCTGCCGGGAAGTGAGGTCAGCATGCGGGGACTTGCCTCGCTCCACCCCCTTGGCGCTCCTGTGCCCTGACCCCGCTCCCCAGCAGTAATGCCACCCAGGCAGAGCCAGGGAAGCCCCCGCGTGCCAGCCCCGCTCCCGGCAGGAGTGCTGGGTGGGGGCACAGGGCAAGCTCCCACGCCCCGACCCCATTTCCCCAGCACAAGCATGGGGAGGGAGGACTTGCAGGCAGAAGGGGCGGGGAGGGGCCCCACTTGCTCTGACCCAGAGCCCCCCAAAAGCTTAATCTGCCTCTGAGTGTCTCAGCTAATCACATGACTCTTGGAGCCGGGAAAACATCAAATACGACAAGAGCTGCCATAAAATCACAAGAGTTGCTGATGCTGCTGTCAGAGTTTCAGGGTAACGGCACCTGTCACCCCGGGACGTGGATGCACCGGGGGAGCCAGGATCCAGCTCTGGGGAAGCAGGAGCAAACTGGCAGAGGCTGCCAGGCCTAGATCACGCTGGCAGCTTTGGGGCCCTTGTCCCATGCAGGGTTGAGACTGAATCAAGTCACGTGGAGCTAGGGAGACAGCTGGAGCAAGAGGCAGACAGCGAGAGTGAGATCACACCCGGGACGTAGGGAAAAGAAGGAGCACAAGCAGCCGTAAGCCCACCCCTCCCAGGGCTGGTCCCGCACTCACATCCAGGGCCAGCTGGGTGAAAGCCGTGGCAGGCCCATCTTCACGCAGCCTCTCTAGGATCACCACGTCCGCCCCCTTCGTGTAGAGCCGGATCTTCCCCTCGGGGTCTCTCACTGCGGGGAAGGAGCCTGCTTAGCCACGGAGCACTCTGCGTCTCCCCTCACCCCACGGCCCCTCCCCGGCTGCCGAGGAAACTGTGGGGTGCAGGACAACACCATGGGGGTTGGGGAGACCCCCCCCCACCGTTAAGGGCCAGGTTTGCATAAAGGCACCAGAGGCGCCCAGCAAGACGAAGGGAGACTCTCAGGGCTGGTTCTCGGTGGCCTGGCCGCACCCCCTAGTGCGACCGCTGAAAAGCACCTCTCCCATTCGGGGGTCTTCGCGGGTGGGAGCGATGCTGCCCTCCAGCGGCTAGGCCTGCAGCGATCTGCAGCGACCAGCACGTAACTAGCCCCCGGCCGGCCGGCTCACCCAGGATGGACATCCTCTTGCGGACGCTGTTGAAGTCCAGCATGGCCAGCATGCTGTACGTCCGCTCCGTGCCCAGCTCGCTGAGGGTGATGGTGTCCTGTGTCCGGGAGAGGAAGACGTACCCGAGGTTCCTGGCTGCCGTCACCAGGGCCTCTTCGTCCGGCGAAGCCGCCTGGTAAACCAGCTGGCCGGCTAAAGGAACAGGGCGAGAGACAGACAAGGGTCTTCACATTAGGCTTGAGCCGAGTTGGCACCCAGCAGGACGCTGGCTTTGCCTACAGGGCCATGGTCAATCATCAGCCAGGGCTACAGAGGCTTCGAAGCTCCATGCGAATGGCTGTCTCTGAGCTGTTCGTTCCCCCGGCTCCTGGATGGCACCATTTGGCTGCCCCCCTCGGGGCAAAGCAAGGTCTCTGTGCAGGGTTGTGGGGATTAACGTGGCCTCATGCCATGATGGTTCCCCAGAAGCCAGAGGATTAGCCCCCCGAAGCCTTTGTTCCCCGGCTCGTTACTTTTAAATGAACACCCTGGTATGGGGCTAATCCCCTGCTTCATGTGGGCAGAAAGGCAGCTCGTCACATGCGGGCGCTGTGCCGCTTCCTGGTCAAAGCTCGTTCTTCCTGCTGCTCGGAGGAGCGCCCCCGCAGGCCTTGGCCCAGGCTCTGGAAGGCTTTGGGCCACTGGAGCGGCTACGTTGATGCTGGTGCACCTGTGCAACCCACTAGTATAGACGTGACCTGGCCCAGCACCACCCCCAGCATTGATGTGACCCGGCCCAGCACCGTCCCTACCGTAGACATGAACTGCTCCAGTGCCACCCCTAGCATAGACGTGACCTGCCCCAGCGCCACCCCCTAGTGTCAATGTGCCTTGCACACCAAGATCAGGTTAGCCCGTTTCACACTGCCACCCTGTGATGCCCTGGGGGAAAAGGGAACAATCTTCCAGGTTCGGGCTTTCTTGACTTTTGCTAGAAAAAGGGTTGGTTGTTTTCTTCCAAGCAGCAGGAGCCTCAGTCCAGAGCAGAGCCCCACTTCGCAAGCCGAGGCGAACCACCTGCCCTCTAAGCCTCTGGAGACACCCCCTGCCTTTGCACGCTCCTCCTGAACTGTGTGTTTGGGATCAGTGCACAGAAAGTATCAGCCCTAACCAGGGTGAGAATCCTCTGGGGGGTTCCCCTTTCGCTAGGTTTGGCATCAATTCCATATTTGGGGTGGGGGTGAGGGGTGACTGCAGCCCACCCATCACCCTGCTAGGGGGCGGGTTCCCAGCGCGCCGCCCTCCCCCACCCCACACACACACTTTGCGGCCGCATTCCCCCTCTGATCTGCCCTGGGGAATCTCTTATCCCGAAGGAGGCACTAAGCCCTCAGCTGGGGCCAGGCGCTGCTGGACCTGGGGCCATGCCCCCAATGACCCCTTCCCACCCCACACAGAGCTCTGGTGCAGGGCGGGAATGGGCCTTCAGCCAGCCAGGCTCATCTTTAAATGCACCGGCCTCCAGCTCCAGACATGGCTGCCGAAAGCAGCCAAGTCCGGGAAGACGGACAGGCCGCGTCAGAGGCTGGGGCCCCGTGAGAATCCCTTCAGCCAGCGGGGCGGCGGGGTGCCATTTTCAGACCCAACTCACTGTCCTTCTCCTCCACCATGACGGTGTGGCAGAGGGCCAGCAGCCTCAGGAACTCCCTCATCACCGGGTCGTCGTTCCGCAGGACGGTCTCCAGGAGTGCGGGGTCGTGAAACTCGGCCGTCCTGTCCACGTAGGGGTTCCAGCTCATGCTGGCTTTCTGCAAGGGGAGCG
Source organism: Mauremys reevesii (assembly GCF_016161935.1). NCBI lineage: Eukaryota > Metazoa > Chordata > Testudines > Geoemydidae > Mauremys > Mauremys reevesii. Next base: position 11,410,751 of record NC_052648.1, on the reverse strand, counting down.
GGCCAAGACGTTCAGAGGAGCAAGGAGCAAAATCAAAGAGCCAGGCAGACCCGGCTCAGCACCATGGGGAGCACCTTTCTCCAGAAGGAGAAATCAAAGGGCCTGGCCGGGGAGGGGGGGATTCCCAGCCCGAGGAGAGATACTTGCGCTGGACCGGAGGTGTTAAAACTGGAGCGTAGCTTCGGCAGCGCGAGCCGCGGGATGGGTTAGTCAGGCTGAGCGCCAGCCTGTGGTCTCAGACCGGGATATACTCAGGGCAAATGAGCCCCTGCTCTGGTTTCAGCACCTTGGCTCCATCAGAGCTAACGCAGGTACGTCTCTTTGAGCGGGAAATCACCCCCACTCCAAGTGCAGAGGGACCCTAAGCTGGTTCCAGCTCCCTTAGCAACCTGTCTCCTACCATCCATTTCCCCTCTAATGGGCAAAACAGGCCAGTATCTCACCCTTTATTCTAAGGATCTGTTTATAACACATTAATACATGATTACGAGATGGTACAATTTGAGGGACATTTGCACAGGTGTAAATGACTGTACCAGGTGCAGGGGAATGGGGAATCAGGCCCCAAATCTGCTACACGTTTCCTAGCCCTCTGCACCCCAGGAATACAGACCAGTCCAAAACCACCATCAGCCCACCTGATGAACCAGTGTTTGGAGACAGTTATTTCCTGCACTGGCCAACATGGGGCTAGAAGCATCCTCAGAGATAACCCCTGAGATCGGCAGGCCCGATTCCCGTTCCCTGGAAGCTGACAATGGCTGTCACTGTGTTAAACCCTGGGCCTGGGAACAGCGAGCACAATGAGGAGCGTACGGCTCTGCTATGCAGGGATTCTCGGCTCTGCCACGTATAACTACTATAACTACGCATCGGATAGTTACGCACCGAAGGTTTGTTTTCACCATCTGCAGATCCTGTTGAAAAAAAAAATCAATTAATAAAGAGCCGGCACTGAACGCTTCTTAGTGGGCACTCAGGCCGAGATGGTCAAAGGTGACGTGTGATTTTGGGGACCCAGCTGACAACATCTTGACCTGACTGTCCAAAAACGGAGTGCGCCCACCCTCTGGAAATCAGGCGCTTTTAGGCATCTCAAGTTGGGCACCCAAAAATCACTAGTTACTTCTGCAAATCTTCCCTTAATTCATTAGAGAACAATTTTCTCCAGCACTGGCCACCTGCCCTCCCATGTCTCCCACTTTCATCACTGCCTTGTGGGAGTCTTGATCTCTCCTGGCTTCTCACTGCCAAGCCCCTTCCCAGATACCCGGCTGAAAGATCCAAAGAACGGCCAATCCCTAAGCTCCGTCCACTAACTGTAGGGTTTCAAGGTGACTTTGCAAAAGGAAAAATCTGTGGTCTTCGTCCTGTTATCCGATTCTTTATGAAGAAGTCCTGACAGGCTTGGATTTTTTTTAATTGGATCGAAAATAAGGGCGTTTTGTTTGGTTGGTTGAAGTTTTTTGTTTGGTTTGGGTTCTTTGCATATTTTTAGCATTAGAAATTCAGATCTCACCTGACCTACTTTCCCTGGGAAACTCTATGGATGACCAGAGAATTGAAAGGGTTATGACACCAGATACCAAGGAAGAGAAATTAGATTTACTTCTGATAAGAAAGTGGTTTTTATTCACACTCCTTAAAGTTCCTTGGGGCTTTCCCCCTGTCTGGTTTTGGCAAAGAACCTTTAACACAAATGCACAATAGGCAGTCAGGAGAAAAGCTCTCTGTGTTAAAGGTTCAATACTCCCTGCCCTGCAAGTCTCATCAATTAAGAGCTGAGCCTGAGAAACCATGAGAGACTTCCAACTAGTCATCCAGCAATACAAGGGGAGACAAGACCTGACAATCCTGATATTTCTAAGGGTAATAACAAGCATAAAAATAACTTTAAAAAAGAAAATTGGGGGCCGCCTTCATCATAAAAGAACAACCCCTTTTCTTTCCCTCCTTTGCAGGTCACATTTAAGGAGAGCTCTTGAAGTAAAGCAGGGGAAGGCACATGAATGCATTCTGGAGTGTCACACGAGAGCTGCAGCGGCTGGCAGGAATTTACGAACAAGCCATCATTGCTGTGCTGAACTCCCCTCAGCCCTCCAGCTGGGAGGGACACAACCCTGACCGAAAAGGTCTTTTCAACAAAATGGAAATTTTCTTGTAGAAATTTCTGTTTCTGTTGAAATTGGGGGGTGTCAAAAACCTGAAAACCAGTTTTCAAAACCCAGAACTGAAAAATTCAGGGTTTGCAGGGTTTCAATGACCCCCACCCTCAAAAACATTCTGGGACAAAATTCATTTCCTCTCCAAATGTTTTGTGGGAAATAAGATACATTTCCAGCTCGACTCGGCTCCCAATGGGTCCACCCCCTTTTCAATAAGCACCTTTGCCTACCGCCTTCCCCGCACCCTGCCCTCAATCACCCAGGTCACACGTCACGTCTCAGTTCATCTAGTGTCACCAGGCCAAAGGCTGCGGTGCCAGAACGGAGACCAGATGCTCCATACTGGCTGCTTTCCGGATGGGTCGGACAGGAAGTTCAGATCTGAAACCACCCCTGCTCCCCTCTCTCTGAGGCGGATCCTAGGAGGAGCTTTGGGGTCTGGGCCCTCTCTAGCGACTGTAGGCTGACAGACATTCCCCAGGGGGTTATACAGAAGGCTCATTCTTTAGAAGACATAACAATAATTTGTATTGTGGTAGCACCCAAAGGCCCCCGCCATGGATCAGGGTCCCATTGTGCTAGGCACGAGACAGAACAAAAAGCCAGTCCCTGCGCCGAAGACCTTACAATCCAAGTGAGAGACAAGTAGGGCGACCATACTTCCCAAAGGGAAAATAGGACCGCGCGTGGGGCTAGCCAGAGCGCCCGCACCTCCCTGCGGGGCTGGCCCGAGTCGCTCACCCAAGCCACCCTCCACCCCCGTGTGGGGCTGGCCCAAGACTGATCCTCCCTTCCCCACGCAGGGCGGGCGTTGCTGCTCTCCTGAGCCCTGCCTCCCCACCACGAGGGGCCGGCACTGCCACTCCCTCCCCCGGCACGTTCCGACGCACCCGCTTTTTTGACAAAAGTGCCTTTGTCCCGCAGTTGGCAAGAGCAAACAGGAGAAATGCCCACTTTTGCCAAAAAAGTCAGGACAGCCAAGACAGGGCTTAAAAAGGGTCTGTCCCGGCCAACGTATGGTTACCCGAAGCAATGGGTGCACCACGCAGCCAGGAAGAGCACCAGTGAACAATGGGACAATACTGACCAGCATGAAAAGCAGCAGTCCCAGCAAATCAGCTGCCCAACAGCATCTGACATAATTGCATGCTGACGTTCTACAGCACCTGCTACCTGAAGACCAAAACGCACCTTGCTAATATTAATGAACTGGATTAAATGATTTGCTATGGGTTGCACAGCAGGTCTGCAGCAGAATCATAGAATATCAGGGTTGGAAGGGACCTCAGGAGGTCATCTAGTCCAACCCCCGGCTCAAAGCAGGACCAATCCCCAGCTGAACAATAGAACCCAGGTGTCCTGCACCCCGCAACTCTTCAAGGTCAACCTCCCCCATGAACCCATAGAAACCTGCTTCCACTCAGAGGTACCATAGATGATCCCGTTGATGCAACATTTCTTGAAGGTCATAACGTTCTGCGTTAAGGTGCCCGTCTTGTCTGAGAAGATGTACTCAATCTGGCCAAGCTGGTCATTGAGGCTGGTGCTCCTGGCTTTTGCCGGCGTGTCCTTTGCAGGGTAATACATCTCCAGGTCCCAGTCAATAAAATAGCTGTTCACCATGTAGATGAATTCAAACCTAGGAGACCCGGGGGAAGGAGACACAAAACAGGCATGATAGTTATTTTAGCCACAGAGCGAGGGGCGTTTGGGAATCTGACATCTCCCCCTTTCTCTTTGTCTTACAGCTCGGAGCCTGCTCGAATCCAAAACAATGCAGATCACTTCGGGTCAGAATTTCATGAGAGCTCAGCATTCTGGGTTGGGAGCAGGTTGGGAGCTAAGCTCTTTTGAAAATCTGCCCCTAATGGAAGGTGCCGAGTGCCAGAACATCTGTCCCTCAGCACCTTTGAAAAGCTGGCCCTTAATGACAAACCTCAAACGTCTGAAGGTTCAGGTAAGGACCCAAAAGTCTGGAAGCTACTTCTGACGAATCGGACCTCTGGTGTCTTCCCAGCTGGGCTGAGAATCTCAAGTCATTGGGTGAGCAAGAGATTTCCAGTCATTCCTGCCTCTGGTCAGGACGGAAGCAGAGATGTCCCAGAGATCTTCATCGCTCCTGCTTCCCAGGGGAGTGAATGTGCAAAGTAATGGGCAGAGGAGAATGTTAAACTCTTCCAGACTCAGCGAAGGCTCAGGTCAGGTTTAGAGGGGGAGGGAGAGTCTGCTCTCTCCTGTTCCTAGCCCTAACCAGCTATCACATTCCATCCTCCCCACCCTTCAATCTAACATCCTGTTACCATACTGATGAGCACCGAGGGAGGCCCAGGCAAAGGAGTGGGAGCCAGGAGCCCTAATCCTGACTTGGTGCCTCAGGCAAGTCACGTCCCTCCTGCGTGCCTCAGTTTCCCCACTCTGTAAAGTGGGGTTAAGAACATTGACCTCACTGCGGCCGGAGAGGATTCAGTATCTAATTCCTGTAAAGTGCTTTGAACAGCCACAGTGCTGGGCATTAACTGTATTCAGGCTCACACTTGTGTCCTCATCGGAATCATTTAGTGACTGTAGCGGGGTGACCACCCGCTCCAGCCTGGAAGGGGTTAGAAAAGCCCTGTAAGAGGCTGGGGCTGGGCAAGGTAAAACCCTGGCTGAGTGGGGGAAGCGGCTGCAGCTGGGGCCACACCCCAAACTGAGCAACAGGGCCGTATAAGAAGGCCAGGGAAGCCAGGAGCAGACGTCTCTCTCTAGCTATAGAGTTAGATGGGCCTGGCTGCAGGGAGCTGGACACAGGGTACCTGAGTGAAGCAGGGCTGGGGAAAGGTTGAGGAGCTGGGGAGCTCCAGCCTGGAAAGCCCCAGGCTGCGGCCTAGCAGAAGGCCAAGGGGTACTGGGGGTTGCAGAGGGCAGCCCAGGGGTAGGCCAAGGCAGCAGGTCCAAACCCAACCCTTGCTGGTGATGAGTGGCTGATACTGCAGCCTGCCCCAGGCCGTGGGGCTAGACAATGCCTGGCAGTAGCCATATACTGAGGCAAGGTGGGGATAGAGGGTGGGGGTTTCCCTGGGGAGGGGAGACCCTGAGAGAAAGGGGTTACTGCCAGGGGGCAGCACCCCATGTAAAAGGGCACCGGGTCCAGGGAGGGACACGGGGTCCAGAGGACAGGCGGATCACTGGCCTGCAGAGGGCGCTCCAGAGCTGGAACCGAGCTAATTCCCAGGAGTCACCAGCAGGAGGCGCCGCAGGGCTGAGTCTGCACGTCTACAGTGACCAAATATTATCTTCATCATCACGCTATCGCCACCAGCCTAGCCGTACCTCCAGACCACAACAGCCTCCCGTGCGCTTCTCTAGTGACTTTCATCTGAGGATCCCAAAGCACTTTACTAACATTAACGAATTTGAGCATCACAGCTCTGAGCTAGGTCAATATTACCCCCTTCCACGGATAGGCAAATAGAAGAAGTGACTTGCTGAAGGTCACGACAGAGTGAAAAACAGAACCCAGGCGTGCCGACCCCCAGTCCCGTTCCCCGCTGCCCCGAATGGCAGGCTGCCCCAGGAAGGCAAAAGGGTAAACGTAAAAGACAGCGACTATTTATAGGCAGCACAGAATCCGCTCTGAGGCTCTTACGTTATGTACATGGACATCGGAATGATGATGCTCAGCAGGATCATGAAGCCCCAGAAGGTGAAAAAGGCCTGCTCGGCAGGGCTTGTGCCGACATACAAAGCGGACAGGTAGCTGTGCTCCGCGTGGAACCTCACGGCCCAGAATCCGGCGGCAAAGGCGAGACAGAAGGATGTAATGACCAGCATCACGAAGATCTGGGGGCAGGGGAAGAAATCCACATCTCAAGGCACTGTGCAGGATTCCACCAGGCTTTTGTCCAAGGGGGTTCCCGGGCCAAGCAGCACCGCCCAGGCGTCCGGAGAGGCAGGAGCGAGGGCCTGTCTGCATTAGCCATTTTAGTAGCAGTTTAGCTACACTGGTGTTCTCCCCGTGCAGATAATGGCTGCACGGGTGTGAAGCAGGGTAGTTACACGGGTGCAGACAGGCCCTTCTTCGGTATAACCTACGGTGTGAATTTAAACCACTAGAGTTATCCCTAGATCCTCAGCTGGTGTGTCCTGCTCACATGCCCTGGTCATACATGGCCACATTGATATCAGGAAGGAATTTCCCCCCCAGGTGGTGAGCTTGGGGGGGTTTCACCTTCCTCTGCAGCTGGGAGTGTGGATCACCTTTTGGGATCATCTGGGCATCTGTCACCTCATCAATTCCCTGCGATTGCAGGGCCTTGGGCATGGGCGGCACCTTGGTCTCCTGGTCTCGCCGTGTGACACAGCTGAGTCTCCTGAGGACTAACATGCTTCAGTCTAACTAAAGTCTCTGGGCTCAGTGCATGGGTTTCCGGGTGAAAATTAACTACGCAGGGAGCTCAGACTAGAAGATGGATGAAACCATGAATCCTGGTATAACCTTTGTGTGGACATCCTTATTCTGGGCCTTTTCTCAGGTTACTTGGGAAGGGGTTTAGAACTAAACCCAAAAGAGCCACTCTTATACCGGAATAAGAGTGTCCACACAACGGAGGTTTATACCAGTATAACTAGAGCCGGATAACTGGTAAAACGTTCCCATGTGAACAAGACCTTCGACACAGAGCCCGAGTTCTCAAGCTCTGCCCTGGTGGGGGGCCATATTTTACTTAGAGGGGAAGCTCTTTGGGGAAGAGATTGTGTCATTTTGTTCTGTGTCTGTGCAGCACCTAGCACACTGGGGCTCTGGTTCATGAATGGGCTCCTCAGTGCCACCGGAATACAAATTAATAATAAAATAATAATAATTACACATAACACAGTCAATAATAATAATATAGATACATCTCATGGGCACCTCCCTTCCTGGTTGTTATGGCTTAGACCCACCCCTGCCCATCCCTAGTCACAGAACATCCCCGCAGCCAGTGCTTATATGGCAAAGCACCAGTAGGAAAATATTGAATGCCCCTTTCGTTTCTCTCCATGCACCTGGCAAGCAGGAGGAGGAGCTAGTGCCACGTGACCATCCACAGACCCCCCCCCACCAGGGCCACAGAGCATCATGTGGGAGCCACCGACAAAGGATGGAAGAACAGAGCCAATGAGGCAGCGTAGTTAGAACAGGTGACTGAGAGTGCTGCCTTTAAATAGAGACTTCAGGGCAGACGGGATGGTCTTGTGGGGACGATGGCTCTGGGGAGCTGGGTTTTGTGTCCTGTCCCACTTGCCCCCCCCCACCCAAAAAATAAATAAAAACACCTTGAGGACAAGTCACTTCCTCGCTGTCTGTGTGGGGAAGCCTAATTTGTTCCCGTTTCTGATGTACAACGGTGCTGAACACCACAGATGGTATTATAAATAGCCGTGGAGCGTGTTGTCTCCGAGATAAACACGATACAAGCCCCGGGGGCAGCTGGTATCTAACCAGACATCCACGAGGAATATTTGCTGTTCCTAGTGTTGATGTAAATAGGCCTGATGGGTCATTTGGTTGGAAAGTTACAAACACCTGAAAGCAGGAGCTTAGAAAGCCTCGACTAGCTCATTTGTAGCTATCAACAGAGCATCATGGTCCTACCACCACGTTCACCCATCTGCCTGCTGAGCCCTCTGCAAACATACGTGGCCGCAGTTTTTCAAGACAGCAGGACAAGAATTAGCCTTTAAATTAGAATCTACGGACAGAGGACCTTTTAGTGGCTCTGAAAACGGAACATGACGATGTGCTCTCCAAGCCAGATCCTCGGCTGGTGTACACTGGCACAGCTCTACAGGGAAGCTACGGTCAATGTCCACCAGCTGAGAATCTGGCCCCTTTGACTTCAATGGAGTGAAGTCAACCTGGTCTTCTTATTTAACGTAAACTGCAGTGCTGGGGAAAGGGGCTGGTCTCTTTGCTTTCACAGTGGGTGGGCAGAGCCCACCAGGACAAGGACAGGTCTGGCCACTCAGGGGAGGGGCCATGGGGAAAGTGCCATTTTGACAGCTGCTGAGAACGAAAAGCCATGCAAGTGTCCCAGCTGCACTAACTGCTGTGTCAGAGGCACTGTCTTTAGAGGAGAGGGGAGTTCTGCCTCTGTCCTTGGTCCCTTTGCTGAAGCTGCCAGCAATCAAAGTAACGCCAGTTGCGATGCTGCCTTGAGAGACACTGACATCCAGCCACTAGGAACCGGACTGAGAAGCACCCAACTCATCTCCCCCAGCAGCTTTTAGAAGGCAATGACTGACCTGGGTCTGAACTGCCCCCCGCCCTCAAACCACCAGATAAAACGCTCCCAACACCAGTCCCACACCTGCCTTCCACTCCATGCTGACCCAGAGACAGAGCCTCACCTCTGGGGAGTGAGCGGTCAGGCAGCCGCCAGCTCAGCTGGCCAGCCCGTTTCTTGTGGAAGAGATGCACTTACTAAGATCACCAGTCTGTCCATCAAGCGGTCCAGCTTGGTTTTCTTCATCTTGATCTTCCCGCAGTTTTTCATAATTTTGGAATCCAACCCTGGACGAGACACATTTTAGAAAGGAAAATAAAAAAACCCATGGTCCTGGCAAATGTTTGGCACCCTGGCTGCATCACACCCACTTTGCTCTCCAGACTGGGGAGAAAAGTCTCACACGTGCCCCATGATGTAGGTGTCATCACACTGTGATAGGAACTCATTCCAGGGAAGCCCGTTCCACCATCCCACAGCGTGGTCTAGTGATTAGACCAGGGGCTTCCTAGGTTCCATTCCCAGCTCTGCCACTGACCTACTGTATGATCTTGAGCAATTCAATTCACCTTTGTGGCTTGGTTTCCCCATCTATAAACTGAGTATAATTATGTGTAGCCCTTTGTACAGCCATTGGAGAGCTCCTGGTGCAGGAACTCTAGAAGTGTTACTTGCACGTGAATGGCCGACCTTTGCGATTCAAGGGCTCAGTGGTTTGAGCATTGGCCTGCTAAACTCAGGGTTATGAGTTCAATCCTTGAGGGGGCCACTTTGGGATCTGTTGCAAAAATCAGTATTTGGTCCTGCTAGTGAGGGCAGGGGGCTGGACTTGATGACCTTTCGAGGTCCCTTCCAGTTCTAGGAAATAGGTATATTTCCAATAATTATTATTATTATTTTCATCCCTGCCTCCTCCTGGGGCTGGGCAGGGTGCGGGCAGGGCAGTGCGGGGGGCCGCATATGCCGCTGGCACTCACCCGCGTAGATAACGAGGCCGTAGCAAGTCTCGGTGTTGCGTATCCTGCAGCCTCGCAGCAAGATCTTCTCAGTATCCAGCGAGTACTTCTCACCCCTCCACTCCAGCGTGCCGATGAAGCTGTGCATGCGGCTGTTGGGCTCCTCGCAGGTCACTTTCCCTGGGATGCCAACAGCAAGGAGGGTCTGAATCACTCCTTGGCTTTCTGGGGAGCAACTAAAGAGAGGGGTCCCTCCTCCCACCCCTCACCCCCTTCCGCCTGATCGGGGGAGATGACACAGCTTCTGTGGAAGAAACTCAGACCAGGGAGAGACGGGGCTTGCTCAGGATTTGTCAGGGAATCGCAGGAGGCCACAGTGACCTGAGAGAGATATGCCAAGGGATGGCGGGTGGGGGGACGGACTGGGATGGCGGGAGGATGAGCGAGCCCAGCGACCTTCCTGGGAAGCAATGAAGGAGGCTCTTAGGGTCAAACATTAACCCCTTCATCCTCAGAACCCCAGCTTCGGGGTAGCTCAGCATCACCCTCCGCATTGTCTGGCTGAAGAAAGAAGAGGCAGGAGCTGGAGACACGGCTGAGGACAATCCTTGAGAACACAGACCTAGGTCCTGAGGGGAGGAAGGGAATGGCGGGAGGGCCAGGGGTTGGTTGTTTTTATCCTAATATACAATAGATCAGTCCGATTCTGATCTCAGCCACACTGGTGTAAATTCACCCCAGGGCTAAGGCCCTGGCAGAGTGGTCCTAAGGGCAGAATGCTGAAGGCGGCCACAACCTCCCCTTCCGTCTATCTGGCCTGGAATGTGTCTGGTCCCCTTCGCCGCAGCCTCTGAAAGCAACTCTGCTGGGAAGGGGACTGCAGGCCGCTTGGGGGAGCCCAAGGTAGGCAAAGCTGACTGCAGCGGGTGGTCACCCCACTCCGGCCCTGGAGGGGTGAAAGCAGCTCTGGAGAGGGCTGCAGCTGGGAAAAGGGAGGCTGATGGGAAAAGCAGCCACAGCTGTGGCCAGCTTAATCGGGGCCCAGCTGGCCCTTATAAGAGGGCTGTGGGCCAGAAGCTTGGCCGGACACTCTCTCTGGCTCTAGAGAGAGAAGGACCCGGCTGCCTGGGAGCCGAGGAGGGTATCTAGGATGGAGCAGTGCTGGGGAAGTGCAGAAGGGGGTGGGGAGCTCCAGCCTACCAAAGCCCCAGGCTGCAGGCGAGTTAAGGGCCTATGAAAGGGTCCTGGGGCTGCAGGGGGCAGCCCAGAGACAGGCAGAGGCAGCTGGTGATGAGTGATGATGATGAGTGGTTTACAAACTGCCGTCTGCCCCAGGGAGCGGGGGCTAGATGGTGACTGGCAGTAGCCACTGAGGCAAGGTGGGGATAGAGGGTTGGGGGATCCCCTGGGTGGGGAGCCCCAGATTGTGGGTTACTGTTAGGAGGCAGAACCCTGACATAAAGGGCACCATGGTCCGGGAGGGACACGGGGGCCAGCGGCAGGCGAGAGGGTGCTCCAGGCTGGAAAGAGCTCATTCCCAGGATGACCAGCGGGAGGCGCCGCACCGGTGAGTCGTCGCCCCGCCACACTGACCGGAAAGGGGTGGTGGCAAACACGGACGAGGGATGCGTTCTTTACCCAGTGCAGCCGCCCATGCTGGAATCCCCCGAGGCCAAGCCGTGACACTGCCTTGTTCCACCAGCTCCCACCCCCGGCACAAAGAGATGTGAATCTGGCCTCCTCCAGCACGATGAGCAAGAGCACTGGCACCAGCCTCCCAAGGGGGCTCTGCGTCAGTCACATGTCTGGGCTTTTGCCCTCTGCACCAGGGAGGACTCACGTGCCGGGGAGGGTTTCGTTTTGGCAGGGTAATTAAATAAATATCCCCGTTGCTCCGGGTTTCTCCTGGAGCCGGCGAGGCGAACGACACGCACCTTGTTCTTGCCGGGCACTCACCGTCAAAGGCAGCCATGCTCGCCTCGCTCACCAGCTCCTGGTGCGTGGCCAGAAGGGCCTGTCTGAACTTCAGGTTGGTTTCCCTGAAAACAAGAACGGGTCTGAAAACAATCTGAAGGAAAAGCCACAAAGCGAGGGAGGTGGCGGTCGCTCCCCTAGTGCAGCGGCTCTCGATCTTTCCAGATTACTGTACCCCCAAGATTCACCTCATTTAAAAACGACTTGCTTACAAAACCAGACACAAACGTACCAAAGCGTCACAGCGCTGAGGACTGAGAAATCGCTCACGTCCTCGTTTCTACCTTAGAATTATAAAGCCAATCAATTGGAATAGGAACGTTGTACTTGCATTCCAGTGGATAGTACATAGAGCAGTAGAAACAAGCCATTGCCTGAATGAAGTTTTATTTGTACCAACTTCACTAGTGCTTTCTATGTAGCTGTTGTAAAATTAGGCAAATATCTAGAGATGAGTTGATGTACCCCCTGGAAGAGCTCTGCCTACCCCCAGGGGTACCCACACCCCTGATTGAGAACCACTGCCCTGTTGTCCCCAAGGGTTCGAGAAACGTGGGGTGAGAGGGGTATTATTAATTATTACGATTTTTGTGCATTACGGTAGCACCTAGCAGCCCCGGTTGAGGTCAGGGCCCCATTGTGCTGGCTGTTGCTGATACATGGAGTAAGAGACCATCCCTGCCCTGAACAACTTACACTCTAAATACACCAGACAGACAGAGAGGGGGAGAGCAAGGATGGGGAACTGAGGCCCAGTGAGGTGACATGGTTTGCCCAAGGTCAGGCAGGGAGTCTGGGCAGAGCAGGAGATTTCACCCAACTCTGCAGAGTCCCAGGCCAGTGACTTAACCTCCAGAGCATCCTCTTTTGGCCCCTGTAATTATTGGGGTTATTCTGTACCCCAAACCCCTAGGTCCTAGGAGCCTGCCAGGTGCATGCACCTCAGAGGCAAGGCCTGCAGGTGCTTCAGCAGCGAGGCCTTGTGGGCGCTAGCCCCGGTGGGTCCCAGTAACCGCTCAGACACAGGGCTGATGGGCAGGTTGTCACTGGGGCTGGCAGGACGGGGGAGGTTGTAGATACCCTTGGTACAGAAGCCTACACAGTTACAGTCACATTGGGCAACAGCAGTTCCCGTTCGGGCCCCAGACAGTCCCATCGAGGGTCAGGGCTGGTCAGCCCTGGGGCCCGGGGCACCGCTCCAGTCCAGTCTCTATTCCTGCAAACAGACATTTGCAGGTTTCCAAGCCAAGCTCAGTCAGTGTCTCTCTTTGGGGCCCCTCCGCCCTGGCTCCCTGCCAGCCGTTGCTGCTCCCACACAAGTCCCACACAGGCCTGCACCCACCTGTGATGTCCGGCAGTCACAGAGGGTTCATCATAGAATCCTAGGACCGGAAGGGGCCTCGAGAGGTCGTCTAGTCCAGTCCCCTGCACTCATGGCAGGACTCAGTATTATCTAGACCATCCCTGACACGTGTTTGTCCAACCTGCTCTTAAAAATCCCCAATGACGGAGATTCCACAACCTCCCTAGGCAATTTATTCCAGTGCTTCACCACCCCGACAGTTAGGAAGTTTTTCCTAATGTCCAACCTAAACCGCCCTTGCTGCAGTTTAAGCCCATTGCTTCTTGTCCTGTCCTCAGAGGTTAAGAAGAACCATTTTTCTCCCTCCTCCTTGTAACAACCTTTTATGTACTTGAAAACGGTTATCATGTCCCCTCTCAGTCTTCTCTTCTCCAGACTGAACAAGCCCAGTTTTTTCAAGCTTCCCTCATAGCTCATGTTTTCTAGACCTTTCATCATTTTTGTTGCTCTTCTCTGGACTTTCTCCAATTTCTCCACATCTTTCCTGAGATGTGGTGCCCAGAACTGGACACAATACTCCAGTTGAGGCCTAAGCAGTGCGGAGTAGAGCGGAAGAATTACTTCTTGTGTCTAGCTTACAACACTCCTGCTAATACATGCCAGAAGGATGTTTGCTTTTTTTGCAACAGTGTTACACTGTTGATTCATATTTAGCTTGTGATCCACTATGACCCCCCAGATCCCTTTCCGCAGTTCTCCTTCCTAAGCCGTAATTTCCCATTTTGTATGTGTGCAACTGACTGTTCCTTCCTAAGTGGAGAACTTTGCATTTGTCCTATTGAATTTCATCCTATTTACTTCAGACCATTTCTCCAGTTTGTCCAGATCATTTTGAATTTTAATCCTATCCTCCAAAGCACTTGCAACCCCTCCCAGCTTTGGTATCATTCGCAAACTTTGTAAGTGTCCTCTCTATGCCATTATCTAAATCACTGATGAAGATAGTGAACAGAACGGGACCCAGAACCGATCCCTGCGGGACCCCACTCATTATGCCCTTCCAGCATGGCTGTGAACCATTGATAACTACTTTCTCGGTTTTCCAACCAGTTATGCACCCACCTTATAGTAGCTCCATCTAGGTTGTATTCCCCTAGTTTATTTATGAGAAGGTCATGCGAGACAGGATCAAAAGCCTTACTAAAGTCAAGATATACCACATCTACCGCTTCCCCCACATCCACAAGGCTTGTTACCCTGTCAAAGAAAGCTATCAGGTTGGTTTGACAGGATTTGTTCTTGACAAACCCATGCTGACTGCAGCTCTGCACATGGTTCCTGGGGCTTCTCTCCAGCCCCCTGCTGCCGTGTGGCTCCCGCTCCCCAAACCGAGCCCAGCCTGGCTCACGACCGTTCCTCTTACCCGGTCAGGGGAATGGAAATGCAAAGGGGATGGGGCTGGTAGGAAATATGGTCCCTGCTTAGCTAGGAAAATGGGGGTGTACAGAGGGGGCTGATGGGACTTGTAGTCCCCTGCTTTGCAGATGCAACACACCCCAGGTTTTGAATTTCCAGTGTCCCATTTCAGAATCCCTTGGGGCCTGGTTTTTGAAGGTGCTGAGCACCCACCGCTGCCAGGCACCCAGCACCTCTGAAACCCAGGCCCAAGGTGTCTCCAGCCAGGATCCCAAATATGGAGGCCTCAGAACGTTGGCTGTGGTGTCTCTGGTCCCCAGCCGGTGGCTGTGGTCTCCCCATGGTCTCTCCCACTCCTTACCCGTCGATATCCGCTGTCTCCACGTAGCACAGGCTGCTGGGCTCCGAGCTGGACAGCAAGAGCAGGTCGGCCTTTAAAAGCAAGCAAAAGAGAAAAGGCCTCAGAGAGACTTTACTAATGAGGCCCCCTCAACCCCGCTCCCCAGCGTACGGCCTCGGAGTGAGGGGCCCGGCCCGCCACGAGGGGCCCGACTCACCGGAACGAAGCTGTCCTTGCGCAGGCAGACGATGTCGCCGACACAGATGTCCCGCCATTTCTTCCAGCTAAAGCTGCAAGAGAAAAACAAGCCACTTAGGGGGAGACGTGCTGAGCTGACGGCCCTGGAGACCTCTCTCCACAGGGTAGCCCGGGCAGCAGCAGGGCAAGTTTCACTCCCACCTCCCCAGCCTCCACGCCTCGACCCTGACCTCCAAGATGAGAGGAGACTTCAGTCTCTGTGGCCCATCCAATCCTTAGCCACTCTGCTAAGCCTGCCAATGTGAAGACCAGCTGGGCGGGTGGTTTCGTGACATGGGACCCACCCATGCCTAGCAGGCAGGCCACCTAGCAGCCATCAATGGCAGTGACTTTTGGCCATTAGCAACCTGGGCTCAGATGGGATGTTTCAGTCCCTTCTGCACCCTTCCGCCTCCTGAGAAGAGCAACTTCAAGCCGGGGTGACACTCTGCAGCGCTCCCTTTAGGAGCCCTATGGGCCAGAAGTGGCAGAAACTCTCTGGGTGCCCTTCCAAGGAAAGGAAAACTCCTTTAGGACAGGAGGAGGTGTCGCCTGGAGCCAGGGTCCCCTGGATCCCCATCCCAGCTGGGACTGGGATGTGTTAATCCCAAGGATGGAGCAAATGAGGCCTGCCCCAGGTTGTGGGAAGGTGTGTCTCTGTGGGGCAGCCTGGGGGAGATGACACATCACAACCACTTCTCTGAGCACAGCTGCTAAATTGGGAGAACTCTATGAGCTTAGATAATGGCACAGAGCCACCACCCCACCTTCCCCCCGCTTCTTCAAACACATGGTGGAGGAGAACATGACTGAAAAGAGTGAGTTTTCTCCTGTAGCTCGCAGCTGGACATTTCTCAAGGCCCCTAACCTTTTCCCAACCAAGATTTCGCAGGGCCTGTTGTTGATCATCCAGTCGCTCCGGTGTCGGGCCTGCAAAAATAGGAGAAAAGACAAAGACAGGCCATGTCCGGCTTCCCCATTCACCAGGGCTGCAAGAGAACATCCCTGTTAGCACCAGGCTCTGTCCGGGAGTTCCAGTCTCCGGGCGAGGAGATCTGCCCTTTCCAGGTGTGATACTGGCAGGCTCTTTCCTGGGCTGCAGGCATTAGCTAAGAACTGACTCATTCATAGGCACGGCCAGTTCGCTTATGTGGTAATGTTGCTTAAAATAGGTGTTCATCCTATGAGACTGGATTTACTAGTGTTACAACTCTACTGCCTGTTTGTAAGTTGCTGCCTGCATGAATCTGATTTGCAATGCCTGTATTCCAGGCTACAAGGAAATATGTAAGTTTTGCTTTAGAACTTTGAAAATGTTGCTCTAAACTTGTGAACCCGGAGGGGAAGAGTGTTTACCTCCACCCCTACCCTGGTGGCCAGAAGAACTATCAAAATCAGATGATCCATCAAGGAACATTGCAATACAAAGGACTGGTGAATGGCTCTATCGCCCCTTGGAAAGGCAATGTCCAAGGAAACTCATCCTACGGACTGGGAGGAATAAAACAAA
This sequence comes from Mauremys reevesii, assembly GCF_016161935.1. Classification (NCBI taxonomy): domain Eukaryota; kingdom Metazoa; phylum Chordata; order Testudines; family Geoemydidae; genus Mauremys; species Mauremys reevesii. The sequence continues at coordinate 11,394,602 of NC_052648.1, read as the reverse complement.
AACACATGAAAACTTTCCATCTCTTTGCTGTTTGAATTCTGACAGGGCCAGAGACACCAAACTGAAGCCAGAGATCCCCAGGGGTTACCCTTGGGTCCACCCTGAAAGACATTTTGAAGTGACAGATCACTGCAATTCTTAGGATTTATTGCAACTCAGTTGTGTGTCTGTCTGCTTGCTTTAGCCTGGAAACAACTCTCTTATTTATCTTGCCTAGTTAATAAACCTTTAGATAGTTTATTCCAGGATTGGCTACAGGGGTTGTCTTTGGTGTGAGATCTAGGGAACCAGTTGATCTGGGGTAAGTGACTGGTCTCCCTTGGGACTGGAAGCAACCTGAATATTGTGTGATTTTTGGTGTAAGTGACCATATATCCCCAAGTCCAGTTTCCCTGATAGGCTGGAGAGTCTAAGGCAGTGGTTCTCAACCCGCAGCCCACGCGTGGCCAAATTAGCACAGAGCTGCAGCCCAGCTATGTGCTAAAAGCTGCAGGGCCCGTGTGGTGGTGGCCAGGCTGCCTGGCCGCCCAACCCGGCAGCGTCCGCAGCCCTGGCTGCCTGTAGCCCAGCACGGCATGGCAGGGTTGAGGCTGTCAGGCTGCCCTGCCCTTCCCTGCCCCGTGTGGCAGGGTCCGGGCTTCCGGGGCTGCCCTGCCCTGCAGGGCGGGATCTGGGCCGCTGAGCCTGTGCTGCCTTGCCACGCAGCGGGGTCCGCTCCTGGCCCCACCCTGTGGAGGGGTCTCTGGGCAGGGGCTTGGCGCTGGGCATAGGGGTCTGTAGGGGGCAGGGTTTGGGGGGCCGTGCTGTGGTTCTCCACCTGCGGCCCAAGGAATACATTGTGCGTCAGATATGCGGCCCACAATGATAAATAGGTTGAGACGCACTGGTCTAAAGGAACTGCCCGTGACTCCATGCGCAGACTGTGATAGTGATCCAGGAGTTCACACTTGGTTCTGGGTGGGTAAAATCTAACTATAGGGGTGCCTGGCCTGATGTCGGCACACACGGGCGCGACACAAGGCATGCCCAGTGGGTCTGAACGTGGGGAGTAGAGGGGCGGTCAATATGTCTGTGGATCTAAGAGGAAGCATGTCCATTGGCTGGGACCCCAAAGAGCGGGGAGGGGAGTGGGTCAGTCATGGAGAGGCCAGACCAGGGGAAGGGGCCAGTTACTCATCCCCGCTCCAAAGGGAGGATGGTAGATATCCACAGCCCCTTGCCTCCATGAAGGCATTGTGGATACATGCCGGGTGCTGAGGCCTAAAGATACAGAGAGTGCCAGGCTGCTTTTCAGCTCAGTCCCGGGCTCTCTGGGAAGCCACACCATGCACCGGGCCCCTTCGTGGCTTTCCAGCCCTGTGAACTGACGGGGTACTCACAATGTCATCAATCAGGTCCCGTAGGCCTCTGAGGAGGAGGAGGCAGCTCAGGGGTAGCAGCAGGGTGAACCAAGGCAGGGTGGAGATTTCAGGAATGGTCTGAAATGGGAGGCGAGAGAGCAGAGGAGCATCACATTACTAGGGGAAGGTGGGGGACCAGACACAGCCTTGACCCCCCACCCTGAAGCACTGACCATTTCTTGCGGGTTGGAAGAGTTGGGGTAACTTCTTTCTACGGGAGCATCTGAATTTTCTGGTAATCAAACCAACAGCTCTGTCCCCAGGCAGAAATTCCTCCAGTTTAACTTCAATCTCTTTTTAAACACCAGCACAGAGGCTCTTATTTTGGTTTACGAGCAGCTTATTTCAGTTTAGCTTAAAGATCTTCCTAATCAACTCAAGCTAAACCAAACTAAGGACTTGTCTCCGCGGAGTGTGACGCTGGTAAGTGGCGACTGCCAGCTCTGGCCAAGGCCTAGGCATCAGCTGAGAACTGACAAACTCACACCTGCAAGCCAGGCCAGTTCATTTGCATGTTAGTAAAGTTCAAAGTAAATGTGAAATGTATAAAAATGTGTTTAGTGTTTAAACTCCATGAAGAACTGGTGAGATGTCGCAGGCATTGTTTTCCCTTATCTGTCCCCTGTTACAATGTGAGAGCAAGCATCTGCATTGCATATACCCCAGTAATTAAATAGCTCATCAAACAGAGAGGAGCCTTATGTAATGCAAATGAAGAACTTTAACAGGAGAGTGTTAATTCCTGCACACTGAAAGCGAGTGGTCATTATGTGTCCGATCAAAGTCTCTAAGTACATTCCTCTTTTCCTGCCATGAAGAAAGAACCCACGTGGGGACTGTCCTGACCGCCTGGTTTCTGCGAGAAGCTATAAATATGGACCCAAGGAAAAATTCTTCATCTCCTGGCTGTGTGGATTCTAACAGGGCAGAAAACTGAATAAGGAGGCAGAGATCCCCCGAGTTATTCTGGGTTGCCCTGAAAGAGTTTAGGGAAACTGGAAGAACACTGCGCCTCTGCTCGCTTTTGCAATTATAGTGTGTGACTCACCTGTACACATATATTTTACCTGCTTTAATCTCTCATTTCTTTTCCTTAGCTAATAAACCTTTAGTCAGTTTACTATAGGATTGTCTTTGGTGTGAGATCTGGGATGCAAATCGCCCTAGCTGAGTGTTGGTCTCTTGGGACCGGGTGTGACTGGATTAGTTTGTAATTGTTGGTGTCAGTGACCATTTATCACATCGTCCAGCTTGCCTGGGTGGCAAGACAGACTGAAGCGTCTACGGGGCCTGTCTGCGACTCCGTTATAAGAATATTGTAGTACTTTGGGAGTTCACATTTGGTACGGGGTTGGTGAAATCTAATTACAGAACATCTGACCCGTCTGGGGTGCCAGCCCTGCTTTTTGACAGTCTGCTCGAAGGTCGGCCCTCACGCTTGTGGGCCACTCCAGACAGGGTGACATGGGGAAATGGACCAGAACAGTTATTGCAGAACAAAATAGTCCACAATAGCTAGAACAGCTATTGCAGAACAGCCGCTACAGAATAAGCTATTCTGGTCAATATCCCCCCGTCGATACGTTAAACCAAAGCTGGGTTAAACCAAAATAAGAGCTTGCCTAAACAACCTCAATAACGGTATATTCTCCTAGCTTTATGTCAATTCAGCCAGTTATTTCAAAATGGAATACTCCTGGGGCGAAACGAGAGAGCCCCCACGCAGCCTGACACTGAAATAACTAAGGGGATGAATTAAAACCCATATGGTTATCTTGGTTCCCATGTGGCCAATCCCTAAGAGCATCTGCATGGCCTTTTGCGCCAGTTTAGCTAAATCAGTTTAAAATCTGGTACAGCTCTGCGTGCAGACAAGGCCAAAGAGAAGCAGCTTTGATCTAACGACTTTCAAGGGAGTTGGCTCCTAACTCGCATAGGAACATTTGACAATCCCATCCTTAGTGATTAAAGGACTGGAAGCCAGGACTCCTGGGTTCTGTGCCCAGCAGCTTGCTGTGTGACCTTGGGTGAGTCGCTCCATCACAGTCTCTGCAGCTAATATCCTTCATGGGGGCAGTGTGAGGACTGGAGGGTATTTTGTGATCCTTGCATGAAAGCTGCTAGAGAAACACGGTCTCCTTAAATTATCCAATGGATCATCCAAAATCCCCATAAAACTGAGAGAGAGGGAGACTGCTCCAGCCCGAACGGAGGCCGAGAGAGGTGAAGGGACTCGCCCCAGATCACACAGCGATTCTGTAGCAGAGTTGGGGTTAGAACTCAGAAGTCCTAACTCACAGTCCCGCGCTCCAAGCACTAGACACAGCTCCATCTTTAGACAGTGTCTCTCTCCCCTCTGTGCCCATCTCAGGGCACTGGCTTGGCAGGCCCAGCAGTCTCCCCCCGACCTCCAGCGAGATCTCACCTGTAAGAGGATGACGAAGAGGAAGTAGAGGTTGGCCAGACGATGGAACTGCTCATAGAGGTTGAGCGGCAAGAAGGTCAGGGCATTGTATTTGGCTGTCTTGATGGCGTTATCCTGGAAGGAGCATTTTAAAGACTGACATGGCTGGGCTTTCTCAGGACACAGCAAGAGCTGGGCCGAGCAGGGCTTCCTGCCAGCCACTGGGATCTCATGGGGCACAGGCATCCCCTTCTTCCTAGGTTAAACTCCAGATTCACTCTGCAGCGTGGCTGCTGGGCCTAGAAAGTGCCAGGGATCTACACCGAGGGAGGGGGAATACGGTGGAAGCAGAGTTCCTTCCCCCCACACCCACTCCTCCGCCTCAGGCTCAGCAACCCTGGGTCATTTTTTACGCCAATACAAAGCACTAACAGGTCAGAGTGGAAGCATCCAAGCCCCGCTTTGTGCCCAGTGAATGACTGCCCAAGGTGCAGGGCAACTGAGAATCAGGCCCTTACTCTTCGTGGCCCAGTTCCTCACATGTATTTAGGTGCCTAACTCCCTTTGAAATCAATGGAAGTCAGGGGCCTAAATACCTTTGAGCATCTGGGCCTATCAGCTCATCTCCCAGGCTTACTCCGGGTGGGTCCAGCCAGCTGGCAGTGTGGCTGACACCCGGGTTTGAGCCAGGGGTCTCCAGAGCTAAAGGCAGGCAGCAGACTCGTATCCTCAGTGGATCGGGCAGAGCGGGGAACATGGAACACAGTCTGTGGGTTACACACCCCATCCTACCCTTTCTTATCCCCTCTCTCGCATGCAGGCTTTTCCATTTGACCTCTGCCACCAGGTCCCACGGTAACACATCCTACCCAGTCACTGCAAAACTCACACGCCTCTGAAGAAGCAGGACGAGAACCCTGCTCCAAACCCTCTCCAGTGGCTTCTACCACTCAAGCTAAGGGAGCCTTCCGTTAGCAGGGAGCATTATCCGGTCCCTTACGCTCTCTACGGACCAGCCACTACAGACCACGCGGCTCCCTCAAGCACACAAAGCCACGACTCCCTTCTAGGAGAAATCTCAATGGCCCGACACGCTGCTCTGGACCGTGACTGGCGAACACTGCAGCAATAGTACAAGGCACTCGCAGAAAAGGCGCCTCCAGTCAGCCGCTCTGGAGATCTGTCTGCTCGAGCCCTGCCCACGGCCAAGGGGCTTGCACTGCCAGCTGGGAAATCAGCAGAGACACTAGTGGCCATAAAATAAGCACAGGCTTGAAGCAAGGTGACTCACCTCATATTTTTTCCTCGTCAGGCAGAAGGCAGCTCTCTTCTTGAACTGCTTGTGATAGGCTCGGTCATTGGCCTTCACCTCCCAGGTGAAATCTGGAAAAGCAGCCAAACGCTGAGCCATTAGCCATCTCTGGGCAACAGTCTCTGGCCCGTGGGGAAATGAGGCAGAACCAGGACAGATGACAGCACCATAAGGCCCGCAAGGAGCTTCGGGTACTGCTTGCTGCTGGCATGATTGGAGGAGGACCTTGGGACCCACTGGGATTGGGATCCCACAGGCCTGATTAGAAGTGGCCTTTGGGGCAACTGGAGCAGAGCGAGAGTCCATTCCAGCGAGACCCAGCTCCAGCCCCGGTTTTTTTCTTTGCTCCTCACTAAGCACTAGATTGTGCCCAGCCCGGTGTAGAGCCTGCCAGGGGACAGAGAGCACCGGAAGCCTTCCCTTGCCACTCACGCCTGCTCCGGAGCCTGTTGCAAGCTCGGCTCTTGGATTTCTGGTGCCTGAGGACTGAGGGAAACCAGCACTTACATTGGGGCTGGAGTCCACTGGGGAAAATCAAGCCAAGCAGAGCTGGCATGGGCTGGGCAGTCCAAGGGGTCAGGAAGGGCCCGTCTCAGTCGTTTTCCCTCAGGAACAATCCCGGGGCAAAGATGGTGATTTAACGGCACAACCAAACCCTTGGTGAATGAACAGTCCCCCAGCCAAAATCATTTAAATAGATCCTATGATCTCTCTTTTTAGTGCCAGGGTCTAAAGCTGGGACATTCTTAGTCAAGGTTCTTAACTCCCCACTTACTATGGCTCCCTACACGCCATTCCCCATCCGCTCTCCCAATACCAAACAACCCAGCCGTGCCATCTTGCACTGACCTAACTGCTTCTTACTCCCATTCAGGTAACTCTCGAGTGACTCCTGGTGGGTCATGCTGCCAGAATCTAGAAAGCAAAGGAACCAAACATCTTTACGATAATGAACAATAATCGTTGCAAGGTTTTATAGTTCTACAGCTCTTTTCCTTTCGTGGGATGGCAATACACTGTAACCGTGCTGCCCTGGTTCTTTAAGCTCTCTGGGGCTGATATCCCAGAATGCAATACCATGCCACAGTGGAGTAATTTCCTCCTGACCCAAGACGGTGATGAGCTTCTGCCCTGAAGCCTCATATTGGCTAGATTTTATTACCCCAGCAGGTGTAAATACACGTTATCCATCCTGACATCCAATTCTCCTTAATTAACTCCTTGTCTCAGTTTATATTCCACAGCAGGCTGATTATGTGCTGCATAAAAAAAGTATTTTCTTTCCATCTGTTTTAAAGGCGGTATCTTTTCATTGCAATGAGGGCCAGCAATCCCATTTGTTACGCTACATTCTTCCATCACATTTCCTATTAATCTCCTTTTTGCACAAAACAGTCACAGTGCCAAACGCTCTGCTGGCTTAAGTTAATGTCAGTCCAGATGAGTTGAAACCACTTGTGGAAGGACTAAATCTAGTTCCTCAGCTTTAATTTCTCTCACTCTGGCCTCGAGTCATGTTCACTGCCTTGCCACCTAGATGCGGCATTCAGAACTGGCTCGAAACCTACTTCCGAACTTCTCCAGAGTTCATGATCTCTCCTCTGGATCAAATATCTGCATGCGGCACTCTTTAGGTCCTGAAGCAATGTACTGACCTTGTGCAGGAGTAAATGAGTGACCTAGCTGGCCTGTAGGAATCAAATGGGTCCTGCTAGTAGCATCAATTACAGGAAGTCTAGGTTAGCTTAAGTAGTAAAGGCCTGTATGTTTAGAGCAAAGGTCCCAGGGCTCTAGCAATGACTCCTCAAGTGCACATGCAGATTATTCTGGAAGAAGCTGACCTTCACTGCTCCAAGTGACGTCCTTGGGATACCCTAAAATTCCACCCAGTTACCCCTGCATTGAGCCCAATAATTTGGATTTGATCAAACATCTCTTCCAGAAAGGCAGCCAGTCTGGATCTGAAGACATTGGGAGATGCAGAGTCCATCACTTCCCTTGGGAGTTCGTTCCAGTGGTTAATCATAGCTTTGCAGCTCATGGATTCATTAACGGCTATTCAGACTTTGCAGGGACAGCACTCCCACTCAAATCAGAGTGGCCAATGTCTAAAGAAGAGCTCCAGAATCTGGCCCAACGTTGAGGTGGTTTTCTCTGGGATGAGGTGACCAAACCTGTATTTAAGACGAAGCCAGCACTAACAGTTGACACAGCAGCAGCAGCATGGATTATCTTCGAGCCCCACCTTAGTCCAGCCCCAGCTGCTCAGAACAACTCCTAGCTATTTCCCTGCTCAAGAGGTTGCAAGAAATCGTTTGGGGCCATCATCGTGTAGGAGAAACTCTGTCCCCTCCTGCGATCCCAACCATGCGTCTCATGCCCAAAGAGCAAACACCTCTGTCAATTACAAGATTGGCTTTATGCCCAGTAATCCGAAGACCTTCCGCACAGGTATGTTTGTGGGCTGTTTGTGAAATGCTTTTGTGATCTTTAGATGAAAGGAACCAGAGAGGCGTGAAGCGTTAATTATCTCATTAGTTAATAATCCCACACGGAGGTCTGCCCTGCCATTATTTTGATCCCTTCCCTTTGATCGCCTCCCTTTTTTCCTTTTTCTCTCTTCTTTCCCTGCAGTGTCTCCTTCTCTCACGCGCTCCCTTTTTCCTCTTCCCGTCACTCTGATTACAGCCCAGTGCAATTTAGTTTGATGCTAAGTTTGCCCCTGAACACATGAGCACAAACCACTTTAGGGAGACACTCACAACACCCCCGAGGAAGGGCAACATCTGACAACCCCAAACCCAAACTCGCCTGCCTGGAGCTTTGGGAGCCATCAGCTCTCTGTAGTGCAGCTCCAGTTCGTGCGTGGCTGCTCAATCCGGACCAAGGGCTGCTGTACGTACAGCACCAAACTAAGTGAATCTGGTTTAGTTCATATCTTTTGTTACCAAAATAGGACACTTTTGCTCCAGAATGAGCATCCACACACAGCCTTTCCCCCAAATCCCAAAGGTGTGAATTAACACCCCAAGGTAGGGGATCCCTGTGCAGAGACGCAGGACAGCACAGGTTAGGCGCTACAAAGCCAGAGAGAACCACAAGGCTTGTCTGTGTCCAGCAGCCTTAATAAAGAATTCCCCTGCCTCATCTCTACAGCTGTCAGATCTGAGCTTCTGCACCCGAGTCCCAGTGGTCGTCCTAGTGACCCACACAAGCAGGAGATGCCCCGTGGCTCCTCCTCCTCTCTGCGTCAGCTGAGGGTGCGGCAGGAGGCATGCTGCCCTGCTAAGGCTGGGGCAGTGGCAGAGCCTACGTTCCCCAGCGGGGAGCCCCTGAGGAGGGGGAGAATTGCTCCTGCCCCAGCCCCTCCCACTCCTGACACTGACTAGGGCAAAAATCTCACCGACAGAGACAGCACGTCTTTTTTTAAAAATGGGTTTCTCCACAAATAAACTAACCCCAGAGAGGATCTGAGCCTACATTTCACTGACTTCAGCTGGAATTCATAAGGCAGGCCATGCGGTTCCTGCTTTGGGCATAACTTCAGAAGGGGCCTCTTGTGCTCACAGAAAGTTCTAATATACAGCATCTTCCTGATGCACGTGGCATTTCTGAGCCCCATTGTATCAGTGAATAACTTTTGTGTTGTTATTTCTGCTTGGATTGCTCAGCAGCTCAGAAATACCGATGTTCCCAGCGGCTGCCAAAAAAATCCCCCAAACAAACAGCACAGCGAATTAAGCACCTGCAGCTGGCAGGATTTGAGGCACATACTTGAAATGAAAGCTGGGTGTTTGTGCGTGTGTATGTATATGCATCGGGATTAACTGTCACCTAAGACGGGCGCAACACAAATCTTGCTGCTGGGAAAAAGAAACCTGAGTCGAAAACCAAAAAAAAAGTGGGGGCAGGGGAGAAAGAACAAAGCTCAAAGGATCCATGAAATATTTCCACAGAAAAAAATACACAGCAAGTTTGGTTCCAAGAAAACTCTCAGCCCTCCATAAATATCATTAATCACCCAGGTAATTACAAATAAAAATTACAAGCCAGGGACCCTTGCATAATCCAGCTCCTCTTGAGACTCAGCTCTCACTTCTCACAATCGAGGAAGAAGGCTTTATTGATTTAAAAAACAACCTGATTTAGAGGAAAAGAGAAGGATGCTATAAAGAACAAAAATATGTATAAAAAAGTAGAAAAAATAGGAAGCAGATAATAATGAATATAAATCAGAAGCTAGGAATTGTAGAAAATTGATAAGGGAAGCAAAAGGGACACAAGGAGACATCTATGGCCAGTGAGTTAAGGACAACAAGAAAGCGCTTATTAAGTATATTTGGAACAAAAAGAATCCTAACAATAGTATTGGTCTATTATTAGATGGAAATGGTAGAATTATCAAAAATAATGCAGAAAAAGATGTATTCAATGAATATGGGAAATATATTACATAATGAAACTCTTTCCATTTAACTCGTAACCCCAGAGGATGTTAAGCAGCAGCTATTAAAGTCAGACATTTTAAAATCAGCAGGTCTGGATAATTTGCATCCAACAGTTTTTAAAACAGCTGACTGAGGAGCTTGCTAGACCATTAATGTTGATTTTCAATAAGTCTTAGAACACCAAAGAAGTTCCACATCACTGAAAGAAAGCTAATATTGTGTCAATATTTACAAAGGGTAAAAGGGATGTCCCAGGTAATGTTTAGCCTGTCACTCTGACATCGATCCTGGGCCAGATAATGGAGAGGCTAATATGGGACTTCATAGAATCATAGAATTCAAGATCAGAAGGGACCATTATGATCATCTAGTCTGACCTCCTGCAAGATGCAGGCCACATAAGCCGATCCACCCACTCCTTAAGCAAGCGACCCCTGCCCCATGCTTCGGAGGAAGGCGAAAAACCTCCAGGGCCACTGCCAATCTACCCTGGAGGAAAATTCCTTCCCGACCCCAAATATGGCGGTCAGCTGAACCCCGAGCATGCGGGCAAGACTTGATTAATAATGAATAAAAAGAGGGTACTATGATTAATGCCAGTCAACATGGGTTTATGGAAAATAAAGCATGTCAAATTAACTTGATATTTTGAACAGTATTGCAAATTTGGATGATAAAGGTAATAGTGTTGATGTAATAGACTTAGACTTCTGTAAAGCATTTGACCCAGTATCACATGGTCTTTTGAACAACTACACACCACAACTACACACCACACAACAAAACCACCAACCCAGAAACCAAACCCTGCTACAAACCCCAGTGCCAACTCTGTCCACATATCTATTCAAGAGACACCATCACAGGACCTAACCACATCAGCCACACCATCCGGGGATCGTTCACCTGCAAATCTACCAATGTGATATATGCCATCGTGTGCCAGCAATGCTCCTCTGCCATGTACATTGGCCAAACCAGACAGTCTCTATGCAAAAAAATAAATGAACACAAATCTGATATCAGGAATCATAACATTTAAAAACCAGTAGGAGAACACTTCAACCTGCCTGGTCATTCAATAACAGACCTCAAAGTGGCAATTCTTCAATGAAAAAACTTCAAAAACAGACTCCAACGTGAAGCTGAAAAACTGGAATTAATTTGCAAACTAGATACCATCAGATTAGGCCTGAATAAAGCCTGGGAGTGGTTGGGTCATTACAAAACCTAAACTTAATTTCCCCCATACTAATTTCTCCCTACTGTTACTCACACCTTCTTGTCAACTGTCTGTAATGGGCCACTCTCTTACCACTTCAAAAGTTATTTTTTCTGCCTTGGAATCCTGCTGTTAATTGATTTATCTCGTTAGACTGACCTCCCACTTGGCAAAGCATCCCCCATCCTTTCATGTATTTATACCTGCTCCTGTATTTTGTACTTCATACATCTGATGAAGTGGGTTCTAGCCCACGAAAGCTTATGCCCAAATAAATTTGTTAGTTTCTAAGGGGCCACAAGGACTCCTTGGTTTTTATTGCTGATGCAGACTAACACGGCTACTAACAGTGAGAGTAATTAACCACTGGAACAACTTACCAAGAGTTATGGAGGATTCTCCATCACTGACAATTTTGAAATCAAGACTGGGCGTTTTTCTAAAAGAAAATCTGCTCTAGGGATTATTTTAGGAAGTTCCCCGGCCCATGTTACACAGGAGGTCAGACTAAATCATCTAAATGGTCCTCTCTGGCCTTGGCCTCTATGAATGTCCTCCAGCTCCCCTTTATGCTCTTCCCAATCCTCTTGCTTTCCTGGTTCCACTTCTTTTCCCGTTTCTGCTTCTTGTCATGCTGCCCCCTCTGCCTGGCACAGTCTCCCTGTCTTCATCCGCCAAGTGTCCGCCTCTCTCCTCCTTGGAGTCCTTCTTTAAACTCCACCTCAGCACTTTCTACCTCCTTATGCTCATCAAGAACTGCCTGCACCCTTTCCCCCCACAGTTGCTGACCCACGTTTCATCAGAGTGTCAGCTCTTTGGGACAGAGCAAACTCCTCTCTCTAGGGGTGTAAGACCTGGTGTGAACTGGCGGGTCCAGCTTTTGTGCAGCGAACCACTTACGAATGCCTGCTCATTTGCCGTTGGCCCTGCAGCTATCATCAGCAGAGCCAGCATCTGTCAATGCCATCAAGGCAAACAATGGTGCCAACTTATGCGGCATTAACAGGATTGTTTTGAAAGTTCTGACCAGCTACACCTGTGCAAACCCATTGACATCAATGGCTGTATCACTCACCCCAAATCAGGAGATTATCATAAAAAAATGGTAAGACTTTGGTTTCTTAGCCTTAGGTTACCCTTGGGTCACGTTTCCAAGTTTTTCTCTGCATCCAGGGGGGGTAGAAACTATTTTTTTTTGTAATGAAAACCAAGATTCTCGTTTATTCCCAGGACTCCAGAAGCCAGGGCTTTCAGAAAATCACAAGACTCTCAATAAACTCACAAGAGTCAGCAACACCACAATGAAGCTGTACAGGGATCACTGAGAGTAGAATTTGGCCAGCAGAGTCTTTACCCCAGCATGACTCCCAGGGTGCATCTACATTACAAAAATGAATACCCATATTATAGCAGTAAGGGGTGTGGTGCAGCAGCCCACGTACTTAGCTCTTAATGCAGACAGGGCTCAAACATGTTTACCACCACCTCAGGAAACCCGATCAGAACAACAACGAAAACGCCTGAGTTCTTATCCCATTCTGCCCCTAAAACTAACGCCAGTGGTGGCAGCGAGAGCGTGATTCATCCACTATTTTTTCTAGGGCACACAAGGCCTCAGAGTCCAGGGCTTGCAGGGCCAGCTGCTAAATGGATCATGTTTGCTATGGATAAACACAAAGCCCAGCACGCTGGAGTCGCAGAGTGGAAACTGCACAAGACACAGGCAGGAACACAAAGTAAAACAACGCTGAACATAATGGGGCGCACAGGAAGCCCCGATCCTGCAACAGTGAGACACTGCTGTGAGAGCAACCCACCCCCAATTTGCATGTGATTATTTCAGGGTGAAAATCCAGCCTTAAAGGCACACACAAAAAATCAGTCCTCTCCTCTGGCTTCCACTTACCCTCCCCTAACCCCTGGAGTAGGGGTGATGCCAGCCCACTGCCCTCCCCCATCAAGATCCCTCCCAGATCTCTTTCAGTCTCTGCCCCCAACATGCTCCAGTCTCCAACATCTTCCCTCCCTGTCCCCTCCTTCTCTCATCCTTCGCTTTCTTCCTCAATGCCTTTGGCCCCATAACCTCGCTTCCTGCCCCCTCATAGTCTCCAAGTCTCCCCTCCCCCTACCTCTCTCTCGCCCCCATTTCTCAGCCTTCTGTCTCCTTCCCTTCCCCCTACATTCCCTTCCCTCTGCAGCCTCCCGCTTCCTCAGACCCCTGACCGGCCTCCCTGTATTAATTTGCCCCCCGTCTCCCTCCCTGTACACCCCACCATTCCACTGCCCCCCATATCCCACTGCCCCCACTTCCCCTCTCTACCAGCACACATCTCTGCCCTGACACCTTCCCCTGCCCCACTTCCCCCCACAGACACATTTCCCTTTCCATCCTCCCCTGACCCCTCCCTGCCGCCTCCCTGGGACACACATGGTGAAGGAGGAGCAGCCATCTTCCTTGAGGGCAGCCTGGCTTCAAACAGTAGGCAGTGGCAGCCATCTTCAGTCAGGGCAGCCTCACTGCCCCCTGCCAGGGGGCTGATGGTGGCCATCTTGCTGGTGGGCAGCCTGTGAGCTTCACCTTCTATTGAGAACAATGGGGAGGCCTGCAGCCATTTTTAGTAAGGGCAAAACTCATGTGGCAAGTCCCCAGGGTTTCCCCGGCCAAGCCCATGTCGTGAACCTGCGGGCTCATTGCTGGGTACCTTGCCCCTGCCCAAAGGAGCTGGAGGGAAATGGCCCAGATGGTGCAGGACCCCACAATCCCCAGGAAAGGGAAGGACTCCCTGAGACCCAGGGGAGCAGGCCGGGGAGAGAACCCGAGCTGCCATGGGAGCAGCCGCGTGGGCGAGGCCGGGTAGCGGGCAGCCTCGGCGCTGGGCCCAGAAAGCCAAAAGCCAGGCAGGGCGGCAGCCTGTGGGAAGCCGGGAGGCAGCAGTAGCTACGGGGCTGGGGGGGTGTACATGGGCACCAGGAGGCGGGTGCCATGACAGGACTATGAACAAAGGAACTGAGCTCTGGCCAGTGGGATCTGCAAGCTACAGTTGTATTGCCTCTGGGCGAGGGGTGGATTGCAGGGGGTACCCCTGGCACTAGGCCCGAAGAGACCCACAGGGTGCTGTCACCCTTATATCCCTGCACAGGGCTGCCCCTAGGGGGCCGGATTAGGAGCTGTTGGGTGCATCGTTGCTGAAACCGTGCCTGGGGTAGATGCACCTTTTATTTTCAAGCCGCGGCGCTCTAGCAAAGGAAGCCAGAGCGTTTGTGGGAACTCTCAGCGCGCACGGCACACCCAGCCTGCGGCCAGATGCCTAGAGGGAGACGTGAGCCCCAGCACTCCCAGGGGGGGTCAGTTACACAACCCTCCCCCCAGACTATGAAGGAGGCGGGGAGGAACCGCTGCTTCCTGACGGGTACAGAGAGCTTCCAGGTTCGAGCTGCGTTAACCCCTGGGTGCCTGCAGGAAGGGAATCTTTCTGCAGAAAACATTGTGGATTAGTCGTTATTTCTCATCAACCGCTCAAATTTTTCAAGCCATGTCACCCATGTGTCAGTACTGCAGGCTGAAATAGAGGGGTTAAGGCACGGGGCGGGACTCTGGAGAGATAGGTTCAATTCCCAGCACTGCTCCAAAGTCACTTTGCCTTATTGTGTCTGCAAAGTGTGGATAATAATCTTCTATCTCGGCTACTTAGATTGTACATTCTTAAGGACAGGGACTGTCCCTTACAGTTGACGGTGCCTTGCAGGTGCTGTCTCACTAATAACAGTTCAGAGATTTTTTTTACCTTTCCTCCACCCTGATGCCCCTTGCTTGTAACTGCGGATTCTAGCAGGGACTTGCCTCCTACCCTTCTACTAACAGCAGAGCTTCGAAAAATACTTCTGTATATCAAGTTTTTCTTTATAACAAAGTAAGGAAACCACGCCAAAGTCAGGGCTGTGCAAAGAAACGGAAGCTGCCTTTTAAATCTGCATAGCGTCTTCCTAGCTGCACCACTTACGGCTCACTCGCCCGCCTGCATCAGTTTTAACAGGAAGGCCCATCATCCTCTTCTTGCAGGGGTAGGGAGAAGCAGAGAGCTGGACAATGTCTATTTCTCTAGCCTTTGGATGGGGCTCTGCTCTCTGAGCATGGCCAGCCCCCCTTTGTCATTTTTGTTTCAAATCCATAGAATCAACTCTGATTTTGTCCCCGTGATGTAATGTGAACCTGACACTGAAGCACAGAGGATAGAGCTGAAAAAGCCCCGTTAGGTGCCATCTGTAACATCGCTCACGGTGAAGGACCCACAGGGCTGGGCTAGGCTGGACTGACCCTAAAGGTGATTCTGTGCTGAGGCTGGTGGACACAGACAGCTGCTGTGGGTCACAGGAGAACTGCATTCAAAGGGTTTCCCCTCTGTTATCAAAAAACCGCCCTGGGGTGGTGATACCTATGCCATAAAACTGATCTGCAGACAAATCTCATGTGCAATTTGAATTGTATTTGAAATAAATACCAGGCGTTCACTTAGATGCCGGTCATGATGAGAGCCAGATGTTTTGCCTTCTCTCATAACATCAGGTTCTGACCACTGGCCAGACATGGCACTGGTCTATGCTAGCCCAATGGCATGTGTAATGATCTGTCCCTTCATGGCTTCTATCTGAGTGTAACCTGAACACTAGGGCTGTCAAGCAGTTAAAAAAATTAATTGCGATTAATCACGTGATTAATCGCACTGTTAAACAATAATAGAATACCATTTATTTAAATATTTTTGGACATTTTCCACATTTTCAAATATATTGATTTCAATTACAACACAGAATACAAAGTGTGCAGTGCTCACTTCATTTTTGATTACAAGTATCTGCACTTTAAAAAAAACAAAATAAATAGTATTTTTCAATTCAGTGAATACAAGTACTGTAGTGCACTCTCTTTATCATGAAAGTTGAACTTACAAATGTAGAATTATGTACAAAAAATAACTGCGTTCAAAAATAAAACAATGTAAAATTTTAGAGCCTGCAAGTCCACTCAGTCCTATTTCTTGTTCAGCCAATCGCTCAAACAAGTTTGTTTACATTTGCAGACGATAATGCTGCCCGCTTCTTATTTAAAATGTCACTTGAAAGTAAGAATAGGCGTTCTCAAGGCACTGTTTTAGCTGATGTCGCAAGATATTTACGTGCCAGATGTGCTAAAGATTCATATGTCCCTTCATGCTTCAACCACCATTCCAGGGGACATGTGTCCAGGCTGATGACAGGTTCTGCTCCATAACAATCCAAAGGAGTGGATCTAGACTGTTCTCAGTGGTAGAAGATGACAGAACAAGGAGTAATGGTCTCAAGTTGCAGAGGGGGAGGTTTAGGTTGGATATTAGGAAAAACGTTTTCACTAGTAGGGTGGTGAAGCACTGGAATGGGTTCCCTAGGGAGGTGGTGGAATCTCCTTCCTTAGAGGTTTTTAAGGTCAGGCTTGACAAAGCCCTGGCTGGGATGATTTAGTTGGGTTTGGTCCTGCTTTGAGCAGGGGGTTGGACTAGATGACCTCCTGAGGTCCCTTCCAACCCTGAGATTCTATGATTCTAACACATGTTCATTTTCCTTATCTGAGTCGTCCTTTTTTGGTGGTTTGGGTTCTGTAGTTTCCGCATCGGAGTGTTGCTCTTTTAAGACTTCTGAAAGCATGTTCCACGCCTCGTCCCTCTCAGATTTTGGATGGCATTTCAGATTCTTACATCTTGGGTCAAGTGCTGTAGCTATCTTTAGAAATCTCACATTGGTACCTTCTTTCCATTTTGTCAAATCCGCGGTGAAAGTGTTCTTAAAATGAATAACATGTGCTGGGTCATCATCCGAGACTGCTATAACATGAAATATATGGCACAATGCAGGTAAAACAGAGCAGGGGACATACCATTCTCCCCAAGGAGTTCAGTCACAAATTTAATTAACACATTATTTTTTTAACTAGTGTCATCAGCATGGAAGCATGTCTCTGGAATGGTGGCTGAAGCATGAAGGGGCATACGAATGTTTAGCATATCTGGCACGTAAATACCTTGCAATGCCGGCTACAAAAGTGCCATGCAAATGCCTGTTGTCACTTTCTGGTGACATTGTAAATAAGAAGAGGGCAGCATTATCGCCTGTAAATGTAAACAAACTTGTTTGTCTGAGCGATTGGCTGAAGAAGAAGTAGGACTGAGTGGACTTGAAGGCTCTAAAGTTTTACATTGTTTTGTTTCTGAGTGCAGTTATGTAACAAAAAAAAATCTACATTTATAAGTTGCGCTTTGATAAAGAGATTGCACTACAGTACTTGTATGAGGTGAATTGAAAAATACCATTTCTTTTGTTTATCATTTTTACAGTGCAAATATTTGTAATAAAAAATAATATACACTGATTTCAATTAAAACACAGAATACAATGTATATGAAAATGTAGAAAAAATCCAAAATATTTAATAAATTTCCATTGGGGTTCTATTGTTTTACAGTGCAATTAAAACTGCGATTAATCGCGATTAATTTTTTTGAGTTAATTGCGTGAGTTAACTGTGATTAATCGACAGCCCTGCCGAACACCCCAGACCCGACAGAAGGGTCTGCCACAAGCTGCTACAGAACATGGAGCTGGACGCTGGAGCTGGACTTTTATTTGGAGACAGCATAAGAACGAATGGCCCATTACTAACTGCCCACCTAGGTTCAGTTCCCTGCTCTCCCACACACTTCCTGCACGGCCTGGAGCCAGCCCCTTTGGCCGTCCATACCCCAGTTCCTTGTCTGTACAATGGGGATAAAACATTACAAATTATGACATGCTCAGATCCTGTGGTAATGGAGGAAGGGGGAACAATGAAATACCTTGGCTAGACGGATAGTCTGGGCTCCCTACAGAGCGAGCATGTGTGTGAGCTACAGAGTAATGGCTGCAATTCATGGATTTGTTACAACAGAACCCGTGCAGGGAAAGAAGGAAATAAAGGCAAGGAAAAGTGTGAGGTCCTTTTAAACAACGGCACTGAGACTCAGCAGCGAGGCACCATCAGTCTGAGCTTTGTCACTCAGACCTGCACCGTGTTACTTACATGACAGTAACACCTAGACGCACCAACTGAGATGCTTTCCCATTGTGCTAGGTGCTGTACATACATAGTAAAAGACAGACCCTGCCCCAAAGAGCTTACAGTTGAAACAGACATCTGACTCCGAGGCCACTGCCCCACACTGTCTCACTGTATAGTCTCAGTGCCAAAGTCCCAACTCAGGGTAAAATCCATCCAGGATGGATTCTCTGGGCACCCATCTCTTCTTCGGCTGTTCCAAAATCCTGGTCAGACATCTAGAGGGGATGTTCTCAGGACAGTTGAGAAGGGGACGGAAAAAAAAAGATGAACGTGTGGGGATTTTCAGCACAACGTCCACCTGTCACAGTCTGAGCTGGGGAGGCAGTGTCACCCAGTGGTTAGGGCATGTGACTACAAACCAGGAGAGCTGTGTTCTGTTCCCAGGTCGGCCACTGACCTGCTGAACAGTTGTGAGAAAATCACTTTCTCTTCACCCACCCCCAACTTTTGTCTGTTTGACAGCAGCTCTCTGGAGCAGGGATCCTCTGCCTCGATGTGACGGGGACGGCAAACCCGGTTGGAGTCTCTAGGATCGAGTGCAGGGGTTCTCGAACTTCATTGCACCGTCACCCTCTTCTGACAACAAACATTGCCTGAGCCCACCCAAGCCCTGCCGCCCTGGGTGAGGTAAAGCCAAAGCCAGAGCCCCACCACCCCGGACAGGGGGCCAAGCCCAAGGGCTTCAGGGGGTCCTGTAATCTGAGCCTCCCCACCCAGGGCTGAAGCCTTTGGGCTTTGGCTTCGGCCCCAGGTGGTGGGGCTTGGACTCGGGCTTCGGCTCCAGCAGGTCTAATGCCAGCCCTGGCGACCCAGTTGGGGTTGGTCCTGCTTTGAGCAGGGGGTTGGACTAATGACCTCCTGAGGTCCCTTCCAGCCCTGACTTTCTATGATTGAAACAGGGTCGTCGTGCCCCACTTTGGGGTCCCGCCCCACAGTTTGCGAACCGCTGATCTCATGTACAAGTAACACGGATCTGCTCCAGCGCACTCGCCCGGGGGGAAAGCAGCACAAGCCCGTGTTCTTTCCGGAGAGAGGCATGTCGCACTGGGGGCGGCCGATGCGCAGGGCATGGCCCTCAGTCTGAGGCAGCAGCATTTTCCATTCCTTTGCACAAGACGGAGGACAGCAGACAGTGTTGGGTTAGATACAAACGTCCTTCTACTGCTAAGCTTGGTGCTTGTTCCAGAGGGTTCCCTCTGCCCCCCTTGCAGGGAGAGTCGGTGTTTGCACGGATGCACATGGCTGGGATCTACGCTTCCCCCACTTGACCAGAGAAGCTGTTTGCTAACTTACCACCTCACTGGTTCTGAAGAAGCCAGTTGCTAACCAGAGCTAAGGAAACAGACGTCATAGACTGGGACAGGCCAATACTCACCACCTGGCATAGCACCAGGCAGAAAAATTCATGCATCCTCTCGTCTAGTCCTGTCAGCCGGAAAAATCAATCAATGAGCAGCAAATCCAAACAGCTCATGCAGTGAGGACAGAGATGCTGTGGTCTCGAAGAAAGGAATGTGTCAAAAATAAACAGAACGAACGAAAATCTCACCAGGCAAACACCTGTTGCGGGAGTGTCGTAGAAAGTTTGAGAGCCCGTTATCCTCAGAGCAGTGCACAGAGGCCCCAAGCAAGATCAAGGCCCCGTTGTGCTAGGTGCTGCATGTACACAAAGAGCTTACAAACAACACAGACATGACAGGCCAAGGGCAGGAGGAAAAATACAGGCTTCCCCAAGAAGTCAATGGCAGAGAACCCACATCTCCTGAACCCAGTCTGGTGGCTCATCTACCAAGCCAGATCATGTCCCTCCGTGAAGGGGGTGGGAGAGGGAATTCACTTCACACCTGCGCAGGGACAGAGGGGAGGCTGGCACTCCCTCTCCACTATTCAGAGGCCGGGGGCTAGTCCTTAGGAGGGGGTTGCACCTGCTCTGTGGCTCCTTTGCAGCATCGTAGCTGGCACAAAGTGGTCATAGGAGAATGACGAATAGGTAGGGGACCCAGCTATCTGCATTAGCCACCTAGGGTAAAATTTCCAAACCGTCTAAATGAACTATAATAATACCTAGCTCTTATATGGGCCTTTTCCTCAGTAGATCTCAAAGTACTTTACAAAGCAGGTAAGCATCACTACCACTGTTCTACAGCTGGGGAAACTGAGGTACAGAGCAGGGAAGTGACACCCGCAGGTCACTCAGCAGGCCAGCGACAGAGCCAAAACTAAAACCCAAGTCTCCGGAGTGGCAGGCTAGTTCTCTACCCACTCCCCCCCACTCCCTTTCCTTCGACTGCAAAAGTGACTCTGGGACTTAGGCTCCTAAGGTGCTTTTGAAAAATGTGACCCCTAGGCTCCTACCGCAGCACGTCCTGCTCCAGCAGCGACGCCAGCCTCGGTGCCCTGCTCCCACAACCCTCCCCGTGCCTTTACCAGCCCCCTCTTCTGCGCAAAATGCCCAGCCAGCTGAGCTCTGCCAAGACACTTCAGCATTCAGATCCAGCCTTACAATTCACTTCCTTCTTCTGTGGTGGCCACACAAAGCCAGGCAGTAATAACAGCGGGTCGTATTCTCACTGCTATTGTTTACTGGCCTACAATAG
Source organism: Mauremys reevesii (assembly GCF_016161935.1). Lineage (NCBI taxonomy): Eukaryota > Metazoa > Chordata > Testudines > Geoemydidae > Mauremys > Mauremys reevesii. The sequence goes on along the minus strand of NC_052648.1, from coordinate 11,374,093 downwards.
GGCCTAGAGGCTCCAGTCAGGGCCTGAGTAAGATATACGTATGCACAGGGCTGAGCCCAAAGGTGGTGCCTGCCCCCAAAGATAGGAGGGGTGGCCTGGCAGCTTGGTCACAAGCTGGCAATTTAGGGTTCAGTTCCTGGTTTAGCCATTGACTATCACTGTGGCTTTGGGAAAATCACTTCATCGGCCGGGTGCCTCAGTTTCCAATCTGTAAAATGGGCACAATGCTGATAGGATTGTTGTGGTGACTGTGACATGTGCCAACACTACAGTAATGAGGGCTAGATAGACTAAAAAGGAATTTACACTGAGACACTTGGAATCAAACTTTGCCGATGTCTGGCGTAACCATGGGATTTCATTGCTGTCAGCCCGGCCCCCGTCCTACCCCTTCCCTACTCACGGCTGAAGTAAGACTGTGAGCTTTTCAGTCTGTTATCGGAGCTGCTCACCGTGGGTGTGAACGCGGCCCTGGCTGCCTAAGCATTGCACGGCTCCTATGACGTTATAAGGTGTATCAAACACAGACACTCATATTTAGGGTTAAGTTTGCCTCCTGCCCTGAGAAAGGGGCAGTGCAGCCTATTAAACCTAGCCAGAGGAACACCAGGTATTTCTAAGCCCTGCCCTGAACCCCGCTGCTTATCACCAGAACCTTGCAATTCCCCCCACTATCAACAGCTACGCGTCGTCTCCGAACCTCGCACACCGCGGTCCCCGGGACAGAGTGTGGTTTACCCTCATGTCTCGGCTCAGCAGCCCAGCCTGTGCAGCCGAAGCTCCACCCATTCTCTACCCCTCCCCGGCCAGCTGCTAAAGGGGCGAGGGGGCCCCAGGTTGCTCTCCTTCAAATGCTACGGCCTGCGGTCCGGGGAGCCAAGGAAGGGCACATTTAACCCACCGCATGAGGGTCACAGTCTGGCGCTTAGTGCTTTAGCGAGGAAAAAGGGGGGAGGGAGAGCTCAGTGGTTTGAGCATTGGCCTGCTAAACCCAGGGGTGTGAGTTCAATCCTTGAGGGGGCCACTGAGGGATTTGGGGATCGGTCCTGCTTTGAGCAGGGGGTTGGACTAGATGATCTCTTGAGGTCCCTTCCAACCCTATGAATCTATGAGGAAGGTAGAATGAGTTTGCAGAACCCTCCTGCGTGCCGCGTGGGTGAGTTCGCGCAGCCCGAGGGACCGAGCTTCGGAGAAAACCCGTCACACTGACATGCTGGTGCATCAACACCACACATCTGGGCTTTGCTCTTAAACCAGGAGGAACCCCCGTAAGCCCGGCAGCAGCACCAGTGCAGGGACACAGGGCAGCAAGCTGTCCCCATCCAGCCGTCAAGCCCCCTGCATCAGGACTGGGGTCTCTTAGGGGCCAATCTGGTGCTCAAGGGAGGAGGTACGTTGACTTCAGGGTGGCTGCTCGTATGAGTAAGGCCTCCTTGTGTGAGGAAGGAACTGCAGATGCTCTTTGCTACGACTAGCACCAGAGAGACACCTGGGATTCTCCTGCCAGGGATATGAATGCAATCACAGTGCTCCCCACTGAGCTGCTGTTGCCCCCCGTCCTGCCCCCCGACTCCCTTCCCATTACAATTCAGCCCCTTTATTTGCAAAGTTCCTGCACATTAGCAGAATAACAAACAGGACCAGAAAATACAAATAGGAATAAAACGTAGCTCTCATCTAGCGCTTCTCATCAGCTGATTTCAAAGGGCTTCACCAAGGCCGTCAGCATCATCATCCCCATCTTACAGGTGGGGAAACTGAGGCAGAAAGTGACTTGCCCAAGGTCACCCGGCAAGCTAGTCACAGAGCTAGGAATAGACGCCGGCTCTATGTATTGCACTAACCACATGGCTGAGCAGGGCATTCACCCAGCCCTGCTAGCCCCACACGCCTCGCCCTTCACTGGGAGCTGCACTGCTGCTCCAAAAGCGATGTCCTGTGATGCCTACCTCAGGTATAGGATTTAAAGCACCCTGAACACAAGGTAGGCGGACAGGTGGCATCACAGTGCAGGCGGGGAAGGCCAAAGCAATAGGACAAAACACCTGCTTTTATTAAAAGTACCAGGGGCTCTTTAACATCCACAAAGAACAGACAGCACCTGGGGTTTTATGGCTTTGTCCAAAAGACAAAAATCACAGAACTTGGCTGATCTGCAGCGTTGTGGGAGGATAAAAGGACTGAACCCGACAGCGATCTGATCCCGTAGCAGCCCGGGAGACTGGGCGGTTCACAGCTGATGGTTAGACCTTTCAGCCAGCCTCTACCCTCTCACGTGTCCTGATCTGCCCTGTGTGAGGGGCAGGTGGGGACAGTGGCTGTTAAAAGCCACCCACCCGTCAGTGAAAATTTTGAAGGAAAACTTGTCAATTCAGGTGCTCTGCTACCACCACAAGGATCCTCATCACAGCTGGTGTAGGTGGATGGACAGACATAGAGGAATGTGTAACATGGTGAATGGACAGACAGAGGAGAGTGGGTGATGATTAGACAGATAGACAGAAAGGAGTGTATGGAGATAGATAGATAGATAGATAGATAGATAGATAGATAGATAGATAGATAGATAGATAGAGGGGGTGTATGGGGATAGATAGATAGATAGATAGATAGATAGATATTGGGGGGTGTATGGGGATAGATAGATAGATAGATAGATAGATAGATAGATAGATAGATAGATGGGCCGTATGGAGATAGATAGATAGATAGATAGATAGATAGATACTACAGGAGGTGTATGGGGATAGATAGATAGATAGATAGATAGATAGATAGATAGATAGATAGATAGATAGATAGATAGATAGATAGATAGATAACGAGTGTGTATGGGGATAGATAGATAGATAGATAGATAGATAGATAGAGGAGGTGTATGGGGATAGATAGATAGATAGATAGATAGATAGATAGATAGATAGATAGATAGATAGATACAGGGGGTGTATGGGGATAGATAGATAGATAGATAGATAGATAGATAGATAGATAGATAGATAGATAGAGGAGGTGTATGGGGATAGATAGATAGATAGATAGATAGATAGATAGATAGATAGATAGATAGATAGATAGATAGATAATGTGTCTGATGATAGACGGCTCGTGGTTACCTCTTCATTCACTGGATTAGATGGTAAGACCCTCACCCCCAGCCGCCTTTTACCAGAGTTCCTTGGCTTCTCTGCCCTTTCCCTGGCTAAGCTGATGTGACCGCCCAGCTAATGCCAGTCTCTGGCTAGTCAGTAGCTGCCTTCCCTTTCCCTTACAGCATCACGGGCATAACTTCAATTCTGACTTCTCTCCAAGTGTCCCCTCCTGTGTGACATCCCCCAGCCTGCTGCAGAGACTGCCCCAAACACTCCCGCTTACCAGTGCTGTTCAAGCTACTGCTATAGTATCATCAGAAAACGCCAGCCCCTACCTCCCCGCTCCATTCCCCAAAGGCCTTGTTATGCTGCTGATGGATGGTATCGGCTAGACACGCAAATCACAACAGAGCCCGAACAACTCTCTAGCAACCAGGGCCACGGCTCTTACCAGCTCCTGGGTCTCAGTGGGTCCTGTTCTGGATCACAGTCCTTCTGCCTCCCGTGTCCTGAAGCCACCTGGAACTGAGTGGAAGAGGAGAAGTGAAAAGATACCCGCTGGCACCCAGAGCTTTTCAATGCAGCGGCGAGCCAGAGGGAGGCAGAGAGTAGGGCGTGTCGGGCTCCTCCCAGAATCTCTACAAAAGCAGAGGCAGCTGTCGAACCTGCACAGATCACCTGCCCCCGGATGTGCAAACAAAACCTCCTTCATTCCAGATCAGCGCTGGTGCTCCTGCCAGAGCAGAGAGACCCAGGGGGTTGTGGTGGCACTCCACAAACACAGTAAGATCCAACCCCCACCTCACCCCCCCCCCTTCCCAGGCCAGCTCCGCTGGGACATGGGTGTTGTTTTTTCTTTACACAATAGACTTTCTTCAGCTGTATTCAGCTGCCTGATGCCAGCAGCCACGGGGACTGGCGATGAGCTTGCCGGCCCATCGGGATGCTCTGCGTAACAGAGGATCCAGGGTCAGTGCCACGCCTTTGGAGCACCGCTCCCCAACCCCTGCCCCTCAGCCAGGCACCCCTCTGCAACCAAAGGCCACCCGGCTGTTCAGATCTAGCCCCTCCGCCTCACCCAGGCTTTATCCCAGTGAGCATCACGACACTGCAATCAGGGTCAGGCCTCACAGTGCTAGGCGCTGTACAATCACCGAATGACGCTCCCTGCCCCCAAAGAGCTTCCGGCGTCAGCGTAGGCATGAGCCAGCAATTGGAGCTAGCAGACAGGCTGGGGCGTAGCACAAGGGGGGAGCAAGACAATCGCACGCCGCCTGATCATTGTTCACCAGCTGCCTTAAGCATCGCTAAGTGCTTTGCAGGGCAGTGGCCAAGGCAGCCGGGTTGTGGCAGGGGAGTGTTTGCAGGAGCGGCTAGAGGGAGGATGATGGAATTCTTAGGGCGAGCTCCTCCCATGCACACCTGGCACTTGTGCAAGCAGGAAGCGATTCAGGGAAGGCCTATGGCCTGGGCTGCTCAGGAGGTCAGACGACAGGATCACCATGGTCCCCTCCCGCCTTAGAATCTGCAAATCTATTTTTACCAACCCCAAAGGCTCAGCCCTGACAGATCCCGCGCTTGGCCCTAAAAATTGTGAGAATTTTTTTAATTCATATTTTTTCAGGTGTCTCCTGATTTTTTTAAAAACTCCCCCGTGTGTGTATTGCAGTTCGTGGTGGCAAATGATAATGAGAGACAATTTGGGGTGCGGTACCCTCCCCCATCGATTAACTTTCTGCACCAGCTCCCACATCAACGCTGGACCCCCAACCAAAGGAGTTTGGGGGGGCACCGCCCAGCTTTTTACATCTGCCCCAGCCCCACAACAATTCTGCACTCACACCCCTTTGCCCCTCAGCCCCACCCCCGCCCCTTGCCTCCCAGCACCGATGGTCCTCCTGCACCTGGGGTGGTTCTTCACACACCCAGGCCTGGGGGGGGCAGAGCACTTCCAAGGGGGATCCCCCCCCTCGCCAGGCCTGGTGCTGCAGCATCAGACAGGAGGGGAGAGAAGGGGGCGGAGCTGCCCTGTGCCCCGCCCTCCCTCTGAAAACAGCCTTGATTGCTCCCTCTCCCCGCTCCGAAAACGTCTTTCAGTTCCTCTGGGGAAGGCGGAGCCCTGCCTTGCCTCCCACAGCAGCTGCCATTGGCTGTTCTCCCCCAGGGGGCTGGGACGTGGGGACAGCAGCCAATCAGAGGGGTTTTCCCTGGGGGCCGTCTGCAAATCAGCAAAGGCTGGAGCTTCCCGCACCTGGGCAGACAGGCGCCGGCAAGAGCCAGAAGCCCGATCTTGGGGAGAGTTTGGCAACACTGCATGTATGGGGGGGGCGGGGGGCAGGAGAGCCCATAGCACCACCCACAAGGAAGGATGCTCCAGTGGTTACACCGCCTCTGACTGGGGGGGACCTGCCTCAGTTCCCTCCTCTGCCACAAATTCCCTGTGTCACCTGGCCCAGCCCGGCTCCTCAATCCGCCCTCTGTACAAGGGGGGTAACAGCCCCGCCCTGCCCCCTGCGGGGGGGGGGGGATAAACAGATGGGCCGTGCAGAGCTCAGTGATGGATGCTGGATAGACAGGCTGAGAGCAAAACGTAGCCGTGAGCAAGGCAAGATGGGCGAGGCAACGTCTTCTATTGGACCAACGCCTATTGGCGAGAGAGGCCAGCTTGAGAGCTCCACAGGGCTCTTCTTCCACGGGAACGTGTCATCCCTGGTCCCTTTATGATCAAATAAATTATTGAGGACCTATAGAGACACCCCTAAACTGAGACTGCCGAGACATCCCCAATCCCCCCTGCCGAGACAGCCCAGCTGCCGAGTGCTTCCCGGACGACAGGAGTAGGAGCCGAGACAGCCAGCCTGCTCACTCCACGCCAGCCTGTGAGATCAAAGGGAGACGGCGGATGGACCAGGCTAACATGGTGCCCCAGGGAGCTTCCACTTGGCATAGACAAAGGGTGGGAGGGGAAACAGAGGCAAGGCAATATGCTACGGTCAGACAGGACGTATTGGCCGAGCGGGGAACTGAACCCAGACCTCCTACACGCGATTTGTAAAATCCCATGACTTTTAAACTGATCTCGCGATTTTGGGAGAGGGGGATTAGGTCTGACTGATGGTTTTTCAGGGCTTGGGGGGGAAGACACTGCCTACATAGGCGCGGGCTTTTAGCTTTCCCTGGGGGTGCTCCACGCTCCCTCTGCCCCAAGGCTCCACCCGCACACCCCACCTCGCTCTACCTCTTCCTGCCCCGGCTCCGCCCCCTCCCCTGAGGCTCCGCCCTCACTCCACTCCCTCCCTCAAGGCCCCATCTCACTCCACTTCTCCCTGCCCCCGCTCTGCCCCCTCCCCAAGGCCTCCGCCTGCCCGCCACTCACTGCTCTCTGCCCTCCCCAAGCCGCCAAACACGCCCCCGATCAGCTGTTTGGTGGAGCAGATCGGCTGTGGTTTCTTAAAGGATGTTAGTAGAAACATGCCCCTTTGCTCAGCGGGACTGCCTGAGTCATGGCCGTCATGTGGAAATCTTGTGGGTTTAATCGGAAAAAGAATGAATCAGCTCATACTCGCTCACCTCTCCTCCCTAACTCGCTGGGCGCATCACAGCTAAGGGGGGTGGGGCCTGAGGGTTCAAATATTGGCAGCACATGATCGTCGCAGAGAAGGTGAGATTAGCAAGAGGCTGGCTTCAAGCCTGAGCTTGATAAATCTCTGGAGGGGATGGGATGATGAGTCTGCCTCCCATGGCGTGTAGCCGATCTGCGGCTGCCAGCAGCAAATCTCTCCAGCAGCCGGTGATGGGACACTAGGTGGGAAGGGCTCTGAGTTACTACAGAGAATCCTTGCTCAGGTGTCTGGCTGCTGGGGCCCGCGCACGTGCCCAGGGTCTAACCGATCACCATATTTGGGGTCAGGAAGGAATTTTCCCCTGGGTCAGATCGGGAGTTTTTCATCTTCCTCTGCAGCTTGGGGCCCGGGTCACTTGCAGGTTTAAACTCATGTAAACGGTGGAGTCTCTGTCACCTGAAGGCTTTAAATCATGATTTGAGGATTTCTGTAACTTAGCCAGAGGTTGGGTCTGTTACAGGAGGGGCGGAGGGAGGGCTGGGGTGGGGGGGAAGGTTCTGTGGCCTGCGACGTGCAGGAGGTGGGACTGGAGGACCAGGATCGTCCCTTCTGGCCTTAAAGTCTAGGAGTCTAATACAACCGGTCACTGCAGAAGATGATCAGGCACCGGACGGTGGGAAGTTGCCAGACACCCACAAAGCCCTTTCCTCTCACCCCACCTTCCAAGCCCTTCTCCCCACTCCTCAGCCTCTGGGAGCAGCGGGCGGGGGGGGGGATGCAGGGGAAACCAACCCCTCTTGCAATCCCCTTTCCCCCACCCTACACACTCACAGTCTCTCTTGCTCTTTTTGGTTAAAGAGCCAGAGGGAGGGGGGAAATAATGGCAAGCCATTCTGACAGGCGACTTTAGGAACCAATAACACTGTGGAAAACCTCTGAGGTCGTCCCGGCAACCCTGGGCCCGGGCCAATGAGGATGAAACTTTTGCCAAGCAATCGCTCCCTGCAATTAACGAAAGAATCCCGGGGATGTAATTAACCAAGCCCTGGGAGGGAAATGCCTGGTGAAGCAATCACTGCCCGGCTATGGCTGAAAGGAACATCACAGCAAAGCTAGCTCAGGCGCGCCGGTGCTCAGCTAGAGTCAACGCCCGTGTGGCATCACACCTCATATTCCTCAGCGAGATGTCGTTAGGATTTGATTATGGCGTAACGAGGATGTATTTTATACCAGGTAGGTCATGTGAGGTATCATGGGAACGGTTTGGATTTACTGACTATGCTGATCCTATTTGTATGCATGGATCATTTTTGTAGCTGAAGTTAGGAATATTGTCTAGGCATCGATTACAAACGTGTTTACACCTGGGGAATGCCCGCTAGAAAGAATGGAATCAGTCTGGCTGGCTGGCTGGGAGGGGCCAATATGGAAAACAACAGGTCTTTGAAGATGCTAATTTCCCACCGGGAAGTCTTTCTGGGGACACAACAAACAGCCTGGCTGCAGGGTCAATGTGACCCAAGTCCCCTGGTGCTGGACTCCATGATAATACTAGTATTTTTCCACTGACCGGGGGTGGGAATCACCCTGGGAGACAAAGGATTCCCGCCATACGCAAAAACTATTTCAGGCAGGAGAGTGACATCCTTGGGGCTGGTTCTTCCAAGAAAGAGGATTGCTGGAAACACCTGAGAACTAAAAGACTGGAAAGAGGAGAAGGGCTGAGCCCAGGCAAGAAAGTTTTCTAGCCTGTGAAAGGAATATCTGGAATTTTAAGCTGCAAGCAAATGCAGCTTGCCTTCAAGAAACTCTGCAACCTGCCTAAAACAAGTTTGCTGCTTATAACCAGTTTTTTTTATATATTAAGCTTAGATTGTGTTTGTTTTATTTGCTAGGTAATCTGCTTTGAGCTGTTTGCTATCCCTTACAATCACTTAAAAACAACAAGGAGTCCGGTGGCACCTTAAAGACTAACAGATTTATTTGGGTGTAAGCTTTCGTGGGTAAAAAACCCCCCTCTTCTGATGAATGGAGTGAAAGTTACAGATGTCAGCATAAATATACTGACCCGTGAAAAGAAGGCAGCTACCGTACACGGGGAGAACCAGTGTTGACAGGGCCAATTCAATCAGGATGGATGTGGTCCACTCCCAATAACTGATGATGCCCCCGGGCTCCTTGTTGTTTTTGTGGATACAGACTGAGACAGCTACCCCCTGATAATCACTTAAAATCTCTCTTTTGTAGCCAATAAACTTGCTTTTGTTTTGTGTAAAGCCAGCGTGTGCGGAAACCAGCACTTGGGGCAGAAAGCCGTCTCTCTCTCCACACCGAGGGAGCGGGTGAATTTCATGCGCTTGCGCCGTGCAGCGCGAGATGGTGCAATTTGGGGTTTACCCTCTGGGTGGGGGGTGCACTCGAGTACTGGGCAATTCCTTAGCTGAGCCTTCCCAGGCAGAGCTGATTTCAGCGTCGGCGGGAAGCTGCAGCTGGGTGTGTCCCGCCGGTAAAGTGCAGTCTGAGGCCGGAGGGAGGGCTTGGCTGCTTGGCCTCGACAATGCAGCGTAAAGGGAGCGCAGGCTGGTGGGTCAGGCGGGCTCAGCTGGCTGGAAACGTCACGGTCCTGGCAGAGCCCAAGAAAGGGTGGGCCCTGGGGAGATTCGCTAAGCAGGAGTATTAAAGGGCAAGAAAAGCTCTCAAGCTAGGAGATGCAGCTCCTAACCCCTCTGCAGTACCAACAGGGAGCCGCCCTTCCAAAGCAAGCTCCTTGCCTTCGAAAGCACATCTGGACCCATCCTCTCCCCTGCCCCACCTGCATCCCCTGCCCATGAGAGCGAGGGGCCTTTTACCAGGTGGAAATAAAAGTCCAAACCCAAATGGCTCCTAAGTCCTGAGAGACCTGGATCACCGAGAACCAGCAATCTGAACTCCTCAGACGGGAGAGAATTCACCTGGGAATTCTCAGGCACCACCCAGCTGGCTGGTTCCAGCTGTGACACCATCCAAAGGGGACCCGTTTTCTAGCTCCAGTTCGGATGAGACCCAAGACTGGGGGAATGTTGCTCGATTGGTTATTCCAGGCTGAGTTACACCCTCGTGAGAGGGAGAAGCCTTTGGAAGTTGGGTTCCCTAGAAAGGCAGGCGGGAGCCCCATTCCCCGGTGAAGCTGTGCTGGTGTTTAGAACTAGTCACGCTGGCTCTGGAGCAGGGACTGAGTCATTCGCACTCACACGGCCAGGCCCGGTGACCAGTCAGTGTCATTCTGCAGTCCTATGAATTGCCACTAGGAATGACCCGCGTTCGAATTCCGCTGCCACGTCAGGTGAGAGCCCCGACACCGGCTCCAGGCTATGCAGGAGACCGGTGCTGCCGGGAATTCGTTTCCATCAGCCCAAAGCAGATGTTCTTCATTTGCCAAAACCTGTTTTGCAATTTTTGGACGTGGTTTGAGCCGAACCGATTCGTCTTCCTCCTTCGGAACTTCCAGGGAGCCGGAAAAAAATCCGTTCTGTGCCCAGCTCTAGGAGCGGGGGTCTGACCCCCTGGCGCCAGCCTGGCCACACGTCTGAAGCTAGGAACCACCACCATGCCCAGCTTTGCCTCCTCCCGCCTCTCCCTCCTGGGGCTTGGGCTGCTCTGGCGCAGCTGGGCTCCCAAGGCCCTCGCTCTACTTACCACCCTCAACGTCTACCACGCCGGGGAGCAGATCTCCTTTGCCCTGTTCTCACTCCAGCTCAGTCGGTAGCTGCCATCGGTGGAGAATTAGGGAGTCCTGGCTTTCCTAATGCGGAGACATCCCTACGCCTGCCCTGATTCACCCCACTCTCCTCCCCGGGGGTTGGGTTATCCCAGGCAGCACCTTCCAGGTTATTCTGACACCCACAAGCTCATTACTAAGAACCTGCTTAGCAAGGTCCCTGCCAGCTGGGATGGGTCCCCTTCCAGGGCATCCACACCCTTCCCTCCACCCCTGCACCCAATCAGCCCTATCTGCCGCTCCATCTTCTGACTGCATCCCCCTCCCATTGTTCTGGACATGTTCCAGGCACGTCATCCCTCCTGGATCTCTCACTCCTCTATGACCTTCAGTGCCAAGGCCTGATGTGCTCCATCTGGGACAGTTAACCCCCCAAATCCCAGCATCCTTCAGGCTGGAACCTGCTGGCCTCTGAAAGTGAGCATGCAAAACTGGCCTTCAGAGCTTTACAACAGCGGGTGCAGATCACTTTGCAGCTGAATCCAGGCAGGGCGGGTGGAGCTGGAGGCACCAGGCCTGCTTCTGACGTTGGGCAATGTCTGACCTGAACTGAGTTCCCGGGACCTTTCGCCAGCGCTTTGAAGCTCCATGTTTCCCTGCCCATTGTTATCCCCAGGGGCGGCACGGTGGGGAAGATCCCATGGCAAATGCAAGGGCAGAGTCAAGCACTGAACCCAGGAGTCCGGCCTCCCAGGCCCTGGCTCTTGCCACTAGACTACGCTTCTCCATGAGCGCATCGCAGGCGGAGTCTAAGCCAGCCTCTCCGCATTTCGCACACGACCACTCGCTGCATCACGCGGAAACAACCCAAGATGGGACAGAGGAACGGGGAGAGGCCGCTGAGACAGAGTTAACACACCAAGCGGTTGCTGCTCGAGATCTGCCGTCCAGGAAGCAATGGACTGGCTGGTTCTCCCGCCTGTACCTATCGCCAGCCCTCCAGCCGACTGGGTGTCACGGCCTGTGGGGCGTCGCTGCTCAGGGAAACCCCCAGGAGCCGGAGGAGCACGTGTGGTTGTGCACGGGGCTGAGAAACCACCGCAGAGCCTGCTAGAGGTGGGACGCTCCTGCCCAGACTGTGCCACGGTCACGCAGACGCCACCGTCACTCCCCGGCTTGCAGCTTGCTCAGCTGGGGAGCTGGGGAGCCAGTGAATTCCCACGCCCTGTGTCTCCGCAGTCAGCACCGATCGGGGGCCAGGCCGACGCTCTCACTGCAGGGCCCCAGCACTGCGCAAAGACAGCCCAGCCCCACCCAAAGAAATCCTGCCTGGGCTCTTACAATACACGGGCAGCCTTGTCTAGTGGCTGGAGCAGGCAATTGTCGGGACTCCAGGGTTCAATTCCCAGCGGGAGAGGGGAGCATGGTCTAGTGGTGAGAGCAGAAGGACCCCCCCCCCATCAGACTCGCCAGGCTGGTTCAGACCTAGGGTCCATCCAGCCCCATCTTGGACAGTGGCCAGCAGGCCCATCCCACACCTCGCCCTGCCAGCTGGAGGAAGGCCTCCCAGAGCTATCCCACAATGCCCCTGCTCACCTTCAGAGAGTGCCAAGCGCTGACTGTCACCGGTCAGGCCTGAGAGCCGCTGGGCAGGTCTTTAGCTGGGTTTGGCTCTGGCCGGCCCCCAGCCCAATCCGGGTAGCCCAAGAGCACTGTGGGAAGCACCACACACCTGGTTCCGGCTGCGTTTCTGCCTGTGCAGGTGGCACAACGGTGCCAAGCGACAGGGTGATGGGCCAAGGGGAGGCGTCAGCACCGCCGCGGTGGGCAGCCCTGTGTGCGCAGGGGACGTGCATTGCACGGGCGCTAGGGCGGGTCCAGGAGCTGCCGAGAAAGTTCCCATTCCTAGACACTCGGACGCAATCTGCCACTGCCGATCGCCACCCCGAGGGACCCGAATCGGGGACGGGGCTGGGGTGGTTGGAACAGCCGCTTTGAAATCAGATGTAGCAGCCCAGGAAATGCCCGGGGTCACCTTTTCCACTCCTGGCCCTACTGAGGTCAGCAGCAGTTTGCCACTGACTTCCATGGGGCCAGGATCTCCTCCCCACGCCCTACTTCATGCCCATAACATGTACACCCGCCTGTGCAAACAGGCATTTTGCACGTGCAAAACACCCCCAACACGGTTTGGGTGGGTTGCACTAGGGATGAAGTGGGCCCGCTCCGGCATGCTGGAGGCAGCATCGTCCAGTGGACGCAGCCTGGGGGCAATGACTCAGGAGCCCTGGGTCCTTTTACTGGTCCTGCCCCTGCTTTGCTGGGTGACCTAGGGCAAGTCCCTGCCCCTCTCCGTGCCTCAGTTTCCCCTCCCACCCTTTGTCTCTTGTCCCATGGCTCCTGGTATATTGGCCAGGGTGAATACACTGCATCCCCAATGCCCTCTCGTCCCGCACCAAGCCATGAGCAGAACAGGTTCTGCAGCGTCGCCAGCTCTCCGGATACCCTCTTCGGCCCACAGCATGACACTGCCACATTCCCGGAGCCTCGGGTAGCTACCCAACCGGCCATGCTAAAGGTCTCTGCCAGCACGAGGGGCTGCGCCCCACCCTGGATCCATGAGCGGGAGTCACGGCTTTGCTGCAGATGCCCTAGCAAGGCCCCTGTGTGACGGGTGGGGATGGATCAGCTGGGAGTGAGAAGGGCTGGGGCTTCCCTCCCTGCACCCACAGAGCAATTCAGCCAGCTGCAGCCAGTTCTCCTCTCAGGCCGTGCGCGGGGAGCCAGAGGGTAACGCCCACCCGGACGTGTCGCAGGCTCTGGAGAGGCCGTGTCAGGTGCCCACCCCCTGAGGCTGACGGGTGACCGTGCTCCAGGCCCCTCTGCAGCACCTGGCGTCTAGCCTCAAACAGAAGCGATGCCAGGACCCAGCTCCGTGCAGCACCCAGCTCTCCCCAGACCAGGGCTGGCGGGGCAGCCCGGGAGGCCTGTGGCCAAGCTGCCCATTGCACCCAGCAATGCACCCTGTCCAGAGCTGGGGGCACCGTGCCGGTGGGCAGCCGCCATCCAGTCCTCAGCCTCTGCTCAGACAGCCCTGGGGGCCGGGACCAGCTGAGAGCAGCTCGGCTCTCCACCGCCATCAGCCGGGAGCAACTTTCACTCTCTTTCCCTGGGACAGAACCGAGCCCCCAGCCCCTCCCTGCCCTGTTGCTGGCTATTAGATGCCACGGTGGGAGCTGAAGAGATCATGAGAAAATGGGGGGATCCCCATCTGGGGGCGCCTCTATCCTCCCCCTTTACCTGGGAAGATGCTGGTTCCACCTGCAGATCCAGCCTCTGCTCTGAGGTGTGTCCATGGCCTCTGCACCCCTCATCGCGGCACCAGCCTGCCCGACCTCTAGGCTCCTGGGGTGCAGGGTACCAGCGCCCTGACCCAAGCTCCCCCACCCCCTTGGCTCCAGCCGGCCCAGCCTTTCAGCGCTCACGGCGGAGCCCCCAGGAACAGCTGGGAGACGATTCCTCCTGGGCGACCGATTGATGTAACCACGCGGTAACTGTTGTCCAAGGTCGGGTCCCAGGACTGCAGGCTGGGAACTGGCCGCTGCCTTGTTTCACTGCATGGTGGGGGGACCAACCAACCCTCCATCCCATCGCCGGCTGCGGCCCCCGGTTAACCCTCTCAGGACCGCTTCACTCCAGTATGAGCTGAGGGGCGGGAGCCTCTGCACCACTGCCCCCTGGTGGAGAGAACGGGCCCTGCTGCTCTGTGTGTCAGAGGCTCCAGACTGCTGGGAACCTGAACCTCAAAACTTGGGAAGCTGCTTTGGAGGGAGCGAAGGAGAACAAGCGTCCCCAGCCCCACTATCCCCAAAGGGGCTGGGGGAAGGGTGAACGCCCCCCTCCCCCACTCACACCCCCCCTACATGGGCCCTGGTTCCCCTCCCCACAACTCATTGGCCAGATACGCCCCCACCTCTGGTATCTTCAGAGAGGCGTCTCAGCTGGTGTCTCTGGGCTCTTCGGGGGAGCACTAAGGCAACCCCCCCCAGCAAACATCAGCGCGGAGTGGCTGGGCCAGAACAACTCACCCCAGTGCCCCTGGGACCAGAGTGCCCCCCCAGTCCCTGGGCCCTGCCCTGCCAGATCCGTGGGGAGCAGGGAGAGCCGGTGCGGCCTGGAACCCAGACGCTGGGTAAAGACGAGCAAGGGAGGAATTCAGGAAAGGGGATGGGCCATGGAAGCCGTGCGGGAGGGGACTGAAAACCCATTTTATTGTGACACACAGACAGTCTATTCGGCCAACCCCACGAACCCCCATCCCACGTCAGCACGGAGCTCGCGGGGAAGGAAACCCCCCACGCCCAGCCATTGCCGCTGGGCTCCTGCCCTGGTGGGAGTTCACACACGTGACACGACTCCGCTGGGTCTCAGCCCAGCCCGACGGGAAGGCTCGCGGGCTCAAGGCAGGTCGGGGCGGGCCTGGTGTGGCGGATCAGGGAGCAGGGTGGTAGCGGGACGAGCTGGTCTGGCACGGCACCGGGGCAGCCCCCACCTGCCTGGCTCCGGGCAGGTGTTTGGGTCGCTCCGGCCGGCCGGGGACCCTACCCAGCTGGCCAGTAGGGCGGGAAAGGGAACGCTGGCAGGTAGCTCAGTCTCAGGTCGCTCCTCGGCCCAGCGAGGCCTCCGCTTTTGAGTTCTGTCCCCGGCCACGTCCCCTCCGGAGGCCAAATCCTGCTGGGTGCTGGCGGAAGGTCCCCTGGGGGATACCGGGAAGGCAGCGCTGCAGAGGCCTTCGCAGAGGCCGGGAGATGCTCTGCTCCTGGCGGGCTGCCCTTGGCCACGGGCCGGAGCCTCGACCCCAGCAGGGGGCGCCCCGCAGCGCCGTCTGCCCCCCGGGGGCTCGCGGCCTCCCCCTGGTCCGGCTGCTGGCGCTGGCCCTTGCGGAACTTGGCTCGGCGGTTTTTGAACCACACCTGGCAGGGGAGGGGCCGAAGGGATGATTAATGACTCAGCCAGCGTCACCGTGCACGTGGGACCCACCCGCGCTTGCTGGGGCGCTTCTTCCCCCTTGAGGGGGGGCACGGACCTGACCAGAGGCATGACAGCCCCCTGGTTCCCTGCCCCACACAGTCTAGATGGGGGGGAGATGCAGGCCAGCCCCAAGGGGGGGAGGCAGAGGGAATGTTGGGGAGGCCCCCAATGCCTGGCTCACGCCCCTCCACCCCGTGGTCTCTGCCTGCTCAGAGAGCCTTTAAGACCACGAAAGGGGAAATTCCTGAAGGACCCAGACTCCTCCAGCCCAGCTCCCAGGGGAGCCACTGACAAGACACCCCTGTAGCCCAGATCCAGCCTGGTCTGCAGGTCCCCAGGGGGTGGGTGGGGGGCGCTCAGTGGGGTTACCTGGATCCTGGCCTCGGGCAGGTTGACGAGCACAGCCAGCCGCTCCCTGGTCACCGCATCGGGGTAGTGGGTTTTCTCGAAGGTTCTCTCCAGCGCCTCCAGCTGGTGGCCGGTGAACGCCGTGCGGCTCCGGCGCTGTTTCTGGGGGATCCCGTAGCGCACTTCCAGCAGGAGCTCTGGGGAGCAAGGAAAGGGACTGGAACGAAAGAACTAAAATCCTCCGTGTGGAGTCAACTGCCGGGGCCTGCCCAGCCGCCAAAAAACGATCCAGGGGCAGCTCTCCTCAGAGAGCACCTCCGCCTACGTCACTTGGGCTCATCCACCCACCACTGAAATGCAGCCACCTCTGGGGTAGGGCATGGCAGCTGTTTCACAGCCCACAGCAATGCTGCACAACCAGTTAGAAGAGAAGCTGGAGGAGACTTCTGGGGGCGGATTTGGGCAGGGCCAATGGCATCGCCCAGGCTGGAATTTGGCCAGGATGCCTGAGTTCATATTCCTGCTCATGTAAAAATTAAAAGTCCCATGGGACCTTTAAGGACCCGACACTCCTTCCCGCAGCACAGTGCCCCCGATGGGGCTGGCTCAGACCCCTGCGGCCAGCAGCACGTCTCACCCCAGCGGCTTTCCTTGCAGACCGGATCCGCCTGAGGCCCAACCGTTTATTCCTACCAGGGAGCAGAGGGGGAACCGGCTCAGGGAGAGGCCTCCGCCCAGTGCAGAACACGACCCACATGGAGAGGTGCGGACAAGGCCCAGCTCGAGGGTCCCCATCTGGTACATTTCCTATAAGGAATGTGGCTGCAATCGGCCGGGTGTGTCCATGGGGCCTGGCCCTGTGCTCTTAGATCACTGCATCCCCGGGCGAGGCGGCTGCTCCAGCCTCCAGCTCCCAATCGTTGCTGTGGTTCTCCTCACGACCCCGGTAAATTACCAACGCCTCGAGCCGCGCCCTGCTCCCCCCATGCCGGACCCCCCCGCCCCCCCCGCTCCTCGCCCACCCTACCTGCTAGCCGATCCACCACGCTGCCTGCACGCAGGGAGGAGGGCTGGGGGGCCGGGGCGGGCGGCAGCTGGTGCAGGCTGTAGAGCAGGGAGAGGGGGGTCATGCTGCCGAGGGTGGGAGCACCCCCGCTGAGGTAGTACATGGAGGGGCCCCACTAGCCGCCGGAGGTCTCACACCAGGGCCCTGGAAAGAAAAGCGAGAAGCTCAGCCGCTCCCCCGTGTAGGGAGAGGGGGGAGCGGCCGGGGTTATGCCTGGGGGGCTGGGGCAGCTGGGCTGTGCCCTGCAGAGAGAGGGAAGGCAGAGCGTGCCAGGGGTCTCCTAATGCAAAGATCTGGGCCGCAAATTTGTGGCCTGAATGATTGTTTATTCTTTCTATTCCAGGAACATCTAGAGGCCTCGGCCAAAGCTCGGGGCCTGGCATGCAGGGTGCTGTACGCCCAGGGAGAGGGAGCCCCTGCCCTCCGGGAGCTGGCAGTCTAAACAGATCAGACAGACAACGGGTGGGAGGGGAAACTGAGGCACAGAGCTGGGCTGTGACTTACCCCAGGTCACCCAGCAGGTCACAGCTGACACATCGAGCCCTCAGCTACACACAGGTCTATCCACCCCCGTGGTGGGTGTCTGCACACACCGCTCCCACGGACGCCCCCTCACACGGCCCTGTACATACAAATGGACCCCTCGCCGTGCCCCTCAGGGTGGGACAGAGCCAAACGCCCCCCCGGGCCGGCAGCACGTGACGCGCTGGGATGCTGCCCTGGGCTTCTTCCGTCCCCGAGCTCCCCTTCCTTTCTGAGGCGAACCGTTCGACCCAATCCGAGCGAGGGGTGGGGGGCGGTGGGTGTGGAGCGAGGCCAGCTGAGAGCGATGCCCCTCACCCACATCCCATGTGTCTTCCCCTCCCCAAGCGCCCCGCGTGCTCTGTTCATACATGGAGGGTGAGGTTCTGTGCACATGCCTATGTCTGGGGGGCGCTTTGTACCCCGGATTCCTAGTAACATGCCTGTGGACTCCCCAAAACCATCCCTCCCCCCGACCCCCCATGGCACTGATACACTCAATTCCCCCTTGTCTCAGAACTGTCCTTGGGCATCGTTGCTCCAGATGACGCTTTAGCCCTGCCTGGCAAACCAATGATCCACCCACCAGCTCTGCTGCACTTCTCTGATCTCCAGCCAGTTCTCCAAGAACTTCCTGTGGCGCCCGGGGCTGTAGACAGGGCACCTCTGGGCAGAGGAAATCTAACCCTGACGCTGGGTGGGTCCTGGTTCAATCCCCTGCTCCATCACAGGCTCCCCGTGGGCCCCTAGGGTATGTCCACACTGCACACCCAGTCCAGGCTCTGACTCTGGTTTGAGCCCGAGCCCTCCCTCTGTCCACACACAAGTCAGCCGGGACCCAGGGCCTAGGACCCTGTCAGTGGGGTGGGGCAGAGCCTAAGCCTCCCTGCGACTCAGTCTGAGACCTGCATTTCGCAGTGTGGACGCAGCGCAATCTGGACGTTAGCGAGACCCGGGTCCAGCGACTGAGAGCCCAGGTTTACAAAGCAGTGTGGACGCTCACGCACAGGCTTGGAAACCCTGATACCACAGACCTGGGTTTACAATGCAGAGTAGGGTACATCCACACTGCGAAAAACCACAGCAGCGCGTCTCAGAGGCTGGGTCAACTGATTCAGGCTGGCAGCACGCGGCTAGGACCAGCCATGTGGGCCATCCTGAGCTCAGAGCCCAAATGAGTTGAGCCGGGCTCTGAGACGTGGTGCCGCGCAGGGTCTAGTGCAGTGTAGACGGCCCCTCGGTGTCTGAGCTCCTCTTCTGAGACGTGGGAAGAGCAGCGCGTCTGGAAACGAACCGTTGCCTCCCCGTTTTGTTCGATAAGGTACCGACGTTGCTTCGCGGCTCCCTTTGGGCCAAGCGCGTTCAGACGTTTCGGTTGGATGAAAACACGGACGTAACATGACGCTGTCTTTACAGAGACCCTGGTCAATGTTCTTCCCAGCACGGGGCAGCGTTTCCACATTATCGAGAGATCCAAATCAACTTGGTTTGGGAATTTCAGTTTTGCTGAAAACGTCGACGTTTCATCTCGATTCCGTACGTAAATCCCCATGCCAGCCGGCTCTAGTGCCAACCCTTCCTACCACGCCCCCCACCCCCTCCCATTTAAAGGGCCAGTTTTCCACCGCGGCAGCTGTCACCTGCAGGCCTGAGCCGAGGCAGCCGGAATAGCCAAGGGGGCTGGCTGGCCGTGGGGCAGCCCTACTCCAACGTAGAACCAACGCGAGAGGAAAGGCCTGGGCTCCCGGGCTCCCACGGGGATAACGCTGGGATATCTTTTACCCCTCGGTACCCGGGGCCCGAGTCTCCATTGACCTGCAGCCTGTGCAAAGCATCACTGTTCTGCTCTGGAAGCTTTCACACCCACCTCGCACTGCTGTGATGGCGCACGGCCGCGAGCACCGGAGAGGCAGCTCCCCGGCCTCTCTGAGCCCAAGCGGCTCAGGCTGAAGGGACGTCAGCAGAGCTGGGCGGGGGAGGATCAGGAGTGAGGAGCATCAGCAGAGCTGGGTGTATGGGGGGAGCCAAGGAAGCCCCCAGCTAACCCATGCTGGTTACAAAGGGTCGTTTTTCTTTCGGCGCATCGGCTGCTCCCTGTCCCACCCTCCCTCAGGCAGGGGGAGTCCAGGCCTGTGTGATCAGCACCTGCCCTGGGCGCTGGGCTGCCAGCTCTCTCTGATCTCCCTGGTGCTTCCTGCTTCCTGGGGGCTCTGCTGACAGTATCACCCCCAAACACCCCGGGACCCCCTGAAATCTCAGCTGAATCCAATCACCCCGCAGGGCTCTCTCACCTCTCCTGACCTGTCCAGGAAGGACGCTGGCCTCCTCTTCTCCCCACGACAGGGCCCCAGGGCTTTGGGAACCACGGCCAAAACTTCTCCCAGCTTCTCTGCCCTGGGCTATTTAAGAGGGAGCAGCCTGGGCACCCCTCTGCCTGAGCGGCCGCCAGCCAATGGGGCTGGAGGAAGCCTCGGGCCAGATTAGGGATTTGGTTTTCTTCCTCGCCAAAGGGACTCGCAATGGTTTCTAAGCTGAGCTCTGCTCACAGGGGTCCCATTATTCCCCATTCAGGCTGTGGATTAGACGCGGGCAGGGGTGGAAGAATGCAGAGGGTTGGGCTGCTGCCCCCCCCCCCCGCACTCCTCCCCACCATCCCCTCCCCCCACACCCTTTTCCTGGTTCGGTTGTTCAACAGACGGCAGGTGGCGTTGCCTAGTGAACGGGGCAGCCGAGGACTCCTGGGTTCTACTCCACTGGCCTCCCATGTGACCCCAGGCAAATCACTTCCCCTCCCAACCCCACACACCTCCAGGCCTCAGTTTGCCCAGCTGTGGAATGGGCATGGTGAGCATGGGGCTGGGAGTTTGTGTCTGCAGAGTGCCGAGCATTGAGCCCCTTCCCGGATGTGCTGTGGGGAGAGGGAATGTAAACGCTGCCCCCACACTGCAGGGCCCACGGCAGGGGTGGGGCTGGACTGGAGGGAGTCCTACCAGGGTCGCACACACAAACAGGGACACACAGACACAGGCCGTCGCAGCTAGTGAGGATTTCCGGGTTGGCTAGTGAAACAATCGCCCTTCCCCTTCGCCAGCCGCTTTCCACACAGCCTCTCGAAGCGCCGCGTCAGTCTGATGTTTTACAGTCGTACGTAACAGCCCAACCAAGACCAGGCGCTGCTCAGGCCCAGACTGAGACACAGCCCCCACGCCCCCACCCCTGGATCTTCCCAGCCACACGGACAAGACAAAGGACTCACTAATTCACTCCTCTCCTTCGAGGCCAGCAGGGGCACCCCAGGTCCCACGGCGAGTTAGCAGACAGTCCGGGAACCCAGCGCCCCTTTTTCCTAGTCCAGCACCCACACGCCCCACATCGAGCTCCCACAGGCGTCACCAGCTTATGGAATTTCATACAGAATTTTTTGATGCTTCCTTTTGCATGATTTTGCACCCCCTGAACAACCCTACAATAACAAACCCATGTACTCAACCTAGATCCCACAAGCCACCCTACAATAACAAACCAGTGTATGGAGGCCACGTTCTGATGAGCAACCCTACGATAACAAACCAGAGAACACATGCCCAGTTCTTATTAGCAACCCTACAATAACAACCCGGTATGCGCAGCCTAATTCTCCTGAAAACATGATGACGGCAAAGCAACGTACACAGCCCCGCACACACGACTGACCCTACAATAACACACCAATGCACCTCTGGTCATCTGGGGGCAGGGGAATGGGACAGGGGCTGAACTCAGGGAAATAGATTTGAGTTTCTGAGCTCCACGGTTATTTCCTTTTTTAATAACAATAGACCCAGGGGGATGCACAAACCCCAAATACCTTGACAGCTCCCCCCCGAAGTGCCCTTTGGAGCTGCCCACACGTCTGGCCCGGCCCCGGCCCCTTGGGCAGCTCTCAGTTCCTACCCACACGCGCTGCCCCCCGCCTGGCTCATGGCGGCTGTCCAGCGAGCCGCTTTCGCTGGCCATCACGCCGGTCCATTCTGGCGGCCGCTCTTTGGCTGTCAGAGCAAATTAGCTTCCAGCTAAATAATCAATTAGCTGATCCCCTTCTTGACAATCCCCTGGCCCTTCGGGAGAGGTGGGATTAGGGGCCAAGGAGCCTTTGTCTGCCAGCCACCCTGGGGGATTAGCAAAGATTTGCTGTTTAAAACGGGGGTGGGGGGTTTACAGGATTTCACCCCAACTTCTCCCTCCTCTGCTGGGCTGGGGGAGGGGAAGGACTCAAGCCACAAAGGTTCTTGTGGGGCAGCACCTCCCCCCTGGGGTGGCCAGGGCAGCCCTCTGTATTCACCCCCCAGCCCCACGCTCTGGGGTGAGACCCCTCCGAGGGAGCAGGGATATTGCGCCTGGAGGCTGAGCTGGTCCCAGTTTGTCCTGCAGGACTTGATGCAGTGCCTGTGTTGGGAGTGTCTGGGAGCCCTATGTCTCCCGAGCTCCTGACCCAGAGAGAAGCAGGGCAGTGAGTTTTAAGGACTGATACAACAATGGCTAGCACAGTGGGAAAGGACCTGGCTGACAGAGGGCTCGGTCATAAGAACATAAGACCGGCCACACTGGGTCAGACCAAAGGTCCATCTAGCCCAGTATCCTGTCTGCCAACAGTGGCCAATGCCAGGTGCCCCAGAAGGAGTGAACCTAACAGGTAATGATCAAGTGATCTCTCTCCTGTTGTCCATCTGCACTGCTACAGACTAGGGACCGAATGGCTGGGCAGCAGTTCTGCAGAAAAGGACCTAGGGGTTACAGTGGATGAAAAGCTGGATACGAGTCAACAGTGTGCCCTTGTTGCCAAGGAGGCTAATGGCATTTTGGGTTGTATAAGTAGGGGCATTTCCAGCAGATCGAGGGACGTGATCATTCCCCTCTACTCAGCACTGGTGAGGCCTCATTTGGAGTACTGTGTCCAGTTTTGGGCCCCACACTACAAGAAGGATGTGGAAAAATTGGAGAGAGTCCAGCGGAGGGCAACAAAAATGATTAGGGGGCTGGAGCACATGACTTATGAGGAGAGGCTGAGGGAAGTGGGATTGTTTAGTCTGCAGAAGAGAAGAATGAGGGGGGGATTTGATAGCTGCTTTCAACTACCTGAAAGGGGGTTCCCAAGAGGATGGATCTAGACTGTTCTCAGTGGTGGCAGATGACAGAACAAGGAGTAATGGTCTCAAGTTGCAGAGGGGGAGGTTTAGGTTGGACATTAGGCAAAACTTTTTCACTAGTAGCGTGGTGAAGCACTGGAATGGGTTCCCTAGGGAGGTGGTGGAATCTCCTTCCTTAGAGGTTTTTAAGGTCAGGCTTGACAAAGCCCTGGCTGGGATGATTTAGTTGGGGATTGGTCCTGCTTTGAGCAGGGGGTTGGACTAGATACCTCCTGAGGTCCCTTCCAACCCTGAGATTCTATGATTCTATGATTTGACAAACAGAGGCTAGGGACACCATTCCTTACCCATCCTGGCTAATAGCCACTAATGGACTTAACCTCCATGAATTTATCCAGTTCTCTTTTAAACCCTGTTTATAGTCCTAGCCTTCACAACCTCCTCAGGCAAGGAGTTCCACAAGTTGACTGTGCGCTGCGTGAAGAACACACAAACAGGTGGGTACCAGCTGTACCTGCTTTGTATTGAGGTACATGAGTTGTACGGATTAGGAGCCAGGAAGTGCTGAGTTCTAATCCTGGTTCTGACGCTCCAGGACCTTAGTCAGTTACACCCACGTTTTCAGAAAGGCCTGGTCCACACTTCAACGTTTTCCCGACATAACTATGTCTGTTAGGAGCAGGAAAAAACTCCACATCCCTGCCCGACACAGCTACGCCAGCAGGAGCTCCAGCGTAGACGCAGCAAAACCAGCCAAACGAGTCCTTCTGTCGGCATAGATGAGTCTGTTCAGGGAACTGCTTTGAGCTACACTGGCAGAAGCTGCATCTCCCCCAGGACTGCTTGTCGCTTTAGCGCTCCACCGGCTTGGCAGGATTCGATGAAATGTCGATTTCACCGAACACGCACACACAAATATCTCCATCAATAACAATCAAAAGTTAGACAAAGTAAGAAAAATGCTGTTTGAGAACTTAGGGGAGTTTGATTGAAGGGCATTTGCTTTGTATATTTTGCCATGTGATGTTGACAGTTTGAGTTTTAGTGGCTACAGTGTTAACTTTTTGGATATCAACATCTACTGTTATTAAATCATGATTGTCTGCCCCGCCCCCTTAGTAATCTGAACCCTCCCCCACCCCGCCCTAATTTCCCACAACTGCGAAAATTAAAATCAATACAAATCGGGCAGGGCGCGGGTGCTTGAACCCCATAATTTTGCACAAGTGTGAACATTTAAATCAGAAAAAAAAGCTTCAAACCGAACATTTCTATCTGCCAAAATGGTAAAAGATAGAACCTAAATTCTGCCCGGCCTGGTTCTACGGGTGACCCCTTCTAGTGTAGACAAGGCCTCGCTTCAGAGCCCCGTAGGGGACCCAACATTAGACCCCACTTTCGGAAAAGTTCACCTGCTACTTCTTTAACCATCCACCCCTCTGTACCTCAGTGTCCCTGTGACCAATGACGGTGGGGGGAGCTCCCTTTGATGGACACCCAGCCAGCCAGTTAGCTGTAAAACCCCTCCTGGGGGCTGGTCTCTGCTTGCTTTCCCTGCAAAGGGTTAACAAGCCCACAGGTAAAAGAAAAGGAGTGAGCACCTGACCAGAAGAGCCAATGGGAAGGCTGGAACTTCTAAATTTGGAAAAGAAACTTTCCCCTTGTCTGTTGCTCTCAGGAGTAGGAGCCACAGAGCAGCAATGCTGTGTAAGGCTTGAACCAGGTCTGAAAATTCATCAGCTCAGACCTAGAATTACTGACTTGAACCCCCTCAAAAATGCAAATAAATTAGGGATGTTTAGCTAGACGCGATCAGGTTTATTTTCTTTATTTTGGCTTGTGGATTCCTCTGTGCTCACCCCAGATGCTTTTGTTTGCTTGTAACCTTTAAGCTGAACCCCCAAGAAAGCTGGTTTGGGAGCTTAAGTTTTGTAATTGTTTCTTTTAAGATCTAGCAAAAAGCCTAAGTTCCAGCTGTATTTTTTCCCCCTTTTTGTTTTTAATAAAATTGACCTTTTTTAAGAACAGGACTGGATTTTTGGTGCCCTAAGAGGCTTGTGCATGTTTCTGATTAGCTGGTAGCCACAGCTAATTTCCTTTGTTTTCTTTCTCAGCTCTTCCCCGAGAGGGGGTGAGGGCTTGAGGGTACCCACAGGGAGGAATTCCCAAATGCTCTTTCCAGGCTTCAAAGGGTTTTTTTTTTTTCGCATTTGGGTGGTGGCAGCGTTTACCAAGCCAAGGTCAGAGAGAAGCTGAAACCTTGGGAGTTTAATACAAGCCTGGAGTGGCTGCCCAATGGCAGAGTTCGCAGGGGGCAGGCGAAGGAGGCTGCACTGCGCTTTGAGATCCTTGCCTGGGCATAGCAATGGCAAGACTGGGTCAGAGCAGGGTCCATCCAGCGCAGGGACCTGTCTCCAACAGCAGCCAGCATCAGCTGCTGGAGAGGAAGGTGCCGTGATGGGGTAACCTGCCGCCCAGGACTTTCCCCCACTTCCTTGTACTTAGGGGTCAGCTTAAAAGGGACCATAGGAGTATAAGAAGCAGCCCTTGTGCTGTTCTCTCTGGCACCCTCAGCATCACAGCATGCAAACACCTCCAGGCCCTGATGGGGCTGAGCTGCGTAACCCAACCCTGGGAGGCAGGGAAGTATCCCCCCACTTTACTGAGGGAAACCAAGGCACGGGGCAGCTGGAGTGACTAGGAGTCTGTGACAGAGCCAGGAATAGAAAAATACTGGTGATAATCAATCTCAGGCTTCAGGGCTGTCTGCAGGGGTCAGGAAGGAATGTTTTGTCCCAGATGCACATTTGGCAAGCCATATTCTGGGTCGCCTTCCTCTGAAGCATCAGAGATCGGCCACAGCTGGAGACGGGACACCTGCGGGTGGACCCATGCTCTGAGGTGGGACACAAAACCCTCTGTCTAGAGACCTGGCTGCTGGGTCTTGCTCACAGGCTCTGGGTCATGTTGATGGCCAGATCTGGGGTCGGGAAGGGATTTCCCCCAGGGTCAGACTGGCCGGGAGCTTGGAAATGCTCTGGTCTGACTAAAGGCTTCGGGGTTAATACAGAGGCTCCGGGTGAAATCCAATGGCCTGTGTTATACCGGCTGCCAGACTAGATGGGCTGATGGTCCTTTCCGGCTTAAAACTTGTGCAGGAGGTCAGACTAGAGGATCATAATGGTCCCTTCTGACCTTAAAGTCTATGAGTCTTTGAAACAATGAATCCCTGGGCCCAGTCCACTAAACTCATCCTTCCTCCTCTGAACTAGAAAAAACAAAGCCAGACTTTAGAGGAGGAGGGGGGGGGACCCACTGAAAACGAAGGGCCGGAGGAAGACGACTGCCTGGGCTGGAGGGTGGACGCAGCAGCTCGCCTGGCTGCGAGGAGGGACAGCAGATGGGTTTGGGGCTCCCAATCAATGGGAGAATGGGCCATGACACACCGGTGTCACTCGGTAAAGAGCTTACCCTCTCCGCCACGCAGGGCAGAGCAGATTTCTCACCAGCCCCCCCAATCTCTGATCAATACTCTCCCGTCTCCCCCTCCCCTTCTGTCACTTTCACGCCCCGGCGTTAGCGGGGGCCCTTCCAGCCGCTCGCGCTTCTTAAGGGACCGGACAAAACGAGCTGAAGGCTTTTTAAAGATGGGATCGATCATCCCCGCTCACCTCTGACCCCGGGAGCCGGTTGGCTCTATGGAAGGAGGTCAGCTGCACAGACGCCCTGTGAAAGCAGCGCGGCGGGAATCCGGCTTCACGCTGAGCCAGCAAGGCCAGCTCTTTCTTTACCAAAGGAGAAACGACACCCCCCCCACCCCCCGCCCCCAATTAACCAACCCAGGGAGGTGACAGCAGCGTCCGTCCGCGTGTAACAAGGGCCCCGGGAAGTGCTCCCTGCTCCCTGCCAGCCAAAGGCACTTGGCAAACGTTCTCTGCTTTATAATCCACTTGTTAATCCAATGCTGCCCCCATTTCACGGAGGGGACCCCGAAAGGACGCGACTCACCTAGGCTCACCTGGCTAGACGCTGGTAGAACCAAGCATTGATCTCCGAGCTCTCTGGAGTCCCAGCCCCCTGCTTCAGAGGCAGAACCAGTGAATCCAGTCGTGTACACCATCGCGAGGGAGCGCACGCCCAAGGTCCAGCCCCAGAGCGGCGAGTGGCTATTGCCTGAGCTAAAGCAGCATCTAGTGGGTGGCATCCCACCGTTAGCTGCTAGCGGTAAAGGGCCAGTGACACACGGGATCGGTTCCAATGCCAGGCAGTAGAGGGCCGCGTGTTTCTCTCTCACCCGCCCCCCCCCCGCCCATATAGACATAGTCATACACCCGGTGCTGCATTTGACTCCCAGCCGACGGTTGCTCTGGTGTGAACGACCGCGCGAGGTGCAGGACGAGAGGAAACCAGACTCCGCGTCCCGCTGGCTGGTTGCTAGAGCTGTGCCGAGCTGCTGGGGCTCAGCGAGCAGCAGTCGCACCACGAAAGGGGAGCGGCACTGACCCCACTGGGTTCCTTAAACGAGGAGCCGAGTGGAAATCGAAAACCCTCCTCCCCTTACCTGCGTCACTTGTATTGCACCCGTCACTACAGCATCCAGAGGCTGCTGCGCCGGGGCGGTTTATGCTGCAGCTGAGGAGAGCTCCGTCTGTCTGGCCACTTGTCCTCAGCTCGCCAGGGTCAGATTGTATTGATCTCCCCCCGGCACGGTGATATCCAGCACCTTAGAGCTTTTGATGTGTTTATCCTCACAGCCCCCACAGGAGGTAGAGCAGGGCTGTAACTAAGGCATCAAGAGGCAAAGTGACTTGGCCAAGGTTACCCAGAAATCGGTGGCAGAGCAGGGCCTCGAACCCAGTCCCAAGTCCCTAGCTTTCCATGGACACAAACAGCAGCTCGGCCACCACTGAAGCCAGTAGGCTGTGGGCTCCTGGCTTCATCCGTGCTTTGGAAACTCTCCTCCCAGACACACTTTAAAACGATATTAATTCTCTATGCACGGTGATTAACCAGGCAGGAGGGTTAATGACAATCCCAGATCCTTTCAGTAAGGGACACTGTCCCCTTGGATCATGTGCCAGCCCCCCGCCCACCCGCACACACTTGACACCGCAGAGACGAGCCCTGACAGCACGATCAATCCCCCAGCAGGTCGCTGCATCCGTGACAACCCCGCGGACAGAGGGCTCCCAGTGGCACGAATTGGCCAGTAAAGAGCTTACACTGGGAAATTAACTAAAGACAGGCTTTAAGACAGGCTCAGCCTCCCTGATCGATACTCTGCACACGGCGAGGCACTGGGAGCGCCGGCACGACAGGACAAAGGGATGGGAGGTTAATGCCGGGGCTTCCCTATTAGCCGGCCTGATCAGCTCCGTCACCTCTGACCTCAGAGGGAGCCCTGATGCCACAATCAACAGGCACAGACACGGGAGACAAGTAGGTTTGTTTTAGCACCTCTTGTCGGAAGACGACACAAATCCTTTCTCCGAGACCCTGTGCTGTGTCTTCATCCTGGCAGGTGCTGTTTGGCCGTGAGTTTAAAACAAGGCAGGTTGCTCCTGTGATTAACCGCAGAGCCAGGACTCAGGAGATGTGGGTCCAATTCCCAGCTGTGACACAAACTCACTGCATAACCTTGTATTAGTCTTTTAATCTCTGCACCTCAGCTGCCCACCAGCGAAATGGGAAGAAGCAGCTTTCCTTTCTCTATTCAGCCAGCCAGCTTTTTGGGGCAGGGCCTGGCTTGCCTAGCGGCTGCTGCAAGACACATAATAAATTATTATAACAGTGACTTGGAAAAGGGAGGGTAAAGACGGGTGGCTCTATGTATTTTGCCGCCCCAAGCACGGCAGTCAGGCAGCTTTCAGTGGCGTGCCTGCAGGAGCTCGGCTGGTAACGTGGATTTGGTGGTATGCGGGAGGTCCACTGGTCCCGTGCCTTCAGCGTACCCACCGCCGAAACCAGCAGACCTCCCGCAGGCATGCCGCCGAAGGCAGCTTGACTGCCGCCCTCATGGCGACTGGCAGGGTGCCCCCCAGGCACGCGCTTGGTGCGCTGGTGCCTGGAGCCGCCCCTGGGTATAGAACTGCTGGATTTAGGTCTTTTTGTTGGTGTCTTATGAAGAATACAGAACCCCTGACTATATCTGCTCCTGCTTTTTGAACTTAAGAACAGCAGGGAGGTCAGGCCTTACCTTCCCGGGTCTGCTGGAGAGCTCACTGGAGGACCCAGAGAGATGCATCTTGGGAGCTGCCTTTATCCTTCACGGAGAGAGGGGGTTCTGGATGGGTAACAGAGACCCTTGCTCCCAACTGTTACTCAGGTATTTTGAGTTAAAGGAGTTCGGGTAAAAACAAGCAAAGAACGACAAAGGGTTTTCAACAGCTTGAGTGAGCTCCCCCTCCCCTGCCCACTTAATTGGGTTTTGCAACCACCCAGCTAGTTCCAGCACGAGACAGGGTGGACCAGGCTTGTTTCTAACCCCCAGCGAGAACGAGAGCCTACGGACCGTTTGTAAAGCAGGACGGGCTGTTTTTCTGCTCTAGGAGTTACTGGAGGGGCTGGGCGATGGTCCCAATCCTCCTCATGACCCCTGCTGACAGGACCAGGGACCTTCAGCTTCTAAAGCACCAGCCTCTGCCTTTGAGCTAACAGCAATAGAAGGCTGTTATCCACCGCAGGAGGGTGACCCACTCCATTTGCCCAACGTCATATATAAAGAAGCAGACTTGGGTTTTGCAGGTCACCTGTAACCCTGACCTACCCGCCGTCACCCCAGGGACACGGTTTCGGTCTCACACTTAGGTAGGCAAACACCCTTCCGTACAATCGGCTTCCTGGAGAGTCAGCCAACAGCCAAGAGCAAAGTACAGACCCGGCCTGGGCTTGAAAAGCTTCTCCGGAGGAGCTAGGGGAGCCGGAGAGTTTAATGCCAGACCCATGAAGGCTGACAAGACGGGACAAGACACAGACACGGGGGGCCGAGCTCGAGGTGAGCCGTGACTTTTATGGCACCCTAAGTAACCAGTGAGATTATCAAAGCCATAACGAGCGTGTTCAATAAAACGCATTGCCGGTGAGGTCATCTAATGGCCTATTATTTTTAATTTGAACTTTTTGCCTTAACCTTTTCTCAGCGCTGAATCAGCCTCCCCAGCCGGCACTTTAATTTCTCCCCCATTTGGAAGATTGATGGGGCAGGAGTAAGGGAGCGTGGTCGAGTGGCTAGAACAGGGGCAGGGGCTCTGGGGTGAAAACTCCTGGTTGCTCAGCCCAGCTCTGGGACTGGGTGTGAGCGAGCGGTGAGCACAGGGGACCTGGGAGGGGGGGTGGACTGGCAGGCCGGAGTCCTGGCTTCCATTCCCTGCATTGGGAAAGGGTCTGGCCCACAGCTTAGAGGAAGAGGCAGTGAGGCCGGGCTCCTGGGTTCTGCCCCTAGATCTGGGAGAGACGCAGAGGCCTGGGAGGCAGTGCGCTGGCCTGGCGACCCAGGCAGGGCTAATGGCCCAGCAAGTGCTTTGAGATCTTTGGCTGATGGGGGCAATTCCTTTGGCTGTGATGCTGCAGGGTGTGGTGCGGTGCCTGTGTTACACAGGCACCAGTGCCGGGTGGGTGAGTCTCAAGGCCCTGGCACACCGGTCTCCCTATGGCCCAGGGTAAAATCAAGACAGGGCCTAAGTGCAGGCCAGGGGCATCTGAGGAACCAGGGGGTGATGCAGGAGCCTTATGCTATGGCTGCACTGAGCTCCACCCTCCCTTCGCCCACGCGGTAGGACAGCAGCACTCCCACTAATACAGGATCGGGGCCCCTGGCAGAGCACCCCACCCCGTGCTGCCCAGGATGACGCCCTCGTGCACAGCCGAGCCTTTCCCTCATGCTGGAGCGCATCACTTCGGCTGTGGTCCCCTCTTATGAAACAGGAGTTTGATGGTGAGGTCAGAGACACCCCACTTCCCAGCATCCTCCTCTGCTGAGCTCCCCTGGGCCAATCACACCCTTGGATTTCAGAGCATTGGTCACTGCCGACTGCAGCTCAGTCCCTCCCCCTTACCGCAGAGCCAGGGCCCTTTCCAAACACTCCTCCTCCTCCCAGCCCTCTGTCATCACCCCTTCCATTGTACAGACACCAATGGGGCTACCCACAGCCACACGGCCGGCCTGGGGCAGGACTGGGAGGGGGACCCAGGAGTCCTGACTGCCAGGGCGAGGCTGGACCTAAAGGCCCAGTGTCTCTGCAGGTGGAAGAGCCACCACACTCTTTGTAATGCAGCCAACGGTCCTGTTGAAACAGAACCCTGATCGCCGGACCCCTTGCTCTACGGAGCGCCTCTCTCGCAGTCCCAACGGCTCCAGCTGGGCTCAGAAGGTAGCAGCACTGGCCACAAGTCAGACCGATGTGAGAGGTAGAAGTAAAATCAAGCTGTTGGGAGAGTTAATGACAGAATGTAGCCCCGGGGCCTGAGGTATGAACTGAGAGGGGGAGGGGGCGCTCTGCTGGATGGGACAAGACATGCTGACCAAACAGCCTACAGGGGGGTTACGGGCAGTTTCTGCTGTTTACTAAATATCATGCCTGGAGTTTCGATTGGACTCTGTGTTCTTTGCGTTTTAGCCGAACCTGTTGTGTGCTGTGCTGAGAAAGGACGTTCCACCCCAGAGCTGGCTGCATTTCAGTCATGGGTGAAACAATCCTTCACTCCATACAGTTCGCCTAGTGTTTTGGGGGTGCCTGATGAAAGCTAACGTCACCTTTTATACTTCAGCAAGAAAGAAATTAAACTCCAGGCAGTTTATGGGGTGGACAGTCTCTCAGAGGACCCATGAGAACAGGTGCTCGCTACAGACACCGAGAGCCCTAGACATACTTAGCCTAGTGGCCTTGGTCAAAATTTACCCTCTTGTCCAGAGCAATACATGCTGGTTACCTTCCCTGCACCCACTGCTCTGCGTGGTGCTGAAAGGACACTGTTTGCAATGTACTTTGCAACCCCAAGAGATGACAGATGCTATTCAAATATGCAGTGGTGCCAACTGCGTGACCGGATCACCTCCAGGGATGCGCCGCAGGAGAAGTTCAGCGAGCAATGGGCGGGGCTGTTGGGCATCTCCCACCCATGGTATTGAACTGACAAGAACACAGCAATGGCAGAGGAACAGTTCAGTTTGGGGAACACATACCCTCCGGGAGCCCCAGAGCAATCAGCCCACAGGTCTATTCAACACCTTTTTATTAAAAAGAATTACAAAAAGGAACAGGTTACAATGTTTATATACAGTCCAAAAATCTATCCCCTTTGCTGTTCCAGTGTCCCACGTGCTTCAAAGCATTACGGCAAGGGGGGAGACCCCCATGCCAGCTGGTTACCTGCAGCAGCATCTACAGTATGCCACGTTTCCGGGCGGGAGGTGGGGGGGCAGAGAACACAGATGGGGGGGAGGGAAGAGATAGGGTTAGTAACAATACAGTGAACAAGAGGCCTGGTTTCAATCAGCACAGTGATGCCTGGCACCCCAGAGCTGCTTCCTGAAATGGACAGAGCGGGAGGGAGGGAGGAAAGAGGGACTGCAAACGATATAAAGCAATGTGGACTATTCCAAGCCCCTATAACGAACACAGCCAGAAACCTCATTTTAGACCAGCGTCCAGCACGGGCTACTTTACAACTGAAGCCCATCACGGTGGACTGAAAATTGAAGGTGGAAGGGAAGATTTCTGCTGCTGGAAACCTGGCGCAACAGGCCCGAGGACTCCATCCTCTAGCCATTAACGAGGGCAGCTCAGCCCAGCAGATGTGCCTTTTACCCCTCCTCTCCCCACCCCCCACTGCTACATGGGCCCACACAAACACTGTGCAGCCGGCCCAGTTGGGGAATCACCCCTTGTGCCATTTGCCCGCATGGGACGGCGTCCTCTGAGGGGTGGGGATGTCCATTGCCCGGGCCACTTCTGCTCTGGAACAAAGGCACTTGGGCCTTTCGGGGGGAAAGCAGCTGGGGCGTGAACGAAAAGCGGAGGTGTTCCAGCCTAAAGGAAAAGCTGACTGGAAAGACGTCCTGAAGGCAAGAACCTGCCTCAAATCCTGCACTGCTCCAAGCTTGATTGCTAAACAGTGCGGTTCCCGGCAGTAACGGGGGCTGTGATGCTCGCCCCTTTCTAGAGCCAGCAGAACAGAACCAGACGGGTAACAGTTCGCACTGGCAATCCAGAGGAGAAGCTCATTAGCAGTAAAGATGGTGTAACCTAAGCTGCAGTTCCTAGGAAGTACCTCTGGTGGGGAGAGGGCTGGAGTAGTGAAATCCATTCCTCCCCAGTAACTTCCTACACGTCCCCACCCACTAGCAAAAGACAGGCCTTGCCAATGCCTCAGAGTCTGGAATAGCAGGTGGCAGGGACGGGGGACAGCCAAGGTCCCCTGCTGTGAAGAGTGGCGGGGGACTGAGGACACCCCTTTACACATATGCCTCCCAAAATGCAGCAAGAACCCAATTCAGCAAGTCCGTGCTCAGCAGAGGGGTCTGCGCTGAGGGAGGGGCTGGGACACGGCCTGTTAGCGACAGGGGAGATGGGCAAAGTGGACTGGCTGAGCCACTTGGGGAAGGATCTTCAGAGAAAGTGGCTCAAGCCCCGTAAGCCTGCTTCCACCACAAGCAGCTGGGAAGGGTGGGGAAGTGATGGAGCCTCTGGCTGATGGCTTTGCTCAGGATTGCAGGTTTCTAAGGGCAATGCTGCAAACGAAGAACCATTGTCACCCCAACCAACCCCCACTGCAAGCAAGGACGTGGGGAAGATATGGGAAATACAGCCGAGGCTGCTGTAGTCGCAGGGAAGCAGCAGGGTTATACAGTCTGCAGTGAGGTTATAATCTATGAACGGTAACTGAAGCTAAAATAGAGAGACTTTACATGGGGCGGGGGGGTGGAAATACATCTCACAATGTATCGGTGGCAAGTTACTCCTTCGGACAGAGTTCATCTGTCGTATTCACAGCAAGCCACTCTATAAAGGGAACAATGCAGCAGGATGTACTGTAGTAACGCAGTCCCACACATCAGCCTGATCCCCCTCCCGCCCCACGCCCGCGGTGCTATGGCCTCCAGGGAGCAGACGGTCTTCGGGTAAGGCCCAGCGTGGGCAGAACTAGGGGAAGAGAGGGTGTGCGGTATTCACTCTAGAACATACCCCCCGGGGCTGCAGAGACCTGGAACAAACGGACGGCAGCTAGTGGAAGCGATTTTCCGTTCTGGTCGCTGACGGAGGCGGGGAAAGCAAGGCAGCGTTCTGCCCGTCGAAAAGCCAGCCCTGGCTGGGCTCAGCTGCTGCGCCGACCTCAGCTCAGACAAGATTCTGAGCCAACGACCGTTTCTCTCTCTCTGAGCCCTGAATGCAAAGGGACTAGAAAGGGGGCGCCATGAATATGGTACATTTAAAGTCAAGCCATCAAAGCCCTTGCTATTCCTGTGCACTATTGGTTTAGAGTTACTATTCATCAATAAATATTGATAGTGTATTGAGCGAGTATAGAGACAGATGGGGAGGGGAGGGCTGTAAAAGAGGAGAGAGAGAGGAAGAGAAAGTGAACTGGGGGATTTGGTTTTTAAAAAAAAAACACCCCAATTTCCGTGAAAACCAGTTTTAAAAGCTCTATTTTCACCTATTGCTAAGTCAGTCTCCCACTAAAGGGATCAATCTGCAGGGACCCCTGAACATTTTCCTACCCAGTAACAGCCAGTGCTACCACCACCCAGCTCCCGTTGGCAACCCCTGAGCCTTGCTTCTGATCAACACAATGGAGATGCTCTGGCAGCTCAAAGGGTGACCCTGGAGGAAGCCCAACTCCTGCCATCCTGCAGTCACCCAGAGGATACAATGAGGAGCACTTGCTGGATGCCACAACCTAGCCAGCCAGAGTGTAAATCAGCCCCTTTAACATCACCTGCCCACCCACCCAGTCAATAAGTCTAAGTTCCTCCTGTCCTTGACAGCTGTAAGTTGCAATATGGCTTCAGAGCCTTCCTCACAGTCCTGTCCACCTTCCTGCTGTAGCACTGAAACTGACTGCAGCAGCAGGTGGTGACGGCTTCCTAGCTGTCCATGGAGCATAAGACACTTCTGGCTTCTTCACCTGTTGCCACCCAGGATCTACAGAGCCCTGCGCTTGTTCAGAAGGATCTGGGCACAGCAACTGTGAGTCTGGTGAAAGTCATCACCACCCCTCCTCTTCTGCCCAGCGTGGCTGTTTCTATTCGCTGCCTTTCAGGGGCATGCCATACTCCCTTGCAGCGGGCTCTTGCTACGATCCCTTCTGGGCGACCCAATTCTCTACTCACCAGCCTGTCTGCAATTCACATGCCAGCTACCAAACATTTCCCATTTCACACCCTTCTTACCCAACTTTTCTGTCTGTTTCCCACTGTCCAGCCACTGGGGGCAGCTGTTTGCTTCAGAAGACAGAGGCAGATGCTGTGCCACCCTTCAAATCTAAATCAGAAATAAGAGAGAGTCGTCTACCTTTAGCTTCATAGAAAAGATCATTTCAGATGTATCCAACGTGCCTCTGAACGCTTCTCCTAGAGAATAAAGAGCCTCTCTCTGGCTGTACTACTCAAAGCAGCCTTGCCATGCCTACAAGGCAACTACCACATCACAGAGCATCTCTCTGGTGGAATCGAGAGGATCTCAGAGCCACTACCCGGCCACGTGACCATTGCCCGCTGAGAGCCTGTACCCTGTAGCTGTGCCAGCAGCAGTCTCTACGTTCCATAGATACC
Organism: Mauremys reevesii; assembly: GCF_016161935.1. NCBI lineage: Eukaryota > Metazoa > Chordata > Testudines > Geoemydidae > Mauremys > Mauremys reevesii. Next base: position 11,338,876 of record NC_052648.1, on the reverse strand, counting down.
AGCGAGTGCATAGGGGATCTGGAAGATGGCATGCTGCTGGGTACAGGTGAGCAGTGTTACTCTGAGTATTTATTGCACTGCTTCAAGGAGGCGGAGGAAGAACAGGAGAGAGAACGAGCGCAAGTCATCGTTTCACTTTAGCATCTTCTTTGATCTTCCAGATCATCAGCTCCATGCAAGCGCTGGCGTCCTCGCTGGAGTCATGACCTTCCACTGGGAATGAGAGACACAAGTGCCACAGTTAGCCACAGCGGGACAGAAGGGACAGGCGTCCTAGGCCCGGCTCCTGGGCACAGATTCTAGAGTACATTAGGGGTCCAGGTTCTATGAGAAGGTTGGGGGATTAACTCAGAGACACTTAACTGGGAGCTAGTGGCCTCAAAAGCCCCTGCAGTTACATCATGAGCATTGCTCTAGTTGCACTGGGGGTGGCCAGATTCCATGGTTCAAACAGAGAAATAACATTGTTGAGTGACAGCTGTTCTACGCTGAGCTAGCCCATCCTTGGAGCACCTCGTGTCAGAGGGAGGCCTCAGGACGGTCTCCTGGAGGAGTCCAGAGCAAAACGCAGCAGACACAGTTACACTCCTCAGGGGAAACTCTGAGCTGAGAGATGCCAGCAGGAGTTTCACACACCCGAGAGCAGGGCAGAAGTACAGGGGGGTGGGTATGTGGTTCACGCAACTGAATTCCCCTGACATCTCAGCACCACCATCAGCTCGGTAGACCCCTCCGCACAAGGAGAAGGCAACCGCTGACACTTGCCTTACAGAAACTGGATGTGGGGCCGGCAGACATCTCAGAGGAGGAGCGCCCTCTGGAGCCTGCACCCGCCCCATCAGAATGGCCTGACTCTGGCACCAGAACAAGGCTCAGATTGAGGCATTCTGAGCCTGACAAAAGCGGAGGAGTGGGAAGGGTAATTTAGGACCAGATCTCACCCCTGGCTCCTCAATTCTCCCCTGCCTGAAAGATCAAGAGAGCGCTCTGAAAAACGTCCTACTGCTCTGCCCTGCAAGGTTATTTATGTAGTGCTGAAAACATACAGAGTACTTAGCAACTGCCAGCCCTGATCCCTACTCAAAGGGATTGACAGTCTAGAGACCCCGATGGCTCCCGTGCAGTGAGACGGACCTGTGAACATGGCTCACGAGCAGGCTCGCTACGGGGCTTTTCAGAAGAGGCGCTGCTGTGCTTTAGTCAGTAGGCTGGTCTCCGTGTGAATGGGGACATGACTTGCAGCTTCGAGACGGGGGAACAAAGAGGAAGGGTGGCTCAGGAGACGTGGGATTGAGTCCCGGCCCTGCTACAGGCTGCCACTGGCCTTGGGCAGGTCACTTACTCTCTGCCTCATTTCCCATCTGTAACGGAGGGACAGTAACGCTTCCTTTCTCGCACCCTTTGTATTGCCTTGTAACAGTGAAAGGTGTTTGGGGCAAGGACTGTCTGACTAGGAGTTTGCACCGCACCTAGCACAGCGAGGCCCCAATCTCAGCTGTGCAGAGGCAGCTTGGTGGGACACACGTGGTGGTAAGGGCAGAAGGGGAGACAGGAGCTCGCAGTGGAGGTGGAATTAGATGGGAAGCAGCGTTCCCGTTTCCCCCGTCTCTGAAGTCTCACCATTGTCCTGGATGATGCGCTTGAGGTAGTCGGCCATCAGCGTCCGGAGTGCTCGTTTGTAAGGCAAACCCAGCCGGTGGGGAAAGACAACTGCAGTATCCACCACTGTGTTATGGATAAGCTGGGGGAGGGAAAACAGGGTGGTTTGTTTTCCTCCTCGGAGCAGTCAGTGCATTAACTGAGATTAACCACACCCCACAGGTAAGACCTTGAACACCCTCAGGTGCCACCTCCACAACGCTCCCACCAAACCAGTTCCCCAGGCGGCTCTGAGCTGAACCGAAGTGTCCTGAACAGCACCTTCTGCCAGCCAGACTGCCTGCCCGGCCAATGCACGAACTCCTCTCCACAGGCAAAGCTGCTTCTATCCAACTCAGCCATTAAAACTCCTCCGAGCAACAGGGCAGCTAGTCCACTTAGCCTGGCACCAGAGACGCTTCCAGAGGAGTCTTTTCACAGCTTGTTACACAGTCAGAGCAGCTCCTTGAGAGGGGCCCTTTTAACCAGAATGAGCTGTGCTTCGGAACAGACTTGGACTTAACCCATTACCCGCCACACCTCTGCACAAGCAGACTCTTGCCTCTTTTAGAGACAAGTCCATTGATTTCTAAGTTGGGGCTGGAGCTTTGCAAGGGAATCACTTCTGAGAGTTTCATATTAGCTTGAATGGTTCTGTTCCTGCTCTATCTGCAGATGGATTTGAAGAGGGCTGGATACTCCGATCATGTGTCTTTTGTAGTTAATGTAGGATGAGACAAGGTGAGCAGATCTTATGGGCAGGGCACAAGCAAATCACTGCAGAGGCCAGGAAGGAATTTCCTGCCACTCACATACATAACAGGAGCAGAGAGTTCACTTGCCTCTAGTATCAAGCATTGGCCAGAGCTGGAGTCAGGATAATGGCTAGATCAGGGGCCAGCAACCTTTCAGAAGTGCTGGGCCGAGTCTTCATTTATTCACTCTGATTTAAGGTTCCGCGTGCCAGTAACACATTTTAATGTTTTTAGAAGGTCTCTTTCTATGAGTCTATAATATAGAACTAAACTATTGTTGTATGTAAAGTAAATTAGGTTTTTAAAACGTTTAAGAAGCTTCATTTAAAATTAAATTAAAATGCAGAGCCCCCCGGACCGGTGGCCAGGACCCAGGCAGTGTGAGTGCCACTGAAAATGAGCTCGTGTGCTGCCTTCGGCACCCGTGCCATAGGTTGCCTACCCCCGGGCTAGATAGCGGGATGAGTGGTTCAATCCAGCATGACAGAGCCCATGTGCTTTTGAAACAGCACGTGCTCAAGTTTGCTATGCACTGGAGAGCTCCCACGTTCAGTCTCTGTGCTGGCCAGAGGAGTGTTTAACAGGGGCTATGAAGAAGCCAGGGTGAGAGAGAGGTTAAGTATCATAGGGACAGTGCAGGTTAATTTGTACGTCTGGCCAGCGAGGGCACTTCCTGGAGGGCTCTCTTCTTTAGGTTTCTGATTCACGAGACAGGATGACTTGAACGGGCCTTTGACTCACCAGCCGCCCGCCTGCCCCTTACTTTGTCTAGGCGCTTGCTAATGTTGCGTGACAACTTGCAACTTACTCGTTAATCGTTTCATAGCTGAGCTATGGAAATGCTTTAGAACAGCTGCAGTTTAATGGAAACAACCTGCCGCGCTCTTTGAAGTGTAAAACTGCCAAACATTATGGATAATCTCCTCTCTGGCACAGTCAAGTCTGGCATCAGCCCAAGCAGAATAATTACTTATGTAGATCAGGGAGACTGAGGAAAGGGGATAATACAGCTTTAAATATAAAACTGAAATGCTATTGCTATTTGAAGCTTGCTGTGGCCATTATTGGGATGTCTTCTTTACTGCCAGAGCCTTTAGAGATTATGACTTTGCACGGCACTGCCTGTAAAGCTTTGCTATATTGCTTTTGGGTTCGTTCTCTTGGCAGTTTCTGCGATGCTAAGAGAAAATAATGACTTTAAGAGGCCAACACCGTCATCTTGTGCTGATGAGACCGTAAATGATTTTTTTATTGTGATCACTGATACTTTGAGATCTTGGGAAGGAGGGTGGTATAGAAAGGCAAAGAGCTTACAGGCATGAATGCAGTAAACTTCCCAACGCCCCCATGAGTCAGTAACTATTACCCCTTTATCAAATAGGGCTACATGGATAAAGGATGGTTTTGTGATTTGTGGGCTTGAACCAAGTGCCAATCCCCTGACCTTGGGGGAGTCACTTAGTCTCTCTGTGTTTCCATTTCTGTACAGTGGGGCAATGGCCCGGCCCTGCCCTGCCCCACAGGGGAGTGGTGAGGATGAAAGACTGAGGAGCTCAGATCATAGAATCTCAGGTTGGAAGGGACCTCAGGAGGTATCTAGTCCAACCCCCTGCTCAAAGCAGGACCAATCCCCAACTAAATCATCCCAGCCAGGGCTTTGTCAAGCCTGACCTTAAAAACCTCTAAGGAAGGAGATTCCACCACCTCCCTAGGGAACCATTCCAGATGCTACAGTGATGAAGGCCAGAGAAGCACCTTAGGGCTTGTCTATACTCAAAATGCTACAGCAGCACTGCTGCGCCGATACTGCCTAACCATCGGCATAGGCAACCCACCTCCCTGACAGGCAGCTATAAACTGGACACTAGGAAGTTTAGACTTGAAATTAGACGAAGGTTTCTAACCATTAGAGGAGTGAAGTTCTGGAACAGCCTTCCAAGGGGAGTGGTGGGGGCAAAAGACATATCTGGCTTTAAGACTAAGCTTGATAAATTTATGGAGGGGATGGTATGATGGGATAGCCTAATTTTGGCAATTAATTTGGCAAATGATCTTTGATTATCAGCAGGTAAGTATGCCCAGTGGTCTGTGATGGGATGTTAGATGGGTTGGGATCTGAGTTACTACAGAGAATTCTTTCCTGGGTGCTGACTGGTGAGTCTTGCCCACATGCTCAGGGTTTAACTGATCGCCATATTTGGGGTCGGGAAGGAATTTTCCTCCAGGGCAGATTGGCAGAGGCCCTGGAGGTTTTTCGCCTTCCTCTGCAGCATGGGGCACAGGTCACTTTCTGGAGGATTCTCTGCAGCTTGATGTCTTCAAACCGCAATTTGGGGACTTCGATAACTCAGACATAGGCTGGGGTTTGTTATAGAAGTGGATGGGTGGGATTCTGTGGCCTGCATTGTGCAGGAGGTCAGACTAGATGATCATAACGGTCCCTTCTGACCTTAAAGTCTATGAGTCTATGAGCAGCTCGGTCGACAGGAGAATTCTTCCGTCAACCTAGCCCCGTCTACACTGGGGGTAGAGAAGTTTAACTACACTACTCAGGGTGCGGATTTTTCACACCCCTGAGCGACATCGTTAAGCCAACTTAATTTGCTAGCATAGACCTGGCCCCAGATAGACAGAACGGCTAAAATGATTTGATCAGGGTTACACAGGAAGTCAGTGGCAAACCAGGGGCTAGGATCCAGGAGTTCTAGTAGCCAGTCCTCTCCCTCCTGCCCAAAACTCTTACCAAATTAAATAATTCATGTGAATGCAGTCTTGGTTTCAGGAGACAGTTTGACAGGCCAGCCCTTCTCTGGGGTGGTTCCATGACAGTAAAAGAGGGGTTCTCTTTCCACGGCTCATCCAATCCCTGACCGCACTGCTGAGCGCATCAACAAGGGAACAATCTGGGCCCCTGGGGATGGTGTTTCTCCTTTCTAACGATGCCTGTCAACTTAGAGCTCACTCAGGGGCTTAATGGCATACAACCAATCCCCTCCAGCCTCTAACCACTGCGCCATACTACAAAGCTGCCTCATGGATAGCTCACAGACTCGCAAAGCAACCCCAGTCAGACAGAGCTAGATGGTATCCTTTGGTACAGATCACTAGTGACTTGAAACACTGCTTGTGCCCCTGCTCAACCGATCTGGCAGCCTTCAATGGCTCGGACAAGGCTGTCCTGTGATCTTCTTGCTCTCATGAAGGCAAACTCTTTCTGTAATGGTGAAACGGTAAACACAGATTCAAGGAAAGGAAGGAGGGGACAGGCTTTGTTACCTTTAGTGCAAATAAATCACTTTCCAAGCTGTGTCCTATCAAAATCGTGTCTGCGCTGAACATGTTTAATAGAACAGCTTGCACGTCTCGCAGGGTGATGCTTGCATTCTCCAGGTCCTCCTCCGTCACACCTGAAAACCTGCAGTGCGACAGCAACAGAGGACTTCTCCTTACTGAGGCTGAACCTGCCACGCCCTAGCAACACCCACATGTTTGAGGCAATGAAAACTTTCCATTCTCAAAGTTCTCAAGAAGCTTTCAGCCAAGTGATTCAGACCATTGAGATTTGTAGCACGACATGGTGACAGAGGCACCTTTTGGCACCTGCCCCCATTACTGAAACGGCTCTTGGTTAAGACTGCAGGTCTGGTGCGGCGGTCCTGGTCTTTGTGCTAACTGTGATTCACGTCTGAGACGCTCACAGTGGCAGCTCCTTTGCCCTCAAGGCCTTGCGACTTGGCCCACGTGATCACTGGGCCACTCGGGTTTGGTGCATCCCCCCCACCCCCCAGAAGTAGATGGGCAGGCGGATGCACCAAACCTGAGTAACGTTGCAACCTCATGGGCCAGGTGCAGCCCCACAGGACAGGAGCTGCTGTGGCAGGGTGGGCTCACTCTCCACACCCGTGCAGGACCCCTGTTCCTCCGCTTTCCAAGACACGTGCTTGTTTTCCCACACCTCTGCCATGAAATGCAGTAAAATTTTTGTGGATAAAATTGTAGCCTCACTCATGGTTTCTGGGCCAGTTCAGCACAGCTGCTGGTCTGTTACGACAACGTGATCCACTGAAATCAGGGCTTCACCTGAGTGGCAGCCACAATAGTCGGCATAGCAAGTAAGTGGCTGGGCTTGAGGGGAAGTCTTCATGTCCTCCGTACGAGAGGAAAAGCAGCCACAAATGAGCTTTGCAATTTCAAATTCTAATCATAAGCCACACGCTGCAGAGGCAGCGAACTCAGCTGCTGGGGAGGAATAGCTGGAGGGGACTTGAGAAATGCCTTGTCATCACTTCTCGAGCCAGCTACAGAGCGGTGCTGACAGGCTACGGGGGAGAAGCCATGCCGAGATAGCAGTGTTGGGCTGCTGAAGTCATTTATTATTAAAAACTCTCCCCAGAAAGCAGAGTCAAAAGCCTTTTTAATGGCTCTGGCCACACTCCATCCAGGGGAGGGGTTGCTCTTACCTGGTGTTGTAGTCGACCACTTTGTTGTCAGGTTTGACAAAGGTGTCATAGACCACTTTCAGGTCAGAGCTGATCACAGTTACTCTCGTCAGCTCCAGTCCTTGCTTGGTGTAACACTGTCAACCCCAAACAAGCAAAGAGAGCTGGTCTTAGCATGGTGTTTGCAGCCCAGGTATTTATGTACCACCCATACATGTTAGCACTAGCATGTCCTGAATTACGACAGTTACGCTGCTGCACGGCTGGCTGGCATGCATTGGCTAACAATGCCAGGGCCGCCCGGGGGGGGGAGGGGGGGGGCAAGTGGGGCAATTTGCCCCAGGACCCACAGGGGCCCCCATGAGAGTTTTTCGGGGGTCCTTTACTCGCTCTGGGGGCCTCAGAAAACTCTCACGGGGCCTGGGCCCTCGGAGCGCCTTCCGCTCCAGCTCTTCAGCGGCAATTCGGCGGTGGGGGGGGTCCTTCCGCTCTGGGACCCGCCGCCGAAGTGCCAGGTCTTCGGTGGCAATTCGATGGCAGGGGGCCCCCACTGCCGAAGACCCCAGGCCCCCTGAATCCTCTGGGCAGCCCTGAACAATGCTATTTTTTAAAAGAAATTTATCATCTTAAGTATGAACAGCAGCTGACCAATTAAAAATACATCTCCCACTAACCCCCAGAATGTGCTGTGACATCATACAGCCAGATAATCACACCGTCTGCCAAAGGAAAAAAAGAAGAGTCTTCTTTGATGCTAACTATGGCAGATGAAGGAAAAGTATCTAGGAGTTGTATATGTATGCCACAGCATGGCCTATAGACAGGCAGGTCTACAGTACGTGAGCTCTGGAGCACAGCATCAGGGGAGAATCAGTTATTCATACAGCAAGGGAACCTTCTGGTATAAATATTAATAAGAGTTCCACAAAGAGGATATCTACAATTCATAATCCACTTTTTAAAATAACTTGATACGCGGTGATCCTGAACAGGCTTGCTCTTAATAAACGGTATCAAAAGGATGCTTGAAAGCACTGGATTAGATCGTCCTGATCAGTTACATCCTGAGTCCTGGCTCCTCTTGCAAATGGATTAGAATGTACTGTTCCCACTGCTGATGGATAAGACTCCCACTCAGAGAGTAACTGTTGAACAACATGCAGCATCCCAAGTGCGGCTTTTCTTCTTCTGGGAGACTGACAAGCGGAAACAGATCTCTACAGGAGAGCACTGCAGAGAGCTGCCCTGTTCCACCCCAAGCTTCCCACCAGCCCTATTTCATGCATGTTCCCCTTTCAGTTAGGATTTCTGCTCCCGGATACCCACCATTTCACAGTCTAAAGCATAGATCCCTGGATAGCCATTGGTAGTAGGCAGCTTCTCAAAAGTTTTCACAAAACCCTCCAGGTTCTCCTTCCGGCCATCTTGGACATGTTGCTTTAAAAAGAAATCCACACACACTTGTAAGACAAAAGAAAGTACCTGAAATCCCATCACAAGCCAGACACAAAACTCAAAACTAACTTTCCAACAGATCAAATCTCAGATTCAAATTTCTTTACATTTCCAACAATTACAAATGAAGAATAGGATTGGCTGGCAAAAGGTTTCAACCAAGCAGGTACCCTGTAGAAAGGCAGCAATTACACAACAGCCAGCGATTATACAATTGTACAGGAAAATGTTTCATAAAGCAATAAGCGACCAGCTTGGCTTAACAGTGAAATCCTTGCTGATCTTAAACACAAAAAAGAAGCTTACAAGAAGTGGCAGATTGGACAAATGACCAGGGAGGAGTATAAAAATATTGCTCAGGCATGTGGGAGTGAAATCAGGAAGGCCAATTCACACTTGGCGTTGCAGCTAGCAAGAGATGTGAAGGGTAACAAGAAGGGTTTCTTCAGGTATGTTAGCAACAAGAAGGTGCTCAAGGAAAGTGTGGGCCCCTTACTGAACTGGGGAGGCAACCTAGTGACAGAGGATGTGGAAAAAGCTAATATACTCAATGCCTTTTTTTTCTTTTTTGCCCCTGTCTTCACGAACAAGTCAGCTCCCAGACTACTGCACTGGGCAGCACAGTATGGGGAGGAGGTGAGCAGCCCTCTGTGGAGAAAGAAGTGGTTCGGGACTATTTAGAAAAGCTGGACGAGCACAAGTCCATGGGGCCGGATGCGCTGCATCCAAGGGTGCTAAAGGAGTTGGCGGATGTGATTGCAGAGCCATTGGCCATTATCTTTGAAAACTCATGGCGATCGGGGGAGGTCCCGGATAACTGGAAAAAGGCTAATGTGGTGCCCATCTTTAAAAAAGGGAAGAAGGTGGATCCGGGGAACTACAGGCCAGTCAGCCTCACCTCAGTCCCTGGAAAAATTATGGAGCAGGTCCTCAAGGAATCCATTTTGAAGCACTTAGAGGAGAGGAAGGTGATCAGGAACAGTGAGCATGGATTCACCAAGGGCAAGTCATGCCTGACTAACCTAATTGCCTTCTATGAGGAGATAACTGGCTCTGTGGATGAGGGGAAAGCAGTGGACGTGTTATTCCTTGACTTCAGCAAAGGTTTTGATACGGTCTCCCACAGTATTCTTGCCAGCAAGTTAGAGAAGTATGGGCCAGATGAATGGACTATCAGGTGGATAGAAAGCTGGCTAGATCATCGGGCTCAATGGGTAGTGATCAATGGCTTCATGTCTAGTTGGCAGCCGGTATCAAGTGGAGTGCCCCAAGGGTCGGTTTTGTTCAATACCTTCATTAATGATCTGGAGGATGGCATGGACTGGACCCTCACCAAGTATGCAGATGACACTAAACTGGGAGGAGTGGTAGATATGCTGGAGGGCGGGGATAGGATACAGAGGGACCTAGACAAATTAGAGGATTGGGCCAAAAGAAATCTGATGAGGTTGAACAAGGACAAGTGCAGAGTCCTGTACTTAGGACGGAAGAATCCCATGCACTGCTACAGACTAGGGACTGAGTGGCTAGGCAGCAGTTCTGCAGAACAGGACCTAGGGGCTGCAGTGAACAAGACGCTGGATACGAGTCAACAGTGTGCCCTTGTTGCCAAGAAGGCTAACAGCGTTTTGGGCTGTATAAGTAGGGGCATTGCCAGCAGATCGAGGGACGTGATCATTCCGCCTCTATTCGGCGTTGGTGAGGCCTCATCTGGAGTACTGTGTCCAGTTTTGGGCCCTGCATACAAGGAGGATGTGGAAAAATTGGAAAGAGTCCAGCGGAGGGCAACAAAAATGATTAGGGGGCTGGAGCGCATGACTTATGAAGAGAGGCTGAGGGAACTGGGATTGTTTAGTCTGCAGAAGAGAAGAATGAGGGGGGAATTGATAGCTGCTTTCAACTACCTGAAAGGGGGTTCCAAAGAGGATGGAGCTCGGCTGTGCTCTGTGGTGGCAGATGACAGAACAAGGAGTAACAGTCTCAAGTTGCAGTGGGGGAGATTTAGGTTGGACATTAGGAAAAACTTTTTCACTAGGAGGGTGGTGAAGCACTGGAATGGGTTCCCTAGCGAGGTGGTGGAATCTCCTTCCTTAGAGGTTTTTAAGGTCAGGCTTGACAAAGCCCTGGCTGGGATGATTTAGTTGGGTTTGGTCCTGCTCTGAGCAGGGTGTTGGACTAGATACCTCCTGAGGTCCCTTCCAACCCTGAGATTCTATGAACAATTAGTGCTGTTATACTACAGCAAATACACAAAGCTGAAGGCATGGGGGCAGCAACAGACTGGAAAAATGCAGGTATTCTGCAGTCTCACACCACATGGTGATCCACTGCTTCTGACAACTTTACCACCGATGGCAAACCTGGCCATGTACAACCAGAATCTCACATCCACATGGATCGAGAAGTTCAGGCATCACATCCGTAGCTCATGCCTGAGAGACAAGTTACACATTCGGGAACAGGTATAAAATGAGGAGAAAATGCTAATAAATAACATTTGCTCTTTCTTCTTAAAGAAAAAGAGTTATGCAGGGAAATTCCATAGTGAGCATCTCATACTGAACCACTCCAGCTTCAGGCTCATTAGATCATCCCTAGAATCCCTTCTATGGCATCATATCCCTATCTTGGGTGGCTACCGTCTCGATTTAAAGCTATGCACAACATATAAAGAGCCATTTATCATCATTCCAGGTATAAGGGAGTGCAAGGAAATCAAGATACTGTGCTCAGTCAGTGCAAATAAGTTACCTTACTTCAAAACCAGGCCATGCAGACAAACGCACAGAAACACTGACCATGTGAAAAGCAAAGAGCTACTGCCTTCCATTTATCTTCTTGGCCTTATGAGCAAATTTCCAAAGTGTTAAATTATTGTCCCATTATGAAGCAATAACCTTATTCTGAACTAAAGCTCTAAGATCAAGGAGTTTTAGCCCAGAATACAGTTATTACTGAGTTAGTAGGAAACACCCTCCCTCAAATTATATTGACATGAACATAAGAACAGCCAGGGTCAGAACAAAGGTCCATCTAGCCCAGTATCCTGTCTTCTGACAGTGGCCAGTGCCAGGTGCCCCAGAGGAAATGAACAGACCAGGGAATCATCAAGTGATCCATCCCCGGTCGCCCATTCCCAGTTCTGGCAAACAGAGGCTAGGGACACCATCCCTGCCCATCCTGGCTAATAGCCATTGAGGGACCTATCCTCCAGGAACTTATCTAGTTCTTTTTTTAACCCTCTCATAGTCTTGGCCTTCACAACATCCTCTGGCAAGGAGTTCCACAGGTTGACTGTGCATTGTGTGAAAAAATACTTCCTTTTGTTTGAACCTGCTGCCTGTTAATTTCATTTGGTGACCCCTAGTTCTTGTGTTATGAGAAGGAGTAAATAACACTTCCTTATTTACTTTCTCCACACCTGTCATGATTTTATAAACCTCTATCATATCCCCCCATTAGTCGTCTCTTTTCCAAGATGAAAAGTCCCAGTCTCATTAATCTCTCCTCATATGGAAGCCGTTCCATACCCCAATCATTTTTGTTGACCTTTTCTTAACCTTTTCCAATTCCAATATATCTTTTTTGAGATGGGTCGACCACATCTGCACACAGTATTCAAGATGTGGGCGTACCATGGCTTTATAGAGAGACAACATGATATTTTCTGTCTTCTTATCTATCCCTTTCTTAATGATTCTCAACATTCTGTTCGCCTTTCTGACGGCCGCTGCACATGGAGCGGATGTTTTCACAGAACTCTCCACAATGACTCCAACCTCTCTTTCTTGAGTGGTAACAGCTAATTTAGACCCCATCATTTTATACGAATAGTTGGGATTATCGTTTCCAATGTGCATTACTTTGCATTTATCAACATTGAATTTCATCTGCCATTTTGTTGCCCAGTCACCCAGTTTTGTGAGATCCTTTTGTAGCTCTTCACAGTCTGCCTGGGACTTAGCTATCTTGAGCAGTTTTGTATCATCTGCAAGGAAATTTTGCCACCTCACTTTTTAACCCTTTTTCCATATTTATGAATATGTTGAATAGGACTGGGCCCAGTACAGACCCCTGGGGGACACCACTATTTACCTCTCTCCATTCTGAAAACTGATAATTTATTCCTACCCTTTGTTTCTATCTTTTAACCAGTTACCGATCCATGAGAGAACCTTCCCTCTTATCCCATGACAGCTTACTTTGCTTAAGAGCCTTTGGTGAAGAACCTCGTCAAAGGCTTTCTGAAAATCTAAGTACACTATATCCACTGGATCCCCCTTGTCCACATGCTTGTTGACCCTCTCAAAGAATTGGTGAGGCATGATTTCCCTTTACAAAAACCTTGTTGACTCTTCCCCAACAATTTATGTTCATCTATGTGTCTGACAATTTTGTTCTTTACTATAGTTTCAATCAGTTTGCCCGGTACGGAAGTCAGGCTTACCAGCCTGTAATCACCAAAATCACCTCTGGAGCCCTTTTTAAAAATTGGTGTCACATTAGCTATCCTCCAGTCATTTGGAACAGAAGCTGATTTAAATGATAGGTTACAAACTACAGTTAGTAGTTCTGCAATTTCACATCTGAGTTCCTTCAGAACTCTTGGGTGATACCATCTGGCCCTGGTGACTTATTACTGTTTAGTTTATCAATTTGTTCCAAAACCACCTCTAATGACACCTCAATCTGCGACAGTTCCTCTAATTTGTCACCTAAAAAGAATGGCCCAGGTTTGGGAATCTCTCTCACATCCTCAGCCGTGAAGACTGATGCAAAGAATTCATTTAGCTTCTCTGCAATGGCCTTATCGTCCTTCAATGATCCTTTAGCATCTCGATCATCCAGTGGCCCCACTGATTGGTTAGCAGCTTCCTGCTTCTGATGTACTTACAAAAATGTTGGCTATTACTTTTGGAGTCTGTTTTGGCCTTCCTAATTATATTTTTGCACTTCATTTGCCAGAGTTTATGTTCCTTTCTACTTTCCTCACTAGGATTTAACTTCCACTTTTTAAAGGAGGCCTTTTAGCCTCTCACTGCTTCTTTTACTTTGTTTAGCCACAATGGCACTTTTTTGGTTCTCTTACTATGTTTTTTAAATTGGGGTATACATTTAAGTTGAACATCTATTATGCTGTCTTTAAAAAGTTTCCATGCAGCTTGCAGGGATTTCACTTTTGGCTCTGCACCTTTTAATGTCTGTTTAACTAATCTCCTCATTTTTGTGTAGTCCCCCTTTCTGAAATTAAATTCTACAGTGGAATTTTCCCCACCACAGAGATGCTAATTTTAATTATATTATGTTCACTATTACCAAGTCGTCCAGCTATATTCACCCCTTGGACCAGATCCTGTGCTGTATTTAGGACTAAATCAAGAATTGCCTCTCCTCGTGTGGGTTCCAAAGACCTCCAAGACCAGGCCTTTAAGGTGTCAAGAAACTCTCTGCATCCTGTCCTGAGGTGACATGTACCCAGTCAATATGGGGAGTTTTTATTTTAATAGCCTCTCTAATCTCTCTGAGCATTTCACAGTCACTATCACCATCCTGGTCAGGTGGTCGCTAATATATCCCTACTGCTATATTCTTATTATTAGAGCATGGTATTACTATCCATAGGGATTCTATGGTACAGTTTGCTTCATTTAAGATTTTTACTTCATTTGATTCTATGCTTTCTTTCACATATAGTGCCACTCCCTCACCAGCACGACCTGTTCTGGTCTTCTGATATATTCTGTACCCTGGTATTACTGTGTCCCATTGATTATCCTCATTCCACCAAGTTTCTGTGATGCCTATTATATCAATATCCTCATTTAATACAAGGCACTCTAGTTCACCTATATTATCTAGACTTCTAGCATTTGTATATAAGCACTTTAAAAACTTGTCACTTTTTAGCTGCCAGCCATTACATGATGTAACTGAATGGGCCTCTTTTTTAATTGACTGTTTCTCATCAGATCCTACCCATATTTTATCATTTTCCATCCTCTCCTCCTTACTAGGACGTAGAGAATCTCCATTAACATATCCTCCTCTAAAGGATGTCTCTGTCTGAACTATGTGCTCCTCCTGTCAGCTTTCCCCCAGCCTTTAGCTTAAAAGCTGCTCTACGACCTTTTTAATTTTAAGTGCCAGCAATCTGGTTCCATTTTGGTTTAGGTGGAGCCCATCCTTCCTGTATAGGCTCTCCCTTTCCCAAAAGATTCCCCAGTTCCTAATAAATCTAAACCCCTCCTCCCTATACATTGTCTCATCCACGCATTGAGACCCTGCAGTTCTGCCTGTCTAAGTGACCCTGCGCGTGAACTGGAAGCATTTCAGAAAATGCTACCATGGAGGTCCTAGACTTCAATCTCTTATGTAGCAGCCTAAATTTGGCCTCCAGAACCTCTTTCCTATCCTTCCCTATGTTATTGGTACATACAAGTACCACGACCACTGACCCCTCCCCAGCACTACACAAAGTCTATCTAGATGTCTTGAGAGAGCCGCAACTTTTGCACCAGGCAGGCAAGTCACCATGAGGTTCTCCTGGTCATCGCAAACCCAGCTATTTATGTTTCTAATGATCGAATCCCCCCCATAACTATTACCTGTCTCGTCCTATTAACTGGAGTTCCCTGCCCCAGAGTGTGAGAGGATACCATGACATCATCTGGAAGGATGATCCCAACTATGGGATCATTTCCCTCTGTTCCAGTTGGATGGTCTCCTTCCCTTTCATCCTCTTCAACAGCACAGAGGCTGTCAGACCAGGAGTGGGACTGTTCTACTGCGTCCTGGAAACTCTCATCTATGTTCTTCCCATTCTCGGTTGGCTTCTGTAATTTACTAAGCTCTGCCTGGCTACCACCCTCAACTCTCCAGCTACATGCCCACAACCAACACGGCTGCCTCAATACCTCATCTCCTCCATACACCAACACACCTCACTTGTCTCTGGCTCCTCCTTGTCCCATAAGGAAATAGATTACGCCTGGCACTAGGTTTGGTGACTGGGTACAGAGAGTTAGAAGTCAAGGTGGCCGCACAGATGAAGAGATCCAAAGGCAGTAGGCTAATCAAAGCAGATGTTTAACAAGTACCCAATAAAGGCAGAGTTGCATGTTTGCATAAACAAGTGATTGCTGCAAATCAGACACGCCCACAGCGCAGGAAACCGCATGAATGGAAATGAACTATGCTGTGCATCAGTGACTGTACAGCAACCTCGCGTTACCAAAATTTCTCCTCAGTATCTGTTTCTTCAAAGCCAACACTATTCCTGTGTACAATAGCTCAACCATGTCCACGCAGTCGATGGCCAGACCTGCCAGCACTGCATCGGTGCACACATATCAGGTTTCTTTTGCTAAGAAATGGGAGGATGCAGATACTTACAAAGACTGGTCATTGGGTATCAAGTGGGTTTTTTTCTCCCTCAACTAGGGCTGCAATATGACTGGGGTCAGTAAAATAACCTAGCAGATATGCTGGGACCACTGATAGCTAATGGCTGTCTGACTGTGTCACGTGGGACTTTACTGCCCCATGCTCTCTTATCTCCAGTGTTTAGATGGTGAGGAGAACCAGCCCTCAACAGTTACTGTGAAGTACAGCAGTTCCAGATGCACATTCATAGGAAAGCTAAACCTGTCTGTGCAGCTACAGTCTGCCATCTGCTGTTAGCTTTGCTAACTGCAATGCAGCTCATGGCCTGTGCATCTCAAGTATGTTTGGCAGGAAAAGATGTAGAAATTTCACCAGGGCAAAGAACAGCCAAATATCCCATTCATAAGGCCTTGCCTACAGCTACTTGTTGTTTACAATGCCTGCCTTCAGAGCTGCTGAGAACAGCTCTCTTCCCTCTCCTGCCAAACACACCCATTCTACTTTCCCTCATCACACGCCTGCTGGGGGATCACGGATATTGGCTCTGCAGTCAAGGGATGCTGTGAAAACTCACCCACTTTGATTAGAAAACAGAAAAGAGATGATTGTTGTGTAGCAATAGCAACCAGGAGATGGCGGTTGCAGGAGGATGCCTCAACCCCAGAGAGCCCTTGCAGCAGGCTTCATGGGAATAAAAGGCTACTAGGGAGACTGAATATTTCTTGAAAGGCTGTGAATTTTTATGGCTTAAGATGGCCTCAAACAACAGTACAGAAGCTTTCACAGAAGTCATGTTTCTATAACTTCTTGTCAAGGTCTTCTGGCTTAGCTGGATGATTTAGTTGGGGATTGGTCCTGCTTTGAGCAGGAGGTTGGACTAGATACCTCCTGAGGTCGCTTCCAACCCTGATATTCTGTGATTCTATGACTTCCTCCCACTGTATTTCTCCTTAGAACACTGTCAGATATAACTGATGATTAAAAAACATTGTCTCTTTTCTACTATGTGAGTAATAATAAATTAGAAAGAGCAAAAGCCTAGTAAATCCAGTCTCTGCCCTGAGGGCCAGGGCAGGATAATTCTGTACAGTACACACCCCTGAAGCCTTTTCTGTTTTGCAAAACCTTGAGTTTTACAGCTGCCCTCGTACTTCCTGCCATCAAATATGGCTGCCTTTTGTTTGTTTCTCCTTTGCAAGCGCTAGAATCAGGTTCACAGGATGTACAGACCTCTCCAGTCATTACTTCATCATTGCTACTGGGCCAGCCAAGGGCCTCAAAAACAGGGCGAGAGAAAATGAGCTCTATTGCTACAGATTTTTAAAGACATGGGGCACGTCAGACATTTTGAAGTTGATTAAATTTGGGGCCCAATAAAACTCGATAAGCTCCTTCTGTGTTTCCTCTTGCTTGGTTCTAGACAACGTTTCTTTGTCTGGAAACAAAATATCTAGCAACAAGAAAGTACAGAGAAGCCAGTGAAGCAGATGACTGAGAAGCAGCTCAGCAGACCCAACGGGAGGAGCTGATGGGACAGGGGTGCTCGCTTTAGACAGTCATTCATTCCCAAGACTGGTCCTATGCCAGGGCTAGGATTCCACTTACAAGTTGCACATGGAAAGAGGCACCTTTTACCAACTAAGCCTTTGGGAGCAACATTCTGCTCCCTGGAGCAAGAGACCAGAGCTCGATTCCTGAGCTGGTTTCTTACCCACTTGGATTTCAGGTGCTAGAACCACTTTCAGTTGCTGCGCCCCCAAGATTTGAGCAGCATTTATGGGTTCCAAAGGGACTCTCCCATCCAGTACTTTTCCAGGGGGGGGGGGAAGAAGCGTTGAGCACTGATATGGAGGAGGACAGAACAAGCCAGGGTAATGGAAGTGCCCTGTAGAGGGAAGAAAACCGCATACTCCCCCCCCCCCCACTCCCGCCCCTCCTCAAACCAAGAGTGGCTTTTATAGGTGTGTGAGGAAGGGAAGGCCAAGGGAAAATCTGTGTGAGAGACACACTAGTTCTGTCCAGGCTGCTTTGTGCCACGTAGCTGTTTCCAAGCATCAGGAATAGCAGTGATTGTACTTGTAGCTCGAGTGCACCAACCTTCTTGGGCTCCCTTTTACTCTAGCTCTAACACACCCTAAAAGCAGACCAGATCGTAACTCCTTGAGGGTGTCACGCATGATGGTTTGCCTAGAATCAGTCAGTCAAATTCCAGGCAGAAACCCCTCTCTCGCCTCATGATTTTTTTAAAGAACATTTCCAACCTTTTAATAACCGAGTAGGTTGAATGTATAATCGCTTTTCCCAAAGAAAGCGGTGAGTCTTTTGAAAGCGCACACAAGACAGTAAGCGACAGAGGATCAGGGTCATGGAGAGGAAAAGAAGCACAACTTACTTTGGCCACCTGGCATCCTGGTGAACCCACAGCTCCTGAACAGCAGCTGTAGTGCGTTTCCCAGCCCCCCGGCACTGAAACGGCAAGAGACAAGAGTCAGACATCGGAGATGGCAGGGAACCTTGTTAGCTAAAGGTACATCTACACAGCAGCAGGAGGCGTAATCCCGATTTGGGGAGGCAGACATGCTAGATCTGCTCGAGCTAGTGCCTAAAAAGGAAGGTTTGGCCACAGTGGTACGCGGCAGTTCGAGGTAGCCACCAGAGTACAATCCCACACGACCCCCTGGGCACGTGCTCGGATGTCTACCTCGAGGTGCTGCTGTGGCCACGCTGCTATTTTTAGGCACTAGCTGTAGCCGAACTAGAGTGTGCATGTCGACCTCAGCTGGGCATTAGGCCTCCCGGCTGCTGTGTAGACGCGACCCAACGCTTTCAGGGTCACTTGCTAAAATTTCTAGAGCAGTTAAAGGAAAAGATTGAGGCGTAAAGTCCCCAAACCTAGAGGGTTCAAGTGTTCCCCTCCCAGCCAGTCCGAACCAAGTTCAGCAGCAGGGTGCGAGAGCGGCAGGTATGCTTTGGAGCTTTGTTGTGGATCTGGTTAGCAAACAGGCTTGCGAAACAGAGGCATGGATGACGAAGGCTCTGTGTGCAAAGGGGTATTTTGAAAGCTACAGCAAAGATTTAAATTAGAAAGGCCTCTCTCTGGGAAAGAATTCGATTGAAAACACTGTGCTCTTTGGGGCAGCGACCACTACTCTGTACCGTTCACATAGCGCCTCATAAACAAGGAGCCCCACTGGGGCCTCAGGAAGCTACTGTAAT
The DNA here is from genome assembly GCF_016161935.1 of Mauremys reevesii. NCBI lineage: Eukaryota > Metazoa > Chordata > Testudines > Geoemydidae > Mauremys > Mauremys reevesii. The sequence goes on along the minus strand of NC_052648.1, from coordinate 11,319,990 downwards.
AACAGTAAGACTGATTCAGTGGATACAATTAATCCGTCAGGGACCAGCATTATTTCTTAACAGATCCTGTTTTCACCCATCGGTTCCCCTTCCAACAGTTACTCATTCTAGAGATATAACTATCTCTAGACCCGGCTAGTGCATCCTTCTGCTACACTGCCCCCACAGCTGCCTTCTAGAAAGGAAATTAGCTTAAACGCAGAATCCCACGCACAATAAGGATCAGCTGGTTGACCGAGCGAGTCAGCTCTGCCCCCACCAGTACAGTACATGCCTTTGCACTGACTCCAAACAGATTGAAATCATTTTTAGAGTTGGCCTGACCCTATTTTGAAAGCCCACAAGCCATTATCCTAAAAGGACAATGGGTTTAATAAAGGAAGACATGAGACCTAGGGAGGTGGGGGAGGGGAGAGAATTGCCATAGGGTAATACAAAATCATAGAAATGTAGGATTGGAAAGGACCTCAATAGGTCATCTAGTCCTGCACTAAGGCAGGACTAAGTATTATCTACACCATTCCCGACAAGTGTTTGTCTAACTGGTTCTTAAAAACCTCCAAGGATACCTAGGGAGTTTGTGGAAATTTGTTCTGGTGTTTAATTACCCTGACAGTTAGGAAGCTTTTCCTAACGTCTTTCCTAAATCTCCCTTGCTGCAATTTAAGCCCAGTGGCAGCGGTCAAGGAAAACAATTTATCACCCTCATCTTTATAACAACCTTTTACATACATGAAGACTGTTATCAAGTCCCCCCACAAACCCAATTTTTATAATCTTTCCTTGTAGATCATGATTTCTAGACTTTTAATCACTGTTCTTGCTCTCCTCTGACTTTCTCCAATTTGTCCACATCTTTGCCAAAGTGTGGTGCCCAGAACTGGACCCAGTACTCCAGCTTGAGGCCCTATCAGTGCTGAGTAGAGTAGAAGTAGTATTTCTTTAAATTAAATCTTTGCTACAGCTGCAACGTTACATTTCATGGATCACACCACCACCTGCTACCATGGTGTTTTGCCAAGTCCTCTCTTTTGTAATGTGTTCCGCCACCAAGTTGCAAAATTACATACTGACAATTTGCAGCTACAATGCACAACTTTGGTGAAACCCACAGAAAACAAAAAAAAATGACAAAGCACAAAACCAAATTGGCTTTTGTAGTGAGTCAAGTTTAATAATAGGTCAGATGTTAAATGGCAAAGTGCAGCTAATGTTTTGCTGATACCTTCATCAGAGCCCTTACCTCGCTGCTTGCGTAGCCTTCCCCAGTGATGGAGACACTCCTCTTTGCGAATGCAGTTTCCAGATGCTGAGACCATGTATTCAGTACCACAGCGGCAGCAAACCCTGCATGAAGCTTTAAAACAAGGGGAGTTAGCTCACTGGAAAGTCTACATTTCAGCCAGTTTAAACAGGGCAATCAGTAAGTTAAACTTGTTCCTATTTCCAATGTCAAAAAGAAACAGGAGACAGCTTTGCCTAGTGTTTAGAACAGGGAAGACTGGGAATGAGGATGCCAGAATTCATATGCCCCATCAAAGACTCAGGAGGTGACCTTGTGAAATCCAGTCTCTAGAGCTCAGTTTGCCCATTTATAAAATGGGTATAGTGCCGCTTACATACCAACTTAGAGATGTTAATGAGGCTTAATGTTTGTTAATTGCTTTGAACTCTCAGTTCTGGCCTAGTACACACACAGCCTGTGTATTTTGAGACAGCTATACAACCACGGAAATACAGGGTTAGAAAATACTATTTTTTAATATATCTATATCTATATTGATATAGATATAGATATACACATACACACACACCCCCATGGCTAAGCCAACTTTGCAGTTGAAATGTTAACCGATTTTCCTGAATCTTGCCTGCTGGAATTCTCAACCTTAACTCTGCATTAATGTTTAGGTTTTGCATTTAATTTCCCTGATTTCACAAAAAAGAAAAAATGTAAACATGAAAAATGTCGCTTTGGTACCATGGCCTGTGTTCAGATGGCCATAAGTATGTATGAGCACTCAAAACCAAAGCACGTGCCAAACACTTTAGAAACTGCATAGCACAAAGATGGAGAAAGGTAGTAAGAGAACACGTGAACATCATGATTCTGAAGTTCCTAAAACTTTATAAATATTGAACCAATTTTCCTCAAACTCAGCTTGCATTGTTCCCTTGTAGCAAACTTTAAAACAAGCCTTGTTTGAATCTTCTAAGTAACAGGTACACCTCTACCTCGATATAACGCTGTCCTTGGGAGCCAAAAAATCTTACCACGTTATAGGTGAAATCGAGTTATATTGAACTTGCTTTGATCCACCAGAGTGCGCAGCCCCGCCCCCCCCGGAGCGCTGCTTTACCGCGTTATATCTGAATTTGTGTTATATCGGGTAGAGGTGTATTTGAAAGCACACAGTCTCCAATTAGAATATACAGGGAAAAATGAGTATTTCTCCCACCCTGGTCTCATCAATCCAAAGGGGGTCAAACTTATAAAAAAAAAAATTAATTTTGGACTGAGGCTAAGTATTGTAAGTTTCAGCTCAAGAGGAATTTGAAAAAGTTAAACTAAAAAGGGGGGTGGAGGAGAGAAAAGGTTTAGAATGGAAACTTGAACAGTCTCAACTGTTGCATTTCCTACTAAAAATGCTGTAACACTTTTGCAGGCATAGGGAAATGCAGCTCCCTCTGGGGTGAAACATGACACTAACAGCACACCACAAACTAACACCAGAATAGAACTTCACAGGGTATATAGGATAAGCACAACGTTAATTTCACCATTTAGAACTTGGCCCAAATCCCTGAAATATTACCCCTGCTCTTTCCAAAAATGTACCATAGGATCGTTAATGACCACAAGTGATTAAAAAAATCGGTTTTGTGCATCACCTGAAAGGAAGAATGCCCAAAACCAGAGTACTGGGTGATCTTCTGTTGTGCTTTCTGCATTGTTCACTATTAAAAGACTACAAGGGAGATTCCAAAACCAAAAAGTTGATAGCAGGACCTCTAACCTCCATACAATAATTCCTTGCATTCTAGTCTGAACAATTTTCCCAAAAGCATAATATCATTTTAGCTAACAGGTCTGTACAGCCTGTGTGTCCTACTTATCTACTTTATATTTTCACTCAATAGGTTGTAATAACAATGATGTATGTTTCCAATGGCTTAAGTTACTGACAGCATCAAAACCAAAGCTCCCAATACACCTACAAGAAACTGCAGACACACACTAGGTACTATGAACTCTGAGCTACGTGAGGGTAGGTGATTGGTCAGCTCAGAAGATAAAGCATTTAACAAATACAGTACCTGACAGCATTAAAGCCAACAAACTTCAATGCAGGATGCAACAATATTCACAGTACAAAAGTGGATGCAAGGTGTTAAATGGATGAATACTTAACACTAAGTATCCCTCCATAACCAAATGGCTGACTCCACTGAACAAGATACCTCAAGTCCCCTTTTTGCTCTTGTACATTCTGATAATGCATTTATACTTTTCACTTTAGCCTGACATTTTATTCAATCTATAGGACTTTGGTCTCCTCTTAGTTTAAAAAGAAGAAGTTTAAGTCCTCCCAACGAACACCATTTTTCAGAAAATCAGATCCACCGCTTATTAAAGGGCCTTTAAAATTATGTGTAGTGGCACCCAAGTGTCAGAACTGAAAACTGCACTATTCTAAATCATGCTGCAGTGTTATTGGGAACCCAATCAGGCACCTCCTGCAGTTTATTAAACCACCATAGCAGTTCATGGGAGCTACAGCTGTTTGAGTACCAGAGTATGTCTCCCTCAATTCCCTTGGACATGAACTTGGTTTTCAATGCCCGCATGGAAACCCCTTAAGCAGCTCCATGAAAGGCTCTTTGTGAAACAATTTTGTCATTTGCCTTCCTCAGGGATGGCCTGCAAGCTCTGGGATATTTTGAATTCCAACCAGCGATGCTCACTATTTCTGGAGTGGGAAGTAGACAGGTACTCAGAGGACCTACGGGACGAGAGGAAGGCCAAGTGGGAACTCAATTAAAATGTGCTCCCCCCTAATGCTGAGATCTAGATACTTGTTCCCCAAAACACAGAACCTTTGCTGCCCTCAGGATTGACAAAACAGCAGCCAAAGCTGGATATCAAATCAGACACCTACATATGCTAACCCCTGAGGAGCGAACAATTTAAAAAAATTTTTTAGGTTTATAACCCAGTAGTGGCTCCACAACGCAGTGGAGAACAAGTGACTGCAATCCTGGCCATCTCCTCTGAGGACGTGAGAGTCAGCAGGCCTAGGAAGGGATACCAAAAGATTCTTGCCGCTGACAGCAGCTAGAACCACCATACAAGGCATATGAGGCTGTGGTGAGGTCAAAGGGCATATACCCTGTAGTGAAAATAGCTCTCGAGGACATGAAGCCTTAGGAACCTCTGGTGCATCAGAAAGATAGGGAGTCATTTGCAGCCACCCTCATCTTCAGTATGAAGGGGCAGCCTGCAGAGACACTGGTCCCAGCATACGAAGTTCTATCCTGATGAAAGCGAATGACCACACGCTGTGATCTGCAGTGTCCTCGGGCTGCACCTTCGAGGGTGGCTGCAGGCGGCATGGGGCGTACAGGCTGTACTTTGGCTAAGAAACCTGACCACAATAGCCAGCGGAGCTTACAGTCAGTCGTTTTCTTCTCTTCCACCGTGAAAACGACAGCACGGCCGGCTTTCTCTGGATGTGGCATTGGGTAACCATTTTCCTTCAACTGCTCTTCTGTCAGGAGATACTCCTTCAGTCTTCTGTACAAAGCAGCTCCTAGGTACCAAAGGAAATGCTGATGTCGCAACACTGAAGCAGCAGGAGTACTAATCATTTTCTATGCAGCAGCTGTGCTACTCATCACATCTCACATAGAGAGTCCCATTGTCTCAAACTTGCTTCTACGTCTTCTATTCAGCATTTAAACCATTCTAAGTCCAGGGAAATAGACTCCAAGGCAACACTGGGCACGTACATATATGACCTGATTTGTATAGTTCTTCAGCAACTAATTTTAGGCACCTAGGTCTCAAAATTTTGGCCTAGAACTGTTAAGGCATTTCAAAAAGGGTCTGACTGCAGAACATCTCCGTGGCTAGATTGTACACTTGGGAGCTTGATACATTATTTCAATCTTTAAAATGTTTTCACCATTATATGGTTAAGTGTGTCAAGCAACATGCCTTCCACCACATCCCTTGGGAGGCTAAGCACAGCCATTTAAGATCTTGCTCTCAGGAGTTTTTTCCTTATATTCAGCCTAGGTTTTCTTTTCGTTAATTTCATTTTATTATGCCTAGATATAACTCCTTGTACCAAACTCAGTAATTCCCCTCTATGCTTTGTGTTTACACCCTTCAAATACTAGTTCCCTCAGCCTCTCCTTATAAGTCATGTGTCCTAGCCCCCAATCATTTTTGTTGCCCTCCGCTGGACTCTCTCCAATTTGTCAACATCCTTTCTGGAGTGGGGGCCCAAAACTGGACACAATACTCCAGATGTGGCCTCACCAGTGCCAAATAGAGGGGAATAATCACTTCCCTCGATCTGCTGGCAATGTTCCTACTAATGCAGCCCAATATGCCGTTAGCCTTCTTAGCAAAGAAGACACTCTGTTGCTTACCTGAGCTACACAGATCCATTTAAGCTTTCCTCATATGTCAATCCCTCCAGCCCCTTAGTAGTTTTTGTGGCTCTTCTCGGCTTTCCCCAACAGCCTGTCTACTGCACATCTCTTGGCAACCGAGATGTGCACAACCGATTCGACCCAACAACGATAATGCCAGTGGCACAATCCTTTGCATACAATTGGGCCTTTTAGTACAATGTTGGTAAACCATTTGAAAGAGAGCCCCTACAGAACATATGGAGACATATTAACACTGAATACAAACAATCTCCCCTTACGGTGATGGACCCAAAATAACCACATGCAAAGCACACCTTCTGGGGCAAGAAGGCAAAAGCAACCCCCAGTGCTGGAAATGGATGATATGGAGCATCCAAAAGGCATCTGCAAATCCAAACACATCAAACAAGTTTTCTGACCACCTGTCGATGTTACATCAAAACCACCTGGACAGGGTTAATGAACTCACCTCAAAAGTACGGCCCAGAAGAGGGAGGGCAGCTAGAGTGCACATCAGCCAGAGGTGGATTCCTTTTTCCTCAAGGGCTGGGGGTGGATGCCAAACATGCCACTGGCGCGAACAAGCCTGCAGCTCTTATATGGACTTCAGCACCCAGTTTAGGTTTTGCACCATTCGGTAAGTGATAACGTGCAAAGCTTTGACCCGACGATGAAGTCACGTTGCTTCATGGATCGGCAAGATGCCGCCCTCCCCTATTCCAGCTATGTTATACTCTCACCGCTGACTTGCAAGATATGGAACTAGAGAAAAAGGGACTTACCCGTCAAGTCCTCCGCCCGCAAGTTCCCTGACTGGTTTAGCGTAAAGCTCGTCTTAGCAGCGAGTTTCCCTCCTAGCACAGCTTCATGGGACACCACCTTCCTGTTACTGGTCTCTGCCGTGAGAGGGGAGAAGAGAAACAGGAACAATAAAGGATCAAATCCGCAGCTGCCACCTTTTGACAGTAGAGTCTTTATTCTGGGGGTTGGGGCACAACACAGAGGGAAGCTTGGGTACAGACAGGTTGGGTAGCTGGAGAAAGGATGGTTCGGTTTACTCTCTTGGAATTTCTCTCTACTTCAGGAGCTGGAATTTGTTGGATGCTTTCAGGGCTGGCCTGTTCATTGGAATATTCCTATCTGTCACAGGAAAACTGCTGCCTATACTGTCAGCCTACTGTGGTTTTCCCAGGGGCAGCCAGGATAGCTGTACCATTCTACAGTATACCACCGATAGCCGCATGCTCACTGCTCTGTACCACACAATCCTGTGCGACAGGATAGCACAAACTTGTTCGCGTACAGGGGACATTGCAACCACGCTGCAGGCTTTATTTCAGCCCTGGGAACCATGACCTCTGCTGCTGCACAGCACTCCCATTTGGCAGAAACACGCCGCGAGTGAAAGGGGGCAATGCGGAGGAGAACGCACTGCAGCGGCTGTGTAGCTAGGAAAGTGAGGCTGTTTCCTGGAAAAGCTCCCGGGCAGGGAGGAGAGGAAGAATTCATCTCTGCAGCATTTCTGCCAAAGACACCCCCCACCTCCTTTACTGACAAACGGCATCGCCATGGCCCACCAAGAGGGCCAAGGCTGCTCCACCACCAAGTCCCTGCTGACCAGACGTCCACACTGAGGGCTTGTCTACACTTACCAGGGGATCCATGAGCGGTGATTGATGGATTGGCGGTCGATTTAGCGGGTCTAGTGAAGACCCGCTAAATAAACAACAGATCGCTGTCCCGTCGACTCCTGTACTCCACCGGATCGAGAAGAGTAGGGGGAGTCCCTCCCGTCAACATCGCATAGTGTGGACCCCGCGGTCAGTAGATCTAAGCTATGCTGGAGTTACGCTATTCACGTAACTCAAATTGCGTAGCTTAGATCGAATTTCCCCTGTAGTGTAGACAGGGCCTGAATCTTTCACCCTTCTTAAAAAAGAACCTCGTCGCTTGGGAATATGTGCAACACATTAGATAATGGTTCACAGGTGCTTTTTACTAATCATTAACTGGCAGCCCTCCAAAAGGACAGCCTCCCAAAGTTCAGCCTCGCTGACTAATGGCTGTGAAAGTAATGGGGGGGAGTGAAGGGAGGGGGCTGAGATCAGAAATTTTTTTCACAAGAACAGCACAAATTGATTGTTTAATGTACCCTCTCGAGAGCCAATAATGAAATGTCTTAACCCTCTTCTTTTCTCTCTTGAAGCTTAATGCGTGTAACAGATTTCTGGTGATGGACGAGTCTCTCACTTTGAAGGCACCATGTGAAAGTTACTCCATTAGCAGGATTTTTCATTTTAAAGAACTTGTGCTAAAAAAACCACCCATCCTCCTGGCATTATCTCCATTTAGGTATAGACAGCCAACAAAGCATTGCAGGATTTTCCTCTTGAGGAGATCTATTACAGCTTGCAAGGCTATAAAAGCTAACTCGAGTTGCTTGCCTTTCAAGCCTAATGCATCTGAGAAATAGCTCTGTCTTTTCAATGTGTTTCACTCTGCTGGCTCTAATCCCATCATGGTTTTGGATCTGAAAATCCACAGTGCAGTACGTACTGTTTACACAAGGCGGGGAATTGGGCACTAGACTTCTTAGCTTCTTTAATGTGTTCACTGCCACATTCAGGTAGATGTTCCGGCTGGTACTGCGTTCATAAGCCACCTTCTCCTCTGATAGAGCCTGCAAATAACGTAGTCTGTTACCACCTGCTCCTTTAACGTGTTCGATTTTAGTTGCGTGAGAGAGCGTGAGTCTTCTTGAACACAGTACCCTCTTGTGATAGCAAGGTGATTATAAGAACATAAGAACGGCCATACTGGCTCAGACCAAAGGTCCATCTAGCCCAGTATCCTGTCTACTGACAGTGGCCATGCAACTGGCACCAACAAAGGGTTTCAGAAGCAATGTGCCAAGATACAAGGCAAGAGACACTAGTTCAGAAACTGTCTTGGGTCCTCCTACTTGTGGGGTAACAGTGTTAACAGCAGGTCATGGAGGGGATGCATTTGAACTCTAGACATTCACAGCTAGATTCACAGCACCGCCTACAGGCTGTCTTCGTTTTTTGCTCACTAGTCCTCCTGCAGCAGCATGAAAGCACAGAGGTATGAAGCAGGCAAAAAGGGAGGTTATCCAGAACGGCAGATAAGAACCCATTCACCTCAGAGCCACGCCCTGGTTGCAATAGGAACATTTCCTACTGAGAGTGGGCAAGGAGAGATGCCACAAGAAAAATCCTCACAGAGTTGGTTTTGCACCAGACACGCGGGGCATGTTATTTTGAATTTACCCAACTGACCTCAGTGGTTAGGGTTTCTCAAAGTAAAGCACATGATTTTCTCAACTCTGCCTCAGGAAATGCTGATGATATGTTAGCAGGTCACTGTGAGGCTCCTTAAAATCAAGGCACTGAGACTCAATAGTAAGGTAACATGAATGATGAGCTTTACAGATCATGTCTGCACCATATGCATATCTGTACAGACTGAATCTCCAGAAGGCCTTTACCAGCATGCTCTGGGTTCAGGATAAAACTTGGGAAGGATTTTCTAGTCTGGCTCTGGTTGTTTCAAAGTCTCGGCCAGAAACCTGGAAGAGATTTCCCTGGGACCATGCATGGGGGGAGGGATAGCTCAGTGGTTTGAGCATTGGCCTGCTAAACCCAGGGTTGTGAGTTCAATCCTTGAGGGGGCCAATTGGGGAACTGGGGTAAAGATCTGTCTGGGGATTGGTCCTGCTTTGAGCAGGGGGTTGGACTAGATGACCTCCTGAGGTCCCTTCCAACCCTATGATTCTATGCATTGATCTCCCAGCAGGGAGCGAGGTGAAATTCCACTGGAATTGTAATCTTTGCCATTTTTCTATGGATCACATGCGTTTTTAACCTACTTCACCCCGAATAAGTAGCATTGGCTGCAGCACAGCTAGAAAACAAAACCCAAAATGATTATGACAAACAGAAGAAAATCCCCCACTCTAAACTTCATACTGAAAAGCGAATGCCAACACAGACCTTGTCAAACGCTTCCTGTGAGGAAGAGCAGAACTTCAGGCACTCGTCAATGAAGAGATTGAGGTACCTTTGGCGAATGTTGGTTGGGACTTTGGCACCAAACTCAGTGGGAATAACGGGCCTCTTTAAACTAGCGCTCTAAAGAGAAAAAGAAAGGAATAAAAGGTTGTGCAGGGCTTGAGAAACAAATTGCTTTGGGTATCTCATGTTTCCCAGGTGTTATTAATAGTGCTGTGACTTCCTTTCTGAAAACCTTCTCAAACCCCAATACAACGTGTGTCATTTGCAGTCGCAAAAATAACACTTGCAACTGCTCTGGTCCCCCACAGTATTTTTATTATAAAGAGGTATTGAGATTTTTATGTTTTGTTACAGCCATGTGGAATCGGGCCTTAAGATTCCACAAGGCAGCCAAGTAGCCTCAGTGGCGTTAGACACACAGCTAGTATGTCTACATAGAAAAGCTTCCCAGACCATTAAAATAGTAGCACTTACATTAAAAGAGTCAAGGTTAGTGTGGTGACAAAGCATCACACTTCGTATCGGAGACATGACTGTATGAAACCAAACATAAAACCAATGGTCTGTGGTGCACATTTCCGATACTCCACCTGCAAAGAAGGGAAAATGGGAGGCTGGCAACACGCTAAGGGGCTGAATTCAGATAGTTTGGCAACCTAACTGAATTTCCATACTTGCAATTTGGGGTTCTCGTAAGTTTAATTACGCCATTGAATTTCCTGTCTTTGTACATTTTTGTGTGTGCCAACTACAACGTGCTTGTAAGGACTTTTACCCTTAAGTAACGGATCTGCACTTTCTATGGCCTAACGATTTTTGTCTTGGAATACTGACTAAAAATACTCTTTGTATTTGACTAGGGTACAACCAACCACTGCCGTTTTCCTAAAAAGATCCGTCTGCACTGCAATCAGAGGTGTGACTAAAGCACAGGCAGACACACCCAAGCCAGTTTTGAGCTCGTTATCTTGAACAACAATAGCAGAGAAGCCACAGCAGCATGAGCAGAGGCACAGCCTAGTTACCTGGGTACAACCCTGCCCAGGATCCTGCCAGCAGCTAGTCTGTGCTGCCATGGCTTCCCTGCTATTGTTGGTCGAGCCAGCTAGATCAAAGCGAGCTTGGGTATGCCAACCTGTGCTGCAATCACACCTAATAACTGCTATGTAGACACACTCTAAATGCCAGCTTACATCACAAGTGATATGCTTTTAGTCTCTTCCCACAAACTGTATGCCCACATCACACCACCACCCAACATAAACCCAGGAACATAATAGCCCATGTGCTGTAAGTTAACGCTGAGGTGCACCAGGAGAGACTGGGGGGGTGAAAAGGACCTGCAGCAACAATTGCTCCAATGAGGATGAAAGTTTGTTTTACAGAGTGCCATTGGCCCTGTCTTGATAGGCAGAAAGGGTGCTTCTGTCAGTCATGTTTGTTCAGTGAAGTTAACTTAACACCACTGAAAATCACTCATACTGCTAGTTAAGTGACAGCCTTATCTACATAGGAAACTTTTTCCAACATAACCTAAGGTATAACTTTCAACAGATGTAGTTATACCAGTATAACTTCCTGTGTGGACACTCATTCAATGTGCCTTTTTCCAATTTAGTTGATGTCACTTGGGAAGGAGTCTGAGGGTATGTCTACACAGCGCTGTGACATAGGCAGTGTAGTCATGCTTTATCGCCGGGGGAAAGCTCTCCTGGCGATAAAAAATAACCATCCTGAACCAGCAGCTCCCGGCGATAAAGTGCTGTCTATACTGGCGCTTTTCAGTGCTAAAACTTTCGTTGCTCAGGGGGGTGTTTTTTCACACCCTTGAAAGTCTAAAATTTTAGCGCTGAAAGTGGCAGTGTAGAGACAGCCTGAGCTAAATTTAAAAAAGCCACTCTTATTCTGGAATAAGAGTGTCCACAAAAAGGGCTATACCGGTATAACTAGTCCAGTTTAAATTCACACCTTATGTAAAACTAAAAAACACTAAAGCTTTTCTGTGTAGACTTCACTCAAGTGAGCTAACAAGATGAAAATGCACCTTTTTTGCCCAACAACAGAGAGCTGCAGCATAAGTGGCACTTTTCAAACACACAGGATGACAAGGTTCGTGCCCCAAACAGCTACAAATCTACACAGACAGTACAAGCAGGGTACAGGCACAAGATGAGAGATTGGTATAAGGTTACAGTATATTTAAACATTAGAATTCGGTTGCAGATACATCCAGGTGGCTTTCAAAAGGTTATTTTTAGGACAGAAACCACTTCTGCCCTCAATGTCACTCTGAGTTGAATGATGAGAGAAGCATTTGCTGAAGTACTTGTATGTTTATACGTTGCACCCCACTAAATGTTGCAGTTACGTAATCCTGGGTAGGGCAAACACAGTAAGAGTGGGAAACTCAGTTAGAACATGGAAGCAGCTAGCTGAATCTCACTGCTCCAGGAGCCTGCAGCAGCACACAGTTACATGCAATCAAACCAGTGTGGAATGGAGGGAAAAAACATACTATGGAGATGGGTTTGATATGCCAAGAGTTTGTTTTACCTGTAGACTGGGAGCGTGTGCTATTCTTTTCTGTAAAGCAGTAGTAGTGGTCTTAGACGTCATGCCAGCTAGCGTACGGGCCTTCAGAGTAAGAGCAGGTGCCTCAGAGCCATTGCGGGCTGTAACGCTGCTGACTGGAATGGTTTTCTTAATGCCCACAGTGACTACAAGGTACAGAAAATATGATTTTAGACAGAAATTCCATCCACATTTTTACTTGTCAGACTGAGCACACAGAGCTCAAAGACTGCACTGCACACTGGGATCCAGGAATGGTCGCAAGTTTCATTCCTTGTGCTTATCTGCCATGTCAATGGAGAAAGAACTCAGTGGGTCTGTCAAATTAGGTGATGTGTCCAACCCGTGCAGTGATGGCGGTGGAAGTTTCTGCTGCAATGTGCTACACAGTTAGTCTTTGATTTGGGAGTTAGTGTCAGAATTACAGACATCTTGGTTCCAGTGCAAAGAGCAGTGGCAGAAGTTAAATCCAGTCACACTCCTACTCATTGTGATCCGTGTAAATGCTCTTGGGTTTTTCTTCTTCCACACTACCTGATGTGATAAAATAGTCACTTTTATTTAATAAGGAATGCATGAATGTGATGTCCTAAAATGGGGCAGGAAGAGCAGTTAAGAATATAGAATCATAGAAGATTAGGGTTGGAAAAGACCTCAGGAGGTCATCTAGTCCAACCCCCTGCTCAAAGCAGGACCAACCCCAGCTAAATCATCCCTGCCAGGGCTTTGTCAAGCCGGGCCTTAAAAACCTCTAAGGATGGAGATTCACCACCGCCCTAGGGAACCTATTCCAGGATTTCACCACCCTCCTAGTGAAATAGTGTTTCCTAATATCCAACCTAGACCTCCCCCATTGCAACTTGAGACCATTGCTCCTTGTTCTGTCATCTGCCACCACTGAGAAGAGCCGAGCTCCATCCTCTTTGGAACCCCCCTTCACGTAGTTGAAGGCTGCTATCAAATCCCCCCTCGCTCTTCTCTTCTGCAGACTAAATAACCCCAGTTCCCTCAGCTTCTCCTCATAAGTCACGTGCCCCAGCCCCCTGATCATTTTTGTTGCCCTCCACTGGACTCTCTCCAATTTGTCAACATCCTTTCTGTCGTGGGGGGACCAAAACTGGAGACAATACTCCAGGTGTGGCCTCACCAGTGCTGAATAGAGGGGAATAATCACTTCCCTCGATTTGCTGACAATGCTCCTACTAATACATCCCAATATGCCGTTGGCCTTCTTGGCAATGAGGGCACACTGCTGACTCATATCCAGTTTCTCGTCCACTGTAATCCCCAGGTCCTTTTCTGCAGAACTGCTGCTTAGCCAGTCGGTCCCCAGCCTGTAGCAGTGCATGGGATTCTTCCTTCCTAAGTGCAGGACTCTGCACTTGTCCTTATTGAACCTCATCAGATTTCTTTTGGCCCAATCCTCTAATTTGTCTAGGTTACTCTGGACCCTATCCCTATCCTCCAGCGTATCTTCCTCTCCCCCCATCTTAGTGTCATCTGTGAACTTGCTGAGGGTGCAATTCATCCCATCATCCAGATCATTAATAAAGATGTTGAACAAAACCAGCCGCAGGACCAACCCGTGGGGCACTCCGATTGATACCAGCTGCCAACTAGACATCGAGCCATTGATCACTACGTATTGAGCCCGACAATCTAAGCACTTTTCTATCCACCTTATAGTTCATTCATCCAGCCCATACTTCTTTAACTTGCTGGCAAGAATACTGTGGGAGACTGTATCGAAAGCTTTGCTAAAGTCAAGATATATCACATCCACCGCTTTCCCCATATCCATAGAGCCAGTGAATAAGCCCTAACAGCATCGGAAGGTGTTCTGAAGAGTCTCAGGTGGGCTCATTCATCACCTAACCAGAAGAGTTCTTGGCTGCTGTTGGAAGTACCTGTCCACGTCCTGAAATAATGCCTTCTGTGATACAGCAAGAGGGACGGGCTCAGAGAGGCTAAGCTAAGGACTCAGTCACTACCATGGACACTCAGATACCAGAAAAGCCATTACAATGATGCAACAAATGCAGGAGAGGAAGGACACAGAATACCCTGACATCTGCAACATGAAAGCTAGGTAGCAGAAACCACTTCATGATGAGTCAATATTATGGTAACAGAAAAGCAATAGGGTGAACACACTGGCAGTGAAATACCTTCCCCCAACAAAATCAATGGCAAACCCCCCATTGACTTCAGTGGGGCCAGAATTCCACCTTCTGTATTCCCTTAAATCCAGTTGGCAATGTTCAGCTGAGCACATTTCATATTATATCTCACATGTGTAATGACTTGAGTCTTGAAAAAAAATATATGCCAACATCCCTCTTAACCCCAAGTTTATTAACATCCTTAGTGGACTAAGAAGATTGTTTTGTAGTTCCTCTTCCCCAAAAACAGCCTTTCTAAAACACATCTGCAAGAAGAGCGTCTTGCCACCAATATATTGGGGCAATTTTCCCCCCTTTAAAATGCTGTTTGAGGATGTTGCTTTCACACAACACATGGAGAAGTGGCTGGCTTTCTTTTCACACATGGCAGGGTAGATTTTGTAGGCAGAAGGAAATACAGATGTCAGAGTTTGTTTTTCCAAGAAACAACCCAATAATTTTTAAAACATCTTTTCTCATCCAAAAAATCCTAAATAGAGGATTCTAGATTATAATCTCCAGATCTTCTTTGCAGTCAGCATGGGCTAAGGATATCTGTAGTACTGACAATACCCAGGAGGGTCTTACAATGGGAAAGTAATGCTTAGAGTGCTATGAAAACTTTTATCCAGAAAAAAAGTCAACTCAGATTTTTCTACTTTTTGAACTTGCGCCATTCTGAAGTATTTATGTGAACATGGAATGGACAAAGTCATTTGTGACTGGAGAGAGAAGAGTATCTAGCGGGAGGATTCAATGATCCCTGAATGTTGAAGAGAATGTAGTAGGTGGAGTTATGAATTGTTTGGAAGCTTGGTTTGCTAACTAGCTTTAGAAAGAGTCACACTGACAGATGCCCTGCCTAGTGGAACTCTATACACTGGCATGCAACTAGAACTAGTATGTTGACATTTCCAATGAGCATGAAAACTTAACAACGCATAATACACGTTTTATGCAGACAAGGGACTCAACAGAAAGGCACTACATTTTTAAAAGTAGATATTTCAGGGGGGCTTGGGAGACTACAGGCGGATGATACCACTGTCAGAGCCTCAGTGAAAATTTGGCTTGAACAAATAAAAAAAAATTGGAACTACACAAAAATAAAATCAAAAAGCCATTCAGAGAAATTACAGAACCTTTTTATTATTTTGCCAATATTACTGATCCCAAATACAAAGGTTATAGGTTAAACCCCTGAACAGGAGACGTGGCTAAATCATGGCAGGTGGAACGTAAGTTCATTCCTTCTCTTCCAGCATTTAAAACTGAAGATCCAGATTTCTACCCCGTAACTATGATTGTGAAGGCAATAGTACCACTGGTCACTGAATTAAAATGATGGAAAACTGAGGAAGTAAAGTCACAGAAGACAGGACCAACTGCATTCAGAATTTTGTCAATTTTTAGAAGATCTGAACTCCTGTTCAACCAGCTTAGCATGAGTCCAGCATGCTTTTAGGATATTCAAATTGTCTTGAACTTTGTATGTTAGATCAGGGGTCAACAACCTTTCAGAAGTGCTGTGCCGAGTCTTCATTTATTCACTCTAATTTAAGGTTTCACGTGCCAGTAATACATTTTAACGTTTTTAGAAGGTCTCTTTCTATAAGTCTATAATATATAACTGAACTATTGTTGTGTGTAAAGTAAATAAGGTTTTTTAAATGTTTAAGAAGCTTCATTTAAAATTAAATTAAAATGCAGAGCCCCCTGGACTGGTGGCCAAGACCCGGGCAGTGCGAGTGACCCTGAAAATCAGCTCACGTGCCGCCTTCGGCACACGTGCCATAGGTTGCCTACCCCTGTGTTAGATACTGAAAAAGCAAATAAGTTGGTAAAAATGTATCGGTATGTAAGGGCAGAAACAAAAGTGCATTAGATCTAACTAGTCAAGGGAGCGGAAAGTTACTAACAGCATTCTTGTTTTGCTAAGAGAATAGCAAAGCTTTTTCTTTTGGACAACATGGTTGAGGAATAAATACACTTATGACATGGATCACGTAGCATGCATTTTGTTTCATTTCATAAAACGTGTGTGCGCTTCGTAAAGTTTTTTAATTTTCAGAAAACAACAATGACCATAAGAACATAAGAATGGCCATACTGGGTCAGACCAAAGGTCCATCCAGCCCAGTATCCTGTCTGCCGACAGTGGCCAATGTCAGGTGCCCCAGAGAGAATGAACAGAACAGGGAATCCTCAAGTGACATCCCCTGTCACCCATTCCTGACGAATAGCCATTGATGGACCTATCCTCCATGAAATTCTTTTCTGAACCCTGTTAAATGGGATTTTTCAGTTTGGAGGAGAGGGGAAAGGAAAGGAAAAAATCACAACATTCCTGACTTCTGGCCCAGCACACACAGATCTGAACTTGGCTAATGCTACCTCAAATGGAGGAATGTTTCCGTTTTCCTGTATTCTCGCTGCAAAATACCTGGCGCTTTTATTATCTTTAGCACATTCTCTTAAGGAGACAGTGTCATTTTAATAGGAGAAAGGGAAAGGACAGCGGTTAATGGAGCGAGCGGTGACTTACTCTGCTTTGCTGCTGCGGAAAGCGCTACATTTGGCACGTGAGCAATCCTTTTCTTTTCTCCTGGCAAGGCAAGAGAGGCCCTTCGGACTGCCACAGCCAGCTGTGCCGCCTGCTGCTGTGCCAGCTGAATCCGCCGGTAACAGACCTCCTGGGCAGTTGGTGGGCGGTACGGCCGGATGACTGGTTTGCTTGGGACATCTGCCTGTACAGATACAAAGTATTCTAAAATCAATCTGTTTGCCCGCTGAAGTCCAGACCCCTGGCCTTCATTCAGAGTAGAAAAGGGTAGAAGCTCTTTTACAACTCTAGGTCCCAGGATTTAGGCTATGGCTATTCTATGGAGCTTACACCAATGCAGCTGCACCACTGTAGTGCTGCTAGTGTAGACGCTCTAAGCCAACGGGACAGAGCTCTTCTGCTGACTTAATTATTCCAGCCCCCGCAAGCGGCGGTGGCTATGTCAACAGGAGAAACTCTCCTGCCGACATAGTGCTGTCCATACCGGCGCTTAGATTGTTGTAACTTACGTTGCTGAGGGGGGTGGCTTATTTACACCCCTGAGCGACATAAATTATACCAACCTAAGCAGTAGTGTGTACATAGCCTTATTTTGTTTATAAAGGTTTGTGTGTGTCAGCTGATGGAAGTGGAGGTCATGGTAGTCTTCCAGAATAGTTATCATTACAGGCAGCTCCCTTCAGTTTTAGTTTATTTCAAAACCCAATTCACTTGTGTTTACAGCATCAGGACAACTAGAATTCAGAGGTCTGTTCATACATAGGAACAGCACCCTTCTGAAAAACAATACTCATGTACAACAAAGTTATATATGCATTTTCTTTGATGCGGGAATTCAGTATGCAGGAAAGGTGCCAGAATGGACAGCAGTGAAGACCGAAACCTTCTAGCAAGAGAACAAATACCAAAGAGGCAGTAGCAATGCAAACTTCCCCACACCTCCCAGCCAATGGACCTCAAACCTGACTCCCGGTGTCCACATCTAGTGTCTTTCAGAAGGAAGGGCAGTCTCTACAACCCATTAATTACCTGGCCTTTTTGCGGAGACCGCAAACTAGGGAGCAAATTAGTGTCTTCTGGAAACTGGTGTCAGAGTAAACAGAGAATAGATGATAACTTTAGATTACTACTGAATTGGATGTGAATGGCTTTCTACCTCCTCACCAGTCCCTTCATTCTGCACTCAAACTCAACTAAAAGACACCCCCTTTTTCTTCTGTTTCTACTTAAGTTCTTGAGATGTAAGTGGCCATTTGGATGCATGTAGCAATATCAGGAATCTAACTCTGCATGCATACACATAGTAAATGTTTTCTGACATTAACAGGAGAAGTTGAGGATCCTATGGCATGACATGAAAGCAGCAGGCAATAACACCACCTCCTAGTCGACATTCTCTTTATACATCAGGTTCTGATGTCCAAGTCTGGGTGCAAACCCTTGCTGAGCACACCAAGACTGCTGTTTGCCTAGACAGTGACTGCACTATGGCTACCTCGCGGCTCTGAAAAGTGCTTTGGGTCAGAAGCTGCATTAAGAACATTTATCTAAAGATACATAACTGCCTAACGTGTACATATTTACAATGAATATTTGAGTTAATGAATTTCCAACCCATTTACTTCAATCTCTTATCTCCTTAGTTTATAAAAAAGAGCCTGATCAAACAAGCGAACTGGCTGAAGATATGTAATTAACTAAAACGCATTGCACTGACCTCAGGGCTTAAAAGGTTAAAAAACACCCTTTTCCAGACTGCGTGGAAAGGAAAAATAATTCATTTTGGAAATCCTGGTTAGATCAACGCTTAAACCTTCATTCTTCTCCTGCTGCAATATAAAACTGAATAATCTGTCTTCAGCAGCTGGAGGGAAAAACTATGGCAAACAAATGAAAAATCTGAATGAAAGAAAACGATGATGTCTTTATGGCCTATTCTCTTGTTTTCTGAAGATACTTTAAATTCAGATGTGTAGAAAAGAGATGTAAAATGAGATACTCAGCTGGTTAAAATGGAGCAAATACAAACAAGGAAAACAACCCCTCAGATTTGCAGTGCTTCAGACTCAGGCAAATATGCTATGTTAACCCTTTTGCTTTCGCAGGACAAAAACTTAATAAGCTTTCTTAAATACCCAGGGTAACCTGTGTACAGTTAACTTTGATCTAATGAAGCTACATTTATGCTGACGGAACACGAAAAATCTTAGACTGTGTCAGTGCATCACAACATGCAGAATGCAATTCCAGTTACAGGGCTGGTACCTGTTTCTGCTGAAGGCCAATGGGAGTTTTGCCATTAACTTTACTGGAAGTCAAACTGTATTTCAGAGCAAAGTTATTCAGGGGGAAAAAGAAAGAACTTCCACGTAACAGGGTTCCACTGCAAATATATCAGTCAACTTCCCTATGTTTTGGTTGTTTCACCTACAGCCTGTGCTGTTTCCTAATACATTGTGGTCATATGATGGGAAAGAAATCTTATTAACACTTTCGCCAAATTGTATTCTTGTTAATGAGGTTTACACTTACGTTTCCTTGCTTGGCAAGGTGAGAGATCCTCCTTTTTTGGCCAGGAAATAGAGTGGTTAAAGCGTCATCCACCGTTTCTTCACTTGCCTCTTCTTTCAGTGGCTACAAAGCAAAAGAGCAAACTTCCAAAATTGAATCGACTCAAGTTTCTGCTCCATGGGGATGTTTGGAAAGCCTCCCTCTGGGATAATGGAATCATAAAAGGAAATTGCTTCCAGACAGCAGGTGAATACAAACTACTACCAGCTGCTAAACTACTGAAAGAGAACCAGCTTTCAAAATAAGAGGCACCAGTGAAGCAAATGAATAACAGCATTACTGTTCCCACCCATGCAGCCCATTCACGGACCTTACAATAGGATGCCTTGGTATAATCTATTACAGACACTATTCCATTGGCCGCCCTTAAAGATTGAATGCTTCAGCAGTGCTGGTTACCTGCCAACCGCTTACATACCTCAATGTGTTAGCAACATTTTTAAAGCCCAGGAATTTAATTAAACTCTAGATTAGTTAATTTCTTGGTCCACATAATGATCTCTCACAGAGCAGGCCCTGAAAAGCTGCAGAGCACTGAGCCTCAATGTCACTATTCTGCATTTAAGAAACAATGCACCCCTGCAGCTACATACAAGACTAATCCATCGAGGGACTGGGGTGCCAAAGGCAGAGATGCTTTGTTCACAAGGCAGAAACCCAGGATAGAACAACAGCTTTGCAGTAGAGAAGATGCTTTTTTAATGCTGCTGTTTCCAGACGCTTGATTTGATCGATAAAAAGCCACTTTTGGGCTGACTCCTCAGGCTTGATCCCAGCAAACAAACAAACCTGTTTAGAAATGTTGATAAAACTCACTTTAGCTGTTTGAGTTTTACAGGCATGTACAATGAGTGTTGCACAGATTAACTTTTTAGAGCCGTAACCATGCTCTGATCGCTCTTATTTTTAACACTCCAAAAGTGCCACTAGCAGAGTTCTCAAAGGAGCTAAGTTTGACATTTACAAAGAAAATTTAGTTTAGACAAAGCTATAGACGTGATCTTAGGAAAAGCTCAGTTCTCACTTAAGCATCTAAACAAGGGCCAGATTTTCAAAAGCGCTCAGCACCCAGCAGTTCCCACTGTGACATTTATGACCAGGTTTTCAAAACTGGTCAGGTCCTAATTACTTAGGGGCCTCAAGAGGAGATTAATTTTTTCTCTTAAATCTGACCACTTAGAGTTCCACAGCGTTTAAGGCCAGCAGACACCTTTAAATCATCTAGTCTGACCTTCTGCATATCACAAGCCATTACATTTCATCCAGATACCCCTATATTAAGCCCAAATACTTGAGTTAGACCAAAGCATTTCAGTCCTCGAGAGACTAAACTGTGTGCCACAGGCAGAGAACAGGAAAGACCTATGCCTGAGGCCCCTGCAATGGCAAGGAACAGATTAGATGAGATACACGCAGATAATCCCAGCAGGATGATCCTGTTAGATTCCTAAATAGGAGCTGTTGAGTGCTGAGCTCTTTTAAAAAACTGGCCCTATAAATACCTTCAAAATTAACAACTCACTGAGATATGGGGCTCTGGGCTGGTTTTAGAAGCCAGAACCCACCCACCCCCTGAAATAAAAATAGGTATTATTTCAGTGTGCAATCTTACATACATACTACATATAGATATAATGTATATACATAGCAGCAAAGAGTCCTGGGGCACCTTATAGACTAACAGACGTATCGGAGCATGAGCTTTCGTGGGTGAATACCCACTTCGTCGGCATGCATCCGATGAAGTGGGTATTCACCCATGAAAGCTCATGCTCCAATAGGTCTGTTAGTCTATAAGGTGCCACAGGACTCTCTGCTGCTTTTACGGATCCAGACTAACACGGCTCCCCCTCTGATACTTGTATATATATAGATACATAGATATATAGATTTTTTTTTAAAGCAGAACACACCTAAATAAGCACCTACTCAGAGGTATCTCTCTCTCTTAAAAGACAAATCTTCTCTCCTCTTAATCTTCAATAGCTATGGGGTGCAAGGGAAGGAATCCTTCTCCAAAAAGGGAAAATTAAAGCCTTGATGAAGGAATATAAAATGCTGTGTGTGCAAGGACCCGTTAGTTGCTGTGAGAATGTTGCCCTATGAACATTTCCATTCTGCGCCATAACACTGCATTTGCACAGTTTCATTGACGTGAATTAGAGCCCTCATTTCAGTACTTTTTCAAGGGAATAAGAGTTATAAGAACGCCACCATTTTTGCACTATGCAACATTTGGAAAGCTCGAAGAAGATGATAAACCTTCCTTGCTATAAACAAACTGGCAGGTTGTTAAACTCCTTTCATTTAAAATTGGCACTGTAAAGTTTATTGCTATTGTTGGGACCTTCTTATTAAAGCGTGAGGCTTTTGACAATGGGAACACAGACAATTAAACAACTCTCACCTACCCTTTCCTAAATACCATCAAAAGAACGCCTGTGTTTAAGCAGTCATCATTTTCTTCTGAACTATTAAACCAGCAGAATCAAGTAACAGGGAAACCTCCTTTATAATTTCTTCCACCAAGGCCCTAACATCAGTGTCACAAATGTCATTACCTGTCAGCAAGAGAGAACATTAGGCTCTGAACAGTGCCATTACAGCAAGTAATATCTAGAATCAGAAGCTTTATTAGCCAATCAGTCTTTCATGGGGCAAGAGTCTCTTCTCCATACAGCAGTTGTGGCTTCAGTTGAAGCCAATCAGCAAGTTTTCAGGTGCTTAGGAGCATTTGTCTTTTAATATCATGCTTTGTTCAACACATGCTGAATGCATCTAATCATCTCAACTTCATCTACAAAGCCTTAGTCCGGACACAGTGAGCCCATACAATACACCTGTCTCAACTAAATGCAACTCTTTGGTACTCTCCATTGCAGTCAGATGGGCCTAAAATATAATATTGGCAATAAAGGGTTTCGGGGTTTCTTTGAATAAAGGAAGTCAGGTTTTTTCTAGAGTCTATTCCCAGTTTGATTTCCAGAAACACCTGCTATGGTGCAAATGAAGTGATCCCCAATAGAAAACTTAACAGCATTATGTTTGACTTGAAATCAAGTGCTTCTGTTCATTTACAGCCAGCCACACATTTAGCTGAGGGTTTGTTCTCATTGTCTCGTTAACTCAGATGTCAAAAAGATAGAGGATAAGATTAATTTATTTCTACCCTATCATCCCAGAGGCCACTAAAGGATTATTACTGACAGCGTGTTTTCTAGTTCTTTGCCCTACTTAGTTTTAAATGTCTCCATGGATGGGGCTTTCTACACTTAATTAAGAGACCATGCCACAACCATAGGGATCTCACTGTTATGCAGCTTTTAAGAGAAATGTTCTTTTTCTTTATTCCTCCAAATACCTTGTGTCTCATGCTGAGTAATTCTTCCCGCCACTTAAGAGTTTACACTATTCATGGATGGATGGATGGGAATCCTTATGCAGGAACTGAACTATGAGAGTTTAAAATGGCAAACATGTAGGCTTTCAGAGGTTCCCTTTAAAAGTATCAACTAGATCAGTGGTTCTCAAACAGTGGGTCAGCTTTGTCTCCCCCCCTGAGGTGGCAGGGCTCGGGCGTGCTCAAGCTTTGCCCGCCCCACTCCCCCTGGGGTCATGTAGTAATTTTTGTTGTCAGAAGGGGGTCACAGTGCAATGAAGTTTGAGAATCCCTGAACTAGAGAATATCCCAATATCCAATTAAATATTGGTTATGGGCTAGGAAATGCTATAGGAGGGAGTAGGCTACCTGGCTGAATTGTCTAGGTCCCTGGGTTTCCTACACACCAAATCCCTACCTGGCCAGTTGCCTCCTCACTAAGGAGGGCTCTTTTTTCGTTCAGTCCTCCACTCAATTCAGTAAGCGTCAGCCACACTAGCCTACTTTCACCATCAACTTATTGCCTTAGAGATTGCCCTGCTGTTTCTGGTCATGCTGCACTCAGTGGAACCTGTTGCATGAAGGAGTGGGGGTCTCCTGGCTAACAGCAACGATGCTGGCCTGGGTTACCTCTGAAAGGCCCAGAAATTCTCTCTGAAACTTTTGATGTATCCAGCTAGACAGCTGGGGTTGTCATTACACTTGCTGGAGACCCAAACACCTGCCAATTCTGCTAGGGCGAGGCACATCAAAACTGATGGATGTCAAAACACAGGCCACGTCTACACTACCGCTGGATCGGTGGGTAGTAATCGATCCATCAGGGATCGATTTCTTGCATCTCGTCTAGATACGATAAATCAATCCCCGAATCAACGCCCGTACTCCACCTCGGCAGGAGGAGTAGGCAGAGTCGACGGGGTAGCCATGGCAGTCAACTTGCTGCCGTGAGGAGGACCAGGTAAGTCGAACTAAGATACTTCGACTTCGCATAGCTGAAGTTGCGTATCTTAGATCGATTTCCCCCCCCCCGCCCCCAGTGTAGACCAGCCCTCAGATTCCAGTGCTGTGTCCATCTTGTGGCAGGAAGGAACCATCTCCCAAAGTTCTGGTTTGGTATAGCAAAACACCGAAAAATAGTAACTAGATAATACTTCCGATACCCAATTAACTACTGGTGGGATGGAAATGGAAATAGATAGCACACTCAAGCCATAAATACTTTCAAGCATTGGTCAAAATTATAAATGGAACAGCAATTTAAACTCTTTGGGGGGGGAAATCCCCACTCTCCCCTCCCCCGCAACTCCTTGGGATGGGTAACAAAAATAGAATAATGACTCTAAAGCCAGTTGGTTTAACATCTAGATTTGGAGGCAGGGGAATGACTGACTAGTGCTGAATTCAGAATGAGCATTACCTGCTTCCGTGGCCTTCCCTTGTCTTCCGTTTTCACATCCGTGGATTCGTTAAAAATTCTGAGGCACTCTTCCATGGGGTCAGAGTCATAATCCAAATCTTTCTCCAGGACGGAATAATCAATGTCATCAGAGGCTGAGGAGGATGAAGATGACTTGCACAGCTTGGAGCGCTGAATGGTCTTTGTCCCTTCATTATCACTCTGAAAACCATAGGAGCCATCATCTCCATCGGAGTCTGAGCTCATGTTTGGAAATGGAGCCAGAGATTGGCCCACCTTCTCCTCCTCCCCACTCTCATCTCCAAACAGGTCAACATGGCTCAACGTCTGCTGTTTTGGCTTACACTTGCCTTTTGAGTTCCCCACTTTCGCAGGGTTTGCCTTCTTTTTTGGACGATCGGAGGCAGAAGTCTTGCCCCCTTTGTCTTTGTGTTTATCACTAGAGGCTTGTTTGCCATTCTTCAGATCAGCTGCCTTTGGCATGGAGTCCTTCTTGCTACCTTCCAGCTTCTCTGTGCTAGCTCCCTTACAGGGCCCCTCATTCTTGCTTTTCCCTGAGCTGGCTGCACAACTGGTGGACTTAGACTTCTCTTTCTTAGCCACTTTTTCCAATTTCTCTTTTTCAGATTTCTTCGAATCCCCGTCTGGTTTTGCTTTGATACTTTTCTCTTTACAGTTTTTTTCTCCATTTTTAATTTTTAATTTTTCTTCTTTCTTGACTATACTCTCTTTCTTTGTGTTTTTACTTTTCTCCTTCTTGCCCATCTCTTTGTGGCAAGGGGGCTTCCTTCCATCTGTTTTTTTCTTTTTCATTTTGTCTTTTGCAATCTCTTTGCTGTCTCTCTCTTCAGCATCCTGATCATTCTTGCCAGAAGATGCCTTTGCCAATTTTGTATTCTTCTCCGACAAGTCTTTGACAAGATTTTTCCGTGGACTTTCAATATCTTCCATGTCATACTGCACTGCCATTTCTTTCATCTCCCGGGAATTTAGATCTTCCAGTTTGGTGCTCTTTTCTTTGATGGACAACCCATCACTTGATTCGTTTTCAGAACTGACTTTAGATTGTAAACGGCCAACAGAGGTTGGCTGATATTCCAAGTCAGCATCCTCTTCAGAGTCAGAGAATTTGGCATACGTTCCGTAGTTACTGGATACATTACAGTGCTTTTTGCATGAAGGAGAATAAGATTCTCCACGACTAGAGACCTTTCTCCTTTTGGTCCCCTTCTGCTCCTTTGTGCTGGCTTTGCTCAAAAGCCTTGCTGAGTAATTTGAAAGAGGGTCATATTCCAAGTCCGTAGAAGGCTTGGAGTCATCAATCACATACTTATTGTTCGTGACAATGCTACTGTATTTTTTAGGCTGAGCCACAACTTTGGGAACGTATTCCAATGAACTACCTTTGGATTTTGCATTATCAAAAGTATCCAAGGTGTATTTACTTGAACTAGCAGCAGCCAAAGGCGTAGGGTTGTAGTCTGTGTTATTATTCAAGTTATAGCTACCTGGGTTATATTCTAAAGAGTCTGTTTTTGTCACAGCAGCTGACACAGGTGTTTTGGAAATAAGCGAATTAGCCTCAGATGTGCTGTATTCCTTTGTTGTCTCCAATAGCTCCTCATACTTTTTCTGCTCTCTCTCGACTTCATATTTTACCTCTTCAATGGCCTTGTTGACCAACTCCAGCTGCAGAATGCTAGGGGTTGACACTGTAATGTCACCCAAAGCACCATTCGCTATTTGGGTCGAAGGCTTGGGAAGCTCAGGGTTATATGGATCATAACCAAGCTCTGTAAGGGGAGGGAAAAAAAAGTATCTTAGATCCAGCAATTTTTCTAAAGTAAGATTATCCTTGATTATGTATGAAATGTCTGTTAAAGTCTAAAAGAGAAGTTCCACTATCATCAGAACCCAGCATTGGAAAGACATGTAACAAACAAACAAAAAAACAAACCAAAAGCATGCTCTTGCATGCGGAATGGGACACACTAGCTGCTCAACATTCTTCAGCTTGTGTGAAGCAGGAGGTCAAGCTAGGTGATCACAATGGTCCCTCCTGGTCTTAAAGCCTATGAATAATGCACCGTTGTGAATCCAATGCCTTTATTACTTACTACGGTTTTGAAAAGCTCTATAGGTAAAATTTTCATTTGTGAATTTAAAGTTCAGTTGTCATCAAAATGATAACTAAAACTATCTTGTTACTGCACATATTTGCTCCTTCTATTTCTCCGTGTCCTATCTACTTAATTTAATGAGTTTTTAAATTATTTTTATTACTGTAAGCACTGCAGAGTGAACATGGTTGCACAAGAACTGTATTTTATTGAGACAAAAATTGCCAACCAAGTTTTAATTTTTTTTTACCGATGATGCCAGTGTCTGAAGCATCAAACATATCCAATTTCACTTGTAGTCCACTGAGGTTTGTGACTGGGAGGGAGAAAACCTTACCCTGGCTGATAAACTGAGCAAATGTGACACAGAAGTCACTGAAATGGAACAAAGTACCACTATTAACGGGTCCTTTAGAAAGGTAAAACTACACTTCAATTTCATGGAGCAAGGATATTAAGACAGGTGTATTAAGTACTCTCACAAAATTTAAAAGATAACCAGAAATGTTTGACATTTGTCTTTCCACAAATCTCTTTTCAGATGTTGCAATTTCCTCAGATAATTATAACATTAAAACTGTGTGAGAATCTTGGAGCATGCGGACTCTGCACAATCCACCTTGGCATTTAGACTAATTGCAGCGACATCCTACCACTCCATTTTATCTTTTACATAGAAATAGAGACGAAAGAATTGCTGGGGAGATTTTTTGGTGAATGCATTTTTACTCTTGCTGTATAAGTAGTTTGCACATCACTTGAAAATTTTACATCTATTTATCCAAGTAGGAGATAGCAACTTTCAGCTGAGACATGAAAGTCAAAGAAAATCAGTAAAGCACAGCCTGATGTCTAATCTGATCACAAGGCACCCGTATTCTAACCAGTGTACATAATCTTGTGGCAATTATGTAGTCAGCAAGCAACTTGCTCCCTTGCTAAGTACCAGGCACAGAGAAAGATAATTTTCTCCTCTGTAATTAACAGAAGTTCATGATAACAATCATGATTCAGGGCCACTAAGTGCTACTAAACTGGCCTGTTCATCCCCATACGTTTCTAAAAAAAGAACCAAGATCTCAATCAAAATGATTCTGCTGAACCCACGACATTAACTTAAGAAAAACTTACTACTTTATACCAAAAGCAGGATGTATTTTAAAAATAAATCAATAAAAATAATGAGTTTGGTCACATTAAGAAACCACTGGCTAAGCTTTTGTGCAGAACATGGCTAGAGCTCAGGGCTCTGCAGAAATGAAAAACAAGATGGTTTTTCACGTTGCTTCCTGAACAAGGGCTACTCAAGGCAGTCCATTAAAACAAACGGCAAAAACTGAAAATGCATGAATGCGAAGACTTAACTTAGGTTTTAATCTTGTCAACTGACTCAAAACTAAAAGAGACAGAAACTTCTTTCATGGGATTTATTGTTTATGGCCAATTATAAGACCATGCTCCATCTTGCCCAGTATCCTGTATCCGATACCATACCACACCAGAGTTTCAGGGGAGTGTACAGAACAGGGCAATTATGCTTTCCACTCCCGGGATAAATCATCTTTTTTTAATCCCTAGCATAGGATGGAGGCAAATCCTAGGTAATGAACTCTTTGAAAGATCAAAATTTGTCAGCTACTCTCACGCTATTAATCCGGGGTGGGCAAACTTTTTGGCCCAAGGGCCACATCTGGGTATAGAAATTGTATGGAGGGCCATGAATGCTCACGAAATTAGGGGTTGGAGTACAGCAGGGGGCGAGGGCTCCGGATGGGGGGGTGCAGGCTCTGTGGTGGGTCCAGAAATGAGGAGTTCAGAGTGGGGGGGGGGGGGGGCTCCAGGCTGGGGCAGGCGGTTGGGGTGTGGGGGGAGGGCTCTGACTGGGGGTGCTGGCTCTGGGGTGGGGATGAGAGTTTGGGGTGCAGGAGGGTGCTCCAGGCTGGGATCAAGGGATTCGGAGGGCAGGAGGGACAGGGGGTTGGGGCGTGGGAGGAGGAGGTCGGGGTACAGGCTCCAGGTAGTGCTTACCTCAAGCGGCTCCCAGAAGCAGCGGCATGTCCCCACTCCGGCTCCTACGTAGAGGCACAGCCAGGCAGCTCTGCACACATTGCCCCAATGGGAGCTGCAGGGATGGCACTTGGGGCAAGGGCAGCGTGGCAAGCCCCTTGTAGGAGCCGGAGGGGGGTCATGCCGCTGATTCCGGGAGCTGCGCGGAGCTACAGTACACAAGGAGCAGGGCAAGCCCCCGACCCCGCTCCCCGACTGGAGCAAGCCCCAGACCCTGCTCCCCAGCGGGAGCTGAAGGGCCGGATTAAATGTCTGAAGGGCTGGATGCATCCCCCCAGGCCATAGTTTGCCCACCCCTGTAATAATCTGTTTCCAAAGTCCTGTTATACACGTTTTCTGCTGGCTATTGCCAAGTTAGTCATATTGCTCACAGCATGTGCAAATGTGACATTGCTTCTCAGGCAGCGTGGAAAAGGGATGGCATTTACTACTGTGCACCTTAGAAACTGAATGGATTTTGGCAACGTCGTATTGTTACTTCTGACTGTCCTGCACAGCACTTCCTTTTGGAAAGTGCAGTTCCACCCTATGAAAACATGGCAACAGGAGTAACCTTTGCAACACAATACATTTCCAAAATGACAGGTCAGCCAGTGGACGGGGTTGCTCTAGCAGAGGAAGGAGGAGCAACCCAGAGGACAGAGGAAGACACACAGATGGTTGTCAAACACCTACGCCTCTCCTCGGTGCCAGATCTTCAATGACAGGAACACACATTCCTCTCCAGCCACTCCCACAGGCCTATCCCATCCCCTGTGGAAAGATGAGGTTTTATATCTTTCACATAGGCAGCATTGGCAAATCCATAGGTGCTCTTCCCCTCCCCGTCCCCCTTCAAAACCAGGGGATCCAAATTTGGCACACTTTTCAGTGGCAGGTTCGGCATACTACATTTGGCACACAGCTTCACAATTTTAGCTGTGATGAACTTGCTACTATAAATAAAAAACACAGTCAATTTTACAGACTACTTGAAGCTGCAGGTAAGTTACGCAAATTGGGTGCAGCCCTCTGGCTGCTGACAAATCGCCACTGTGGCTTCTCTTGTGAAACCTGGATGCTCTTATTCTAAAGCAGCCCTGTCCTCTTCTCCTTCACCAGAGGGACAGTAACAAAGCTGGCTCTCACGGGTGGGTACATAAAGGAGGTGAAAATCAGGGCCCTAATAGTGATGCAAAGGAATCACAGAATCAAAAAAAATAATAATTTTTGATATGGGCAATTTCCATCTCTTCCTCAAACGCTTACAAGCCTAACCATACAAGGTTGTGTGCTTCCTCTGAAAGGTGCTGAGCTCCCTTATCTCCCACTGAAAGTAAGAACTGAGGGTGCTTAGCACCTTACAGAATGAGCCCACGAGTGGGTGGAATAGAGAGACGAGTTTTATGAAATGCCTTTCACACTCCAAGTCTCTCAAAGCTTTTTACAAAATAATTAGTCTGAAAGCGCAGGGACTGTGTGGGCAAAGGCGGTATGTCACTACGATCCAAGTGACAGCTCAAACTGTCTTCAGCATTAGGAACGCAAGGCATTACTTTGAAAGAATGAGTATTATTTTACATTTACATAGCATCCTCCCCCCTGAAAGATCCCAAAGTGCTTTGCAAACCAAATAGAGGCAGCACTTCTGCAACGCAGCCAGCTTTGGGTAAGGGTGGCAATCTACCAGCCGTAAAATCTTTCACGTCCACACATGGTGGACAGAACTTCTGTGTTTAATACGTAACTGAGAAGACAGCTACACCACGTGAACTGAACTCAATTTATCTTCCTCGGGAGAAGGAAGGGCTGAGTGAGCCCTATGGGGATTTTAAAAGGTGATTATGGAGAGTCTCACGCTAAGACTATACTTTATGCGACAGCGGCAGCACTGTAGCACTTCAGTGTAGACACTCACTACAGCAACGGGAGGGGTTCTCCCCTCCCCGAGAAGTCGTAGCTAGGTCAGCAAAACAACTCCGCCATCGAACTAGTGCTGTGTACACCCCGATAGACGCAGCTAAGCTGATGTAGCTTTTCTGTGTAGATGAGGCCTGAGTGTCCCCTTCTCCAAAGCAGAAGACACCTCAGAGAGAGGTAGTACATAAAACCAAAGATAGACAGAGACCAAATTCTCAGGCTCTGTCCACACTACAGAGCCTATGCCAGCATAGCTAATGTTGGCCTAGCTGTGTCGGCATAGCCCCCTAGTGGAGATGCAGCGTACACCAACACAAGGAGTTTTTCTGCCAGCAGAGAACACCACTTCCCCAAACGATGTTAGCTGCATCTACATTGGGGGTTTGGTCAGCATAGCTATGTTGCGTGGCGGGTGGGGAGTGGCACGGTTCACGCCCCTGATGCCAGTATACGTTTTAAGTGTAGACCAGGCCACAGTCTAAAGAGAAAAAACTGGGAAGAGACTTGGGGCATGGCTACGCCTGCAGATGTAGAGCGCTGTGAGTTAAACCAGCCCTCGGAGAGCGCAGCAGGGAACACGCTGCCGTGTGGTCACACTGACAGCTGACAGCACTCTGGCGTGACCACATTTGTGGCACTTGCAGCAACACTGGGAGCGGTGCATTATGAGCAGCTATCCCATAGATCACCTCTTCCCATTCTGGCGCTGTGGCTTGTGGGAAGAGGGCGGGGCATTCTGGGTCCTATCCCAACACCCCCTGATGCATCGGTTCACATCCCAGCAATCCCTGTGCTTCCGTCCACATTTGGCGCCATCTTTCAACTTTTTTCTGCTGCACGCTCTGTCTTCCCTTTTGGTCTGCGGGAATGTAGCCCGAACTGCTGAGGAATATGCTGATGGGCCTCGCCAGCACGTCACGAATAGCAGTCGAGTTACTCCTTAAGATCCAAAGTGACAGTGAGGAGTCTGACGATGTACACTCGCATAACGCATATGACACGAGATTGCCTGGCATTCACGGACATGCTCACCGCAATGGAACGCCGCTTTTGGGCTCGGGAAACAAGCGCTCAGTGGTGGGATCACATCGTCATGCAAGCCTGGGATGATGAGCAGTGGCTGCAGAACTTTCAGATGAGAAAAGCCACTTTCATGGGACTGTGTGAGGAGCTCGCCCCCACCCTACGGCCCAAGGACACGAGATTGAGAGCTGCCCTGACAGTGGAGAAGCGGATTGCTACTGCAATCTAGAAGCTGGCAACTCCAGACAGCTACTGATCGGTCACTAACCAGTTTGGAATGGGAAAGTCGACCGTAGGAATCGTGTTGATGCAAGTTTGCAGGGCCATTAATCGCATCCTGCTCAGATGAACCGTGACTCTGGGTAACGTGCATGACATTGTGGCTGGCTTTCACAAATGGATTTCCCTAACTGTGGAGGGGTGATAGATGGGACGCATATTCCAATTCTGACACCAGCACACCTAGCCTCCGAGTACGTTAATCAGAAGGGGTATTTCTCTATGGTTCTCCAGGCACTTGTGGATCACCGTGGGCATTTAATTGACATTAACACAGGCTGACCCAGAAAAGTGCATGACGCAAGCATCTTTTGGAACACTGGCCTGTTTAGGAAGCTGCAGGCCGGGACTTTCTTCCCAGACCAGAAGATCACCGTAGGGGAAGTCAAAATGCCCATTGTGATCCTTGGAGATCCCGCTTACCCTTTAATGCCGTGGCTCATGAAACCCTACACAGGGAGACTTGACAGCAGCAAGGAGCAGTTCAACAATAGGCTGAGCCAGTGCAGAATGACTATGGAGTGTGCTTTTGGCCATTTAAAGGGCCGCGGGCGCTCTCTGTATGGGAAGCTGGACCTGACCAATGACAACATCCCCACGGTTATATCCGCGTGCTGTTCCCTCCATAACATTTGCGAAGGAAAGGGTGAAAGCTTCACTCAGGGATGGAACTCGGAGGTTCAACACGTGGAGGCTGAATTTGAACAGCCAGAGAGCAGTGTTATTAGAGGGGCCCAGCGCAGCTGCAAGGATTAGGGATGCCTTGAGGGAGCAATTTGAGGCAGAAAGCCACCAGTAATGTCTGGTGCTCTGCACGGGAGTGAAGTGCAGTGGTTCCAATGTTAGTAGGAATCTCTGTTTGCTCCGCTGACTTGCAGTGCCTGTTGCTCTCCTGAGCTAAGGTATCTTACTTTATGCGATAATAAAGAATGTTTTCAAAGCCAAAAAATTAATTTATTGAAAAGAAACACAATTGCTTGGGAAACAGAAAGGGCAAGGGGGTGGGGTGGGGAACGATACAATCACAGATTTGCGTATGTCCTGTTATCATACTCAGCCTTCCTGTCTGGAGTGCTGTGCAATGAGTGCTGCACTTCAGGCTGGCTGTACTGCATGGTGATGGGGGTTGAGTGCTGTGGGTAAGGGTGATAGTTTGCAGGGCTGGGTGGTGAAGCTACAGGTGTTGGAGGCAGCTGGTGGTGATAAGAACCCGGATGTGGGGGAAAGTGGGTTGGAGGTGACATGGGGGCACAAGGGAAAGAGTTTTGGGACAAGGGCTGCCGGGGGGAGGGGGAGTGGTAGTGCTCCGCCTACATTGCTACAAGTGCCTGTATCGAGTCCACTTGGCGCTCCATAATGCTTAGCAGCCGCTCCTTGCTTTGGTGCCGGCAATCCACATTCTGCTGGCAGACCCTCCTTTTACTCTCCCGCCACTCCTGTGCTTTATTTTCATTACGTGACTGCTGCATTACTTCATGCAGCATTTCCTCTTTGCTTCTACGTGGTCTCTTCCTAATTCTTTGGAGTCTTTCGGCCGGTGATAACACGGACGGCTGAGATCTCAAGGTTGCATCTGTAAAGCCAAAATGCAACACTTAACAGAAGCAGCATTGTTCACACCAGACAGAGCAATGATTCACCTGTACTTAAAGACAAGCACAGTCTACACAATAAGAGAATTTGTCCATCCTAAAGCGAGCGCACATAACCCACAAGAGCCCCAAAATGGTAAGCACAGGGGCAAGGGGGACTGATTGTTTCACAGCCGTACTGTCCTCTGGGTTTCTGTACCTTGGGGAGAGCTAACAGCTGCAGGGGGCCCCTATACTGAACACTGTCCTCACATTTTCCACAGGAGTTTGTCCTGGAAGATATCTCGCTGCTGAGGGTGACCTGGGAAGCAAGGGTGAATCTTCCACTACAATGCGGCTTCCGCCCTGGCCCATATGCAGCTTGCCTGTGTGCAGCAATGGTCCCCCCGCCCCTCATGGCACAGTGATGCAGACTGTTAGCCTGACTGGGACAAGGACCACAGTAGCTCTGCCAAGGACCTTGCGCAAGCGCATTGCCCAGCTTCTGCATGAGTCCTTTGAAGAGATCAGTGAGGCCGATTACCACAATGTGAGAGAGCACATCAACGCCCTATTCCGCATCTAGGCACGCATGCAGCCCTAATCCTCCTCACCCCAAGAGCCCACACCGAGCGACTTCCTTCCCAAAATAAAAGCCGCTTACCAGACACCACCTCTGGTGTTTGTCCTTCCCCACGCACCATCCACTGCGACTGGCTACCTTCCTCCTGGCTTGAGAACGGCTCCTGGCTGCATGCATTTAGGGATGCCGGGCTGTCTCCCTCCTCCTCAGCACCCTCACTCCCGCTTTCCTCCTCCTCCTTCTGCCTTGTTGAACTGGGCTCTGAAGTGTGCATGGTGGTCCTCCAAGTGGAGGTGGGGTCACCCCCAAGTATCGCATCCAGCTCTTTGTAGAATCGGCAGGTCGCGGGGGGAGCACCCGAGCGGCCGTTTGCCTCGCTGGCTTTGCAGTAGGCATTCCGCAGCTCCTTCACTTTAAACCTGAAACAGAGTGCGTCCCGATCATGGCCCCTTTCCATCATGTCCCTTGATATCTGCCCAACGGTACTGTAATTCCTATGGCTGGAGCGCAGCTGGGACTGGACAGCTTCCTCCCCCCAAACACTGATGAGGTCCAGCACCTCGCCATTGCTCCATACTGGGGATCGTCTGGCGCGTGGAGGCATGGTCACCTGGAAAGATTCGCTGAGACCACTCCACACCTTGCTGAGCAAACAGGAAGGGGATTTTCAAAATTCCCAGAGAATTTAAAGGGCAGATCTGACGGTTGGTCACCTGAGGGCAGGGCAGTAGAGTTCAAAGTGATGACCAGAGTGGCTAGCACAGGCATTGTGGGACACTTCTGGAGGCCGATCAGAGTGCATTAATAGACAGGGTATCCACACTGGTGCCTCGGTGCACTACCCGGGGCACAGCAAGCGTTATGCTTCTCGT
The DNA here is from genome assembly GCF_016161935.1 of Mauremys reevesii. Classification (NCBI taxonomy): domain Eukaryota; kingdom Metazoa; phylum Chordata; order Testudines; family Geoemydidae; genus Mauremys; species Mauremys reevesii. The sequence goes on along the minus strand of NC_052648.1, from coordinate 11,285,212 downwards.
CTAGGTGGATTACCAGGAGCGCTCCAGCCATGGAATCCAGGCACTCCACGTGCCTTGCCAGTGTGGACGCGTCGTGAGTTAGGGTGCCCGGGGCTGCTTTAATGTGCTCTAACTCACAAGTGTAGCCATGCCCTAAGCTAGACTGGCATAAGGCAGCTTTATGCCAGGATAACTCATCCACATCAGGACTGTATAAGTAAAAACCACCCCTTTAACTGAAACAGTTACACCAGTACAAAAATCTACATGTCGACCAGGTTTTCGACGAATGCAGTTTGTATTGTGATACTCTAATGTACAAATCAGTTTATTTTATTTTTTTTTACACATTTTACTTTACTGGAACGATCTTTGTGAGCTAGAGAATAAACCCTGAAAATATCAAGGGTCTTGTGAGATTTCCTCTTAAAAGAGCTCTTTTGTGTGTTGGTGGATGGTTTGATTGGATTACACAGAAAATGTGGTATCTGATCAGCTTTAGTCCTATATAAGGCACTTGCTTAAGTGAGCTCCACTATAGTAATTAGGGCTGATACCTTCAGTCGTGATGTGTTTGCAGATAAAAAAATCTTTGCTTGTATTTCTAGTGCATTAAGAGTGAATGTCTAGAGTAAGGCAAACTAAATAAGCTGCCTCAAGTCAGGCCACTAAGGGCTGGTCTAAACCGGGGGGAGGGGGAAATCAATCTAAGTTACTCAACTTTAGCTACATGAATAACGTAGCTGAAGTCGACATACTTAGATCTACTTACTCTGGTGTCTTCATTGTGGTAAGTCAACAGCTGACGCTACTCCGTCGACTCCACCTCCAATTCTCACTCCAGTGGAGTACCGGAGCCGACGGGTGTGCTCAGCGATCGATTTATCGTGTCTAGACTAGATGCGATAAATCGACTCCCACTGGGTCGATCGCTGCCTGTCGATCCAGCGGGTAATGTAGACAAGCCCTTATTTAAGCACCATACTGTAGACTTAATATGGAACCTAACTTTAGATGCTTAAAAATCTTGGACATTGTATTAAATGCAAAAAGAAAAAAAAAATCTTCATTTGCTTTTGTATTTGTTACTTTCAGTTCAGTACATAAAACATTTAAGAAAAATCTTTATAGTTAAGAAAGATAACTTATTTTGCAGTTATCTCGTTTCTGCTATTTCAGCTATACAATAACCCTATGATAATTCTGTTAAAACAAAATTGGCAGATTAAAGGTATTACTTAACGAAATTTCTCTTTTTTGATGAGACAAAGAGAGATTCCTCCCAGGAATATCACAGAGCAACCAAACTTGAGATAGCAACTCCCTGTCTGACTGTTAGTTTAATTATGATCAAGACACTTTTTTAAAAAAAAATCAAATTATTTTAATAAATACATCTTAGAATGAACATATTAAAATACATCTTCCAGTGCATCAAAAGTAAAACAGAAAAAAAAATCATTCCTTTTAAAAACCATGTTATAGCCCTATATAAATGCTTATCACTAAAACCAGAAAATGTACTAAACTCAGATATATTCCAGAAGAAACTAGTGTGCTCTGAAATGAATCCCGCTTAAAACAAACAGCTTTTCTGGACAAGAAGAATAGAAAATATGGAACAGGCTTCCACAGAAAGTTAGGGGTTTTTTTTCCCTTTAGTTGTAGTAATGATGGTGTTGTTGGTTTGGGGGGGGGGGAGGAGGGTTAGGGGGGATGCCAATTCTGCAATGGCAATGTTATTCAAATAGCTTCATTTAGGCTAGGAGCAAAAGGCTGCAGCATCTTCTCCAGTATAATGGTCATTCTAGTTTTTGCAACACAGATGAAGATACTAAACAAAGACTGACATTATTTATTAAACATAATGCAGCCAGTACAATGTCGCCTATTTGATTTAAAAGCTTATTTTACAATGAATCATTCTGCATCAATAGATGCTTTGTTTAAAGGCAACCTAGGAGTGTATATATAACTTTCACCCACGAAAGCTTATGCTCCAATACATTTGTTAGTCTATAAGGTGCTACAGGACTCTGTTGCTTTTTACAGATCCAGACTAACACGGCTACCCCTCTGATAAGTAACACCGAACGTGTCTAAGTGAAAGATTAGAGAAATATCGCTATATTTTTTTTCAAGTTTGCTTACCTAGCCCATCTGACAGCACTTAGTGTATTGTAAGTTCCATACTTTTTCCTGTATAGACAAGCAGTTTCTCCTGTTTGTGTGGCTCTTTCACACAGCAACAGGAAACAGAGAAACACAATTATTTTTTAAAAAGGCAAAGTGTAATTGTAAAATCATTGGCAGGGGAGTCTGGGCAGACACAGTATCTCATTTATTTAACTTATGTTTTAAACTGAGTAGATTTCAAAGTGGCAGCGCCCCCTTTAAACTCAGGCTTCAAGGGTGCATCTGTGACAGGTTCCCCCCAGGGTGCCACCTGGAACTGGGGTACAACTGAGCCCCCTAACCCACCAGCCTGGGCTCCCTTCTTCACTGTACAGTACTGCTATTGACAAGCTGCCAAGCCTTCCAGGCTTCAGCCTGCACTTTCACCAGCATACATACAGGTAGGGACACACCCAGCTACAGTACATGCAGACAGGTTCTTTAACCAGCCCCTGCATGGGAAGGTTTTAGCTAGGGCATTTCTCAGTTCCTAAGGAACACACCCCCTCTGGAGTATAAACCCAAAATTATACTATCTTGTGCTGCACCAGGAACAGTACAGCGTAAGCTCATAACATTCGCCCCCTCCCTCAATGTGGAGAGGGAATATGCAACAGCTTTCTCCCCGAGTTATGATTCCCACACTGGTTTTAGATAAAGCAAAAACAAGTTTATTAACTACAGAAGATAGATTTCAAGTGATTATAAGGGATAGCAAACAGATCAAAGCAGATAAACAAAAATGCAAACTAAGCTTAATATACTAAACAGACTGGATATGAAGAGCAGATCCGCACTCTAAGTGGTGACACAAGCAGGCTGCAGATTCTTAAGGGGGAAGCTACACTTGCTTACAGCTTGGAATCCCCAGGTGTTCCAGTCACAGGCTAAAAATCCCATTAGCCTGAGTCCAGCACTTCCCCCAGTTCAGTCTTTGTTCCTCAGGTATTTCCAAGAGTCTTCTTGGGTGGGGAGTGAGTGGACAACCAAGATAATGTCACTCCCCTGCCTAATGTAGCTTTTGCAAATGGCAGGGACTCTTTGTTTCAAAGTTTGGTTCCCACGCCAGTAGTGGAAAAATACTGACATCCCAAGATGGAGTCCAGCACCAGGTGACCTGGTCACATGTCCCACAGCCATTCCCCATGGGCTGTTTGGAGCACTCACAGGAAGGCTCACCAGGTGGGAGCTAAGCTTCTCCTAAGGCCTATTGTTTCTTCCTAATGACTCATTAACCCGAATGGGCCCTTCCCAGCCAGCCATCTAGAGTGAGAGCATTTTGCCTAGTGGCCGTTGCCCAGGAATAGCTACATGTGAAATAGATACACAGACAATATTTATAACTTCAGATACAAAAATGATACCTGCATAGACATAGGCTATCATATTCAGCAAACCATAACCTTTCCAATGACACCTCACATGCCTGACCTTGAATAAAATACATAATTATGATATAATTAATCATACTAGTATCACTATGAAGAATATGGGGTGCAGTGTCACAGCAGCCACACTAGAAAAAGCTTAGTTTGCATCTCCTCCTCCCATCTTAGTTAACTTACTGTGGACAAGGCAGGGTTTTAACATGTTAGCAGGTCAAAATAAACGTTATATTTTACCATACGTTCACTAACACGTGGTAAAAAGCCACCTTTTTTCCTAGTGCAGATAAGGCCTAAGAAGCCACCAAAGGGAGCACGGGCAACAGTCTCTACCAAGAACATCTCCGTGACAGTTCTCTTTTTGCTTCCCACGAGAGGGCATATCTAACCAAGTGCTTGCTTTACTCTCGTGGCACATTCAAAGATAATACTGGTGTGAAAGAGGCTGCTGCATTCTACGCTGCCTCACACAGACCTCCTCAATGTCAGCTAAATCTTTATTGCTAAAAGATGCAAGAGGTCAAAATAACAGATACAAAAATAACTGACAGCTTCCATTGTTTGTCAGGCATATACAAAACAATAGTTTATGCTCCTTCCATTGCAGCAGTTATTAATGTCCCTGAGCTGTGGTGATGTGAATGACACAAGTATACAAAACCCACCAGATTAATGTCAAGCTTTATGGCGGGAAAAAAATCTTTCCAAAGAGGAGACTCACAGTAAGAAGGAAATTTTCAAAGTTGGGATAGAACATCACAAAGCATTTAAATATAAAACTATATTTGAAGAGTGCTAGTGTACTTAACAGAAAAAGAGTGCACAAAGGGAAGACAAGTAAATACTGGGACTTTTGCCCTTAGATCAAAGTGGCCTTCCTACCCTAATCTTTCGTACCAGACAGACTAGCAGTTGTCTGGTAACTTTTTTACGCCCTGTGACAGGATCTTAAATAGGTTTACATTCTTAAAAAGCAAATCTAAAGACTTCCAATTAGTCTGGCTTAAAAACAATTATTTTCCCTCCAGTATTAAAAAACTAAAGTTTAAAGAAACTATTTTGAAAAAGCATGAACTGAGAGTAATTTTCTCCGATTCCAGAAAACAAAAGCACCTGTAAAGTTTTCAGAGCCCACTACAGAAACGGCATGTCAACTTAAAGCAGCTACTTCAAATAATTATTAGTACGTTACAATTAGAGGAACCAAAATAAGGATCTTTTAAATATTCTGATATCCTCTCTTCTCATTCAAGTATCTCCTAGAAGTTCATTTTTGCCACAACAGCCACCAGAAGCAACAATTTTTTCTCTGTTTAATCTTCAAAATCAATTCCTCCCTGTGGGTTTCTCATTATGTCCTTTCCTCTCAGTATCTGCTTTTTATTTTTTAAACTCTTTACGGCATAAACAACCTTATTTTCTATGTTTTGTGCAGCACTTAATTAAAAAGATGTAGTACTTCAGTGGAAAGTCAGTTATTCAGACTTCTAGAAGAGCAGAACTAAAGTTAACTGACATATTAAAAAAGCAGTTTTCAAACTTGAAAGTGTTACCTTGATTTTTTTAAAAATGTATCTATGAAAAAGTCTGACTAAAAACAAAACTCAAACTGTATAAAAGACACCACATGTTTCACTGACTCAAAGCCTATATTAGAACAACGTAACTGATTTACAATTTTCAAACACCTGCAGCTCAAACTTTCCAGATACCACAATTAGTAAGTACAACATTCTTCAAGTGGTTTTAAGTATGGAACCTATGAGTTAGTTTCTAAGAAAAGGGTCAGATCTTAAAAAATATGGGAAATATTATATATCTATAACCTCCAGAACAGGACTGAGGTTTTGGGTAGTTATTTATTTAGACGTGATTCTATTCTGAGTGATAGAAGTATGATGTTAATACACAAAAATACTTCAACAGACAAAAGTTTGCTCGTAGAAAGCATTTCTCTATAACTGCTTCATGTACTGAAATCCACATCAAATCACAAGCCAACTCCAAATATACAATAATAAAAATGTCAAAGAATTACCTGATTTCTCCACGGTTAATAAATAATGAAGATATTTGTTCATGTTTTGCTTGAGGATTTTAATATCTATTTTGTATAGTCAAGGCACTTAAACTAATGCTTATGTCACAATGTGCTGCTGACCAGTGTACTGACAGCACCTTCTGGGTCGCAAAGATAATTGTGGCAGGAGGGCAGGACATAGTAACTTGCTGAAGTCCCGCCCTCACCCTCATTTACTCTAAAGCAAAATTATCATTTCTACGACAGTTTCTCCCGCCTCCTGCCCAGCCCCCTGGTTTCCTTATCAGTGTTATTAATATCACCTAGCGGAATTTTTAAAAATCTAATTTATTTTCAATATTTACTCTACTTACTTTTTATGTCACTCAGCTTAGACACTGAAAATTGACTAGTCAATTTCACTTCTTGGTTGTCATGCATTAATGCAATGTGGCAAGGTTTGATCTGTGAAAATTACACGGGAACCATTTAAGTATGAAGCAAAATATTTCTAATTAGAGGGATCTATAAAAGCCTTTTTGTTAAAAAACATGCACAAAATCTAATTACTGAGCTTAGATTACCTGAAAGTGTGTCCATTTAACATCATACAGGCAGGTCTCAATTGACAACAAAATTACAAAATGTAAACACAGTTCTATTCAGTTTAATGGAACTAGTTGCCTAAGTAAAGCTATGGGATGCATGTACGTGTTTGGAGGACTGGAGGCTAATTAATGGACCTTTTACAATGCATAAAATAAATTTAGGATAACACCCCTGATAGTACTGAATAAATGCTTCCAAATGAACATTTGCCAAAAAAAGTCTTTAGAACAATCAGAGCTGGATTGTGCCTGGTTTTATGCAAGTGTAAAAAGGGAGAAGGTATGAGGGAGAAAAACACACAATGAGCCTTCCTCTCCACCACAGCCCTACAGCCCTGAGAAGAGGCTGCACATAATCTGGTCCTTGCATGAATCTAAGCACAAGGACTTCATGAGGTTAGCTGTGACAGCAGGACAAATCTCTCCCAAGTGGGTGGGGAGAGCCAGGGATCTGCCTCCACCAGTGGAGACTTCCCTGGGGGGGCACGTATTGCACGTTTGCAAAAGGTGGCACAGTAGTAATGCTTCCAGGAACTGCAGACCGCATCATGTCTGTACCAGCTGAAGAAATTTTGCTTCAAGTAAGTTTCACATTCTAGCAGAGATCAAACATGGAAGATTTCATCCCCCCAAAATAAACAGTTTAGGAAGCTATGAACATGTGAAAACAGAAGTTTGAATGGAAATTGTTTTGCATCTTTACCAAATGAGGGCACTACATGCAGCCACTCTGAAAAGTGAGGTATTTTAAAAGCTCCGTACCTTGACATTCCCCGTTCAGGGGGAAGTGAGAGACATTACAAAAGAATAAAACATTCCAAGGGGCAAGTAACATGTTGAAATCGCAACTGTTTTGCCATGTAACATTGCTACATAATTTACCCTGTCTGGCAATATAATGAAATGACAAGAAATCTCTGACTACTGGAAGACCAATATTAAGATCAGTTTATTAAATGAAAAGACATGCTCTTGACCTTGCTATCAAGTGGTCTGTCAAGTGGTTTTTCCAGTCTTCATTTCACAAATCACAGCTGTAATCATCACCTATCTTAAGTTGACAGTATTTTTGAACTACTTTCTTGAATGCTGACAGATACTAAGCCTTTGGAGCTACCAGCCAGCATGATTTTCTAGTCTTTAGAGAGCCTTGTCAAAAGATTCTACCCAGTCTTGGAATCCACGTAAGTATGAACATCCACAATAAAAGCCTGCATTTAATTGATCTGAACTCTAGTCTACAGCTACATGTACACTACGAGCTAAGGGTGTGATTCCCCTGCTCGTGTCCACATGGTAGTGGGAGTACAAACAGTAGCGTAGCTGCAGCAGCACCAGCACGGGCAACAGAACCAACGCTTAGCTGTGCCAAGTTCAAACCCACCTAAAACCAGCGCCCATGCCTCTGCTGCTGCCAAACGTGCTACTGTGGCTACACTGCTATTTATACTCATTACGGCTTGAGGAGAGCTACTGCGAGTATGTGTCCACAAGCAGATGAATCACACCCCTCGCTTGTAGTGAAGACGCAGCCTACGTTTGTTGCAAGAGAAAAGTTTACCATTTCTGTTCATTCTATTTCCCTTTCCATATGGCACCTAAAAAAAAGTTTCCTAGGAAAAATAAAGAGGGCATTCCCAAAATACATTACTGAATGTAATAAGCCCACAGAGTATTAATTCAGATTCCATTGCAATATGTGATATATTAGAAAACAGAGAGATCAGACAGATAAAACAGAGGCCTCAGTCCTGTAAACATTTATGCATGTGCTTGGGACTACTTACACAAGTGAAGCTAAGCACATATGTAAGCGTCTCCAGAATCAGGAAAATATTTTGCATTTCGCAGCATGCTTTTGTGGATTTTCTCACTATTCATGTTTTTTCCTCCACAAAGAATACAAGTTTTTCTGTTTGTTTTTAAATGTGTGCATTTCACTCACTTCTTTCCTAAAGTTTATAACAGGTTTAAGAAAAGTATTTAATTTAAATGTATAGGAAAGAAATGCAAAGGTGTGTCATCAAGCTTGTCCATGCAAGCAGCAGCTAATTCCCTGCTCTCTATCCCACTGAAAGATATAAGTAAAGGGTCTTAAATTTCTCACTTGTGTTACTAACACATCAATTATTAAAATAAAGGATTTAAATTTATTTCTCTCTTTCCAATTCTTCATTTCACTGAGCTAGGTCTCTAAAACCAGGTTAATTTAACGTCTTGGTTTTTACTTTAGCAAAATGCTACAAAGTTTCCAGTACACACACTGCAGGAAATGGTGTATGTATTTTCATGGACATTCTTTAAATGTAGTAATAATATTTCTATTAATAGTTTTATCCTTTAATATTTTGTATAGTTTGGTAATATGCTGCTTCTATCACCATAGCAACTGCAAACCTTCTATGTAAAACTGGTTGGCAACAGCAGAGTTTCTAGGCAACTTCATGAATCCCTTTTTGCTTTATTAAAATTTCTGCTTGGGGTATGGTTAGGTTTTTGGTTGGTTGATCTATTAATTTTGGGTGTCTGTTCTTGTGTTTGGGAGGGGGTTTCAGGGAGAAGGGGCAGGCAGAAGGAGGGGTTATTATGTCATTCTTGTGATGACTGAAAGGCTTTGCCAAAATGGAAAGTTCTGCAGCATCTCCTAAAGGGAGACTGCCAAGTTGTTTAAATATTTAAATTATCTCCTGTATTTTATTATTACCCTGCACTTCTACAATCTAAGCCTCTGGCATTTTATAATTAACCCTCAACTTTCACGTGAGGTAAGTATTTGTTTTAGATAAGGAACCTGAGGAACAGACGTGAAGTGAAGGGCACAGTGCAACAGTGACAAAGTCAAGAAAAGAACTCAACAGCCCTGGTTCCTACTGTCCGCAGCTTTAATCACTAGACTATACTCCCTCCTTTAAAGGAATTCTCAAGGATGCATATTTTATCTAAACAATTTGCAAAATCCTTGGAAGCATTCTAAATATATAATCCACACAGCACAAGAAACCACCACAGGTTTTTGATCTTTGTTTAGCAAAGAGACTTTCTCTTGGCTTAGCCTGGTCCACTACCATACAGTGGTTCTACACAATGTAACTATCCATATGTATTGTTCTAATGTAACTGCTTCCAGGCTAGATGCTAAAACTTCTGCTCTTTCAATCCTACTCTGATAGCAGAATCGCATAGGTGATGAGAACCTTAGAAATCCATAGCTGGATTGTAGCTTGGTTTTGAACCCAGGAAAGAGAGCACCAGTCTTCTGAGCATGGTCTTGGCCTGATCAAAAAAGTCAAGTAGAAAATAAGGTTTAGTTTTCTTTGTTAAATGTTCACAAGCAAAATCTTTGTTATGCTTTATGTCTTTTCAGCTCACACAAGCTCTAGACTTTCACAAAACAGAAAAACTGAACAAATAGCTGCGGGGAGGGGGGGTTCCCCCAAACCACAGCTATAGAAAGCAATGCTTTGGGGAAAAAGACAGTTCTTTGCTTCCTACATTTTCAAAGCACTTCACAAACATTCATTAATCCTCACACGCCCCCTAATGTGCCAAGTGGATATTGCCCTCATTTTACAGATGGAAAAGTTAGGGCAAATCATTTCACTTAAGGTCACACAGCTAGTCAATGGCAAAGTCAGGATTAGAACGCAGGATTTCCTGATTCCCAATCCTGCGCTCAATCCTTCACACAATGCCTTCTCCCAAGAGGCATATCTGATATACTATTTCAAGTCTATTACACATCACCCCCAGTAACTTACCCACCTTCCAGACAATATTTTAGAGATACTCCCCTCAAACCAGGCACTATTTCTATTACTGCACAAATGGACCCTAATGGTTAATAAATAGAAATTAATATTTCTACTCCAACTATTCATATAGTTCAGCATCCAGTTCAAACTTCCTTTCACTGGGCCAAATCATAGAATCAGAGAAGATTAGGGTTGGAAGAGACCTCAAGAGGTCCAACCCCCTGCTTAAAGCAAGACCAATCCCAACAAAATCATCCCAGCCAGGGCTTTGTCAAGCCGGGCCTTAAAAACCTCTATGGATGGAGATTCCACCACCTCCGTAGGTAACCCATTCCCAGTGCTTCACCACCCTCCTGGTGAAATAGTGTTTCCTAATAGCCAACCTAGACCTCCCCCACTGCAACTTGAGACCATTGCTTCTTGTTCTGTCATCTGCCACCACTGAGAACAGCCGAGCTCCATCCTCTTTGGATCCCCCCTTCAGGTAGCTGAAGGCTGCTATCAAATCCCTCCTCACTCCTCTCTTTTGCAGACTAAATAAGCCCAGTTCCCTCAGCCTCTCCTCATAAGTCATGTGCCCCAGCCCCCTAATCATTTTCATTGCCCTCCGCTGGACTCCTTCCAATTTGTCCACATCCCTTCTCTAGTGGAGGGCCCAAAACCAGATGCAATACTCTAGATGTGGCCTCACCAGTGCCAAATAGAGGGAATGATCTGCTGGCAATGCTCTTACTAATGCAGTCCAATATGCCGTGAGCCTTCTTGGCAACAAGGGCACACTGTTGACACATATCCAGCTTCTCGTCCACACTAATCCCCAGGTCCTTTTCTGCAGAACTGCCGCTTAGCTAGTCGGTCCCCAGCTTGTAGCAGTGCATGGGATTCTTCCTTCCTAAGTGCAGGACTCTGCACTTGTCCTTGTTGAACCTCATCAGGTTTCTTTTGGCCCAATCCTCCAATTTTTCTAGATCACTCTGGACCCTACTCCTACCCTCCAGCATATCTACCTCTCCCCCCATCTTAGTGTCATCAGCAAACTTGCTGAGGGTGCAATTCATCCCATCATCCAGATCATTAATAAAGATGTTGAACAAAAACGGCCCCTGGGGCACTCCACTTGATACCGGCTGCCAACTAGACATCGAGCCGTTGATCACTACCCGTTGAGCCCGACGATCTAGCCAGCTTTCTATCCACCTTATAGTCCATTCATCCAATCCATACTTCTTTAACTTGCTGGCAAGAATACTGTGCGAGACTGTATCAAAAGCTTTGCTAAAGTCAAAGTATATCACATCCACTGCTTTCCACAGAGTCAGTTATTTCATCACAGAAGGCAATCAGGTTGGTCAGGCATGACTTGCCCTTGGTGAATCCATGCTGACTGTTCCTGATCACCTTCCTCTCCTCCAAGTGCTTCAAAACAGATTCCTTGAGGATCTGCTTCATGATTTTGCCAGGGACTGACGTGAGGCTGACCGATCCTTAGTTCCCCAGGGTCTCTTTCTTCCTTTTTTAAACTATGGGCACTATATTTGCCTTTTTCCAATCGCCCGGGACCTCCCCGCATCGCCATGAGTTTTCAAAGACAATGGACAATGGCTCTGCAATCACATCAGCCAACTGCCTCGGCACCCTCCTCCCCATACTGTGCTGCCCAGTGCAGCGGTCTGGGAGCTGATCTTGTCTGTGAAGACTGAGGCAAAAAAAACATTGAGTACTTCAGCTTTTTCCACATCCTGTCACTAGGTTGCCTCCCCCATTCAGTAAGGGTCTCACACTTTCCCTGACCACCTTCTTGTTGCTAACATGCCCTTCTTGTTACCCTTCATATCCCTTGCTACCTGCAACTCCAATTGTGCTTTGGCCTTCCTGATTACACGCCTGCATGCTCAGGCAATATTTGTATACTCCTCTCCAGTCATCTGTCCAACTTTCCACTTCTTGTAAGCTTCCTTTTTGTGTTTAAGCTCAACGAAGATTTCTCGGTGAGAAATCATAGGTGCGTTTTCCCAACAAGTAAGGGGACAGGAAACTCCCCACGTTTCCATTTGCTGGGGTGCTTTCACATCAGGGAGGGAACGATTGGCATTTGCAAGCTCTGTGCAAGACTGGAGGGGGTTTACCCTTACAACCTGCAGATATTAGAAGCTCTTCTTCTGGAGGCCAAGGCTCCTCCATTTGTCACCCTTCAGAGGGCAGGAGTCCAGCCCACTGGGAGTGCGCTGTGTAAATTACAGATATTTTAATGTTATCCCCATCAACAATTCGGGGGGGAGGGGAACACAACACTACCTGTAGTTGAAGAGGGAAGGGGAACGATGCCATGAAGCAGGCATTCCCTCGTATGCCCTCCCTTCACCTAAGTCTGCCTGGGGTTCATATCTTCTACTAAGATGATCTGACCCTTTCTTTTAAAAGCTCAGCGACCTGCCTGCAGTCAGTCAGTCGGACTCACTCTCTTCCTCCCTCCACACCGTGATCTGCATTGGATAAACTACCCAATATTTTTTGGGTGGCACAATAGTAATGGCAGGCCCAGTGTACTCCTTGGGCATCATGGTCGACCTCAACCTCAGAAGCAAACACCCTCTATACGCTGGATTTGTTAGAGCATATTATTCTTTATCCTTGATAGCACCCTTGGGAAAAAAACTATTTGCTTGCAGGCTGCTTTTTCACTGCTCTTCTTGCCCAGGGCTTACAAAATATATGGTTTTACATTTTATTTAGTAAACATCATGACATGGGCATAAAAGGAGATACTGAGTCTGGCCTCATGTTTTCATGATCTTTCGTAAGGCTCCTTTAGAATACAAGCAGTTTAATTGACAGACAGCAACTCATCTTGAATAAGAGAAACTGTCTGATCTCAAAAAGATGGTTGCTTGCTAAAGAAAGTCAGAATACAACAGAGAAAACACCACCCTCTAGTGTAAATTTTAAATGTAACCTCACAGATCAGGGGAACTACAATACTGCACATGAAAGGAAACTAGCTAATGTTTTCACCTCTCTACTAAATCAAAGCATAGTCTCTTTAGTCTAAATCCATCTCCGATCAAACGAGCTAAAACAAAAGGGTTGTTCCCTCCCCCAGATTTTAAAAGTATAGAGTACTTTGTTCTTAAAGGCATTACACACGCAAACAGTAGCAGTACCAGCAGCCTCCTATTAAGGTAACGCCTTGGAGTCGATTTATAATTACTCTCACTTCTCAACCCAAATCCACATATATAAAAGGGTTCTGCTGAAAAGAATCCCTCACAAGAAGAATGATCAAAAAAGTAAGGTTATCTTTCAAACATCATGCTACATGAATGTACAGATCCTCTATCATCCAAAAGGAACTCTAAGTGCTGTATGTACTACAAAAATTGCTTCACATACCACTGCACAAATACCTGAATAAAGTTGGGTCTGGATTGGGGGGGTGGGGGGGAGAGCAGAGAGTTGGTCCCAGGCACCTAAGTCAGTTAGGCTCCTTTGAAAATGCACACAAACTGACGGACAAATATTTCCAACGATAATAATCAAAATGTACAGATAGACAAAGAAAGAAAAATGCTGCTTGAGAACTTATTAGAGTTTGATTTAAGAATATTTACACTGGATTTTTATTTTTTTTTGCACATTGTGATGTCGGCAATTAATTTTTTAACTGTTATAAAGCTTTAATCTTTTGAATCTCAACATTTACTGGCATTAAATAATTACTGTCTGACCCCGCCCCCCATAATTTCCCACAACTGTGAAAATTTAAATTAATTTTAAAAATGCTTCAAACCCATAATTCTGCACAACTGGGAAATTTTAAATTGATGACAATCAAAGAAGATGCTTAAAAATCAACCTCAAATGTATCCACTGAAATTATAACAAAATAAAAATTGACTTCTGCGAAGCCTAGGTATATAGAAAAGTCACAAAAGCAGCAGGACGAACAGGTCTCCTCTATGCTTATCACCTGTGTGATAATTAATAAAGGACCTTGGAGCATAACAGGGTGGGGGCTACCCTGAGTGGGGCTGCAGTTAAGAAGTGAAAGAAAACTGTCCCCTCAGCTGACCTGTAATTAAGGACAGGGTGACTGTGGCTGGGGGATACATGGAGCTCTCACTGAGGAGCAAGGGCTGGGAAGGGGGGAAGAAGATTGGTCAACGGAGCTGTCACTCTGGGGAGAGCTGAAACCTGTCCCTATGCTGGGAGGAGAGGGGGAAGAAGGATCCTGTCGTATTTTGGGGAGACAAGGAACTTGTCACTATTTGGGGGGAATGCAGCGAAGGAACCTGCCACTACATTTTGAGGGAGGATGGGAAGAGAAGGAACTTGTCACTGTATTTCGGGGGGGTGAGAGAAGGCACCAGTTGCTACATATTAGTGGGGGAAAGGAAGGCACCTGTCATTATATGGGGGGAGACACTTGCCTCCCCCCCCCCGAAATGTTGCAACACCTGTCGCTCCTTTTTGGGGGAGGGAAGGCACCTGTCGCTACGTTTTTTGGGAGGAGGCACCTGTTGCTACATTTTGGGGAGAGAGAGAAGGCACCTGTCGCTCCTTTTTGGGGGGGGGAGGCACCTGTCACTACATTTTGGGGAAGGGGGAGGGAAAACACGTGTCGCTCCTTTTGGGGGGAGGAAGGCACCTGTCACTGCATTTCGGGAGAAAGGCACCTGTCACTGCATTTCGGGGGGGAAGAAAAGCACCTGTCGCTACATTTTTGGGGGGAAGACACCAGTTGCTATATTGGGGGGGCAGACACCGGTCACTATATTTCAGGGCAGTGAAGGGAAAACATCGGTCACTACGGGGAGGAGAAGGCACCAAACACTGCATTTCAAGAGAGGAGGAAGGCACTGGTCAGTATATTTTGGGAGGTTGGGGGGGGGGGGAGATGCCTGTCAGTATATTTCTGGGGTGAGGGGAAAGGCACCTGTCAGTATATTTCGGGGGAGGGAGGTACCTATCACTATATATCACAGGGGGGAGAAGAAGGCAGCAGCCGTCAGTATATTTTGGGGTAGGGAGAGGAAGGCACCGGTCAGTATATATCGGGAGGGAGGCACCGGTCAGTATATATCGGGAGGGGGGGGAAGGAACTGGTCAGTATATTTCACGGGGGGGCACGCCTGTTACTACATTTCAGGGGTGGGAGGAAAGGCTCCTGTCAGTATATCGCGGGGAAGGGGAGGCGCCTGTCTGTATATATCGCAGGGGGGGTACCGGTCAGTATATTTCGGGAGAAGGCAGCTCCGGTCAGTATATGTCGGGGTCGGGGGAGAAAGGAACCGGTCAATATAGCTCGCAAGGGGTGGGGAAGGACCGATCAGTATATATCGGGGAGAAGGCACAGGTCAGTATATATCATGGGGGAGAAGGAGGCAGCGGTCAGTATATATCAGGTGGAGGGGAGGAAGGCACCAGTCAGTAGATATCATGAGGGGAGGGGAGAGGGAAAGGACCGGTCAGTATATATCATGGGGAGGGGTGGAAGGCACCAGTCAGTAGATATCGTGGAGGGGAGAGGGAAAGGACCGGTCAGTAGATTTCGGGGGAGGGGAGGAAGGCACCAGTCAGTATATATCAGAGGGGAGGGGAGGAAGGCACCACCGGTCAGTAGATATCGCAGGGGAGGGGAGGAAGGACCGGTCAGTATATATTGGGGAGGAGGAAGGACCGGTCAGTAGATATCGCGGGGAGGGGAGGAAGGACCGGTCAGTAGATATCGCGGGGAGGAGGAAGGACCGGTCAGTAGATATCGCATGGGGAGGGGAGGAAGGACCGGTCAGTAGACATCGCAGGGGAGGGGAGGAAGGCGCCACGGTCAGTAGACATCGGGGAGGAGAGGAAGGCACCGGTCAGTAGATATCGTGGGGTGGGAGGGGAGGAAGGCACCAGTCAGTAGATATCGGGGAGGGGAGGAAGGCACCGGTCAGTAGATATCGGGGAGGGGAGGAAGGCACCAGTCAGTAGATATCGCGGGAGGAGGAGGAAGGCACCAGTCAGTAGATATCGCGGGGAGGAAGGCACCGGTCAGTAGATATCGCGGGGTGGGGAGGAAGGCACCGGTCAGTAGATATCGCGGGGAGGGAAGGCACCGGTCAGTAGATATCGCGGGGAGGAAGGCACCGGTCAGTAGATATCGCGGGGAGGAAGGCACCGGTCAGTAGATATCGCGGGGAGGGGAAGGCACCGGTCAGTAGATATCGCGGGGAGGAGGAGGAAGGACCGGTCAGTACATATCGTGGGGAGGAGGAAGGACCGGTCAGTAGATATCGGGGAAGGAAGGACCGGTCAGTAGATATCAGGGGAGGGGGAGGAAGGACCGGTCAGTAGATATCGCGGGGAGGAGGAAGGACCGGTCAGTACATATCGCGGGGAGGAGGAAGGCACCGGTCAGTATATATGGGGAGGAGGAAGGACCGGTCAGTAGATATCGCGGGGAGGAGGAAGGACCGGTCAGTAGATATCGGGGAAGGAAGGACCGGTCAGTAGATATCAGGGGAGGGGAGGAAGGACCGGTCAATAGATATCGCGGGGAGGGGAGGAAGGACCGGTCAGTACATATCGCGGGGAGGGGAGGAAGGCACCGGTCAGTATATATGGGGAGGGGAGGAAGGACCGGTCAGTAGATATCGGGGAGGGGAGGAAGGACCGGTCAGTACATATCGCGGGGAGGGGAAGGCACCGGTCAGTAGATATCGCGGGGAGGGGAAGGCACCGGTCAGTAGATATCGCGGGGAGGGAAGGCACCGGTCAGTAGATATCGCGGGGAGGGGAAGGCACCGGTCAGTAGATATCGCGGGGAGGGGAGGAGGAAGGACCGGTCAGTACATATCGTGGGGAGGGGAGGAAGGACCGGTCAGTAGATATCGGGGAAGGAAGGACCGGTCAGTAGATATCAGGGGAGGGGGAGGAAGGACCGGTCAGTACATATCGCGGGGAGGGGAGGAAGGCACCGGTCAGTATATATGGGGAGGGAGGAAGGACCGGTCAGTAGATATCGCGGGGAGGAGGAAGGACCGGTCAGTAGATATCGGGGAAGGAAGGACCGGTCAGTAGATATCAGGGGAGGGGGAGGAAGGACCGGTCAATAGATATCGCGGGGGGGAGGGGAGGAAGGACCGGTCAGTACATATCGCGGGGAGGGGAGGAAGGCACCGGTCAGTATATATGGGGAGGAGGAAGGACCGGTCAGTAGATATCGGGGAGGGGAGGAAGGACCGGTCAGTACATATCGCGGGGAGGGAGGAAGGCACCGGTCAGTATATATGGGGAGGAGGAAGGACCGGTCAGTATATATGGGGAGGAGGAAGGACCGGTCAGTAGATATCGGGGAGGAGGAAGGACCGGTCAGTACATATCGCGGGGAGGGAGGAAGGCACCGGTCAGTATATATGGGGGGGGAGGGGAGGAAGGACCGGTCAGTATATATGGGGGGGAGGGGAGGAAGGACCGGTCAGTAGATATCGGGGGGGGGGAGGGGAGGAAGGACCGGTCAGTATATATGGGGGGGGAGGGGAGGAAGGACCGGTCAGTATATATGGGGGGGGAGGGGAGGAAGGACCGGTCAGTACATATCCGGGGGGGGGGCGCCTGTCGCTCCGTTTCGGGGGCCCAAGGCCCGGGGGGCGAGGCCCGGGGGCGGGGCGGGGGGGTCGCGGTACCTGCGCCGAGCTTGGCCCCGGGCTCCGGGGCGGCGCCGCGCGGCCGGCGGGTGGCGGAAGTGGCAGTGCGGCCTCCTGCAGGGCGGGCCCCGGCCGCCGGCGCCGAGGAAGGGGCAGTCGATGCCGCGGAAGTAGCCGCTGGGTCGCAGCATCGCGCCGGCTCCGCGGGGCGCCGGGCGGCTCCGTCCCCGCCTCACACGGACAACCCGGGCCGCGGCCCCGCCAGCGCCGCCATCTTGGGGAGCCGGGCCCGGCCGGCCGAGGACCCCGGCGACGCCGCTGCCAGGAGAGGGCTGCCCGCGGCGCGCCTGACTGGAAACCCGCCCGGGGGAGTGGCTCGGGGCGGGGGGAGATGAGGGTGACAGGGATTTTCTACCACTCCCCCATCCACCCCCACACTCACCAACCAGCCCCCCTGTAAATTCGAACACCCCAATTCCTGGGGCGAGCTCAGATGGGAGGGAGAAGGAGGTGCAAGGGGACATAGGTGTGCAAGGGGAGGGGAAGGAAGGAAAGAGGGTGAAAGGGGAGGGGAGATGTGGGGTGCAGGGGAGGGTAAGGGAGGAGATGGGGTGCAGGGGAGGAAGGACAGGAAAGAGGGAGGGGAGATGGGGTGCAAGGAGGAAAGGGGGAGATGGGATGCAGGGGAGGGGAAGGGAGAGAAAGGGGTGCAAAGGAGAGATGGGGGTGCAGGAGGAGGGGAAGGGAGGGAGATGGGGTGCAAGGGGAGGGAAGGAAGGGGGAGGGGAAGGAAGGGAGATGGGGTGCAGGGGGAGGGGAAGGGAGGGAAAGGGGGGAGATGGGGTGCAGGGGGAGGGGAAGGGAGGGGAAGGGAGGGAGATGGGGTGCAGGGGGAGGGGAAGGAAACGGGACAGTGCAATTGGGAAGGGGAGGGAGAGGCAGAGCAAAGGGCAGGGAGCGACAGGGAGGAAGAGGAGGCAGATAAGAGGGGAGAGGGGCAAAAGGCTAAGGGTTTGGAGTGGGGGAGGGGGAGTCTCCAGCCCATAGGATCAGAAGCAGCCAAAGCAGGGCCTACTGCACTAGGGGGGGGAAAGGGGAAATGAGCCCCACAGCACCCCTCTGGATCAAGGACTACAGATGATTCCCCCCAAGTTTGGGGGCACTAGGAGCCAGGCAGCATCTTCCCCCTCCCATCCCCCCAGCCATGGGGGTTTGGAGCATAAGCTGCACAAGAACCCACTAAAATCTCCAGCCAGTTGCACAACAGTGTCCAAGTTTCACTCCAGATCGTCCCGTCCTCCCACAGGATGGGGAAGGGACATGACTGCAGCAGCCCTGAGGTCGCTGTGTATTTCCCCGCAGGGCAGGGCTGGAACCTGGTCTGAGCCCTTTACAGGGAAGTCATGCAGGAGAATTATGTGACTGTGGCCTCGCTGGGATCCCCCATCCCTAAACCCAGCTTGATCTCACTCATGGAGCAAGGGGACAAGCCATGACTCCCATATCTGTGGGGGGAGGGAGATCCTGAAAGGCACCAGTGCAGCAGGTGACCGGACGGCGAAATCCCCAGCCAGGACAGCATGAGCCAGCAGAACCACACAGGACAGTCTTGGGAAGGTGCAAGGGGAACATCTGCCAGGAAGAAAGCTGCAAAAATCAGGGAAGGTTGGAGAAGCAGCAGGGAAACTCACCCAGGAAGAGCGAGGATAAATCCACTCCGGAGGAAGGAAGTTTCAAGGAACTTGAAGAGGTCTTAGTGCTTAAGGAGAAGTACAACGGAGAGACAGAAAATGCAAGCACTGAAAGTGGACGGGGCTGGCAGTGACATGTCAGGGAACCCACGATGGAGAGAGATCCTATAGATGTGGGGAAATCCTCCAAAAGAACTTCAGAGCATCCCCATAGGAGAAACCCTCCATCAATGCCCCAATTGCAGGAAGAGCCTCCGTCAGAGCTCAGAGCCTGCACATCAGAACATCCCACAGGAGCGACACTCGATGGCTGCCCCGACCGGGGAAAGTTTTCACGGGCGGTTGCGCTTTCTGAAAACATCAGAGAGTGCACACGGGGAGGGAGATCTCCCGAGTGTGGGAGAAGTATCTGTGCCAGCGTGGCCCCTGATGGTAATCGGACAACCCGCATGGGGGAAAAAAAGCTTCGGTCACATCTCCAACCTTATTACACATGAGAGGCTCCGCTCGAGTGAGCAAGTGTGTTGACGGTGGGAAAAGCTTCAACCACCGCGCCTACTTGGTGTGTCCACGTGGGAGAGAAGCTACGAACGCACCGCAGGCGGGGAAAGTTCTGTTGTGCACTCGCTGTTCTAGATGAGAACTAAGAGCCAGCACCAGCATTAGCCCAGTTACGGGAACTCAGTACGGTCCCATCCACATTACAGATACAAAGTGTGTTGGATGTAGCTGAGCTGGGGGAAAGCATCTTCAGTCAGGTGTCCTGTAGTGTAGATGGGATCCTGTTTCTACCCCATATGGTTGCAAGGAAGAGCTTCTGTGTGTGACTTGATGCCGTGCCGTTGTCTTGAGTCTACAGAGATTGAGTTCTGAGAGACATGAACTATCCTCATTCATATCAGTCGGGTGTTTACTCTGAAGCTTAATAACTACAATTTAGCTCTCTGTTAATTCTTTCTCTTTTCATCCTTTTATTGGAAATATTGAGTCTCTGTGGGAGTGTGGGTGCTTTAAGGGTTGTCAGTGGATTTTGAGTAAAGTGCCATCAAATTGTCCACGCAATCAGCACTCTCAATATAGTGATGTTTTGCTACCATTTAGGGCTGTGTCGAGGAGGCCCACCCCTATTTCCACTTCTGGGTCTTCAAGTCCAAGATTGTGAGATGGGCCCGCCCGATACTAGAGCAGGTCAAAACCCACCAATTGTTTTTCACAGGAACTTGCAAAAAAAACTTGTTTTTCAAAAAGAAAATCCCTGAAAATGTTTCATTATCCCTCATTAAAAATGAAACCAAAAATGTTTGGTTTTCAAAAACCGTGATCAGTAAAAATAATCAGTTTTAAAACCCCAAAACCAATTTTTTTCCCCAAAAGACAAATATTTTTACTAAAAAATGTCCCAGGTCCCTGATTTTCATTTAAAAAATAAAATATCAAGCAAACTGACCATTTTCTGCAAATACTGTTGAAAAATTGTTTTGATGAGAAATGTTGACTAGCCCTACTCAGCACGCAGGCGAAGTTGCTAGTTCAGATTGCATCCAACTCAGGTGTGGCCAGACTGGTTGTTCATTAAAGTGGCTTGTGTGTCATTAGCTGGCTGCATCAGTTCAGTTTCCCAAGAGTGCATAGCACAAAAACATCCCCGAATGGAGACTAATTTGCAGTCTCGACTCCTGAGAGACAGAGGTATGTATCTTACATGGTTCTCCATTATTGCAGTAGCTGAGCACCTGACAGCCTGTGATGTATTTATCCTCACAACCTTCCTGTGTGGCACGTCAGGGCTATTATCCCCATTGTACAGATGGGAAACTGAGGCACAGAGTGACAAAGTGACTTGCCCAGAGTCATACAGACAGTCTGCAGCACAGCAGGGAATTGAATCTGGGGCTCAGACTAGTGCTGTAACCACTGGACCATCCTTCCTCCCCTTTAGGGCTATTGCCTCCAGCTCAGGTTGGAGGCACGTGGATGGGGCGGCGGGGATGAATGCACCCTGGCACGCACCATGTTGCGCTTGTCTCTGGGAATGACCAGAGGACATTAGTCCTCCAGGCAGTTTTGGGGGAGCTGAATCAACAGATGGGGTTCTGTACTTGGACTGTTGTATTTTTATATCATGCACCACCACCGTTGGTGTCTGGCCGGGCAGTGTTCCTAAAGCACTGGTCATGGGGCGTCTACGGGCTGACTACAGGGTTAAAAGATGCCGCCCAGTGGTCCAAATGTGCCCCCTGTTCCTAGCTCCTCCTGCAGCAGGGGTATGCTTACCAGGCCTCTTTGTCTTCTTTGAGCAGGTGAAGTCCAGAAAGGCCCTCTCTTATTCATTCTTCTACCTCATCCCCCGCCACCTCGCCCCCGCCTGCAAAAGAAAATGAATCTCCCTACCCCGGACACAGACAGGACATTTATCCTTCAGGAGGCTGCCTGGGTTAGGGGTGCCAGGCGTCCGGTTTTCGACCAGAACGCCTGGTTGAAAAGGGACCCTGGCGGCTCAAGTCAGCACAGCTGACCGGGCCGTTACAAGTCTGATCGGCCCCAGGCAGGCTGGGGCCCGGGAGTGGGGGTTCGGGGATTGGGCTCCAAGCAGCACTCATCTCAGGTGCCTTCTGGGAAGCAGCGACATGTCCCTGTAGCTTCTAGGGCAAGGGTGGCCAGGAAGTCACTGCACCCTGCCCCTGGCTCCGTCCCCGCAGCTCCCATTGGCCATGGTTCCGGGCCAATGGGAGCTGCAGAGCCAGCACTCGGGATGCCACATCCTCCCCCCAGCTCCACCCCCGCAACTCCCATTGGCTGCGGTTCCGGGCCAATGGGAGCTGCAGAGCCAGCACTCAGGACTCCACACCCTCCCCGCAGCTCTACCCCCGCAGCTCCCATTAGCTGCGGTTCTGGGCCAATGGGAGCTGCAGAGCCGGCACTCGGGACTCCACACCCTCCCCCCAGCTCCACCCCCACAACTCCCATTGGCTGAGGTTCTGGGCCAATGGGAGCTGCAGATCCAGTGCTTGGGACTCCACACCCTCCCCCCAGCTCCACCCCCGCAGGTCCCATTGGCTACGGTTCTCAGCCAGTGGGAGCTGCGGAACCGGCACTCGGGGGCAGCGCACGGAGCCTCCCTGGTCATCCCTGTGCCTAGAAGCTACAGGGACATGTTGCTGCTTCCCGGGAGGTGCCTGAAGTAAGCGCCGTCTGGAGCCCACGCCCCTCCCTGCCCCAGTCCTGAGATCCCTCCTGCACCCAAACCCCCTCCTGGAGCCCACACCCAACCCTTTGCCCCTGCCCATAGCTCCCTCCTAAACCCCTAATTTCTGGCACCACCCTGGAGCCCGCACCCCTGGCTGGACCCCTCGCCCCCTCCCACGCCCCAACCCCCCGCCCCAGCCCGGAGCCCCCTCCTGCTACCTGAACCCCTCATTTCTGGCCCCACTCTGGAGCCCACACCCCCAGCCCAGAGCCCTCACCCCCTCCTGCACCATAATCCCCAGCCTCAGCTCGGCTGCCTCCTCCCACATCCCAACCCCCTACCCCGTGAAAATGCGCAAGTGAACGAGGGTGAGGGACAGCAAACAACAGAGGGCGTGAGAGGGGAGAGGGGCCTCAAAGAAGGGGCGGGGCCTTGGGAAGGGGCGGGGCAAGGGTGTTCAGTTGTCTGCAAATAGAAAGTTGGCAACCCTAGTTACCGCAGGGCATCTTGCTCCCAAGCAATGGAAACCGCGGCTCGCTGCTTGGTATTCTGCAGCTGTGGCAGCCGGCAATCCTCCGCGAGGTGGGAGATGCCAGGAAGTAGCCAGAGATTTCAGAGCCTCTCTCTGAAGTGGTGCTGAATACACAATGCGTGTGTAGGTGGACCTGACAGTTCCTTTATCGTCTGGAGCCACCAGATAAAAATAGATACATCCTGCTTGTATAACAGACATTTCCTGCATACAGTGGTACTGTTCTCCATTCTCCTTTGGGCTGGGTGGAACATATGAAATAGGTGATCTCAGTTAATATGCTGATTAGAGAGTTCTCTCCTGCTTTCTCACTGGGGGGGTGGGCTTTCCCTCGTGGGTTATGTTCCCTCAGATACAGGGTAAAGTTTGGGATAGTTGCTGCTTTTGCCGGGCACATACCTGCAATGGCACATCCACATCCCAGATATTTAAGTCTTAAAACTGTGGCCAGCCATTCTTCACACACACAACACAGTGATACATCTCAGGGCACCTACCAACTTCCTGGTTGTCGCTGTGCTGCATGCCGGAACAACACAACAGTCATGGCAATCGAATCCAGATCCCGCTGGCTTGCGAACAGAGGCCTCAGGAGCCGAAGGAGAATCACCATTAGTGTTTAGTGGGGTAGAACCTGTGACACCTCGTCGAGTGGTTCAGATTCTACCCAGTAGAAGGCAGGGCTGTACACTATGAAAGGGTGTTGCATATTGCCCTTGGTAGGCAAAGAATGACTGACGGGGGTTCAGAGGAGTTTTTTACAGGGCCATCAAGTTGTCTCCATGATCATGGGAACAGTTCAAATTGTTCTCACAAGCATTTACAGCCATTACCTCCGTATCTGGGCAGAATTCACATGGTTTAAAACCGAGTCAATTAATTGGATCCCAGGCTCTCCTGCTGCGCCCGGCATTGAATCACAGAACTGGACCGGACCTCAAGTCCCTCTGATCTAGACCATCCCGGACAGGAGTTTGTCTAACCTGCTCTTAAAAATCCCCAATGATGGAGATTCCACAACCTCCCTTGGCAATTTATTCCAGTGCTTAACCACCCTGACAGTTAGGAAGCGTTTCCTAATGTCCAACCTAAATCTCCCTTGCTGCAATTTAAGCCCATTGCTTCTTGTCCTGTCCTCAGAGGTTAAGAAGAACAATTTTTCTCCCTCCTTCTTGTAACAACCTTTTACATACTTGAAAACTGTTATCATGTCCCCTCTCAGTCTTCTCTTCTCCAGCCTAAACAAACCCAGGTTTTTCAATCTTCCCTTCATAGGTCATGTTTTCTAGACCTTTCATCATTTTTGTTGCTCTTCTCTGGACTTTCTCCAGTTTGTCCACATCTTTCCTGAAATGTGGCCCCCAGAACTGGACACACAACTCCAGTTGAGGCCTAATCAGTGCAGAGAATTCAGGAACCTAGCTGGGAACCTAGATGAATGGTTCAGTTAACACAACAAATACTCCTGCTGTTACGGCACAGGCCCTAGTCACTCAGGTGGGTGGTAGACACTTCCATAAACCAGGGCCGGCTTTAGGAAGTGTGGGGCCCGATTCAAATACCTGGCGGCGGTCCAGGTCTTTGGCGGCACTTCGGCGGTGGGTCCTTCACTCGCTCTGGGTCTTCCGTGGCACTGAAGGACCCGCCACCGAAATGCCACCAAAGACCCGGAGCGAGTGAAAGACCCGCCGACGAAGTGCCGACGAAGACCCGGAGCGAGTGAAGGACCCGCCACCAAAGTGCCACCGAAGACCCGGAGCGTGTGAAGGACCCGCCGCCGAAGTGCCACCGAAGACCCGGAGCGAGTGAAGGACCCGCCACCGAAATGCCACCGAAGACCCGGAGCGAGTGAAGGACCCGCCACCGAAAGGCCACCAAAGACCCGGAGCGAGCGAAGGACCCGCAGCCGAAGCGCCGCCGAAGACCCGGAGCGAGCGAAGGACCCGCAGCCGAAGCGCCGCCGAAGACCCGGAGCGAGCGAAGGACCCGCAGCCGAAGCGCCGCCGAAGACCCGGAGCGAGCGAAGGACCCACCGCCGAAGCGCCGCCAAAGACCCGGAGCGAGTGAAGGACCCGCCACCGAAGCGCCACCGAAGACCCGGAGCGAGTGAAGGACCCGCCGCCGAAGTGCCGCCGAAGACCCGGAGCGAGTGAAGGACCCGCCGCCGAAGCGCTGCCGGTGAGTAAAAATTAAAAAGGCGCCTAAGTTAAGCGCTCGTCTTTAGGGCACGGGGCCCTCTTCGGCGTGGGGCCCCATTCGGGGGAATCAGCCTAAAGCCGGCCCTGCCATAAACTCTGAGCAGCATGTTAGCCCACCCCAAGCAGCCCATCGGTTCTGATTCCGTCCAGGAGGGGGCAGTGGTGCTAGGCCGTGCGCTGAGAGCTGTATTTCGGGGTGCAGCTCTGAGGGGCGCGGTGGGTGTTTCGGTTGGATCGTGGACAAAGGAAGCCAGCGGTGAGAGGGATTAAAGTGTCTTCTTCACTCAAGCAGATACACCCAATGTCACAGCTCCCACCTGCGGGTCTGCTCCTGTACCTTTCCATCGGCGCCCTCTAGCGTTCCCAGGTCTGTACTGCGGTTTTCCTCATCCCTGGGCTGTTCTCATGGGAACACGGGCGTTGTCAGACTGGATCCAGTCCTGTACGCTGTCCCCGGCTGAGACCAGAGGAAGGTGCAAAAACCCCTGTAGTGGCAGTTAGGGGGTAACCTGCCCCCAGAGGAAGAATCTTCCTGACATCCCTTAATTGGAAGTCAGTTCGTGCCCTGAAGCAGGAGGGTTTAATCTCCCTGCCACATTCTTGATTATTTTTAATATTTACAGTTCTAGCTCTGTTTGTCCTCATTATTCATATCAACCCCTTTTTGGAACCCTGCTAGGCTCCTGGCTTCAGGGAGGTTTTTTGGCAAGGCGTGCCGCTAGCTAACTGGGCACCGTGCAAAAAGCTAACCTAAGCCACAATATTTTACCCTATACTGGTTCCAGTTCAGAAAGTTTATCCGAAATTTAACAATCAAGGATGCCTGGCCTTCTACTGCTTCCTTTCCAAGGAGCGGAGAAACATGAGGATTTGCCATTCTGGGTTAGATCATTGGACCATCCAGTCCAGCATCCTACCTCCAGCCAGGGCCGCTGCCAGATGTTCTGAAGAAAGGAAAAAAAACCTCCCATCCTTGGTGCCCAGATATGGTGATCAGGGCATCAGTGTCTGGATCACATGTGGCCATTTTGTGTCCCTGTTCTTCCAGGCCAGATCAGCGAAGTGTGCAGCATACTGGGTCCTAGATTTTCAAGAAGGACGAATGCTTTTGGGTGCCGCTCCAGTGCAAATCAGGTCCTTTAAAGTGCCTCTAGTCAGGCACTTTGGCCAAAATAAGCTCTAGAAAGAGCCAAACTACCATTCAATCTTACACTCAAACGGTGGTAAGTCAAATTCCTCGCAACAATGCCTAAATTCCTCTTTGGGTTTTCATTTCTCCTTCTTTCCCTTTTCTCTCCCCATTCTCCACTTTTCCTTCTAATCATTTTTCTCAGACCAAAATTCCAGGAAAAGCAGAACTTCCTGGCAGACATTTTGGCTTTGACTTAAGTATGGTCTGAGCCCACTGCCAGGAAACCTTGAATTCTACTTCCTCCTCCAGTGCTGCCTCTGTCTGTGACCTTGAAAAAGTCATAGGACCAAAGCAATTGCTTTGTCAGATCGGACTCAGGGTCCATCTACCCAGGTGTACTGTCTCTGACCACATGCTTCAAAGGAAGGTGCAAGAACCCCTCAGTAGCAGATGCGGCGAATCTGCCACCCACCCACCTCATCCTGCTCTCTAATAGAGCTTGGGTTAAGCCCTGAAGCATGAGGCTCAATATCCCTTCCAAATTGTCTGTTGCCATTAATTATATCTTATGATGTTCTTGGCATCAACAAATTCCTGCAGCAAGGAGTTCCACAGTTTAATCAGATTGCGTCAAAAAGTCACACACACAAACACCCCTTGCCATGCCTCAGTTTCCCCATCTGTAAATAAGGGGTAATATCACTTACATTAATTAATGTTTGGAAAGTAATTAGGACATACTTCCTAATAGTAATAAAATGAAAACTTGGTGATGAAGCCACTGGTTATCTTCATTAATTTTTATCTGTATAGCACCATTCTTAGGCCAGTCATTTTATGGACAGGTTTGAAGCCTTGATTCCTGCCCTGGATAGCTTGCACTGTATTTAGGGAGAATAGCTCTGAGAGAAGCAGGATGGAATGATTTGTACATAATTAATTTCCACCGAGTCATGGTTAGTAATAAATATGAATGGCTTATTTTTTGCAGCGAGTCAGACTCATTACACCCATTGTCCAGATGGGGAAACTGAGGCACAATACAGTCTGACTCCAAAAAGTGACTATGGAAAAAATGGCATTGTGGGACTGCATGCTCATTGCCCCTTGGTGACTGACAGAGAAGCAAAGTGACTTAGAATCATAGAATCATAGAATCTCAGGGTTGGAAGGGACCTCAGGAGGTGTCTAGTCCAACCCCCTGCTCAAAGCAGGACCAAACCCAACTAAATCATCCCAGCCAGGGCTTTGTCAAGCCTGACCTTAAAAACCTCTAAGGAAGGAGATTCCACCACCTCCCTAGGGAACCCATTGCAGTGCTTCACCACCCTCCTAGTGAAATAGCGTTTCCTAATGTCCAACCTAAGCCTCCCCCTCTGCAACTTGAGACCATTACTCCTTGTTCTGTCATCTTCTACCACTGAGAACAGTCTAGATCCATCCTCTTTGGAACCCCCTTTCAGGTAGTTGAAAGCAGCTATCAAATCCCCCCTCATTCTTCTCTTCTGCAGACTAAACAATCTCAGTTCCCTCAGCCTCTCCTCGTAAGTCATGTGCTCCAGCCCCCTAATCATTTTTGTTGCCCTCCGCTGGACTCTCTCCAATATATCCACATCCTTCTTGTAGTGTGGGGCCCAAAACTGGACACAGTACTCCAAATGAGGCCTCACCAGTGCTGAATAGAGGGAATGATCACATCCTCGATCTGCTGGAAATGCCCCTACTTATACAACCCAAAATGCCATTAGCCTTCTTGGAAACAAGGGCACACTGTTGACTCATATTCAGCTTTTCGTCCACTGTAACCCCTAGGTCCCTTTCTGCAGAACTGCTGCCCAGCCATTCGGTCCCTAGTCTGTAGCAGTGCATGGGATTCTTCCGTCCTAAGTGCAGGACTCTGCACTTGTCCTTGTTGAACCTCATCATATTTCTTTTGGCCCAATCCTCTAATTTGTCTAGGTCCCTCTGTATCCTATCCCTACCCTCCAGTGTATCAACCACTCCTCCCAGTTTAGTGTCATCTGCAAACTTGCTAAGGGTGCAGTCCACACCATCCTCCAGATCGTTAATGAAGAAATTGAACAAAACCGGCCCCAGCACCGACCCTTGGGGCACTCCACTTGATACCGCTGCCAACTAGACATGGAACCATTGATCACTACCCGTTGAGCCCGACCATCTAGCCAGTTTTCTATCCACCTTACTGTCCATTCATCCACCCCAGACTTCTTTAACTTGCTGGCAAGAATACTGTGGGAGACTGTATCAAAGGCTTTGCTAAAGTCCAGAAATAGCACATCCACTGCTTTCCCCTCATCCACAGAGACGGTTATCTCATCATAGAAGGCAATTAGGTTAGTCAGGCATGACTTGCCCTTGGTGAATCCATGCTGACTGTTCCTGATCACTTTCCCCTCCTTTAAGTGGTTCAGAATTGATTCCTTGAGGACCTGTTCCATGATTTTTCCAGGGACTGAGGTGAGACTGACTGGCCTGTAGTTCCCTGGATCTTCCTTCTTCCCTTTTTTAAAGATGGGCACTACATTAGCTTTTTTCCAGTCATCCGGGACCTCCCCCGATCGCCATGATTTTTCAAAGATAATAGCCAATGGCTCTGCAATCTCATCGTCCAACTCCTTTAGCACCCTCGGATGCAGCGCATCCGGCCCCATGGACTTGTGCTCATCCAGCTTTTCTAAATAGTCCCGAACTACTTCTTTCTCCACAGAGGGCTGGTCACCTCCTCCCCATACCGTGCTGCAGAGTGCAGCTGTCTGGGAGCTGACCTTGTCTGTGAAGACAGAGGCAAAAAAAGCATTGAGTACAGTAGCTTTCTCCACATCCTCTGTCACTAGGTTCCCTCCCTCATTCAGCAAGGGGCCCACACTTTCCTTGACTTTCTTCTTGTTGCTAACATACCTGAAGAAACCCTTCTTGTTACTCCTAACATCTCCGGCTAGCTGCAACTCCAAGTGTGATTTGGCCTTCCTAATTTCACTCCCGCATGCCTGAGCAATACTTTTATACTCCTCCCTGGTTATTTGTCCAATCTTCCACTTCTTGTAAGCTGGTTTTTTTGTGTTTAAGACGAGCAAGGATTTCACTGTTAAGACAATCTGGTCGCCTGCCATATTTACTTTTCTTCCTACACATCAGGATGGTTTGTTCCTGCACCCTCAATAAGGATTCTTTAAAATACAGCCAGCTCTCCTCGACTCCTTTCCCCGTCATGTTATTCTCCCAGGGGACCTTGCCCATCAGTTCCCTGAGGGAGTTGAAGTCTGCTTTTCTGAAGTCCAGGGTCTCTGTTCTACTGCTCTCCTTTCTTCCTTGTATCAGGATCCTGAACTCGACCATCTCATGGTCACTGCCTCCCAGGTTCCCATCCACTATTGCTTCCTCTACTATTTCTTCCCTGTTTGTGAGCAGCAGGTCAAGAAGAGCTTTTCCCCTAGTTGGTTCCTCCAGCACTTGCACCAGGAAATTGTCCCCTACACTTTCCAGAAACTTCCTGGATTGTCTGTGCACCGCTGTATTGCTCTCCCAGCAGATATCAGGGTGATTAAAGTCACCCATGAGAACCAGGGCCTGTGATCTAGCAACTTCTGTTAGTTGCTGGAAGAAAGCCTCGTCCACCTCATCCCCCTGGTCCGGTGGTCTGTAGCAGACTCCAACCACGACATCACCCTTGTTGTTCATACTTCTAAATTTAATCCAGAGACACTCAGGTTTTTCTGCAGTTTCATACCGGAGCTCTGAGCAGTCATACTGCTCCCTTACATACAATGCAACTCCCCCACCTTTTCTGCCCTGCCTGTCCTTCCTGAACAGTTTATATCCATCCATGACAGTGCTCCAATCATGTGAGTTATCCCACCAAGTCTCTGTTATTCCAATTACATCATAATTCCTTGACTGTGCCAGGACTTCTAGTTCTCCCTGCTTGTTCCCCAGGCTTCTTGCATTTGTGTATAGGCACTTAAGATAACTCACTGATCGTCCTGCTGTCCCAGTATGGGGCTGGAGCCCTCCCCTCTTGCACTCACCTACTTGTGCTTTCTCCCGATATCCCACTTCCCCACTTACCTCGGGGCTTTGGTCTCCTTCCCCTGGTGAACCTAGTTTAAAGCCCTCCTCACTAGGTTAGCCAGCCTAAGGTCACACAGTGACAAGAGTTGGGAATAAAACCCAGACCTCCTGACCCCGCCAATCTCACTCTAGCTATGAGGTGGAGAGGCCCAGCCTTTGATGTGGCAGAGTTAGGTACTGTTCCCCGCTCAACTACTGGCCTGGCCTGCTGGGTGACCTCAGGCAAATCCTTCTCTCTGTTGCCCCTCTAATCCTGGCTCTGTTTTCTTTGGCTCAGAAGCCTCCGAGGCAGGAGTTGGCTCTGACTGTGCATATGTACAGCAGCTAGCACCGGGGGGTATCTGAGTGCCACTGTCGTCATGCAAACATCAGCTCGCGTCCATGGTTTAAACATTGCGTGCTAATATCAAAGAAGGGGAAGTCAGAATGCACCAGCTGGCGAGACAGATTTAGGTTGCAGGCCCCAAGGGACCCGTTCCTCCTCCGAGCCGAATTCCACACTCAGCTCCAGTTGGCTTTGCCCAGAGATGCCCAGGAGCCGAATCTGCCCCCCCCCCGAGTACTGTGGAGAGGGGAGGGGTCCAGTAGGAAACCCCCTTAAAGCCTCTTCCTTGGAATCCCCTGCAATGGGATGAAATGCAGCAATTCCCCGCTGCCCGTTTCCTGCACACCCTGGCCAGTGTGAACAGGGCAGGCAGCAGCACGCTGGGGAACTCCTGGAGCAGCCTGGCTCCGGAAAGGATGCGGGCCTTCATGAGCCCAGAACCCCGTGGCAGCCAGCCCCCTTCACTCCCAATCCCCATTACACTTCAGCCAGCCCTTGGTCACTCAGCCTGGCCGTCAGTGGTTTAATCTGCACCTGTGGGTCCTGACCTAGCTCCAGGGTTTGTTTGTATCGATGCTTGCGGGGGGGGCGGGGATTTTCTGCTGCTCCAGTAAAATCAATGCCACCTCCCTAGTAGTGCAACAGTTCTGGCCAGTGAGCTGAAGAGAGGCGCTTTGCAGCAGCATTATTGTCCTGAGCGGACTGACGACACCCATAGGAGCGCCTGTCCCGAGGCACAACTGCCCCCAGGCTTGGGGGAGAGCGTAAAGCGTTAGCTCCACCGGCTCGTCACAGCAGAACCTTTGTGGGTGTAGATCAACTGGCACAAGCTAAATCAGTCTCACCCCTTTTAAACCAACAGAAGAGTCCACACACCAAAGCTGCTCTGATTTAACTAAACCAATTTAGATGTCACGGGTGCAAGCTGTGCGTGTCTAGACGAGCCCGAGGGGGCAGCGCTCAACCCGTCCCACCTCTGCAACAGGCGAAGGCGGCTTTCAGTTGCCTAGCGATAGGCGAGGGAAGCCTGCCTGTTGCCTAGCAGAGGAGACGCGTGGGTGACACTTTCATGCAGGAAGGAGAGAGACTCAGGCTATGTCTACACTACAGCCGCTATGGCGGGCCAGCGGGAGTGCCACAGTGCAGAGGCGGAAGGGGGGGTATTCTGCCGACGTAATTAATCCCTCTCTCAGAGGGACGGCAGCTGGGTCCACAGAAGGGGGTGCTCAGGGCGCACGACCGGTCACAGCCGCGGGCGACATTGCTGGGTCAAGCCAATCTGGAAGCACAGACGAGGCCTCGCTAGTGAGCCGCTGCGCACGCCGGGCTCGCTGGCGGAGGTGGGATGTTCCTGCTTCTGGCGTCGCTCGAGCGTGGCACCACTTTTCAGACCCCGCCGGCTGGAACCTGGGGCTGACGCACCCCGGAACGGTTCAGGAGCTGCCGTGCAGAGCTTTTACAGGGAGCCAGGCAAAGGGTCTTGTGTGCGACTGAAAGATGCTGGCCCGCCAGGACAGGCCCAGCAGGGCAGGCTTCCCCGCTCTGTGCTCAGACTTGCCTGGGGCGAGAGGGCCTCTCTGTGCCATTTGGGCCCTGGCCTCCCTGCGCCAGCTCCTGGGTGCCAAGTCTGCCATTGGAAGGGGCAGTTTGCACGTGGCGACGCCTCTCGACTGGGAGCTGCCTGAGACCAACGGACTCTTTGTACACAGGCCTCTGGGGGCCGCTCCTTGCAACCCCTCCTGAATTCCATCTGGTGCCCAGGAGTTCTTCACCCAGGAGCCGTTCTCCCAAGCAGCCAGGTCCCAGCCCCTCCCCGGTTACAGAGTCCCCCTCTGGGGTCTTTGCTCTGCACTTGGAGGTTCAGCAGACCTGAACGGGGCCGGCTTTTGAGCTGCATTTGCCAACCTGGACGATGGTAACAAAGTTTTGTGTGGGGCATTTCCTAGGTTCACCTTTTAAAATGACCAGGATTCTTTCACAGGGTGCAGGAAATCGCCTTCTGCTGCCCCCGGGACACAGTGTAAGCTCATATATCTGTGTTTGGATCAGACCCGTCTCTAGCTATAAATCTCAGCCACCTAGCAGCAGCATGCGCAGGGTAACCACTCGGGGAACAGGGTGGGCTCCACTGACGGGCGCTATAGTACCGATATGGCCCCCAGTAACCATGGTGTATTTATCCTCAATGCCCCATGAGGGGAGAGTATCCCTGGCAGTGGAGATGCTGAAGTGCAAAGAGTCTGAGGATCTAGAGCCACAAAAGGGTTCAGTGTCTAACTGCCAATTTAGGCACCTAAATCCCAGAATCAGGCCCCATTGGGATTCACAACACACACACACACGATCAGCTGCTGCTGAACCCTGTAAGTGCCTAAACCTCCTTTTATAGATAGGGAAACTGAGGCATCAAGCAGCGAAGGGATTTCTCAAAGCTGCCACAGCCTCGCGCTTTAGAGCTAGGAACAGAACCCAGTGACCCAACCGCCTTCAGCCCCACTGAAGTGAACAGGGGAAGATGCTCAGCGGCTTCCAGGAGGTGCCTGGTGTCTTCGTTCCCCAGGTGGAGAGGGCCTGTCCCACCCCCCATTTCCCGTGGGGAATGCTGTTAGCCACTGGCACTACCTGGCCCTTCAAAACCAAAACACAACAGTTGTATAACGGCAGGGCTCCATATGCAGGTGCAGAGCTGTTCCGCTGACTCACGCCAAGAGGCAGAGCAGATGTGTCCCATTATCCCCACTCCATTCCAAAGGCAGAAGGTCTTGGAGCCAGGAGCTGGAGACAGTATGTCCTGCAGAGAGAAATGCCACTGAACCTGCTCAGACAGTAGCTGCAGGGCTCAGGGGTCTATCTGCCAGCCAACTTCTACCTTGGCGATGGGTTACTATCATTAAGGAGGGGTTGCCAATGTCTTTAGCTTCTGTAGCCAGAGCTGATTATCCATAGCAGGGCTCCTTATGTTCCTCCTTTTCCCACCTCACACCCCGCTCCATTTCAGGGACTCCCTGCACTTCCCCTAATCTCTCCCTGGCCAGGGGTTTGTGTGGCCCCTCTTCATACCTCCTCCCATACCCGTGTCATCCCCTGTGAGCAGCTGTGTGCACCCCCATTCCCCCAATGGCAGGGTCCCCCATGGTGCTGTGTGGCCCCCATTCCAGCCGCATCCCCCATTTCTCCCTCCATGTCAGGGGCTACGTACACCCCCCGTGGTGTTCAGAAGTCATTGCATTACAGACTTACAGAGAAGCGCCATCCCGCTGAGGGTGAGGCCTCATGAGCTCAGTCAGTGGGAGCTCGGCCAGCAAGGTGGGCAGGCACTCGAAAGAGGGCAGGGCTGGGTCCGATCAATATCCTTTGGACTGGGGCACTGCCCTGCTGGAAGGAGGATGTGGGAAGAGGGAACAGACAAGCTCGAAAGGAGCATCCCAAGAATTAAAGGTAGTCACGAGTCAAAATATTTCACTGACTTCTTTTTTTTTAATAAAAAAATGTATTTTTAAAATACAGCACCAAGACAGTGCAACGTTTTCAACCCATCCTTCCAGGCCAGCGACCTGAAGAACAGACACCTGGTTAAAAAAGGGATCAACCGACCAACCAACCCCACGTTTTGCAAAAGAAAGTTCCCAGGAGGTCTGCTCCCTCCCAGCGCCCCACTCCCGCCTGAGAAGAGGACACTGGCTCCCGCTGTCCTGGCAATGCCCAGGACGGTTCCCATCCAAGAACCGGCAGGCCAGTGACGGATACATTCCTACAGCGTTTTGGGCTGGATCTGCCCGAGTTCCACCAGCCATCCCGCAGCTCCGATTCTCTTCCCCGGCCTGCGCCCGCATCGCCGTGTGTTCTGAACTGAACGTTAAACGGGGTGGGGGGAACCCCGCTCGTTACGGCATCTGTGCCAGTCACACTTCACTCAGCTCAGCCCCCGTGAGTTTCGCTTGCTGGTTTTTCAGGGATCAGCACAAGATCTGGGCTCAGGACATTGCAAAGGGTCTTGTTTTGATATATCATGTCCTCCCCTGAGCAGAGCTCCAGGGGGAGATGGATGCGGGAGGCATGGACTGGAATCCCACCCCCTGCTGGCCAGGGAGCACGAGCGCACCCTCCTGCAAACACTACATGAGCCGATTAACCACACCACGTGGATTCCACCCACTGGCTTCTCACCCGCACAGGACACATATGGGAGCGCAACACCCACTATGCTTCCCAGAGTCCACTCCCCCAAACAGCAGAATTGCCACAGTCAAGCAGTACGGTTTGACCCACAAACTGCGTGTTAGACAAAATCTAGAGCTTCCAGCTGGCAGCATCAGAGAACCCATCTCCTTCCGAAGTGGCAGGGATCCTCCCCGCTCGCAGCTTGGTCCTCAACAGGGAAGCTGCTGAGAAGAGAATCTGCCACTGAGTGGGGAGTGGGAGGTCAGCCGGCAAAGGGAAGTTTGGTGATGCAGCAACCAGCTCCTAGCACAGCGTCCACCAGCTTCCCCTGCAGCCAGAGACACTGAGAAATAGAGGGGAACCATCAGTGGCCCCCAGCCAGCCTTTTCGACTGCTTTTCTCCCCCCACCTCGTTTCAACCCACCATCCCTCGCCAGCCCTGACGAGACAGGCAGGCCAGTGTAAAACCCAGAGCCCCCTGCATCAGAGATTGAGCCCCCCAACCTAAGCTGGGTTCAGCAAACAGGAGAAAGGCCCCGTTTGCCCTGCCATGAGGATTTCTTGTGGCCTCTAAGCAAACTCGGAGCCAGTCCCGTTGGAGCGTTAGAGGAATTTCTGAACCGACACTGATCCAGTGGGCTTGAAATGTGCCAAACCAAGGTCATTCTGCTCTAGCTGAGGTGTGGACGTCAGAGATCGCAGCCTCGTGGCTGGGTTTGGAAGCAGCTGGCAGGGGGTTGGACTAGAACCTCCTGAGGTCCCTTCCAAGCCTGATGTTCTAGGATCCTGGTGAGGCTCCGCCCATCTGTCTTAGAAATAACCAGTTGCTAGAAACGGAGGCGAAAAGGTTCTTTTACCCATTCCTAACAAGGAAGTGATTTGGCAACAATAAACCACTCCCCAAAAGCTCTGCCTGCTAAGAGCCAGCACCCCCACCCCACCATGCAGGGCCTTGGCTTTGTGGCTCTTTAAATAAACACAGAGAACGACCAGACCAATTAACCAGATTTCTCTTTGGGAAAGTGGCTTCCGTAACATTAAACCTCCTTGACCTCCCTGCTCCCCATGGAAACGTCCAAACAGGATCCAGTTCCCCCCACAGCTCATTGCCCCTCACGTGCTCCGGCGCTGATGGGAGAAGCTTTGGTTGCCCAGACACACAGCACCTGTCGTTTTGCAGCATGGCCGAGCGCGGTGCAAACTGCGCCCAGGGATCCCTTCACCCGCCTCCTAGGGCGACCAGACAGCAAGTGTGAAAAATTGGGACGGGGGTGGGGGGTAATAGGAGCCTATATAAGAAAAAGCCCCAAATATCGGGACTGTCCCTATAAAATCGGGACATCTGGTCACCCTGCCGCCTCCTCCACAAAGGAATGGGGCAGCGGCTCAGCAGCCTTATGCAGCCGATTGGGAAGGGAAGTGAAAACTACCTCTCCCTGACAATGCCGCTCTGGGCACTTCAAGGGGGCCGAATGCAATGACTCCAGTGGGAACGTAGCCAGGACGCCAAGATGAAACCTCTGACTCTCGCCCTTCTAACAGGGAGAGTGGCCACTAGGACTTGGGATACCTGGGTTCTATTCCCAGCTGACCTTGGACAAGTCACTTCCCCTCTGTGCCTCAGTTTCCCCATGTATAAAATGGTCGTGATACTGACCCTCCTTGGTCCAGTGCTTTGAGATCTAGGAGGATAAGAGCTACGGGATTATTCTCATAAGGGCCATGGGCTCTCTGCTGAGCATGAGGTCCCAGGCCTGGGTTTTAGGTCTCGTCCCAAAAGAGGGCTCCTCCGCCAGCACAGTTCTCCTTAACGGGCCTGCAGCGGGCTCGGAGGGAAGGGCGCCACCCATTGCCTCGGCACTCCCTAGAGATCCGCTGGCCTCCAATGGCCCCAGGCCGATGCTCGTTGGCCGAGAGGCTCATGGGAACGGCTCCCTTAGGCCAGGGACATGCTAACCCCTTCAGTCCTCCAGGCCAGTCGACATTAGTAGTCAGCCCCTTTATGGCCCTTTGCATCCGAGGATCCCAAAGCACTTAACCCCGGCTTCCAGGGGACGACCATCCCAAAGCACTTAACCCCGGCTTCCAGGGGACGACCATCCCAAAGCACTTAACCCCGGCTTCCAGGGGACGACCATCCCAAAGCACTTAACCCCGGCTTCCAGGGGACGACCATCCCAAAGCACTTAACCCCGGCTTCCAGGGGACAGGGGACGACCATCCCAAAGCACTTAACCCCGGCTTCCAGGGGACGACCATCCCAAAGCACTTAACCCCGGCTTCCAGGGGACGACCCATTTATTTGTGGCTTGGGGGTCTGAAATGCTCTTCCTTTTCCATACCCCGTGTCCCGGGGCAGAAGGGGAAGGGCCACGCCCTGAAAGCAAGCAGTGGGTCAGGCCGGGAGATTGGAGAGAGGATGGGACGGGCTGCAGCGGAGACCCCCTACGTTCCGGAGGCGGGCCAG
This sequence comes from Mauremys reevesii, assembly GCF_016161935.1. Lineage (NCBI taxonomy): Eukaryota > Metazoa > Chordata > Testudines > Geoemydidae > Mauremys > Mauremys reevesii. Next base: position 11,247,883 of record NC_052648.1, on the reverse strand, counting down.
GATCAGCTGGGCTGTAGGAAGCGGGGTCTAAGCTCTATGGCATTTCTGCCGTTCACTAGAGACGGGAGGTCATTTTCTGTCCGTCTTTGGCACGGGTGCGAACGCCGCTAGACTAGTGCGCCCAGGCCTGCTGTGCACAATTCAGGGAGGATGCTGATACACTGGAGAGGGGTCAGAGAAGAGCCACGAGGCGGATTGAAGGATTAGAAAGCCAGAGTGACTCGGTCACAGCCGCTAAGTGTCTGCACAGGGAACAAACACTGACTATCGGGCGCTTCGCTCCAGCAGAGGACGTCTCACACGACCCAACGGCTGCAAGTTGAAGCGAGACGAACTCCGACTGGAAATAAGCGGCACGTTTTTAATGGTGAGAGTCATTAACTATGTGAACAACTCCCCAAGGGTTGTGGTGGCTTCTCTGCCACTGACTATTTTAAGTCAAGAGTGGCTCTTTGTCTACAGGATCTGCTCTAGGAATCATTTTGGAGCCAGTCTCTGGCCTGTGTGATGCAGGAGCTCAGACCAGATGACCCCAATGGTTCCTTCTGGCCTTTACATCAGCAGAACATAAGAGCGGCCAGACTGGGTCAGACCAAAGGTCCATCCAGCCCAGGATCCTGACTTCTGACAGTGGCCAATGCCAGGTGCCCCAGAGGGAATGAACAGAACAGGGAATCATCAAGTGATCCATCCCCTGTCGCCCATTCCCAACTTCTGGCTAACAGAGGCTAGGGACACAGTTCCTGCCCATCCTGGCTAATAGCCATTGATGGACCTGTCCTCCATGAATTTATCTAGTTCTTTTTTGAACTCTATTATAGCCTTGGCCTTCACAAAATCCTCTGGCAAGGAGTTCCACAGACTGTGCGTTGCATGAAAAAATACTTCCTTTTGTTTTAAACCTGCTGCCTATTTATTGACCCCTAGTTCTTGTGTTATGAGGAGTAAATAACACATATTTACTTTCTCCACACCAGTCATGATTTTATAGACCTCTATCATATCTCCCCTGAGTCGCCTCTTTTCCAAGCAGAAAGGTCCCAGTCTTATTAATCTCTCCTCAAACGGAAGCCGTTCCATACCCCTAATCATTTTTGTTGTCCTTTTCTGAACCTTTTCCAATTCCAATATATCTTTTTTGAGATGGGACAAACACATCTGCATGCAGTAAGTAGAAGCATTTGAAAGGTCAGGCCCAAGGACACATCTGGTGCTTCTCTGCAACCAGAGATCAGAAAACATTACAAAAACCTTATAGCCCCAGCATGAGGTTAAGCGTCACCCTGCTGCCAGTGTATGAGGGGAAACTGAGGCACAGAGAGACACTGCTTGCCTGAGATCTCACAGCAAGCCAGGGGCGGAGCTGGGAATAGACCTTAACTCCCAGGCATGCGCTGCAATAGGCAGAGCTGTACAGGCTGGCAGATGGGGTGCAAACAGAGGAAGCGCCAAATTAAGTGTGGACCGGGCCGGGGGCAGATCTAGCTTTGAAATTCCCCTGTGTGTAATCCTGCAGCTACAAGCCACTGAATACTCCGAAGACCTAGGCACCAATTATGTCCTGTTTAAGCCTAAGCCACATGGTTGATCTGCCTTAGGGGTCAATTTCACATATAAAAAGGTGCCACCTCTTGTTATCTCTACTTAGCAAGGGACTCTGGGACAAGCAGATCTGATTTCGGACCTCTCCCCCTGTGACTGGGGATGGGGGGTGTCAGGATAGGCGGATTTGACTTAACACAGAGGCTACACAGATTTAAAAAAAAAAAAAAAAAGACAGGAAAGAGACAAAAGAACCGATCAACAGCTTTACCTCCAGCTGAAATATACAAAGCACAAAGAACTGCTTTCCAAAACACCCCCACGCCCTCCCCATGATAGCACAAAACTCAAGCTCCCAAATCACGGGCGCCAGCTGGCTCCTTGTCACCCAGTCAGTTCCGAACCGTGGTTCCGAACCGCTATAAAAGTCACACCAAAAAAGTAAGGGTTTTTTTCCCCAAAAAAAGCAGCAGCAGCATTTTATTTTACAGTATATAGAGATCTATTTATACAACTCCAGCTCCGATAGAGAAGACTCTGTAGAAATATCACACGCACACGGAATAACATTATTCTCTCTTGTAAGAAAAGAAACCATCTCGCCACGCTTATTAAAAATCACAAGCCAGAAAAATACCCACTTTGCATGAATCTGGGGAGCCCAGATATAAACCTGTATCTTTCGATTGCTCTTGGTTGAGACGGATCTTGGTTACACTAGGTATGGGCTTCTCAAACGGGGGGTCGGGACCCCTCAGGGGTCGCAAAGTTGTTACATGGGGGTCGCGAGCGGTCGGCCTCCACCCCAAATCCCGCTTTGCCTCCAGCATTTATAAAGGTGTTAAATATATTTAAAAGTGTTTTTAATTTATAAGGGAGGAGGTCGCACTCAGAGGCTTGCTATTGGAAAGGGGTCACCAGTATAAAAGTTTGAGAACCTCTGGGAGGGTGAAGGGATTCGGTCTTTTCCATACAGGAACCACCCTCCACTTTAACTGGGACCCATCCCCCCTTTCCATTTAGCAGTATGAGAAGAGGGCAGAACCCTCCGGAAAAAGGATCCCGACACCCCTGTAAATCCAGAGTGACTCCACTGGAACCAGAGGAGTTCTAGATTTACTCCCCATGTAATCAAGATCAGAATCCAACTGCATAGGCAGAGAAATGGGGGGGGGAGTAAAGTTGGGGGAGGGGGAAGATCTAGGGCCCAGACCTGAATGGGAGCTTTGCATGAGTAAGGACCACAGGGGTGGGCCCCTTACGAGGGATGCTCCCAGGAACAGCAGCTGCAAGGAGATTATGCCCCCCTGACAATGGAGTTTGCCCCATTCCCTGCCCCCCTCCCCTCCCTGACACTGGTGCCTTGAGGAACCTCCTGGGATAAAGGGACTGGATTAATAGACATTGAAAACCCACCAGCCCTTCACCCCCAAGGAAACGCCAGGGCGGGAGGCAGAATACAGAGAACCTACAGTATCAGAGGAGCAAACACACTGCAGCTTGCGGCAGCCTACGGCAGCGTCTGGGGCCCCGACTGCATCGTATTTGTAAAGGGCCTAGAAAAACAACCACTGTCGGGCGCCAGAGAAGCTGCTCCGCTGCTGGGGCAGAGCATCCAGGGAGCCGGGTTCGCCAGCCAGGAGAGGTGGCATGAAGCCGTGTTACTAGAGATGTCCCAGGACAGCCTCTCCACACACCCCCGGGGCGGGGGGGCAGCCAGTCCGAAACGCGTTTGCCTCCAAAGCAGGAGCTGTTCATCGGGGCGGGGGAGGAGAATGACCCATTACAGTTCAACTCCTTGGGGGAAAGGGAGAAATCAGTAATAAATAAGGAGGAAATAAGTGCATGGAGTCCCGATCTAAGTCCCTGGCTGCATATGGGCCAGCAGGGACCCAGAGCAGCCCACAGGCTTCAGCGATGCTTCCTGGGGTCTTCGCAGGTGCCGTCTACACTAAGCAAAACCAGCCCAGCCTACAAGTCCCCCCCTACACACACAGGAAGTTACCCCTGAATCCGCCCCCCCTCCCAGCAATGATGCCAAGTCCTACAGGACAGGAGCATCGGGGATCCCAGAATGCACTGGGGCAGCCCAGCTAAGGCGGGCTGGGTCCGAACTGCTCCAGGGCAGGGCTACGAACCGGGGACACTGCCGGCTGCTGCAGAGCAAGTGACAGCCCTGCACCCGGCACCAGTCTCACCCGCACCGGCTCAGGCCACGAACCGCTTCACGCCCCAGCCACGGAGCCCCGCCTGAAAGGTGGTTTCTAGATCACCTGCTTTAGCCCTCTCCTCATGGGTCCATTAACTGCCCCCCCTTTCCTCTCCTCCTCCACCCACTTAGCCACTCTGCCCCCCCCAGCCCACCACCCCCAGCCCCATCCCAAGGGCCCTGGGACTGCCCCAGAGAATAGTCACCCAGCGACACCTTTGCATGAACCAGCTGATGGGAAAGGTTGGGCTCCTTCAACAGTTCTCGCTGGAAACAGGTCTCCCTCGAGCTTCAGCCGTGCAAGCAGGAGAGAGACGGGCAGTTTGACAGCTGCAAAGTCCAGCCTGACAGGCACAGGCAGGAAAGGACGCTGAGCCCCATTGCACGACACTGACGTGAGAAGGGACACGCTGGCTAATACAGCACGTTTCAGTGTATTCTACCCAAGGTGGCCTCTGGCGAGCCGCCGCGCCCGGCACCGGGGTCCTCCAGCTGGGCTGGCGTCTCTCCCTGGCAGCTCTGAGCTCTCTCGTGCCCCAGTTCAGGAGGCGGGAGACAAGGTCCAACCAGAGGAGCTCCGCACAGTCCTCAAGCGCCGACGCCGGAATCCCGGCTGCTGCCAGATCGGGCCCCAATCCCAGCAAGCTGCCGGCTCCTTCGAGACAGTCCAACGACCTGGGCCATTTGAGACAGTCCGACCGAGACTGATCCCGCAGAGCTGGGACCCAGGGGCCACGCGGAATACGGAGCGGGGGCAAAGGAGGCCAACTCCCAGCCATGCCAAGCTTGAGGGACTCTCAGCAGACCCATCCCAGACACGTCTCTGAAGCGTTCCAGGGGACGAGGTTCTCTCCAGAGAGCCCAGGGAAAGCACTGGGGGGCGGGGGGTTGCGCGCCTGGATTGAGAGAGGCCTGGGTGTGGGGCAGCCTATCCCCGTAACAGGTGCGGCGTGGGCGTTGGTGGGGCCAGTTCCCTCCTTGGTCCAACGCAGGAGGGGAGAGCCGGGCCAGGCACGCCGATGGCTGTGTTACACAGGCAGCGGGACCCCGGGAACTGCCAACAAACTCGTTCCCCCGAGGCCAATCGGCCTGGGCTCAGGCGCCGTGGGGAAAGCCGATGTTCAGCCTTCTGGCCAGCGGCACGGCGCTGCACACAAGAGACCAGGCCTATCCCCACCGCGAGCAGAACACCCGCGTCTATAAAATCAGCATCACCCACGCCAACGCGGGGGTAGCGCCTGGTCCCCCTCTAGTGGTCAGACCCCAGAGTCCGCTACTGCGACAGAACTAACGGAGCTGGGCTCTTAGCTCAGGTGACAAACTCACTGCTCTTAGAGCCAGAGGTCCCAGGTTCAATCCCTGCAGCTGACTCCACCAGGGGCATTACTCCACCCCACCCTGCAGCCCTGACTTATCTCAGGGCTGGGTCTACACTGGGGCCTTACACCAGCACAGCTACGTCTCTGATGGGCGTGAAAAATCCACTCCCCTGAGCGGCGTAGTTCAGCTGACCAAACCCCTGGTGCAGACAGCGCTAGGGTGATGGAAGAATTCGTTCGTCGACCCAGCTACCACCTCTCAGGAAGGTGGATTGCCCACGCCAACGGGAGAACCCCGGCCTAGGTGGGGTCGACACCCAAGTGCTCCAGCAGCGCAGCTGCAGCAGGTTAAGTGTAGACACACCCTTAGTGACTTCAGTGCATCTAGTTGCAGCAGAATCAAATGGGGCGTCCCACTTGGCCGAGAAAGGCTGCTACGTAACCACTGCTGTACCAATAAACTAGTCCACCCTGATCCATGCACTCGACCTAGTGCAGTTCTGGGACAGGCCTGCTCGCGATGGACTGAAGGCACTTGGCCCTATATTTCCAGCAGTGACTAGTGATTTTTTGGGTGCACCACCTGACCCACCTCAAAGGGACCCCCCGTGTCTTTAAAGTGCTGAGCACTCTCTGGAAAAAAAAATTAAATTACAAGTTTTCAGGAAAATCCACAGCAGCCCCCAAATCACCAAGAACCGAAATGCAGGCCAAGCTTGCTATAAAACAGCTGCACACAGCCAGGTTCCAGCAGCAATATGCTGCGTAGACAAAAACTCAATCCGCACCCGCTTCAGAGAGGCTGGCTGGGGTGCCTGTCACCCCCCTCTTTATACCCCTCCACCCCGATTCCACAGCTATAAAAACCGATCTTGTCCATAAATAGATTCCTGCCTAAAAAGCCCAGCCCTGTTCCATGGCAGGGGCTGGACGGAGAGTCACTCGAAAGGTACATCCCCCCCGACACCGCAGTCAGTCTGTGTCCACTGGCCAGATACTCACGGCTTGCAGAGACCTCAGAAGGTTGCAGCCGGAGGCACGTCAGTCTGTATAAATAAATATTCAGAACTCCCCTCTGGGGGAGGGGGAGAGGAATACATATATATATATACACATATATGTTGGGCTTCCCTTGGAGGCAGAGGGGAGAATTTCAGGGGAGCAGGTCTTGGTGTCCAGGAGAGGGGAGGGGAAGTGGGAGACGCAGGGGACTTCAGCCACCGGCCATCTCCTCCCTGAGCAGCCGTCTGTCCCAAGAGCGAAGCAGCCACGGCCTCTGGGGACGGGAGGCAGAACTGGCCTGGTTTAAGCTGCCTTCGTGAAGGGGTCCCCAGGGTGCAGGTTGGAACCATCCCTAGGGTGCCCCCTGCTGGGGAACTGTCACTGCACCAGCACCAGGAGGGTAAACCAGAGAGGCGGCAAGGGGCCTTGATTGGCCCTCAGCATCTCCAGGGCGAAACAGCCCCGCCCGAGCCGAGCCGGCAGAGTCTGGCATCGTGGTAGCTGGGGGTTCCCGGAGAGGCGCCACCTCCCACTACCATGCGGGAGTCTGCCCAGGAGAGGGGCAGCCAGGGCGAGGTCGTAGCCTTCCCCCCGCCCAGCTCCTTCCACAGCCGCCCAGGGGGAGCAGCACGGCCTGAGGGTCTGGACGCCCGACCGCTGTGCCACGCAGGCCGGGGATGGGGGATGCTGGACGTCATCACGAAGCCAGGTGGGGAGAGGCTGTTGCTCAAAGACACCCAGAACACAGAGCGGAAGGACCCCGCGAGCCGGGCCCCGTCAGGGAGGAGCGGACGGTTCGCTCGCCCCACAGATCCAAGGGCAGCCTTGACACCGGGCACTCTCGGCGGCTTCCCGGGCTGGCCTGGGCCAGGTGGCACCTTTTGGGGTCCGTGCCACTTGGTCCCCGCTCGGAGCAGTGCCAGCCCCTACAGGAACTTGGCCGGGCTGGGGGCAGGGCTGGCGACGGGGCTCCCCGCCAGGCTGCCGGGCGCTGAGTCGCTGGGGCAGCCCTGCCGCTTGACCATGGAGGGGTGGAAGGTGGGGTGGCGGCGGGCATGCTTGGTCAGGTGGTCGCTGCGCATGAAGCGTTTCTCGCAGAGCGGGCAGGCGAACTTCTTCTCCCCGGTGTGGGTGCGGTAGTGCCGGGCCAGTTCGTCCGAGCGCGCAAACTTCTTGGAGCAGTCGGGCCAGGTGCATGGGAACGGCCTCTCACCTAGGGGGAGGGGGGAAAGAGGGTGAGACACAGCCAGGAGCCCGGGGGGATGTCCCCATGCCCCTTTCCCCGCCCCCTTCGGACTCCCCTAGGCAGTCCCCACCCACCCCAACCCCTTTGGACTCCCCCAGACAGTCCCTGTGCCCCCCCAACTCTGACCCCTTTGGGCTCCCCATCCTCCTGCTCCAACAGCACAGGCTCTTAACACTTCAGCTCAAGGAGAATCTCCACCAGCCATTTACACTATAGGGCCTATGACACACAGCTGAGCAGTTTCAATTCCACCCAGTGGAGGGCAGCATTCCACAGAGCAGTCCAATAACAGTGTTGGACAAACAACCCAGGTGCATTGTGAGTTGGGGGCTCCAAGTACTGGGCATTTTGCTCTAGCAAGGGGCAGCTGGCTTGGCAGGCCAGTGACATGATCTCATGGAGCACTGTGTGAGCTCCGAGTCCCTGGACTGACTTGGGGAAGGGCTCAGAGCTCGAGAAAGATGCAAAGAGAAAGGGAAAGTTCATCATTCATTTCAGCTCCTACCCCTCCATAACAATCTCCCGTGTCCCAGCTAGGTGGCAGCAGGCTAATTACAGACCGTGACACACAGCACGTTTCCCTGGGTTTGGGGATATTTCTGCCACGTGAGCCTTTTCCCCAGCAGAGTCAGAGCGCGGATCCCGGACAGCTGCGATCAGCGTCTCACGTCTTGCGTTACCAGGGGACCGGGACCGCATGCGCCTTGCTCTGCTCCCGGTGTCCCCGAACCGCCCTGCAGCAGAACTGGGGACGCCGGGAGGCACTGAACTGGAACAGCAGGGGGGCTGCGGGTCAGAGCCAGTTCAGTTCTCCTGCAACTAGGGTGACCAGACAGCAAGTATGAAAAATTGGGACAGGGGGTGGGGGGTAATAGGGACTCATAGAAGAAAAAGCCCCAAATATCGGGACTGTCCCTATAAAATAGGGACATCTGGTCACCCTACCTGCAACAGACCCACCTCCCCGGCTCTGGGCTCTGCCACTGGAGCAGGGCCTGTGCGCTAGAGAGAAGCTAGGGGGCACTGTGCTGGGACAGGGCCAATGCCCACTGGCCGCCCACGGTCCACGGGCAGCCCGGGCACGAGAAGTGCAGAGCAGACAGACTCAGCCGAAGGCTCCAAGCCCACCCAACCCCCGGGGGTTGTTTTCTGGTTCTAATCCACCCCCATCTGCCTAATCCTGATGCAAAGCAACTGACTGAGCAAGAATAAAAACAGACCCAGAGAGGACGAAGGCAAAATTAAAACCTCAGATTAAGATGCTGCCGGCTCCGGCCTCCCCAGAGACTAATCAGATGCTCGGCACAGGGCTTCCAATCTAGCCCCCAGTTCATCAATCTCTCTCCACCTGCAGGGACTGCTGCCTCTCTTCCTAGGGCTCCCCCGGCTGGTCAGGTGCAGACTATGCCGCGTGCCTGGACTCCCGAGCTGAAGGTCTTTCAAAGAGAGCCGACACCCCACTGAGATCGGGGAGCCAGGAGCGTCAGTACCAGAGACACAAGGGCCGGGTGTTCCTGGGGGCACAGTTGGGCTGACAAAGCCGAGAGCCACTTGCAATGAGACGCCGAGAGAACCCCAGGCCTTGATCTGCCCGGGCTCCGTTCCGGGTTACGGAAGGTTCTCGCAATCACAAGCGTGGCAGGATCATCACCGGATCAATAGTGAGTGAAATACCAACACAATCTGCCACTTGGATCTCTGGCCTTTCTTCCGGCTTAACCCACCCAGCCCCTCACCCCCAGCAGACTGGTCCCAAGGCCCAGGAGGGGAGTATCACGGTCTGGACCCATGGCTGTTTCAGGTCTGACCCTGCCTGACTCCTCCATGCCACGTATCAGCGGGTTACCACTGTGCAGCTGAACAGTTATTGAAACACCTGCATCTACAGTTGCAGAGGCAGAAACTAGGGGCCAAGTTAAACTTCCTTGAACTTTTTTTTTCCACAACGTATGACACAGGTGGACTGCAGAGGAACTGCCAGATTGGATCAGATCAGGGACCCTTCTAGACCAGTCTCCTGTCTCCAACAGTGGCTAGCACCAGCTGCTTCAGCGGGAGGAGCAAGAAACTCAGCAGTGATGGGGTAATCTGCCCCCAGCAAAGCCGGCTCCTGACCCCTATGGCTAGGGGGCAATTCATGCCCTGAGCTGGGTTTATCTTTAAACCATACTGTTCAACTCTGGGTGATCTTTTTTTTAATTCTGCAAAACTCTTGACCCCAGTGATCCCTTGTGGCAAGGAGTTCCCCAGGCCGGCAAGAAGATACTTCACCCATCTATTGCTGGTCGAACGATGGGGTGTCAAGGTTTTAACGTCAACATAGATTTGGGGCGACCAGCCTCCCCCACTCACAGCTTCGCCCCGGAATGCGACAAGACCACCCCCCACGCTTACGACTATGAAACATTTAAACCATATCACCCTGCTCTGCGAATCCTGCGCACGAGAGGCTTTCCCCTGACTGCACAATCACCAGTTGGCACAATCTTACGCAGCCGTTTTCGACAGGAAAAAGCAGCCCCCGTCACTGGTTACAAATAGCTTCTGACTACGTAAGCCCAGGGCGAAGGAGCGAGGCGAGTAAAGGAGTCAGAAACAGCTCCAATTTCAAGAGCTTTTTCCCAGCGCCAGCGTGAGTCACAGCCCAAGCTCGGCAGAGGAGCGTGGGATGTTCAGGGGACCCTTTCAAGGTAAAATGAAATCAAAGTCTTTGCTTATTCCTGTCGCCCCTGACCCTGCAAACCGCTCGTGGCAGGCTTAACCGGGCTCCCTTTGACTTCAGGAGGGCTCCTCACAGCGTCACACTAAGCACATAGGTCTAACAGATGTTTTGCCATCACTGGCCTGAATTTAACAGATGTGTGGTTTATCCTTACAATAGAACCTGGTGGCACCAATGAGGGGCCAGGAGCTAGGGTGACCCTACGTCCCGTTTTGGCTGGGCCAGTCGCAGATTATCAGGAAGGGACCTCAGGAGGTATCTAGCCCAACCCCCTGCTCAAAGCAGGACCAATCCCCAACTAAATCAGAAAAAAAAACAAAAAAAACACTTGCGGCACATTCCCAAGCACCAGGCGTTTCTCTAGTGGTTACCAGCCCACAGGGAAACATCAGTCCCCCTTTTTAAGCCCCATCCCAGGCGTCCCGACTTTTTTGGCAAAACTGGGCCTTCGTCCTGTTTGCTCTGACCAACTGATCATCAGCTGGCAAGAGCAGATAGGCCCACGCGGGTGGGGGGAGGGGGCAGACTTGGGCCAGCCTTGCACAGTGCCCTGTTTTCACTTTGGGAAATACAGTCACCCTAGCCAGGCCCCACTGCAGTAGGCACAGAAAGCGAAGGTCCCTGCCCCGCCTGTGATGCATTATGTGGCTTGTTCTTGCTGCCTGGAGTTTGGTACTAGTACCACCCCCGCAGAGGATTAATAACGAATGCCTCGAGAGGCTGGTTTGCTTGTCTGTGTTCCCAGGCTCGCATCCCCGCACGAGCCACTGACCGCTTTCACGTTGCGCTTCTCCAGGCCCACCTCCTTCACCCCCTTCATTAAAATACTTCTGCTCAGCTCAGATTCTGCACAAACAAGAGGGACTCGGGGCAGCAGCTAGATGGGCGAGGGGCTGTAAGAATTCCTGGCTCTACCACCAACTGCCGGCGTGACCCAGGGCAAGTCACGGCCCTCCCGTGCCTCAGTTTCCCCATCTGTGAAACAGGGATACCACTGCTTCCCCTGTGTTTTGAAAAGCTTTGCTCCGACGGCTGGGGCGTGCTTTGAAAACCCCGGCATCGCGGCGGGAAAGGCGTTCGGCTGCTCTGCGCCCACTAAGACGGCAACACGCAGTGCGAATCGGTGGGGATGCCTACTCTTACACCGGCAACGGGAGGGGTTCTCCTGTCGCTGTGGTTAACCCCCCGCCCCGAGAGCCAGTAGCAGGGTCAGCAGAATTCTTCCATCGCCCCAACGCTGCCCACGCCTGTCTCCCGGGGGGTGGATTTGTCACACCCGGAGAGACGTAGCTAAGCCGACGTAAGTTTTCAGTGCAGACCAGCCCTAAGAAACTGGTCAGCGTCCCTTTGAGTTCAGATCCCGCCCTGGACCCTGCTTCTCCCTTTGTTAGGGAGCCTGAGCCCTGCCACCCCTCCCCAGCGCACGAAGAGAAATGCCCGCTGCCAATCCATGCCCACTCACGCCTCCCGTCAGACCCAGCTGGCGCCTGAGCGCAACGTGTCAGCTGCTTCGGTGTCCTACCTCCAACTGGGGCGAGCCAGACGCTCAGGGCAGGAGGCAAGGGTGGGGGATGGGAGAGCACACTTCAGGCCCCAGGATGTGCAGCCCAGCCCCCCGCCCTGGAGAACAGCTTGTGTCACGCAAGAGGCCGGAGAGCCGCGCGGTGTTGAAGCCGGCCCATCGCTCCGCATAAGCGTCAAAAGCTCCTCAGGTCAGGCGTAACCTCCCGCCCCTTCCCTGCCTCCCACGCTGGGCCTGCTGTCTGCACCAGGGGGAAGCCGGGGACAGCATCGCCAGGCAAGCGGTGGGGGAAATCCGCTACGGCTGGGTTTGCCGGCGGGCGGTGGCTCAAGGGGGACACAGGCCAGGATAGCCGCCAACAGAGAGCAGGGTGGGCTGCTCTCCCTGCAGGGATGCTCCCCGGCAGTGCCGGGCCTGGACCGTTTTTGGAACCAGATTCCCGTGCAAGGAGCTAAATCCGGGAAGCTCTGCTCTGATCCACGTTCATTTCACCACCCCTCCCGGCGCATCCAGCCCGTACAGAGCATTCCCACAGCACTGTCTCTGCAAGGCACTGAACGGATGCTGAATTGCACCAAGGTGGGCAAATGCCACCGCCGCTTAGCCAGGGGCGGGACGGCGGCCTCGAGGTCACCCGCTCAAGGTCACAGCAGAGCCGCTAACGGGACCAAGGCATCTTGGGTTGCGGCTCGCTGCCCCGAGCGCACTCCCGGCCTGCCTCTGCTGCCACGTGAGCAAAGCTGCCCGCGGTTTGCCAAGCTAAACACTTGGGTTTCCCATTGGCTACGGCCAGGGAGTCATTCAGTGCCAGGGGCCCAGGTGAGGGGCGGAAAGGAGGGGCTAAACTTTGAACTTCAGAGGGCGTGAGACCACGCCCACCCGGCTAATTCAATGCAACCCTTCCCCCCCCCCCCCAGTAACTGCATGGCCCCCTCCCCCGCAGCTCTCAGGGGCTGCTGAAAGGCTGACGCAAGCAGCATGGGGACTGCCCCATGACTCATCCTGCCAGCCCAGCTCAGCAGGGGTTGGGTGCAGGCGCTGGGAAACCCTTTTGTCTTGGAGCAAAAACAAACATTCAAGCCAGGAACAAAAAGCCTCACGCAAGGGCCGAGCCCCAGGCCAGACATTGCAGCTCAGGCTGATCCTCTCTAGAAGGGGTGGAAAGGGGAGGCCCAAAGGGCAAGAATTCAATGCAGGAACTAGAGCGAGAGCAGGGCCCTGGCTCCGGGTTGGGGGAGAGCCAGGGGCAGAGGTCCCAGCCCAGTGGCAGCACCAGTTTTGGGTTCACAGAGGCACAGTTAGTTCCTGGCAGGGGATTTGTGGGCGGGGGGGGGAGAGGCAGTGCCAGCAGCTGCTTTGGGAACTCCATGGGTTAACGCCACATGCAGGCAACGCTCTCTCCCGCAAGCTGCGCTCCAGAAGAGACAGGCACACGGGCTCCTGCAGCCGGGGAATCTCACGCACCATCTGTGCTGCCAGCGCCAAGCGAGCTCAGTCGCAGCAGCGGGGTGAGACGAGGACAGCGGCTCCGTCGGCACGGGATCTTCCGGCTCTGCGGCACAGCCAGCCCTCCCAGTGCATGGAGGCTGTCCCCTCCCCCACACCCCGGGCTTTCACTCAGAGGTTCAAACCCTGCTCCAGATCCAGGGCGTCCGGGACTGTGCCCACAGGATGGTCAAAAGGCGGGGGGGGGGGGCGGGCAGGTTCTGTCGGAGCTTAACCCAGGCATCTCAGGGCAGCTCCAGCCCCTGCAGTTCAGCCCAGTGCAGAGATAATCTCGCCACTCCAGTGGTTTCCTAACAGCAGGGATTCAAAGGGGATGTCTCAAGCAGTTTAGACCCCAGATTCCACACCCCTCGGACGCTGCGATCAGGCACGCTCCGTGCTCGGTACCAATCGTGCCACCTCCAGAGAAGCACACACCAATTGCCACACTCTTCCTACATCCCCCCCAGCCATGGAAGTACCAGCTGCCCGCCTGCTGCAGGCGGGGCCTGGGGCGTGCAAAGGAGCCACAGGAGTCAGGTGTCCACATCGGTCCGTAACTCCCTCAGGTGCTTTGAAAATCCCAGGCAGCTCCCGCCCAGCTTCATTTACCTGCAGGACCTAGTCAACAAGGCAGGGGGCTGGGAGCGAGAACTCCTCCATTCGATCCCTGGCTCTGCCACCGACTCACAGCACGATCTTCAGTGAGTCACTCAACCGCGCTGTGCTTCTGGGGAGGGGCGTGCAGCTGTGGGCGCCCCGAGAGACAAACGAGGCGTTCACAACAGGGGGCAGGGTGGCCTGGGACTCTGGAGAGCTGGAGTCACCGTGGTGTCCAGGGACCAAACACAAGGACTTCCAGCTGGATGGTCTCTGTCCCCCTCCACACTGGGGACAGTTGTTCTGTAGGTTCTCGCCAGCACAGAAGGCCGGTGTCCGGGCATCTCCCACTCGCTAGGGTACTACCGGAGGAGAGGCCTTAGCAAAGGGCTGGCTCTGACATTGATCCACGTAGAGGCCTCAGCCTTCCCTCCTCCGCTCTGGAGCTCCCTCCTGCCACGCGGGCCTATCCCTGGCAGTTCACCCTCTGGGTCCAGCCCTCTGCAAAGGCCGAACTAACTCCCCCAGCAGCCTGGCTCCAGCCCCCCACCGCCCCCAGGGGACCTGGCTTCTCCCCACCTCCCTCCCACCACCGGCTCAGGTTACAAGAACCCTCTAAACCAGCCACTCTCTAGCTGTTCCTTTGTAGAGGACGGGGAGGGGAGGCTCCGCTGATGTCCTGAGCTCCCACCCCCCGCCAAGCGCCCCAGCTCCTAGTGCCTCTATTTCAAACCCCGCCGCCTCACCGAGTTCAAACCGTCCCCAGTCCAGCCATCATGCCACAATGGGGCCTTTCATCCCCCAACGACGCGACAGCAGGCCCCGCACACAATGCCACGGGCCCGAGCCCGGCTGCCTCTCCGCGGGCACGCCAGAGCCAACCTGCCGGGTGAGCAAAGCCCCCCGGGATGCCGGCTTGGGGTAAGCGAGACACACACAGTCTGCCCCGACACAGGAACCCGTGAGGCGTAGCCGGCTGATGGGGCGGGGGGCGTCCCTCCTGGCGGGAAACTCGAGTCCACCTCAGCGAGATCTTGCCCAGGACTAGCCATGAGGTGACTTCCCAGGTGCTAGCCACCCTCTGGCTCCACCTTTCAGCTTATTGGCTCCAGGCCACCTTGCAGATCTTCAGTTCAGGGCCAGATTCCCAATACGAGCTGAGGCTCAAAGTTTTCAAGCGCTCTGAATCCACAATCGAGGCCTGACTTGCAAAGGATTTCAGCCCCCATCACGTGGGGGAAAACCAGGACCCCACTGTGCCAGGCGCAGCACAAACACAGAAGGGGGTCTGACCTCTGAAGTCATGCATGTTCTCGTTGCAGCTGGGCAAAAGGTACCCTTCCCCCACACTCCATACACCAGCTGCTGGGAGGGAGCTGGCACGGGGTGTTGTGTGCATGGCACTTCTGCTACTCAAATTCTACCTCAGCTTCCACCCCCACCCCGACCCTCAGGAATAACTCCAGTCCCTGTCTCTGCTACGGCGGCTCCTCACAGCTTTCCCCCAAGAGCCTCGGCAGCTATCCTGACAGTTCCACAGAACTCAGCAGCACCCTGCCAGTGTCACTTCGTGAGCTGCTACTTAGTGAAGCTATGAGCTGCACCCGAAGCACTGGACCCAACTGCCTGCAGGCTGAGGAAGATAACGTTGCCTCAGGTCACGCTGGCTTTCCCATTTGGAGGGTCCCCCGCGTTGCCACAATGCACAGAAACTCTGGCCTTGTCTATCACAAAAGCTGTACCACTTTAACCACATCAGCATGGTTAAAGGGGGACAACGTCCTTAGTGTGGATGGAGTTATACGGGGCCTGTTCTACACCTAAAATCTAGCTCAATATAGCTCCGTCTCTCGAGGTGTGCATAAAATCCACAGCCTTGAGCGACACAGCCCTATCTCCCAGCGTGGACACAGCTAGGCTGAAGGAAGAAAGCTGCTGTCACTCGGAGAGGTGGGGTCCCTACACTGACAGAACCACCCCTTCTGTAGGCTGCATCTATACTACTGGGTTATCCTGGCATGGCTACGCAGGCAGTTATAGCAGCAAAAAAGCGCAGTTTTACCAGCCCAGCTTATTTCACATGAGGGAGCTCACAGCAGATCTAAGATGCATCCACACTAAGCGCACATCGCGGGGGTGCTCTGTGGGTACACACCAGTACCTGGCCTCAGTCTCCCCAAGAATCTGCAGGTAAGGCCAACTGAACCAATCCTTAAGAACAGTATCCCAGACACTCCCTCAGCCCCTGCCCTGTTCACGCTGTGGCTAGAACCAAGGCTTACTAAGGGCCTCTTATCTTTCCTCCCCCATACTGCCAACCTGCCCAATTAGAAACAAGAGAGGTGGGGGGGGGGGGAGAGGGAATTAATGACACTCCCGCCCTGATCTCCTCTGCTCTGTTCAGTGCCAATGCTCCACCCTCCTTGCCTGGCACCAGTGCAGGGTGCAGCAGCCTCCCCAGTGCATCAGGGCGAGACAGAGAAGCAAGAAACCAGGCAGCTTCTTCCCTGCCCTGGGATTTTCCCCCCTCCCCCTTCACGTTCATTTCTGCCTCCTGCCTCTCACCAGCCCCACCCACCAGTTTACTCAGAGAGGCACCAGGCGGCCTTGTGCCCAGTGGAGAGGTGCCATGTGGATTCCTGCGGCCCTCCCCGTGCCCTTCCCCAGAGCCAGCTGCACCCCGCAGACTCAGTGTGCAGGAAGCGCCAGCCCCAGGATTCGGGGGCAGGCCAGCCCCCCCCCCCCCATACAAGCCACACAGGCCACTTTCAAAAGCCACCTCCAGAGGTCCCCAGGGATGGGGCGCTACTCCGGGAAACCAGGGGCAAGGAAGAGATCCGGGGGAGGGGGGGTCACAGAGGGCAGCAGGCTCCAGGACTGACGTGAGCACACTTCAGGTCCAGCCCCCCCCCGAAAAGAAAGCCGCCGTGCTGCATGGCAGAGAAGGAAGGGAAGCATGTCACAGGCATGGCCACGCCTCCCAGGCAGCCCAAGCCCCGCCCATCCCACAGAAGGGTGGGGGGAGGGGTAATAGACTGGGCTCCTGACCCTTTGGGGCTGGCAACTGAGGGACTGGAGGCCAATGGAAATGAAGTCGCGTTGTTCCACGCGGCGGGGGTGGGGGGAGTTGGACACAACTTCAGATCGCTTAACAACCCCCCCCCCCCCGCAAAAAGTGACATCACGCTGCCCCCCCCCCCCACACGCCACAGAGAGGCCTCCGGGGTAGGTCATGGGGGCGGGGGGAGGGGTCACAGCCCCCGGCGCGAAGGAGGAAGGGAGATCGGTGCAGGATAAAGCCACCATCTGAAAAAGCAACGGGGGGGGGGTCCTACCTATGGGCATGTGGGCGTGGGGGAGGGGGCGTGGGGTACTAGGGAGATGCGGAAGGATTGGAGAGCTGGGGGTGGCGGGACCGCAGGAGGGAAAGCAAGGGGAGGCGGGTAAAGGCGGGGGCCCCTCGTGGGTGGGGAAGGAGGGAGAACACGCGCGCAGGAGCAGGGGGGAGGAAAGTGGGGCCGGGGGAGGAGCGTGAGGGCGGAGGCGGCGGAGGCAGGTGGGCGGGGTCCCCGCGCAAGTCGGGGGCAGGTGGGGTCCCCACGCCGGGAGAAGGCGGCCTCACCTGTGTGCGTCCTCAGATGCGCCTTCAGGTGGGACGATTTGCCATAAACTTTGCAGCAGCCCTGGAAGGGGCAGCGGTGCCGCTTGCCCGGGGAGGACAGGCTGGGGCTGTGGCCGGGCAGCGGGCCGCGCTGGGGTCCGCCGCCCCCGTCGGACAGGGTGGTGTAGCCGCTCTCCAGGTCCCCCCCTCCGGCCGATGAGGACGAGTTGCTGCTCTCCGAGTGCGCCGAACCGGGGCGCGCCCTGCAGCCGGCCGCCGCCGGGGCTGCGCCCCGGAGGGTGTCCCGCACCTCCCGGTCCTCGCTGCTAGCGGGATCGGGGCTGGGGACGCTGGAGGCGGCGGCGGGGTGGATCAGAGCCCCGCTGGAGATGGACACCAGGCACTCGGCAGCGAGGTAATCCAGGCAGGACATGGCTCTCCAAGGGGGGGCCCGGCGGGACTGAACCGGGGGGCCGGAGCTGCTCCAGTCGCCTCGCCCGGCTCCTGGGCGAGATCCGCAGCCTTTGTGTCTCCAGGCAGCCGAGAAAGCGCCGGCTGCTAAGGCTCGGGTGGCCCCTGCTCCGCCTCCGAGCGCACCGAGTGGCTGCGCCGCGCCCTGGCGCACGGAGAGAGACGGGGACACCCGTCCCCGCCCTGCCGGGAGCGCACGCACCGCCCCGCCCGCCCTAGGGCGTGGGCTGCAAGGGGGGGGCGGGCGGACCGCGCCCCCAGCCCAGGGCTCCCCCCACTCCCCGCCGGGCTCCGCCTCTTGGCACAGCGGCCCACACGCCGGCGGGAGGAGCGCGTGGGGGGGTGCAATGGCCCCCGGGGAGGCGAGGGGGCGGTGGCTGCTGCTGGCCCGCCCCCAGCTCCGCGCGTCTCAGGACAGGGCGGGCGGCAGTCCCCTCCCCCGGGCACAAGCGGCTTGGTGCGAGCCCCTTCCCACCCGTGCCATGCTGCCTCTGCCCTGCCTCCCAGCCCTCCCCTAAAGCCAGCACCGCCTCTGGTCCCATCGCACCAGCCAAGCTCCTGCCCCCAGGCTTTGACTCTCCTCTCCGCTGATCACCATGATGTGGAGTGTGGCCCCTGTGCTCCCACCCTGCGGCCCCTGGAGTAGGCCCACAGGCAGGGGCGGCTCTAGGATTTGCGCCGCCCCAAGCAGGGTGGCACGCCGCAGGGGGCGCTCTGGCGGTTGCCGGTCCCGTGGCTCCAGTGGACCTCCTGCAGACGTGCCTGCGGAGGGTCCGCTGGTCCCGCAGCTCCGGTGGACCTATCGCAGGCATGCCTGCGGATGCTCCACCGAAGCCGCGGGACCAGCGGACCCTCCGCAGGCACGTTTGCGGGAGGTCCACCGGAGCTGCCTGCCGCCCTCCCGCGGGACTCCGCCCCAAGCGCGCGCTTGGTGCGCTGGGGTCTGGAGCTGGCCCTGCCCACAGGGCACATTCCCTTCCCGTCCCCTTGCCAAACCAGAGCGAAGGGGCCCACGACCTCTCCTGCAACTCGTGTTGCAAATTCCCAATCCCCCAGTGTTCTCCAGGATACCCTGCACGCAGGGGGAGATCCCAGCATCCCCTCCACCCCCCATCAGCCCTTGATCTAGTTAGTATGTGCCAGGCCAACTCACCAAGCACCCAGTTCAGCACCTGCTAAGGCCCTGTGTTTGCAGCACACTCACTGGGCATGACAAACGGCCATAGGCAGAGTAGGGAAACAGCCCCTAGGCCCAACTCACCGTTCCTGCCAAACCAGGATTGTTCTAGCGTAATAAGTCTATCCAGGAAGTGGCTCCAGAAGAAACTGAGGCAGGGCTAGAACTGGAGAGAGCAGTGATACTGTCCACAGCCCCCCACACTCCCTGGCCCCAGGCCGCCACTAAGATCAGGTGGGGAAAACTGTAACAAACCTGGGATCATGCGTGTTCTGCTGGGATGCCGCTAAGTGATGCTCAGCTATGCCCATGGGCAGGGGGCTGAATCAAGGCAGGGGCGTGTGCCCAGGGCCCTGCCTGCCAGTCACCCAAGTGGTGTCGGACTCTAGAGCCTTGTCGACACACAGAACTGTACTGGTGTGTACAGTTCTGGTGTAAAGCCGTATGCAGTTATACTGGTGCAGCCAGCGGCGGCTCCAGGCACCAGCGCGCCAAGCCACGGGGGGCACCCTGCTGGTCCCTGCAAGGGTGGCAGTCAGGCAGCCTTCGGCGGCGTTACTGCGGGAGGTCCGCCAGTCCCATGGATTCGGCGGTGGGTACGCCGAAGCCGCAGGGCCAGCCGACCTCCCGCAGGCAAGACGCCGAATCCGCGGGACCGGGGACCTCCCTCAGGCAAGTGCTTCTACATACAGCTTATTCCGCCACAGGAAGGGCAGTGAGCTATACACACGTTACCTTTATACCAGCATCACACACTAGGGCTTGTACCAGCACAACCTGATTGGTTCAAAAGCCACCTCCCCTCACTGAAATAGTTATATCGCCACTCAGTGAGTTTGCAGACCAGGTTTAAACTGTTACTTAAATTGTGTCTAGCCCTTGTGGCTGAAAAGAAGCCTGGTGGTGGTGGAGGAAGTGAGTAACCACCGCAGTGATGCATGCCTGAGTCTGCAGACAGTTTCCGGCTGAGAGAGGGACCCCGGCCCCTACACTCCCCACCGCGGCAGACCAGGCTCCTGCTGCGTGGGGAAAGGCTTGGATGCCCCTGAGCTCTTCAGGGTGTGTTGCCCCTCTGGTGAGGCTCATGCCCAGTCCCCACTTTGGCCTTGTGGCTCCCAGGGTCGGAGTAGGGGAAGCCTGGGGGTGTCTCCTAAATGCCACCAACTCATGGCACCAAAATGAAACCGCACTCAGGGGCACATCTGTGACCCTTCTTTGCCACGTGCTTTCATCAGTGAAGCAGTTAAAAAAGTTGAGGTGCAAGGATTCATGATCGGGCAGCTGAGTAACAGGAACGGGGCACATCACATTTCTCAGAGGCCCTGTTTCGGGCTGGCGGGCTGCAGGCTCTCAGACCTCACTGCTCACTCACACGTTCATGCATTTCTCTGCGACCCTTATGACTGGAGGCTTTTCGCCCGCTAATGAAAGCTGAGATTCTAACCCTCCTACTCCTGGGCTGAAGCCAACTTCTGCCTATTGGGGGCAGGTGGCTGGAGATAGGCAGGATGGTCTGATGGGTCTGGCCAGGCCTCTGGAGGACAAGATGGCCGCCTCCAAAGAGGGCCATTCACCTAGCCCAATACAAGGCCTGGGTTAAGAGACCCTTCAGACTTCCTTCAGGGTTTGACAGGAGCATTCATATGCACGGGGCAGGGGAACAGGTCCTAGCACCTTCGTGCTGCCTTTTTTAGCTCCCTTCGGCGACACAGAGCTCGGGGCAGTTATGAAGCCATCCTGGAGAGGGCCGTCATAACTAACAGCCTTTGGTGGCTGCTTGTTAGAGCCAGCGTCCCGATCCCATATTCAGAGGTGGGACCGTCCTGAGGGCAACAGTCCCAGAGACTCGTTGCCATTTGTAGCTGGACTCTGAGTCGGCATTTTCCTTTGGCACCTCATTCGGGTGCCGTATTCAGGGACCCGGGTGTCCTGCCCCTTTCTGCCCCCTTAGCAGTTATTCAGTGTCTCCTTTACCATGCAATAGCCCATACACACAACCCCTCAGGTTTGTGGCTCCCTGGTTTCTAAGGTAGTGGAGCCAGACAGAAAAGCTAGCGATAGGCATCAGGCAGAGAGTAGCTAAAGGGCAGCAGAATGCCGGCCATGCTCTGCAGGGATCTGTAGAATGGGGCCCCTCAGTTCCTATAGGGGCATTTGGGTGCTGCCATAATCCAAGGTTAATGACGTCGCCACCGAGCTGTTCTCAGGTCATTGCACTTTAGCACCCCTTACTGGTTTGTTGGCAGCAGCCCCTGGGTTCTGGGACGCGAGAGAGCAGCGATTCCAAGGCAGATTTGTAGTAAACTGCAGCAGCCAGCATGGAACAGTCTCTGCAGGGTGTCTCAGACAGCAGGTGCTTTGCTGCCAAGTGAGATTGTCTGGCATGTGCATATTAGACAGGGGAGGGGAATAGAACTGAGCACACAAGAACAATAGAACACAAGGCGATAAGGCACTTCCCCCTACTTCCTGTCCTCGCTCCTGGCTGGTAGTGTTGGCTGTTGTTGAATAGCTGCAGTTAAACCCCAGAGTCAGCTGCATTCCAAAAGCAGGTGGGATCCCTACATTGCTCAAGAGGTTTGTGCAAACCATGGAGGCCTTGCAAAACTTACCAGACACTTACTGACCAGATTTGGGGATGCGAGGGTCAGGACAATGGACTCTTCAGCTCCTGTTTATCCCTGAATATTGGAGATAGGGCTGTTTAGCCCTCCTCGAGTCTAGTTTTCCTGGGTCTTTCTCCACTGTGACCTGCTCAGTGCCTGCACCATGATTATCAGCTTCATGGCTGCCCATAGGACTGGATGGAGTCTTGTGTTCATTCCATCACTGCTGCTTGGGAAAAGTAGAAGCAGAAGAGGCGGCGCGCTGCCCGTCTGCAGACTCAGGAAGACAGACAGCACTGCATCAGGCCAAATGGCATCTCTGCTTCAAAGGCCGTGCCTTTAACTTGGGCTCAGACGTTTAAAGTTGGTGTAAGTGAGCTTTTACACACCCTGAGATCAGACTTTTTTCCACATCTTTGTAATCAACGAAAGTAGGGTTTTTTTTTAAAAATCCCTGTGATGCTCTGTGCCTTGGGGGGGGGGAACACCTACACCCCCATGTTCATCTTTATAAAATGATTGTGTGGTACGCAAAGTTTGTCATGTTGCGTGTCTTCGGAAAGCTCATAATGCCCTGAGTATGGTTGTTATAGTGATTGATTGTTACTGTAAGGTTATAGGTTATAAGTTCATGTATATATTTATGAGGCTGAAAATGTGTCCTCGTGGCTTAAAGCAAGCCCAGGCAAAAACTCTCCAAGAGCAGAGGGGCAGTTCACACCTCATCAGGGCATGGATGGGACAAACCCAGGCTAGCTTTACAAGGAACAATGGACACTGGCTTAGGCAGCAAGAAAAGAATCTGTTAGACCAGGGGTGGCCAACCTGAGCCTGAGAAGGAGCCAAAATTTACCAATGTACATTGCCAAAGAGTCACAGTAATACATCAGCAGTCCCCCATCAGCTCCCCCCCCAATTCCCAGCACCTCCCACCCACTGGCAGCCCCACCAATCAGTGCCTCCCCCTACCTCCCGATCAGCTGTTTCGTGGGGTGCAGGAGGCTCTGGGGGGGAGGAACGAGGGCACGGCAGGCTCAGGGGAAGGGGTGGAGTGGGGGCAGGGTATGGGGCAGAGCCAGGGGCTGAGCAGTGAGCCCCCACCGGCACATTGGAAAGTTGGCGCCTGTAACTCCAGCCCCGGAGTATACAAGGAGCCGCATATTAACTCCAGAGCCACAGGTTGGCCACCCCTGTGCTGGACCCTCGAGGGAGTCACCCCCTTCCTTTGGACTGTGACGAGGTGATGCTCACCTGACTCTGAAATGGGGGGCCGGGGGGAAGCCCAGAGGGGAGAAAGGACATGACAAAAGGGAGGGATGTTTGCCGTGCTCCTCCTCTCTCTTCCACCTCCATCTACAGACACCCCCACCGCCAAGCGACTGAACCGCTGATCAAAGGGGAGAGCCTGGCTGAAGAGCAGCCAGCCAGCCTTGTGGCGAGAAGCCTCTAAGTTTGTAAGGACATTGAAAGTGTTAAGAGCAGCTTAGAATGCGTTTTGCTTTTATTTCATTTCACCAAATCTGACTTGTTCTGCTTTGACTTAAAATCGATCTTTATAGTTACTAAATCTGTTTGTTTGTTCTACCTGCAGCAGTGCGTTTGGTCTGCAGCGTGTCAGAAGCTCCCCCTGCGATAACAAGCCTGGTACATATCAATTTCTTTGTTAAATGGATGAACTTATATAAGCTTGCAGCATCCAGCGGGCATAACTGGACGCTGCAAGATGGAGGTTCCTAGGGTCGGGTCTGGGATTGGAGATATTGGCTAGTGTCATTCGGTTGCACAATCCAAAGCGCAGCTGACATGCCAGAGGCTGTGTGTGACCAGCCCAGCAGTGGGGGTGCTCACAGCCGAGCAGGGTAAGGCCGGCTCCCAAAGTCGAGCCTCGGACTGACCTAGCAGATCACCAGTCCAGATAACACCAGAGGGGAACGTCACAATCCCCCAACAGCATTTGCGGCCCAAACAGGAACCTGAAAGTGAAACAGACTTTGCCAATTCTCATTGTCCAAGGCCAGAGAAATGCAAGCGAAAAATTAGTGACAGGCCGCCAGCTAAGTTTAAAGGGCCGCTGTCCATTGAAAAGGCATGACAAACGCCCCCTCTTCTCAGCGCTCGAGAACAGCCGCTGTGCGCTCACGCTGGCAAGGCCTGGGTCTCCAGCCTCTGAATATCGCAAGCAAGGCTGGAGCTGTGGAGAAACACTCAGCTGCCGTGGGTGAGGCTAACTGATGCAGAGATGAGGCTGCACAGTGGCTGGAACGCTGGCTCTGAGCGGTGGGAGCTGCCCCCTTCATCTCACTGGGTGGCTGACTCAGATCCCCAGTGATCATTTAAACGCCAGCGCTGTTACCTCTTGCGTTTCTCGGGTAAGAAAGGCGAGAGGAGTCCCGGGTCGACAGTTTTCTGTGCGTGACGGCTCATTTTACATCCACCTGCTCCCTAGCACACCCGCTCACAAGCGCTGCTCGCGCTACAAGGACAGGCCTGAGTCATAAAGCCAGGATCCAGAACCATCCCAGGGGGTGCCCAGATCTGGGCCTAAAGGATGAGCTGCTACGTTCCAACCGCCCTCCTCCCCCCAACTGGGTTTGGATCTGGGGCTTTGGTCCTGCCTGTATAATTCCCTGGTGTTTTACTTTCTGGGGGAAGGGAACCAGTGACTCAGCCCAGGTATTCTCAACTTGGGGGGCACAATCAGATTTCAGGGGGTCCCAGCCACCCTCCCTTGGTTTATAATGTGATGTGGGGGGAGCTCCTAGATTGTTTTCCTCTTGTAACAGGGCACAGAATGGTTGGAAGCCACTGACTCAGGCAGTCGTGCACCAGAAAGCTGGCACGTTTGTTACACGCCTTGTACAAACTCCCCTAAGCAGAGCCTGGCAGCTGGCTACTCCTCTCCTGTGGGGTGACTAGCGCCCCCCTAGCACGAGCCAGGGCCAGACTATGAGCAAGCCAGAGCTGGTGATGGCACCGAGCATTAACAGCTGCCATGGAAACAGGTGAAGGGAATCAGGAAGTGAAAGTGACAAGGTCTGTTCCCTGAGCGGAAGGGTGGGCTGCGTTTTAGCTTTCCTTCCCAGGGCAGCCACCCGCGGCCCCATGGCCGGAGGGGGGATTTTGTACAGCCCCTCAGGCAGTAACGTAGCCTCACCCAGACACTGGGAAACTCAGTCCGTACTGCAGGTCTTGGCATCACATGGGGAAACGGGTAATGTTCAGAGTGAGCAACTGGAGTGTCGGGCTCCGGCCACCCCCGCTAACCATCTCCCCAGGCTGCAGCCACACGGCCCAGCCCCGGCTTTCCAGCACCCTAGACAGCACGGGGCAAGGTGCTGGTGCATCCAGGAAAAGCCGGTCCCTGCCGCTAAGCCTGAGAAACGCTGAGCTGCCCAAGTTTAGTTTCAGCTTAATCCATGTGCAAGGGGACAACAGTCCCCTTGCTACAGCTCAGGGGGGTGTTTTGGTTGCTAGCTCCCAGCACCAAAAGAAAGGGGCAGGGTCAATGGGGAATCAGAACCCTGAGATTGACAGTCCCCAGGAACAATGGGGAGAAGATAATGCTCCAGGTCAGCCTGATTGACAGGGCAGGCAGGATAATCAGGGAGACAGGAGGCCAGCGTACGGAGCTGGAATTGCCTTGGTCAGACAGAGTGGGGCCAAGCTAAGGAGAGAGCAGGGGTCCAAGCTGAGCTGGGAGCAGAGCCAGGGCCAGCCAGAGGGGCCAGAAAAGCAGCCCAGGAAGCGGGTCAGAGCTGGGAGCGGAGTCACAGAAGCAGCCCAGGGAGCAGACCTGTGCTGGGAGCAGAGCTGCAGCAACCAGAGCCAGAGGGGCCAGAGATGCAGCCCAGGGGGCTGGAGGCAGAGCAGCAGCCGTGCTGAGACAGTGTGGAGCTGGAGCCATCCGGAGCTGGGTGCGGTGAGCAGCTGGGGAGAGCGAGGGGGAGCCTGGGCAGCGGGCCCAGAGCAGGGAGACGCCCCCAGCCAAGAGGCCTTGGAGGGGGATTGTAACCCCGACGGGGCGGGAGCGACGCTGGGAAGAAGGGCCCTGCCACCTGCCTGAGGGCCTGTGGCCAGCGCCAGAGCAAGTGTCCGACCTGCAGCGTCCCTGCAGCACAGCCAGGGCCTGGGCAGGAGGCCTGGGACGTGAGGAACGGACTGCGAACTGCCCTGACGTCCCAGAGACGCTGGTCGTGACGTCCCCGTGCCACAGAGCAGGGTGATGGTTTTCCTTTAACCTTGCCCAGGTTTTCCTGATTTTTTTTACATTGGTTGCTGTTCAATACATTGTATTTGCTTTGAGCTGGATGCAACGGTCAGGGTCAGGGAAGCATCCAGAGCAGAGAGAGCCCCCCGGAGTGGGGACACCCTAGCCCCTGTCCTGGGTGACCACAGCAGGGTTGGGGGTCGAGCCCCCCTGGAATCCTGGGCCCAGCGTTGTGGGGGCTACAAGGACTGTGCCACATGGGAGGGAGGGGAGCCCTCGAGGGCAGGGAGGCCTCTGGGTAAAGGGAGTGGGAGCAGGGACTCAGATCCTTTCGCTAGCCCACGTCACCGGGGCGTGTATAAGCCAGGAAAGTTCCCCACACTAGCGTGGCCATTGCCCCACTTACACATGCACGTTCTCGGGCCGTGGTCTCAGCTGGGGCAAGTACAAGTAATAATAATGCAAGATGGGGCCCGGCTTTGGCTCCCCCGCAAGCCAAAAAAATCCCACTGAGCCCCATAGGCACCTAAACTCCCTCTGCGCGTAAGCGTCTGGCGTAAAATGTTCCTGCCCTGCCTACGTTCCCCCCTCTGGGCACGCGAGCTGCTGCCTCCTTCTAGGTGCCCATCTCCTGCCTGAGCCCCAGAGCGGGTCCCAAGCCAAGGGGAGATGGGTGTTCGGCCGCCTGTCACATGCAGGGCCTGCGCCGATCGGTGCACTTAGACGCTGCTTCCCGAGTCGGGTCCTGCTCCAGAGCTGGCCAGAGGAGGAGACCCTAGCACCTGCCTTCTAACGTGAGCCCACGGGCTGGGGCACGTGCACGGGCAACCCAGGTTCAATCCCCCCATCTCCATTAGAGGTCTCCCCCCTCACCAGAGCATGGGCCACCCTCCCTCAGACACGCCTGCTGAAGCTGTTCCATGGTGGGTAAGAGTGATTGGAGCAGGGGAAGTGGAGTGGGGGTCTCCCACTTGCCAGGTGGGTTCCCTAATCGCTGGGCTAGTCAGTCCCACGCGCTGGCCCACGGTGGATAAATATTTTGCTCATCCCTGGGCCAGACTCAGGGGTCGGAGCGCCCTGCTGAGCCAGGGCAGATCCCTGCTCGAATCTTTTCTCCTTCTGGCTGAGGGGAGAGTGGACCCGGGGTTTGCCACAGGCCAGGTGAGTGCTCCAACCGCTGGGCTAAATGGGGGGTACCACCTTCTCCAGGGCCGTGCTTAGGATTTACGGGGCCCTACACAGTATTATTAAACTGGTGCCCCTACGGCGGCGCATTCGGCTCTGTGAATACGGCCCCCGCCTTCTGCCTACCTAGTAAGGCGACTGCAGCACATGCTGGGTGTGCAGGAGCTGACGTGCTCTTACCTGCTGTTCTGGTCATAGGCACAGACTGTATGGGTGGGTGCTCCGGGCCTGGAGCACCCATGGGGAAAATTTAGTGGGTGCAGAGCACCCACCGGCACCAAGCTCCCTCCCTCTGCCCTCCTCCCCCCACACCTCTGGTGCACCAGCGGCCCTGCACTTACCAACTCCTCCCGCTCCCTCCCAGTGCTTCCGGAGCACCACAAACTGCTGATTTGCGGGGTTCACTCTGTGAGGGAGGGGGAGGAGCGGGGAGGGGGTACGCTCGGTGGGGGTGGAGCAGGGGAGGGAAGAGGCGGAGTGGGGGCTGGAGGGAAGGGGTGGAGTGGGGGCAGGGCCTGGAGCGGAGGCGGGGTCAAGCACCCCCTGGCAAGATGAGAAGTTGGCACCTATGGTCCTGGTGGTTCCCTAAATTTTCGGGTGCCCTATGCAGCATCTACCCAAGGACGGCCCTGGCCTTCGCCTCGTGGCACGAGACAGGCACACAAGAAACACCTTAGTCGCCTACGCCAGTAGAGCCCCGGAGAGGGGGTCCCGTTCATGGATTCCTAACAGATCTAGGCACCTCCTTGCTGCTCAGACTTAGGCGCCAATCTTCAAGAGAGAGGCGGGCAGGGCTTATCACACACCCCCCCTCATCAGCGTCTCCCCCTGGCTAGCTTAGGCTTCCCACCGAGCACCCTGGTTTTGTGGATTGTGTTCCTGGGCACCTGTCTCTCCCCATCCATAGGCCAGGGAGCCTCGGCGTCTAACTCGGCTTTGCAAATCCCAGAGCGTCGCTGTGGTTGTCCAGGCGCAGTGACACCCAGCATTGCAAAGCCTAAGTCCCTTTGTGGGTCCCACCCTAACTGACTAGCCCAAGGTCACAGGGAAAGTCCTCAGCAAAGCAGGGAATTGAGGACTCTAGCCACTGGACCCTCCTTCCTCCCCTTCTGCTTATGTCAGTTCCTTAGTCCTCCACTGCTTGCCAAAGTCCTGCAAGAGAAAGTTCAGCTGGACCTGACGCGTCAAACCCCAAATAAACTTTAGTGCTCCCCCAACCTTAAAGGAAACCAAAACAAACTTTGAAGCCATCTTTGTGGCTCCTAAACCCAGGGGCTTGCTTTGCAACTCATCTTTATAGCCAGAATAGCCGTAAGGCCTGATTTTCAGACGGGCCGAGCGCTTGCAGCTGCAAGGGTTGCTGCTGGTGCACAGCACCTCTCACAACCAGGCTTTGAGCGGGATAAAAAAAATCTTGTCGGGGGCGGGGGGGAATGCTGTGAGAGTCCATGGATGAAACAATGCGACTCTGTATGCAAGGGGCGGGAAGGCGGCTGCTAGGCAACGAGGGAGGGTGGAGCAGACGTGGGCGTGTGGCTGCCACAGGAGAGGATTGGCAGTGGTGCAAACCAGTGGTGGAGGAGGGGCCCAGAATCGACTGAATGCCGCAAGTCAGATCCCTGGATGTGGAATTTCCTGGGGCATCAGCCTCGCTAGGAATCGTTCCTTGCCAGCCTCACCCGACGGCGACCAGCGCCCTGTGCAGATGCTCTCATCCCAGAATAAGAGTTGCTCTTCTCCGGTTTAGCTCAATCCACTTCCATCTCTCCTGCAACAGCTCGTCTGGTCAATTTCCCCACGTTAGACAAGCCCCAGTATCATTCTACTGGTATAATCTCTAGTGTGGACACAGTTATATTGCTATAAAAGTGCCTTATACCAGGTGTCTTATTCCTCTTCCCGTAGGGGAGTGGCTACACCAGCATACACCGGTATAACTGTGTCCACACAAGATGGGCTGTGCTGTTTAATGCACCTGCTCTAATTAAAGTGGGACTGATTCTATATGCGGGCAAGGCCTTAGGATCTGATCTTGTGCCACTGATGTCAAAGCGTTCTCTTGAATGGGTGCAGGAGCCGACCCTTAGCTCCTGCACAGCAAGCGATCCCCCCGGAGTGAGGGAGCCTCCTCGCTTGTGCGGCGTTTGCACACACGTCAGTCGGAGGACTTGGCCAGACCAGGAGTCAGCGCACAGCCAGCTGGGGTGGGAGTCTCCCGCGCAATAACTTCCATGAGGACCCAGCAGCCGGTCCCTCGTGCGCTTGGACGTGGTGCGCTTTGAAACGGGAACCAGTCTTCTGCCAACTGACCTGCGTCTTCACTGGGGGTTGGGTCCGCACGGCCACAGCGCCGGGGTGGGGATTTTTCACATCCCTGGAGACATAACTATGGTGACCTATAAGTGTAGACCAGGCCTAAGAGCATCCACACTGGGACGTAATGTGGTTTAACTAACCCGTTTTAAAAGTTAATTTGAATTGACTTGCCTGAGTGCCCCATGTAGACAAGGCCAGGCCAGCGAGAAGGGGACAGAGCCTTGCTGTGGAAGCTGGTAGCAAGGTCCCCACCCCCCGGCTGCGTGACACCAGTAAAAGGTGTTGGGAGGCGGTACCCTGATTGCCCACCTCCCCTGGGGATGGGTGTTAGCCAGACAACGTAGAGCCTGACATAAGGATCAGGGATCCAATGGTCCTCTCCTTCCCTGAGGATGCTGGCTCAGACTCAGCGAAGTTAGAGCAACCCCGAGGTTCCTCCTATGCCCTGCCTCAGTGGTCCCTTATGCCCTGCCTCAGTGGTCCCTTGCAGCACGGACAAACAGCCGAAGTCTCACAGGCTGGCCATGCGTCCTCAGGCCTCCAGCTCCGAGCCGCCCCTAACCCCGAGGGTGTTCCCGAGGTGGGGGCTTAGGGCTGCAAAGGGACCACTGAGCATGATGAATCCCGCAAGCATGGACAGCTGCTACCGAGGGGGACCCCTTCAGCATGAGCCCTGCGGGCTGTGGCTCTGGGATCGCCCGTCAAATAGCTTCCAGGCCGGCCTACGTGCTGCTGGAGAAGGTTTGGTAGAGGCAGTATTGGAACAACGCCCCGTAGTGGACACGCAGCCAGGCCAAAGAGTCCTTTCGCTCGTGTCGCTTACGCCAGCGTCCCAGACAAAATAACTAGCGCTGGTTGAAAATGTGTCGAGGGACCATCGGAAAATGGAGTTTGGTCAAAAGGACATAAAAGGTTGTTACAAGGAGGAGGGAGAAAAATGATTCTTCTTAACCTCTGAGGACAGGACAAGAAGCAATGGGCTTAAACGGCAGCAAGGGAGGTTTAGGTTGGACATTAGGAAAAACTTCCTAACTGTCAGGATGGTGAAGCACTGGAATAAATTGCCTAGGGAGGTTGTGGAATCTCCATCATTGGGGATTTTTAAGCCAAACACCTGTCAGGGATGGTCTAGATAATACTGAGTCCTGCCTTGAGTGCAGGGGACTGGACTAAATGACCTCTGGAGGTCCCTTCCAGTCCCCTGATTCTATGAAAATCTAAACGTTTTGCGGGAACGTGTCAATTTTGAAGACATTTTCCCCATGAAAAGGACTAAACAAACCCTTTCGAGTTTCTCATTTCAATAATGTCAAAACATTTTGTTTCTATGCGGCAAAAAGGTTTCGTTTCAACTTTATTGTCTGGCTTCATTTTGTTTCAGTTTTGATACGAATTGTTAATATTAAAGTTCACAATCGCAACAGTGACCCAGTGGCTTACTAACGATGACACGGTATTGTCTTGTATGGCCTCGACATGCTAGTTAATATTTTCTCATACAGTGTTTGTAGTCACGTTATCGAAAGGAAACGCTTTTACCCCCACTGAAATGAAACGTTTCAATGGAACGAAATGGGTCAGAATTGACATTTTTTGGAATTTGCATCCCATGGAAAATTTTGGCTGTTTGTTCCGATTCGGAATGAAAACAAAAATTTGGAAATGGCCTTTTCTGCAGCAGGGAGATTCCCTTTGCCAGCCAGCTGTACAAATTAGCTGTACTAGTAAAAGGATTATTTTGCTGGTGTAATTGTGTCTACACTCGGGCTTTTGCTGGTATCAACAGGTCATTAAAAATTCCCCCTCCCCCAACCAGCTTTGCTTTGCTGGCAAAAGTCTTAGCATGACCCCAGCCTGCCTCAGTTTCCATGTTGGTGGCCGCAGACAAGCCCCTGTTTGTAGCTTGGGTGCAATTGCCGTGAGCTGAGAAGCGGCAGGGCCCCCGGCACCGTGATCCCACACAGGGATGTCCTGCCAGCCCACCCACTCCAGGCGCTTCACCCTCCCACAGGCAGGAAAGGCTGCGGCTGGGAGGGGAAGTCACTCGCTCTGCTTTCATCAGGGCTGGCTGCCTCCGGAAGCAGAGTTCAGGCAGGTCCCAGGGCCGAGATGTGACTTTCTCCCAGACGTCACTAAATCCCTCAGAAGATAAGGAGCCAGGGAAGGACTCTGCTTTTCTGGAGCAGCAGTTTGACAACACCCGAGCGGTCAGTAAATATCATTCCCCCCCCCCCGCCCGCATTTTCCAGATGGATAAACTGAGGCACATTGATTTTCTCAAGGTCCCATGGTGGCTCAGAGTCAGGAATAGAACCCAGGTGTCCGGACCCCCAGCCCACTCTAACTGCTAGCCCCCCCGTCTCCACCCATAGCCAGAACCCTGGACTCCAGCCCCCCAGGCCACTGCTCTAACCACTAGACTTGCTGGTTGGGGGGGCTGTCTACCAAGGGCACAAGAAGGCAAAGCGGAGAGCTGGGACGGGGCAGGTTTTCTAAACAGGCTCTGATGCCTTCATCGGCGCTTCGTGGGCGTTCAGGGACGGGACCAGAGCGGAGCAGTCGATCCAAGCCCTGCGTATTGAGCACTTGGACAGGGTGTGGCTGCCTCGTCGGCTTAGCTGCTGCAAGTTCTGGCCGCAGCGTTAGCTCTCCCCTATGAGGTTACTGACAGGTGCCATGAAGGAGAACATGGGTCTTCCTTGCCCATGGCTGTGGGGGATCTGGAGTAAACGCACACCATGGTTCCAGTTTAGGACGGAGAGGGAAAGAACCAGGACAATTCTTTAATCCAGACCAGATCTGAGTGGCTAGTTTCACCTTGTCAGCCATCAACCGCAGGAAAAGCGAGTGTCGAACACCATCAGATCAGAACTGTTGCCTCCTGCACCCACGTTGCCCTGCACAGGGAGCAGGGCAATGGTGGTATCACCAACCCTCGTGCTATGAGGGTTTTTTCTTAAAGCCCCAGCTCCTGGAGTCATGAGAATTTTGGCCCTATAATAGTTTACACCAGATGAGGATCTGCCCCTAGGTTTCTAGCCTTCCTGGCTGCAGACAATGGGATTGGCATGCAGCCTAAAGGCAAATAAAATGAACCCCAAATGGCTTTAAAAAAAAAAAAAAACCTCATGATTTTTGGACCCTTGGGGCAGGTAAAGCTGCAGTGGAGACCCAGACCCCAGACTCCTGCCCACCTGTGACTTTCACAACTTTGCTCACCCCAGGGTGAGCCAATACCCTAAGCAAGGGACCATGCTGGCAATGGGGGCTAAGAATGTGCAAATCGCCAGCTGCTGTGTGAGGGAGCCTGAGGCTTGTACCTTAATTTACATCAACATTTGCATTAAAAATAAACTCTGACAGCCCTGCCCTCCTCTCTTCCCTGATGGATGAGCAGGTAGCCTCGAGCTGAGTCTGCATAAGCACAGCCCACTGTCTGTGTTACAGCTCCTGCTCTGTGCCTGAGCCTTGGCAGGGGTGAACCCGCCTCTCGCCCAAGCTGTGCTAGCACCTGATTTTGGCTCTGGATCCCTCAGTTCAATCCCTGGTGCGTCAGCCACCCCCACGGGCGAGGCTGCAGCTTTCACCAGCTTGGAAGGCAGGGCTGCCAGGGAGTTGCAAACCGCCGCAGGCTCTGGTTGCGTGGGTCCGGTCTGGCTGAGTGAAGGAATAGCGTCACCGGGAAATCCAGGCACTCCTGGCCGCTGGCCCTCGTGCAAAGAAGATCACCACAAATCCTGCACCTGGTCACCTTTGTTCTCCCCCTCCAGCGACAGAGACGGGGAATCCTATAGGCCTGGTCTGCCAGTGTTACTCACCAGCACTATCCAAGACAGCGTGGCCCAGTGGCTAGAGCACCCCACTTGGACTCAGGATACCTGGGCTCTGATCCTGACGCTGCTCGCAGGGCACATCCCCTCCCTTTGCCTTGGTTTCTCCATCCGTAGAATAGGCACTGGCTTTGTAAACCACCTGGAGATCTCTGAGTGAAAGGTGCTAGGTAAGGAGAACTTGAGAATGAATTCAGCAAGGGGCAATGGCCAGCCTGGAGTTGTACCAGCTTCTCCCTAGTCACCTCTGCCCTGACCTGCAGCACTCACTGCTTATTCACTCCTCAGCCTTTCTTGATCACCTCAGCGGGTGTGTGGAACAGCGAGCCCGAATTCACTGAGGCAAGATTTGAACTCAGCCCCCTAGGGGTGAAGCAGGAATGCATAGACAGATGGTGCTGAGCGCCTCATGCTCCAGCCTAATGAGGATATACTATAGATGTAATGGTGAAACAGTGCATTGTTATATCTGTCTCTCAGCAGGAGAGCAAGAGTGCCCATGAACAGTCATAATGACTGCCCTCTACTGGATGGATTCTGTACTGCTCAGGTGTGCGTCATAGGCCCTGCAGGGACAGCAGCAAATGGAGATTTCCCTTTAATTCAAGTGGCAGAGGCTTGTGCATTTGGGGCCTGATTGAAGTCAGTGGGTGCTGGATTGGTCCTTTAGAGCAGAAATATCCTGTTTTTTTTTCCCTCAGTGTTGCTGTGACATGCTTAAGTGGATATGGATTTATTACAATATATACTTTGCCCAAACTATCTTGAGTGCTGTAGCCATCCCAGGGTATGTGCTTAAAGGGCTGTTTTCACACTGTCATTATATTTTAGATTCTTATTGCCATTACTTATCCTACTTTAGAGTAGTAATACCACAACTGCAAAAAACTCATATACTTGTTGGGGCAAGGACTTTTTAAATTTACAGTGCCTGATACACTGATGTCCTGATCTCTGATATGTGCTACCAAAGTACAATTGGTAACTGTAACAAGTCAATGTTATTTTCACCAGTAATGCAGTTTGTTTGCTTTCTGCATTTCAGCCAAAGCAGCCTGGTCAGTTTCCCTTTCTGTTTATAGTCAGTTCCACTCCCTACTTCTATGGCACTTCAGCAAAGCTGTCTCCTGCTGTGGGGTAATGGGGACAGGATATCAACCCCATCATTCAAAAGCATGAGACTGACTTAAAAAGATCATGATTTTTAAAAAAAAAAATGTTACAGGGAGAGGGTATTTGCTTTAGGGTTGGGGGGGTTAGGAATCAAGTTTTCAAGCTTTTCTCTGCAGCAATGATGACTAGCAATTTACTTTGTTTTTAAACAAAACCTGAGATTCTAACATAATCCCATGACTCCAGGACCTGGGACTCTATGAAAAAACACCAAATAGTGCAAGAGACAGTTATTTTTTTAAATGCACAGAAGTTTTCTAAGTCATATTTACTTGTTAAAAAACACCCCTTTAACACAGTCTGAAGACCAGATCCCACCATCTTTACTCACCCTGAGTAGCCTCTTTCTCTAAGCGTTGTTCCATTGAAATGAACAGGAGTACTTTCAAGGTGCTCTCCAATGGGAGCAAGGCCTGGTCTCTATTCAAAGTCCTATCAGTTTAATTTTAAATCAGGTTAAAAACCAGTTTAGTTAACGAGGTGTCAACCACTGAGTGGGGGACACCCTTAATTGGCTTCAAGCCCGGCATATGCTTTTTTTGTTTCACTGATAAAGGATCAAATTAGGCTGAATTGATATACGGCTGCTTTAATGCAGATTGCGAGTGTTCGCACTGTGGCTGGCACCTGCTGAACTAAATCAGCTTTAAAAAACAATCAAACTTTACCTTGGCTTAAACTGATGCATTTTGGAACAGGAGATGAGGTCTAAGGCCAGAGGTAGGATCTAGCTCAGGCCCGCAAATACTGGAAAACTCACCTTCCTTCCCTTCTCATACGGGCTCCTCCCAGCTTCAGCTCTAAAGCCCTGGACCTCAGAGCATGCCCGGAGGTCGGGACAGGGAGCAGGCCTGCTGGGCATGGGTCTCCCTCTGGCCTGCCTGGCTTGGGGGGCCCAGCTGTCTCCTTGGCTCTATAGTTTCCTGTCCCCCCAATCCCCTTGCTGCTGATCTGGAGTCCAGTGGGGAGAGGATGGAGACAGGGTGGGGGCTTGGGGCTTTGTCTCCAGGCAGCCCTCACCTTCCAGGCAGCCAGAGCAGGGGGGTTCCTGCTGGCAGCTCGGGCCAGGCGGGTACAGCCGGTGTGGATGAGCCTGGAGCATTGCGGGTGCCTGGGATCTACACAGACCCTCAGGAGAAGGCCTCACTGCCTCTTGCATGGGATCAAATCCCCCTGGTGCAGTGGAGCGGGGAAATCCTCTCCCAGAGCAGCGGATCACATCATCCCACCTGCCCGGTCAGCGGAAGGCTGCTCCCCGCACTCTGTGCCCCACAGGGGCCGGCCGCGCTCTGCCCCGCCCATAGCAACTGCCCCCCAGGGGAGACAGCCTCACAGCCTGATAGCTCACTCCCTTCGGATGCTTCCCCATCTGCACCCCTCTTACCCATCCCCCCCGACCTGCCCCCCGCCTGCACTCTTGTTGAGGCCCTTCCAATGTCTGTCCCCCACCGGGGGACTTGCAGACAGGGTATCCCTACACGCTGATGGGACACGCCAGGGACACCGGCCTGCCTAACAACCTCACGCCGCCGACTTTGCCTCACTCTCCCTGGGCATGTACTGACAGAAGAGATCCCCCCCGGAGATGCCATTTCCAGGCAGCGGCTGTGTGATCGGGTAGCCTCCCTCCCACCGACCGGTGCCCAGTGATTCACCCATTTCCTGGGCAGGGCGGTGCTAACACAAGCTGGGATCTTCGAAGGGAGCATCCGGTTCCCACCAAATCCAAAAGGAGCCAGACAAATAACTCCCCATCGCACCTCTGAAACTCCCACCAGAAGCAGTAGCACCCTAGCTCTTTCCCCCTGCCCCTCCTTCTGTCTCTCTGGGTACATCTAGACTGCAAAGAAAAACCCATGGGGCTGAGTCTCAGAGCCCAGGTCAGTTTGCAGTGTAGATGTGCCCTCTCTCACTTCAGGGAAACTCTCGGGCTTCTCTGCACCTGAGTGGGCCCAGTGGGACCCACCTGATCTGGTCGCCAGGATGAGTCAGCAGAACAGCTCTGCGCCGCCTGATGCCCAGTCACGGACTGGCTCAAATGCTCCCCCTACCCCATCTCCCTGTGGTAGCCGCCTTGGGTAGGACAAACCCTCCAGTGGCCAGGATGGAGGGGAGGCTCCTAATGCTGCCCTTTGCGGGAGGGCTGGTCTTGGCTGGCAGGGAGGCTCCCGTGTCTTCATATCAGGTCCGTTCTGGTGAGGGCTGTTGGCAGCCACGTGGGCTTCCCTTCACCGTCCCAGCCTCCAGGCATCTCTCAGGCATAGGATGACAAAGGGAAGCTCACAGGGCGCACCGGAGAGGCCTTTCGCGGCGGAAACTCGGTGCCCTTCCTCGAATCGCCCTCGCTTGCTCCACAGACGCGGGGCAGGGATGGGGGGCGGGGACAGTGAGGGGATTCAGAGTCCCAAGCCAGGGGAAGGCAAAAGTCGGGGTGGGGGGGAGGGAGAAGGGGGAGAACAAAAGGACCCAAGGGGGGAGGGGAGGCGAGGAGGAAGGGGGCGGGAAGCCCCTTCAGCATCACAGCTGCAAAAGAAAATAAACAAAGGGCCGTAAATCTCTTATTTCCTAGAAATGAGCCAGGTTAAAAAAAGCACCAGTGCGAGGTGGTTAGAGTGACAGGTTGTGTGTGTGAGTATACGTGTGTGTGCAAAGAGGCGTGGGCGTGCAAAGAGTATGTGTCCAGTGCTCTCAAGGGGCCCCCGAGCCTTGTGGGCTGGGGGGCGGCTACCCCCAGGCTGGGCAGGGCTGCAAACTGGAGGGCTGAAACGCAGGTGAATTTCCCCAGGCCCCACACATCTAGGGTGGCCAGAGAGCGTGTGAGAAAAATCCACACTTTTTTGGGGTGTGGGGGAGGGTATAGTTGTGTAATAAAACAAAGTCCCTAATATCGGGACATCAGGTGGTCCTGTGACGCCCATTAGTCCTTACTGCTCCGCGAGTCTCTGGCCACCATCTGGGCACAGGTCCAAACTGTCTGAGCTTCCTGGGTGGGCCCGGCAGTGTGTGGGGGGTCCTGTCTCTGCAAAGATTGGGCTTGGGCGTGAGATTCCCAAGGCTGCCGACTTGCAGAGACCGACCCAGAGCCTGTCCTGGCAGGGGGGCTGGCGGAGCAAAGGAGGGGATGGAAATTGTCCAGACTCATTGGAATTCCCCCTGGCCGCTGCACTCCCATCAGAGATCAGGAGTTTATCTGGTTTCTATGGTGACCAACCAGTTTACACCCACTCCAGATTGTGCCGATCCACCACCTTGTATGGTGAACAAGGGGGTAAGGCCCAGAGGCAGAGCTGGGCTTCGGTAATCATCCCCTACCCCGTCCAAATCCTGGTGTTTCCTGTGTGGCCTTGTCTCCCCCCCCCCCCCCCCCGCCAGCAACCCTGCTCTGCTCCCCACTCGTCTCTTGTCTGGCTCCCCACCCTGTAACCTTGTGCTGAGCTTCACACGTAGCTAACGCCAACCTCTAGCTCTTAACATGTTTCATGCACAGACCTCAAAGCACTTTACCAAGGCCAGTCTCATTGTACAACTGGGGAAACCGAGGCACAGGCAGGTGAAGCCACTCACCCCAGCTCACCCAGCAAAGCTGTGGCAGAATCAGGACTAGACCCCGGCTCTGCCTAGTGGTACCTAGAAGGAACCACAGAGCAGCAGCAGTTTTGGTTATTCACTTTTTTAACATATGGAGTGAATTTAGTGCTGGCAAAATGTGCCAGACTGGGACTGAGGACCCTGAGAGAAGCAGCAAGAGAAGTTAGGGCTGTTATTGCATCCAGAGCCAGACGATATTTTGTCACAGAAGAGTTATTTTGATGTAAAAAAAAAAAGTTTTTAGAAAGAAACAAAAATGACTGCAATTTTTTGGGGTTCCTTGTCAATGTTCCAGTGTTTGGCTTAAACACACCCGATTGTTTAGTCTCCGCGCAAACTGGAAATGTTCAGTTCCTTTCGGTTTTTCGAAAGGAAAAAAAATGTTTCCTTTTTCTAATTTTCTCTTTTTGTATTTCGGGGGGTTCCCCCCTTTTTCTCCCCAAACCTACCCCCCCCACACCCCCCGCAACAACCCAACCTGCATTGGGTTGTCAAAATAAAACAAAACAAAAAATGTTCATTTCGTTTCGTGTCATTTTGGTTTGTCGAAAAAGCGGGAAATTCCACAAAAAGTTTCAAATGAAAACAATGGGTCACCTCTTCCAAAATTGGCCACGGAAAATATGTACCTGGTTTTGGCCAGCCCTGATCTCCATCTGGAGCTGAAGAATTAAATCCCCCTCCCCAGCAGGCAGCCCCATAACCTCAGGGGCAGAGGGACTGCAGGCTTCCCAGCCCTGCCAGGGCCCGCCCCCTCCACGGGTGAGACAAAGGAATCTGGCCTCTGTGACTCATTTGTTCCTTGGCTAATGCTGCCAGGAAGGGAAAGGTTGAGATGTGAACAGCAGCTCCCTAACAGAGGGACTGGAACGCTTCCCAGGGCCTTTCACACAGCAATAGCCAGCAGCTGGCGACAACAGTGTCTCACCTGAGCTGGATTTGAACCCGTGACCTACAAGTGGAAGGTGCTACAGAGCCTCTCATCAGCCTTATTACTGAGCTGGGGAATGTAACCCCTCTATTCCCTTCTAGCCTATGTGACTAGCTGGCCCTTCCAGAGGGTCTTTCTTCTGTGGACCCCACAGCCCCAATGAGGTACCATTAAAGATCACTAACTTTGTTTCAGATGGGGGAAACTGAGGCACGGAGCAGGGGGCTGCTTCACAGCGAATCAGCAGCAGAGCTGGGAATGGCTCCTTGCTCTCTTGGCGAGGCCGAGTGCCTGGGCCTGAACAGCGTGTCCGCTTCGGCGCTACGCCAGGATCCTGGGGGGGGCTGGGGCTCTTGCTGCCTGGCCCAGCAGCGGGGAAAGGGCGCGGCCGAGCCTCTCGCCCTCAGTCACCCCTTCCGTGCAGAGCACGTCTGCCTGGAGTCTCCCGCTGTGCGGGGCCGCGTCCCTGAGACACTCCATGAGCTGGGCTGGGGGGACTCCGGCAGCTCCCTCTGCCCTAGTCTCCAGGCCTCGGCGGGGAGGCAGAGACCAGGGTACCTGCTGAGGAAGGGGCAGATGTCGAGTTATTTCCAGTCTCTACCCCATCTCAGGGGCTTCCCGGGCAGCCAGCTGCTGCCGCATGGCCGGTGAGCCCTGGAGGACCATCCGCCTGCCTTTGCAAGACCATCCCGTCCCCCCCACGGGCACAGGCAGAGCTCATGGGCCCTGGGGCAGGTGATCCCCTCCTGGCTGAGCCGGCAAACACAGAGACAGGGCATGATAAGGGCACGGGTGCTGCCTCTGCCCCCTCACTACCACTCCCCCAGCCTGTTGGGCGATAACTCCCACCCCAATGGGCCAGGGATGGGACTGACCTGGCTGGAGCATCGCTGCAGAATATACAGGGCCAGATGGCTGCTCCACTCTCCATCCTGGATCAGTCAGCTGCTGCCCTCTTCCACCCACTGCTCTCCCTGGCCGTGTGGCTGCAGAGCTAGGACTCAGCTCTGGTTACTAGCCATTGCTCGGTTCAGTCCCAGACAGCCCAACCCTCATCCAGTGGCTTCTCTCCTGGCACAGGGTCCCGTATATCAGCTGGGAGGGCAAGGGATGGCGGCTGGTGGCTGAGGCATATTGGTGCCGTTAGAGCCGGGGGAATTCCGATCAGCCGGGAGGCTCCACCGCCTTGTGCCCCTTGGGTTCCCGTTTGGGGAAGTGCCAGGCAGCCAATGGGAGGATAAGAGCCATGCCCTGTGCCCTGAGTGCCCAGCCGCGTGCCAGACAAGCAGCGCCTTCCTCCCCTCCAACGCCAACATTTCTTCTCTCGACCCATCTGTCTGACACATCCAGAGAGCGAGTGGTGCTGGGGGCTGGGGAGAAAGGCGGGGGCTGCACTCACCCTGGATTAGATTCCACCCACGCCGACCCCCCTGCCCTCTAGCTTGGGAAACCCAACCAACGCCGCTGCCCTGATCACCGTCCGCCCAATGCAGCCAGCGCTCCCAGGACTTACTGAGCCACGCAGAAACCTGGACTCCGCGGCCTCACCCACAGCCCTGGGGAGGCCAGACTCACGCCAGCTTCGTCCGCCAGCATGCAGGGGGGAGGCCAGGCGGATTTTCGCTTTTCTCTCCATCTTCCCTTGGCGCTTTGCAGAGCCCCTCGCCCTGGTGTCCCCACTCCTCCCTTTGGCTGGGGCTCCTCTCGCCAGCCCGAGCCCCTGCTGGACTCCCTCCCTGCCCTCGCCCTTTTATACCGTCTTTGTTCATATGACAAGCACGTGAAAACCGCAGCGGGGAAAGACAGAAAGCTCCTTAAGAGGCCATAATTCAGTTTCCTGGGTCCCATGACCAGGCTCGGCCTGTGAACGGGGTCTCATGACTAACATGCAGACCCAAGCCATCAAAGGGCTCATTTATGCCCCGTGCTAACCTAACCGGGAACGAACCCCCCCACTGCTGGAGCGTTTACTGGCCGTGGCGAAGCATGCGGCACTCCTCCAGCACCACCCCCCCAGGCCGGCGCCGGCCCAACTGCCTTCGGGGGAGCATGCCATGTGGATAGGAGATGATGGATGCCTACGCCATGCACATCCGCTCTCTGAGCTGGGAATGGCCCGGGCATTAACCATCCCCGCCAGCAGTGGGCAGAGGCAGGGTAAATGGGACCCTGGTCTGGATGGGGAAACTGAGTCAGCCCGGGGAAGCGAGGAGTCCAGGGGGTGGCAGTGGCAGGGAGGGGGAGATGTATTCAGCCTCCACCGGCCTGATGCACAAGCAAAGCAAGCAGCCACTTGGGATCACTGCCTGGCACCCCAGACCCCTAACCATAAGGAGAGAATACCAGAGTATGGGCCCTTGATGGAGGAGGCCCCTGTCCCCCAGCTCAGGGCTCTAAGCTGGGGTGATCAGGATGCCTTGCCCTGCTGGTCTTGGCAGCTATGAAGGGACATGGGGCACTGGCTGGTCTGCCCTCATCTCACGCGCGGCTAACCGAGAGCTTGCGGCTTTTCCTAACTGCTGCAGATCTCAGCACAGTCATCCAGAGGAATCCGGACTGGACCAAGGACCCATCTATCCCATCTCCAACACTGGCCCACCCCAGCTGCTTCCAAGGCAGCTGGAAAAGCCCTGGAGTGGATGGGTTAAGAAGCCCCCAGGGAATGTTTCCTCCTGACCCAATAGTTACAGGTCCGCCCACGCCCTGAAGCATCTTGATTTATCTCCCTGCCAAAGCTCCTGTTTATTTTTGAATATTTACTCTTCAATGGTCTCGTTCGTCACAGAAATGTCCCATCCCTTTTTAAAGCCTGCAGAGTTCTTGGCCCCAGCAACAGCTTGTGGCAGTGAGTCCCACAGATTCTGTGGGCACTGTGTGTAAAAGCCTTTCCTTTGATCTGTTTCAGCTTGCCACCTTGCCATGTCTTGTTCTTGGAACCGATGCGCTCTCGCCACCAGGCTGGGCCCCTGCATCCTGCTGAGCCACGGGCCGTTCCTGGAGACCACGTCACCCGGGACGGAGTGCGGCCGTTACCCCTGCTCAATGGAACGGGCTGGAGGGGGAATTTCCAGACCAAGCTCCACGCACTTGCTGGTTTCCCATCTTCTCCCACGTGCCACCAACCTCCAAGCCTTTATGGGCTGGCGTTTCAGAGGTGCTGAGCGCCCTCCAGTGGGAGCTGGGGCTGCTCAACCGGCCTGAAACAGGCCCTCGATGGCTCAGGTCTGGCTGCTTTCCAGAGGGACAGCTCTTCCCAGCCATGTGGGGGGTGAGGGGAGCACCAGGAGCTGGGGGAGCTGGGTGCGAGATTCCCGACTGCCTGCCGGCAGCGGCTCTGGCTTCCCTGGGCCTGCAATATCGGGTGGTTGGTGGAAGGGCCCTGCTACGCCGATCCCAAGTCCTGCCTCTGTGCTCCCCTCTGACGCAGGCACCGGGGCTGTCACTGCTCACCATGAGCCAGGCCGGGCAAGTTACACCCTCCTCGTGTAGCTGAAACAAGGCAGCGCAGAGGCTGGAGGGGACCACAG
The DNA here is from genome assembly GCF_016161935.1 of Mauremys reevesii. Taxonomy (NCBI): domain Eukaryota; kingdom Metazoa; phylum Chordata; order Testudines; family Geoemydidae; genus Mauremys; species Mauremys reevesii. The sequence goes on along the minus strand of NC_052648.1, from coordinate 11,205,624 downwards.
GGGACTGAGATGGGGGAGGCAGTGCCTGAACCCGTGTCCAGACCTCACCAGACGACGCCATCTCTTTGCCACTAAACACGGTGTGGAGTTGGAGGCAGGCTGGTAAGGTCCAGTTCCTCACCGGTACTGACTCCCCTTGAAATCCCACTGCAATGGGAGTTAGGCGCCTAAATACTGCTCAGAACCTGGCCCCAAAGGTCCCAGACTCTAGGCAGGAACCTGATTAAAAGTCCCCCTGGGCTTTTCAGCTGCAGAGGGAAGTGTGGGTGTCTGTTACCTCCCAGGTTTCAGGGATACCAGAGTGAGGGGCCTGGGCCATGGGCCCCATTCACCGCTGCCCGGTTGTGTTGCCTTGTACCGCAGGGCAGAGGGTGCCTGCATCCCCATCACCTTTGACACCCGCTTTACCCTGGTGTTAGGGGCTGCACAGGCTGGAGAATCAGGCCCACTGAGCTCCATCACTCCCAGCTGAGCTGTGTGCAGAACCCAGCAAAGCCTGCTCCCAGCATGCACCGGGCTCGGCATGGAACAAACCCCTGGGGTGGAGTCGTGTGTTAGGGACCAACCTTCTCCTTTGTGCTCCCAAAGGCTGCTCAGGAACCTGGGTGGGACGAGCCCAGCTGAGGCGCTGAACTCTGGAAATCTGGCTCCCAAGGTGGGCGCTGAGTGCTCACTGCTCGGGCCTGGGCCTCCTTTGGGAGCGGCACTGCAAGGTCACGACACGATGTCACCTCATCATGACGGAGCAGGAAAACAGGGGGCGTAAACCCTATAAACGCGGGGCCAGGCAGAGAAGACACAGACGCAAGGAGCTCCTGCTCTCAGCTCACTGAACCTCTTTCTCTTTCCTTCTCTTTCTCTCGTGATATTTTGCTTGTATGTTCCCTGTCTAGTATTATTTCTGTCCCGTCTGAAAAACTCAAAGCCCACGGCTATGTCTACACTCAGGGCACTTCACCGATCCACCTATCCTAGTACAATGTGCCAGTTAACTGTTCCCATTGTGGCTGCATCTTATACTGCCAAAGCCGTGCTTTTACCGGGTCATTTATTCCAGCCTCCACCCCGCAAACAAAACGAGCGATACCTGTAAAGTGCTGTTTTGCTAGTAGAACCTGTGCCTAGACTACGGGCTCCTGCCAACACAGCTGTTTCAGCCCGGGCTCACAGCTACCATGACAGAGATGTTAGAAGACAATAATCTAATTGAACCTATCGTCTAAGATCATTGTCTCTCAATCATCTGATCTAGTACTGCGTCGAATCTGGTGATGTATCATCTAAAATAGTAAATATTACTTTCATCTATCAATAGTTTAGTTGACTCTACCAAGTACAGTACTGGACTTAGCCCAGGGGTGGCCAAACGTACTGACCCGCCGAGCCGAACACGACAATCTCCAGAAGTTTGAGAGCTGGGGCTTCAGTACCTGGGGAGGCGCCTGCCGGGGCTCCAGCCATGCTCCGGCTGAAGCCCCCAAGACTCCCCTCCCTTCTGGGCAGAAGCCCCTAGCCCCACCAGCCCACTGCAAGGCAGAGGTCCTGAGCTCCCCCCCCCCACACACACCCCCAGTCTGGTAGGTGGAGAAGGGGGACTATGGGGGGGCACTTTAACTGTAAAAGAGCTGCATGTGGCTTGCGAGTCACAGTTTGGCCACCCTGAGATAGCCGTTATCCTTCTAATCTAGCTGTCTGCCATCTACTCTAATATAATCTCTCTTCTATCTAATCTATCAGTCTGCCTTTCATCTGTCATTCAGACTCCACCTATCAGTCATCTAATCTACTGCACTGATCTACTCTGCTCTGTCACCCATCAGCCGTTCTAGCTAATCTAATCTATCCCTCTTGTGTCTATCGTTCAATCTAAACGCTCATGTTGCTAGCTATCACCTAATCTCTCATCTCATCGAGTCCCTATCTTCCTAGGTAATGTATTCCAATCGAGCTATAGAATCGAAATATCCATCATCTCATATAAACCATTTGTCCTACTCCAGCAATCAGCTCAGCATAAATACCTAATTCATCAGTCACTTAATTGCCCCCCCTTTGCAGGTGTGTGCGCCGAAAGGCTCAGGGGCTAGCGGACAGGGTACTGGGATGGGACTCAGGAGATGCTAATGCCAGTTTTACCATTAATCCGTAGTGGGACTTTGGGCAAGTGGCTTCACCTCTCTGTTTCTCTGTGGGTCTACATAGGTCATTAACCCTTCAGGGCAGGGCTTGTCCGTCACCATGGACCCCAGGGGTCCCCAGTAACATGTATGAAGTGCCAAGCACTCGATTACTAGACGGTAGCTCCTTGGCGGTAGGGTTAGACCCCCCTCCTTTCTATTTTGGGGATCGGTTTTGTGAGCAGGACCGTCCCTCTCCTGAGACACGGTAAGTAAAACCCCCAAGCCGAGGCCCTGCACACAGCCCTGGAGCCCAGATTCCAGGCCGCCAGGCTCATGTCAGCGCCTCAGGGGTCTTTATAAACAGGAAACAGGCAGCAGTAAGAGGATAAAAATACATTTGGCGCAAACAGAATGTTTGTGTGTCAGGATTAGGTCAGGCTCACCGGAGCCAGGGAGGGTGGTGGCTGCGGACAGAGGGCAGCGAGGGGGGATCAGGGCCAGAGGCTGAGCTTCTATAGGATCGGGGATGTTTGAGTTCAAGTCCAAGGAGGACCCTAAGTGACACAGGGGTCTGTGTGCATGAGACCCAGTGGGCGCTCTGCAGGCAGGGGCCGTGTGACTCTGGGGAGAGGGACGGGAGGAAAACTCCGAGGGGTGGAGAAAGAGCAGCAGAGGAGGTAGCACCGTGCTACATTTACAAGGCTAGGCCCTAGGAGTCCTAATTCCAGGCCCCCTCTCCTGCACACCCAGACACCCCACCCCTGCTCTAACCACTAGACCCCACTCCCCTCCAAGAGCTGGGAAGAGAACCCAGGAGTCCGGATGCCCCAGTCCCCAGCTCTAATCAGTCCATGGCTCTGCTACGACAGAGGGTGTGTCGTACCAGCCCATCCGCATGCAGGGAGCTCCCGATGGCAGGGGCAGGCTCCGGCCCCACCCGCCGGCGCGCCCAGGAAGCTGGGGAGAGACGCCGAGGGTGGATACCGTGGGGAGCAGGGCAGGGCGAGCGTCCCGGAAGGCTGCGAGAGGCGCAGGAGAGCGAGCAGAGCATTGAAGGGGCCCAGACCAGGTTGCAGGGCCAGGCAAGAGAATGGGGCAGCCCGTGCTGACCGGCAGTGCCCCTGCCTGCCCCTCCATGGCGGCAGCCCAGAGCCGAAAGGCCAGACACGGGGACTGGCTTGTCCACGGGGCGACCCTGGGGCTGGGATGGAGGCCCCGGGCCGGCGTTTTCGGCCTCCTGCTGCTGTTGCCACCTCAGTTTCTCCTTCCGGCCCGAACAATGAGCTCCTTTGAGTCCTCCCGGCCGAGACCGGGGCAGCCGAGCCGTGGCGTGGCCCACGCACATGACTGCCCCGGAGCCCCACCAGGCCCCTAAGGAGATTAGCGCACGTCACCTGACCCTGCAGGAGGCCACAGGCCTTGGAGGGGACGTGCGGGGCAACAGGGAATCACAGACTGGGGGGGACGGGGGGGACCGGGACTCTGAGACCAGCCTCGGGGAGGGGAGCAGGCAGTGCTGGGACAGGGCTGCTTGGAGAAGGCCTGGCAGCGTCCCCAGCACACGTCTCTCCCCCACATGCTGCCCCAGACAGAGGAAGGCCCCACCTCTCCCGCCACCCCCAGCCCTGCTGGGACTCAGAGCCACCACACAGAGCCAGGCGCCAGGGGCACGAGGTTTTCGCTGGCGGTTAGTGGGGCTTGTCTCCCTCCCTTCCCCCGACTCTCCCAGCCCCCCTCCTCTGCTCTGGGCCCCCTTTCCAAGCTCCCCCTCCTGCAGGGCGGGATGTGCCAGCTCCCAGCATGGCTGCACAGATGTCAGCCCTGTGGCACTGACCCGCCCCCTGCCCCGTCAAGGTTGCTGGTCATCAGAAGAGCTGGGAGGGGGAGCCTGGGGCTGTGGGGCACTGGCAGAGCTGGGGCGGGGGAGACCCCAGGCCTAGGAGAGCAGGGGGTGTGGATCAGGACAGGGCACCAGCAGAGCTGTGTGGAGAACGCTTGCAGAACACCAGTCCTCCCGGCTTAGCTCCCACCAGCCTGCCTAACCCCTCGGTCTCTCGAGTGCCACATTCACCCCGCTCGTTTTCTGTGCAGTACTGGCTGCCTTTGGGGTTAAAACTCAGCCCTGGGGGCAGGGGGATGGACATGAGGTCAGAACTGAGGGGCTGAGGCCTGGTCTGTCTTTGCTCCTCTTGCACTGGTTCTCACCTGCAGGAATGCAGCCAGGCCCGAAAGGCCGGTGACTGCTTCACGCCAGCTCCATGCCCAGCAATGGGGAGAAAACGCCAGCACAGCCAGAGCTCTGGAGAGGCTCCCAGCCTCCCGCACAGCACGTCAGGAACTCACCCGGGGCAGAGATTCTGTTGTGGACTCTAATAAATGGGGCGAAGGGGGGAGTGTAGGTCAGGGGGACACGTTCTAAACTGGGGTAATTTACACCCCTCAGGCCAATCTGCCCCCTCCCCACCCAGCTGCCGCTGGTCCCCGTATGCCGCTCTGGGGGCACAGAGGGGCCGTTATGGTGCAAGGCTCGGGAGGTGAATTCCCTAGCACGAGCCCGGCACTGAGCTGCCATAAGCAGCCCCACGGTGGCTGCTTCACCAGCCCCAGAGCACGTGGGAGCAGAGATTCTGCCCTGGCCGACCCTTCGGGGGAGAGGACAGGCTGGGGTGCTAGCTGGTTCGTTTCCCTGCTTGGCTACACACTCGCTGGGGGACCTTTGCCAAACTCCCACTAAAATCAGCCCGAGACAGCCTCTTGGTGCCTCAGTTTCCCCTCTGTAACATGGGGATAAGAGCCCTGCCTCCCGGGGGGGGCGGGGGGGTGTTAGGATAAATACGTTAGCAATCGTGAGGGGCTCGGCTACCGCAGGGAGGGGAGCCAGAAATTCGAGCACAGATGGCCAGAGATTTCGAGCAGCCCAGGCCTGCTCTGACTTAGCCTGGGGGCAGGTTCAGTCCCCAGCATCCGGAGGGCAACAGAAGTGGCATAAAGCTTCTGTGCCCCCTTGCCCTGGCAGCACAGCCCAGAATGGAGCTGGCAAAGGGGGGATGCCCCAGTGGCTTCAGAGAGGGGGGCATGGGAGTGTGTGTGTGGAGGGGGGAGGGTGGCTGCCCCGCCAGTGAACTCGTACTGTGCTCACAGGCCTGCAGTTGTGAGCTCGAGAGGAAGGGGGAAATCAGGCCTCTGGCACAACAAATCACTATGCGAAGCGCCATAAATCGCCCCTGGTGCTGGGCTCTAAAACCACCATTCTGGGACCCCCTGAGGTGTAAAAAAGGCTCAGATGGGCACCTGGTGAGAAGTCTTGTAAAATTTTACATCTTAAATCTTTATTCTTCTTTTCCCTGCTTCCAGTGTGACGCGAGGGATCTGTCTGGAGATATTTGGAGTAGAGAAAGGGGGTGCCCCAAATACAGGGGAGTCTTGCGGAAAGAGAAAACAGGCCGGACGCCGGAGATCGGGGACAGCGCACGTCTCCTAGCCACGCTTGCCCGACCCCTTTCAGAGAGCTGGGGCTACACGGCAGGGCCATTCCTTCCCCGCAGGGAGATCAAACGCCACTCGGTCCCCTCAGTCCCTGTCCTCCTGGTTCTCACTGGTGTTCGATCCAAGAGCAGCTTTGCTCAGGGCCAGAGAGCCCTGCTCCTCCATTCTGATGCTACTGGATTGGGTAAGGCAGATGAAGGGCGTGGGGGGTGTATCATGCAGGGATCAGATCCCAGACAGGAAAAGGCATACGGCTCTGCAGGGATAATTAACCCCCTCAAATCTGCGGCCAGGCCAGGACTCCAAGCCATCTCATTGCTAATGTCCGAACAGCTGCATGATGGGAAAAGGACTAAGATGGCTCCCGAGCTGTTTGCAGTGGGATGCGGGGACAGAACCCACGGCAAGCTCCGGAGACGGATCGAAAGTGGCCTCAGCACTCGGAGCAGGAGTCGGGAAGGTGGAGCCGGTCTTTTCCCCACTGCATGGGGACTCCTCTAGCTGGGGTTGCCCAGGTTGAAATGGGATCCACCCAGCATGTCCCGTCTGTAGTGTCTGGCTGGGAGGCGGAGGGTGGGCCGAGCCGGGAGCACCGTGCCTGGAAACACAACGTACATTTGAGGACTGGCCACGTCCCACCAGCTCGCCAACCTCAGTGTGGGCTGGAGCTGGGGCCGCCCAAGTTTGTTACACCTCCATGGGGGCAGCATGGCCTGATCCCTCCTCTGGGTCAGAGTCTGGGGGGCGGCTGGGGCTCAGTTGCGTTGGCTGGCCAGCTCCTGGGAGATGAACTTCCGCAGGCGCTCGAGGTACTGGCTGTACAGTTCAATGTCATTGTGGCCTGCCCCCTCCACCCACAGCGGCTCCACGGCCTTGGGGCAGCGCTCGTACAGCGCCAGGCCGTGCGAGAAGTCGATGACCTCATCTTCGGTGCCGTGGATGATGAGGACGGGCGAAGTGATCTTGGACACCTTCTCGATGCTGCAGGGAGGAGAGAAGCAAACAACCCCCTGAGCAAACGCTGCCCTGCATCAAGCACCTCCTGCCACCAGGGGCGCCCCAGAACAGGCTGCAGCCCAGACCCCATCACTGAAATGCAGCCACCTCTGGGGTGGAATAGGGGAAGCAACCTACTAGCTCATAGCCCGGTGCACAATTTGTTGGGGGTGGAGGGCCTGAGGAATTATGGTAAGGACTCACAGCAAACCCCCCTCCCGTTCCCCTCCCAGTTCTCAGCTAGACTGCAAACCCCTCACAACAGGGGCTGTGTATCCTCTAACACCCCACAGACCAGTGTTAGCCCACAATAATGGGCTTGCTAGGAGTGCCAGGAAACCGGGGGCAGGGGCTCCACAAGGATTGGCCATCAGGGTACGTCTTCACTGCCAAAGAGGCGAGGTCTGAACTCGGGTTGAAACAGCACATGGCAGCTCAGGCTGGCAGCTCAAGATCCAGCCCGGGCTCCATCTGCATCTGCTCAGCCCAGTCCAAAGCGAAGCTGCCACCCCCTCACGACTGGTTTCACCTGGTTCGCTGACCTGAGTTCAGAACGCACCTCTTCTGCAGCGAAGACGAACCCCAGGGACTCTGGCTCTGCCATGCTCTGACTACACGGGAAAACAGGGGGCTTCTCCAAGCCAGCGCTGTCAGCTCCTAGATTCCACAGCCAGGAGAGACTGGTGTGGTCATCTGCTCTGACCTCCTGCACGCACGGGCCAGAGGATTTCCCCCAGTGCTTCTAGCAATGGGCTCAGAACTCGGGGAGCCTGAGCGCATCCTTTAGAAAGAGCCGACTGATCGCCAGTTAGAGATTCCAAGTGATGGAGGATCCACCACCTCTCTTGGCACAGTCCCCAGGGATTTTCCTTTCGGTACATCCCTGTTCCTGCAGGGTTTTAAGAACCTGTCTAGGTTTACTTAGTCCTGGCTCTAGACCGACACTTCCATGAGTCTGTGATCGACGTTGCCTGTAACTGACCGTACGTGTACACGGCTATAGAACACCCGTGGCTGGCTCGGGTCAGCTGACTTGGGCTCGCAGGGCCATCAAATTGCAGTAGATATTCCGGCTCCGGCTGGAGCGCTGGGACCCTCTCCCCTTTGCGGGGTCTCAGAGCTCAGCCTCCAGCCCGAACATCTACTCCGCAATTTTATAGACCCCCCACCTGAATCAGCGGACCAGGGCCAGTGTTTGACTGCAGTATAGACGTACAAACCAGGCCACGGCTGTCACTGTGATTACACAGAACATAACAACCCATTCTGCTGATGCTGCACGAAGCAGGAAAAACCTCCCACGCCCACTTGGGCAACTAATGTCTGCAAGGTGGGTCGAGGGCCCCAGGCTGTGGGGTGCTGTGGGTACAAAGCAGCGCGGTGCAGGCACCCCGGGATCTCACTGTTTGGGGGGACCCGTGGCCACTTCTGGAGGAGAATCTGCCTTCGGTCCCCAGGCTGGCTGTGGCAGCAGCATGAGAATGGGGGAGGATGGGATTAAACCGGTGCCTCCCCGCCCCCTTCCAGGGGTGTCTGGATTTCCAGAGGGGCGGCTGGCAGCCAGAGGGGCACTAATTTTCAGACCCAGGCACTTTAACAGGTTGTCTGCACCCTGCCATCTGGGATCTACGGACCTACCCCTGCGGAGACGGGCCCCTCCCAGGGGATAATCAGGTGTCCTTCCAAGGCAGCCACACAGAAAGCAGTCCCAAGCCTCACCTTTGACCCACAATCCCTTGTGCTGCCCCACACCCCTCCAAGGGCCACTGGGCCATCGTCCCCTGGCAGCCCGAGCTGAGCTCCCCAGCTGGGGGAAGCACTCACTTGGGGAAGGCGTCGAAGCAGTACGTCTTCTTAGTGTCGGGGAAGGCGACCCTCATGCCCGAGGTGAGGGGCGAGTGGAGCACCACGGCGGCACACTCGTAGCGGGAGGCCAGGTCCACGGTGGGCACCGTGCCGATGCTCTGCCCGTACAGGATGATGTTCTCCGGGCTGATCCCGTACCTGGGCAGGAAGGGAATCCGGGGGGTTAATTCCCAGGCGCTGTCCAGCTGGGGGAGACATTCTCCCTGCAGCCCCGAAGGGAGATCCCAACACCACAGGCTGATGGCGAACAAGGAACTGTCTCGCCTGGGCCAGGAGAAGGTCCCATAGGCCCAGCTCCTATGACTCCCTGAGAGTGAGGGTCCCTGGGCAGAGGACGCTAGGTGGCGGGATTCCCCCTGCCCATCGGGGACCCCAGTACAGGGCAATGCAAAGGGCAGCCCGAGCTGGCCGTCTCCCTGCAGGCCACCTGGGCAAATGGCAGGTTAACCACCCCCAACCACAGAGACTGAGTGACCCCCCCCTGCCATGCTCTCATAGCCGTGTACCCAGGACTCCCAGCCACGCAGCAGCCTGTTTCCATCCTTCCCAAGGAGGTGTTGCTGGGGGGGCTCTGGGCTCCCCCCGAGAGCCGCAGCAGGGAGCTGAACCCTGCACTCAGGCTCGCGGCACTGATCTGCCTCCTGGCGAGAGGGGGAAGGGGGCCAGCCCCCAACACACAGCCCCCCCGCCCTCGGGCCTGATCCCCCTCCTCCTGGCCACTGCCACGGAGCTCAGGGCACGAAGGGCAGGGCCCCCCTTCTGCTAGCCTCTCCCCGCAACACTATCAACTGAAACAAACACCCATCACCGGGCCAACATACACGCAGGCACCGCAGAGATGCCATGGTGACTGGTTTATTCCCTCTGGGTTTCGGGCCCCGCCCCTTCCACAGGTAGCTGGCTCCCCCCCCCCTCCGCCCCCCGATTCAATCAGACCAGCCTGAGGCGCCCCCCACTCAGTCCTGGGCACGCTAAGATCCTTGGGGCTGGGCTGCCCTGGGCCCTGGCTCATTCCCCACAGTGAACGTGACTGAGTCCCGTACACACCCTTTGCCCGTGCAGGCCTGTGGGGCTGATGCAGGGCAGGGAAAGCTGGGGGAGACGGAGCGGGAAATGGGCAGAGGAGGGGATGGCTGCTCCAGCTGGGGGCATGGGCCCAGGGAGATGCTGAGGGCAGGAGGGTGGGGGGAAGTGTTGGGAGCCGGAGCAGAGGCAGCAGCAAGGCAGGGAGGGCCCTGGGCAGGAGCCAGCAGAGGGACTGCTGGGTGCAGGAGAGGCAGGGGCCATGGATGGCTGGGACGAGCCGCCAGGTGTGGGGGGCTCCGTGTCCCACCCAGGATCAATTTAAGCCAGGCATTGAGCAAGCCCGGGCAGGGGGCCAGCTCTGCAGCTGGAACTGCCCAGCTCAGCCTCCCCGCTAGCCAACGCCAGGCTCCCAGCCCTCGCCCCAGCAGACGGCTGCAGCAACCCGCCAGCCCCCTGGCCTGCTCCAGGCCGCAGGGATGCTCTGGATTACGAGCCCTGTAGGGCGAGGACCGGTTACCTGCCTGGCTGCGACCTACTTCTGCACAGCGCCGAGGGCAGAGGCAGGGCCGCACGCGGGACCCAGGCAGACGCTGAGCAATTAGCAACGTCAGCGGCTCCAGTGTTCATTTCCCCGGGGCGTTCGGTGCTGGGGAAAGATGCCACATTGGCAGCCGTGGGGATAGAGGCTTCTGTTTACCCGCAGCCTGGGCAACAACCGGGCAAACGACCTCCCCCGCTGTCCTCTGCTCCAGGACACACCTCTCCGGTTGGATCCCTGAGGCCCGGTCAGCACAGGGGGCTTGGTCTTCCCCCCGAGTTTGGAGCCTTCCCTCTGGGTGAAATACAACTGACTTGCCAGTTGGTTTTCTCGGTGCCAGTGCAGCCTGCTCTGGAGAGGGATACTGGTACCGAGGGACTGGCCAGTGAGCCCCCACTCAGGGCTGGGAGCCTTGACTGGGCCACAGACCAACCTGCTAACGTGCTGTGTGCCAGGAGGCTCCCAGTCATTTCTGCCCTGGGGCTGAGCTGGAACCCGGAGAGGGAAGCTGGCTCCTGTTGCCGAGTGCCCAGCCTCACTCTGTGGCTTCTCTCTTTGAACGGAGCCCAGCCCACGTCCTGCCTTCACCCGAACCGGAAGGCTCCCCGTGGCGCCGGGGGATGAGTCACCCCAGAGCAGAGCTGCCGGGCGGGCTGGGACTGTCTAGCGCCACCATCTAAATCGCGGCCTCCGGCCTCTCCCTCCTGCTTCCCCCTCTGCAGAGACGCCGGCCCCTGCCTGTGACTGCCCGGATGACAGGGCCTGGGGCTGTGACGTGGTGTGCCTCAGTTTCCCTTCCTGCCCGTTGTCTAGCTAGGCTGTGAGCGCTCTGGGGCTGGGACTATCTCACTCCGCGTCTGTGCAGCACCCGGGACAATGGGCCCAGGTTTAGCTGGGCTCTAGTACAACTCCCAATAACGGGAACCTGCATGGGGGGAGGGGAGCGTGGCATCCTCTGAAGCTTTATTTGGTTCCTTGTGTGGTTTGTCACACTGGGAACTCAGGCGTCCTGGCCCCGGTTAGACACTGAGCAACAGCAGAGTCAACAGGGTTAGCCACGGGCAGCCCGTGCCCAGGGGAGTTCTGCTCACGGGACTTCTACTCAGGCTGTTTCCACCACTTCCCTTATCGCCTTATTTCCTGTAGGAGAAACACTCCCTGGAACGCAGATTCAGCAATTCTGCCCATCCAGTTCAACGCTCCCGCTGCACATCTCAGAGTCACCCCAGGAGTCCTCCAGCCAAACCAGCCCTGCCGCCCCCGCCAGCCCCCAAACCAAACCTTCCAGGCCCTCGTCCTACCGTATCAAAAGGGGCACAAACCTCCCCACAGCCCCTTGCTGGGCACCTTCCAGAGCAGCCGCTGAGACTCCCAGCCTCACTCCCGCCAGCCCCCAGCATCCAATCCACGGAGCCCCCCTTGGCACTGATCGGTGCGTGGCAGGAGAAAGCATCCGGGCCCGTCCCTTCGCGCCGAGACAGTAGGGCTCATGTATCACGGCTGGTTCTCCAGGATGCTTCCTTCTGCCACCTATCCCCGCCCTCCTGCCCCTGCTCCCCACGCGCTCCCATGGTGAGCTGCCAGCCTGCACTGGGAGCGGGGCGGGAACGCCCTCCAGAGCCTGCTCTTAAACCGCCTGCAGGAGGCGCTGGGGAGACACAGGAGGTGCCCTGCCCTCACCAGCTGAGCACCACTCGCACTGTCCTTCCAGCCGCAGCCCTGGCTGCTTGGGGGGTGAGCTTTCCCCATGCCTGATGCTGCCCCTGTCCCTGACCACACCCTGCCCAGGAAGGAGGGGTTCAGCCTCTGGGGCCCGGGCAGCCCTTGGCCTCCTCGCTGAGGCCAGTTAAAGCCACCATGGCCACTGGCCCTGCCCCCTGGAAGCTGAGCTGGGACTAGGGTGATGGGGTGGGGCGTAATAGGAGCCTATATAAGAAAAAGACCCAAAGATCAGGACTGTCCCTATAAAATCGGGACATCTGGTCACCCTACTGGGACCCACCAGCCCTGGACCACAGTCACACTGGCCACCCCAAGGGGAAGGCTCCGTCCCTACGCTTCCCCCGTAGCCTGCCCACCCCCGCCGCCCCGTGCATTAGCTCAGCCCTGCCCCCACCCCACCAGCGGCCTCCCCTGCGAGCCCCTTCCGAGCGGCTGTCGCGCCCAGCGAGCTTTCCTGTTTTCCACAGCGCAGGCCACGGGGCTTTCCTGGCCCTCTCTGCAGTGACCTCGAGCTGGGCTGTCTGTATCTCATCGGGAGGGACGGGTTCCCAGCCACCTGAAACGCGGAGCCACCACACTGCTGCCTTCTATGCCAGCTGGGCCTCCCCCGGGCTGCCCTGGCGAGCATGTCCTGGATGTCCCCGTGGCCACCTCTGGGTGCGACAGCTGCCATCTCGGCCAACGCACCGGGGGGCAAACCGGGGACTTCCAGAGCTAAAAGCGTGCCAGGGCGGCTACCGCCTGACCGAAGCTCCCAGCTGGGGCTGGAACAGACTCAGATCTAGGGCTGGGAGAGAAATGGAGTTTGGGGGTCGCTGGCTAGCTGGAAAACACTGGGAAAAAATCGCTGCGGGTCGCCCCAAACCCAAACCATTCCCATGTCTTCAGCAACTCGCAGAGTCAAAATAATCAGTCAAGACTTTTTGATGTTGAGCTTCGTCATCCTCCATCCCCTCCCCCGCCCCAGTTTTTTTTGGTTTTTAAGTACAATTAAAACGCGTCCTCAAATCGTAAAACGAGGAGATTCGGTTTCAAAAACGTCATAATAAAACATTGCTGCTTGTTCGGATTTGGGAGAGGGGGAGGGGGATTTAGACTTTTTTTTTCTGACCAAAACAATTTGCCGAACTCAAGGTGAAGTCGCAAAATGTTTTGGTCAACCCGAATCTGCCTCTTTTGCTGAAAAAAGTTTCAGTGGGAACATTTCCCCAGCTCTCCTCGTACCAGCTGTGGCTGGGGTACGGAAACGGAGCATCACACATGCACTCCCAGGTTGAGCATCCAACAAACCCCCCTGGAGCCTGGGTCGGGGGCTGCTGGGATTAGGAGAGCTCTCCTCACCCTGCATTGTCTGGCCTCCGCCTCAGCCACTTGCCTTTCATGCTGGTGTGGATCCAGGCTGACCTAGAGGCCTGGGGGACGGGGCTCCTTGCTGGTGGAGGGGCAGAGCCAGGTGGCGGCCGCATGCTGCAGCCAGCGTTGCTTTGCCAGATCCCCCGACAGTTTCACGTTGCAGAGTGAGAGGATGGAACTGGTGGAACTCCATAAAAACCATGAGATTTCCCAGCAACACTGGACAGTTCATCCCAGCGGAGCGCTCCAGAGCTGGGAGTCAGGAGTCCCTGGGTGCCTCCCTTCACCTGGAACACGGTTCCCCATGCACATCCATCCACCCAAGCCTGGGTCCTCCCCGTTGAACACATGGGGAAACTGAAGCACCGCACGGCAGAAGTGACATGATCCACTGAGTCGGTGGCAGAGACAGAAAGAGAACCCAGGAGTCCTAGCTCTCGGAGGTTTAAGCCACAAGGCTGTCTCTCCTCTGTAGATAGCTGAGAAATCTGCCCATGCCCCTCAAAATACTCCCCCGTTTTTAGCCCAACTCTCAGGCTTTGAAACCTGAACCTTTTTCCAGGCTCCCAAAGGTGTGTGGTGGGTTCCCTCCCATCATCCCCTTTATATCAGTGACACGTCTGTGCTCCCTGGCTCCCCGCAGAGGGGCTTTGCGACCGCAGGGAAAGCTGCCCTCCGATACTGCGCACACGGCTGGAAGCCCCAGAAATCTCACCCTACAGCTGCCCCAAAGGAGAAAAATCCCTCCCACCAGGTGATAGTTGTCCAGATCCTAAATAACCCCTGGCTCTGCTCTAGCACGTGACCTTCCTTCTGAGGCTCTCAAAAAACTTGACGCACAATAAACAAAACCCCTCGTCGCATCTCCTACGAGGCAGGTCGGTATCGTTCTCCCTGTTTTACATAGGGGGAAACTGAGGCACGGAGGGGAGACATGCCCAAAGTCACAGAGTGGGACTCGGCTCTCCCAAGGCCTATCCACTGGGCCATGGTGCCTCTCTCAACCCTAACCTGCAGCCCTCCCCGTCCCACGTGCTCCTGGCCCTGAGCTCCGCTCATGCCCCTCAAACCTGACCCACAGCTCCCATGCTATGCCAGCCCTGGGATCCCCCCAGCTCTGCCGATGCCCCTCAATCCCGACCCGTAGCCCGTTATGCCAGGCCTGGGATCCCCCCCAGTTCTGCCGATGCCCCTCAATCCCGACCCGTAGCCCGTTATGCCAGGCCTGGGGTCCCCAGGCACTGACTGCCTGAGCAGGACTCCGGGAAGGCCAGATCTTCCTGTATCCATTTCCCATTACTCCCCCATCCCCAGCAGCCTTGGGCCTGTGGGGCCACTGGGGAGACTAGCCGGCCCCGGGGGGAGCTCACCTCGTTCTCAGGGCCTGCCAGGCCGCGTCGATGTCGGCGTAGAGATTCTTCTCCGAGGGCTTCCCCGTGCTCACGCCGTAGCCCGAGTAGTCGTAGGAGAAGATGTTGCAATTGATGCGAGTGCCCAGGCCGATGTAGAAGCTGCTCATCTGGCCCAGGTCCACGGCGTTGCCATGGGAGAAGAGCACCGTGAACCTGCCGGGGCAGAGCTGTGGGTTAACACACAGGGAGGGGCGGCCAGAGGCCCCGGGACACTGCTGGACACCGCAGTCTCCCGCCAACTGTCCTGCCGCCCCGGGGACCCAGCACAGGGCTGGGGAGCCACTTGGAGCACCTGGCTAGCCAAGGGCAGGGGGAGCCGCAGGAGGGGGCATGGGGGAGGGGAGTTTGGGGAGGGAAGAGGATGCAGGGGAGATCAGGGGGCACGGAGGAGCCGGGGGGGGGGGGGCGGGGGAATGAGCCCAGGGTGCAGGGGAGGCCCGGTGCCAATGTCATTCCAGAGGAGAACAGGATGGGAGGAGGTGGGAGATGGAAAGGTAAGTCCAGCAGAATGGACCCCAACCCCTCCCCATCACCAGCCCCCTCCCCAATCCCCCGCTCAGTCTAACTGATGTTCTCCTAGGCCCCCCACCCCTTGCATACTTCTAGTGGGAGGGGCAGGAGGCCGGCGGCTGCACACCCCAGACGGCGCAGACCCCGTGAGCCCAGGGGGCTGGGCCCACCCAGTGCCCAGAGAGAGCAACGACCTTCCATTGAAACGAATAGCGACGTCTCCCAAGCAGACGCTGCCCCCTTCCCCGCCCCGTTGTCACTGCCCTGGGGGGCAGCCTCTAGCGCCAGTGCAAGACACGCCTGGGGTGGGCTCTGAAGGAAGCGGTGACCAGTCACTAGGTGGCGCTCTCCCCTCTGAGTTCACACTGGGCGGACGCCATGGGGTGGGCTACGAAGCACCACATTAGAGGGAGGGGAGTGGGTGACGCTTCCCACCAGTTGTTTGCAGTGTAGTTGTGGCCGTGTGGGTCCCAGGATACCAGAGAGACGAGGTGGGGGAGGAGGAAACAGCTTTTACTGGAACACTCCCACATTAGCGTCAACTTCCTGGACACCAGGATCAGCTTCCAGAATGGAACCCTACAGACAACCACATACAAGCCACCCCAGGATCTCCCCACCTACCTTCACAGATCCAGTAACCACCCCAAACACGCCAAGAAATCTGTTCTCTGCAGCCAGGCACTCAGACACCACAGAAGATGCTCGAAGGGGAAAGTCCGGGATACACACCTTACCACATTTGAACCCGCCTTCATCAAACTAGGACACGCCAGCAGAGAAGTAGATTGCATCACGGAACGGGCCACCCAAAAACCCCAAGAGAACCTGCTTCAGGCCAGAAATAAGCCCCCTCCAATTGCACACCTCTAGTTTTCACCTACCATCCCACACTGGAATCCATATGGGGTGTCATCAAACAACTATAACCCATACTCAGTGGGGACCCCACCCTGAAAGAAATAATTCCTGAACCCCCATTTCTGGCCTTCAACCCTTAACCTCTCCAAGATGACCATCAGATGCAAGCTCCCCACACCAACGCAAAGGAGCCCCAGACCCTGCCAGAACAACAGATGCAAAACCTGCAGAGAGATCTTCACCACTACAGTGATCAACACCCCCCAGCCCAACACACTTTTCCAGATCCACGGGTCCTACACATGCCTGCCACAGCATGTGGTGTGCCTCATCCAGCACACTAAATGCCACAACAACAGCTGTGTGGGTGAAACCAAACAATCACTACGCTCTCGAACGAACTCACACAGGGAAATGATAAAAGCCAAACACACCCTATCACTCTGTGGGTGGACACTTTTCACAAAGCCATCACTCTATACCTGACCTGTCAGTCCTCGTCCTCAAAGGAAACCTGCACAACGCTTTCAAAAGACGAGCCTGGGAGCTTAAATGCATAACTTTGCTAGACACTAAAAATCACAAACTGCAGAGACCACTGGATATATGGCTATTACAACAATCTGTAACCCACTATCCCCCACTTTTTGTCTTATGACTGTGCGGAGGTGTTAACGGACAACTCTGACTTGAATGGCCCCTTACTTACAATACATGCTAATCAAACTGTTCCACCTTCCATTTTGCTGGGAGGACCTTTCCCAAACCTGAAGAGCCCTGTGTGGCTGGAAAGCTCGTCTCTCTCACCAACAAAGTTGGTCCAATAAGAAGCATTACCTTGCCCACCTTGTCTCTCTTTCCACTGAGGCAGAGGTAACCTCAGTTCCGTGCTTAGGAGTGTGGTGCTGCGGGGTGTGGGGACCTTTCAGTGTCTTTGTAAGATGGGGGACACTCCTCCCCTTTCGGCGTGTTGTGAGCATCAAAGTGCGAATGCTGCTCAGAGTGAGCACGGGGGACGTGACTCGGCCTTACTCTGACGGGAGAGCAGATCTTCAAAATGCACCAGGGAAAATCAGCTCCTGAGCAGTGCACAGCCCAGGGGAAGGGAGGGGCAGGGAGCCACACGTTCCTTGGATCCCAGCAGCCAGAGAGAAGATCAGAGACTGAGCACCTGGCAACCAGACGGGGCCGGCGTCTATGAGGCCGCCAAAATTGACAAGGCAGAGAGGCTTGGCCGGCAGCATCTGCAGCCGGACCAGGTGCTAACACACTTGGTCGGCTTAGGGGCAAAGAAATCCCCTGCAATCCCGGCCTGGCCTATCGGTGCGCTAAACCCAGGAGCCTGCAAAAAAAAATGGGGGCAGGTCTGTGCTTAGATCAGCTCTTTATGGCACTCCTGGTTCGACTGGCACGTTTGGAGGCAGAAATCCTGCTCGTGGGCAGCCAGTTCCTCTTTGCCAACCCTGACCAACTACGCGAAAACCTCCCATTTCTGCTTTGCTCAGCTCTTCAATTCTGTCCCCCTTCCCCTCCCCCAGCTGCTCTCTTGGTATGGTCCAGCTGCTCTGGCTGACCCTTGGTGTGATCTGTCTGGTCTGGCTGACCCTTGGTACCGTCTGGCTGACCTTGGTAAGGTACAGCTGACCCTTGGTACAATCCGGCTGGGTGACCCTTGGTGTGATCTGGCTGAACCTTGGTACTGTCCGGCTGGGTGACCCTTGGTGTGATCTGGCTGGTCTGGCTGAACCTTGGTATGGTCTGGCTGGGTGACCCTTGGTGTGATCTGGCTGAACCTTGGTGTGGTCCGGCTGGGGGACCCCTGGATTCCAGGCTCTCTCACCCATGCCCCCTGCCCTGGTCCAGGCCTCACTCCCTATCACCTGGGTTGGTTCCGCACCCACCCCATGCCGGCAGCTTAGGCTGGCCCAGCCGAATTCAGTTGTGCTCCAGGTGCCTCCTGCTCCTCTCAACGATAGCTGTGGGCAGCATCTTCTGCTGGGCGGAAGGGAAAACCCTTGACTTTCCCACGGCCAAAGTCAGGTGCCAAGGGGCAGGCTCCAGCTCGCCGCCACGGCCCTGCAGACCCTGGCCAATCAGGCCAACACAGATACACATCACCCCACATACACTACACTCATATCGCTGCCCTTTGCCCTCCTCACCTGCACTCTGGATCAAGCCCTGAGTTCAACTCCCAGCTTTGCCACTTGGCCTGACAGGAGTCCTTGGGCAAGTCACTTTCCCCTCTCTGTGCCTCAGTTTCCCCATCTGTAAAATGGGAAGAATGACACTGACCTCCTTTGTAAAGCGCTTTGAGAGCACCTGATGGAAAGTGCTACGTACAAACTAGGGATTATTAACCAACCTGCCCCGAAGTTTATTCATTCCGCTGGAGCAGCCATCCCAAAAATTATTCCACTGCTGTACCCAATTTACCCTGGCCAGATGGCCGTGATGGGTAAACTTGGGCCTACGCCAGTTTAAGTTTAAGGTCTGACAGCTGCTACTATTGATGAGTTGTACTACAGGAGCTCCATCAGGGTTCTATCGTACTAGGCACTGCACAGACACATAGTAAGAAACAGCCCCTGGGCCAAAAAACTTGCAACCTAAACAAAGGAGGCAGACAAACCGTGGGAGGGGCGGGGACTTGCCCAAGGTCATCCACCGATCAGTGGCAGAGCCAGGAACACCCAGGTCCCCTGAGGCCCAATACAGCGCTCTACCCACTAGGCAATGTTGCTTCAGCAGGTGTTTTATACTACTTGAAAACACAGCTCTCACTTCTCGCTTCAGAAGGGCCTAAGATCGTGCATGTGAAAGCCACAAAATGCTTATGCACAGACAAACTATGTGAGGTTATTTTTGGGTGTGAGGGGATGTGGGTGTGTATGTGGGGTGACTGGCCCTTTCTGAGCCGTGCTGCAGTAAGACACAAGGACCAAGATTCAGGGGGGAACGGGGGAGGACAGGACACAGCATTTAAAGTCAGGTCCTAAAGCCTAAATGGGAAGCTGAGCGGTTTTTAAAAATCTTGGTCACGGTAGCAAAGGGCTTTTAATCTAGACACACAGTAACTGGGCTGATTTAAGTCAATCGGTTTCTAAATCAATTTAGATCAAACAGCCCTCTGGTGTGGACACTCTTAAATCATGTTCAAGAGGGCCTCCTCTTGGGAAAAGCTTAATTTGGTTTGTTACCAAATTCAGAATCTAGTTTAGCTAAAATCACTGTAGTTTGTGTGTGCAGAGCAGGCCTCAGGCGCCGGAATTTACAGGTGGAGGGATACCAAAAAATACGTCCCATTAAAATGTCTAAATCCATTTCTAGCATACAGTAGAACCTCAGAGTTACGAACAGACCAGCCAACCACACGCCTCATTTGGAACAGGAAGTACGCGATCAGGCAGCAGAAGAGACCAAAAAAAAAAGCAAATACAGTACAGTACCATGTTAAACATAAACGACTAAAAAAATAAAGGGAACGCAGCATTTTTCTTCTGCATAGTAAAGTTTCAAAGCTGTATTAAGTCAATGGTCAGCTGTAAACGTTTGAAAGAACAACCGTAACGTTTTGTTCAATTACAAACATTTCAGAGTTACGAACAACCCCCCTTCCTGAGAGGTTTGGAACTCGGAGGTTCTGCTGTAGTTTCTCCTGTGACGCATGGTATACACAGGTTGCATGATGGTGGGGAACGGGGTGTCGGCTTTATTAGCACTCATTTGGATACTCTATATACCTTACTTGTGTAATGGGCTTTCCAAACTCAGGCTGAGAAAACCTCTCTAGTATCATCCGGCATTCTCTGCTGACCCTGCTGTACGCTTACAATTTAGATCGACCTAGTCACATCACTTGGGGGGGCGGGGGAAGTTCAGGCTCTTGTGCTGTAGTTAAGCCAACCTAACCCCCAGCATAGGCAACTGAAGAAGTAGTTACTCCCCTTGAGCTGTAACTGCAGTTCTTCAGGATGTGTGTCCGTAGGGGTGCTTGCAGATGTGCAGGCGCTTCTCGTGCCCTTGATGGGAGATCTTCCGATAGCAATGCCCGTTCGGCCCACGCATGCACCCTTCATCGCCTCCTGCTGGACACTGAAGCTATACAGGGGTACGTTGGCAAACCGCCCTCCGTGCCTTTTCCACTCAAACGTCTCCACAGAGAACCGTCTGAAGCAGAGGGGAAGGAGAACAAGTAGGGGAGCACCCATAGGGACACACACAGATTCACAGATTGTAGGGCTGCAAGGGACCTCGAGAGGTCATCGAGTCCAGTCCCCTGCCCTCATGGCAGGACCAAATACTGTCTAGACCATCCTGGATAGACATTTATCTAACCTACTCTTAAATATCTTCAGAGATGGAGATTCCACAACCTCCCTAGGCAATTTATTCCAGGTGTTTAACCACCCTGACAGTTAGGAACTTTTTCCTAATGTCCAACCTAAACCGCCCTTGCTGCAGTTTAAGCCCATTGCTTCTTGTCCTATCCTTAGAGGCTAAGGTGGACAAGTTTTCCCCGTCCTCCTTATGACACCCTTTTAGATACCTGAAAACTGCTATAATGTCCCCTCTCAGTCTTCTCTTTTCCAAACTAAACAAACCCAGTTCTTTCAGCCTTCCTTCCTAGGTCATGTTCTCTAGACCTTTCATCATTCTTGTTGCTCTTCTCTGGACCCTCTCCAATTTCTCCACATCTTTCTTGAAATGTGGTGCCCAGAACTGGACACAATATTCCAGTTGAGGCCTAACCAGTGCAGAGTAGAGCGGAAGAATGACTTCTCGTGTCTTGCTCACAACACACCTGTTAATGCATCCCAGAATCACGTTTGCTTTTTTGCAACAGCATCAACCTGTTGACTCATATGTAGCTTATGGTCCACTATAACCCCTAGATCCCTTTCTGCCGTACTCCTTCCTAGACAGTCTCTTCCCATTCTGTGTGTGTGAAACTGATTGTTCCCTCCTAAGTGGAACACTTTGCATTTGTCTTTATTAAACTTCATCCTGTTTACCTCAGACCATTTCTCCGGTTTGTCCAGATCATTTTGAATTATGACCCTGTCCTCCAAAGCAGTTGCAATCCCTCCCAGTTTGGTATCGTCTGCAAACGTAATAAGCGTACTTTCTATGCCAATATCACATCTCAAAGAACTGTAGTCACTGCACAAGGTGAGTAATCTCTTCTTCAAGTAGTGTCCCTATGGGTGCTCCACTTCAGGGGACTTCTGAGCGATTTCCCCACAGGCAGGAGGGAGCTTCAGAACTGAGTCCAGAACTGAAAATTGTACTTCTGTACCCTGAGCCCCATCGGATCTGATGGCCTGCATCAAGGCGTAGTGCTTCGAAAATGCATGTACTGAAGCCCCCGTGGTAGCCCTACATAACTCAGACATCGGAGGTTCTTAAGCAATGCTGTGGATGTTTCTTGTGACTTGGTAGAATGTCCTGTCACCCTTTGAGGATGACGAACGCTTGCGATCTCCTAACAAGTGACAGTACATCCAGCTATCCACTTTGACAGTCTCTGAGCAGCAATCGCAGATCCCTTGGATATATCCGTGGAGGAGATGAACGGCCTGGGGGACCTTTGAAATCACTTGGTCCCATCCAAGTAGAAGGCCAGTGCTCTTCAAACATCCAGGGTATGAAAACAGAACTCCTACAGAGGTCTATGGCTCTTGGAAAACCAATGACATATGAATAGATTGGTAGGGGAGGAACTCTGAGAGAACCTTAGGTAAGAATTTAGGGCCTGGGAGTAAAGAAACCGTATTCTTGTAAAGGGGAGATCCGCCATCAAGATGACAATCTCCTCAACCCTATGGGCATTGTGATGGCTCCTAAAAAGGCTCTCTTCATAGATAAATGGAGTAGAGAACAGGTTGCCATAAGTTCAAATGTTTCACACAGTAACTGAGTACCAGATTGAAGTCCCAGTTTGGGGTCGGGTCTCTAGTCTGGGGATAGAGATTCCCCAAACCCATAAAAAATCTAGATACAGGAAGAGCTAATATGGAAAATCCCTCTATATCTGGATGAAAGGCTGATATTGCAGCCAAATGGACCTTAACGGAGTTAAGTGATAACCTCAATTTCTTTAAATCCCGCAGATAATCCAGGATTGCCTCCTGTCGAGGATCAGCAGCCACTGCCGCCAGGCCCTCGGAGAACACCCTTGGGGCCGAGGAGAGACCCAAGAGGACACTAGGGCTCTGTCTCAGGCCAAGGTGCTGGAGAAGGAACTGAGGGCGGTTCACCCGCTCGTCCCTATGTGGCCTCGGTGTTCGGCAGGAGGAGGCACAGGGTGCACGCGTGGCCTAAATGGACACTGCTAGCGGAAAAGTCTCCGACCAAGGGCTCAAGAGGCACCTGAAGCGGAGCAGCCACAGGGACACTACTTGAGGAAGAATTTTTCCATCAACCTATCTACTGCCGCTCAGAGAGCTGGGTTAACTTCCATTGCTTTAGGAAACATCTACACTACAATGCTACAGTGGCGTAGACGTGGCCTTAGTCTCATGCTGTTAACGCTGTCAAAGCCCTTCACAAATGCCCTTTCATTAAGTTTAATTACAAGCAGGAACTGTACGCCAATTGGGACCTTTTCACCCACCACTAAGAGGCACCCACCTCTGGAGTGGGAACACGGCAGCTGTTTAACCCTGCACTGGCACGCTGTGCAATCATTTAGGACAGGAAGTGTGGAATACCCTGCAGGGAGGATTCGCTTCAGAAGAAGGTAACTACCTAAGCAAGGATTCAACCAGGACCAGGAGCCAGGTCTAACATGGACAGAAAGACCCATTTCCACCCACACAGCGTGAGGCAGCACTGCCTCCAAGGGGGGGGGGGGTGCCCCCTGCTGAGTCACTGACCTCTGGAGGTCTCCGATCCAAAGAGCGACCCAGTTTGAGAGACCCAGTGCCCAAGGTGGCCCAGGCAACGGGCATCACGCCGCACGTCAGCCGTCAGGAACAAAGGCAGTGACACAGGAATTCCAAAGGCAGCTGCGCAGCTCCCGGCTGTGCAGAGAGCTTACGCAGCAGCTGCTGGCTCCCAAACTCAGCCATGTCCCTGCAAGCCCTAACCACAGGCAGGATGAACAGCAGCCTCCAGGGCAGGGCACATACAACATGAGACGGCCTCGGTGCTGCTCCCTTGTCTGCCCTTCCCCAGCTGTCACTGCCGGGTGCCGCCACAAATGATAGAGGTTTAGGAGTGGGCCAGGCAAGTCCCACTCCAGCCTACAGGGGGCAGCACGGAGCCTCGGATGAGACTGGCACAATTTCAGCCCCACGCAGGCTAGCAAAATGTACCGGCTCAGGCACAAAATCAACTGCACCGAGCACAACGGTGCCGCTAGAGGCTCCTGTGTAATACACAGAATAAACACACTCCGGAGAAAGGCGCTCAGATACCACGGTGATGGGTAAGGAATCAGAACCTAAATAGCACAGAATCATGGGGGGCAGATGGGAAACTAGTGATATTTCACTTGCCCATGACAAATAGTTGCTAGCCTGGGCATGTAGAAGGTAAGTTAAGTAATCTTGGGATTATTCTGCCCTGCAAGGCAGGTTGACAGCAAAGACTTAGGTCTCTACGTGTTAAGATGTTATTCACAGGGAACAAATATATAATAACGGGCTCTTCAATCTACAGAGAAAGGTCCAACACGATCCAATGGCTGGAAGTTGAAGCTAGACACATTCCGACTGGAAATAAGTGGCACATTTTTAACGGTGAGTGTAATTAACAATTGGAACAATTTACCAAGAGTCATGGTGGATTCTCCATCACTGAGAGTTTTCAAACCAAGATTGGATGTTTTTTTAACAAGATCTGCTCTAGGGATTATTTTGGGGCAGCTCGTTATGCACGAGGTCAGACTAGATGATCCATAGTGGTCCCAACTGGCCTTGAATCTATGATCCCAAATCAAACAGAAGGGGCAATGTAGGAAAAAATATATCTATTATATAGATATAAAATCATATTTGTGACTTTAAATCCCTTGTCTTTGTTTTTTTGTTTGTTTTTCCTATTTACAAAATAAAATCTCTAACATTTTAGACCCAAATTTGCCAAAGCAGCCCCTGATTCTGTTGGCTTCTATTATCACAACTTAAAACACCTAGGGAAGCCTAGTGATCAACCACTGGAGCAAGCTACCAGGTGGACATCACCTCTGGATGTCTTCAAATCTAGACCCAATGCCCTTCTGCAAGATACTTTAGCCCAGGGGTTTTCAACTTTTTTTCAGTTGCAGGCCCCTAAAGTGTTTCGACTGGACGTGCAGACCCCTATAGTCTGCAGAACTCCAGGGGCCCGCAGACCCCAGGTTGAAAACCACTGCTTTAGCCAAACACAAGTGATTTGGCTCAATACTGGGTGCAATTCTCTGGCCTGTGATACACATGAGGTCAGACAAGATGTTCTAATGGTCCCCTTCTGGCTTTAAACTCTATGAATCTAAACCCCGGATCGACTGAAGTCAATGGCAAAACTCGCACTTCTGCAGGGCCAGGACATCAGCCCACGGGTGTTGTATTCAGAGATGGTGAGCAGCTGCGGAGTCCAATGACACCAGCTGGGGTCCTGGGCGCCTAGCACTCCCCAGCCGTCTCAGGCTGGGCACCTGGAGATGGTGAGTTGTCACATCACCCCTGCCTGCCCCATATTGCTAGGTGGGAGGGGAATCCTGACTTAGTGGGGGCGGGACCCCGAGACAGAACGGGTTGGGAAGCATTGGCTGGAGCAAACACGGAGCGTGCAGTCAGCGACGCTGGAGAGCAACGGCCCCTCTGCGCAGTACATCCACAGCCCACGCCAGCCATGGGCCTGGCCTGACTTGGGAAGGGCCGGCACTGGGATCGCACCTGGCCTGACTGCTGCACGGTCGGCAAGGGCGTCCAAGGGGGGCTCTTCCATTGTGGACACCAACCAACCTCTGGGCTGAGACCCAGCCCCGCATACCCAGCGGATGGAGAGGTACTGAGCAGACGCCCGCCCTGAGGAGAAGGCAGCCCCAGCCCTTCGCCAGGGCTAGGGAAAGGTGGGTGGGCCTGGTGAGGGAAGGGAAGGGGTTAATTGACACCGACATTCTGTGGGGCTCATTGGCCTCCTTATATGCTCCCCGCTGCCGGCAGAAAGGGTCTTCTCAACGCCCGTCGCACCACGGCTCTGATCCCAGCTCAGCGCCTCCGAGGGGCCCTGCTTTGGTTTCTCAAGGCCCGAGCCAAGCACACCGAAGGCAGTGGGGCACCGTGGGAGGGAGGGAGACGTGACTGCTGGATTGGGGACACGCACTTCTGGGAGGACCCTGGAAACCCGAGCAGCTCATGGGCTGATCTGTGGCAGCAGGGTGAGACCGGGGAGGCTGGGCATATGGGGCTCGCAAATCATGGCATGAGGGGCACAGAGGGCTGGGGGGAGGGGATGCAATTCCACTGGGACTCCGAGCTCAGGAGAGCGGCTGGGGCTCCAGGTGAGAGTCGGGGCCTAGAAACCCCGGACTCAGCTAACGAGACTAATGAGCCCAGCCCGCTAAGTGGGGCAGGGGAGTGGGGCTGAAGTTCGGGTGGGGGCGGGGACAGAGAAAGGACCCAGCGCTGGTCCACAGTCCATAAATCAAGCTACCGCTCGCTGCGCCCCTCCCTGCCCCCAGCTCGGCCCCCTGAACCAAGGGGCCAGCGAGCCGGGGGCCAGGCCCCTACGCTCAGGTGAGGGAAAAGCGGCCAATCAGAGGTGGGCAACAAGGCCTCGCCTTGCAAGCCATCCTTGGGAGCCTGGAATTGGCCCCCAGGGCCCCCATACGAGCTGTGAATGTCTCCGGCAAAGGGGCAGGGCCCCCCCAGGCAGCCTGGACACCCCCGGCGCAGCACAACTCACCCACTCGCCTGATTGAGCCTCACCATTATTATTCAATAATCCTCTGCCCTGCGCCAGCAGCATCCACTGGCAGATCTTACAGCACTTCACAACAATCAGCTAAGTAGGCAGCACAACCCCCGCCCTCCCCCTCCCCCCCCGGTATAGCGCCATTTCCCTTATTCTACAGATGGGGGAAACTGAGTCACAGAGCAGGGGAAGCAACTTGCTCAAGGTCAGCAGCAGGGCTGAAAATGGAACCCAGGAGTCCGGGTCTGCAGCAAGGCTGGGGACGGAACCCAGGAGTCCGGGTCAGCGGCAGGGCTGGAAACGGAAAACAGGATCCGTGCCCCAAGCTCTGTGCTTTTTCCTACCTCCCTCTCCTTCGATCTTTTTGTTTAACTCCATCCCCACTTCAAGTTATGAGCAAAACAGGTTTTGACAGCCAACCCCCAGTGAGCATTCGCCGGGGCATCTCCAAATCTCTGTGACTGGGCATCTCGCTTGGGAAGGGGCCAGACTTGGCACCGGGTCGCTGCAGGTCAGGAAGTGGCGCCATGTCGGAGCTGCGTTGGCACAAGGTGTTCCAGACAGAGGATCTGCGGGACCCCTGGTCCAGCTGAGTCGGGAAGCCTACCCCCAGCAGCAAGCCACACCTGCGGTCGTGCCCTGCTCTGCAAAGAGGGCTCAGCTCCCAGCCCCGTCCGCAGCCTGCCACTCACCTGGCGCCGGGCACACACCGGATATACATGCAGCCGACCCGGTTCCCCCGGCCACTCTTGGTTAGAAACACCTCGATGGTGTCCAGCTCCCGCTGGGCGTACTGGAAATCCGCCCGGTCCGTCAAATGCAGCTTCCATCGGCCCGCGGTGCCTCCTCTCAGGGAGCTGGTGCTGCCTACGGGCTCCGGCTCGGGGACGACGGCGTAAGTAGGCTCCGGGGGGAGGAAGGCCAGCTTGGCCGCTATCCGGCTGGGGCAGGGCGGGCAGCAGAAGAGGCAGCACAGCTCACTCACCGACAGTCCGTTCATGGCGGCGGCACCAAGCGCGGAGCTCAGTTTATTTTTCAAATTAACGAACAAAATTAAAAGGTTTGTTTTTTTTAAATCAGCAGATCCGGCCTGGTAACAACCCGTCTCCTTAGCCTCCCTTCGGCACGGCGGCCGTCAGAACCAACGGGCCAGGCATGTCCTGCGCACCGCGGCGCCGGTCGAGGTCGGGTCGGGCACCCTCTGTCCGTCCACACCTGTCGGCAACGCCCTAGGAGCGGAGGGGATGGATACGGGGTTCATGAGAAACGACATATAGTGCAAGATGGAAAAAAACAGCACCCCAGCCCACGCTCTGAAAGCTACACAGCACACAACCGCACAACACACAGCACAACTGCACAATACACACCCCTCCCCATAAAACACACCAAACACAACCAAACAATACACACCCCTCTCCAGAAAACACACAAAACACAACCGCACAATACACACCCCTCCCCAGAAAAACACACAAAACACAACCAAACAATACACACCCCTCCTCAGAAAAACACACAGCACAACTGCACAATACACACCCCTCCCCAGAAAACACACAAAACACAACCAAACAATACACACCACTCCCCAGAAAATCACACATAACACACCCTCTTCACTGAAAAACACATAACACCCATCACCTCACCAAAAACACGTTTTATACCTACACAATACAACCCGCTTGCTGGAAAATACACAATAGAAAAAAAAATATACCACCCTCACTCCAAACCCCACAAAACACAACACATACTCACACAACACCCTCCTCCCAAAAATCACATATTACACAGCCCTCCCGTAAAATACACACAGTACGCCCACAGAACACATATTGGTCACCAAAACCCACATACCCACACTGAAAACCACAAAAAAATACCCCCACGCCATCTTCTGCTCACACATAATTCACCCACCCAACATAGACCCGCCACCAAAACCCACACACAGCACAGCCACACAACACACCGAAAACCACACATACACTCATACTGACAAAAACCACATGCAGCCCATACCACTCACCTATCGAAGCCACACTCTGACCAACGCACGCTGATCACCAACACACACGGCACACCTCCTGCGCCTCAAACCCCCCACACAACACAATACGCAATGCCCACCATGGCCCTGATTCTGCAATCTGGTTCCCGGCCCCCTCCCGCAAAGCCCAGGTGACGGGACATGGGGCTAGCATGTTGCGGGTGCTACCATCATCCCCATAGTAGCATGGCACCACATCCACTCCAGAAATTACACAACGCCCCACACATGGGCAGCAATTCTGCTGCACACGCTCACAACCAGGAGACAGAACGTAACACACACACCAAAGTGGTTTCTGCAAGTTTGGGCAGAGCCTCCCGACTGAGGAATGTTACACTAGCCCAGACCCCGAGGAATTCTACTCCAGCTGCTTCCGCAGGCGGGGAAAGAAGAGGAAAGGGTGGAGGGAAAGAGGCCCGTGAAATAGAAGGCTTATATGGAAATATTTCTATCCCAAATAACTGGATCCCCCCACTCCCAGAATAACTGGATTACTGCACACACACCCCCAATTTGGGACTTGTTTTACATTAGGGGCCAAGTTCTGATCTCACCCCCGTGTAAATCCTGAGTAGCTGTGCTGAAGACAATGGAGTTCCTCGGGATTTAGGCCTATGTAGGCAAAAGCAGGATTGGGCCTCTGATGTGACTTCCCCCCTGCCTCCCAACATAAGCTGACGGGGGGGGGGGGCAGGAGGGAGATGGAAAATCATCTATTCAGCCCCTCCCCCCATGCCCTCCCCCAAATAGGTCCCAGGCTCAGCGGCTCACTTCCTTCCATTTCATTGTGCAGCTACTTAGCAGAACAGATCCTCCCCTCCCATTATATAAATGCTACATTAGAGACATGCAACATAGAGAAACACACCTGTCCACACTAGACATGTGTCTGCCACACAGACGTGACAGACGCACCACATACATGTGCCATTAGACACACGTGCTGCCGCATGAGCCGTCTGCAAGATACACATGCACTGCTTTATCAGACACATGTACACACACGCACCATGTATGACAGGCACACACTGTGGAGATGCACACACGAACACTAATGTACGCTTGTTTTTCACGGACACATGC
Source organism: Mauremys reevesii (assembly GCF_016161935.1). Classification (NCBI taxonomy): domain Eukaryota; kingdom Metazoa; phylum Chordata; order Testudines; family Geoemydidae; genus Mauremys; species Mauremys reevesii. Next base: position 11,176,689 of record NC_052648.1, on the reverse strand, counting down.
ACGAGACAAAACCAGAATACATGATCACACACCCAATCACCTGTATGACAGGCACACGCTTGCGCGCTGTACTATAGACACATGCAGGATAGAAACACACACACATACACACCCGTCTACACTACACACACACCGTTTTCTATACTACAGCCTGACAAAGCCTTGGCTGGGATGATTTAGTTGGGGATTGGTCCTGCTTTGAGCAGGGGGTTGGACTAGATACCTCCTGAGGTCCCTTCCAACCCTGATACAGACAGTCACACACCTGTCTGTACTAGACTTGTGCAGCGTAAGACACACACTTATCTGCCCCAGACACACACACTTAGCTGTACTGCAGACAGACACAGCACCATTACAGGTAAGTATCTATGCTACAGACACACACTTATCTCCGTTCCCAGACACACATGCACCCGGCCTGACAACAGTATTTTGGGGGCAGAAGAAGGGACCAGCCACCGGGAGGGAAACGACTGCTTAAAAGAAAAGAAAACTAGCCTCCCCCCCCCCCCGCAAGGGTCAAACTCCAAACTTAGTGGGGGCGGGAGCGGGGGGGGGGACACACACAGCATTTGGATTTACACAAGCTGGCTGCGATCCTGCCCTTGCAGAAGTCAATGCCGGGAAAGGGACCTCCCCACCCCCACTGACCAATGCACCCCCGCCCCCAGCACGCAAGAAACCGGGGATAATCACCCCCACATCCTGCAGGCGCCTCGGGCTCTGCTGAGCACGGCAAGTTCGGAGCTGGAGATACTGAAGGAGCCGAGGGAGGAAGACACCAGCAGCCGGGGGGGGACGGGGGGGGGACAGAGGGAAAGAAGGGGCGAGGGGGGAAATCAGCTGCTAATGGGACTGGGGGGGGGTGATCGCAGCTGCGGGAGGCGGTACAGGGAGACTGAATCAGCTCCCAGATGGACTGGGGCTGCAGCGGACAGGGCTGCGGGGATCGGGCTGGGGGCTGCAGCGGGACGGGGCTGCGGGGATCGGGCTGGGGGCTGCAGCGGGACAGGGGCTGCGGGGATCGGGCTGGGGGCTGCAGGGGATCGGGCTGGGGGCTGCAGGGGACGGGGGCTGCGGGGATCGGGCTGGGGGCTGCAGGGGATCGGGCTGGGGCTGCAGCGGGACGGGGATCGGGCTGAGGGCTGCAGCGGGACGGGGGCTGCGGGGATCGGGCTGCGGGGATCGGGCTGAGGGCTGCGGGGATCGGGCTGGGGCTCCTAGGCAGGGCACCTCGGTCCCTTATCCGCTGCAATCTCCGGAGCGGGGAGCATCCAGGATCCGAGCCGGTACCGGGCCCCACTCCGACCCGGGCCGCTGCTGCCCGCTGGAGCCGGTCCCGGGCCCGCTGAGCCGCTTGAGCCGAGCGCGGCCTCCCGCATCCCCCCCGGGGGCCCCTCCAGGCTGGGCCCGGCGCGCCGCGCTGCTCCCGGACGCTCCAGGCTCCTGGGCCGGTGCAGCCAGTGTCTCCTCCCCTCGCTCCGAGCGGCCAGCGGCGGATGTGACAGCAGCGCAGCCCGCACTGGAAGTGACGCCTCCTCCCGAGTCCTGCTCCCTGCAAAGCCCCCGGGGAAGGAGGAGCAGGAGGCTGGTGCACAGGGAAGGGGTCTGCGCGCTCCACGGGCTGCTGCAACGACACCCCACCTGCCCCCATGCTGCAGCGTGGGCAGCGGGGTGCATGCTTCATTGCTTCGTGCATGTCGGATGCATAATTCATAAACTGCAGCAATCCCCCCCCCCCGGGTTTGCATGGCTGCTATTTCCATGCTTAATTGGATGAACTATTCACCCCACCCTTCGCAAGCCCCAGCTTGCTTCATTTGCGGCAGCGAACTCCCTGTAGTTTAGGTGCATGCTTTATGCTTGGATCCCCCACCCCCCCGGCCCAGATACTCGGGAAGCTGTGCAAAATGGGGCGGCGGGGTATTCACACTTCATGTGCTGTCTGTGGTGACACTCTCCCCACTTCCTTATTTGCAGGCTGCACACGAGGTTGGGGCTTCTTGCACAGGAACATGGGTGACAGAGGCTGCAGGTCCCCTCAAGCAGCATTAAAAACTCCTCGGATCTCGGATTAGCAAGAAGAGGCCACTCCACCCACGTGGTGCGCCGGGAGGGTTCAGGTGAGGTGAGGTGACCTGTCCCATTCCGAGCACACCGGCTGTATCCCCTGTGCCACGGCTGGCATGATCTAGCCACGGGTCCCTGCCGAACCAGGGGTAAAACCACAACCCTGAGCAACTTCCCAGAGTTTTTCATTGGTGGATCTCAGAATGGGAAACTGAGGCACCTGGGTGCGTGTCAGAGGCAGAGCTAGAATCCAGGTGGCCATGTAGACAGGAGTCTGGGTTCTCGTCCTGGTTCTGCTGTGCAGCCCTGGACCAGTCACTTCTCTGCCTCCCCTGTACGTCACGTCCATTTCGGGGGTGAGCTCTTGGGGACAGGTACTGTCTCTTATTACCTGGATGTATGGCACCCTGCACAACCGGGCCTCGAAGCGCTACCATAACACCGATAACAGCTCTCCCGGTCCGGTACCCTATCTCATAACACGCCCAATCAATAACAGGTTCTACCTCTGGTGCTTAACTGGCCCCCGCATTACCCCAATATCGGAGCACCGCAGTCTTTAACACACGCCAGGCAGGGCAACGATCCCCCTTGAACCGATGGGGGGAGCCGAGACGCAGGGAGACGACGTGACGTGTCCAAGGGCCGTGCAAAGAATCCGCGACGGAGCAGCAGTGTGACGCCTGATCTCCCACCTCCTAGCAGCCTTCTCCGCTCATGCAGGAGTGATCCAGTTGTACTACACGTGTCAACCTATTTTGGCGTTTTAATTTGCATGCTCCAGCGAGGCTCTGCTGTGCCACAGCCCCAGTGATCTTAGCATGATCCACGCGGGCGCCACATGGATGGCACCGCAGCAGCGGATGGCAAAGGTCCTATTACTTTAGCAGGGATGTTGGGTCCTCTCAGTTCTGTGCCCAGACGGCTGTTTTCAGAGCCAGGAATAACATAAAGCTCCCAAAGAGGAAGCCTCATTTGTAAAAGTAACAGAGCAGTAAACTAAGGGCACACGCACGCGGCGTTGGGGCCGATCGAATAGCCTCGCATTGCATGGGCGTGTGGCTAGGATTCTTCAGGCGTGGCTACACCAGAGAGTTGCACCAGTTTAGCTTCAATCGGTTTTACAATCACTGTAGTGAAATCAGTGCAGATCCCTGTATGGACGCTCTTACTTCGGTTTGACGGCAGCTTAGTGGGGAGACCATGCGGCCTAGTGGACAGAGACTGGGACGCAGGAGACCTATGTTCTATTCCCGGCTCTGCTGCTGGGTGACCTTGCGCATGTCACTGCCCTTCTCTGGGCCTCAGTTTCCCCATCTGTAAAATGGGGATCATGATACTGACCTTGTTTGTAAAGCACTTTGAGCTCAGCTGATGAAAACCTGTATAAGAGCCCCGGACAGAAAACTTGACAGTGCTGCTGAGATCACAGCCTATCGTGCTAAGCAATATTGTCCTCGTACTCCATGCCTGCGGTTGTCTCTTGACTCATACTTAGATCGTAAGCTCCGTGGGGGCAGGGACCGTCCCATTGCTCTGTGTTTGTAATAATTATGGCAATAATATGTAAGAAGAAGAATGATATAAGCCACTCAAACTGAACTAGGGGCCTCCCCACAGCACTGTGCCCCAGTCTTAATCAGTTTAACTGCTGCAGCTTCCCCCTGCAGACCAGCTCTTCCTACAACCCAGTGTGTCTAAACCATTTTAAAAAGTCACTGCACTTAATAAGCTTCAGGCATCTGGTTCAGATATTGACACCGGGAAGTGCAGGTGTTTAAAATATTCAGAGCCTGATTCTCAGTTATGCCAAGGCCCCTGTATGCCAATTTGGCCGTGTAAAGGAGCCTTAAAGTGGGTGGATTTTGGTCCCAGGGCTCTAAACCAGCCCTGCCTCCAGTTCCCAGCATAGGGGCATATCAGGGGCGTGGCTAGAGTGCTCTGCACTGTGGCTGTTCTCGGCTTTCTGTGGCCTATAGGAAGTAGAGCATAAGTTAGAGCAGCCTGAGGGCTGCTCTAATTACACCAGAAGCTAAACAGGTCCTAGAATACAGGGAGTGCAAAGGTGATGTAAGGTCACCTTTGCCTTTCCCCCACCCTTCCATCCCTGCCTTACATGCAGTGAGAGAAGAACTGAGAACCGGGCCCTGAATGTGCAGATTCGTAGCATTTCTATGTCCCATTATAAAACCCGAGGTGCCCCCTTCACAGGGGTTGGATATTTAGAGTGCTCCAGCTGTCATGACAACCAGAATGGGCATCAGAGTCCAGACCTTCCTGAAAATCACCCTTTCCAGCACCTCCAGCGGCAGCCTTGTTCACGCCCAGCAGCCACATCCAGAGCGCTGGCAGAGCCCATTACCCAGTGGGCATTGCACAGGGGAGGAGGGGCCTGGGGTGCTGCTTTCTCTAGGGCTGGTAACCCCACCCCATTGTGCAGTGAGGATGCAGGGTAAACCACCTGAGTGTGATAGTCCTCCAAGCACCTTCCCACAATTCCCCGTGTGCCCAAAAGACCAAGTTCTCCCTCAGTTCACTAGGAAAGAGTCACAGAGCAGCTCAGTCTATTGCCCGGGGATATAGCCCCACAAGTCCTAGCAGCACACACTGGCAAGTGGAGCAGCTCAGTCTATTGCCCGGGGATATAGCCCCACAAGTCCTAGCAGCACACACTGGCAAGTGGCCAGTACCAGCTGTTTCAGCACGAGGTGCAAGAAACCCCTCAGTGGACATAGATGGAATAATCTGCCCCTGGGGGACATTACTTCCTGACCACTGCAGCCAACTAAGGCTCTGAAGCATGAAGGTGCATTTCTTATAATCTCCCATTGAATGGGATGCTGGCTGCTCTATTTTTTAAAAATGTATTTTGTTCCTGAAACTCTGTTTTTCATCAAAGAAATTTCACCCACCTCTAGTCCGCACCCATCCTGCTGGGCCAGCCCACCAAGTCCCCTTCTGTCCTCCTGGCTCTTCACCCACCACCCCCACTAGCCCCATTCTGACTGCTCCTCAGTCTGAATCCTGACCTGATTTGACCCACCTCCCCACTGCTGGCCTGCTGAGGGAGCTGTCAGGGAGGGCATCATATCAGGAGGTGGGGCAGTGCCCCAAACCCCTTTTCACAACATAGCCCTCCCTAGTGGAAGCCCCAGGGAACAACCTCCCTCCCAGGTGGCATCCACCTGGGAATTAACCAGCCTCCCAGATGCTGCTGAGTGCTTGCAAAGGGCTTTGATGCTCCCAGATGAAAGGAGAGCTACAGGCCTGCAGAACTGGTTACCGTCTTCCTTCTCTAGGGCTGGCCCAGGCTTGCAAACCCCACACACCTGCTGGTCCCAGCTCAGTGATGTGTCTATACCCCTCTCTGTTCACTCAGAGCCTCAACCTCGTTTATAAGCCTGAGTCTGATTTATCTCGGGTGACTAATTCAGTCTGGGTATAAAATGCAGGTCAGTCTGCTCACAGGTCCCCTCCATCCCCCAGCTGACCCCCTGCCAGCTGCCCCCATTACTAGCTGTGGGGGCCACAAATCACGCCCAGAGCCAGCCCCAGGACCAGTTGGGGTCAAATGACCGTGCAGACTAGGCCCAAGAGCTCCTCTTCCCAGAGGTGAAAGTAAGCCGGTCCGGTCTGGTACGGCAAGAGCCAGTACACCGTGCTGGACCGCACTGGCTTCCGCGGCGGGGATTTAAAGGGCTCTGGCTGTGGGGAGCCCAGAGCCCTTTGAATCCTGCTCGCAGATCCGGGCTGGGGCTGGATTTAAAGGGCTCAGAGCTCCCGCAGCTGCAGGCAGCCCAGAGCCCTTTGAATCCCACTCACGGCTCCGGCGGCTGGGCTGGGGCTGGGATTTAAAGGGCTCAGAGCTCCCCGCAGCGGCAGGAGCTCCAGGCCGGCAAGGCTCGGGGCAGTGGGGATTTAAAGGGCCCAGAGCTCCACGGCAGCCGGAGCCCCAGGCCCTTTAATTTGCCCCTGAGCCCCGGGGGCTCCCAGCCACCTCTGCAGCTGGGAGCCCCGGGGTGATATAAAGGCCCTGGGGCTCCCAGCCACAGCCGGTGCCCCAGGGCCTTTAAATCTTGAGAGGCCCCGCCTCTTCCGGGTGAGGCCACGCCCCTCAGGACTCCAGCAGTACCAGTAAGTCCTGTAAGTTACTTTCACCCCTGCCTCTTCCCCATTAAGGTGGTGACAATCAGGGCAACGCAGGGCGCTAGGCAGATGTGTCACAGCAGACGGGACCCGTAGCCCCAGCTGACCCAGAGGGGATTAACTGGCCTGGCAAACCCAGTCTGGAAACCGGCACACCTAGATGGAACATGGAGCCAGCCAGACTTTGACAATAGGTTGGGATCTCCTGGCCTGGGGAAACACCCTTGGCAAACAGCAGAGGAACTTTGGATCAATACAAACAAGGTGTCACCTGTCCTTGGAGTCTCTCAGCCAAAGTGCTTGGTAAACATTTGTTAATGGAGTCTCACAACATCCCCTTGGGAAGGTGAGTTGCATTGGGCTGGCTGGGACTTTACGAAACAGACGCTCCCTGAGCTGTGTGGTTATTAAAGATCCCATGATGCTTTGCACCAGGGTAGCAGTTGATCCAAGGCTCAGATTTTGCAGTCTGTTGTCCACGGGCTGCCTCGTGGCAGACACGCTCCACCCTAGAGGGGGGTGCATGTCGGTGGTGGGGGATGGGTGGATGGGTGGTGTTACTCAGCTTGGCCACAGTCTTAAGGGCCTGAGCGCCTTTTGCTCCCTGCTGTGAGCAGCACCGTACAGGATCAGGCCCGTGGAGCGAGCCGGTTCTGTCACATTCATTCCCTTCCACCCAGGGCAGAGAGGCCAACTTTGGAGCACGGCAGAGGCACCTCAGCGCGGTGCACCTCACAGGCACCTCAGCGTGCTCTCCCCCACCCAAGCTGGATGGGAGGCTGGGAATTCCTATCACAGGCTGGTGGGTGAAGACAGGCTGAGAACCGGCCTCTGGTTCCCTCTTGGCTGGCAGAGCGCACCCCCTCCTGGCAGAGCCGTGACTCAGTACGACACAGCAGGCCGGGGGGGGAGGGGGTTTCTGAGTCTAGTCTTTCTGCAGGCTGGGATCCCTCGCCTGCTCCGGAACGAGGACACAGCCCCGTCCCATAGCAGGGAAGGAGCCCGAAGCTGTAAAACGGCGCCTGTGCTGATGGGGTTCGGGGAATGACGACGGCCCTTGGCCCTTCTCCAGCACCATCCTTCCACGGCTCTCAGAGCGTCGCACCAACAGGAATGAATCAGCCCCAGGGCTGGGTCATAGCGATGGCCCCATTCGACATGGGGCCACTCGAGCCTGGAGAGGGGATGTGACTTACGTGAGGTCACCCCACGAGTCAATAGCGGAGCCAGGAACAGAACCCAGGAGTCTGGACGCCCATGGCTTAAAGTGGTCCAAAAAAGTTGCGGGGGGGGAGGGAAGGAATCATTGTCTACGGCAAGGGAAGTGACATTGCATCTGCCTACCCCCCATCAGTTCTGCGCCCCCCCACCTCAGCTCCTCCGGCAGCTGCTGGGATTCCTTGCCCCCCAGCCCTCCCCGGGTGGGTGCTGCAGGGAGAGGAGCCACCCAGTCCCCATTGCTCCCAGAAAGGGAGCGGGGAACCGACTCACCCTGCGCTGATGGGCTCTTTACCTCCCTCCTCTCCTGTGAGAACGGTGGGGGCTCGCGATCGCACCGCCTGCCTCTGATTGGCTGCTCTACCCCAGGAGGTGGGGCGGTCGGGAAGGCAGCCAATCAGAGGGGGTTTTCCCGCAGGCCCGGCTGACGCGTGCACCCCTCAGTGACTCAGCTCCAGCTGTAGAAACGTTATTTCCCATGGTCCTGGTGAGCTGGTGCCCTGGAAGCCCTGCCAGTGCCCCCGTCCTGTACATGAGCCACACGCCTGCCCGACCGCCCTGCAGTAACCAAAGCACCTTAACACGCCCAGCCCAGGCTGCAGGGCCCCCTCAGCCGCTGGGCTCCATAGGAAGAGCCGACGCGTCTAAGCGTCGTTATTTGCGGTTATTGGGCATCTCCGACCTAAGCTATTTATCTGGGCCAGGCTTTTCAAAGAGGAGTGTGACACCCACGGGAGCTGCCGGCTCACCCAAAATCCTGGCCCCAAAGGTGGGCGCTGAGCCCTTGGAAAGCTGGCCCTGGGCTCTGCCACGAAGACGAGACACCCAGCCTGTGTCAGACGACCCAGTCCTAATCCCTCTGCCAAGCTCCCAGCATCACAGATGGCAGGAGATCCCTTCCAGCTGGAGCTCAAGGGACAGGTGACTTCCCCCGACCCCCAGCTCTGATCCCATCCCCATAGGGCGGCAGCTGGCTAGACCTGCCGCAAAGCGGTGAGGAATTGGCCTGAAGATCGTGTTGAGCCCAATCTAGCTCAAGGCACTTTCTGGGCTAAGAATGAGCACAATAATAACAAGGCCTAACTGATCTATAGCGCTTTTAAGCCATGGATCTCGAAGCATTTTACCAAGGAAGTCAGTATCAGATGGGGAGACGGAGGCACAGAGCGGGGAAATTATTTGCCCACAGTCACCCAGGAGGCCAGTGGCAGAGCCAGGAATAAAACCCAGTTTCCTCAGTCCCAGGTGAGTGCTTTATCCACTAGGCTACACTGTTTTGCACAGCGCAGCAATTGCAGCTGGGAGTGAGCTGTTAGTCCAGCTCCCAAGGCCAGTGCAGGATCATTCCCTGCAGCGTATCACCCTGGGCATTTTTTAAGTCTAGTTTGATTCAAAAGACTCAAGTCCTGGGGCTCCCACCACGTCCTCTGGGATGACTCCACCCCATCCCAGTCTGCACCAGGAGGAAGTTTTTCCTGCTCTCTCATCTACCTTTTCCTTTCATCCCATCTCCTCTAATTATATGCCCTCCGAACACCCTAAAATCATTCCTCCCTCACATCCGTCAGCGCCTGGTTAGCCATCCCCCTTCAACCACACTGGCTGAAACATGGTTTTGTCTTTTGTAGATGGCATCTAGCCAGGCTCAGAAAAATGGGTTGCACCCCGGGGCTATCCAAGGAGGGGCAGCTCATTACCTGGATTTCTGCAGCCAGGAAAAGAGAAACAGGCCCCGAGGCCTTTTAACTGATCACTCCCGCTGCTGCATTGGAGCAACACAGTGTCAGGGTCTAGGAGAAAATCCCGTGCTCCAAACGCTCATGAATCTAGCAGAGAGGCAGAGCAAGGACTGATGGCTGGATCCTGAAGTCAGACACATTCAGATTAGAAATCAGGCCCATGTTTGTCTCCGTGAGGGGAGTAACCACGGGAACAAACGCCCAAGATTCTCCATGGCCTGCTCTCTTCAAGTCCCTGACTGGCTGCCTTGCTGGGAGAGACGCTTTGGCCAAACACAAAGTTATTGGGCTCAAGGCAGGGCTAACTGGGTGACATTACCACATAGGTGGTCAGACTAGAAATACCCGGCAGTTTTCACCCATAGATCTCAAAGCCCTTCACAGGGGAGTGCCATCCTCATTTTACAGATGGGGAAACTGAGGTAGAGAGAGGATAAGTGACTTGCCCAAGGTCACCCCGTATGTCGTTGGCAGAGCCAGGACTAGACTCAAGGTCTCAAGCCAGTGCACTAGCCCTTAGGCCACACTGCCTCTCATTTGGCCTTACAATCTAGGACTCGCCTCTTCCCTTGTCTCCAGGTAAATTCATTTCCATTTATCAGGAGCAGAAAACCAACCCCCTCCTAACCCTGCGTCTCCAGCTGAGACGCAGGACTCCTGCACCTGTGCCGGGTAAGCCTCTTGAAGGATTCACAATATCCACCCCCGCCCCACCTTTGAGTCCTTTGCTCTTAGAATGAGCTTCTCTCGAGGCGAGGGCAGAATGAGAATTAACCCTGACAGGGGATTAGAGTCCGATGAAGAGTAAAAATAAACAAGGGTGCGGGGGACAAATAGAGGAGAGCGAGGGAGACAGGGAAACTGGCAGACAGGACTCCTGGGTTCCATTCCCAGCACTGGGAGGTGGTGGCTAGAGCAGGGAACCTGGCACTTGCTGTGAGCATGGGGCTCCTCACGTCTCCTTCCTGTGCATCAGCTTCCCCAACGTTAAAGACGGGGGTGACAAGTGAGCTGCCTTTGCAGAACCTCAGCTGAAATAAACTAGACAGCTGCCGAGGATTAACATAAACTGCTCACTGTGCATGGCTCTCAGGCGTGGGCCCCAAATGCACCCCCCACCCCCCTCGTCCCTTTCCACCAGAGGTGGCTGAGGCATCAGCTTATCTTCAGCCCTGGGAGAACTAGGATGCAAACAGGGTTTGTAACACTGGCAGAGACTCAGCAAATTGGAGTGAACGGAGAGGTGAGGAGAGATTAAACAGGGGAGACCTGACGTTGTCTTCAGGCTCCCTCCCATAGGCCAAAAGGTGTTTTGATGGGGGTGCAGGAGTGCAGACAGCCTGCCAGGCAATTTTAGCAGCAAGCTGTGCTGAGCATAACGCGTACAGCGACTGGTGGGTTCGGACAGCTTGTAACTCAGCCACATCCAAACGGATCATTACAGAGCCAACAGCAGCGCCTCCCTGACACCACCCATCACCGCCTAGCGAATTTCAGAGTCCTGCTGCCAATCACAACGGTGCTAAAGCTCTTCCAGCAGTGGCTGGAAAATTGTACAATGGTAGATATTAGGCAGTCTTGGGACAAGGGCCACTACTACAAAGCAAGGACTCCTCCAACGTTCAGACTGGACAATGGCAGGCAACTGCTGATCAGAGAAGATGCCAAAGCTGCTCCTCTCCTGTTTCTGCTCTGCTTCATCTCTTCCCCAGCCGCTCTCTGGGGCTAGCTAGTGATGCAGCCTTTCCATTGTTTCTTGGCATTGTTCCGGTTTGGCCTTCCCAAATCACACCCCTCGAGAGAGCCTCTTTTCACCTGACCAGCTCCTCCACCACCGGGAAATTCCCCTTCTTGTCTTGCCTGTGAAAGCCTTCAGCGACAAAGTGTGTGTTCGGGAAGGTGTGGGCCTGATCTTTAGCTGGCATGACTTAGTGTCACTCCACTGACTTCCACCAGCCAAGGATGTGGCCCTGCAGCCCCTGCCGATGCTCCAGCCGGAGCTTGCTTAGTTTTTGGCATGTCCAGAAGCAGAGATTCACATTCGCAGGCTAAGGCACAAAAATAAAACACGGCCAGTTTCCTGAGATCGCTGGAGCAAAGGCCACCGAGGCCATCTCCCTGGGATGCCTTTTAGCTGCGGGATCACAGAGGCTGTATTGTACTTGGCCTTGACTGCACGTGATTCACTAATGCCGGGCGTTTGGAGCCGGGTTATCAGCTGTAGTGACAGGACACAGGGGCCGTTGAGCAGCCCGGTCAGGGTTCCAGGGATCTCCTTGTGTCAGGGAAATGCTGGTCCGGACAGCTCCAGGTGATGGCTCTAGGCCCAGCAGCATTCTGACACCCCTACGAGCACACTCCCTGGCAGCCAACGTCTGGTGTGAGTGAGGCCCTGGACATGGACCCAGCTCCAGAAGCTCCCAGGTTGTCGACCAGACCCACAAAGGCCCAGCTCCTCAGAGGTACTGGGGCTCCTAACTCCCACTGATTTCCAGGGAAGTTGGGTGCCTAAATCCCTTTGAGGATCTGGGCCAAAGCTCCCACAGGAGCCGTACATACTTGAGTCCAAGGGCAGCATTTGTCCCTCAGCCCTTTTCATCCACGCGAGGTAATTGCCACCAACCCCTTCCTCCCCTGGGACCCAGCCATTGCTTCCACATCCCCCACGGCACTGTGAGTGATGGGTTATGGCAGCCTCGCTGTGATGGCCACGCTGGCAGCGGATGGATCTCAGGCTCTGGCAGCAGCATACCGTGGAGCTCCAGCCTGCCCAGGGCCATGGGGAGCAGAGGAACACAAGCTGCGCCTTGGGTCATCATGCACCATACTGCCAATGGCTTCCGCCAGGCACCAAGGATGGGCACCTCCAAGCACCATCCCTGCAAAGCATGCAGGCTGCAGCACTACAGCGAGTGGCAGCCTGGCACTCGCCTGGCAAGGCCTTGGTTAGGGTTGGGCAGGACGGGCAGGGGAGTTTCACTAACCCCTTGTAGCTTTGTGTTCCTGGGCTCCAGACGCCTCTCGGGGTGTGTCTGCACCACAATCACGGGGTGTGACTGCAGCATGGGCAGACACACCCGAGCTCACTTTAGCCCAGCTAGCTCGGGTATTCCCCAGTAGGGGACGGAACAGCAACTCAGGCACTTTAAAAGACAGCTACCAAGGCACGACTCATCATGCCCCACTCAGCGGCAGCAAAGCCCCTTTGACCTGAGACGCTGCCGTCCCCAGCCACTGCTTGTGACGAGTCAGACCTGGAGATCATCTGAAAGCGAATGATAAAGCAGGAGCGTGATAGGGCCTGATTCTGAGCTCACTCGTGTCAGTCTAACGCTGCTGGCCCCCCACACCCCTTACACATTGTCCCTCCATTTACAGCAGTGCAAAGTGGGTGTGTAAAACACGTAGGAATGGCCATACAGGGTCAGACCAATGGTTCATCCAGCCCAGTATCCTGTCTTCCGACAGTGGCCAATGCCACATGCCCCAGGGGGAATGAACAGAAATTCACAGGCAATTCAGAACGCCACCGTTTTAACAGTCACTTTACACACCTCTAAATGACCCAAGGAACAAGGCAAAGAATCAGGCCTGCTGATTCCAATGGCGCTACTCCTGATTTATGTTGGGGCGAGGGAGATAAGAAACAGGTGCAATGCGTTTTGGGGAAAAGCACACCCAGGCGCTCATCAGAACACCCGGCTCTTCTACGGCGCTTGTCACCTGGAGATCTCAAAGCGCGCTGCCAACGACGACTGGAGCTGAACAATAGAGTGGCACCCTTCATCACGCAGCTATTCCTGGGGTCGTCGGCAGTTCACCCGCAAAACACCAGCTCAAACGGCGGGTGGCCAGAGAGCTCCCGAGCCACAGCAACACAAAGAGCAGTTGACACCATCCAAGCAAACTAGAATATATTAATATTTACATATCTGGTATCAGACTTTCTAGGAAGAAGACAGAGATAGAGGAAGTGGTGGAGACACAGAGGGCTGGTTTATCACTGCCTGGGCTTCCCTCCACAATGAACTGCCCCTCCCCCCTGGTAAAGAATTCCCAGGCTTAATGTGACCGCTACTGACAGTGTGTGATCGGAGAATGGTTCCAGGGCTCCCATGGCCGTGCTGGAACCAAGGTTGGGGACCAAGCCAGCCACGGTGCAGCAGGCCCTTTTCACCAATGAAAATGTCTCTCCATAAGGAAGTGGGGTTTCTGCTGGGCTCAAGATGGGCGTGGGCACCAGGAAGCGTATGGTGGGAGGAAGAAACCGCTAGCTGGCTTGAATTAAACACAAGCCCAAACGAGCCCACTTAGGCTACCAAAAGGATGGCGCAGAAGGAAACCAACCCCCGACACTGGTTATATGGCCCCAAACTGCTGGAGACCAGATGCTGGTCTCAGAAGCACCCGTGTATATCCAGAATGACTCCAGCGGAGCTATTCCAGCTTTCTGCATTGACGAGAACACAGCTGCTCTGCGTTTACAGCCTGGCCCTGATTCAGAGCCATGTTACCTTGGCACGTACCTAGCACGCCTCTACTGAAACCAAAACAAGACTTGGAATTTGCCATGAAGTCGGCAATGCTACTTGGGATTGATGCTCCAGGCTGGATCCTCCAGCCCAGTAGCTAGCCTGGCGTGTCTGCACTGAAGTCAATGGAGCTACTCCGGATTTGCAGAGCGGATCAGATTCACCAATGCGTCACTCCAGTTTTATACACCAGCTCCATGCCGATCAATGGAGTTACACCAGGGTCAGACTGGAGAGGGCGGCTCTAAGCTCTATCTCCACTGTAGTTACTCTGGATTTACACCAGTGTTACTGAGCCCAGAATTTAGCCCTTGAATTCTTTCCCCATGGTACCTTCTGCAGGGAATGCTGCTAGGACAAGGAGGGGAGAGACTGATTTGGCTGGATCCAGGTAGAAAAATTAAAAATCTTTATCCTCAGCTGGTGTGAATGGGCCAGGCCGCGTGGATTTCAGGATTGCTTTACAGCAGCTCAGGTCTGGCCCGGTGGATTGAACTGCTTCTTGCACTTTTACTATCAAGTCGATGTTTAAGGGAACAATTTATCACGTGGGACAGTTTAAAAGTAGGGCAGAGGCATTTTAGTTGCTTCGTTCTCCGGGGGCTCATTTCGCTTCCTTTGCTTCTAGAATTCGGGGCTCGTTCAGCTTGTTGGGTCTTGTAAACAGCCCAGAAACGAGCCACCTCCTAACGCTCCCATCCGAGAGCTCCCCTCAAAGCAGCAGTGGCAGCCTGATTCCTAGGCTCCTAGCTGCTGCGGGGCCCGGGTGAAATTCACTCCTCTGCAGAGAGCCTGCCCAGCGCCTCTATACCGAGTCCTGCTCATCACAGGAATGTACGTGGGATTTCAGTGGCGCAGGGGTGTGGGGCTGGCGCGCCGCACAGGAGTGGCTTTCACACCCACCCCTGCCCCGAATCCTCTTTTCAAATCTAATCGAGGGCCAGATCCTGTGAGTTTCCAACATTCCTCTCCATCCAGGATCAGAACCTCAATCTGGGTCCCAGAGGTGCCCAAATTCAGCCCCTTTGATCCACATCTGGGAACTGGAGGGGACCTGTATGGCTCAGAACGGTAGAAGTTCCTTAGCAGGCAGATTCAGCTGCTATAAGGCAATGGAGCGGCCCTGATTCACAACAGCTGAGGATCTGCCACTACCGCTGCACCCCGGGGAACAAGCAGTGAGCTGGGAGAGGTCAGCGGCTCAGTGTGATTTCCCACCAGATCCACCCACTCGAGAGAGAGGCTCACTGAATATCAGCGAGGCCTGGAGGGAGGACAGAGCTCTCTGAGATTTGCATGCGTGCAGCAAAGGGAGGAGGAGGAGGAGGAGGATTGCTGGTCTGAGTTTTGCGCACAACCCTGATAAGAGAGAATCACACAATAAGGCAGAAGGTAAAGAGTGGGAGGGGCGGAAGGGAGTTATTGGCGCGTGAGCTTCGGTGGGGCTACAATCGGCCTTGCTCGGTAAGCAGCCAACAACTGCACATGGGCGAGTCTGAAACACGAGGCTAGCGCCGGGCGTCCCGCCGGAGCATTGAAAGCAGCCCCCGCCGCTGAGCCCAGCATCCCACAAAGCCTGGGGAAGGGCAAGAGGCATTTGTGGGTTTTTCCTTAACGTTCCTGGCTCATGGGTGTAACGCTCACGTTTGGCTGCAGCATCCGCGAGCCACGAGCTCCTTCTGCTGCACCAGCCGCCGCCGCTTCACGATTCTGTCGCGACACCGACCGCTGCTTAAGGGGAAGGGGGAAAACTCAGAGCTGTAACGGGACAGAATCCTTGTTCTGTGTCTGAGCCCAAATGGGAGCCTCAGTGGGCGAGGAGATGACGTTTGCTGCTGAGCAAGGTGCTGCAGTGACTCACCAATGCTCACAGCAGGCTCCTGTTTGCAAAGCCCGGGGCTGTCGCACAGACAGAACGGAAGGGCTGCTGAACTCCTCCACGCCGTGAGCTGTGTGCCCAGCCCTGCTGGAAGACAAGTCCAAAGCTCTTAACAGGGGGGCGGGCGGGGTAGGTGCAGATCCCTTTTCTGGTTGAAAACGGGTTAAAAACACGTCAACTGAGTGACGGGTAGAGGAAAAGAAGTGGGGAGAAAGGAGCCACGGGGTTGCTGAGTCTCCTCGCCTCCTGGCAGGATCCCAGACACCGTGGGGGGGAAGGGAACGGGAGTGGGAGGAGTGCCACGCCACAAGGCTCAAGTACTCAATGCTCAGCTTCCTTCACAACTTCTGGATCTTCTCTGCCACAATAATGGGGTTCTCCTTGCGGATCTTCTCGGCCGCCTCCGCCTTGTAGTCATACGGGCAGCTGTGCATGTCAGAGTACCGGTGGATGGCACAGAACAGGTTCCCGCAGCGGCAGTCGAAACCTGGAGAGGCGAATTCCAGAGAGACAAAGCAGAGTTAACCATGAACTATCAGGATGGGGAGGTGACACAAACAGGGCGAGAGGGTTGGCGCTTGGCACACACTGATGCCCCATTTATGCCTAAAAAAGGTCAGATTAGGCACTAACTGCCTGCGAGTCCTCTGTGGAGCCCCCCAACCCCGTGATCCAGGGTGGCTCAGCTGCTGCCACGGAGAAGTCCAGTGGCTCGGCCATCCCTTCATTTGATTTCCTGTGCCCCTGTGCTCCCACATTCACTGGAGAGGAGGAGGGCTAGTGAGCCAATCAGAAGCCAAGGTTGGAGGTCACAGCATGTCACCAGGCTTCCCATAAAGATCAGGCTTCCTGTTCTCACATTTCTGCTGAGCGGCAGTCAGCTCTTTTGTGCCCCGATGGCAGGAGGAGTGGCTCAAAATACAACGTGCCATGTTAGATTTACAGCACAACCCATTCAGCAAAGGGCAAGCCAGAGGCAGCAGCGTCACTGGAAGCGTTTGAATAACCAAAGATAATGGACTATGGGAAAATGACCCTGTTTTGGAAACCAGTTCGCTGAAGCTCAGATAATTGAGGTTGTGCTGCATTTTGATGGGTCTCGCTAGATACTAGGTAACAGCCTGGTTGCTACTTGGACATTTTAGGTTTGCTTTATCCACAGAACTGTGTTCGCTACAACTGTGTCTCATTCTGATCATTGGTCCCCTTGAAAACTTTCCAGAGAACTGGGTTTTATGGCTAATGTCTCTGGTGCCTTTGGATGGGATGAGTCAAACTACACGTGAACTACCTACTTGCCTTAAGTAGTTTTAATTTTTTAGTTAGCTCTTAATGCTTGCTTTTTTTTTTCTTTTGAACTGACCAGTTACCCGTATCCCCAGTGTCCTAGATTGGGGATCAGGGGGCAGGCAGTAATCTGCTCAGTTCAGCAGAGCAGCCAAAAAAACTGTCTCTCCTAACTTCAACTTTAACCACCGGACAATGCTGCAGCAGCCTGCACCTTTCTGGGGGCCATCATGCTATGGACCGATTCGATCCACGAAGGGATATATTTATCCCCATCTGAGAATCCAAGGACACGGGTACTGACTTGCCTTTCCCTAATACACAGAATTCTTCTGAGCTACCCAATATGTTTATTCCCGTAAGAAGGGGTGGGGGGTGTTCGACTTTTTAAACATGCTGGGTAAGAAAGCAGCTTCCCTTCCAAGACACCCGGTTGCCTACAGATCTGGAGAGCCTGCACCAAGAGTGTATTTTCCCTTCTCTGTGTACCTGGAGTGGACGTGCTAATAACATTTATGAGATAGCGCCCAACGGCTGCAAATCGAGATCAGGGCTTCGTTGTGCCAGGCACTGCACAAACACCTCGGGCTTATCTCGCGCATGGGACCTTAATGCTGGTGAAAGCAAAGGCTTGTGTGTAAATTTCATGTTGTTAAACACAATCTACAACTAGGTTAAAGAGGAGAGCGCTCTGCTCAAAGAAGCATCACCGCCACAGCTCTGGGGTTAACTTTTTCCAGGGAAAGATTAAATGGTGGAGTAATGTCAGGGGAGTCCTGTTTTTGGTAAGGAAATGCAGCCAAGTTAATTGCTTAGTGAATTTTCTTGCCTGTAACATCTTACAGGACCCGATTAATGCTGCTTGTCTGGGACAACCCTGTTACTTTTTCACCATCAAGCTCCACAGGCTCATAACGAATAGGCTGATCTTGCTTTCACTGAACAGTCAGAGTCCAGTTGATTTTCAGCGGCAGGCAGGGGGCTGGGGGGATTTTCAAGTGCTCATTCCTGGCCTAACTTTGCCCCTCTCAGGGGATTTGACCACTGACTTCCACAGAGCTAGGCCAACACCAAGCGCTTTTGAAAAACCCAGCCTAGAGCATCAGTCCCATGTTACATTGATCATGATCATGGTTATTACATTAGTGGCTAAGGACCAACCAAAAAGGGAGCCCCATTGGGCCAGGCGCTGTAGAAACCCAGAGTAGCAGACAGTCCCAGGGGTATGTTGGGAATCGCTGGTAGATGGGAGGGACCCTAGTCTGAACAAAAGACTGACTGACTAGACCACGGCTGAAGGGTAGAGGGCCCAGCCAGCTGGCAAGGCAAGCTCCCTCTTTCCAAGGAACGGCTGTATATTTAAATGAAGGGAGTGCTAGGACTGACAGCCCTGGAGAATGAAGAACCGGTACCAGCAAGGCAAGCCCTCCCTTTCCCTGCCCCTCTGACAATGTGTCTCACTGGACCTCAGACTCCTAGACTTTACAGCCAGAAGGGACCATCGTGATCATCTACTCTGATCTCCTGCACATCGCAGGCTGCAGAACCTCACCCACCCACTCCTGTAATTGACCTCTGGCTGAGTTACTGACATCCTCAAATCATGGTTTAAAGGCTTCAAGTTACAGAGAATCTACTGTTTAAACCTCCAAGTGACCCGTGCCCCGTGCTGCAGAAGGCTGCGAAATCCCCCCAGGGTTTCTGCCAAACTGACCTGGGGGGAACTTCCTTCCTGACCCCAATATGGTGCTCAGTTAAACCCTGAGCATGTGGGCGGGCCCCAGCAGCCAGACACCTGAACAAGGATTCTCTGTAGTAACTCAGAGCCCTTCCCACCTAGTGTCCCATCACCGGCCGCTGGAGAGATTTGCTGCTGGCAGCCGCAGATCGGCTACACGCCATGGGAGGCAGACTCATCATCCCATCCCCTCCAGAAACTTAGCAAGCTCAGGCTTGAAGCCAGTTAAGATTTTTTGCCCCCACCACTCCCCTTGGAAGGCTGTTCCAGACCTGGACTCCCAGTGAATGAATTCCAAACATCCCTATTACAAAATAAATGTGTAGATACTGTGACAGGGTCAGGCCAGATGGATACAGGAGAGTGTTCCTCTGGAGTACTGGGACATGACTGCTGAAAACCCCTCCTCCCTCCTAGGGAGAGGCCACTAAACCCACCGCTCCTCGATAACATTGAGAGAGCCGGTGGTCGTTGCCCAGAGGAACTCTGCCCGGATACGTGAACGGACGGAGGATCGGAAATTGGCCCCACATCGGAAATAGGCCCCACATACAGGAGAGTGTTAGAAGGCAGATATATTAGTCCCAGATTAAGTAGATCTCTTTTCCCTGGGTAAGGTAACAGAGGCAGTTCCAGAACAAGCAGGAACTTGCTGGAACCAATTAAGGCAGGCAGGCTAATTGGGACACTTGGAGCCAATTGAGATGAAACTGCTAGAATCAATTAGGACAGGCTGGCTAATCAGGGCACCTGAGTTTAAAAAGGCCCTCACTTCAGTTTGTAGTGTGCATGCGAGGAGCTGGGAGCAAGAGGCACTAGGAGCTGAGTGGGAAGGCGCATTGCTGGAGGATTGAACAGTACAAGCGTTATCAGACACCCGGAGGAAGGTCCTGTGGTGAGGACAAAGGTGGTGTTTGGAGGAGGCCATGGGGAAGTAGCCCAGGGAGGTGTAGCTGTCACGCAGCTGTTCCAGGAGGCACTATAGACAGCTGCAATCCACAGGGCCCTGGGCTGGAACCCGGAGTAGAGGGTGGGTCTCGGTTCCCCGAAAACCTCCCAACTCCTGATCAGACACTGGAGGAATTGACCTGGACTGTGGGTTCTACCAGAGGGGAAGGTCTGTGGGCTGGTCCCTGACCCACATGGTAAATCTCTGAGGCAAAACAAATATGCCAATAAGCGCAGGACCCACCAAGATAGAGGAGGAACTTTGTCACAATACATTCTTGTATTACCCAAGCTTCCCTATAGCTGGTCTTAACTGAGTTCAGCTTGTGCCCAGGGCTTATCTGTCCTTCGCCACATCCACAAGCTGCATGAGGCTCACATTTCCTCAGTGGCCTCTCAGCATTAGGGAGAAAGTACAAAGGGCTTAAAAAAATCCACACACAAACTCGCCTCCTTCTCTGGCAAGCCAGGGGTCCAGCACATCACTTTAGCTTTCCCCTGAATACACAGACCAAGGTTTTCAGGAGTGACTAGAGATTTGAGGTACCTCCATTTCTGAGGGTCCAACTTGCGAGATCGTAAAAGGGCCTGATTTTCAGAGGGTGGGTATGAGGCCCTTTCTGAAGATCAGACCCTTTTAAAATGTCTCAAATTGGGTACCCAACTACCGAGGCACCCACAACCACCAGCTGTCCTCCCAGTTCTGCAGAAAGCCAGCTCCACTGCCTTTGCTTCTGCACGAAGCTTTGCCGAGCAGCGGCGGAGCGAAACTGAGAGGTGCCGCTCAGTTTGCTATTGGAATGCTCACAGCAGCAAGGAAACAGACGAGAATTGTGTCACTTGCTTGGAAAAGCTAAGGCTGGGGGTTCAGTATTGTTCAAAGGACAGCGTCCCGCCAAGCAATTCGCCAACATTTCTCGTGATACCAACACATCCCTCGGAAATTTCCCCTCCAAACTCCCCCAACTCTGCTTATCTTGTGAAATCAGAGAGGATCACTGAACCAGGGGATATGGCCGTATGTTTATGAAACCCTACAATAACGTCTGAAAACTGATACCACCTCAGGGATTAAAAAAATCGGCTTTCCCTAAAGCAGGCAGGTGCTGTTCTTGGCCACAGGCAGCTTTCCCCGTTATGTCTTACCAGTTAGCCCGATCTTCTTCCGGCAAGTAAAACAGCGATTCTTTTTCTGTTTGGGTTTTTCTGAAGTCTTCTCACCCTCAGCGGAGTTCTGGGATATTTCAAGGAGGGTCTCTGGAACAAAGAGAGGAGGGGAGAGTTTCCTTACCTCCCTTCCACACCAGGGAACATTTCTATGTATTGTTTTTGTTACACTAGCACCTAGAGGCCCTAATGGAGATTGGGACCCCACTGTGCTAGGAGCTGTACATACGTACAGTGAGATAAAATACCCGCCCTAAAGAGCTTACCATCTAGACAACACAGAAAGGGGAGAGAGATTATCTCCATTTTACAGGCGGAGAATTGAGGCAAAGAGATCACATGACTTGTCTGAGATCCAGATCTCTCGAGTCCCAGTTCAGGGCTTTAGCTTAGTTAAATAAATAATGAATGGTCACACTTCCATAGCATATTTCACCTGTAGGTCCCACAATGCTTTACACACGTAAGTAAGCCCCACAATCCCTCCTCTACTGGTGGGAACCCTGAGGCTCTAAGGGCCAGGTTTTCAAAGGTATTTAGGTGCCTCGCTGGATTTCCAAAAGCACCTAAGCAGGCTGGCACCTGTCTCCCATTGAGATCCATGGGAGTTCGGCGCCTAACCACTTTGGAAACTCCCACTAGGCACCTATCTGCATCTTCAGGTGCCTAAACACCTTAGAAAAATCTAGCCCTAGAAGACGAAGGCTACGTCTACACTGTAGCTGGGGGTGCGATGTGTGGCTTGTGCAGACGTACCCACACTAGCTTTAACCTCATTAGCTCACTGAAAACAGCCAGGAGGATGCAGTGGCGTGAACTTCAGTGCAGGCAGCACAAGCACACACCCCAGAGGGTAGGGATGACTTGTGCAGCCCACGCTGCCACATCCTCAAGGCTGCGGATCTAGCAAGCTAGCTAAAGTGCAGCTAGTGCAGGTACATCTACATGAACGGCAAATCACACACCCCGCTGCAGTGCAGACCTACCTTTAGCAGTGACCTGCTGATGATCATGAAATGACTCAGTGGCCAGGAATAGAAGCCAGGTCTCTCAAGTCCCTGCCCAGTGCCTTTTCCATCAGACTAGGCTACCTGTCTTTGCGCCGCTTGCCAGAAACCACCACCACCCTCACCCCAGCCTCACCTATTCTTTCCAAGTTCTTGCCCTGCACTCATAAGAAAAGGACTCCCGTCACCATACTTGAGCCAATGGTTCAATCCGGCAGCAGGATCCACTTCCTTTAATGGCCATCAACCCTCCATTTTAAAAAAAAGCGTTTGTACAGGAACAAATGGGTGGTGTGGGTTAAATAACCGTAGCTTCAGACTGCAGGAGAGCAACTCCATGGCAGCATGTGGCACCGTTATGGCTCCAAATCAACTGCAACGGATCAACCAGAAGCTGTTCCCTACTTAGCACTGACACTTGCACTTCTCCACTGCACAAACATCTCTGTGAGGCATGCGGGTATTAATGTGGCCATTTCGCAGATCAGTAAAGTGAGGAACGCAACAGAGCGAGTCACCAGTATAGCCAGAAATAGAACCCAGGAGTCCTATTTCCTAGTCCTCTGCCATTAACCTGCACTGGATCGATCGCCACTCCTCTCTCGAGAGATGGCATGGAACTGCAGCATGCAGTCGCCTAGAGGGGCACACCAGGCAGTGGGTTGCTTCCAGGTGTTCTGACATTTAAAAAGACAGAAATCATGGAAGATTATCTGGCCGCCAGGTATTTGAAGGTTGGTGGCTAGTCAGTTCTCAGCCCACAGAGTGATCTATTAGGCTTCATCCTCAGGCAATGAGGAAACTGCCTTTCCAACGCTTTCCCCTAGATCTTACCTACAGATCATACACGTTTGATTCTTCCCTGTGTTCCTGGCTAGTATTCTATTTGCTGCTTAAAACTGGATTATCATTTATACTCGTGCCAACCTGATGAGGAAGATGCCGATGAGGTTTCGTCTGTGCTAATGTATCCGACTGTCTCGCTGCTAGTTTCCTCTCTGGATATGCTCATGGCCGTCATCTGATGGGTCACAGGAGTCTGAGTGCTGGGAGCATTAACAACAAACAAACAGAAATATTTTCCTCGGATGAGCAGTTATGCGAGATGCATCTTCAGCCCACAAAATTAACTTCATTACATTCACAGAAAGCACAGCAGCATGGTAGGTCAATCATTTAACCTCTCTTCCCTGGAGACTTGGGTTCACGTTTCTCTTAGGACTCAAATGGAATGAATTTGTGATGATCTCAGCCTCCCTCCTCCCCGCTACATCCCAAAGCCATGGACATGATTCACAATCCATAGAGAGAGATCCAGGACCAGAACAGCTATTGGTGAGGACTGCATGGCCATGGCAGAGCTGAGCGAGAATAGCAGGGGTGGGAGAGTTATGAAGCAGCTGGGACAAACTGGGATTTGAATACAGCAGGTGTTTTGGATTCCGGCTATGGTGCACAGGCAGAGCTGTGTGCATATATACTTGTATTTACTACATTTGTAAGTTGTATTTACAAGTTCTATTTACTACAGCTTAGTATTCTAGGTCAGAAATCCACCTGATTTTTCTCCCTCAAAGAGTCTAAGCCCTGGATTTTTTTCCTTCCATTTATTAAAGTCTGTTTCAGACACATCTGTATCATTGGTTTTGAATTTAATACTATCTGGAGCCTTTGAAAGCTATGAGCAGAATTCAACCCAGGGTGAAGAGCACTGGGCCATCAATGGAATTACAGTGGGGATGGATTTGATCCGGTGGGTTTTTTATTCCAGCTAGAAAAGAGGCAAGGTCAGTTTCTCTCTTTCATCCACAGCTCCTTCCAATGAGAAGCTGGGTTGGCCACCCCTGCATTCAGCCGCTGAAGTGAACATACCCAGGCAGTCAGCTCCCTCCATCAAGTTAAGGACAGGACTCTGCTGAACTTTACAGCAATGAACTGGAGAAAATAGGTCTGATTCTCCTGTCTCATTCCAGCCCTCTGGGGGTTTTCTAGAATGCCCATCACCCTTGTATCCAGGTGCTGCACTGGTAAATTAGTTATACATAGGGAGGTCTATTGTGGACTTCATGAAGTATTTTGTTCTTCTCATTCACAGCATTTTTACACCAATATAGTTCCACTGACTTCAATGTAATTACTCTTTACACCAGCCTGAGAGGGGAATCAGGCCCTGTGGCTTGTCTGTACAGCCAGGACGCTCCTCTGAAATGAAGCAGGCAGAGAGGAAAAGGATCAGAGAGGGTTAACCTCAGCAAAGCTCCAAGCAGCGGGGGCATGGGGGTGGAAGGACACTCACAGGTGTATGCCTTTTCATACCAGGCCCCACACGTCAGCTAGTCACCTTTGGGGCACTAGACGTTTAGAGGCTGACCCTGCTGTCAGAGAGGTGAACACTGAGTCAGTGACCTCTTTAGACCCAGACTGTTTTACAAAAGCTAATCAGCTGCAAGGCAGAGAATAAAAGCCTCTCTCCTGGTCCCACAGCTATTGCTGGTAGATCCGCATAGAGTTTCTTGCCCCTACCTGGTTTTCACATCTTCAGGCGTCGGGTCTCCCTCTGTGCCCTGTCCTGGGATGGAATCTGAAGCTGCGGGACTGTTGCTGGGACCACTTGCTGCTAAGACAAAACCCCACATTCTCAGTGAACTCTCAGAAACATCAGCAAGCTCCACAGGCGTTAGCCAGTAGCCAAAGGGCCAGCATGAATTCCTGATTCACTTGGTGTCCTTCAGACCCAGGATCACACAACTCTTCTCACTAACTCAAGCGGTTTTTCCCACAAGAGCCAAAGGGATCCTCCATGGAGGTTTTAGCAGCTCCTCAGGCTTTGACGGATGATGAGGAGAACCTACCCACAAAGGTTCAGCGTGCGAATCACCCTCAACTCCCATTGGCTTCAATGGAAGGCTGTTCAGGACTGTTCTTTGAGAGTCTGCCTCTCAGTTTCTTGGTACTGAGAAACCAAGCTGCCCCATTCTCCACCTCAAGACAGACATGCCCTTTGAAAGGGCCCTTAAAGGGACACTGCAGGCACCTACGTTATCTAGAACCCAAATGTTATTTTGCCACTGCTTAAAGCCAAAGGACCAGATTCTCAGCTGCTGTAAACCAGCGTCGTTCCACTGGCTACAACAGAAACAACGATTTACACCGGCTGAGGATCTAAACCAAACTCTCTAGTGAATTCTCTAATCCTCCTTAAGGAATAACAACCTCCTTAGTGTACCATCCCCTGCAGTGAAATCAAGTACAGCATTGCTATGCTGGGGATAAAAATTATACAAGGGATTTATCAGGCATCTCTCACGTTGCCATCTAGGTACCTGTACACTCAGTGTCTGCACAAACCCACAGCAGGGGTGAATCCTGCTAATGATGGGAAGAGCAGAGTTTGTCTTCACAGCTGCCTCTCTGTTCAGTCACGCGTCTAATGTGTTTAGTAGCAAGGATCAGATCCTTAATTTCACTGCTCTGGCTTGTCAGCACTATTGAGATGAGAAAACTAGACAACCCAAGTGGCCAATTTCATCCCTGGTGCCATTTCACTGACTTCAATGGGTTTGCACCGGGGATGAATCTGGCCCGGTGTCTCTGGTGGTAACTGGGGAGTTCAGGGAGCAGCTGAACAGCATGGAGTCTCACTGTCAGGACATGCGACGTACTGGAGTGTGATGAATGGGAGCCATGTCTAATGCACAACTTGGATCAGGGGGGATACAACTAAGGTAGTGCAGGGATTGTGGGATCCTGGCTTATATGCCGAGCCAGAGACCTCTCGGATCGGCTGAGAGGCAGCGCTACACTTCATCCGTTCTGTCCTGGCTTCATAAAATATCACGCACCCAGACTTCCAATCAATGGACTTTCCTCTACCTGGGGGGCTTATCCGGCCACTGCTCTGCTGCCTCTGTAGATACTCTTTATAGCAAACTGAGCACATCCCATTGGTCCGGGGGCTGCCGTAGAATCCACAGCCGGTGGTACACAGCATAGGCACCTGTGTTTGATTAGTCTCCTGGGCCATTGTCTCTCCTCCAACTATAAAGCAGGAACAAGAAAGACACAGCAGTTACATACCCGCGGGACATTTCCTTGTACACCATGGCTGACCAGGAAGGAAATGCACAAAGGACCCCAAGAGAGGTGTGATCTTGTGCAATTTTACTCTCCTACGCTCATGCACAAGTGTTTGCTAGATCGGCGCCCTTGCCAACCCTGCAACCCATATTCACAAGTGGCCTAGTCCTGCATCACTAAAGTCAAAAGAAGTAGGATTATAAGTAGTCCCTACTCACACAAGTAGGCCTACTAAAGGCACTGGATACCTGCATGAGTAAGGACTACTTGTGTGAGTAAGGGCTGCATGATCAGGTCCCAAATATCAATCAAAAATTTCCTTACGTGTGTTAGCAGCAGCTCCCTCGATCTCTAAATCAAAGCACTGAAATGGACCATACTTGGGTTGGTTAGTTACATTTTGCACTTTTACAGCTTTCATTTTCATTTATCGCAAGCTTCCCTTTCTGGTTCTCAGGCACTAGCCCAAGGCTGTGATATCTAACTTAGAAAATACTGAACGAGAATGTTTAAATCCAAACAAATATCTGTGTTCTCTGATCAACCGCTTTGAACCCTGGTGGGAGTGGGCTATGAATGTAAATAAGAGAGAATTCCTATTACTACTAGGTTTTGTAAAACCCTCAACACACGCAATTTTTGGCCAGTCTTGTGTTGTTTTTAAAACTCACCCTCAAACTATTTTCACACCTGTGCATTTTCACTTTCAAATGTGCTGCAGTAAAAAGCAGTGAGATGGAAAGAGATGAAAAACATAGGACACAACTTATAGCACAGATTATAAATTATTCCTATTGCGTGGGCGAGATTCTGCGTCTGTTATGCTGTTGTAAATCTGTAGTAAATTCACTGATCTCAGGGTCGTTATTCTAGGTTTACACTGGTTAAAGGGCAGCTCAGAATCTGGCCCCAAGCTACTCACAGTACAATAAAATAATAGTGATCCAAAGGAAGCAAAGCCTTTAAAAATTCCAACAGGAAATTCCACTCTGCCCTTGCCAAAGTTTTCAGAGAGAGGCGGGCAGCAACTTTCTCCAAGCCCACAGATGTCCCTCCATGTGAAGAGTGCATGTTAGAACTCTGTAGGTTTAGGGGTGGATCAGCTGGTGGGAAGGGAGCAAAGCACTGTCCTTAGCAAGCATGTGGCATTTCTTCAACACGCCCCCACAGAAGTTACTGCTGCTTCATTCAGCTTGATGGAAAGATCCCAGCAGCCCTGAAAGAGCCATGTGCCTGCAAAACCTTCCCCTGGAGGGAACAAGCGTTGGGAACAAGGAACATTTCCCCTCCCGTGAGGTTTTCCGTAGGAGGGGAATGATTCAGCTCTTACTAGCTCACTCCTCTTTGCCCGTAGATGGGTGATTAGAGTTTCTTTAATATTACCCTGCAGCTTTCCTTAACACAGCACTGCCTGGCATTCCCCATGCCCTGCAGGCTACGCTTCCCATCAAACACATGTAAACTCTATGTTCAGCTAAACCTCCTCCACACTTGCCTAGCTAGATGTTGCCCTGTGGATGAGATTAACTCAACTCATGCTGGGAATACTGTGGCAAAGCCCTGGAATATGAGAGGACCTGGATGTAACAACAGTCCTTTTCACCCTCCTTTTTTAAAGTGGCCTCTAATTTTGGGCACCCTGACAACAGCCGCCCCTTTTGAATATAAAATCCTTTCGTCCAACGGTATTGGGGGAATTACACAGAAGTGACAATAAAAACAGTACAATACTCATGCTATGAAAGCAGATCAAATGCAAAAAAATAAAGTAGCAGGATCCAAACGAAGGGTCCTACTGAGGAGCCAAATGTGATCAAAGCAGGAAACAGGACTGCAACAGAAGTATGTTCACAAGTCGAGAGTGTTGGCATGGATTTGGAGAAGGGAGCAAATTCCCCAGTCACCTCACCTCATCCTGGCACGATGCTGCTATCCCTGAAAGCAGGTCTAATCCTCTCCCCTCGTTCCCATCATGCCCCATCTTGTCCTGAGCCAGCAGCTTTGTGCAAAGAGCCCTGGGGAGGCTCCCATGCTGCTGTCACTAAGGAAGGGGTTGGTACACCAAAAGCATCACTCCCTAGCAGGGGTCAGGGTCCAGTCATCAGAATGAACCTGACCCACTGCCCAGTTTGCTGGTGCTTCTCTCCCATGCTGGTTCCTGGATTAAACCTACCCCACCCAAGGAACTGGGCCCTTTCTCAGATTCCAGTACCCAGCCTTTAGAAGAAGTCACCTGAGCTCAAGAACTGCTCCAGCTGTTGCTTCCTGTCTGGGGCAGATGTCACCCCCACAACGAGCTGCCTTCTGGCAGGGAGAACAGGGCAACAGAAATCCAACCTAAAAATAAGGGATGAAAGTTAATGTCACAAAACACACACACCAAAGGGGATCACTGGTAAAAGCCCTTCTACGGATAAAAATTGCAGCGTGTGGGCATGCGTGTAGGGCAGGCGGACAGCAGAGATCAGTACTTTAATCTGCGGATCCAGAGTTTATTCCCCACAGGCTACTCACATGGCTCTGAGTCTATGATGGCTTTGTAGCGCTCTGGGGCACATAGTGCATTTTGTTCTGGGTTGTGTAACACACAGCGTACGTTTATGGGGCTATAGAAACGCTTGGTGGCGACGGGGGCGTGGAGGCATCAACCCTGTGCTCAGCAAACAGAAGAGGAATTGATTGGGCGGGGGGGTTGTACTTTTTAAAGTCAATCCATCCGTGGGGAGGTTAAAATGGCCCCATTTAAAGGAGCTGATTAACGATGTCAGTTTATTTTCAGTCACAGGTTCCCTCAAACTTTTGGGGAGAGACGCGGCCCAGTGGTAAAGACAAAGCAGGGGGGAGTCAGAACCGGGGAGTTCTAGTCACAGATGTGGGAGTAACGCATGGCCTTGTAATGAAAGCAGCCGGGAGTGGGAGCCAGGCCTTTTATTACCAGGGCAGGGTGCGTGTAAGCTAGTGGTTAAGGCAGGGGGCTGGGTACCAGGACTCCAGGGTCCTATTCCTGGCTCTAGCAGAGAGTGTGGTCAGGCCAGGCTGTGGGCACCAATGGGGGGGTCATTACTCTGCCCTCTAGGTCCCTCCCCAGCCCGGCCACAGCCTCACCCCGAGCCGTCTGCAAAACAATGCACCTGGCAACCTCCCTGCCCGCTAACTGACAGGTCCCTCCACCAATCGCGCCGCTCGCCTCAACCCAAAGCCACCCCCCCGCCCCATGACAGTCATCGCCTGCACGCCGGTGGGCGGGACGAAATCGCTCCGCTCGCCCCGCACCCGGGGGCGGCCTTGTTTCCAATAGAGCCCGAGGCTTTGCGGCCTGCACTGGTTTTGTAGCCACGCTCCGGCTTAGGGCCACGCAAGCACCCCCCCATCTCAATGTGTGTGTGTGTGTGTGTGTGTGCGGGGGGGGGGTGTCTCATCCGGCCCTAATTCCAGCCCCCGCCTTGGGGCCTCCCCGGGACCAGGGGCTTCAGGCACCTGCCCCCCCGCCCTGCGAGCCCCCGGCCTAGGGGCTTCGGGGCCCCCCCCGTGACCCCAGGCCCCGGGACCTCTCCCCGCCGGCTCCATGACCGCCGCTCTGGGGGCCCCCCCGGCCCTGCGCCCCCTCGGCTCCGTGACCCGCGGGCTTAGGGGCTTCAGGCACCTCCTGTCCCACGTCGCCCTGGGACCCCCGGGCCTAGGGGCTTTAGGCACCTCCCCGCATTGCCCCAGGCCCTGCGACCGGCCCCCTGGTGCCCTCCCAGGCCCTAGGCGCGGCTCCGGCCCCCCGATCCCTCCGGGCCCGGCCGCGCGCACTCACCCGCCGCCGGCAGCCGGACCCAGACGCCGAGCGGGAGCGGCCCGGCCCAGGGGCGGCTGCTCCGTCCAGACACGTGCGGGCGGGGGGGGCCGACCCCGGCACAGGCGGTCACGCAGGGGCGGCTGCCGGCCAGCTCGGGCCCACGCCGGGGAAGGCGGGCTGGGGGCGGCCGGGAAACATGGCGATTGGCAGAGAGCAGCCCCGAACCGCCCCGGCTCCCTCCTCCGCCATGGGGGAGGGGGATGTGAGACACCCCCAGCCAGTGGGGAGGGGGGGTCTGTGACCCCTGACATGCGGAGGGGGGATATGAGTCACCCCCCCAGCCATTGGGGAGAGGGGGGATCTGTAACCCCTGACATGCGGAGGGGGGATCTGAGAGGGGGGGTCTGTGACCCCTGACATGCGGAGGGGGGGATATGAGACACCCCCAGCCGGTGGGGAGAGGGTGGGTCTGTGACCCTGACATGGAGGAGGGGGATATGAGACACCCCCCAGCCAGTGGGGAGAGGGGGGGGTCTGTGACCCCTAACATGGGGGAGGGGGATATGAGACACCCCCCAGCCAGTGGGGAGAGGGGAATCTGTGACCCCCACCATGGGGGGTATATGAGACACCCCCCAGCCAGTGGGGAGAGGGAGATCTGTGACCCCAGCCATGGAGGAGGGGGATCTGCTACCCCCCCCCCCCACCATAGATGAGAGGGATATGAGATCCCACAAGCCATGGGGGATCTGCTACTCCTAGCTATAGGGAAGGGGACTGAGATCTGATACCCTCCCTCCGACTATGGACATGTGGGGCTGGGAACAGATACCTTTCCTGCCCCCTTCCCCAGCTGTAGGTGGAGGATTGGGATCTGATATCCTCCCCTGTCCCACACCCTCATCAGAGATGGGGGAAGGCAGGGATCTGATGCCTGCATTCCCAGGCAGATATTGGGAGGAGGGCTGGGATCCTTCCCCTCCCCACATACTAGCCAGATAAGGCATGTCCTAGGATCTGATACCTCCACCCAGCCAGAAAGAGCCTGATACCCCAGCCAAGGGGGACAGGAGCTGACGGAAAGCTGCAGTGAGAATGCAGGTGTGGTTAGCTCACCAGCACAGTCAAAAACACAGGCCCTGAAATATCAAAGCACTTAAGCCTGTACTTAAATCCCATTGATTTGGATGGGATTTAATCATATGCTTTGGTGGGTTGCTGAGTTGGGGGCATAGTGAATGTGGGAGGAGAGTTGGGTCATTTGCCGCACCTCTTTCAAAGGTAAAAAAAAGCTTCCCAGCTCCTACAATGAGCCAGAGAGGGGATTTGCCAGCTGTTTGGGATGGGATGTTGCAGGAGAGGGTCTAGTCAAATTCCATGCTAGAGAATTTCATCTTTCTTAAAACAAACAAACAAATAGGCAGCAGGTTTAAAACAAACCAAAGGAAGTATTTTTTCACACAAAGCAGAGTCAACCTGTGGAACTCCTTGCCAGAGGATGTTGTGAAGGCCAAGACTATAACAGGGTTCAAAAAAGAACTAGATGAATTCATGGAGGATAGGTCCATCAATGGCGATTAGCCAGGATGGGCAGGGATGGTGTCCCTAGCCTCTGTTTGCCAGGAGCTGGGAATGGGCGACAGGGGGGTGAATCACTTGATGATTCCCTGTTCTGTTCATTCCCTCTGGGGCACCTGGCATTGGCCACTGTTGGAAGACAGGATCCTGGACTGGATGGACCTTTGGTCTGACCCAATATTCTTAAACAAGAACACCCTAGGAAACTCCATTCAGAAAACTATGCTAAGAGAATATTAAAGAAGTAACTTTAAGCTCCCAGAAGCCAGGAACGGACAAAGGTAAAATTGCCTGTGTAACCTAAGCCCTGCCCCTTGTGCATATGTATTACGATACAGTCTTGAATGATATGATCATGTATTGATTCTCAGTACAAGATGATACCAGATCATTTCTCCTACAGCCGTCAATACACATGTGTAGCATCTGATAATATTTCTTTTCATTCCCTTATACTTACGTTCACTTGTTATTGTGATTGCCTAGACTTTTTATAGGCTAGATTCTCTTCTCTCAGAGGTATGCATTTTAATACTTCAGTCAACTGGGTTTCCTAGGTACTTCATAAAAACATAAGAACAGCCATACTGGGTCAGACCAAAGGTCCATCTAGCCCAGTATCCTGTCTTCCGAGGTGGCCAACGCCGCGTGCCTGGTATGGTAATACAGATAAATAAATAATAAGAATGTACTGTATAACTTATTTTCAACCTTCATAGGTTTTCAGGGCAAAGGGACCATGTGATCTTGTAGTCTGGCCTCCTGCATTATTATTATTATTGTATTTGTACTGCAATAACGCCTAGAAGTCCTCCTCATGGGCCAGGACCCAGTGCGCTAGGCCCTGTACAAACACAGAATAAAGAGCCCCTGCTCCAAAGAGCTGACAATCTGTTTGCATGGCACAGCTCTCACTCACCCCAGCGTAAATCTGTTATTTTCACCTTCCTGAATTTGTCAGGTTTCAATGTCCAGCCATTGGATCTCATTAAGTATTTGCCTGCTGGACGACAGTGTCCTCCGCTGTCAGAAATCTTCTCCCTGCCCATGAGCAAGGCACTTTTTAGTTGTCTCTTTGATGAGCTAACTAGATTTAAAGCGCTTGAAGTCTCTCTCTGTGAGGCAGGTGTTCCAGACTGCAAATGATTCTTGTGCCTCTTCTCCGAACCCTCTCCAATTGTTTCACACTTTCCGTAGGGGATGAGAGACAAGGTGGGACCATTTTTTATTGGACTATCTTCTGCTGGTGAGAGAGCCAAGGGCTCAAAGCTTACACAGGGTATGTGTAACCTGCAATTAAAAATGCACAGCTAGCCCGTTTCATCTGGCTCAGGCTCATGGGGCTCTGGCTAAGGGGCTGTTTAATTGTGGTTTAGATGTTTGGACTCAGGCAGGAGCCTGGGCTGTAGGACCCTGTGAGGTGGGAGGATGCATTCGGGGATGAGGCATTTAATTACTGCGCTAATTTATCTGAGAGCTCAGGTGGTTTGTTATATACCTGCAAATCTTCGTTCTTGCTCTGTCATGTTATACATAAGCCACAGTCCACCGTGTAAGAACGATTTACTGAGCTTTTCATATCGATTACTTTAATGTACTCTTAGTCTCACCGCTTCGAGCCAGAACAACTGTATTTAAGGTTGTAAATGAAGATGTATGTTGTTAGAGTGTTTTAGCTGAGAATGAATGTGTGATGATGGAAGGAGAGACTGCATTATAAGGAGCACTCGCATGCAGGAGGGGCAGAGTTAAGGTTACACGTATCATTTGTAGCTTTATGCCAGTGAATGGGAAACAAAAATCCGAACACCCAGTCCGTCTCTCAGCGCTGTGTACAGCCAGCTAATGCTGTGATATTCGTGACAGTCATAAACGCTCGGATGAATAGATCTTGGAAAGTGACTACCTGAAGTGACTCCACCATCCTTTGTGCGGTTGGTCAGGGGTGCTTTGCCCTTTGCACCCAGCATTCAGACTTTAGGGTTGAGGCTGCAGAATGATCTTATATTTGCTCTGAGACACGCAGCCGCCAAGAGGGTTATGATCTTTGACAGCACGGCACTGACACCGCGGAGGCAATGAAATACAAAGTAATGCTACCCCCACGCTAACGCAGTGTGGCACTCGTGCCTTCTAGTGGCTGGGAGAAGTGTCTGAGTGTGCTACAGCCTATGAGCTGATGCACTTGGTCCTGTGAGCAGGAGCTGAGTGGCGGCTCCTGCTCTCAGAGCTAGCGGATGCAGGTTCAGTCCCTGCTTCACCTATCCAGAAGCCCTGTGTTATACAGTACAGTGGAACCGTGCAGGGGTAAACATGAGGGTACCGGTGCCTGTTAGTGAGGGTGTTTGGTGCTATGAACAGGCTTCTGCTCCCAGGAGTCGATGGCCCTTTCTGATGTTGGTGGGTGAAACAAAGTTTGGTCTCATCTTACTCCCTAGTGGCCGTTTAGCCACAGTATGAGGGGCAGTGTAGTCTAGCCCTGGACCAAAACTCAGGAGACCTGGGTTCTAGCCCCATCTCTGCTACTGAGCTGCTCTTTGACCATGGGCAAGTCACTTCACTTCTCCCTTCACTCTCCCACCCAAATCTGTATCATATGGATCCAGGGCAGAGGACTGTCTCTCTTTCTGTATACACTGCTCAGCCAATGGATGCTACTGTAGGGTCACTTGCATGTTTAAAATAGTGTAAATGGTGAATCCATGACTTGAGGACTTCAGTAACTCGGTCAGAGGTCTATTTCAGGAGTGGGTGAGGTTCTGTGACCTGCGATGTGCAGGAGGTCAGACTAGATGATCACGATGGTCCCTTCTGACCTTCAAGTCGATAAGCAGGACCGAGGCAAAGCTACGCTGGGAGCCCAGCACTGGAATACCAACTGAGGCTGCAGATCAAAGCGGACCTGCACGGGCTGATTTCTGTGCTGCGAGGCCTTGGTTTTGGGAAGGGGGATGGATGGACTTAAATTTGGACTGTCAAGATAAATGTTCTTTCCTAGGTAGGTGAAATTGC
Organism: Mauremys reevesii; assembly: GCF_016161935.1. Taxonomy (NCBI): domain Eukaryota; kingdom Metazoa; phylum Chordata; order Testudines; family Geoemydidae; genus Mauremys; species Mauremys reevesii. The sequence continues at coordinate 11,142,507 of NC_052648.1, read as the reverse complement.
TGGCTGGCGGGCAGCTGAGCGTGTCTCGGAGGCATCACAGCGTAGGTGTGTGTGTCTGTAGGACGGCAGTAGAATCACTGGTTCTGGGCCACTCATCTGGGGCTCTGGAATAACTCGCCAGGAGACCAGATGGGCTACAGTGAATGAAGGTATTTCCAGGTATCTGTCCCATGATTTCTGCTTACAGATGACAGCTTGGCTAATATCAGAATTGGCGCTCTGCTCTCCTTAGCCTTTCTTCCACTGAAACTGCTTGTGCCTCTCCGGAGACCTCCTGGGCTCCCCAAATGGATCCGATTGCAGGGGATGGGGGGAGGCTCTAGCCGATACCGACAGTGCCTCCATTTATGGTTAGCAAGGCCTCACGTAAATGAGCTCTCAGCAGCCTTGGTTTTTAAACACAGCCTGGGCTCCTTGTGGAAGGGAAAACATCCTCACTGGAGCTGGCTTTGTGAGTTATTTCTCCTCCTCTGTTTCATCCTTGGTCTTCTTGCCCCAGGGCTTGAGAGGTCGGGTTTCTTTAGAGCTCAGCTCAGCTGGGCTGGTTAAAAGCTTAAATCATGGAGCCGAGCAGCTGGAGATAGAGCCCAGCCCAACCCAACCCCCCCAGGCGCAAACATTTTGCAACTTTGGCTCTGGGTCTAAATGTTTGTGATAGCAATGCAGAAGGGGGCGCACTAGGTACCCACTTCTCCAGACGCTGCCTCCTCTCCCCTCTGGCCAGCAGGTGGCAGCAGTGCGCCAGGGAAACCACAGGCCTCTCAATTTCTCGCCCAGCTATGGGAAGGCAGCCAGCTCTCTGCCCACTCTGGGTGCATCATGCTGGCGCTGCAAACTGGAGCATGTCCCCGTGCTCGAAAGCGGATTCTGGGGAAAGTTCACGGAGCAGAGCTCTGTAGGCAGCCTGGCTCCGTAGCTGGGTTTGCTTTCAAGGGTTTGCACCGCTTTGGGTTGCAGAAGTGCCCAGGCGGGGATGGCGTGGGGGGTTGTTCTTGCTTTGAGGAGGGCGGTGCCAGACGTTGGGAGTTGGTGGCATCTCTTGGGGTTGTCCCTTTGCTGTTTGTCATTGTTGACAAATGCAAAGTAATGCACGTTGGAAAACATAATCCCAACGATGCATATAACATGATGGGGTCTAAATTAGCTGTTACCACTCACGAAAGAGATCTTGGAGTCACTGTGGAGAGTTCTCTGAAAACATCCGCTCCATGTGCAGCGGCCATCAGAAAAGCGAACAGAATGCTGGGAATCATTAAGAAAGGGATAGATAATCAGACAGAAAAGATCATATCACCTCTATATAAATCCAGGTACACCCACATCTTGAATACTGCGTGCAGATCTGGTCACCCCGTCTCAAAAAAGATATATTGGAATTGGAAAAGGTTCAGAAAAGGGCAACAAAAAATATTAGGGGTATGGAACGGCTGCTTATGAGGAGAGATTAATAAAACTGGGACTTTTCAACTTGGAAAAGAGATGACTTAAGGCGGGGATATGATGGAAGTCTATTAAATCATGACTGGTGTGGAGAAAGTACATAAGGAAGTGTTATTTACTCCTCATAACACAAGAACTAGTGGTCACCAAATGAAATTAATAGGCAGCAGGTTTGAAACAAACAAAAGGAAGTATTTCTTCACACAACACACAGTCAATCAGTGGAACTCTTTGCCAGAGGATGTTGTGAAGTCCAAGACTATAACAGGGTTCAAAAAAGAACTAGATAAGTTCCTGGAGGATAGGTCTGTCAATGGCTATTAGCCAGGCTGGGCAGGGATGGTGTCCCTAGCCTCTGTTTGCCAGAAGCTGGGAATGGGCCACAGGGGATGAATCACTTGATTACTTGTTCTGTTCATTCCCTCTGGGGCACCTGGCATTGGCCACTGTCAGAAGACAGGACACTGGGCTAGATGGACCTTTGGTCTGACCCAGTGTGGCCGTTCTTACGGTGCAGACGCTGGCTCATGCTCCATGAGGGTGAATTTCAGCCGGAGCCACAGGCTGTGAAAGGCACAATAAAATCCGTTCCCTTGTTCTTTCCCCCAGCTCTGGTAGCTATGCCCAGTCCTTGCTCCAAACACAGACCAGCAAAGGGAGGATTATTGCCCTGATTCTCCAGACAGGAACCGATAAACAGATCCCCCTGCCCACTGAATTTAGGGGATGTTTTTCCATTGATTTCCCAGGGCCCCTGGATCAGGCCCAGAGAGATTAAGTGACTTGCCAAAGTCACACAGGGAGTCTGTGGCACTGAAGCAAGATCTCTTGCACCCAGCCCGGTGCCTTAACCACCAGAGTGAACACACGCTTGTCCCACTATGGACAACAAGCCTTTACAGGTCCCTGGAGAATGCACCTCTAGCTAGCCTGGCCCCTAGGAAAGATAAGGAAGGCCCGGTATTGGCTAATGTGTATGTGCCTCCCAGCCCTCTACAGGAAGGGATTGGAATTGCTCAGTCACTTGTCATAGGCCCCATACTGCTGGCAAGATATTTCCCTTTAGCTCTTATTGGCGGGGAGTACGTCCTTGGAAAGGAGGATCAGACTTCTACCCTATGCTCTGGTTCAAAAGGGAGTTAATTCGGGGAAGTCCTGGGGTCTGTGCTATGCTGGACATCACACTAGATCGTCACTCCTGGCCTTCCAATCTGTGCATGCTCAGTGCTGTGACGTTCTGGGTGGTCCTGACAGTGACAACCATGAAATCCTAGGTGGCCTCAGATTCGTTACAAGGAGCAAGTGAGGAGAGATTTCCAGAGGCAGGGAGCTGTAAGGACGCGAGAGAGGCTATTGGAGGGGCTGGGAATGGGAGAATGAAATAGGAGCTGTGGAGAAGTAACAGGCACAAGGTTCCCACCTTCCCCGTCCTAAGAAGTGTAGCAAGAGAGAGAAGGACCCTCACCCCACCCACCAGACACTGTAGCCTAAGGGAGGGTGCTCAAAGCTCTAGGCTGCAGTGTAGACACTTTGTGCAGTGACAGAAGGGATAGACAGCGTAGTGGTTGTGTCTGATCAGACGCTGAATCCAGCTCAGTCCACTGGGGTGCTGATAATACTCTTAAAGGATTTTGCTAGAAGCTGAGATTCCCTCCAGGACACTCTGTCCTAAATGCCCAATGAGCCCAAACCTCTTGACAGGAGAGAAACCCATGTCCCCAGCCCTCCAGCAAACAGTCCTCTGCATTTAGAATCCCAACCTGCAGAAAAGTCCACTCCAGCAAGCCAGGGCCCAGGTGGCAGAAACAGAATGGTCCCACAAGGCCCTGGCAGTCTTGGAAACTTGCCCGTTATTTGACGTTTTTCTTCAAGCCCCACCTGCTGGAGTCAGGTGATTGGGTGAGACTCTCCGCTTTTGTTTAAAATTTTTTTTTTACATTTCTAGGTCCCCCCGGTTGGCAGAGAAAATTTTGAAACTGGCTCAGAAACCAGTAGGCAAATTAACAAGAACCCCACATTCACTATTTAAAAAAAAATCACGATGTTTAAAAGCAAGCTCAGGATTTTGGGGGCCTGACTCAGGATTTTGGAACACTCGGGGATCAAAGCTGCAGTGCTGTAGTACCTAGAGCACTGGAGTACGAGTTAAGAGAGCCGGGTCCTGATTCTGACCTGTTGTGTAGCCTTTTGCAGGTCACGCCCCCATGCCTCAGTTTCCCCTCACACCCTTTGTATATTTACACTGTAAAATCTTTGGGGGCAGGGACTGTCTCTAGGTATATGTATGTGTAGCACCCAGCCCAGTGGGGTTGATTGGGGGCTGCAGTACAAATAATAGAATTAATTAGCAGGACTTCCCTTGGGGAAGCTCCATCTACTGTGAGAAGGCTCATCTCCTTGGGAGCTCCCATCTCAGACAACTGACCCGCTATAGGCACAGGATTCCCAGAGGCTGCCATAGACACAGCCACGCCCATGCCCAAAGGGGCCTCAGGCTGAAAGGAGGAGATAGACATTTCCAACAGGGGGAGAGTGTCGAACTCGGGCAGTGCAGAGGATTGTGGGCCATTCATGCAAATCAGCACGGGATGCCCAGGGGCTGGGCGGTTAGTACGTGTCTCCCCCGGCAGGGGCGGCTCCAGGCACCAGCGCAGGAATCAGGTGCTTGGGGCGGCCAATGGAAAGGGGCGGCTTGTCCGGGTCTTTGGCGGCGGGTCCCTCAGTCCCTCTCGGAGGGAAGGACCGGCCGCCGAATTGCCGCCGAAGAATGAAGCGGCGCGGTAGAGCTGCCGCCGAAGTGCCGCCGATCACGGCTTTATTTATTCATTAATTTATTTCTTCGCCGCTTGGGGCAGCAAAAAAGCAGGAGCCGGCCCTGTCCCCACGGTGCTTTGAGTGGTATCATTTTTGGACCTGAAGCCGGCGGGCGTTCCCAGGGGGCACACCTTTATTTACTCCTTTCTTCGCTCCACCTTGCACCTGGGGCAGGGTGTGGCTGTGAACAGGGTGCAGTGGGACAGAGAAATATTTCCAGAGCCCCCGTCTTCACTTACTGCCCCCGAGCGCAAAACACCAGCCAAGAAGAGACAGCTAAGCCACTGCTTTCTCCAGCCATTGGCAATCCACCTCTGTGAGCATCCCCCCCCCACCCCCGGTCCCTGCGTCGGGTTATCTAATGACTATCACAGCACAGCTAAATGTCATTCTACTTAAGGGAGCGAGGCGGCCTAGACGAGCGAGACGGGGGCAGGGGAAGCGAAAGCAAAACAATATTGATCCTTCGCCAATTATCCCAGTTATCAAAGCAGCGCAATTAAAGGGAGAGGACGGAATTTTCCGATATGGTGCCTGGATGTTCTAGGCCAGCAGTGACGGGTTTATTTCACCTCTCCCCTTGCACATACCGCTTCCAGTTGCAGCTCAGCTGGGGCTAATTAGCTTGTTTTTTTCTGCAGCTTCTATCTCCCCCAGTGCCTCGTTCCCCCCACCCCAATGCAATAGACGCAATCAGGGACATCCAGCAGAGCGCAGTGATGGCCCATTGCTTGAGCCAAGGCAGCACGGCTGTGCTTGAGCAAAGGGTTAAAGACGTGCCGAGGCCTCGGGGAGTTTGAGGCATTTCTCTTCTTCTCAAGGTTCATTCAGACACATGGGCCTCCCTCTCCGGGGGGGCACTTCTCAGGCTGAAGCAGGCTTCTGTATTATTTCCCGCAAGTGGGGGGATTCAGAATTGCTCCACTGTGTCAGAGGTCCCATACTGCCCCGTCCCTGCGCTCCAGACAATTGACACCTACAGCGAGGATGAGACAGCCTTGGGCTTCTGCCACCTGAGCTGCGGGAGGATGCGCCGGGTGGCTAGCAGTACTAGGTCCCTTATCTCTCTGCTGTCTGGCCACCAGGGGGCAGCATGGCTCAAAGCTAGGATATTGCGTTATTCCTCTCCACTCCTTCCGAGACAGGCAACGTTTGCCTCATGTCGCCGAGGTTCCACAAGTGTTTTCCTTCAGCACAAGTGAGACGCGTCCTTCCGCTGCGGATGGGCAGCTGAGTGACAGCCGTGAAGTCCCGGGCAGTCTAGGTATCTTTGCCCCCACTGTGTATGGTAGATGGGAAAACCATGGATGTGTGTGAGCCTCCCTCATCACTAGCTCACTCCTCCCTCTCCAGGCTGCCAACAGCCCTGGGCTCCAGGCTCAGCTGGTGGCTGGGTACAGGATGGGGGCATGGAGCTGTCTGGCTGATTGTATAATTACAGCGTTGCCGCGGGGCTAGTTAGCGTGGAGAGATGCAGGATGGTACTTGGGACCCAAGGTAAGTGACGCTTAGAGGGAGGCCCAGGGGGGCTGATAGCTAGGTTAGTGCCCGTGCTGGGTGCTCCTGGTGCACCCCTGGGAGCAGCACGGGAAGGCAGTTTCAGAAAGAATTTACCCATCACGAATGTTCTGCCTTCAGTTGGTCCTCCCTTTATGCTGGGAAGGGGTGGGGGGTGTCCCCAGCTGGGAGCTTCCCTTTTGCCTGCAGCATCTGCAAGTTGGCAGTGAACTGCAGTGCTACCAGTGGGCAGTGAGGTGCAGCAGGCCTCCTTTGTAAAGAGCCTTACAGACGTGCCTGGGCAGTGGGCATCATTATCCCTGGTTTACAGATGTGGAAAATGAGGCACAGAGTGGGGGAGTGATTCGCTGAAGCAAACCCAGGAGTCCTGGCTCCCAGTCCACTGGCCAGACCACTGACTCCCCCCATGGATGGGAGCAGGCCCCGTTTAAAAAGCTGTTTGTAATCCCAGCCAGGCCAGCCAAGCAGGGTAGGTGTGTTCTTGGTCCCAGGTTTCAACTGAGGCAGGGCTCACCTTGCTGGCTGCTGCCTGGATTCCAGCTGGCCTGTTTCTGAAACCCCGGTCATCTCACTTGCCTTTTTGCTGTCCCCTCCGGGGCAATCAACCCCACGCTGCTGGGGGCTTTGTCTGATGGCTTCTGGGCTCAGACTTGAAGCCCATTTCCTGATGCTGCCCTGGCCATGGGTCGCATCCAGCTGTCATAGGGCACTTGGGTTTTTAAAAAATGAACACAGAATATTCATCTAATTAATAAACAATTCAATAGGCTGTGTGATCCATTTCTAAGACACCTATTGCTAGAGATGTCTACCTATCTATCATCCCCATATACACCCATCCATCCCCATTCAGCCACCTATACATCATCTATCTATCTATCCATCCCCATACACCCCTCTATCTATCTATCCCCAATCCACCCCCTCTATCTATCCCCAATCCACCCCCTCTATCTATCTACCTACCTACCTACCCCATCCCATACACATCTATCTGTCTGTCTCTCTGTCTCCATAATACTGAAGAGCCTCTATGCATGTGGTGGGGTGACGCCTGCTGGGAGGGAAAGAAGGCAGCAGCTGTCATAGAATCATAGAATCTCAGGGTTGGAAGGGACCTCAGGAGGTATCTAGTCCAACCCCCTGCTCAAAGCAGGACCAATCCCCAGCTAAATCATCCCAGCCAGGGCTTTGTCAAGCCTGATCTTAAAAACCTCTAAGGAAGGAGATTCCACCACCTCCCTAGGGAACCCATTCCAGTGCTTCACCACCCTCCTAGTGAAATAGTGTTTCCTAATATCCAACCTAGACCTCCCACATTGCAACTTGAGGCCATTGCTTCTTGTTCTGTCATGCCATCACCAACAGCTTATCCACCATTTGATTCAGACATCGTTAGCCACCAGCTCTGCTGGGTTATCTGTAACTCAGGCCTCCCTGGGGGTAGTAGAATCTGAACAATTATTTAGTTTGATCATTACATAATAGGATGGGTTTATAACGGGTCCTTGGAGTCTGGAGATTGGGGCTTATTCTGTTGCCTTGGGAAAGTCCTGTCCCACTCTGTCCCTCAGATTCCCCATCTATCAAAGCCAGCTAGCAATGTTTACCCACTGCCCAGGGCATCACTCAACCACAAGGTTTGCAGCTGAACTAAAGGAGGCAACCCACCTCCCCCAGCCTAGGTCTGAGCGCGCTGCCAGCCTGGGAGCGAGGGGCCAATGCAATTATTAGGTGTCTGGCCACAGCACCGAGGTCCCTACAGAGATCAGGTCCCCATGGTGCTAGGACACAGAGCGAGAGACCCCAAGGAGCCACTCCAGAGAGCGTACAGACTAACCAGAGCAGGCAGGCAAAGGGTGTGTGTGTGGCGGGGAGGGGAAACAGAGGCAGGGAGTGTTTTTTCCCAGGGCCACCCAGCACCTCAGTGGTGGACCCAGGAACAGACCCCAGGTTACCTGGCTCCCTGGCTGGCGCTGCCACTCCCCACTCCCCACCAGCAGCACGGACCACTCCCGCTATTCTAGGCTCTCAGCCTGCCCTCCTCACCACAATCTCCGCACGCCCTGCAGTCGTGCGTTAAGCAGCATGTCCAGCATCCCTCTCCCGTGGTTCGCCCTCTCTTCACTGCCGGGGGGAGAACAGTGTGTGTGTGGGGGCGGGGCGGGTTTGTTGTGGCAGGGTTTGGGGTTTTTTCATCGAAGTGTCCATGGTGCTGGGTGCGTTAGAGAAGGCCGGTCAGAGCTGTGCCTCTGGCATTGGCAGCGGGGAGGTGGGGACGTTTGGAACGGTTCATTCCCCGGTCTGGGACCGGCCTCCAAGAAAGCTCTGTCCCCTGCACAGAGGAGCTTTATCTGGATGGATGAGAGTGTCACCGGGCCAGAGAAACACAGCGGCCAGCCGACCATCGTCCCATCCTGCAGCTTTAGGCTCTTTCAGATTCCCTGGGTCCCGGTCACTGAATGCCTGGAAGAGAAGGACCAAGACCTTTAACTGGACTTGCTAGGCTATGGGCAGCCAGTGCAGAGAGCAGAAGATGGGAGTGATGAGCTCACGGGAGCGTGTGTTGCTGAGGGGACATGCTGCAGAGTTCTGTACTAGCTGGAGTTCCCTAAGGCCCAAAGGGTCCATGCCTGGATATGTTGTACCGCTGTCGTCAGGATGGGATGGATGGAGTCTCCTGGCCAACTGGAGGTGAGAGAAGGTTACTTATGGATGCTGCTATGGCAGAGCTTAGCATCAGCGAGGACTCCTTCAAAACTACGGACTGAGTTGACCAACTGGGGGCATGAACCTTCGGCCAGAAGAGACAGCCCTGGAGGTGCAGCTCCTCCAAGTGCCCACCAGCATCCCCAGTCCTGCTCAATGTAACGCCGTTCTCGACTCGCCGCTGGGGCTGCATCTGGGGAGTAGCTCCGCCCAGTCTGACACCCCCTTCTGTCTCTCGTTCATGTTGCGACCCCTCTCGCGCTCCAGGAGTTGCGGTGCTTCCTCTTTGGGAATCAGGATGCTCCCTCCAGCCAGGTCACTAGCATTTTCCCCTTCCAGGGCATCAGAGTCTCACTGGCCCGGATGACCAGGTATCGTTCCTGGCAGCCCTCCAACTCAAAGCTATGCCATGTCTCCAGTGACTGGTTGGGGAACCGGGGCTCGCCTGCTACTCCGGGTTCCAGCCCAGGCACCCTCGAACCAGCGGCCAAGGTCTGCACCGTCCCAAATCTTGCTGCTCTTTCCCTGGGCCTTCTCCTTCTCCTCCACCTCTATCAGGCTTCTCCTCCACCAGCCTTCCGGGCAAACCCTTCCTTCGGGGCCCGGATCCCAGGGCTTCTGCTCTCCCCCTGGCGTACCCCCTTTCCCTCTCTAAGCCCAGAGAGCGGCTGCAGGGTTCTGCCCTACCATCTCCTTCTGCCCTCACTGTCTGGCTTATATCACCCGCGCCTGCCCCTGCCCAGCTGAGCTCCATCCTCACTCAGTGCTGGCCTGGCGAGCCCACCTCTCCCTCAGGTGTGGCCCATCAGGTTACTTAACCCACATTCACCCTTTCTGGGCTAGTGTGCGGTGAGCACAATCCCGCTCGGGTTCAGCTTCAGCTCGCCGTCCTTCCCCCAGCAGCTGATCTCGCTGAAGCACTGGGCCGGCGTGGTGGTATGTGGTGAAGGACAGGTGGAGCTGGGAGCTTGGAAGCTCCACCAAGAGCCTGGTGGAGCCTGGGAGCTCACAGAGCCACAGATCTGTGGTTCAGGGAGCAGAGGAACTCTGCACACCCGCCTGGCAGAACAAAGAGCTCTGCTTCAGGGAGTGTAGACGGCCACTGGTGAAGCTCGTGGCTAGCTGAGTGAACTAGCTGGTCACAGACCTTCATCAACGCAACATCCCTCTCCCAGCCACTTCCACCAGCTTCTCACCTCTTCCCCTCCATGTGGAGATCAGACTGTCCCATCCCACCGTCTCACTACTGTCAAGAGACCACAACACTTTCACATTCCACCCTACACATACAGTCCACCAGCACCCATAGATCTTCACAGCGGTGGGCATTCAAGCCCCCTTTTTACAGAGGCGGGGAACTGAGGCACAAGAAGGCAAAGTGTCCCACCTGTGGTGACGTGGCAAGTCAGAGCCAGAGCCAGGAAAAGCAGCTAGGAGTCATGATTCCCCCAGCTGTAACCACCAGATAACACCGCCTCCCAGAGCGAGGGCCTTGTCCACATGGGAAAGTGTTACCGGTTATGGAAGTGATACAGGTATTGTTAGATTGGTGAGTTATACCAGTAACGTCCCACCCCAACCCCCCACGCCCATATAGACACTCTTATTCTGATCTGAGTTTAATTTAAAACGATTTCCAAGCAACGTAAGATAAACCGAAAAAGCCCACTCTTGTTCCAGACTAAGAATGACCATATGGGGGCGATACAGCAGTAAAAGTATATCCGTTTAAATTCACGCCTTAGGTTACACTGGAAAAAACTTCTGTGGAGACAAAGCCTAGGAGGAGAATGTGGGAGTCCCAACTCCCACTCTAACCACTGGACAATACTGCCCCCCCCCAGGGATCAGCCCGGAACCCAGGAGTCCCAACTCCCAGCTCCTCTCCTCTAACCACTGGACAACACTGCCTCCATTTACTCTGGTGGCCTACTCCAGGACTTGAACTTCCCGTCTTCAATGGCTAACACATTAACCCAGAGCCTTCCTGTCATACCTGCCTCTGTGACACACATCTCTAAGAAAAATAGAGTCGAGAAGGGGGCTAAAAATCCTCTCCTTGAAACGCCAAGAGACTCAGCGGGAAAGATCCCCCTCGCAATAACAGCCTCCTTTCCTGCGGGCTCACATAAAGGACCCCTGCGGGCGCCGGCCCAGTTGTTGATGAGCCCCACAACGCAGAGGCAGGCGCGGGACCCGGGAACCCTTTCAGATGCTATTCTTTGGTTGCAAACTGCTTAATTTCCGGCCCAACCGATATTTGTGTTTGTTGTTGTTGTTTTGATGGAAGGCTGGCACTTTTTTTTGGCCTGTTACAGTCCCCGGGCTATTCATCCGTTGCCACAGCAACCGAGCTCCATCAATGGCCATCCAAGATTGCGGCTGATTAGAGACAACATGTACAAGGTGGAAGACGCTGGGCACCTTGAAAACCTCATCTTCCCAAATGACTCAAATTAGCCTCATTATTTCTCCCCGGCCAGTTCGCTTCCCGCTCTGCAGAAGACACAGAAACGGCACCTGTGTGTGTGTGTGGGGAAGGGGGAGGACAATGTGTCTTTTTGCCAGTCATGGGTGACCTGGCAAACTTCGGAGCCTGGAAGAAGTCCCCCCACCACTGGTCAAAGCTCAGCCCTTCAAAGGTATTTGATTTCAATAGGAGCGAGGCTGGCGCCCGCCTAGATACTTTTGAGGAGTCGGGCATGAGTAAATATCCCCACGCTGCTAAGAATGACGCACCTTCCTGCCAGGATGTGGGGTGAGCATCTCCCCATTGTGCTTTGAACGGGGAGTCGGCAGGAAGATCAGATTCCGCAGCGAGCGGTAATAGGGCCTGGGAGGCAGGAGACCTCGGTTCTGGTCCTGCCCTGCTTACGGTGTGATCTTAGGCAGCTGGCGTTCTCTCTCGCCCTTTGATTGTTAAAGCCAGGGGTGGGAAAACTATGGCCCACGGGACCGTCCTGCCCGGCCCCAAGCTCCTGGCCTGGGAGACTACCCCTGTCCCCTCCCCAGCAGCCTCAGCTCGCTCCGCCACTGGCACAATGCTCTGGGCGGCAGGGTTGTGAGCTCCTGGGGCAGTGCGGCTGCAGAGCCCGGCCTGACCCGGTGTCTGTGCTGCGCAGTAGCGGTGGCAGCGGCGACGGCGTGGCTGGCTCCAGCCGGGCGGTGCAGCTGTAGCGCCACCAGCCACCGGTGCTCCAGGCAGCACGGTAAGGAGGCAGGGAGCGGGGGTGGGGGGTTTGGATAGAGGGCAGGGGAGTTCGGGGTGGTGGGCAGGGGTGTGGATGGTTGTTGAGGGAGAAACAGGGGGTTGAATGGGGGCAGGGGTCGCAGGGGGCAGTTAGGAAGGAGCGGCGGGTTGGATGGGATGGCAGGGGCCGTCAGAGAATGGGAGGGTTGGATGGGATGGCAGGGGCCGTCAGAGAATGGGAGGGTTGGATGGGGTGGCAGGGGGCAATCAGGGGCAGGGAGAAGGGGTGGCTGGATGGGGCAGGGGTTCCGGGGGGGCTGTCAGGAATGAGAGGAGGGGTTGGATGGGGCGCCAGGGTTCCAGGGGCAGTTAGGAGACAGGGAGCGGGGGTGTGTGGATGGGGCAGGGGTCCCGGGGGGGCAGATAGGAGGTGGGGGCCGGGCCATGACCCACTCCCCTAATCAGCCCTCCATACAATTTACGAAACCCGATGCTGCCCTCAGGCCAAAAAGTTTGCTCGCCCCTGGTTTAAGTCCTTCCCGGGCGCAGAGAAACCACCTCTCCCAGTGTGCAGCTGTCATGGCCGCCCCCTTGGCTGACATCCGAACCCGACACCTCCAGAGCTAAGAGGATTTACTAGCAAGGTCTGTGATAGGCTTGGGCACAGAGAGGGAGACACAACATGCACTGACCAGGGGGTTACACAGCTAGCACACATAACACAACGCCTTGGTGAGGACTGCACATGCCGTGTGTGTGATGGCAGCCATTTTATCCAGCTCCAGAAATCAAACCGGCAACCCCCAGGGATGGAAGTTTAGGTTGCTGCAGCTTGAACTAAAGAGCCAGCGTGTCGAGCCGTGGCTGACTGAAATCCTCTGTGGATGGGGTGTGGCAGGGGGACACATCCTGGCCAGTGGTGAGCCCAGTGGCTGTCACCAGGTTAGCAGCATGGATCCTAACGGGATTCCCCAGCATTCAACTACCTATTTTAAAAAGTTTTTCACCCAGGCGGGCTTGCAACCCTCTGCAAGAAACGCAGAGCATCTTTCTGGGCACCAAAGCACTTTATGGTTTCATTAATGATTTGGATAATGGAGTGGAGAGTACGCCTATACAATCTGTGGCTGACACCAAGCTAGCACTTTGAAGGACAGGATTAGAATTCAAAGTGATCTTGATAAACTGGAGAATTGGTCCAAAATCAACAAGTTGAAATTCAATACAGACAAGTGCAATGTAGGAAGGAGAAATCTAATGCCCAAATACAAACTGGGGAATAACTGGCTAGGCAGTAGCTCTGCTGAAAAGGATCTGGGGGTTATAGTGGGTCACAACTTGAATACGAGCCAACAATGTGATGCCGTTGTGAAAACAGTTAATATCATCCTGTGGCGCGGTAACAGGCATGTTGTATGTACGACATGGGAGGTAATTACTCAGCTCGGCAGTGGCGAGGCCTCAGCTGGAGTCCTGTGTCCAATTCTGGGTGACGCACTTTAGAATCATAGAATCTCAGGGTGGGAAGGGACCTCAGGAGGTATCTAGTCCCACCCCCTGCTCAAAGCAGGACCAATCCCCAACTAAATCATTTAAGAAGGAGGTGGACAAACTGGAGACAGTCCAGAGGAGAGCAACAAAAATGATATAAGGTTTGGAAAACCTGACCTCTGCGGAAAAGTTTAAAAAACCTTGGACTCATCTAGTCTTGAGAAAAGAAGACGGAGGGGGACCTGACAGTCTTCAAGTATGCTAAGGGCTGTTATAAAGAGGACAGTGATCAATTGTTCTCCATGTCCACTGAAGGCAGGGCAAGAAGTGATGGGCTTCATGTGCAGCAAAGGAGATTTAGGTTAGATGTTAGGAAAAACTCTCTCCGGGTGGTTAAGCTCTGGAACAGGCTTCCCAGGGAGGGGTGGAATCCCCATTGTTGGAGGTTTTTAAGAACAGGTGGGACAAACTCTTGTCAGGCCTGGTCTAGGGTTACTTGGTCCTGTCTCAGCATGGGGGGCTGGATGCGAGAACCTCCCGAGGTCCCTTCCAGCCCCACATGTCTATGATAAACGAGGTCCGTCGTGTTCAAATCTAGGTGACTGACATTAGGCACCAAACCCCTAGGGAGGCTCTGAAATCAAAGTGGCCTGACAAGTTGCCCAGATCATGGGGCCAATAGCCAACTCCTTATCCTGATGACCAAAGAGCAAGGCCCCATAAGACACAGTGTGCGGGCAAAAGGAACCCCCAGTCCCCACTCCAGCCAGGGGGACAGAAGCCCCGCTCTGTCCTCCAGCGAAGGGCTCTGTACTCCATTGGCTGGGGGTAGGAGATGGCCAGTGCCACCTCTGGGGCACAGGGCCAACCATCCCCAGGCGGTGAAGGGGAGTCGGCCCTCGGCCACCCCACATCAGCAAAGGGGGCTACACTGGGGTAGCCAAAGGCAGGGTTGTTCCGAGCAGGAGCATTAAGATACTTCCCTCCCTCCGCCGGCTAAGTTCATAAACATCTGACCTGGGACCACATGATTCAGGGCTTTTATCCCCCGACGTTGGACGTCTCAGATGTCTCTCCTCCGAGAATCCTGGGCTGCTTTTCTGATACTAAGGGGGGGCCTCGGAGGAAGTGGGAACAGGTACCTGTTCGGGAACCTGAAACAGTGAGTGATCTGGGTTGAAATGTTCAAAGCTGGCTGGGAATCCAACCACATAACTTCCCCTGGACCTGGCTGGGGACTTCTCAACCCAGCCGGTCAGCAGAACAGCTAGGAATGCAACCCAGAAATCTTGACTTCCACCCTCTCTGCTCGAACCATGAGACTACATGCTTTCCCAGAGCCAGGGACAGAACCCAGGAGTCCTGACTGCCAGGCTTCCTGCTCTAACCACTAGACACCACTCCCCTGCCAGAACCAGTAGCTAGGAGTCCTCCCTTCCAATCCCATGTTTTATAAAGTCGCTCTCCTGTTTAACTTGCTCGCTGGCTAAGCGAACACCGCTGTTTTTCTAGCTCTCGGCTCTTTCTGTGCCTAGCCTGGGTGTGTTGTCACATTAAAACGGGTTGGCAACCTTTCAGAAGTGCTGTGCCGAGTCTTCATTTATTCACTCTGATTTAAGGTTTCGCGTGCCAGTCATACATTTGAACGTTTTTAGAAGGTCTCTTTCTATAAATCTATAATATATAACTAAACTATTGTTTTAGGTAAAGTAAATAAGTTTTTTTAAATGTTTAAGAAGCTTCCTTTAAAATTAAATTAAAATGCAGAGCCCCCCGGACCGGTGGCCAGGACCTGGGCAGTGTGAGTGCCACTGAAAATCAGCTCGCATGCCGCCTTTGGCACCCGTGCCATAGGTTGCCTACCCCTGCATTAAAATAAGCTGGTTCATTCTGCCCACAGCAGTGGGGTGACCCGGCAATAAGGCCAGGCCTGCCCCAGGGCCACTGCAATCTCCTCCACTTTTCCCCTCTTGTCTCTTGGCTAATGAGCGGCCTTTGGAAATAGTCGCCACCCTCCCTCCGAGGACCAAATGCCTGACAAGATGGCCGCTCGGGTGTCTAGCTGTCTGCCGGAAAACATTCTAAGCTGAGAACCCTCCCCGCCCAAGCGTCTCCGCTGGCGGGAGCAAGTTTCTCAGCCTGTATGCGTTGAGCCGCTGAGTTATTTCCCCAGCTCTGCCCTCCCGCCCCGGCATCCCTTCCCCTCCACCGAGCAGAGCTTGGGAGCTCAGCTGTCAACCCACATCTATCAGCCAGATCTGCGGCCTCCGTGTTTTCCCCGGCTGAACTGATCGCTTCTGACGCCCGCTGGCTTGAGGAGAGGCTCCCCCCCATTTGTCTGACGTGGTTCAGCACAGCAGCAGGGGCGCTACCGCTCCGCCAGCCAGCGGGGCCTAATGCGTCTTGACAGTTGGGGTTGGGGGGGCTGGCCGGCATGCGGCACCCAGGCAGGGAGCCGGGGATCAGGACTACTCTGGCATCTCTTAGCCACGGCAGCCGTCAGATCATCACTTTAGAGCGCTCCTGTCCGCCCCAGAGGAGCCCGGAGCTGGGAATCGCACACCGGGATACAGCCACCGCCGTTGGGGCAGGGGGCGCTCGGCTGGTATTGGCGCGTGATCTGCTGCCCAGCAATGGGGGCCGGGGGACTTTGGCCAAGGAGGTTTTCCATGGGCTCTGCAAAGGTGGAAGGTGGAAGAGCCAGACCCAGCGAGCCAGACCCAGCAAGCTGCAGGAAGCTCGCTCTATCCAAAGCCGAGAGGGATAGCGGATGGGGTGATGGGCTAGGAATCAGTGGTTGGCACAACCTTGAGCAAGTGAAAAGCGCTGGACACCCATAGAGGGTTTGTACCCCACCTAGGGTGACCAGACAGCAAATGTGAACAATAGGGACAGGGGATGGGGAGTAATAGGAGCCTATATAAGAAAAAGACCCCAAAATCGGGACTGTCCCTATAAAATCGAGACATCTGGTCACCCTAACCCCACCTAGCACAATGAGGTCCTGGGCCATGACTAGAATACACATAATAATGCATAGGGATTATTGCAATCAATAATTTACAGCCGAAGAGCATCGATGGTTTGTATCCTTGTAAACTCCTCTGGCAAGGTAGGGCAGTGCTCTCCCCATTTCACAGATGGGCATCAGAGGCACTGGGTAGAGAGGAAGGAAGGCTCAGTGGTTAGACCACTAGCCCAGGCCTTGGGAGACCCAGGTCCAATTCCATGCTCCACCACTACTCCCTGTGACACATCACTTAGCCTCTCTGTGCCTAAATTCTCCCTCTGTACAATGGGGATTAATAGCCCTGCCTTCCAGCGCTCAGATACTCTGCTGATGGGCGTCAGATAAGTACTGCAAATATACAGGGTAGATTAAGAACTTTACTCAGAGGTGGGAATTAAACTGAGGTCTTCTGAGTGCAGGCAATGCTCTACCCACTAGACCATTGTTCCTACTTAGATTATCTTGTATATCCTTCCTCCTGGAAGAGGCAACCCCAATGCTCTTTCATTCCATGCTATTATTCCAGATGGTCCATAAGTGATATCTCTAGATCCAGGGCAGAAGGAGTTCCAGTAGCCAAGCCACTGGCAAATTGGGTGCTAACATGACTCGTGTCTGCTCTGCCAAAGTGTCATGGCCATGCAATTTTAATGCGCTGCCTTGAATTATTCATGGCATTGCTGAAGCAAACCTGAACATTGCACAAAATGGCCTGAATATTTAATGAATTATTTCACTTATGAATTTTTGCCAAGGCTCCCTTTGGCATATGCAGATTGTGGCAGGGAAGGGGAAGGACTGATTGGACAGTATTCGGCTTGGCTTAAAAATGAGGCCCAGTATAATAGTCCTACCTCCACTCAATAGGAACTGGCTCCCAGAACGAAGGGCCCACGGTGAAGTTAAGTAACAGCTCTGATCCTGGTCTCATTTGCACTGGTGTGAATCCAGAGTCACTATATTGGAGCCCAGATCCTCTGGGCTCCAAATCCCAGGCCTAATCATTTGGACTAAAGGAGAATCTCTGTCAGACTGTAAATATGTTGGGGGCAGGAACTGGCATTTACTATATGTTTGTACAGCACCTAGCACAATGGGACACTGCCTGGTGGTGGCCTTTAGGCATTTCCACAATGTAAATGTTAAATAATAATAATAATAATGTCAGTATAGGGCTTATGACACACAGCCGAGCTGTTCTGATTCCATCCACTAGAGGGCACTGGTGCCATGTACTCCCTAGTCAGCTCTTATGATATTACTGTACTATGAATGCCACAGGACCCCACAATGATGTCAGCATAAGAGCCTGGAATGCGGCATTCTCTGGCTGGCTTGTTCTCCAGTCTGCCAACCCTTCTAACCCAGCTCGCTCTTGCGTGCCATCCTCATGAGGGTCATGCTGATATTTACAAAGACAGATCAGCACTTGCAATTAGCATGATTCCCCTTCTCTTCCTGCCTGGGGCATTATCCTGCCTATTGGATGGCTCCATGCTGCAGCGGAAATCATTACGCCCTCCCAACATAGCAGGGGGAGCTCCTGCCTGTGGAAAAGACAGCGATCTGTGGGGGAACACAGTCGGCTAGGGTTAACCGCTTCGCTGCTGTCCGCTGCAACTAGGCAGCAGGCCAAAGTAGCGACAGGTGGATCCCCCAAAAAGATTTCGCTCAGACCCAGAGCTGCACTTCGGAGATGAGATGTACCCCCGTTTCCTTGCTGAAATGTCCCACACCATCGTGTCACACACACACACCCTGCCTATCTGCTCACTGATGCTGTGTAGATATAGGGCCGGATCCTGAGATCCTTAGGGAACAAACCATGGCCATGTGCATACGGCCACCCGCACTGTCAGAAGAGGTCAAGCGCAGCGCCAAAAGCACTCGCTCCCGCTGGCCGAATTAACAGAGCCCCTTCTTCGTCAGTAGCAGATTGTTATAGCTGCTGGGTCAGCCGCCCCCATCGCAGACACTACACTAGTGTATTGCGTGTAATCAGGGAAACTCCCCATGTAGCTGGCCCCCGCAGTGTTACGTTTATACGTAGTTCTTAGGAAGGCAAATTCCTGTGGACTTTAACTGGAGCGTGATTTAACCAGGAACGATCGCTATTATTTGTAGCACTTAGAAGGCTCCGCCCAGATTGGGACCCCATTGTGCTAGGCGCTGCACAACCACAGAATAAGAGACAGTCCCCGCCCCAAAGAGCTTCCAAGCTAAACAGACCCAAGAGGGCAGGAGAGAGAGAGGCATGAAAGGACTTGCCCAAGGTCGCCCAGCAGCAGAGCCAGGAATAGGACACGGGTTTCCTGCCTTTCCACGCTAGGTCTGACGCTCACAGTGCTGACATCGGGGCTGGCCAAGAAACCCCCAGCACCTACCCACAAATTATCCAGCTGAAAAACAGGAAACAAAGAAAAGCCAACCCTCAAACCTGCTTCCAAGCAGAGCTTTTTACCCCGAAAAGGGAGATGAGCCAGAGACTCCGTGAAGTCCACTAGGGACTTCACTATCACTCTTGATTTGATAGAGAAGGTGCCCAGATACTCCAGTGATGGGCAGCAGGATAAAACCCCAGGATGGACAGATAGGCAGATCAGCACTTACAAACGCTTTGGGATGACAAATTCTATATAACTAGATCCATTCTGTTGCCCCCTTTGCATTCCCAGAACATTTCAGATCCGCCCACAATCCCCTCCCTCTCTTGCACCCTTGCTCGCTAATGGATTTCCAGTGATACGCATTTTACTCTCCTATCTCCTGACAGTTTATTAAATCTCTCTTCACTCTTTGGCTTCTTCTGGCCACCCCTTGCTGTCTCCCAACTCCTCCCCTTGCCAAACAAGATGCAATTTCTTTTTCAGTATGTTCAATTATGCCATGAAAATTATTAGAGACACTGGCAGCGCACTCGCTTCAGGCATCTGCACTGCTCAGACTATAGAGCAATCGTCCCTACAAAAAAAAATCAATGGAGTTTTTGCTTTGGCTGCCATTTTTGAAGGAGTTTAGGGGAATTAGGAGCCCAAATCAGACTGAAATGGGGACCTAAATCCAGGCTTCTATTTTTCTTTTGCCTTTTAATTTGAAAGAAAGAAAGAAATCCCATGCAAACAGCTATGGCAGGCGAAACAAAATGGGAAAACAATTGGCAAAAAAAATTCAAAATGGTTTCCATTTTACCTAGCTCGTTGGTGTAGGGCCTCTCTTTTCGTCCCAGTGCAGTGGGGTCCTGGCCGAGGCCTGGCTTTCACCATACAGCTAATCATCATTTTTAAGGTTCAACAGGTAACAATTTTTTAAAGTGTCCCCCCATATTTCCTGGAGACATTTGGAATGTTTAATTTCCATGGCTGCTTGACTTTTTGTTGTTGTTGTTGTTGCCACTGATTGTTACAAAATGAATGATGTCCGGGGTCTTGCATTTGTTTTTAATTTTCCCCTTCTCCATATTTCTTCTGCTACTCTGTAACTTCTCAAAACCTTTCCAACTCCAGGCAGTGGCTGATCCAAGGGGTTTCCCAGGATGTCTGATTGTAAACACTGTGTAGAGGCGCAGACTCACCCCTGCGGCGCCTCCTGCTGGTTTCTTCCAGGAATTAGCTCTCCAGCCTCCAGAGCGCCCTCTGTAGGCCGGTGATCCACCTTACCTGTGGCCCTCCCAGGACCCTGGTGCCCCGTTTACCTGGGGTGCTGCCCCTGGCAGTAACCCCTCCCAGCCTCAGGGTCTCCCCCTCCCAGGGGAACCCCCACCCACTCTCCCCACTTTGCCTCAGTGTTCAGCTACTGCCAGTCCCCATCTAGCCCCCCCGCTCACTAGGGCGGACTGCAGTGTCAGCCACTCATCATAGGCAAAGGGGGGGTCGGACCTGCTGCCTCTGCCTACCCCTGAGCTGCCCCCTGCAACCCCCAGGACCAGTTGGCCTTATGCTAGGCCGCAGCCTGGGGCTTTCCAGGCTGGAGCTCCCCAGCCTTTCCCCAGCCCTGCTCCACTCAGGTACCCTGTGTCTAGCTCCCTGCAGCCAGGCCCTTCTCCCTCTACAGAGAGAGAGACTGTTTGCTCCTGGCTTCTCTGCCTTTATAGGGCCAGCTGAGTCTGTTTGGGGCATGGCCCCAGCTGCAGCCACTTCCCCCAATCAGCCCAGCCTAAAAGCTGCTTTCTCCAGCCACAGCCCCCCTCCCAGGGCTGTTTTTAACCGCTCTGGACTTGAGCAGGGTGATTACCCCACTACATGCTGAGACAGGGTGTTGTTTGGATTGCAGCTGTGTGATTAAAGCCATGTCTACACTGGCACAGCTATGGCGCTGTGGTTATGCCACTGAGGTGCTGTCATTTATATGCGTCGTGCCACAACAGAAGGGGTTTTTCCATCACTGTAGGCAATCCAACTCTATGAGCCGTAGTAGCCATATCAACAGAAGCATTCTTACATTGACTTAGCCACATCTATCTCGGGGGTGAGGTCAGCATATCTACAGCACTCTGAGGTATGAATTTTTCATGAGTGACATAGCTACGTTGATCTAAATTTTAAGTGTGGACCAGGCCTGTGTGAGAGAGAAGCAGCAGAAACACCACAGAATCAAACAGACACGGCAGCAAAGAAGCCAAGACACAGCCAGAGAGGGACGTGTGACATGACCCTAAGAAAAACTGAGAGAGAGAGAGCTTTTGGGCAGATTACTGTCTGGAAAGAGACTTGGGACTGTGAGCAAAAATAAAAGAACTCCTGCAGCTTGATTCCTTCTGTGTTCGGCAAAACCGGACTTTGCACACATCCTTTGTAAATAAACGGGATTGCATCAAAGTCATACTCGAGTCAATTTCTCCTCTTAATGGGCAATAACTCAGAAGACCCTAAAAATGAAGTAACCTCTCAAGCCAAAATGGGGTAACTGCAAGACAAAAATCCCTTCCCTCTAACGGAGCTACTTGGCCCTTGCTGAAATGATGAAGACCTGGATGCAGGGGCGGTCAGGCCTAGATGCTGCATAAAGAAGGACAGATTGATTTCCCCCCTGCTTTTTTCCCTTCAAAATCCAAATGCCTTAGGAGCCATTTTCCCAGAGATGCCCCATTCTCTTTGAAGCCCAGTTGTTAGCCACACACAAGCCATGCCCAGTGGGACCAGGGAAGGGAGGGAGGCAGGAGAGAGAGATGCTTATAGTTTATTTAACGCAGCATCAGAAACTAGAAGAGGATCACACAGCTACAACAACCCTGCACAGAAGAGGATTGGCAGAGGAGAAAACCCACCTTCCTCCTGAACTGACAGCTGTCCAATGAAGCCAGTGCCAGCCAAGGTCTCGGGACGCCTCAGGCAAGTGCTGGGAACAGCAGCACAAAACAAACTCACGCCAGGATTTTTTTTTAAGATACCAAAATATTTCTCTCCAGTGGCTGCAGATTTTCTGCCAGCTCTGGGCTTTGCAGGTTAACGATAAAAACAACAAGAGACAGAGCAAGTGTTCCTAGTCAGCAAATCCCTTCAGCATGTGCTTCAGGGCTTGGCTGAATCAGGGCCTAGGTAAGCATGTTCCTAAAGTCCACGACCCAAAGAAGGAGCGGGTGGAGGTTCTGGAAGCAGCTGAACTCAGCTGCCCGGGCCCTGCCTTCTGAATGGGACTGGTTCCCTGGCTCTGATCACTGCCTTTTCACCATCCTGCCTGGTTCCACAGATTGTGTCAGTGGCACCCGATTGGCTTCCTGGGTTCGCGCCGGTATATAGGGCTGATCCCGATCTGTTCCTGTTCCTGAGAGAGATGGAATCAAAACGCCATTACTGGAGCCAGAAATTTCTGGGGCATCCGGAATCCAAACCCAGGGGAACCACAAAAGAGGTGGAGAGACTGGAATCAAAACCCAGATCCTCATCAAAATGTCACCTTTTGCCATAACAGGCTAAAGCAGAAGCCTCGCAGCCAAACTCCTGGAGCCCTGAAAGTTAAAGCCAAATGCTGCAGCAGCTCAAGCCTGAGTCTAGTTCCCAGATTTTGCAGCTGCCCAGTTATGCAACGAAGCATAATCGATGAACGAACGTGAGGCTGGGAGATCACCTCATGGCAGGGGCGGCTCCAGCCATTTCGCCGCCCCAAGCACGGCGGCACGCTGCGGGGGGCGCTCTGCCGGTCGCCGGTCCCGCGGCTCCGGTGGGCCTTCCGCAGATGTGCCTGCGGAGGGTCCGCCGGTCCTGCGGCTCCAGTGGACCTCCCAGCTCCACCGAAGCCGTGGGACCAGCAGACCCTCCGCAGGGACGCCTGCAGGAGGTCCACCGGAGCCGCCTGCCGCCCTCCCGGTGACCGGCAGAGTGCCCCCCGCGGCCTGGCGCGCTTGGCGTGCTGGGGCCTGGAGCCGCCCCTGCCTCATGGAGACCCTCTGCCCAAAGTAGGGTTGCCAGGTGTCTGGTTGAAGCATTCAAGTGGAACGCTTGGTTGAAAAGGGACCTGGGCGGCTCCAGTCAGCACTGCTGACTGGGCCATTAAAAGTCCGGTTGGCAGCGCAGTGGGGCTAAGGCAGGCTCCCTGCCTGCCATGGCTCTGCACGGCTCCCGGAAGCAATGGCATGTGTCGTGTTCCCCCCCCTCCCACGCCTCCACGTAGGACATGCCGCTGCTTCCAGGAGCTGCTTGAGGTAAGTGCCGCCTGGAGCCTGCACTCCTGACCCCCTCCTGCAACTCAACCCCCTGCCATGACCCCCCTCCTGCCCTCCAAACCCCTTGATCCCAGCCCGGAGCACCTTCCTGCACCCCGAACCCCTCATCCCCAGCCCCACCCCAGAGCCCCCACCCCCAGCCGGAGCCCTCAGCCCCTCCCGCACCGCTAACCCCTGAGCCAGTCCGGTGAAAATAAGCGAGTGAGTGAGGGTGGGGAGAGTGAGCGACAGAGGGAGGGGCAGTGGAGTGAATGGGGGGTGGAGTCTCAGAGAAGGGGCGGGGCCTCAGAGGGGGCAGGGCAAGGGTGTTCAGTTTTGTGCGAATAGAAAGTTGGCAATCGCAGCCCAAAGCCACAGCATCAGGCGCTCCTTAGCTGAGAGGCCACCGGGGGACGTGCACGCCAGGAGCAGGCGAAGACAATGAAGCATGAAGGGTTTTCTAGCAGCGAACATGGACATGTATCTAACACAGCCCTGCTGCTTTGATATCAGCCTCCCGCGTTCTCCGGGAGACGAGCATCCTGCACTGGGCTCAGCATCGGTGTGAGCCTATTTGAAAGAGCTAATGCGATCCTGGGAGGCATAAACAGGGGAATCTCCAATAGGCGCAGAGAGGCTATTTTACCTCCGGAATTGGCATTGGAGCGACCACTGCTGGAATAATGTGTCCAGTTCAAGTGCCTGCAATTCACAAAGGATGGTGATGAATTGGACAGGGTTCAGAGAAGAGCCACGGGATTGATTAAGGATTAGAAAACCTGCCTAATAGTTACAGACTCACGGAGCACAAGCTATTTAGCTTAACCAAGAGCAGGTTAAGGGGTCACTTGATCACCATCTATAAGTACTTACACAGGGAGAAAAATATTTAATAACGGGCTCTTCCATCAAGCAGAGGAAGTCTAACACGGTCCAACGGCTGGAAGTTGAAGCTGGACAAACTCAGACCTGAAATAAGATGTAAATTTTCAGCAGTGAGAGTAATTAACAACCAGAACAACTTCCCCTGGGTCACGGTGGAGTCTCCAGCACTGACAATGTTTAGATCAAGACTGGATCTGCTCTAGGAAGGATTTAGGGCAGGTCTCTGTGTGGTACGGGAGGCCAAACTGCTGGCCACGGTGGTCCCTTCTGGCCTTGGAATCTATGAATCCTGGGGGAAGGTGGGTGGAGCCCACAGACCAAAAGCCCCGCCCCCTCAGATAAGGGCGGAGCCACAGAGCTCAGGAGTCACTATTATTTGCTGTGGAGACTGGAGTCTTTTACCCACAGAGCAGGTGCAGCAGGGGGGAGTTTCTCCCATTGCCAGGATGCCCCATCCCCTGCACTGGAAGAACGCTGGTGATAAGGGGACCAGAGGGATCTGGGAATGGGGGAGCAGAGGCCAGGGCAGGGGTCACTGGAACGCTCAGGAGCGGATCGAAGTGGCTGCCCGGGGATGGAAATTGCGATGCCCAGAGACCTTCAGGAGGAGATGAGCCGACGATATCAGCGACTTGGGCTGCCTCCGTCAGCTTTGGCGCCTCGGCAGTGTGGCTAGAGGAAGGGTGGCCCAGCGTTTAGCGGGCTAGTCTGGGGCTCGGCGGATCCAGATTCAAATCCCGGCTCTGCCCCAGACTCCTCGGGAGATCGCTTAGTCTCCGTCTCAGGTCCCCAGCTGTGCGATGCGGAGCGTAGCACCGCCCTGCCTCAAAGGCTGTGCGGTGCTCAGACACTCCGGGGATGGGCGGAGAGAAATGCTGTACGAGAGAGATGCTCAATAAAGACCTCTCTGTGACATCACTTATTGCTAAGGGCACCGGCAGGGAGTCCTGAGTTTCTGCTCCCAGCTCTGCCCCACACTCCCTGTGTAGCCTCAGGCAGGTCCCAACTCTGCCTTGTGCCTCAGTTTCCCCACCTGTAGAAGGGGGATGATGATATTCACTTGCCCCCCTCAGAGGGAGGCTGGGAGGGTGATTCACCCACTGTCGGGGCAATGCTAGACATTATTACAGCGAGGACACTTTCTCCCGGTTTGAGACCTTGCCTCCCACGTCCCCACCAGGGCTGAATCCGCTGTGTCCCGGCCCCCTCCCTACCCTCACAAAGCAGGTGGGCTTGACTTAAAGGGACAGCAGAAGAAATTCTCCCCAGCTGTCAACAGCAGCTGCCACTGCTCCAGTGGGCCCCACCCCTTATATTGCCAGACTCCAGCCTAGCTGCATGGGGGGACCCAATGCAGGACCCGGGCCCTTCAAATGCCCCCACCCCCCACACCCCAGCCTTAGCAACTGGTCAGCTTCCTGCTGCCCAGCCAACGAGATGCTCCTGGCCAGCATAAGCCGAGGCTGGAATCCGATTTCCAAACAGCGGAGCCGGTTCCCACCCTCCCCCGCCAAGGGGTCAGAGCAAATGGATCGGTTCTGTTTGAATTTTCTGTCTTCATCAGCCTGATCCAGAGCAGACGAGAGCGATGCTCAGAATGAACCTGCCAGGAGCTGGTGGCATTGTTCCTCCCTATCTCCCAGTGGCTTAATATCAACAGCCCCTCTGCTATCTAATCTATCCATCCATCCCCATCCACCCCCTCTATCTATCTATCTATCTACCCCCATCCACCCCCTCTATCTATCTATCCATCTCCAGAAACCCCCTCTATCTATCTATCTATCCCCATCCACCCCCTCTATCTATCTATCCATCCCCATCCACCCTCTCTATCTATCTATCCATCCCCAGTATTCCCCTCTATCTATCCATCCCCATCCACTCCCTCTATCTATCTATCCATCCCCAGAAATCCCCTCTATCTATCCATCCCCATCCACCCCCTCTATCGATCCATCCATCCCCAGAAATCCCCTCTATCTATCCATCCCCATC
Organism: Mauremys reevesii; assembly: GCF_016161935.1. Classification (NCBI taxonomy): domain Eukaryota; kingdom Metazoa; phylum Chordata; order Testudines; family Geoemydidae; genus Mauremys; species Mauremys reevesii. The sequence goes on along the minus strand of NC_052648.1, from coordinate 11,116,815 downwards.
CACCCCCTCTATCTATCTATCCATCCCCATACACCCCCTCTACCTATCTAATCTATCTATCTATCCCCATACACCCCATCTAATCTATTTATCTATCCCCATACCCCCTCCCTATCTATCTATTGCCATGCACACCCCAATATATCCCCACACACCCTAATATCTATCCACCCCCATGCACACCCCAATATCTATCTATCTCCATATATTCCCTCTATCTATCCCCCCACACATCCTAATATCTTTCCACCCCATGCACACCCCAATATCTATCTCCCTATACACCCCCTCTATCTATCTCCATACACACCCCAATATCTATCCCCCCAATATCTATCCACGTCCTCGCACAGCCCAATATCTATCTATCTCCCTATACACCCCCTATCAATCTAGTCTATCTAGTCTATCTATCTACCTATTATCCCCATAAACCCCGCTTTACAGCCATCATTTATAATGGTGTTAAATATCTCAAAAAGTGTTTTTAATTTATAAGGTGGGGGGTCGCACTCAGAGCCGTGCTAGGTGAAAGGGGTCACCAGTACAAAAGTTTGAGAACCACTGCACTAGGCAAAGGCTGGGAGGGGAAACTGAGGCACTGAGTGGGGTTAGCACCAGGGACGAATTTGGTTGCTTACTGCCGAGGTGCTGTGGTTTGGAGAGGATGGAAAGCTTCTTCCCGCCCTCACCAAACACAGCTCTCCGAGCCCCCAGTCTTATCCATAATCTCGTCTGTCTGACCCATAAATCACTCTGGGGGGAATGGCCCCCCCACTCCCTGACCCTGCCACCCCACCCTAGGCACAGACACACCCTGACTGGTCAGATCTGCTGCCGTCTCTCTCTCTGAAGAGGCCCCGAGCATTGGGAAGAGAGGCATTAGCCTCAGCTGCTGGTGCTCCTTCTCCCTCCCCTGGCCTGCGGATTAGGGGTTTATCTTCCATCTCGCCCTGGTCCTTGCTTAAAGGCTTAAAAGCTAAAGTCCCCACTAGAAAGCCCCAACGATGCAGCCAGTCCCGTCCATCTGCCTCTGGCTTCCCCCCACCGCCTCCGCGTATAAAACTGGCCTTCTGCCCATCCAGGCTTACTCTGCAGCTCCTCCGTTACGGGGAGGGCCGAGGATGGGGGCAGCACAGATGCCATCAGGAGGGAGTTGTGGGCAGGGTGACCGAGGGGCTATGCCCATCCTCCCCCTCCAATGGCAGATTAACCACTGGGCGAACGGGGCCCGTGCCCAAGGGCCCGGCCAATTGGGGGGCACCCCCACACCCCAACCTGCTCCGCCCGCCTGCTGAGCCTGCTGGGGAGTGGGGTCAGGGCACAGGGAGCTGCCCCGCTCCACCCGCCCAGCGCTCCTACTGCTCACTGGCAGCACTGGGCGGGCGGGCGGGCAGGGCAAGTCCTTGTGCCCCCTCCCCATTTCCCCATTAGGAGTGCGGGGGGGCTCCCACTTGCTCTGGCCCAGGGCCCCACATAATCCTATTCCACCCCTGTCCCATCTTTCCCAGCTGGCAACATTTCAAGGGACCTCCCCCCAGCCAATGTTATCAGAAGGGCACCCTGCCAGAACCCATGCCCCCTCCCCTCACTAGCTGGTGGCCTCTCTGGCTGCGCTCCCTTGCCCCCCTCAAGCCCCCGGGGAGAACAGTACCTTGAAGAGACTCTGGCCAGAGCCAGCTGGAACCTGGCCCAGAATAAAGGCGTCTCTTGTAAATCCTGAATGCTTCCTGGACATCACGTCCCCCGAGCCTCGGTGCCCCACCGGCTCCCTTGCGATGGGACAGGCAGTGGGGCTGGGGACTGACGGCCAGACGGCAGGGGCGGCTCTAGCGATTTCGCCGCCCCAAGCACGGCGGCACGCCGCGGGGGGTGCTCTGCCGGTCGCCTGTGGAAGGGGGATGATGATATTCACTTGCCCCCCTGAGAGTGAAAAGTGGCTGGGCCAAGGCCCCCTTCCCCACAGCTGGGGGTGGGGAAATTCGTCTCTCTCACCCTCCCCTAATGGGAGGGGACACTACATGTGTCTTAGAGGAAAGGCGAGTGAGCCTGGGGAAGGAGAAGCCCTGGGCAGGGGGGTTCATTTAGTCTGAGGCTGCGGGGCCTTGGGTTGAAGAGAGTTTAATTTCTGGGTGAAGGAAGCGACCCAGGGCGTTGGAACTTTTCCAGCGCTGGGCTTTCTACACGCACACGGCTCTGTCAACGTCTCTCAATCCTGAGCCCCGGCCCCTCCCAGTGTGACGCTGTGGCCAAAAGGGCAAATGCGATCCTGAGGGGCATAAATAGGGGAGAGGTTCTTTTACCTCTGGGTTTGTCACTGGTGCGACCGCTGCGGGAATCCTGGGTCCAGTTCTGGGGCCCACAGTTCAAGGATGTTGATAAATCGGAGCGGGTTCAGAGAAGAGCCACGAGAATGATGAAAGGATTGGAAAACCTGCCTTGTAGGGATAGACCCCAGGAGCTCAATCGATTTATTTTAACAAAGAGAAGGTCAAGGGGGGACTTGATCACAGACTATAAGTACCTACCTGGGAAACAAATATTTAATAAGAGGCTCTTCAGTCTAGCAGAGAAAAGTCCAACAAGATCCAGTGGCTGGAAGTTGAAGCTAGACAAACTCAGCAGTGAGAGTAATTACCCATTGGAACAATTTACCCAGGGCCACGGGGGATTCTCCATCACTGACACATTTTCAGTCAAGGCTGGGTGCTTTTCTAAAGAGACCAGCTCTAGGAGTGAGCGAGGGGCCGTTCTCTGTGTGATACAGGGGGTTAGACTGGAGGATCACAGTGGTCCCACCTGGCCTTGTAAATCCTCCTTCCTATTGCACCACCCCCGACTACCCCAGCGTCCTCTAAACCAGGACTGTACGTGGGGCGGAAATAGATGCTTGGAGGAGACCAGCCGAAAGCACAAGTGACGACTGGAACTCTGCTCTCTTTAGAAAACAGACCAGTGCATTGACCGATCCCCCTGTCCCTCCCTCCCAGGCCCTATTCCCAACCCCCCCTCTCCCGATGCTGAGATTAGCACGACTGGCTTCCGCGTCCATCCCGCCCAGCCAGCGCTGGGGCCCTTTTGCTAGGCAGGCTGTGTGTCCTGGCTGTTTGTTTGCTGTGTGATATAATCCTCTTCCCTTTAGCAATGATAAAAAACAGGGGGGGGAATCCCACAACAACCCTGAATGCTGCTGCCGAGCACCTGTCTCTTCCCATCCAGCGCCAGGGCTCTGCTCAGACCAGGGGGAGGCTGGCGAATTGGCCAGCGTGCCAAGCTGCCGCCGTGCTTCACTGTGACGCTGCCCTGCCGGGTGGTTCGCTTGCTTTGCAGCTAACAACAAACAACAGTCCCCACAATCCCACACCCGGGGGCCGTTTGTCCCTCCCCACAACACCCCTTCTCTCCAGCGAGATGGGTCACAGCTAAAGGCAACCGGGGCTCTGGATCACCCAGGGGCAGTGGGCTCCCAGCTGGACAATCCCTTCTGCTCCTGCCCATGACCCTAGGGACTAGGGGAAAACACAGGCTGGGGGGGAAGGAGGAGGGGGCGGCTAGTTAATTCCTACACCAAAAAGCTCTTTGCTAATGTCTCGGCCCTAATGGAAGAGTCGTGTCAGATGTGCCCAGCTGCTGCGAAAGCCCATCTGCGAGGGCCCGCGCCTGCGGGTGAGCTGACTGCAGGGGGGAGCCGGGGGGAACTCATGCGGAATGGCAGATCTAGGCCACTGTGCCAGCGCCGAGCGAGGGGGACGCGGGGCTGCTCTGCAGAGCCTGGATTCAAAATAATCACGAGGGGACCGTGGAAATCGGGGCTCGTTGCTGTGTGTCGAGGGCCGATCTGGGGGTGGGTCCCTGGCAAGGGAGGCCCCTGGCACTGTTCTATCCCCCATGCTGCTGCCAATCTACCCGGCCCCACCCCAGCCTTAGGAGATGGCAGATGAGTGACAGTTCCCCTCTTCCTTGAAAGCTGCTTCTCCAGCCGGTGACAGCTTTTCCCCAGCAGCCTGGCTTGGATGGGGAAGTGGCAGGGAGGGGAAAGCCCCCTGGGACAGCATCTCTGTGTTCTGCCATGCACTGGCGCTGGGCTTTTCCCTCCTCTCCACGCTATGGTCCATGCGCAGCTCCTGCTCCCTGCAGAAGCTGCTTCCTCACTTCCGCTCTGTCCACTGAAATTCTGTGTGGCTGCCCAGACCAGGTACCAGGCAAGCTGCCCGTGCTCACTGCCTCTCCACCATGTACCACAGGGAAATGCTCCAGTGCCCGTGGCCTGCTCCATCCCCAACGGCCGAGATGGGACTCACAAGGTCTGACTGCAGTTTGCCCAGCCCATGTGTAACCCGGCAGCTCCATGCAGAGCGGGCCCCGTGCAGCTTTGCAAAGGCAGGGCAGGGTCACTCTCCCTGTTCTGCAGAGGGGGAAACAGAGGCCCAGAGAGGGGAGTGACTCCGCCAAGGTCATGTCCGGGGCAATGCTGGGAACAGAGCCCACGAGCCCGGAGTCTTAGTCGCGCTCCCTGTCTCCTGAGCCGCCCTCGGCTTGCCTGGCGTTGTTTGTAAGATGTTCCACTGGAGCACTATTACAGGTGCCGTGCACGGGAGGTAGCGATGGGAGACGCACTGGTCTAGTGGATAGAGCAGGGCACCGGTTATAAGGAGATCCTTGTTCTCGTCCTGCTGGTAACCTGGGGCAAGTGTCTCTGTTCCTCTGCTTTGTCACTAAGCTCTCTGGGGCAGGGGAAGTCGATGGCTCAGGGACTCAGAGGTATGTAGGGGCTGATGGCCCACTGAGATCAAAGGGAATTAGGTGGCTAAGCACCTCTGAGGAGCTGGGTCCATTTGTCTAGAATAAGGGGACCCTTAGTCAGGGGCTCAAAATTAATAAAAAAGGGGCTTCAAGAACACTAAGTAATGCTGAGAGAAAATAGTCTAGTCAAAAAAGAAGCACTTGCTTGTGTCTGGGCTACTGAAAAATGGAGAACTCACCTGTGGGGCCGCACGTTCAAGTTGCACGCAGACCACAGCCCGTTGACGACGTTGCTCACCACGAAAGGACTGGGAAGAGCAGGATATCCTGTTGCTAGATGGTCTGCACGACTGGACTACTCGCTTTCATTTATGAACCGGAATAGAAGCCCGGAAACAAAAATGTGGTAGCTGATTGCCCGTCTCGCCTGCCTTTGCCTTCACCAGATGGTCTGCCGGAGGAGGAGGATGTAGTGGTTGTGCTTCTGACAAGCACTCTTACTGCAGTTACAAGAGAACAATTTCAAGCTGCTTGTTCAGCGGGTCCAATTCAACAAAAACTACGGGAATTTCTGACAAAGAGACGGCCCAGTAACCCTTGATCCAGGTTTGCTGCCTTATTTTAGAGTTCGGGATGAACTTTCTTTGCTCAATGGCTGTGTGCTAGGAGGTACACACCAGCTACTTATGCCAGAAGAATTACAGTCAAAACTCATATACGTGGCACACGATACTCATCAAGGAATTGTCAGAACCAAACGACTATGGGATCTGTATTGGTGGCCAGGGATGGACGCTCAAACTGAAGCACTCATAAAATCCTATGTCACTTGTCAAATGCATGATAAGACTTCAGTGACATGTACCTCTCCAAGCCTGTTCCTCTTCCTGAATCTGCATGGGAAAAAGTGGCAATTGACATTGTAGGATCCTTTGATACTGCTCCAATTGACTGTCGTTATGCCATCACTTTAATAGACTATTTCAGTAAATGGTCTGAGGTAGCATTTACATCGCAAATCTCTTCTGCTACAGTTTTTCGCAGGGAAGGTAACCCCAAAGAACTGGTTTCTGATAATGGTATTCAAAAAGTTTGAAACTTTTCTAGCAGAGAGGAACATTTTACACAGAAGGTCATCCCTATATTACCCTCAAGCCAATGGGGAAATGGAACGGTTTAACAGAAGTTTGAAAGAGAGTTTGCAGATGGCTAAACTGGAAGGGCGATTGTGGATAACCTTTACTACTGATTTCTTGCAAGCATACCAGGCTACACGACATGCCACAATGTAAAGATCACCTGCAGAGTTACTGTATGGGAAACAGATGAATACTAAACTGAACGTTGTTGGATTGTTAAAGGCACGTCCTGAGGCCCCAACCGAGGAGGATATGAGAAAAACAGTTGAACAGAACCAAGCAAAGTATAAGGCTTTCACAGACAAGTGGCGGGGTGCTAAGGAACCAAAGTTTGAGTGTGGTTCTGTAACGGAGTTGGGACTCCACCACAGCGCCTCCCGCTGGTCGCTCTGGGAATTAGCTTAGTCCTTGGCGGGGTGCCCCCTGCTGGTGGTGTCCCGTCTGTCCTCTGCTCCTCACTGTTGGCTGGACTCGCGTTGCTTCCCGCTTGGCGGCGTCCCCTTCAGGACACTGCCCTCCGGCAGTGCCCACTGCTCCAGTCTCACCCCCTTCCGGGGGTCTGGTATCAGCAGTCCTTCTCTGCGCCCCAGCCACTGTGGTCAACCACACCCCAAAGTCTAACCCCTAGTGTCAGGGGTCTGGCTGGGTGTTCATGCAAGGGGAGAAGGGGGGACCCAGGCCCACCCTCTACACTGGTTCCCGACCCAGGAACCCTTTGGTGGCAGCCTTCCTGCCCTCCTTCTCTCCCCTCACGTGCCTCTCTCCCTGGGCCACTTCCCCTTCGGCCCCTTTGCACCAGCTAGGCCCTTCCCTCAGGGCCTGCAGCCTGGCAGGTAGGGGGCTGGAGTTCCCTTCCACTCCCCCAAGCCTGCCCAGCACTGCGCTGTCCCTGGTGCTGGTCTCCTGCTCTGGAGACAGACCTCCCCCTCAGAAGGCCTGGGAGAGACTGCCCACCTTCTCTCTTAGGCAGCCTTTATATAGGGCCTAGCCTAGCCCTCATTGGCTGGCTCTAATGTCGGCCCTGAGTGGTTCTCAGTAAGCCCTTTTTTAATTGGCTGCCAGCCTGCGCAGCCTCTCTGGCCTACTCTAGCCCCCTCTCACATGGGGGTGGGGCAGCCGCCCCACCACAGGTTCCTTCATTAGAATATGAAAACCTGGAATTTTACGCAAAAGGGACCATAAATTCGCAGCTCCTCTTAAAATCATAGAGAAGAAGGGACCTTACACCTATCGACTTTCTGATGGGCGGGTAGGGAATGCTTCTTATCTTGCACCTGCCTGTGCACCAAGAGGAGATTACGCCAACACCCAGTCTGCATTGGATGACTTCACCGCAGTATCAACACAACAAGACATTGCATTGGAACCGGGGCTTGAGAGACGGCCTGTCAGACCCAGACGACCACCTGTCTGGACTAGAGACTATGTTACGTAGTGTTTTCAGTGTAATCTTTCTGCCAATAGTATAATGTCTTGTTTCCTATTTGTTCCTGTGGTTAGAACAACAATGTTTATTTTAATTGGGAGAGTTGCTTAAGTGAGGAGGGAATGTGGTGTTTAGATGTTGCTTGAAATTATGAGAACTGGCTGTTGGGAGTCTGAAAGGACAGGAAACAGGAAAGAGGGGGGAGGAGTTGAGAAGGCAGAGTGAGAGCTACAGAGGGTGCAGCAGCAGCTTGGTAAAGAGGTTTCCACTTTAAAAGTAAAGTCCTGGTGAAGTTTGTTAGTACCTTGCCTGGTTGATACAACACCTCTCTCCCCCTTTGAGCAATGGGGGAAAACAAGGGGACGCTGGTTAGTGGGTTTTGAATGTGCTGCAGAAGGCGGGAGAGTATTGGGAAGGAGCTATGGGGATTCCCACCTCTAGGGCAGCACCTCAATTCAAGCCCCTGCTGCTAAGGATCAGACCCATGTGACTCTTGTAATGACAGCCAAAACCAGGCAAAAATCCCAATCGCAGATTTGGTCCCTCAGCAAAGTGACCGTGGACGGGTTCCCTCATCCCCAACAGGGAACACCAGTCTCAGGAGAGAGGCCAAGGAGTCATGGGTTATTGGAGACGGACCCCGGAGATGCGGCTGCTCTGGGTCAGAGTTCCTGGGCAAGGCAGGGGTACAAATGCCTAGACAGACAGGGCCTGACTGGCCACTGCCGTCCGTCAGTGACACCTTTGTGTCCAGAGCTGGGCTAATGTACGCCCCTGGGGATCCAGCCCATGTGTCTGGTGATACATAGGCAGGGCTGGAATTCCACCGGCTCGCAGAGATGCTCGAGTCTCCCCACTTTCCGTGCGATGTGGCTGGGATGGGGAAAAAGACACAAGACCCCAGTTGCTTGATCCCTTTGTATGAAGCCTGATTGTCTGGGGCCACAATTTCTCTGTGCGTTTCCAGATCCTTCGTTCGAAGCAACAAGCACAGCTGCAATCCAATAGCCAGTGGTGGGCGCAGCAGAAAGTGGGTCAGGCACATTGGACACCATGTGCTTTTCCTCCCCTCGTTATCACAACCCAGAGGGGAAACAAAACCCCGTCTCCCCAGCAACGCAGCCAGCGACGCAGCCAGCCACCATGCGGCGCTTACAGCCAAGCTCAAGGTGTGCGACGGAGAAAGGAAAACTGGGCCAGCGGGTACGTCGGAAACACACACACACAAATAACTGAAGCAGCAGATAGGAACGGTGACTTTGCAGCAAAGTGAATTAGGAAAGGTCCTGGCTCTTTGGGGCAGCCCGCCCCACAAGTAAACATGCAGGGTGTTCCCGGATCATTGCCTTCTGCTGCTCCCTGAGGCCACACTGTGTTAGGAGCTGTACAGACCAGGGATGCAGCACTCAATAATTGCCCTGGTCTGTTCACTCCCTCTGAAGCCTCTGCCACTGGCCACTGTCGGAAGCCAGGTTCCTGGGCTGGATGGACCATTGGTCTGAGCCAGTCTGGTCGTTCTTATGTTCTAAGAGATGAACCTCATTGTTGAGGTATGTTACAGATCCCTGATCCACAGAGGATAGAAGTCTTTTATAACGGCAGTTAAGATGTCTTAGCTCATGCTCTACCAGCTCCAGCATTTAGCTCGGGAGGCAGGGCTGCCAGAGCAGGGGGAGGGCCCAGGGGGCCAGGGCCCCCCCACATTTTACCGCTGTAACGGTGAGCGATGGGGTGGGAGGTGGAGAGGAGTGAGCGGGGGCCAGGACCTCGATGGGAATGGGTGGTGTGAGGGCGGGGGCTCAGGGAGAAGGGGGTGAAGCAATGGTTCAGGCACCCGTAGCCCCCCACACACACTTTTAGGGCACTTCCATTGCTCCTGTCTGGAGGTTCCCACTTCAATCCCTGGTGCACCTACCCAAGATGGTGGCCACCACAGAGCCAGGCCCTGCCCTGAAGAGTTTACGCTTCCCAGTGCAAACATAGGTCAGGGGTTTGTTACAGAGGTGGGTGGGTGGGATTCTGTGGCCTGCATTGTGCAGGAGGTCAGACTAGATGATCATAATGGTCCCTTCTGACCTTAACGTCTATGAGTCTATAAGAGCCGAGAGAGATGAAGGATTAATATCCCCATTATACCGCTGGACAAGCGAGACAGAGATTAACTGATTCCCACAGCAGAGCTGGGAATAGTGCCCAGATCTCCCAGTTTGGTGCCTTATCCACTAGCCTATACTGCCTCCCTGAGATAAGGCTGTTCCCTCCTTGCTATGGTACATCACTGCTCAACAGAGGGTAAGCCATAGTGTGAGGCCTTTATGTACAGGGTCATCTCTAGGAAGTTACAGAACTCCGAATTTCAGGAGGTGCTTGATGGGAGAAGATGGAGCATACGGAGGAAGGAATGAAGGAGGAAGGAATGCTGTCTCGGCTCTCTTTCCTTTCCAGCTCGATCACTGAACTCTCCCTGTCCGTGACATCGCTGTCCGTGGTCTCTAACAGGCTGTTGCCGCGCAGCAAAGAGGCTCACTTCGAAAAATAAAAGGCTACATTTTGTTCCTGTTTCTACCCATTTCAGCCCCTGGACTTTAGCAAGGCTACATGGGAGCACATTTGCGCTCAAGATCTGCATTCCAGAGACTCTGTGAAAGAAAGAAAGAATTCCCTCGGTGCTGATTTCAGATGCTTTGCTGGTTTAATGCATGCAAGACTCCTGAGGTCCAGCCCCCTGCGCCAACCAACAGGTCATACTGCTTCCCAGAGCCAGGAATGGAACCCAGGAGTCCTGATTCTGTCCCCTGTTCTAACCACTACACCACACGGTCTTCCAAAAGCCAGGAACAGAGCCCAGATGTTCTGTGGCTTTTTCTGTCTTTCTTTGTTTCTCCACCAGAGATGCAAGAGCGTGGACATGTTTTTAAAAAACTCTTTGACTTTTAGAAAACACTTTGACAAGCACAATACTTTTGTCCATTAGACACAAGAACTAAGAAAATATTGATCTCTGGCTTGAACAAGCTTCTGAAGTGGTTCTTATGAATAAAGGTTTTTTTACAGGGCTCCAAACAGGCTGTATTTTCCTCCTCTTTTTCCCATAACAGCTCCTCATCCGTGGGTGGGTTTTTTTGTATTTGATGATTGTTTCTTTTCACATATTAACAAGCAATAAAAGCCGGAAACGCCAGACTGCTGGGCTCCTCTGTGTTTGGGCTTAGATTGCATTCATGGTTATTTTAGCAGCTCACCCCTGTGGCATCTAAATCCTTCCCACGCAGTAAAAATAAATAACATCTGGGGTGTGGTTTGGTTTTTTTCACTTTTTCTTCCCCTCCCCCCCCCTCGTCCTTTTGTCCGTAACTTTTCAAAACTTTGCCAACTTTATGGCTCCCTGGTAAACTACTAGCCATGCATCCCTGTGCGGTGCATTCACCCAACCCCATTTGTGTGTGGCTCAGTGTGTGTCACGGCTCCCTCTAGTGGATACTCCACACAGGATAACACCTTACTACTTCTGCCAGGAAACAGAGTGGCTTCCTTAGCTGAAGGCAGGGGTGTCCAACCTGAGCCAGAGAAGGAGCCAGAATTTACCAGTGCACATTGCCAAAGAGCCATAGTAATATGTCAGAAGCCCCCATCAGCTTCTCCACCCCGCTCCCAGAGCCTCCCACCTACTGGCAGCCCTGCCAATCAGCGCCTCCCCCTCCCTCCCCACACCTCCCGATCAGCTGTTTTGTGGCATGCAGGAGGCTCTGGCAGGGGAGGGGAGGAGCGAGGGCACGGCAGGCTCAGGGGAGGGGGTGGGAAGGGGTGGAGGGGAGGCAGGGCCTGTGGCACAGCCAGGGGTTGAGCTGTGAGCACCCCCCGGCACATTGGAAAGTCGGTGCCTGTAGCTCCAGCCCCAGAATCGGTGCCTAGACTTCTGAAGAGTCGCATGTGTCTCCGGAGCCACGAGCTGCCCCTCCCCCCGGCTTAAGTGACCAAGGTCTGCTCTACGGCTGTATGGTGGGGCCAAACCCCGCCGATGGGGTCAGGCACTGACTTCTGAAGGGCGCAGTTGCTGGGCTCACTGGAAGTTATGGGCACACCCCGAGAGGCTGGCTCTGTATTTCTCCATCAGTAAAGCCAAGATCACCCTTAGTTGCTCCATCCAGCGCAGCTAATTACCTGCCTGATACTGACTAGATTCTCCAAGCATCGACTGGGTCTTGTATTGGATGATCGAGGAGGTGTTTATGCTTTGGTTGCCCTGGAAACCATAGGGGATGTCTCTAGGACACGTAGGTACAGTATTCTTTGCTTTCTGTCCTAACCTCTTGCACAGCGGTCACAGTTCACATCAGAGGTGGCTGCATATCATTGGTGGGCAAAGAGATTCTTCTCCATCGTAGAATACGCTCATTTCTATCTCTTCCTTTCTCCAAGGATCTCAAAGCCCTTTACAAGCATCCATTAACAAAGCCTCCCAATTCCCCACTGTACAGAAGGGGAAACTGAGGCACAAAGAGGGAAAGTGACTCACTCAAGAAAGGCGGCAGCAGCGGCGGGCCCAGAACTCACCTCTACTGCAGATGCCTCCGGTCAGAATCGACCCACTGGGCCTCAGTGCTGCCAGCAGGGGAAGTCAGACCACACGGGCACCTTCACAACCAGCCCAGCGTTTGCCCTGCTCCTGCCACACGCTGCTAAGATTTACCGAACTGTCGCCCTGCTCTCCAGGAAGGGAATTGTTGCTCCTCTTCCAAAAGCTTCCAGGCTAAGAAGCAGCTGAGCAAAGGGCCTCCGCGGCTTGGCGCAAACCCCTTTCCCGGAGCAGCGTGTTGGGAAGCTAATTGGAACATTGAATTTCTTCATTAAGGGCAGCTCGGGGGTATTTGAGTGGAATTAGGCAGCGCAAGGCTCCCGTGGCTGGCACAGGTGTCATTCCTGTCTGTGCATATGCCAGGCTAGTTACTGTCATTAGGGGAGGTAAATGGAGCCCTATTGAATCACAGCTGCTGCTAATAACTTCCCTATTTATTAGCATCAATTACTGCACTACCTGGGTCAAGAGTCCCACTCAGTCTGTGCCTGGGGCTGTGGCATTCCAGATAACAAGCTAGGATACCGGATCCACCTCGCTCCCCTCGCCAGGGGCAGTAGTTGGCAGCCTGGATGTGTCTGTCTCCCTTGAAATCTTTCCCAGGTTGAGGACAAATCTGCAAGTTCTTAGCACCCAGGAGTCCTGAGTGTCAGTCCTTTGCTCTAACCACTAGCCCACACTACTTCCCAGAGCCAGGGACAGAACCCAGGAGCCTGATCCCCTGTCTCCTTCTCTAACCCCAGGCCACACTCCCCAGCAAAAGCCAGCATGAGAACCCAGGAGTCCTGAGTCCCAGCCCCTCTAACCCTTACCAAACAGACAGCAACAGAACCCAGGGATCATGAGCCCTCATTCCCTGCTCTAACCACTAGACACCACTCTAGTCTTGGCGCTCAGGAGAGAATGCAGGTGTCCTGACCCCAGTCCTGTGCTTTAGCACTAGGCACCATCCCATCTTGGAGTTTAAAATAGAACCCAGGAGTCCTGACCCCAGCCCCATTCAACTACCCTCCCTCCCTTGTTAGCAGAACAGTCAGAGTGACCGGGGGCACTGTGCTGACAGCAGACAAATGGGGGAGGTCTGGCAGCGTGGCCCCAGGGCTCATTCAGAGATGGGGAACACTTACTGAACAGGACGAGCTCCCAGGCTGCCTCCTCCCATTCAGCCTCTGATCCTGACAAGAACGGGTCAGAGCCCAAGCCAAACTCCTCCGAAGCTCGGGGCTGTTTGGACTCCTAGTTCTGGGCCAGGCCTGTCTGTCCCAGAGACAGACCCTGCCCCATTTCCACAGCACGAGGCTGTGGATCCATTGGGGCACTCCCTGTAGCAAGCAGGCCCCTTTGGCTAGAGGTAGGAGCTGGGGAAGGGGAAACCAGGTCTTATTTTTTGCATTGCAAATGGGTTAAGGTCTCAGTACCAGCAAAGCGCTGGGGAACGTGCCAGAGCCTCGCTTGCTTTAGCTCGGCTGGGGGCTGGCAGGAGCAGGCGCAGGGTCGGAGGCTTCCACGGCAGACCCAGGGTCTGATCCTCTGCACGTCGGTGAGGTTCACAGACTAATCCCGCACCCGCTGCAGGGTCTGCTCCTGCAGCCACCACATATCACAGACCGAGCAAGGGCCCCTGTCCTCACCCATTCAGTCTCCCAACAGCAGCAGAGGGACGGGCCCCATTTAAAGATGGGAGCCCAGAGCGACTGAGGGCAGGAGGCACAAAGAGGCTCAGGCACCTAGGCTTGACGGCACAAAAAGCATTCGGCGCCTAAGTGCCCATTTTAGGTGCCTAAGTCCCAGTTTTGGCTCCCACTGCGACTCACAAAACTCCCACCGAGCCCCGGAGGCGCCCGTGCTCCTGCCTCCCCCTAGGTGCCTGAGGCCCCATCTCCTGCCTGAGCCCCCGAGCGATTCACCACCCAGGGTGCTCGGCGCGGGGCCCCATCAGCGAGGTGTGCTCAGAGACCACCTGCCAGCTCAGCGCCCGTGACACACCCAGCCAGAGAAGCCGGGAGGCGCCCACCGTATAACTTTCAGCCCCGTGGTTAGAGCAGCTGCCTGCACTGGGGGAGGTCCAGGTTCACCCCCCCCCTCGCCCCAGGCAGTGGGTGAGAAAGGATTTGAGCAGGGGTCTCCCACCGCTCCAGAGAGCTCCAATGCCAGAGCGTGGGGACAGCCAGAAGTGGGGCTCCCTCAGTCACTCCTGTCGAAGCTGCTCTGTGGTGGATAAATACTGAGGGTTATACGGGACGTCCTCCTCTGGTTGGTGAGCACGTGTCCCGGCTCAAGCCCTGTGTGCCGGAAGAGCGCCCCCCCACCCTCCAGTCTGTGACTTGCAAGAGGCGATGGCACCTCCCTGCAGCCCAGACGTAGGTGCCTATCTCCGAGGGTGGGGCAGGGCTTAGCACACAGCTCTGCGGTCAGCATGGCCCCCTTAGCCAGCTCCCTGCCTAGTGAATTGCATTGTAAGGCACCTGTCTCCCTGTTTTACAACGCCGAGAGGCCCCATGTGAGATTACAGCCCCGCTGTGCTAGGAGCTGTACACCCACAGTGGGAAACAGGCCCTGCCTTGAAGAGCTCACAGGCTAACTGGGCAAGACAGACAAAAGGTAGAGGGGAAACTGAGGCACAGAGCAGCAAAGGGACTCTTTTCCCTGTTTCCCTCAGCTGCCCGTGGTTCCCTGGTAACTGTGGTTACCCGCCCATACCTAATTATCCAGTGCAGGTGCATCCTAGCTGCTTGGTTCCCACCCAGAGGCCATGCCAGCCCAGCGGAGCGATTGCAGCAAGAGAGGCCCAAGCTGGGGTTGGTTCTGCCTCAGGCATCACTTCGGCAGCCTCCGTCCCCCCGCCAGCGCGGCAGATCTCAGCCATGTGCGCCCCTGGGCACGGCTGGGGCCCGATCCTGAGGATTTGCCAAGCCCCACAACGCCCTCTGATTTCAAGGAGGGGACCGGGGCATGGGCGGAGGGCAGGAAGGAACAAACGCCAAGCCCAGAAGCGGTTTATGGCAACACTGCTATAGACACCCTGAGCCGCAGGTGCCGGATTCTGGAAGCTGCAGAGTGCCCCCTAGTGGCAATCTAGGGCGCTCCGCACCTCTCAAGAGGCGCTCAGCGCCATCCATGAGCAGTCCCCATGCGCAGGATCGGTCCCTTCTGATTTCACCTCCCACCTATCCCGGGCGAGGAGGGGGAGGGAGGTGGGGTGGGCCGATGAGCTCTGTAAGTGAGTGCCCTGCTCTGGGCTTTCTGCTTCCCTAGTACTTAAGGCCTTGCTCCGGCCTCACACATTAAGGTCACTGGCTAAGCCGTGGGCTTTGCTGAGCTGGGATCCTATTACAAGAACAGAGAGAGGGAAAGAATTTTTAGGGCTAAGCTGCTTGTCCCACTGATTTCAAGGAGGGGAAGGAAGGCTGGACTGGGGCTCCCACGTTACAACCTGGGAAACTGAGGCAGGGAGTGTTTACAAGGTCACCCAGTGACTCAGGGCTGGGACTAGAACCCAGGCGTCCTGCACTCGGCTGCGCAAACCCCTGCACCACGTGGCTTTCAAATGTCAAAGTGCCAAATCCCACTGCCTCTGGTAAGTTGCTGGGACGCCCGGAGCCCTATTTTCATGGTTCTATTAAGGTTGAGTGAATGAATGTTGCACAAGGGTGAAGGGGGTTCGCCGGGATGCTTGGAAAGGTCCCTTCTGGCCGTCCGAGACCCGAGTCATAATCCCCTGTGTTTAATCAGTAGGGCTCCAAGCACTGTGCAAAGGAGGGCAATGTCGCTATCGCCACAGATGGGGAAACTGAGGCACGGGGTGGCAAAATGACTTGCCCAGTGTCACCAGGCCTGGAACCCGTGTGTTTCCAGTCCCAGAATAATGCACAGGCTACAAGCAAGCACCTAGGAGAGCCCGGGCTAGAGCCAAGGAGCCCGGACTCCCAGCCCCTTAGCTCTAATCACTAGATCACGCTACCTCCTTATATACCCCTCTAGATACACTTCCTGGGCCTGCTTTGCCTCTTCATCACACCCGTGTCAATCCGCTTTGACTGAGTTACAGCCCCACAGGACCAGCCAGTGAAATCTCCTGCCGCCCTGCTGAACACCTGGCTCAGCAGGTGGCTAACCAAGAGCTTGACTATATATAAAGTTAAGCCCCAGAGCGCTGGCTTTTTCCAGCGTGCCGGCCAAATAGGTGCTTAGAGGGCCGAGTATAGAAGTCCCCAAGGCCCCGTTAGGGCGGCTCAGTGGCGCAGTGTGCTGATACGCCGCCTTTCACCTCCCCAGCCGGCTTTAAACCTTGCCAAGGTCACATAGGGAAGGGAGGGGGGTTAACCCTTTGCTCGCCCAGGAGGGCAAGGCTCCTACAGGCCCCCTTGCCGCATAGGGCGCAAGCCAGAACTGGAGGGCTGAGCGTCACCTGGAGACTTTGAGCAGAAGGCCCCAAATGCTCTGGTCCCACATCCCCAAAGCTTCAATCCGTGGGGCTATCCCAGAGCCAGCGACTGCCCTGGAGCCGCCTGGCCTGATCTCGCCATCGGATGCACCCAGGTTGGATCCCGGCAGGGAGGTTGCTCCAGTCACTTCCCTGGGTCTCCTGTTGTACCAGACACCTGCCCTGGCTGCTAAGAACTTTCATTCTCCCTTGCTGCCGGCGAATGCTCCACACCCGCCGTGCCTCCTGCGATGCCGCTCATTCCCTTTCCTCGTTTCGGCTCTGGCCTTGAAGCTTCGCACAGACTGTGATCCCGTCCCTCCCCGTATCCAGCTCCCTAAGCGTCTCCTCCCCTCCCAGCCTGGCACCACCGCCGCCCTCCTTCGTGCTTTCTCGGGGCTCCTTCAATCTCTCTCTCTCACCTGAGTGGCATGCGCCGCTCCACCGAAGCCAGCTGTGCCGTGAGCAGGGCTGGAGCACACTCCTTCAGAAGGGGAGAGAGGTAGCGTCCCTTCTCCGCCTGCTCAGGCCGGGCCAGAGGCAGCCCCCATGCTGATGTTAGGCAGTGAGCGGGAGAGATCCACAGGGTTTGTCTGTGTCCGGCAGCCTCAGTCCAGAACCCCCTGCTGAGTCACTGCGGCCCAGCCCTGGCTTGGGTCTGCTGCCCGGGGAGCAGAGCCCTCCTAAGGGCACGTGAACATGGCAGTCTCGGGGTGCCCTCCAGAGGGTCAAAGCGCTGGGACAAGCAGCAAGAAAGTCCTCCGGGGCTTGTTCTTTCCTGTAACAAGAGGAAAATGTGGAGTGCGACACGAATGGGGGGAAGTTCATGGGGGTGGGGAGCAGCTTGAGTCAGGGGAGCAGGAGCATTGCGGGAAGGTGGGTGTGCAACAGGGGTATCTGGTGGGAGAGGGCTTGAGGAAAGTGCCCGGCCTGGGGATTCTAGCATGTCATCTAAAACACACATGACCCCCCCCACACACACACACACGCACACTCCCATGCAGCTTCACAAAAACCTGCATGCCGGGTGCACAAAACAACTATGGCCACATAAACACAGATGGTGCTGCTGTAAGCTGGACTCCAACCCGGGCCTTCTGCACCAAAGCCATGCTGCTCTCCCACTCAATTTAAGGGGCATTTCCTATTGCACGAGACAGCAGCAGACTGTACAGTCGCTGGGACCCACCACTGGAGGGAGACATGCATCAAGCCAGCATATTTTACACACACACACACACACACACACACACACACACACACACACGTGCATTCACATGAGCGCGCGCACGCACACACACACACACACACACACACGTGCATTCACACGGGCACACACACACACACAGTTCTCTGTGCATCCTCCGGCAGGTTCCCCACGTCAGACAGGAAGCCAACGAGACAGCGAGCAGCAGCAGCGTTAGCTGAGCTGAGCTGGTCTCCCGCTGGGATATGTTACACACACACACACACACACACACACACACACACACACACACACACACACACACACAGTGCTGGGAGAGCCAAATATCGAAGCCCTGTGCCAGTGAGGTACCATTCCCAGGAGTTTAATTTCACCCCGCCCCGAGTGAATGCCCAGCATGCTCATCAGGACCCAGGAGGTGATGCTCAGGCTGGCCTGCCAAGCAGGCACTCTGGTCTAGTGGGTAGTGCACCCCTCTAAGAGCAGACCACTGGGGTTCTGCTCCTAACTCTGCTAGCTGTGTCCTCGCTCACCCTTTTTCTGTGCACGCTGAGGTCTCAAGGCAGAGCACGTCTCTCACTCAATGGCTGTGCAGCGCCCAGCACACAGGGGCCCTGATATCTATAGGTGCCACTTTAATACACACCGTAACAGAGAGCAGAGCAGAGGGAGCCAGATGTTTTCTCCAAGCGAGATCACCCTGTCCCGGATCTCCCCCGTGGCAGGGAGAGGCCAGGGGCCCAGGATCTGTCCTCTGATCCAAAGGGACCTGGGAACACTTGCAAACAGCCAGTGCCACCACCAGTTGCAATGCAGAATAGAAAGTGGCCCGCACCCGCTTGCCTGGGTCCCTGCTTTCCCAGCAGTTCTAGCCTCCAGCCAGCCCAGGGGGGTGATGGCTGAGGGAACCCGTGAACCTGGAAAATCGGATAAGCCGAGCTAGAGCCTCAGCGAGCTTAGTTCCCTCTCTCTGCATTAACGTGTTCACAGCTTTTCCCACTGACCCAGTGATCTCTGCTATTTCAGTCCCCCGAATTAAGAGATTGAGGGGACTAATGGCCAGTAATGTCCCTGGCTCAGAACATGCGGGTAAGAACATTGCAAGGGAGAGCGGAGTGCCGGGGAGGACAGGGACGTGGTGGGCACAGCGTCCTTCGTGCAAACAGCGCCACACGCCTCCCGGGCAGGTTTGCCATTGGCTTCCGTGAGATCAGGAGCTACAAGACATCCCTGGGCCCTGGCTGTCACCCACACCAGCCGCTCTGCGCAGCTAGATTGACACACGGGATGGGGGGCTGGCGGGGGGAGCCAGGCCTCCTTTATCATGAAACCCAGGTGCTCCAGCGGTGTCTGGCTCTTTCACCTCCAGGCGTCGCTGGGCAGATGACAACGGGGGAGGGCACCGGTGCTGATGCTCCGTTGAAGGCAGTGTCAGGGGAGCGTCCCTGGGCCAATGCTGCCCGAGGCAGTGCCTGGCATGCAGGAAGTGACCGACGCAAACCAGCGTGGAGAGCAGGAAGCCGTGCCATCTCCACAGTAGGTGGCTGGGGAGCTATGGCCCACAGCCAGCACCGAGCAGGGCTCCCTGGTACTGGCAGGACACTGTCTTTGCCAGACCTGCAAGCACCTTGGCATTTCACTCCAGAGTGGCCCGGGCGGAGGGGCGGGGATGTAGGAAAACAACAAGCTGAGGGGTCCCATCAAAGGAACAACTGGGAACCTCTGTGGGGATGGCTACAGCAACACAGCAAGGAGTTCCACAGGATGTGGGGGCGGGGCCAGGGAGCGCCTTTCGCACGAGCCACCCAACAGCCCTCAGGTGCCACTGATTTACCAGCTCCAAGAGCCGGAACCATTCACTGTGTCCACATGCCCCCAGGCAGCCTGCTTAGCATATGGGCAGCGTGGCCCAGTGGCTGGCTGCTAGCTTAGGACTCAGGAGATCTGGCTTCGAGCGCTGCCGTTGACCTGGTCTCTGTCTCTCCTCCTACCCTTGGTCAGTTTAGACTGGAAGTTCTTTGGGGCAGGGACCTCAGCCTGTGCCGGGCACACCAGGGCCCTGATCTCAGAACTCTAGGTGGTACTGTAATACAAATAATAATTATTATAGAAAAAGAGGCAGAGTCTGAATCCGAATCTGGTGGCAGTTCGATTTGGTCTAGAGTTCTGGATTGGCCCTGATGGCACAAATCTTTGGGAAAAAGCTGGAGAGATTTTTTTTATGCTATGTGGCATCGATGCCCAAGAAGACCGGCCAATCTCACCACTAGGGTTACTGAGAAACTCACGAGATCCCGCCTTGTCGTGAGATTTCGGCTGGGTTCTGATCCCACCCAGCACAGAATGGCAGTTCTAGAGCTGAACATGCGCCTAGCGGACATCGACGCGATTCCAGTCCTGCCTTCCGGCTGTCTGCACAGCGTGAGAAATCTCCTGGACATATAACACGGCAGATCTCCTGGGTTTCACCTCTCAAGAGGTGAGGGACAGAACTGAGCAGCAAGCTTATGCTGAACAGCATTATGATTCCTCCTCCCCATGTGGCTTCGCGTCTGGTTACCTTGCTACAGTCGGTTCCACTTCAGTAGGACGTTTCCTGCAGACACACACTCCACCAGTGACTGTCTCATACACCCGAACGGGAACTAGTTGCAATAGCTCATAGAGAAGCCAGCCAGGCTATGTCCCCACAGCAGCAGTGCTGCGTTTACAGTACATGTCATTTCTCATTGCGAGTTCAGTAAATACGTTACCCTCAAACCTGGGGGTATTGAGGACTGTTGGAATTGGCAGCTATATTAAAGAGCAGAGGGGCTTCCTGGTGCTGCTTGGAGGCTAGGGGGCTCTGTAGCAAAGTGAGCTATGCAGACTCAAGCTGGAAAGAGCCAGTCTACAGCAAGGTGGGATGAGTTGTGTCTCTCGGCCCTAGGGAGCAGCCTGCTTTGTCTCTCTCTGTTTTGGGCTCTTGTTCTGAATTGTAGGAAATAAAAGTCAAGTTATGGTGTTTTTATCTAATTTTTCTGTGTGTTTGCTGTGAACATACCACTAAGCCAGTTGCCACTGAAATGCTACGGTTACTGCATCTCCTGGGCTTCCCCAAGCACTGAAGAGATGGGGTCAGTACCAGATTTACCTACCCTGGTCACAGGTGAAATGTGTTAGCTGGCAGATTCTTCCCAGGCTCCAGAGGAAACTCTTCTAGCATGTGAAGATCTGTCAGCTTCAAAGCTTTGCCCTGCTGGGATAGTTGGTGGGGTTGGCAATGATGGGGGACTTAGACTCAAGGCAAGATTTTTGTGCTACTCACTTGAAGGCCTCCACTGTATTATTCATCCCACCACAAGACCTTGAAACACTTATAAACATTAATGAAGTAAGTTTTGCAGCCTCCAGCTGGTATTATTGTCGTTCCTATTGTACGGCTGGGCATGGTAAAATGACTTACTGAAGTTGGAGAATAAGTCAACAGGGGAGGTTGCATTAGAACCCAGGCGTTCCGAGCGCAAGTCAGTGTGTTCTGACCACTAGGCAACACTCCTAGAGCTAGCAAGAGGGTCCTGGAGTTTTTACTCCCAGTCC
The DNA here is from genome assembly GCF_016161935.1 of Mauremys reevesii. Lineage (NCBI taxonomy): Eukaryota > Metazoa > Chordata > Testudines > Geoemydidae > Mauremys > Mauremys reevesii. Next base: position 11,095,722 of record NC_052648.1, on the reverse strand, counting down.
TCATACACCCCTGCTAGACCTCCCTCCCCTCCCAAAGCTGAGAACAGAACCCAGGAATCCCGGTTCCCAGCTCTAACCATTAGTCCATACTACCTTCTAAGCATCACCCTTAGTTGTGCACAGACAGCAGCTGTGAATTCACCCAGCGTGCATGTGGAATTAGTACATTCATATTCAGCTGGAGCATCAGTGCAGCTGGGTGGGACTCAGCACTGGCTGGGCATAGAGCCCTCCACAGGAGCAAGACACCTAGGGAACCATCACAAGTATCTATCAATCCCCATCCACCCCCTCTATCAATCCCCATCCACCTCCTCTATCAATCTATCCATCCCCATCCACCCCCTCTATCAATCTATCCCCACACACACCCTTTATCTATCTATCTATCCCCATCCACCCCATCTACCTATCTGCTCCTCTTGCTCCTTCAGTTGATTTATCCACTAATTCTTTCATCCTGAATTCTCTAAGAAAAGCATCTGCCATCCTGTTGGGTGCCTCCCCAGTCATTCAAACCCTCCTGCAGCAACATACAAAGTACAATAGTCATATGTACAAATGACTAGTCAAGAGAGGGGTATATTCTATAACAATAATGAATATTAATACTGTAATAGAACTATCACAAGAGCACCTAGATGTCCCAGCCAACACCAAGGCCCCATTGTGCTAGGAATCGCACACACACACACACACACACACTACACTTAACATCTAGCTGGCCACAGCTACATCGCCCAAGGGTGTGAAAAATCACACCGGCCTGAGCACCGTAGCTAAACTGACCTAATCCCTGGTGTAGACCGACAGAAGCGTTCTCCCCTCGACCTATCTCCTGCTGCTCGGGGAGGTGGACTCACTATAGCCACAGAAAAACCTCCTCTGTCACTGTAGTGTGTGTGTCTACACTACGGGGTCACAGTGCAAAAGCTACAGCCCCAGAGCTATGCCGTTATATCCTCTGCCTTGGGATAGACAAGCCCACAGTGAGAGACAGTCTCTGTCCTGAAGCTCTCACAGTCTAAAGGTCAATTAACTCTTTTCTACAGGGGGGGGAAACTGAGGCACAGAGCAATGGCATGGACTTGCCCAGGGTCACACAGGGAGTCTGCAGCAGAACTGGGAATTCAACCCGGCTCTCCAGTCCAGTGCCTTAGCCACAAGACCATCCTGCCTCCCGAAACATCATCTAATAATTGGCCGAGTGGACGGGACTCAGAAGATCTGGGTTGCGTTCCTGGCTCTGCCACCCGCCTGCTGTGCGGCTTGGACAAGTCACTCCACCAGTTTGTGCGTCAGTTTCCCTCCCCAAATAAATAGCAGCCCCATCAAAATCCCCTGGCGCCCACTTTCTCCTGAACCCCTGAGAGAATCCTCAAATTGTGCCTGAGCTGGGGGTGTTAACAAACCCAGGCCGTGAAATGGGGCCCTGCAGACCAGAGTGGGTGAAGAGCCTGTCCTGCTGAGGAAAGCAGGGAGTTGCTCCGGGAGTTGCTTCCGTGAGGGTTCGTTGGCTGAGTGGGCCAGCAGCCCATCCATCGGGCCAGAGTCTGACCTCACGGGACACTCTGCATTTACACCAATGTACCTGAGACAGGAGGCCCATCGGATCAGCACTCCACCCGGCCGCAAGCACGCGCTGGCAGGATCGGAACAAGAACATGGCCCAGCAGGTTCAGGGCCTCTGCAGAGGCGGCCGCTAACTCCCTGGCAGCCCTGGATTAACAGCCACTGCTCTTCGCTGAAGCACATCGGGCTGCACCTGCCAGCAGCCGCTGCCAGGCCCTTGCTTGCTCCCCTCGCTCCACTCAGCTTGGAGCAGGGCTGGATGGCAGAGAGGAGAGCCTGAAGTTTAACTAGTCACTTTAGATTCTTCTCGTGCCTCCACCGCCAAGGAGGTGGGCGTCTCATTAGCTGCCTTAATGACAGCCGGGGCTGGCTGGCTGGGGCTGGAGATCAGTGCTTAGGAAGAGCCGTGAGGCAAGGAAAAGGCCAATATTTTTCACCCATTGATCTCAAAGCACTTTCAACAGCTTAGCCGTAGAAGAGCCGGGAGGGAACCAGTTTTCCCATCCCATGAAAATGGTCCAGATTTAGAACTTTTTTCCTGGGATGAAAAGTCAAAATCCTGAAAAATTTCACAAACCGATAAAAGGGGGAAAAAGTTACATTGGGCCAATCAGAATGTCTGGTTTCAATCATTTTGAACATTTCATTTCAGTTTTGCCCATTTGCAATGTTCATTTTACTGCCGTTAGCTGAAATTTTGAAACAAACATTTATTTTGAACTGGACTTTTTTTTGTTTCAGAACGGAACATTTCAAGAACTTCAAAACTTGTTTTCTTTCCCAAATCCTTTTTGAGTCGAAAAATTCGTCAAAACCAACCCGCTCCCATGAAGACTTTCAGTTTAGATTAATCGGCATTTTCCAATGGAAAAAAGAGTCATTAAAAAAACCAAACCCCAACCAGCTCTACCCATTATACAGATGGGAAAATTGAGGCACAGACTTGCCCAAGGGCACATGACGGAGACAGCAATAGAGCCCCAGTTTCCTGCTTGTCAACCCCACCTGCTAGCCAAAGCTGGCCCCTTTATCAGCGTTCCTAATGACCTAGGCATTCCCAGCAAATCCATGGGACGATGGTCCATTCCAGGACCTGATGGTCACTATGGTGTTTGCAAAGAGGCAGATGTCCCCTGGCACAGCAGTTCTCAGTCAGGGGTCTGAGGCCCCCGGCGGGAGAGCCGTGAGCAGGTTTTAAAGGATCCGCCAAGCAGGGCCAGCGTTAGACTTCCTGGGGCCCAAGGCTGAAATCCATCCGCCCCAAACCTCGCCACCCGGGGCTGAACCTGAAGCCTGTGCAACTTAGCTACATAGGGGCCTCTGTGGCATGGGGCCCTGGGCAAGTGCCCTGCTTGCTACCTCTTAATGCGAGCCCTGGCTTTCATATGCAGAAAAACAGTTGTTGTGGCACAGGCGGGCTGTGGGGGTTTTATGCCCTGTTTGGAGGGCCTCAGAAAGAAAAAGGCTGAGAACCCCTGCCCTGGCAGAAACAGCCAGCAGACCCCAAAAGCCTGAGAGACTCTTCTGCGGCTGTGTCTCTCGTCCCCACCTGCCCACGCACGGGGTTTGCGTGGACACAGACCGCTGTGCACAGCCACCATAGGCCAAGCATGCCCACAGCCGTGCAGCTTCATGGGCATTGCACAAGCAACCCCTTTCCCCCTCCGACAGACACGGACCCCTGTGCACAGACAGGATACATAAGCATTAGGGCCCTACCAAATGCACGGTCCATTTTGGTCAATCTCACAGTCATAGAATTTTAAAATTTGTAAATTTCATGATTTCAGCTATTTAAATCTGAAATTTCACAATATTGTAATTGTAGGGGTCCTGACCCAAAAGGGAGATGTGTGTATGTGTGTGGGGGTCACAAGGTTATTGTAGGGGGGCTGCGGTACTGCTACCCTTATGTCTCTGCTGCTGCTGGCAGGGCGCTGCCTTCAGAGCTGGGCACCCGGCAAACAACCGCTGCTCTCCAGCAGCCCAGCTCTGAAGGCAGCACAGAAGTAAGGGTGGCAATACTGCAACCCCCCCCCTAAAATAACCTTGCGATCCCCCTGCAACTCCCTTTTGGGTCAGGACCCCCAGTTTGAGAAACGCTGGTCTCCCCCGTGAAATCTGTATAGTATAGGGTAAAAGCACACGAAAGATCAGATTTCACGGCCGGGGACACGTTTTTAACAGTAGGGCCCTAATAATCACGCACAGAGCCATGTGAGCGTGTGCACACATACACATGGAGGAATATACAAGAACACACACACACACACACACACCTGTTTCCTCCCAGGGATGATCCAGACAACCCATTGATCATAAATTGTGTAAGCCTGTAAATAGGCTTATAAAGGGAAGCCACTGTTTGCATCCTTATTACTGCTCAGCGCTGGCTGTCAGGTTAACAAAGCCACATCAGAACGGCACGTTGGAAAAATCTTATTATGCACCTTTGTGGCCGGACAGGAAATAGCTTCAAAATTTAAAGCAGGGTCGGAGCAGGATGGGAGGAAGGGGAAGAGTGTGAGGATGGCTGCTCTGAGAGAGAGAAGAAAAATCAAGAGGTGATTTGATCATGATGTGTGAGCACCTTCACGGGGAGAAAACAATCGGGCACTAAATGCTCTTTAATCTAGCAGAGAAAGGCAGAAAAAGAACCAGCAGCTGGGAGTCGGAGTTGGGAATGAGGCAACATTTGGAATGGGGAAGGCGCTTAACTCTTGGAACACGCTCCCGGAGGCAGCGGTGGATTATCCGTCTCTTGCTGCCGTTCTGAAAGACGCATCAGTCAAACACCCGTTACTGGGCTCCACATGGGGGTAACCGGGGGACGTTCTGTGGCCTGTGCAGTGCAGGGGGTCACACAAGATGGTGTAATCGTCCCTCCTGGCCTTAAACCCTAGGGAAGGAGCACGAGGCGCGTGCAGTCCAACTGTGCATGTTTGCACAAGTGAAACTGGTGCTTAATCACCCTGACAAGGGGGGGCCAGCGTGCGTGTGCGTGTCTATGGAAACCCAGCGTGCCCAAACGGCCTGAGCAGGTACAGCTGTGTACAGAATTCTGTGGCGGCAAGTCAGGAACTGCCTCAAAAATTTTGCCCCAGCTTGAAGGCAATAGTGTTCGACCATTAAATAACACGCTCCCCAAAATGTGCCCTGAATCCGTGGTTCTGAACCACGCGTACACACAGGGCTTCCAAGGGGTCCACCAACTCATCTAGATATTTGCCTAGTTTGACAACAATTGACATTAAAAGCACTAGCCAAGCCGGTACAAACTAAAGTTTCACACACTGACGTGTTTATACTGCTCTCTGTACTACGCCCTGAAATCGAACGACAATATTTTTATTCCAATGGGTTTGTTTTATATGGTAAAACTTGTGTATTTTTAGGTCTGATTTTGTAAGCAAGTTGTGTTGAAGTGAGGTGAAACTTGGGGGTACACCAGACAATCAGACTCCTGAAAGGGGGACAGGAGCCTGGAACGGTTGAGAACCACAGCCCTAAAGGGAGCCCTTCTCATGGTCTGGGATATCACTAGAGAGCAACCAGATCTCAACAGCCCTGAACTCTGGATGCCAACGCAGACTCCACAGCCAGAGAACTGTCTATGTAATAGAGTGCCAGGACTCTGCTGTTGGCCCCATCCTGCTGGGGGCGCTGAAACAGCTGGTGACAGGCCACTTACATGCAGTTGCAGTTAGAATAGGCCTAGGCCCCTCTGATGTACATGCTCCATTTGCATATTGGAGCCACTTCTGCTGATTTCACTAACACGGGCCCTCCAGGAGATGCCAGAGCTATGGGAGAACAAACTGGAGTCTCTTTTACCCTGTGCTACAGGGTCATCAGCTGAGTTCCAGGAGACAGACACTTTGTTAGAGGTGGGATTCAGAAAGAACCCACAGGGATTTCACAGCCCCATGCCCCAAATCCTGACCCCCTCGCACCAGGGAAAGGCTGGAGTAACTCAGCTGAAGTCAGCTGGGATGACATCTGCCAGTGCGCCTCCCCCTCCCCCCCCCCCCCGACTGCTTTCACATACTGTACTTAATTAGCAGCAAGTAAACGGTAAAAAAAAAAAAACAACCTGGAGTAAAAGGGGGCATCTGAAAGGTCGCAAGCTCTCAGGATGATTTGCATGATCTGAATATCTGGCAAGCGCACCCTGGAAATTAAGTAAGAAAGAAAGATTTCTTTTCTGGATGCCTTACCACAACCATCATCAGTTCCTGATTTTCTTACACGAAGGGGCACGATGGATGTCTATGAGCATATCAGCCATGTAGGATGAGAATGGAGAGGAGGGGGTTGTCTGCAAGCCCCCACCCCCCCGGGTTGTGAATGAGCCTTAGGGCGGTTACACACCAAACGGGGTCCCAATGCGGAAGACAACAAGCTGTGGCATCTCTAAACTCTCTCCCTCTGAAATCAACACGCCTGCCACGTGAGGAGGCACGAGTCATTCACCATGGAAGGTGCAGGAGCGGGTCCTTTGTGAGAGCTGTAACTGAATGAACTCAGGCACCGGCGAGCCATTGGCCAGGGGTCGGGACTGAACAGAGCTCTTCGCTCAGGGTAATTACTCCTGAGAGCAGCCGCAAAAGGCAGCGGGACAGGCAGGGCCGGCTCCAGGGGTTTTGCAGCACCAAGCAGCCAAAAAAAAAAGCCGCGATCCCGATCTGCAGCAATTCAGCGGGAGGTCCTTCGCTCCGAGCGGGAGTGAGGGACCCACCGCCGAATACCTGAACGTGCCACACCGCTCCGGTTGGCCGCCCCAAGCACCTGCTTGCTAAGCTGGTGCCTGGAGCCGGCCCTGGGGGCAGGCTCGAGTCGCCGGTCGCGGTTCCGAGAAGTGGTGCCTCTGCAAGGCACCATGCGGCGCCGGCTCTTCCTGTGGGTCCAGGAACCTCACAGAGTTTCGTGGCTGCACCTGAATTCTTCACTAGAGGAACCAAATGGACAGGCCTCCAGGATGGAGGCCTGCGGCTCTGGGCACCTGGACAGCAAGTCATGTAGGCAAGTCATGCATGAATCATAGAAGATTAGGGTTGGAAGAGGCCTCAGGAGGTATCTAGTCCAACCCCCTGCTCAAAGCAGGACCAACCCCAACTAAATCGTGTATGGGCCCACCCCGGATGCTCGGGGTGTCTGAACCGCTTCCCTTGGGACTCGTGACAGTGGCCCTTGAAGAAGGAAATTCGTATGTGATTCCAAAAGGAACAGCTGCTGCCCGGCTAGCTCCTCTCCCGCGGGGAGGGGGAGCGCTCCTGCTCCTTTAAGGAGGGGGAGAGCCGGGGGCTGGAGCCCTGGAGGCGTCACTGGGTGCAGGAGGCGCTGGAGCACTAGGGAAAGGGGAGGGGGCAGGACCCACAAGGAGAGGTGGGGGAGCAGTGAGGGGTGGGAGACTGATCCTGCTGCAGCTGGTTTTGTGGAGTCGCAGGAAGCTTTGGAGAGGGAGCGGTTGGGGGGACCGGGGCGGAAGGGCAGGGTTTGGGCAGAGTAGATGCCTCCCAGGGAACACGGGGTGTGCGCAGAGGAGGAGATGGGGCTGGTTGGACAGAGGCAAGGGCTCCTGGGGAAGGTATGGGATTGGGGTGCAGGGGGAGGCTCCTGGGGGCGGCGTGGGGGAGACGACAGAGATGGGTGTGTCTGTGAGGGACAGAGGCGCTAGAAACAGGACTTGGGAAGTCACCACGAACCGTTCCGAGCCCAGCAGCTGGGAATCTGAGAAAGCACCTGGCAGCTTGGGTCCTAGATGCCAGATTTAGGGAGCCGAGCAAGTCGGGATTGTTCCGATGAAACAGTTTTTCGCCAGAAAACGCCAGTTTGTCACAAACAAAACCTCTGGGGGGAAGAGCCGGTTCTGACAGAAGGTTGGTTGGGAAGGGGTCTCGGGGGCTGGATGGAATTTCTGGTCCAAAGGAGACAATGAGGCTCTAGACCAGAGCTTACTTCATTTGGGTCTAATCAAGGCTTCTGCGGACTCAGTCAGGAAGCCCCAGAACGGACAGAGAAGCTCCTGGGAACAAGGGACGTGTCAGGGGAGCTGGGCAGAGAGCGCACCAGCAAAGGGGGCTGAGGAGACGAGCTGCAATGCCAGGACCTCTGAGGAGGCCCTGAGTCCAGAACTGGAGCCCAGCCCCAGGTGATGGGGGAGGCCTGGCTCCAGAAGAGGGTCCCAGGTCGAGAGGGCCTTACTATGAAGAGTCTGGACAGAGAGGATGGATTGAGTCACCTGGGTAAAGCAGCCTAATATTAACTAACCCCTCCCCCGCAGCTAGGACACCGGGGTGAAGCCTGTTGGCCCTTTGGTTAAATAAACTAGACCCCTGAAGGGGCACTGTTCACTATAGAACAGCCCCCCTGAACTTACTGAAAGCCCATTGGGGGAAACTGAGGCAGTGGTTCACCTGTCGCACCATGCCTGGCCACAGGAGGCATGCCCGAGTGACCGCCATGTCATTACAGGATGGCGCCGATTGTTCAGTGGAGAAGTTTTCTGGGACAGATAGATTGTATGTAACATTCCCTATCACCTGCTATGTTGTGTGCTGATTCGCTTTACAAGCGTATATAAGAAGCAGCAGGAGCTGCCTGTATATCGCACTTAATCCCCCCCCCACCCCCCCAATCTGGATCGATCTCACCAAAAGCACATGCTCCTGAGAGCTTGCTACGTGCCCGACCTCTGCTTCATCAATATCACCATCATTAATAGCTGGGAGCCGCAAAGAACAGAGCTCCTTCCCTCACTGGATTCCTCCAGCTGCCACAAGACCCTCTGCGAAGGGACAAAGCCTGCCTCCGTCTGCAAATTGTCCACCGCAGAGGGGGAATATTCCCTATCGAACCTTTGAGCATCCACCATCCTCTGCTAAGTAATCCCCCAACACAAGTGGGGCTGCGCCTTTTGGTTTTACATCTTCCTGATGTAGAAACTTGGCCCGAACGTTTTTATTTCTCCTCCGAAAAGAGAGTTGGTTTTCTTCTCGCTTGATTTTTTTTTTTAAACCCTGAAATCTCAGATCTCGTCTTCTCTGGGGGAGGAGTCGTTGGAGGGCTCAGCGAGAGGACTGAAAATTTCCCAGTGAAAAAGGCTGATTTGACTTAATCAAAACGTTTCGTAAAGATTTCGTTGACATGCTGTAGGACGTTATTGAAACAGTTCATTTCCAGAAGGTCATAGAGCAGGGGTGGGCAAATTTTTTGGCTCGAGGGCCACATCAGAATATGGACATTGTATGGCACGCCATGAATGCTCATGAAATTGGGGGTAGGAGTGCGGGAGGGGGATCACGGCTGGGGCAGGGGTTTGGGGTACAGGGGAGGGGTGTGAGGGCTCTGGGTGGGCGTGTGGGCTCTGTGGTGGGGCTGGGGATGAGGGGCTTGGGGGTACAGGAGGGTGCTTTGGGCTGGGACCAAGTGGTTCAGAGGGCAGGAGGGGGATCAGGGCTGGGGCAGGCTGTTGGGGCACTGGGGGGTGAGAGCTCTGGTTGGGGGTGCAGTGTAACGGGGTAATGACTCACTCTGCGGCACCTCCTACTGGTCATCCAGGAATTAGCTCTTTTTACCAGCTCCAGAGCGCCCTCTGCCGGTGACTCGCCATCGCTAGCCCCCATGTCCCTCCTGGACCCCGGTGCCCTTTTCCCTGGGGTGCTGCCCCTCCAGGCAATACCCCACAGATCAGGGTCCCCCCCAGGGAACCCTCACCCTCTATCCCAACCTTGCCTCAGCCTACGGGCTACTGCCAGTCACCATCTCGCCCCCTTTCACTGGGGCACCGTCTGTATAAACCAGTTATCACAGGCAAGGGAGGTTTTGGCTGCTGCCTTTCCCTGCAACCCAGTACCTCCAGGCTGCTTCCCCCCCACCTCCCCCCTCAGCCCTGCTGTTCCTTCCCTGCCACAGCCCTCTCCCCAGGCGTTTTAAGCCTTGTAAGGCAGGAGTGGGTGACCACCCGCTACATGCGGGCTCTGGGGTGGGGCCAGAAATGAGGTCAGGGTGCGTGAGGGGGCTCCAGGTTGGGATATGGGTGTGTGTGTGTGAGGACTCTGGGATGGGGCCGGGGAGGAGGGGTTTGGGGTGCAGGAGGGTGCTCTGGGCTGGGATCCAGGGGTTTGGAGGGCGAGAGGGGGATCAGGGCTGTGGCAGGGGATTGGGGCACAGGGGGAGGGGTGCTCAGGCGCTTAAATGGATTAAATGGGCTGATGGGCCGAATGTGGCCTGCGGGCCATAGTTTGCCCACCCCTGTCATAGAGTCACAGATACGTAGAGCAGGAAAAGGTCCATCTCCTGTGCTGAGGCAGGACAAAACATACCTGGACCAGCCCTGGCAGATATTTGTCCATCCTGGTCTTAAAAACCTCCAAATGTTTCGTTCTATTAGTTTAATTCTGTTCTAGTCTAGTCTATTTTTTGAATGGGTTGAACCAAACTATTTTCAATGATTGACCTTTTGGTCCTACTTTGGGACAAACCCCAAGCGTGAAATCTCAGAATTTCCCACGGGATGGCAGCTCTGAACTGCCTCCCTCCCTAGTCCCGGAGATGCTGACTGGGAGCTCAGGGCTCGTTGGACTGGACTGGGTTAGCTCCCAAGGAGTTGTGTGGCCACACGATCAGAGAGTCACCGGCTTGTCCCTGGTTCTTCCCTGGGAACTGAGCTGTGCTAACCCCACAGCTACACCCAGATCCCTTCCTCAAAGTTCTGCCCACTCTGTGCCTACCTACTCCTTACCCACCTGTGCAAGGTGCAATCGGTGATAGGATAACTCGCACGGGTGAATAAGGGACCAGCTTATGCCTCTTCAGGCCCTGAGTGGGCATGTAGCCGGCGTGACAGTGGGGCCCAGTGTTCCAGGGGGTTGCTGCACCTCCACTTTAAAGCGAGTTTGTCAAGCCCTGAGCGACGGGGCATCCCTGCTTTAGTCTCTCGCTTCCAGGAGAAATGTGCTCAGATGGGGCGATCGGGACACCCCTCCCTTCCCGCTAAGGATTCTGGGTCAGGCAGGCCAATAGTTTGAGCGAACACTAGGGTGCACTCAAGCCACCATCTGCACCTGTCAGGGCATTAGACGTCTCACTTTAAGGTTGATGATCTCGGTTCTATCTGAGCTGGCGTTTATGGGCAGAAATCCCAGCAATGGAGACTCCTCATTCAGTGGGAGGTTTCTGAAACAGCTTAATTTTCATGCTCAATCCCTCCCTTCGTCTTCTTGGCGCGTTCGCCGTAACGAAGACGATTGAAAGTGGAAGATGCTGGAGGACATCCCGCTGTCCCTGCAGAGCCTGCGGAGGGAGGGGAAGAAGCCGAATTCCACTCTGGCTTGCACGTCAGCAGCAGGATTCTTAAGCTCCAAATGTGGGTTGAATTCTCCCCTCCCTTACCCCTGTGCAGCCCGGGGACCAGGGCGTGGGTGTTACAGAGGGTGGCGTTTGCTCCTGCAGAGCCTTTACAACAGGTGATGTCGCGTGAGACGGGACTGGCCCAGCATGGCTCTTAGCCCCCAGGGGGAGTTTGCCGGCCCCACAGTTAGAACAAACACACGTGTTCTTGCAAAGGGCGGGAGCATGTTTGAGCGGGGGTCCCTGGGAGACAAGAAACCTCCAGTCACTCTCCAGAGTGGTGAGGGTCAGAGGAGCTACACACGCATCACAGGGAGGTGACGCAGGGCCCTTCTCCCCGCCCCCAATGTCTGGGGTGGGTCAGGGGCTTGGCCTGAGTGCCCTGCACTTTAGCTATTCCCAGACACCGCAGGGGATCATGGGAAGCAGAGGGTGAGTTAGAGCAGCTCTGCACAGCCCCAGAACACAGGGAGCACGAAGGGCGCTTTAAAGTAACCTCCATCCCCTCCCGTCACCCCTCTCCTGACCCCAAGGGCTATGGCCCACCTGTCTTCCCAGCCCAGCCCCAGACTCTGCTGTCCCAGCCCCACCAGTGGAATAGTTGCGAATCAGGCTCCTAGATTTCCAGTGGAGTTGAATGCGGGGTATTAATGCAGTGCCCGGCCCCGGTTCAGGAATGACGCACTCTGCCAGGCATTGGCGCCTCTTCCAGGCAGGGGCGGCTCTGCCCAGGCTGGGGCTGTGGTTTGTCCTTTGAGCATCTGCCCCTCTGTAGGGCCCCTCCCATTTCAGTGGGTGCCAGAAGGTAGTGGGGGCAGCAGATCTGTTATGTGCACAGGGCTCCAGGCGTAATCATGCCCTGGACTGTTCATTGGCCGTCTCCTCAGCCTCGGTGCAGGCTCTGCTCGGTGATGTAAGTTCAGTTATGTGATGTTTACTGTAATTTCAGTGGCGTTCTCTGCAGCGGGTCTTCTGTAATACAGTCTCTCTCTGTATGGAAAGTCACTGGCGCTGGATAATTGTGTTTGCATTAGCAAATGCTGAAGCAAAAATAGAGAGCTAGAGAAAAGACTGCAGGAGGACAATGGTTTTTCTCTCTTCTTTGGGGTATTTGGTATGGATGCAGCTGGCCAAGAAACCCCAATTCCAGGAATCCCTCAACATTGGAGTGGGGCAGGGGACAGAGGAAAGAGCAGAACCAGGATGTGAATTTTGCAATCGACCCTGCTGTGATAGAATACACCCCTGTACACACTCTATTGCAATAATCTTTGGACAAGCTATACCTTGTAAGGTATCATTGGAAAACACATAATTCGCTGATCACTATTGTCCTGATAAAATATGTGTGGCAACATTGTATGTGACGTTACAAGATTCCCCTGTATGGTGTTATTAACACACGTTCCAAACCCCACAGCTCTGCTCAGGCAGCAGCCAGGTCTGTCCTAAACAAGAAAGGAATGCATGCTTGCCTTAATTTGCATTTAAGCAGTAAACAGAGTCATCAAGCAGGAAGGGAAAACAAAGAAAGTTCAAACAGGTGTAAAAAAAAACTAGCAGGGAACATCCTTCCACATAGACTCTTTGGCTCCTGGTGCCCAGCTGGAAATGTTTTGCAAGAGGGGGACTGAAACTCTAAAAAGGAGGGACAAACACCCCAAGGCATCCCTCTCTGTCTCCCTGCCCACCTCACTCTCTGCATCTGAGAAGACAAAAGGAAACAGCCGATGGACTCTGGGGGAGGGGTCCTGACCTGCAAGTTTGGTCAGTAATCTGCTGGATCATGTGGTGAGGAACTTTGCTTGAATCTAATACAGTTTGTTTAGTTAGGCCCTAGTGAGGCTTTGTCTACACTGTACTTTTGTCAGTAAAACTTTTGTCATTCGGGGTTGTGAAAAAAACACTTACCCCCAAATGACAAAAGTTTTACCGACGAAAAGCGCTGGTGGTGATGGTGGGATTTTTTGTTGGTGGGAGAGCTCTCTCTTGCCGGCAAAGAGTGGCTACACTGTGCACCTTTTAGGAGCACTGCTGTAGCGGCACAGCTGTGTAGCTAAAAGGTGCGTAGTGTAGACAGAGCCCAAGCATTTTATCTTGATTTTTCTTGTAATCATTTCTGACTTTTATGCCTCATTACTTGTACTCACTTAAAATCTCTCTCTTTGTAGTTAATAAACTTGTTTGACTGTTTTATCTAATCCGCTATGTTTAAACTGACGCATCTGGGCAGCTAGTTAAGGTAATCAACTGAAGGAATAATGGACTTAATATATTTGTACCATCCAGGACATACATTTCTGGGGGAAGATCCAGACTAGGGTGGGGGTGTTGGGGTCACCCTGCAGTATAACCAAGGCTGGTGAGAACCAGAGTGTAACCCAGGTATGACTGGCTGGCTGCAGTTACACACAGACCCTCAGAATGTGGCTTGCACCCCAGAAGGCCAGGTGGGAGGTACTTTAGCAAAGCATTGTGAGGCACCCAAGGGTGCCAGGCAGGGGTGACCCAGCCCCCTGGCTCTGGATTGTGCCCCGGTATGTCACACCCACCCAGGGCCAGAACTTTCTAAAGAGCTCAGAGCACTGGCTGCTGAGTGGTTAGAAATCTGGCCCTGAACTCTATTGACTGTTTGTCCCCGTGGTCTAGTGGATAGAGGACTAGGCTAGGACTCAGGAGAGCTGGGTGCCAAGTCTGGCTCTGCCACTGGCCTGCTGAGTGGCTTGCCTTCTCTGTGCCTCAGTTTCCCCACCTGTAAAATCGGGATAAGGACGGCTATAGTGGATCAGACCAATGGTCCATCTCACCCAGTCTCCTGTCTTCCAACAGTGGTCTGTGCCAGGTGCCCCAGAGGGAATGAACAGAACAGGCAATCATTGAGTGCCCTGGTGCCATTGAGTGCTTTGAGCAGGGGGTTGGACTAGATACCTCCTGAGGTCTCTTCCAACCCTGATATCCACTCCCAGCTTCTGGCAAACAGACTAGGGACACTCAGCGCATGGGGTTGCATCCCGGCCCATCATGGCCAATAGCTCTCGTTTGTGAATTGCTTTGAGATCTAGTAATGAACAGCGCTATAGAAGACCTAGGGATTATTATTTCTAATCAGATAAGCCACATCCCTGAACTTCAGTACCTCAGGCATGATCTCGGGATCCACCCTGTGCCTTCTGTCTGCATCTCTGCTTCCTGCCCATCTCTAGCGACTCCCCTCCCCAGCTCTCAGTGTCCCTCCTTGCTGAACCTTCTCCTCTTGGTCCCACAGAGCTCCCCATCCCCACTGGACTCATGGCCAAATTGCCCTTCCCACCTCCTTTGTGCTCCCTAATGGCCCCAATTAAGGGAACCCCTCATTCAGCCATAATGGAGCATTTTGGAGCCGCTGCAGGGAGTCAGCAGAGCAGCAGCAGCCGCTAAGGTTCTGGAACCGAAAGGAGATGGAGCTGCCAGGAGCACAGGCCAAAATTCCTGGATGGTTCCCAGAGCAAGTCCTCTGCTTCTCTCAGTCAAGAGGCAATTCCACTGTTTCAAAGCAGGAAAGCCTCATGCAATGGCATGGGCGGTCTTCTCGGGCTTTGCTAGGGGAGCCCATAAGCTTCTCGCTCCACGGTAGGAGAAGCCCTTGTTGCCCGAGGACTGGGGGTACCAAGGAGAAGCAGAGACTGAGGGTGTGGCTACACTGCCATCGGAGCTGTGATTGCAGTGTAGCCACATCGTGGAGCGAGAAGCTTGCAGACACCCCCACTCACCTCACCCCCACATGAGCAGAAAGAGGCTTGGTAGCGCTAAAGACGCCATCAGCTAACTTTGCTCCGAGTCCACTGATCTCTCAGGCAGGAGGACGCATCAGATAGAGCGTGGGGAGGGCTGCTTCCCCCACGTTGCGCAAGGAGCATCCTTGCAGCCCAGCGGTCGTCGAATCAGAGGCTCTCTCCAACTTTGGGGCTGGGTATCTGGGTGTAGCCAGCCTTTGGGGATGTCAACAGGCCATCGGTGGTTGTTCTGGGAGCTGACCTTTGGGTAGATCAAGTGTAGTGCTTGAAGTATGAATCACAGAATTTACGGCCACAAAGACCCACCAGATCATCTAGTTTCACCTCCTATATATCAGAGGCCACTGAGCCCCATCCAGCACCTACACACCAACCCCAACGGCCAACATTAGACCCAAGTATAACAGTCCTCCATCAAAGCAACTGTCCCGAGTGTGCAGGGAAGGGACTAGATCTACCGGGTCTTTTCTCCAGCTGCTGCTCCCAGTGATGTAGCCAGGGACCTCGGATCTGGATTCGAATCTAGATCCCCTGGGGCAACCACTGGTGGTCTTTGCAAGAACAAAAGGGTGTAGAAATTGGAGCACTTGCTTCTGGGTTCTCTGAATGGCCCCCATCCATTCCCTTGACACAAATGAGCTCTTCATCTCAAAGAATATTCATAGCATCTTCGAATCATAGAATATCAGGGTTGGAAGGGACCCCAGGAGGTCATCTAGTCCAACCCCCTGCTCAAAGCAGGACCAATCCCCAACTAAATCATCCCAGCCAGGGCTTTGTCAAGCCTGACCTTAAAAACCTCTAAGGAAGGAGATTCTACCACCTCCCTAGGGAACCCATTCCAGTGCTTCACCACCCTCCTAGTAAAAAAAGTTTTTCCTAATATCCAACCTAAACCTCCCCCACTGCAACTTGAGACCATTACTCCTTGTTCTGTCATCAGGTACCACTGAGAACAGTGTAGATCCATCCTCTTTGGAACCCCTTTTCAGGTAGTTGAAAGCAGCTATCAAATCCCCCCTCATTCTTCTCTTCTGCAGACTAAACAATCCCAGTTCCCTCAGCCTCTCCTCATAAGTCATGTGCTCCAGCCCCCTAATCATTTTTGTTGCCCTCTGCTGGACTTTTCCAATTTTTCCACATTCTTCTTGTAGTGTGGGGCCCAAAACTGGACACAGTACTCCAGATGAGGCCTCACCAATGTCGAATAGAGGGAAATGATCATGTCCCTCAATCTGCTGGCAATGCCACTACTTATACAGCCCAAAATGGCATTAGCCTTCTTGGCAACAAGGGCACACTGTTGACTCATATCCAGCTTCTTGTCCACCGTAATCCCTAGGTCCTTTTCTGCAGAACTGCTGCCTAGCCACTCGGTCCCTAGTCTGTAGCAGTGCATGGGATTCTTCCGTCCTAAGTGCAGGACTCTGCACTTGTCCTTGTTGAACCTCATTAGATTTCTTTTGGCCCAATCCTCTAATTTGTCTAGGTCCCTCTGTATCCTATCCCCGCCCTCCAGCATATCTACCACTCCTCCCAGTTTAGTGTCATCTGCAAACTTGCTGAGGGTGCAATCCACGCCATCCTCCAGATCATTAACGAAGATATTGAACAAAACCGGCCCCAGGACTGACCCTTGGGGCACTCCGCTTGATACCGGCTGCCAACTAGACATGGAGCCATTGATCACTACCCGTTGAGCCCGACGGGTTCATCACAGGTACTTTGAATGGAAGGTCTGAGTGACTGGATAATAACAGTGCAGGGGGGGAAAGTCTATTAAGAACTGGGTTATTTCGACCCTTAAAAAGACACATCTCTATTCTTTGGGGCTGTATCATCCTTTTTGCCTCATGAATCCTTCATAGCTTTAATGGAAACTAATTAATCGCCCGCAAAGAGCTTCCTCTCGACAAGACCCAGCTAGGGGTCGCTGGGTGATGGACAATTTTCCGAATCAAGAAGGACTTTGCCATTATTGCATGAAATGGTCGAAAGCAGGTGGCTGTCGAATGCGACGAGGCAAGTTCAGCCCAGGGCAACACTAAGATGATAGCGGTTTATACCAGGCTAAATTTGACCTAATGTGTTAGCAGGCCAAAAAAAATAAAAGTGGCCATTAAAGGTGTGAACATAACCCAGTAAGATGCCTTCCTGTTATGCAGCTGTAATAGGAGATGAGCATAGCAGGGGCTCTTTGGCCAGGGTGCATGGCTATTTTTCTGGCATAGGGTGCCTGCTGTCTGCATGCAGCCCCATCTCTGTGCACAAACCCTCTTTGCTTCCAACGGACACAGAGAAATGCTAGCCTGGAGTTCGGAACCTGCCTGGGGTCAGATTCTGGCTGAGCCTCTGGTATCGAGGTGCCACCAAGGGAAAAGGACACAGGAGATGAACACACGAGCACGTCAGAGCAATCTGAGACGGGACCCAGCAGCAACGTGAACCAAAGAACGGAGAGCGCTGGGGTTGGGTTGGCCTCATCGGAGAGATGGGCAAAGCACAAAGTGCAGGTCTTTGATCTGATTTACTGCTCGTTGGTCTCCCAGTAGAATGAGATTTGGGAGACAAGGGATTCTATTCCTGGCTCTGCCACTGACCTGCTTGATGACCATGGACAAGTCACTGCCCTGCCTTGTGCCTCAGTTTCTCTCCCACCCTTGGTCTAGTGGCACTGTAAACTTGAACAGTGCCCAGCACAATGGGGCCTCTTGGTGCTACAGTAATAACAGCCTCTCAAATAACCTCAAATGCCATACAAAGAGCTGATTTAGAATTAGGGCTGATATTCCATCTTTCATCCTGGCAACCTGCCTCTTTTGCAGCACATCCTGGAAATGAACCGACGAGGGGTGAACCTCCAGAGACCCAGAAGCTGGACGAGAGATTGCTAGGCCCTAGAGTTGGTCCAAAATTTGCCGATGGAACATTTTTTCCATCAGAAAATGCCTATTTGACAAAATCGAAACATTTCCCGGGGATGCAGCTATTTCACCGACATTTACAATGGGAAATTATGGAATCCTTTTGTCTCAGTATGGTTGGAATATTTCATTTCCACGTTTCATTTTGACTTTTATAGTAGGTTATAATATAAAAAACAGAAACATTTCAAGAAGATCGAATTGGAATATTTGGGAATATTTCGGTGCGCGAAAAATTCCGAGATTTCTACATGGCGTTCCTGTTGTGTCTGTGCTCTCTACACAATATTAATAATTCACAGAGGCAGAAAAAGGCCAGAAGGGACCATTGTGATCATACAATCTGACTTCCTGTACAACTAGGCTTGGAAGGATTCGATTTTTTTGGTAACTGTAGCAGGGTGCTTACCCTGCTCCTGCCCTGAAGGGGTTAAAAACAGCCCTGGGAGGGGGGCTGTGGCTGGAGAAAGCAGCTTTTAGGCTGGGCTGATTGGGGGAAGTGGCTGCAGCTGGGGCCACGCCCCAAACTGAGCAACAGGGCCTAATAAGAAGGCCAGGGAAGCCATGAGCAAACAGTGTCTCTCTGTTTCTAGAGGGAGCTGGACACAGGGTACCTGAGTGGAGCAGGGCTGGGGAAAGGCAGAGGAGCCAGGGAGCTCCAGCCTGGAAAGCCCCAGGCTGCGGCCTAGCATTGGGCTAATAGATACTGGGGGTTGCAGAGGGCAGCCCAGGGGTAGGCCAAGGCAGTAGATCCAAACCCCTTTGCCTGTGATGAGTGGCTGACACTGCAGTCTGCCCCAGAGCGTGGGGCTGGACAATGACTGGCAGTAGCCATTACTGAGGTGAGGTGGGAATAGAGGGTGGGGGTTCCCTGGGGAGGGGAGACCCTAAGACTGAGGGGTTACTGCCAGGGAGCAGCACCCCATGTAAAAGGGCACCAGGTCCAGGGAGGGACACGGGGCCAGAGGACAGGCGGATCACTGGCCTGCAGAGAGCGCTCCGGAGCTGGAACCGAGCTAATTCCCAGGAGTCACCAGCAGGAGGCGCCACATGGGTGAGTCTGCTCATCTACAGTAACGATCAGTAAATGTCAATTTCACTGTACACACACAAAGCTATGAAAATGTCCATCAATAATAATCAAAATTTACAGCTAGGCAAAGTTGAGAAAAATGCTGCTGGAAAACTTATGAGAGTTTGATTTAAGGCTCTTTACTTTGTGTATTTTGACATGTGATGTTGACAATTTAAGTTTTAACAGTTATGCACCTTTCACTGTTTGAAGCTCAACATCAGGTACCTTTAAATAATTACTGTCTGACACACACCCCCAATTTCCTGCAACTGTGAAAATGTAAATCGATAAACCTATTTTAAAATGCTCACAAATAACCACTGATGTTCTCCATCGAAATTTTTTTTTTTAATTTTGACACACCAATGCACAACACAGACCAAAGGACTTTCCCAAAATCGTTCTCGTTTGAACTAGAGCAGAATATGCCAACACCACACAGATACAGCTAGGTTCCAAATTCCCGAATTTACTAACTACACGTAAATATACAAGGCCAAGTGAGATACTTACACTGCTGGTCTACGATGTTCTGTTGGCTTCTGCAACAGAAGACAAGGGAGTTTATGTCAAGGCTGATTCCCCACCCTGGCACTTCGAGTGCAGAAGGTGGGGGCCCGCAAGGATTCTAAAAACTAATACTGGCCACTCCAGGCTTGTATTGAACACCCATGGCTACAGCTTTTCTCTGACCTTGACTTGCTAAATGCTGCCACCACCCAAGTGCAGAACCCCTTTGAGAGACCAGGAAGGGGCACTTGGGAATTCCTTCCTGTGGGTACCCTCAAGCCCTTTCACCCGCCCCCCCTCCCCCTGGGAAAGAGCTGAGGGGAGAAAAAAAGAAATCAGCTGTTGCCACCAGCTAATTAAAAAAAAAAGACGTGCACAAACCTCTTAAGACACAGAACTCCAATCCTGTTCTTTAAAAAGTTAAATTTTATTAAAAAAGAAAGAAAATACATCTGAAAACACAGGCTATTGCTAGATTTTAAAAAGAGCAAATACAAGGATTAAGCACCAAGAATAGCTTTTTTTTTTTTTTTTTGAGGTCCACCTTAAAGGTCACAAGCAAAACAAAAGCACCTGGAGTTAGCACAGAAGAATACAAAAGCCATAAAGAAATAAGAGGGATAAACCTAATTGTGTCTTCCTAGACATTTCCTGATCTACTTACATAGCTGGGGTTTCAAATGAGTAGTTTCCCAGGTATGATACTGATTTTTCATACCTGACCCAAAGCTTCTTACAGCATCGCTGCTCTGTCCCCCTCTCCCGGAGAGACCAACTACAGACAGACAAAGGGAAGTTTTTCCTCAATTTTTAAAAGTTCTAGCCTTCCCATTGGCTCTTTCGGTCAGGTGCCCACTCACTTCCTTTTACCTATCTAAAGCAGTGAGACTTTTTAACCCTTTACAGGTAAAGCAAGTAGAGAACAGGTACTAAGAGGGATTTTATAGCTGGCTGGGTGTCCATAACAGGGAGCTACCTCCTCCCTCCTTCATTTATCACCGGCTATTAGAGGACATCATACTATCTAAGGGTATGTCTACAGAGCCCGGACCAGCTGTGGTTTTTCTTTTCTGTGTAGACATACCCTAAACAGAGCTATTACCCTACTCCTATACCTAGGGTTACCCGACAGCAACTGTGAACAAACAGGACAGGGGGTGGGGGGTGATAGGTGCCTATATAAGAAAAAATCCCCAAAAATGGCACTGTCCCCTTAAAAACGAGACATCTGGTCACCCTGCCTATACCCGACCATCCTGATTTGGGATGAAATGAAATTTCCAAAGCTTGAAATTCCCTGGAGGATGGGAATTCTGTTTTCTGAGCAGATCTACCAGGCCCTACTTCCCCTTGCAGTGGGGGTAAGGGGAATTGATCTCTGTTGTACACCCAGTCCCAGGTAGGGGAGCATGTAGCTTTTTCCAGGAGAGATAAGTCAAATGACCTCCATGCTCAGTGCCCAGATCCCCTCCTCTCTTTGCCACCCAAGGGATCGGTTTATCCTCTGACTTGGGAGGTGGCACATGTTAGCCCTGTACGCCATGGGGATCCTGCACCGGTCTCTGCCCTCTTAACACTTGGTTTTAATGCAGGGTGCTGCCTGTTGGAGCACAAAGGAGCCTTGAGTCGGCTGGATCCGAAGGCCCCTGTTTCGTTTCGTTCCCTCCCACGATTGCAGTTTACAGTATGTCTTTGGGGGACTGGGATAGGATCAGGGTTGGGGGCAGGGAAAGCAGCAGGCAGCACGAAGGGGAGTGGGGCAACGGAGTCAGGAAGTGAGAGCTACAAAGAACAATCAACCAGTCGCAGGTGCAGAGCTCCAGAATTCGCCTCCCCAGCCCCGGCCAGTCATAGGAGCAGGCCGGGCTTCCTGGCTGCCTCCCCCCAGACTAGTCACCCTCCTCCGCTAGCTGCTCCAGGCCTGGAGGCATGGGAAGGCAAAGAGCTCCCCGCAGATCGCTGCTTGGGACCCTGCTCAGCCTCAGTTCAGGGTGAGAATGCAGAGGATAGGAGTAGAAGCTGCAAAGATTCCTGCCCCAAACAAGTCGGGAGTCTCCGCTACTCTGTTTGGGGACAACCAAACCTGTTTGGGGGCAGATTCAGCACAGGTTCTGAGTGCCAGATCTCCTGGTTTCTAGGCCCAGCTCTGCCACTGATTTATCATGGGTAAGCCCCATTGCCGCTCTGTGCCTCAGTTTCCCTCCCCGGTAAAACAGGAGTTGAGAATGCTTGCCCAGCTCTATGGTGGGGATCTTGATCTCTGGTCCAGCCGCTATATGCTCCTTTGGCACTGGCACCATAAGCAGCCCGCTGGGGGAGCATTCCCTAGGGGTGGGCATTGCATTGGCGTGCTGTACACAGCCAGAGGACAAGGAGCGTAGCTATGGTGCACGCTACCAGGCCAGTCTGGCTCGCAGCTGTAACTTAGACCACCCCCAAGGCCGCCGTAAGTTATGCTGGGGGCCAGGGGCCCGGCTCCTGCAGCGGCCCAGGGTCAGCATCAAGCCACCTGCGCCCACCCTCCCTCTGGAATCAGCCACTGCAGGTGAAGTCCTGGCTCCACTGAAGTCAATGGCAAAAGTCCCATTGACACCAAACTAGACAGCTGTAAGCCAATTCCGCCTCTGAAATTCCTCCTGTTAAAGATTTTCATGAATGATGCCCGGAGCCTGATCTTGGGTACGTAGGGCTCAGGGGGTGGGGAGGGGGGAGAGATACCAGGGGCGGGGGGGGTGGAGGGGAGTACCAGGGGTGGAGATGCTAGGGAAGGGAAATGAGAGAGAGAAAAATCGGGTGAAAAGCAAATCACTTGAAACTTTCACATGTGTGAGTGTGGCTTGGAAGTTTAGAAAGAAGAAGGGGAAGGAAAAAAAGGCAATACAAGAACCAAACTCTTTTGAAGGTGTCTAGAAATTAGCTCAAGGCCAAGATGGAGGCACAGAGACTTTTACAGTAAACCTCATTAACTCGCAGAGCGAGTTAGAAAACGGGTAGAAAAAAAACCCTTCTAAGCAACAGGGAAAATGTTTGATTCAGCAAAAACAAGTGTGGGGGAAAGGCCCCTCCCTCCCTGCTCCTTCTCTCCTTTTTATCTGTCTCGGGGGAATCCAGGATGAATAAGAAACCCGGCCCCTTTTCTCCTGTTTATCTCTTAATTATTACACTGGAGATTCGGCTGAACCATTCGGCACCCGGGCCAAAGGAAAATAGACCAACGCGGAGAGCCGCTGAGTGTCTGCAGCTCTGGGAGTCCAAGGCCAGTGAGTTGGTGGGACCCCCATGGAGATATTGCCCCAGCTACGGGGCATGGATTGGATTTAGTTTTGCTTTCTTAAGCCGCACCTGTATTTTTTTCCACACCCCCTCCACCCCACTCACTGGAGACTGGAAGCAGAGGGGGGCAGAGGATGAGTTTGACGAGAGAAAGCGGGGAGGGTTGTAAGAGTTGGGGGGTGGCAGGATGCTCTTGTGATCAGATACAGGCAATCGGGATTTAAATCCCAGCTCAGCCTGGTGTGTAAGGTTGGGTAAGTCATTAGAAGCCAGATTTCAAAAGAGCTTTGCTCCTATTTAGGGACTGAAATGAGCAGCCAGATTTTTAACACACTGCGTGCACACTCTTAAAAATCTGGACCTTATTTCGATGTCTAAATAGGAGCTGAGCTCTCCAGAACCTTAGGCCTGGTCTACACCAAGGCCAGGGGGGTGGGGATGTGGGTTGTTCACACTGAGTTGACATATGCTATTTGGTGCGCTATACATCCGACAAACAACTAGGGTGCACATGAGATGGCTGTGTGGGCTCTTTCAATTTGCATCATTGAGTATTTGTGGCAGGGGCTTGCTATGTACCAAGCATGTGGCATTCTGGGAGGGTATCCCATAATCCTCTGCTTCTCTGTTGAGCAGCATGCATGCTGGGATTTTTCTCGCTGTGCATTGTGGGCTGCATAGCAGAAGCCAGGTGGAAGCCAGTGGAATTCTGGGACTTGGGGTCAAATTTAAAAAAAATCTTGTTTCCTCTCTGTCTGGGTGGGCTAGTGCCATTTTCAAATCGCTGTCGGCCAACAATGCACCATGCTGCTAACTGAATTTAGTTCGGACTAAACACCCCATGTAGACAAGCCCTAGATAGGTACCTACTAGATAGCCCTTAAGTAGGTAACTAACTTCCATTAATACCTTTGAGGATCTGGGCCTAAATATCATAGATAGTGCGATAATCCTGTCCTGACTCTGGGAGCTAAATTCCTTTGAAAATCTAGCCCGTAATCTCTCTGTGCCTCTGTAAAATGAGAATAATAATTTCCTGCTTCACAGGGGCTGTGAGGATAAATCTTTGTTTGCTGCTCTGACACTGGCGGGAGGCCATCTGAACTTTTTCAGAGTCGAGGTGTTGGCCCCAAGGTGCGGCTGCTTCGGAGCCTCATATTCAGTTGCTGTAGCGCCATTCACCTTTAAAGCAGCGAGCTAATCCGCCCTGCCCTTGTGCAAAGGAAACACTTCTCCATCTGAGGCACAGAGAGAGGAAGTGATTTGCTCAAGGCCACACGGTGAGTCAGTGGCAGAACAAAACCCACAGACTTCCCAGCTGCCAGCCCTGTAACCAGCCTCTTCGTTAGTTCATCCTTCAGCTAGTGACCGAATGAACCTGAAAATGTTCAGCACCCCACACTCCAGGCACTTCCTCCAACTCTCAGCCCCCTGGGGCCGCAGAACCGGGCGGCAGTGCACATGTTAACCGGGTGCTGTGGGTCCCAAGGCTCTGGCATCCCAGAACTCGGGAGACCTGTCAGTCGGAACTTTGTGCCTCAGACCCGACTTGTGAGATTCCTGCTGCTCCCGGTTTCCGGTCAGGCTGAAATCCCCAGGAGCACAGATTTCCCCATGCTGCCCCAGCTCCCGGCTGCTGGCAATGAGAACAGTTAGAGAGCTAAAGGGTAGAAGGGACCAATCTGTGCAGCCCGGGCCAGAGGGCTGAGTTTGGGATGAGCATGCAGGAGGCTCTCGTCTTGTCTGGACTGGTTGATTCACCTCTGCCTGGCGCCTAGGGCTGAGCTAAGAATGTCTGGAGCCATTCCCTCCAATCTCAGCCCCCTCCCCAAACCGACTCTGCCAGGGCTCCCCCTAGCCCCTTCATGTCCTTTTCACGGCCACACCCTACCCCTGGGGGATCCTTCCTCCCAGCCCTCTTTCCCCAGATAAGCTTGACCTTCTCCCTACCTGCCTGGGATCTCAGAGAGGCATAGGACCCTCTGACACTGCACAGCCATGCATCTAAGGTTCCTGCCTTAATAAACACCTGCAGAAGCACCTAGAGGTTTCAGTGGGGCTTAGAACCCGTTCAAGGCCTATCTATCTCACCCCATACCCACCCTTCTATCTGTCTAGTCCCGTACACGGCCTTCTGTCTAGGGTAATTACATGGACCCATCCCCATAGCATCAGGGCATCTGATAATCTTTAGTGTATTTTTCCTCCCAAGCCCCCTGTACGGCAGGGCAGGTCTACTAGCCCCATTTTACAGGTGGGCAACTGAGGCCCAGAGTGACCAAGACACTTGGCCACAGTCACACAGGGAGTCTGTGGCACAGCAGAGAGTTGAAGCTGGTGAACTTCAAGTAGGAACCCGGACACCTGAACGAGCTCCCTTGACAAGAGCCCCGCCATGCGCTGGGACCTGGGCGTCATGATGTATTATTGTCCTGCTGTCGCACACAGGAGCTCCAGGCATGGCTCAAGCCCTCAGGCTGCTAGGGGCTGTACAAATACAAAACAAAAAGCCAGCAGAAGGATTTGCAATTCAAGTGAAAATAGTCAAAGAAAACGGATGGGTTTGAACTCAGTATTAAGCCCTGCTGGGAATCAAATCTCCAGACCTTTCGTTACAAAGCAAGCACTAGTAGCAGAGTGAGCAACCCCACCCTTACCCAGCCCAGGCAGCTGCTGCAACCTAAGGAAACCTATCACCACGCCCCTGCTCCTTCCATTCAGCTCCGCCGTGTTGGCCTTGCGGTATGGATGGTGCTACCGAGGAGCCGAGCTGCCCATGTGCCCTACGCTGCAGCTAGATCAAACTAATTAGGAGACACGGCAGCTGTGTGATACTCACCATGGGGACACTCGCATCCTGTGGGAAGTAGTGCTTTATTAATGAGTCTGTTTTTAAAGGTGGCTGGTGACGTCTGAAAGCTTCAGCGAGGTCTCTCAGAAAGGGCGGGGGTGTCTTTTGTCTCCACAGATGTGACGACAGAAATACATAGCAGACATTGGCAACATGCCGGGTTTTTTCCCCTCATTTATCTACCCCCCTCCCCCCCGATTTTGCACTAGAATGATCCACAAAGAAGTCTCGTTATGATTGATTAGAGATGCTCAGAAAATTGTCACCACAACAGTTTTTCTGGTGGAAAAGGTAGTTGTGTTGAACTGTTTTGTGGGGAAAATGGCAGTTTCGGTGACATTTTCAGCAGAAAAAATGTGGAAACCATTCAAAATCAAAGCTTATTTTGTTTTCTTCTGACTGTATCATTTTATTTGGGCTTTTAAATTTGGTAAAACTTTTAATATTATGTTATATCATGTTTAATATATAGAAAGGGGGGGTGGTTGTACCGGGGCCCTGAGCTCATGGGAGCCTCCAGATGTCTGCGAAGGCTGTATACTAGGAGAGAGGTGGGATGGGGAGGGACCCCAGCAAAGATGATGGACCTGGGCCCCAAATTTCTCTCAATGGGCCTAGATCTCCTCACTAGAGCATCCTTCCTCTGCAGGAGAGGGGAAAAACACACTCACGGAGACTATCTCCTGCTCATCAGGTAGCAGAGCTGGGCCTACACCCCAGCTTTCCTGGTTCCTCGGCTCATGCCATCTCCTCTGGACCACGGTGGGGGCAAACCCCCACCTCATCCGGGCGGGAACAAACCACGACGTAGGGCTACTCTCCACTCCTCCCTCCTGGCCCCCGGCCTCGTGCCGCATTAGTGGGAATGCAGGGGAGGGCTCGGGATCTAGTGGTTGGAACAAAGGTGCCCCAGGCTGCGGGGACCCCCCTGAACTCCCCTGTCAAGGCGCTAGAGCCGGTCAGCTGGAGCCAGCGCTGCGTAGCAGCACTAGCGAAACTCGAGTCCCGGCCCAGCATGCAGTGGGCTCTGGGTAAAACCTCAGCTAGGCTCTTTGGGGGGAGGAAGGGGTGACTGCTTCACTTTCTCCAGCTATAGCATTATGGGATGGTTACCCAGAGCATTATGGGATGGAGCCAGGGTCCTCAGCCTCTGCCCGTTTACTTCCTGGGAGTTCCCACACCCACCAGCCTCTTGCTGTGAGGCAGCTAAACCAAGGAAGACGTTCCCAGCCTGCAGTCCAGTGAGTCGATGGGTTTTGCCCCCACTTCACTCCCCCAAAGTCCTGGGGTGCAATCTTGGAGGGCATTTTCCCGAGACAGGAAATTAGGGGAGGGGGGGATCAGGATCCCACAGTCCTATTTCTAGCTCTGCCTTGGGAGAGCCATTGCCCTGCTCTGTGCCTCAGTTTCCCCATTGGTAATGGAGAAAAATAACATTTCTGTGTCAGGGCTTTTTTGAAGAAAGGTAAAGACCTGGGATCCGACGTTAAACGACCCCCCGTGCTTCATTTTTCACTTTCCCAACATAGACGCACCCAACTGCTAAGAATCCCAGGTATTTCAGTCCATCCGACATTGTCAGCACTAGGAAGAGCAGCATCCCTCCAGGGCATGCTAAGGGCATAGGCTGGCACTATGACGCTTGCCCAAACTGGGGGGTGTTGGGACAGCCCCTGGCCTGGTGATAGTTACTGGGGTGTTCCCACGAGCGGGGGGCGAGGGCTGCCCCCCTTGAAAAGGGGGTGAGGGTTATTTTCTCTCCGAGGCCCATCTGGGAGCACAGGCCAATGCACTCCGGCATCACTGGAAGGTCTGTGGAGAAAGCAAGTCCCGGACGGCACCGTTCCTTCCCCAGGTGCTGACAATGCAGGATACCACTTGCATGTGGTCCCTGGTCCAACTCCCTTGGAAATCCCCATCCAGAGCTGGCATCACCGGCAATCAGTCCAGGCCGAAAATACAGGCCTGGCCGGGGCCGTGCTGGGAAGGGAAGGGGGCCGGGCTTGTGGGTGAGGTTAAGATGTGGGCTCGATTCCTAGCTCTGACTTAGTCCATGGCTTGGTTCGCTGCTTGTGGGCATGGCAGGAGGGTCTGGCTCGACCTGTGCAGAGGTGAGCTCCCGCTGCTCCCTCTGGAGCAGCTTCCGGACACTGAGCTCATCTGGGCACCTCGGGTGCAGAGAGGATGCGCTGGTGGGCCGAGGAGGGTGCAGCGTGGGGTGGAGACGAGACATTTGCTCCGTTTCTCTGGATGATGTTCCCTTAAATGTCGCTCGGTACGTAGGTGACACGCAGCCCGTGCCTGGCCCCGGCCCCCTTTCCGGGATGTCCTCGGCTCACCCCTGACCGAGGCGATTGCAGCTGGCCGTCAGCGCCGTGCTGTGAGAACAGAGGCTGTGGCTGGGCTGTTTTCCGCCGCGCCCAAAGGGGACAGATTGTTGCAAAGGAAAGGGAGTAACATAAGCCGCTCCCTCCCTGCCAGGTGTGCGGTTGAGCATCGGAGAGGCACTCTTAGACTAAGCCGGCTGGCGAGGAGAGGCTGCTGCGTGCTGGAGCTGGAGGGCTGTCTGGTGCTAGGAAGGGCCTGATTGTGGGGAATCCCTGGGGGTGGCTGGATTCTAGCTGGGGGGGAAAGGCTCAGACTGCTGCGGCAAATGCTACGGGGAGCAGGGAAGGGGCTAAATTGCTTCCTTTGAATGTGTCTCATTTACGGGGTGAAATAATGAGGCAGGAGCCCAGCACTTCCCAGGAGGGACCCACTTCCCCTTGGGATCTTCAGAACATCCAGCACAAGGGAAGGGAGCGAGACAAGGCTGAGAAGGTGTCGGGGTGGGGGGGATGTTATGGGGTGCTGAGGGCAATCAGAGAGGAGATCCAAGCCCCATAGCCCGGTCATTTCCTGTTCCCACTGGCTCTGATCTTGCGTCCCTTCTCCACATACATAGCCCCTTACTTGTATTAGACTCCTGTTGGCTTTGGCAAGTCAGGATTTTTCACAGGAGTGAGGGGTGCAGGATTGGGCCCATACAGGGCTTCTGCCTTTCTTCCAGGAGGGAAGAACCTGACCCTTTGGGGCTCCTACAGCTCTGTATGAGTGACCAGGCGCCTCACGTATGTGTAGGGCCCTACCAAATTCAAGGTCCATTTTGGTCAATTTCCCGGTCATAGGATTTTTTTAAATCGTAAATTTCATGATTTCAGCTATTTAAATCTAAAATTTCATGGTGGTGTTATTGTAGGGCTCCTGACCCAAAAGGGAGTTGGGTAGAGGAATTTCAAAGTTATTGTGTGTGGGGGCGGGGGGTGGCGGCGCTACCTTCAGAGCTGGGCAGCTGGAGAGCAGCGGCTGCTGGCCAGGAGCCCTGCTCTGAAGGCAGAGCTGTCGCCAGCAGCAGCACAGAAGTAAGGAGGGCATGGGATGGTATCACCACCCTTACTTCTGCACTGCTGCTGGTGGGACGCTGCCTTCAGAGCTGGGCACCCGGCAAACAACCGCTGCTCTCCAGTGGCCCAGCTCTGAAGGCAGCACAGAAGTAAGGGTGGCAATTCCGCCGCCCCCCTAAAATAACCTTGCAATCCCCCTGCAACTCCCTTTTGGGTGAGGACCCCCAGTTTGAGAAACGCTGGTCTCCCCCGTGAAATCTGTATAGGTTACACACAAAAGACCAGATTTCATGGAGGGAGACCAGCCTTCACAGTCCGTGACACATTTTTGCTGGGGGGAGGGATAGCTCAGTGGTTTGAGCATTGTCCTGCTAAATCCAGGATTGTGAGCTCAATCCCTGAGGGGGCCACTTAGGGATCTGGGGCAAAATCAGTACTTGGTCCTGCTAGTGAAGGCAGGGGGCTGGAGTCAATGACCTTTCAGGGTCCCTTCCAGCTCTAGGAGATAGGGCTATCTCCATATATTTTTCATGGCCGTGGATCTGGTAGGGCCCTACGTATGCAGGCTTCATTTGAAGCACCAGGTCCGATCACTTCAGGAGGTGGGGCTAGAAGAACCGACGGTTCACCCCAGCGTGGGGAACCCTGCTGTTCTTGTCTGTTTCCCTACAAGTGCTTTCAGGTGAACAAGCCCCAAGGTTTGTGAACTACTTCTCCAGTTATCTCTAGAGTCTTGCAAGGCAGACTGGTCAAGGCCTGACGTTATAAGACAGGCAGGAAAGAAAAAAACCCAGCCCCTCCCCTTCCCACCTCTCCGGCTTCCTTGCTATCCATCATAATGAAGAAAAGAAACAAAAAGGACAAACCCAGTTTGCATTCCCCAGAGGTCCCTGAAGAGACGGTTGCATGTAAGACACGGCATAGCTATGGGTGGCAGCCTAGAAAGTGCCAGACACTTAATAGTTAAGGATGGAATTGTCCAAATGGCTCAATCTCCACAACTGGGAGTAGATTTTTCTAAAGTGCTCAGCGCCCATCATTATTAATCGCACATCTATTACAGCAGCGCCGGGAGACGGGCGCAGTACGAAGCCAGAGCAGCGGAGAGGCCCCGCCCTGAGGAGCTTCCAAGGCTCAGCTCCTGAAAATCCCAGCGCATGTGGCACGCTGGGAGGTGCGGGGCGCTTCTGAAATCCAGAGCCTTATTTAAGCGCCTTTTGAGAATCCGGCACTACTTGTGGGTGAACTCTGGGAAATCAGCTCCTCCTTGGAGAGTTCATTTCACTGCGCTCCGTCTGAGCGTGCGAGCCCTGATTCCCAGACAGAAGCAGAGGCGTGCTGGGAACAGCAAACACAGCGGCGCGGGCCTTCCCCCGGGAGAATTGCTTACAGGACTGGGTACATACAAATAAAAATCTTTATCCGGGGCTATAGGTGGGTGGCTGTTAAAGCACAGAATTAGCGCGTGTAGCTAGAACTTCCCTGGAAAGCAGCTGTCGGAGAGGGCTGTATAACAGTCAGTGGACTTTTTATTAACATTACAGTTGTGCACAGACGCCCTAATCAAAATCAGAACCATGTGGCGCCGGGTGCTGCACAAACACATAGTGAGAGACAGTCCCTGCCCTGGAAAGTTTACAGTCTAAAGAGACAAGACGGGCAACGGTGGGAGAGTAGAGAGGCTTGGCCAAAGCAGAGCTAGCACTCGAACTCCGCAGGCGTGTGGCCATAGCTCCTCGCTAGGTGTACAGAAGGGGGCGAGTGGTGCTTTGCTTTGCTTTGAAGAAGCATTGTCTAATGGTTAGGACAGGAGCTTGTAAGTTAGGACTCCTGGCTCTGTGCCTCGGGATCCCCCTGTAAAATAGCCATGATATTACTCCCTCTCTGTGTCTTAGGGGTTATTGTGGGGTGTAGTTTGTTAATGTTTGCAAAGCCCTTTGAGATCAGTGCTAGATTTTTCAGCTCCCGCTGAATAAGCACAAACATTTTCGGAAGAATACAGCGCGCCGAGCTCTTCTTCAGGTCCTGAGTGCGAAAGCTTGCCTCTCTCACCAACAGAAGCTGCTCCGCTAAAAGAGAGAGCGAGATTGCCTCCCCTGCCTTGTCTCCCTGAGATGTTTTGGTAACCTGACCCTGCATGTGTGGCTCCCTTACAAAGAAGCATTACAAGAAACACAGTCAAAGATCTGGGAACCCAAAATTGGACCTTGAATTGCCAAGGAAAGATTTCCACGTTCCAAAATATTCTAGTTCATTTGGGTTTTAGATTCTCATGTTTAAGTAACCCAGATCCAGTATTTGTGTGACCAACAAAAACCCAATATGTGAGCGCCACCTCTTGGCTCCGGCGTGGTAATTAACTAGTAATTAATTCTGGTGCATGTTGGTATTTGTATTGTGTTTTGGTGGGGCAGGAGGTGGGGTTTTCATCCCAGCAGCTGTTGGCGAGTCAGGACTCCTGGGTTCCAGTACTGGCTCGGTCACTGACTTGCTGCAAGACCTTGAGAAATTCACTTCCCTCCCTGCTCTGTAAAACGAGGATAATTATGCTTGTGCAGTGCTTTGAAATCTAGGGGTGAAAAGGGCTAATTAAGTGTTATTTGGCGTATATTCCAGGACACTTGGCTCTGTAATTACATTTTAATTATACTTTGTTAGGGGGCTCCTTGATCTTCAGCCTTACGGCCAAAATGATGATTATTATTAATCTCACCTCCCAGCGAAATGCTGACTTGCAGAGGGGAGGATAGGGTGGGATGCAAACACTGCACGATGTTTAAAAAC
The DNA here is from genome assembly GCF_016161935.1 of Mauremys reevesii. NCBI lineage: Eukaryota > Metazoa > Chordata > Testudines > Geoemydidae > Mauremys > Mauremys reevesii. The sequence goes on along the minus strand of NC_052648.1, from coordinate 11,064,226 downwards.
GGACAAATGACCCCCCTCATGTTGTTCTTTCCAGTCCCGTTTGAAACACAGAAAGCGCAAGTCTGCAGAGGGGCCGTCAGAATATGGAAGAAAAACACCATTCAACTGAAGGGCAGTAATCAGACACCTTTGACATACTGTGTAGGGAAAACACTTAAAGGAGTTGTATTTAGAGCTGATCTGTCTGTCTATGCCCATAAAATCTATCTACCTATCTATCCCCATCTATCTATCTATCTATCTCCATACACACCCTCTATCTAATCTATGTGTCATCAATAAAACTTTCTTTCTTTTCCCCGTACACTCCCATCTGTCTACTAATCTCCCCCCAACCCTCATTACTTTAGTAGCACTGCACCGTCTCACAATAGAAGCAGCAATCACCGTCTGCCTCTTTCTTCCTTCCAATCCCGGAGGAGCAATAACATGATGGATTTAAAGGGTTTATTTTTATTATCTTTGTTTCGCTGTGTGAGTGAGTACGTGTGAGGGCACACGGTGTGTCTGTGAGTGGGTTAGGGATGAAGTTCTTGTGGGAAAGCTATGCCAGACAGCTGAAAGTTTTGGTTAGCTCTGAATGTGGGGAGGCCCGTGGTCTCTTTTTCCTTGGGAGGGGGAGTTCCATAGTCCAGCTCCAGTTCCCACAAACCATCTCCCTCGTTCACCTGGCTCCCGCTACTGGTTAGCGGTGTCTTTGTCCAAGTGGAACATCGCTTTCATGGGCGCTCATGGTAGCAAGGAGAGGTGGTCGCTCTGGTAACTCAGCTTGGTCATGAGAGTCCTGTTTATGCTAGCAAATTTACCCATCGCTGACAACAGGTGCTAGTGTAATGCCACCGGCTCCTGGTTGTCGGCGGGTGGGATTGAACCTGGGATCTCTGGAACTTAGGGCATGAGCCTTTACCGCATGAGCTAAAAGCCAACTGGCTGTTAGTGGGTGCTGTAGAGCAGATTCATTTTCTCTCTCTCTCTAAGTGGTCTCGGTGCCACTCGATGGGACGGAAGCCACCCCCCAGCAGGTGTGTGGGTTACATCAGCAGCAGGCGCAGACAAGGACAAACCGCAGTCAGCGCCATTCCAGAAACGCTGGCTGAGCTTTGCTCCGAGCACGACTCCTGGGGGCAATGGGAAGCTTGCGCCGAGCTCCCTGGAGAAATCGTCCCAGTGCCGTTTCTCCAGGTGACAATACAATCCTTGTGCCACCCGGACAGCTGCTAGACGGGCCCTGGGAGATGGTTTGGTGAGGAAAAGGCCTGGTACTGGGGTGAACCAGCCCTTCCTGTCTGTACTGCTAACGTGTCATGAACTGCCCTGGAGGTGCAGCTCCTGGATGAGGATTAGGGTTTGTGCTGCTCCCGCACTGAAAGCAGGAGGTGGGGCAGGGGGGTCACCAGGAGGAGGGATGATGCTTTTGGGGTGAGAGCCGCCTAATTATGCCAAATCCCTCGTCCAGCCCATTCCCATTGGCTGAAGTTTGGTGATGTGTCCCGGCCCCCAGCCGACAGCTCTCGTCTTTCCCTGGACGGCCATGACATTTACTGCCGCGAACTTAGCGCTGCCAAGGACAGACAGCCCCGAAATAGCAGCTGTACCTGTGAAGCTGCAAAACCAATTTGCGGCTGGGGGTGAAAACACATCATCCCCCAGAAAATCAATAGGCAAAAAGCTTTCAGTGTGAGATAATTGCAAGAGGAGTCTCTTAACGAAGAGCAAGAGATGGACCAAAGCAGAATAGAGAAACCATCAATAAGGTCTCTAAGATATAATATGTGAACAGGGCATACGGGGCGGGGGGGGGGGGCAGAAGGGACTTGCATAAAACAGGACCTAAGCCCAACTGTCATCCCAAATCTTGAATCAAACGTCAGACCGAATTGATGCTCCCAAACCTTATCCCCACTCCAAATGGAGCCTTCCCTCCAAACCCTGATCCAACCCTGACCCAGCCCCCAAGAGGAGCCATCTTCAAATCCCAAACCCCAGCCCCAAACTGACTCTTTGCTCCAGACTTTAAGCTGAATTTGTCGTCCCCCACCCAGCACTGAAGCAGCATCCCATACTCTACCCCAAACCATTCCCACAACTCAGAAAAGTCTGGCTAACGCCCCCAGCCCCCCGCCTCTGCCCTTCCCGGACACAGCCGAGGCCCAACGTGGAATCCACCTGGCGCCTCTGTCCAGGCTGGTGCAGCGGCTCCACCATCTTGTTTTGTCCCCGGCTTCCTCCGTTGATTCCCTCGCCCGAGCTCCCCATAGTGCTCCTGGGAGGTGTGTGTGTGTGTGGGGGGGGTGTTGCAGGGACTCCCTCCTGCTCGGTTCCACCAGCCTTTTACTGCAACCGCTTCTCGGTGGTTGTGGAAAGCCCAGAGCTGGGGTGGTTTCTGCCTCCCTGGCCAGCCTATGAGCGTCCTCCTCAGCAGGGTTCAGTGGTGCTCAAGCTGCTACTACCCCGGACCCCTCCACCTCACACAAAATGTCCCAGGGTCACCCACGGCAAACAGGTCTGACCAGGCTCACCCTCAGGTGGACTCTTGCCCCCGAGGCCTTGATTTTCCTTGAAACAGCCCAGTAGGGAGCAACCATCCTCCACCCCTTCCCTTGCTTCCGCCTCCAGACAGAAGCAGTTCAGTACCAAGGGTTTTGCTGTAATCCACTAGTCTCCCCGGCCTCCCAGTGGAAGCAGAAGGGACCGGGACACCATAGGAAAAACTGGGCAGTGCCAGCAAAACCTTGCCTCTCCTGCGACTCCCACCTTTATGGCACTTCCTTCCCCTGGGTCCCTCATTTCTCTTTCCAGGCACGAGGCACCAGCTTCTTTTCGTTCAACTCCCACTCCTCAAAACTCATTTTCTCCACGAGCCCAGCTCAGTGCAAACAGTGCCGTCAAACCCAGCATGTCAACGTCTGTCTGGCCTGGCTTCGTCACCCCCCGGCCGAGGTCCCACACATGCTCCACACAAAAGTTCTGGGTCACCGGCTCGGTTTTGTTCAGTCCATCTTTGTTCACTGCCTCAGTCGCAGCCGTGTCTCCAGCATGGAACACAGCTCAGGAATAATAAAATCCATCCTGCCCCATCCTACCGTCTCCGGGAGGTGGCAGACCCCTCTGGTGAGCAGCCAGCTGCTGGAACCAATGCAAGCTCCCGTCTCACATCTCTTGGGACTCACCCATGGCTATGGGGAGGATGGTGAGAAATGCTGCCACTGCAACCTCTAGGCCCATAGATGCTGGAAGTAAGGGTGCAGAGGGTGCAGCAACACCCCCTGGCTTGAAGTAGTTTCTATCATATACAGGGTTTACAATTTTGTTCAGTGGTTCTCAGCCCCCCCCGTCTAGGCCTCATTCCCCCTTGGCCTGCCTGTTGTGTTGTCATGTACACGAGTGAAAAATACGTGGGAAATGCCACCCAGTCCGACTGGTGGTGGTTTACACGTGCTTTGCACACCCTTTGCACTGGTGTAAAGGACAATGGGAGATTCAGGGCACCAGAGCCACACCCACACCCAACTTCTGACATGATCCCGCCCTGCCTGGCACCTTGCGTCCTCACTGACGCTTGTGCAAAGTTCACAGACTCATCGATTCCCAGGCCGGAAGGGCCCACTGTGCTCAGCTAACCTGCACTCCTGTCTGGCAGCGACCATACCACTCCCTGTCTTAATTCCTGTTTGAACTAGAGCAGATCTTTTAGAAAAAAAACCCATCCCATCTTGGTTTTAAAAGTGCCAGTGATGGAGAATCCGCTCCAGCCATTGGTAAGTGGTTCCACTGGTTGATTCCCCGCCCTGTTACAAATGCACCTTTTTATTTCCAGTCGGATTTCCTGGACAAAGCTCTTCCAACGAGTGGAGTATTCGGACGGGGCAGCGTTTTTACAGACACTTTGCGCAGAGACCGCACAAGGTGCAGCGCATGGGAGGATCAGATCCGGGACCTCCAGAGCGTCCCCCAGTGACAGCGTCTCTAGTTCGTTTGTAGGGGGCTGGTATTTGAGCCAGATCCCAGTTTGGTTTTGTTTGTTGACGAAGACCAACAGCCAGCCCATTTGGGGGGAAATTTCCCGTGGACGTTTCTGACGTTGCGTCGGAAAAACGGAAAATGTTCAGGCCCAGAAACCGATGTTGGCGTCCGGGCTGGTATTTCTAGGAGGTGGGAAAGGCCGGGGTGGTTCATGCTCTTGGCGACATATGGCCGGCGCGATAAGATCGGAGGTGGGAGAGGGATGTGGAAGAGCTCCAGCTGTGCTTCACCGGGAGTGAAAACAGAGGGGAGGACAATGCCGCGCTCAGTGGTTTCCTAGCACCCTGGCCCACTAACCTACTTTGAGCATAATCATAGTTAAGAGCTTGGAGATGGCCCTCGCCGCAGGGCTATTATGTTTATAAAAACAGAGCGAGGGAGAGAGGGCCGCGCGAGCGAGGAAGCGAGGGGTTGTTTTGTTAAAGCCGATACGCTGACATCCTGCCTGCAGCTTTTGCAACACACTGCCAGGGAGAAATTCAACTGGGCAGCAGGAGAGGATGGAAGCCATAAAAACAGGCCAGCAAGGCCTTTATCCAGGAGCTAGGATGAGCGGCGCGTGCTGCTAGAGCCAAGTGTCATCATTTCAGGGTAACTGCACCTGTACTCCCCGCTCTGTGGTCCACTCCAGGAATGCTCAGTTCTCCAGCCATCACCGGGATCTGGGCAGGGCCCCTTGTCCCACTCCCTTCTAACCAGGGGGTTTTGAAGTCGCCCAGCTCCCCACTGTACGCTGTGATATCCCCAGCTAGTCCGTCTGCCTAACAGGCCCACGCCTGTGCCTTGGTTTCTCCCCACGGGCTCTGCGCAGTATATTGCCAGCAATTACAGGCTCCGACCCAGCTCTAAGCAAGCACTTTTATTCTTAAGGGAAAAGCTGAGCTCAGGTGCTGTCACATACAGCGAACCAGGGATCTGATCCAGCTCCCAGCAAAGGGGTCAGCAACTCTCCGTGGAGACGGGTCTGAACCAAAACCACAGTTCCATGTGTCTTTGGGGGAGTTCGGATCCGGATCCAGCTCAGAATTGTGCAGGCTGGGCTCATCTCTAGCTCTCAAGAATACTTAGATCTTCAAGCCAGAAGGGACTGTTCTGATCATCTTCTAGATCAACCTCCTGCATAGCGCAGGCCAGAGAACCGCACCCAGTCATTCTTGAATCCAGCCCATACCTTGTGGGTGAGCTAGAACATGATGTTTTTAGAGACATCCAATCCTGATTTTTCTTACCAAAAATTCGGATTTGGGGCAATCCTGACACCGGGGGAGAGGGTGTCGATCCATGGGGTACCCTGAGCTTGCAGTTTCTGTAAGAAGGCCCATGAATAACACCTTCAAAGGAAGCTGTGATTGGTGGGAGGCATTTCCATTGGTTGCTGGCCCTCGTCACCAGCTGATCCATCTCTGCAGGGAGAGTTCGGTAGATGAATGAGGTGCCCAGTGTGGGTTGGGTTTTCGAAGAACATGCCCCAGCCCTTCCTAATTCAGATGGGTTCCCGCTGTTCTCCTCACCCCAGGCACAGAACCTATTGAAGATGCTAACGAAGTGCGTGTGCTCCTTTGTCGCAGGTCAGAGTCCAGGTAGGGTGACCAGATGTCCCAATTTTATAGGGACAGGCCTGATTTTTGGAGCTTTTTCTTACATAGGCGCCTATTGCCCCCCACCCCCGTCTGGATTTTTCACACTTGCTGTCTGGTCACCCTAAGTCCAGGTGAGGAGGCAGGTTTAAACCACTCAAGCACTGATCAACTTCCCCCCACCCCCCACCACCCCACCCCGTGTGCCCAGAAGGACAGACAAGTTCTCCCACTGTTCACTGGAAAAGAATCAGAGTGGTACAGTTTGCAGCTGGGCTAAGAACCGTGGGATGTGCCCCCAGAACTGCAAGTGACACACAGCGGAGCACAGCCCCAGTGAGGACGCAGGCTAGGCTGACCTGGGTTAACCTGAGTTAACTGTGCAGTGAAGATGAAGCCTGAGTCAGGCTTGGTGCATGCTGAGGCATTACTCCGCTAACAGTGTCAGTCCATATCAGGCAGGTATGGACTAGCTAGTTAAATACTGCCCTGGAACCAGGAAGTGTGTTATTTTGCTTTTCCAGCCACTGGCTTTGCTCTCCCTGCCGACCATGATTCAGAGCCAAAGGCAGGAGAGCATTTGTGTGTCCGACTGAACTGCGATTGTTTGTGATGTTCGACCAAGGGATGAAAGTGAACAATCCTGGAATGAAACAAAGGCCAGACTCTGGGGGCAGATCTGGGGTCACACTGCCCCACCCTCCCAGACTCGGCAGGAGCGGGGAATTCTCTCCAGCTGTGCAGAGGACCGTGTCGGGGGGGGGGGGTTGTGTAGTGGGGGCATCCATCAGCTCCAACCTCATTCTTCCACTGCCTCCCCCCTGACCTGCCACCCCACACAAGGGGAACCCCATTGAGCTGGACTCCCCAAAGCATGGGTCGGTGCACCCCCAGGCCTTGCACCATGGAGTCACCTCAGTTGTGCTGCAGCTGGGACAGCCCACAGCCACAGCTCTGGGGGGGCGGCATCGTCCCTGTAGCAACCAAGAGGAACAAGCAGGTCCGGTGGGTAAGAAACGTGCCACCAGCCCCCCTCGCTTTGCTCTGTGCGACCCACAAAGACGCTCCAAGCAAATCCCCTCCCAGGGGAGGGCCTGCTGTGACCTCGCTGGCTCCCCGTGGATGCAGGGCAGGATCGGGGCCCCTCTGCTTCATAGCTCCAGAGCCCCTCGCGGGGGATCCACCGCTGCTAATTGCTCCTGCGGCCCCCTCTGTGCTACGACCCCGGCAGCGAGAGAGTTGGGTAAGTCAGGCTGCATCAAAGGCCCTGGCTAATGGGTCACACACGCTCAGCTACCTGACATGAGCTTTTCATGCCATGGAGCCAATTAGTCCGCCCTGATTGCCCTGCGGAACTGATGCTGAAGGGCCAGGTGATTGTCCCCGTGGTGATAGGGCCCTTATATGGCAGCGTGGCTGTTACATAAGTGAAGGGCGTTACGTGACCAGGTCGTGGGAACAAAGGATGCTCCAGTTTTAGCTCAGACCCCCAAGAGGAGTGTACGTGGCCTTACGTAGCACAGGCAGAGTGAAGGACCAGCCAGCTCCATGCTGCCTGGACCGGCTGAGATCCTCTGATCTGAGTCCCTGCATCCTGGGCTCCTAAACAATGCCTCAGCTACCCCTGCCACAAGGAATATACAGAGGTTGTCAGATCAGATCAGGCCAATAGCCAGGGGAGCTGTGTGGTCCAGTTGGTAGAGCAATGGTTGTGAGCCAGGAGCGCTGGGTTTTGAGCCCAGATCAGCCCCCAGCCTGTTGTGTGATCATGAGCATGCCCCCATGCCTCAGTTTCCCCTGCCACTCCTTGTCTAAATAGACTGATGCTCTTTGAGGCAGAGGCTGTCCCTCACGGTGGGTCTTTACGGTGCTTGGTACAATACAGTCCTGGTGGCTGGAGTCACTATTATATTACAGATCATGGAAGTGTAGGACTGGAAGGGACCTCAAGAGATCGTCTAATCGAGTCTCCTGAATTCAAGGCAGGACCATGTAATAACGACCATTCCTGACAGGGGTTGCTCTAACCTGTTCTTAAAAACCTCCAATGATGGAGATTCCACAGCCTCCCTAGGCAATTTATTCCAGTGTTTCACCACCCTGACAGTTAGGAAGTTTTTCCTAATGTCCAACCTAAACCTCCCTTGCTGCAGTTTAAGCCCATTGCTTCTTGTCCTGTCCTCAGAGGTTAAGAAAAACCATTTTTCTCCCTTCTCCTTGTAACAACCTTTTATGTACTTGAAAACTGTTATCATGTCTCCTCTCAGTCTTCTCTTCTCCAGGCTAAACTAACCCAGTTTTTTCGATCTTCTCTCACAGCTCATGTTTTCTAGACCTTTGAATCATTTTTGTTGATGTTCTCTGGACTTTCTCCAGTTTGTCCACAACTTTCCTGAAATGTGGCACCCAGAATTGGACACAATACTCCAGGTGAGGCCTAAGCAGTGTGGAGTAGAGCCGGGGCCGGCTCCAACTTTTTTGCTGCCCCAAGCGGCGGGAAAAAAAAAGAGAGAGAAAAAAAGAAAAACGCGATTGAGCTGCCGCCGAAGAGGAAGAGAGGGACTGAGGAACCTGCTGCCAAATTGCCGCCGCAGACCCGGATGTGCCACCCCAATACCGGACGTAGTGCCGCCCCTTTCTATTGGCCGCGGGTGCCTGGAGCTGGCTCTGAGTAGAGCAGAAAAATTGCTTCTCGTGTCTTGCTTATAACACTCCTGCTGCTACATCCCAGAAGGACGTTTGCATCCCCACCCCCAACCTATCCCCACATCATCATAATATCCTGGCGGTGGACAATGATGACCGAGGCTTCAGAGGTAGCCAGAAATCCCCCGCTGGCCCTGCCCAATTGGACAACACTGCAGGTTGGTTCATTGTCCATTTAACAACACAAGGCAGATGCCCCCCCGTATCAGTGTAAGGATGTCGGCTGTGGCCAGTGCCGGGTTTACAATGGCACCAGTGGCGCCATGGAGCCAGGCCCATGCTCAGAAGGAGCCCCAGGCTGCTCCACTTGCACTGCGCCCTGAGACCCCACCGGCTCCCCCGTGCTCACCACTTGCTCTTCTCGGCCTGGCGGCTGAGGGCTCCTCTCCACCCCCTGCCCTCCTCCGCCCCCGCTGGCGTCTCTCTGCCTCCTGGCCGGACCCCAGTGCACCTCCGGCCCTGGGCAGGATCTGCTTCCCACCATCTGCTTCCCTAGCTGAACCGGCTGGGACAGATGCAGAAGCCTGGCCTGTCTCAGCCAGTTGGGGGGGCACAGTGGGCTGGTTTGTAAATAGTGCCCTCCCACGGGGTGGGTGGAGCAGGGCCACCTGGCTCTGGTTGCTTTGATACAAAGCCCAGTGTTGACACCGTCCAGAGAGGGAGCACATGAGTCGGACCCAGAAATCAGGAGACCGGCCTCCAAAATCACAAGGTTTATTTTAAAACAATCGAATCTTGGTTTTTAGTCTGTCTTGCGACTTGTTCACTCACTTCTGCCCGTGGGCGGGTGAGAATTTCAGGTTGAAACATCAACCTTTAATGCACACAGAAATGCACGTCTCTCCCTGGATGCTCTGATGGAGATGCCAGGGTCCTCCTCGCCTTGCCCCTGAGAGACGGGCAGCCGCCAGCCCTGCCTGTTACTGTCTCGAACCAGCAGCAACATTTCTTTGCCTCCTGCTGCCCTGGGACTTCTCTGCCTGGGACCCAGCAGGACCACCTTCCCCCCACCACCTCTCCTGCCGCCACAGGACCCCCCCCCCTTGTAGAGCCGTACATGAAGGCAGGGCTCTGTGGCAGAGCAGGTGGGTGTCTCTAGCCCCGAGGCACCGGCACAGAGCTCCGCCTGAGTGCCCAGCCCTGAAAATCAAGGGATGAGAGGAGCTTCTTGTGTCACGGCAACAGCGCCTCCTGCAGGCACCCAGATCCCGTGGCTCAGTTCGTGAGAGCTGGCAGGGGATGTGGTGAAGGCCAAAAGTATAACTGGGTTCCAAAAAGAATTAGATCAGTTGATAGAGGTTCGGTTTATCAATGGCTATCGGCCAAGATGGTCAGGGATACAACCCAATAGGCTGGATATCCCTGAGACTCTGGACGACGGGGTGGATCACTCTATAATTGCCCTCTTATGTTCATTCCCTCTAAGGCAATTGGCACAAACCAGTATCGGAAGACAGGATGCCGGGCTAGAGGGACCATTGCTCTGACTCAGTGCGGCCATTCTTATGTTAAATAATTATCCCTAGTTGTTATACGCAAAAAGAACAGGAGTACTTGTGGCTGCTACTCTGAAATGTAGTTGTTATACAGCACTTTCATTCATTAGAGCTCAAAGCTCTGTACAAAGGAAGTCAGTATCATTATCCCCATTTTATAGATGGGGAAACTGAGGCAGAGAGCAGGGACAGTGGTGTACCCCAGGTCATCCAGGAGGCCAAGCTAGGAATGGAACTTTTGTCTCCAGAGTCCCAGGCTAGTGCGCTATCTACTAGGCTACTCTGCTCTGAAGAGAAAGGAGGGAATTGGGGGAGCTATTGGCACAGTTAAATACCAACCATTAGGCTGGTAGAACTGGGTTCTGTACTACCAGGGCCCAAGAGATTTGTAACCGATCAGCTACAATAACAGACAAATCACTGTGTTCCAGATGACGTTGCCGGTTGCCAATCACTATCAACTTCACGTGGGGCATTTGTCAGCTTCTGTAGGCTCGCGTCCCGGAGGGGGAGCCCAGCACTCTGAAATATAAAATCCACCCAAATGGCACCGATTCGCTGGCTGTATTTTCAGCTGTTAGCTAAGGGGTTTTGATGACAAGTCCAAACCAGCACACCTGAGCCTCCTTTTCATCACTGATCTCGCCTTCCAGAAACATAAGAGCCTCGTCATTCGAGGCAGCCTGGGGGTCAGCTGTTCCAGACACCCGAATAAAGCTGTGGAGCAGGACAGGAATGGTTTGCAGGCGTCAGAGCAAGTGCCAGATTCTGCCTGTCTTACCCAGCTAAGGGAACTGGAATCTCTACCTCCCGTTGCCCCTTTCGGCTGAGCAGTGAGCCAGTGTTCAGGGCCTCGCTGGCAGTGGGTCTCAAACTTTTGCAGTGGTGACCCCGTTTCACCCAGCAAGCCTATGTGTGCGACCTCCCTTATAAATTAAAACCACTTTTTTTTATTATTCAGCACTATTAGAAATGCTGGAGGTGAAGTGGGGTTTGGGATGGCAGCTCGCGCCCCACGTAATAACCTCGTGACTCCCTGAGGGGTCACGACCCCCAGTGTGAGAACCCCTGCTTAGCAGGAGGAATCGATGACACGAGTCAGGTATTTCTCTGAATGCAGTAGAAACAAATGACAACGGGAAGTTTCCTTGCGCTGAAATCCTCCTGTCTGCCCCAAGTGTAGGGCGACCAGATAGCAACTGTGAAAAAACGGGAGAGGGGGTGGGGGGTAATAGGCACCTATATAAGAAAAAGTCCCCAAAAACGGGACTGTCCCTTTAAAAACAGGACATCTGGTCATCCTACCCAAATCAGCTTTGTGCCGAAGAAGCCACACTCACAACTTCCTCTCCTGCCCTTCCTGCCTCAAACCACCTTTCTGTTTGCAACCAGGAAAACCCATCCATCCACATGACTCAGCTCTCATCTGCCATGTGCCTTGGGCGGTCGCCTCCATTGTCTGCAGCTGTCTCTATTACATAAAAAGGCTTCATTGCTCCTTCCATGGGGCAGAGTGCATGGCCCACCCTTGGCTTTAACAAGGTCTGTGATTCTCTTTGGCTCAACGACTCACTTGAGTGTAGCCGTCAGCTCCTTTCAGCAGGACACTGCCCTGTATCCACAATGCAGCATAAAGCTCCCCCCACCCACCTCCATTTGATGAAGCTCGGAATATGCATCTAGAGGTGCAGTGGGGCCAGCCCGCACCGTCCAGGTTCAGACCTGGACATTTGGGCTGCTCAGAGACAGGTTTTGGTTTGGGCCAGTCTGTGCTGCAAAGAATGGCCCAGATCATCAACGCTATTTAGGCACCTTGGTTTCAGGCTGGGTCAGTGTCTGTGATCTAGGACAGCGGTTCTTACCTGGGGGTCCACAAGCCGTTTTCAGAGGCCCGTGAGCTCTGAGCCTCCCACCCTATGGAGCTAAAGCTTGGAGCCCCGAGCCCCAGGGCTCGCGGGCAGACGCCCCAAGCCCTGTCGTCCTGCGGGCCAAAAGCCCTGACCCCCTCCCACCCCGTTTGGCGGCGGAAGCCCAGAGCTCCGCCCCCTCCTGCTTTTATAGCATGTTGGGGGCGGGGCCTCAAAAGAAAAAGGTTGAGAACCCCTGATCTAGGAGACTCATCTCTTCAAAGCGACAGGAGCTACTCAAGGCTGACTGCAAAATAAAAGGCAGCATTCTCACCTCTCCCACCCGGATTACATGCCCAAGGGTGCTCCACAATCCTGGGGAGGTACCACCCAAGGTCCACCTCTGCTCACCTGCCAGGCCCCAAACCCCTTGCCCAGGATGATTGGGGCTCAGGGATCCCTGCCCTCACACTGCTGGGATGGGGTAACGAAGCCTAACAACACCCACCTCTTCATCAAAGGATCATTATCCCCATTTTACAGATGGGGCACAGAACAGGGAAGGGCCCAGTAGAAGATCTAGGAATGGAACCTGGATTTCCTAAGCACAAGGCTGGCTTGGTGCTCGATCCATTAGGCCACACTGTCTCCCTAGTAGCTCCGCTACACAAAGAGGGGTGTTTGTATCATGCCTTGGCCACATTCACCAAATCCCCTGATTGTAACAAGCCCCGAAAGCATAAGCCCCTAAGACTGGAGCAGCCCCGAGCCCTCCATTGTTTCTGAGGCAGTAGTAGCAGGCTGTTCCAGTCCCTGGGGCCAGCCACTAGGGGGAGACATGCCCACACCCTGGTCCCCAGGGGTTCTTGCCACACTTTTTTTGTTGGCCTCAGAGTGCGGCCACCCCATCTTGCTGGTGGCTGCACGGACACGTTTTCCTAAAATACTTGGGTAACTTTAGGGAAAACAATTATACACAAGCACGTCCTTGTCTTTTATTTATGTAGGGGGTTTTGTTTGTTTGTTTGTTTGTTTTTTGCAGACTCATAATATAAACATGATTGTGAAAAGTGACATTTGTTAATATCACTTTTCTCAGCAAGTCCCAGGACAAATTAAGCCCTGGATGGGGGAGGCAGTGGGGGATGTGGGGCCAGGAAGGCGGTGGGGTCCAGTGGCGATGGGGAGGGGAGCATAGATGCGGGGCCAAGAGAGAGGAGGGTGGGTGGTGAGCCCCGCAGCTGCGTGGCTGGGGCTGGGGCTTGGTGCCCGCTGCCATGTGGCCGAGTGTCAGTGCCCGGTGCCCACGACCAGAGCCCGGATCTGGGGGCAGGAGCTGCATGGCTGGGCAGGGAACCAGTGCCAGCGCCCGGAGCAGGAGCTGCAAGGCCAGGACAGGGATTTGGAGCGCAGGGCCTGTGCCCACCACCACATGGACAGAGCCTGGAGCTGGTGCTGGAGCCAGGGGCCATGTGGCTGGATCCGGGGGACAGTGCCCCCGAACATGAGGCCAAAGCCAGCACCTGCTTCCACTTGCCCAGGGCTCCTGCTGCCATGGGCCCAGTGCCGGGGATCGACGCCCAGAGCTGGCGCCTGCTGCCGCACAGCTGGGACTACAGGTCAACGCCCCGGGTCAGCGGGCAGGACTGGGGTCAGAGCACATGGCTGGAGGTCGGTGCCCAGGGCCAGCGGCTGCTGCCAGGGTCAGCACCCGAGGCCAGAGACGGGGATTGGAGCCTGCTGCCACATGGCCGGGGGCTGAAGCCTGAACTGAAGCCCCATGGCTGAAGGCCAGGGCCGCGTGGCCAGAGCTGGGGGTCAGCGCCCAAAACCCTGCAGCCGGAGCCGGGTGTTGGTGTCTGAAGGCTGGAGCCACGTTCCCTAAGTCCCGCTGCTGGAGCCCACCCCCCAAGCATCCCAGGGCTAAAGCCCGAGCCCCATTGCCCCCTCCCCACATAGAGACCTCCCCGTGCTCCTGCAGCGTGGTGCCCCACCCGTCTCCGTGCAGGGCTGTGCATCCAGGAGGAACAGGGAGGGAGGGGCTGACGCTTTGCCTCCCCCCCCCCCCCGCATCAATGCTCAGGAAGCTCTCGTGGCCGCAGGGAAACCCCCTGGTCGCTGCAAGCTTATTATTTTTCTGTAGGGCCCTTAGCACCCAGCATGGCCAGATGCTTCCAGAGCCCACCAGATCCAGGGGAAAGGGAGCGGGACAGGCCCACCAGCTGCTTCACAGAGCTGCCTGCAGCCAGCGCAGAGGCCAAGTGCTCCTGGCGCCTGTGCTCTGCCCTGACGAGCCCAAGGGGCATCCCTGTCCTGTCCACCTCCTGGCACCTGCCCACAACTGCAAAGACCCCGCTGCCTCCATAGCCTGTCCCTTCACTCTCCCCCACCCTGCAAGGTCTCTCCCTCCCAGTGGGCTGACAGCTTCCTTGCTTCCCACTTTTCCCACATCATGTCTCCCCACTCTGCTACCCCTGCTGGCCCTTCGCCACTCTGGGCCTGACTCGGGAGGTTCCGTCCTGCTCCAGGAGGGGGGGCGGCCTGGCCTGGAGTGCAGGCTATGGGGAGAGGCGATTCCCAGAGATCCACAAGGTAGACCCCTCTTGCAGGTACCAGGCCTGGTCAGTTCTGCCTCCCAGAGGCCAGCAGCCCTCCTCCTCTCCCACACCATACAGCATCCCCTGCTGGCTTCCTAACGTCCTGGAAACTAGCTTGTTCCCCACACACACGCCAGAGTCACCTGGGGATCGGCCGGCTTCCCACGGTTAGCATGAGCAATCTGGGAATGGTTTGTCTGTGGCTGCAGCGATAATGGGTCTGCTCTGGCAGGAATCCCGCAGGGAAAACGGGCCTCGACCTGGAGAGGTGGGGTGGGGGTACGGGACCATTTGGACTGACCTAATCCTGACCCCAGCAGGGTCCTGCGACAAGAGCAACTGAGCTGCAGAAGCACCAGTGGCTTTGGAGACTGAGGAAAGCTGCCGAGAAGCAAGAGAAGCGATTTCTTTAGAGAACGGGTCCATTGACAAACTCCCTTTGTGGGACAGACCCAAGTGTGCTTCCGTTCCCGCCCGCTCTCAGGATAAAGGGACCTGGCTCCTCTTCCCTCTCTGGGCCGTTGGCCCGAGCGATGGGGTAGGTGAGCTCTCTCTACAGCCTTCATTCCTTGGGGGCAAGGTTCCAGCCTGGCTTGTGTCTATCTGTCTCCAGCGTGGGCTTGACGGCACGGTGTCCTTGCTGGCAAAGGTATTTCTTTTCTACATAAAAGGATTAAGGCGAATAATGTTGTTTGGAGATTAAAACGCTGCTGGGAGCTGCTGCTTTCAGCTCCTGGGCTGAGGAGGGAGATGCTCAATTTATCAGCGAGAAGGTTAAGGGGGGACTTGATTGCAGTCCCTGAGTACTTACGTGGGGAACAAATATTTAATAATGGGCTCGTCAGTCTAGCAGAGAAAGATCCAACGCGCTCAGTGGCTGGAAGTTGAAACTAGACAGACGCACACTGGAAATAAGGCGTCAATTTGTAACAGTGGAACAGTTTCCCAAGGGTCCCGGTGGATTCTCCGTCACTGACCATTTTTAAATCAAGCCAGGATGTTTTCCTAACAGATCTGCTCTAGGAATGATTTGGGGGCAGTTCTCTGGCCTGTGTGATATAGGAGGTCAGACCAGATGATCCCAGTGGTCCCTTCTGGCCATGGAATCTAGACGGGGCCAGCGCCTCTCCCTGGCGGTGGATGATGGAGAGCAGATTAGGGGAGGTCAAGGTTGGGCTGGTGACACTTTAGAATGAGCTATTGGGTCAAGACTTGATGGTTTTCTTAGGGCCAAAAATGTCTTGGATCCCATCCACCACCTTGGGCACCACGTGGGAGGAACCGACAGCGGTATAATTAGGGCTGGGGTTGATCCCAGTGTCCCTGACTTGGGGTGGGATTTAAAGCCTCGTGCCAGGTTCTGAGCCATGTGGATCTATATTTAGGTCACTTCCATATCTACCTCTGGCTCTTGGAGATGGAGGCTGCTTCCAGCTACAAGGAGCCACCGACCCAACAGCTCTCCTGGACCATGAGCCAGGGTGGTTCAGGGGGTGAATCCCGCTAAGGATTTCAGGTTCATTAGCCAGACCTGGGCCCCTGTGAGAAGGTTTGGCGCTGGGTCCAGGGGTGGATGCCTCCAAAGTTTATGGAGAGGCTTGGAGGTGGTTGGCTTGGGGCCATCTCCAGTGTTCACTGGCGATCAGGCCTAACCAGCGCTCTCTGGCGCCAGTAGATGTCGTTCCATTGACTTGAACGAGCTTTGGGTCAGGTCCAGAGTGCCCACGGGAATGACATTTTCTGCTGCACGACAGAGGCAGTGTGGTCTAGTGGATAGGCCCCCTGCCCGGGAAATCAGCTGACCTGGGCTCTGTTCCCAGCTCTGCCACTGAGCTCCAGAAAAGGCCCCGAGGGGCCAGCCAGGCCCAGAACGCAGGTCTCCTGCCTCCCAGTCTGCTAGCCTGTGCTGCTGTTTCCATGCAGGTGTCAGCCCATTGGGTGCTCCCAGGGCCCCAGCGGGTGTCGGGCGACGAGGGCTTTGCTTTAGCAATGCCGACAGATGAGCATAGGTATCGAACGGGGACACGCTGAACTTCGCCCAGGAAAGAAACAGAATCTCCAGTCTGCAAACCTCAGCCCCCTTAATCCTGTCCTCAGATTTGTGTTCTGGGTAATCCTCTTTCGCCTGGGGCACTTTTCCTGCTTAGCTCTGCCAGGGCTTCAGCGTGGAGCAGGGGGAGCCCATCCAACACACCCTTGGGCTCCCCGCTAGGGTGACCAGACAGCAAGTGTGAAAAATCAGGACAGGGGGTCGGGGGTAATAGGAGCCTATATAAGAAAAAGCCCCAAATATCGGGACTGTCCCTATAAAATCGGGACATCTGGTCACCCTACTCCCCACTGGCTTTTTGGCGCCTCCGCAGACGTCTCAGGTCTGGTAGATGATTCAAGAAAGAAGCAAAGTAAAGTCTCCCTCTGTTTAAGGCATTATTAGTAGGTGAGGATCTGGGTTTAAGAGGATTCAATGGCCCACGGCACAGCCTCCTGCAACTGATCAAAGAGGTGCCTAAGGAGGAGGCCTTTCCAGTAGAGAGAGGGACGTATTCATGCTGTTGGACAAGGCCCGGGGGAGATCTCCTCTGGAATCCCGTGCACAGCTGGGGTCACCCAGGTCAAAGGAGCTGAAGTCCGACTGGAGCTGGGGGCTGAGCCGGGCTCTCGGGATGAGCCGGGGAACAGAGGCCAGTCTTACTGGAGGAGGCGAAAAGAGCTGGGCTTGGTTAGGGTGGCCAGAGGCGGCGAGGGAGGCGACGGCTGGTCTATAAACACACCGGGAGGCAAACCCAGGCAGGGAGAAGAGCTAGTGACGCTGCAGGCCGATGTTGGCACAAGAGCAAATGAGGATCAGCTGGTCAGGAATAAACGCAGGCTGGAAACGAGAAGGTTTCTAGCGGTCAGAGGAGGGAGGCGCTGGAACAGCCTCCCCCCAGGAGCTGGTGGGGGCAAACAGCCTAGTGAGTCTGAAGATGGAGTTTGACAAAGGTCAGAGATGGCAGGTGTGAGCTGACGGAGCTCCTGCAATAGCAGGGGGGCCGGACTCGGTGACCCGTGTCGATCCCGTACAGGGCACACGCCCAGCCGTGTTACTGCAGGAAAGGCACTGCCAGAGTTGCCATAAGCCAAACGAGAGGTAAAACTGAGGTCCCGGAGTCCTTCCAAACAACCCCAGGGCCGTCTCTTTGCGTGAGAAAAGGAATGTTACCCTGTCCCTGGCCAAAACCGGACTCATGCAATTCTATTCGGCCTCCCTAACTGGCCCTGCAGTTTCAGTCGGAGACAGGATTCATCTCAGCTCCCCACCTTACACTGTTGCTGTGCGCTGTTAAAGAGGGGCCCGTGTCGCCCCAGAGGTGGCTGCTTTTCAGTAGTGGGTGGAGGAATCATCTTTTCTTAGAGTGAATCAGGGGAGTAAGGAAATTCCTAACTAAATCCAGGCTAGATGGAGACCGCGCAGGCGCAGGGGGATGGTCTGAACAGAAATCAGGGCCCTGCGGTGCTGGGAGCTGCACAGACCCAGAGCCTGCCCCAAAGCACATACAATCTAAAGAGTCAAGAGAACGGGTAAGGAGAGAGGGTCACACAGGAGGTCAATGGCAGAACTAAGGCTTGAACCCTGGTTTCCTGGACCAAGCTGTTTCTCCATGGCCAGCCTTACAGAGAGAAAGCTCCCCTCTGGCTCACCCTAAGAGCCCATCGCCACCCCTCCAGGGCCATCGATTGTATAGTTGTGCCATCTGCAGCTGAGCTTCACCCATGAGGAATCCAGAGAGCAGTGCAGGGTTTCCCCCGGCCAGAGCAGCCGACGGAGCCAGCCCGGCCGGGGAAGGCTCCCCTAGGAGCGCTGCAGCCAGGCTTTGGGAGCAGTGCTCAGCCCCTGGAGGCAGCTCCTCCACCCAAGGCAGCAGAGGCTGCCCGCACACTGCCGGCCAGAGGGAACCTCTCTTTATCTGCCGGAGAGGTCAAGGTTGGGCTGGTGCCACTTTGGAATGAGCTATAGGGTCACGGCCCTGGTCCTGCCTCTCTGCTGGGGCCCTTGGCACCTGCCGTGCAAACTGGCCGTGTGTGCGCGCTGCACCGGAGTCACCTGAGTGCAGAGTTCACCAGACTGGGCCAACCGTGGCCTGGCGAGGCCGGGCACTGTCGATTGAGACCAGCAGGTCGTTTCACGCAGGCCACCGTCCAGGTCTCAAAGGCTAGAGGGATGCAGCCTCCTCACACCCGGGGCTTTGGGCCAGATTGTTAAGGTATTTAGGACTCTAAAGATGCAGAGAGGTGCCTGGGTGCATCTGAAAATCTCACTAGATGCTTAGCTGCATCTTTAGCACCTAAATCCTTTTGGAAATCTGACCTTGCCAGGGCAAAGGTTCATTCTGACCCCTCAGCCATCCCATCCCCACAGCCCATCCATTTTAGGCATCAGGCCAGTCCTCATTACCAGAGTGTCGGAACACCTTGTCATCTTTAATGTATTTAGTCTCATAACCTGCCCGCCCCCCTGAGAGGTAAGGAAGTGCCATTATCCCCATTGCACAGATGGGGAAACTGAGACAGAGAGTGACTAAGGCCCAGATCCTCAAAGGTATTTAGGTCGATGAGAGTTAGGCACCACTAAATACATTGGGTGATCAATGGAAGTTAGGTGCCTAAATACTTTGGATGATCTGGGGCTAAGTGACATGCCCAAGGACCCACAGGAAGCATGTGGCAGAGTTGAGGACTGAGCCCAGTGCTAGGCTGGCACTCTGACTGCTGGACCATCCTTCTCAGAAAGCTGCCAGTTCCCAGGAGAGGAGTTCGGCAGCTACAGCGTGTCCTCTTGAGCCACCCGCCTACTCCGACAGCAGGCCTCTGCGTTGATGGGCTGGTTTTTCTTGGTTCCAGGAGTGTCAGTAGGAAGACAAAATTAAAGAGGTTTGATCCAAAAGCCGGGATGAGCCTCATGGAAAATTCCTAATGACAGGCTTAGCTTTGTAACCTGTTCTTGGGTGAGGTCTAACAGGAGCAAACAATTCATAATTAGCCCGACTAGCCAGGGGAGATGGTGTAATACCAAATTCCTATTACTGGGGAGAGAGACAAGGTGGGGGAGGTGATTTCTGTCATTGGACCAGCTTCTGTTGGTGGAAGGGACAATCTTTTGAGCTTACACAGAGCTCTCCGTCCGGTCACAGAGGGGGTGTCAGCACTCCAGTTAAACCACAGCTGGCCCATGTCAGCTGACTTGGGCTCCAGAGACATTCAGGGTCGGGCTGGACCCTGCCCCGCGAGAGGGCAGGGTCTCAGAGCCCAGGCTCCAGCCCAACCCCAAACATCTGCACTCCCTGTATCCTGAGTCAGGTGACACAGGCCAGCTGCGGGTGTTTAATTGCAGTGGAGACATAGCCAGAAAGCTTGTCCCTTCCTACCAGAAGAAGGTGTTCCAATAAAAGACCTCAGCACCCAGGGCCACCAGGGGCCCCCACGAGAGTTTTCGGTGGGTCCTTCAGTGCCTCTGAACACACCCGGAGTGAGTGAAGGACCCGCAACCAAAGACCCAGAGCTTCTTCTGCTCCGGGTCTTCGGCGGAAATTCAGCAGTGAGGGTTCCTTCCGCTCCGGGTCTTCGGTGGCAATTTGGTGGTGGGTCTTTCACGCGCTCCGGGACCTGCTGCCGAAGTGCCCCGAAGACCCGGAGCGGAAGGACCCCCGCCGCCGAAGACCCCAGGCCCCCTGAATCCTCTGGGCAGCCCTGTCAGCATCTTGTCTCATATCCTGTGGCTGACACGGCTACACCGACACTGCAAACAGCATATGACTGCTGAGAACAGCCTGGGCGCTGCTTTCATAGAATCTCAGGGTTGGAAGGGACCTCAGGAGGTATCTAGTCCAACCCTCTGCTCAAAGCAGGACCAAGCCCCAGATGGATTTTTGCCCCAGATCCCTAAACGGCCCCCTCAAGGATTGAATTAATAACCCTGGGTTTGGCAGGCCAATGCTCAAATCACTGAGCTATCCCTCCCCCTTCAAATGCCTGCACGGAATAACGTTTGCCTGCGTCCTTCTCATGCAGGTCTCCCTGGACCACAGCCCAAGGGAAGTGTAAGTTCCAGGTGCAAGCCCCTCTAGGTCTGTGTATATCACGCACCGAGGGGCCAGGAGACGGGAGTACAGCAGACTGACTGGCAAGTGAAAGCAGCCCCTTGACCTTCTTGCAACCTCATGTCAGATCAGCTCCTCCAGCCTGGAGTCCGAATCTGTCACCCACCTGTCAAAGGGGTGGCTGGGAGGGCTCCAGCCCGGGCCTGTGGCCCAGCTGCAGGGACGTGCTCCAGCGCCGAACCCTCTCCAGGTGCTTTTCCTGCAGCAGCCCCTGACACGGGCATTCCAGGATGGGACGGAAGCATGTTGGGGTGAGAGGAGCTGTTGCTAGAATAGTCCCAGGCCCTGGCCGTCCCCTGCTGCTGCAAGCCCCGGGGGTGGAGGTAGATTGTTAGGGCCAGAAGGGTCCATCCAGGCTGCTAGCACAGGCCAGACATCCTCCCCCAGCCATTCCTAGATAAGTTCCTGGAGGATTGGTCTGTCAGTGGCTATTAGCCAGGCTGGTGTCTCTGGCCTCTGTTTGCCAGGAGCTGGGAATGGGCGACAGGGGATGGATCACTTGGTGATTCCCTGGTCTGTTCATTCCCTCTGGGGCACCTGGCATTGGCCACTATCGGCAGACAGGAGACTGGGCTAGATGGACCTTTGCTCTGACCCAGTGTGGCCGGTCTTATGTTCTAGGGGCCAAGCCCGCCATGGGACGCCTCTGGCTAGGGCAGGGGATCTCAAACTGGGGTCAGGACCCATGAGGGGATCACGAGCTGTCAGCCTCCTCCCCAACGCCCGCTTTGCCTGCAGCATTTATGATGGTGTTACATATATAAAAAGGTGCTTTTAATTTATAAGGGCGGGGGGGGGTCACACTCAGAGGCTCGCTGTGTGACAGGGTCACCAGGACAAAAGTCTGAGAACCGCTGGGCAAGGGAAAGCTCAGGCCATCTCCCCACAGTGCCTCTGCCCAGCCGCAGAGGGATGAATTCTGCCAACTGCATGTAACTTTCCCCACCAGGGGCCCGAGTCAGAGGTGGCCCAGCTGGGTCCGGGGGTGTCTGAGCTGATGTAACGTACGAGGTGGCTGGGGCCAGGGCCGGCTTTAGGGTGTGTGGGGCCCGATTCGAAAGAGCCGCCGCCAAAGAGAGCGGCGGCAATTCGGCGGCAGCTCAATCGGTCGCCGCTGATTCCGGTGGCACTTCGGCGGAGGGTGCGGGGCCCCTGTTACGGAGGCTGCGGGGCCCGATGCCCGGGAATCGGGGGAATCGCCCTAAAGCCGGCCTGGGGCACAGGTGCGCGTGACTCCAATTTAGTATGTGGAAGGGGACTTGCTGGCCCCTTGCTAAAACTCAGTGTGTGTGGGGGAGTGTTTTGGTTGCTAGCTCCCAGTACCAAAAGTCAGGGGAAGGGTCGACGGACCCTGAGACTGACAGTCCCCAGGGGTATTGGGGAGAGGCCAATGCTCTGTCAGGCTGATTGACAGGACAAGCCAGCCAATGAGGGAGTCAGGAGGCCAGGGGTCCCGTCCTCCCTGTGGCCTGGAGCTGCCTGAGCGGGGCTGAGCTAAGGGGAGAGCAGGAGCCTGAGCTGAGCTGGGGGCAGAGCTGCCGGCCAGAGGCAGAGGAGCCAGAGGAGCAGCCCAGGGAGCTGGAGGCAGAGCAGTAGCAGAGCTGGGGCAGGGTGAGAGTGGAGCTGGAGCTGGAGCTGAGGCAGAGGCTGGAGCTGGAGGCAGAGCAGCAGCAGAGCTGGGGCAGGGTGAGAGTGGAGCTGAGGCAGAGGCTGGAGCTGGAGCTGGAGGCAGAGCAGCAGCAGAGCTGGGACAGGAGCATTCTGGAGCCGGGTGCGGTGAGCAGCTGGGAAGGGTGAGGGGGACCCTGGGCAGTGGGCCCAGTGCAGGGAGATGCCCCCAGCAAAGAGCCCTTGCAGGTGGCACTGGGAGAGGGTTCATAACCCTGACAGGGGGGTGCAAAGGGCCCTGCCACCTAGAGCCTGAGGGCGTGTGGCCAGCGCCAGAGAAAGTGTCCGACCTGCAGCGTCCCTGCAGCACAGCCAGGGCCTGAGCAGGGGCCTGGGACGTGAGGAACGGACTGCGAACTGCCCTGACGTCCCCGAGACGCTGGTCGTGACGTCCCCATGCCACAGAGCAGGGTGATGGTTTTCCTTTAACCTTTCCCAGGTTTTCCTGATTTTTTTACATTGGTTGCTGTTCAATACATTGTATTTGCTTTGAGCTGGATGCAATGGTCAGGGTCAGGGAAGCGTCCAGTGCAGAGAGAGCCCCCCAGAGTGGGGACACCCTAGCCCCTGCCCTAAGTGACCACGACAAGGTTGGGGGTCGAGCCCCCCTGGAATCCTGGGCCCAGCCTTGTCGGGGTTACGAGGGCTCTGCCACATGGGAGGGAGGAAGGGGAGCCCTCGAGGGCAGGCCGGCCTCTGGGTACTCAGAGGGGACTCAGATCCTTTCACTAGCCAATTCCACCGGGGCGTGTGGAAGCCCAGGAAAGTTCCCCACAATAGCGTGACCGTTCCCCCGCTTACACATGCACGTTCTCTTAAGGCGGTTCCCAGAGGCCTCGGTCAGGGACAGGACCCATATGTGCTAGCTGCTGGCCACATGTGGGGGGAGCTGAGCTGAGACTGAGGCTCCCCTCCTTGGGTGTTTTTTTCCCTTTGGAGACTCCTCGGCTTGTGCCCCTCCACAGAAGCCACTGGAGAATGGGGCGGACGCTCTGTCTCTGCTGATGGGGTTGGCAGGTACGGCTGAACCAATGTAGTTTCACCTGTGCAAACCCACAGCGCAACTGCGCTGCATCGGGCTTGCACTAAGTGTGATTAACGTGCAAGCCCCTTTTGCACAAGCGTGTATCCACGAGAGATTTCCATCAGTGTAATTACGTGGATGTAGTTACCTCAGTCCGAATTTCCGTAGTCTAGACAACCCGATTGAAGCTACTCTCTGGCCCTGTTAAATGCACGCTGTACATCCA
Source organism: Mauremys reevesii (assembly GCF_016161935.1). Classification (NCBI taxonomy): domain Eukaryota; kingdom Metazoa; phylum Chordata; order Testudines; family Geoemydidae; genus Mauremys; species Mauremys reevesii. The sequence goes on along the minus strand of NC_052648.1, from coordinate 11,040,925 downwards.
AAACACTTTAAGATCCATCTCACTGTTTGCAAATACTGTTTGTAATTCACCCATTTGTTTGCACCCGTTCTTTCAGTTTTGCAGCCAACCTGCTTTGGAGATTTATTTTAATAAAAAAGATTCTAACAACACACACAAAGAATAACTGGAAGCCAGACAGACCTGCAGAGTCACATAGCACCTTGCAGCCAGAGCATGTCAGAAACGAAAGAAAAATGATGCGCAGGGGTCAGGCACTGAAATGCAACCATCTCTGGGGTGGAACAAGGGAGCTGATAAGCCCTCCACAACCGAACAGGCTAATATGTCCAACCCATGATTAAAAGGAAAGAAAAAAAGTGCATCCAGTGGAAAACGCAAGGGGAATTTAGGTCAGCAGCAGGGGCGGCTCTAGCCATTTCGCCGCCCCAAGCACGGCGGCACGCCGCGGGGGTCGCCGGTCCTGCGGCTCCGGTGGACCTCCCGCAGACGTGCCCGCGGATGCTCCACCGAACCCGCAGGACCAGCGGACCCTCTGCAGGGATGCCTGCGGGAGGTCCGCCAGAGCCGCCCGCCGCCCTCTCGGGGACTGGCAGAGCGCCCCCCGCGGCATGCCGCCCCAAGCACGCGCTTGGCGTGCTGGGGCCTGGAGCCGCCCCTGGTCAGCAGAATGTAATTAGCCAAGTTGGAATTTGGCCAGGCGGGCTGCTCTTGTTTTGGTTTGCTCTGTTCCACCATTGTAAAGTTTTTATTTCTCTACCTCTCTGCTTCTGGATAATTACTTCGTCCCCAGCTGGGTGAGCTTGACCTCGTTGCTGATTTCTAGAGCCGTCTGTTCCCTTCTGTGGTATGGATCAATCCATACCCTGCTGTTGGCATTACTTGGTTATATATGATTCCCCAAATTGTCTCAAAGGGCACAGGGGGTGCCCTTTCCGAGGGCAAGACGTCCTAGCGTGCTGCCTCACACCCACGTTCTGTCTCTCTAGCTCCCTCTCCAGCCTAGGCTCTGAGCGCTTGCACAGAGGGTATTTGCTAGTGGGCATCTCTCTTGTTTTGACTCGGACTGGCCCCCAGGAACTGCAACCCAAACGCGCATCAACCAAAGCCCTGGTCTCTGTCAGACCCAAACAAGAAACCTCCCTCTGAATCACAGCCAGCCCCCCACGCCCTGCCTGCCTCGCCAGCTCCAATCATTCAAATGATTTGCAGCGAGGCTAGGGCAGTTCTGATCAGTGTTTGAATTACCGCATCCAGGTGGATCTGCCGGGTTACACAGCTGGCAGCAGGCCAGCCAAGAGCATTAATCCCTCGAAATGTTGGCAAATGCCCAGCATGGGACAGAAGGTCCTGCTGGTCCCTCATGGGACTGGGTGTGCCCTCATGGGACTGGGTGTGCCCTCATGGGACTGGGTGTGCCCTTGGAAACCAGAGTGGTGGCACGCCAGTCTTTGCTTCAGTGTTGTTTTTAGATGGTGGACAGGACACCTTGGAGAGTGTGGGGATGAGCAGCTGACATAGACACCAAAGGGGGAAGCCGGATTCCTTCGGCATCAGCTCCTGTGTTGTGCCTGGCAGGGGCTCCCACCCAGCTCTAAAGGGGAAAGACCTGCCGGGCTTTGCTCTGACATCGCAGACAATAGCCTCACTGAGCATCCGTGTGTGTTTGGATTGAGGTGGTTCCAGGGGCTAGTAGGGGGGTTAGAATCTTTCACGTCTAGGAAGCAAACCCTACCCTCTGTGACGCCGGCGTCAATCCAGAGCGGTTCCCTGGAAGCCGGTGGAGTGACTCCACATTGGCACCAGTGTCACTAGGAGCAGAGGTTAGTCATACATCTCAATCCAGTCCAAGTCTGTAGGAACCAAGAGTCGTTACCCATCTCCTGGCTGTCCAGTGGCTCAGAGGTGAAATGAGAAGGGTGGTCTCAGCCCACTTCATGTTTCATAAACGCTCTTCAGAATTGGGCGAGATACACCTGGGTGGTGGCTTGTCATCCCTCCATGGTAACCAGAGATCGTCTGGGCGAGGATATAGGGATGGGGGCTGTTCGGGGGAAGAACACATGTGCTGGTTGGTGGGCTTGGGGCAGATGATATTCTTTCGTTTGACCCAACACTATCCTAGTACATCAGCACGCTGTAGGAGAACCGTCTCTGAGACATGATGGAGGCACGTTCTTCAAGCCAAGCCACAATACCAAAGGGCATGGTCCCTTGTGGTCATTATGGTCCTGTCTGCAGGAATCAGGTTTTTAACTCCTGTGTCCCAGCCAAATCCCAATTCCGTTCTGCCTCCTTAAAATTCACCCCTGCTCTTTCCCTTGGATACTGCAGTTGTCTCCTTTTGACAGCATTGCTGTGAGCTTTTAAGCAGTGGCCGTGTTCCATCCCAGAGGTGGCTACATTTCAGCACTGAGTGAAAGGGTCTCTGTGCATGGTCTGTGATTAAAAATGTGCAAATCAGTACTGCTTTTTGGGCTCCAACTATGCCAGGAGTGCTGTGTATCTGTACATAGGTAAGTGTGAATGACTAGATAAGGTGCCAGTAGGTGACGCTCAAGAATATCCCTCAGAGTTCCTAGTTTTTGTAGGATCAACATAGTTTGTTGTGCATTGTGGAACGAGGATAATCAATGGGACACAGTAATACCAGGGTACAAAATATATCAGAAGGACAGAACAGGTTGTGCTGGTGGGGGAGTGGCATGGAATCAAATAAAGTAAAAATCTTGAATGAAGCAAACTGTACCATAGAATCCCTATGGATAGTAATGCCATGCTCTAATAATAAGAATATAGCAGTAGGGATATATTAGCGACCACCTGACCAGGATGGTGATAGTGACTGTGAAATGCTCAGGGAGATTAGAGAGGCTATAAAAATTTAAAAATCCATAAGAATGGGGGATTTCAACTCCCCCCATATTGACTGGATACATGTCACCTCAGGACAGGATGCAGAGATAAACTTTCTTGACACCTTAAATGACTGGTCTTGGAGCAGCTAATCCTGGAACCAGGGCTGGCTTTAGGCCAATTCCCCGGAATCGGGCCCCGCGCCTAAAAATTAATTTAATTTTTTTTTTACATACCTGGCAGCGGTCCGGGTCTTTGGTGGCATTTCAGCGGTGGGGGGTCCGGAGCGAGTGAAGGACCCTGTGCCGCCGAAGTGCCGCTGAAGACCCGGACCACTGCCGGGTATTCGAATCGGGCCCCGTAGTTCCTAAAGCCGGCCCTGCCTGGAACCCACAAGGGGAGAGGCAATTCTTGATTTAGTCCTAATTGCAGCACAGGATCTGGTCCAAGAGGTGAATATAGCTGGGTCGCTTGGTAATAGTGACCATAATATAGTTACATTTAACACCCCTGTGGCGGGAAAAACACCACAGCAGCCCAACACTGTAGCATTTAATTTCAGAAACGGGGACTGCCACTCCAGAAAGAGATCTTGGAGTCATTGTGGAGAGTTCTCTGAAAACATCCACTCAATGTGCAGCGGCAGTGAAAAAAGCGAACAGAATGTTGGGAGTCATTAAGAAAGGGATAGATAATAAGACCGAAAATATCATGTTGCCTCTACATAAATCTATGGTACGCCCACATTTTGAATACTGTGTGCAGACGTGGTCGTCCCATCTCAAAACAAATATTTTGGAATTGGAAAGTGTTCAGAAAAGGGCAACAAAAATGATTAGGGGTATGGAACGGCTTCCGTATGAGGAGCGATTAATAAGACTGGGACTTTTCAGCTTGGAAAAGAGACAGCTAAGGGGAGATATGATAGAGGTCTGTAAAATCATGACGGGTGTAGAGAAAGTAAATAAGGAAGTGTTATTTACTCCTTCTCATAACACAAGAACTAGGGGGTCACCAAATGAAATGAATAGGCAGCAGGTTTAAAACAAACAAAAGGAAGTATTTTTTCACACAATGCACAGTCAACCTGTGGAACTCCTTGCCAGAGGATGTTGTGAAGGCCAAGACTATGAGAGGGTTCAAAAAAGAACTAGATACGTTCCTGGAGGATAGGTCCCTCAATGGCTATTAGCCAGGATGGGCAGGGATGGTGTCCCTAGCCTCTGTTTGCCAGGAGCTGGGAATGGGCGACGGGGGTGGATCACTTGATGATTCCCTGTTCTGTTCATCCCCTCTGGGGCACCTGGCATTGGCCACTGTCGGAAGACAGGACACTGGGCTAGATGGACCTTTGGTCTGACCCAGTATGGCCGGTCTTATGTTCTTACTGCAAGTGGCTTCCTCAGTGTGGTGCTATTAATACCAATGGGGTGCAGCGTGCTATAGATATTTCAGCTCTGGGTGATCATGCAATGGCTTACCGGTAATAGGCATTTTTAATTACAGGTGTGGCTTGTTTAGTTATGTAACCCTCATGCTTTTGTTTTCCATCTACTGCATCGTTACATCTCTAAGGCCTGGCACAACGAGATCCAGGTTCGTGATTGAGGCTTTTCGGTGCCACCCCAATGGTAATTAACAATAATCATGGTCTAGTGGATAAAGTACTGGACTAGGAGAGATGAGGTCTATTCCTGGCTCTGGCACTGGCCTACTTGGGCAAGTCACTTCCCCTCTCTGGGCCTCGGTTTGCCTATCTGTATAATGGGAATAAATGATACAGACCTCCTTGGTAAAGCCCTTTGAGCGCTACAGCTGGATAGCGCTATGTAAGAGCTAGGTGTAATGAAGGACTCTGCTGTCCGTGGCCATTTTGTGCCAGGGCAAACACACACTGTGCTCTCTCTCTTATGGAGACTGCTTTGGTTCCTTGTTGTTCTCCTAGACTCTCCCGTTGTTTGTTCTCAGAACAGAAGCTAAGATCATCCCACCTGCTTTTTCTCAGGGTGGGGTGGGAGTTTAAAAAGCTCTAAGCACTGCTCTGCCATGGCGGGAATGCCCCTTTCTCCGAGCTGCCAGGACTACCTGGCCAGAATCACTGGATGCACTCTCGGGACTCTGGTGGAAGCGTAGTCTATAAATACCGAGCGGATATGTCATCCTCCATCTACGTCTATGTGTCTATCCATGCGGAGAAGGCTCTGAGGAGGAGGTGAAAGGGAGGGAGGAAAAGAGCGAATTCAAACAGCATTAGAAATTAATCAGATCCTATTTGCCCTCAGCAAAATCATGCCAGGCAGCAGCATCTGAGGACAGCAGGGCGCAATGCCCCTCCCTCCACTTCACTGGCTCTGCTTGTTTGGGGAGCTACTGTATATTCCACTCACCCAGGGCACACGACTTCCATTCCTTTGTGTTTCACTTCCTGTCCTGGAAACCCTAGGGGTCTGGTGAGGAGGCAGGGGCTAGGTAATTGCACGTAGGTGTTTACACGGGTGTCTGAGCGCTGCGGGGGGCCCGATTCTGCAAAGACCGTACATCATGTTGATGGTAATACTGCCTAGCTCGTTTCTTCAGGCAATCTCAATGCATTCTACAAAGGGAGGTCAGGATCATCGTCCCCATTTCACAGAAGGGGAAACTGAGACACAGAGCCAGGCAGTGACTAGCACCCAGCAGACAACCCAGGACTGGGGGCTCCTGAGTCCTAATCTAGGCCACACTGCTCACCCTTGAATAATCCCATCCCTAGTCAACAAAGCACTTACACTCAAGTGGGACTGAAGCGCTGAGCTCACTCAGGACAGATTAATTTGAAGCCCGTGCTCTGCTGAATCAGGACCACACTCCTCACCATGAGCAGCTGTCAAACTGGGTGTGGGAAGGGGGCTGTTTGCTCTTTGAGGTGCGTGCACCAAACTCACCTTGTGAACTCGACCAACATTCGAACCCAGATCCAAGCCCATCTCAGGCCTGTACCACCTACGCACCCACCACATCCCTCAGCCTCCCCACTCTCCCCCAGCCACTTTGCCCCCACAAATCTCCTCTCTCTCCCTTCCATTGACCAAGGAAACTATCCTGGGTATTATCCCCTCCAAGCCTCGGCACCCTGCCACGCCCAGGGTCTTTGCACAGCACCTGCACATGGTCATATGGCACCCCCATTCCAGGCTGAACCTTAGCAGGTGAGCGCGTTAGGTAAGACTTTACTGTCACGGGCAAAATAAAACAAGACAGACGCGTGGAACAGATTGTATCAGGGATGGGGACCGCCCTGGCTGCCTGAGCGGGAGCAGGGTTCACACTGGGGCTGATATCACGTAAGGTCCCCAGCTGCCAGTTACAGAAACCAAGACCTACTGCCAGAGTAGAGACTCAGACGCTTGTTCCCTGACAGGATTGTTCCATGCAGCATATTCTCCACTGCTCCGTCCAATCTATCAGCACTTCCCCATGGAGATTATTCCACGGGCTGCTAGGTCTCATTGCTTCCTGTATCCAACATACATTTTCCAGTGCTCCGAAGGCCTGGTCCAGTGGTAACACTCACGTCGACCTCAGTGGGCTTTGGCTCCGGCCACATGCCATCTCAACCCCCCCTCGCCCCCCCCCCAGCTCTGGGATAGTAGTTTGTCCTTCTGTTGGAGGAGCTCAGGTGGATTTGCAACCAGCCATGCGTGGGGGAAACGCACAGCAAGAGACAGCCCCTGCCCCAGTGAGCTTCCCGTCGACATAGACAAAGGGCAGGCGGGGAAATGGGCACAGAGTGGACAAGGGAGTTGTCCAAGGTCACCTGCAAGGTCAGTGGCAGAGCTTCCCACAACCCCCTTCTTGAGACCGTTCAGGTGACTTCTGTCTCCTGCAGGAATGGCCCTTGGGTGGTTTTGCTGGATGCCGGGATTGTTACCTGGGCAGGTTCTCTGGCACCCTCTGGGATCTGTCATTCCCTCTCCCTCGCACCGGGCAGAGCTGCTGGGCCCTCTTGATGTGGTATTTCGTTGGCTCTAGTTTCCAGGCGAGTCATCCTTTGGCTCAAGAAGCTTCTCAGATGCTGGCACTACGGTGTTCGTCCTTCTGTTTGGGGATTGAAGTAGGGAGAGCAGGGAGATGGGAGCCCCCTCACCTGCCCTGGCATCCCTCACCTGTCCCTGGCTGGTGCAACTCACTCTCCCTTTCTGTTTCAACGTCTATTGACCCCTGCTCCTGCCCGTGATCTAATAAACTAGTGCGAGCATTGCAGCATTCGAAGAATGGCTCCCCGGAACCTACCAGGGCTTTGCAAGGAACCTGGGGCCAGGCCATGAAGACCAGTCTTCCATGGTCCCACTTTGTTTCGCCATTGGAACCAGCATTCCTGCATTGCACCAGGCAAAGTCAAGGGGAACAGGGCAGATTAAACTCATCCTTCGGTCTTTATCCCCCACTTCACTCCGCAGTGTGGCAAAGCACATCAGCAGGACTGCCAAGCCTGCCAGGGACTTTAGATGACAGGTTTCTAGTTAACATGACTGCTCACATTCTGCTATCCCACAGCTAACACCACCTTTTTAAGGCATGGCACACAGGAGCACTAATAAAAGTCTGGTCTTTGTGTCCGGGTCCCAGTCAGCTGGTGTGGGTTGGGCTTATAAAAAGGTTATGCTCTGACAAATGGCCTGGGGTGGTAGCCGTTGATGCCAGAGGCTACCCCAGCCAGGGTCACGCAGAAGCGAAACTTGGAGCAATGCCAATGCGCATGCAGCATGGGATCCCACTGGTCTTGTACCCTCTGCTGCAGTGATGCATTGCAGGCTCACACACCTCAAGGTCTCTTTCCACGCTGCGGAGGACACAGAGCAGTGACCTCCACCCCCCATTCACTCTCGGCTCTGGGAAATAGCAGCTAGCCTCGGCTCTTGTAAAAAGATACTAATTATCCAGGCCCAGATTCATGATTAGGATTATTTATTCTTTGTATGACCATAGCACCTAGGAGCCCTAGCCCGAGACCAGGATGCCCCAGTGCTAGGTGCTGTACAAATACAGGACAAAAAGTCCCTGCCCCAGAGAGCTTCCAATCTAAGTATAAGACAAGAGACAACAGATGGGGGAGCACGGGGATGCAATGTTTCTTTATGATCTCTTAACGTTTCATTCTTAAGCGTGGAATAAGAAGCAGTTTCTAGGTTCTATGGCCAGAAAGGACCAGTCCGGTGGTTCTCAACCCATGGCCCGTGGGCCATTTGCGGCCCAGTCAGCACACAGCTGCAGCCCATGTGACATCCTCAGGGCCACCCAGATAGTGTCTATATTGTGTGGATGCGGCCCATATAACGCACAGAGAGCTGCATGTGCGTCCCTCAATGGGAAATAGGTGGAGAACCACTGGTCTAGTCCGACCCGGTGGTACAGGCCCGAGAATCTCACAGCTGATTCCTGCCTCGAGCCCATCACTTGCGGTTGAGCTAGAGCTCGTAGGAAGACACCTGTAGCCACTAACACGCAGACACAGATGCTCGTTAGCCCTCTAGCCGTGTCTTTTTTAACCATAACTTTCCCTTTCTGTCAGTAACGTGACCAGACGTCCCGATTTTATAGGGACAGGCCCGATTTTTGGAGCTTTTCCTTATATAGGCTCCTATTACCCCCTACCCCCATCCCGATTTTTCACACTCGCTGTCTGGTCGCTCTGTCTGTCAGTCTCGGGGGTTAATGTTGGACAGTTCCCCCCCATGGGTTTTAAGGTGAAGGGAGGAATTGATGATGGCGACTGTTTGCATGCATGTTACAGAGCCTGGAGCTGCAAACGCCGGCACTGATGTGTGTGGTACAGTGCTGAATGGCTGATCCTGAGACACGGGGTCAGAGGGTGGTGGCCCCTTTAAGAGGGAATGGGAGGAGAGCACCTGAACTAAGCACTGCTGCTTAGTTGGGCTTCCAGGAAGGCAGCTGGGCCCGAGGAGCAAGAGCAGGACAGCTACAGGTGGCATTCTCTCAGCCCCAGGAAGTCAGGCAAAGAATGGCAGAGAGAGCAGCGGGGAGGGTCCTGAAGGAAGCTGAGAGCACAGAAACACAGGCCCCAAGAAAACCGAGCTGCGCAGCCCCCTGACAGGCCAGGGAGACTTTATTTTGAGTCTGGGTGGAGGAGACTTTATTAGGACTTAATAGAGTAAAACGCCTGCAGGGGAATTTTCCCTTACCCCTGTGGGCTGTGTGGAGTTCCTAAAGGGTCCTGAGAGAAGGGGAAACTGAGGCAGGTCTCTGCTGAGCCATGCCCAGCCAGCAGGATGCACTTACAAGGCTGGCACATTGTTTTACGGGTACCCAGTACCTTCCGCTCCAATGGGGCAGGGATCAGAAGCAGTGACATGAAAAGAAGTTGAGATGCCCAGGACAGGCCCTACATTTCAGCAGGGAGACCTACTGGAATAAACCTACTTGTGGGTGAAACTGCCGGAAGGATCAGGCCTTTCCATTCCATGTAATCCAAGGGTAAGCTTGGGTGGCTGGTGATGCACAGCCAGTACGACAAGCTCCCGCCCAGGTCCCCTGGCTTTCCCCGGTTGTCATGTTCATTCATGTCCCCTGCTTTAAAAAAGAAGCCAGCTACCTAGCAGGCCTGATTCACATCAGAGTCAGAGGGGAGAGTGTGAGAAGAGGAAACATGTCTAAGAAAGTGGATACAGGGAGCTGAGGATGCAGGAAGGGAGGGGGCATGGGGGGGAGAGAAACGGGGGCGGGGCGCAAAGTGAAACTGACTTGAGGTGGGCGGGGTCTGAGCTGGGTTTGTCATGTGAATTTCCACATGCTCCAGCGGCTCCAGCAGAAAGTAGGTTAGCAGAGCTGTAGCAGGGACTAGCAGCCCAGGAGAGGGGCAGGTACCTAGAGGGGCCGAAGAGCCAGAGCCAGTCACTTACCCATCATTAGGAGAGCAAAACCACCGCAGAACAAGGACCCAATCCTGGAGACTTAATTTATCAAGGGAATTGCTGCTGTCCGAGGCACCTGCGCTGCGTGTTTTCATGATATTCTCCGCACAGCCCTAAGACCAGAAAGCCCCAAGATGCGAGGTAAGATTCTGACGATGCATGTGTGTGTCTACAGGGCAGGCAACTTTCGCTTGGCCACCCAGATGAGCCTTTTTCTCTTATCGCCAGCCCGGAGAGGCAGATAGTGAGCTGTGCATCACTTCAACTTGGATAGCCAAGTCCCATAACTTTATCCTTTGTGGCTGGTAAAAATCCTGGAAGGTTGTTTTGAAAAAAAAAAGAAAAGTGCATTTGAAAAAGCACAAGACAGAGTGTGACTTGCAATGGATATTGTTTGGTCTCTGGGTGTTGGGAGCTCTTGGAGAGATTTAGCCTGCTATGTATCTTCCTGGGGGGTGTTTTTGGACTTTCTTTATTTTAAATTATTATTTTTTTTGTAATTTAGGGTGCACGTTTTTCTGACATTACGGTTGCTTTTGTGGGATTTGGACAAAAGATACATCCACCCATCGCTTGGCACTCAGAACACACACAGAATCGTGTTTTTTTTCTTCTTCTATAATCCAAACGAGCTGCATGGTATTTTAGGCTCTGGTCAAAAAAAAAAAAAAAAAAAGTCTGCAAAGCAGAGGAGGGAAAATATTTTTCCACTGCTAAAGTTGTTTGTTGCTAGGAGGGGTTTGAAACTGACTGTCCATTTGCGTGGAAATGCATATGGGTAAATCTGGCTTTTCGGGGGGGGGGAGTGGGGTGAATCGTTTGTGATTATGAATCCAATTCTTATTTGTTTTGGTCCATTTTATGCACCAGCTTAGACCTCACTTAGGATTTCACTGCTAGGAAAAGCTCTTAATCTCCTTTTCAATATGTTGCGCCTGTTATAATTTGATTTTTATTATGATGATGATGATGATTGATTAAGGATTTTGATTATTTTCCTTTATGGGAGGGATGGAAGGGGAGGCTGAAAAAAGTATTTTGAAGCAAGTGGTTTCGTACAAGGACAGGGGCAGGGAGCAAGTCTTCATTTGGGGGTACGCTTGTCTGATAATATCTGACTTGGTCAGAAGTCACTGACGTGAGGATCTGACGGTTCAAATCCCCCTTCATTTATTATTAAAGATTATTCCCAGCCTTCCTTTTTAAAAAAGAAAAACGAAAATAGGAATCAAAAGAATTAGGTGCAAGGGGGGAAGATGGAGGAGAGAGAGACTGCGTTGGGAACGATCCTGCGGGAAGTAATGGAGCCAGCTGTAAGACTCGGGACTGCTTCTGCCCCCGAAGCGTAGAAAGGGTCCGATGGCCCCTGGCACAATGGCTGAGGTTTGGACCCTTCCTGCCGTTCCCCCTGCGGTAGATGTATAGAGTGCGATGGTCGGGTTGTGCCGATTTCTTTCTTCCTTTCAAGTGATTTTCCGTTTCCATCGTGTTCCGGTGACTTTCCTGGGTTTGGGGGTCCCTGGGGGGCTATCTGAGGAGCTGTTGGACGTTACAGTGTGAGTGCGTGTAACCAGCTTCACACAGCTCCTTACATAGATACATATGGGCCTGATGTTCCTCTTGCCGCATAGGTCCTTCATTTTCTCCATCTCCCTGTGCCCCCTGTCGTCATTGGCACCAGCGTGAGGCGGATGGAAAACGTCGCCACCTCAGAGCAATAGCGTTCTTCACGCAGGGGGGTACATTGACAGCACAGGGCACGGGCCAATGGGGGATTGGGCCCGTGTGGCCATCGACTGCCTTTTCTTTCTCTGCCTGGCGTCCAGGCTTGTTGACGGGGAGGAGAGGGTTAACGCCCTCCCAATTAATAACAACGCCTCGCCCTTACGTAGCGCCTCACCTGGCCAAAGCGCAGTGCAAACACTGAGCAGTTAATTAGCAGGTGGGTGAAGTTTCCTTCCTTTGAATTTGGCGGGGGAGGGGTCATTAGTTGCCTCGGCTGTCTGGAGTGACGCCGATTTACGCCAGTGGAGGATGGATGGCCCGATATACCTGGCGAGCGCAGGTTGGGTTCTCCATTCGAATTCAAACCAAAAATGGTCTTGATCTGAATTTTCTTTTTACCACCTCCTCTGTACGGCTCCCCTTCCCTGTTCATTATACTCTGCGGTTTGCTTCTCTCTGTGGCTCTCCCCACCCTTCCCTGTTTCAGCTGGACAGGGCTGCGTTCTGTGCCGATTGAGCCGCGCATTGTATAATCCTATTGGGTTTATAAACCTCCTGGTCTCTTGTTTTGAAAGCCAGCATGGCTAAGAGTGTGCTGTGGGCTTGGCAAGTATTAGACGTTGTCCCAGTGACCTAGATCTGTCATTGGAAAATCAGAAAAGGGGGGGTGGGGGTAGGAGGAGCTTCCTTTCCCATGTATACAGCACGTGTACGCTCATCTGGGCAAGAAGGGCCCAGTTACTCCGGCATTTCACGCGATGTGGAGTAGGCAGGAGGCTCAGCCTTCCTGGAGCTACAAAGGGCCAACACACCCACCCTGTGCCGGGAAAAAGATCTTGTGTGTCGGGACCCAAGCGCTGAGCAGGATGGAAAAGTAGCTCTCCCAGGGAGAGTTAGGGCAGCGCTGAATGAGCCATGAAACTCACCCAGGAGATGTGTGGGTGCAAAGATGACGATGGCCTGGAAGTTTCAAAGAATCCTAAGAGAATTCAGCACCCAGGTCCTGTTGCAATACAGCAGGACTTGAGTGCCTAACTCCCTTAGGCTGGGATTTGCAAAAGAGCCCGGACGCGCCTCCCCGCAGGTATGCGATGTCAGATAACAGTAGTGATTCCAGACCCCTGCTGGTGTGTGTGGTGCTGTACAGATAAAGGGTCCCAAGACCCGGACCCAAGCCGCTTACATCTTAATGGCCCAGCTGCGTCACCCTTACCCACATGAGTAAAGGTGTCAGGATCAGGCCCCCGGCTTATGTATAAGAAGGGTGTGTTTGTGTTTGTGTAGCGTGCCAGTGCATACGTAATGTGTGTGTATAATTTGGGTGTCTGTGTGTGTTAGGATTATGTGGACTGGGACGCAGTTTATGGCAGCCCGGATAATGCTGAGCCACTGGGAAAATGGACTCCAGATTTAAGGTTTCAGTGGCCCCGGTTGAAATGTAGCTGGCTGACCTGGCAGCCAGCTGGTATCTGATACAGCCCGTGTGTGTGTGTCCCCTTGCAAGGATGGCACCTTGTCAGTATCTCTGAGCACTGGCTGCTATGTGCAGTGGGAGTCATTTTAGAGGCATGTACATAAGCACACCTCGCTGCCCAGCTGAACACACCCTCTTGAGTCTCTTATGTAAAATCTGGGACGCGGTGAAAAGGCCCCATGCGCTTCACTCTCGCCCTGCGGGGAATTTGGATCTGGGCCTAATGTAATAGCTGGTTGCACTGCATCAGAATAAACAGGACCGTATGCCCCTCTCCCACCTATAGCCCCGTGCCAGGGATCTAACGAATGCAGCTAGCTAAAGCAAACTGCCCTCGGGTTCGCTTCTCTCTGAAGCTGTGATATACAGGACAGACCATTTCTGTGTCTTGCACCCGGGGGCTGCCCCTTGCCTCAGATCCCCGTCGTCTAGAGTGGGGAAACTGTCGGCGCTGGGGACCCTGGCACATGGGGTCTGACCCCACCGCCTGCCCCTAATGGGCAGAGTGACTCGTGCCCTGGCTACGCACGGCAGGGGACCTCTGAGCTGCCGACGGGTGGGAAAGTTGTGCTCAGAGCCAGGCTGCTGCACCTGATGTGATGCCTGCCCTGCCCAGCCGCCAGCGTGGCAATGCCCGGCTGTGTGTTTGCCAGCCCCTCTGTGCAGAGCTCCTGCCACCGCACGTGGTTCATTTGCCCCTGGCAGCGATGTCACAGCACCCCCCTGTCACCGGGTCAGGCACGGCATCATGGCGTTCGTTCTGGCCTGGCCCCACCTCGCTGGGAGCAAGTCAGGGAGTCAGCGCCAGGGCACCTGCATCCAGGTGCCTTATGGAACATCTGAGCCGGTGCCCCCCCCACCCCGAGCCGCGGGTGGAACCGCCTGCGCTGTTAGCGGAGCACAGCTTTGCTCGGCGAGCTGCACCGAACATTCCCAGCAGAGGCTCATAAGAAGGGAGCTGCTGTCCCTTATCCCAGGGCCCCTCCGCTGGGCATCACAAGCGGATGTCAGGGGGTCACGGCCATCCGGCCCTTCCCATATGGCGGACTGAGACGAGCCCCGATGGGAGCCAGCTGCACCGTCCTGGTATTGAGGGAGGGCGTGCTGCTTCGTGAGCTCAGGAGCCGAATGAGCCCTCGTCTGAGCCCCAGAGCTGCTGTCAGCAGCAGGACCCCTGTGGCTCCCAACCTTTCCGGACGGCTGTCCCCCGTTCAGGAGTCTGGTTTGTCGCGTGTCCCCCACAAGTTTCACCTCACTTAAAAACGCCTTGCTCACAAAATCAGACCTGACCGTACAAGCGTCACAGCACATTGGTACTGGACAGTTGCTTCTTTCTCGTTTTCACCGGGTCGTTCTAAAATAAATCCCTTGGGATAGAAACTCTGTCCTTCCGTGGCAGCGGGTGGTACGAAGAGCAGTAGGTGCAAGTCGCTGTCTGGATGAAATTGTAGTTTGTACGGACTGTGCGAGTGCTTGTTACGTAGCCTCTTGTAAAACTAGGCAAATTTCTAGAGGTGTTGATGGACCCCCTGGAAGAGCTCTGCCTACCCCCCAGGAGTGTGCGTCCCCCTGTTCTAGCACATTGAGCTGAGGATCTCAAAGCACATTCTTTAACCCTGGCTACCCCTTGGTCAGGCCTGTTGAACCTTTATATTAGCTCGCTTATGCCTGTGTAGCTCTGTTAACTTCAGCAGAGTGGCTCCTCGCCTGTGCAAGAGGCGAACTGGGCCCTTTATCCCCAGGGAGGAACTGAGGCAGAGAGAAGGGAAGCGGCTTGTCCAATGTCACGGCGTGAGTCATTGGAATTGAACCCTGGAGTCCTGATCACCAGCCCCCCCCCCCTTCTAGCTCTCTCCAGAGTCCCTCCCAAACTCCACTCAGGGTTTCAAGGGCGTTGGAGCGACACCAGCCAAACAGATGGAAAAAAGCTGGCAATCCCGCTGCAGGGAGCGACTCCCAAACTGTGTCAGAGCCTCGGTAGAGCTGCAACATGAACTGATGCTTCCCAGGCAGCCAGTCCTCCCGGCCCCCTGAGTAAGGAGCGGGAAAGATTCCCTCTGCTGTGAATTTACATCAGCGGGGCTCAGTTCTGTCCTCACATGCACCGGCACAACTCCGCCTCCACGTCCTCTCCTTCTGTTAGGCGCTGCACAGACACATGTGTTGAAAAGACGGTCCCTGCCCCCAGGAGCTTCCAATCGAAGGCCTTGTCCACACGAGAAAACAGTCCCAATGTGACTAACCCGACGTGGAAACTGACTTAGCTACATCGAATGCACCACCATAGCGGGGAAGTCTTCTAGGGATTGAAGAACACCTGAGATATATTTCACGTAAGCTGGGAAGAAACCAACTGAGGCTAAATCGGTATTGGGCACTTGGAAACCGCGTCCGCACAGAGGGGTGGCACTGATTAAATTAAACTGGTTTCTAACCCGACTTGGTTAAACCGCTTCGGGAGATGGCTGCTCTCGCCTGCTCAAAGTAGCACCCTCTGCTTCTGACTCGGACTTGCCGCTGAAGAGCTGTTCAAGAGACGCACCTGCCGCAGGTCGGTGAGCAGCTGCTCAGTCCAGGCTCGTGGAGCAGGAGGACGGGCCTGAAGCTGGAAGATCGTACGACAAGCCCCAACCCCCTGCTGCTCCTGTGTCTCTGAAAACGGCCCGGCCCACCTGCAATAACCGCTCCACTTGGATAAGAATGCATGAGGCGCCTGTGGATTAGGAGGCTCCCGCTGGCTGACGGGGTCCCAGCCTGCAGTGGAGGGTGCTCAAGTCGCTGGGGGTGCTCAGTGGCACATCTCAGAATCAGCCCCCACATCTCTTAGCGGTTTTGTTTTCCTCCTGCACTTTGTCAGGCTGATGACAGCCACCCAACCAGCGTTATTAGCCTTGCCTGACATTTGAATGGCAAATGAAGAGCCCCCAGATAGCCTGATCCATCCGCAGGGGACGCCCATGGAGTTCCACTGGGGTGCAGCGTCGCTCTCCCCCCGTGGCCGGGCTATTAGAAATTCACTGAGCACTTGGAGTGTATCAAGAGCGAACAGCTGGCCTGGAGCAGGGTGCTGGAGTAGATGGTCCATTGATCTGTCACGGCCTGGAACATCTCAGATCAAAGACACGTGTAGAACAGGGGAGGGACGGTGCCACTGGGGGAGAATTTGCTGGCTCTGAGCATGAAGGTGGGACCCCAGGAACCTGGTGGGTGACTACCAGCCTTTTGGGGGGAAAAATGCTCCCTCCCTTGCTGCACTGTAGCCTAATCTCTGGATGGCCCCGCATCTGGCCACTGGGGCAGTGGGGTAGTGGAGATACAGGACATGGGGTCTACAGAGCCCTACCCACCTACAGCAGTAACTTCCTGGCTGTTACACAGAACTTCCCAGCAACAGCAGGGGTAGAACCCAGATCCTGCTGATCCAAAGGCCCAGCTAAAGGAGAATCTTAGGGCAGGGGTAGCAGTACAGGGGCTATGACACCCATCTGAGAAGTCCATTCTGCACCCGACAGAAGGCAGTGGGGCAGGTACACATTAGCCTGTTCTTGGTATGTAATTGGATATCTCGAGTGGGCAGCTGAGCCTTGAAAGCCGCCAGAGGCAGGTGCTCAGAGGCCATAGGGAATGCAGGGTAGAGGAGCCAATGGGGGATCACAGAGTTCCCCTATATCGGGTTCCTAGAAGATACAAACAACAACATATTTAATCAGAGCCACTTTAATTTTTTCTTGGATGTCTGTGCCCAGAGGCCACTGGGCTCCTCGGCAAATGATGGTAAACGATAATTGCAGCGAAAAAGGCCCACGCGATCTCAGGAGGAGCAAAGAACGGAGAGTTTGAGGGCGGGTTTCAGACGCTCCCCGTTTTCTCGGGGTGTGGTTGCCAGCGAAGGGCAGGACCCATGGCTGTCAATGTGCTGTGGTTAGACCCGGGTTCTAGCTCTGGTTCTGGGAGGGTCAAGTGGATAAAGAAGGGGACTGGGAAACACAAGTCCTAGGTAGCAGCCCCGGCCCTGGGAGGGCAGTATGGTGTAGTGGTTAGAGTAGGGGAGTGGGAGTCAGGATACTGGGTGCTGTGTCCAGCTCTGGATAAAGAGGTGGGTCTAGTGCTTAGAGCACAGGGGGCTGGAAGCCAGGTCTCCTCACCTGTCCTGGCATCCAGTGGTTAGAAGAGGTGGCTTGGAATCAGAACTCTTGGGCTCCGTTTCCGGGTCTGGGAGAGGACTGTGATCTAGTGGTCTGCAAAGTGCGGCTGAGGACTCTAGAACGTTGTTCCCGGCACTGGGAAGGGAGCGGGGGCTAATGGTTAGAGCAGTGGGGCAGCGGGTGATGAGTGCTGGCCCTGGCTCTGCTAGTGACGTGTGTGACTGTGAGCAGCTCCCGGTCCCCCGGCTCGCAGGACCTTCCTCATTAAAGCCAATTTTCCCCTCAGCGAAAGCCCCCCACCCCCACTCTCGCTAACGAACTTGCTCTCTCTCCCTACCCTCCACCCCCACGGGCCTGGCCCTTTTCCTCTTGGCATGACCTGAGCTAGATTTGCATTCCCCAGGCTGGCTGGGGGGGATTGCAAGATCCAGGGGCTCCTTGGCAGCAGGGAAGCCGCAGAAGTTACCGCTTGGGACATGGGGAATCTCAGATGGGCTTTCCAGCGGCGGGGAGACCCAACCAGCCGGCTTCCCACACATCTAAGCCCCCAAGATTTACCCTGGACGAGCCAGCCAGCAGAGGAGGCTGGTCGTGGCCCTTGTTCCAAACATCCCAGACCCCTCGTGGGGCTTCCAGGGGGCGGAAGCTGACAGCATCCTCCATGGACCAGCCTTCATCCCAGGGAGCTCGCTGAGCGGCACCATCGTCTTCCTCATTAAAGCTAATTTCTCCCCTGCCCCCGCTGTCTCCTTGGCCTGAGCTGTATGCAGCGGTGGGCTCCACGAAGGCAAGTGCCGGGGGAAACAGACACTAATTGCCACTTGCTTCCCCTGCCCTGTTCGGAGGCATTGATTCCCCGCAGCAGGATGGGGCAGGGACCTACTTTCCCCACAGGCCTGCTGGGTAATTAGCTGCTGCGCCATGACGGCCTAACCAGACTCCTCCAGTAGGAAACGAGGCCAGGGAGGGTCTGATCTCGGCTCTGCCGGCATCAGTGTCCGCTCCGTGATGCACCCTGCAGCTGAGAGAAATGCCGCATCCACGCGGGGCATTGCACTTGCCAAGGGGGGAGCTGGGCCGATCCTGTGCAGAGGGGCAGCTGTGTGGTCTAGCAGTTAGGCAGGGCCCATAGGGTGTGCTGCAGACCTCCAGCCTCCCTGTCACCTTCTGCAACCACTAGACCACACAGCCTTTGCCCCCAGCACCGCTCCTCTACATGCGTGTCTCATAACCAATAAGGAGTCTGGGGCTTGATTACAAACTTTCCTCCTTTCTGTTCACCCACCAGATGTTTCGTAATTACATCATCCCTGGAGACACCATCTGATTTAATTAACCCCGGCGCTGCTCCATGCAATCTGGGCATTCGGTTATGAAATAACAACAGAGAGTCGGGATTCAATTTGAAAGGGTCTCGTGTGGCCACGGGACCGCTGGGGGTGTCTAAGCCTCATGCGGGTGACTGGGATTTATGAGATTGATCCCTGCGGGGGCAGGGACACAATATGGGGGACATGGAGAGGCGATGGGGGGAGGGGCGGGGGGACCCAAATCTTTACAAAACCCTCTGACACATTGATACTTCTGCTGGGATTTAAATGGGAAAGGGAGCCAGGTGGGGCCCAGCTGCTGGGATTGGCGCTCCCCCCGCCCCCCCATCTGATTCCCCAGCGAGCCCTGCAGTGGCAAAGCAGCTCCGGCAGCATCTGGGGGAAGTTTGGCCAGCCAGCCCATGGGGGATTTCTGGTTCTCGCTCCGTCTCTGTTGGAGGATGCAGGGAGCTCCAGTGCTTTGAGCTGAGGTGTCCTGCACCCACAGCGGGGCTGGGGACAGAAGGGAAGGGATTCAGGGGCACAGGGAGAGGCAATAGCACAATGCACACAACTCCCCTCCCCAGCGATCTCAAAGCAGGTCAAAGGGGAAACTGAGGCAGGAGGCAGGGCAGTAACTTGTCCCCAGTCCCGCTGTGAATCAGTAGTCAAGCTGGGAGCCCTGATTCCTAGCCCCCCACTCTGACGGCTCGGCAATGCAGCTCCCCCAAACAGGAAGGGAATGGGCAGAACGCAGGCAGCCCCTCCCATCCCAGATGTCGCTCTCCCTCCCCTCCTTTCCTCTCTGGTCCCCCACCCTCCATCCTCACACAATCGCAGCCCCTCCCAGCTCCGCCCCGCTGCTCAGAGCAGGACTCCACGACTGGCAGCAGGAGGCGCCGCTTCAGCCCAGAATGTGCGGGGCCCAGGAAGGAATCACAGGCCCAGCTCCTCCCTCAAGGAGCTCTAGGCACCTAACTCCCAGTGAAATCAAAGGTGCCTAAACCCCTTTGAGGAGCTGGGCCTTAGGGATTGTCGGCAGAGCCCTTCCTCTCTTTGCGTTTCCCCTCCCACTCTTGGGCCGCTAGCGATTGTAAGCTCCTGGGGGCAGGGACTGTGCACCTCCAGTGCTTAGCCCAGCAGGGCCCTGACCTTCATCAGGGCCTCCGGGCACTTCAGTGATGTAATATTCACTAGGAGGACCCGCTCCTGCCTTGCCAGCAGAGATCAAGGGACCCTCTACCATGCCCTCCCCAAGGCATGTTCCATGAGATCCTGAGATACTCCATCGCGCCCAGTATCCTGCCTTGGACACTGCTACAGGATAACCTCTGTGCTACACTCTACACCGGGCAGAGGGACTTCCTTCCTGACCCCAGCCAGCCATCAGCTCATGCCCTGAAGCATGAAGGCTGGTCTCCCACATTACTGTGCCCCTAAGGGTGACAGATAGGCCAGGCTGTATTTGTCCTGCCAGCACAGCCCTGACTCCAAGGACATGACTTGCTGGAACTCCTGGAGGGAACTTTGCACTTCTTCTCGGGGCCGTGTCTCCATTCCTTTTCCCTGTTACAGCGAGACGTGCAAGGACCAGCTCACTGCTTCCAGGGAGGCAAGCGTTCCCCGCCGGGTAGCAAAGTACTGGCATGTGTGTGCATTGCGGCCGCTCCATGGGTGGTGCTTTGGGGCATCTGGATGGGCCCAGCGGAGAGAGAGGGCCCCGCCCTGTTTTGTTTATAGCGATATCCCAGCAACGAGCCAGGATGTTTAGCCGGGGGGGCGGGAGCGGGCGGACGAAGAGGATGAGGTGGAGGACACACCCTGCTGCCTTTGCCAGCCTGGGAGGAATGCAGCTGGGTCGCCCATGCTGGTGCCAATTCCTGCCTGGATGAGGGCGTTGCCTGCTCTGCCGAAACCTTGGGAGTTGTCTCCTCCGAGCAGCGCGTCCCCATTCAGCGGGGCCTCGGCCCCAGCTGCTTGGCGCGGCTTTCAGGAACCGGGACTGTGAAGAGTGACGATCTCGTGGCTTCGGTGTTCTGGGAAGTGCAGGGAGAAATGCCATGTGTGCATGCGGGGAGGAAGAGAGTTACTGAGACAGAGCATCTCTTCCAGACAGGAAAGGAAAGGTTCTTTCCCAGCTAGGCCGTGGGCCTGTGGAGTAGACACTTAGTTGTGTTTCCTAGCCTGCAAAAGTATCCCCGCAGGATTACCAACATTGGATGTCAAAAATAAGGGACTGTTTTCTTAACACCCCCACCCCGCCTCCTGATATTATCAATTAATAACAACAATAACCAGTATTCACCTACATTTAACATAAGAACGGCCAGACTGGCTCAGACCAAAGGTCCATCTAGCCCAGTGTCCTGTCTTCCAACAATGGCCAGTGCCAGGTGCCCCAGAGGGAATCAACAGGGAATCACCGAGTGATCCATCCCCTGTTGCCAAGTCCCAGGTTCTGGCAAACAGAGGCTAGGGACACCATCCCTGCCCATCCTGGCTAATAACCATTGATGGACCTATCCTCCATGATTTTATCTACTTTTTTTAACCCTGTTATAGTCTTGGCCTTCACAACATCCTCTGGCAAGGAGTTCCACAGGTTGACTGTGCGTTGTGTGAAGAAATACTTCCTTTTGTTTGTTTTAAACCTGCTGCCTATTAATTTCATTTGGTGACCCCTAGTTCTTGTGTTCTGAGAAGGAGTAAATAACACTTCCTTATGTACGTTCTCCACAGCCGTCATGATTTCATAGACCTCTATGATATCCCCCATTAGTCATCTCTTTTCCAAGCTGAAAAGTCCCAGTCTTATTAATCGCTCCTCACATGGCAGCCGTTCCATATCCCTAATCATTTTTCTTGTCCTTTTCTGAACCTTTTCCAATTCCAATACATCTTTTTTGAGATGAGGCGACCACGTCTGCACACAGCAATCAAGATGTGGGTATACCTGGATTTATATAGACGCAACATGATATTTTCTGTCTTATTATCTATCCCTTTCCTAATGATTCCCAACCTTCTGTTCGCGTGTCTGACGGCCGCTGCGCACTGAGTGGATGTTTTCAGAGAACTATCCACAGTGATCTCTTTCTTGGGTGGTAACAGCTAATTTAGAGCCCATCATTGTATATATATATAGTTGGGATTATGTTTTCCAATGTGCATTACTTTGCATTTATCAACATTGAATTTCAACTGCCGTTCTGTTGCCCGGTCCCCCAGTTTGGTGAGATTTGCAGGGGGTTTTCTGGCTGCTTTTTGTAGCGCTCGGCAACTCCCAATTTTGTTGTAGAGATAAAAAAAAATAAGGGACGTCCCTTGTAATAAGGGACTGTTGGCAACCCTAAATCCACATTTTGTACATCCCTTTCCTAGGGGAGGGCACCCAGGAGATCCCAGCCCCTGTCTGCACCACTTTGGGTTCAGCCGTGTGTACGCACCCCACTTTGCATTCACCCGTGTGTACGCACCTCTGAGGCCTCTTCCCTGTTAGGCATATAGACTCTGGGACAGAGTCTGGTCTGGGTCACACGCCGGTGTGAACCTGGAGTAACTCCCTATGCGTCGGTGGAGCGACTCCTGATTTACACTGGTGCAGGTGAGATCAGATTCTGGCCCTCCCACTTGGGGGGGTATGAAAGCTTAGGAACAAGGTATGAGCAGGCACCAGCAGGCAGGGCCTGCTTCTCCCCTTGCTACGCCATGGTAAATCGGAGTTGCCCTGCAGAAGCGGCGGTGCAGTGGGGAGAGAGGGCGTGAGAGCTGGAAAGACATTCCTTGCTGCCCCCCAGGGAGCAGTCGGGTGCCAGAGATTCCCAGTCCCCAAATAACTGA
The DNA here is from genome assembly GCF_016161935.1 of Mauremys reevesii. Taxonomy (NCBI): domain Eukaryota; kingdom Metazoa; phylum Chordata; order Testudines; family Geoemydidae; genus Mauremys; species Mauremys reevesii. The sequence goes on along the minus strand of NC_052648.1, from coordinate 11,018,685 downwards.
TTCTCCACAGCTCAGCCCTGGTGCCAGGGGGCGGCTGGAGAGAGACCCAGTCGGCCAAGGTAAGGCGAGCAGGAAGCAGTGAAAGCGCCCCCGGCTCAGGAAGGGTTAATCCAGAGCGGCCCTGCTTATACAAGCGCATCGTTAAGTGATATGAGACGCTGGAAGTGTGTTAGTAGGACAGCATGACTTCATGAGCTTGGCACAAGCCTGACTGACAGGTCCAGGGACCAACCGCAGCCGGCACAGAGTCGACAAACAAGCCACTTGGCCCAGTGGGCGTGCGGAAGCGGGGCGGGTCCCGGGGGGTGTCGTCAGCGTTATGTTTAGCTCAGGCTGGTTATATAACCCGTGCGGTTTCAGGGAGTTAGGCAAGACGTGTTGACAGTGGGAGGGAGCAAATGCCAGGGCTGGGACTTTTTAATTGCTGGCTGGGTTTGGGTTTTTTTTAATCTTGACCCCTTCCACTGATGGTCCTGTAAACACCTCGTTAAAAACCAGGCTAATTCATGGCGTCAACACACCGCCAGTCTTTGGAAGAGGCTCCAGCTGTCAGTCCCAGGCACTTACCTGGCTCCCATCCCCGACTGCTTCATGATCATCAGTGGGTTGATCCTCACCGCTCCCTGGCAGGCAGGGCTGGGCTATTTTCCCCATGGCACAGAGGGGGTTAACTGAGGCACAGAGAGGCTAAGGATCAGCTCCTCAGGGAGAGTTAGGCCCCTAATGCTTTGAGGATCTGGTTCTAAGTGACTTTCCCAAGGTCACATGAGATGTCTGTGGCAGAGCAGGGAACTGACCCAGAGGATGTACCAGTCTCCATTGTAGCCATCAGAATCTCTCCTTGACCAGCTAGGGTGCTGGCCTGGGACTCGCCTGGGGTGCAGCCCCTGATCCACAGCCCCTTTGGGTCTCAGATCCCCATCTATGAAAGGGGGTAACGTTTCCCTGCCTTGCAGTGGGGAAGGGGAGAGTTAAAATCCCTCGCCGAGGTGCTCAGATAGCAGGGTGGTGAATGGCAGGTAAGTGCCTTGCTGGGTAGCTGGGAGGATGGAATCTCTCTCTGGCTAAGGGCCCTGCGCTCACAATAAGCAGGCTGCTTGCTCCATGGAGGAATCAGATTACGCACCCTCACTTCCTGCTGTAAGGAATCCATGTTTGTCAGCAACAGAGAATAGCTAATGAATCCGCACATGCCCGGCCCTTGTCCTCTGGCTTCGGACGCACAGGAGACCTTAGCTTCGTGTGCTGTATAAAGAGATGGAGTAAATGCTACAATGGTGTTGCCTAGAAGTTAACGCAGGCAATTTGTTGCCATTGGCCCTGGGTGTGTCACATGAGCTCCTCGTGCTCTGTTTAGGGGCCAATGGGACCCACTTCATGGGTACCTGCCCCCTCGTTCACTGCCAGGGCTGGGGAGGACAGCCAGTGTGACGGGTGCCTGGTGTCACCTAGAAAGCCCCTTGGTTTAGCCGCTGGCTGCCATCATCGTCTGAAAACACACACTCTACGATGTCTTTCTCCTCCCAGTGTCCCAATGAGGGCCACTCTGCCCAGTTCACACATGGAGAACAGACGCACAGAAAGGCTAAAGGATTTGCCCAGGGTGGCAGAGACGGGAACTCACCCAAGCTCTCCAGAGTCCTTGGCTAGCACCCTACCCACTGGGCCATCCTGCCTCAGGGGGCTCCTTGCCTCTGTACGGCAGAGGCACGAGTCTCATTGTTGTCCAGCACTGTAGAGTTGTGTACGAGGCCACACACTCCGTCTCCGTGCAATGCCAGCACGCTGGGGACCAGGCGGGGGATGTTTGGCCTTCTCGCTGCCTTCTCTTTCCTTGCGGAGTGAAATCTGCCGAATGGCTCTGTTGATTTGAAAGCAAAGAGCTGGGGGAGGGAGTAAGGGGAGGGGAGGAAAAGACCAAAGAACAATTTAGGAGACAACACCTGACAACCGGAGAGGGGCTCAAAGCACAGTGGAGATCTAAACCTCCACAGGAGAAAGCACCGTTCCAGCTCCCCGGGCCCATTGGTCGCGCTAATCTCTCCCACGGCTGTAGCGCCTGCAGCAGAATTGACACTGCGGGGACGTCGGATTTGATATTTACACTGAAGATGAGCCCTTTCCTTTCCAAGAAGTCACCAGCTCCAGCTGTTGGTTTCATTCCCTCCTTTTGTTTACTCTCAGTTGTGGGTTAACAGGATACACGGGGGTGACTGGGACGTGTCCTGCTCTGGTTTGCATTAAAATGATTCCGCGGTACGTTACAAACAGGAGCGCAGTTAAAGGCCAGCGCCACGCACAAGCGCCGCAAAGTTTGAGCTGAGGTTGTATCTCTACGTCAGTTACCGAACTGTCCCGTGTGTCCTAGCGCAAGGGGGCTGCAGTCCTGAGTAGGACCTGATGAAGTTACCGTAATACAAATACACTTGATTGTTTTTTCTTCATAGCCGCTCGAAAGGCAAAAAATTCTCAGCTCAGATTCAAGATTAAAAACAGATTGGAAGTCTGGAAATGTATCATTCCCTCAATAACCTTAACTCTGATCTGGTGTTTTCTGCCCTGTTTCTTCCGGGAAGTGGATTGTTTATAGGTCTTTTTGGACAATATAGTTTCTTCTTTGCTGTCCACGTGTTACACCATGAAATCAAAGTCCCTTCAGAGTCCAATCTGTTGCAGATGGCTGAACTTATGTCCAGCTCTGTTCACGTACAGTCGTATCCATGTATACCTGTGCAGTCAGAACTGTCTCCGTGGCAGCGATGTCACAGGCTGGGTTTCTGCCAGGCCGTCACATCAATTCTAGAAGGCCAATGATCTGTCAGTGTTCAGCTTGGCATGAGGTGGGTTTGTTGTTCTCTGGCTCCGCTTACTTTGGGCCCCAGAGATATCAAACCTGCCGAGCAGGGCACAGTGGGAGGCGCGGGCTCAGGATCAGGCCTGGGTCACGTATGAATGGGTGATGCTTTGGAAGCAAGCTCTGTGATCTTCCGGCTGACCTGCCAGTGGGGCAGAGCCAGGCATGGGGGAAGAGAAGAGAGAAAAGGGAATGAAACGCTCCCCCAATAACTCCTTCCTGGCTCAAATGTTATACGCACCAAGCCTCAGCTGCTGTCAGCGGCAGCTCCAAGCGCGTGCCTGGGGGGCGCCCTGCCGGTCCCTGCGAGGGCGGCAGTCAGGCTGCCTTCGGCGGCGGTCTGCCAGTCCCGTGGATTCAGCGGCAATTCAGCGGCGGGTATGTCGAAGCCGCGGGACTGGTGGATCTCCCGCAGGCGCGCCGCCGAAAGCAGCCCGCCTGCCGTGCTTGGGGCGGCAAAAAAGCTAGAGCCACCCCTGGCTGTTGTCCAGCATGTTTCTCCTGCCAGCACCCCCCATGTGACAGAGAGCCCCTCAGCTCCAGCTACCCGCTCCCATGTGTGAGAGGGAGAGTGAGTATTGGCCTGCTAAACCCAGGGTTGTGAGTTCAATCCTTGAGGGGGTCACTTAGGGATCTGGGGCAAAAATCAGTACTTGGTCCTGCTAGTGCAGGTAGGGGGCTGGACTCCATGACCTTTATTTTTGTAGTGGGGAGGGATAGCTCAGTGGTTTGAGCATTGGCCTGCTAAACCCAGGGCTGTGAGTTCAGTCCTTGAGGGGGCCATTTGGGGATCGGTCCTGCTTTGAGCAGGGGGGGGACAAGATGATCTCTTGAGGTCCCTTCCAACCCTAATAATCTATGATTCTATGATACATACACACACACCCTCTCGGAGTTCCCAGCCTGATTGACAACCCTCCTTCCGTTCAGAGGTGCCCTCGCTCACAGCACAGCTGGGCCCAGGGTTCTCTTCCATGTCTCCCACCTTGGTCCTCAGACAAACTCAATTCCTTTTGAATTGCTTGTGGGAGGGGAGGGTCGGCTGGGGTGGGGGGATGGGCTGAGATATGGAGCAAAGTTCAAATGTGCATCCCTCCCTCATTCCCGTCCCATTGTCGTTGTGCCCAGCTGACACACCTGTGCCACTTCCTGCCGGGGTGGCCCAAGGGCTTATACCCAGCCCACCCCGTCCTCACCCAAAACCACCCTCGCCTAAAAGAAGGGGCGTGTGCGGCACACGCATGGACACACACCAGTTAACACACACAAACACATGGACACACACCAACGCGCACGCACAAATCCATGCGTGCGCACACGTGCACAAATGCATGTACACGCAAACACATATGAACCAATACATGCACACGCAAACGCACGTACACACAAACACACACAAACGCATGCACACACACCAGTGCATACGCACATGCACAAATCCATGCGCGTGCGCACACATGCACAAACATACACACAAACACACGCATGCACAAACACACACACAAACACATGCACATGAGACGAGACTCTATCTGGTCATTGGAAATCCTAGGCCATAGGAAATCGTAGAATCAGGGTGACGGGAGACACAGATGATAGGAGCATTGCATGCTGGGAATGGCGCCCTTACTGTGGAAATGAACATTGCAGGGAGTCTCCCTCTCACAGTACATACAGTCTGTGCATCTGATGAAGTGGGCCGCTGGCCTCAGAGAGGCAGGTATCCTGGTGAGACCTGGGGTCTAGTCCTGGTTCTGCTACTAGTCTGCTGGGAGTCCTTGGGTGAGTCATTGCACCACTCTGTGCCTCAGTTTGCCCATCTGTGAAATGGGGATAATGATACTGGGTAAAACGCTTTCAGATCTCCTCGTGGAAAGTGCAGTGGAAGAGCCAGCGGTTAGTATATTAAGCCAGGAGATGGCAGGGGCGGTACAGACACCCCAGGCACCCCTCCGCTGCACCGTACCATGTAGTCCAGCTGTGCTCTTTACGAGGGGAAGTCTCCAAAGCTTCTTCTCGGCCACTCTTGAGAAAGGGACAAGTAACAAGCTTAACACTGGGCTGTAGGGAGGAAGGATGCTCTTGTGAGCGGGGCCTGGGCTAGTGACTCGGGAGATCAGGGTTCTTGGGTAAGTCACTCGATCACAGGCGCCTTGGGTAAGTCACTCGATCTTTCTGAGGGAAAAAGATCATTCTCCCCGTACTGCTATTGTGAGGGAGATTCTCCACTCACTGATATCGCTGTGTGACGAACTGCACCAAGAGTCTTACTGCTGGGCTTTTGTGCCAGGGCCCCCAGCTGCTGGGGCTTTACATAACCAGAGCTCCGCACACATGTGCGCATTTGGTGGGGAGAGACAGAGGTCAGACTCCTGGGACCCATTTCCACTTGAGGCCCTAGCTGCAAGTGAGCACGTGCCTCAGTTTCCCCTCTGATGAATGTTGCAGTTGTGTGGCTTCGTTGATGACAGTTGGCAAGATGCCCTGAGATCCCGTGGTGGGTGAATTCTGATTGATTGGTCTGCTGATGTTGGGCTGGATTAATCTAGAAAACAGAGCGGCAACAACCCACGATTGCAGGACTGTTGCGTGGTGCACAGCTCTTCTCTCTCGCTCTCTGTACACACCCTTCCACCCACCCAATGCCTTGTGTTTATAACACGCCCATCACCTTGGTATGCTGTCACCTGCCCTGCCCTCATTCTGCTTCCTCACCTGCTGTGCTCTCCCACTTCCGTCCCCCGCATTCTTCCTACTTGGACTCACTTCCATCCTCTGAGCCCCCCATCGCCCGCTCCCCACTCACTCAGCCAGAGTGAGGTATTTGACTGTGGGATCCCCCAGTGTCTCTGTGTTTGGGCCCCGTCTTTCTCCAAGCGGCTGGGCTCTGGCAGCTGCAGGGTCAGCAGGGAGGTGGCTCCTCGCCCCTGGCACCCCTTGAGCATCTCCTGGGCACCTTGTGTCCCAGGTGGGTCACCGGAGCAGATGAGAATCTAGACGCACGTGGCGCGTGGCAGCTTTTCTCGGGGACGTCCCCGGCATTCGGCAGTGGCGGCCAAGCACCGGTTACTGTCCATCTCTTTCCCAGCAGGGCTGAATGATAGAGGGTGCCCCATTGCCCGCCAGTGACCCCGGAGAGCTGCGTAGCTGGGTCACCTTCTCTCAGGTGGTCATGCAGGAATTCCAGAGCCACCCATGAGGACGCTGGACTGGATGCTAGTTACATTTCTCAGAGTCCCGGGCAGCTGGTGGGGGACACTGGAATGTATACAGAGGTATCTCAGAGAGAATATCTTTGTCCAGCCGAGAGGAGAATGAAAAGTCCCCACATTCACTGAGCTGCGTCCTTTGTCACAGGCAGACACGTCTTAATATCCTCGTAGAGTCTGCCAGGTGATATTACTGTGCTTTGTCGGCAGGAAACCTGGCCTGGCGCCTTCGTACCTTAATGGATCTTGTGGTCATTGGGCAGTTCGCTTGAGGTCTGCTGTGCCGGCTGTCTGTGCAGCACACACAGAGAACACACACGCACAGCCGAACAGCTAACCACAGCTGGGTGAAACCTGGAGATGTGATCTTGTAAGGTTCAGCTGGCTTTGGTGGGGTCGGTCCTTAGGTGAGACCTCCAAGGAGCATGTAGATGGCACACTCACTAGGGGGGCGCTCTTCACCCCATGTGAGAGCTGAGCTGTGGTCCAAAGGTGGAGTTAGGGGGCACTCTGCCACTAGGGGATCTGGCTTGTGGACATAAAACCTTGTCCTCCTTACAAGAAGATGGTGCTTCATTCCACCCCAGAGGTGGCTTCATGTCAGCAGTGGATGGAGGAATCCCTGGATATAGTGTCTGATTTTTGGGGGGGTGCTAAGCCCCCGTAGCTCCCACTGACTTCAAGTGAACTGGTGGGTGCTCAGCACTTCTGAAAACCAGGCTTCTAGTTTCTGAAGCACTTTGGGGTCCTCTAAGATGAAAGGTGCAATGAAAACATGGGTTAGATGGGGAAGAACAAAGAACTATACAAAACCAGCCTCTGGAGCCAGAGAATAACAACAACAATAAAGGTGATGATTTCCCTAGTGTCGTTCATGTCAATGGACCCCAAAACACCCGGGATAACTATACACAGCACTGAACCCGTCACTGAAATGCAGACACCTCTGGGCTGGAACACAGCAGCTGTTTACCAGCTCGGGGCAACACCACGCAATAGCTAATAAAGAAAAATCCATTGGAAACGCAGGGGGGAATGTAGGGAGGCAGAATGGACTTATCTGAGCTGGGGATTTAAGCAAGACCGTGGTGGAGCCAAAAGCACCCTGGGATCTGTAATGACCGTCGTGAATGACCAGGACCTTGGGTTAAAAGTCTCATGTAAAAGATGGCAGCCGAGCGCCCCCTAGTGCCACAACAGGGCGTTGAGTCGGTAACGATGTAATGGGCAAGGCCTGATCTGAATGGTATGTACTATTTCCCAGGCGGCAGGGCCCATGTAATGCCTACCCGGAAGGCCAAGGGCTGCCTGGGTGAGAGGGCTGGAGATCACCTCCTGGATCTGGGGCAGCCTGGAAGATGGAGGGGCTGAACCCTGTTAGCAGCTCAGCACAAGCCGAGCAGAGAATGGCTCCCAGGCTGGGAGAGCGGATGCAGAGCAGTGCTGCCGGGGGGGCTGCTGCTAAGGCTGTTTTCCATGTCGATCCCAGGGGGCTACCTGCTACAGGGAAGGGGCTGCAAGCAGACCCCTTAGGCTCATCGTTTCCAAGCCAGAAGGGACCAATGTGGCTTCGCTGGGTTCCGTCCTGTGTGAACTACAGCGGCTCTTCTAGAAACGCTGCCAGATATGCAGGGATGGAGAATCCAACTGGCAAGTTGTTTCCGTGGTTGGAAACCCAGCCTGCTGCAACAGCCGCAGGGAAGAGGGCTGTGCTCCGGCTGCCGGGAGGCACCCTCTAGCCCCGGACTCAGCATGGGGCTTTAGCGGCAGGGAGCCATTCGAGGGGCTGGTTCCAAAGGCCAGTGATGTCCGTGAGAGACTTTCCACTGGATCAGGCCCCAGGGGAGAAGAGAGAGCCACTCCAGGGTGTTTCCACCCAAGGTCATTGCAGGTGGGCATGGGGGTCCACCCGTTCTTTATCCCCTTCTAAACTGGGCTGGAGCTCACTTGTGCCACCTGGGACAGTCGTAAGCGAGCTCTGGACTGGATTTCTCTTTGCAGTCCCTCTGGAATGGCTCCTTTCTCTGCCAGGCATTTGCACAAGTGAGATGTAAAACCCAGGTTTTAACCACTATAATCTCTCAGGATCCCAGGGCTCTTTCTGCTAGAGACAACCCTGCTGTTGTGGCCAGATGCCAGCTTGGCTCATTCCATTCAGTCTCCCTCCAGAAATTCCCTTCGGTGGATTCAGTGTTTTTCTTTACTTCCTGGGCTAAACCGGTGCTGTGCCTTGTTAAACAGCTGCCGTGTTCTACCACAGAGGTGGCTGCATTGCAGTGCTGGGTGAAGAGATTGCTTTTTCTAGTGGCTTGGAAAGCATTCAGAAATCCCGCTAGCACAGGAACAGAGGATCTTACTTTGTGCGGAAGGGAAGGATGGAGCAAAGCTGAGCATTTGCTGAGAGGTTTATTCCAAGGCCCAGGACACTTGAAGGCAGCCGTCCTCTCTACACAGAGCTGTTCCCTGCGGCAATGCCTTGGCTGTAATGAAAAGCCTGGTTATTATGCAGCTGTTAATCAGGTTCTGATAAGCCCATCTGGAGGCCTGTTCCTGCCCCCTCTGCATCCGCCCCAGTGCATGGATGTTTGCAAAGACAGAGCTGTGTGAAAGGTGTGCTTCCAAACCCCCTGATGTGCCTTACCCGGGGTGTCCCCCACACTAGCAGTTTTGGGGGCGGGGGAAAGAGTGCAGAGGAGCTGTGCAGGTAGACCCTCCATTCCCTTCCCCTCCCCCCCTCCCACGTGCGGCCCAGGACACAGACGTGCTGTAGACAGGCCGAGCCCACAGACACGCTGAGTCTCACACTGGTGGGACTCCACTGACCATACTTTGGATTTAACACCAGTGTGAGGTCAGAATCTGGCCCAGTCGTTCTAGCCACAGACTCCCAGCCCCCTCCCACGCAGTATCCTGGGAACAAGCCCAGCCCTGTCCTAGACACAGCTGGGCCCCACTGGCGCAGGCACTGGGAGTTCCTGGTGTCACTCCTGCATGCCAGATCCCTGCCCCTACCCCTCCAGCCCCGCTATTGCCATTATTGTGGTGCCCGGGACCTGCCTAGCCGGGCCAGTCTGCTGACCGGCCACCTTGGTACCTGCCTTGTATCGCCTCCTGCCTGGTCTTTTGGTTTTAAAACCACACAACCAAAGCCTTGGTGGGTCGACATGCACCCCCACTGCAGGGGCCCCCGATCCTGCAGAGTGCTGTGGAAATCAGCGCAGGAGGTGCAAAGCAGAGTCAGGCCCATTCAGCATCCCCTTCATGACCAGACCCCATCCCGATGCTTGTCCCAATGGGCAGGCCAGCCACCTCACCAGGGATACCCGAATGACTCCAGCTGCGGCAGAGATGGCTCGTTGTTGTTGGCTCATTGTTTCCTTGTGCTCCCCTGTCTGTCTGCGTTGTCTCTTGTCTTATACTTCGACCGTAAGCTCTTTGGGGCAGGGACCATCTTTTCCTTGTGTTTGTACAGCACCTAGCACAGTGGAGTCCTGGTCTGTGACTAGGGTTCCTGGTGCTACTGCAATGCAGATAAATACCATAATACTTAGCTCTCATAGCACTTCTCATCTCTAGATCTGAAAGCACTTTACCAAGGAGGGCAGTATCATTCATTTTGCAGATGAGGAAACTGAGGCAGGGGGAAGGGAGGTGGCTTGCCCAGGGTCACCCAGCAGCAGAGCTGGGGCTAGAACCCAGGTGACGAGTCCCAGTGCTCTATCCACGAGACGAGCCAACCGGCCGAGCTGGCGTGAAAGGCGTCACGCACACAAACACCAGGGGGCGCCCCAGGACACAACGGGCTTGCAGGGGTCGTTTGACGTCCTGTGGGGACCGGGCTTGCTGGCCGCGCCCCCCAGAACTACAGTGCAGTCAGCAATCCCCGTCCGCGGCTGCTGGATCCAGGCTGGGCCTGCGGGCTGCCCTGTGTAGTGACCCTAGGCTGCCAGCCGGAGAGCCAGAGAGGCCAGGCTCCCCTGCAGACTGATAGACTTTAAGGGACTATCATGGTCATCTAGTCTGATCTCACCCGTAAGAGACCCCCCAACCTCTGGCTGAGTTACTGACGTCCTCAAATCGTGGTTAAAAGACGTCGAGTTACAGAGAATCCACCACTGACACTAGTTTAAATCTGCAAGTGACCCGGCCCCATGGTGCAGAGGAAGGCGAACCCCCCCCCCCCCAGGGTCTCTGCCAGCCTGACCTGGGGGGGAAATTCCTTCCCGCCCCCACACATACATGGCGATCAGCTAGACCCTGAGCATGTGGGCAAGCCCCTCCAGGCAGATGCCTGGGAGAGAATTCTCTGCAGTAACTCAGAGCCCCTCCCCCTCTAGTGTCCCATCTCCAGCCCGTGGGGATTTTTGCTACTGGCCCTCACCGATGGGCCACACGCCATTGTGGGCCGTCCCTTCATCCCATCCCCTCCGTAAACTTGTCACGCTCAGGCTTGCAGCCAGGTAGGTTTTTTGCCCCCAGTGCCTGGCCCCTCTGGGGGACTGTTCCAGGACTTCCATCCTCTGATGGTTAGAAACCTTCACCTAATTTCAAGCCTAAACTTGTTGCTGGCCAGTTTATCTCCATTTATTCTTGTGTCCACATTGGTGCTTAATTTAAATAATCCTCTTCCTGCCTGGTATTTATCCCTCTGATGTGTTTATAGAGAGCGATCCGATTTCCCCTGGCTCTCCTTTTACTTAGGCTAAACAAGCCAAGCTCTCTTAGCTCCAGCCTCCCCCTTGCAACGTTAGGGACACTTACAGGGGACATAGGGATTCCCCCTCCAGGAGGCCTTTTGAGCCATGAAACTGCAGCACCCTTCTGCATTCTCTGTTGCCTTTGACTGATGATATCCGGTGCCTGCAACTAACTACACCCATGGCCTCTGGGACCTGCCCCATTTCGCCCCTTCCCGACCCTTCCCTGCTAGCTGCCTGTGCAGACAATGGGAGCCCACCCAGGAGGAGGCCTAGGGTTTGAAGCACCACCAGGGCTTGCTGGCACACCTGGCACGTTACCCCGTGTCCGGGACATGCAGGGCAGCCCCGTACCGGGAACTGGTGGCTTTTGGGGGGGGAGCCAGTTTCAGCACAGGCAGATGTGGCTCTGGAGGGGGGGGTGTTGGGGGTCAGGGGACGGCGAGTCTTCGTGCAGCTGAGCTGTGAAATCCTTGTCCTTGCCTTGCGACTGCTGCCAAGAGTGAGACCTTTCCCTTCACGCGCCCACCCAGCTGTAATCCAGCCTGGAGCGCTAATGGCTGGGAACAGCCCGTCACTGCCATCTCCTGAGCATGCTGGGAATTGCAGCCCTATTCACTGTACTGATTCATCCTCTGCTCCTGGATTATATCCTACCGAGGCAGGTAACCCAGGTTCTGGATCCCCTTCGATCCCCGCCACCGAGAACACTGCCCCAGTAGTCTGTAATACTTGTACATCTGTACCCCTGGGGCCGCTCAGGACTTCCATGCTGTGGGTGGCAATGGCTGTGCAAGGCTCTGGGAGTTATGGTGGATCAGCACCTCAACCGGAGCCGGCCATGCGATGCTGTTGCAAAAAAAGCAAATGCAATTTTAGGTTGTGTTAACAGAGGCCGCGCATGGCCACGGGAGGTGATAGTACCGCCCTCCTCGGCGCTGGTTAGGCCTCAGCTGGAGAAGTGTGTCCAGTTTTGGTCATCAGTGTGTAGAAAGGATGTAGAGAAACTGGAGAGGATCCAGAGGTGGCTGACCAAGATGATCAAAGGGATGGAACACAAGCCCTGTGAGCAAAGGCTGAAGGAACTGGGTATGTCTAGTTTGGAAAAGAGGAGATTAAGAGGTCTTCAAATACTTGCAAGGCTGCTAGCCTGCCCTAAAAAAGATGGAGAAAAGTGGCTATTTAAGCACTGCAGACAGACTGCACCTGGGTGTGTACCTCAGGCTAGCGTAGGGTGGAGCGGGTCTCCACTAGTGGGTAGAGCAGGTCTGGATGTTTAATTTGGGCTTTTAGATGGAGAGGTTCCAGGATTCGGTCCCTGCAAAGAGACCCGGGCAGGGCAGGTGTGTGGGATCCACGCAGGCAGAGATCCGTCCCTTCTGAGTGCTCAGATCCACTCGCGACTATAAGTGCAACGAGCACAGGTACAGAATCAAGCCCAGTGTTAATGAGTCCCTCCGCCTCCTCACTCACCATCAGGAATAAGGAAGAGGAAAACCTGGAGGGGATCCCGTGGCCACTTGGAACAGGGCCTAGGCAGGGTCTTGCGGTGCTTGGAGTGAGGCTGGGAAGAGAGCGGCTGCTTGCCGAGCTGAGTAGTTGGTGTTGCTTGTTTCCCAGGTGTGCTGAGCAGGAGGGCTGGACTCGTAAGAGGATCATTTCGGAGGGTTTAAACGGTGGGATCTACTGACTAGAGTACAGGATTAGCAGGCCTGGGCTCTGTTCCCAGCTCCATTGCTGGCCTGCTGGCTGGCCTTGAGCAAGTCACAGCCCTGCTCTGTGCCTCAGTTTCCCTCAAGACGGGGATGATGCTACCCACCTCCCAGAAGGTTTTGTTAATGTCTGTCTGTAAAGCGCTGCGAGGTCCCTGTCTCCGCACAAGGGCCAAGTGTCTTAACTGCTCTGTTCCCTAGAGAGAGAGACGCTGCAGTGAACTGACCCGGGCTTCTCTGTTTTGTTCCCCTCCCGGCTGCAGCCCAAATCGAAGTGATCCCGTGTAAGATCTGCGGAGACAAGTCTTCGGGGATTCATTACGGCGTCATCACCTGTGAAGGCTGTAAGGTAAGCGATGGGCTCTGTCCAGCCCTGGCACTCGGCAGGTGTAAGGAATTGGGCATTCCCAACCCGGTGATTCAGGGGATGGTTTACAAACCTCTTTGGCGGGAGCCGTCTGCTCGTCCAGTGCTGGGGCAGGGGTTTCCAAAGATGCCAACGCCAGCTAGACGCCAGCTCCCATTGAAGGTCCCAACCTAGGAGCATTGCCGGGCAGGAGCCGGATACACGGGTTGAGCTGCCTGGGAACAAATCGCAGGGCACCTCCCTGGCTCTGGTCACCATCCTACTAGCACCACCGCTGGCCCAGTTCCCTCCCCAACCCATTCATCCCTCCCCTGGGTCTGGCACGGCTCCCTCCCCACTCTGGAACAGTCCCCGGTTCCCATTGTGTGTGGGCCAAGGCTGGACAAAGCACAAGAGACCGTCTCCCCAGGAACAAGCTTAGGTTGGGATGGGCCAGGTGCCCCCGCTGGGCCTTTTCCATCCCCACCCTCGGAAGACCCCTCCTCCAGTCACTCCCCAGGCAGGTGGAGACCACGTGGGGGATCCCCCCCCACACACACTCCTTTTTGACCCGTCCTCCTTCCCGTGCAGGGTTTCTTCCGGAGAAGCCAGCAGAATAACGCCAGCTACTCCTGCTCGCGCCAGAAGAACTGCCTGATCGACCGGACCAACCGGAACCGGTGCCAGCACTGCCGCCTGCAGAAATGTCTGGCGCTGGGCATGTCACGTGATGGTGAGTCTGCTCCCAAGGCCTGGGGGGTCGGCTGGGCCCCTGGGAGATTGGGGAGTTGCAGGCTGAGCTGCTCAGTGGGGAATAGGCTCTGAGCCAGGACTCTTGAATTCCTGGCTGTGCCAGGGACCTTGGGTAGGTCTCGCGGGTTTCAGCTGTAAGCTCCTTGGAGCAGGGACTGTCCCCTAGCTGTGTGCTCAGCACCTACCACCAGCTGGGGCCTCTGCTCGCTGCTGCTAATGGGAAAATCCCATCATCGGAATGTACCAAAATAATCTCCCCAGCCCTGGAGCCCCAGGGCATTGCCCTGCCCCCATCCTACTCCTCTGGCCCCTGCCTGGGGGGGCAGTGGAGTTGTTGTTAACCCTTCGTTTGCCACTGCGCCCCATCCACGCACCCAAGCCTACCGGCTCTGCTTCCTTCTCCCCAGCGGTGAAGTTCGGCCGCATGTCCAAGAAGCAGCGGGACAGCCTGTATGCGGAGGTGCAGAAGCACCAGCAGAACCAGGAACAGAACGGGGTCTCCAAGGACGACTCCGAGGCCCTGGCACGGGTCTACCCCACCAGCGTGAGCAGCGGGGTCTCGGACCTGGACGACATCTCCCCGCTGTCGGACGGGCTCCTCTTCGACTTCCCCCTCACCCCCGATGGAGGCAGCACCTACTACAACCTGGACCTCCTGACCTCGGCCCAGCCCTCGCCCGACCAGTCCAGCATGGACGTCAGCGATGCCAAGCTCATCAAACAGGAGTCCATCTACGAGCTGATGCTGGAGCCCGGCCTCTTTGCCCACAGCGCCCTGGAGGGCAGCCAGCTCGCCTCGGACATTTCGATGCTCGAGATCGGTCAGTACCTGCCCCCACCCCCATCTCAGACATAAGAGAAGGCATGAGCTGAATTTTGCAGGGCTCAGAGCAACCACCCGTAGGTGGGGCTGACCCCCAGACCTCCAGCATTGAAAGCACAGGCCTCTATGCTTGAGCTAAAGGAGCATTTCTGCTAGAGGGGAGCAGTAGTAGGCTATCATCTCATGTGGGACTGCCCCTAAACCGCGGGGGAGGGGGGGCGCTACGTGCTGATAGCAGAAGATAAAGTGGGGACTCCCAGTCTCTGGTCCTGCTCTCTCCTGGAGCCTCCTTCAGTCCCCTCCCCGTGAGTCTGGCACCCACCCCCCTAAAGCGTGGGAGTGTGTCCGTGCAAGGCTAATGCAGCCCCTGCTACAAGGATGGAGGCGGGAGAAAGCCCTTGGAGGAGTAGGGCAGCTGTGGCAGGAACTGTCCTCTCCCACTCCCACCAGAACCGAGCAGCGGCAGGAGGCAGATAGTCCCCCCCCAAACTCAGCTCCTGACGTCCTTGAGACCCAGAACATGCCCCACACCCTGCTAAGCTGCAGTCCAGCCCGTACCCCACTGATCAGCCAACTGCCTGAATTCCAGCTCACTCACAACACACAAATCCTGTAACAAACCCCAGGCAGCTAAGAACTTTGTAGCAAGGATAGACCCCAGATCCTCCTGCTCTGAAAGCACAAGGCCCCTTGCACCTGAGCTAAAGAGAATCCCCACTGGCACTATAGGGCCTAAGACACACAGCTGGACCAGTTCTGACTCCACCCAGGAGGAGGCAGTGGCACACACAGACACGCGACAGCTCATCACAACACATCCGTAGCTCAGAGGCTATGCTGGCAACGCGCCAGGAGCTCTGGGGCTGCCTGTGCGCTGCATTAGTCCCTGGGGCTGCCCTGTCTTTGAGGAAGCCTGGCTGCCCCCGTAGGATCCGGGCCCTGAGTCTCTGCTGTGCTTTGTGCTTGCTTGGGCAGACCGGATTGCTCAGAACGTGGTCAAGTCCCACCTGGAGACCTGCCAGTACACGACGGAGGAGCTCAAGAGGCTGGCGTGGATGCTGTACACCCAGGAGGAGATCAGGAGCTTGCAGAACAAGGTAACTTCCCCTTGCTTCCTACCAGCCCCCGGGGCCTGTGCCTCCCTGCCCCACACAACAGGCTGCTCTAGAGACCCAGTCCCCAGCACTAACCTCTCCCGGGTCAGGGCGCACGTATGGGAGCTCATCATGGGACACCCCGCTGTCTCCGGGTGCCAGCTGCATCGTACGTGGCGCCCCGGGAGTGGGATGGCAGCTTTCCAGCTGGAGAGGCTGTGCAGCCCGTGGGGTGGGGTCGGGGAAGGGATATCGGCTGTGATGGGGGTGCTGTCACTGCCTCATGGGGCTGAGCAGGCGGCCGCCCTGCGGTTAGGAGCAGAACCCCATGACGTGGATCTGCGAGTGGGGGAGCACAGCTTTGTGGTTGGGGGTACACATGCCCTAGGGTTGGTGCGGCAGAATCCCCAGGCCACGTACCCTGGCGTTCCAGACCATCACCTGGGCGGGCAGGGGAGTGGAGACAGGGGTGAACCAGGCTGGGTCACAGCAAGGCAGGGCTCTTTCTGGAAGCCATCTCCTTGAGCTCCAAAATCCAAGCTAATATTTCAGGGGGCGGGTGAACATGGGGGCAGGGAACCAGACACCTTTACCTGTCATATTGCGAAATAGACGTAATATCCCAGAACCAAGTGTCACTGCTGCAGACCTGTCTGCCTGAGTCTGCAGGCAGCGTGAAAGCCCTGCTTTAAGGGCTCTGTGAAGCCCCTGTCGATTTCAAGGGGTCGTGCGTCTGAAGTTTAATGACGGCCAATTTAAATGGCTGATCAAAGCAAAAAAGAGGCAGAACCATCATATTATGAAGATCCACTGCAAGTGGAGTCTCATTTTGGTGACAAGTGGGTGGAGCTTAGTTAGTGAGTGGCGCCTGGGAGTGGTTACTACTACTCCCCACCCCCACTCTGATTCGGTCCTTGGGTGGAGCAGATGGCCCAGGGATGCCTTGGATTTCAGCGGGAGTTGAACACCATGGGAAGGGAGATGCGTGAAGATTTGCGGGTGGGAGTGTGGATTCTGGGGCGTGGGGTGCAGAACCCCATACAGCGCACCCCCCAGGATGGGACAGTACAAAAAGGAGCCGCGGTGCTTGGTCCCCTGTGACGTGGCGGGGGAGGGAGGGTGATGTGCAGAAGGGAGCTGGCCGCGCCTGATGCGCCCCCCTGTTGTGCTCACAGAGCTGCGAGACCATGTGGCAGCAGTGCTCCCTGCAGATCTCCAACGCCATTCAGTACGTGGTGGAGTTCGCCAAGCGCATCGACGGCTTCATGGAGCTCTGCCAGAACGACCAGATCATCCTCCTCAAAGCAGGTGAGAGAGCGGGGAGACGGACCCCACCGCGCAGTCAGGTTCCTCCCCACGCTCTGCTGGGGCGGCAAAACCCCCCCCAGCCTTCTAGGCGCTGATGGTCTGGCCCCTGGCCTGGTCCCCAGGCAGCACAATGGGGCTGGCCTAGTGCCCCAGGGGCTGGGGAGCCAGGCACAGCCCCCTAGCTGGCCCTTACATGCCCCCATCGGAACCTCGGTGGTGGGTGGGGGCGGGGCTAGGGTGGGAGGGGGCGGAGCCAATGTGAAAGGCTTCAGCGCCGTTTAGCACAGAGCACTATGGAGATTCTGGGCTGCTCTGGTCTATGGAGAAGCCCATAAGCTGCTCTCCAGAGGCTGCTGTATATTAGAGCCCCTTGGGGCTGCTCTGATTTACGCCGGGGCCATTCCCAGGCGTTGCGCCTCATAAAAGATTAGGGTTGGAAGAGACCTCAGGCCGTCACCTAGTCCAACCTCCTGGAGGCTCAGCCTGGGATTTCAACAGGGGGACGTCCACAGGGCCACTTCCTCGTTCCTTCCCTTCTCTGCTCTCTCTTCCCCTCTCCTTGCTTTTCTCTCCTCTCTCCCCCACCAACACTTCTCCCTCTGACTCACCCCCACCCTCCTCCTTCCCCCGCCGTCTGCATCCCTTCTTCTTCTTCCTCCCTCTTTTTCCAGACGGAGGTGGGTCTGGCTCACCTTCTTAGCACACACTGAGCCCCGCTGCCCCCCCCCACCCCGAATCTCCCACCTCATGACACACGCAGGTCCCTCTTCCCACTGTGGACAGGTGGAGTGGGTGGGGAGGAGGATCCCAAGAACTGGCAGGAGCTGGAACCCAGAGCCAATGGGGGAGCCCCTCAGACACCACTGGTGATGGTGGGAGGCCCAGGGGGCATCTCACGGCATGGGGTCCCTGGCTCAAGAGCCTCCTCACTGGCTCTCCTGCTTGGGAGGCGATGAGGGGCAGGGGCATCTCCCAGCACCCACCCCTTCCTGGAGAGATGGAAGCGTACACACACACACACACACACACACACACCAGCCTCTCTGCCGTCAGCCCAGTGGCCTGGGCAGCTTATCGTCTCCAGAACCAGCTTGGAGACAAGTCGTCCTGCCTGGCCTCTTTCTGATCACACCCAGCAGCTGGTGGTGCTGGGTCAGGGAGAGAGAACAGGAAACATGAAGGCGCCCGGGGCGGAGAACCAGGATCACGTAGAGCCACAGCCTTGATGGTCCGTAACCTCCAGAGGTAACGCGCCCCAGGGTGCCAGGCTGGGAATGCTCAGGGATTAGCCGAGTCAGAGAAAAGCACAATCCCCCTGTTCACCAAGCTTTCCCCATTGCCAGGCCCACCCGTGGGCCCGACCTTTATTAAAGGTCCTGCGTGTAGATGGGCTCAACTATTAATGTCCAGGTCTGGAGTTCAGCCCCCACCGGGTTTGGAGGGGTTCAGATCCAGAGTTTCGCTTTGGCTCATTAGGAAGCTCAGAGAAAGCAACAGATTTTGGATCCAGGTCTGGTTTTCAATGCCCCCGCCCCCCCACTCCCCACAAGTACAGGGGCGTTGGGATCTTGGGGGGTACCAGGTGTGTCTCTCTGCAGCTTCCAGCTCCCATAAGCATACAAGTGCATTTCAGATCCAACCTCTTAACCCCTGGGGATCCCCCTCCCACCCAACGACCACTAAGGAATAGAAGGAAATGATCCTGCACCAATAATCATGGATGAGACCTGAGAAGTCTCTTCCATCTCTGCTTCCTAGGGGCCTGATCTTCAGCAGTGCTCCAACTCCAGCTGTGTCAATGGGGGCTGCAGATGCTCAGCCCTCCTGAAAACCCTTGTGAATCTAGCTAGTTCTCACAGCATCCGTCTCTTAGGTATCCTTGCCCTCATAGAGTCAGAAAGGACCGGAGTTCTGATGCTGATTCAGCCAATGACTCGCGGGGCAAATCGCGTCCCCTCTCTGTGCCTCAGTTTCCCATACCTACCTCCCAGGGGTGATGTGAGGGTAACTTAGTGAATGTCTGAGCAGTGCCCTACACATCTGCAGCACCGTATAAATGTTGTAGTAACAATGCTGGCTGTTTTATCCACTTTTAGGCCTGAATAGTGCGGATTCTCTCTTGCCAGCGCAAAGCGGGTATAAAATGATCCCGCTGTGAGCTGGTAGCACTGGTGCAAATAACTGTCCAGAACTACTAAAGAATCAGGCCCTGGGTTTCCAGTCAGTTTCACTTTCCAGCCGTCAGGCACTAACTAAAGCGGGTTGGAATTTTTCATTTGCAATGAGGGAGGGGGTGTTTCCAACCAAAAATGGCTTTTTTGTCCAAGTGGAAATTTCCCTGGGAATTGTCGGACGTTGCTGAAATTTTTAATTGAAAACCCAGAAAACTTTTGAAGAAAAATATCCATGAAAATGACGCGCTCTTTGTTCTTGTCTACGTTTCCCTGGGAATTAAGTCACCTTTCCTGACCGGCTCAGCCACTAACCCCACAGTGGAGGGTCAGATTTCCCATTACTGCAACTACTGCTCCTCTCTGAACGCTAACGCGACGGCTCTGACCTTCTCCCCTCTAGAAATATTCCAGTAGCCAGAGCCAAGCGTAGAATCCACTTCTATTATTGTTATTTCTGATCTGGATTGCAGGAGGGCCTTGGAGCCCCACTCACAGATCAGGTCCCCCTGTGTAAGCTGCCGTCCTGCCTCAAAGAGGCAGCGGTCAAAGCAGCAATAATCTCCAAGCCTTCAGGTTCCCAGCTCACAAGGGTGGCCCTGGTCTGCATTGTATCAGCAAGGTCACGCCCCTAAAGGAAACAGTCCTGCACCCACTGAAGTTGAAGGGAGTTTTGCCATTGACTTGAATGGGATCGGGTCCGAATGATGAAGCTACAGGTGTTCACTCAGCCAATGTTACAGGTCTCTTGATGGACTCTTAGCAGCCGACTTGAATTGGTGGGAGCGCTTCCTTGTGCCTGGATCCTAGCTTCCCTCCAGCTGTCCGTTGTTTTGTTGTTGTTTTAAGGGCAGTGAATCTCACCAGGAAAGTGCCAGGGTAAAAGTTGTTCTTTTTAGGAATCAGCAAACAGAGAAACAAATCCCCGAGGTTTCTAACAACCTCTCGGTGCATTTAAGAGAACGGATGGTGCTCATTGGCTTTCTGTGCTATATTCAGCTCTCAGGGGGGAAACAGATTAACCCACTTCGCTTTTGTGTTCCACTCCGAAGTCCCAAGTTAGTTTTTTTGTCTGCGTCGAGCGCTGGTGCAATCCCAACACATCAGGACTGGCTTAAAATGCAAAACCCTGCTTTCACTGCCATTTATAAACTACAGCAGAAGTACAGGAACATCTGTGCACTTTTGCTACTGAGAAGGAAAGGTGAAGGAGGAGTCTCCGACCCTGGGGCCTGCAGCCAATCCCGTGTGCTTTCTGGTTGCGTACAGATGATTGTTTACCATTGAGAGCTCTCACCACGTGTGCAGTCCCCGACACTCCCTTCCTGTTAGATTTTCACACAGGAAGGCCCCAATCCTACAGTCAGGTCCATGCTAGCAGATCAGACTGCAGGACTGGGGAGTCAAAATTTGGTGTTACGCTCCCCCGGGTCTGATTCTCCATTGCACTGCCATTTACACCAGGGAAAAGCATCCGTCCATTTTGCCCTGATGTAAACCACCACACGAGGTGTAGGGTGAGGATGGAGAATCAGGCCACGTCTGCAGTGCAGGCTAACTGCGAGTTGGGCAATCCTGGGTTAGTCATCTCCCAGTAACCCAGCTTCCTAGAGCACAGCCATACCACTGCCGTAATACCCCCACATCCACCCTGGCGCTGTGCATGGTTGTGAGAGACAATGCAGATAGCTGGGCACCTCCTGGCTACATCTGTTTATATAGCAACCTGCATTGGTTCCTCACCAGTGTCTTCCCTCCTGCAACCTATGCTCCTCCCTCCAAGTTCCATGCAGGTTGCTACACTTAAAACCAATTGCTGCCTAGTTTCTATGTCTTAGCACATGGAATCTAACCAACCTCTTCATTTCTTCCTTCCATTTTTTTATTTTGTTTTTACCTGCTCCTTTCTTTGTAATCCACCGTTACATTGATCATTTGATCTCTGCTTTCCGTTGCTAACTGACTGGGTCATATTTCCCTTTGTTGAAATATCATGGTCACAAATTGCTCTTTAAAAAAAAAATTGGGATTTTTTTAAACACTTTAAAAAAATCATTTGGAATTTACACTTGAATTGGGGGGTGGCGGGGTTGTTGGTCTGGATTTTTTTTTTTTTTTGGTCCTTGGATGACGGAAATGCTCCCTTACCCTCCTCCTTTCCCTCCTCCTCCTCGTTGTCTGTTGTCTTTCTGCCTGCATTAGGTTGCCTGGAAGTGCTTCTGATCCGAATGATTCGGGCATTCAACCCTTTAAATAACACGGTGCTCTTCGAGGGGAAATACGGCGGCCTGCAGATGTTCAAGTCGCTTGGTAAGAGCTGGTTTGTTCACTTTTGTCCTCGCAGGGTGATGGGGGTGAGTTTATGACTCTTCTTTAAAGCTTCTTATGGTGAAAACATAGCAGTGACTCCAACCAGAAGGGGCCCAGTCACTGCAGTAACTTTATGGCAAGGAGTAAGGGGGAAAGCATCAGAAGCACCTAAGGGATTTAGGAACATAATGAAAGTCACTGAGTCTTGTCCTCCTGTCTCCCCAACTGTCTAGCACTTCTTGCAGAATCCCATGGTTTATATTCTCAGAGGCTGGCTAGCAAATGGGCCAGTGGCTACTGGGCTCTAGGCTGTCATTCTGACCCCAGCCTAGATCGGGTGCCTCCCAAGGGTGTATCCAGCTAATGGCTGGTTGTTCTTTGTGCCGCAAGCTGATGGGTCTCAGTCTGGGCCTAGTGGACGTGTGCTAACAAAGTGTAGGTCCCGACCCTGCACCCATTGATTTTAATGGGCATTGGCAGTGGTGCAGGGCCATGTGGAGGTGGCATTCACCCCAGTGCCTTTGGCTTGTGATGCAGGGATTCTTTTATTGGAGACCTGCTGGGTTCCTCCCCATTTGCCTGCTTAGTCTCCGGGAGCCTTCTAAGTGACTCCCTTCCCTCTCCTGCTCCAGGAGAGGAGCCCAGAGACTTGGCTGTTGTTGCGAGCAGGAGTTGCCCTGTGGGGACAAAGGCAAATTTCTTGCAGCAAAGGGGTCTGCGGCACTGGGACGTGATGTGCTTCTCATTCCCATGTCTTCTCTTTAGGCTGCGACGACCTTATCAACGCCATCTTTGAGCTCGGGAGGAACCTGTGCCGGCTACAGCTCTCGGATGAGGAGATTGCCCTGTTCACTGCAGCCATCCTGCTCTCTCCAGGTAGGTGCAGAGGGGGACAGGCGAATGGCAATGTCTGTTCTGCATTCAAGGAGCTCGCAGAGCCGCAAGCTCCAGGAGAGAGTGTTTTGGCTGTGATTCTGGGGAGAGTTCACCCTAAGCCCTATCAGAGAAATTGAAGACCCACTAAGATCATTGTCAGGTGGAGCAAACGAAGCGCATGGATCTGACCTGGCTGCTGATGGAGTCTATGGCAAAACTCCCCAGTGAGAGCAGGACCGAAGCCCGAGTTTCTGCTGCTTTTAGGGTTAGCAGCAGAGGTAGCCCTCAAGGAGCACAGCAGTTGCTTGGGAAGTTGCTTGCATGTAGCGCATCTTTCAGCTCTTTGCTGGAGGGACTGAGCGCTTTGGTTGAAGAGGCTTGTACTAAACAGAAATCCCACTCCAAGATCCAGGGAGAGCTGCCTGATGTTCTCCAACTTTGCTCTCCTCCTTCAAGCCTCAAAGCCTTGTAGTAGTAATCCACTCTCATGTAGTAATCCACTCTCATGCTTCAGGGTGTAAAACTGATGGCTGCTGGGGTCAGGAAAGAACTGCCCCTGTACACAGTTGGGCGCTAGTGGGGGCCGAGCTGTTCTCAAGCATCAGGCATTGGCCACCAACAGAGGCAGCATGTCAGACCAATGGCCCAGTGGAAAACCCTTGTAACCTTAAGTGCCGTACTGAGCCCCCTTCTGCCCCCTTTTCTCTACTTCCCACCAGATCTGGTTCTGGAATTTGGAGCCCTCTCCAGCCAAGACATATGTGCGAGGGCAAGCGAGAGGTGTCACTGTGGGGGGGGGGGGGCAATGATCACAAAGCAAAGCAGTGACCTGTAGCTCCCTGCATATGAAGGGCAGGAAGATCAGTTAAGGAAATACCCCCTCCCCGCAGCGTTGCCATGCTAGGCAGGACTCCGAGCCATTTCCCAGGGCTGACGTGAGCTTTGGCTATTGATTCGCAGATCGCCCGTGGCTCACGGAATCCAAGAAGGTGCAGAAGCTCCAGGACAAGATCTACATAGCCCTGCAGCACGAGATCCAGAAGAAACACTCCAGCGAGGATAAGCTCTCGAAGGTAACGGAGCTGACTGGGAGCAGCCAGGCGGAACGGGGGTGGAGTTGCACTAAGGAAAAAACAAGGGCTGAACATCAAGGGAAAATGGTCTTGCTACCGAGGACAGTTGGGATTGGCTCTCAGCGGGGGAGGGTAGCCTTAATCCTGGGGACATTTACAACTAAACTAGACAAAGACCTTGGCGGATAGACCATAGAGATACTCCTGCGTTGGCTGGATTCGCTAGGTCCTACGGGAATAGGTCTCACTTCCTAAATGTTAAGGCCATTAGAATCTTCTGACCCTGCATAGCACAAGGCCTCTAGCACTGAGTGAACGGGCTACATCCTTTCTAACGGCGCTTCATCAAGGCTGGATTCTGCCCTGACATACAGCCCTGGGCTGGGAGGGGGCAGAGCATCACCGCAGAGTTCTCCCACCGCCTGGGGTGAGCTTTGTTACTTAATTATAGTGGAACCTGCTGCAGGGACCGGCCAAGGAAGCGCTCCTCTCACTCAAGTGCAAGAGGCCTGTGCGTTAAGAATGGAGGGGTTAGGGTTCGAGTTCCAGGTGTGGGTGAGGTTTACGTATCAGCCGTCTGTAGCGCAAGGGCTCGTTTGTGACTCTCAGGATCGAGTGGTTGCGGTACCATCGAGCGGGCAGGAGGAAACCTCAGCCGTAGATTTTCAGGGCAGTTGAAAGCCAACCCAGCTGCTCCCTTTATTTTCCAGGCCCCAGCGGGAGCCAAATCATTTCCCCCTAGGAAATGCAAGCCCCTAGGATAGATGCATTGCACTGGTTCAAAACAGGGCTTGACCTGGTGCCTCTCAGCCCTGGTCCGTTCCCAGAGGCAGCCACCCAGGTGCAGCACACCATCTTCAGGGGTTCACGCTGCTGTAGCCGCCTCGCTGTCATGACACCATGCCACGTCTAGCTAAGCCCCATCCAGCGACCGCAAAGCTTGGGTATGACCGGTGCACAGCAATGCTGATCGCAAGCCCAAATCTCACTTCCTTCCCCTGCAGATGATTTCCAAGCTGCCCTTGATGAAAACCATCTGCAACCTGCACTTGGACAAGTTGGAGTTTTTCCGGCTTCTGCATCCAGAGACCGCTATGAACTTTCCGCCCCTGTACAAGGAAGTATTCAACTCGGAGCTCCAGTACAGCGACCCACGAGAGAGCTAAGGCTCGGAGGGCCAGACCCTGTTTCATTTCCCAAAGTCTGGAGAGGAACAGAAACATTGGGGGCCGGGGAGGTTCATTTAACTCAAATAACCAAACCCAAGAGACCCTACGGGGTGAGGTGATCTGCCCCTCTGCCCCATCTCCTCGCTGTGGTTTGCAATAGCTCTTGAATGTAATGCACCTTGAAGGACAAGTGAACTGACTTTGCCATACCGGTGAAATGAATGTGAAATTTCCACTCCCTCGAGGAGACGCTCCAGTACCGTACCAACACCTTCCCTTAGTGCATGAATCACCATGGGGCACACACATGCCCATGCAACAAAGCAAAGGAACCCAGCTGCCAGCACTCATCCCAGGACCAGCCCTTGTTCTCCTCTTGTTTCATATGTATTTGTTTGTTTTAAATTAAATAAACGCCAGAAGGATGGAAAGAAAAAGGGGCAATACAGACTTGGTGGGATAGGTGGCTAACCAAAAACAGGCAGGGGATGGGAAGAGAAGTAGAGTCGGGAGTTGAATTGGACTGAAGCATGGAGGGAAAAGAAGACAAAAGTAGCATCTTACTTTTAATGTGCCCTGGGCTTAATGACTATCCAAGGAGCAGGGGGACAGAGCCAGGCCTGTAATGACTGGGCCACTCGGTGGAAAACAGGGAAGTAGAAATTCAACATCATATCCCCTTATGAAGAATCTAGCAGGGTAACTGTCCAAATCTAACCAGAAGGGATGCAAGTGGGGTCTGCACAGGGGTTAGACTCCCTGTGATCAATGGTTTGAATGCAGGGTCAGCTGTTCCCGTCACGCCTCCGAATGCCACACATGTGAGTCTTTCAGGGAAGCCCCCGTCTTTCCTGTACGATCCTGGGCACTTTCTCTAAGAGAAGGGGTTTGCCTCTCTACCTGTGGCCAAATACCACTCTCCAGCTGCTGCTGTGCACTGCCCTCCCCGAGGCAGCTGCATTTTAGAGGTGCTGTGTGTATATAGTGTCCGTGCTTTGGGGCGCCAGGCACTGCTGTAACTGTTGTTGTTATAAGCAGTCGTTCGTTCGGGCCATGGCTGTCGTATTTATTTATTTGTATAGAGTCCCCTTTTAAAGTGAAATTCCCCGTCTCGGATCAGGTCCGGTGACCTTTTCATCTCCCTAACCTCATCCAGCACTGCCATGTTAACCCTTCTTCTCCCAGAGGTGTAACCCACTCAGTGTAGTGCTCTGTCCCATTTTAGTGGGGGCTGGGCATAGACAGAGGTTACTGAGCCTACTGCAGTGTTAGCTTCCTAACGTTGGTCTTCTTGCTCGGGCAGTAGCGGCTTGTGTTTTTTAGAACCACAGGTCCCAGGTCCATCCCTGCTACTGACATCCCAGCTGGGAATGCAGTGTTACCAAGGCATCCCGGGCCTCCTTTGGTGCTGACTCCCACACCGCGCCTTGCACCTCCTTGTAAGGGCGGTTAATGTTCTCGTTCTCCAGTCAACATAGGCTGCAAAGCGCGGTACCTGCCAAGCGTAACAGGGTTAGGGAAAAGCGGCATGCGGCTGCTCTGGTCCTCGAGGTCGAATCATCCTTGACCCCATTTTTTCAGGAGCTTTTAGCTCCTGATTTTGATGTTTTTTAGGATTCACTCACTGAGCTGAACAGAAATCAGGGTTCTCTCTCAGTGGATCTTTTTAGTCACAGCAAAGTTACTAGGCGGTGATGGGGGCAGCGGTCGTTATTCCCCCCTCTAGCATCTTCTCCTCCCCAGAGTTTCAGTTTTGGAAGAAGCTGATGCCTCTGAGGGAAAAAAAAGAGGGAATATATTTGTGCAATCATTTGGGTGGAGGGATACCATCTCCTTCCACGCTGTGTAACAGCCCATAGGTTGATTATACTGCTGGAGAGATTAAACTGTCACCTACTGTGGATTATTTATTAGTTCCTGCTCCTGCTCCCACTGTTGCCAATGCCAAATCGTACAAGAAGAAAACCTTCTTGCCAGAGGAACAGTGGTTCCTACTGATAAATAGTCAAACTCCCAACTCCTTGCCCTTTTTCTTACTTATTTCTTATGTAATTAACCTCCCCCATCCTATAAGGTACCAAGAAGGTTTGAACCCACTACCTTCATTTCTATAGTACAGCCCGCTCCATCTCTTGAGGTGAACAAGTAACTCCATTAGCCAGCACTAATCATACGTTTTTCTTCTGCGGGTGGCCCAGCTCCCGGAGAGGAACATGCTTTGCACTTATTCAGGCAAACCTCCCGATGAAGTCTATGGAGTAAAAATGGAGTAAGAACTTGGGACTTTCATTTTCCCTTAAAGCCACCATACACAAAATAAAGCTGGACATCATTTCTCGTTTGTTAAGCACGGTTAGATGTCTGTAGTGGAAAATATCAGAATTCTCCACCTCCGTTTATTAACATGGCGTTTTTCTCCACTGATTGCATGTTCCCAAATTCACTCATCTTTCAGAAGAAGGCTGCTGGCTTTCCCAGTAGCCCGTTGCAGTATCTAGTGCCATGTATTGTTCTCCAGGGCAGTGTTAGCAGGGGTGGGGACGGGATATTGCTTTTTGTGCTACACCCTCTGATCCCAGAACTTTGTGGACTTGAAAAGTCAGTATTGCCTTTTTCATACACGGGGTTGTGCCTTTTTAAAAATCATTTCCAACCGCACCGATTGCTGGTCGGCTATCTTCCTTGATGGAAGGCAGACCTTAGGGGGCTAGCACAGCGAGGAAGGAATGTGCTTTGTTAAAGAGGCTTTTGTCAGTTTCTGTGAGAGGACAGAAATCCCTTTCTTAAAGGCAATAGCCGCAGGTGTTCTGAAATGTTTGGGGGGAAAAAAGGCACAACTCCCCCTTCCCTTTTGTGTCTTTGATGTTCTCCGGACAAGGTTAAAAGTCGCCATTTTCATGTCATTAGCGAAGAAGCCAAGAGAGCACCTTAAATCTGGAAAGACTGAGCCCTCACCACTGAAACTGCAATTTCCCTGCTTGCGACACAGCGTATGTCAAATGGGAGAAATTTTGGATTCTGAGCAATAAAAGCCCACAGAGAAATTTAAGGAAGAGACTGGAAACATAAGACATTGTAACCCAACCTGCCAAACTGCAGGAAGCAGCACTTTTTTTTTTCTTTTTAAAGGCACCGAATTGTTGGTAAAATTAAATTTTTTTTAATATATAAACCAGTTTGTTAAAACTCGGAGTTTTGGCCCTTTTCACAAGTAACATTAACCTCCAACCGCTGAACGAAAGTAGGCCATGCGTGATTATTTAAAACAACCTGTTAGGTGGAGATCTTCAAAGCCACCTAGGGGAATTTAGGCATGTTGAAATTAATGTGAGTTGGGCATCTAACTCCCCTAGGCACCGTTGCAAATCTCCACCTACATGTGTACCGTATATACTTGTGTATAAGATAACCCTTTGTATAAATCACCCCCTAACTTAACACTGCAAAGCTCAGTGTCCCACGTAGGCCAGTTTCCATATACTCTTGTTCTGGCTGCACTGTCCAGCTCCGGGCTTGGGACCTGCCCTCCAGCCCCCCCACCAAGCTTTCCAAGCCTTTTACACCTTTTCCTCTGCTTCTCCTCTCACCTTTGCCCCTTCTGTTCAATGTTATTCCCAGTGTAGTCAAAGGTAGCTTTGCCAGTGGGGCCTGATTCGCCAAGCTGCTGAGCACCCTCATCTCCTACTGACTTGTATGCCACTTGAGGGTACTCTGCACCTTGCGGGATCAGGCCCCAGGTTCAGTCACTGGGTTATCATACTCACTGTAGGCATAGGAGTGTGCCACCCACCTGCCTCACAAATTAATAGCTTGGCATTCTAACAGATGTAATGAATGCTCCCCTTCCCCCATATGGGAATGAAACTGGGATTTGCAGGGCTGAACGTAGGGACCTCTGTTGCTTCAGCTGAAGGAGTAACTCCATGGGCTGGTAGCAATTACCCACTTATGTGGGTAAGAGATTGGAGACAAGGCTTGTAACATATGCTGCATCATTGGGGTATACATACATTTCTCAGTTTATATGCCAGTATACATGGTGGGCCTTAGTGTAAATAAGATTAAGGCCTTTTGACACCACTCTGCCAATCTGAAGCGGACTTAAAGTGCAATTACACACAGTTTAAGGCCCCTTTATGCTGCCAGAGTGGATTAAATGAGGCTCAGTGTAAGTGGGAATCAGACCTGGTGGATACACACACAGACACACACAACAAGCAATATAAAGATAAGATCACGGGTAAAATTTTCAAAAGTGCCTATGTGACTTAGGCACTTCAACACCTTTGAGGCTCTTGGTCTGAATACTACAGATTTCGGTGGGAGTCAGACATCTACATCCCCTTGAGAATGGGGACCTAAGTGCTGTTTTCAAAAGAAACTTGGGCACTTAGGAGCCTCTAACTTTCAATGAGACTTAGTCATTTTTGACAATGACTCTTAAGAGCCTAAATCAGGTGCTTTTGAAAATTTCACACCATGTCTCTCTGACTTACAGCGCCATGCTGAGCAGGCTTTAGATAGTTGGATGGGTTTCATTCGTTTGCTTTCCTTTTTTATTTAAAATTGAATTGCGGAACCAAACAAAAAGCGAGAACTCACTCTTTGCCAGATGAAGATCTAATATATATATTTTGTTTTATATGAACATTTAGCTGAGTGTGTTTTTCCACCTCTAGACCCCTCACACTGTGTATAAAAAGAAGAAATGGCTAATATATATTCTTGTGAATGTTGGTGCAAAAGAGAAAATATATAACATTGCAGTCAGTTTTATGTTATTTTTATCTATATGAATGAAATGCAGAAATGCAAAGCATTTTTCCATCTAACACAACACACACACACACACACCCTACCACCACCATCTGTAGGTACAGACAGGTTTTATGGAAATGTTTTACTTTTTAGACTTAGGAAAACACTTCTGTTCTCATTGAATGTCCTGTCTTGTAAGATTGTAATTTCTATTTTTGTAAAGAAAAAAAAAAACCTAACAAAATAATGAAACTTCCTCTTATGAATCGGCCAGCTAGGAAGGGGGTGGGGGTGGGGGGAAGGGAAATGTTAATTTAAGGGGCGGGGGGGCTTTGTTTGGATTTTTCATAAAAGTACTAGAATATATGGGGGTGACCTTTTAATGAGGTGGATTCTATAGAGAGAGAGATGTATATTGCACAAGATTTATGGAAAGAAAAATAAAGTCTGTTTTACAGGAGGAAAATGTGTTGGAAGTATTGAATTTGACTCCTCTTTCTTAGCAGAAAGCCCCAAGCCCACTTGAATCCAGGGAGAGTCTTTTTATGGATTTCAAGGGGCTTTCTGGGACAGGCTGTCACTGAAACCCCATTCACAAGGTACTCAATGCCTGACTTTTAGACCTATGGTACTATCCGGGGTGAAACTAACTTAAAGGACTTACCGGTACTCCAGAGTCCTTAGGAGGGGCGGGGCCTCTAAATCCCCAGGCCCTTTAAATTGCCGCCAGGGGAAGCCAATCTGCCTTGGTATGACGCACCAGCTTACTTTCACCTCTGGGTACTATTCAGATGCTTACAGTTAGGCATATGATTACGGGCCTGGTTGAATTGGCTAGTTGCCTGAGGGAAAGCGCTGAAGGGAAATTGTGAATGGTGAGTCACTGTCCAGTTCCGGTACCCACAATTCAAGGACGTTGATAAATTGGAGAGGGTTCAGAGAAGAGCCATGAGAAAGATTAAGGGATTAGAAAACCTGCCTTAGAGTGACACACTCAAGGAGCTCAACTTATTTAGCTTAACAAAGAGAAGGCTAAGGAGTGACTTGATTACAGTCCTAAGTACCTGCCTGAAGAATAAATATTTAATAACAGGCTCTTCAATCTTCTAATACAATCCAATGGCTGGAAGTTGAAAGCCAGACAAATTCAGACAGGAAATAAGCTGTACATTTTTAATTAGCAATTTACCAAGGGTCATGGCCTCCATCGCTGAAAATCAAGATTGGCTGTTTTTCTAACAGATCTGCTCTAAGACTGATTTGGGGGCAGTGCTCTGGCCTGTGCTATTCAAGAAGTCAGACTTAGATGGTCACAACCATCCCTTAGAATCTACCAATCTAGGAAAAACTGTGAGCTGCTGCTGAGTTCTGAGGAAAACTGCTGGGAGGCCTGGGTAGAGCTGGGGAACCCTGCCAAATGGTAGGGAGGCTTGTGCAGTGCCCCTAGCAATGAGGGGAAGAATCTACATGGTCAGTGTAAGACAGGCCCAGAAGCAAGGGGTTGACTCCAGAGAGAGAGGCCCAGGAGTAGGGGTAAGAGGATGCCCAGGTTTGAGGCGCCCTCCTTGCGGCAGCTCCCCACGCTCTGCCCTGAGGCACCCCCCCCCCCCCCTGCGCCCCAGCTCACTCCTGATCCACCTCCTCCCCGAGCACGCCATGGCTGCTTCACTTCTCCCGCCTCCCAGGCTTGCGGCGCCTAAGCTGATTGGCCCCACAAGCCTGGGAGGCGGGAGAAGTGAAGCAGCCACGGCATGCTCGGGGAGGAGTCGGGGCAGGGGTGAGCTGGGGCAGGGAGTTCCCCTGTGTGACGCCCCCCCCTTACTTGCTGCATGTGGCCCTCCCCGCACTCCCCTGCCCTAGCTCCCTCTGCCTAAATGCCGGCAGCGACCGGGGCGGTTGAAGATCTGGCCGCCCCGGTCGCTGCCGAAGAAAATGGCGCCCCCCAAATTCCAGTGCCCTAGGCGACCGCCTAGGTCGCCTAAATGGTTGCACCGGCCCTGCCTGCACACCGTGGCAGGGTCCGACCGAACCGGCGTTGACCAGCCCTCTGGGCACTAAACCGAGGGACAGGGACGTGCCTTGCAGCGAAGGGCGTCTCGCGGCCCCGGAGCTGCAGCCTGCAAAGGCCAGGGGTGGGTGCTAAGGGGCAGAGGCCTAAGGTGTGTGTGTGTGGGGGGGGTGCAGATGCCAGTCCCATCAGTGACCCCAGGTGGTGGCCAGCAGCCTCCACCCTACCCCTGGCAGGCTCAGGCAAGCCCTGGCTTCGCCTTTCACACACCTCCCTTATAAAATTGTCCCCCGCAGGCCGCCGTAGGCCAATATCCGCCTGTCCCTCCCACCCGGCTTCAGACAACCCCCCCTGGTCACATGATGGAGGGACGCCGAGGGGCATGTTGGGAGAGAGAGTCATCGTCACGGCTCGCGTCGGCGGCGATAAGCCGCCCTGGAACTACAACTCCCGGTGTGCCCCGCGGCTGTTACTA
The DNA here is from genome assembly GCF_016161935.1 of Mauremys reevesii. Classification (NCBI taxonomy): domain Eukaryota; kingdom Metazoa; phylum Chordata; order Testudines; family Geoemydidae; genus Mauremys; species Mauremys reevesii. Next base: position 10,987,049 of record NC_052648.1, on the reverse strand, counting down.
AGGGCTGGAGGGAGCGGAGGGCTTGGGCGGCTGATGCTGAGGTAAGGGCGATAAACAGCAGCGCGGGTCGCTGCCCCCTGCGGGAGCGGCCCCTCGCCCCGGTTAGTAATGGGGGGTGGTAACCGGGCCCCCAGCCCAGGTGAATAATTAATGGGGGGGTAGCCAGCTCCCCCCCCAGCCCAGGTGAATAATTAATGGGGGGGGTAGCCAGCCCCCCCCCAGCCCAGGTGAGTAATTAATGGGGGGGTAGCCAGCCCCCCCCAGCCCAGGCGAGTAATTAATGGGGGGGTAGCCAGCCCCCCCCAGCCCAGGCGAGTAATTAATGGGGGGGTAGCCAGCCCCCCCCAGCCCAGGTGAATAATTAATGGGGGGGTAGCCAGCCCCCCCCAGCCCAGGTGAATAATTAATGGGGGGGTAGCCAGCCCCAGCCCAGGTGAGTAATTAATGGGGGGGTAGCCAGCCCCCCCCCCCCCAGGCGAGTAATTAATGGGGGGGTAGCCAGCCCCCCCCAGCCCAGGTGAATAATTAATGGGGGGGTAGCCAGCCCCCCCCCAGCCCAGGTGAATAATTAATGGGGGGGTAGCCAGCCCCCCCCAGCCCAGGCGAGTAATTAATGGGGGGGTAGCCAGCCCCCCCCCAGCCCAGGTGAGTAATTAATGGGGGAGGGGGTGTAGCCAGCCCCCCCAGCCCAGGTGAATAATTAATGGGGGAGGGGGGTGTAACCAGGCAGACCTCTTCTCCCCCCACCTCCCCTTGGCACTGGGGACTGATTGGATTGGAAACACTTCTCTCTCCAACCCCCCTGCCCTAAACAATGCGCTGTCCCCCAAGTCTGACTATTCAGCAACAAGTTGTCAGTGGCTGGTTCCCACCCATATTTCCTCTACCAAGTTTTGCACCTTGTCGCCTTGTGATTTGTGGTGAGTTGAGTGCGTAATTGCCTGGTTTGTGGATGCAAATGACCATTTTGCATGTGTGGCAATTGAGGTAATTCTGTATTATGAGTGTTCAGCAAGTAAGAAGGGTGGGAGTGCTGTCTTGTAAGCTGTGCAGGTGAAAGGAGAGGCTGATTGCACAGTGAATGCAAGGGAAAATTACATCTGTAATGAATGGGGGTTTTGCACATGTGGTGATTGCAAGAAGAGTGGAAGTTTTTTCAAAGTGTGTCTTGGGCACTAGTAGTTCCAAGAGAGATGGTTTTCCTTTCTCCTCTTCTTTTTGCTTTTTACTACAATACCTTTTGCTAAATATATTCTGAAACTGTATTTCTCTCACACTAGTGATGAGACCTTTGTGGTATTTATCTCAGCTGTAGACATTTGACATGTAAATAATTGATGATTTATTTTTGTGTGTTTTTAATTTTACTTTGGATGTTACTGTTGTCTGCTGCAGAGGTCCTATTTGCTAGGCCAATCTGAGTAATTTACTTCTGGGGGAATTCTGCATTACTGTGTGTGTGCAGAATTCATGTCCCCTGCAGATTTATTTTCTTCCCTGCAGAAAAATGACTTCTGATGGGGGAGCAAAGGGAAGCCCCAAGAGCAGTCATTCACCCCTTCCCGGCAGCACAGGCAGGTCGGTTCAGGCACCTGGAGCAGCCAATAGAGACATAAATCACCACTGTGTGTGTGTGTGTGAAGGGGTGGGCGGTTGTGAGAGAGAGACACTGTCCCTCTTCACTATTGCGGCATGCTTGGCATGGAGGGGTAGTGCTTCAAAGTGTGTCTGAGGAGGTAGGTGTGGGGCAGGCTGTCCCCTCAGAAAGAGCAGAACATAGCAGCCTGCCCGCTTGGTGAATTGTTCCCATTGTTTTTGTGAATTCCCCCAGGAGTATAAAACCGGTGTAAAAGTTTTAAGGTTCCTTTACATGGTCAGAGTGGTGTAAAGGACAGTATGGCCTTATAAATGCGTATGGTGCTTTACTGATTACAACTGGTCTAAATTTTTGGACCGAAAAAAATTCTTATTAAAATGTGCTCTGTGAACTGTTTGCCTACTGACTTTTCTGAAGATAGTCAGTAGCCAATACAAATTGCGAGTTTGATTCCCCAGCCCTCACTTGCTCTTCAGTTGCCTATGCTGTAACACTGAGCATATGGCTGCATAAAGGGTCAAACCTGGCTACATTACTATTAGGCAAGGGGGGTTGGGGATTTCCTCCAATGCTGCCCACTCCCATTCTCCATCCATTGTATTGTACTTTAAATAAATTACCTAAATAATTGAAACCAGCATGATTATATTGTGTTTTAATAAATAAAATATGCAGAATTTTAAAATATTGTGCGCAGAATTTTTAATTTTTTGGTGCAGAATTCCCCCAGGAGTAGTAGTTGTAATGCAGTGCGAAAGCACAGAGAAACACACATTGGAAAAGCAAGTCTTTCTCTCCTCCTCTGAGGCCCACGCCTGCAATCTCTTACTCATATGAGTAAGGCTTATTCACAGGAGTAACTCCATTGAAGCCAATGTCTGTCTATCATGTTTTTGTCGTGTGGGATCTTACATAGAGTAGGTAGGATATATGGTTGTAAATAGTCCACCCAGGGGTATGGGGAAAATTGTGTTTGGCTTCCATAAACTGCCTTCTGCAAGTGCCTGTATAGGTGTTGAGAGGAAGCATGGCAGTAGCATATATTGTAAGTAGGCTTGGCAAAACTTGGTTTGTTTTTTATAATTTTGACAGATAATATTGTCTATTTTAAGCATTTTAAATTTTTGTATCAATTTAAATTTTTACAGTTCCAGGAAACTAGGGGGGGAGGCAATAATTAATGACTGTAAACATCAAGATTCAAAAAGCTGACAGTTTGTGTTTTAACGGTCATAAAACTTCAACATCACACATCAAAATATACAAAATAAATATCCTTCACTCAAGCTCTAAGTTCTCAAGCACCATTTTTCTTTGCCCATCTGTAAATTTTGTTTTATTCTTGATGGAAATTATTATTTTTTTTTTGATCAGTTTGGCTGTGTGTGGTGAATTGACATTTATCAGTAAAAATCGCATCCTTCTGAGCCTGATTGTAAGCTATAGACATCCTTGGAAATCTAATTAACATAGCGCAGCCCCTAGGCTGTCTATTGACAGAAGAGAGAGTGTTTTTGTCTCATCTTTCCAGCAACTCAGGATTAGGAGCGTGCAAAGGTGAAAGCTCCCTCTCTAGCCTGACAGTGAAACTGGCTATAAACAAAAGTAAAATTGAATTCTTTTATTTTGATCATCCATTTTCCTGTTTCTCTTTTAGGTACTCATATGGCCCCCATTATCTGAGTGCCTCACAATCTTTAATATATTTATCCACACAACACCCTTGTGAAGTAGGGGAGTGCTTTTATCCCCATTGTACAGATGGGGAGCTGAGGCATAAGGAGACTAAGGGGCAGATATTTAGAAGTAGTTAGGTGCCTAACTCCCATTGACTTCAATGTGATTTAGGTGGTGCCTAGATACTTTTTAAAAATCCGTCCCTAAGTGGCTTGCTGAAGGTCACACAGGCAGTTTCTGACAGAGCAGGGACTTGAACCTGGCTCTCCCAAGTAACTCTATAATCTAAGAACAAAGTGTAGGCCATATTTGCAGGTTGTCAGGGGAGTCTATCTTGGGGCAAGCAATAGCTTCATGGGGAACAAAACATTGATAACGGGTTCTTCAATCTAACAGACAAAGTTAGAACAAGAACCAATGGCTGGAAGTTGAAGCGAGAAAAATTCAGACTGGAAATAAGGCACACATTTTTAACAGTGAGGTTAATTAGCCATGGAACAATTTACCAAGGATTGTGGTAGATTCTACATCACAGACAATTTTTAAAGTAAGGTTAACTATTTTTCTAAAAAATCTGTTCTAGTTCAAACAGGAATTAATGAATGGAAGTGCTGTGACATGTTATCCAGGAGGTCAGACTAAATGATCGCAATGGTCCCTTTTGGCCTTATCTGTGATTATAGATAATATAATCATGCATCAGATGAAGTGGGTATTCACCCACAAAAGCTTTTGCTCCAATACGTCTGTTAGTCTATAAGGTGCCACAGGACTCTGTCGCTATGAACCTGAAAGTCTCAGGTTAGCATCCTAACAGCTGGACTGTCCTTTCTCCAAGCTGAGAGAAATTCAAAAAATCAATGAAAGGCACAAACAGCGAGAAATAAATCCGATTTAAAACTTTCCCTTCTGACAACCTAAGATATTAGTAACATGGGTAAAGAAATACATTTATTTATGACCTATGACTTTAAACATGATGTATCCCTTTAATGTAGTTTTTTTGCCCGCTTCCTGTGCAGACAACAGTATCCTGTTTCTTACATTTTTAAAACAAAATGTTACCCTCAACAAGACACAAGGGCATTTTGTATTTTTGAAATGGAGACAGTAGCAGCTTTCATTGAACCTCATCTTGGTTTTGTGAGTCATGTGAATTGGACTGTAAACTTTGAGTTATTCATGTTTGCTTAGGAGCATAGTGGAAAAGGGAAGTGCATTTTACATCCAGATTTCCTTTAGTTTCCCCCCAGCAAGATGGATTTTAACTGAAAAGTCTTGGCTGCAGAGTGGTGGGGTGATGCATTTTTAATCTGTTCTTTTCAGTTAACTTAAAAAAGTTTCTACATGAACGTACAATAGAACTTATGTTTCTGTTAGTATCTCTCGTACGACTGCATCACAAGACACAAGTCAGTTATGGTCTCTATGTGCAGATGTAACTGCTCATCCGTATCTCTTCTTGCTTAACTGATCAATATTTGCAGTGCAGCTGTTTCACAACACTTGTATCTTGCAGCCAGAGTTCACTGATGGCTAAGACTTCTTCAAATAGAAATATAGCATTGTACGGGCCATATATGCTCAAGTCAATGGGAACTGAGCAACATTGTCACCTTGCAGGAGCAGGATCTTTCTTCTGTTTTATCATAAATCTAAGGTGTCTTCTCCTCTAACATACAAGCAAGTATTTGCAGGAGTCCCTGCCAAAATAAATGACAAGTTGGGAGTGTGTAATAACGACTCAATTACAAAGCCATTTCAGAGCACTAAAGAAAAGTACTTTAAGGTCCAAGCCAACAATGTAAGTGCATATTCTCATACAAAGAGTTTGAGCTTGCGCCTACTGAATTCCATGGCAAAATGTCCATGGACTTCAGTGGGAGCAGGATTGAGGCCCAAAGCCAACACAACTAGAGGAATCTAAATCGTGGAACCTGATCCTGCAACACTTAACTTGCTCGTTGGTTTTGTCTTAGTTGCAAAAAAGTGGTGGTGGTGGGGGGGGGGGGGCTTGGTTTTTTGTTTTGTTTTTTTACATTGAATTTGCTGTTTCAAAAAAACACCCTTTTTGGAGTGAAAACATGGACTTCAGTGAGATTGCTCATGTAAGTAAAGGTTGCAGAACAGGGCAGGCAGCTGTATTCATTCATGTGCTGTAGTATAAAATCATATGTGAGATTTAGTAAGAGTTTGAGCCCTGTCTACACTTAAAATTTAGGTTGACATAGCTACCTCAGTCAGGAGTATGAAGAATCCCCACCCCTTGAGCGCCATAGCTATGCCGACGCAACGCCTAGTGTAGATGCTGCTGTGTTGACAGAAGAATGCTTCTGTTGACCTTGCTACTGTTACTCAGGGAGGTGGTGGTCTGTACTAATGGTAAAATCCCGTCCATCCGTGTGCAATGTGTGTACACTAGGGGGTTATGCTGGCATAGCTGTAATGACATATAGTGCAAATATACCCTAGGAAGGTTAATGAGAGTAAAGAGTTAAGAAAAGTTATCTTTTCTCTTAGATGCTTTTAATTAATTATAACACTTTTTTTTAGTGAAAACAATATATGGGGAAACTGAAACTCTGGGATGTTGTAACATGGCTCTCTGCAATGCCAGAGATATAATCCAGGAATTCTCCTCGGTTGCACTCTCTAAGCACTATACTGTCCCCCCTCCCGTTAGGATTTTAAGGACTGATTAGCGTGGGAGCACACTATCTGCATTCCTCCGGCCTGAAAAAATGACCCCGTTTGTTTACTGATCTTTCAGTAATAGATTTTTCTTTCTATTGACATTTTAATGTAATTGGTTGAATTATGTGACTTGTTCTTTCCAAAAAATGTTGTTCTTTGTCAAAAGCAGCTGCGTGTGGTAGGGCCAAATTTAATTTGAACTTCTGTCTTCATGCTTTATTTCCTGTTTACACAACACAAAAGGAACAAGGCAAAGCAAAAAAAAAATATAAGCCTCAATTTATGAATCATGTTTTAAGTTTAAAATGCCTGTCAGACAGAGTGAAGAGGTGGTGGTGGCTGGTTGTTTGTATTGTGATAGTCCTTCGGGCCCCAACTCAGATTGGGGTCCCATTGTGCCGGGCACTGTGCAAACACATAGTAAGGGACAGGTCTGGCCCCGAAAAACTTACAATTTACATAGATCTCGTCTACGCTAAACCGTACCAGTAGAGTTAAAGTGATGCAACCTCCCTAGTGAGGATGCAGTTACACCAGTATAAAGGTGCTTTATACCCTGTATCTCTCTTTCTGGATGGGAAGGGGAATAAGCTATCCTGGTATGAGTCATCTTTGTACCCGTATAACTGTCCACATTAAAGCTATGTCAGCACTAGCACTTCTGTCGTTAAAACTTACGTCGCTCAGGGGTGTGACCCCGACTGACATAAATTATACCGACAGAAGCGCTGGTGTGGACAGCGCTCTGTTGGCAGGAGATGGGGGTTGGGATGGTTTAATTATGTCGATGGGAGAGCTCTCTCCTGTCAGCACAGAGCGGCTACATAGGAGATCTTACTGCGGTGCAGCTGCTTTGATACAACTCTGCTGCTGTAAGGTGTCTAGTGTAGACATAGCCTAAGGATTGTACCAGTATAACTAGATCCGTGTTAAAAAAAAAATCATATCACTAAGCAAAATAGATATCCTGGTGCAAAATGACAGGTTTCAGAGTGATAGCCGTGTTAGTCTGTATCAGCAAAAACGCGGAGTCCTTGTGGCACCTTAGAGACTAACACATTTATTTGGGCATAAGCTTTCATGGGCTAAAACCCACTTCATCAGATGCATGGAGTGGAAAATACAGTAGCAGGCATATATACATAGTACATGAAAAGATGAGTTGCCTTACCAAGTGGGGGGGTCAATCTAACGATTCAATTAACAGTACCAAGGGAGGAAATATCACTTTTGTAGTGGTAATGAGGGTGGCCCATTTCAAATAGTTGACAAGAAGGTGTGAGTAACAGTATGGGGAAGTTCGGTTTTGTAATGACTGGGAGTGGATGGGTCATTACAAAACCCAATTTGCCCCTGCTGTTACTTGGTGTGCAGACCAAGCGATAGACAAGACTGATAAAGGGTGGGAGAAGAAACAGAGGGTCAGAGATGTAAAGTGAGTTGCCTCAAGTCACAACAATTTAGTGGTTTTCTCCTGGCTCACAAGTTCAGTGCCCTAGTCTTGAGATCACACTGCAGTGTGAGGTGGAACTTGTACGTGTCTGTTGTTTGTCATATTAAAGTAAGGGCTGACTTTTTTTTCCTTTCATTTTACCAGTTATTTTTGTTGGTACACCTCTACCCCGTTATAATGCCACCCTATGTAACACGAATTCGGATATAACGCGGTAAAGCAGTGCTCTGGGGGGGCGGGGCTGCGCGCTCCAGCGGATCAAATCAAGTTCGATATAACGTGGTTTCACCTATAACGTGGTAAGATTTTTTTGGCTCCCGAGGACAGTGTTATATTGAGGTAGAGGTGGGCTTAAAATTCTGGTTTAGAACTGTGGCCAAAACAAAGTTTTTTGTTTTGTTTTTGTTTTTTAAAGGATTCTTTGTTTTCAGCTTGGGTTTTACTGAAAGCATTGGCACACATTTTCTGTCTTTAAATATCAAGAAGATAGAATCAGCTATCTGTGGTTCAGGACCCAAACCTGCAGCTTTTATTCACGTGGTTAATTCGACTGAAGTCAGTGGAATTGCTGAGGAGACTAAGGATTGCATGATTGTCTTCCAAGAATTGTAATAATAAGAATGGTTCTCCACCTCTCATTAAATCTTTATTTGTAAAGTCTCTGAATGTTTTTGCATGATTTAAAAAAAAACAACAACAAAAAAAAAATGATGGATGTGTGAATTCTGTGGGAGTTCTGTACTGCAGTCTGGTTCCCTGCCAAACTTTTGTGTAAAAGAATTATCTGTGAAGATAAACTATGCTGTCAGTTTCTGTGTTGCAGCTGATATATAATTTTTTTTTTGGGGGGGGGGGGTTTCCTAGCAAACAATGGGTTAATAATTAAGGCCTGGTCTACAGTGGGAAATTATCAGTATAACTACTACCTCTCTCCGCATGTGAAAATTTTTTCACACCTTTGAGAGAGGTAGGTATACCGCCCTAACCCCCAGGTGTAGACATTGCTAGGTCGTCGGAAGAATTCTTCCATCAACCTAGCTACCGCTTCCTGGGGAGGTGGATTACCTATGCAAATGGAAGAACCTCTCCCATCGGCGTAGGTGGTGTCTACACCGAAGCATTATGGCGGTAAAGCTGCCACTGTAGCGTTTTAAGTGTACTCCTAGCCTAACAGTTATGAAAGTGCCATGGTGAGCTGGGGAACAGTCAGATCATTACGTCTTTTTTGCTTGGACCGGAGTCCAAACCAGGCTCATTTGTCTCAACTTGTTGCCAGCCTTCAGCTGGAATGTGCATGTGTTCTGGCAGCAGTTTCCTGTGCAACCTCTGACTGTGTCAGGTACCTTTAGCAGCACATTTATACATTGCTGAGCAGTAAAGCTGCTGAAGTTGTTGACGGTGAGGTTGTAATTAAGCCTTCAAAGGTAGCATCTCATTAATACAAATGGGGTAATTCGTATTTCTCTTAGTGATACTGTTTGAGCCTGCCTACTCTGTAGAGTTAGAAACAAACACTTTGCACTGGAAAGGCTACGCTGGCAGTCAAGAGCTAGAATAATGAATTTCTGAAAAAATGTGGACTTTGTTGGATATTGCAAAAATGCCTTTAAACTTTGGGGTTTCTGTGGATATGGGTTACAGTTATATGCTATTGATCTGATTTCTTTCTTTCTTTCTTTAATAGATCCATTGCTGTCTGATTTCAAATTTCTCCAAGGAACATTTCTAGCAGAAATGGCAGGTAAAGAGCAGTACTAAATACAGAGAAACAAAAAGGATTGCAGAGAACGTTTCAACAGTGTACGGCTATCAGCATAGTGGATTAGGCATGACAAGCTTTTCTTCTTCTCTCCATGGGCCCTTTTCATCCCCTGTAGAGCCTTCTGCCTGCTCTTCTTTTCTCCCCTTCCACATACTCCTGTTTTACACTGTTTGTGTCCTTAGGATCATTAACTGAGGTCCCCATCCTGGCCGTAGAAGGCTGGGTGTGACTTAAATGCTTGTGTGGAGAAAATTGGTCACCGCAGTCCCTACAGAGATTAAACATCTGCTTCCACAGCACTCCTAGCTGCATTATGAACTTAAATCTAGGGCTTAATTGTGCTCCCATTGAAACCAATAGCAAAACTCCCATTGACTTCACTGCGAGCTGGAACAATTCCTGAGCTTATACATCCTCTAAAATTGACAGTGTTTTCTAGCAAACATTGTGCTTGCTGTAGTTTAACAGTCTTGTCCTAGAGCAAAAGCGAGTATTGTAGAAATCTCTGGGGCATGTGATCAGATCTGAGAGAGAATATTCTCTTACATTTCTATTGTCTTTCCTCTGAAGAAATCCCAAACAGTTTAAAATTGCATATGCACAGCAACCCTAAAATGCAGCCAACTCTGGGGTGGGCGGGTAGGAGCCAGCTGGCACACAGCATGGTACACGACAATAGAGGAGAATAATAGAGGAAATTTTGGCCACTGACAAACACATTTAGCCATCTACCATTGGGTCATTACTTTCCAGGCAGTGCAAAATGCAAAGTAAACATTATGGTACTAAATGTTTCTGCCTGAGAAAGCTGGAGGGCTTTTCTGAATCTGCCAGGTTTTGAACCTGTGCTTCAAGGAAAATTTATGGGCCAGATGCACTGGTGGCTTGCAGTCACGGGAAATGTTGGTGAATGAGACCACCTTGCAGGGAGGGAAGGAGAGAGGGAGCTGCAGTAACATAAAGTGGCTGCAGCTACATTTTGGGAGCGGGGACAAAGAAGGGGCTAGCAGTACCCTGATAAAGAGGCTCTGGCCAGACTCTTCATTTAGCATCACAGTGAGGCTGCTCCTATTTCTGGTGTTTCTATAGAGAGCAGTTCATTTTGCCAGAGCAGCTTTTTATTTTCTCTCACAGAGATGATGGCGAGAGAGGGGGGACTCTCTGGGCCTGAAAGGTCATGGTCAGACACTTGTCTTGTCTTCCGTGCCATTTGGAAGTTTTCCCAGGACATTTTTCTTCTCTTCCTCTGATTGTTTTTAATTCTGTTTACTGAAGCTGAAGACTTGAAACAATTAGTCACAATGCCCTGGAATCAAACTTTAATCAGCACTCAAAGGCAAGAACAAATATTCCCAAACATGTAGAAATGCGCACATGGTTATATTAGATATTCACACGTGCATATCTTCCCAGCAGCTAACAGCACAATTTAAAGAGTCCTATTACTTATTTAAACATTTTTAAAAAACCAGAGGCTTAAACAATAAAATGCGTATAAGAAGGTCTGTATCTCTCTGCTCCTTGTTGTGTGGCCGTCCCTTCCGTCTGTATAACGGTGTCTGAATTTATGGCTTGGTTTGCTAAGGGCAGGGCTGAATGAGAATAGAAATGTTGGATTTGGAAGGCAAGAAGGTCACGACTTATGAAATTCATAACAATAAAAACATCCCTGATATCTGCAAGGCAGATAGTCCATGAAGAGTTGGTGGGACTCATTTTCCCCTTTGACTGGATGGCATCCTTTTAATATTTCTAGAGGATTGTTCTCCTAAAGTCACCCCTTTCATTGTCATCAGACCATATCAGCTGCAGGCCACAAGGCCTGATCACTGTACCCAGCAAGACCTCCACTAGGAATGTAGGCTCTTCTGCAAGCAAACTTTCATCTGTCTCTGTCCTGTGGGAGGGGAGAATCCCAGCTTTTCATCTGATTTCTTTGGTCTGGGAAACCAATATCCACCCCTGCTTTTGTGCCCTAGTGGATTAGATAAAATCCTCCTGCAAGGGCTGCCACCACTAGATGCAGCTAGAGACCTGCTTAGCTGGCCTCTCTCACCCTATCTAAGTTACTGTGATCTTGAGCTGAATCTGGAGTCTATGTTGCACTGCAACTTTTGTGGTCATTTATGCCAGTGAAATGCAATTGAATCAGAATGGTGGTGCTTTTCCCCTGGTTTGCACTGGTGTAAATGACTACACAGGCTACAAAGCAACAGAGAATGAGCCTGAAATATCCAGGGTGAAGATAAGTGCTGATGTTGGCCCATTTGAGTAAATAAACTGGAACTAGGGATTCTCTTCTCTCCTAATGGTGGGCATGTTTTTCAGGATAGTTCCAAGCTTCCACACTCTTTTCTGTGCTTCCTCTGGGTATTTCTATTCTGGGAAGTGCAGGTGAGGGGTCATGTCATTATGATGATTCATTAATTTAAGAGAATATGTCTGAGTTAGCTAAACTGTGTGTGTTTTTTGTTTTGTAGAGAAAGTGAATAACTTCCCTCCACTCCCCAAGTTTATTCCTCTGAAACCGTGCTTCTACCAGAACTTTGCTGATGAAATTCCCATAGACTATCAGAGTCTGGTGAAGAGAATTTACCATTTATGGATCTGTAAGTGAAATTATGACATTTTTTCAGAAATTGTATATATTGGGCTCAACAGCTATAAAAAGGTAGATTCCCATGTATTACACGTTTTAGAGTTTCACTTCTGTTCACTTATCAAGAACAAAATCTTCTAGGATGCTGTGGTGCAGTTTGTGCCTGAATTTTAACCTGTTGTCCCTTGAAGCTTACTTCAAAATTAACAAGGGCTGTCAAGCGATTAATTGCACTGTTAAACAGGCGTTCTCATGGCACTGTTGGAGCCGGCATTGCAAGATATTTATGTGCCAGATGCGCTAAAGATTCATATGTCCCTTCATGCTTCAACCACCATTCCAGGGGACATGCATCCATGCTGATGATGGGTTCTGCTCGATAACAATCCAAAGCAGTGTGGACCGACGCCTGTTCATTTTCATTATCTGAGTCAGATGCCACTAGCAGAAAGTTGATTTGATTTTCTTTTTTTGGTGGCCCGGGTTCTGTAGTTTCCGCATTGGAGTGTTGCACTTTTAAGACTTCTGAAAGCATGCTCCACACTCCGTCCCTCTCAGATTTCGGAAGGCACTTCAGATTCTTAAACCTTGGGTCACGTGCTGTAGCTATCTTTAGAAATCTCACATTGATACCTTCTTTGCGTTTTGTCAAATCTGCAGTGAAAGTGTTCTTAAAATGAACATGCTGGGTCATTATCTGAAACTGCTATAACATGAAATATATGGCAGAATGTGGATAAAACCAAGCAGGGAGCATACAATTCTCCCCCAAGGAGTTCAGTCTCAAATTTAATTAACATGTTGTTTATTTTAACAAGCATCATCAGCATGAAAGCATGTCCTCCGGAATGGTGGCCGAAGCATAAAGGGGCATACTAATGTTTAGCATATCTGACACACAAATACCTTGCAATGACAGCTACAAAAGTGCCATGCAAATGCCTGTTCTCACTTTCTGGAGACATTGTAAATAAGAAGAGTAGCATAGTGATTGGCTGAACAAGAAATCAGGAAGGCCAAATTACACTTGGAGTTGCAGCTAGCAAGGTATGTGAAGGGTAACAAGAAGGGTTTCTACAGGTATGTTAACAACAAGAAGGTAAGGGAAAGTATGGGCCCCTTACTGAATGGTGGAGGCAACCTAGTGACAGAGGATGTGGAAAAAGCTAATATACTCAATGCTTTCTTTTTGCCTCTGTCTTCACGAACAAGGTCAGCTTCCAGACTACTGCACTGGGCAGCACAGTATGGGCAGGAGGTGACCAGCCCTCTGTGGAGAAAGAAGTGGTTCAGGACTATTTAGAAAAGCTGGATGAGCACAAGTCCATGGGGCCGGATGCGCTGCATCCGAAGGTGCTAAAGGAGTTGGCGGATGTGATTGCAGAGCCATTGGTCATTTATCTTTGAAAACTCATGGCGATCATGGGAAGTCCTGGATGACTGGAAAAAGGTTAATGTTATGTAGTGCCCATCTTTAAAAAAGGGAAGGAGGAGGATCCGGGGAACTACAGGCCGATCAGCCTCACCTCAGTCCCTCGAAAAATCATGGAGCAGGTCCTCAAGGAATCAATTTTGAAGCACTTAGAGGAGAGGAAGGTGATCAGGAACAGTCAGCATGGATTCACCAAGGGCAAGTCATGCCTGACTAACCTAATTGCCTTCTATGATGAGATAACTGGCTCTGTGGATGAGGGGAAAGCAGTGAATGTGTTTATTCTTTGACTTTAGCAAAGATTTTGATATGGTCTCCTACAGTATTCTTGCCAGCAAGTTAAAGTAGTATGGGCTGGATGAATGGACTATAAGGTGGATAGAAAGCTGGCTAGATCATCGGGCTCAATGGGTAGTGATCAATGGCTCCATGTCTAGTTGGCAGCTAGTATCAAGTGGAGTGTCCCATGGGTCGGTCCTCAGGCCAGATTCGTTCAATATCTTCATTAATGATCTGGAGAATGGCGTGGATTGCACCCTCAGCAAGTCTGCAGATGACACTGAACTGGGAGGAGTGGTAGATACGCTGGAGGGTAGGGATAGGATACAGAGGGACCTAGACAAATCAGAGGATTGGGCCAAAAGAAATCTGATGAGGTTCAACAAGGACAAGTGCAGAGTCCTGCACTTAGGACAGAAGATTCGCATGCACTGCTACAGACTAGGGACCTAGTGGCTAGGCAGCAGTTCTGCAGAAAGGACCTAGGGGTTACAGTGGATGAGAAGCTGGATATGAGTCAACAGTGTGCCCTTGTTGTCAAGAAGGCTAACAACATTTTGGGCTGTATAAGTAAGAGCATTGCCAGCAGATTGAGGGATGTGATCATTCCCCTCTATTCGAGATTGGTGAGGCCTCATCTGGAGTAGTGTGTCCAGTTTTGGGCCCCACGCTACAAGAAAGATGTGGAAAAATTGGAAAGAGTCCAGCGGAGGGCAACAAAAATGATTAGGGGGCTGGAGCATATGACTTATGAGGAGAGGCTGAGGGAACTGGGATTATTTAGTCTGCAGAAGAGAAAACTGAGGGGGGATTTGATAGCTGCTTTCAACTACCTGAAAGGGGGTTCCAAAGAGGGTGGATCTAGACTGTTCTCAGTGGTACCTGATGACAGAACAAGGAGCAATGGTCTCAAGTTGCAGTGGGGGAGGCTTAGGTTGGATATTAGGAAAAACTTTTTCACTAGGAGGGTGGTGAAGCACTGGGAATGGGTTCCCTAGGGAGGTGGTGGAATCTCCTTCCTTAGAGGTTTTTAAGGTCAGGCTTGACAAAGCCCTGGCTGGGATGATTTAGTTGGGGATTGGTCCTGCTTTGAGCAGGGGATTGTACTAGATGATCTCCTGAGGTCCCTTCCAACCCTGATATTCTAGGATTCTAAGAAGTAGGTGTGACAGGTTGGATCACAGAAAACCCCCTGGGAGCTGCCACTTGATGTGCCAAGACTACTTCTGCCCCTGCTTTCCCTGCCAGCCTGGGACTCCAGCACCCTGTTTTGCTGAGCCAGACACACCCGTCTGCTCCAACACACACCGAATTACTTGCCCCAAAGCTGCAGACTTAACTGAAAGCAGTTTACAGAAGTGTTCTTGTCTTTAACATTCAGATGCCCGACTCCTGATGGGGTCTAAACCCAAATCCATTTTACCCTGTATAAAGCTTACCATTTGGCCTTTGCATTTAAAACCACGATCCTGTAATCAGATCCACACAGGCAGACTCTTGGGGAGCCCTCTTGACTTCAGTGGGACTCTGCATCAGTGCCAGTCTCTGCTCACATGGACATGATTACAGAATCCATGCCTTTTCAGGAGAGAGCAGGTTAATGTATTTACAACTTCTTAAAAAAATCTGCAGATGTATTTATTTAAATATATCCAGGACTCTGGTGCCACACACACACGTAAAATGTCAGCTGATTACTATTCATAAAACTCCATCACCCACTCCCAATTAAAATTCTATCCCTTTAGTATAATAACCTCAATCCACAAAAATTTTCTTATCTGCTACAAGAGGTATCTCTTAACTCTATTTTTCTGTAAATTCCCTAAGGTTTCTATTATCCTTAGCATGTAGAATCTGATTAGATGGGCAGTGCTTCTAGTCAAATCGGTCAATTGATATTTGCAGCACTGCTGTAGCCATGTTGCTCCCAGGATATATGAGACACAAGATGAGCGAGGTAATATCTACTACTGGACTAACTTCCATTGGTGAAAGAGACAAGCTTTTGAGCTCCGCAGAGCTCTTCTTCAGATCTGGGAAAGGTAATAGGAGTGTCACAGCTAAATACAAGGTGGAATGGATTGTTAAACATAAGTAGTTAACACGTTGCAAGAAACCATTCAAAATGAAGTGGACAATTAAAACCTCTGCATTTCTAGGACAAAGGAGAGTTAGTTACAGATTGTTGTAATGAGATATAAAACCAGTGGCTCTATTGAGTCCATGATTTTTGGTGTCTAGCATAGTTATGAATTTAAGCTCCCTGGCTCATCTTTTGAAGGTGTTGTGCAGGTTTCCTTTGAGGAGGAGGATTGAGAGATCAGATCTGGAATGATCCCTTTGTGAAAAGGATTTGTCCCCAGGTGATAGAGCATTTCTTGTTTGTTTGGGTTTTTTTTGTTTGTTTTGTTTTTTTGGTGTTTATAATTTTTCTGTGTGTGTCATTTGAGAGCATGAGGATTGTCTAGTTGTTGGAGCATTTAGTGCACTAGATGAGGTACACTAAGGCTATGTCTACACTACACTTTCGTTGGTAAAACTTTTGTCTGTCAGGGGTATGAAAAAACACTCTCCTGATCGACAAAAGTTTTACCAACGAAAAATGCCAGCATGTGGCAGCGCTTTGTCAGTGGAAGACAAAGCTATCACCCCCTCATTGGGGGTGGGTTTATTTTGTCAGCAGGAGAGCTCTCTCCTGCCGATAAAAAGCGGCTACGCTGCGTACCTTACAGTGTAGACATAGCCTAAATGTTGTGACAGGGATCTGGAAAGGTGTGTTGGAAAGGGTATTGATCATTGTGCAAATGTGTGGGAGTTCAGAGGCATTAGTCAACAAACAAAACTGAAGGTATACAAAGCATCGTGTTGCCAACTTTGTATGCATGCGAAATCTGGATGGTGTCCAGATGCCATGTTATGAAGCTGAATCACTTTCCCATGGGCTGTCTGAGGAAACTAGTGAGGATAAGATGGCAAGACAAGGCTCCAGATAGGTTCTCCTATGGGCAGGTATTCCGAGCATCCATACTCTGATGAAATCACAGATGAGATGAGCGGGCCATGTCACCAGAATGTCAGATGAGCAACTGCCAAAGAAGATCTTTTATGGTGAGCCCAAGGAGACAGCTCTCAGGGAGGCCATAAGAAACGTTTCAAGAACTCCCTCAAGTTATCCTTGAGGCATTTCAACATTGACCCAGAGTGTTGGGAAGATCTCGCTCATGATCGTTCTACCCAGCGAAGTCATCCATACTGGAGCTACAGTCTATGAGCAGAAGAGAGCTGCTGAGGCAGAGCAGAAGCGACAGCAGCGTAAACCTTGCAACAGCAGCTTGTCCACTGTTAATCAACCAACCCATAGGGGCATCTCTTGTTCAGTGTGCCACAGACAGTTCAAAGCTCAAATTGGCCTCATCAACCACTCAGGGGTTCACAGAAACCAAACCAGTCACTGATGTCATGGTCATCTTCAAACTGGAAGGATGAACATCATCATCATTGATTATTTTGGAAGTGGAGATATGTCTGCAAGTTTTGCATCTGTTATGGTTGGGTCGGTGCTGCTTTGCATTGGTGTGTCCTGGTTTGTGGGGAGCTTGCTTGTAATGATGAGCTTGGTGGGGTTGGGGGTTGTTTGAATGCCAGAAGAGGGGGTTCAGGAAAGATTTTTTTTTTCCAGGATGTGGTCCACATCAAGTATGGGTTGTAATTGTTTGATAACTGGTATGGGTTCCAGTGTGGGATGGTACGTGACAACAATTGATAGGGAATCCTATTTTGAACTGCAAGTACTGTTGGATCTCACTGTCCACTGAGCTTGTACTATCTAGCTGAACAGTTCTGAAACCAGGAGTGGAAACTAAGCTTTCCTCTCTGTGGAATGAAATTAGATTAGACCTCAATGGGCAGACCTGTAGAAAGGAAAGGCTGGGCCAGGGAAATGCTCTTGAACAGGGGTTCTCAAACTTTTTTTTTTTTTTTTTGTTGCTTGCACCCACTTTGAAAATATTTCAGGCTCTGGTGATTCCCATAAAAATGTGACAACCCCTCACCATGCTATCCTTGCTTCTGTGCTGCTGCTGGCAGCAGTGCTGCCTTCAGAGCTGGGTGCCAGGTCAGCAGCTGCCACGCTCACAACCCCCCTTCAATAGTCTTGTCCCCCTCATCTCCCCTACCCCCCATTGGGTCGGGATCCCCAGTTTGAGAAACCCTGCTCTTGAAGATGGAAAAAATCCCTTTGCCCTACCAACCCTTTCCTCCCAAAATACCTGTCATCCCAGCTTCCCTTCCAGTTACAGAAATAACTTTCTCACTGAGGGACACAATACACAGTTGATGCTGTGTGTTTTATTCCAAATGTACAGTGTGTGCGCGTGAGGGAGATTTCTGCGCGTATAAACAATAGGATGATCTGTCACTTCATTGTTCTTTCGTTATTCAGAGATACAGAAAAAAGCTCTAATTTTCTTGCCTGAAGAAACTGCTTGTCTCCTCCAGACTGACTAGTTAAATGTTGCATGCTGTAAAGTTGCCTTTGTGTGTGATTTTTAATTTTTAAACAAAGCGTCCCTCTTTCAATTTAGTGGAAAATGGAAAGGTGCCAGCCATTTAGGCAACTAAGGCACATGTATGTCTGAGCAGACCTGGGCTTTCCACTCTGCATTTTAGCTTTCCATCTGCTGCACGTTTTCTGTTTGGGTCATGCTGGGTTTCTGGGATGGGTGGGGGAGAGAAACAGATCTATAGAGGAGACAGTGAAAAAGAGAGAACAAATATTTAAAATAAATACATATTAGAAGGCTGAGGGGTCATTATTTTAATTGGATTTGAACATTTAATAACAAAAGGTGTATTGAGATTTGAGAAATCCTGTTCCAGAGCTCCCACTACTGGAGAACAAATGCCTATGCAAATCACATAATAAACCTTTTTCATCACAGGTTTATAAGCACCATTGGATTAAAGGGTTTGTATTATTTGCTTGTTTTCATAGCCCACACAGGGCCGGCGCTTCCATTAGGCGACCCTAGGCAGGCGCCTAGGGCGCCAGGATTTGGGGGGCGGCATTTTGTGCACTTCCCACAGGGCGCATGGGAGCTTCCGGTTCCGCTCCCGTCGCGCCGCCGAAGAAGGACCTTCTGCTGACGTGCCGCGGAAAACAGCGGCAGGCAATTGAGCAGCTCGATGACTGCCGCTGTCGCCTGCGGCATTTCGGTGGAGGGTCCTTTGGCGGCGTGACGGGAGCAGAACCGGAAGCTCCCGTGTGCCCCATGGGGAGCGCACAAAATGCCGCCCCCCGAATTCTGCCTAGGGCACCAGAAACCCTGGCGCCGCTCCTGAGCCCACAAGTTATCAAACTAAAAAGTCTAGACTCTCCAGTTAGTCACTTTAAATAGGATTTAATTTTTAACTTAAAAGTGAGTTTTCCCTTTGCTAAATCTTAAGGCATGTGCAAACCAGGGCATTTAAAGCAAGTCTTTTGTTAACCTCTTACAGTTAACTTATACCATGGCAGTGAAACCTGCATAACTGAGAGAAGGATTTTTTTTTTAATTAAAACTTTTTTTTAATGTTGTTAACCCCCATTTAACTTAAATGCCTGAATAATCAGTTAGAAAGAAACCTCTCGTATTAAAGATTGAGCTGTTTATCTTCCCCACATGATGTGTTCGTACACAATCATTTATTAATTGCTCAGTGTCCCCAGAGTGGGTTGGGAGGGGGCGTATAATTGGCTGAACTAGCAAGACACTCAACTCGATGGTATAAGGTATCTCTGCTTGTTTGGCTGGTTAAGCATTGGAATTAATTGCCCAGGGATGGTCGAGATAATACTTAGTCCTGCCATGAGTGTAGGGGTCTGGACTAGAGATGACCTCTCTAGGTCCCTTTCAGTCCTAGGATTCTATATAACTTTTTTAATGCTGCATCCTATCCGTTCTAAAATTTCTGGGAATTTTCTAGGTATCAATAAGCAGAACTCAATTAATATTGCAGCAGGGAATCAGAAAACCAGCAGGTGGAAAATGGCATCACACTGAGCTCCTGGCATCAGTTTAGCATAGCCACAGCTTCAGGCCCCTCTGTAATTGTCTTTAGATTGAAGAACCACTTGATGGAAGCTATTAAAACATTCCAGCATAACACCCGGTCTCATCTCTGCTCGTCCTCCCAATAGAGTTAAACAAGTTGAAACCTTGAATGATGCATCTCCCAGACAGGAGAAGTAAAATAATAATGTTGCAGGGGAGGGAGGACATGTGCAGACCCTGGCATTGAGGGATGTGGAATCCTGTTATGGGAGTTGGGGAAAAATAGGGACACACAGAGTCCCTGCCATGGAGGGCGATCCTGGTATAGGAGAATAGGGTGCCCAGAGCCCCTGGCGTGATGAGGGACAACGGTGTGCGGGGAAACCCATCCTCGAGCCTTTACTTGGACTCCATGTGCTAGCCAGGGAAGCTAGTGCAGGGGGTGTTTTTTCAATGGGATGATTCCACTCCTTTAAAGACCCTTCTATACCATTCTTGGGGCATAAAGGGACCTTGGTGTAATTAAAAATCTGGCCACTCAGTTTTACTTTGTAACAATAGAGGTCCAAGTCCTGATCTTTCACTGATCCCTTCGCTTGCAGAATTATCCACCCAGTTTTCCTTCCACTAACATATACTCCCAAATGAGTCCCTTGTTTCCTCTACTGGTATCTCCCCCCATTCCAAAGCTGACAGTCCCTAGCAGCAGTTCTGCCAAGTTACAGCAGCAGCCATGCCTCATGGTCTGCGTGTTGATAACGTCCACCCCAGTCACTTCATTGTGCTAACAATTCCTCCCATAACAAAGTCTCCTTGTATTATAATACAAACCATTTGCTTCCTCTTTTTCGGAAGCCAGCAAACAGCACTACTTATGCCCTCTCCTGTTCTCTCTTTATAGTTTACTGCATCACACTAGTGGTGAATCTAATTGGCTGCCTGGCCTGGTGGATTGGTGGTGGTTATGGCGTTAATTTTGGCTTGGCCATCCTTTGGCTTTTTCTCTTCAGCCCCTGCAGTTACATATGCTGGTTCCGGCCTGCATACAAAGGCTTTCGGTAAGTAGACACTCACCTTCTTCCTTCAATCAAATGGTTTCCTCTAGGAGGTTCATTCAGTAAATGTTGATCAAGAAGACGATGCCCGCAAGCTGTTCTGTCCGTCAAGGCAAAAATTACGGAGAAAGTAAATGGAATATTCAGTTACAACAATATTTGGTTAAGAAAGTTTGGCCAGCGCAGGAGCTTATAGATGAAGCTATAGGGCTTCCCATCTCTGGGTGGCAGGTTTGAAGAGTGACTGAAAGTTGCTGCTGTCTCTGTTGTTCGGTGGCCTGTTGTTGTTGTTTGTTTTATGATGATGCCTAAAGGGATCCCATTGTTCTAATGCTATACAGATATGGACTAAGAGCTAGTCTCTGCCCCAAAGAGCTTACAGTTGAAATAGACAAGACGGACAAAGGGTGGAGGTAGTGGGGAAGGATACAGTCTACAAGCTACGTATGAGCACAGTGAAGAATATGATGATTAGTGAGAAGTATCCATGCCCACAAAACACCACCCTTGACACAAACTGACCCTTTGTTGGCAGAGAGGTCCAGGCCACAGAAACTTAGCTTCTCTCTTGTCCCTATGAAGGGTTCCTTCAGAACAGGGCTGATTCACATTGGTGAAGGGCAGCTTGTAACAAGATCTTGCATTGCTGATGACCATGCAGTTTGACCTATTCTCTGGTTACCGCAGCACTGATTGGTTTTGTACTTTCACAAGCATGAAATCCATACTTTAAAAATTGTTGATGTATTGTGATTATTAAATATCCCTAGGGTTACCTAAGCATTCACATCGCTAATGGTATGAGACACATGCTTCTAAAGGCTTGTTTGAGATTTTTGGTTTCTCGGTTCTTTATGGGAAAACTGTACAGAAACAGCTTGCTAAGAACTGTTCTGTTTTTTGTTTCTAGGCACAGCATCTAGTTACTCATATTGGGAGGGGGGATGTTTAAATAAAAGTAACCCACAAAGACCAGGGCTCTCCTCAAATGGCACAAATATATTTAAAATCATCCTACATTTATTTTTTTATTAATAATCATTTGCATGTCTCTAGTGCCTGCTGGGAATTGCAAAGCACTTTGCAAACATTAGTGCATTGAGCTTCACAACATCTCTTTGAGGGACTTAAGTTTAATCTCCATTTTGCATAGGGAAACTGAGGCGTGGAAAAGGGGAAGTTATTTTCCCAAGGTCATGCAGCAAGTCACTAGCAGAGCTGACAGGAGTCTGTCATTCCAGTTTCCTAGGCAACCCTCTCTCCCCTCCTTCACTACCAATGTATTTTTTTTTAGATTGGTTAATCATCAAATTCTATGGTAAGAGAAGTTCATTTAGAAGAAAGCGGAAGCAGCTGACAGGAATAGAAGCAGGCAGACTAAGGCCCTGATTCTAGAAAGCACTCAAGCATATGCTAAATTTTAAGCATGTGCCGGTGGGACTTAAGCAAGTACTTAACTTGAAGCATGTGCTTAAGTGCTTTCTTGAATCTGCATCTAAATGCTCACCTCAAATACGAACAAGATATGTGTGCTAATGTAGTGGAGATTATTAAAACCATAGCAACTAAATTTAATTACGTTATAGAATTCAAAGGAGGATAACTTCTAAAAGGATATGAAAAGCAAAGGAATTGAATCATCTGAAACTCTTAAAGGAAGTGAAAAATGAAATCTGAGAAGTGTTACTCTACTGGGCTGTGTTTTGGGTTTGTTTTTTTTCCCCTTCCCCTTTCCTAATTCAGAAGTCCCTGGGGTTTCCAAGTCACTAGTAGAACTCGGTTCAAAGAGCACTTTCCATTCCAAAGTCTGGGAAAAATTACTCCTCCACAATGCTTTTCTCTGGGCTTTGTGGAGTCAGATTCTAATTATTTCTTTAATGCTGTTTGTATGTGTTTTGTGCAACTGAATGCTGAAAGGCCCTTGAGATTACCCTGTGTAAATGCTTGTATATAAAATCAATACCCTAGGGACAGACCAGCAAGCCACAGAGCAGTTAGTTTGACATTAGTTTGGAGGAGACTTTAAAGAAAATAGCGGTGTAATCAGGGAAATCTTTTTATCGGAAAGGAATACTGTAGCCAGATTTATTACAGCCAGTCTGACTTCTAGAGAGTCAGGTTAGACCCACTTGCTATGCTTATTCCCAGTTCTTACAGCCATGGTAGATACTGGGATAGCGTACTCTGTGAATGCTTTTGTGAAACATTCACCATATGTCCACATCCAAGAGCCTTGGCATGAGAACAGAGTTGCGGCAAATTTCCAGTGGAAAGGTGGGTCAGAATTCACCTTTTCCACATGTTATAGCTCAGTGGTGTTCAACATTTTTTTCATTTGTGGATCCCTAAAACAATTTCGAATGGAGTTGTGTACCCCTTTGGAAATCATAGACATAGTCTGCAGATCCCCAGGGGTCCACAGACCACAGGTTGAAAACCTCTCCTCTAGCTGATTCCCATACACCCTTTCAAACTGAGATTTCTTCACTATTGCCAGGTCATTGTCATGAGAGTCCATTTAAAGGTCTAGCCTGGAACGTTGTCCTTTCACCGTCATTTGGTTTCAGTACTGAGACAGAATTACCTTAACCATGGACTATTTATCACAGTAAACGTATTCTACTCGGATCCAGTATTCGAAAGGAGAATGCCATGATGGTAGCATTTTGCTCTTCTGTAGCATTGTTCAGCCCAGGATATCTAGTCTCTTTCGCAACACCCCTGGGAGGTGGTAATACTATTGGACACAGAGGGCCACGTCTTTCATTGACCTGCCCTTTGTGTAGCTATTCATGCAACTTTACACGCACTTTGCACTGGTGTAAATGACTGCATAAGGTGCAGGGCAAGAGAGAATCAAGTCCTGAGGGTTTCCAACTTGCCCAAGGTCAGTCCCATTCTTTGCTTTCGCCATTAAGTACCAGGTTTACAACAGTATTTAGATGCGTAAACCTGCAGATAGGAACCTAAGAGGAATTACAATCTCAAGGGGAGTTAGGAACCTAACTCATTTAGTTGACTTTCAATGCGAGTTAGGTACCTATCCTGCTTAGGCACCTAGGGGGTTTAAAAAAGCTCCTCTCTGCATCTTTAGGTGCCTAAATACCTTTGTACATCTGGCCTAGAACACACACTCTCCCTGTTTCTGTAATTCAATGGATCTGATGTAAATAATTTTGCACTATTAAATATGTCATCAGATATGAGTGAGTCCAGAGCTAAACTTCAGTTTAAAATAACAGTATTCCTTGCCAAAGAATCGCTGACTAATACGGGTGGCGTTGCTAGGTGAAGACGCTGCGTCTGATGGTACCATCTGTGCTACTATTGCTGTACGGTATAGCTAGAGCTATGCTGAACCCCAGTGATGGAGAGGCCATTGAGCACACCTAGTTTTGGTAGCCACCATGCATACCTGGACCACAAACATAAACTCTACTGACCTCATTCAGTAGTTTTGGCACCTGCCTGACCTATCCAGCCAAAAGGCAGAGATGCCGTGGAGTTACAAAAAGCAGCGTTGCCTCTGAGCACCACTTATTTCCCCAAGCAGCATGCCACCCCACTCATTAGGCTCAAATACGTTCTGTACATGGCTGCCAGAGCTGTTTTTCTTCCTAATCCATCCCAGAGCTGGGTTCTCAATGGCTCACCTCCCTTAACCACAGGTGTGTAAACTGATGACAAACAGCCACTGAGATATTCCCAGCTAGGAGTCTTGTTCTCAATAATTGCATGTAATGCACATACAGGATCTGTCTGGCTGCTAGCACTCATACCCATGTGTTCCCATGGCCTTGTGCCTGCTCACAAATGGATGGGTTGCATTATGAAAAGCACAGGTGTCAAACTGCATTGAGTTTAGACATGCAATCAGGATAATGGTGCAAGTGTCTTCTCCTCTGCAAGAGGCTGCTGAGGTATTGGTGGAAAACAACATGCCTCTCTGAAGGTGGTCATATGTGTAATTAGGTTGTTAGATCAATTTCATGACCTAGGTTTATTGAGGGAGATTAAGTCCTGATGATGCAGAGACCTGTGTGCTTCCAGTACTAGAGAAAAGGGGGTGGATATTAATCTTCAAGGTACAAATCTGAGTGGGGATCCATTGCTGCATGATAAAGTGTGTATGGAGAGAGTGGGGACGTAGTAACATGATACAGTACAAGGTGATAAACCTCATTCATTCTCCCTAACATCCTCTCTCATTTCACAGGTCTGACAGCTCTTTTAATTTCATGGCCTTTTTCTTCATCTTTGGTGCCCAGTTTATTCTGACTGTCATACAAGCGATCGGTATCTCCGGCTGGGGAGCATGGTAAGCAGGATGCACCCATGGTCTTTGAATGGAGCACTCAGTCCATGTCTTCTCTCTGTCTAGCTGCGGAGATTTTGTCTCATAGATTCAGCTTGTGTTCCACATTTCCATGCATTAAATGCTGATGTTTGGGACAGGGTGGGGAGGGAGAGTTGGGGGAGATGATAAGGAAAGGGGTTGGACAAAGAAAGGGTCCTGGTTGGAGTGAGGGCATGTTCTCAGCTCCTCTCACCTCGCTAAGGTAATGACTGAATGTTACATGATTTGAGCCAGCATAGGATTTTCATCCTTCTGTTCTTTCAGGGTTACATGTTTCCCCACCAATAAATAGGGCCCTCCCAAATTCACGGCCATGAAAAATGCATCATGGACCATGAAATCTGGTCTTTTGTGAGCTTTTACCCTATACTATACAGATTTCATGGGGGAGACCAGCATTTCTCTAATGGGGGTCCTGACCCAAAAAGGAGGTGCATGGGAGTTGCAAGGTTATTTTAGGGGGGTCACAATATGGCCATCCTTACCCAGCTCTCAAGGAGGCGCCCTGCCAGCAGCGGCACAGAAGTAAGGGTGGCAATACCATACCATACCACCCTTACTTCTAAGCTGCTGCTGGCAGCAGCCCTGTCTTCAGAGCTGGGCTCCCAGCCAGCAGCTGCCACTCTCCAGCTGCCCAGCTCTGAAGGAATTGCTGCTGCCGCCAGTAGCAGCGCAGAAGTAAGGGTAGCAGTACCGCAATCCCCCCCACCTTACAGTAACGTTGTGACCCCCCCCCAACTCCTTTTTGGGTCAGGACCCCAACAATTACAGTACCGTGAAATTTCAGATTTAAGTAGCTGAAATCATTAAATTTATTATTTTTAAAGGCCTATGGCCGTGAAATTGACCAAAATGGATCATGAATTTGGTAGGTCCCTGTCAATAAATAACCATTTCCCCCTCCATATGACCACACCATTGCAACAGACAAGCCACCCGGGAGTTTGCAGCAAGGTTCTAACCTAGCTGCTTGAGGGTGTAAGTGAGGCGATCAAGACACCTTATCCTTTCTTACCATCTTCCCCATGCACATAAGTTTCACTTCATCTCCAGTCTACAGAGCTAGAGTCCCAAGGTTCATCCTTAAATAATAATTGGAGGGTATGTTCTTGACCTTCCCTGTTTAGGTCACAGGAAGTTGGTAATTTAACCTGCCGTCTTTAGAGCCTGGATGCAAATCCTGCTGAAGCGAGAATAACAGAAACGAAGGCGCTACACAGCGTGCTGGGTTTAAACACTACTCCTCAGAGTGCCCCACGAGGCACAGTATGAAGACCTGTGGGAAATGGAGACTCAGAGCTTGGTCAAGGACTCTCATGTTCCTGGTTCTTAACCCCAGCTTCATTCCACTAGCCCCCATACTACCGCTGCACAAGTGAAAATAAATTTCGTTCCCTTATGGACGTCTCTTTACCTCCTAAAACCTCACCGTTCAACTGGCTTTCTCTAGTGGCCTGGAATTCAAATAGCAGGGGATGTTTGCAAGTCAGGACTTGAGGTGCATTAACAAGGTGCAGGGGAAGTATCTACTTGTGCTGCAGCTGGTTTTTGCCCTAGTTCTTTCTTTTCCATTCATATCCTGGAACTTTACAACTCGCTTGCAAATATTTTCAGGTTGGCGGTGAAAACAAACTACAGTGATGCTTCTCTGTATTTCACTTTCTTCCAGTGGATGGTTGGCAGCCACTACTTTTTTTAGTACCAGTGTTGCAGCTGCTGTGTTCATGCTGTTTCCAGCCATAATGTTTACGATGTCAGCGGTTGCGATGTCCTTCTATCTCATAAGGGTAAGTGCTTCAGTTGCCTTTCTGACGTGGAGTATCTGTCAATTCTGTGCATCAAAGCAAAGTGAATCATCCGCTTAGTGGTCATTGTAAGCACTCGCATCCTAGAAAGTTGAGCGTATAGACAGTGCGGGGGCGGCCCCCCTGCCAAGCCAGATCCCCCGCCAGGGCAAATCTAGATGAAAGGTTGAGGGTGCGATTGAGGGTTCTCTCCATGCAATTCAACCGTGTCCTTCCCAGCATGAATCCATGGACAACCATTGATTCTGAGAATTAAACCCGCTGAGACCCACACAATGACAGATGGAGGTGGTGGGAGGGAGATTCATGGAACGAGCTTTCTCCTTAGAGTGGTCTGCAGAAGGAAAAAGCTGGAGAGCCACTGTCATAGGCAATACAACAGGAGAGACTTCACCAGAGTATTTCACCAGTGTTGCCCTTCATGGGAGGAGAAAAGCCAGAGGGGTAAGATCTGTCACACAAGTCCAGCAAAATATGTTCTCTACCCCAAAGCAGCTGCCATCAGGACAGTTTGCCTCTGGAATGAGGGTGCTGCCTTCTTTGAGATCACGGATAATGCCACTCCAGTCACACGTTGGTTAGCATCTGTGTGGTAGGGTGGCTGAAAAAAGTCACTCCTTCTCCTGCACCACTATACACCCAGCTATATAATCTCCTATCATGCACCCAAGCTTTGCCAGTCTGGGATGCAGCAATTTCAGTAATGCTGAATTCTAGGTAAACTGACCTAGTTTGGATGAATTGCTTCTAACATCATTACTATGCAATTCCCCAACCTGAGTTAGTCGTCATGCTGCAGTGGGTTAAAAGACTGTATGTAGATCTTATCTAGCTGCTTCTCTGTTTATAGCGCCCTTGTTCCTTTGGAATGTGGACACTTGAACAGAGATAGTGACAAAGAGTCCTGTGGCACCTTATAGACGAACAGACGTATTGGAGCATAATTCACCCACGAAAGCTCATGCTCCAGTACGTCTGTTCGTCTATAAGGTGCCACAGGACTCTGTCGCTTTTTACAGATCCAGACTAACACGGCTACCCCTCTGATACTTGAACAGAGATGTTACCAGATACATGGCACAGCACTAGGAAGTGTCTACTATATTAGGCATTAACAAAGTGACCGTAGCTCCTATTGGAAAGGGAACTAGATGCTTGTTGCTGATTCTTCCCTTGCTCTCTTGATTACCTATTAGGTACATAAAATTTACCGAGGGGCTGGCGGAAGCTTTCAGAAAGCCCAGGATGAATGGCACAGCGGCTCGTGGAGGGATCCCCCGAGCAGGGAAGCTCAGTACAATAACTTTTCTGGAAACAGTCTGCCACAGTATCCCACGGTGCCCAACTATCCCACGGGAAATCAATGGCCTTAAGCAGCAACAGCTGTCAAACTGCCTGGATTATCTTTTTTTTTGGTCTCCTCATTGTTATTTTTATTATTATTTGAAAAGATCTTTTTTTCCCCCATCATCTTTTGGATTTTTAAATTCCCTCCTCCCCATGACTGCAGAAAATCTGTGCACTCAGCCTGTACTGCCTCCAGGGCTTTGCCCGTCTCTATTGGAACGTTTTATTTTGTGCACAGTTGCCAGTATTTGCCTTGCTGCAGACCGCGGAACTATTCGCTGCCCTGGCTCGGGGGAATCCTCCAATGATCAGTAACTGGAAAAGGCTGATTTTTTTTTCCCCCTCTGCGAAGAACTTAAGATGCTCTTTCCCCTGCCCTCTTCATTCTTATCAGATGCACAGTACACCACCACCATCTTCCTGTTACCGAGCAGGGGACATAATTGGAAATGGGCATCAACTGGCATCTCCTGATGAGTTTTCTGGAATTTCTATTTCTCGAAGGGAAATGTCTCATCTATTTTATTTTGTGCCTCGTAAGATTGAAATTGGCAGCCAGGGCTCCCTTTTTGTTCATAAAACCCTTGAAGGTCTAAACCGTCTCGAGTTCTCCGTAGCGAGAGAATGCTTTAGATAACTCTGCCCACAGTGAGTGATGGCTGGACATTGCATCTGATTAGCAGAACCTCCACTCAGCTGGTGAGGTATCGTTCTATTAGAATTCGTTGTCTCCACCCCCAAAGGTTTTTCTTATGATAGGGTCTACATGTTTGAAAGTACTGGTTCATCTCACTTGTCTATAATCTTTGCTTGCTAATGGCCTGATTTGAAAGCCCAGTGGAATCACTGGCTTCAATGGGCTTTGGCTCAGAATGCATCGGTTATATTCACTCTTATGTAGACAGCCAACACAAGACGTAGGCACCACTTAAGTCCCACTTATGCAGTGTCTAGGTTTTGTGCTGGCCCCACGTGTGCAGGCCCCTCTCCCTCCTGATTGAATCTCATCCTACTGACAAACCCTTATAATGTAAATAATCTTCCGGCTACAGTTCTGTAGCCAGGTGGTGGATAACTATAAATCTGAATACTAAGAATGACTTGTGTGATTTGGGAGTAACTCCGTTAAGATTGATGGATCAATCCTGATTTATTCTGACATCTGAATCTGATCAAGATTCTCATGCTTCTCCTGCAACATGTCACCTGTTAGACTACAAAATGCTTAATAGTCTTGTAAACTATCCTTTATTTAGTCATGCAGAACCACTCCCCATGTATACAGCCAAGTGTACAGCTGTTCTCTCTACTTCAGCATGCAGGCAGAGAGAGGTGGAATTATCTTTCCCTAAGAAGCTGGTTGAGAGGAAGATAAAGGTTCTGTTGAGAGGGTCTTTTCTTGCTGAGAACGAGGCTTTGTCTACACTACAAATGCTTTGTTGGCCTAGCCGTACTGACCAGAGCACCCTAGTGTAGACATAGCGTATGACAACAGAAGTTTTTCTGTTGGCACAGTAACACCAGCTTGCTGAATGGCATTAGCTACATCGACAGAAGCACTCTAATGCCTGCTTAGCTGTGTCTGTACTGGGTTTTTTTGCTGACATAGCTATGTTGGCTGGGGGGGATGTTGATTTGTTTTTTGTTTCACACCCCCATCAACATAGCTATGCTGGCAAAACTTTGTAGTGTAGACGTGGCCATAGTGTGTGTCATAGTGCTGACGTCCATCCTTTTATCTATTTCTCATGTCACAAGTACTGGAATCTGTAGGCAGAACAGTCAAATTCCTTTCCATTTCGTACTATATCAGTCCAAGCAGTACAAGCTATAGTTTCCCCTTTCTCCTTAAAAATCTGCTACTCAATGTTGAGATTTTTCCAATCAGCCTGTGAGATTTGGATGCCCAATTTCCATTAATTTTTATAGGAACTGAGCCTCCAAAACCCTGCAGCAGCTTTCAAAGCCTCGGTTAAAGATCCTGTGAGGTGCTAAAAGCCTTCAACTTCCGAAGGAGACATGAGGGAGGTTTGGTATTTGTTCAGATCTGCAGACTAGTGCTGGATTCTCCTCTCAGTCGTGTTGATGTGAATCCAGAGTAACTCAATAGCTATCAGTGGAGTTATGCCAAATTTACACTGAGTAACTGGAAACAGAATCTGCTCCTGAAAGGCTTAGAAAAGGTCTCCCAGCTGGATGGACTCCATTTGCAAATGATCCTTTGAAAATGGTCTCAATATACAAGTGCCTTATTCAATAATATATTAGCTCTTGGGGGGAAAGTCCTTCCCTCAGTGCCCCATTCCCCATTTTGTTTAGTCTTAATTTTTTCCCTATATGCATAGATTGTAAATATTAGGGAAGTGAAATGCATTACCATGGGATTTGTGTGACATCTTTGTTATCAGATGGGCCAAAGGAGAAGCAACTGATTAACACTGGAGGCCAAAGCCTCCTTGAACTTCAGTTTAAAAGCAACATCTCCCATTGCTGCAAAGCCAGCCCTTTGCTGGGCCTCTCAAAATATCTTTCTAACACATTCCTAACACAGTGACTTGTGTGTGTGTCTGTGTGTATGTGATTTTTGCTCATAAACACAAGGACAGATGCTTGGAGCTTTGCTAACAGAATACAGTCCAATCATGTTGCTGAACTTTTAGTTGCCTTCATCTTGCGTAGAGTGTTGTGTGGATTTTCTTTGCGCGCTTGCCATCGAAAGGGTGGTGAAAGAGAACTGCCCGTCATTTAACTCCCTGGAAATACGAACATGCTGCCCAGGGGGTGGGTCAGAATTCCCAGTGCTTGGATCCTGTTAACGAAAACGGGAGTCTTGCCTGTAATTTGCCACATTGGGAAGCCTGAATATGGCGTGCCTGCCTAATCTCATCCTTGGAGGTGCGGAATATCCTCCGCCTCTCTTGGCCATTCTTTTCAATATGGGGTGACTGAGGGTGAGTCGTAATTCCAGAAAGTTGACTCAATCAATGTGCTGCCAGAACTGTTGTGGCTTATTTTTGGAATCATAGCTCTATTTTTATAAATGTAATGTTTACATTAGATTTCCAAGGAGCTACCAACGTTTTGGAGAATTGTTAACCTGAATTTAGCCAACTTTAATTTTTGTTCTGCATCATGTTATGTGGGATGCTGTGTGTCGTCTGTGGGGTTCTTTGTTGTTTTTTCCTTGCAGGCGTCAAATAAATCCTCATTCTATGCTCAGTGAGAAGAGCCTGGCTACCGTGGAGGTGTGTATGTATTCATGATGGTTGGAAGAAAATAATGAGATCCGGTTATCCCCGTTCAGTATTTCCCTCTCTTAGAAAACTTCAAAGCCTTCTGGGAAATGGGGGGTTTGGACAAGTAAAGGAACAATGCATTGTGGGTGAAATTCACCCCTTTGCTGGGAGCCAGTGCAAGGGGTATTTATTCACTATTTAATGTATCCTCTTTTCCTGCTTTTCAACTATAGACCTTTGCAAAGTCCTTTACAAAGGAGGTATCGTTATCCCCATTGTGCAGATGGGGAAACTGTGGGCAAGTCACTTCTCTCTGTGCCTGGATCACCCAGAAGGCCAGTGGCACGGCTGGGAATAGAACCAAGATCTCCTGAATCCCAGTCCAGTGCTCTAGCCACTGGCTAGCACTACCTTTCCTAAGTAGCACCTAGGATTCAAGCTGTTCCTCTGCACGGAGATGAATTTCAACCTGAGGGGGTATTGATCAGCCTTGGGTTAAACAGGCTTATGCTGAATTCAGTCAAGGTTCCTTACACACACAGCTTAATGTTATCCTGAAGTTAAGGCGCCTCCTCAAGGTTGCTTAACTTTAGCCATTTCACTCACAGCCAGAAAAGCACTTAGCAGAGCAGATGAAAGTGAATGTCTTCTGTCAACAGTGCAGACCCATTTGGTGTGCTCACCTAGGCCTACATTCTGGCCTCAGGAGGCCAGTGGCAGCTTTGCAATTCCAGTTGACGTAGTGGAAGCAAGATTTGGCCGCAGGGTGAAATTCACTGTAGTCTGGAGGACTTACACAAGGCTCTAGGCACCATTTAAGCAGGGTGTAAATGGCATGTGGGGCCTTGTGCTGACTACCTGCGTGGGGGTGTAGGGAATATCGCTGCTAGTGCACCTCTTTGCACTGTTAGCGATTCATTAATGGTAGTAAATGGCAACTGCTTCATATGGTGGTTTGCTGCTGTGAGGTGGACTTTCATCCCTGGGTCTTGGTTCAGTGCACAGAGATAGACTCTCCTCTCAGGCATGTGTTCCATGCAAGAACAAACAAGTGTCACAAGTGTGCCGCTCGCCAAGCCAAGCGTAGATTGGCATAGTCCCTTGCAATGAGTGGTATTGCAGCAGGAGCTGCTGTGCACTCACTCCCTAGTACACAAGAGCAGAGGGTGGCATGTGGACAGAAGTTGGCAGTGTCTTGAGATGCAGGCATGACCATGGCCTTCATTGTGCTACTGAGGAACTCAGATGCTCCCCTTTCAGGCCTCCCTGCAGCTAGGGGCAGGTGTGACTTGGCACCCACCCAGTCGTGCTCCTGTTCTTTGTAATTGCAGTAATTCCTAGGAGCTCTAGTCATGGGCCAGGACCCCATGGTGCTAGGTGGTGAACAAAAAGTCCCTGCCCCAAGGAGCTTGCCTGTGGGATCAGGGTTCCCTCTCCGCAGTGGTTACATAATGCTCATGCCCCTGCAGCTGGGGAAAATCAAGCCCTGTCTGTGCGTATCTGGCCCCTGTGACAATGTGTACCTGCTTGTTTGCCTGACTTCTGCCACGTTCCCAATGCCTGTGTGCATTTTCCTTGAGCCCGGAACGTGAATGCTTTGTAACAGAAAGATTAAACTTGGCTGAGCAGTTTGCTTTTTCCCTCTGCTTTTAAATTGGTGGATTTTGTATTCTCTGCTTATGAATTAGCCCTAATTAGCTTACGCCTCCTGGGATGAGTGGAGGGTTTGCAGATGTATGTTTTCCAACAGTAATACAGTGGCTTTTATAACTAGCTTACTAATGCTACGCTGGATGTAGAGCATGAGTTGTATTGATCTCTACACTACGTGCCTGTGTGCTACCCTTTCATACCACTGTATCTGATGCTGAATTACAGCATGCTGGAGCATTCTAGTTAAATAAAAGTCAAACTGTGTTGCTTTTCCTGTCTTCAACTCCAAAGAATGGTCTAAGCTCTCAAGCCAAGTGTCTGATCGCGGTGGGTGTTCTGTGGTATTGGATCAGAGCACTGGCCCATCTCCTCCAGTGCCCTGGGTGGGGGCCTGATCGGCACAGGAGGAGCCTGCAGGAACTCCTGCTGAAGACTGTGGACATTTTGGCTGGGATGGGAGGTGCTTGCAGTAGTATTCTGGGATGTCCTGATTCTCAACGGAACTGGGAGGGGGGAGAAAACCCCTAAGGCTGGTTGTGCAGAACTGTACAGGGATGGAGGGACACCATTTCCACCCCCTGCAGCAATCTGCTAATGCCCTGCGGGATGAGATTTGATTACTCAGCATGCATATCTATAATAAACTAAACAGGGACTGGGCTTGCTTGGCTACAGAAATGGCTGCAGAAACTACCTCCTGGGGGCAGAATGAACAAAACCTCATGGAAAATAGGAGTCTCCACTCAGCCTAGTACCTTGAGCAAGGACCACAGGCCTATTCAAGCAGGCCAGGCTGAGACATCAGAGTGCAGTCTCCACTGCAGACCTAACTCGCTGGCTTCTGCTTCGCTGCCCCCTGATCCCAGGCACTTGTTGCATATGCTTCCAAGAACTGGGGAGGAGAACAGAAGGAGCAGCATCTGTCCCGCTTTGGAGAGATGCTGTTGAAGAGCAGAGGAGATTCGATATGAGGATAGACCCATCACCCTCCTCCCAAGACCATGGAGCCAGGGAAGGGAGCAGAGTCAGCCATGTGCCTCTACCTCTATGAAAAAACTCTGCCCTGGATCTGTGCCCTGCCCCCTAGGCTACCTGAACAACTGGGACTGGCCACCCTTGGATCACGTGTGGTGGAGTGGGTCGGGCTACCACCTACATTCAAGAGAATCCACAGCCTGAGAGAGTGGTGGCCTTCTCTGGCAGGTGCTCTGGTGGAGGTGGGGGGGAGGAATCCATCAGCTGAAGCTTCTGGGTGAAGCGCCGGGGTGGGTGCCTGCTAAAAGTGAGGAAGGCTGGGGAATTGGGTCCTGCACTCAGATCCAAACTGCTGTCTGGGGTTCAGATAAAAATCAGGTAGATGCTCCCACCCACCATGCAACCCCAATGGGCCTCCCCCAATCTGTGGGTGAATTCAACCTGAGACAGTGTGTGGCCTTTCCCCTGTTGATCTCGAGCAGGTGATGATTAGGGGTATGTCTACACTGCAATTAAAACCCCACAGCTGGGCTGTATCAGCTGACTCGAGCTCAGGGGTTGTTTAATTGAGGCATAGACCATTCGGGCTCAGGTTGGAGCCTGGGCTCTGGGTCCCTATGGGTCTTCACTGCAAGTAAACAGCCTTGTAGCCCAAGCCCTAGTCAGCTGACACAGGCCAGGGGCAGGTGTTTAACTGCAGTGCTGGATATTTGTGCCCAGCTGGAAACCATAACCAGGTCTGATGTGATTTAAGGCTTGCGGCAAATTCTACTCAATACAAGTCCAGGGAGCAGAGAAACCGGCACTATTGCAAGTGGCAAGGCAAGTGCCGTGGCAGAGCTGTTGGCCAGTTCCACTGCATCTGTCCTACGCCTGACACTCACCACTGCTATTAACCCTTCTGTTTCAGGGACACTAAACTTACACCAGTTTAAGAAGCAACAATGAGTCCTGTGGCACCTTAAAGACTAACAGATGTATTGGAGCATGAGCTTTCGTGAGTGAATACCCACTTTATCAGACTAACAGATGTACTGGAGCATAAGCTTTCGTGGGTGAATACCCACTTCGTCAGACATGCGTCTGACGAAGTGGGTATTCACCCACGAAAGCTTATGCTCCAGTACATCTGTTAGTCTTTAAGGTGGCACGAGACTCATGGTTGCTTTTTACAGATCCAGACTAACACGGCTACCCCTCTGATACAGTTTAAGAAGGTTTTATATGTACTTGTAACTGTCATTTGGAGCCTTAAAGCTCCTTTTTTGAGACTACATGTTTGGGCAAACTTGTAGTAAAGGAGGCATCATGACCCAAGCAGGCATATCACTGGGCTGGGGCACAGGACCTCTGGGTTCTATTTCTGGCCCTGCTACTGACCCGCTGAGTGCCCTCGTGCAAGTCCCTTCCCTTCTCTAGACCTCAGTTCCGCCATCCGTACAATGCAGATAGTTACCCCCCGTTGTAAAATGGTTTGAGATCACTGGATAAAAGACCCTAGATGTGAGTTGATGATTATTGTTACAAAAAGAATCTTTGGAAAAGTAAGTGCGTAATATGTGTGCTTGACCTTTAAAAAATGAGCTGGTTGGAAAATGGGGTTTTATTCCCCCATGAAAAATTGCAACTTTCTGGCCAAAAAACAGCAGTTGGGAATGTGGCTATGGTGCCTCATGTGAGGCTGGGTACATCTGACTAGTCAGACTACACCTCCCAGGATGCACCACTGTCCGCCCTCATGGGGAGGGACACCATTGCATCCTGTGAGTTCCTGGTCATGGTGTCTCATGAGAGATGTAGTAGGACTGGGGATCAGGAACCATAGAGGAGAATGGGAACATGAGGTGGCTGAACTACAGATCCCATGAGGCACTGCAGCAGAATAGCCAAACCTGAATGTTTTGATTTTTTTCAACAAAAAATGGAAATTTCCTTTCAAAAGCAGACACTTCTCATGGAAAAAATTCAGTTAATGGAAAACCCAATTTTCCTTTGAAGAACAGTTCAGATGGAAAAATTTTGACCAGTTCTACTGCGGGGAGATTTAATTTATTAAAATTAATCAATAATGAGTAGAGTGACATTTGGAAAGATCACTTTTGTGGGAGAAGCTGGTTCTGTTTTTTCTTTTTTTAATCAAAGCAAGTTAATTCAGTTATGTTTTAAATGTGGGACTGCCTGAAAATTTTCCTTGATGATTCTATCCTTGAGCAGACTAGATGATCATAATGGTCCCTTCTGGCCTTGAAAATCTATTAATGTACAAAATACAGCTTTAAAATGACAGGCCTCCAGTGATTCTTGCATCATTGATAAACAGGAAACATTCCTCTACTCTGTGACCTCGTTTACGAAGTTAGCACAAAGAAGGAGTTTTTATGGCTGAATTATTTATTTGGGTGTTGTCATTTCCATAGTGTTCATCTCCAGCAGACCTGAGTTAAGCCTCAGAAGTTCCCAGTGACGGGCGCTGCCAGGGCCATTGTCCAGATTGGAAAACAGGGGAGAGCTGGTTGAAAGGTTTCATTTGGAACTTTGTTACAAAAATAAAGCCTTTTGTGGCCAAATGGAAATACCAGTTTTCGGCATCTTTTTCCCAGTTGCTGAAAGTAAAATTTCCAGTGTCAGGTTTTGGGGTTTTCAGTGAACATTTCTGATTAAATCAAAAATTGAAGAGAACTTTTTCAGTTTCTTTCATGGGAACAAAAATAATCTCCTGACCTGCTCTGACTGTGAGAGTCAGTGAGGTGAAAAGACTCACCAAATCACACAGACCGTCTGCGGGAGCATCAGGGATAGACTCCTCATCTAAGTGCCTGTCCTGAGCATTATCCACAAGCCTCTCCTTCCTTCCTGTTGTTATCCCCTTGCAAGGCTGCGGAAATAATGGAAATATTTCGTCCGTGCCTTATTGCAGTGCAAGCAGGCTTTGCTGTAATGCTGGGCATACATGGAATTATTTATAGAGACAAAGGATATGAAAACATCTCAGCCTTCTGAGCAAGCCCTTTCAAACAGGAAAGTGCCATCCTGCCTAATCTGGGCATCTCTCCCCACTGCAGCAGCCTTGCGGGGCTGTGTACAAAATGTACCTTCTCTCCAGGAGACAACCTCATTAACAGCCTGGATTTCAGGGTGGGACTTTCAAAAGCACCTAAAGAATTTAGGAACATACGTCCCATTGAAAGGAATCAACAACTCTGAGGTATGTAGAAATTCTGCCTTTAATATATAGCACCATAGGGCCTGAACTAGCTCTCCCTGAAGTCAGTGGAAAGATTCCTGTTTTCGGTGTTTGTACAGCCCCTGGCACAGTGAGATCCAAGTCCATGGCTGGGTTCCTAGGTTCTACAGTAATTTGCATCTACTCCTCCAAACAACCAGCACGAGCGGGAAGGGAGAATTTAGCTAAGGCTTCTGGGGCAACAGGTGCCATGGAGCTTTAATGGCCACACCCGGTCATCCAAAAGCAACAGACACCATAAACTGCCTGGAACTCAGCTTATTTCCCTCGAGGGATGAAGTGCTAAGTCAGTCCTGCCAGCTATCAGAGCCGCCGTTCCAGGCAGTCGGGGTATTTTGAACCTGATGCTTAGAGCGCTCATCCGTTCCAGGTCTATGTTTCAGATCTATTTGTTGGGCGGCAGCAGCAAGGAGCAGGGACTGAAACAGGAGCCAAGATACCCAGCAGGGGAAGGGCAGGGGGGAACTGACATTTTTCAGGGTTTCTGGTCTTCTAAGTGAACCAATGGCAATTCCAAGTGATTCATCATTTTGTATTCAGGACCCTCCTTTAAGAATCAGTGATGTTTGTTCCAGAACCTAATTTTGAGTGATTTGTGGTGGGTTTTGTTCTGGATTCTCATTGTCATGGATCAGCTGTTTATACCCTCGCTCTCATGAATCAGCCTTTTGCATTCTGGAGCCTCACTTTCAGGAATTGGCATCTTTTGATTGTTGTTTTTGATCCTTGCTCTTGTGAATCAGCATTTTTTAAAATCAGTGTTCGAGGGGACAGCACTTTGACTGTATGGGCTGGAAGCTGTATCTGGCTTTTCAGGGATGTATGGACCAGATCCTTTTATCTTCTTTCCTCTGCCTGCTGCACCAGCCCTTCACACCTGCCATCAGAGTTCACTGCAGACTTTTAGTGGGTGTTCACTGAGCATAGTATCTGCACCAAATGGAAAATAATGATTAAAAACTCCTTTCAACCCCACACCCAACTCTGCTGTCTGTTCCCTGGCTCTAAAGCGTATATAAACTTCCTGGCCAGGGAATGGATTTTCTTCCTCCTTGTCTTCTCTATTTTTCCATTTGCATTATGATCATTTGCTAAATATATTACATGATTGACCTCAGTCCTCTGTGTGGCTTCCACCCCCTGTAGGAATTTCACAAATAAATTACTGATCCCGCTTGCAACATATTTACAATTAATGAGCTACAGAAGCATCCAGAGCATACAATATTCTCTAACAGCGTGGTATGGCCCAGGGGGAGTCTTCAGTAGGATATTTCTTAGTAGCCATGTTTATGTCCCTAAAGTGTTCGTTCCATAAACTGGATATTTTGCATAATAGTTGATGACCTCAATCAAGAGTAAACTCAAACTGATTTATGCGTGTCTAAGAGAGAGACAGAGGCCTTGGCTACACTTGCAAGTGACAGTGCAGTAAAGCCGCCCACAGCGCTGTACCTCACTCCCCGTCCACACTGGCTACAGCGTTGCTGGTACTCCACCTCCCCGAGAGGAATAAAGTTTATTGCGCCACCACTGCTGTGCTGCGGCGCCAGTGTGACCGCCCAATGCACTCTGATGGCCTCCAGAAGTATTCAGCAGTATCCTACAATGCCTGTTCTAGCCACTCTGGTCATCAGTTCAAACTCTACTGCCAATTCTACAAAGAGCTGGATGCGATACTTGGGGGTAACCCCACCTCCACTCCGAGGACCACCATGGACACTTCAGAGCGGAAGGAGGAGGAGGAAAGCGGAAGTGAGGGTGCTGGGGTGGGGGGAGACACCCCAGAATCCCTGGAGGAATGCAGCCAGAAGCTCTTCTTGAGCCAGGAGGAATGTAGCCAGTCGCAGCAGCCGGTACTTGGTGGAGGACAAACAGAAGAGCAGGTTCCTGGTAAGCGGCTTTTTTTCGGGAAAGAATTTTTTCAGTGAGGGCTTTTTGGGAGAGGAGGGTTAGGGCTGCATGTATGCCTAGATTCAGAATAGTGCATTGATGTGGTCTATCACATCGCGGTAATCGGCTTCAATAATCTCTTCAAAAGTCTCATCCAGAACGTGGGCAATGCGCTTGCGCAGGTTTCTTGGGAGAGCCACAGTGGTCCTTGTCCCAGTCAGGCCAACGTGTCCGCACCACTGTGCCATGACGGGTGGGGGGACCATTGCTGCACACAGGCAAGCTGCACATGGGCCAGGGCGGAAGCCGCATTGCAGTAGAAGATCCTCCCTTGCTTCCCAGGTCACCCTCAGCAGCGAGATATCTTCCAGGACAAACTTCTGTGGAAAATGTTGGGAAAGTGTTTGTTGTAGGTGCCCCCTGCCACTGTTGGCTCTCCCCAAGGCACAGAAATCCAGAGGACAGCACAGCTGTGAAACAATCACTCCCCCTTACTCACCATTTTGGGGCTCCCGTGGGTTATATGCGCTCTCTTTGGGACAGGAAAATTATGCTATTGTGTAGGCTGTGCGCGCCCTCCTTAAGTATGGGGGAATCATTACTCTGTCTGGTGTGAACAATGCTGCCTCTGTTAAGTGTTGCATTTTGCCTTTACAGATGCAACCTTGAGATCTCAGCCATCCGTGTTATCACCAGCTGAGAGACTGCAAAGACTCAGGAAGAGGCCACAAAAAAGCAAAGAAGACACGCTGCAAGAAGTGATGCAGCAATCTCTTAAAGAGAATCAAAAAGCGCAGGGGTGGAGGGAGAACGAAAGCAGGATCCGCCAGGAAAATGCAGCGCGCCAGCAGCAAAGCACGGAGCACCATCAGCAAAGTATAGATCAGCTGATAAGCATCATGGAGCACCAAGCAGACTCTATCCAGGCGCTTGTAGCCATGCAGGTGGAGCACTACCGCGCCCGCCCCACCCCCTGCAGCCCTTGTCCCAAAACTCTTTCCCTTGTGCCCCCCGTCACCTCCAACCCACTTTCTCCAACATCTGGGTTCTTACCGCCACCAGCTGCCTCCAACACCTGTATCTTCACCACCCAGCCCTGCAAACTATGACCCTTACCCACTGCACTCAACCCCCATCACCATGCAGTACAGCCAGCCTGAAGCGCAGCACTCATTGCACAGCACTCCAGACAGGACATAAGCAAGTCTGTGATTGTACCGTTCCCCACCCCACCCCCTTGCCCTTTCTGATTCCCAAGCAGTTGTGTTTCTTTTCAATAAATGGATTTTTTGGCTTTGAAAACATTTTTTATTATTGCATAAAGGAAAAGATACCTTAGCCCAGGAAAAAAACAGCCACTGCAAGTCAGCAGAGCAAACGTAGATTCCTACTAACGTTGGAACCACTGCACTTCACTCCCGTGCAGGGAACCAGACATTACTGCTGGTTTTCAGCCTCAAATTGCTCCCTCAAGGCATCCCTAATCCTCGCAGCCCCACGCTGGGCCCCTCAGCCCTGCACTCTGGCTTTGCAAATTCAGCCTCCAGGTGTTGAACCTCCAAGTTCCATCCCTGAGTGAAGCTTTCACCCTTCCCTTCACAAATATTATGGAGGGTACAGCACGCGGATATAACCGTGGGGATGCTGTGTTTAGCCAAGTCCAGCTTCCCATACAGAGAGCGCCAGTGGCCCTTTAAACGGCCAAAAGCACATTCCACAGTCATTCGGCACCGACTCAGCCTGTAGTTGAACCGTTCCTTGCTGCTGTCAAGGCTCCCAGTGTAGGGTTTCATGAGCCACGGCATTAAAGGGTAAGCAGGGTCTCCAAGGATCACAATGGGCATTTCGACTTCCCCTACTGTGATCTTCCACTCTGGGGAAAAAAGTCCCGGCCTGCAGCTTCCTGAACAGGCCAGTGTTCCAAAAGATGCGTGCGTCATGCACCTTTCCAGGCCAGCCTGCATTAATGTCAATGAAATGCCCACGGTGATCCACAAGTGCCTGGAGAACCATAGAGAAATACCCCTTCCAATTAATGTACTCGAATACTAGGTAGAGTGGTGCGAGAATAGGAATATGCGTCCCATCTATCGCCCCTCCACAGTTAGGGGAACCCATTTGTGCAAAGCCAGCCACAATGTCATGCACGTTCCCCAAAGTCACGGTTCTTCTGAGCAGGATGTGATTAATGGCCTTGCAAACTTGCATCAACACGATTCCAACGGTCGACTTTCCCACTCCAAACTGGTTCGCGACCTATCGGTAGCTGTCTAGAGTTGCCAGCTTCCAGATTGCAATAGCCACCCGCTTCTCCACCGTCAGGGCAGCTCTCAATCTCGTGTCCTTGCGCCGCAGGGTGGGGGCGAGCTCCTCTCACAGTCCCATGAAAGTGGCTTTTCTCATCCAAAAGTTCTGCAGCCACTGCTCATCATCCCAGGCTTGCATGACGATGTGATCCCACCACTCAGCGCTTGTTTCCCGAGCCTGAAAGCAGCATTCCACGGTGCTGAGCATGTCCATGAATGCCACAAGCAATCTCGTGTCATACGCATTACGCGACTCAATATCGTCGGACTCCTCACTGTCACTTTGGATCTTAAGGAATAGCTCGACTGCCAAACGTGACGTGCTGGCGAGACTCGTCAGCATACTCCTCAGCAGTTTGGGCTCCATTTCCCACAGACCGAAACGAAAGGTCCCTTCCAGTCCTAGAGTCTATGAATCCTAGAGTCTATGAAACACCGATTGCGCTGCACAGAAACCGTTGAAAGATGGCACCAAATATGGACAGAAACACAGGGATTGCTGAGATGCGAAGCGATGCATCACGGGGCGTTGGGTCAGGACCCAGAATGCCCCGCACCCCCTGCCCCCTTCCCACAACCCATGGCACCAGAATGGGAAGAGGTGCTCTGTGGGATAGCTGCCCATAATGCACCGCTGCAAGTGCCACAAATGTGGCCATGACAGTGCGCTGTCAGCTGTCAGTGTGGACAGACTGCAGCGCTTTCCCTACTCAGCTGTACGAAGGCAGGTTTAACTCTCAGTGCTCTACATCTGCAAGTGTAGTCATGGCCAGAGTGTGTGAGTTACATAATAAAACAGGCACAAATGTCTTGATTACACAATAAAACAGGAGCATCTGTGATCTATTGGACTATACGGAAGACTGGAGTCATGAGTTCTGCCTTCTATTTCCCAGCTCTGCCACTGACACAGTGTATGATCCCAAGGTAGGGTTGCCTCGTAGACAGAGCAGTGGCCTAGGATTTAGGAGACGTGGGTTCTAGTTCTGACTGTCTTCATTTTAGGGTTTTCTACTGCCACCCGTCCGTATAGTGTCTGAGCACCTTCCATGTAAAATCAATGGCAATAGAGAAGTCTCTAGCAGACTTCATGGAGTCGTAGGCACTGGCAACTTTTTCAAGGTCAAAACTCTGCTTGAGATAGGGTGTTTTTTCCCCAGGGAAGGGTCAGGAGGGTTTTAGGAATAAAAGAGGTGTCCAAATTGTGAGCATCACTGATGGTGGAAAGACGCTCTCAGAGGATGGCCTTGTTTCCTAAAGCTGATCAAACTCTGGAATCCAGGTCCCCTCAACAGAGAATGTTTTGTCCCCAACTCTCACATGCTTCCTCTGGGCTTTGAGATCCGCATGGTCCCAGAAGAGCGCAGCTGTCATGGTGGTTAATAGAACTAAATTCTGTCTCTGATGTGGCTGGGGCTTGATCCATTAATTGCTTTGAAGATTAGGACCAAGGCCTTAAACTGGCTGAGAGCCAATGGAGGGACCCAAGCAGAGGCCTGATATGCTGGTGGTGGCCGGAGTCAGGGAGAAGGCAGGCAGCCACATTCTGTACCAGCTGGACCCTGGAGGTAATGAATGTATGGATCAGCGTGGGCAGGCCCTCAGCGGGGAGAAAGGGATGAGGTTTCCTAATGTGCTGTACTTGAAAGAAGGTATTTGGTGCTGCCTGGTCATCCAAGCTTAGCAAGGAGTCCTACAGGACCCTGAGAATTCACCCCACGTTGTCAATGGGGGCTGTACACCTTCAATGGAAGGTGGAGACAACGTTGTCACCAGTTCATTGAAGTGTTCCTTCTTTCTAACCAGCATTGCTTTGGTTTTGCCTGGGTTCAGCTTGAGCTAGCTGCTCTTCATCCAAGAGCTGATCTCCTCTGGTCTTTCCGACATTTTACCGGTGGCGGTGGTTGCATCAGGTAAGAATGAGCTAATCGAGTGTCATCAGAAACCTGTTTTCAGCTAGGCCCATGTCTCACTGTTTCTCCCAGTGATCTCATATAGATATCAAAGAGAAGCAGGGATAGTTTGGATCCCTGCAGGATCCCTTTGGAGATGAGGAGCAGTCACCCGTCACCACATCAGTTATGCTGGAGAGGGACGAATAGAGTCGGCAGTGCTGGGCCATCTGCTCCTGCTACGTCATGTAGGTGGTTAAGCAGTACCTCTGGTGCACTGTCAAAGGCTGCAGAGAGGTCCAGCTGTGTGAGCATGGAGGTCTTAACTGTGTCCACGGCCATGAGGAAGTCATATTTACTGGCCCTAGAGCCGGCTCTGGTCTGAAACCTGCTCATGAGGCCTCCAGGATGTTGGCTGATGTCACAAGTTGCTGGAGCTTGGTGGTTACTATTTTCTCAGTTATTTTGCTCGGGAACAGGAGGTTGGAGATGGGACAGTAATTGGAGAGATCCTCAGGGTGGAGTGTTGGCTTCTCGAGGACTGGACGAACTATCGCCTCTTCCAAGGAGTTTGGTAGGGGTGTTTCTCTGAAGGGGGTATTGACCATATCAGTGATAAGAGCAGAGCTGTTCTTCACTGGCTTTTATGCAGGGCTTTCTGGCAGTCTGTTTCACAGGTTGTGGCTCTAATATTTTTCAGGCCTTCCTGACCTTTAGCCCATGTGATGGGGCCAAATACAGTCAGGGTGGTGGGGTGTATAATAATCTGATCGGGGTGACATTTTCTTTCCCACAACTCCATCATTGACCCTCTGTTTGACCTTTGGCAAGTCACTCCCTGCCTGTTTCCCCTCTAACCTTTGCATGCTTTGCCGATTTATATGGTAGGGACTGTCTCATACTATGTGTCTGTACACCACCTAGCAGAGTGGGGATCTGAGCTTGGTTGAGGCTTCTAGATGCAACTGTGATACAAATAATATATAATAATGAGCAGGTCATTCAAGTTGTCAGTATCTTTGTTTTTCCCATCTACACAACAGAGGTAATAGCGCTGACCCACCTGGGGAAGCTGCCTTGAAATCTAAAGGCAGTGGTATAAATCAAAATAGCAGTGGTATAAATATTCAAGCTTGCAGGGACAATGTCAAGTGGTTTAGGTCATAAACTTAGATTTTGAAAAGCCAAATGTTTTGCTGACCCAAATATGAACAGAAATCTTCTCTACTAAATGTAAAATAGACAGTGACAGCAGTGTTGTGGGAGGTTAAATGACGCCTGCGGTGTTGAAAACCCAGATAAAAGAGGGTTTGTG
Organism: Mauremys reevesii; assembly: GCF_016161935.1. Lineage (NCBI taxonomy): Eukaryota > Metazoa > Chordata > Testudines > Geoemydidae > Mauremys > Mauremys reevesii. The sequence continues at coordinate 10,942,443 of NC_052648.1, read as the reverse complement.
CATGAGAAACCATTCTTGAAACTGACTAGAAACAAACCGCGAAATTGACCAGTAGTGAATTGCCATGAGGATGTCTAAAACGTTTCTGATGGATCTTATTACACCCAGCTATTCATGCTGTGTTCTGGAAGCTCTTTGGGGCTGTGACGGTCACTTACTACATGTCTGGACAGCACCTAGCACAGTGGATCTCTAGCCCCAACCACAAGACAGATAATAATTAGGGCTGTCAAGAGATTAAAAAAATTAATCACAATTAATTGTGCTGTTAATAATAGAATAATATTTAAATATTTGTCAGTGTTTTCTACATTTTCAAATATATTGATTTCAATTATAACACAGAATACAAAGTGTGCAGTGCTCACTTTATATTTATTACAAATATTTGCACTATAAAAAACCAAAAGAAATAGTATTTTTCAATTCAGCTAATACCAGTACTGTCGTGCAATCTCTTTCTCTTGAAAGTTGAACTTACAAATGTAGAATTATGTACAAAAAAACCCTGCGTTTAAAAAAAAAAAATTTAAACTTTAGAGCCTACGAGTCCATTCAGTCCTACTTCAGCTAATCGCTCACACAAGTTTGGTTACAATTTGCAGGAGATAACGCTGCCCGCTACTTGTTTACATTGGCACCTAAAAGTGAGAACAGGCGTTCACATGGCGCTGTTGTAGCTGGCGTCAGAAGATATTTACATGCCAGATGCGCTAAAGATTCATATGTCCCTTCATGCTTCAACCACCATTCCAGGGGACATGCGTCCAGGCTGATGACGGGTTCTGCTTGATAACAATCCAAAGCAGTGCGGCCCGACGCATGTTCATTTAATCATCTGAGTCAGATGCCACCAGCGGAAGGTTGATTTTCTTTTTTGGTGGTTTGGGTTCTATAGTTTCCGCATTGAGGCGTTGCTCTTTTAAGACTCCTGAAAGCATACTCTACACCTCGTTCCTCTCAGATTTTGGACGGTACTTCTGATTCATAAACCTTGGGTCAAGTGCTGTAGCTATTTTTAGAAATCTCACACTGGTACCTTCTTTCTGTTGTGTCAAATCTGCTGTGAAAGTGTTCTTAAAACGAAACACATGTGCTGGGTCATCATCCGAGACTGCTATAACATGAAATATATGGCACAATGCAGGTAAAACAGAACAGGAGATGTACAATTCTCCCCCAAGGAGTTCAGTCACAAATTTAATGAACGCATTATTTTTTTAATGATCGTCATCAACATGGAAGCATTTCCTCTGGAATGGTGGCCAAAGCATGAAGGGGCATACAAATGTTTAGCATATCTGGCACATAAATACCTTGCAACACCAGTTACAAAAGTGCCATGCAAATGCCTGTTCTCACTTTCTGGTGACATTGTAAATAAGAAACAGACAACATTATCTCCCGTAAATGTAAACAAACTTGTTTGTCTTAGCGATTGGCTGAACAAGAAGTAGGACTGAGTGGACTTGCAGGCTCTAAAGTTTTACATTGTTTTGTTTTGAGTTATGTAACAAAAAAATCTACATTTGTAAGTTACACTTTCATGATAAAGCGATTGCACTACAGTACTTGTATGAGGTGAATTGAAAAATTACTATTTCTTTTGTTTATCATTTTTACAGTGCAAATATTTGTAATAAAAATAATAATATAAAGTGAGCACTGTCCACTTTGTATTCTGTGTTGTAATAGAAATCAATATATTTGAAAATGTAGAAAAACATCCACAAATATTTAATAAATTTCATTTGGTATTCCATTGTTTAACAGCATGATTCATTTTTTCAATCACAAATAATGTTTTTGAGTTAATCACTTGAGTTAACTGCGATTAATCAGCAGCCCTAATAATAATCAATGATGGTTCAAGTTGAGCAACCTGCAAAAATTAATCAAACATCAAAAAGTAAATTAGATTTTCTTCCATGTTGATAAACTAACTTGTCACTTATGCTGTTAATCACCCTTAAAAGTGTTGAGCTGGTTCAGGGTACGGCCAACTCCAAGTGTTAAAAATTTGTGAGCCAGGCCTAAAAAATTACAAGATTTAAAAAAACAATAACAAAATGTAGCTTTGGGGGGGGGTCTTCTATAGTTTCTGGGCCTTTAGAGAGTCACATTTTCAAGCTTTTCTCTGCAGCCAAGAAGGCTAGAAAATTACTTCGCTTTCATTTAAAAAAAAAATCTCAATCAGATGACTGGGGTGGGGGCGGGGGTTGGCCTGGGATATACAGGGGGTCAGATTAGACTATCTGGTGGACCTTTATGATCTTAAACTCTCTGACTGTGCCTCCAGGTGCTGGAGCAAAACACGAGATTATTGATAAAGCGGCTGTGTGGTGGCCGCACTGGATTTTCATCTTGACAGCGTACGTCCTGTCAGATGAAGCTAATGCATGTTTTAGACGGAGGAGCCTTTCCTAAGTGTGTCTAGAATGTAAAAGCTTTGTTGTTTGTTGATTCTTTTAAAACGCTAACCCTGCGCAGCTGAGCTCCCGCAAAGCTGAGGCTAACGCACACAGGCTACCTGCAAATGGAAGCTTCTAGGGTTATAGCTCTATTGAGTATGAAGCCAGACGTTAAAGCCTTCTGCTGTCCCCTGTCCTAGCTCTGCAACTGGCATTTAGTGTTTCCCTCCTCTCCCCCTCTGCTTTCATGCTCCAACTTGCTTTTATAACACAGGTCTTTTGCGGGGGTGGGGAGAATCTCCTCTGTTTACTCATCTGAGGAAGATCCGATGCAATATTTATGTTTGACTTACAGAAAATGCTTCTAAGCTCTCTGCTGGTCATACACCCACACACTGTCTGTTGCACTCTCTCGCACACGTAAGGAACTTGTTTTCATCAAATTGGTAACAAATTCTTTCCCCTCCCAGAATTTCTGAATACAGGGACCCCTCCCTACTGCGGATGTACATACTAGAATATAAAGGAAGACATAGCGGAGGCAAATGTAAACCCCATCCTTTGACTTGCTCCTAAAGAGGTTTATGGCTACAGCAGCTTCTCCTGAAGGAATCCTTTAGTCTATTTAGGAAGCAGCATGGCATTGGACCATAATCAGTGAGCTTGCACAGATCCCTCAGCCTGCGAAGGGGTATAGACTGCTTTGCCATTAGCACCTTCCCTATGAGCGCCGGCAGTTATAGATTACATATCTAGCTGAATGGCGCTCACTCGGCCACACAGACCTTTTGGCAGTATTTTGTCCCAAAAGCTGGCCGGCTTTAGCTGCTTGTGTACAGTAAATTATTGGATTGTGGATTTGAAAACTGGCCAACTGCTCTGCATCCTCTCTTAATACCAGTTAGCAGCTCAGGACACTAAAATATGTCATGCGCTAGCAGCAATTTTCCATTGTGGATCAGGCTTTGGGGGACGGTGGGGCTATTCTGATCTGTGCTGCTATTGGACAAGGTTTTGCCTCACCCAAAGGCAGAGGAGTATTGGATGCTCAACCATGAGTGCTGGCTAGTGAAGGGATCTCCTCTCTGCTCCAGCCACAGTGCTGATGTGATTCAAGCCCGTGGGTCTGGCTTCACTGTCAATCTCTGTGGTTTCTCTTGCTATTAATGGCATCACAGTAGCAACTAGAGAGCCCAGAGCCTGGTACTGTCTGAGCATACAGTAAGAGAGACTCCCTGCCCCAGAGAGTTTGCAATCTAACTAAAGAAGACAGACAAAACTTTATTATTCCCATTTTACAGATGGGGAAACTGAGGCCTGGAGAAGTGAAGTGACTTGGTTAAGGTCACACAGGGAGCCTGTGGCTAAGCTGGCAATGGAACCCAAGCCGGCACCTCAGTCACCAGACTCTCCTTCCTCTCGGGGATCTGTAGCTGAACCAATATCAATTTCTGCCCATAGATCTGAGGGAGTCTTGTATCCATCTTTGGTGCTTATCTGGCCCCCATTACTCTATTATGTGAGCTCCATGCCATCTTTAATGTATTTATTCCCCCAGTCTCCTGTGTGGCAGGGCAGTGCTATTATCCCCACTGTACAGCTCGGGAGCTGAGTCACAGAGAGACTAAATGACTGGCCCAAGGTCCCATAGGAAGGCTGTAGCAGAGCAGAGAACTGAACCAGGCTAAAGCCCTAAGCCCTGAACCATTTTTATTCTCCTCCAGCACATCACTGCTGTTGCATCCTTGCTGTCAATACTCTAGTCTAGACTCCATCAACGTGATTCCCAAAGGAATGATGACCAGACAGGGGGTGGGACTTAGACAGCCTCCATTCTATATGAGTGCAGAACACATACCCCAAGCAATATTTACAGGGCAGGAAAACCACTTCTTCGCCAGCTCTAGCGAGTCGCTTCATCTCCCATGTGTGGGGAGATTCATATTACAGTAGCACATGCAGGCTTCACACTGCTGAGCCTAGGAAGAGACAGCCCATGCTCCTAGGAGCTTACAGTCTAAATAGACAAGACAGACAAAAGGTGGGACTGGAAACAGCTTGTCCAAGGTCGCACAGCAGAACCAAGAATAAAACCAAGGTCTCCTGATTCGCTCTCCAATGCCTGGTCCACTAGACCACGCTGCTGCTTCATGGTAACATGGATAGTTGTAGGTCTGAGTCCAAAAGGAAAGATTCCTCTGGCCACTTCAGTTTTCCATGAGGGGCTAGGGTGCGAGAACATCCCAGACTGCAATCCTCTTAGACAACCCACGCCCCCCTCCCAGATAATGCACATGACATCCTATCTCAGCCTGGGAATCCAGGGTGGCCAGGGAGCCTGTGCCATGTGGAAATCGGATGCAGGGCAGTGCATTCCTGGGTGAGCGCTGCATGCCTTGAGGGGAGCTGTGTGAGACGTGAGGCTGAAGGCTCTGTGAAGCTTCTACTGCATGGGAAGTGCCCTACTTATAGAATCGTATCGTTGGAAGGGACTCGAAGAGGTCATCAATCCCGCTGCGCTGAGGCAGGACCAAGTGCACCTAGACCATCCCTGACAGGTGGTGTCCCACTTGTTCTTAAAAACCTTCAACAATCGGGATTCCACACCCTCCCTTGGAAGCCTGTTCCAGAGCTTAACTACCCCTAGGGGAAGGTTTTTTTCCCTAATATCTGACCTAAATCCCCCTTGCTACAGATTAAGCCCTTTACTTCTTATCCTACCTTCCATGGACATGGAGAAGCATTGACCCCTGTCCTCGTTACAACAGCCCTTAACATACTGGAAGACTATCCCCCCCCCCCCCAAGTCTGCTTTTCTCAAGACTAAACAGGCCCCGTTTTTGTAACTGTTCCTCGGAGTTCAGCTTTTCGAAACCTTTTATTGTTTTTTCTTGCTCTCCTCTGGGCTTTCTCCAGTCTATGCACATCTTTCCTGAAGTGCCTGGCATGGTCACAGCATGGAGTGATTTAGTGTGATTGTGAAATGGAACTTAGGAATAAAATAAAGAGAAGGGCTTGTGAGGGGAGGCTTGTATTCCACATGCAGGGGCAAACCCCAGCCCTAGGCCAGGGGCCGTCTAGATTCACGATGATCCCTCTGCATTGTGGACTCTTGATTATCCCCCCTGCCCCTAGCACTCTATAAACCCTCTCTCCACAGCGCAGCTCTGAGAGCAGGGCCCCCTCTAACTCCTTCCCTGCGCTGACCCTGGTGTGACAACGCTGGCAGCCAATCACAACGCTGGGCTCGTGTCTGGGGCACTAACAGACTCACTTCATAATGAATGAGGCAGGGAGGGGTTTTCAGAGAACTCGGGTCTAGGGGGATTTTCAGCTTAACGGAGCCCAGACAAGGAAACTCCGGGGAGAGCTGTGAAACCAGAGTCTGTAATGCAAAGTGACACCACTCCATCCCATCGAACCAGGCCTAGAGCAAATGGAAAAGTAAGGGCCTAGAATAGATCCCAACTCTCTTGGGACGCTTGGCTTGTTCAGGATGGGCCCTTGGGATCTAAAGGCAACTGATCCAAGAAGAGAAAAAGATGCATGAAAAGCACCTGGTCCTGAGATTGTTTATGGTTGTTTATGGATGTTGCATAAATATGCCGAGATACTACCGTGAGTGGCACCAGATAGATGCTGTATATGGGGATGGATAGATAGACAGACAGAAGGGTGTCTGTAGGGTTAGCTAGATTGCTTAACTGGGATATTTATTGGGGACAGATGCACAGTCCCTTTAATTTTTGACAAGCCTGAACCTACAGTTTCAATAAATGCCCCAGGTCACACTACATCTGGGGCCTGATTCTGCCTCCAACTCCCACTGGCTGCAAGGGGAATTTTAGGTGTAGAAGGCCAGGAGGATCAGGCCCTGCATGCCAGATCAGGGCAGCTGGCACCTGAGAATTCCCCTCCCTTTGCCCTCCTCACGCAGCTGCCCATGGCATCAAGGGCATCGCGGCTGTCCCCACTGTCTGTCAGGTGGGAGCGTTCCGAGTGGGGCGCAGATGGTCGGGGCACCTGTATTCTGGCCCTAGCTCTTCTCTCCAAGCTGCTTTGTGATGTTGGGTCAGTTGCAAAGAGTGACTCTACGTTGCAGTTTCGGGGTGTGATTGCAGCTAGTGCAGAGGTACCCGAGCTAGCTTTATTTAGCTCGCTGGAGTATCGGATCAGGGAAGCCGTGGCAGCAAAGTCCAACCCTAGGAGTAATTGCTAGTTCCGGGAAAGCTTGTCCAGCCCTCGCTGCTCCCGGTTCACTGCTCCAGTACCCGAGCTAGCTAGATCAAAGCTAACTCAGGTGTGTCTACCCCCCGGGATTGCAATGAGCCATCCCCAAAGGGAAGTGGAGTGCTGACTCTCCTCGGAGCAGGACATCCGTACACCCACTGCCTTCCCAGGTTCTTCTACTGGCTACGCTGGATCAGAGCCCTTTATGCACCATGCGCAGGCTCAGCACGTTGCCTGGAAATGAGACATTCCTCTCACGTCTCCTTGAGATTGCTTATTAACATGGATGATGATTGTTGCTGACAACATCAGTCAGGACCTTGGCCACCCTCCCAGAAACGCTCCCCCAGCCTCTGTCTCTTGTCAGCTGCAGCTCATCCGCATGGTCACAAAGGCGGCTGGCCGTAGTGGGGACTGCACCATGGCATTAATCCTGCTTTCGTGGGCACTCGAAAGAGGTGTTGGGTGGTTCGTTTCCACCACAACACCCTCCCCAGCATGGATCAATACCCGCACCAATCTGCTCCAAAGCCCGTGGGCAGCAGGGGATGACTGAGGACAATGTTTCCAGACCTGGGTCCTACCAAGGTTGGTGGGAACTGCAGGCGCTCAGCACCTTTGAGGCAGACTTCAGTTGAGACTCCATGCTTCACCTCCGGGATGTCCACCCCGACCCTCCCGTTGCGCTGGTGTTTGTGAGGGGCACTGTGCCAGGCAGTCTAGGGCACTCCTACACCGGGGGAAGTCCTTCCCTGGCAGCTAAGGGACTTTTGCCACCTCTGTATGCACTGGGCCTGGGCCAGCATGGTCTAGTGAGTAAAGCACAGGTCAGGGACGCAAGACCTGGGTTCTGTTTCTCCCCTCTGCTGTTGACTCACTGTATCCCCTTGGGCAAATTGCTTTCCCTGCTCTGTGCCTCAGTTTCCCCAACTGTCAAATGAGGACAGTGATACAATGCTTTGAGCGCTACAGGTGAAAACCGCTATATACACAGGTGTTGTTCATTACTAAAAGAGTGATGCACTGTGGGGAGGCTGGCTCCTCTGTGACAGTAGATGCTGTCCAGACACATAGTCAGAGGCACAGAACTTACAACTGGAACAGACAAGGCCGACTGAAGGGCGGGAGAGGAAAGAGGCTCAGAGAGGGGAGGGGAGTTGCCCAAGGTCACCTATCAGACCTGGGACTTAGGGCACAAGGTCTCTAGAGTCCCAGGCCAGAGCGCTATCCACTAGGCAACACTGCCTCCCAGTGCAAAGAGCTTTATAAATAAAAGACAGTAGGAAGAGGAGGGTGGAGCATTGAGCCCCTTGACCTAAGGGCAGTGACGGTGACACTTCCCTTTCCCCACCAGAAATATCCCACCACCCCATTCAAGTTGTACAGTTGTGAAGGTGATTCCCCGCCATCCAAAGGGGGCCGGCACAGCCCTCCCAGCTATTTCTGGTCCCAAAGCTACTTTATCCCGCTGGCTTCCTGTGTGCAGCTCAGCTGACATTCTAGCGTTCCTCCAGCGCGGTGCTGCGTTACTGCAGGGGGCTGTGGAATGGCCGCGGTACAAACCCCCAGGCCCCGGCGCTGAAGCAAGGCGCCCGGAAGGGTCATTGGAAGCAACATTTGTCCACAGGCTGTAAATCGTGGGAATAGTTTGCAACGCGAGGGGCTGGCTCTGCTTCTGTAGGGCTAAGCTGGGGGGTGCGCTAGGGTCTGCTGCTGGAAACACAAGGGGGGGGTGTGTGTGAGAGAAAGAGAGAGAGAAAGTCAGAGATATTGGGGCTTTGTGTGTGTGTGCACGCATGCGACTGAGTGTGGGGTGTGTGTGTGTGTGAGTCAGAGAGATGGGGGCTCTGTGTGTGCATGCGCGTGACGTGTGTGCGTCTGGATGCTGTGTGTGTGTGTGTGAGACTGGGTGGTGTCTGTGCGACTGGGTGTTCTGTATGTGTGAGTGTGTGCGCATGTTTGACTGGGTGCTGTGTGTGTGTATGCACATGACTGGGTGCTGTGTATGAGCATGAGACTGAGTGTTCTCTGTGTGTGTATGTGACGGGGTGGTGTGTGTGTGCGTGACTGGGTGCTCTGTGTGTGTGTGTGAGAGACTGGGTGCTGTGTGTGCATTACGGGGTGCTCTGTGTGTGTGTGTGTGACTGGGTGCTGTGTGTGATTTATGGGGTGCTCTGTGTGTGTGTGTGTGTGACTGGGTGCTGCGTGCATTACGGGGTGCTCTGTGTGTGTGTGTGTGACTGGGTGCTCTGTGTGCATTACGGGGTGCTCTGTGTGTGAGTGTGACTGGGTGCTGTGTGTGCATTACAGGGTGCTCTGTGTGTCTGTGTGTGTGTGAGACTGGGTGCTGTGTGTGCATTATGGGGTGCTCTGTGTGTGTGTGAGCATGACTGGGTGCTGTGTGTGCATTACGGGGTGCTCTGTGTGTGTGTGACTGGGTGCTGTGTGCGCATTATGGGGTGCTCTGTGTGTGTGTGAGTGTGACTGGGTGCTGTGTGTGCATTACGGGGTGCTCTGTGTATGGGTGCATGACTGGGTGCTGCATGTGTCATATGATGTAGGAGGGTTTGAACAGCTCCAGCCCTACTCACTACTGACTCAATCTAGCTTCCGACTAACTTGCAGCTGGAAATGGCTTCTCCTCCCATTCAATGAACTGGGGAGTTCTTAGATTAACAGAGTCTAAGGCGTGAAGGGACTCATCTAGTCTAACCTGTATAACACAGGCCGTTACATTTCACCCCCTCGCCCCCTTTAAACCCAATAACTTGTGTTTGGCTAAAGAATCTCTTTCCAAAAGGCAGCTGGTCTCGAGCTGAAGACAGACAGTCCACCACTGCCCTTAGTAGTTTGCTCCAGTGGTTAATCACGATCCCTGTCAAACCTTTGTGCCTAATTTCTAATTGGAATGTGTCTGGCGTCAGCTTCCAGCCACTGGTTCCTGTTCTGCCTTTCTCCGCTAAATTACAGACCACTTTGTACCGGTATTTTCTCCCTGGGAAGAGGCTGATACCAAAAACTGGTTTTGACCAGAAATTCCTTCCTGGACTTTCCCAATGAAAGCGTTGTTGAAACTGACACAGCCTCACGAATTTGGCATTTGCTAAAAAAAAAATTTTCATCAAAGAATTCCCACCCAGCTCTGCGACTGGGTGTGTACAGTGCTCTGACTGCATCCCTACCCATTGCCCCAAGATAGAGCCTCTGTTCACTGCCTGGTCAAAACCGAGATGGGCATCAGCACACTTATCCCCTCGGCATTGACCACCCTGTCTTAGGAGGGATGGGTCACCTGCCTCCACAGCACCCGTCCAGACCCTGTGGAGAGCCTCTGGGTTCACTGCTCCATAGCTGGGGAAGGATCGGGCTGGGTTGGAGGCAGAGGTGAAAGTAAGCCGGTCTGGTCCGGTCCAGCGTACTGGCAAGAGCCAGTACGCCGTGCTGGACCGCACCAGCTTCCACGGCAGGGATTGAAAGGGCTCTGGGCTGCCCGCGGCTGCGGGCAGCCCAGAGCCCTTTCAATCCCAGCCGCGGCTCCAGAGGCTGGGCTAGGGCCGGGATTTAAAGGGCTCAGAGCTCCCCGCGGCTGCAGGCAGCCCAGAGCCCTTTGAATCCCAGCCGCAGCTCTGGCGGCCAGGCTGGGGCCAGGATGTAAAGGGCTCGGGGCTCCCCTCAGCAGCAGGAGCTCTGAGCCCTTTAAATCCCTGCCCCAGACCCGCAAAGCTCGGGGTTCCCCTCGGCAGCCGGAGCCCCAGGCCCTTTAATTTGCCCCTGAGCCCCGGGGGGCTCCCAGCCACCTCTTCAGCTGGAAGCCCCTGGTTGATTTAAAGGCCCTTGGTCTCCCAGCCACAGCTGGTGCCCCAGGGCCTTTAAATCTTGAGAGGCCCCGCCTCTTCCGGATGAGGCCACACCCCCTCAGGACTCCAGCAGTACGGGTCCTGTAAGTTACTTTTACCACTGGATGGAGGTGTGGAGTGTGGGGTGGGGATGGCTTTGGTCTCTTGTGGCTTTGTGGAAGATCAGTGAGGGTTGGGGACAGAACTGTCACCCATGCCCAAAGATGGATCCTGGCACAGCATCCTTCTCACTCTGCAGGAAAGGGAGTTGGGGCCCCCAGCTTGGCAGCAGGACCCTGTGGGATCTTTAATGACTAGAAACTTGTGAGCTTTACATCTCAGCTGCAAAGTCCACCCAGGCCAGTGTCCCTTGCGAGGCCAAAGGCTCATGTAACTCAGATTAATTCATTCTTTCCAAGCTCCTGTTTTGGTGCTACTGAAGCTGCATTGGTTGCAGGGAGCAGCCTGACATCTGGGGATTAGGTAATAAAGGTAATAATTGGAGATATACTAATCTCCTAGAACTGGAAGGGACCTTGAAAGGTCATTGAGTCCAGCCCCCTGCCTTCACTAGCAGGACCAATTTTTGCCCCAGATCCCTAAGTGGCCTCCTCAAGGATTGAGCTCATAATCCTGGGTTTAGCAGGCCAATGCTCAAACCACTGAGCTATCCCTCCCCCCTAAGTGTGATAAGATTATAACAAATACAAACAAAACAAAAAAACCCAACACCCCCCCCACACACACACACATGAGCAGTAAAGAATTTTGCTGCATCAGCAGAAATCCTCTCCCAGCTTAAAACCCTGTCGTTCCGGTCCATGGTAAAGAACCGTGAGAACTGACACATCCCAGGAGTAAGGGCTTTTGTGGGTTCCTAAATAGGATGGAAGATCCTGTTGTTCTGCAAACCCATTTTGCCTTTGACTTCACCCCCATCAGACAAAGGGCAGGGGGAGAGACCGTGTCAACAAATGGGGTTGTTTTGGTTGGTTGGTTATTTTTGCTGAGGTGGTGAAAATGGGCCCTGCCAGAAATAAGCTGCCTTTTTCCCAACCCACAGTGCTTAAAGAGTTCCCTGACTCTGCAGCAGATGTAGAACTGTTTAATCTTATAAAGGAATGCGCACGCACACACCAATATTGCCAACTCCAGGTGTTCAAAAATCAAGAGGTCGCCCGTTCAAAATCATGAGATTGGCTTAAAAAAATCACAAGATTTTAACAAATAATAAATGTTTGGCTCTTTTTTTATTCGCTGTCTGGTTTCTAAGCCTTTCAGGAGTCACCTTTTCAGGCTTTGCGCCTCAACCACAAGGGACAGAAACTTTCTTATTATTTGAAATGAAAGGTGGGAGTCTGACATAATCACATGACTCCAGGAACTGGTGCTTGAATAAAAACACCAAATATCATGAGACTCATGAAAGTTGGAAACACTGCCCATGAAGGGTTGGCTTTTCAAAGGGGCCAAAGGGAGTTAGGTGCCAACATCCATTAGTGTTCACTGGGAGTTGGGAGCCTTGTGCCTGTAGGCTGTTATTGGAGGATCCACAGTCTAACAGTGTGGTCTAGTGATTCCAGCAAGGAAGCATAAGCTGTTGGCCACTCCTCCAAGCCCTGATGATGTAATCCTAGTCAAATCACTTCATTTCTCTGGCCCTCAGCTTCCCCATCTGTAAAAGGGAGGTGATCATGATTATCCTGCCCTTCTGGGTGCTGTAATGATTGTTTATTAATAAACTCCAATAGCATCAAGACTGGGGCCCCCACTACGCTAGGTGCTGTACAAGCACAGAGTAAGTGGCAGTCCCTGCCCCAAAGAGCTTACAGCCTATATAGACAAAGGATGTGGGACAGAAGGATCATGATTCCCATTTTACAGCTGGAGAAACTGAGGCAGAGAACCAGCAAAGGGACTGTGCCCAAGGTCACACATGGAGTCCGTGGCAGAGCCAGGAACTGAATGCAAAATCCTGAATCCTCAGCCAGTGCCTTAACCACAAGTTCGTCCTTTCTCTCATGAGTTGGCCACTCAAGTCAACCCTTCTGTGGCAAAAAGCAGCAGGGTCTTGCATGCACAAAAAATCACTTCAGCTACCACAGAATGCAGCCACCTCTGGAGTGGAATGTAGCAGCTATTTAACTGTGGAACTCCTAACATTAAAGGAGTGATGTGTGTGGGTTAGGGGAAGAAAGGACCCCTAAAACTGCAACCCGAAGGAGTTAGCATTCTTAAAGGGCCACTGCACTTTTAAATCAGCACATAGCAGCTAAGCCTGTTAGAATACTGAAAGTAACACAGCGAATGTGCCTCTAGCCTCTGGCATTTAAATTGCGCAGTTGCAATCTAGACAATGCTGGACAAGGCAACACCCACGGTGTCTGCTGCTCCAGTATGTGGGACAGCTGCACATCCAGATCTGGGGCTGCGAGGGAACCCCCCATCCTCAGTTCATTGAACAACAGCTGCCTTAAAGCTGGGGCTGTCCCCAGGAAGGCAGCGTCTGTGCATGCCAGCTAGGGCTGCAGCGTGGTTGGGAGCGAAAGACAGATGAGCTTTAAGCACAGGACGTATCTTCTGGATTTCTCTGCTCAATAACCAGAACACAGATGGGAGTGAAACTCGCTGGCTGCTTTCTGAAGCTTCTAATCTTAGCTCTGTGCAGGTGTCAGCTCAAGTGAATGCAACCCAAGCTGATCAGGAAAGTGCCATTCTCAGTGCGGTGGGACAGACTCCAGCTGATTGTGAAGATCTGCCATCTATGACCCCTTTTCCCTGTATTCTGTTACCCTACATCATGTCAATGTTGTGCCTGCTTCGAACCCACGTGACTTTCAATGTCCGTTGCATATGCCTGAATTTTGCCACAGCACCTTTCATAGTGACTTCTCTCAGGGTCATAAGTAATACAACAGTCATTATAATGATGATAATTTGTTTTTCGGCAGTGCCTAGACACTCCAGCTGAGATGAGGGCCTCATTATCCTGGGCATTGTACATCTCCTTTTGGAAAGCCACTGCTCCAAAGAGCTTATAATCCATAGAGACAAGGAAATACTAATCACCCCATATTGCAGATGGGGAGCTGAGGGACAGGGAGGTTTAGTGGTTTGTCCAGGCTCAGACGAGGAGTCCACGGCAGAGCTGGGAACTGAAAGTGGATCTCACAAACCCTAATCCAGTGTTTCAGTCACCAATCCAGCCTTTTATTCTGCCCACAAATATTCAAATGAAGGCATTCACTCGTAGAAATGGAAATCTAAGTTTGAGCCAGTCATCACAGAAAATGAGTTTTTAACGTATAGTGTGAAAATTCACCCAGGAAACCTGAATCTAAGAGTTTTGCTCAACCAGTCAGGAAACAGGACACAAGGTGGGTCATCAGTGTCCCAGCAATACTAACTGACGCCTCCCAAAGTCTGAATTCCAGATGTCAGATGTTTGGCACAAGCAGCTTGGCAACAATGCCCGGACCCAGTATTATTCATGTAAATGACCTGGTGAGTAACTTGGACCGATGAATACATTCCAGAAAACTGGGAGCTGCAAACAGGAAAAAATTGTCGCTTCAATGATTTGGGGTCAATTGTTTGCTCAGCTCTAACCCTAACATAGGCCCAGACCCTGCAGAAACACAATGGCCCGGCCAGGATTAGCCCCATTTAAATCAGTGGGATTCCTTGTGGGAGTCATGTGACATATTCACTCAAGTGTCTGCAGAATCGGGACTTCAGAGCCTGATCCAGGTCCCGTGGAAAGTCTCCTATTAGCTTCAATGGCCATTGTATCAAACTTTTAGGGTATGTTTGTACCTGATCTGAGGTGTCAATTCCAGCTCAGGCAGACTGACACGCGCCAGGTTTGATCAAGCTAGCCCGCTAAAAACAGAAGTGTCGCCACGGCAGCACGGGTGGTGGCACAGGCTACCTCCCCTGAGTACAGTCCCCTCCAGGACCCTAGGCGTGCGAGTAGCCTCTCCCGCTGCTTCCACACCAGCAACATCAAAACTAGCGCAGGTATGTCTGCCCGAGCTGGAAATTACAGCTCCAGCTCCAGCGCTGACATACCCTTCAAATGTAAGCTCTTTGGGGCAGAGACTGTGGCTGAGATTCTGTGTTAAATCTCCAGATGGTGCAGTCCATGAAGGAGGGAAAGGACGGCTCTACACCGCTGTTCTGCCCTCCTGATTCTGGTCTGCTTCAGAAGCGGACATTTCTAAAGTCATAGACCTGAAAGCAGAAGAGACCATTATGGATCATTTAGTTGGGTGTCCTGCATAGCACAGGCCTGAGACCCTCAGCCAGTGATTCCTGCCTCAAGCCCATCACTCTGTTTGAGCTAACACAGATCGCTTAGAAAGACACCCAGTCTTGATGTAAAGACTGCAAGGAATGGAGAAGCCACCCCAGTCTTGGGTAAGTCCTTCCAATGGTTAATTTCCCTCCGGGTTAAACACGTGCTGCATCTTACTTCTAGTCAGAATTCATCTTGCTTTAGCGTCCAGCTGCTGGAGCATGTCTTGCCTTTTTCAGCTAGATCAAAGAGCCATTTTCTATCAGAAATCTCCTCCCCATGTGGGTGCTTGTACACCGTGATCAACTGTGTCTTGGCTAAATTCAATAGACTGAGCTGCTTAAGTCTCTCACTGTATGATTCCATATCTCGAATCACTCCTCCCTGACACCCCCTTTAACTTAGGCAGATTGAGATGGGGTTGCTCTAAGTTACATCACCCTACGAGGGGCTCCTATGGCTCGTGGTGCAAGACAGTCTGGTGGTAGCAGATGCACTATGGCCCTAGTCCTCCATCCCTGGCTCCACCTCTCCCATCCCTGGCCCTACCCAGAACACAGCCTCTATGCAGGCCAGGTCTACACTAGAAACGTACATTGGTATATAACTACGTCGCTCGGGGGTGTGAAAAATGGGTGCAGCTGCTACGTTTTAAGTGTAGACCTGCCCTGAGACTTGTAGGTGAGGAGCAGCTTCCTGGAACACGTGTACTGAGGGTAGTCTCTCCTGGCCCTTTGTGAGCTGTTTGCATCACTCATACACCAACATACTGGGGCCAGAGCTAGGGAGCAGCATCCTTCTCTCTGCCTCTGGTCTGTTAAGTGTGTTGCATATTCATGGTGTGATGAAAATAGCTCAAGGGTCCATTTGATTTTGTTCCCTGATTGAAGGTTCATTTGATTTCTCTGAAGCTTTTGTTGGGTTTCATCTGAGGTTTCGTTGCTACCATGTAACCAACAGGCACAAGGGCTTTGTTAAACAAAAACACAACAAAGTCATGAACCCGCCAGCTCAAAAAAACCCGGTCTAATTCTTATTCGCATAGCCTATTTTACTGCAACCTGCTCAGGTTTCCATTGATTCAGGAGGGCTAAGGTCATTGAACATAACTCGGCCTAGTTAATAGATCCAGAATGTATTTCTCAGCTGTGTCACTGGGTATGTAAATAAATGTGTATGGGTGCCCTCTAGTTGTTTTTTAACTCAGTTTTAAACTGTCCTTTTCAGATTAACCTCAATTGCCTATTAGGTTAATTACTAAACATTTACAAGGGTCGTGCTCTGACTGCCCACTCCATCCACCATGAAACACTCTACTTAAAACTGCCAAAAGGAAATACAAAAGCAGTTAGTCTTTGGAACTCATTGCCACAAGAGCATAACAGAATTCAAAACCAGATTAGACGTTTATATGGATTGTGAGAACTTTCAAAGTGACAACCTGCAAGGACTATAAAATAGGAGTCTGGGACGGAGATAAACCCTCCGGCTTTAGGGCATAAAATGACCTCTAACTGTGGTGGTCAGGAAGGAACTTCCCATGGGGCAGGTGACCCCATTGCTGTAGGGGCTTCTGCCTCTTTCCTCTGAAGCAGCTGGTGCTGGCCACTCTCAGGGTCTGGGATGCTGGAGTAGATGGACCACTGGTCTGATACAGTTTAGTAGTTCCTCTGGCCCAGATACTCAAAGGTATTTAGGCGTCAGATGCCCATTGATTTCAATGGGCATGACATGCTTTGCCCCATGGACTCAAATGGGAGAATGTGGCATGCAGGATCAGGCCCTAAAGGTAGTACATTTTAATTTAAGGTGGCCTTTTCAAAAGCGCTCTGCAGTGGCCTAGCTCTGCTCCCTTTGAAGTCTCTGGTAAAGTGGCCATTGACTGCAGTGAGGGCAGAGTTAAGCCAATGCAGAGTTAAGCCAGTGCTTTGGAAAAGGCCACTTCTAAGCCACTCACAGCTCACAGCACAACCATCTCACTTCCGTTGCTGCCTTCCTTTTGGAAAAATCCAATGGCATTTCATAGGAAATTATCGCTTTCCTATAGATTTTTTGGATCATCCTATAGAATACGATAGGAAATCCCATCCCTGCTATAGAATTCTATAGGGTCAGGGTTAAGTTCTGTAGGGTTTTAGATTAATGTCTGTAGGATCCTATCAATCCATTACATTCCACAGGACTCTTCCATGAGGGTTAAAACATTCAGCAAATGGTTTGCTCAGAGAAGACAACAACTTTTATTCCGCTTTTTAAATTTTTACTAAGCCCCAAACAATTTATTATTAATTGTTGTTATTAATATGGTGCCATAAACATATATATGGCACATTGTAAAACAAATAAAATATACAGAATCTGACCCCAAAAGCGTACAGATATAAAAGATAACTGCATGAAAACAACCAGGACAAAGTTTTTTCCCCCACTGTGTTTTCTTGTTTATATTTTTTCCCACTTGGTTTGAAGTCCCACTATGAAATCTGCATTTGTAGCACAGCTTGTGATCCTCTGCATGAGGCCTGCTTGCCAACTTGTTTTTTATTTGATCTAATGCTTTTAAAAAGCTCTTTATTGCAGAAGGTCATGGGACAAAACACTAGACAACAGAAATGAAACCTAGAGCATTTGAAACCATTAAAACACTATGAAGAGTAACTGCACACTCCGATGAAAGCTTATGCCCAAATAAATTTGTTAGTCTCTAAAGTGCCACAAGGACTCCTCACTCTTCTTTCTGGAATCCATCTCCTCCCCTTATTCCATACTTTTGGTGTATTCTATTATAAATATGTGTTGCGCTGATGCTTGGAGACCCTAATCAAGATTGCAGCCACATTGTACTTGGGGCTGTACAAACACATAGTGAGAGACAATCCTTTCCCTGAAAAGTTTATAATCTTGAAAAAACTAGATTAGGAAAGGAAGGAAAACACAGGCACAGAGACCAGAAGGAGTAACAGCAATTCACTGGCAAAACTCAGGTTTCACTCCACTGCAATTCCACTCCAGTACCTAGTATCCACTAGAGTCTAGACCACGCTGCCTCTCCCAAATGCACCACCCTGCAGACTGATCCACACGGGTGTACCAGTGCATCTGCATGGAGCCCTACTGAAGTTAGGATCAGGCCTTTGATGGTAATTTTTTTAAAGATCTGTCTTTTGTGCTTCTCCTGAGAAATGCCTGGCACACTTATAGCACTCTACAGTAGTGTTTCCCAAACTTGAGATGCCGCTTGTGTAGGGAAAGCCCCTGGCGGGCCGGGCCGGTTTGTTTACCTGCTGCATCCGCAGGTCTGGCCAATCGTGGCTCCCAGTGGCCATGGGTCGCGGCGCGCCGCTTCCAGCAGCTCCTATTGGCCTGGAGTGGCGAACCACGGCCACTGCGAACCTGTGGGTGCAGCAGGTAAACAAATCGGCCCGGCCCGCCAGGGGCTTTTCCTACACAAGCGGTGTCCAAAGTTTGGGAAACACTGCTCTACAGAATCTCACAATGTTGTGATACCTGGTGTTTTTCTTAAAGCCCCGGATCCCAAAGTCATGTTGTTATGTGAGCATCCCAGCTTCTATTTTTTAAATAAAGTAAGCTTCTAGCCCTCATGGTTCCTGAGAAAGCTTGAAAATGTAAATCCTAATGGCTCAAAAACCCAAAGGCAAATAAAAAGAACCCACCATTTATTGTTTGTTAATATCTCCTGATTTTTAAGCCAATCACATGACTTTTGGGAGCCTAAATCATGATTTTTTAATACTTGGGGTTGGCAATACTATAATAATAAAAATGGTCACCTTACGTTAACATGACTAGTGATAATTTAATCTGTGGGGTTGGTTATTATAACAGCAGGGGAAAGGGACAGCAGGTTGGGAAACAATGACTGATTGAGCCCAGAGGTTTTGTGGGTTCTTGTATTTCACTACCGGCATACACAGACACCTAGACACTTTGGCATGTGCTTTACAATTTCCTAAGAGAGAGAAATGGCTAGCGCAGGGTACATATGGTGATAGATGGTGGGGTGGATAGGCAGACTGGGATTATGGGGGCAGAGGCAAACTGGTGGGGTGAAGGCTCTGGCTCAGCCTGGGCAGCCCCACTGGAACCAGCACCACTCACACCAGGGCCCTGGCGGTGCTGAGTGGGGGACAACTAGGGTGACCAGATGTCCCGAATTTATAGGGACTATCCCGATTTTTGGGTCTTTTTCTTACATAGGCTCCTATTACCCCCCATCCCGATTTTTCACACTTGCTGTCTGGTCACCCTAGGGACAACTCTGCAGCAGTGAGTGCACTGTGGGGAGGCTTTGGGGAGTGCTATGAGACGGTGGCTGCCCTGTATGTAGGTGCTAAGGTGACAGTGGCCTGAATGGGGACTGCGGGGGTGCATGCACTGTGGGGAGGGTTATAGGGGCAAGTGCATGGGTGGGATCATGTGAGGGGGCTGCCCTGTAGATGGGTATTAAGGTGACAGTGGCCTGAATGGGGGTAGGTGCTAAGGTGACAGTGGCCTGAATGGGGACTGCGGGGGTGCATGCACTGTGGGGAGGGTTATAGGGGCAAGTGCATGGGTGGGATCATGTGAGGGGGCTGCCCTGTAGATGGGTATTAAGGTGACAGTGGCCTGAATGGGGACTGTGGGGGTGCATGCACTGTGGGGAGGATATAGGCGTGAGTAAATGGGGGGAGCCATGTGAGGGGGCTGCCCTGTATGTAGGTGCTGGGATGACTGTGCCCTGGGGGAGGGCAGAAGAGGGGCTGCCCTGTGGGGGAGCCCGTGCCCACCGGGTGCTGACGGGACCACATTCAGCGCACACACACAGCACCCTCCTAGCGCGCGCGCGCCGCGCGGGAGAGAAGAGTTAAAAGGGGGCGGACTTAAGGGGCGGGGACCAGGGCAAGCCGCAAAGCGCGCCGCCATTGTCGCAAAGCCCCTCCTACTCCCCTCTCCCCCGCCCTTCTCAGCAACCTACTATATTCTCAAACGCGCGTTACGCCAGCGGCGCTTCGCCGCCACCCTCCCTTCCAGCGCGCTTGCGCCGAGCCCCTGCAAATCCGGGGCTTCCTATTCAGGGAGGGCTTTTGCGCCGCCGGCGTGGCGCGCGCTCCATAGGCCGCCGCTGAGCCGTACGCCGCTGGAGTAGAGGCGTCGCGGTGTGCCCGCTGCCCGTGGAGTGTGTGTGGGGGGGAAGGGAGAGAAGAGGCTTAAAGAGACAACAGCCGCGGGAGGCAGCCCACAATGGAGCGGCTGGCGGGGGGCCGGGGGGCTGGCCCCCGCCTCTGAGGGGCCCCGAGGAGGTAAATGCCCCGCGCACGGGCCTCCCGGGGCGCTGGCAGCGGGGGCGCCTGGGGGAAGGGGCTGCCCTGTTGCTCCCCGCGCCCCAAGCCGCCCCCTCAGGCGGCCCTTTTCTGTGGGGGTTGGGGGTGAAGCTCTGTGCGGCTGGGGGGGGTATTGTGGGCAGCCGGCACTTCGGAGCGGGGCTCCCCACTGGGGGGGGGGTCGTGTGCCCCTGTGACAAGGGAGGGGGGCTGGGAAAGTGGGGGTGGGGGGGAGGGATTGTACCCTCGAAGAATTGAAAAAAAGCAACTCACCAACGTGTGTGTGTGAGAGAGAAACAGATGTTAGGAACGGGGGGGGGGGTTGCTATAATAATTATGTGTAATGGATATTTTGTAGATTTTTTTTTTTTAATCCTCCCTGGGACGGTCTTTCACTCATTTTAATTTTTAGGCCCAGCTGCTGCTGTTTTGTGCCTGTTTTGTGAGCCTCACTAAGTTGCCTGGGTGGTTTTTGTTTGGTTGTTTTTTTTGCTTTTTACCCCTTCCCCCCCCCCATACTGCCCCATATTGGCCCGTGGTGTTGTGAAGTAGGGCTCTGTTGGGTTGATGCGGGGTGTTGTGTGGGGTTTTTTTTTACTCCCCCAGAGGGATCGGAAATTGTTTAATTGGGGGAGACGGGTGGGGAAAGATCTTGGTTAAAATAAAAAGCTAGTGAATCAGAATGAATCGGTTTGAGATATAGGAAGAATAAAGGCCCCACCCAAAAGAGCATGAACTTTTAAATGTTTCCTAAGCAGCCAAGAGAGAAGACTTTAAAAAGGGAACCCCAATATCTTAAAACAGTGGTTTTAAAAGTGTGGTGTTGAGCTCACCGGTGGTCTCTGATGCCTGCCTGGTTGCTTGTAGAATAGAATCTATGGAGAGTCAAGCTGTTCAGTAGGGATGGTGGACTTGGAAGAAAAGGGTTTTGCTCTTATGAAGGGTTGCACAGTCTGAACAAATTGGGGGCCTGCCATATTGTGTGTTATTTTAAAATGAAAATTAAATTGTTAAACCTTTCAGGTTCTCACGAAAGTAATAAATTATAAACAAATTGGAGGTAAGTATGCTGCTGCCCAAGCTGCGTGCAAACTATAAAGGAGTAAATCTTTTTCACGGGTATATTTGGAAATTATTGCATTAACTAGTCCATTTGTCTTCCCTCCATACAACAAGTGGATGGATTGCTGGATGCGAACTATAAGGAGTATATAAGTTTGCCTGCCAGCAACATTGCCCATCCACAATGCCACACACAGACTGCTCCCCCCCCCACCCCGGCACTGATCACCAGAACAGAGAGATTTAAAAATCAGGCCTTGTGTAACAGGTTGAAGCAAGGTTTAGTGTTTGCCCATATGTCTGAAAGAGAATCACTCTAAACGAGGGCAAGAGGCCTTCATTGAGATGGTGTGGGAAGGCTGCCTTTTGTGGCAGTGTAGACTTACAAGTCCATAAATAACTTGTCAAAGTTTATATTCAGTGTGTTTCAGATAGAAGCATCCCTTTAAAACGACCTGATCCGTGCTCAGTACTTTTCGGTACCAGGCCCTGAATAGGCAGAGGTCTTGAGATGCAAGCAAGACTTGGTCCAGATTCAGATCTGATGTGTAGCTGGATGCAACTTAAGTCAGTGGAGTTGCACTCACTTAGCTAGACCTGTATTCCCCCCGCCCCATCCCTCTGCTTTTTGTCTAAAGGGGCTATTCCAGCTCATCATCTTGTCTAGTTATAATCTAATAACCATTGCTGTATGGAGTAAAAGAGTCTTAGGATTTGATAAGCCCTGTAATTAGTTTGCAAAAGTAGCAATGTCTTAAAAAAAAAAATCAGTCTGATATTTTTCTGTGTAAAATAGATGCCTCTGCTTTATTTATCCTTGCATCAAAATGGATTAGGGAATAATAGCCATTTTGCATGGCTAACTTAACAGGGGAAATTATTTACTGTAGAGCAGTTTCTTTTGAGGTGTGACTCGAGTGATGTTGCTTCCCTTATTTTGTGGCTTGCATTGGGTTTTATTCTTGCTACATTCTTTTTAGGAATGAGTGGAGAGATGGAAACAGGGGTCATATTTTGGCAGGTTTTTGACTCCCCCCCCCCCCCCCCAAAGCTGCCTGTTGTCGTAGCACAGTAGGGAGGCTGCTTTGATCTTAGTCTGTGTGCTACCTCTCCATTCCCATGCCCCCAAAGTATCGTCAAAAATGTCATATATTTGAGTGTGACTCAGCAGATCAATGAAAACAATCTGAGGGGTTGCGTTTATGGACAATCAGTATCTCTCTTTCCAACCAGGCTAACAGAGGCAATGTCGTCCTATAGCAGCTGCCAAGAAATCTATTTACTGGACCTGGGCCTAATCACATTCTGTAGCCTTCTCTCTACCCATGACCTGTGCTGTCCACCAACAGTGATCTTGCTAGTTTCCATGGCTAGGATTGATCAGTGAGCACAAGGCTGTGTTACAGCATCTGTCTAGCTGGTCAGTCTATCTAGATATTTATTTGCTCCTTGTAATATCTGAGCACCATGCCATCACTCAAGGATTTATCCTTGCAAAATCCTGGGAGGCAGGGAAGCTTTACCCCATTTTATAGATGGGGAACCGAGGCACGGGATGAACTAAGTGACTTATCCAAAGTCCTTAAGAAGTCTGTCAGAACTGGGAACCCATCCCAGGGCTTGTGAGTTTTAGTTAGCATCCTGTCCTTTAAGCCATCTTTGCTAGTCTCCCGCTCCTGCCTGCTAGGTTTACCTAAAGTATCTGATAAACAAAACTCATGTGTCTTGTGGCAGGGACAGTACATACCTCTGTCTGTACAGTGCCTGTTAAGGAAGGGTGGTCCAGTGGTTAGGACGTTAGCCCGGGACTTGAATACATGGGTTCAATTCCCTAATCTGACCCAGAATTCTTGTGTGGACTTTGGCAAGTCACATTATTTCTCCGCGCCTCACTTCCAGTGGCAGGCTCTGACATTTTTAGCCAGGCATCTTCCACGCGGCCTGACCTTGCACATATGGTGCTTGCAAGGTCACACTGTGCAGAGGATGCCATTTTGTTCAGGGGCCAGATGGAATCGTCCCAAGGGCACAGTTGGTCCCGCACACCGCTGCTCAATTCTCGTCTGTAAATGGGGTAATAGTCCAGCCCTGCTACAGTGAGGTGTCAGAGGATAAATATATTAGAGATTGTGAGTCCTCAGGTACTGTAGTAATGGGGTAATCAGTATCTAAAACAGTGTCCTGCTCAGAACCAATGGGCACTGCTAAATATTATTGTATAATGAAACGCCGACTAGGTAGCATTGGGTTGGCCTTGACAAAATGGTAACCATCCACTCCTAGCACAATGGGGCCCTCATCCATGGCTGTGGCTCCCAGGAGTTGTGGTAATACTGCTAATAATAATCTGTCTTTCCTTCTCTGTCACAGGAGGTAGGATTGGTTGGGCTAGCTTGGTAACGTTGGGAGCTGTGGAGGAGACAAGTTCTTTGTGACTCTGGAATCCTGTCTGCAAATTGGATCTATTGCACTCAGAGAAACTGCAAATTTATAAATAGTTTATTGAATTAAAAGTTTTATTTCTATGCTTTCTGTTGGGAGTGAGTAACTATCCCTGACAGAATCCACGGGCATAGAGAAGAGACAGGGCTTAGTTGTGGTGAAAATATGAAGGTGACTTTCTCTTGAGGCTGCTGGACACAGATCGCCACTGTGGTTCTTTGTCTCTAGCTCCCAGACTGACTGACGCTACCTAGCCATCCCCACTCTCTGGAGTGTGTAGTCATGGAATGGATTGCCAGCTAAATCGGAGACCCATTCATGAAGGTTAGATTCACAGTTTCTTACCACTGTCTGAGAAGTGGGGGGAAAACTTTAATGAAGCGCATGTATCTAGTTAAAATATTATCCATCGTGTCTATACTACAAAATCAGCTGTTGGGTGACACTTCAAAGGCTGCCACCACACATGGTCAAACCACATATCTGTTTTTCAGAGGAGGCAGGACTTCACTGGTTTCTGAGAGGTTAAGAATCATGCATGCTGCGTTTGGTTTTGGGTACATGGTTAGGTCCAGTGTCAGGGAACAAATGCATTATAAATGGAGCATGTGGCACAAATAATGGTAGTGAGACAGCTGTTCCCTGTTGTTGCTATTGCGAAGGTAATTTTAGAGAAAGGTGGGTAGATGTCAAGATGAGGCTCAACTGGTAACTAGTTTGGTAAATGGCTCTTTTCATTAACCTGAAAGATGCATGTGAAATGACTTACCTGTAGCATTTTCAGAATTTCACACTGAACAAGATGGGTATAGATTTCCTTAGAGATTCGTAGAAAAGAGTGGACATTGCTGGGGCATAGCTTTGTAATTAAGGCAAACTTCACCATTGATTTCCTTCACTCTGAAGATCATGGTAAGCAGGTTGGTACGTATCTGGTAAGATTCCTAAAAGTCCAAAGATTTTTGTAGTCTCAAATTGTGAAGGAAAGTAATGGTTCCTCTTTTGCAAAGAAATCTCTGGGCATAAGTATCTGCTGACACCCATTTTCTTTGCTTCCATTGGCCTGATTACACCTAAGATCTACACCTTAAATCACTGAAGATCCAATGTCAGCACTGTAATTTCCAGGAAATACATGTGTTTTGATGTCTTGAGGCTAGTTCACCTGGGTAGTAAAATCAACTGATCTGAGAATCTCTTTCATTAGAAGAATTTGCCTCAAATCCGGTGACAAGATGGTATCTTGGCGGGAACCTGGACTCTCATGACAGACGGCACAAAACAGATTAGGAAAAAATTCTCTCCAGTGTGCTAGTGCACAACAGAGATTCTCCGCTTCCTCTGTAGCATCAGCTACTGGAGGTTGGGCATGGGTTGGATGATCCAGTATGGTGGTAACTATGGCTCTTAAAAGGGGAAGTAGATGGTCCCATGTTCTGCTGAATGTGGGGCAGAGAAGAAAACAGGTGGAAGGTCAATATTAGCATTAGTGATGGCTGCCAACAGAACAACACAGGTCTTTGGAACGAAGACTTTCAGAGACTTTGAGAGTAGGGATGGTAGGAAACTTGGATTATTTTTTGACATTCAGCAATCAAACAATAAGTCTTCTGGAGCCATTCAAGTCATAAGGAAATAAAGAAGGCCCAGAGCTGAATTTCCACACTGTGGATAAAGCTGCTGGCAGACGATACTTGGGCTTCATCAGCTTGATGGAAATACTCTAAGTTACTTAATATGGAGTTAATGTTCCTCTGATGCTTGTGGATATTATAAAACTGCCCTTTGAAAAACCTTCACAGCCCTGCTGTGTCACAGGTGTGAGTCTTCAGATAATGACAGCATGGGAGTGAAGAGAGTCACACCCACTCAGAATGAAAACCCTTTTTGGTTGGTACCCTAATGAAGGATCAGCTCCTGGATGTGACAGAGATTTCTGTGGAGCACCTGGAACCATTGTCACCATCCGCTGTGGATGGACTTGTACCCATTCCTAACCTTGATGCTCAAAAGTCGTTAACAACCACTTGTGCCGAGACATTTTGGTTCTTAAGACGCTGAAAGCTGAACATTCATTCAGGAGAAAACCAAAAGGCCAGAAGTGTGGCATTCTGCCTGCCTGCTAGAACCTGTTGAGTGACAGTTAGTGGTATGAAGTGAGCTCAGTCTTCACAGAAGGCAAAACGTAAGTCCACGCAGCAGCACTTCGCTTTTTAGGTGCAAACAGCAAAACAAGAGGCCCTGCTCTTTAAGTTAATTGGAGTGGGATGTTTGGAGTGGTGGCTCTTTCTCTGCATAACTTCTCTAGTTTAACATAGGAGTTAGACTGAATGCTGTATAGCACCTTCCATGTCACAGGGATGTGTAATATAGAATTATGTTGTACGCGATCATTAGGATATATAGTCTTCTCCCAACCCTTTTGAGCTCCCTTATCCCAAAGGGGAAATGGATATTCTAGTTTTTGTGCTCACTAACAGGGTGGGTGCTAATGGCGTTGTTGGAAGATGACACGGTACATGTACTTAATACTCCCTTTAGCTCTGTGTTTTGGTATGTGGAGGGGCAGCAGAGAGATGTTGATGTGAACAAACAGAATCTAGGCTAAGGCCTTGTCTACACTACAAAGCTACTATCCTTTGCCAGTGTAGCTATGCCAGGGTAGTCTATGGACAGAAGGAGATTTTCTGTTGGCATAGTAATACCATGTCCCTGAACGACATTAGCTATGTTGAGGGAACCATTCTTATGTTGGCATAGCTGTGTCTACTCTGGGAGTTTTGCTGGCAAAACTGTTAGCTAGGGGATGTACCACATCCCTGACTGACATAACTATGCCGACAAAACTTGTTGTGTAGACCTGGCCTAAGACTTCTCCTTCAGACCTACCAGTGAAGTAACTGCAGAGGTGTGGGATTTTTGCATGAACCCCATGGTTATGGAAGCAGGTCCGTTGCTTCCTAGCCCTTCTGCCAGCTGCCAAGCATATTGAGTGGCTAATGCTTTTGGGACCCAGGAATAATGTTCTCTCCAGAGTATGCGTGCACTCTCTTGGCCTTCCCTATTGCACATACTCCAGAGAGTTGTGTATCGGATTGGGAGGTCCCAATAAGAGATCGCTGGAGCTTTGAACAGATCACTGTACTAGGCTTTGGCACAGAGCTGGAGTGTAGTGATGGACGTCATGTTCCAGGTAGGGGAGTCAGAGAGGAGGGAATTGGAAGTGACTCTTGAGGACAATCCTTGATGTTCTGTGTCACCATGTGGTGGAGAAGCCAATGACATGTTGAGCCCCAGCCTAAAGCATGGTTATGTAGCATGCATGTGTGTGCTGGGGCAATGATAAGGAACATTGAAACTGGGGAGCAGAATCTTGGTTGCTGAGGGCTTCTCGTTTCCAGGCCTGGTGTATTAAGCTCTGGCCTACCCACCAACACTGGAGAGGAGAGGATACACCCAGGACGTGAAGCACTCTAACAG
Source organism: Mauremys reevesii (assembly GCF_016161935.1). NCBI lineage: Eukaryota > Metazoa > Chordata > Testudines > Geoemydidae > Mauremys > Mauremys reevesii. The sequence goes on along the minus strand of NC_052648.1, from coordinate 10,915,364 downwards.
CTTTCAGGCGATGAGTTCAGGAAAGTGAAAGGGAAGAGCAATTAAGGCTCATACCAGCTAAATTTAGCCTGATACAGAACAAATGCTCTTAACTGGAGATGCACATTGCATTGCAGTAATCTCTCAAGCCAAAGCCTACTGAAAAATCTGTAGTCGTATTTGCCATTGAGACACGGTGGGCAAACTTCTGTCATCTTCAATGAGTCCTTTTTCTGGAAGTGCATTAAAACATCAGGGTATTTCCTGTGCTTGCACCTTGTTGATTTGATTGTAGGGCCTACAGGGAGTCCTGACCTCAGCTGGAGATGTCTGACTGGTGCGTTGTCCTACATTTAGTCTTAAGCACTGCCATGCAGGAGACTCAGGTAGAGTGAGGCTCTGTCTCTCTGATGAAGTGGGTTCTAGCCCACAAAAGCTTTATGCCCAAATACATTTGTTAGTCTCTAAGGTGCCACAAGGACTCCTCCTTGTTTGTGTCTCTGCAGAGACCCTGATAGCCACTCAGGAGCAGCTGGGTAGAGTTCCAGCAGAAGAACTGCTCAGCTGTCCCATTCGTAAGGTAATCACAGCATCCCAAGGCCTACATGCAAGAGACGTGCACACACCTTTGTGCCATATACGTTGGGTTCTGGGGGTGTTTATTTCTTCCTGTCGTCTTGTGGACTGAGCTGACCTCTCCATGGCTCTTACCTTTCTGAGAGAGCTTCCTTGTGGGATACAGCATGTCTGTTTCTGCAGGCCATTCTGCCCAAATCCTCAGTAGGTGCACCCCAGATTACATTTGGAAGCTGGGGCTTGGAACAGACTGGCCTGGTCTGAGCAGGGAGTTGGATGTCTAATAGAATGAAAGTTTTGTTATGGGTCTAACCTGCAGTGGAGGGACCCCAAGCACATCCTGACAATTACAGGCCAGTGAAGTAGGGCTCTGAAAAGGCTTTTCTTCTGGTGCAGCCTGAACGCCCACCTCCCCCATTTTGCCTTGCTATTGGGAGGGTCTTGCATATTATTAGAGAGATGATCTGGACAAGGAGAACAGACTTCAGAAATCTTCTCTATTGTATGGAGCAGATGCAGTGAGATGCTGCAGCGTTCTTGTCTTGGAGACCACCAGCAGCCTAGGTATGGTAAATAAAACACACTAGCAAGAAACAATTCCTGCTTTTTGTTGTTACGGGCCAGGTTGGGACCGTGGAGGGTACTAAAATCTGGGCAGTTATGTTAGCACAGTACAACATAGGAGCAAAATTCTAAGTCTGTCTTTGTTCAGTGCCAGAAATAAAAGTCCAGAACAATGCTTCTCAGGACAGAGTAATTTAAAGGCATTCACTGTCACATGGGGGCCAATATTTAACATGGTCCTAAGATGATTATAACTTGGTGGGGAATGTTTTCCAGACTCTAGTTGTTTGTTTTAAGGGGAAAGTCTGAGGGAGGAACTTCCATCACTGAAGGAGAGTGGGGAGAGAACAACCGTGAAGCCACTGTATTTGCAGAGTCCATTAAACAGCTTGGCTCTGATACAGCAGGTAACTAACGAGCTGTAAAGGGGGTGCAGCTAGAAGGAAGCCAACAAAATATGTCAATTTCAGAGGTTCTACAAGGCAGCCCAGCGCAGTGTGTATCTGCTGCCTTGTAACAGGAGTTGTCTCCTTTTCTAATCAAGGAGGGAGTTAAAGGTTCAGATTTGGGGTTTCTCTTAAATTAGGGGTGCCTATATTTTGTGATGCCAAAAGCCATGCTGCCAGTGTGCCAGGATCCAGAAGGCCATCCCTGAATTGCACATAAGCTGCTTTTACTGGGAAGTTTATCAGAAAATAAATGCTCCACCATATTTGCTTGTACTCTACTCATTGATAGATCGCTGGAGATTATTAGCAATTGAACCCTGTACATAGGGCCCCATTAGAATCGCACTATGTACAGTTCCCAGCAGATATATTTGCTGTGGTATTTGCAGTATTGCCTCCTTCATCTTCTATGTAGGGAATGCTACAAATAAGGCAGTAAAATCCCATTATATAGCAAACATCAAGATTTTAAGGGTGTCCACTGTAGCTGATCAACATTGTGCTGTTCCTGCAGTTATAGGCAGACAGCAGCTGTGTTTGGCCCGTAGTCAGCAGTTTGGCTTCCTTAGGTTTAAGCTAGGGATCGGCAACCTACGGCACGTGTGCCACCTTTGGCACGCGAGCCGATTTTTTGATGGCACGCGGGGCGGGCTGAGCCACTCAGCCCACTGCTACTCTGGGGTTCCCGCTGCTGGCCCCTTACCAGCCGGGGTCCCGATGCCGATCCCACTCAGCGCCCACTGTTGGCCTGGGGGAAGGAACCCCAGGCTGGTGGCGGGCTGAGACCCCAGCTGGCAAGGAGCTGGCAGCCGAAACCCCAGAGCGGTGACAGGCTGAGCTGCTCAGCCTGACACCGCTCTGGGGGTTTCCACCGCCGGCTCCTGCCAGCTGCATTCCTGCCACCGGTCCCACTCAGCACCCGCTGCTGGCCTGGGGGAAGGAACCCCAGGCTGGCAGCGGGCTGAGACCCTAGCTGGCAGGAACCCATGGTGGAAACCCCAGAGCGGCGGGGAGCTGAGCTGCTCAGCCCACTGCTGCTCTGGGGTTCTGGCTGCTGGCCCCTTGCCAGCCAGGGTCCCCTCCGCAGCCCCACTCACCTTGCTTCCAGATGGAGTTCCAGCGCAGGCCCCATGCCAGACAGGGTCCCGGCTTCTGGCCCTACTCAGCCCTACCACCGCCAGCTCCACTCACCTAAGCTGCTAATCGGGGGTTCCAGCCGCTGACCTCCTGCCAGCCGGTTATCAACTTATAACTCAGAAGCCTGTTGCAGCTTATAGTATCCAAATAGATGCCACCAGACATTGGGAAAACTCAGCAAGGGCAAGGATCACACTAAACTAATAAGATCTGCATTTTAATTTAATTTAATTTTAAATAAAGCTTCTGAAACATTTTGAAAACCTTGTTTACTTTACATATAACTAGTTTGGTTATATATTTTAGATTTATAGACAGACCTTCTAAGAAAGTTCAAATGTATTACCGGCACCTGAAGCCTTAAATTAGAGTGTATACATGAAGACTCGGCACACCACTGCTGAAAGGTTGCCGACCCCGGGTTTAAGCTAACAGGCCCATGTCAGGATTTCTCCAAGCTGATCATCAGAAGCAAACTCTTCACAGACCAGGACACACCATTGCAAAGTGGCACCAGACCCTGCCAGAACAACAGATGAAAAACCTGCAGAGATATCTTCACTGCTAAGATGATCAACGCCCCCCAGCCCAACACACCTTTCAAGATTCATCAGTCCTACATGTTATAATAATAATAATTAATAGGAGATATACCTATCTCCTAGAACTGGAAGGGACCTTGAAAGGTCATCGAGTCCAGCCCCCTGCCTTCACTAGCAGGACCAAGTACTGATTTTTGCAACAGATCCCTAAGTGGCCCCCTCAAGGATTGAACTCACAACTCTGAGTTTAACAGGCCAATGCTCAAACCACTGAGCTATCCTGCCCCCTGTCACAACATGTGGTGTGCCTTATCCAGTGCACTAAATGCCCCTGTAAGAGCTGTGTGGGTGAAACCAGACAATCACTACGCTCTCGAATGAACTTGCACAGGAAAATAAGATGAAAAAAGCTGTATCACCCTGTGGATGGACACTTCACAAAGCAATCACTCCATATCTGACCTATCAGTCCCCATCTTCAACTGAAACCTGCACAATGCTTTCAAAAGATGAGCTGAGAGTCTAAATTCATAACTCTGCTAGACAGTAAAAATCACAAGCTGAACAGATTTCAGAGTAGCAGCCGTGTTAGTCTGTATCTGCAAAAAGAACAGGAGTACTTGTGGCACCTTAGAGAATTTGTTAGTTTCTAAGATGAACAGAGACATTGGATTTACGGTTTATTACAACAATCTGTAACTCACTAATCCCCCCCTTTATTGTCTTATATTACTGCAGAGGTGTTAATGGACCACTCCACCTTGAATGGTCTGTTAGAACATATGCTAACTACCTATGCAAAACAATCTGTTCCACCTAGTATTTAGCTGTGATGCTTGGAGTACCTTTCCCAGAGAAGAGCTCCGTGTAAGCTCGAAAGTGTCTCTCTCACCAACAGAAGTTGGTCCAATAAAAGACGTGGCCTTACCCACCTTGTCTCTCTAATATCTTGGGATCAATACAGCTGAGATTTACTAGGGCCTCTCTGAATTGAGGATTACAGCAGTTCATGACAAATGGGGAAGGATGGTTTAGTTGATAATGTGCTGGACTGGAAACTGGGTTTAGTTCCCAGCTCTGTCATAGAATCCTTTTGTGTGACCTTGGGCAAGGTCTGTGTGTGTGAGTAAAATAAAATTAACTCTGGGTTCAATTCCTGGCTCTGTCACAGCCTTCTTGTGTGAGCTTGGGCAAATCACATAATCTATGCTTCAGTTTCCTGTCTGTAAAACGGGGATAATGCTTCCCTAGAAGGGGTGCTTAGATGCTAATGATGAGGGCCATAGAAGAACCTGTTTAGATTGATGAGCCTCGGGGGCCTAGCTGACTCGACTTCTAATCTTACTTTTATTTGGTGATACTTGGCAGTTTCTGCTGAGTTTTGCTAGGACTATATTTTGTGGGGTTCATTTAAAGCAAAATTGAGGGCATGCAAACGTATATGAACCAAACCACAGAAAAGAGGTCAACTTCTTTGCGCTGAGCCTGCTGAATTAAGCACATCTTTGAAAGGTGTGGAACAGAGGGTCATAGCCAGCCCAGATCTCTTTCTGAAATTGTGATGCAGGAAAGGAAGTATGACAAGAGCTGCATGTGTGACTCCTGTTCTTGTTGACTGCTCGGCATTCCCCTTATGAAGTAAAGGACTTCACCACTGCTTGGAATTGGTAGAGTACTGAATGCAGGTACTGAAACCAGAAACAGAATGGCGATTGAGAGGGCACATGTGTAGATAAGATGGCAAACTGCGGAAAAGAAAATCAGGGCCATGCTCTACAGACTCCTAAAACCAGGTGTGGTGCTCAATACCACACACAGCATCCATTAAATCAAAGGGATTTCCCATGGTACTAAGCACTGCAGTCCAGATTAAATACTTCAGTCCTTAGAGGGTTCCCAGCCTGAAAGACTTTGATTTCCTGATGGCAGGTAGCTCAGCACTTTGTTAAAAATTGGGGCCCCTTTAAGGTGTGTCTTGTTGGGCACCCAAAATCATGAGTCACTTTGTGTAATCTTAGTCTGTATCTGTAATGAGTGTTGGCAAGTTCAAGCCCTTAAATCGGATGTGTAATGAAAGAGGAAGCCAAGGGAGTTGCATCCTGTTCACAGGGGCAGAAGAAATAGACTGAACTAAAAACATGAGTAACTGAGCCAAAAAAATCCATGTTTCATATTTATTTCTGTTTACTAGTGGAAGGTTGGTATGTATTGGTTGAAGTCACTTGGATGACAAGATCAGAAGAGTAAGGACCTAGGAAATAGAGGGGTATAGGTTGTAAATTTGCCTATTATCAGTATGTAAGTGATCTGTACACCATGGGCTGACTCCTGTGCATTTCATTCACACAAGTAGTCCTGCTGACTTCAAAGGGATGACCTTGTATATAAGGTCATCAGGATTTGTCCCCAAGCAATTGATGGTATATGGAGAAACAAATGGGGTTACCCTAGATTCGCTGCCAGGGCTTGTGGAAACATTAGTCATAAGTGGACAGTCAGTAAACACACTCGCAGCTCTCCTAATTGGTGTGCTTCTGTTGGCTGACTTTGTGCTGCGCCGACTCAGTTTCACACTCAAAGTAGCATGTAACCCAATACAAAAAATGTAAAGGGCAGAGAAAAAAATAGCTGGAAAACTGGACTTTCCGGCTAAACATCTATTGACTGAAAAATGCCCTCCTAATGCCTGGGCAAATATTAGAGAGGCAAGGTGGGTGAAGTAATATCTTTTCTTCTGTTGGTGAGAGAGAGAAGCTTTTGAGCTTACGCAGAGCTCTTCTTCCGGTCTGGGAAATGTACTCAGAATGTCACAGCTATTATAAAGTGGAACAGATTGCTTAGCATAAGTAGTTCACACACATTTCAAGGGACATTCAAGGTAAAGAGGCCCATTAACATCTCTCCAGTCGTGGGGATGGGGTAGTGGGTTGTAGATTATTGTAATAAGCGATAAATGCAGTCTCTATTCAGTCCATGATTTTTAGTGTCTAGCAAAATTATGAATTTAAGCTCTCATGCTTGCCTTTTGAAGGTGTGCAGATTTCCTTTGAGGATGCGGACTAAGAAGTCCTATGTGGAGTGATCATGTCATGAAAAGGGTGACATGATGTTTTTGTCTTATCACTTATTTGGTGTGAGCGCGTTGGAGAGTATGGTTGGTGATTGTCTCATTTCACCCACACAATTGTTATTGAGCATTTGGTGCACTGGATGAGGTACATCACATGTTGTGATAGGAATGTGTAGGACCTGTGGATCTTGAAAAGCATGTTGGTGGGGCCTTTTGAGCAATGGAGGTTTTAGCAGGGTTTTAGCAGGGTCTGGTACTGCTTTGAATTGTTGTGTCCTGGTCTGTGGGTCCATTGAAATATGGTCCCTTAAAATGTGTTAACTACCGTGTATATACGCGTTTATTAGCCCATTCATTTATAAGCCAACCCCCCAAGATGGTTAGGTAAAAATAGCAAAAACTGTATGACCCTTTCATAAGCCAACCCTATATTTCAGGGATTGGCAAACTTTGGCTCCTGGCCCATCAGGGTAAGCCACTGGCGGGTTGGGACATTTTGTTTACTTGGAGTGACTGCAGGCACGGATCCCCTCAGCTCCCAGTGTCTTATCCGCTCCGCTTCCTGCAGCACCCATTGTCTGGGAACGGCAAACCGCGGCCACAGGGAGCTGAGGGGCTCCATGCCTGCAGACGCTCCAGGTAAACAAAACGACAATGTATTGGATATTCAATGAGTCCATCAAGTTTAAAATCATCAAATTTTGGGGTAGACCCATTTACAAACCAACCCATGCTCTTTGATGCATCACTTTTTTACCAAAAATATTCGGCTTATGAACGAGTGTATACGGTACTTATGATGAACAATCTGTTTCACCGTGTATTTATCTGGAATAGTCTGAGTATATTTCCCAGACTTGAAGAAGAGATCTGAGTAAGCTCAAAACTGGTCCAATAACAGATATTCCCTCACTTCTCATATCCTCAGACTAACATGGCTACAGCTCTGTATGGGCAAATGTTGGAAGAGCTAATTGCAAACCATGTAAAGCGTTGTTTTTTAAAAAAGGTACATAGTGTGCTGCACCCCAGTGCTTCTGTTTGAGGATCTCCGCATGTTCACGTGTCTCACTACCACTGGGATACCTACTCCGGTAGATGCAGAAACTGAAGCTAGTGAAATGAAGGGGCTGTTTGGCATTTGTGGCAAAACCAGAGTTGGAACCAAGGCTTCCGGACCCCCTGTAGTTTAAGCATAGACCAGCTTTCTTCCCTCCATAATGAGGAAGGATGGCCTAATGATTAGAGCATTAGTCTGGGTTCAAGTCCATGCCCGATGTAGACTTCCTGTGTGACTGTAGGCAACTCTCTCTTAGCCTCCGTGCCTTGGTTCCCTAGCTGTAAGATAAAGATGAGAGCATGGCCCTACCACGTGGTTGTTGTGAGGCACTGGGGTACTCTGGTAATGGGGAGGGGAGCAGATACATGCCATTCACTGCCTCTCTGAAGATGCACTGACAGTTACACGTAAACTCTGAAGACTGTCCTACGATGCCACAGAGTGCCCCTCTTCACCTTTTCCTTTATTCCATAGGGCAATTGTTTGGTGGCTCTCTGCTTATTTATCCTTGTAGCTCCTTGTTTGTGACCTGAGATTTGGCTGCTCTGAGGAGGGTGATGGTGGTGGAGATACCTTTTTGATTAGGAGAAGGAGCGGGAATGTGTGAGCTGGGGACAGGAGTGAAACCTGTTCCCATACAAACCATTTCCAGGAAGGAAGTAATTCCAGAGCTTCCAGAATGAGGAATTTGGCATACCTAGTACTCCTGTTCTTTTTGCGGATACAGACTAACCCGGCTGCTACTCTGAAACCTAAAGGGGAGAGATTCCTTGTCTCCACACTCCCAGCCCCAAGTTTTCCCTTGCTTGTAGATCTCAAGGCGGTTGAAGGGGAAATAGGCAGGTCTCCAAGTAGCTCATTGCTAAGAAGGAAGGGAGGAGATCACGCATACTTTCAGAATGAAGCTTTTGTCTCAGCAAAGTGAAGCTGCCCCAACCTTCTGCAGTTGACAATGTAAAACCAGACCTGGTCACCTGGTGGAAACGTCAAGTGGCTGCCACGCCGCCAAAGACGTCTCAAGTTGCATCCATCCTCTTTATAGAAAGAGATGCTAGGACTGGGACTCGGTAGGTCTGGCTCTGCTGCATCTTCCCTGCGTGACCATGGGCACATCTCTTAAACCCTGATCAAGGCCGGTGCTAAAGCATATGCATAACTTGAAGGTTCTTGGCTGCGTTGGAGCCATGGTCTCTTTGGGTCGTCTCCTGCCAATCTCTAAAGGGGGATTATACCAATCTGTTTAGATTGTAATCCCTTTGGGATGGGGTTCTGTTGCTGTGTGTACAGCACCTAGCACAATGGAGCCTCAGTCTCAGGCCTACTGCAATACAGCATAAATACTCCACGCCTTCCATCTGAGGGTCTCAAAGCACTACACAACCAAGTAACCCCCACCTCTCTGGGTAGTGAATAAATCTCACCTCATCTTACTGGTGGAAGGAAATTGAGGCGTAGAGGGAGGACAAGCCTTGTCTGAAGTCAGTGAGTCAGCGTCAAAGCTGAGATTACAACCTGGGACTCTCTGTGCTGGGCCTTGTTAGCCAGCACTGCTGGGATACATTCTGAGCAGTCAGGGGAAACGATGAAAGCAGAATTATTCTTCTGGGTGGGAGGCGGAACCAAAGGACTCAGTGGCTTCTGCTATTTGAGCCTCGTAATTTTTTTTTTTACATTATGATTTGCTCTTTGTACTGTGGCGTACCTGGGGGCCAGGGCCCCACTGTGCTTGGGTCTGTGCAAACATAACAAGACAGTCATTGCCTAGAAGAGGTGGTAATGGGCATGGTTTTTGTACCAGTGTGGGTGTGCCGGGCTCTCTTGGACGTTTCTTGTAGAAGCTATTACCCATCCCCTTTCTGGCACGCAGGTTGCCCCTGGTAGTGGAGAAGATGGCTGTACCTGCCCCAGAAATCTCGAAGCAGCCAGACCACAGGTTTTCATTCCTGGGAGATGCTTGTCCATTTTTTCAGGTTGCCCTGCATGTGCTTTCTCCTCCTAGACGGCTCTATTGATTTCATGTTAGGCTGCAAAACCTTTTCCTCTGCTCTGGTCCATTTGCTGTTCTGGGTTCTCCCACAGGGCAGGGCAGAGCAGTGAGCTGGCATCTAACCGGCTAGAGCACTGCAGCGGTGGAGAGCAAAGGAGCAAGGGGGATAGAAATGACCAACTGCCTTTCTCCATGTTCCCTTGACAGAAAGTCAATGGCTTTTAGGTTGTGGTGTCTGCGTGATGTGACTTGACTTGGGAAGGGGGAAAGTCTCTGAATGAATGCTATCTGTGTGCTGTCTGGAAATGTGTAAAAACAACTCTCTCCTCCGTGCCCAGGCATCTTTGCCTGCTGTAAAATTGCAATACAGATGGGAGGAAATGTACTTTTCCCCGGACCAGGAGAGAACTGCAATGGGTCAGGGCTGTGTTGTCTGAAGGGCTCATGCAAACCTGGGTGCCTTGGGAAAGTCATTCCTCAGCAGTGTCAGCCCTCTGGTGGAGATGCCCTGAAACCCACTAGTAATGTTAGACAGGTGAGGTGGCATAATAGCCCATCTCTGCAGTAGCCTCCAGAAGAGGGAAGGGAGGAGATAGTTATTGACTCAGTCTCCTGAGCATATGATCGAGATGGTGGGTTAATAGGCACAGTGCGGATTCCCCATGGAACGTTCTTCTGGCCCTCCTGGGAGTTCACATAAGGTAAAACAGGCGAACCAGCACTTTTTACACCGTGGTAGCCATGGGTGGAAATCTGGAAGTGGTTGGATCATCTGTTGACTGTGTTATGGTAGCATCTAGAGGTGGTCCTTTTAAGGTGGGGGGTCCTGTAGCAAGACAGTCCTTGGCCCACTGATCTGAAAGTATAAATAGGTGAGATGATGGGTGGGAGGAAGGGTGTGTTATCCCCGTCTGAGAGATTGACCTTGGGGAAGCCACATCCAGGGGGCCAGTGGCAGAGCCAGCAGTGGAACCCAGCTCTCCTGAGTCTCAGAACAGGGCCTAAGTCATGAGACCATCCTCTCTCTCAGGAGTCCCTTCATTGGGAGAGCAGCAGCTCTAGGTCAGTGTCTGGCTGCAGTGAGAAGACTTGGGTGTCTCATGGTCAGAGTTGATTCATGCCGTTGCAAGAATGCAGCCAGGCAGCAACTATGTGGTAAGGCTGGTTAAGAGCTAGTCATCCCTCCGTCTGAGTGCCTTTCCAAGGAAGGGAAAGACAGCTTCTCCCCATCTTAGGCAACATCGCAGTGCCACTGCGGCACTTGTCTGCTCGCTCGTCTGTTCCCTGCAGCAAGTGCATGCAGGGGCAGCATCGGTACTGTTGGGGTGCAGGGATTCTGCCTACCTAGTGCCACTTGGCTGACTGCCAGTGTGGATGTGGATATAATGGCTTACTTCCTGGCTACCTTTCTGAACAGCTCCCTTCCCTCTGTGCTCTCTGCTTCAGGTCACAGGGGACAAGACTGTTGGAATCTCGGGCAGGCAGGGTGCTATAAAACATCCACCCACCTAAGGTGCTTGGCCATGGAACCAGCCCCTTCCCAACAAGTTTCAAACCCTTTTTATATCAGAGGGACAGAGGCAGTGTATTTAGAATAAGAATCAACGGTCTGTGTTTTAGCCTTCTGTGATTCTTGGGGCTGTTTGGGAGTCTGTGTTTCTTCCAAGAACATCACACACACAATAAGGTGGAGGGTACAGGCTGGGGGCTCTGGGATCCCACCTGCCCCACAGGGTGGGAGTGATCGGCTTTTCCTACATGGAGTCTCATTGCTGTCCAATGGAATTCACTCTGGGGGGCAGGAGGTCTCTTACAGTTGGAATGGGAAGGTTCCAGGACTGTGAACTAATGTCGAATTGTGATACGTGGACGATTCACTGTTGCTGAACCTTCCCTGGCTTCTCTTAGGAAATGGGTTGTGAAAAGCCTCCTCCAGGAGCATTCATTAATCCAGCCCGCACATGGCAGCTGCAGTTTGCTGTGCCTGAAGGGCATGGAGGTTCCCTTGATTGATGTCCCCCTTCTGGCTATGTCTTGGCTGCAGAGTCCTCTAGAGTGACAGCAGCCTCTCTGCAAGCAACAGGCAAATTGCTGTGTGCTCACTGGTGCTGCACTCACCCATGTGTGATGCCAGGGCTTCTGGGGGCATGTCCCCTGGTTCTTTGCACTGTGGTAAGCTGAGCTGCTCTGAATTCTTTTGCAGTGAACTGTGGGAGGTCCTGTCAGTCTTCTGGGCACGTTGTGGAAGAGTTCATAGTCTGCCAGACTTGACGTGTTCCAGATTTCTGCCCCCAGCCTTCATTCCAACCAGTGGCAAGGGACGGCTCCTACTCTGAGCAGTGGCCTGTGCCATATGCTGGCATTAATGCAACCCATACAGCTGTCGTTTGTGAAAAAGGAGGCTGACCAAGGGCATGCAATGCAGTGGAGAGGGCTTTGCAAAGGGGGGGCCATGCTGAGACAGAGGAGTGGGGACAATTGATAGTTTAATGACTGATGAATCCCCCTGTGCTGGCTGGCATTTGTGAGTCAGGCCCACAAACAGAGTGGCCATGCCCCCCAGGGATGACTAGCAGTGGACCCAGAACCTCCACATGACGAAGGTCACTTCCTTCAGTGCCAGGAGACACATGAGACGGGCTGAAGCGGGTTGCTATTGCCATCTGGAAGCTGGTTACCCCGGATTGTTACAGATCTGTAACAATCAGTTCAGCATTGGCAAGTTAATCATTGGCTCAGCTGTGGCAAAGCTTTGCCATGCAGTTATTGCTTTGGTTCACCCGTGGGTAGTGAAGGTGGCAGTTCTCTCTGAAATTGAGCAAATGGGGCTTCTCACACTGGTAGGGCCATTAATGGCCCGTGTGTGCCCAGTGTTGTACTCCCCTCCCCCAATCACATGATTACCCAAATGGGAAAGGGGTTTACTCCCTCAGTACACAGGCCTTGGAGGACCATAGGCTGCACTGTGAACTGCTGGTGGGGTGATTCCCCCACTCATGTATGCATACTCACACTGAATCCATTGAGCTCACGCATGTAGAAATAGCAGTGTATCTGCAGGATCCTGGGCGGCGGTGGCATGCCAAGTACACACCCGCCTGAGACCTAGCTTGTAGTGTAGACGTAACCATAGAGGAGGTTCATGGACACCTATGTGGGAAGCATCGGCAAAGTTGTGGGGCTTTGGTCCTGCCCAGTAATGTGGCTATCAATCTGGTGTGTGTGCCCACTACTTTGGGAGACCCAGTCTATCCTCTGTTTCCTGGCTTATGAAGCCCTACCCTTGTGCGAGAGCACCTGGCAGAAGCAGGTTGAACTGAACACTGAGCAGGTGCAGGATGATGCTTGAAACATGCTGCCCGTAAAGCAGTGTGGACTGCAGCATTTATAATGCAGTGGCTGATCTGAAGCACACTGCACAGCCCGTGAGAGAAGGGAATGGACTGATAATAGTACTGGTGTATAGGCCCTGTACAGGCAACCTGAAAGTGCTCCCAGGGGAGTGGGCTGGCTGGGGTTGGGGGCGGGGAGGAGTGAGGAACACAAGGCGTGTATATCTTGCTTTGGAAGGAGAAGCGAATCAGTGTGAGCGCATCATCAGTGCACTTTGAGTCCATCAGGTGTGTATCAGCCGTGGATACCTGTTCTCCTGCCCCCATGCAAGCATTGGGTGCATTGTGTCAGCTACTGTTGACCACGTGTATGTCCATGCATGCACTGCTGCTGTGACTGGCGCTGCCCCTGCCTGGCGTTCTCCATTGGCTTCAGAACGTGGTGACTGGAGCAGGCAGGTTCCCGGCTGGGGTAGGAGTGAGTGTAGGTGCATTCTGGGTCCTACTGGCCATGATGCCAAGCAGTTGCTCCAACATGTCACTCTGCAGTTGGTGGTCCTGCTCCTTCATCCCTGGTCATGCTGGGTGTACTGACACCATTTTTTCCTCCCTCTCTAGCATCTTCTCTGCTGCTGCCTGGTTTGTCAGCTAGTTTGTGCAGCTGGCTTGACATGCTGGCGAAATCCTTCCGCATTTCCTGCAGCAGGTCGTCCTGAGTTTTCTTCCTTTTGCTGCACAGTTCAGCAGCCTCTGGCATGCTCTAAATGGCCTCCTGGAAGAGGTGTCGGGGGGTCATCCTGCCTAGACTTCTCTGCTCACGGCCTACTGAGTACCAGGGTCCTTCTCCCATCAAGAAAACAGCAAGTGCTTTACATTTTTTTTTTTAATTTGGCCTTTGAGGGTATGGGTGTGTGCAGGGCCAGCCCAGGGAAGCAGCATGTTGCTCATGAAGGTCTGATCACAATTTCAGGCTGAAGTGGTACAAGGGGATGTGAACTTGCTTGAAATCTTAGAGTGGGAAGGAGAACAGGTGTCTCAGGCCTCTGGTAGAAAACCATCTATTGATGCTATGGAGCAGTTTTGTCGACTTGTAACTGATGGGCAGATTAGTGACTGGAGGGGACTAGTGAGCTGGGGGTGTGTATGTGTGGAGCCTGCATTGCTCAGAAACCTAACTGGTCTTCTGGAGTTCCTGGTGAATGAAAAGTTCTCTGGTGTCATTCCCCAGGAGTGGACTAAAATCCATGGCAACATAAACAGGATGCTGATCTAGAATGTAGCAGGTTAGAACCACCATTGGGGTGCTGTAGTAATGCATCTCCATTCCCTCCATGACAGCCAAATGCAGGATCTGTTGCACCAAGAGACTTCAAGTGCTATGGACTTAACATGGCTGCAGTGGACTTAATACCTAGGCTGCTGTTATTCTTTAAAGTTTTAGCTGCCTTACAAAACCCCTAATGCTAATACCAGTATGCGGGGGGAGGAGAACATTGGTATATATGCCCAGAACAAGCATTCTTCCCCATCCCCTGTTCCTGATTTGCAGGCATTGCTTGGCTTATATTCATTATCCCTTCCTTTGCATCTGTGCAACAGTGTGTGTGCTGCAATAAATCACCAGTAGCATGTTTGGATTGTTTTTCTCCCTGCTTGGATGCCATCTTGGATCACACATGTCCAGGCAAGGTTGGGGGGAATGAAAAGGGGTGGCAGGGAAAATGAAGGTAATGAACCTGAAACTGGCATTACATAATCTCCCCCATCCCAGTCACGTAACATCCCCCATAACAGTTGTAATGTCTTTTTGGTGTAGTAGCTCCCATGATAAGAACACAAGATAGTGTGCATCTTACCAGTTTGTGATGCCAGTTCCTCCATCCCAGTCTGTTCCTCTGCTTCCATGCCCGCCCTGCGAAAGTCCCATGAGTCTGGCCACAGTTCAGAGAGCTGGGCCCTGAAGCTGTGAGCATCTGATCCTCATACTCCGATTCGGAGTCGTCAATGCACAGTTCAGTGACCACCCTGCTCAGAGTCCTTAACCCATCCAGGATAAAATTGGACACTGTGTTTGGTCACCTGCCTTGTTTTATTGTAGAACAGGCACAGTCACAAGAAGTTACTGGACTGGAGTTATGGTCCTTGACTTGCACTAGGTGGCTCTTATGGACTCCTTCTCCAGCCTTAAGATCCCACCTGGTGGATTCCTTGCTCTGCCCACTTAGAATTCTGGGTCTTGGTGCCAAAATTGTGGTCTTTGCTGGTCTAGCACCAGGGGTCCACCAGGACCTTGGTGTCATCTCTGGCCAGCTGGCACCATGCTGGGAAGATGTCCTGGTTGCCATTCCAGTCAGACTGAGTTCTGTACTGGAGCTGGAGAAGGGCTAAGATGGGTTTCAGACACTGAACCATCCTATATGAATTGGTAGATGAGATTTGGTCTGGAATCAGGGAATAAGAAGATGGCAAGAAAAAATAAGCTGGTGGGAAGCATTGGGGTATTCATGTGATGCTAGCCTGTATCCATGTTAGAGTGCTCATGTTAGCAGCTGAGCTGCGTTCACTTGAGTTTCAGTCTAGACCCCTTGGGCCAGTTAACTTGAGTTAAAAGCACCACCATGCTTGAGTGAAGGTGTTTTTGTGTAGACAGGACTCAAGCTTGGGGGCAGTACTCAAGGAATAACAGGGAAGCCAAGCCCGCTGTGAGATCACTCGCTGAGTGAGGATGAAATCACTTCATGAGTTGGGTAGGAGGAGGCTGACCAGGAAAGAGGCAGTTCTGCTTTTACATGAGTCTCTCCAGGGAAGGAGAAGCTGAAAAGAACATGACTGGTAAATGGGCTCTTGCTGGCTGGCTCTTCTAGATGTTTAGAATATGTTGGACTCCTTAATGGCTGTCCTCCCCCTCCCCCTCAGTAACAGTAGCATTGAATTGTGAGTATATCTCATTAGTGTGTGGTACCCCTGAACCCAGTTCTTGGAAGTAGCTGTGCTTTGGTCTGGTTTCAGTCAAAATCCACAAGCATAGCCATGCAATCCACAGCACTCAAGGGGATTGACAGTAAGACCACTTGCGTAAGCAATTCAGATAGCATGTATGAAATGCCTTGGTGAATACAGCTCTTGAGGTGCTAAATGCAGGCTTAACTGCAGATGGAATACATGGGTTGAGTTAGGTAAAGAACCAATAATCACTTTAATTGTCTACTTCGTATGAACTGTATCTGACTGGTAGCCATCAAAGAGACAAGTAAACTTCCTTACCTCCTGTTGTTAGTCTTGTTGTTTAGATTATTAAAACAGAAACCACTGTAACATTCTAATTTATTTTTCACACTCTCTCTATGCTGGTTAAGTCCTGATTCAGCAAAGCACTTAAGCACATGCTCAAGAGGCCTGATTAGCAGGGATAGATTTGAGTGCTTTGCTGAATCATTGCAATGGTACATTTCAATTAGCAGTGAGAGGAGAGTAGTCAGTTTCACCTTTGTTTCTAGTCACTTTCAGTGGTTCTCTCTCTTGGGTATTTACCAGGCCCCATTGCTGTAGTAACAGAGCACCTTGCAGTCTTTGATGTAGGGAATGGTTATCCCCATTCTACATATGAGGAGCTGATGTCCAGAGAGACTTGAGGTTTGTCTACCTATGGCAACAGGAGGGGTTCTCCCATTGGCATAGGTAATCCACCTCCTTGAATGGCAGTCACTGGGTCGACAGAAGTCATCTCTGGTTGACCTACACTGTCTACACCAGGGGTGTTAGGTTGGTTTAACTGCATCGCTTAGGGATGTGGATTTTGCACACTGCTGAGCAACATAGTTATACCAATCTAATTTCCTTATGTGAACCCAGGCCATGGTAACTTGCTCAGCACAGCATCCTGGCCACTGAGTGGTTCTTCCTGTCTATTTGAGGCACCGGTGCTACTACCTAGTACTTCTGTAACTGAGGCCTGGTCTACACGGGGGGGGTTCGAACTAAGGTACGCAAGTTCGAACTACTTACCCCTCCTCACGCCGCGGGATCGAAGTCCGCGGCTCCCCCGTCGACTCCGCCACTGTCGTTCGCGGTGGTGGAGTTCCGGAGTCGACGGGAGCGCGTTCGGAGTTCGGTATATCGCGTCTAGATGAGACGCGATATATCGAACTCCGAGAAGTCGATCGCTACCCGCCGACCTGGGCGGGTAGTATGGACGTACCCTGAGTGTGATCCATATTTTACAAATGGGAGAAACTGAGGCATTCACTGGTTAATACACTATTGCAGTGAACCCATGCTTGGCTTCATGATGCTGCAGGAGAGCCCTTAAAGCTAACCAAAAAGCTGTTTTCATTAAACTTTTTAAAACAGAACTTAACTGCATTTTCTATTTGGTTCAGTTTTGTAAATCTGTATCAGTCTGATTTGGAGTTTAAGCTACCTGCCAGTGGCCTTTGAACTGAAATAGATCAATACAATCTCTTATCAGATGGCTCAGGTATTTGTCTCAGACTAGTATTGCCTTTGATCTTTCTAGTCTGGTTTTCAGAACTGGTCTTATTTTAGCACATGTATTATTATTATTATTTTTTTTAACAAATATTTTTAGCTCCTGCTGCTCAGTCCTTGTGCTGCTGCTGAAATTTCCATCGTAGCATTTCCGGTCCCTCTGGTATTGCACAGTTAATATTTTCCACCCAGGTGTGACCGACTTGAGAAGGGATCAAGGGAGGGGAGTCAAATCCTACCCTTGGTGGGGAAGGCTGGCAGATCACTAGCATTAGCAGCACAGAGAATTACTTCATGAACTTTTCTGTGTGGTTGCTTTTAACAAGAGAGCATTAAGGTGTTGCCCTTTAAGTTCCATTAACTACGCAAGCTCTTTTGTGTTTAAAAATAAGACTCCATGCCGTCTTGCAGTACTGGGTTATGGCTGTGTCTCAAGCACATTGATTTCCATTTCTGCTCAAGCCAGCAAAGAGCAAACATGAATCAGAACTGTCCCAGTTCTAGCGCTTAACGATGGATCTGTTTCCTTGTTAGATATTTTTGGGGGCAAAATAATTACTGCTGAACTGCTGCCAAAATGCTGACTTTCAGTAAAGCCGACTGTATATATTCTACACATAGGTAAATACCCGCCCACCACTAGGCAGGAAATTGGCCTTCTCAGCACAGAGCCATAGAAGTTAGAGGTGGCTAACACTGACCATATTAATCCGTCAAGTCTGTGCCCTTCTGCCAAACCAGGATTATTCTTTTTAGCACTCTGTCCTGCTCATTTTGAAAAGAACAATGTAAAATCATAATAGTGTAAACGAATATATTTCTTTCCTTTGTTACCATTAACCCGTGAGGCACTCTCTCCTGCTACGATCACTGCAGCATCTGGGCTCCACTATTAAAAGTGAAAATATTAAAGTATGTGTTGCTTTTCACTATTGTAGCTGTTTACTTGTTGCTGTTCAATGTCCAAGCAAGGAGAAATGCAAGTTAGTTGCTTTCCCTTGTGGTTTTTGTTCAGTTTCTTGTTCAAGTTGTCATTGCTGCAGCACTTGAGTCACAAACATCGCATAAGTGGTTTGGGACAAGGACTGTCTTTTTGTTCTGTTTGTACAGCATCTGACACAATGGGGTCTTGGTCCATGACGCAGGGTCCTAAGTGCTACAACAAAATGTTTTAAAAACACCTCTTTCCATTGGAATTTAAGAAGAGATTTTTTCAAAGCAGTCTAGAGGGATTTAGGGACATTGTCTATTAATTTTAATGGAAGATGTGTCTTTAACCCCCCTAAACTTCTGTGGACACTTCTGTTGGTCTTTTGGTTATGTAAAAGGTTTGGGGTATCTTTTTTTTTTTTTCAAAATCTAAACATTGAGTTTAAAGTCCCTTTTAAATATCTCCACCCACATGAACCCTCCATTCAGGTATTTTAAATTCTCCTTTTCTTACCGTCAGAGACAGAAAATAATGTAGAGGTTCTGGTGTTCACATCTTAAATAAGATGTTGGAGAATTGGAGAAGTGACAGCAAAGAGCACAAAAATGATGTGAGGGCTGGAGAAAACACCTTAAAGTGAGAAACTTAACAAGCTCAATCTGTTCAAGTTATCAAAAAGAAGATTGAGAGAGGACTTGCTATAGTGTCTAAGTACCATCGCTGGGAGTAAATATCAGGTACTACAGGGCGGCTACTACTGTTACTGAAGCCAGACAAATTCAAATTAGAAATTAGACACATTTTTAACAGTGAGGGTGATTAACCATTGGAGCACTCTGCCAAAGGACATGGTGGCTAGCTGCCTTTCTGGAAGATGTGCTGTAGTCAACACAAGTTATTGGGCTCAATACAGAGGTAATACGGTGTCATTTAAGGGCCTGTGATATACAAAAGGTCAGACTAGATCTAATGGTCCCATGTGGCCTTAAACTCTCTATGAATCTACATGCAGCAAATATTGGTGGTTCTTTAACTTCTAGTGTAAGGCTTGACAGTTTCTTGGAAAAGGGCTTAATATTGGTCAAAAGTAATATTTTCCTATTAACAGTGTGGCTGACGATGTGGGTTTGCTAGCTACCATAAGTCCTCACTTAACGTCCTCCCGCTTAACGTTGTTTCAAAATTACATCACTGCTCAATTAGGCAACATGCTCATTTAAAGTTGTGCAATGCTCCCTTATGACGTCGTTTGGCTGCCTGCTCTGCCCACTGCTTGTAAGATTCTGTGGAAGAGCAGCGACTTTACAAGGGAGCATTGCACAAGTTCCTCTTCTCTACCTCCTCCCCCTCCCTCCCATCGCTTCCCCCACTGCCAAACAGCTGTTTGGCGCCGCTTAGGACTTTC
Source organism: Mauremys reevesii (assembly GCF_016161935.1). Lineage (NCBI taxonomy): Eukaryota > Metazoa > Chordata > Testudines > Geoemydidae > Mauremys > Mauremys reevesii. The sequence goes on along the minus strand of NC_052648.1, from coordinate 10,895,844 downwards.
TGGGAGGGAGGGGGAGGATCAGGGAAGCGCTGTGTCTCCACTCCTCGGTTGAAGTGGGGATGCGGCTGCTCCGGAGAGGAGGTGGAGTGGGGGTGGGAAGAGGTGGGCCTGGAGTGGAGTGGGGGTGGGAAGAGGCGGGCCTGGAGCATCCCCTGGCAAAGTCTCCGGGGAAGCTGCCGCTGCTGCGAAGGTGCTTCCTAGCGTCCTTGCCTGCAGCGGGCTGTGCCTGTGTGGGGTAAGCCAGGGGCACTTCCCAACCACAGTACATCACAGTGCTGTACAGTATATAATGCCATTTGTCTGCCCCCCAAAAATTTGCTTGGAACCTAACCCCCCGCATTTACATTAAATCTTATAGGAAAACTGAATTTGTTTAACATTGTTTCACTTAAAGCTGCATTTTTCAGGAACATAACTACAACATTAAGTGAGGAGTTACTGTATCTTGCTGCTTGCTCTGGCAGTATTCTTAAATTCTAGTGCTAACAGGGCTCAGCAATAGTATAACCATTTTGCAGTATGTATCATCTCAAAGCACTTTACAAAGCGTTATTTTCCCAGTTTTACAGGTCAGGAAACTGAGTCACATTGAAGGGGAGTGATTTAGGTATGGGGCACACAACAAGTTAATGGCAGTGCCAGAAATATAATCTGGGCATTGTGACTGTCTGATGTAACAATCCAGTGCATTCTGAGCTGCTGAGAGCTCTCCACTCCAGTTGAACCTGAACTTGGTGGGAGTCGAAAGTGCTCACAGGTAGGGGCTTTTTCTGTCCTGTTCAACTGTGAACACGCTCTCGGTCCTGGACAGATGGCCAAAAGAGGGGGATTAGATAATGATGGGGAGACTTCAACTCATATCCGAACCAAAATCTTGATTTTTTTTTTGATTTTTTTTATTTCTTTATTTTTTTGTTTGTGAAAATTAGCTTTAGTTTTTTGGTGGGTTGGCTATTTTTTTTAAACACCGCCACCAATTCCAAAAGAAATGTTTGCATGGAATTTGTATAAATTCAGATGAAAATAACTTCTAGCCTGGTGATACTCAGACTGAGGTTCGTGAGCTGCAAGTGGCTATTTAATGCGTCTCCTTTGCAGCATGTGGTGATATTTAATTATTAACCAATCAGGATACTTTTATCTTATCCAATTGTAGTTGATAAAATAATATTGGTTAGTCATGTTGCTGTGAGAATTATCTATCTATATCAAACTAAATATTTCCCCTGTCATACTGTTGAAATATGAATATATACTACTGTAGTAAATGAAAAAATGAATTCATGCTACTGTGGCTCTTTTGGATAATGTTGATCGCTAATGTGGCTCCTGAACCATTGAGATCTGAGTTCTCGACAAACTCACCCCTGGTGAGTTAGGGCTGCATGATTTAAGGTGACAGAGAAGCCAAATGCAGTGCAAACAAAAGTGAAACTGGCTTTTCTGCACATCTCAGCTTGGAGAGCTAAGGAAACCACCTAAACAGTGAAAGAGAAATCACATTTCTAAAACTCTCCATTTTAAAAATGAAAGGAGGCTGAGCCCCTTAGCTTTAGAATGCATGATCTGAAGTCGCCAGCCCTGACTCTTCTATAAAGAAGTAACTATTTTACAACTTAAGGTGGTGTATAGTGGGAATGTGGGGAGAGAGCAGGCTCCAAGATGAGGGCTGCTGTGTGGGGTGGGTAATCTGGCAAGTTGTGAGAATCCATAGAAAGAGATTGGCAGCAGTTTGACATTAAGTTTACAACCCTGATTGAGGAAACTCACTTGTTAGCACAAATGAGGGTAATGGACAGATTGGGTGTAATTTGTCTGATAAGTGAGTTTCCTCAGTCAGCCTTGTAACTGAATTGTGTCTCTCTCCTGAGAACACATTTTTTGCTGGGCTGCTGAGATCTCAGCCCCATTCTTCTTGATACAGTCAGTACAAAAACAGCAAGAGATGATCGTCCCTGCCCCAGAGAGTTTACAGTCTAAATCAACCAGATAGGAAAAAGTGAGGGAAAATTATCCCAGTTTTACATATTGGGGGTTAGAGTCCCAGAGATGAAGTGTTTTGACCAAGGTTTCGTAGGGAGTCTGCGACAAAGTTGGGACTTGAATTCAGGTCTCCTGAGTCCCAGCCCTGTGTCTTAATCCCCAAACCATTTGTGTTTCAGAAGCATTGTTTTGCACCCGTGTTCCCCTGGTGGCTCTGCATCAGTAGTTAAGTAACAAACTGTTTAACAAGAGCTTCCTGTTCTGCTGGTGCTGCCGTTGATACTAGCACACAAAGGAGGAAATAGACTAAACAGGGCCAGGTTGGCACCCGCTGCATTGTAAACATCAGGGGGAAATGTCAGTAGGTTGCAAACTGTAATAGGCATGGGCTGTACTTAACCCTAATATTGCTGTGTGCTGGGGGGGTGGGAGGAGGTTCTGTCTGGCTGTGAATCCCCCACTCCCATTTGAGCAGCTGTTCAGGTTTGTGTCCCTGGGAATCCCAGTGGCCATCCTGTCTGAGAAAGGTTTGATTCCTTGCACTGCCAGACTCCTTGGGTGACCTTGGGGTCTCGGTTCACCCAGTGGGGATAATCTGGTTACACGGGAGGCCAGACTAGAGGGCCATAAGCAGTCCCCCTGGACTTACTCTGTGAATAGTGTAATGACTGGTATGTTTGTATGGGCATTCGTCTGGCCTTTTTCTGATCCAACCATTGTGGGTGCTATTAGAGATCTGAGTGATTGTAGCATGCACAGTGGTCGCCAAACAAACATAAAGCATTACAGGATTAAGCTAGCCTCTAAATTGTTGGATTTTATGGAGGAAGCATCCTTGGGCACAGGATACCTCATCACTGCAGGGTTTCTTGCATCTTCCTCTGAAGCAGCTGTGCTGGCCGTTGTTGGTGATGGGATACTAAATGGACAGCTAGTGTGATTTGGGCTGGTGTCTCCTATATCTGTTGTAAGTAGGATAGATTGTGCCACTGCATACTGGAGTGTGTGTGGGGGCAGTGGGGATAGGTGGAATGGAGTCAATGGACTGTGCTGCCATGTACTGGGGCAGTGTCTGGGGAGGGGGTCGCTACAAACTCAGGCTGAAGCCATATGTACTGGTTGTGCATGTCACAGCTATATGCTTGGCAGGGAGTGAGAAGGGCTTGCCAAATTTAAACCTTTCCTGTTGCCCAAGGAACAGATCATTTGAAATCATTTGAACACAGTTCTTGGAAAGACTCTTTGTGTTAAAAGCTCTATTTCACTGAGCGCCTTGTTTCCTCAAACGCATCCAGCTCTCCACTCCTATAAATGTTAAGTCTTGAGTCACAGGAGACTTGGCAGCATGTTGTGGAGCTCTGTGCCACCTCTGCAAGAGAGACGGGGAAAGCAGGACTGTGTTTATTTCAATGTTCTTGTGTGCATATGGGATAACTCACTGCAATAATATGTGATGTGACCATTGCAGCAAGCTCGGTTATGTGCCTTTGTGTGAGGTTTGCTGTGTATATGCAGGAAAACTTGGAAAGAAAACAACACACTGAGCTGTTTTTGATCACTTATATGTTAATAGGTTTACTCTCCAGAAAGCTGCATTCTCTATTGAGGACTGGGCTTGCTTATACAAGAGAACTGATTTTGAAACCCATGTGGGCAAACTAGTGCAAAAGGCTGTGTAAATGCTCTTATTTGTGTAAGTGGCTTACTTTAGAAAATATAATCCTAGAAATGTAGGGCTGGAAGGGACCGTAGGAAGTCAAGTCCAGCCTCTTGCTCTGTGCTAGGACCAACCTAGACCATCCCTGACGGGTGTTTGTCTCATCTGTTCTTAAAAACCTCCAGGGACAGAGATTCCACAACCTCCCTTGCAAGCCTATTCCAGAGGTTAACTAGTCTTATAGTTAAAGTTTTTCCTAATATCTAATCTAAATCTACTCTGCTGCAGATTAAGCCCATTACTTCTTTTCCCACATTCAGTAGGCATGGAGAACAGTTGATCACCATCCTCTTTTATAACAGTCCTTTTAACATATTTGAAGACTATCAGGGTTCCCTATGCCATCTTCTTTTCTCAAGACTAAATATGCCCAGTTATTTTAGACTTTCCTCAGAGGTCAGTTTTGAAAAACTTTTTATCTTTTTTGTTTCTGTCCTCTGGAGACTCTCCAATTTGTCCCCATCTTTCCTAAAGTGTGATGCCCAGAATTGGACAAGTACTCCAGCTGAGGCTTCACCAGTGCCAAGCAGAGTGTAACTACTACCTCCCATCTCTTACATATGAAACTCCTGTTAATACACCCCAGAAAGATATTAGCCATTTTACAGCTGCATCACATTGTTGACTCATTCAATTTGTGATCTACTCTAACCCTAAGATCCTTTTCAGCAGTACTAGTACGTAACCAGTTATTCCCCAATTTATAGTTGTGCATATAATTTTTTTCCTTACTAAATAAAGTACTTGTCTTTATTGAATTTCATCCTGTTAAATTGTCCAAATTGTCCAAATCCTCCAAATTGTCAAGGTCATTTTGAATTCTAATCCTGCCCACCAAAGTGCTTACAACCCCTCCCACTTTGATGTCTGCAAATTTTATAAGCATTTTATGAGCATTAATAAAGTCATTAATGAAAATAATTGAATAGTACTGGACCCAGAACTGACCCCCCGGGACCCATTTTGGCAGGGAACATTGTTAAATACTCCTTGAGTATGGTCTTTCAACCAGTTGTACACCCACCTGATGGTAATTTCATCTAGACCACATATCCATAGTTTGTTTATGAAACTGTCATGTGGGACTGTGTCAGAAGCCTTGCTAAACTCAAGATGTATCACATCTACTGCTTCCCCACAATCCATTAGTCCAGTAACCCTGCCAAAGAAGGAAACTAGGTTGGCTTGGCATGATTTGTTCTTGACACATCCATGCTAGCTATTCCTTATAAAGCTATTATCTTCTAGGTGCTTAAAAATTGATAGTTTAATAATTTGTTCTAGTATCTTTCCAAGTATCAGTGAGGCTGCCTGGTCTATTACTCCCCGGGTCCTCTTTGTTCCCCTTTTTAAAGGCAGGTACTATGTTTGCCCTTCTCCAGTCCTCTGGGACATCACTTGTCCTCCAGGAGTTCTCCAAGATAATTGCTAATGGTTCTGAGATAGCTTCAGTTAGTTCCTTAAGTACCCTGGGATGAATTTCGTCAGGCCCTGCTGACTTGAATACATTTAACTTATCTAAATATTCTTTAACCTGTTCTTTCCCTGTTTTGGCTTGCACTCTTCCCCCTTGTTGTTAATATTAATTGTGTTGAGTATCTGGTCACCATTAACCTTTTTAGTGAAGACTGAAGCAAAATAAGTATTAAACACCTCGGCTGTCTTGATGTTGATGATAGTTATTAGCTTTCCTTCCCCACTAAGTTAGAGGACCTACATTTTCCTTCATTTTTCTCTTGCTTCTAATGTATTTAAAGAACTGCTTCTTACTTACTTTTATGTCCCTTGCTAGATGTAACTCATTATGGATTAGTTAAACCTGTTCCTAAGCAGATTTAAGTCTCTTTAAATTGAGGCCTGGTCTACACTACAAAGTTAGGTCAGCTTAACTGCTTTGCTCAGGGCTCTGAAAAATCTCATGTCTTGTGTAATGTAGTGAAGGTGACCAAAGCTCTGGTGTAGGTACCGCTAAGTCTATGGACAAATTCTTTCATCAGCCTTGTTACCGCCTCTGAGAGGTTGCTTTACTACAGTGACAGAAGAATCCCTTCTGTCACTCTAGGAAATGTCTACATTACAGCAGCGCAGCTTTGCTGTTGGTGCATTTCTAGTGTAGACGTACCCTGAAATCAGAGCATGTCCACTTAGCCTTTTCCACTAGTTTATATTCCCACTTTTGGCTATACCAGTGCAACTTTCTCATGGAGACCAGCTTGAGGTACCTGCCAAGGCTGAGCTCTTTAAACCAAAACTGAATTTCTCCAAGCACAAGAAAGAGGTTGGAAAATGCAGTATTTTTTCCCCTCCGCCAATGAATGGAGCCATATGGAATCTTTCTTTTTCTCAAAAAAAGCCTTCAGCTGTAGAGAGAACAGACCGTGAGAAATTTCAACCCAATGGATAACTCTCTGGGAAAATGACCAGCACAAAAAACCGCAGAAGCTTAGTACAGAGTTTTCCTCCACCTGTATCCAGACCGTCAGTACTGGGTTGGTGAAATTGCCACGAGATGCAGGGGTGAAGTGCTTCTGTGACATCAGGAAATTCCAAAGTAGAGAATATTAACTAAAAGGTTTGGCCACCTCTCTACCTCATTCCAGAGTAAGGAAGGTTGGAATTTCCATTCCAAATTACCATCAATTTTAGGCAGCTCTGACAATCTCTGAAAGTCTCTCACTGTTTATCCATGCACCACAGCAGTGATTGCAGTTTTGGTTAGAGTGACTCTTCCTGCACAGCCCACCCCTGCCTTCCTCGCACACCCAAAACTCCCCTGGGCTGCAGGGGGAGTTTTGGGTGCATAAGGAATGCAAGCTTGGGCCCCAAGGATGCCTGTGTGTGGTACAGGGGTCCCTTTGCTATAGAAGGGACCATGGTGTTAGACTGGCAGATATCTTTTCACTCTGCGTGAAGCCTGTTGTTAACATTCTATAGCTCTCCAGGTGCACCAGAAAAACATTTTGTTTCTGTATTTTATGGATCTGAGAAAGAGGTCTTCAGAGCCCCATCATGGGAGCCAAGAATCCACCTGTCTCGCTTCGGGTGTAAGGAAGCCTGATTAGTGTAGCTTGTACAGCATTTTGGAGACCGGGCCATATAAAAGCCTGGCATTGATGTGACAGAGTTGCTATTAACATGCTTGCACTCTCTGTTGGAATTCTAAGTATTTTTGATGTCTTTATTTTACATTTCCAGAGACCCAGCTCTTTCCCCCAAACAGTCTCTCTCGTATATACCTTTTCACAAGGTGTTCCCAATGCTTCGCTGCACTCCATCTCATTCACTAAATAAGATGGCCCTTTTCTCTCTCCCTGCCCCCCTTAAGGTCAACAATGCCAGCTTCCTTAGTGGCAAAGTAAGCGACACACAAAAATACCTCTCTGTGTAGGAGTTGGTGGTTGATGGAAATAAAACTGGATCAAGATTTGACTGAGATTTTCGCATGCTGGCCTTTAACTATCACAAAATTGCAAATGATTGTGCTCAATGAGGTTGAAATGTATGCTTTTAAAGAAACAGTGTTACAGTATCATCTGAAAATTCTGCAAAATAATTTCCCCCCTGGGCCAAATGCTCATTAAATGGTGAGGCTCTGAAGCAAGGCTCCCCAGTGAAACAACTCTATGTTCCAGTTAAAGGTTTAAGGAAAGTTTCAACACAGAGCAGGTGGGAGATGGGACTACCAACTACCTGCCCATAACTTGTGAACCCACCTATACCTTCCTGGCCTCTAGTTCTCCCTATTGATCCGTTACAGAGAGTTTGGAAAGTATGACAAATGCCTACACCAGCCTTGCAAAATGATCATGAAAACCTATCTGCTCAGGCACAAATTCTTCTCACTCTCCCAGACCTGTCTAAATTCCTTGGCCCTGGGCAAATACAATTTTGCAAGTGTGGTCTGGATTTCCTAGTGAAAAGCTTTAGGGCTGGATTTCAAGGGTGCTGAGCAGCTTCACTTGGCATTGTGAGCGCTTGGCGCTCACTCAGTACTTATTCTCACCATCTTGGGCGTCTACTGCAGATTCATAAATTGGCTAAATGGTCATGAGCGAAAGACCCCTTCACTGCAATCCACTGACATTTGGAAGTGAAGGGGGAGATTGGTGGTGCGTTCTCGCTCTGATGATTACCTGCTTCAGGGGTTTTAGAGTCTTTCCATGAAAGATTAGCTCTAACCTAGCTAATCTAGCAGTAGATCAGTTTAAACAGGTGAGCAGAGTCGTTTTTGAAACGAGCGATGAGTTTTAACTTGATGAAATACAAAGGGGCACATCATGAATCAAACCCAAAAGTTCCTCTAGCAGCAACTCAGCAATTTGTGTTACTAACAAGAGGACGGAAAAACTTTTTAAATTGTGACTAAAGGTGGTCAGAAATTGAGGGGGTTTCTTCTAAAAATGTTGACTTTTTGGCAAAAATCACAGTCTAAACAGGCTGGCTGAAAACTGAAATAGTTGCTGCCACAATGGCTTCTGGGAGTTGTAGTTCAGGTGCCTCGTACTCCCACTTTTCTCTGTGGGCTGGGCTCCTTGGAAAGACTGCATCTTCCATGGTGCACCATGGTTCCCCTTTTCATTAAGGGAAGGTGGTACTGGTGCATCATGGGAGATGTAGTTGACAGGGAAGTCCAGCCCATACAGAAGAATGAGAAGAGCATGAGGCATCTGAACTACAACTGCAATGGGGCACCACCATCATGGGACTCCCATGAACCCAGCACCTTCCCTCACCAAAAGGTGTCTTTCAGCATAATCCAAGTATTTCATTTTTTGAAAACATTTTGTTTTTCAGACACTGATTTTTTTCACAAAAAAATGAAAATTTCAGTGGAAAGCAGATGCTAGTTCCCAAAAAAAAAGTCATTTTGTCAAAACCACAATTTTCCACTGACAGTTTGAAATGTCTAGATTTCATTGATTCAGTTTTAATTGCAACAAAGTCCCAAAGCGTATCACAAGGGATGTTCTAAGCAGGGCCATGGTTTTGTGTGCTATTGTACAAGGCCTTGCATCTGGTTTTTGATAAGTTAGTGTAGCTGCCTGAAGAAAATGCAGATTCTATAGATGAAGCCGAGTACTCCTAAACTGAACTTCTTAATTATCTGGATAACAAAGAGGATATAAGGCTGCACAGTTTGGAGAGGAGAGAGATTTTGGAACATGCGATAGAATAGCAATGATTTGGGCCAGGATTGATGTATGAACTAAACAGCAACAAGGAGAAATGCATGGAAACAGGACCTAACTATGATCATGATCTCGCTCTAGCATAAATCAGAAGCGATCAAAATGAGTGGAATTACAGCTATATAAAACAACCCTAACAAAAACCAGAATCGGACCCCTGTGCATTTTTAATCTCTGAAAATAATCTTTGCCTACCTGCCTGCAGAAATGCTGATGGAATCAGCCTTCTGAAGACCCCAAGCACAAGAACATGGATGTATGAATGCGACTGGAGATGCAGTTGCTCTCACTCAAAATGCACAGCATTAAGGTGCTAGTGTTGATAGTGAGAAGGAACTTCTTGGGATCTGGATTTTAGGGCCAGCAGGGATCATTTTTACCATCTAGTCTGACCTGCACAACACAGGCTGTAACATTTCATTCGGTGATTCCTGCATCAAGCACATAACTTCTGGTTGAGCTAGAACCTACCTTTCAGAAAGACGTCCACTCTTCATGGAAAGACTTCAAGTGGCAAAGGATCCACCATATCCCTTAGTGAGTTGTTCCAATAGTTTCTTACTCACGTATCTTTAAAAAAAAAAAAAAAACCTAGTGCACCTTATTTCCAGTCTGAATTTGCCTCATTTCACCTTCTAACCTTTGACTGTTTAGGTCTTCTGGGTTAGAGAGCCCTCTATCGGAAGTTGTCTCCCCATGTAGGTATTTAGGAGACCGTGAGCAAGTCTCCTCTTAACCTTCTTGGATCTCAGTCTGTTTAACTTATTAAAGAGAAGGTTAAGAAGGCAGATTTTCCGGAGCTCAAATAGTTCTTCCAGCTCTTCTCTGAATCCTTCTCCATTTGTCAACATCCAGGGCCGGTAACAGAAGTAAGGCCATCTCCCTACTCAAACGTGAGCAGGAATTGCTGGCGTTTTTCCCCTCTCCTCTAGCTGTGGTTCCAGGCACAAGTAGCTGAACATTTGGAGAGCCAAGCAGTGTGGAGATGCTTGTCTGTAGATGGCTCCATAGGAGAATGGTAGATGAAGCTGGAGACCCACACAGGCTGTGGGGAGGGCTGTGCTCTGTAGAATGGGGCAGGTGTTACCCTGGTGATTGACTTCCTATGATTTCAGGCACTAGTAGCCTTCAGCCCTTCCATCTTCCCTGCTGTTCACGTGGATGTATTTTAGGAAGGGTACACTTTCACTTTACCACACAACTTTGTAATTGCAGTGAGGCACAAGCAAGAGAGCACAGAGCTGGGGCGGGTTGTCTGTGTCAGCACTGGCATCGCGACGGCAAGCTTGAGTTTGTTATGGAGGCTGCTTGGGCTGGAGTGTTCACTGACCATTCTCAAGCAAGAGACCTTTAAACAGCTGAACTAACCTGTTTACTTGCAGACTCTGATGCAGCATCTGGTTATTGGTGCTCTGTTCCTCCTTTCTCTTCCATGGCATAGTTGAGATGACTCTGAGAGGTGATCTCCACTTGGGCCACTCAGCATTCACTGACTCTGCTGACAGTAGAACTTAAGGGCCCCATCCTAAAGCTAGTGCTTGGTTCTAACCATTTAAAACTGTCGCCTCTGGAGAAGAGCCATCATGCTCAAAAAATCCCATATGTAACTTTCACGAACAATCATTTTGGGAATCCTCTGTACCAAATGGCAGCCTTTCCTGTGTCATAATGACAAGGGCTGCCTACCGGCCCTCAAGACTGGAATAGATTTTAACTATAAACCTCCCTAGATGTCATCCGGGACTGTCTGCAGGTTATTTTAAAACATGCTGAATCTTCCTTTGTTTTAAGACCAGCAGACGTTTATCTGTTGTAAACTAAAAACTCTTTTTTGACTTTTGAAAAAACTCCTTATGAGTCTGACTCTTAAGTGCACTTGATTTCCCACCCCTTCTTCCCGTCCTGAGCTATTTCTTCTTGTCCAGGTAAGTGTACCAGTCGCTCATTGGTTTTGGTTTGGTTTTTGCTGTATATTTGAAAAGAAGTTTCCAATTTGGTTTATTTGGGGCCAGGAGTGGGTGGCTGTGAATATTTTTAGCCTTTTAATTTGCAGTGATCTATCTCTATGGGTTATCTAATTCCAAGAGATTTTGTTTGTGGGTTTTTAAGTCTTGTTAAGAGACTTTTCCTCTGGATGCAGTTGTTCCTTTTCTTGTAAAGTGTAATGTAGACAGTGAAGTACAGGGATCAGGTGCCTAGTAGAGATGATTTTTTAAATACTTAACAATTAGATTGTAAACACCCGAACGAGGCAGCAGCCAGAACCCCAGAGCAGTGGTGGGCTGAGCCTCTCAGCCCGCCACCACGTGCTATCAAAAATCGGCTTGCGTGCCACCTTTGGCACGTGTGCTGTAGGTTGCCAACCCCTGGTTTAGCCTTATGTACAAATGAACATAAGGCAGTGGGTAGGGCACTTGGCTAATAGTCAGGACTCTTGGGTTCCATTCCCAGCTCTGCCACTGATCTGTGGTGTGACCCTGGGCAAGTGATTTCTCCTCTCTGTGCCTTGTCTATTTCCTATCCCCACCCTTTTGTTTTGCCCATTTTACTTGCAAGTTCCTTGGGGGAGGGACTGTGTATGTACAGCACCTAGCACAATGCAGCCCTGATCTCGGCTAGAGCCTTGAGGAGTTACTGTAATAAAAATAGTAGCCTCTTTCCTATTTCTAACATTGGTGCTTTACTGCAATGGAAAGAATTTAAAAAATTCAATTTACTCTTCAATATTTATGGGGTTTCTAAATTGTATTAGTCTTTCTTCCTATTTGGTGTCATACTTAAATTCTCAATTCATGGAGGCATGTGATCATGTGAGAATCGCTGCTTTCCTTTTTAAAAACAAACAAACAAAAACAAAAAAACCCACCTTATGTCTCTAGCCCTCTTCCTGGCGGAGAAAAGCTTGAGGCCCAGCTGACAAATAAAAATAATTCAATGCTTTTATTTTTTAAAACAATTTTCCATTTTTTTTCCCCTGCCTGTTTCATGATACTTTGAATCTTTGAAGTTTTCCTTTTTAGCATTTCCTTTTGCTGGGCTGCTACAGTCACTTACACTTGTCTCTAATTTATTTAATTATTAGCTTCTCTAGGTCGCAGTACTTAAGTTGCAAACACTGCAAGGAGATGGTTGGTTGTTTTAAGACCATGGATCACTTGGAATTTCTTCTACCAAACTTAAATCCAATTATTTTAAAGTCCCGTCCACCCCCAAGTGTAGATTTTTTTTTTTAAATCCAAATTTGAATCAAGTCAGTCTGCATAAAGTTTAAAAAAAAGAAAATCCTGCCTTGACAGCAGAGACTTTTCCTCTGGATGCAGTTGTTCCTTTTCTTGTAAAGTGTAATGTAGACAGTGAAGTACAGGGATCAGGTGCCTAGTAGAGATGATTTTTTAAATACTTAACAATTAGATTGTAAACACCCGAACGAGGCAGCAGCCAGAACCCCAGAGCAGTGGTGGGCTGAGCCTCTCAGCCCGCCACCACGTGCTATCAAAATCGGCTTGCGTGCCACCTTTGGCACGTGTGCTGTAGGTTGCCAACCCCTGGTTTAGCCTTATGTACAAATGAACATAAGGCAGTGGGTAGGGCACTTGGCTAATAGTCAGGACTCTTGGGTTCCATTCCCAGCTCTGCCACTGATCTGTGGTGTGACCCTGGGCAAGTGATTTCTCCTCTCTGTGCCTTGTCTATTTCCTATCCCCACCCTTTTGTTTTGCCCATTTTACTTGCAAGTTCCTTGGGGGAGGGACTGTGTATGTACAGCACCTAGCACAATGCAGCCCTGATCTCGGCTAGAGCCTTGAGGAGTTACTGTAATAAAAATAGTAGCCTCTTTCCTATTTCTAACATTGGTGCTTTACTGCAATGGAAAGAATTTAAAAAATTCAATTTACTCTTCAATATTTATGGGGTTTCTAAATTGTATTAGTCTTTCTTCCTATTTGGTGTCATACTTAAATTCTCAATTCATGGAGGCATGTGATCATGTCAGAATCGATGCTTTCCTAATTAAAAAAAAACAAACAAAAACAAAAAAACCCACCTTATGTCTCTAGCCCTCTTCCTGGCGGAGAAAAGCTTGAGGCCCAGCTGACAAATAAAAATAATTCAATGCTTTTATTTTTTAAAACAATTTTCCATTTTTTTTCCCCTGCCTGTTTCATGATACTTTGAATCTTTGAAGTTTTCCTTTTTAGCATTTCCTTTTGCTGGGCTGCTACAGTCACTTACACTTGTCTCTAATTTATTTAATTATTAGCTTCTCTAGGTCGCAGTACTTAAGTTGCAAACACTGCAAGGAGATGGTTGGTTGTTTTAAGACCATGGATCACTTGGAATTTCTTCTACCAAACTTAAATCCAATTATTTTAAAGTCCCGTCCACCCCCAAGTGTAGATTTTTTTTTTAAATCCAAATTTGAATCAAGTCAGTCTGCATAAAGTTTAAAAAAAAGAAAATCCTGCCTTGACAGCAGTTTATATGGTGGTTATGATGAGGTTGATCCGTTGAAAGAGTTTAGTATAGAGGTCACTATGTGTATAGCTGGGGGGAATGGCTACATCATGGTGACATTGTTGGTCAATATAAGCCTTTACTGCTCAACAAGAGGAAACCATGTATTGAGGGATGCCGCGTCTGAGATACTACTTCACCCAACACACAGTCAAACTGCGGAACTCATTGCCAGGGGAGGTTGTGAAGGCCAAAAGTATAACTGGTTTCAAAAAAGAATTAGATAAGTTCATGGAGGATAGGTTCTTCAGTGGCTATTGGCCAAGATGGGCAGGGATGCAACCCCATGCTTTGGGTGTCTCTAAACCTCTGACTACCAGAAGCTGGGATTGGACGACAAGGATGGATCACTCAATAATTGTCCTGATCTCTTCATTCTCTCTGAAGCTTCCGGCTCTGACCGCTGTCGGCAGACAGGATACTGGGCTCGATGGACCATTGGTCTGTCCCAGTATGGCTGTTCTTATGTTCTTACTACTTTCAACCCCAAAGTATCCAGCCAGGTTTTTCATTAAAACAGTCAGAAACCCGAAATTACCCAGTACCTCTCTGCTTCTAACAGAGTCCCTGTTCACAGCTGTAAGACCTGTACCCCACTCTTCCCATTCCCTGCACCGCATTATATAAAACTTGCTCTGGACCTCCCTAATGCGCAGCATAAGTAAAAACCACACCTGGATACCAGTCTTGTTCATCTAGTATCATAGGGCATCAACGTCCAAAAGAACACCAGCTCTTTGGTGCTGTTCAGCCATAGATCCAAGGTTCCTCCACACAGTCAGAAAGTTAAGTCTTAGGGTTAGGTCCACATGGGTAAATCGATCAGCAGAACTATACTGGGATAAATATCCTGCTGTAGTTATGCTGGTATAACTTCTCATGTAGACACACTGTTCCAGAATAAGTGACTTTATTCCAGTATAATTATTTTCCTTTGGAAGGGCAGCAATTTATTCCAGAATAGTATGCCCAGATGGGGAGTTATATTGATATAATTACACAGCCGTAGTTCTGCCAGTCAGTTTCCTTGGGCAGACGATCCCTGAGCTGTATTCAAGAGCGTCTGTCTAGCAGGGTTGGAAAACCATTGTAGAAGCTCTGTTATTTCCAAGCTCTGGATGCATGGACTCACGTGGGCCTAGATCAGAGTTCTGGTGAACGAGAGCTATAGAATCACTGCTACTTTACGTGTATGCAACTCTTCCCCCACGTCCGTCCTCCCACAGCCTGGCAGTCCCCGAGCGCTTCACAGGAAGTGCTATTTATTAAGACTACAAACTTATTTTTTCCCTTCTGGTAAGACTGCTGTCTGGTTTCATTGTCTGAAATTCCCTTACGCAGCCTGGCCTATGGCTCCCTTTTTAAAAGTGAAACAAACCCGGGGGCTGGAATTCCCTCTGCGCACTCTGGCTGTCGTCTGCCTGGCTCTGTGCAAACAATCCGACCCTGGAATTCCACAGGGCTGAGCATAAAGGTCTGATTCAAAATGCAAACTGAGTATGAAGCAGCATGGTTCACACATCGCCTGCTCACTTCCCCCAGTTTGAAGTATGTGCTGCTCCATAGGAGACAAGCGCTAGTGGGGGGCACAGGGACATCTTCCGAGGAGGTGGCAGCAGAGAACAGGGAGGCTGTTCCTGATGTCAGGAATTACAGAGGAGAAGGCTCTCTTGTCCGTTGTGGAGGCACAAGGTAGAAGCAAGCAAGGGAGGGGAGTAGAAAGATAGTCTGGAAGTGGGCAGAGGGGGCAACTCCAGGTGCTGAGTCTGAAGAGGAAATTATCAAGCAAGAGAAGAATGAACAGGATATCATGTGCTTGCTCTGTGCACGCTCAAGGCTTAGGAGAGAACAAAGCTCAGGGACCAAAGCAGGGCTTCCACCTTTCCCACCCTGTTTCCTGCTCTGCTAAGATGAGAGGCTGCTGTCTGGGCTGAGCAGGTGGGCTCTGTTCTCAGCTCTGCTGCTAACTCACTGGGTGTCCTTGGGCAAGTCGGGGGGAGGGGGGGTGTGTCTCTCTGTGCCTCAGTTTCCCCATCTGAAACATGGAAATTGGCGCATGCCCAGCCCCCATGGATGTAGGGCAGTAGTCTGTGTGGAGTGCAGGTGGACAGGAGCTAGGGGGATGTGTGATTTAGTTTTCTGTGCTTACATGCTGGGGTGTGTGCAGCACAGAGCAAGCTTGCAGAGGAGCCCAGTGCATCAGTGGCATGAACAGGACTTCAGCTAACCCTTGCCCTACCGCCCTGGCCTCATCCTAAAAAGAAATGGGCTGCTGCTTCTCTTATTCCCAGGGACAGCCCTGACCTCTGTCAGGCCTGACATGTGTCTTGCGGTCCACAGCTATAGCTAGGTATGACATAGTATCAGGCCACATCATTGCAGTGCCAGGGCTTCAGCCTGGTGGGCAGAGCCAGGCAGGTATTAGTACTACACTGGGAACACGAAATGACACAGATCAACCACTTTCTGCTGGCTCCTTCTTCCAGAACAGCCACTTCCCAGGGACTGAACTGCAAATATCACTCTAGGCACCACTGGCGCAGAGCAGAGGTGGCTAGTAGAACACTGTGACTCTGACGCGTCCGGCTCCCAGCCCCTCCCAGAGGGACAGCAACAAAGGCTAACAGCACCCTGTGCTTACATAGTGTTTTTCATCTTCAGACATTAACCCTTGCAGCACCCTTGGCCAGGGGTGAGTAGCACTAGTGTCTGAGCATGTGTTGGGCAGCTTGAGTTCCAGCCCTGAAGAGGATGCAGTCAGAATCCCTTGCAAAGCAACAGCGGGGACCATGTACAGATGGAGAGAGGGATAGGAAGGAGGAGGGTGACTGGAATAGGATCACATGGCTACTTGGAAAAACATGGGCACCTCTGGATGGCTCTGCATAACTCCTGGCTCTCTGCCCTCCTCTCGCCCCCACACACTCCCCATAGGTGAGGAATGTGGACTGAGCAGAGATTTGAAAGCGGAGAAGGAGGAAGGTAAGTGGGTGGTTTGGGGGAGGGAGTACCAGGCACAAGGAGGCAGAGGAGGTGCCTGCGTTGTGGGTGGGAGGGTGTGAGGACGAGGTAGGTAAAGGGCAGTAGAACGGAGTTGTGTGTGTGCACCACTACCCTCTGCTGGAAACTGCCCAGCCATATGTCATAGGCCCTGTAGAGTGAAGATTTATAGCTCTGTTTTATGAGGACTATAATCTCATGCTTCAGGGCTTCAACTGGTTGCCTGAAGGGGTCAGGAAAGAATGCTTTTCCCCCACCCCCAGTGCACAGTTGTAATCTGGCTCTTTCTTCTTCCTCTGAAGTAGCAGATCAGCTAGAGGCAGGTGGAATGGGCCAATGGTTTGAGGTGATATAGAAAATCCTGTCTTAATGATTGGTTGGTGTCTTTCTCACATGGTGAGGATGTAACTGATAGCATGATTTGGGGTCAGGAAGAAATATTCTCCAGGTTAGATTGGCAGGAACCTTGGGTTTTCTCATCTTCCTCTGCAGCATGGCATACAGGTCGCCTGCTGGGATCATTTGGGCACATCTCACCTCATCATTTCTCTGCAATTGCAGGGGGCATCAGGCATTGGTGGCACCTCCATTTCTCCTGTTTTCTGCTAGTTGCACACAGTTTAGTCTCCTGAGGACTGAAGTGGGTGTGCTCCTTGTAGGGGTAGTGGGTGAAATTTAATGACGTGATATACAGGAGATCAGACAAGATGATTCAGTGGTCCCTTCTGGCCTTCAACTCTATGAAACAGCTCCTGGAGATTCTTCTTTAGTGCAGGAGGCAGGACCCTGAGCTTTTGGGGCAGGATGATCCCTGCAGTTGACCTGAGAGGCCATGAATTTGTGCAGTGCAACCTTCGTTTTACAGAGGCAAAGACAAGCTGAGTGACATGCCCATTGGCAGAGTGGGAATCAATCTGAGCAGGGGTCAGGACTTCAGGAGCGGGAGCCAGGAGCTTCCATCAGATCATGTCCCTCCCTTTTCAAGCTTAACCCTGCCATTGGTACTGAGTGTTTGGGTGCTAAGCAGCAGCCTCCCTGACACCACTGGGACCTGTATGGTTCTTTCCCTCCACTGTAGTTCTGTATCCTCCCTCCCCCTGCACGTTCTTTAGCACAAAAAGCCTTTTTATTATTTATAGCTGTTGAGATGCTATAAAAAGTTTTATGAGCCTTGGCCAAGCCTCAGGGCTTGCAGTGTGTTCATTTCCTGGAGGCTGTGCGCTGGAGAGGTGTGGGTTTGCTTGTTTAACCCACAGGTAATGCAGCAACTTAGTATATGAATCTGGAGCCAGGGTTTAGGTGGGTGTGACTGGAGCCTGCAGAGCTGGGGAAGGCAACCCAGGGGAGGAGCTGGTGGTGGAGTTTACTTTCCAGATCTGTTTGCTTTAAATCCAGAGGGCTGAGCTGGGACAAAGCAGAGGTGATTAACATTGGTGGAAAGCGTGTCCCAGAATGCATTTGGCTTCTGCTGACCCTCTGCTCTTCTGAGACTGTATTTACCTTCCTGGAACTTCTAAGGTGGCATTTTCGGTTAATGAAGGAACAAGCCCAGATCTGTGTCCAGGAAGCAGTAGGAGTTTTGCGCTGCGGAGTGAAGATGTGTGTCTCGGATGAATGGAGCATGCACCTTCTGGGCCAGAGCCCAGCTTCCAGAGCATGTAAACTGATTGCGGTGGTGTTTTTGTTTTGTTTGTTTTTTTCTTTTTCTGGGAGGGGAGGAAGGCGAGGATTTGGGCTTGAATTGCACTGCCACCAGTTTGTGAGGCAACTGGGTTGCACTGTACCGGCACCCAGAGTAAACACTGAGACCTTGCTTCACGGGATGAGCAAGCCTTGACACTTGGGGGTCAGTAGGGAACTTGTTCTGGGGGCAGGCTAGTGCATCACTGCACCTTCCTCTAAAGCAGCTGGTGCTCGCCGTTATTGGTGGCAGGACTCCTGAGCTGATCCAGTCTGGCAGCTTGTATGTTTTTAGAGTGTAAAAGTGACACAGGGATTTGGGCCTAGCCTTGGCACCGGACATAGTACAGACAAGACCTCTGCCCTGGAAACTTAGCCTGAAGGCAGATCCCTGTCTGACACCTACACAGGGGTAGCCAGGTTTGCAGAAATAAAACCCAGCCAGCCTGGCAAAGGCAGGGAGGATGCCTGTTTAAGGGAAATAGTCTAAGATGCTATTCCCCTGCTCCTACTTGTCTGATTTGATGCTTTTTCTTGGTATGGTCGTGAGGTTGCCCCCTGCAGACAAACGTTCCTCAACAATGGATTAACTGTCGTTAGAATACGTAACGACCTTTTACTCCTGTCTAGCTCTTTTGCCCCATCTAGCTCTGCCTGTCCGTAGATCACCTAGTGCTGTACAGTGACTAGTAAGTATCTCAATCCCCATTTCACAGAAGGAGAAACTGAGGCAGAGAGCAATGAAGTTACTTGCCCAAGGCCACACACTGAGTTGGTGGCAGGTGTCCTCGCGATCTGTTGCCTTATCCTCTGGGCTTTACTGCCTCCCTTGGCATTTTTTTTACAAATGTATTTAAGAAAAATGTTTTTAGTGTTGATCTCTTTGCTCTCTAGAGTCTCTCTCATTGGAGGATGGCTCTAAGAGCATCTTAATTGAGCCTTATAGCACCACTGTGAGGTGGGGAAACTGAGGCACGGGGGGACTGTGACTTGCTTGAGGGTACATACCTGGCAAAGGTCCTGATCCCTATTTCCTTGTTCCAACTTTTACACCACACGTGCCCTTGTCTTGTCACCCCTTGACTTTTTCCTTCCCATCACTGATCTGAGCAATCTGTGTTGTAACAGGCTAAAACACAAGTCTTCCCAGGTTATACTGCATATCCAGGCTGAACATCCAGCAGGCAAAACTAACGTGCTCTGCGCCCTACCTTTTTGTGAGCAGAAAAATTTTACTGCCCCCCAGCGAGCTTAATAATTATTCCCTTTGGAGCTGTGTTGTAGGGAAAGAGGATCTGAGAGGTGGCCATGAAATACAACATTTTGATCCGCTGTGCAATGAGATGTTTGTGTCCATCCTCATGGGAAGGAAACTCAAGGAAAGGGTGAAATAGACTCCTCGCTCTGGTGTCTAGTTACTCATTGTTCGTGTTAAGGTAGCACCTTAAAGGCCCAGCCAAGATCGGGGCCCAGCTGTGGTCGGTGCTGTATGTCGACATAAAATATGTCGACACTTACGGTGGCATGTGGCACACAGACACTGCACACCCAGCTAGCATGGGTGTAGATGGTGAGGCGTAGCTTACATGGGTAGAGTGCCCCACATGCCTGAACCCCCAGAGTATGTACCCTACCCGACTGACTCTATCCCCAAGCAGTGCCTGCCACGGGAAAGGCTCCGGTTGCAGGGAGACAGCAGGGATCGGCCAGAGTTTTTCCTTGCTGTGTCCCCCTTCTGGAGCCTCTCACTAGAGCATATAGCTGCCCATATGGTGCCTGTATTCTGTATGCCACCATTAGTGTAGACGAGTTGTAGTGAGAGATTAGACCAAGCCTCAAAAAGCTCAGACTAAACAGGCATAGGGTGAGTGGCAGGGCCTGTTATCCCCATTTTATGGGTGGGGACTGAGGTGCAGACACCCTGAGCATCAAATTTTCAAAAGTGCCTGTGTGATTTGGGAGCCTGTCTCATAAAAAGTCAGTTGGATTTAGGCTCTAAGTGCCTAAGTCACTTTTTTAATGATACTGAAGTGCTTTTGAAAATTTTACCCTTGAAGTGACTTAGGCCCCTCAGTACTATTGTCAAGTGACTTAGGAGCATAATTCCCATTGGCTTCCTATGAGACTTGGGCACCTAAGTCACGTAGGCCCTTCTGAAAACTTCACCTTCAGTGATTTGCCCAAGGTTTTCCAGGAGGGAATCAGTTCCCTACTCTGCCATAGAACCCAGCCCTGCATCCCAGTCCAGCGCTGTAACCGCCAGCTCATCGTGACGCTCACTTGTCTCATCCCTCCCCTGGCAGCCTGCCCCACATGGTATTCGTGCCCCACCCGCCTCTCCCCAGTGAAAGTCGCTGAGTTTATTGCTCCTCGGCAGCTGCTTCCATCCCAGAACAATGGTATATCTGCTGTCTGCAGCTGTCTCTGTGTAGCCCTGGGAACCCCTTTGCCACATCCCAATGCTTGCCAATTAACTTTGCATCCAGTTACCTTGCTGCAGTGATTCTTGTACCTGTCTCTTCATGGGCCCCTCTCTTGCCTCCTTTGTTCCCAGGATAGCTAAAGGCTGCTTGCTGCCCCCAAGATGGGATGCCTTGTTTCTGTGGGTATGTCTACTCAGCGGCTGGCCCGTGCCAGCCCACCTGGCTTGTGGGGCTCAGGCTAAGGGGTTGTTTCATTGCTGTATAGATTTCCAGGCTCGGGCTGGAACCCGAGCACAGGGACCCTGCAGGGTGGGAGAATTTGGCAGAGCATGCTGCCATCCATTAGCACTGTCCCTGCCAGTCCAGGTCTCTGATCTGTGCTGCCCTTTCTCCCGCACTCACTACTCGCTAGCTGTAATTCTTTCCCTCACCTCTTCCACTGGATGGGGAACATGGAGCGTGGTCTTCCCTCCCTAAGAAGTTATCCTTGGGGATCCCCTCATGCTTTGCCTCCCTCTGAAGGCTACACAGGAACCTCTTGGCAGTCCTATAGTGCCATTCTTTAACGGGCAGCGTTTATTTAGACTGCAGTAGCATCTAGGGGCTCCAGTCAGAGATCAGGACTTCACTGTGCTAGGGTGCTGTACAAGCCCACAGCAAAAAGGCAGTTCCTACCCTCAGGAGCTTGCAATTAAAGCAGTAGAATCTTTGTCCCCGGGCCCAGCACCCCAGCGGTTCGTGCATCACTTTGATCAAAGGCCCTGGCAGTCACCTTGCCTCATTGCAGCTTTTCAAATAAAAACAAAGCTTGTTAACAACTGGTAGGAAGTAGAGATAATCCCAGCCCCTGTCTGTGCAGACGGGGCTGGTTTTGCACCAGTGTAGCCGTGACAGTGCAAATCCCCAGGTGCACCACATTGATGTGAAAAGGGGCTCACACTAATGTGATTGCTTCTTTTGTAAACCAGTCCAAGCCCTGTTTCATACCAATGAAACGCATCTACACTGTGGGGGCAGGGGGGTAGTACCACTGTAACTACCTCTATAGACGCTGATCTATATACTGTTTTTAAAAATAATTCCACCCCTAACTGATATAGCGTGTAGACCATGCTAGGCAGAACACAGACTGCAGGATTGCAGCTCATGCACAGCAAAAAGTTCTCTGAGACAGCTCGTGTGCGTCTGTCCTGGTGAGAGTGGATGTCTTCAGACCCAGGAAATTCCTATGCTGGAGTGTGGGAGGGAAGATCCCCTTTTGACTGCATAGTAAATCCCAGGGTCCTTTTGTTTCCCCATTGTTCCAAGTAGTCTAGTGACTCATGTCCTCTTCCACTGCCTCTCTGGGGCTGCGTCTGTCCCATCAGGTATGACCAATAAGTAGCATCTCTATCATGGCTCCCTTTCAGTCCAGCATCCTTTGTTCCCCCTACTGACTCCTCCAGGAATGCTCACTAGGCATCCTGCTCCCAAACCACCCCAGTGAGCTTCTCTGTAGAAAGATGACAAAGGTTTGGAAGTCTAATACAAAATGGTAAATCTGCTATCCAGATGGGGTGTTTGTCCGTCTGCTGGAGACCCCAGGACCAGTAGTGTGGGGCTGTCTTCCCCAAGCCGTGCGTGCCTGCCTTGCACTACTGCTGTGGGTAGGAGCCCAGAATTCACCTGGGGCCTCAGAGCAGCCAGTATAGTTTTGTCTGGTTGTCTCTTTTCTCTCTCTCTCTCTCACACACGCACACATTTCATCTGCATCTGAGGGCGTTAATCCACCCAAGTGGGTTTCTATGGGTGCTGTCCTAAGGAACCCTGCTTCATTAGCATCTGTCATCTCAGGATCTGAACACACATCCTAATGGTTAACGAGTTAAGCCTCAGTCACCTCCCCACCAGGTACATATCCATCTGTGAAATGAGGAGGATGAACTGAGGCAGGAAGAGGGGTCAGATGAGTTGCCCAAGGTCATTCTGTTCACACTGTTGAGCTGTTCCACTTCAGTGCCTTCCCCTGCCCTGTGCTCCTTTGTAAAAGCTCTGCATAATTTATAATGCACCCTACTTTATGGAAGCATGCACATTCGTTCCTTACACTAATTTTGTCCTTCTGTCTTTTACAGTTGGGAGCCGAAGGATCTAAGCTGGCAGGACCCTCTCCACAGAATGTGCTCTTCACCAAAGAGCGGGCCAAAGCAGGCGAAGATGAGAATCCCGGCGGGACCTTCAAGAGCACTAACATTGCAGTAGCCCGGCGCCTGTGGGTGGCAGTGACGCCCCCAGCCCCCTCCCCTCCATCTCAGACCGTGATGGTGTATTGACCGAGAAGAGCCCAGCTTTTTTTTTATTTTTCCTTCCCCTCCCTCCCCCTCGAGTTTCGGTGGCTTTGGGATTTGTATGGCAGCGGCGTAACCGTGGAGAGGCCGGGGTATCACAAACTTATGGATTTTGATAAGAGAGGAGGGAAAGGGGAGACAGAGGAAGGCAAAAGAATGTCCAAGGCAGGTGGAGGAAGGAGCAGCCATGGGAGCCGGAGCGCAGGGACTAACTCTGGAGTCTTAATGGTGGGCCCCAACTTCCGTGTCGGGAAGAAGATTGGATGTGGCAATTTCGGGGAGCTCCGTCTAGGTGAGATGGGCCTATTTTATTGACATCCTTGCTGTGACTGCGCACCGTGGTGCTGCCGTGAAATCCATCCAGCTCTTCTCACGTCCCTTTCCCTACTGGGAACGCTCAGGGGCGATCCATATCGGTGTCTTTCTCCTTTACGAGAGTAACAGGAGGGAACCATTCCCCACCCTCCTGCCATAGATCTTTACAGGGAGCCATGTCAAGCAGCGTTAAGGCTGTAGGCCCAGAAAATTGGTTGTTTTATGCAAATAAGGCAATGCCCTGATTTGCATTTCACAAATATGTATTGTCTCATTTGTATAAAATCTCTCTCCCAGAAATACCCCCTTTCTCCCTGGTACCTTCTCCCAGTGTCCTTGTACTGGACTCCGTGACCACAGAAACCCCACCTGGAAGGTGTGAGTTAAAACGTTTCTAAGCCCATCCTAAAGCAGGAGGGCTGATGGTCAGAGAGGGGTTTCTGATCACTCTCTTTGGTATCAGTAGGGAAGATCTGATAAGTAAATTGATCCTTTAGTCCCAGCGTTTTCAATCTTTGTGGCAAAGTCAATTTGAATGGGCTTCACAAGGTATCTACAAAGAGGCATTTCTATTAGGGAAGTTCTGTGGCCTGTGTTATACAGGAGGTCAGACTGGATGATCACCGTGGTCCCTTCTGGCTTTGGAATCTGTGAATCTGTATCATGTGCTCCACTAAACTCCTGCAAATGTCTGTTACTCATGGGTTGCAGCGTACGCTTCTCCTTTCTTCTCTGCCTGGGAAGAACAGTGTGGACAGGAGTCTCTTGACCACCAGGCGGCTTCCTATAAGTAAGGGCAGACCCTCGAAGGGAGGAGATCAGAGGGAGAATGGAGTTGGGGGCGGGCTGTGTTAGAGAGCATCTGCTAACAGCACATAGGGAAAAGGGTGGGAATGAATATTTGCTGTCGGACAGAACATACAGCTGCAGTAGCCAGAAGTGTTTAGCTCTCAGTAGAGATGGTTGGAAAACAGTATTTTCTGAGAGTGATTTTGAAAAATATTTTAAAAAATATCTTTTGGTGCTTTCCTTTTTTCTTTTGGTCTAAAAATCAGGAAACTTTGAACAAAACAAAATTGTTTGAGGGTGGGAAGGATGGGGAGAGGGCCATTTGCTTGTCAAAAAAAGCTCACCGGCAGATTTTCGCCAAGCTGTAACTCTTGGCGTGGCATGCTCTGCACTGGTGTCCTGCGGTTGTGAAAGGCTCTTTGCAGTCTGCTGTTGCTCTACAGTGTCTCTAGGAATGGGAATTGGACGTCAGCGTGTTGAACAAGTATTTGCCAGGCAAAGATTTTGGCCCGGGCGGAGAATATTTGGAAAATTAACTGCGTAAGAGGGAGAATTGATGTAGCTCATTCCCAAGAGATAGCTGGCAGTCTCAGGGACTCCAGTGGCGCCTGTTACCCCAACCTGTATCTCTTCAAACTGAACCAAAAGCTAGATGTGGGCTTTGCTTTGCACCATCTGCCTGTGAGAAGAACCAGCAAGCGGGATGGTGTCTGAAGTTGTGCAGCCTGTGAGGCAGTATGGCTGGAAGGAGGGACAGAGCATGCCCACCTCCCTGCGTTCAACACGCTGACTCTGGCTGCGTTGAGTTAATGCTAGCTCTGCCTAGTATGACAGACTTGGTGGTGCCTGGCAAACCAGCCTGCTCCCAAACTCCCTGATGTGATCGCAGCTTAATTGCAAAGCTTGGGGAAAGGCTGTGTTTAAAACCAAGCCAAGTGGTTCCTGCCTTGGGGGAAGTGGGAAGTCTGTCTCCCTGAATCTTGGGGAGCAGCTCAGATCCCTCCTCCCAAAATCAGACTAGCTGTGGCAGGCTGCATGCAGCACCTTACAGTGTAATGAGGGAACAGGGAGGGTCACAGCCAAACCCAGCAAGGCATTCCCTCACCTGCTGCTCCTAGTGCGGGGAGCTACCCCAGCCCTGCAGCTGCTGCATTGAATGCAATCAGTGGCTGAGATGAAGTGAGAAATCTGACTGCTGCAGATCCCCAGCTGTGGAGAAATTCTGCCAACTCTCCCTCCTGCTGGCCTGATATTCTCCACCTGGAACATCACTAGGCTGGTGTAAATTCCTGCAGTAACATGTACTGCCCTGCCAGGTAATGATTTCTGGACTTGCTAGTATGTCAGCCTTCAGCCAGTATATGCGTGATAAATGGGAAGCCTCCCACTTCAACCCACAAACCACCTCGGCCTGCTTGGGAGTGAGAAGAACTGTCTCTTTTGGATTTCCCTTCTACCCACCTCCCAGCCAAATGATTGCTGCGAGGCTTGGGGTTGATTTGTATGGGACTGGTTCTGCGGCTGTTCCCCTCCTGCAGTCTGTTGCAGTTGAGGAGGGGTCTCCACTCTGCCTTCTCAACCCTCTGGCTGCTCCAGTGTGAGTGTCTTTGCTGTTGTGCCCCTTCCCCAGCCTCTCGTTCTTTAGGATCACGTCCCCAATAAATAGCTTCAATTCCTGCATCTGCTGCCTGTCAGAGACTTCTCAAGCTGCAGCAAAAAGAAATTGACCAGATTTGTCAGTTCACAGCTGCTTACAAGGCTCTGAATAGCAGCAGTATAAATGGGTAAAGCCCTGGTCTGCATTCACTTTGCTACAGATTGGCAAGGTCTGAGCAGCAGTAGAGGCCCAAGAGCAGGCTGCTTGCAGACTCAAGAAGGCGGCACTGCATGGTTATGCTCGAAACCATGAGGACTAGAAAAGGAACTTTTTCTTCTTCCACTGGAATTTGGATTCTGCAGAGGTTAATGGCGCTTGTTGGGATGGATTTCTACTTGCCATTGATGTTCAAGTCCCTGCATGCAGTTATTCTAGGAGGCCCACGCATCCGGTAATACATTGATGCTTGTCTGTCAAATGACATGATAAAACGGGCCATTGGGCTGGCTGGGGAGTGTCCCAATACAGAGGTGTAGGCCAGAGCAATTTGGTCGGCTTGCTCCTAAAATCCAATTTACTTCCTTCTCAGAAATGCTGTTAACTTAATTCAAGGCTCAAGAACACTTTCAGGAGCCAAATGAAAGTAGTCACTCATCAAAAATGCAAGCCTTGATCCATGTGCATGCCAGAGCATGTGCAAAGGAACCAAAGTGACACCAAATGACTGGAGAAAACACTGCCTGCTCAGAGAGAAATCAAATAATGCCATCCTCTTTGGGGAGGGTGTGGGGGACAAGGCAGGAGAAGCCAGCAGATAATGGCAGAGATCTTCAATTCAGCCGTGGTGGAGGACCTAGGACAGAGACTAATGTAGTCAGTGTCAAATGTAAATGAGAATAACTAGTGCTCTTTGTTTGTGCACACACTAATCCCCGCAGCAGTCCTTGGTAGCAGAGTTGTCCTGGGGGAAATGAAGCACCCAAAGCAGAACTGGTTGCAAAATCCAAAATTAGTTTTTGGATTTTAAAAAACAGACTTTTGGACATGTTTCCAGTTTAAAGGGGAACTTGCTTCTTTTCAAAACAGAGAAACTTTTTATGACCAAAATTAAATTGTCTTGTGTGTTTTGAGAACCGTTTCAGTTTTGGGGGAGGAAAAAACATAGAAAAATGGTCCATTTCAGAAAGGAAAATTTTCCACACACAACTACTTGTTTGTAACATTGACCAGCTTTACCCCCTGACTTTTAAAAGCTGGTGCTATGTTTTATTTGGGGAGGGGAGGCGCCTTAGATCTCGAGTGCCCCATTTGGGGGAGGTACTGAAAATCAGAAGCCACTTCTGAAAATGTTGGCTTAAGGGATATGCTGAAAGCCAGAGGGGAATGAAAGCCAGACAGCAGGAGTTTCTGGTTCCCAATGTCTCTTGGGCATTGTCTAGGGCAGGGGGTTTCAACCTTTTTTCATCTGAGGACCCCTAAAACATTTTGAATGGCGGTGTGAACCCCTTTGGAAAATCTTAAACATAGTCTGTGGACCCAGAGGTTGAAAACCACTGGTCTAGGTATGTTCCAGTAACACTTCAAGGCCCCAGTTGAGATCAGGTCCCTTTTTGTGCTTGGTGTTGTACAGACACATAGGGAGAGAGGCAGTTCCTGCCCCAAAGAACCTACAGGCTATACAGACAGAACTTCTTCACTGGCTTATAACTGTGTAAACATTGAAACCAGGACAGCAGGAAAATGAACAGTCCTTCCGGAGAGCTGGGTTTGTGAGACTGAACAAGAAGCTGCCAGGTGCTGCAGAGCCACCAGTGTGCCTCCAGTCGCCTTTCTTGGCCCGCCCACCGTGATGTTGCCCTGCTGGCCTCGTGTTGGAGGGAAACCGGGGCTTGGGTGGAGAGCAACTGCCTCAAACTGCGTGTGAGCGAGGCTGGTAGAAAATCAGAGGTCGTCTGAGGAACTGATAGGAGCCACAACTTCCTCGTCTCCAGAGGACGTCCGCACTCTACTGTCCAGGGGTTCAACAATCTCTGGGTCTTGTTGCTCACTGGTATCCTTTGGCTGCCTAGGAGATTGTGCCCTTTCCTCTTGGATGCAGATCCAACCATGGTGACTTGCCTGCTCATCCAGGCCAGCCAGCAGCAGTGGTCTTTCCCCCTCCACCCACCCACACCCACACCCACCACCACCCTGGCTCCTCCCCCATCCCACCAGTTTAATTGCTTTGCTGGAAACCTTGAGGCCACCTTCTGCCCTTAGGCATGTTTCAAAATGCAGCAGCTGCAGCTGGAGAGTGTGATGGGAGCTGCAAGAACACCCTACATTCTCCACTACTTACCCCCTTCCAGCTAGTTACCAAGGGCCAGTGCTACAATCCGCCTAATGCCTTGATCAGGCCACTTCCACAGCAGAGACCAACGCTGCTGTCGTCTGAAATCTGAAGCAGGAGGAAGCCGTTTAGAGTAGGGGTGGCCAATGGGCCACGTGCCACCTCTTCCAAAGCAGCCCTGGCACTGGGCTCTGGCCCAGCGGCTTACTCTGCAGAGAGGTTGTGAAGTGTGCAGCCATCTGCTTTCTCTGGCTGCCACAAGTTAAGGATGAGAGCCGGGAGACTGGCTTGTTACCAGGGTGGCTTGTGCCCAAAGGGAGTAGAGGAAAAGCACTGCTGAGCATGACAGAGTGCTAGCCAAGGAGCAGCAGCTAGAAAGATAGGCAGCTGTGAGCACTGGTGCTGCCCATTGATGAGCCCTGTTCCCTTGGTCTATGCTGCTGCATTTGGAATCTGGCCTTTAAGAGGGTCCGGGCCCCAGATGTGATGGCTGTATGTCTGGGCTCAGTCTCCTGGGGTGATCTTGCTTGGAAAGCTCAGATGCCTGTAGGGTATTGTCCATCAGGTGTCCAGTGAAGAGACCTCAGAGGAAGGGGCAGGGGATGTGTGCCCACCTCAGACTGACTCATAGGCTTGTCCCCTTTTAGGGTGTCCTGTACTGTTCTTTGGGGGAGTGGGCATGCTGCCCTGCTGCCTGAGCCCAGAATGCCGCCTGCTTCTCAACTGGTTGATAAAAGAAATACTGGGGGTGGAGGGGAGAGAATAAATAAGTTGACCCCAGCTAGGACTAGAACTCCCCAAGTGCCTGCTCAAAGTACTTTGCAACTCCATTTTCCCTTCACGGCTGCCCGTCAACCGTGTGCTGGTCACCTGCACAGGGGGGACTTTGCCCCCACAGAATACTGGCGGGGGATTTAGAGCCAGTTGAAAAATGGGAATTATATTTTGTGGTAAATCTTGGAAACATTTTTTTTCTAAAATTTTCTGTGAACGTTTAATTCTCCCTTCCCCCACGCCCCTCGCTGGGTGGCAGGATAGGAGAAGGGAAGGGGCAATTTTTGCTTTAAAAAAACTTCAAGTTAAACAAACCTTTCATTCGTAGACAGGCCCCTGGTTGAAAACGTCTCCCCGCGGCGATGTTTTTGGTCAGCTGTAGCAGCTTTAAACTCACAACAAGGGCACTTTGAGACATGAGCCAGAATTTTCTTGGTCCAACCAGACCATGGTTTGTGCCTAGATCTGCATCTCCTGTAAAGCTCTGACATCTCTGAAGCAGGACAGAGCGCTACATTGAAACGCCTGCCTTGGCTAGATCAAGCCTTTTTCCCCAAAATGTCCCTGCCCTGCCAGTACCAGCTTGGTTCCACCAGAGGGGTGTGGTGGTGACATCCATACCCATTCAGAGCATGCTTACATAGCACAGGTAAGACCCCAGCAGATGTCCAGTGCCTTGTCCACACTCCATGTTAGAGCCTTTGCTACCAGCGATGGAACTGAACTAGTGATTGCAACAGCAGCAAGGCCAGCGCAGACTCACCCCAGGCCCTAGGACCCTGCGGGATTGGAGGGTCCCAGAGCTTCAGCCTGACCCTGGAAATCTACACAGCAATGAAACAGCCTCACAGCCTGAGCCCCACAAGCCTGAGTCAGCTGGCGTGGGCCAGCCGCAGGTGTCTAGTTGCTGTGTAGACATACCCTACGTGCATCAGTTTCAGCAGCAGAAACGCAGAAAAGTGGTTGTGATAGCTACAGACTTTCCAGTTCGCTTTAAAATGTACCTGGCTGTCACTTTGAAGGCTGCCTTGGTATCCTGTTAACATCATAGAGCCTTCAGTGTCCCTGGGAATTGGGCTCTTAGCTGCATCTATAGTTTACTTATATGCTTTTTCAAAAGCACTTACTTCATTTTTTAAAAGAGACACAGGGAAAAAAAATCCTTATGTTGCTTACAAACCAGTCCCTTTCCCTTGATTACACTTTAGCGTGTTAATCCATTTCACTGATCAGCTCCAGTTATGGCCTGTTTACTGTGCGTTTCTCTTGGTTGAAGCATAAGAAAATGCGAATGGCCATGCAGTATCTTGACTTCCACCTGGCATTAGCCATCGTTGGTTCAGAGGGAATGAACAGATATGGGCAATTATCAAGTGATCCAGTCCCCGCATCTGGCAGTCAGGTTTAGGGACACCCAGATCATGGGGCTAATAGCCATTGATGGACCAATCCTCCAAGAACGTATCTAATTCTTTTTTTGAACCCAGTTATATTTTTGCCCTTCACAACGTCCTCTGTCAACCAGCTCCACAGGTTGACTGTGTGTTGAGTGAAGGGCTTCCTTTTGTTTGTTTTAAACCTGCTGCCTATTAATTTAATTGGATGACCCCGGGTTCTTGTGTTATGTGAAGGGGGTAAGTAACACTTCCTTATTTACTATCTCCACACCAGTCATAATTTTATAGACCTCTGTCATAGCCCCCCTTAGTTATCTCATTTCCAAGCTGAGCAGTGTCAGTCTTTAATCTCTGTTCAGATGGAAGCTGTTCCATCCCCCTAATCATTTGCATTGCCCTTCTCTGTACTTTTTCCAATTCTAATATTTCTTTTTTGAGATGGGGTGACCAGCACTGCATGCAGTATTCATGGGGAGGGTGTGCCATGGATTTATAAAGTGGCATTATGATATTTTCTGCCTATTATCTATTCCTTTCCTAATGGTTCCTAACATTCTGTTAGCTTTTTTTTTTTGACTGCTGCTGCTCACTGAGTGAATGTTTTCAGAACTGCCCACAGTGACTCTAAGATCTTTCTTGAGTGGTAACAGTGAATTTAGACCCTATTCGTTTGTATGGACAGTTGGGTTTATGTTTGCCAATATGCATTATTTTGCATTTATCAACATTGAATTTTATCTGCCATTTTGTTTCCCAGTCACCCAGTTTTGTGAGATCCCTTTGTAACTCTTTGTAGTCTGCTTTGAACTTAACTGTCTTGAAAAGCAATGAAAACCAGTTTCACATTCAGGTTCTTGGTGCTGATTGGCTTTCAGACACTGCAGGGGAGGGAGTTGTTTTTAAGAGAGCTGTTTTCATTGGGATCTGTATTTATTTTTTTAATTATGGAAACCATTTTCTGTTGGTCTGGAGGAGCCGTTGTGGATTATTTACATTTGGCGCCAGTTTTAAGTTGTCCTCTTCAAATTCATTGCATATGCCTGTGCCTGTCTTTACACACGGCTGTGCTGGTTTCTTTCATGCAACCGGTGGAGTGAGGAAAAAGGAAGTGTAATTTTTTAGTATACCTAGAGGCACCGCCTGAGATCAAGGCTGTCTTGTTCTGTACTGTCTGTATGCATAATGAGAGACAGCCGCTGCCCTAAAAAGCTGCTGATCTAAACAGACAAGGGGTGGGATGGGAAACTGGCACAGAGGAGATGTGCCTCCTGCTAGGGTCCCTCAGGGGGTCAGTGGCAGAGCTGGGAATCGTGCCCTTGTCCCCAGTCCACTGACTTAGCCTCAAGACCCCCATTTATCTCCTTGTGCTTGGAGCATGTGTGATAAAAGGTCAGAGGAAGGCTGGTGTGACATGCAGAAGCAGGTGTCAAAACGGCCCTTTCCAAGCTCATTTTGGAAGGGAGAGGGGCAGGTGGGAAAATTATTTAAGTGGTTCAGAGAAATACCCTAGCTTTTACCAGTGATATTGTGACAAAGGGGGAGGGTTTAAATGCTCTTGTGCCTAGTTATGCCTGTGGGGTGTAGTCCTACCCCAGTGTAACCTTCCTCCGGCTGTAGACGGTTCCTCCAAGCGTATTGCCTCTGTGCAGAACAAGCAACACCTTGCATCAGCCAGTGCCACAAACCAAAATATTTTTGTTTTTCAGCAGCTCTCATCTGGACATTTTTTTCTAAAAACCACATTCACTCATGCAGATTCTCTGGCGCTTCCTGACATGTCACTAGCAGACGTGTGGTTCCCCCCTGGTTGCTTATGGAGTGTTATAATATTATACGTTCTCTCTTTGTGAAACGTGCAGAGGAGGGCTGGGAAAATAGAAAACCACTGGAACCATTTTCCAAGGTGACCCTAACTCCCTTCTTATATTATAACACCCTATCGAGGGGGCTGATAGAGACTGGGTAATTGACATACTCAGCCAGCAGGGGTCAGTGATAATACATCTCCCACTTGCATCTCTATCCATCCACACTGACTTGTTCTCATTTAGAACAATTACATTCCCTCCAACTCCCCTACCCCACCAGCAGGGCATTTGCTTGCATATGCTGGATGCTGCGCTGCATCAGTTATATTGCTGTCACTTATCCTGAGTTCTGGTCCTGTCATCCCCGTTGGGTTTCCTTCAAGATATGTCATACACTCTCTCCTCCCTGTGTAAGCAGGGGGCAGATCCCCTTGCATTGCCCGCCTCAGGTCTCCCCCTCCCCAATAGGACAGAATTGCATCATTTTGACCAGGGATCTCAAACTCAATTTACCTTAGGGCCAGTGCCAGTCCTCAAATCCTCCCAGTGGGCCAATAATGTCACTGAAGATTGTGTTCAGAAAAGAAAACATTTGTTTTATTTTTTATTTCAAATTTATTAGAAATAATAAAGCTGTCATACAACTTTATACAGTTCTTCGCCAACCAGAGAGGTTTTTAGTGTTTGCCAGACACCTGGTAACGCTTCAGTTCTGTCAGTTTGTTGATGATTGGCCTCAGTGACTGAGCAGTTGAAACCTTCAGGATTGCAGAAAGGTGTGCATTACATAGTTGTGTTGGTATTTTGACTTGTGGAAAAAAATGATGCTGCCTCCATGGCTGACTCTGTCCGGCAACTAGTGATGATATCTCTGTCCCTCTCCCCCAGCCAGTGGGAGCTGCGGGGGGCAGTGCCTGTAGCAGACATTGCTGGCAGCATGTCTGCATGCATCTCTCCTCCGTGGGCTGGTTCTCGGGCTGCAGATGGCCCATGGGCCGGGACTTAGAAACTCCTGGTTTTGGCCATCAGCTAGTTGTAGTGACTGCAGCAGCAGCAGCTGAACTGCAAGATGTGACCTGAAGCCAGTATATGCAGGTTGAGGCTAGTGATCCCCATCACATGAGCTGCTGTCTCCAAATGCTCATGGGGTCGCTGGAGGGTTGAGTGCCCCACAGGCTAAGAGCTGGGCTGGGATGAGCTGCAAGAGACTTTTCCTGGCATTTGTTCAAGCCTGGAAAGTCTGAGTGGAGTTTATATTAGAACATCGTTAGTCGCATATTGGGGCCTCTCCCTTCAGCTGAGATCTCAAAGCTGCAGCAGCCTTCGGCTTGGGCAGTAGTGGAATGGAAGATTTGCCTGGGGAAAACCAGGCAGAGTCAGTGGTGGTGTTTGCGCTGAGCCAGTACTGCCCAAGTGCCCCAGTCCAGCAGAGAAGAGGTTAGCACAGGGGTTCAACAATCGTTGTGACTGAATTACTCAGACACAGCTCTTGGTGCCCACCAGAAGCAGCAATAACCCTCTCCTTGTGACAGCAGCTGTCACAACGAGTCAGAAATGAAGCCTGTGCACGTAACATCTGATACACAGGCTGCTTAGCTGTGCCTGAATCTCATGGCTTTCCGTTCAGTTGTCCACCTCTTAAAGGCAAACTGCAATGATTAGCTCCAGTACATTCAGAGAGCTAAGTATTTATTCTGGAAGAAGATGAATGAAATGGGAGTTTAGATCTTTTTGGAAACAGACCCCATTGAATTCTCTTCCTAACCAGGCTCAGGGGTGATACTGTATGACTCCTTTAACACATTTCTAAGGTGTATGCCTGCTTGGCACTGGCTGCGGTAATATAAATCCTGCATTACAGTGCAGCTTCCTTTATAAGCCTCTGGGTGTTCGCCGTGTGCTGTATCTTTGATATTCAGGCCACTTATTGAGGTGCTAAACTTGAGGCGCCCAGCTTTTGGCTGAAATTTCCTTGAGAACCATGGAAGGTTTAAATAAGGCTCCTGTAATTTATATTCTGAAGGATGGTTCCCCTTCCAGCCCCAGTTCATGGCTCTATGAACTCTTCCTCAGCTGTGCACATCAAGAGCCGTGCTGAGGAGAACCTTTTCAGACTGGCTCACAAATCCTTGCCTTCTGTCGGAGAGGTTGTGCAAAGCATTAAGGGGCAGAGGGAAGGGTGATAGGCTTGTGCAAAAAGTTTGTTTTGGCTTTTAAAGTCAGAGATGCTTTAGGCTGTAATAATAATCCCTAGGTTTTCCTTTTCCCTAAACTGCAGGTATGTGATATGCACACTGCAGCGGTCCTGCTGAGCTGAATGATAATGATTCGCATTTCCTGCTCGTGCAGAAGTTAAATACACATTTAACATGACTCTTAATTCCTCCCAACGCAAAGATTTTGGGTAAATCTTGCTGCTTCGGTTTCCACTGTGGCCCTTTCTCCTTTAAATAGGTGGAGGGACACGGCATTTTTCCCTGCCAGCCAAGCACCAGGAGGTGCTGTGTTCTCAGCCTGGAGGTGCCTTCTGCTGTTTCCGTTGTTTGTTGCAAAGGGAAAGCAGGCCAGCTTCTTCAAAAGTTCCAGCCTGTGAACTCCAATGGCAATAGCGGGACAGAGTTAGAAAGAAAATGCTGTCAGGGAATATTGCATCTTGTGTTCGCTGCCTCGGACCATCTCTCTAGCAGTGTACGGACACACTACTTTATACGTATGCGTATCAATTAAAGGACGCTATAAAAATAAAAAGTACCAGCGTTGCTAGAGTTGCTGGCTTTCGAAGGGGAGAGGTCCATATTTTGTTGTTGGGTTGATGAGTCTGTTTCTGACACTCTATGTAGAATCTTTGTGACTTTCCTAAAATAAGGCACAATTTTTTAACCATGAGAGTAATTAACCGTTAGACCAATTTACTGTGGGCTGTGGGGCATTCTCCATCACTTGTGGTATGGATTTAAAGACTGGATATCTTGTAAGAGAGATTCTCTAGCTCAGCCAGAAGTTATGGACTTGGTGCAGAGATTACGGGGGTGGATCTCTGGTTTACAAGATGCAGGAGGTCAGATTAGATGATCGTGATGGTCCCTCGAGGCGTTGGAATCTGAATGTTACCCTGGCCCACTAGCTGACAAAAGGGTTGTTTACACTAGTGGCTTTTTAACTGGAGTTAACCAATTTACCTAGTAACTTGAGTTACCTCTCTCACATTAGTACCTGCTCATCTGGCATGTGGGAACCCAAAACAAGTAGTTGTGGAGTGACCAGGGTCGTGCTGATGTGGTGGGTGACTTGCGTTGATTAGTAATCAGTTACCTGGTGGAACAAGCTGTTGTGGAGTGACCATGGTCCCTCCTGCTGACATGGTGGGTGACTCCTGTTAATTAGCAATCAGTTAACTGGAGTTTAAAAAACTCTTTGATGTCCCCAGAGGGGAGAAGGCTAGAGGCAGCCTTGGCTTCCCACGGCTGACATCTGCAGGCGCTGAGCTCCACTTTGTGGGACAGGAGGCGGAGGGGGCCCAGACTTCCAGTCCAATGCCAGGGAGGCTGTGGCTAGCAAAAGGCAACTATAAACTGAGGACACTGGTCAGGATCTTCCAAAGTGACTGGCGATTTTGGGAGCCTGCTGGAGACACCTTAAAGGCGCCTGTCTTCCAAAAAATGCTGAGTGCCCTCTCTGGGAATCAGGCCCCTTTCAGGCATTTCTAGCGGGACACCTAAAATCACTAGTCACTTGGGAAAACCTTGGCCGCAGCTAGTCACATGTGTGAATATTGCTACCCCCTGTTGCCATAGGCAGTGCAAGGGTCAACGCTGCTCTGTATTCCCATCTGTCCCTTCTCTTTCTAAATATATACGTCATTTAATGACCACTCCTCTCTTGCTCTGACGGTTACTAGCCAGGAGATGTCTGCTGCGTGTCTGCCCTGGGGAGATGAGTGCCCAACCTCAGAAGAGAGGGAACAAACAGGTTACCGTCTTCCAGCCCGGAGAGGTCACGGTCATTGCACGGGTCTGTCATTCATGTGTGCCACGGATGGGGAGCATGGGGCGTGGGTTGGGCTGAGAGAGAGGGCGTCCAGCATTCTGGGCCCACCTGTTACAGATAACTGAGCGGTGTCATAAAAGTACACCCTGAGATGGAGATCTCTGGACAACAGGAATTGCTTCCTCCTTACAACCTTTAGGGCACCAGACACCCCAGCTGGGGTGTGAAGGAGTTAAGCAGTGGCCTGTCCCCAGTGCTCCTGGCCTGGGGCCACACGAAGCTGGGGGGGAGATGCCGAACTGCGGGAAGGAATCTAGCAACAGGTGAGGAATTCTGCCTCCTTCAAAACTCCTTCAGGGGCAATGCGACTCTGAACTGTCCCAAGCCAGGGCAGTGTGAGAATTGCTTCAGTGCAGAGCCTGCTAGGCTGGTCACACGTGAGCATTAGGCCGCACTACAGTTGTTATAAACCAGATCGGTGCCATGGCTTGGGAGTGGTGTGTGTGGACATCCCCGACCCCCATTCAGCAAAAACAGGAAATTTTTTACCATCAGAACCGTAGCGAATCTAGAACTTTGGACTGAGAATCTGTCACCCTTCAGATAAGTGAATTTCCAAGCCCTGTTGATGGTGAATGTTCCACTATCAGCCCCAGCTGTGCAGCATCCCCTGCCCCAGCTGTAGGCCGGCAGGCAAGTTTCCTGTATCTTAGCCTTCCATCGCAGAGTACATCACAAGCCATCGCTGATTCCCCCTTCCTTCCCCTTCTGTGAGATAAAAACATTGTTATTACTTGAGAGCTACTGATTAAAAGAGCTGTGTGAGAGCGAAGAATTGTTATCCCCGTTGTACGGATGGGGCAACTGAGGCACAGAGCAAGAGATGTGACTTGCCTGAGGTGACACCATGGGTCAGACTGGAATGGAGCCCGGGAATCCTGTGCTCTAGCCACTTGGTCGCTCACGTTGGACTCATGTAACTAAATCCATTTTGTGCATTATCTACCGTTGGACACCGTCTCGGGGCTCTGTATCAATGTGAGGAGACTAGGGTCCTGCCCTTGCTATTTCCTGAGATTTGCACTCAAATTCAGCTCGGTCCTAGAGGCAGCGGCCTGGAGACGGCTGGCCCTGGGGTTGAACCCAGTGTTGTGCTGCCTTGCTCCCCCGGCTGCAGAAGGGGAACCGCTCCCTCCCTAGGGTGGTGTTCCTCTGAGGTGCGGGATGCGGAGGCTGTGGCTCAGTGAAAGTTGTTTGTGGTCAGATGTTACAAACCAGGAAAAGACCCCGGTGCAGCGGGACTAGACAGACCCCTGGGGGCAGCACTGGCCGTCCCTAGTGTAACATTGAGCAAAAACGAATCCTCTGCTGTAACTGGAGCCTTGAGCTACCTAAAGGGACTAGGGTGTTCCAAGGAGCTCCCTTCTGCTCTCTGAGGTGATTCCCTGCACGGATCTACTCCGCAGGGGCTGCCTGTAAACTTTCGTGACCCACTTCTCAGTGTTTTATATGTCCCCAATACGCAGAGGGTACAGGTCTGTTACAGCGCCGGCTGTGGAGTCCAGCCTTTTAGCTGCAGCTGCAGAGACTCCTGCGTTCGGTTCTGGAGGTGGCCAGTTCCATCCCCAATGGGTTGGCCGTGAAGGAGGCTGTTATGCTTGGGCCTTCTGAATGGTGCTCGCCCTGGGGGGAGGGATAGCTCAGTGGTTTGAGCATTGGCCTGCTAAACCCAGGGTTGTGAGTTCAATCCTTGAGGGGGCCACTTAGGGATCTGGGGCAAAAATTGGTCCTGCTAGTGAAGGCAGGGGGCTGGACTCAATGACCTTTCAAGGTCCCTTCCAGTTCTAGGAGATTGGTATATCTCCAATTATTACCTATATTACCTTTAGATAAGGGCGGACAGCCCAGCTGCTGCTTGTTCTCTGCTGACTGCAGCAGGCAGCAAACCAGAGTTCTGCAGAGCCTAGCGGTCCCTTTGTTCCCATGGTGATGGTGGTGTCCCTCTGAATACCCTGGGGTGGGGATGAAGCCGGGGGAGCCCCATGGGGCTCCAAGCTGCGGAGTGGGTCTGTGCAGGCCATCTCCCCAGAGCAGCGCCGTCACCATGGCAAGGAGCCATTCCGCTCCCCCTGGGGCTCCAGAGAAGCAATGGTTTGTTAGTAGTAGTAGTAGTAGTAATGTGGCCTGAGGGCCCCGTTGTGCCAGGTGCTGTACAAGCGCAGAGCAGCAGATGTGCTTTAAGGAGAGAGGCCCTGCTCCGTTCTCATCCTGGGCTGCTGTTTGTGGTGTCCAAGCTTTGGGGCTTGTCCCATTTTGAGATGAAGGAGCTGTGAGGTAAGGCCAAGGCTCGTCTGCTCTTGCACAAGACGCTCTGCTGCTAGAGGAGCAAGAACACCCCACTCCCCCTCTCCCCCCCGCTGCGGATGTTTGCAGTCGCATGTTGCTAGTTCACGGTGAGCTAAGGGACATGCCCAGACTTTTCCAGCAGCGCAGGGCACCTTGGTAACTTGCTGGGGGTTGTGCCAACTGCCATAAAATGCAATAGATTGAAAGTACTTTCACCTACTTATTGCAGAGATATGGCCTGGAAAGACTACAGGTCCCAGCATGCACTGCTTCCATCCTGAGAGAACATTGCATGTGGGGACCTCTCAGTTCCCAGCGCCTCACCAGTCACCCGAACAACATGTAGCTTCCAAATAGCAAGTGAATCCGAGTGTGCTGCCCTGGGGATAAAGACCTGCAGCACGCTCTGTCGCTAACTGTACAGAGACAGTTCCTTGTTACGGGCCGAGGGGACACAGATCTCCCCGTTCGCTTCTCTGCAAACCGCCTGACCTGCCGGGGATGCTTTTAAAAATAAAGAGCTTGCTAGAGAATTTGGCTTGTTCCCAGCCTGCTGCGTTTGACACCTGGGGATTGTTTGTAAGTTTCACTCACGCCCTATGTTATTTCTCTCATCTCTTTCTGCAGGAAAGAATCTCTACACGAATGAATATGTAGCTATAAAATTGGTGAGTTTCTTTTCCTTCCCTCTCAGTGTGCTGTCCAGGTTAGCTAGTGTTTCAGAGCCTGGCCTTTTACTAATCGGTTAAAATGTCTCTAGCTGAAGCAGTTGTTACATAGAGGCTATGTAAGATGTGTTCGGCGGTGGTTGAGAACCTAGTGCATGCAAAGCAATTAATGCAGTTACCAAGCCATGAGGTTTGGGCGTGGGAAGCGTGTGGCTCTGAAGCTCTGAGTCGGGATCAGCTGGATCATGGCAACTCCAGAACTTTCCGCCACACACTAGCCATCTCTACGATTGGTACCAACAGGGAGTCTCAGCAGAGAGCCCAAGAGTGAAAGAGCCATGGACCCTGCGTTATCCAGGTCAGGATGAGACGCACTCGGGGAGCTTCAGTATCCCCTTCTAGGCTCCCATCGGTCCCTTTCCCCAGCACTGCATTTCTTGCCATGCCACCTGGGACAAGGCCGCCTCCTGCTCAGCCTCCCCTTCCATTGGCCTAGCAGCAGAGGGAGCAGGCAGCCTGCTGCTGTCTCCCTTCCTGCAGTCCCCAGCCATCACGAGGTGTCTAACAAACTCACCTGTGGAAGCTGCATTTCTCTGCTTGGAGCAGCACTCTGTGGTTGGCACTGGCCCCAGCCCCTATCTGGAGTGCAGGCCAGGAAGGGTTGGGGGAATGGGCCCAAGTCCATATACCCAGAACTGGCATCGTGGGGTAGATGTGCCAAGAAGGGTAGAGAAACCTTGCATGGCAGAGCCTTCCACTCAACAGCAGTAACTCAAGTGTCCCTTTGTAGCTCAGGTGAGTGGGAGACTGGAATGTGGGGGGGATGAAAACCCCATCTGTTTGTGGAGCTAATGGAACTGCTCCTGCGTGAGGCGCTCCAGCCTCTGAGCCGGTGCTGTCCTAGCTGCACAGACATTGCCCCTCGCTGCGTCCTAATCTGAGCCTTCCCCCTCATCCGGTGCCCCAGGCACTAGGGGTGTAATTGTCTCTGCTTTCTCTGCATGGCACTTTCAGGGTTCCCCGGAGGGCGTGGCTAAAGCACGGGCCATGGACCTAACTCTCCTCCCAGGGCAACTGCTGGTGAAACTCCTCAAAGCTCCAGCCGACGCTGAGGGTTTTAGGAACTCTCACCCTGTGTGCCCGAGCTGTCGGGTGGCAAATCCCCATGTGCCTGGCCCCTGCTTTGGGGAATGCATTGCAATAAAACTGTTTGGGCACCAAACACACTGGCTTTGAGCAGCCACGTGGACTTGCCACTAAGCCCAGGGCTCTGGGAAGGAAGCGACCGTACGGCGCAGTTTGCCAAAGACCAGTTGCGTGCCCGATGTGTTCCAGAGAGGCCTGTAATGAAAGGCTGGACGGAATACAGCATCCCTGAGATTCCTGGTGCTAAAAGAGATTCTGTCAGAGGGAGAGTCCCGGGGCAGGCTTCCTGCTCAGTTACTCTGCCTCATGGCCCGTGGTGCCAGAAGTGAGTGGGGATTGCCAAAGTACAGATTCTCCAGCCTTTCTCCTCCCTCCCCGCCCCAAAAGCGACTGACCAGAAACAAAGTCAGAGGAGAGAGATCATCATCTCCAGCCTGGAGTCTCCATTATACCTCAGCCCCTTTGCACCACCCTGGCCTTTATGTAACTGAGGCCTTGTGCTTTGTGGTGATGCCAGTCCCCTGCTGGGATGATTTCCTGCCATGTCCGTTCTCTCTCACCCAGGGGCCTACATTCTCTCCTCTGTGTCATTCATTTCCTGTAAATTAAGAAAGTTGCCCAGTGGATCAGATGTCTATCCCTGAGGGTTGGTCTCCATTTCATGCTGACTTCCCATAGACCAGACCCCTTCTCTGCTCTGTAATGAACATTTGGGTGAGCTGTAAAATGTGCTGCAGCCATTTGCCTTGCCTGAAGTCAGGGCATCTGAAGTAAGCAGCCCTTCCTGAGCCCCTGCATGTCCCGCTCATTTGCTCACCTCCTCTCTCTTTCTCTCACTTCCCCCCAGGAACCGATAAAATCACGAGCCCCACAGCTGCATCTGGAATATCGGTTTTACAAACAGCTCGGAAATGCAGGTAAGGAGCAGCTGTGTGTGCAGAGCACTGGGGAGGGGCCCAGCTGGCCTGGAAGGACAGGAGTGGGGGAGTGTGTGCAACTCTCATTGTAACCATGACGCTGCAGCTTTGCCCTCCATCCCCAGCGTAAGCTGCTGAGGCCCATCTGCTTGGCTGACAGAGGCAGGTTTTCCATACGCTTCTCATCTTTGATCCCCTTTGTTTTCATTTCTGTGCTAGTGTCGGGGATGCGGCTGAGCTGCCTCGGGTCATCTGGGACCCTCCTTCCCCTGCACCCCCCTTCCCAAAGAGCAGGGTGTCCTGCTCCCCAGGTGATGGGGCTGGGTGGGGGGTGTCACCCCTCCAAGCTGGGACTGACCCTGGGACTCCCGATACAGGGGAAGGTGGGAAAGTGTATCTCAGCCAGGAGGAGAATGGTGGCCATTGAGTGCCAGCAGCCTCTGTTCCTGGTGTATGGGTGGAGTCCTGTGGGGTTCAGATCCAGCTAACGCCCTTTCGCAGTGTCCCAGCTCCTTCCGGCCAGCGCCGGAGGGCTGGATGGTGTTTGGATTGTCAGACAGGTTACTGGGAAGGGTCATCTCCTCTCCCCCCACCCCCCCCAAACAAACCTCAGGAACCTGGTGTGCATCATACATGGTGCCTCCATCTCCCTGCAACACAGGATCCAGAAGCTAAGCTTGTCCTTCCCTCTCCGTCCCCAAGTCCTCCAGCACTGGAGTAGAAGGGATTGGCTGAGAGTTGGGAGTGGGGGGCTGCGGGTCGGGAGTGAGGGGCATCACAGAGCTGTGGGGGGAGCTCAGGGCTGGAATAGCAGAGGGCTGCGGGTCGGGAGTGAGGGGCACTGGCAGAGCTGGGGGGGGGGAGCTCAGGGCTGGAATAGCAGGGGGCTGCGGGTCGGGAGTGAGGGGCATTGCAGAGCTGGGGGGGAGCTCAGGGCTGGAATAGCAGGGGGGCTGCGGGTCAGGAGTGAGGGGCATCGCGGAGCTGTGGCGGGGGAGCTCAGGGCTGGAATAGCAGGGGGCTGCGGGTCGGGAGTGAGGGGCATCGCAGAGCTGGGTGGGGGGAGCTCAGGGCTGGAATAGCAGGGGGGCTGAGGGTCGGGAGTGAGGGGCATCGCAGAGCTGTGGTGGGGAGCTCAGGGCTGGAATAGCAGGGGCTGCGGGTCGGGAGTGAGGGGCACTGGCAGAGCTGGGCGGGGGGAGCTCAGGGCGGGAATAGCAGGGGACTGCGGGTCGGGAGTGAGGGGCATCGCAGAGCTGTGGTGGGGAGCTCAGGGCTGGAATAGCAGGG
Organism: Mauremys reevesii; assembly: GCF_016161935.1. Taxonomy (NCBI): domain Eukaryota; kingdom Metazoa; phylum Chordata; order Testudines; family Geoemydidae; genus Mauremys; species Mauremys reevesii. Next base: position 10,853,647 of record NC_052648.1, on the reverse strand, counting down.
GGCTGAGGGTCGGGAGTGAGGGGCACTGGCAGAGCTGGGCGGGGGGAGCTCAGGGCTGGAATAGCAGGGGCTGCGGGTCGGGAGTGAGGGCATCGCAGAGCTGGGGAGCTCAGGGCTGGAATAGCAGGGGGCTGCGGGTCGGGGGTGAGGGGCACTGGCAGAGCTGGGCGGGGAGAGCTCAGGGCTGGAATAGCAGGGGGCTGCGGGTCGGGAGTGAGGGGCATCACAGAGCTGGGGGAGCTCAGGGCTGGAATAGCGGGGGGGCTGCGGGTCAGGAGTGAGGGGCATCGCAGAGCTGGGCGGGAGGTCAGGGCTGGAATAGCGGGGGCTGCGGGTCGGGAGTGAGGGGCATCGCAGAGCTGGGGGGGGAGCTCAGGGCTGGAATAGCGGGGGGCTGTGGGTCGGGAGTGAGGGGCATCGCAGAGCTGGGGGGGGAGGAGCTCAGGGCTGGAATAGCAGGGGGCTGCGGGTCGGGAGTGAGGGGCATTGCAGAGCTGTGGCGGGGGAGCTCAGGGCTGGAATAGCAGGGGGCTGCGGGTCGGGAGTGAGGGGCATCACAGAGCTGGGGGGGTGTGCTCAGGGCTGGAATAGCAGGGGGCTGTGGGTCAGGAGTGAGGGGCCTAGCACCAGCAACAGGGCATCTCCTCCAGCCCCCCTATTTCCTCCAGCCCCCTGCTTTTGTCCCTAGCCGCCACCTGGCTGGGGCGCTGCCGCCGGGAGGGAGGGATTTCCCCGTCTCTGCTGCAGCTCGGCACTGACTCCCCCACACTCGCCCCTGCAGAAGGAATTCCTCAGGTTTATTACTTTGGGCCCTGTGGGAAGTACAACGCCATGGTGCTGGAGCTGCTGGGACCCAGCCTGGAAGACCTGTTCGACCTGTGCGATCGGACCTTCACGCTCAAAACCGTCCTGATGATAGCGATACAGCTGGTAAGCGCCGCCGCCCCCCGGGCTCAGCCCGTGCGCGCGCGTGAGCAGCTGGGATGTACGGCATGCCCTGCCGTCGAATCCCCAGGGACCAGCTCCCCCATCCAGAAGGAGGCAAAAGCGCCCAGTGTGTAACGTTCGCATTGGGGGTGCAGTCAGGGTTTGGCAGGCAGCTTCCTGGCAGGAGACCAGCAGGCTGCATGTTCTGCACCAAATCCAACGGCCCTGGAGGGAGGGGAGCGACGGGGGGGATCCGAGAGCAGGAAGGAATTCTTAAGAGACGTGTGGGCTGATGGGGAAACTCCTGCTGGGGAGCCCCATCTCAAGAAGTCTTCCCTCATTGGATGGCTGTGTTGAATTGGAGACAGTGTAGCCTAGTGGATAGAGCACTGCACCATGACTCGGGAGGCCTGGGTTTTATTCCTGGCTCCACCACTGACCTGTTGTGTGTCCGTGCCTGTTTCCCCATCTGCAAACCAGGGATAATGGTGCTTTATTTCTCTGTGAACTGGAGGTAGATTCATGTTGCTCAAAACTCCCAGGTGTTGGCAGGAGTCAGCAGCAAATGCAGGCTCAGAACCCATGTGGCTGACAGACCCTGTCTGGCCTGCCCTTTGTGGGGTGCTACAGCCCACAGAGACTACACCTCCCAGCCTGCACTGCTCCATGGAGAGACAGCCTCCAGCTCAGGGTGGAGCATGGCATGCTAGGAACCATAGTCCTGGCAGGCTGCTGCTGGTTCTGGGGTAGGAGCACTAGGTGCGGCATGTGGCCTTCTGATCTATCAGCTTGGCCCTGGGATTGCTGGAGGTTTTTCCTGGGATCTGTAAAGCTCCACCCCTACAAACAATCCCTTGCTTGGGCTTTAAAATGTAATAAGGCCAAGCTCTTATGTAGCACCTTTCATGGCTGGGTCACAGTGTGTACGTGTGTATCCTCCTGGCCCTGGCAGGGCAGGGCTGTTGGGTGGAGAACCGAGGCACACAGACGCTCGGCCAAGGTCACTTGGGGAGGCTGTGGAAGAGCAGGGAATTGGATTAGGCTAGTGCCCTGACTGTCCTTCCTCTCCTGGAGCTGGGTGGGCGAGTGGGGATCCAGCGGGCCTGGCTCTGAGAGCCAAGCAGAGTGGCTGCTGGCTTCAGTGGAGTTACCTCGGTTTGAGATGGGGCGGGAACAGAACGGGGCCCAGGAGTCCGGAGTGAAAGGCCGGGCATTGTCCGTGCCAGCAGAGCAAGCCTGCCCGCGGCCTCCTGCTGATGCCAGCCCCTCCCCCCCAGATCACGCGGATGGAGTACGTTCACACCAAAAGCCTGATCTACAGAGACGTCAAGCCAGAGAACTTCCTGGTGGGGCGGCCGGGCAGCAAGCGTCAGCACACCATCCACATCATTGACTTTGGCCTGGCCAAAGAGTACATTGACCCCGAGACCAAAAAACACATCCCCTACCGAGAGCACAAGAGCCTGACGGGGACGGCGCGATACATGAGCATCAACACACACCTTGGGAAAGGTACCGTGCCCGGCTGTCGCTGGCATTGCCCGAGGGAGAGGGAGATGGGGGGTAGATAAGCCAGTGGCTCCCACACGGCCCCAGGCCCGTGTTTCCCCGGCTCTGTGCTGAGAGGCAGCCAGAGGTGAGGCAGGTCTATGAGGGAACCTGTCCTGCTCCGGCTGGCGTCTGCCCCAGGAATGTTCCTGTCCCCCGTATTGCTCTGGGTAAAGGGCACCTGCGAGAGAGATGCCTGCTGCTAGGGGGGCATTGGTTTCTGACAGCGAGGTGTCATGGGCTGGGGGTAGCTAGGTCTGCAGCCGAGTGCGCTTGGAGCACCAGCACCCGACCACCAGTGAGCTAATGTGCTGCTGGGCCCTGCCGCAGCGGAGATCGGCACTGCCGTGGGCAGGACAGGGGGTGCCTCTGTGCAAGTCCACATGGCGTGTCAGCCTCTTCAGGGCCAGGGCAGGAGAGCCCGTAAGACGCTCAGCCTGCTATCGCTCACTTCATTCACCCCGATGAAACCCAGCCGCTAATGCCATGCACCCCAGTCCGGCTGCCTCTAGTGCCTGTCTCCTGGTCCTGGTGGAGTGAGCTCCCCAGAGCCTGGGCTCACTCTGTACCAGCTCTTGGCCCCCCGGGGAGCCCAGATGCAGCAATACGAAGGGGTTATGTGGTGCTCGAAAGGCCCTTTGTTCAGCTTTGCTTCGTCTGAGCAGCTTACTCCCTCTCGTGAGCTGCCCTGGGATTCTTGCACTGATGGAGCTGCCATGGGGTGCGACGGGATGGTGGGGCTGGGGGTAGGGTATGGGGCAGCTCTGCCCTCCGAGGAATCTGCACGTCGCACTTACCGTTTCTCTCTCCTGCCCAGAGCAAAGCCGCAGGGATGACCTGGAAGCACTAGGGCACATGTTCATGTACTTCCTGCGGGGCAGCCTCCCTTGGCAAGGGCTCAAGGTAAGTGCCAGCCGGCTGCTGGGGCGCTGAGAGAGCCCAAGGGCCTGAGTGTGTGTCTCACGCGGCTGGCATGGGGGCGCGGCGCCTCCGCAGAGAGCAGGCCGGGCAGGAGCCCGCTCTGAGCTTGCGGACAGAGTAACGTTAACACGGGCACTGACAGCATCAACACACGCTCATGGGGGTGCTCTGGTTCGAGCCCGGGTGCCTGGCTGGCTGGCTGGCTGGCTGGGCACTGTAGGATGGACTTATCTGAGGAGAATGTGAGTAATTGTCAATTCTCCGTCGAGTGATTGTTCACGTCCATTCCAATTCGGTGTGTGCGCGCTGTGTGCACGGACGTTGGAAACTTTTCCCTTAGCAGCTCCTGTCGGGACGGCAGGGGAGCCCCCTGGAGTGGCACCGTCATGGAGGTGTATATATTACCCTGCCGGCCCGACTCCCCTTCGGTTCCTTCTTACCATCCCTGGCAGCGCTGGAACGTGTGTTCTCTCTCTCTCTCTCTCTCTCTCTCTCTTGCGAGTGATCCCTTAGCCTTCCAGTCTTCTCGTTAGAGTTGTTCTTAGATAGTTATCAGTTAGCTAAATACCATTGTATTCAGGTGTCTGAGAACTAGTTCCAGCACCAGCCTTGGGCTGCGGGGCATGCCGCAAGCCCAAGGTTTCAAAGCTTGCGGCACATCTGTGCCTAACAGCCACCCCCACGACTCCTGTCTCCGGAGTCTGGGAGAGGCTCATCAGGCCGAGCGCTGCAAAATCTGCAAGGCCTTCAAGCCGCGCACTAAGAAAGAAAGAGACTTTCGCCTTAAGCAGTTGCTTATGGAGGCCGTGTTTCAACCACCGGCCCCTGACCCACCAGCCCCGGCTTCCTCGGTGCAAAGTGCCCCGGCATCCATGCGAGACCCGGCACCTCCCAGGCACTGTAAATCGCCGGCACCGAAACGACCAACCTCGGCACCAGTCGACCTCTCCGGCACCGACTAAGCATCACAAGAAAGGGAAAAGAGGGCACTCCCCCCAGAGAGCTACTAAGCCACTCAAAGAAGCTCCCGGCGCACAGACAGCTTGTGGGCCCGAGCCAAGAACTGGCACCGTCGACTCCGGCGCCACAGTATCCAGCAGATTCAGTGCCGACGAATGTCTGGAGGAGGGTCCTTGAACCACCCCCACCCCCACCCGCCGCCCCCCAACACTTTCGAGGCAGCGAAAGACCTCATTGATTTGTCGGCGCCAAACCCTTTCCCATGCAGGGAGAAGCCTCCAGCAGCACCCAAAAGGGTGCCGTCCAGAGAGAAGCCGGCAATGGTGCGCCGCTCGAGGTCACTGTCTTGGCACCGCTCCTGTTCAAGCTCGGCGTCCTGCTATTCCCCGGCACCCACGACCCAGTGTGAGGTTACGGCACCGGAGGCGAACCTGCCAGCGGCGCACACGGTGCCTGCACGCCAGTCCATGACGCCATCGGTCGCCCAGCACTGGAGTACGGCACCGACAACCTCACCAGCACCGAGTGCAAGACACCGGTTCCCGTCCTGAGACTGCCGGTACTGTTCGCGGTCCCAGCCAGCCAGGCACCACTCCCTGGCATCCTGCGGCCACTCAACGTTCGGCACCGCCCTGGTCCTCTCCCGACTCCGGTCACTCTAGCTACAGCAGACGTCGAACCGTAGCTAGCAGAGAATCCCAACCAGCATGGCAGCCACTATGGCCTCCTCCGGGTCAGTGGCCCTTCTGGACCCCATGGGCCTAGCACCAGCAACAGGGCATCTCCTCCAGCGCCTCTAGGTCGGGGCACTCCATGCGACACCATTCCAGGTCGCCACACTGGCATGCACCAAGGACCCCCAAGAGCAACCGGTGCTCTCAGGCCCGGTACCCGCGGCGGTGCCGAGCACTGTGATGCCCCGAGAGGCGTCAGCCCCCCAGGGCCCTGAAGTGACCCAGGCATTTGGGGACACACAGGAGGGTCTAGATGAGGGCAGCCTACAGCACCTCACTTCCTCCTCTTCCCTAGATGAGGCGGTGGTGGGAACATCAGTCTCAGGACTGCCACCGATTGACCACAGGGCTCACCAGGAGCTAGGATCACCCTCAATATGGGTCTCCAGGCGGAAGAAACGGTGGAGCAGGAGGATCCGATGGTGGAGATCCTGACGCCCGAGGGTCCCTCCAGAGTTGCACTCCCTCTCATAAAGACCATACAGATGAATTACAACACTATATGATAGACCCCGGACTCAGTCATGCCAATGGCCAGGGGAGTAGAATGGAAATTCTTCACTCCTTCCAAGGGCCATGAGTTCCTGTCCTGCCATCTGACTCCGTTCCCTAGTTGTTTCAGCAGCCAAGGAGCCAAGCGTTTGGACCTCTTCGGTAGGAAGGTCAGCTCCTTGGGAGGCCTCCACCTACGCATCGCCAACCAGCAGGCGATCCTTAATAGACATAACTTCAACTCTTGGACGGCCGTGTCCAAGTTTAAGGATCGCCTGCCCCAGGACTCTGACTCTGAGTTTGCGGTTTTAATCGAGGAAGGAGAGGCGGTGGCTAAGACTTCGCTACAAGCCTCCCTCGATTCAGCTGACTCTGCGGCTGGAACCATTGCCTTGGGGATAGTCATAGAATCAGAGAATATCAAGGTTGGAAGGGACCTCAGGAGCTCATCTAGTCCAACTCCCTGCTCAAAACAGGACCAAGCCCCAGACAGATTTTTACCCCAGTTCCCTAAATGGCCCCCTCAAGGATTGAACTCACAAGCCTGGGTTTAGTAGGCCACTGCTCAAACCACTGAGCTATCCCTCCCCCCAATGCGGCTCCAGGCATCAGGCCTCCCTCCAGAGGTCCAGAATACCCTCCAAGACCTTCCCTTTGAGGGCTTGGGCCTTTTCTCCGAGCAAACAGACTCCAGGCTGCATGGCCTTGAGGATTCTAGGACGACCCTGAAGTCGCTAGGGATGCGTACGCCAGCACCCCAGAGAAAGCCCTTCAGGCCTCAGCCTCCGCAGCAGAGGCAGTATCAGCCCTGACCCAGGCAGGAGCCGTATCGCAGGCGGGGCAGAAATAACGGGCATAGACAGAACAATGTGCCTAACCAAGGCCAGAATAAACCCCAGCCCGGAAACAAGCAAGGGTTTTGAAGGCACGACCGTGGACAGTGTACCAACCCAGTTCCCGGATCTGTCCCCACAGTTTTTAACCGGCTATCCCACTTACACCATGCGTGGTCCCACAGAACATTGGACCACTGGGTCCTACTCATGGTACAGGTGGGATAGTCACTCCAGTTCTCCTCCTTCCCTCCCTCCCACCCACCTTCCCATCCCTCTTCAGGGTCCCCTCTCACAAGCAACTCCTCACGCAGGAGGTTCGTTCGCTCCTCAGGATAGGGGCGGTGGAGGAGGTTCCACAGGAGCTAAGGGGAAAGGGGTTTTACTCCCATTACTTTCTAATCCCCAAGGCAAAGTGGGATCTCCGACCCATTTTAGACTTTCGGGGGATTGGTACGCGGCTCTCGACATGAAAGACACATACTTCCATATTGCCATCCAGCCGGCGCACCAGCACTTCCTCCGGTTTGTCGTAAACCAGTATCACTCCCAGTTCACGGTTCTCCCAGTTGGCCTGTCCCCAACCCCCCAAGTGTTCACAAAATGCATGGCAGTGGTGGCGGCCTTCCTGCGGAAAAGGCAAGCTCAGGTGTACCCATACCCATACCTCGACGACTGGCTACTCACAGGTCGTTCCAGGGATGAGCTCCAGTCCCAAGTGACGTGAGACACAGATCCAGTCTCCCTGCTCCTCTGGAAACCAACGACGGCTCAGCGGGATAGTGGGATGGCACTACAGTTGCCAGGATGGTTGGGGGAGGGAAGCCCAAGGTCTGCTCCTAAACCCTGTCTTAGGGCTTTGGCCAGTGTGCTCCTGCCAGGCCATCCGGGCGTGCGTGGTGCTTGTCCGCGGTGCCCTGCCAAGCTCTCACCCGTGCTCCTCGTTCCAGGCTGACACGCTGAAGGAGCGGTATCAGAAGATCGGAGACACCAAAAGAGCCACCCCCGTCGAAGTCCTGTGTGAAAACTTCCCAGGTAAGGGTGCTGCTCGAGTCAGGAGAGCCGTGAGGGGCCCGCGCTCTCGCCCGCACTAAATAGACCAGAGAGCCAGAATCTGGAAGGGGAAACTGAGGCACAGAGGGGGACATGACTTGCCCAAGGACACCCAGCAGGTCAGTGGCAGAGCTCGGATTAGCACCCTGGTCTCCTGAGTCCCAGTCTGGTGCACTATCTACTAACCTTCACTGCCACCTATGGGTTACTGCACAGCTCGGTTCCCTGCAGCACCATTCACTGCAACCTCGCCCCCTCCTGCCCCACCTCCTATAGCTGGGCTTGCTGGACTTCTTCCCCCAGCCTCTGTCTGCAGTGGAACGGGGGACCGGAGAGGGGTAGGATCTCTCCCCGTGGCTGTTCCCTACAGCCGTCCCCATTCGGTCTGAGACCCTCAAGCCTCTGTGGGCATTTCCCTGCTGCCCCATTCCTCTCGCTGTGGTGCCTCCCCAGGCCGGGTGCTCCCTGGCCACGGCTCGCAAGCCGCGCTGAGTCCACTGTGCCTCCACAGAGGAGATGGCAACCTACCTGCGCTACGTGCGGCGGCTGGATTTCTTCGAGAAGCCGGATTACGACTACCTGCGCAAGCTCTTCACGGACCTGTTCGACCGGAGCGGCTACGTCTTCGACTACGAGTACGACTGGGCCGGGAAGCCATTAGTAAGTGCTGCTGAACGGAGGGGGGAGACCCCTGCCCCGAGTGCCCCTGGGGGAGGGGCTGGATGGCTGCCTCTGGCTCGAAGTACATGGGAGCAGCAGGCAGAGCTTGGCTGTGTGAGATCCCCTCTGGCTCCTGAGAGGTTAGCTTCCCCCGTCCTCCCATTAGTCCCTTTCCACGGCTCAATGCCTTGTCTGCCCCCCACCCAGAACACACACGTTGTCTCAGCCATTTTCATTCTAGTGGGGCCGGCCCAAGCCAGTCCCATCCCAGCCCCCAGGAGTGAGATCTCTCCCCTCATAGCATGAGCCACAATCCCGCCCTCCACCTACTCAGCGTAGGCCCTCCCCCAGCTCCCGGGCCTTCTCCCCACCGGATGGTAGTAAAACCCAAGGTGCACACGGCCTACACAGAGATTACTGGGCCTTTCTTGATGATTTTCCTCCTGGTGTCTTGATTGCAGCCAACTCCAATCGGCACAATCCACAGCGACGTCCAGGTGCAGCCTCCGAACAGAGACAAAGCACAGCCACACACCAAACACCAGGTGAGCCCCCAGCCAGTCCCAGCGACAGAGCAGCTCGCCCATGGTGGGGCGGAGCGAACCCGTCCGAGCGCAGGCAGAACCAACCGATTCATCGCGGAAGCTGTGGGGAAGAGGGGTCCAGACACCATTAGCCATTCCCGTGGGGACTTGGGAGGCTGAGAGCAGGCAGGCATCTCCTCCGGCCGATCCAGGGGAGACATTGGCTGGCCAGTCCCTTTCTCCGTGGCCAGAAGGAAGGTGGCTGGTGTGGAGGTGCGGGGGAAATGGAAAGCCCTTAGGAGGGATGTGGAGGGTTCGTCAGAGAGGTGGGGCATAGGCCCCTGGGAAGTGCAAGTCTGTAGGGTCTCTTGCCTCTGCACCCCTGTCCCAGCGGCGATTGCAGGGCTGTGCCATTGAGGCTGGCCAGGGAAGGCTGGGCCAGTGCTCTCGGCGCTGGATTGGCTCGTGGGAGGCCTGGATGCTTTGGGAGGATGGGATGTTGGAGGCCCCAGTGCAGCTGGTACATGGCTGACCTGCTGTCAAGGCACCATGGGGCTTGGACGGCAGGGTGGGACCGTGTGCGTCATGGAGCCCTGGCTGGGGATCAGTTGAGACTTTGTCCTTCTTGGGCTCAGCACTGACTGTAGAACCCAGCCCATGGGCGAGACCGGCTCACTGGTGACGGGCCTTCAGGCCAGTCTCAGAACCACCTCTTGGGGTTCTGTCCCAGTGCCGGTGTCATGCAGCCCCGGGCCAGGTCCTTGAGTAACGTCCGGAGAGCTGTGGCTTCCAGGACAGGCTCCCATGCCACATCCCTGCCCCGGCACATGCCCAGGTCCTTGGAGCAACGGTGGATAGGCCCTGCTGGTGAGTCCAGAGGCCCTGAGCTGGTGGTGAGGCTGGCTTGGTGCAGTCCTAGAAGCCCTTGTGGTGGGCGAAGGGAATGGGGTGTGTCGGGATTGCTGGCGCTGCCTGCCACGCTGGAATCGGCTGGGCGGCCTGATTCTGTTGCCCCACTTGGGTGACCATGAAGGGGACCGTGGGAGTGCCCAGCTGAGTTAAACCAGCCCTGACGGGAGCTGGGCTGGCCAGCCGATTGGAGTCTCTCCATGCTGCCTCGTGGGGAGAGCCGCAGGTGATATGATCGCCGCAGTCACCACTATGTGGAGGAGACTCAGCCTCTGTCTCTCGCTCTCTGGGGCGGAGGGGAGGGGGCATAGAGACATGGGCGAAGACGGATCAGGTCTGGGAGGCGCTGCTGAGCTGAGCTGGAATCCGTTCGGTGGAGCCCAACTTTGTTGCCGGCAGGAGAATAGCGCGTGGCAGCCTCGCCCTAGGAACCAGGAAGGCACTTTGCCGAGGCGGCTCTTCCCAGGGGCCAGTGAGGAATGGCCAGGTGCAGAGGGTGGCAGTGCTGGCTCTGCGGGGCGGGGAGAGGGAGAACGTTACCTGGCTTAGCTTCTAGGAAAGCAGGGCAGAGTCCCAGGTAACGGGTCTCCTGCAGCGATGCTCCCAGAAGATGGGTCAGCCAAGGAAACCCATGGAGTGGGGCGGACATTAGAGTGACCGGGCCGAGCTCCGAGTAATCAGCGCTCTCTTGTGACTTGTTCTCTTGCCCATGAGTGCCCTGACAAAGGGGGTTTGATTCCAGGCGATGCTGCACGATCAGGACTTAGTTTAAAAACTGCTCGTCCCCAAGTATGTAGGGACCAGCGGGTTTCACACCCAGCCTTTGTCAAGGCTCAGCCTCCGCAGCCAGCAGCTGGAGAGAACTGGGTTCCCTTTGCCTTAACGTACAAAGAAATCCTCTTGAAGCCTGGTGCTCAGGAGCAGAGGTGGGACCTCAGGTTGTCACTACCTTGGCCAAATGGAGCTGGGTTCGGCTTTTGGACCTGGTGCAGACATCAGAACCAGCTGGGTGTGGGCAGCACAGGCGGACCCAGCAGTCCCACTGCTTTTATGGAGAGGGAATATTCTCCAGGACTCCAGACTCATCCCCTAGTCTCAGTTATCCATGGGACCTTCTCTCTCTCTCTGTGATGGGGGCAGTCAGCAGCAGTGGGAAGAAGGGAGACTGTGGTAACATCCCCAGTGGAAGGTTATCCGCAGGCTTTTTACAGAACGAGAGGCCCAGTGTGATCCCAGAGGATCTGATACACAGGAGGTGCCAGTTCTTCGCTGTATCTAGATTCCTACCCAGTTTACTCTAAGCCCTGATCTTTCCTGAATCCTCTGGCTTTAAACACTGCAGGGATGGGGAGATTGACAGAAATTAAAGCTACGGATCTATCTTCATTCTGCAAAATCACATATCAGGCAGCATCGGCTCCCCCCGCTCTGTCCCCTCCAAGAGGCACTGCTCCGCATGGCGAAACAGCTTCCGTCGCCAGCAGCATGTCTCAGCATTGGCCAAAGCGGAGGGCAGCAGACCAAATGCCTGATCTGCCTGGACTAGTGCGCCAGAGACCCCGCGAGATCCTTGTGTTACGGTGGGGAGGGGGGGGGGTACGTGTGCACATGTGCATAAGTGAAGGTGTGAGTAAAGCGTGAACCCAGTCCACAGACCAGCAGCCGGTCAAATGGCTCTGAGTCCCAGTCCATTGCAGTCTGCTGGGATTTCACTGGGGACCACACTGGTTTTTGCCTTAACACACTAGTGCTGCTCTGTTTATATTTTTGCTTTTGCATGTCTTATTTTCTTGACTCCTCTCCCCCACCGTCCCCACCCCCTCGTCTCCATCCTTCTTCTTCTTCTGTTTTGTTTCCTGTCCTGCCGGTCACTAGCAGTCGCCCGAGGGGAACGAGTTGTGTGATCCTCAGGCTAGTCAGCAGCCTGCCGAGGAACCTCTAGGAACTCACCTAGCGACCAGCAGGCTTGGGGGTTCTGTGCAGGTACATGCAGGGGGCTGAGTGGGAGTGGAGGGGGCATTCCCAAGGGGGACGGGCCACCGGGGAAGGAGCCTGTCCCACAAAACACTGGCTGCAGCAGCATCCTTTGGGCGCGATTTGTGCTTATCCCCAGGATCGGGGCTTTGCAGCCTTTTGTTTCTGTCCGTGGACGTGGAATCCCTGGCTTTGTCCCGTAAGCCTGTCCCCTGGTTCTCCATCCCTTTCTAGTGCTCCTCCTCTTCCGCTTCCAGCATCAGTCAAGCTTGAAACCACGTCCGCTCTCAGATGTGCAGGCCATGCTTAATCCTGCCCTGTAGTCTTCCTCCTTTCCCGCTCTCTGTGACCCCAGCGCCTTGCAGACTGTCCTGGATGTGTGTTGAAGCACATCTCCACTAGGGTCAAGAATCCCCCTACCACAAACTGGGGCAGCTCTGCTTTGTGTCTCTCATGATGAAAGGGAGAAATTCACAGGCTTAGCTGGGCCCTGTCTTGGTGGATTTCACCCTCGTTCCTTGTAATGAGTTGCTCACTAGTGCTGGTCTGTCTGTTGTCACTTGATTTGTTCCTGGGGCAAAGCTTGGCCAACTCTCCCAAGCAGAGCTTTGAGTCCTGCGTGTTCTCCCTGGCTCCTGCTCCCACCACCGGCCTTTGTGAGTGGGCAAGGGACACCCAGCCGTTCTCGCCGCACCGCTCTGCTTCCTGTGGCAACGCGCCCTCCCCCTTGGTGTGCTCTCTAGGCTCAGGGCTTGTCTTCACTGCGGTTAACTCGAGTTATAGCTCCAGTGTGGGGGTGCTTTTAACGCCAGGGGGCTGGTCCCAGGGGGGGCAGGCTGCCGCTCGAGCTGGCGCAATGTGGCGGCTGTGGCCACCACCCCTGGCTGCGGTGACGGTCACTTTGTGCCGTTCGCATGTGGCCTGGCTGCTCTCCCCCCAGCAATGCTGACCCGACCGTACTGCGCTGCGGTGGAGGCACAGCCTATGTCACTGCGGCTGGGCGTGAGCTTGCGTAGCTGGGCCAGGCTGGCTAGGCCTTCCCAGGGAAGGGGTGGGGACAGCCAGAGTTCAAGTACTAGGCCTGGACATCAGCCAGGTCACCTGGCCTTGCCTGGAGGGCAGTGTGGAGAGGTGGTGAGGGGATCAAACAGAGTTGCTCAGCTGCTGCAATGCTGGCCTGGCCCCTCCTGTTGCCACAGGAGCGCCGGCGGTGAAATCGGAAGCGATCCCTATCCGGGGACGTTGGCTCCATTGGCGACTGTAGCAAGAACAAAAGCGCTGGGAAGCCGCTGCTGGTTTCATTTCTGTAGCCGTGTGTGGTGAGGTCACAGGACCTGCTGGCGTGCGAGGGGCTTGGCTCTGGTGTGTCGCAGCCATCGGTGGCGCTGCTCTGTTCCATCTGCTACGTGAGCCGGCGTTAGCGAACGGCACGTGAGCAAAGGATACAGAGCTAGGGAGAGTCAATCTACAGCACGTGGGTCCAAGGCGGGACGACGTGTCTGGGCCAGTGGAAGTTAGTGGGAATCCAGGGCATGTGAATAGCGAAAACCTCAGGGCAGCCCCTGGGGTTTTGCCTTCCCCTGCTTGTTTTTACTGCTAAGTAACAAAACAGGTGCTGGGAGCAGAACAGAACCCCCCACCCACCACCTTTGAGCACTGCTGCTCCACTGGCCTAGTTCTCCGGGATGCGAATGGCCATGGAGCGAAGCGCTGCCCGGCTCGCTGGGTTGCCATTGGCAGGCGGTTTCTGAGGCTCGCTGAGTTTTGATCTGATCGCACAGGAAGAGCCGGGTTTCATTGCTACAGAAATGAAATCTGGACCCTTTCCAGGCATGTTGTGTGGCAGGCCCTGCTAAATAGCCTTCTGGAAAACCCTTCCTCTGCTGCGAGGAGACAGGAGGGCGTTCCTCTCCGCAAGCGATGCGAGCTCGCTCAATTGCTGAGAGTGCTGGGAGGCTGAGGTCCGGCCCCTCTAGCTAGTCTAGCACCTATGGCTCTCGTTGCCAACTTGCCCCAGGACAGATACGATTCAGCAATGCTGCCACCCCAGGCAAAGCAGTCCCGGGTACTGGCATTTCCCTCCCCCGACCGCTGGTACCTGTAGGTCGCCTCCCAGGCCAGGTGCTTAGAAGGAAACTTGGCTTTCACAGTGTGGCAGTTTCTCTATGGGGCTGCTGCTTCGACCTGCCCCCTGCGCTATATAACACGGCCTGTGGGGAAGGCAGGGTCGGGCACTGTTGGCTCCTGCCCAGAGTAGGGAAACTGTTCTCCGCTCCGCCCTCTGTATTGCTTGAACACATCTAGTCTCTGACTGTCCAACTTTTCCTCCCAGGTGATGAGTTCCACCAACGGAGAACTGAACACGGACGACCCAACCGCGGGACACTCGAATGCCCCGATCACGGCGCCCGCCGAGGTGGAGGTAGCGGATGATACAAAGTAAGGACCCGGCTGAATCTACGAGGCTGCTGTTCTCTCTAGCTCACAGCCTGCTCTCCCGAATGTCACCACATGGTGTCTCCCAAGAGCCAGGACTTGTCTGTTTTCAATCTGCAGGGGATGCTGTACTGAGGTTGCTGGCCAGAGACAGACCCTGGGGTTCATTCTAGTTCCTAGGAACGCAGCCTGTGCTGCTCTCCCCTAAATCCCGGCCTGGACTCTGTAGCCGCAGGCGGGATCATTGGCTCCCGCGATGACCAGCGTTGCATCTTCATCTGCCAGAGCGCTTGTCAGTTTCCTAAGGGTGGTGATCTCACTAGTGCCCCCCTAACTCCTGTGAAATGTCCCCACCCCCACTGTCTTGCGGTCTGGGCCTTTTTTTCATTGACCGGGGAACGAAAGGGAGATGGGACCCAAACCCACATCCACTTCTTGCTGGTCTTTAGAACTGTGCGGCTTGCCAGATGGGTTCAGACACATGGTCCGTCTCGCCCAATATCCCCTCTCTGATAGTGGCCAGCACCTGCTGCTTTGGAGGGAAGGTGTAAGAATCCCCAGCAGCAGATGTGGGAGAATCTTCCCCCACACAGGCCACCTCCTGGTCGCTAATAGAGATCGGCTTAAGCCCCGAGGCAGGAGGTTCAAGAACACCTCCCCCTTCCTCCCCCCCCCCCCCAAAAAAACCACATGTTATCATGAACTGCGCTGATTCCAGATATTCTCATTCCCCCTTGCAATGTCCAGTCCCTTCTGGAATCAGGAGGAACCTGCTGTTGGCCTTAGAGGACAAGTGCAGGTCTGGGGGCATGACAGCCCATCTGCCTTTCTTCACAGGTGCTGCTGTTTCTTCAAGAGGAGGAAGAGAAAAACCATCCAGCGCCACAAGTGATCTGCCAGGGACATAACGGATCAGTTTGTGCAGTATCGCCTCTAACTCTGGCTCCGGATGGGTCTAGATTCCTGATCAGATCTGCAAGGCCTTCCCTCCCTCTGATTTGGATGGGGGTGGGGGAAGAGCCGTCATGACTTCACCGCCTAGCACCATGTGTGTGGATGGGGAGGGGGGGAGGGACGTTCCCAAACTGCTTTGCTTTTCCTCTACCAGCACCACATCCACCCAGTAGGCGTTTACTCAAACCCAGTCAGACTTTGCCGCCGTTCCCAGGCCCGTCTGTCATGCAGTCCACGGAGAGCATTAAGCTATTTAACAAGGAAACCAACCAACCAAACCCACGACGTGAATTTCTTTTGATTCTATTAACTAGTTTGAAAACGGGGATCAACTCTACAGACTCAGAAAACGTTGCTGGCGTAGAAGAAGCCGAAGACAATTTCAAGGGGGGGGGCTATGGAGAATTTTTTTCCCTGTCGCTTCGTTATCGCCGAAGTTAATTTAAGTCTCGGTGCAGAGTGCTGCGTTGTCAGTCTTTGACCTTCCTCTTTTTAGTGTTGAAATTCTGCTTTTCTTTTAAAGATGGTGTTTTCCCTGTGAGCTCCCCCTCCCCCGTTTGGTTCAAGTTCTTTCCTGGTGGGGGCGATCAACCGCTATGTTAGCCGAGTCTCTGGTACGGTGATGCGTGGAGGAGGGACTCGTTTACACTTTCGTTTTACGATGCACTTTTGCTAGCAATACAAGCGATGTTTGGTCTTGAAATTAACAGTTTAGTAATTAACTGGGGAAATCAGGTGGGAGGAGGGGAGGGGAGCCGAATTTAGGGTCTCAGGAATGGGTGGGAGCTTATCAGAACCCTGAAGCTGTGCCCTCGGCCCTTTGAAATGGGCAGCCTCCCGTGGGGGCACCTGGCCAAGACCAAAGGGAAACTTAACGTTGAAGAGCAAGGTAGAAAAAGGATGTCTTAATGGTCCCTGCAATGAGCCTTGGGGTGGGGCCCACGACGGCCTAGGCCGGTTTTATGGAGCATAGGATTGCTGAGTCCTGCTTATTCTCCTGGTATGAGAATTCAGTGTCCTCGGTTTGTGAAGTTGCTTAACTGGACTCTTTTAAAAAGACTTTCCTGTTGTTCAGGCCCCTAGCCCAGTGAATCTCCCGTTGCTGATACTCTGACCTCCCGGGAGGATCAAGAGCCTCCTGAATGAACCAAAACCAAGCCAGTGCAGTAAGGCCGCTGTGTGCATGTTCCCTTGGGGGAGGAGGGGAGGCCAGCACTGGTTAAAACTCCTTGGGGTTCCACGTCCCACTTGAAAGGGGCAATGTGAAAAGGGGCCAGCGTGGAGTTGTAGCTTGCTGGGAAATGCAACTCATGAGGACAGACCCAGCTAGGCTGTTCTGTCTGGCCACTGACCCCTCCTTTGTGGAGGGAACCTTATGAAGGTTGAAGCTCACCTAGATTGGCCCACTCAGCTCATCCACCAATCAGAGGCCCATGTGCTTACTCCTTAGCTGATCACATGTTGCAGGTCCTAGTTGTGGATTTTTTTTTTAACTCTACCCCCCTCCCCCCCCACACACCCAGACACAACCCTTCTTTAAACAGCCACAAGGGGCCCAACAGCCAACCTCAATTCAGTGTAAAATGACTGAGAATGTGTGTCCGGTTGTGCGTATTTACCACAGCAACAATATTTGACTTGGGGTGGTTGTTTTTTTTTACAGGGTGGGCGGGTGGGGAAGTAGCATGTGGGTTTTTTTTAATTTTCTGTGTAATTATGACACTTGTAATGTTTGAGCTGTAGGAGCTGGAAGCTGCTCTGAGGTTGTGCAGGAGGAGGAAGTTTGTGTCGGAGACCATCAAAGCCTTTGTCTGAAATAAACACTGCCATTCTTTGCTGGAGCAAAGGGGGAGCGGGTAGGAGGTCCTCACATGCCACTTGTGCTAGGTATGTCCTGCTTTACCCACCTGCAGAGGCCTACAGAATGGGGCCCTGTGCTGACTCACCAGCGAGCTGTGCCAGCTACTCGCCTGTAGCCTCCAGCCTGTTGCTGCAGCACATGGGGTAGGAATACATAGGGCTGCAGGGGAGGTGTCTAGGGCCCACAGGCAGGGGGAGCCTGGCACCTACCTCTCCCATTCCTGCTCGAATACAGCAGCTCTGTCACTCTTCGAGCTACATTCCTTTCATTTAAATCAGAGCTGAATGGTTAAAAACAGGTTTCCTCCCTCCTCAGCATCTACCCTGAGCGGGAAGGTCAGTGCCCCTTTAAAAGATCCTGGGGACTCTAAATCAGTCACTGCCTCATAGTCTTCTGGTCTGCAGTTTTACTTCAACAGCAGTGCCTCTGTCATGCTCAAGAGAACCAAGGTGGTGGGGAGGGACAGCTGCCCGGCCGAGCTCGGCAAGGAGTGCACAGCCAGCTGCTAAAGAGCACTTGGTTCTTGACAACTCAATGAATTCCACCAAATCAAGACCATTGTAGGGTATTTAGTTATGTGCAATGTTTGACCTTGTTTCCCAAACAATGCAAATGAAACCGCCTTAAATCTTCACTGGAACTGTACTTCCAGTCCCCGAAGGTGTACAATAAATGTATGTATGTGAGTGGGTGCATGCGAGTATTTGGACTGCCGTTTGCCATGTGTCTCTTCAGACAAACCTACTGCAGGCATATGAGGAAATAAAACAAAAGGGAAGGAGGTCAGAGCATTTGCCCAACTCTGTCTTCTGACTCCCTTCCTGGCCGATGGAACGGTCGGGTGCGAGGGCTGTGTGAGCTGGAGGGGGCAGCAGGAGACTCACTCACAGTATGGAAAGAGTCTCTACTTGTGCCGCTCCAGAGGAGAAGGGTGGCTGTTCCAGTGTGAATTTAGTTATGGCTTTAAGTAAAAGTGTAAGACCTGGTATTTACATTTCTCTGATGCTTCCAGGAAGCCATAGAATTTAGGGGCTTTTTAAAAAAAAATAAAAATAAAAAAAATCCAACCCCCCCCAGTTTCCATCAGGATTTATTGTGGGGTGGTGCTGTGGGAAGAGGATGGCTTGTGGCACCATTAACAACTTGCAACAGTGCTTAACAAAACACCCCAAGCTCTGTACTCATGCTTATGTCTGCCAGCTGGAGACAGACAGGCCCCCATGTGACTGAGAGCAGGGAACTTGAAGGGGGAAGTAGGTGTTTAGAGCACATCCTGCTAGGAGCCTCAAGAGAGGAGGGTGAGCGCATGGTGCTGAGTTGTCCTTTGACAATAACTCCTCATTCTCCCTGTGAAGCAATGGCAGGTCATGAGTGAAAGAGCAGGACAGGAGGTGGGTGATTGCCTCGCTGGCTGGCTGGCTGGTGGAGTCCACAGGATGATAAGGGAGATGCTAGTCATGGCACCTGGTTCACATTGTCCCTGCTAACCAGAAACAAGGTGATTTTACATACATAGTGGGTGGGAGGTTTACTCCAGCCTAAGGAATACATGCTCCAGCCTATGTATGAGGTTAGGGCTATGCTGGCTTTAAGCAAAGGCTAAGGAGGTGTTCCCCGCACCAGGGATGCTGCTATTTCACCTCATTGTAGCATGAGTAATTCCTTTATTTCCAGTTATGTAACTGCCTTAAATATAAACAGGCATTAGCAGAGCACCTCCCACCCTGGTTACCTGGCTGCACTGAGGCCTATACTCATCAGTGATGAGTAGGTGGCTCATGTGCTGCACCTCACTGCTGCAGGCCAGTGGGACCCATCACAGCATCAGTGATACACAGGCTGCGGTCAGGCCTGCAAGTGGCTCTTTGTGGCACTGCTGCTGGCTGCAGCATCTGATACTAAAACACTGATTTAATTGTTATCACCTTGCACTCAATTATATAGATATTCTCACAGCAAATAAGTTAACTACATATTTCCCCTCATACTGTTTAAACTATGAATACATAGCATCTAGTGTAGTAAATGAAGCAATTAATTCACAGGACTGTGGCTCTCTTGGCTAATGGTGATGGCAAATTTAGCTCCTGAACCCCTGAGGTCTGAGTAGCCCTGGTCTAGATAAGGGTTGTAGCCCAGTCAAGCTTGAGTTGCTGCTGGCACAGCAGCTGGCAGGGACAGCTCCTGTCTTGACTCAAACCAGCTCTGAGTGAGTGATTGCTGGGGCACTACAGCTCATCAGTGATGGGGTTTGACTGAAGCAGGTTGGAGAAGTCTTGCCCAGCTGTGTATGCTGGAGGAATGAATCAAGGAGGGAGACAGGAGGTGCTGAGGGCACAGGTGGCTACAGCCCTCAATAGGCTTATGAGCTTGGAGAAGTCAGTCTGCTGCTTGGCAGCTGCCTCCCAGGCCTGGAGGGAAGAGATGGGTAAAGCCCTCCACTAACAGTACATGGCTAACACGCTCCCCTGGGGCACACACTTCTCTAGCCAGACTGCTCCCTCCATGATTGGTGTGGCCAGGAGAGATGCACTCTTTGTTTATTCAGCTAGGCCTGCCCCCCCCCAGCCTCTCTTCCCCACAGGCCCTGAGCAGGAGCCCTGTCTCCTCCCCTGTGGGCTCATGGCAGAGCTGGCAGTAAAACCTGTCTTTAGTCAACAGCTTGAAGTCTGCCTTTGAGAGAGGAATTGAAGACATTTTAGCAGCTGCTTCATCATTAAATTCTTAGGGGCAGCGTTAAAGAAACTACCCCCAAAATTACTTTAAATAAAAGAGAGACAAGGGGGAAGTGGTAAGGAAGACGTCTTAGGGCAACTCAGTTTTTACTTCTCTTGTATAGACAGACACGTATTGCTCAGCCCACTACCTCCCTGCATTAACTTCTGTCTTTCCCTGAACACTTCTCTCTACCAGGGAGAAGCTCAAGGGGGACAGAGGAAGATATACTTGTACACTGCTTCAAAATAGCAAACTTTTACAGCAATTTAGAGCACCCAGGGAAGACAAAATTAAGGACCCTGCCAGTATCAAATACCTCAGTCCTTTTCCCACACTGGTTGAAGACAGAATCCTGGAAGTTGCCAGGGGCTGTTTTGTCATCTGCTCTCTTCCAATCATGAAACTTTGTATTAAAGACGCCCTCAATGTCTTTATTGATTTCCTATTTACAAATCACAAAGCTGGCAAAAAGCAGAGTGTGAACACTGAATGAGCATTTGATACATTCATTAATATAGCGCTAGAGTCTAGACATTGCCAGCTCTGTTTGAGGTGACATGATACAATAAAAACTTCTCATACTTTTGGAGACGGGCATGTTCCACAATGAATTACATTCATACTATCTACAAAAGCCAGAATTGCCTCAAACCACGTAAAGCCGTAAGAACAAAAATTGGTCAGATGTCATCCAGGGTTTAAGTTCTTTTAAAAACATTTTTCAGCAGGACAGTCTCTGAAGCAACCTGCCCTGTGGCTTGAAAGCAAGATTGAATGGAGGGAGTCTCTGACACAGTAAAACATAAGCCTTAAAAAGAAAAAGCCACCAGGCAGGTCTACACCTCAACCTCATCTATGTTACAAGATCGTGAGCCTAAATGACTTACGCGTCCTGCTATTTTCATGGCCAAGTGTGCAGATTTGCTTCTTTCATGGTCCAATAATTTCTGCTATTACCACTTATATACAGAAATGCTCAGGGAGTGCTATATTCACAGCAAGGAGTTTACACCTCAGGCAAAGAAGCCCCAACCCTGATGCAGGCATTCCCACCACCTTTGACAAGAAGAGGTGAAAAATGGGAGCGGAAAAGCAGGCAGGTCAGCTATGTACATTCTAACAGAAGGCAATTTCCCTCTTAGAGGAAGGAGCATCTCCATTCTGTTCATCCATTTCAGAATATTGTTTGCATTGCACAGAATCAGGTTCGATAACTTGAGTAGTGGACCCATCATTTTTAGTACTGGCCGTATTTTAAAAACTGCCTACCCTGAAGCAGGCTTACAAAATACATCTCACAATGTCTTCCTAAAGAACGTAACACACTGACAACAGTATCTAACATCTACACTGATTATTTCTAGGTGACATTGGTATTTTTGCCGTCTCAGTGGTGGAAAGTTATGAAGACAGCCACAGAACCTAGACCCGGTTACTCTGGCAGCCCAGGGGGAGGAGGAGGAGGAGGTGGTGTGAGAATGGGATGCTATTTCCCCAACTGGTAACAGGCACCAAATCATCCACTCCAGTGGAGGATGACCAGCATGTAATGCTTTGATCGGGGGCTGCTATCACAAATTTAACAAGGGGAGCCCTGCAGTAGAGAGAGAGAGACAAAAGCTTTTTAATGAACCTCAACTTACCAGAGACAACACCATCATGCACTAATTAATTCCACACAAACACTTCGGAACGGTTTGGCCACCTATGCTTACAAAGGCAGCCTTTATTTCAAATACCCTCCTCCTCTGCAGACTGCCGGGAAGTAAAAATCCCTTTAGTCTTTACTAGTCAGGGAAAGGGTGGGACCATTCAGGCAGTTACAAAACAAAGTCACACAGCTACTTCCCATCAAAGCAACACGTCATGCTTAGCTGAAATCACATCTGGTTATGGTGAAAGGCAACCAGTTTTGAACAGAGATGAGGGGGCAGCTTTTTTGCCATTAAACCACCCCCATTGAAGTCTGGTGCTAAAGCTTTGTTTAAGTCAACCAGAAGTCTCCAGTAAGAGCATCATTCTGAGAATCTCTCCCAACACCCACTGAACAGGCTCTAGCTGTGAGGGGACAGAGAAATGTACGTGGACAAGAAGAAACTCTTCAGTGGTTTTTTCTATCATTTCATAAATCCCACTCCATCTGCTGATTATTAAAGTGACAGTTCAACACCAAACCCCTTCCTCTCTTGCACCAGAGCTCTGACCCAGTATGAACTGTTAGTAATGCAAAGAAAACAAGACAGTAGAAGAGTCAAGTTGCAACTTGCCTGAAGACAGTAGCAATATACTTTACACTGGAGCCAAGTGAGGCACATTGTCGGGTAGAAGCAACCAAGGTGGCAGCTCCCAGTATGGATTCCCTGCTGCTAAACACAGCACATGGGATGTTTTTTAATATCCCCCATTTGTTTAAATAGGATACAGAAAAAGTTGCAAAAAGCACCTCCAGGACAGAGCAGGGGAGCCTGCATGTAGGTAGCAAAGGTGCTCTGCTAAGTACTGATCTACTGGGCCTCTCCACCTACGTACAGGATCATCTAGCCACAAAGGGTCTCCGTTGGGTTGCACTAACTGTCCAACTTAAAGGATTGTCTCAAATTAGCAAAAACGCCCACATGAAAACGCTGGTCTGTCTCTGCAGAGGTGCTCTCCTGGAGCTGGGAGTCCATTCTGAGGTCTCCCACAATATGTAGTGCTGAAATAGGAAAATCTCCGTGAACACCAGTTTCCCTAATTTTCTGAAAACAGCGAAGGTACGTACAGCCTGGCAGGCACGTTCTCGTGAAACCTCTCTCAAAGAAACCTCCCCATTTTGGCAGCACTGCTGAATCGGCCTGGCAACCCTCTCATCCCAATCCCAAGTAAGGCCGAGGAAGAAGAAAGTCAATATGACCCTCAATATGAATTTTCTTTTTGCAGGATTGTCACCTAGTGGAGAATTTAACCACAATCAGAGCCACTTGTTTCCATGCTTCCAACTGATGTAAAAGCATCTACATTCATTACAATAAAAGAAACCACGAAATTAGACGGTTTTCAGTAAAATAAAGAGTTACTAGCCACAGGCAACCTACAAATGACACCAGTAAACCAGTTAGTCTGTATATGGTGGGTGGTAGCAGCAGCATCACTAGCACAAGGCAAAATGAGCTTTACAATTATTTTAGTGAGACCTTTGGCTAGTGTGGCTCCCACTGGCACGGTCCACCTCAGCCAGCAATTTCATTTGGAAAGGCATTGGGGGGGGGGGGGGAACGTTCACCCAGCACAGCTGATTCCAACAGCTGCACTATGTATAGAAGATAATCTCTGGGATCTGTCCATCCTCCACAGAAGTGCCGTTGTTATTCCCAGCCGCGTAACAGAAAGTAAAGCAGGTTTTGGCTCCTGTTGTTGGTGATTCATGGATCACTTTGCGCAGTCCTTTGGTTCCATAGTGAGAATCTGGACCCTGCATTAGTAACAGAAAACAGGGGCAAGCCAGTTAGTAAGAGGGAATAGAGCCAGTCCAGAGCGAAACCAGGCTGCTTACGTCAGCTCAGGCACATTGCTAGGTTACAAACTCAGGGTCTGATCTTGCTCGGTGACGAGCATCCCTACGTCTCTGCGAAGAGCTCAGGAACAGAGGACATTCAGCAGCTCTCAGCTACTAAATCTCAAGTATTTTAAGACACCAACAGCAGGCAGTTATTTGCTGCAGTCCGAGGTTTTTACACTGACTTGCTTTGAAGACGTTTTTCCTTTTCAAACGGGAAGGCTCAAAAAAAAGGCCAAGCTAATTCGCCCTCACTGGGCAGCTGCTGTTACTCATTTTATTCATTACCTCTTTGCTCCCAGCTCCAGCCCCACCCCCCTTTTCTCCCTGCCTTAGCAACTCCACTCTCCTTCCTGTACACCATATTCAACCCTTCCTACATCTTCCATTCCCTCCCCCTTACTCTCTCTAGCTATTGTGAAGTCTTGTCACTTCTTCCTGCGCATCCCCTCTGCCACAGGCTTCCTGGAGTGAAGAAACTCTGTCCCGTTGAAAAGAACTCAGAATCAGGTAGCCCAAATATAACCATTTAATGGAATTTTGGTCAGAACTAGGCTGCTACTAGGCTAAGTCTTGCAAAAAGTTCCAAGTGCTGTAGGACAAATGCTCACGACCCTGGTATCCTCATCTGAAAGAGACCATCTCCAAGAGCCCTGCTGCCCACTAGCAGTATTCACACACTGGGCAATGTCCACACTATGAAATCATTTCATGCAATACTTGATTTCCCATCACCCCTCCAACCACACTTCATGTGTCTCATCTGAAACCCATGGCTAGATTTACATTTCTGCATTCCCACAGGAAACTGGGGCACTGTTCTAACTGAAAACCAGAGACCAGTTTTAGAGGCTTTCCCATGTGTTCTGTCAGTATGGACGCGCACGCAAAGAGGATTCTCAGATTGAAAACTAGCTGCACCTAAGTATTCCTAGCACTA
This sequence comes from Mauremys reevesii, assembly GCF_016161935.1. Taxonomy (NCBI): domain Eukaryota; kingdom Metazoa; phylum Chordata; order Testudines; family Geoemydidae; genus Mauremys; species Mauremys reevesii. The sequence continues at coordinate 10,829,668 of NC_052648.1, read as the reverse complement.
AGACAATAAGGACTTTGCATACAACTGTATTCCAACAGCACCAGGAAGCCCCACCCAAGATCAGGGCCCCCACTATGCTTGGGGCTGTGCAGACACATAGGAAGAGCGTCCTGCCTTGAACACAACATAGAGTCCTGTGGCACCTTATAGACTAACAGATATATTGGAGCATAAGCTTTACTGGGTGAATACCCACTTCGTCGGACCCACGAAAGCTCATGCTCCAATACGTCTGTTAGTCTGTAAAGTGCCACAGGACTCTTTGCTGCTTTTTACAGATCCAGACTAACACGGCTATCCCTCTGATACCTGCCTTGAAGAGTTTACAAACTGAATAGAAAGACCAAGGGTGAAAGTAGTGACAGGAAGATTTTTAACAAGTCTTTCATAGGAATGGGGCCTTCATTCTACCTTAGATCTTATTTCAAAAACTGCTTCTATGTTTGAACTCTAGTGTATCAACAGGGCCAATGTATCATCGTTTAACCCATATAACTACGTGATCAGTCCTTGATAGCTATGTACCAATCCTGCTTCCTTCGTGTAGAAAGGGCATAACTATAAAAAGATTCACAAAACCAAGACTATCTACACTGGCCAGAAAGACAATTTCAGCATTAATGCAGCCAGCACCATTAGTTTGCCTAGCAAACATTTACTAAACAAAACTAAGTCTGATTGTTAACCCCTGACGTGCCACTTGCATATTGGTAAGGAGCTAAACAATAAATGCGAAATTTCAAAGAACAGCAAGAGACCCTGGAGGTCTAAAAACAGGATTAATGTTACTTCCCACGAGACCAGCAAAGCCATGAATTCTCCCTCCCATCCACATACCGACGCTAGAACCCCATTACAGTACCTTTAGTGTCGCACATGCTGTATAGCTGACGTTGGGTAAAATCTCAACAGGCTCTTTAAACATGACCCGGAAAGTGCTGGAGGATCCATCACAGCTGAAGCCAGTATCATTCTGACCCAGTACTGTATTGCTGTCTGTGTGGATGATCTGGAAGATGGATTAGAAAAGTAAACATCTGTGTAATTAGCTTCTTTAAAAGAAGATGGAATTGGCATTTAATTATTTCCTCTCTGAGTTGCACGTTAGGCCCGTTAGCGGAGATCTTCATTATCTAAACACTCCGTTGGACTGGTGAAGAGAGATAAGGTAGCTTTACACAGGCTTCTTTGGTACAGATGTTAGCTGCGTTATGTCTGCCGACTCCACCACTCAGACCTTTTAGAAAAATACAACTAAACTGAAATGCAAACGCATCAACACAAGTCAGTACAGGGAGACAATAGGAAAAAAGATTCTGAAGATAATGAGTCCTAATGCGTTTCATACTCAGATTTAAGGGGCCTTTTGTTAGAGTCAAGTTCATTGTTATAAAATTAGAGTGAACTCAGACGGGGACAAACAGTACTTTACGAGACTGAATATGCCTCACGAAGAGAAAAGAACAGTTTAACCAGAACAAAATGGGGGTCATTGGAATTAGGTGACTTAGTGAGGTCTGAGACTCCACAGTGCTAGGTAGCCTGCACTGGTTTCCCGTTATTTCTGGGTCCAATTTAAATACTGATATGGAGTGACACAGTCTCACAGCAATCTGAGACCTTCTCTCCCTTTACACTGCAACTTGAGAGTTGATTTCAGCTGGGATATTCTTGCTTAGGTCTCTAGCATTGAGCTGTGGGGGACTGAGGATAGTGTCCTCAGTAAGGGACCCTTCAATGCAAATGCTTTCTTCGCTGGTCAGATGGAGTTTAGATACTTCCTGCCCTTTTGGCAATGGAACTGGAGATCCATTTCTTTACAACGGCTCTTTTGATTGCAATGGTTTGATCTGAAGTGCTTTGAAGCTGAGGTCCCATCTCCAGAGGATAAGCAGTGTTCAACTTTCCTGAGCCAAGTATTCATGTGTCATTCCAACTCACTTCTTCCAAACGGCTCCTAGAGCGCTTTGCAAAGTGACTGCGCTGAAAGAACAGACTAGGTGATGAGCCAACTGTCTACTGGCCCTGTTTGGGAACAGCACCAGGACTGATGGTGGCAAAACCATAGGTAACGCTGCTCATTCCAAACCAGGGCCCATCGATGCATTATTGCCACCTCACCCCACCCTCCCATTGTTTGGTTTATGCCACATTTTAAGGGAATCTTTAATGCCTTAGCGTTAGTCTCTTTTAACTGGTATTTCATCTCTCTGCCTGTGAAACACTGGTTGATTGTTGCCTGGATGTGGGGTATTGATCAACAATCGTGTTTCAAAATCCATCATGTAAAGTGTTTGTGGAAGATAGGAAGCAAGGAATTCAAATGAGCGAAGGCAAATGTATTCCATTGGTTACTATGGCTACATATGGGATGTAAATATGTACTAAAAGCTAATGGGCTCCCCTAATGCTTGAGTTAGCTTGCTGGTCTCCTCCCTTCCTGCTAGACAGCTTGCTGTCACCCAGCACTCACCACCCAGTTTGTCACCATTGACTATCTTTGGTTGAGATGGCCAGATCCAAGCACAGCAGAAATGGGCAGGTCTAGCTGTACCGGTATAAAACTAACGGTTACAAACCTTCCGCGAGCGTTGGTCTTTGACAGGTGATGCGCGTGTCCATCCCACTCTTGGTATGAGTGCGCCCCACGCACAAGCGTCGTCAATTTTTCCCTCAGTGGTACTCGTTGGGGCAGCTGAAGGGCCCTCTGTTGCTGCACACCAGTGGGTGCTGGCAGAAAGGGGCCAGCCACGCCTAGCCCCCCCTCAGCTCCTTCTTGCTGGACAACCCCAAGGCAAAGGGGTAGGAGGGCAGGCTGTGGAATGGACACGTTCAACACATCTTGAAGAACAGTTACAGATGGTTCATACCTGTTTCTTTGTGCGATTGCACGAGTGAATTCCACTCTTGGCCACTCACGGGCCATAAAGTAGGAGGAGTGACCGGAGTTCACGTACACAGACTGGAGTACAGCTTGTCCAAATTTAGCACAGTCTCTGGAGTACCAAGTGACGGCACGCTGGGGTGCAAAGGTGTAAACTGAAGACCAGGTTGCCACCCTACAAATGGCCAGGATAGGGACTTGTGCAAGGAACACTGCAGAGGCCACTTGCAATACTGTGGGGCTCGACACGGAAATGCCTGTCATGTCATTAACACACACGAAGGCAGGAAGTTATGCAAGATGAAATTCTTTGCAAGGAGACGTTGAGACTCTTCATTCTGTCTATTATGGTCATGAACAGCTGGGCTGACAAACGAAGCTGTGTAGCCCTGTCTATGTAGACTTGCCAAAGTTGATCTGCAGACCTTCGAAAGTTGATCGGATGAGATGTACACTGGACAGTACCTGAGCCTGGATCGGCCTCTGACTAGCCAGCTCCCCAGATAAGGGCAGTCCTGTACTCCTAGCCTCATCAGGAAAGCAGTTACCACAGACACACATTTTGTGAAAACCCAGGTTGCTGCTGACAGGCCAAAAGGAAGCACCGTGAACTAGTAATGAGACTGCTTTGTTACAAACCCAAAGAATTTTGTGACCTTGATAAATTGCCACATGAAAGTAAGTGTCTTTTCAATTGAGGCTGGTATACCAGGATCCAGGGAGGGATAATGGAAACCTGAGTAACCATGCTCAACATTCTTTTTGAGAGATCTCTTGAGTTGGTGCAGGTCCTAAATTGATCTGAGACCTCTCTCTGCTGTCAGATTAGAACCACTTCCCTCTGGGTCACTGGGGAACCTCCTCCATGGCTCCTACCCAAAGGACAGGCTGAACTTGCTGGAGGAAGAGCTCCTTGTGAGAGCAGCTCCTGACAAGGGATGGGGCGGGACCGGCAGAAGCAAACTGAAGTGTATATCCCACTTCCATAGATCTTAATATCCAGCAGTCTGAGGTAATCCAGAACCAAGCACTGATGAAGTGGGAAAAGCCGTTTGCAAATATAGGGAAAATGGAATCTGGCGTGACAGCCTCGAGCATCCCATCAAAATAGCTGTTTAGCACCTAGTGGGTGTCGATGGAGCAGGCACTGATGCAGAGGCAGACGGAAGGGGTGGTCTGTGTCTATAACCCGTGCTCTTCTCTCTCCACAGGTCCTTCCAAGAAGCAGAAGCAGAGTAACAGTGAGTCTGTTACAGGTGAAAGTGCTTTCTGGACGGGGCTGGTGCGTACAGCCCCGAAGACTGGAAAGTAGACCAGAGTCCTTCAAGCCATGGAGCTTAGAGCCTGTTTTCTCTGAAAACAGCAGACACACGTCAAAGGGCAGGTCTTGTAAAGTCTCTTGGACTCTTGTGGAAGCCCTGAGCACTGCAGCCTAGCAAATGCAGACGCCATGGACCTAGCCACAAAGTCCAATGCACCCAGCACAGCCTGCAATAAAGATCTTGTTATATATTTCCTCTCATCAACGAGAACTCCTGCCTAATGTCTTCTGGCAGCATGTCTCTAAACTCTAGAACGGAGTCCCACCCACTCAGAAGAACGTAAGAAAGGCCATATAGGGTCAGACCAATGGCTCATCTAGCCCGGTGTCCTGCCTTCCAATAGTGGCCAATGCCAGGTGCTTCAGAGGGAATGAACGGAACAGGGAATCAAGTGATCCATCCCGTCATCCATTCCCAGCTTCTGACAAACAGAGGCTGTCCCTACCCAGAGCATCGGGTCGCATCTCTGCCCATCCTGGCTAATAGCCATTGATGAATTTATCTAGTTCTTTTAACCCAGTTATTCATTTGGCCTTCACAACATCCCCTGGCAATGAGTTCCACAGGTTGACTGTGTGTTGTGTGACGAAGTACTTCCTTTTGTTTGGTTTAAACCTGCTGCCTATTAATTTCATTGGGTGACCCCTGTTATTTACTCCTTTGTATCTCATTTCCTTATTTACTTTCTCCACACCTCTATCCTATTTGCCCCTTTAGTCACCTCTTTTCCAAGCTCAAAAGTCCCCATCTTATTAATCTCTCATCACACAGAAGCAATACCCCAATCATTTTTGTTGCTCTTCTCTGAGCCCTTTCCAATTCCAAATTATCTTTTTTGAGATGGGGCGACCAGATCTGCATGCAGTATTCAAGATATGGACGTACCATGATGATATTTTCTGCCTTGTTATAGATCCCTTTCCTAATGGTTCCTAACATGGTTCAGTTTTTTGACTGCCACTGCAAACTGAGCTCATGTTTTCAGAGAACTATCCACAATGGCCACTCAAGAAAGAGATCTTGGAGTAATAGCTAATTTAGACCCCATCATTTTGTACCTTAAAGTCTCTAACATTTAGAGACCCCCAAATCATACCAGCCCAAAAGCACTTGCTGGTTGGCAATCCTGAGCTGCAGTCTCCAAATAGTATAAACTTTTCTACCCAACAGATCTAGATTTTTGTGTGTGTCCTCCAATTTGGGGGTTGCCCTTGTTCCTTTCACTGGCTGTGGATATCACCAGAGAGGATGGGAGGGGATGAGAACAGAGACATTCAGACTCCTGGGATGGAACATAATATTTAGGTTTGTCGCTTTTTTGAGGCGGGGGAGAGACAAAGGCGTCTGCTGGAGAGCCTCAGCAGGGTCCATAATTGCCTTATTAATAGGTAAGGCCACTCACGAAGGCCCTGCTGTGCCAAAATGTCAACAAGGCGGTGTGAGGATTCTTTAACCTCCTCCACCAGGATCTCCAGGATTAAGGCCACCCTCTTTCACAGCTCTTGATTCACCTTGTCAGTCATTAGGGGCAGGTGAAATGTCCCCTGAGCAGACTGCCTCAGCAGGAGAAGGTGAAGAAGAGGCCAGCACAGCTCCTTCATTAGCTGTCCAGCAGGGTCCTTGTCAACTGCCTCTTGCTGCTCGGTACTGGGCTCAGAAACAGGCAGTGCCCGACGAGTAGACTCCCTACCTCTCTCCAACGACACAGAGCAGGAATGCCTCATATGAGCTTCGAAACCAGGTAGCAGTGCCTTGGTGGAGAGTAGTGAAACTGGTTCCACCACTGGGAAACAAAGGAGCCAATCGCCGATTCAGAGGAGGACTATTACCCCTCTGCTGATCAAGGGGGAGCTGCTCCCAACAGCGCCAGAGAGCAGGGCCGAGTCAACGGAGCGCCTTCACGAGCAAAAACTTTAGCCTGGATTCTGTCTTTCCTCATCCCAGGCTTAAAGTCTTTGCAGATCTGGCAACAATTCTGAATATGAGCTTCCCCGAAACACTTTCAGTTACTCACTGGCCTCAGCCTACCGCAAGAGAGACCGAGCTTGAAGCCCAGGGACCAAGGCATCCCTCAGTCCCAAATAACATGAAAAAACCCAACTGGGAACTGAGGAAAACACATAGTACACACTTAATGGTGTAGACAGTGTACCACTATGAACCAGTCGGAGAACACTTCAACCTTCCTGATCACTCGATTACAGACCTCAAAGTCGCAATTCTCCAACAAAAAAAGCTTCAGAAACAGACTCCAACGAGAAACTGAAGAATTGGAATTAATTTGAAAACTTGACACCATTAAATTAGGCTTGAATAAAGACTGGGAGTGGATGGGTCATTACACAAGGTAAAATCTATTTCCCCATGCCAATTTTTCCCCTACTGTTACTCACACCTTCTTGTCAACTGTTGGAAATGGGCCATCCTGATTATCACTACAAAAGTTTTTTTTTCCCCTCCTGCTGAGAATAGCCCACCTTAACTGATCACTCTCTTTATAGTTAGTATGGCAACATCCATTGTTTCATGTTCTGTGTGTGTGTGTGTGTGTGTGTGTGTGTGTGTGTGTGTGTGTGTGTGTGTGTGTGTGTGTGTGTGTGTATCTCTCTCTCTCTATATATATACACACACACACACACCCCTTCCTACTGTATTTTCCACTACATGCATCCGATCAAGTGGGTTTTAGCCCACAAAAGCTTATGCTCAAATAAATTTGTTAGTCTCTAAGGTGCCACAAGTGCGCCTCGTTCTTTTTGCTGATACAGACTAACCTGTCACTATGAATCTAGGAAACTGTCTACAATGAATTTACAATGAACACACAGAGCACTTGCTAAGGCCAGCCAAGGAATTCCAAGGACAATCCCGAGTGGTAAGGAGGAACTGAGAGGGCTCAGGGACGGGGGGGCCCTCTATACACCACGCAGTAGCGTACAAGTTGCCACGACAGGTATTACTTGAGGGAAAAAACTTCCTGACAACTGCACGCAAGGGCACATGCACATCAAGTGATTGCGCATCATTCCACTCCTGAAGGACTAGCCTGTGTAAACATGTGTTTCCCTAACCCTAACGTTCACCTGAATTGTCTCAATGCGATCAGGTTATACATTTTTACGAGCACTAAACTCCCAACATGGCAGCACTGAGAAAGCACAGCAATGGATGCAATTTATAGCAGAATAGAAACAGGATTATGAAAGTGGCTATTCCTCCTTGTCCCAGTGTGTCCCTTTAGTCACCCTCCTGAGCTAACCGTATTTCTATAAAACATGAAGGCGCCTTTTTATAAAAAGGAGTTAACTGTATAGTTGAGAAGTTTGGTGTATATTTCACTGAGCACTGCCTGCAAGGTTTATATGGCAGCAAATAACGGGCATGTTTAGCACAGTAAAAAGAGAAAGCTTAATACCTGTATATTTACTTGGTAGTCTGTCGGCCCATGTATTGATCCATACAGTCCAAACCCAACTACAAATATCCTTTTGTTTACTGAGAACCTGTAAGATGTAAAGAGAAGTTAACAGGGAAGAGTCAGCACAAAAAAGGCAAGCTGGTCTGCTCAAGTAAGGAGGATGCATAGTGACCTTAGCTCAAAGTTTGTTTTCAGGTCTAAGACTTGGTGAATTATGTACTGGATTTTAAGTGTGCCTTTCAATAAGGTCTTAGATCCTTGATAGTTAATGATTTGCACTAAAGGAGAATAGAATTTTGCATTCTGCATCCCTAAAACCACCATAAGCAATTCATGCTGCATCATTAACACTCAGATTGACACCACACAGAACAGGATTAGGTGGCTATGTACATTGTCACATGTGAGCTTTCATTAAAAACAATGAACTTTCTAGCCCATAGGACTGCAAAGACAGCCTCCAAGATGTGAACCGAAGCTGATGCAGTGGTCTTCCGGAATCTGGAGAGGTTGAAAATAAAGCCAAGAGGGAGGAGCTGCTCCTACTCACCTCAATGAGATTAACACTGAAGCCAAATAAGAATACTTTAAATGTCAACATTAAATATTTTGCACCTGATCACTGAAGCAGAATCATTAAGTTAATGTACTTGTGCATAATTGCTCTGTGTATTTGCAGTGAGCAGCTAGCTGCTGTCAAGATTGCCTGGGTAGAGAACAAAGACTGACAACTCCCACACCCAACCTTATTCAAAAGTTATCTTCACCCCCCACCCTATGCCCACAAGACAGGGAGGAAAAGGAAATACATCCTCCTTCCCCAGTCCAGAAAGCCTCAACTACTTTCCCATTGCCAAAACACTAGATTGCTTTTCACTCCTCCCTGGATACCAAAATTGGATACCCCATTTTCAACACCACCTCCTCACCCCCTCAGACAACAGCTGCAACATTAACATGTGTTTGTAAAGCACCTCCAGGGCACATTCAAAGTTGATCTGCAAGCAGTGTAAAATATTTCATATCAAAACTGCACAGCAGTTCAAATAAGAGACAACTTTAACTCAAAGACAGATCAGTGTCAAGAGGTTTCTCAATGTTAGATCTTTGCTCTAAAAGTTTCCTGCTGTAATAGCCTCTCCAGCACAAGGTTTTACCCTGATGAGAAAACTAAACCACACAAATTAAACTTAGTCCTATAGTCCCTGCAAGTCAGCAGCAAATATGGGAATAGCCCAGCTCTGCTAGACTCGCAGTGCCTTGCCCTAACCACTAGGCAACAATGCTTGCAATCAGTAAGGGGAGCCTTTAATTGAGACAGCCTTCACTTCGCTGGACCCATTAAAATGACCTTGCATGAATCTATAGAATGATTAAAGGATTAGAAAACCTGCCTTACAGTGATAGAGCGTCTTGAGTCTATTTAGCTCAACAAAGAGAAGGTGAAGGAATGACTTGCTTATAGTCCATCAGTATCTGCAGGGTGAACAAATATTTAATACTGGGCTCTTCAGCCTAGCAGAGAAAGGTCTAACAATCCAATGGCTGGAAGGTCAAGCTAGACCAATTCAGACTGGAAATAAGGTATACATTTATAACGGTAAGAAATTAACCACTGGAACAATTTATCAAGGGTTGTGATAGATTCTCCATCAGACTGGATGTGGTTCTAAGAGAGAGGCTCTCATTCTGGGGCAGTTCTCTGACCTGTGCTATGCAGGAGGTTGGACTAGGTGATCACAGTGGCCCCTTCTGACCCTGGCATCTATGAATGTACAGCAAGTTAGATCTACTGAAACTAGCTTGATGTTAGTAGAAAAGCTGGCGCTTATCTTAGTGCAGCAGGTAACTGGCACAGATTTAACAGAGCACTGGTGAATCAACATGTTGTCGAATCACCCAAAGACAAGCCATGATTTGGCCATAAGGCTGCAGGAAACAATTAGAGTAAGTATCAGACCCTTGTCTATCAAAAAGAATGACTGGGTGCATTTAAGGTGTGTCTACACTAGAAAGTAGAGCCATTTTAAGCTACACAGGTGTAATTAAAGCAGCAAACTCTCCACCACCACCCAACGTGGGCATAGTTATTATACAAATTATAAATGAGCTTATACAGATATTGCTTATTCCAGTTTTGGAAGCAAATTATGTTATACCAGCATAGGGCACCTTATCTAGCATAACTGCATGCATGCTAGGGGCTTATACCAGTAAAGAAAGCCACTCCCTATCCAACAGTTATACTGTGTGATACAGCATGGACAGAAGGAAGCAGGAGAGTGTTACAAGGGAGCCTTATTCCCTGTAAGGGGAAGAAGGTTTGCTATAGATTAACTAGAGCACCTGAAGCCAATTAGAGCACCAGCAGTCAGTCACATGATAAAAACCCCTGCTTCAATCAGACAGTGTGGGAGTTGGAGCAGAAAGAATTGGTGTTGGAGCAGAGACAGTTTGAAGGAGTTGGAGCAGAGAACAGTTTGAAGAGAAAGCAGAGGAAAGTTTGGAGGAGTGCTGCGGTGGGCTAAGAAGTCCTAGACCCTAGGTAAGGGGCACCTGGCTTGTGCAGAGGGAGGGCAGGAAGCCCCCCCACAAGCTGAAGGGCAGGAGAGGGAAGTAGCCCAGGGGAAGGAACCACCAGTTCAAGTGGTTCACCACTATCCTCAGGGCCCCTAGGCTGGGACCTGGAGTAGAGGGTGGGCCCAGGTCCCTCCCTCTCCACTCCCCTCCTCAAAGACACTAGTAGGGCAATTAATATTCCAATTCAGGGGCAAGAAATGGTGCCCTGAACCCCCCCCCCCCCCCCAAAGAAGAGAAAGTGCGAGACCCATCATAATAGTGCTGGCAATTTGCCACAACTGGTAGAACATTTTAGTGTAGGCCAGGCTTACGCCCGCTCAAAGCTCAATAGAACAGTAACAGATGAGCAGCGGAATTAGCACTAGAGCTGACCTGATCCTGTCGCTAGTCCCACTGTACCCCCAGCGGCTCTCCACCTGCTGGAAACGGTTGATGCTGCACTCCTTCCCTCTCAGGCAGCAGCGTGGTCTGTCAATGAACTCCACTCGGGGTTTTGGATTGACAGTGAAGTGGAGAAACAGGCTAACCACTTCCCGGTCAGTCAGAATTCCTGACTGGGCAGGCCCTGCAAAGGAGCAGACAGAGAGCAATGCTGTCAACACTTAATAAAAAAAAAAGCGCAAAAATTGCTGCAAGTTTTACAATGGAAGGCAAATTTATGCTGAGAATACGAGTAGGTGATTCCTACATAATGTACACAAGGAATGCCACACATACTTTCCTGAGGGAAAAGTAAGCCAGCTTCACTGAGAACACAGTACACTTGGCTGCTTTCTACCTGCACATCGACATGTTGTGAGACTACATATCAGCAGCTGGTCTGGCATGTATTATAAATGCACACTTCCATACAGCCAACATGCTGTTACTTATTCCACTTGCCTGGGTTCTACCAGAAACATTCAAGAATATCAAGGGCATGCAGCTAATTTCCCAACCCTACCCCTTTGAGATATCTGTGTTTATATTTCATGTGACGGTTACAAAATCTACACTCATTTAGTTTATTACCTCTGCTGTGGAGACCCTGAATGGGATGATGTAATGGGATACGTACAGCAGGAAGAGATGTAGACATTAAAAAGATGTTGTCACTGTGAAAGGTAGCCCATTGTAACTGTTGAGATGGACATGGTTTCAGTTAATACCACATACACCTGTGTACTCCCTGCCAATTCTGGGGGATTTTGTTCCCTCTTTAAAAAAAAAACAAAAAAACCCACCACACCCCACATTTCTATTCCTGTTGCAGTATGCATCTTTCATACAGACAAAGAAAACGGACTATAGTTAAACAGTAACCGTATACAGAAAACTAAAAACCAAAAAATTCCTCTCATCTTTCTGTACAGTCATCTTAGGCATTCCTTCTAAAAGGACACTGAACTCAACCAATTTCAAAAAGAAGTTTAATTGAATGGTTCCTGTTGTGCCAAAGCACCCTTTAAATAGTATGTCCTGACTAATTCCTTGCAGAAGTAGCTTTGCTGGTCCTGTGTTTCAAAGAAACTTCTGTGAGCGAGTGAGAAAGAGCTAACACACAACAATGAAGTGGATCACACACAAAGTTGCTGTCAAATGCACAAACAAAAAATCTCCACCTCTTTTCCAGTTAGTCATCCTAAGTGTTCTTTGTAACTATGATTGGTTACATTCAGTGACTTTTACATTAACTGTGCCCCTTTAAATAGTCTTGAAAGTCAGGTGTAAGATGGCACATGACTGCAAGAGACAAAGATGAAATAGAATTTAAAGAAATATGTATTGTTAACATTTAAATGGCTTTACAGACACCTTGATCAGCAAAAAATTACTGCAAGCAGATCATGTCTAAACATACCCAGTGTTGCCACAATTCCTGGTTCTGGAATGTTTCAAAATTACTTGTTCTAAGGGGATAGGGGTGTGGCAGACCTGCTAGCCAGCCAAGGTGTATTTATGTTGATCTCCACTTTCTATACTAAATTATAAGATGGTTTTGTTGAAACCAACAGCTTCCAAAATCCTCTCATCTAGGCTACCAGTTCCATTTTCCCACCTCCACTGTGGTTGACAGACACAAGAGGTCTTGCTCGGACAATGTTAGTTTAGAGGACAAAAATGCAGCAAATCCAAGTTATTCATCCTTATTGAAGGAGGGGCTGGACAGTATAAATTGTTAGGATATTTTAAAGATTGGAATGAACACTGGAAGAACATTTGCTATATGCAATCTCAAAGCAAGATAGTAACAGTGATTTCCCTGCTATTGGAGAGTCCACAACTCAAACAAGCAGTCATAACAGACCGCAGAACAGAGGTCCTGGCTTTCCCTAGAGTGAAACATCTCACCCTGGAACACCGAAAACCCATGCAAGCTTCCTACATAACTGAACTTGTCATCCATAAAGTCTGAAGGGGAAGAAAAATCCAGCATCTTCCAGAGGGAAAAGACCAAACAGGCAGAAATTGTTGGCTTTTACTGATGAGAATTTTGACCCTGTCAAACATGCTTTCTTTAGTCAACCAGATGCTACATCAGATCTGGAACTGATGCAACAATCCTGTACCCAACTAAGCAGCGGTTCAAACATGAGGAAAAAACTGCACATTGTGACCATGGATATCAACTTCAAGGTGGAGGAAAGCCATTGAACATGTACAGCAGACCAACAGGATTGAGCCACTCAGTGAGAATGGACTGAATCTCTGACCAACAGAAGGGTTAGCATGTCAGACAACGTCCAAGTCAGTTTGGAGACGGACAGCATGGCAGTTACTGCTGATTTTTAGTATACCCGTCTTTTTAAATATACATTACACACTTTTTTAGTTATTGTGGCTGTCATTATCATCACCTTGATTTTTCAGTTATTTTGCAGAGGTCAAAATTCATTATCAAGTAATGGAAGCCACCCCCTCCTTAGAACTGACCTATCAAAATGAAATTTGTGTTCGTGCCCCCTTCTGCTTCTTTATAATGTAGAAAGGTGATCTCTAGATGTTTCTAAATGGCAGTCTTCTGCCTTTTTTTTTTTTTTTTTTAAACCACTAGAAATGTCAAGTTGACTTTACTCCCTGGAGGACTGGAGAACCTCTGAGATAAATCACAAGAGACAAGTGAGAAAGGAAGACGTTTTTAGTCAGATTGTTTAAACCAAGGGAACATCTTTAACTTGCACTCCTGATGGAGGCTTAGGGAAAGTGTTATTTGTGAAATAACTAACACCTCTCTCCCTTCAACAGAGGGCTGAGAAAGCTTCCATTCCGGGCATCTACTCTGGAGAGTCCATTGGCAAAACAGGGATGCCAACACTAGATATTCCTGATCCTTCTATGGTTAAGAGGAAGCAGAAAAGCGATTCTTGTGTTTCTTTATGATGAAAGTCTGAACGGCTTACAACTCCTCCTCCCTTTGTAGGTCACCTTTCGGAATAGGATACACCACCATTACCACCACAGTTCAATACTAAATGTTAGCACTTTTTGCAGTCTACTCTTTTGAGGGAACAGAAAAAGTATATTCCTATTCAGATATCATGTCATTTCCTTTTTCATATAGTCAGTAGTAAAACACAGATAATATGCAGAGACAACAGGACTTAACTTTTAGAAAGCTACTGTTCTTAGGCTCTTCATGGGATATTTAAAACTGAATTACTGATAAGCTGTGTGATGTACCTGTAGCTTTTGATGTCCAACAACAAATATCTAACAAGTATTTGGAGCAGTTTAGGATATTCTATGAAAATCCTTTTTTTGTGCATATACTTGATCCTCTAAGATTCGGAAGTGGAGACCAGGTCTCCCAGAAGCGCCTTTATTCAGTTACCTGCTGCAAACTCCTCAATAGTCATCAATGGGAAGCGAATAAGAGAAAGCGCTTTGCCCAGTACTTTCCGCTTGTTCTCTGGAATCACCTGAAGTTGCTGCCGCTGACATTCTGCCTCCGACCAGCGAACCACTGCATTAAACAAACGAACCTCCCGAATCCCCAAGGTATCCCGCTCCAGCACCGCAACCAGGGTGTCTGTAAGGCAGGACAGCAACAACTTTAGGCACTGACCCATATGTCCTTATTTTTAAGTGGCCAAAGTTCCCAATGCAAAATCCCAAGGTGAGGAAAGGAGTCGGAATTCAGAACTGCAGGGCTGCTCCTGAGCGCTGTATGCCCACAACCTGATGAGTAATTCCACAAGTAGGCATGCCAATGCAACAGCAAGCAGTGCCTACAGAGTGGATACATTTACTGGTGTGCAGTAAAAGGAATTTCTGGCTACCTACAAGTCAAACTTGAACATAAACAGGATAAGAGCCAAAAAGTTTGTATTATCCATGCCTTAATTTCACTGTTAACCCCACTGGCAATAGAAAGTGAATATTTTGACTTTTAAGTTCCATTTATGAAACGTGCAGACTACAGTGTCTCTGGACATAAAAATATTTAACACCTGAATCTTGTTTCATGTCAAAACACTGCCAACTCCTCCCACAGAGGGTATGTTAAACCCACCCTCCACCAGCCAACAGCAACAGAGAGGACAGGCCCCAGAGATCAAAGTGTCACGGCACTAAGGGATGTGAATGCCAGTATCTAGTTCTAAGAGTTCTGCTGAGAATCCCCTGCCCCTATATGATTAAGCCCAGGGACTGTCAGTTCCAGCCCTTGAGAAGATGGCCTTAGACAGCTAGGGCCAAAACCACAAGAAACTTTTGTTACAAGCTTGACTTTTAGATTACACGGTCTGCAGAAAGGAAAAAAAGCTTACCTAAATCAATGTCTGTGAACCCCTCAGCATTGATGGCATCTGATGTGTTCTTGTCTATGTTCTCTAGGCACAGGCTGGCCAGCTGAGGTTCATCAAAGAGTCTTGCCTAACAACGAAGCATCCATCATTAATGCAAAGAAAAAGTTGTTTTCGGTTCCTTATTTTCAGCCAATATAATGATCAAGGATATTTTAAAGCATCTTTCTCCAATGATTGGATTTACCACTAGTTTGCAAGCCATATGAATTCACGACACAGGCAACATAGCTTAGCCTTTCACAGCTAGTTAAGGAAGAGTAACGATACATATACTTGAAGAAAACTTGGCTCCAATTTAACTGAATACATTTTCACTTAAAAGTTACCTCAAGTTAGAAAGAGGCTTTGAAGAGTCCTGTTAACTAGCACCATGTTAACTATAACTTTGTAGGCAGCAGAGATGGGGACAAGTCAGATTCAGTGTGTCAGATGATAGTGAGGTAAACCCTACCAAGTTACATTTAGTTTGATTCATGTTTTTTAAATAATGTTAAGAAAGCCCTTTATAGAAGGGCTTCCTTTGTCTGAGAGCAAGTGTAATTGAGAGTGCTACCTCAGAAGAGGGGGAAGGTAGTGCCTGAGTAAATTGGGCCAATCTACATTAATGAAATTTGCACTGTACAACTTCACCAATGTCATTACATCAAGTGAAAATGCCATAATATAGACACTGCACATTGACGCAAAGTGAAACTCACACTGATGCAAGTGAAACCAGTAACATACTGAAGCAACCTGCACTCGTGCAAGTTCTGCTTTGTGCCAGTGCACTTTGTCTACATGAGGGTTTGCAGAGGTGTAAACAGACTGATTTACTTACAGTAAGGAAATTCACAATGGTGTAAGTGGACTAAGTCTGGTCACACAAGAGTCCTCCTTAGAGTTTGGAGACACTCAGAGTGGCTCTATGCCCAGCGTAAGTGGCACCAAGGTCTCCAGATTGAATGCCAAAGACCCAGCACCAGAGCAGTTCTGTGCCCAGCATGGGTAGCACCAACATCCTGAATCCATCTGGTACCACCCTCCTCTATGCCTAGCATAACTATCATCAAGGTCCTTGGAGTCATTCAGATCACGTGTGAATAAGCAGAGATCACCTTGAAGAATACTTCCTATGCTCCATGCTTTGTCTTTTCTATTTAGACTAAGCTCTTCAGAGCACGGATCTTACTAAATACGTACAGCACCTAGCACAATTGTGCCACAACATGCCGGGGGCTCCATGCACTACCGTAATACAAATAATGGCTAAAAAGGTGTTTTGACTTAGGAGCTTAGACAGGATTGCATTCAAGGAGCTGCTGGTTCTCTAGGTGCCTCCTGCCTCGGACTTGTGCAAGGCTTTGAGCCAGAACTTAGTAACACCAGCTTCAAATGCTGAGACCTCAAGCACATCAGAGAACTGAAATATGGCAGAATTCCCTGCTTTAATAGTGACTCAGCAAGTTCAGTGGTGAAGCAACCCAGCTAAGCACACTGGAAGGCCTGCGTGCCTGCACTTTCAATGATGCAGGTAAGTCCTGGCCATCTTAGGCTTTGAAACACTCTAGGTCGATTCATATCAGACTTACAGGAGTTTCGGTGTTTGGCAGCATGCTCTGCTTTTCTTCATGGCTCAGTGACATTTGCAAGCACATCTGGCACCAGCACATCACAGTCAACTATGAAGCACAAACAATGAAGACAGCTGGCCATCAACAGATGGTTCAGCTACACTGACAGCGTTTTCAAGCCCCTGTCGATCTAGGTCATCTCATCCAGCCTCGCAATGATCTCCAACAGAATCTGACCAGGAGTGTCACAGATGCAAATCATAGTTGCCTGAGGATGAGTGGGGCTCTAGGACCAGAGAATTATTTGCAACCAGTCTTGTGGGAGACGTACCTTTGCAAATCTAAAGTCTGGAACTCTCATTTCAAAACTATTTGTGCTGGGGTAAAAATGGACTTTTGAGGTTGATTCCCAGGCTAAAGGACTGGACCTAGCCTTGGAGCCAGGAATCTCTTATCAGCCAGTCATTGAGATGCAGCTCCACATAAATATGCCTGTTTTTCTCAGAAAGGCTGCCAGTACTGCCAGACATTTTAAGAGCCTGGGGGGCAATGCAGGGTGAATGGAAAGTACAGAGACTAGTGATTACTGTCTCCCACACACAATGGAAGATGTTTCTGATCACCTAGGTGGATCACAAGATAGGAAGGGTGCTTTAAGTCAAGAGCCAGGAACCAATCTCGTGGACATGGAAAAAGGAATATGGAAAGCCAATGTGTCCATCTGAAACTTCAGTAACTCGTGTATTGCTGAGACAGTGGACACTTTGATACCCAATATCTTGGGTCTGAGACTTTAATACAAGCAGAATCCCTTCCTCCTGTACTGCAGAGGGACATCTATAGCTCCAAATGAAGAAATTACTGTGGGACAAAGTTTTATCCTGCCCTGGCAATCTCTGAAGTTATCCAGTGGGGAGTCAGATGTTGACGACACAAAATCATTACATGAAGACTACCATGAGAGGTCTTCTTCAGATGGACTGTTTGTAATCTCTTCCTTCTCTCATTCAGTGAAAAAATGGGAGATGAGGGGCCAGCTGCTGACAAAGCTGGGAGTCTTTGAAAACAGCTCTAACAAAAAAAGTCTCTTTCTAGCTCAGGACAATGACTTCTGGTCTTGGAGACCTCAGGCGGCTTAGCCCAAACGGCCAAAAGGGCTAGGGTGCTAATCCCCTAGGACTTCTACGATTATTTCATCCCCTAGAGGAATCCATGAATCAGACAGGAGCCAAGAGGCAGGTACAACATAACCTGAGTTGAGGTGATCGGGGCAAAGCATCTCAGAATGGATATCAGGCAATATCCCAGACAGTGAGGTAGAATCTAGGAGCCCATACGTCCCAGTACCAACCTGACCTGAGTGTAGTATGGGGAAAATGTAATAGGAGGAAGCTCTGATTCGAAGAAGAAAACAGAGCCAACCTATGAGGGCATGCAGAAAGACAGCCCTTATTCATGACCAGCACTTAGAACAGAGCAAGGAGTGCAGCAGCAATTACTCAGCAATCAAGCACTAGGACAATGATGTACACCTAAGTGCCCATTACCAAGACACCAAAAGCCAAAGCATTAAGTGCCAGAGATCCCAGAACCAGAGCATCTGGCCCAAGAGGCAAACAAAACTTGAAGCAGTCCTGGCAGAGCAACTCACACTGATGCTCCAGATGTTGAGGCACCAGAGACAGCAAACACCAGAGATTCTGGAAGCAATGAAGGGCCAGACACTGATGCAGTAACCAAATGACCAGAGTGAAGACGACTTTCTTTTTCTGTTGCTCTGAAGAGCAATGCTGGGAAGCAGAGCCCCGCAAGGACTCGGTGGGCCAGCATCATGACTCATTGTTAAGGTGGACCTAAGTGCAATAGCTGGAAGTCCATCTTCCAACTAAGTGCTAGATTCAGGAAACAGGATCACAGGGCAAGTTAACAATTCTTGGCATCAAAGCCTCCTGAACAGGACAATCTGGTCAAGTCCCTCAGTGCCAGGCTGTCCTAAGGCACGTATCCCCTTTGATAACTGCTCCCAACTCAGCAGAGGGAAACTAATGTTGATTCCTCTAGAAGAGCGACGCCATCTCCATTGTCTAAGGTGGCTGTCCCACTGTATATGTGACCAGTAAGAGACCTGCACAGAACAGCAGTCACACATGCCCTGCCCTGAAGCAGAACAAAGTGTGTTTATCCAGAACGTGCAGGGTAGCATCACAGGAGGACTATGGTTTAAAACTCATGGATTTGTCCTCAGCCATGACTAGAAAGGCCTTTAGTGGCCCAGGAAAGGCTCAGATCCTAAACAAGAGCAAAATTCCTGATGGGCTAAAAACTGGCATAGAATTTTATAAATATTAACTTTTTCAGTTATAACAAAAAGCTTCCTATGCAGAAAGACTTAATTTTCCCAAAATAAATCAGCAGATGTAATGAAGGACCCACTAAAGGCTGATTTGCTGTCTACAGCAGTCAGAAGGAAAAGAATGACAGCTGAGGCCCCAGCTCAGCCTCAGAAGGCCACTGACAAGGTCACAGCCTCAACCAACACCACTATCCACAGGTTCCACATCTGTGCACATCACCTGCAGTGGAGACCCGAGCTGGCACTTGTTGAGGAAAAAGACCACCATCCAGTTACTTGCAACAACAAACAACTGTTCCATCTTACCTCTCATTTCCTTCCCTAAGGAGAAAAAGGCTGAGCGCTTTCTGCATTCTTCAGAAGTGGGGGGATTCTGGTATTATAAAGAAGTCCTTCAAAGAAGGGGCCTTCTAGATGGCTGCCAGTGGGCTCCATACAGTGAATATTTAATTCCTGGAGTTGCCCTAAATTTGAACAAGTGAATACTTTATAGTTTCACTTCTTTAGACCACAATACTTGTTCCAGGTGGATGAAGCCCAGTAAAGTTCTCTCGTTACAGAGCAATTTACTATTGTCTCACCATCACGGCATTAACAAGGCACTTGGCATACCAAAAAAGTTATTTCTGGAATAGTGACAGCAATTGGTATAAGCACTTACAATTCATGCTTTACTATTTAAAGGACGACATTCTTCATTAACAAGAGAACTCCTGCTAGTCATGCGAGAATTCTGGACTAAAACAATACACCAGAGCACAGTAAGCCGTTCCATTTCAAGTCATGCCACCTCTTTTGTGTGTATCCAAAACATCCTTATCATCCAAGATAATATAAAGCTGTTTAAAAGGACTTGAAATGCAAATAGCCTCAGAACGTACCTGGGTTAAGAGCATGAATGCGTTGTCTGCTCGGAGGTTTTTCTTTAGGAACTCCACGCAGTGGGCTTCAAGTGCAGGGACAGCGTATTTTTTAGCTGTGTAAAGTGTTGTCATAACAGTCTCTGGGCCAATCTGAACCTCGTCCGAATAAAGAAATCTGGAAGTATGCAAACAAGTACTGCTCTGTAAGCCTGCTTTAACTAGTTGGAAGACAGCAGTAAGAGACAGGACAGAAAACTAATTCACAAAGGTCATTGTGTGTTTTCTCATCATGCTGGTGCAATTTCTTATTTTTAATAGCAGCTATTACCCTTCCCCATTCTGCCACCATGATAAACCACCATTCCAGTTTGGAATAACTGTGACTATCCCATTAAAGGTAGTGTATACATGGAGCATTTGAGAGAGATTTTAAACTATAACACGTCTCATGCTAAATGGTTTAAAAAACATATGCCTGATGCATGGTCAGAAACTGCTCTAGCCTGGCGTGGGATTGGCCTGTCCATGCCGAGTTAGCTGAAGTGTTTCAAACTGTTCAATTAAAAGACTAAATGAGAACAGAGCTTCAACCATGGAGTGACTAGTCACTAATTGTTAAGTTGGTGCTATGTACATGGGTTCAAGTCGAATTCAGAGGATAAGAAGGATTTTATTGGTCAAACCTGTGGTATAGAAACATTCAAACAACGATTTACACTTAATGCAATGTGATATTTCCTTCGCCTATTTTTCGCATTACACTCTCTCTCACACACCCTTACTGTGATGGTTCTTCAGTAGGAAACCTCATGTTCCACTTCGCTATGGCTGAGCTAGCAAATTATATCAATTGTCAGATCACTCAATTAACCGAGTGGTAATAGAAAGCAAAATAGTTAATTACAATGAAAAAAATCAAGTGATGGCTTAGTACTAAATGAAGCCCCTGGGTCAAATCTCAGATATGGTCATAGCAACAAAGGCTGGGAACACTGTGCTTTAGACTCTCTTGGAAGGTTAACCTAGCCAAAGGAAGCAACCCATTCTACTGGGAAGTGAGTTAGTGACGTGAGAAAGTAAGTTTCTTTCACAAGGTGGAAAACCAACAGCCTTCATGAAGGTTCAGGTGTGAGCTGACCCTCCCTCATCTCATACACAAACACACTGCCTAGACATACAGGGACACTCTTGATCCAAGCAAGTTACTCAAGGGAGGTAGGGCTCCAGTCTAGTGGAATTTACAGCACAGAAGAGAGGTTCCAATCCTGAAGACACTTGAGGGTTGTGTCGTGCTGAATTCATTGAGACCACCTGCAAACGTTAGCACAGGACTGGGCCTAAGACAGAAGAGTGGTAAATAAAACAGTCTGATTTTCTTTAAAACTTCAGTGGTTTAATGTAGAATTTATTTACATTTATTCCAACAGCATGAATGTATTTAGTGACAAATATGCACTGAGCACATAATGCTTGAGTACTCCTCTCCAGTGTGCTCTTGCCAGGTCTTCCAAACTTACCCTAGCAGCCCTGTGCCACGGACATTATTTATATTGCAGTTGCAGCTGGAGGCCCCATTCAGTATCAGAGCCCCTCAACGGGCCCTGTACAAACGCACAGATATGGACCACGCCTTGGAGAACTTACAATCCGGTCTCCTCCTGCTCAGAGGGGGGGTAATATGGCTCCAAAAAACACCACCCATCACCACAGCAGGTGGCTAGACTAAGATAAGGCATTTCCTATGCTCGCAGCCCAGCTGTCCTGAGAGGCAGAGAACCCAAACCATGATATCAGTGTGCTGTGCTGCCACTGGATTGCCAATATAATCCTCATGCCAATACTTCTGAAGACACTTCTCCCTGCACACAGCGCTAGCCACAAGAGACAGCCACCAGAGTTCAGTCTGCCTGGTTAAAAGGGCCAATTATTAAAAAAAGCTACTAAAGATCCTTGATGGCAGCCATAAAAGGTCTAATTTCTATTCCCAGCTCCCACCTCTAGCAGAACTTGGGACGCCTTCCGCCTTCTCATCTTGAAGGCGGCCAGAGAGCAGATGTCTGCAGCTAAACCCTCACTCAAACTCAGAACAGGTCACTAAGCTGATCTTTTATTTGCTAAGCTCTGCTAAGAATATAAACTAAACTATTGTGTAAAGTCAGATCCTGGACAGTAATTTAAAGTAGATTGAGGCGGTTTGTAAAGCACATTGAGAATTTACTATAAGGTGCTCTATAAATAAGTATTTGTTATTAACACCATCAAGCCACTGGTTTATGTATTTTGTCTCTTTCTCATATCAATCTCATTTTTTCGAGGCTAGCATCCTTTTATTGCAAGCTAGTTTCAAAAAATTAATTAAGCAATTATTTGTACTACAATACTGTGCTTTTCAGTTCTGTGGCTATGTTAATTGTTTTGTTTTAGTACCAAGCCCATAAATAATGCATGAAGCCAAGGAAATAACACCAGGATACATAATAGGCTTTGAGAAAAGTTTATGAGTTAGTCTGACTTCTAGTATCTACACTGCTAAGAGCCAAGAAAATTTTAAAATAGCCAATATCCGAATGGAAAAGCAGACTGAGGCTACACAAACCTAAACAAACAACAACCCATTGCGAGTTAATGAAAACATTAGCAAGAGAGTAGGACTACCATGCAGACACAACCACACATTAAATCACTGGTCCGCCAAGCAGGGGCGGCTCTACTTTTTTGGCCGCCCCAAGCAGTCATGCGCAGGAGGCGCCCCGGAGCCGCGGGAGCAGCGGACCTCCCGCGGGCATGACTGCAGAGGGACCGCTGGTCCCGCGTGGCTCAGCTGGACCTCCCGCGGCTGCGGACGGTTCGCGGGTCCGGCGGCTCCGCTTGAGCTGCCGCAGTCATGCCTGCGGGAGGTCCAGCCGAGCCGCGGGACGAGCTCCCCCTCCGCAGTTCTGCCTGCGGCAGGTCCAGTCGTCCCGGGGCTCCGGTGGACCTCCCGCAGGCATGACTGCGGCAGGTCCGCCGGCCCAGCCTGCTGCCCCCCCCCCGGGCAGGGGACAGGCTGGCAGCGGCAGGATGAGCTGGGGCCCCAGCCTTTTGCCGCCCCCTAGATTTTGCCGCCCTAGGCACCAGCTTGTTTTGCTGGTGCCTAGAGCCGCCCCTGCCGCCAAGTCTGGAGTCCAGCTCCTGGCAGTGGCCTGTAACTGAACTTTAAGGATAGCAGAAAGTGCAATCCTGAACATTGGTGAGAAATTCTTCCTGACCTCATGGTATCTGCTCATGCCCTGAACCACATCCAGGAGACCGCTTGCTTCCACTTCAAAATTAGCATGAAGACAAGGGCTAAATTCCAAGAAAATTGTTAAACAAACCACTTAAGCTTCACTACTCAGCCTGCTCATTGTGGGAACATCCCTCCCATCTTTCCCTGGTACTTCTAAACTGACAGCCCATTGAGGCAAGAACCCTGTCAAATGTCTAAAGTTATCTACAACACAGTTGCACCACACAAGTGAAGCATGAACTTTATTCATCCGTACCTTATAGTATGACTATAAGTGTTACGAGTCGTTAGGTTATCCAAGCCTTATTTTTCTTTTCTATAGCTAAAAAATAGTGTTTTCTTTTCTGTTATTTGACTGATAAGGAATAGGGTGAATGACCATTTCAAATCATCTTCCCTTGAAAGACCACTTTATTGGCCTTTCAGCAACCACACTAAAATCTCAGGCTTTCAGAAGATATCAGTGAATAACCTCAAATTTTAGCTTCTCTTAAACTCAATGGCTATTTTAGTTTGGCTTTATTTTTAAAAATCAGATATTAAAATTAAAAAACCAGCTTTGTTTGGCTGGATATGGACTGAAGTTGAACCAATGAAAGGGTCTTAGTTCCATAGGCAGGAAGCATTGGCTTTTTGGGGTGTTTTTTTTTTGGGGGGGGGGGGCTTTCCAGGTGCTTTCATCTTAAATCATATGCGTCAATTGAAAGGGGGTCCTGAGGATTTCTAACCCTTCATTCTAGGGAAACATTTTTAGTCTTTAAGGCTCTGCTTGCTCTCTGATGTCTTATCTAAGGCAAGAAGCACTTTTTCTGAAAAGGGAAGCAAAAAAAATATATGTTCCAAAGCTATATATAGGCAGTGTTCCTAACAACCTGAGAGGTGGAAACGTGTGTCAAAGTGAGAGGATGGGAGCAATTAAGTCAGCTAAAGAACACAGATTACCGAAACAAGACAATTATTGTTCATTGCATGTGTAAACTTGATGTTCCATATTAATGTTTACCCAACTTATGAAAAATTATTCATTAGGACATCTGACAGCATTTTGCTTAGATACCAGTACTCACACAAGTTCTAAGACGTCAATTTTGCAGGCAAAATGTGGCCCTTTAACAAGCACAAAGCACTCCCACTGCCTTTAGTGAGAGCGGAGAGCATGCACCTGAAAGCCACAGGAGCTTCCAAGTTTTCTGGCAGCTTTAAAAATGACACTTGAACATGAGGTTATAGGTAGGGTTGGCAGAATTTGATTTAAATCGTTAGCCATCCGTAAATGTCAATTTCACCTGACACAGAAATGGATGAAAAAAATATCATAGTAGTCATTAAAAACAGCCTCCCCCACCCCCAGAAATGCAGGGAGCCATCTGCACCCCATGAGGAGGGGGGTGAAGAGGACAAGAGCTATCCAGCAGTAGGGAGTCCTCCCTCATAGCAGCGGATTCTTCCTCCTCCTCCTCGCAGTCCTGGCTGGGAGTCTCGGTCTGCCTTACCAGGACCACAGCCCACCTTGCAAGCGCAAAGTGGCACTGGCCCTGCAGCGGCACAGTGAGCCCCCTGTAGCTCTGCTATGAAAATGTATTAAAATCGATACAAATCAGAAAAAAGTTAAAACACATTAATGGCTGAATTTACAGAAAAATAAAAATCAAATTCTGCCAAGTCTTGTTATAGGTTTGGGGTTCTCTTGTCTTACTTCCATTATCCAATACTAGAGGCTAGGAGCCAGATCCTCAGTTGGCATCAGTTATATTTTCACTGACTTCAACAGAATTCAACCAGCTGAGACCCAGCCATTAAATCCTTTCTCCAAACAATTTAGTTTTCAACTGAGCTTCAATTGTAACTCATACAATGCTAAGAATGCTATATGCTTCCCTCCTCTTTTGAAGAGCACTAGCATCCATATCAAGCCAGCTTTGGGAACAGGATTTATTAGGCCTGATCTAAACACAGGTTAGTACCAATTTAATGATTTCAGATAAAGGTGTTAATTTTGACAGATACAGTTAAATCTTTCAACACTGAGGATATGACTTCACTAGCAATGTTAAAGTGCGGCTGCGGTAGCACTTTAACGAGGCTGTGTAGTCACGGCACCAGCGCTGGAAGAGAGCTCTCCCAGCACTGTTAAAAAAAATAAATAAACAAACCACCCCCATGAGGGGAGTGGCTCCCAGTGCTGGTGCACTGTCTACACTGGCACTTTACAGCGCTGAAACTTGCAGCGCTCCCAGGGGTGTTTTTTCACACCCCTGAGCGAGAAAGTTGCAGTTATTCCTACAATCCTAGTGTAATTGTGTCCATGACAGGGGGCCACACTGTTTCAGCTAGATCAGCTTCTAAAGCAATACAGTTAAAGAGGTATAAACACTATTTAGACGTGTCCTTAGTTAACCTGTGCAGCAAAAACAGCAGAAGTGCAAGACATTTGTGTAGGTCTTACATAAACAATGGCTGTTTCAAAAAGGTTTATCAGATATGGAATAGAGGATTTACAAAAATTAGTATTTAAAGACCATGTTGTGCCAGATATCAATTGAGATAAAAAAATTGATATAAGCTACTTGACTATCTCCGTTTTACCAACAGGTACAATGGATTATTTGTATTTGAAATATTCTTGTTCACAATAAACTGTGCCCAGTTATAAGTTAATCACACTGTACAATAAAAGAGGCTTACTTTAGCAAAGCTAGGAAGGCAGCAGGCTCCACATCAGGCAGTTCAATCTCTGTAGAAGTTGTGGCCATTCCACCATTAAACATTGCATCGAAGACCGCACTGCCCACAGCCAACACAAACCTAACATTTAAAAATAAAAATAAAAATCCTACATTAAGCTACATTTTGCTATTTTTGGGGAAAAATCCCATTTTTGATTCTGCTCCCCCTACCCATCCCAAGGGGAAATCAGTTCTTGTTGACAGTACTAACGTCAAGTGCTCAGAAGCAATCCACTTCTATCCTAGATCTTATCACTACTATATTACCAGTAACACCGGACAAATGTTGCAAACTACTATTTGGAAGTTCCTCCCCCTCAGCCCAGCATGCAATGAAAAAATAACGGCTCCTGTAAAGCCAGAGTTTATGCATTTTGTAACAGACAATACACGTGCTAATGTAATTGTTTGCACTTACGTACCACCTTTCATTGGAGGACCTCAAAGCACTTTACAGTTTCATAACCCCCTGTGCGGTAGACCCATTTTACAGATTGAGACATGAAGGTACAAAAGAGGATAAGTAACTCAAGGTGCACCACTGAATCACAAAAGCTGGGAACAGAACCTAAGAGGATGTCTAAACTGCAGTTAAAAACCCGCCGCCGGCCAATGCCAGCTAACTGGGCTCACAGGGCTGGGGTTAAGTGCCTGTTGACCTTGCAGTGTCAATGTTTGGGCTCCACAATTGAACAGACCCTTAGCCTGAGCCCAAGTTGGAACAGGCCAGCCACAGGTGTCTAATTGCAGTGTAGCCATACCTTGAAAGTCCTAATTGCTCTGTGCTAAAATACTGGACATCACACCCAGAAAACCAAAAGGAGTCTTAACAAGACTCAGAGGGGTAGCCATGTTAGTCTGTATCAGGAGTCCTTGTGGCACCTTAGAGACTAAAATTTATTTGGGCATATCCCACGAAAGCTTATGTCCAAATAAATTTGTTAGTCTCTAAGGTGCCACAAGACCATCTCACTGTTTTTATTTAACTTTACTGTTTTCCATCCTTCTATCTCCCCATTAGAAACGGGACATTAAAATTTATTTTTGATTAAAGTTAAAAAGAAAATGTGCAAGTTCCTTACACCACCAGACCCAGATCCTCCTCCAAGCTGTCTGAAACATATTCATCTCCCCACAGTTTTGTACTCAACCTTCCCACAAAAATATTTAGCAGCAGAGAGCACTGCAACCTGGGAGGAACAACCTTTTCAAGTACTCTATTTAAAAAAAAAAAAAGTGTACTCCAGTCTCATTTTCTGGTCACACAAAGTCCAATAAACATAAGAATGGCCATACTGGGTCAGACCAAAGGTCCACCCAGCCCAGTATCCTGTCTGCCGACAGTGGCCAATGCCAGGTGCCCCAGAAGGAGTGAACCTAACAGGTAATGATCAAGTGATCGCTCTCCTGCCATCCATCTCCATCCTCTGACGAACAGAGGCTAGAGACACCATTCCTTACCCATCCCGGCCAATTGCCATTATTGGTCTTAACCTCCATGAATTTATCTAGTTCTCTTTTAAACCCTGTTATAGTCCTAGCCTTCACAAACTCCTCAGGCAAGGAGTTCCACAGGTTGACTGTGCACTGTGTGAAGAACGTCCTTTTATTTGTTTTAAACCTGCTGCACATTAATTTCATTTGGTGGCCCCTAGTTCTTATATTAAGGGAACAAGTAAATAACTTTTCCTTATTCACTTTCTGAAGATTTTATATTATAAACCTAAAAAACAGGTAACATTTAAATGCAAGCACAAAGTGGTAATAGTGGGTACACAAAAACCATTTACACACTGCAATAAGTTCACACTTTAACTAAAACACAAAAAGTTACATTCCCTACCCTGAAGAATATCAATTTGGAGTGCTGTCTCAAAACAATTTAGATGCTAGAGAATCTGTTCTTTACAATTTTCTCTTGTAAACGCAAGACAACTTCATCTGTTGACAGACACCTCTAGCTAAAGAGACATTTAAGAATTACAGTATTTGGTCCATTAGGAAACATGCAAATATGAAAGTTATGGTGCCTGCCATATGAATCAGAGAAGCTAAGTTCTGAAAAATGTACTTAAAAATTTAGACACAAGTTCATCCATTTTTTCCTGGGTGGTTGCAATCTAATACCCCCTGCATCTCAAATACAGTGAAGACCACTAAAGTAAGTGCATATATTGCATCAAGGTTTTCTTTCCACAGAAGAATTTGGTGAACCAGCAAAGCTGGAGCTGTGACAGGACTGGAACCACTTCCCAACTGCTGTCATAAAGGAACAAGCTGGAAAGTTCTAGAGCCTCTGAGGCTGAAGCATGCTCAGTACAACAGACCCCTCAACCCAGCCAGTGCATCAGAGGTCCAAAAGTCTCAAGACCTATGGGGCTTCTCTGTATGACAGAAAACATGAGACACAAGAGTGTGAATTCTGTGTACATGGTATCTTTAAAGACATCCTTTTCCCGCACAGCAACCTTGATAAGATTTCCCTTTTTGTAAAAGAGATGTTCCTTTCAGCAAATTAAACAATTATTTTATGCAGAGTACTTGATACGTTAGCAAAATCCTTATATGCGGAGTTGTTGTAGCCATGTCAGTCAGTCCCAGGATATTAGAGAGACAAGGTAGGTGAGGTAATATATTCTATTGGACCAACTTCTGTTGGTGAGAGACAAGCGTTTGAGCTACACAGAACTCTTCTTCAGGTATGGCAAAGGTCATCATCACCACATTCCTATTACAACTCTGGCATTTAGGGAAGCGACGAAGCTCCTCCACTCCTGTCTGTTTCTGGCAAGTCTTTCAATGGTTCCCCAGGTTTTTCAGCTCAGCTTCCACAGCTCTTTGCCATGTTGTTTTCAGGCAGCTTCATTTGTGCTTACCTTCAGGTGTCCATCTTATTGCTACTCTGATGATGGAATTAGTTTCCACCTGAAGCACATGACTGATCCATCTTCAATGCCTCCGGGCAATGATGGCACTCAGATCCTGTTGGCTGCACTGTGTCAATAGATCTTGGTTTGAGATTGTTCTGGGCCAAAAGAGACAGAGGATTTTTCTGAGGCAGGTTGTATGAAATGAAGACAGTTTGGACATGACATACTTTCTCATTCCCCAGGATTCTGCACTATAAAGTAGTGTTGAAAGTAAGCAGCTCTGATAATCTTGAGTTTGATGTTGGTGTTGTATTGATGATTTCCAGGCTGTATTTAAGCTCCTGAAGGTGTTCCTGGCTTTATTGATTCTGTTCCAGATGTCCTGGCTTGTTACACCCTCCTGGCTGATGGTGCTGCCCAAGTATGTGAATGTTTCTATGTTGGTGAGAACATAATCCTCTGTCCGTACTGGTGATGGTGAGGCAATATTAAAGGTCATGATATTGGTCTTACTGCAGTTGATTTTCAGTCCAATTTGCTGGCTGAATGCGTTGAGTCGAGTTGTTTTTTCTAGTATATGGGGTTGGGTATGTGATAGGAGAGCAACACCATCTGCAAAGTCCAGGTCTTCAGGGGATGAGAAGAGAGTGTCCATTTAATGCCTCTTGGCATGTCTTCTGTCGTACGAAGCATTACCCAGTCAATGGCAATGCTGAAGAGGATTGCAGACATGACACACCGCGACGTACTCCTGTTTTGACTTCAAACTGAGCTCACTGTGATCAACACTGCATGTAAAGTAGAAATAAAAGCTTTTGATGATGTTGATTATACGGAAAGGAATTCCATATGCCCGCACAATGTGCCATAGGCTGGTCCTGTGAATGCTATCAAAAGCCTTCTCAAAGTCTATGAAACTTATGTAGAGTTGCCGTTGCCATTCTAGGCACTGTTCTATTATATTTCGTAAAGTGAAGATCCGTTCTGTGCATCCAAGCCCTTTCCGAAAACCAGCTTGCTCTTTTCTGAGAATGCTATCAACTGCCTCTGATATATGCTGGACTATGATCCTACACAATACTTTGCCTGGCACAGATAAAAGTGAGATACCACGCAAGTCATTACAATCACTGAGTTCCTGTCTTTGGTATCTTCACTATAACCCCACTGGTCCACTCATCTGTCACTTTTTCCCCTTCCCAGACTGATGTAAATAGAGGGGCCAAGACAGATTCTGCTAATTTAGGATTTACCTTGAACAATTCTGCATTCAAGTTATCCTTGCCAGGAGCTTTCCCATTTTTTAAGGCTTTGATGGCTTGAATGATCTCTTCCTTAGTTGGGGTATGTCTGTGTTGATATCAAAATCTTCTGCCTCCTTAGGTGGCTCCCTGATCAACAATTCTTTGAAATGCTCTGTCCAGCGCATTTCTTGTTCTTTTTCGGTTATTAGGTGCCCTTGTTTGTTCCTGATGAGAGTGTTTGTTGGTGTCTGCCGGTTACCACTGATAAGCCATGTCATTTTGTAGACGGTTCCTTGTTCACCACGAGCAGCTGCATCCTCTGCTGGTGTTGCCAGATCATCAATATAACGCCGTTTGTCCGCTCTCACAAGGTGTTTGACTTCCCAGTGTGCCTCGCTATACTGATCGTGGTATTTGTCCTTTAGCTTCTGGGATTTTGTGTCTAAAACTTTTCTTCAGGGCTCGTCTGGTTTCTATGGCATTGCATGTGCTGGGTGTAATCCACTCCTTCCTTCTCTTCTGCCTGTAGCCTAGACAGGCTTCACTGCTCTGTTTATAAATTGCTGTTACTTCTGTCCCACTTCTTGTTGATCTCCTCATCTGCATTCCCCTCCTCTTCATCAAGGTCTGCAAGTGCTTAAAACCTGTTCTTTAACTGCAGAAGGAAGACTTTCTGTATTTCAAGGGACTTTAGCTTGTCGATATCATAATTGATCTGTCCCTTGTTTGGGGGACCCACGCTTCTCAGTTTTAGTTTGATGGAGGCGGTCACAAGATGGTGGTCGCTGCCAACATCTGCACCTCTTCTCACTTTCACATCTCTCAGTGAGCGTCGCCATTTGCCATTGATCATGATATGGTCAATCTGGTTCTTATCTCTGCCATTTGGAGAACACCATGTCAGCTTGTGAATTTCACCATGTTCAAATAGGGTTCTGGGGATGACTAGGTCATTCACATTATAGAAATCAACAAGCAAGATTGGACTCCGAGTACCTTTCCCAGACCTGAAGAAGAGCTCTGTGTAACTCAAAAGCGTGTCTCACGTCTCTCACCCCAACAGGAGTTAGTTCAGTAAAATCTTTAGGTTTTTTTAGGAAGGTAAGTGAAATTGTGCCTTGACTGGCAAATTTTCATGATATTTTGCTAGTTGTGTCAGGTGGTCGGGAAAGGGGTCACTGTATCATTGAAGAACCCTTTCCTCTAGTGGAAGGAGAAAGACTAATTTGGCTACTGAATTGTTTCTCCAATTATTACCTAGCATTCTGGTTTCTTCAAAGGGCTAGAAACGCAACAAACTGCAGTACACTAAAAGGAATAATGTATATAAGGATGTATTTCACTGAATAATTTTGGAGACAGACCACAAGAACAAATTTTAAGAGACCTGATTCATGGTATCAGAATCACTAAATGAAATGAAAGCATTTTTTATATAAGTGGCAGTAAAACTTAACGGAACAGTCACATTAAAGTTACATACCTTACTTGTTACTAAAAATAACGTAAAAAATACCAGGCTTGTAGCTGCTCTTGAGGGTTCCAAGGTCATGGCACATGCAGCCCCAAGTGATAAGGAACCTTCAGAGGCCATTCTGAAAGGATTTGAAGTTTTAAAACTAACTTTTCACAACTCCTGCTGGCATTTCACTCAATGGACAAATCACTTTGGTTAGTTTATAGTGGAGATCCCTCCAAATTCTTAGCTAGGGGATGTCCCAGCAGATCTCACACTGGAAGCACAAGACTCCAAGAATGGAAACTTTATGACGGTACATCTGAAGAAGAGTGGTACACCATCAACTTAAACATTACATGTCAGTCTGAAGATTGCTTACCACTAATGTCACAAGTAAAACTCAAGATTATTATAGAGACAAATGGAAAGATATCTGTTGTCTAATGTATGTAGTTAGTTTCACTGTTTTCCCCCACATAGTCAGTCAATTTCCCCTGTTTATGTGAGTCTTTCAAACAGTAACTGGAAAGAGATTTTTAAAAATGGGAAAGTGTGATTGCAAAACGAGAAAGTGTCAAAGAGACTCAAAGGAAGATATAGCACCTGAAACTATTTTTAACTCATTTTTTAGAGTGATTAGATTTCAAGTTGATGTCCCTTTAGAGCCAAATTAAACCAACCACTAGAAAAATTAATGGGAACAGTCCTGCACTGGTAGGAAGATGAGCTGGATAATCCAGATGTCTCTCTTATTTCTACCTTCAATGAAAGTGTGGGCACACTCGTGTGGAGTGGCCAAAAGATCCCTAGTGTCCTAATCTCTCACTAATAATAATAATTTGACAATTAGAATTCACAAAGATTTTTTTTAAACAATGCATACAAAGATGATAGCCAAAATAAAGTGAGTAAATGTAGTAGTTTACTGTAAGTGACAGAAGCAGCATGAAAAGATTTAGAAAGTGAATAGTAATGCCTGATATTTTGTCAATAGTAAACATTAAGGGAGTCTGAAAATTTGTGATGCAAGGATCTGATTTTTAGGAACGTAATGTACCAAAAGCTAAGCGATTATGTAAAGAAAGTCACAGAAACCTCATGAAAGGCTAAATTAACTTGTTCATCCACCTGTGAAATTTCTAGAAGCTTCTAAGAATATTTTCCTGGAGCCAGAATATCTCTAACTCAATATCACCTAGCTGTTCTATAAACTACTCAAGAACCAGGAATAGTATATCATTTCATACTACCTCCCTGATTCATTCCTTCTACCATACTACTAGTTGGTAGTTCAAAGCCTGCACCATTATAGGATTTATATTTACAAAGGCTGACAGAGGAATAAAGGAATACAGCTCCATTATGCCAAATACTGCCTTCACAACCTAGCTGAAGGTTTGGCTACCATTTGTGATCCATCTGATATTTGTTTTTCTTCTACAACTATATTAAAAACAGAAACTTCAAGCTCAGATTTCTGTCAAGTTTTCTTAACTGCATCATGCATAAATAGTTGGCAACGTTATCCTCCCAGAAATGCCATGGGGACAAAACAAGAAACAGTTCCCAGTAATCCCCTCTACATTCCCCCACCACTTCTGGACTGCACAACAACAATGCAAACCACAATCATTCAGTATGTGCACCATTTACCAGTTAAAACTATAAATACATCCCCTCTACAATGCACTTTCTGGGCAAGCAAGTAGCAACAGAATAGCTCTGCTAACGCCACATTTAACAGATAGGCAGGAGCCAAGTCAACTTTCATGTTCTAGAGTATGCCCCTCCCATAACCACTTTTTGTATTTGGCTTTATTTGTAAATCACTTGATTTAAAAAAAAAATCTTCTACAGTCTGGATAACCTTTAGTCATTGTCTGAAAGCCCTAATTCTGAGATTTATTAAAAAAACTGGCAGAGCCATGGAACTCTGTTTTCACAAACAGGTCAGTGAATCAAAAGCATTACACCCCTCAAATAAACTGACAAAGTTAAAGGTGAACCATGAAGTAACTGTGAATTAAATAAGTTTCTGTGCTGAATGCCCTCTACCAGACAGGTTGTTGCAGA
The DNA here is from genome assembly GCF_016161935.1 of Mauremys reevesii. Classification (NCBI taxonomy): domain Eukaryota; kingdom Metazoa; phylum Chordata; order Testudines; family Geoemydidae; genus Mauremys; species Mauremys reevesii. The sequence continues at coordinate 10,796,268 of NC_052648.1, read as the reverse complement.
GACATTCAGCACAGAAGTGTTTAAGTTGTTTAAATAAAATTAAACTAATTGCCTCTCGAATCCTCTTAGTACTTCCTGGATCACCAATGTATCCCAGAATGCAAGATCACAAACACCAGAAGTCTTATTGCAACATATGTAATCTATACTTGTGATGTTACAGCATGATGCTCTTTGATATAGCTCCAAGGAACCAGAAAGTACCAGGAGAGTTTCAAGGCAAGAAGTTTTAAAAGGTTACTTACAACTTATTTCTGTGCTGAGAGTCTCCCACAACCTGGTTAGTATATAGCATGCAGAAAAGAAATATGCTTAACTCAAATTTCCCTTTTGCTTTCAAGCTCATCTTTAAGTATGTCTACTTTGATCATTTCTAGTTGTAATATAAAAGTGTGTTCTTATTTTCCTAAGCTCTATCAACAAATGAAATAAAAGCTGGCTTAAAATAGAAAACTAGAGACATACTTTTTGAGGGAAAAAGTTTCTAGACAATATATTTACACAGATAGCTAAGAAAAAGAAATAATTAGGAAGGTATTGTAGCAAAAATTCCCTTGCAAAGCATTCATTTTAAGAAAATGAATGTAAGAATTCACTGGATCCCTGACTACTTTCTTCAGTGTTAAAATGAGGGACAATTGCAGTCACTCGTCACTTGGATAACTAAATGCATTAGGTATCTCCCAAAGCAGTAGGTGGGCAAACAATGCCAGTCATCTCACCAGTATATTTCAAAGGAGGAAAGTCAGAGAAGTCAACTCTAGTGTTAATTACTACTGAATCGGATATCCAATATCAAGCCAAATTCAAACTCTTCAGCAAACAACCATTTTGGAGACTGCAAGCTCTTGAATTACTGTTCAGCCTAAAAGTATCAATGCAGAGTAAGTGCTTAGTGTTCAGTAGACTGTTTTTCATCTCCAGTTGAAAGTGTGATATTTAACATTATTTTCCAGTTGTGCAGTGCTAGTGTGACAGACTATGCAAACATATCACTCAGCTATAACTAATTTTTAGTACAGACTTCAATAGATAAAGTTATACCAACATTAGCAGGAAAGGCAATTTTTTTTTAATATTTCCCTTTAAAATTAAAAGGACATCTTTCTAGTATTTTACACATTTTGCCCAACCCTCCTTTTTCATTTTTCACTAAGATTTAATTTAGCAAGCTGTTTTCAAAATAATTTTTTTTTCCTGGAACGGATTCAAAGTAGAATCTAAGGATTCTTTATGCTACTGTATTTCTGTAGTCTATTCAAAACAGATCTCATTTTTACACCTTTTAGAAGAAAGTTATAAAATTGTGGGAATTGAGCCCTGTTCTGCAGCTGTAGAAATCTGGCAAAAAACTACACACTATTCTGTAAGTGGAATTTTATTTAGCTGAAGTTTTACATCAAATCCCCCAACCAAAATCTCCATTGAAATCCTCTGAGATGCATCTTTTTAGATGGGCTGTTTAAAAAGAAGCATTAACTCTGGAACACGTCTACACTATAACGACCATACCATACCATGCTGGAAGAACTGGACACATCATCATTAAAAGAGGGCTCTATCTTGTGCACAAGAGCTCACTATGCCTTGCTACAATGCTCCTCTGGCCAAGCCTCTAGCAGTTTAGTCTATCAATGCTTCAAGATGGGACTTCACCACGTCCCCAGAGTATTAACCTTGTCAGGAGCCAAACAAGTTGTCAATACCACCCACAGATTTGTATAGTGTAGATGAACCATATGTTTTTAAAGCCCTGTGTACATTCATAGTATTCTGAAAGTGTTGTAACATGTCTCCTAGCTGCAGGTAAAATATCTGATAACTAAGCAAAAGGAATAAAATCAAGAAAGGCAAACAAGAGACCAGCCTACGTGAAAGAATACCAGGTAACAACCCTAACTTTTTCATATTACCTCCCCAGAAGAAAGTACTGGACAGAATAGTCAGATGGCGTGACATACACACGAGAGCTTACACGCTAAGAAAATGGATCCCCACCCCCTTCTTTTATAAGGATTCTCTGTTCTGTGCCCCATTATGACGACTGTAGCTGCCATTCAGTTATTAGTCTGTAGCCCACTGAACAGTTAGTTACAGGTCTCTCTCTGTGCCCAGTCAGCAAAGCATTACAGCCCCAGCTCTAGAGCCTGGTTCTTCGGCTCAAGCTGTAGAGACAGAGGCTTCCTGCTCTGGAGGTGCCAATGGGGGGGACACACACACAACGCTGGGTCCTCAATGGCCTACATGTGCGCTAACCCACAACTGCCCTGCAGCCATTCCAAATGCCCTCCTAAGGGGCAGAGCCCCAAACACACCACGTAAGGCAGGCCTGAGATTCAAACCATTTGGGGGGCTGCGTTCCCAGGCTGACTTGGCATCTAGTCAGCAGATTGGTCTCTCGTACCCAGCCACAACAGGCCTGGGAACCAGCTCTGGGTCCCTGCAAGGGAGGAGGCCCAGCCTCCTGCAGGTGTCGGTGGGGGGGTAGTGTGGAGGGCCCAGGGAGGGCGGGCAGGCGATAGTACGGCAGAGGGAAGGGGGGGTCCCCTCCGTTTCTTGCTCCCCTGGAGTTAGGCAGGAGCTTGTGGGAGCGTGAAGGGGGAGCAGAATGGGGGGGGAGGTGCCGCCCCATGCCGGCCCACACCACCCCGTATCCACGGCGGGGAGCGCCAGCAGAGCCCCCTGCTCGGCGGGACGAGCCCGGGGTGCGAGCCCCGGCCCGCGACAGGAGCCGCGGTTCCCTCCGCCCGAGCCCCACCTAGGGGCCGGCCGGGAGCCCCGCTCCGCCCCCGGGGCCGCTCCCCCGGCCGGTCCCTACCGGGGGGCCGGGATGCTCCGTTCCCCCCCCCACCCAGGCTCGCCCCTCGCCCCGCCGCCCCCCCTGTGGGCCGGGCAGTCCCGCCCCGAGCCCGGAGGCCCCGCTCCCGCCCCGCCGGCCCTCGCCGCCCACCTGTGGGCCGGGATGCGCTGCGAGCCGCGGCCCGTGCCCACCAGGAAGTGCACGTCGCTGAGCACCTCGTTGTTGAAGAGGAAGGCGAAGCGCTCCTGCACGGGGGGCTTGGTGGCCTGCCAGTTGTACACGGGCTCCCGCTGCAGGGGCCGCCCGCCCCGCCAGCGCCGGCGCCGAGCCCGCCGCGCCGGGACCCCCGGCCGCCGCCGCCGGGGTGCCGGCCCCGCACTGGTTGTAGGTGAGGCCCGGCGGGGAGGCGGGGGCGTTGGTGCAGGCGGCGGCCGCGGCCCCGTTGCCCGGCGGCGGAGGCGGCGGCTGCGGGCCGGAGGCGGAGAGGCCCCCGGGGCCCCCGCCGCTCCCACCGGCCGCCATCTTGTGCGGAGGAGGCGCGGGAGGGGAGGGCGGCGCTGCAGCAGCACCAGCAGCACGAGCGGCGGCGGGCGGGACACGGCGGCGGCGGCGGCGGGGCCCGCCGAGGGGAGGGCGGCGCGGCTGCTGCTTATACACAGGGCCGGGCAGCAGCGGCGCATGGGGCTCGGGGCGCGGCGCCGGCCGCGGGTGGGGAGCGCGCAGGGGGCGGGGCGTAGGGGGGTGTGGGGCGGGGGAGCTGGGGGGTGTCTGGTGTGAGGCCTGCGGGGGGAACGGGAGGGGGTGTGTGGGGAATGAGGAGGGTGGGGGATGGAGAGGGTGCTGGAGGGCACGAGGGAGCGGGATGGAGGGAGGGAGATGGAGGGTGTAGGGGGAGCATGAGGAGGGAGGGGGCACAAGGAGAGGGGATGGAAGGTGGGGGGGGCACGAGGAATGCAGGAAAAGGGGTATTTTAGGTGTGAGGACTGCAGGGGGACCAGTAAGGAGGGAGGGGCGTGGGGGAGGATGAGGAGGGGAGAGGTGTGGGGAGCAGGAGGGAGGGGGTATGTCAGATGTGAGGCCTGCAAAAGTGAGGGGTGTGGGGGCCTGAGGAGTGCAGGTGGTGGGGGAAGGAGTTAGGGGTTGGAGGGAGCCATGCAATGGGGGGCCCAATGAACTCCCTGCTGTTTCCACCCTAGTGAAGACCCCAGGTGGGAACCATGGGGACACTGTCACAGTTCCTCTCTGGGAGGACATAGCTCTTTTTTTTTTAATTAGGGGGAATTAAAGCTTTTGGGGACAAAACAGCTCCCATGGGGGGCTGTGGGAAGGTTACCATTGACCTTGCAAGTCTGGGCCCACAAGGTGGATACCTCTGACCCTGGGGGTCGATGGCTTATGGGGAGGAGGCAGCTCCTCCGGAAGGTTAGGGTAGCCTGTTGGGGACACAAAACACTTCAGTTTATCCCCTGAAGAATAAGCCTAATGTAACATTCTTTGCCCAAGTGCAAACCAGCCCTTTCTAAAAACCAGGCACCCAAAACTTCATCAAGGCTGTGTTGATTAGTGTTCTGTAATCCCTTACAATCCTTAGGCCAAGGGACTGATGGTCTGTGGCTGATGTACTGGCTCATTTGGCTGTCTTCCTCATCTCCAGAGATACTGCCCTCCAATAAACTGATATTTCATGCTTAACATCTGCTACACTTGCAGATGTAGAGCACTTTGAGTTAAACCAGCCTTCGGAGAGCGCAGTAGGGAAAGTGCTGCAATCTGTCCACACTGACAGCTGCAAGCGCACTGGCGTGGCCACGTTTGCAGCACTTGTAGTGGCACTGGGAGCGGTGCATTATGGGCAGCTATCCCACAGAGCACCTCTTCCGATAATCTTGGAATGGCACAATATCTGCGGATAATCTTCATCCTAGAATATTAAGGAACTAGCGAGTGTGATATTAGCCCGTTTAGCGATGATTTTTTTAATAAATCTCATTACAGGCCTGTTAGTTTAACATCTGTAGTATGCAAAGTCATGGAACCAACCTGATCTCCTTCTTTGAAAGTAACAGATTTTTAGACAAGGGAAATGCAGTGGATCTAATATATCTAGATTTCAGTAAGGCGTTGTTTGATACGGTGCATGAATGAACTATACTAATTAAATGAAAGGATAGGGAGACTGCAGAGGGTATGTATTGAAGGGGAACTGTCAGGTTGTTTATTCAATCTATTTATTGCTGACCTGGGAACCAAGAGTAGGAGTGGGCTGATAGTGGGAGATTTGGATGACCTTAAGCTGGGAGTATTTAGTAACAGGATGAAATTCAATAGTGAGAGTGTGTAAGTATGCATTTTAGGATGACTAACAAGAATTTTAGTTTAAGCAACGGAGGGGAGAAGGACCTAGGAGTCCTGGTTGATCGTAGGATGACCACCAGAGCAGGCATGTGTGGAAGGATGAATTCAAACTGGAACAGGTACAAAGAAGGCCACTAGAATGGTCCCCGAGGAATGGAAGGCCTGTCATATGAAAGACCAAGAAGGATAAGAGGAGATATGATTACACTCTTTAAATATATCAGAGGATAAATACCAGGGGGGAGAGATTTTTTTCAGCTCAGTGCTAAGAAGGACCTCCATGACTTTAAGACTAAGCTAGATAAGAGTACAATGGGTCAATGATATATTATTCTTAATTCCCATTCTGGCGCTGTGGCTTGTGGGAAGAGGGCGGGGCATTCTGGGTCCTGTCCCAACGCCCCGTGATGCATCAGTTCGCTTCCCAGCAATCCCTGTGCTTCCGTCCACATTTGGCGCCATCTTTCAACGTTTTTTGTGCTACATGCTCTGTCTTCCCTTTTGGTCTGTGGGAATGGATCCCGAACTGCTGAGGAGTATGCTGACAAGTCTTGTCAGCACATCACGTTTGGCAGTCGAGCTATTCCTTAAGATCCAAAGTGACAGTGAGGAGTCTGACGATGATATCGAATCGCATAACGTGTACGACACGAAATTGCTTGTGGCATTCATGGACATGCTCAGCACCGTGGAATGCCGCTTTTGGGCTCGGGAAACAAGCACTGAGTGGTGGGATCACATCGTCATGCAAGTCTGGGATGACGAGCAGTGGCTGCAGAACTTTCGGATGAGAAAAGCCACTTTCATGGGACTGTGTGAGGAGCTCGCCCCCACCCTGCGGCGCAAGGACACGAGATTGAGAGCTGCCCTGACGGTGGAGAAGCAGGTGGCTATTGCAGTCTGGAAACTGGCAACTCCAGACAGCTACCGATAGGTCGCGAACCAGTTTGGAGTGGGAGAGTCGACCGTTGGAATCGTGTTGATGCAAGTTTGCAAGGCCATTAATCTCATCTGGCTTAGAAGAACTGTGACTCTGGGTAACGTGCATGACATTGTGGCTGGCTTTCACAAATGGATTTCCCTAACTGCGGAGGGGCGATAGTTGGGACACATATTCCAATTCTGGCACCAGCCCATCTAGCCTCCGAGTACGTTAATCGAAAGGAGTATTTCTCTATGGTTCTCCAGGCACTTGTGGATCACCGTGGGCATTTCATTGACATTAAGGCAAGCTGGCCCAGAAAAGTGCACGATGCACGCATCTTTCAGAACACTGGCCTGTTCAGGAAGCTGCAAGCTAGGACTTTTTTCCCGGACCAGAAGATCACCGTAGGGGAAGTCGAAATGCCCATTGTGATCCTTGGAGACCCCGCTTACCCTTTAATGCCATGGCTCATGAACACAGGGAGACTTGACAGCAGCAAGGAGCAGTTCAACAACAGGCTGAGTCGGTGCAGAATGACTATGGAGTGTGCTTTTGGCTGTTTAAAGGGCCACTGGCGCTCTCTGTATGGGAAGCTGGACCTGACCAATGACAACATCCCCACGGTTATATCCGCGTGCTGTACCCTCCATAACGTTTGTGAAGGGAAGGGTGAAAGCTTCACTCAGGGATGGAACTTGGAGGTTCAACACCTGGAGGCTGAATTTGCAAAGCCAGAGTGCAGGGCTGAGGGGCCCAGCGTGGGGCTGCGAGGATTAGGGATGCCTTGAGGGAGCAATTTGAGGCTGAAAACCAGCAGTAATGTCTGGTTCCCTGCACGGGAGTGAAGTGCAGTGGTTCCAATGTTAGTATGAATCTCTGTTTGCTCCGCTGACTTGCAGTGCCTGTTGCTCTCCTGAGCTAAGGTATCTTACTTTATGCGATAATAAAGAATGTTTTCAAAGCTAAAAAAATCTATTTATTGAAAAGAAACACAACTGCTTGGGAAACAGAAAGGGCAAGGGGGTGGGGTGGGGAACGATACAATCACAGATTTGCATATGTCCTGTTGTCATACTCAGCCTTTCTGTCTGGAGTGCTGTGCAATGAGTGCTGCACTTCAGGCTGGCTGTACTGCATGGTGATGGGGGTTGAGTGCAGTGGGTAAGGGTGGTAGTTTGCAGGGCTGGGTGGTGAAGCTACAGGTGTTGGAGGCAGCTGGTGGAGATAAGAACCCAGATGTTGGGGAAAGTGGGTTGGAGGTGACATGGAGGCACAAGGGAAAGAGTTTTGGGACAAGGGCTGTAGGAGGGGGCGGGGGTGGTAGTACTCTGCCTGCATGGCTACGAGTGCCTGGATCGAGTCCGCTTGACACTCCATGATGCTTATCAGCCGACCCGTGCTTTGCTGCCAGAGCGCCGCGCTTTTGTGCCAGCGATCTGCATTATGATGGCGGATCCTCCTTTAACTCTTCCTCCACTCCTGCGCTTTTAGATTCTCATTAAGTGACTGCTGCATTACTTCATGCAGCATGTCTTCTTTGCTTCTACGTGGCCTCTTCCTAATTCTTTGCAGTCTTTCGGGCGGTGATAACACGGATGGCTGAGATCTGAAGGTTGCATCTGTAAAGCCAAAATGCAACACTTAACAGAGGCAGCATTGTTCACACCAGACAGAGCAATGATTCCCCCGTACTTAAGGGCAAGCACAGTCTACACCAGGGGTAGGCAACCTATGGCAAGCGTGCCGAAGGTGGCATGCAAGCTGATTTTCAGTGGCACTCTCACTGTCCAGGTCCTGGCCACTGGTCCGGGGGACTCTGCATTTTAATTTAATTTTAAATGAAGCTTCTTAAACATTTTAAAAACCTTATTTAATTTACATACAACACTAGTTTAGTTATATATTATAGACTTATAGAAAGAGACCTTCTAAAAACATTAAAATGTATGACTGGCATGCAGAACCTTAAATCAGAGTGAATAAATGAAGACTCAGCACAGCACTTCTGAAAGGTTGCCGACCCGTGGTCTACACAATAGCATAATTTGCCCATCCCACAGTGAGCGCACATAACCCACGAAGCCCCAAAATGGTGAGTAAGCACAGGGTCAAGGGGGACTAATGGTTTCACGGCTGTACTGTCCTCTGGGTTTCTGTGTCTTGGGGAGAGCCAACAGCTGCAGGGGGCCCCTATACTGAACACTGTCCCCACATTTTTCACAGGAGTTCGTCCTGGAAGATAGCTTGCTGCTGAGGGTGACCTGGGAAGCAAGGGAGGGTCTTCTGCTACAATGCGGCTTCCGCCCTGGCCCATGTGCAGCTTGCCTGTGTGCAGAAATGGGCCCCCCACCCCTCATGGCACAGTGACGCAGACTGTTAGCCTGACTGGGACGAGGACCACAGTGGCTCTCCCAAGAAACCTGCGCAAGCGCATTGCCCAAGTTCTGGATGAGACCTTTGAAGAGATCACTGAGTCTGATAACCGCGATGTGAGAGAGCACATCAACGCCCTATTACGCATCTAGGCATGCATGCAGCCCTAACCCTCCTCGCCCCAAGAGCCTGCACCAAATAACTTCCTTTCCAAAATAAAAGCCGCTTACCAGGCACTTCCTCTGGTGTTTGTCCTTCCCCAAGCACCGGCCACTGCAACTGGCTACCTTCCTCCTGGCTTGAGAACAGCTCCTGGCTGCATGCATCTAGGGATTCCGGTGTGTCTTCCTCCTCCTCAGCACCCTCACTCCTGCTTTCCTCCTCCTCCTCCTGCCTTGTTGAACTGGGCTCTGAAGTGTCCATGGTGGTACTCGGAGTGGAGCTGGGGTCGCCCCCAATTATCACATCCAGCTCTTTGTTGAAACGGCAGGTTGCGGGGGCAGCACCAGAGTGGCAGTTTGCCTCGCGGGCTTTGTGGTAGGCATTCCGCAGCTCCTTCACTTTAACCCTGCACTACACTGCATCCCAGTCATGGCCCCTTTCCATCATGTCCCTTGATATCGTAATTCCTACAGCTGGAGCGCAGCTGGGGCTGGACAGCTTCCTCCCCCCAAACACTGATGAAGTCCAGCACCTCACCATTGCTCCATACTGGGGATCACCTGGCACGTGGAGGCATGGTCACCTGGAAAGATTCGCTGAGAGCACTCCATGCCTAGCTGAGCAAACAGGAAGGGGATTTTCAAAATTCCCAGAGAATTTAAAGGGTGGGTCTGACAGTTGGTCACCTGAGAACAGGGCAGTAGAGTTCAAAGTGATGACCAGAGTGGCTAGAACAGGCATTGTGGGACACTTCTGGAGGCCTATCAGAGCGCGTTAACAGACCAGGGCGTCCGCACTGGCGCTGCGATGCTCCAGCGGGGGCACATAAAACGTTATTCCACTCGCCGAGGTGGATTACCACGCGCGCTCTAGCCGCGGAGTTAGAGCGCTCTATGTGCCTTGCCAGTGTAGACACGTCGTGAGTTAGAGTGCACTGGGCTGCTTTAATGCGCTCTAACTCACAAGTGTAGCCATGCCCATAGTGTATTTCACACCAGTCTTGCACCTCACTCCATTACATGCTGCTGTGGCCATGGAGATCCTGTGGGAATGTGGGTTTTCTCCCCCACACTGCACTGCAAGATAACACAGCAGGCTGTGCATGCTGGCTGGCAGATAAGAGATTATCTGCTAGCCAGCTGGTATTCCTTACATAGAAAATGGCAGGGAGGTCAGGAGGAACCTGAAAGGCAGCAGATGGGTAGGTGCAGAGAAGCGCAATTGTAAGATCCTATATTGGTGCAAACTTGGTAGCCGTTAAAGCAAGGTGATTTATTTATCACAGGGAAGAGAATAACATTCCCCACTCCTCTCTGTTATCCGTTCTGTGGATGACATTCTGTCCATGGATGTGCATGCATACATATTTGAGAGCAGACTTTTCGTCCTTGGTTCCACATGTTGAGTAACTGCTCAGCCAGGAGGTATAGTTTCTTCCCCTTGTTTTTCTGTGGTTTTGATTATTGTTTGCTTAATACACGATGACATGCTGTTTATATTGGTCCAAAGCTCCAAGCCCTTTGTTTGTTGCAGGAGTTGCAAAGATAAATCACTGCATCAGCCATTGCTAAGGAATACTGCATTACTGCATTCATCTCTTAGGACGTGTCTACACTGGCACATTACAGCGTTGCAACTTTCTCGCTCAGGGGTGTGAAAAAACATACCTCTGAGCGCAGCAAGTTTCAGTGCTGTAAAAACAGTGCACCCTCACTGGGAGCTACAACCCTCGTAGAGGCTTTAAGGTTGCCAGTGTAGACTTAGTATCAAAAGCTTGCAAACTCATTTGGTGACAAATATATGGCGTCTGCTGTGTGACATACATTGACACTGAACAAAGAAGAATGAGGTATATATAGACAAATTCTGCTGGATGTGTGGCTAAAAATTAAGAGCCCAATCTTGCAAACACACACATATATGTAAAAAGATCAGGTGGGTGAGGTAACAGTTTATATTGGACCAACTTCTGTTGGTAGAACAGACAAGCGTTCAAGCTTACACAGAGCTCTTCTTCAGGTCTGCGAAAGGTACTGAGTGTCACAGCTAAATACAAGGGTGCAACAGATAAGGAGTTAACACATCTTGTAAGAGGCCGTTCAAGGTGAAATGGGCAGTTAAGACATCTACAGTCATAGGACAGATAAGGGTGAGTGGGTTACAAATTATTGTAATGCGCCATAAAGCCAGTATCTTTATTAACTCCATATTTTTGATGTCCAGCAGAGTAATGAATTTAAGCTCCGAGGCTCCTCTTTTGAAGGTATTGTGCATGTTTCCATTGAGGACAAGGACTGAGAGGTCAGATATGGAGGGATTGTTCTGTGAAAAGTGTTAAGCCAACTTGTGGAACTCCTTGCCTGAGGAGGTTGTGAAGGCTAGGACTATAACAGGGTTTAAAAGATAACTGGATAAATTCATGGAGGTTAAATCCATTAGTGGCTATTAGCCAGGATGGGTAAGGATTGGTGTCCCTAGCCTCTGTTTGTCAGAGGGTGGTGATGGACGGCAGGAGAGAGATCACTTGATTATTACCCGTTAGGTTCACTCCCTGTAGGGCACCTGGCATTGGCCACTGTTAGTAGGCAGGATACTGGGCTGGATGGACCTTTGGTCTGACCCAGTACAACCATTCTTATGTTCCTATCGGGGACAGTATTTTTGTCTTTTATCATTATTCTGTATGAGTTCATTTGAGAGCGTAGTGATTATCTCGTTTCATCCACATATTGGGGCATTTAGTGTACTGCACGAGGTACACCACATGTGATAGGCCTGTGTAGGACCTATGGATCTTGAAAGGTGTGTTGTGGGGGAGGGTGTTGATCATGTTAGCAGTGGAGATATGTCTGCAGGTCTTGCATCTGTTATTATGGCAGGGGTTGGTGTCACTTTGAGTTGGTGAGTCTTGGATTGTTTGAAGGCCAGAAGAGGGGGCTCAGGTAAGATTTCTTGTATGGATTGTAATTGTTTAATGATACTCCATATGGGTTCCAGTGTTGGGTGGCAGGTGACAACGAGGGGTTTGTGGTTGGAGATAAAAGACATTACCTCATCCACCTTGCTCTAATATCCTGGGACCAACACGGCTCCAATACCACTGCAAACAACATATAAGTTATTCACATGCATAGTCACATGCTCATATGATCAAAGCTAGTGATTGCAGGATCAGACCCTAAATTCTGCTCTCAGATACACCCATGGCAAGGAGCAGAATTGGCTTTAATATAGATGATCTCTGGATGGATTATAATTACTGAGTTTGTTACATTTAACAAATATGTTGCCTCTTTTTTTGTACTTGGTTTGGTGGCTACTGAGATTTGATGGTCCAAGAATTAAATAAATACAAGCATTACTTTAAAGAGACACTTTTTTATTTTAAAAATATATTTCTCTCATTCTAATGTAACAGAGCAATGAACATGAAAATAAGTTTTAAAACCTCATCTATGTTCTGGCTTTTATGCTGTTTGCTCAACACCTTGCAGGATGGGCCATTTTGCTGGATGTGCTGTTTTTGTGAATCTTTGCATAGTACTATTTACTGTCACAAAGCTAGACCCCCTACACTGCATAATGCAAGTAGCAACACAAGAAGCTTTCCAACTGCAGTCACATTTGTTTTTCATGTTTCACGCAGAAGATGAACATTAGGGGGAGCTAAAGACCGCTGCATGAATGCGACGCGGAATCCTTCCCAGGCCGTCAGATTATAGTTTAGGTTAGAGATAAGGGATTATTGGCCACTGCGATGAATCTTGTCATTTGTTAAAAATTCATATATATTGTTGGTAACCACGGGGACTGCACTTTGCCACGGTGGGAAGGCTTGTGTGTTCCAGTGACCCTGTGAGCTAGGCCTGAAGAAGTTTAAACTCCCGGTAGGGCTACACAAGCCAGACGTGTCAAAAAGGGTAGGGACGAGATGGAAAGCAGTCCATTGGTCTTCTAGGTTTGGGGTGGAGTGATAGGCCAATAACCTATCCTGGCAAAAAAGTCAAGTTACAGAAAGACAAGGCAGCCATTCTGGCAGACAGCATGAACTCAAGTGCAAGCCTTATATGTCCTGAAAAGGGGACTAGAAGCTAGGTAGTGGAGTTATGTAGGAGAGAGACTTCCCCCCCCACCCCAAGTGTCTTGGGCTGTCTTACTTTTTGCATAGGTTCCCCGCTGATTGCTCAGGGGGATGATGTGTGTTTACTCATTTTCCCCAGATGCAGTTCCCCAGACTCACTGTGTTCCTGTGCCCAGTTATCCTCGACAGGTGGTGATGTCACAGATGTGGCTCACCCTTACCCCCAATCCCATGTAGGAAGGGGTATTCACCACATGTCAAATCTGACAGTTGATCCCCTACACCAGTGGTTCTCAAACTTTTGTACCGGTGACCCCTTTCACATAGCAAGCCTCTGAGTGCGACCCCCCCCTTATAAAATTAAAAACACTTTTTTATATATTTAACACCATTATAAATGCTGGAGGGAAAGCGGGGTTTGGGGTGACAACTCCTGACCGCCATGTAATAACCTCGCAACCCCCTCAGGGGTCCCGACCCCCAGTTTGAGAACCCCTGCCCTACACTGACTTCTGTCCTGCAGCCCTTACTTGGGCAATACTCCCATTGACTTCACTTGGCGGATCAAGTCAATTCATGACTACAGCCTCCATCCATTGTATTATATATTATTTTCCCTTCAACTCAATACGTTGCACATGTCAACAGAGTTACTTGGGGTTTATAGCAAAATAACCGAGAGCAGAATATGGTCAATTAATTGTCAAGGGATTAGGAAGAAATTCCTCATGGGGAAGGTTATTCCATAATTGTCCATTGGGAATTTCTTGCAGCTTCCTCTGAGACATCTGGTACTAAGCAGTGTTGGAGAAAGATCACTGGACTAGGTGGACCATTGGTCAGATCCAGTCTGGGGATGGGGGTCCTATGTTCTTATGTTTTCATATGTGTTGGCAAATTGCTGTGGGCGTATATGGCACCATTGTAAATAATTAAGAAGAAAAGAACGTCAGAGAGGGAAGGAGGGACTAAAGGAATGCAAAGGGGAAGAAGGAAAAAAAAGAAGGGAAACAAATGCAACTTTAGAGTTAATTAGTGTTTGAATTGAATTTATGCATATTCAGTCCTATGTTTTATTTAGGAGCAGCTGTCAAGGATGTGATTTTTTATTAGGGCTGTCAAGCAATTAAATAATTTTGGATGTTTTCTACATTTTCAAATATATCGATTTAAATTACAACACAAAGTGTACAGTGTTCACTTTATATTTATGTTTGATTACAAGTATTTGTACTGTAAAACAAAAGAAATCATATTTTTCAAATCACCTAATACAAATACTGTACTGACATCTCTTTATCATGAAAGTTGAACTTACAAATGTAGAATTATGTACAAAAAAACCTGAATCCCCAAATTAAAACAATGTAAAATTTTAGAGCCCACAAGTCCACTCAGTCCTACTTCTTGTTCAGCCAATCACTCAGCCCAACAAGTTTGTTTACATTTGCAGGAGATAATGCTGTCCACCTCTTGGTTTACAATGTCACCTGAAAGTGAGAATAGGCGTTCTCATGGCACTGTTGTAGCTGGCATTGCAAGATATTTATGTGCCAATGCACTAAAGATTCATATGTCCCTTCATGCTTCAACCCCCATTCCAATGGATATGTGTCCATGCTGATGACAGGTTCTGCTCGATAACCATCCAAAGCAGTGCGGACCGACGCATGCTCATTTTCATTATCTGAGTCAGATGCCACCAGCAGAAGGTTGATTTTTTTATTTTGGTGGTTCAGGTTCTGTATCTCAGTGTTGCTTTTTAAGACTTCCGAAAGCAGGATCAACACCTCGTTCCTTTCAGATTTTGGAAGGCACTTCAGATTCTTAAACCTTGAGTCGAGGGCTGTAACTATCTTTAGAACTCTCACATTGGTACCTTCTTTATGTTTTCTGAAATCTGCAGTGAAAGTATCCTTAAAATGAACAACGTGCTGGGTCATCATCCGAGACCACTATAACACGAAATATATGGCAGAATGTGGGTAAAACAGAGCAGGGGACATACAATTCTTCCCCAAGGAGTTCAGTCACAAATTTAATGAACACGTTATTTTTTTAATGATCATCATCAGCATGGAAGCATTTCCTCTGGAATGGTGGCCAAAGCATGAAGGGGCATATGAATGTTTAGCATATCTGGCACATTAATACCTTGCAATGCCGGCTACAAAAGTGCCATGCAAATGCCTGTTCTCACTTTCTGGTGACATTGTAAATAAGACAGCAGCATTATCTCCTGTAAATGCAAACTTGTTTGTCTGAACAAGAAGTAGGACTGAGTGGAGTTGTAGGCTCTGAAGTTTTACATTGTTTTGTTTCTGAGTGCAGTTATGTAACAACAACAACAACAACTCTACATTTGTAAATTGCACTTTCACAACAGATTGCACTACAGTACTTGTATGAGGTGAACTGAAAAATACTATTTCTTTTGTTTATCATTTTTACAGTGCAAATATTTGTAATAATACAATTTGATTTCAATTATAACACAGCATACAATGTGCGTGACAATGTAGAAAAACATCCAAAATGTTTAATACATTTCGATTAGTATTCTATTGTTTAACAGTGCGATTAAAACTGCGATGAATCACGATTCATTTTTTGAGTTCATCGCGTGAGTTAACTGCAATTCGTTGGCAGCCCTCTTTATTATGTATATATATTTTATTTTGCCAGCCCTTCCTTCTTTGATCTTGTTGGGTGTGGCCCAAAGAATACTTTGAGGGCAAGCCCGCCCCGCTAGTTACCATGCTATAGAGTTGCCCAATACTTGCACAATTTATTAGCACTGCAGGCAGTTATGCAATTTAAATTAGTAAAATATGTGACAGCATAGCCCAGAAGCCATTTTTCAAACTCTTAGAACAATATCACCAATTCCAAGCATTCACAAATAGCGCGTCAGGTACCCCCAAAATAAAGAGATGGGCTGGGGAAAAAATGAGATTTTTGGAAATAGTAGGTTTGGGTTTCTTTTTTATTTGCCTTCTGGTGTTTGAGCCTTTCGGCTTCATCTTTTCAAGCTTTCCTGCTAAAAACGTTCCTCGTTTTTTTAAAAACGACAGCTGAGAGTCTCACGTCATCACAGAACTCCAGGAGCTGGGTCACTAAGAAAAACACCAACTATTGTTAGACTCACAATAAAATGGTGAGAGAGAACAGAATTTTGTAATTAACATCTCACTCCTCTGCCTCTGACTCAGCCAATGACTCTTCCTCACTGAGGAACAGCCACTAATCAGCTATTTCTAACGATATGGCTACACTAGCACTTTCATCAGTAAAACGTTTGTCAGTCAGGGGTGTGAAAAACACACCCTCCTGACCGACATAAGTTACACCAACAGACAAGCCGGTGTGGACAGTGGTATGTTGACGGGAGATGCTCTGTGGCCAACATAACTACCGCCGGTCGCTGGAGATGGTTTAATTATGCTGACAGGAGAGCTCTCTCCCGTTGGCATTGATTATCTACACAGGAGACCTTACCATGACGTAACTGCAGTGGTACAGCTATGCCACTGTAAAATCTCTACTGTAGACAGAGCTGAACTGATCAATACACAATGCCTTATAGTCTTTTGTCCAGCAGAAAATGTGCATCTCTTTTCCTCACATGCTTTCAACAGGATTTGGGGGCACCCAAGAAATGCAGGCTTAGAGCACTGAGGGTGGGGGGTATATGTCAGAGGCTTTATTGTCCGAATTTATTTGTAGTTTTCAGGCTTGATTCTGATCTTTCTTCCACCATGATAGAATCATAGAATCTCAGGGTTGGAAGGGGCCTGAGGAGGTCATCTAGTCCAACCCCCTGCCCATATTGCCCTAGAGTGAAATTAATTGTGGGGATAGCAGTCATGGAAGGCCCTAATGCAACAGAACCTGCTGTTCTGCTGCTCTTGGAAGCAGTCAGGGCTGCACACGTCCTGCAGCTGGCATTGATCAGCACCACACCCGATCTTCATACACCCCAAACAGAGGGGGTTTGGTTCCTCTAACTGATGATCCTTGTTACCATAGTATCTGAGCACCTCTCCATTTTTAATGCATTTATCCTCACAGCGCCCCTGTTAGGCAGGGCAGTGCTATCATCCCCATTTTACAGATGGGGAACCGAGGCACAGAGAGGCTAAGGGCCAGAGGTTAAAAATTACTTCAGTGCCTAGTGGGATTTTCAAAAGCATCTAGGTGCCTAACTCCCATTTAAATCTGAACACCATTGAAAATCTGGCCCTACGTGACTTGACCAGGGTTACACAGGAAGCCTGAGGTAGAGCACACAGACTTGAACCTGTTTCTCTCAAGTCCCAGTCACCCACTCCCAACCACTGGGCGACCCTTCCTTCCCACATGCTGGATCTTTCCACCCTTCACAATGACACACAGCCAGAGGCCACAAAACCCTACATCGTATGGGGATATTATTCCAGGCCTGAGGCCACAGAGTGGCTGTGAAACAGATCTGCCTACATGCCGGTGAGTTGAGGGTGAACTTTGCCTTCCAGCGCCCACGTCCCTTAGCTTTGTGATGGGGTGGTGACTGCCACACCATTAATGAGCTGATTGTCTGAAACAACTTAGAAAACATATTTACCAAATCTTCGCCGTTCACTTTTAAAATGAGCCATAAATATGATCTAGGATAAAATCAATGGCACCATCATCCTTTGTCCTTCTCAAGCACCTTTGTCACAGGACAGCTTCTCCCTGGGAGTAGACTGGGCCCAGCAGTGTCAAAGCAGGTGAGCCCTATCCAGCCAATTAAAAGGGGCTGGGCTACACCTGGGCCTATGAAGAGCTGATGGAGGCCTCGCAGAGGGAGAGTGATCGGGCCAGGCTGTACCTGGGGAAGGACAGCCATGTGGAGTGGAGCTAACAGCTGTGGCAAGTCCCTAGAGCAGTGGGTCTCAACCCAGTTACCATTGTGGGTCGCATCCAATACTACCTGTATGGCCCTGAGGATGTCACATGGGCCGCAGCTGTGTGCTGATTGGGCCGCAAGCGGCCCGCGGGTTGAGAACCACTGCCGTAGAGCCAGGAGCCAGCCAGGTGCTCGGGCAGGAAGGAAGAGCTGAGCTCACTAGAAGTAGGAAATCGCCAGGGACAAGGTGCCGTAGACTCCTGGCAGGGGTGGCCTGAAGCAGCCTGAGAGCAAAGAATGAGCGTTTTCTGTTTGCTCACTTCTGAGAAAGAATAAACCTGCTGCTTGAAAGAGACTGGGTGTGGCAGTAACATACTTGACCGATAGCTGGGAAGACAGAAGCACCCGCTTGGTGACAGCCTTTCATCTGAGGATCTAAAACCACCTTACAAACACTAATGACACAACCCCCCTCTTCTCTGGTTATCATCCCCCTGGCACAGATGGGAAACCAGGTAGAGAGAGATCGGGTACCGTGACTTGCGCCAATCTCACTCAAGTCCCAGGCAGATCTAGAAATAGAACCTAGGAGTCCCGAGTCCCCTCAAGTCCTTGTTCATTGTGGTGGTTCTGTGCCCCCCTCAGGAAAAAACATAAATAAAATCACAGAAAAACAAATGTGCCGTCAGCCACTGTGGTATGTAGTATAACCTGTGGAGATGTGATTTCAGCCCTTCATTCTTAAAGAAAAAGTACATTTCTAGCCCTCGTGGCTGTGGAAAAAATGTGAAGCCAGTGCAGCCTAAAGGCTGGAAAAGCAGAAGGCAAAAAGAACACCAATGCTATTATTTTTACAGAATCTCATGATTTTAAAGCCAGTCTCATGACTTTTGGTGAGCCTGACTCATGGTTTTTGAACAACTGGGGTTGGCAATACTATATAATATAATATACTATATAATATATATAATATACTATATAATATAATATAATATAATATAATAATAATGGCTCCAAAGCAGCCATTGCAAAGGTGCTGGTACTTTTAACAGAGTGGCAGAGAACTAAAGGGCCTTCAGTTAATGCAGGGGTGTGCCGCTAAAGGGAACCAAAGCAGAGCTAAACTCTTGTCCTAAAGCCACAGCAGCGTACTCAATCACTACCCAATGCTCCTTTTCATAGATGAATACAGTGCTTGTCCATAAGGGATACAGCATGACGGATGTGTGAGTTATTTGAAGAGATGTGAATGAGAGGAAGGTACAGAAAGTGCCATTGAAAACACAGTAGCGGTCCCTCCATCGTGATTGTGGTACTAATGGATCTCCTAAGTATAGGGGTTACAGCAATTACCTGGTATGGTGGTGGTTGAGTTGGCAGTGTGACTACCCTACCGTACAGTGGCTCATATACACAGATACCTAGAGAGTGATAAAAATACATTATGGAAACTACCCCCTAGAAATAAATACATGCAACCAAATAGAAATGCAATTCCACATTCAGAGAAACCCAGGATGGCTCCCTCACAGCTACATGCCCTTGGAATAAGAGTTTATTTAAACATTCAAACAGGTGAGATGCATGAATCATCAGCCACATGATGCCTTCTGGATCCAGGCATGTTCAAAAATGACTCACCGCCTATTGGCAGCTCCATGCGCAGAGGAGCCTCCAGGGTCAGAGAGACACATGCCAGGAAAAGAGACGGGATAAGTGTACATACTCCCCAAGCCGCTCAGAGGGATCAGGTCATGCACAGCAAGTCATCAGGAGCATATTGCATAGCAGAGCTGCTAATTTAAGTAGATGGAGTCTCTTTCCAGGGATCTGGGGGGAAAAAACAACCGCTACCAAATCAGAAAGTCCCCAATGTATATTGTCTGTAACCCAGCCATCACCAGAGCACCTCGTTGCTAAATATTGTTGTTAAGACACATGAAACACCATCCCTAGCTGAGCTGTTTGTGGCGATTGAATCCGAAAGCATGAACTACTGCCTGAACCAAGGGATCTGAGCCTGAGTAGCAGATTCACACACCTCCGCCGGCCGTTAGAGGGGGACAGAGCCACACTGCGCTACCGGGGGTAACACTTGCCAAATTAGCCCAAAGGGCACCACCCTGTCCTTGCTGCCCTGTGGTTCAGCCCCCTAATACTTAGCTTTTAGGCACAAGTGTCGGAGAGCAGCCTGATGCCCCAACCAGGTATGCAACATCAAAGTAGGTGGGGAGAGGAGCATTACCGGAGAGGATTCTCCATCATAGCAGAAGAGGGGCCAGATAAACTCGGGAGAAATTGAGAGGAAGGCAGTTCCTTCCCCTAAAGACAACCATTGTCTGGGCTGTCAGGCTAATGAAAGGGGCATGACTGAGCACTCTGGAAATCCAAGATCTTTGAGTAACCTAGCAAGCAGCAGCGAAGGCTGCCATGGGAGGAACCACCTCTGGAGGCGATTCAATCTCCCTGGCCCATTGCATCCTTGGCCTCCCAACTGAGCCCATCAGCCAAGGCGCCAATTGCAATGGTGTTTATTTTGTGATGTGGCCACCTCGCTGCCGGAAACTGGACTGAACCTGTAATTAGGGCTGGGATGAGCCAATTTTTGTTAGTCAAGATTGTGAGCTCAACTCTCCACCCCACCTCAACTAAAGTCCCCGTAGCCAAGTTCCCCCTCATCTCATGGAAGGATGTACTCATTGGAGATCAAAAAATAATTATCGATAAACAAAAGGTGGACAGGCCAAGCCCTTCCAATTTATCAATATGAGAGAGAAGGAGCAGGAGTGCATTGATCCTTTTGGGTGTGTTTCCCATTCATTTCCCATTCCTCCCCTGCTACTGCTGGTTTCTTCGTGTGGATTCTCCCTTTTATTTCCCTCATTTCACACCCCTGAGTCTGCCCTGCTGGACTCCTATGCCTGTTGCCCTGCTAACTTCTTCTTGCCTCTTCCCTGTCTCTCACTCCTGCTAATATCAAAGTACTTTATGGTCTCCATCTCCCTCCAGCTAACTGCCTAGTTCCAGCGGGGTTATCACAACTGCCCATCTCCAGCTGCCACCAAATCTCCTGAGCCCAGCAGGCCATCCCATCCCATCTCACCTCACAGCGAACGTGCTGTTGGCTGACTGGACCACACCAAAGGATGGGAGACTGCTCCATGCGCACCCCCATCACCACCAACTCGTTCCACGCAAGCAGCCAAACAAACGGTCCAGTGCTAACATCTTTGGAACGTGCTCCCAGGCCGTTGCACTGACGTTCAACTCTGGTCACGTGGCGAGGAGAGAGCCTCCGTATCCTGCTACCGAGCCCCCAAGCCAGAGCTAAACCAGACTAACAGGTCTGACATTCCGTCCAGGCGACATGGTGACGCTTACCCATTTTCTGGTACGTGACATTTATGCCATAATGCAAAGCAGAGATAGGACAAGCTGGGCCTGCAAGCTGCACAACATCAGTCACTATCATTCTACTGCACTTTACCTTCTCCACGTCCCCTCTTCTCAGTGATCACTCTTGAGTCAATGTTATCTGGAGCTCTTATATGGCCATTTATCTCTCTCTCGCCATCACTGAAGTGCAGCCACCTCTGGGGTGGAAACACAACAGCCATTCTCCGCCGCCAACGCTCCAGGAAGGAATGCCAAAACCAGCACATCCAGTTCAGTCTACTGGAGAAACAGTCACGGGATGTGAGTGAACAATAATGATAAACAGCCTCCCCAGCCTTTCCTGCCTTAGTGTTCAAAAGCACCTGTGGGTGTTAGACACCTCCCACCCTTTGCTTTCAGTGCGTGCCTGACTCCCTGTGGCGCTTTTGAAAGCCCCACCCCTTGTCGCTAATCTTGTTTAGACTGTAGGAGTGCTGGGGCAGGGCCTTGCTATATTTTCTCTGGGTGGGCTCCACAAAGGTCATTAGGTGCCTCTTGCGATCCCACAAAACTCCTGCTCAGGTGCCGCCAAACCATAAAGACACCTAAATGCGCTTGGTGCCGAAGTTTTTTCCTCCGAGCAGGCGCCTGGCTCCTGCCTGAGCCCACGTACAATTTATGCTTCGGGAAAGACTGGGGTTCGGCCTGACTGTGTCACACACAGGGCCTGATCTGGTAGGTGCCCACTGAGCACACCTAGGATCAGGCCCCTCAGGTGAGTTCACACTTAACAACCGGGCGGGGGGGGGCTGCAATTTAGCCTACTGATCAGGGTACTCACCCCGGGTGTGGCAGACCCCCATTTCAGTCCCCCTTCCTCCTGGGAGGGGAGATGGGATTCAAACAAGGCTCTACCACCTCTTAGAGGAGAGCCCCAAGCTCTGGGCTGCAAAGTCGTTCTGATCAGCTCTCTGGCCCCATGACTATTTCCATCTGCCATTGTTTAATTAAAGTGGAACAACTTCAATAGGTGCAAATGAGGGAGCCCCGCAGCCGAATATCCCATATGGGTTAGAGCACCCACCTGAGAGGTGACAGATTGCTGTTCAAATCCTCTCTCCCCCCTGGAGGAGGGGGGACTCGAGCCAAGGGTCACCCCCACGCTGGGTGATTACCCGAGTCACTGGGCTAAAGATTATAAGGAAGGGCCTACCCTCAAGCTGCTTTGTTTCAGCTCCCACATGCAACTTAGGCAGCTGAATGCCTATCTTCCCCTGGTTCATGGATTGCTAGCAGATAGGCACCTATCACTCCCCATGCATTGCATAGGAGCCTAGGCGTCTAACTCAGGTGTTGTGGTCACCGTGTTGTTCCTGAGATTTTCTAGGCCCCTAAAAGTTAGGTGCCTACGCTTAATACACAAGAAGAATCTACAACTTAGAGCTGGACTATGGCTGTGGCTGTGGGATCTTTGATAACCACAAATGATCAAGACCTTGGTGTCACATCTCAACAGAAACGCAGCACCTTCAGTGGCAAGAGCACCCCCAGTCCTCCTTTTGCTGTATCAGCAACCCCACTGGCGTGAGTATCCAGGTATTCCTTGGAGATCGCCGGTCTTAGCACTCACCGTAACGGCCACACGTAGCTTGTGAGAGGCGATGAGCACGCAGGTGGAATGGCCTCCCATTCTAGAGGGCTGGCTGTCTCCTCTCTGGCGTGTTAATTATTTCAACTTGGCCAAGCCTGACCTCCTCCTCCTCTCCGTTGGCACTCAGGGTCTGCTCAGTGGCAACACACGGGGGTGGGATTCTGATCTCCTGCACCTAATTAAGACTGAAGAGCGGGGAGCTGTGATATGTTCCGTGGTGTCACCCAAAGATCACCCAATCTAGCAAGTAACTGTACACCACATGCCCTGCAACTGACCCGGGCTGCAGTTACATTCTCCAGTGCTACCACGATAAATAACCCTGCCACTGCCGGTTATCTGCATTGCGCTAACTCACTCCAGCGTGGGAGGAGATCAGATTCTACATAAGGCTGGGCTCTGCTCAGTTCCTGCTGGGGAATTGTTTATTATGCAAATTGCTGTGCACTTATTTATAGCTCTGTCCCCCCCTTAGCTCCCCCCATCAAGGGAGATTATTTTGAGGTGATGCTAAAGCAGTCAAATGGCTTGGGCTATTTTAATGTTGCATCGGGGCTATTTTCAGAACTGTCCTCCTCTGCTCATGCTTTGAACTGGCTTCCAAGTTCCGGGCACTCGTGGAGGTAGGGGAAGCTTGGGGAAGAGAAAGAAAAAGAGAATTTCCCAAAGAGCTTTCAATTTAAGCTCTGTGACCCTGCTGCCATTGGAGTCTTGACTTTAGCAAAGCTTTTGATAGTCTCCCACAGTATTCTTGCCCGCAAGTTAAAAATGTATGAGATTGGATGAATGGACTATAAGGTGGATAGAAAGCTGGCTAGATTGTCAGGCTCAACGGGTAGTGATCAATGGTTTGATGTCCAGTTGGCAGCCAGTATCAAGCGGAGTGCCCCAAGGGTCGGTCCTAGGGCCGGTTTTGTTCAATACCTTTATTATGATCTGGATGATGGGATGGATTGCACCCTCAGCAAGTTCGCAGATGACACTAAACTGTGGGGGGAGAGGTAGATACACTGGAGGGTAGGGTCCGGGTCCAGAGTGACCTAGACAGATGGGAGGATTGGGCCAAAAGAAATCTGATGAGGTTCAACAAGGACAAGTGCAGAGTTCTGCACTTAGGAAGGAAGAATCCCATGCACTGCTACAGACTAGGGCCCGAGTGGCTAGGCAGCAGTTCTGCAAAAAAGGACCTGGGGATTACAGTGAACGAGAAGCTGGATACGAGTTAGCAGTGTGCCCTTGTTGCCAAGAAGGCCAATGGCATATTGGACTGTATTAGTATGAGCATTGCCAGCAGATCAAGGGAAGTGATTATTCCCTTCTATTTGGCACTGGTGAGGCCACACTTGGAGTATTGCATCCAGTTTTGGTCCCCGCACTACAGAAGGGATGTGGATAAATTGGAGAGAGTCCAGCAAAGGGCAATGAAAATTATTAGGGGGCTGGGGCACATGACTTACAGGGAGAGGCTGAGAGAACTGGAGTTATTTAGTCTGCAGAAGAGAAGAGTGAGGGGGGATTTGACAGCTGCCTTCAATTACCTCAAGGGGGATCCAAAGAGGATGGAGCTCAGCTGTTCTCAATGGTGGCAGATGACAGAACAAGAAGCAATGGTCTCAAATTGCAGTGGGGGAGATTTAGGTTGGACATTAGGAAAAACTTTTTCACTAGGAGGGTGGTGAAGCACTGGAATGGGTTCCCTAGGGAGGTGGTGGAATCTCCTTCCCTAGAGGTTTTTAAGGCCCGGCTTGACAAAGCCCTGGCTGGGATGATTTAGCTGGGGATTGGTCCTGCTTTGAGCAGGGGGTTGGACTAGATGCCCTCCTGATGTCCCTTCCAACCCTAATATTCTATCAGTCAACAGCAAACTTCCCATTGACTTTAACCTGGCCGACATCTGGCTAGATAAAGACTGTATGGCAGGGAGAGTCTGAAGAGGTTGGTCAAGGGAGGAAGGATTTCTGGGAGTAGAGAATTTTAAGGAGTGTTTTAAAGGATGGAAGTCGGTGGGCAAGAATTGGAAGACCGTTCCAGTAGAGGACACCAGGCTGGAAGGCATGAAGCTGAAACATGGGAGCAGTTGAGTGGATCTGTAGGGCGAGTGGGTTAGAAGGACGGAGCAAATGGCATGGCATGACCAAAGCAACGGGAGGAGAAAGGCAGGTGTGGCAGACACATTTAGGACAAAATGGAGGGGGAAGAAATGTGAGAGGTGGGGAGAAAACCTGTCTTGAGCCATGACAATTACCTTGATGGCTAATCATGCTGGCCTGTGGCATCACTGTATGGTAAATGGGGAAGCATGTGTTTACAGGACAGCTTCTCTCCCATTATGCTCCTGAGTGGGTTCGTTTGACGCAGCTGCTGAATTCAAACATTGCAGGGAGAGGAGGAGAGGGGATTGGGCCATTTCAGGCCATGCCCATGACACTCTTGCCAAGGTCGTACAAAGAGTTAGATTTTGAAAGGGGAAGAACGAGGTGGCCCCACAAATCTTCGATGCCCATTGACTTGAATGGGAGCAGAGTTAGCCCAGCACTGTGTGCTTTCAAAAGCCCACGGCTTCTACTCCTTTCTCTGCCACTAACTCATTCGTGCCCTGGGCCGGTCACTAACCCTCTGTCCCTTTGCTTCCCTGTCTGTAAAACAGGCTTCGGAGGAAGGTATCTGATTGTTCTCTGACACGGGGGCTGTCTTAACTAGAATTGTTCTGTTTTAAAAAATAAAAAGCTGTTTTTTTTAAAAAAAAAAAAGTTTTGACCAGAATGAAAATGTTGGTGGAAAATGTTCATTTCAGTAACAATTTTAAATTGACAACACAGAAATTGAAAACCAAACATTTTTTCACAGGAGATTTAAAAAAGCATTTTAAAACATTCCTGAAAAAAAAAAAAACACACACCATTGGCACTCTTAAATAGGGTGACCAGATGTCCTGTTTTTATAGGGACAATCCCATTTTTTGGGACTTTCTTATATAGGCGCCTATTACCACACCTCCACCTCTGCCCCCACCCCCTATCCTGTTTTTTCACAGTTTCTGTCTGGTCACCCTACCCTTAAACAATTATTTGTCATGGACCAGGCCCCCATTGTGCTAGGCACTGCACAAATGCAGAACAAAAATACAGCCCCTGCCCCAAAGAGCTTCCAATCTTACATTGACACAAGTGAGGTCGACTTACAGCCACCGAAGTCAGCACATCGCTCAGGTGTGTGCCCGCTTGGTTGTTGGCACTGGCACCGCGCTTACCCACCAGGAGCGCTTGTGGCCATGTAAAGTGCAGTGCCCTGTGCAGCTGTCCAGTGCAATGCCTTTTGGAACATTTTTGCAAGGTTGTGTGAGATAACTCGTCCAGGGTTCTCCAGCCTGCAACTTTCTCCTCCTATAATGCCATCCGTATCCCATCATTTTCATGCCATTAAAAAAATATATATATATAAATCCCACAAACCAAGGCAGTGTTTTTTGGTCTCTGCCCTATCTGAGGGAAGCACAGCAGGTAGGAAGGTCCCGGCCAGGTTTTTCCATTTTTAACAGCCACCTATCCCCAACACCTGCAAAAGGGAATTAGCTCCTTTTTTCTGACCACATCAAAACCAGCCACCTATTAAAAATCTGCTGTGAATTGGGTGAGTCATGCAGCTAGCCAGAGCGCCTGTCTGAGCTTCATCGGCTTCTGTGTGGGAAGATTATTGCCAAAGAGCCACAGTAATACATCAGCAGCCCCCCTGCCCCAATCAGCTCCCCCATCCCTACTCCCAGCGCCTCTCACCCACCAGCAGCCCTGCCGATCAGCACCTCCCAATCAGCTGTTTCGTGGCCTGCAGGAGGCTCTGAAGGGTGGGGGAGGAGCAATGGCACTGCAGGCTCAGGGGAGGGGGTGGGAAGGGGTGGAGTGGGGGCAGGGCCTGTGGCAGAGCCAGGGGCTGAGTAGTGAGCCCCCCCCCAAGCACATTGGAAAGTCGGCGCCTGTAACTCCAGCCCCGGAGTCGGTGCCTATACAAGGAGCCGCATATTAACTTCTGAAGAGCCGCATGTGGCTCCGGCACCAGAGGTTGGGCCCCGCTGGCTTCGAACATCCAATCACTCCCCCGGCCAAGGCAGGGCTGAGCCCCTAGAGCACATTTTAGGCAGTTTAGACCAAAAAGCCCAAAGCAACAGTGGAGGGTTTTGCTGAAACAGACAGAAGCTTCCTTTGCTTAGTTTCATCCAATTGCACTGACACCCCCCTCACACAATGAAATAGTTCTCCCCCTCCTTAGAGCTTAGCTTAAGCTGCAGCTTTTTCTCCTCCGAGCCATACTCCCCCGACCAGCTCTGAACTCACTCACTCCGAACAGGGCACCCAGAGCTAAATGCAGCACTCCAGGCGCTGCAAGCACACTGGTGCGGGACGGGCCCTGCTCCCGCATGTGATGTGCGGCACACTCACCTATTCAGCAGGAGTGGATCCAACACGGCAGCCTGAAGCAACCAGCTGCAGGCCTGATCGATGCCACTTTACCTCACTCTCAACTCAACGGTCAGATTTTCAAGGCAGGCAGAAGCAGAAGAGCTGCCAGCTGAGAGTGCCGACAGCCAATGCTGGGCACCCCACGGCAGAAGGCATCAAGCTGAGCACCAGCACCCTGCCTTGAGCTCAGCTGCCAGACCAGTGCTGGAAAGGCCCTGCCCTGCCAGGCAGTTTACGGCTTAACACCAGCACCTTAGAGAGGGATCATTGCAAGCCAGGATCCTTTGGCATCTGCAGCCTAAAATTACCTTGCCCCCCGGTCACTTTGCAAACCTGGGTCTGGCCGCCTCAACGTTTCTTTCAGCTCTTCCTGCCTCTGTCCCACTCCTCAGCCGCTTTGCAGAGTGGTTTCCCTCTAGACGTATTAGCGACATTGTAGTTTTCCACCTGTGATTCTAATCTCTCTGAGCACTCGAGAGTGTTTGCTGCCCTCATCTGCAGATTTCACTGAAGGGATCATTCCCCCTTCCACATCACTGATGAGGATACTCAGATGGATAAGACCTAACCCCAGAATCTCCTGCAGGGCTGTAGGTTTTAGTGCACCGATAATGGTCCCGTTATTCCACAACACGTACGGAGCCCTGATCTGTGACTGGGGCTCCTAGACTCTACTATAAGACATAAGAAAAAAAAAAAAAAAAACCTGCCAAGTCTTCTCAGGTAGGTTTCAATGCATTTATTAAATTCTTACAAAACAGAATACAAAATTCTGGCATCAACAGTTGTTACAAAGGAAAACTTCGATTGAGCTGTATCAGTTCACCTGGTACATACAATAAAGTGCTTGTTTTTTTTAATTTTTGTTTTTATTTTTATTTTTTACTTTAGTTTTTATTTTTAAACCAGCCCCTGGCTCGAGGCATCCATTGTACAAACCAACAGTGCGTTAAGGTGATTTTATGTCAAACCCAGCTTTGGCAGTCTTCATCAATTGTAAAGTGGAGAAAGCCTTTTCTCCTGTATTGATAAAAAAAGTCAGATTCACAGTAAAAGTTTCTAACCAGTTCTAAATTGAGTTATTGACTGAAGGAGGACCAAGGGGGAAATAAGCAAAATATATATTTTTTAAATTTCCTGCTAAAACTCGCAAGAAACTTTTTGAAAAGAAAAAAAAATGTCTCCAAGACAGATGCTTTATGAGGGGAAAAAAGGCTTTTAAAAAAAAATAAAGGAGAAAAACATGGGTTTAAAAAAAGGACTTTGGCAAGACAGGGTTAAAACTGGGCACAGAACCATTTAAGTGCTAGAGAGAAAGATTCTGAGCAAGCATTGTCTTTGGAAACAAAAAAACCAAGGAAAATAACCAGTGGGGAGGTGGGATGTGGGCCCAATCCTGGGCACTAGCATTAGCGTCTCTTCTGTCTTATTAAGATCTACAGACCAAGGGCCACATTTTTCAAAAGACCCGAGCATCCAACATCTCCCACTTAGATGCCCTCAATGGAGCCCTCTGCTCCCACTGAATAATGGCAGCTACTTGAGGCCAAATACTATAAAGTCTGATCATGCAGGTGCCTAAGTGAAGCTGAATTCTCAGCCCAAGTGTGCAAGGCATTTCACAATCCCATCCACACACTGCCCTGTGCACTTCCTCAGCGCAAGTGTGCTTCTTAAAGGCAACCTAGAAAGGAAAGAGTAACTGGGCTGCCTATTTGATTCTTAAACAGCATGAGAGAACTTCTTCCAAAGAGTTTCCCCTTCATTAGCAATCCGGGGTCTTGTCTACAGATTTTCCTGGAAGACTTTGGCTGATGGGAGAACTGCTAACATTGCGACAGATGCGCCATGCCAGCAAAACACAGTGAATCATATTTGGACTGACTTTTAGACACCAAGTGAAACCGGTGTGGCTTTAAAAACAAACTGCTGGGCAAACCGTCGGAAAAGCTCCCCTGATAATCAATGGAGTGAGGCTGTCCTCTCTTTAAGGGGGTAAATTTTCAGAGGCAGAGACAGGAGATGGGAGCCTAATAGCTCTAAAAGTGCCATCTGTGACTCTGAACATCTCCCCCAAGAGAAGAAAAAGCTCACAAAACATGTAAGCAGGCAGATCGTCAGCAAGTGTAACTTGCCAGATCTGACCCCAGCTGAGGATCTGTTCCGAGATCCTCAACTAGTCCTCCAGCAAAACCAGGCAACCCCAGGCCTGCATCCCTGATTTTTCTGAGGACAGAAGACCCCAGACCTTCTTTACCCATCAAAGCAGCAAAGAAAGGTCAACCCAGTTCACTTGCCTTTGTAGGCTGCCTTTCAGCAGAGGAAAAAAAGTTTCATGGGTGGGACGCGGGGAAAGTTTGCCAACAAAATCATGGAAAACCAAAACATCCCCCCCTTGCAAATCCCATCCCATGGTTTTTTTTTTTTTAAAAAGGCTGCAACCTGCAGCATTACAATAGCTTTCACAATACCAGCTCGAGGCATCGCATACTGTACATCATTCAAGTATTTCTTAATATAAGACAACAAGGAATTATCTACAACTGATAAAAACAAAATAAGCTATAAAAGGTAACAATGTACAATCAAGATAATGGATTTTTTTTTAAAGGAGGTCTCGAGGAGTATTGCAGCCTGTTTTTCGAGGTACAGTACCCCCTTGCTTCCAATACAGTGCTCCCCCATATTCTCCTTGCCACCCTGGAGTTCTGCAGTCAAGGGAAGCAAGTGCCGATCATCGTAAGCAAGCAGATGTGTGGATTTGTTTCCCTTACAGATGAAGTGAAATTATGTCTGCAGAACAGGGTAGGGAACAGTTATAGTTTACATTCCCCTGCCTTCCCAAAGCATCATCGAGAGCCAAACACCCAATCATCAGCGAACGCCTGATGCTATTCACAATTGCCTCCCTGAAATAAACAAAACATATATTGCATAGTATTGCTGTCAGCCGTCTTGGGGTGCGGGGACCCCAGAACAGCCTCAGTCTGAGAATGGATCAGGCTTACACCAAAATTCAGGGGAGGCAGGCTGGACTCCCAACTCAAAGGGTTCCAAAAACCTCCAGCTGCGCCTATGTGATAAGTCTGAGGTGGCTTTGAAAATATAAAGCTTGATGCATCCAGTGAGAGAGAAAGGGAGACCAGTAATTTGCGGGGGGCACATTTCCCTCCGTCTTGACATACTCAGACAAACACGCCAGCCTTGTTTAAGAGAGGAGCTTCAGGGGAGGCGGAATGAAGCCAGAGTTCACCTCACTCTCAGTTTCACACCGGCACAGCTACACGGAGCTCGGGGGTACTACTCTTCATCTGCACCACCGTCAAGGGCAGGCAAATCTGGCCCGATATTCCGCAGGGAGTTGCGGGGTTTTGATTTGCAAAGCAGCTGGGCGTGCGCAAGCCCCAGGGTGCCCCCCCATCTAAGAGTCCGTGCTTCTGAAAGATCAGGCCCATAACACTCATTTTTTCCAAGAGGAAAGCGAGGAAAAGGGAAGGCGCTACACGCCGGGCTGGATCAGGAAACTAGATAAGAGACGTCAGAACAAATGGAAGCACGAGATACCCCACGGGCAAGGAGGGTTGTTGCCGCTCACCTAGGAGCCCTGCCACAGCACCACTGACAGACTCATCCTGATTGCTCAGCCTCTGCTTGGGAAGGCTGGTGTCAGAATTCAACTCAGAAAAACCACTTCCACGGAACCTCTGGAAGGCGTAGTCAAACCACACACGCTCCCCTCCCGTTCAGACCTCCCAGAGAGGCCCTGCTGACTGAACCTGCTCCCCTGCAAGCTTCTCAACCCAAAAACCCAACTTCCACAAGCCCATGCCTCCCTCAAAGACTAATATTAAAGCTCTTCCTCTTCTAGTCCACCTCTGCTTCGGCATGGACGCAGAAACCCACCTCAGGTATACCCCCCCTGGGGGAGCTCTCTGCCCATCCAACGCCAGAGGCTGGATTTCCTGATCGCACCTCAAAGAAGAATCTCCTCCCTCTTGAGGGGGAGCCTTGGGAAGATCCGCATTTAAAAATAAATGAAATACACCATGGAACCCCTTAAGCGACAGATCCCACGGAAACAACACTCCTTTTCACTTGCTTCTGCCTCCCAGCGACAGAGCTGCTTTCCAGGAGTCACCGAGTCAGCAAAACTGAAAACCATTTCAGATCCTCTCCCTGAATGGTCAGTTCGTTGCCCTAGGACAGAAAGCTCACTGAAAGCAAGAACGAGTTTTTCCTTTTTAAAAGCACCAGATTATTTCCAAGGCAGGGGATTCGCCAGCCCCAGTCTGCAAGGACAGGAGCTTAGAGTCGTTCCTGCTGTTTACTGGGAACCCAGCTGCTCGTGTGATTTCACAAAACTGGCAGCTAGTCACTGGGGCGGAGACCCCCTTCACACACATGCACGCACTCACTCACCCACGCTTCAGAAGAGGCTTGGATCCTGCTCCATGGCAAAGCCCTTACAGACTTTCATAGGACAGGACCAGCCCTATCACGCAGAGTTAGGAAGTAACTCTGAATGGGAACGTTTCAAAAACCCGGGAACACTGGGGGAGATCCCACCCGTCCCCACCTCCGTTCCCCCATATCCAAGCTATACCTGGCACATCATCTAACCTTAGGAAGCACCATGCCGGTACAACTCAGTTCCCAGTCCAAGTCCGAAGGACAGAACCTAGGGGAACAAAGGAAGACACTTCTCAACGTCCTATTCAAGCAGGGTTTGTTTTAGCAAAGCACAACGAGGCTGTTTAAAGAAAAATAAAAACCCTAAAGTGGTTTAAATAGCTTATCTTGGAGCAGGGAGCTGAGTTTCAATCCAAACCAGGGAGATTCAACTGCCCTCATGAGCACAGCTCTCCTCTCTTCTAGCCAGAAACCCATCTGCCAGCACCACATTCTCTCTCTCCAGGTGAGGTGCAGAACGCCCCCCCCACTTCCATAGACTTCAGCGGGAGCAGAGGGCACGAAGCTTCCAGGACCAGGGGCACCTGCGTTGACAATGACACCCCCTTCCAATGCCACGGAATTCCCCCATGCCCCAACACCAAGCCCTGGCATTTGACAAAGAGCCAATTTCCAAACGGCGCTTCAACCAAACTCTCCCTCAATCCTGCCACATTCCACTGCATTTTGGAGTCCCTCTGGCAAGGGAAGCGTTGGGAGGGATGGGGGTTCAGGACTATCCTCTCCCTCCCCACCCCCTTTTTTCTGAGAGGTGCGATGCCTGGACACGTTATCTTTTAAACACCTTATCTTCGATCAGCCAATTCCAGCTCCGGAATGATTTTTTTTTTTCCCTTCATTTTTTTGTTTTTGTTTTTTTAAAAAGCTCCCTGCGGTTGACTCATCTCAGCCCCAATTCAAAGAAAAACCCTCAGCTCGTTAGGAAAAATAAATGTTAAAATGCTACTTTTTGTTGTTAAAAAGACAACCGAGGGTCCTTTTTTTTTGTTTGTTTTTTTTTGTTTTTTCACAGTATGAAATGAGCTGAAGTTGTAAAAGCGTCGCTTGTACAAATAGTCCTTTGGTGTAGGAAAAAAAAATAAAATAAAAAAATAAAAATAAAAAGTCAAGAAAGAGTTCATACGTCGTCTGTTAAATGTCCTTAAATGTGCCCTGGGTGAAGGAACCTCACACTTGATTTAATACCTTTAAAAAAAAAAAGTTTTTAAACCGAAACAAAACAAAGGAACTTACAAGATCAGTGAAACCTTGGAAACCAGCCAATAGGACAGAGTCCTGATCTTGTTAGCTAGCTAACAACGGTATTTTAAAAAAAAAAAGACGACGCCCGTATACAGCACATACATATGTACAGGGAGTGGGTGGGGGGGGCCACAGCAGGCAGGCGATCACGCGTGATCGCCCACCAGGACTAACGGAGCGACGAGGTGCTGGCTCGCAGCCCCCGCCTTCGTCATGCTGCTCTTCTGCCTCCGTTTGGCCAGCCTGGATTCCGAAGGGGGCGACAGCTGCATGGAGCATGAGGTAGCTTTGATTATGATTGGTCGCGTCTCCTCCTCCTCCTCCTCGTCTTCGTCGTGCTGCATCAGCTGACGGTTGACAGCAATGGCTTCGGCGGCGAAGGAGGTGAGTTCTTTGGCACTGCTGTTCCTAGAAGGGAGACAGGCCAAGGTCAGCGAGCAGGGGCTGGATGGGTGGCATGAGACACCCACCCTCGGAGCAGCAGCTGCTCGAAGGAGGCCTCCCATTCCCATCATCGCTCCTTGAACCAAGGCAGAGATTCATGAGTGGGAAACACAAGCTTAAATCAGTGTTCAAGGTGCACGGGGAACCACAGCAGTGACCTAGCACCCCCACAGACGTCCTGATCCAGCATGCACCGGGTCCAGCATTTGATCCCCAGAGAACCCATTCCAGGTCTGTCTCCGCAACCGGCCTGAAGTTCTGAGTAGGTACCCGAACAGGATGGCTCAAAGACACCCCAATGTCTTGTTCTCCTGCAGCTGGTTAGGACTTGGGACTGCCACATGGGAGAGCCTGCTTCGAATTCTGGGTCTAGATGCCCCACCTCACCAGGCCAGCAGGGGCTACAAGTGCCAGGGAGGTGACAGGGCAATGGGGCAAGCTTTCCAGGAGAGCGAGTGGGGTCCCCTGGTCCACACCAAGGCCCCTCTAGTCTCCCTCGGCTGAGTGGACGGGAGAGTCAGCGCTCCTGGGAAGTCCTCTGCCCGCCTCCAGCACCCCGTGTTGCAGGCATCACCAATGCACTCTGGCTTTGGATTGTCAGGTCTGCAAGATCTGCCGGCCGATGAGCAAATCGTGTTACTATGGAGAGGGCCGCACCAACTACCGCAAAAGCTGCTGGGACACCACCTCTCTCTCTGCAGCAGCCCCCCCCCACACACACACACACGCGTACACAGCCAGGGTGCAGGAGAACGGACTCTCACCTCTGTAAGATGATGGGGGTTGGAAGCGTGTTGTCTGGAGCACACTGGAACAGAACAGAAGCAAGATTTAGAGTCGAGTGGCAAAGCTCCTCTCTCAGGAGCAGATGTAGGACCTGCCCTCAACACCCATGAAACCACCTCCCAGTAGAAGTGGTGGGTGTCCGAGTGGAAGGAGGCCCCAGTGGGCAGGGTGAGCTGGGCTTGCGGGAAACCTGGGCTCAATTACTGCTCTGCCAGAGACTTCCTAGGTGACCTTGGACACGTCACTAGGAGCCTGAAAACCACGGTGGATCCAGGCCTTAGTGGCTTCGTGCCTCAGTTTCCCAATCTGTACAATGGGGATAATAGCACTGCCCTACCTCCCAGAAGAAATGCATTAAAAATTATGAGGTGCTCCAATACGCCAGCAATGAGGGCCAGATAACTACCCAAGACCGATAAATCCTGCATCGATGGCTCTGTGAGACTCCAGCTTCTTTCTTTAGGGACAGACAGTTGAGCGGTTAGAGCACAGGACTAGAGGTCAGGAGACCCAGGCTCTAGTGTGGTTCTGCCAGGGACCCTGGGCAAATCATTTCTCCTTTCCCTATGCCTCACTTTACCTAGCTGTGAAATGGGAATAAACCATCCCTGTCTCAGGATGGGGCGGAGCAGGGGGAAATCATGAAGCTCAGCTGTTTGTCAAGTACTGCGAGAACCCCAGGTGGGAGGCTCAATAGAAGTGCTAAGGATTGTAATGCTGGTTTAAGGGAACTTCTCTCTCTAGCAGTTTGAGCCTCCAGATAAGTTAGTTTTTAATGCCATTTTCTCTTCTCTCATGTCACTCAGTCTGGGCCCAACCCACGGGCCTCACATGGCCAGTGCTTCCTAGCCGTGTTACGCAGCTGTGCCAAGAACCCACACAATCCGTTCCAGAATCCTGTGAAGTTAGAAGATCTGCAGCTCAGGAGACAATGAGAAGGGTGATCAAACGTCTTCAGAGCAGTACTCACCCCCTGCACCCAAGGATGCTCGAGGACCTGGGCCGCGCTGAGCCGTTTCTTGGCATCTCTAACCAGCAGCTTGGAAATTAGATCTTTGGCTCCAAAAGAAATGTGGGCCCAGTCCTTATCAGGAAATTCATACTTCCCTTCCTGGATACTCTCAAAGAGCATGTTCTGGAAGGGAAGAGGCACCCGAGCAAAGTTTATTTTTAGAGAAGTAAAAGCGATCCTCAGTGCAATCTGATTAGACCTAGGAGGCAGCTCCTCCCAAGGCGAGTGGGAGGCTTGAAGCTAAGCAGAGAATCTCCAACCTTCATAGAATCTCAGGGTTGGAAGGGACCTCAGGAGGTCATCTAGTCCAGCCCCCTGCTCAAAGCAGGACCAATCACCACAGATTTTTGCCCCAGATCCCTAAGTGGCCCCCTCTAGGATTGAACTCACAACCCTGGGTTTAGCAGGCCAATGCTCAAACCACTGAGCTATCCCGCTCCCTCTCAGCCCTACCAGCTGCATTCTCTGTGTGCAGGGAAAGCTGATGTCAGATATCCAGCAAAGTTGCTCTCCATGGCCAGCAAGAATTAGTTGCCAGAGAGCGGGTTCTTTAACCAGAGGTCAAACCATTGCACCGGAAGCCACATGGGGTGACTTCAAGTGGCAGTTTCAGCCAGGGGCTAGCATGCTGAAGGAGGTGGGCTGTGCAGTGTGAGAGGCTGGGCCAGACAGGATAACGGCCCT
Organism: Mauremys reevesii; assembly: GCF_016161935.1. Classification (NCBI taxonomy): domain Eukaryota; kingdom Metazoa; phylum Chordata; order Testudines; family Geoemydidae; genus Mauremys; species Mauremys reevesii. The sequence continues at coordinate 10,760,584 of NC_052648.1, read as the reverse complement.
ACCACTGCTGCTAGCTAAGAAAGAGCTCCTTTCACACAAGGGCCAGGCTGCCAGGCAGAGGGGCTGGCTCACCTGACAGGCATGGCACGCCTCGCCGCGGTCCCAGCCGCAGTCGGTGCCACAGTGCCCCACGAAGGGCGGGTAGCCGCTCAGCATGATGTACAGGATGACGCCCAGGCTCCACAGGTCGCAACGCTTGTCATAGATGGAAGCCTCCTCGTTGAAGGCCTCCACCACCTCGGGAGCCATGTACTCGGCAGAGCCGCACTGCGGAGAGGGAGAGCAGGGCAGGGTTACTCAGAGCTGGGCCGCAGGCAATTGGACCTCAAGAATCCAGCACTGATCCGATGAGATGCCTCGGAGGGGAGGGGAAGACGACGCTACAGGTCATCGCAAATGCTCAGTCCCCTGCTATCATGAGACACAGGTAAACCAAGACACCAGATCCAACTCTCACCCTGAAGGTTTGGCTCCAAATATTACAATCCACGACCAGCCCGGGCCCAAATGTGGAGGCAGGACCTCTACAAAGGAGGCCGTGCCAGAGCGTAGAGCCTGGGTCTGATGTCGTTCATGCCCCATCACAGAACCCCTAGGGTGCGATCGGCAGCGTCTGCAGGTATGAACCAGCAGAGTAGCCACCCCAGTAGGTTCGCCGGTCAATGGGGCAGCAACTCCCCTTGCTACAGCTGGCTCCGAACCCTGTCATCAGTGGACAAGTTGCCTGAGTGCCAAATTCACCCAGATATAAACACAGACTGAACCTAAATCTGAGCTGGCAATGAAGCGAGGCCCGAGTGGGCAGCATTGCTCCTGCCAGAAGGGACCTGGAGAAGACAAAGGAACAGCCATGCCAGAGGCAAGGGGCAGAAGCAACAACCCGAGACTGCACCACCCTGTCCTCAGCCGAGATGACGCAGCGAAGAGATTTGCTCATAGGAGAGACAGAAGGCCAAGCAGCACCAGCTCCCAGGGTCTGCAAACATCTCTGCCACGCAATGGGATCCTACTCCAGTTATAGCAGCGGGAGTCAGGTGGAAAAGCACAGCTGCTCCCAGAACTCAAATACAGCATCTCAGCCCCTCTTGCCAGCTGCCATCTTCTTCCCCTGAACTGCCAATCTCACTCTTTGTAAGGGTGAGTCTCTAGCTCCGATGCTTACGAAGAAAACCTCCGAAGAGGCGACTGGGTGGTGGTGGACGCAGCAACGGCACTGGGAAGTGCCATGTGCCCCTGTCCACCCAAGCTCCACCAGCAGGGAGCGCTGGAACCACACTGTCGAAAGCCGGGCTCGGGAAGGCAGGCCGAGCAACGTCTGCACCTCGCCTCAGGAGGGCAGGGCTTATTTTGTGGGCCGAGCTTACAGAACCACTACACCCCCCCACAGATCAGCCCATGCCTGCCCCCCTGTCCATATTCAGAGTGGGAGGAGGTAGAGGAGATGAGAAGTTATTTAAATAACTGACTGGAGCTTCCAGGATTTTCTGCCCAGGGCTCTTGAGATCAGGCTCCCAGACATAACCCAGCGGTTCAAGCCAGGCTAACTATGCACAACAGTCCCTCTGGGAATTTTTTCCCAAGTGTTGCTTTGGCAGGAGCTGATGACCACGAGCTATAAGCAGACCCATTTTCCCTGGAAGGGCTGCACACAGCCACCTTACGAGCATCCCCCAAGGTCCTAACATGCCACTGAAGAGCAGCGAGGAACCAGACACGACTCCACGTGAGCCAAAGGGAACGACGCACACGGTAAAGACACCCAGGGTGTCCCCGCAGGAGAGGCTGCGCAGAGACCGATCAGTTACATCCCTGGCTGTCCTCTGGCTAATCAGCAGTGTCTAATCGTTGAAGAAAAGCAATTTTCTATAAGTCTCCCCTCCTGTATCTAGATATTTAGCTGCTTAATAAATACTTCGCTCTCAGGTAGCACTTTTCGTGACCAGACTGCAAAGTGCTTTAACAAAAGAGGTTAGCATCATAATCCCCATTTTACTAATGGGGGAAACTGAGGCACAGAGGGGTTAGAAGTGACATGGCCAAGGAGCAGGCCAGTGACAGAGCCAGAAATAGATTCTCAAGATTCCTGAATCCCAGTCTACTGCTCAGCCCATCAGACCACACGGCCTCTCCGCACATATGCCACCATCCCGTCACTACAGTGTGAGATCCTCGCCTTCCTTGTACATTTGCTAGCAGAGGTAAGTGTCTTCCTGCGTTGCAGCTTGCAGCCGGGGAAACTGCAGCACCCAGAGGGGAAGCTACTTGCCCCAGAGAGGCCCTGGCAGGGCTGGGAAATCAAAGCCAGCTCTCAAGCCCCAACTCAGTGGCTCAACCTCAAGACGATCCTGCCTCCTCCACTCAAATCCGTTTACATCTGTTAGGCTGGATGAAGTCACAGGATGGACCCAGAATGCTTTAGTCCCAGCTCTACCCTTGACGGGCACTAGATTGATAGCACACGACTGCCTAATATAGGGACCAAAAAAAGTTCGGTGACATTTTCCTTCCCCCCTAAATCTGGTCTGCGCCCTCCCTGGGATCCACGGCCAGGAGTAGGGCTGGGTGGTGCTGCCTCCCCGCCCCCCGAATATTCCTCCGTGCCCCCCCAGGGGGCCTGCCCCCCAGTTTGGGGACCACTGTTCTAATAGCCGTTACAGCTCCTCTCGTCCGACCACACCCCACCCAGCCCTTTCCTTCCACTGTGCAGGTTTCCTTCTAAACTCAGCATGTTCGTTTGATACAGGCTCCTTCCCTCTTTGCTACAGTGAAGGGTCCCGGGGGGGAAGGCTCTGCCCCCACATTCTTCCTGGAAACGGGAGCAGCAGGGCTGGAACTGAATGCTTGGTGCCCCTTACGCAAGAATCGGACTTGAAGGCTAGGAAAAGATCCCTCCCTATTGAATTCTCCACTCTGTCTCCCTGAAGCTGGTTTTGAACCTCCGCTTCCAGAAAAGGCAGCAAACCTGGTGCAGTGCCTTGGGCCACGCAGCCAGCTTGATCCACCCTCCAGGACACTAGAGGTAATCAGGGAAATGCACCATATTGGGGGGAGTGGGGGGAAGAGGAGAGGAGAAGCTGCTGTTTGGAAAACACCCCCCCATCTCCTGTCCCAAAGGAGGGGGAATCCTGCTCCACCTGTTACACCAACGGCCCCCCAGATGTGAACAGCCAAAAACTGGCTGAGCCACACACACACACACCCCGGCTGATCCCCAGGGGAGAGAATAATGGACATCAGAATTCAAGGCCCTGCATTCAGTGAGCTAGCCAAGGGAAGGCAGGAGTTAAACAGCTGATGTAACCAGAGCCACAGATGTCTCCAAGGTCCCTTCCCCCTCCCGTCTGGGGCTTTCCAGCCCCAGCTCACGTGATAGATCAGCCCACACAGGCCTTGTGGGGGAGGGAAACAACCCCACAGCCATCAGATAATCGCTTATGAGAGGCAAGCAGCAGAACAGCTGATGGGGGGGGAGGGGAGAACCCTTCTGCAAGCTGAGAACCCCAGGCAGGGTTGGTGCCCACCCCAGGGGCCCAGATCAGCTTCTCTCCTCTCCCCACAACAGCATAGCAAACAGAAAGCAGAACTTTGTCACCAAGAAGCCCCAGCTGGAGTTCTAAGCCGCGCTGGGGGGCAAGGTGCAAAGCAGAGCTGCCCCAGAGATAAACACCCGGGCGGGGCGGGGCAGGGCAGACAGGCTGGGAGTCTCCCTGGAGGGCGGGCGGGTTCGGCGTCTCGCCAGATTCCCACCCCCACCCAGCGTTCCCAGGCCAGCAGGGAGCAGCGCTCCTAGGCTCAGGAGATGTTCCCGATGCCACCATTGCATCAGCCGCAGCGCTGCCCTCCTGAAGCACATGTGAACCCAAACTGACCTCGATGCCAGTAAACAAGGGCGTGGGGCTCTGCCCAACCCCATGTGCCAGGCAGTCCTTGCCTCCCAGAACCAGGCAGCGTTTGTCTGGGTGAGCCAGAGCCCTGCCCCCCGCAGGGGTTCTGGCAGCTGCAGGATGGGCTCGTCGGACCCTTTCTGGAGAGGGGGGACGGTTTGGGGGTGGAATTCTCTGGCCCAGCTCACGCTAGATCATAATAGTCCCTCCTGGCCTTAATCTTGGCAGCAGGGAGAAAAGGAAGTCTATGCGCCAAAGCCCCCACGCCCATGAAAAGCAGGGCAGGGAGTCCTCACGCCCCAGCTGTGAAAGTAGGAGGAGGTGCTGAAATCTAAAGCACTGGGCCTAACTACCTCCCAGGTCCCCACCCCAGTGCAACCAATGCTGCAAGTCAGAGACTTGCGTCCCCCTCCACCCCATCCTGTTCCCAGCCACATCTCGCCTGACCCACTTCTGTGAGCGTCCGCCAGAGAACGGCAGATCCCGCCCCCCCCCGCCCAAGCCGCTCCGGCTCCTTCCCGGCAGCCAATAGGGCCAGCTGTTGCTAAGGCTAGATTTTTACCTTCTCCTCGGCACTGGCTTGGCAGTGCGCCACCCCCCTCCCCGTTTGAAAGCAAGCCGGGCATGCTAAAAACGCATTATGTAACCCTTTCTCGAACGCACTCCCCTCGCCGAGGGGAATGAATAATGCATGAGCCTCTCAAGGACAGGCGTTCAGGAGAGCAGCGCCAGGCGTGCGGCAGACAGCTGGTTTTCTGAGTGCCCCGTCCCCAAAGGGGGCAGAGACCAGTGTATGCAACACACGCTCCCCGACTCTGCCCAGCGCTTTACTCTCTCCAGTCATCCACTCACGGCCTCTGGTTTCCTAATGCTCCCCCCTTTCCGCAGGGTACGTTCCCTGCTCCCTTCGAAGGCCCTTTGCCTAGAGAGACCCAAGGTCAGGCTTGTCTACTTCAGGAATCCCCCCGTGCCCAGGGACAGCTGTTCTGCCTCCCTCAGCCGCAGCCTTCCCAGCGTGCCTGGCTGTGCCTACACTTCTCAGGCTCCCTGCCTGATTACAACCCCATTTCTATTCTGGGTGGAAACCAGGAATGCCCCTGAGCCGGTGCCAGGGTAGTTAAGGGGGCCAGAGTTGCAAACGGAGCCTTACTGAAAAGTCCAACAGCGACTAAAAACAACAGATTATGGACACTGGTGCCAGAGCAGAGGCAACTGCACAAGTCGAGCTGGTGCTCCAAGCAGAGCAGGGAGCCAAGCAGGCAGCATCTGTAGATAGACATCTAGCCCTGGTGGCCAGGCCTCCTGCCACAAATGCACAACGCTGGTCATCTTCCCAGACGTCTACAAGCAGCCTTAGACTCCCACAAGCCGGCTGGTAGCTAGCCAGTCGATGGTTCAAGGCATCTCTCTCCTTGACAGTCCCATCCTCCCAACAAAAGCCAACTCAGTCACCCCCTCACACATGAACGAGGGGGCAGAAATACTTACGGGTGTGAGCAGCTCGGGGGTGGAGATAGGGGAACAATCGCCATTTAATTTGATGCCACTTCCCAGGTCAAAGTCACAGATCTTCACAGGGGAAACCTAGGACAGGACAGACGAGCCAAAGGAGTCGATCACTTAATTGAACTGCGACACGTCTGACGTTCACCGTGCAAGGCCAGAGGTGACCTGGAGATCCCCACACACACGCTAGACATGTCCACATGCATCACCCCAGCAATCTCCCCCCTGGGAGTCACTTCTTAGCAAATTGAAATCTGCCCTTTGCCCTCCACCCATCTGCAATACAAAGGAGGTTATCAGCAGCAAAACTCTGCCCAGTCAGCCAGCCAGCCGGCCCCCCAGCTCGGAGCGGATTTCCTCCTCTGGCTGGTCTGCTCCTGGGGGGGGCAGGCCCCTTCCGAGAACCTGCATGCAAAGGGTTAACATCACAGCCTAGCTGCCCACTCCCACCTCATGCTACCTCCTTCCCACCAGTGCCCTCCCCACACAAGCAGGGCCCGGGCTCCCCAAGAGCCCAGACCCATATCCCAGCAAGAGGCTGACCCACCCCCGCTGGAGAGGACTCCCCTCCTCCAAGGCCACCCCAGCTCCTGCCAAGCCAGGGAGCACAAGAGTGGAGCGTCTCTGGACGTGCTGCTAGCCAGGCCGCCTGCCACTCACCTGGTCGGGACTCTCACAGAGAATATTTTCTGGTTTTAAATCCCTGTGCGCTATACCTGTTAAAAACAACAAGAAACCCCAGAGTCAACAGGGGCTGCTGCTTTCCTGGGACGGTTCAGAGCCTGGCTTTTCTGCAGCCCAGGGCTTGCAGGGTGGGAGGAGACCCGGCGACTAGGGGAGCCAGCCCCCCCCATCGGCAGGCCCGATCCACCCTGCTACGGGACGCTCTGGGAAGCCCAACAGCGAAAGAGGCACTTGGGCCTGAGACACCCTGCATGCTCTGGTGTGGCCCATCACCATGTCTGTCTGGGGACGGGAGCGCCTAGGAACCTGGGGAACGGGCTACGCAGAGCCCCCGCCCCGCTCTCTTAGCTCCTCCACACAGTCCTCCCGGAGAGTCTCTGGTGGCCGAGGAGTGGCGCTGGGCATGAATTCTCAGGCCTTAGGCTCATGGACTCTCCCAATGCAAGGAGGAATAAGAACCCCTCCCCGGCCCCCCAAGCCCCGCAGCCCATGCCTCCCGGCCCCAGGCAAGTGCCCGGCCTTCGCTCCTCACCTTTGTTGTGCAGGAAGTTAAGGGCACTGGCAATGTCTTGCACCACCACACTGGCCTCTAGTTCGTTGAAGTGGCGCCTCCTGTGGATGTGGGTCAGGATGGAGCCTAGGGGAGAGAAGACGGCAGCTGTTACCAGGGCCTCATCCGCACGTTTCTCCTTCAGCACCCCCCGCCCACACACACACACACACAGGCAGAGACGTGCTGTGCTGGCTCCAGAGCGCCTCCCGCCAGAGCGTTCGGGAGGCTGGGACCAGGGATTCTGCAGGCCAAGAGCCAGCAGTGAGACTCTGGAGGGAATTGCGCGCTGCTGAATGGTGATGGACTACGACGGGACCCATCCTTGCTGAGCTGTGAGCTTCCCAGCTGGTGGAAGGGGTCTCCATCAGGCCTTGCGGGGGAGCCTAGATCAGTGGTTCTCAACCAGGGGTCTGTAGGGGACCACGAGCAGGTTGGGGAGGAGCCAAGCTGGGTCAGTGTTGTTACTGCTGGAGCCCAGAGGCAAGAAAAGCCGCCAGCTCCGGCGTGGAACCCCCCCAGGGCAGCCAGCCTGCCCATCTGAAGCTGAAGCTGAAGCTGAACTTTGTGGTGGGCCCCCCTGGTGTGGGGGCCCAGGGCATTGCCTGCCTGCTACCCCTGATGCCCTAAAGGGTTGTTGACCTGGCCTAGATGGCACAGCCCCGCCCCCCGCCCGCCAGCCAGCTCAGGAAGGAGGCGGCAGAGGGGAATATTTACCTCCTCGCATCTTCTCAAACACCAGGTAGAATCTATCTTCCTCCTCGAAGAACTCAATCAGCTCCAGGACGTTCCTGTAACGAGAGCGAGGGGGAAGTCAGATCAGCTCTGCCCTCTTGTCTCACAAGGCTCCCCCTCCAGCCAGCCGCAGGGCTCTCCCAGTGCTGGCTCCTCCACGCCACGAGCACGCATGGGCGTGCAGACGTGGGACAGGCTCCAAGGAGAACTGGGTTTCAGTTATTGGAACCAGAAGGCCCCTGGGCCCACAGCTGGTTTCCCAGCATTCCAGGGGATGTTTTCTCAGTGCCCCGCTTAACGACTTCACTATACCACAGCCCTAATCGTTAGCAGATGCTTCCCTTGGCCAACACGCTGCTATCGAGAAAGAGCATCGCTCAGCTTTTTATCCAGGGAGCTGGCCTTGCTATTCTGCCCAGTGAGCCTAAACTCTCCACAAACGCAATAAACACCCCACCCTGCCCCCAGCCTACAAGGGGGAGGAGTCCTTCCGAGTCATCTCCAGCATTCAGCAGGTCACTGGTGGGTCAGCCCAGCTGAAAAGAGATCTATCCTCATTGCTATGGAAGGGTTTTAACTCGCACAGCTAAGGTGGGAGCAAGCACATCTTCCCACCTTTACCCTGGATTGCAAAGAGACTTGGGGTGGCAAATCTCGGCCGTATGCTAAAGTGATGCCTGCTCACCCACCCAGCCACAGAGATCCCAAGAATCAGTACGGCTCAGGCCTAGCAGGGAGCAACCCCCAGTACCTGTGTCCCTGGCACTGGTAGAGCATCTCCACCTCCCTGAATACCCGGCTCCGGATGTGTCCAAGGCTCTTCTCAATTATCTGAAACAGAAATAGGGAGAGGAGTTTGGAAACTGACCATGGCCCCGTACGCTGCTCAAGGAGGGGGGGCCTTGGACCCCCCAAAGTCCCAGGGAGCAGGGATGGGATCTAGTAGGAATGATGCCGGAGCTCAGCTCCCAAACTGGACTGCTGCAGCGTCCTAGCTACATAAGCCAAAACACAGCCCTAGAGCAGGTAACAAGCCAAACGTCACCCCGTCCACACGATCCCAGAGCCCTGCCATTGTCAATCCTCAGCAGATCAGATTTGCCATTGTCCCAGGGACCAAGCCAGGCAGCCTGGCTCCATTCAGAGATCCCTGAAGGGGTTAACCAGCTGCAGAGAGGGCTGCTTTCCTTCCCCCACCCCTCAGGGAGGTGACAGCATTAGCCATGCCAGCTTTTCCTCCACGCCCTTAGGGCTGCTCTCATTCCAGGGGGACAGGCATAATGCACCAAGCAAAACAGAGGCCCACGCAGACTTCAAAAGCCGGGCCCTGGGGTTTGGCTGCAGAGATAAGAGCCCCCTCCCCCCCAGGCTCTGTGGGGAGAGAGCTTGTACAAAGACAGCCAAATAGACAAGATAAGCAGGGCCACAGGCTGGGATCAGCCACAGCAGAGTAAATCCGGCGTAAGCACTGATTGCAGTGGAGTCACTCTGGATTTACACCAGTAGAGCAGAGGTCAGACTGCAGCCTCCTGCAAAGGCGGCTCAGGGCAGGGAGTTCTAAGAAGAGACCAAGACAGCATAGGGGGCAGAGTGCAGGGCTGGCAGTCAGGACTCCTAGGTCCTCTGCCACCAATTTGCTGCATGACTTCAGGCAAGTCACTTCCCGCTCAGTGCCTCAGTTTCCCCATGGGTGACATGGGGGATTCTACCTCCCGGACCCCCAGCAGGGCCTGAGGCTCAGGTGTTTGTAAAGTGCTTTGAGATCCTCACCCTGATGAATACAGTACAGGGCAGTTCCATGCCATGCCGCTGGCTTTGGCTCATGGAATGGCCTCAGACTTCCCAGAAGGGCTTCTCCCCTTTGCTTTATTGTAGCAAAAAAAACATCGGTGTCTGAAATCGAGGGTCTGATTTCTGGGCCGATACACACGGCCCTTGTTGCTCTGCTGAGGCAGGAGGCGTGCCAAGCTGCTGGAGAAGGGCAGCATTGTTCCCCTCCCATGGGCAGCTTGGCCAGCGGCCCCCTGTACAAGCAAAGACGCTCCCCAGAGACTGCAGCTCTCAAACAGCCAACAGCTGCTCTCCTCCAAAGCCAACACTTCCTTTTTCAGAAGGTCGTGACCCTGCGCCCCCCCCCCCACAGCCCCCCGTCCACACAGGCACCCAGCCACGGCCTATCACTTCCGCGCAGATGCCAGCACGCCGCAGTCGCGACGCCTGATGCCAAGGAACCAATCGCTACGCAGTGCAAAGGGGCACCGGCCAGCCCTTCTCCGGTCTGTGCAGCTGAAGCAGCAGCAGCAAGCCAACAGGCTGGGTCTGTGCCAGCTTTGCACACCGCCATAGAGCGGCCCTCTCTCCCAGGATTCCCGCAGAGAATCGCTGCGTTAATCTGAGCCCTGACAGGTTTAGTCTGGAGTTCCAACGGCCTGGCAGGCAATCACACAGGCAGCAGGGAGGTGGCTCGCCAGGACCTGTTCTGCTTCCCACCCGCTTGCCGGGAGGCGTCGAGACGCCCAACGCACAAAGGAGTCTAACCATCCCACTAGCATAATCCTTCCCACTCATCTGTCCTCCCCAGGTGCTTTGGGAGCACTAATTTACCCTCCCAGACTCCCCTGCCAGGTAGGGATCAACCCCACATCACAGAGGAGGAACCAGAAGGGAAGAGACCTGCCCTAGGTCACACGGTCTGTGGCAGAGCCAAGAGAAGATCCCTCATGATCCTCATGAGACCAGGCCTCATGATCCCTAGCCCTGCACCTTAATTATAAGGCCGCCTTCTCCCTCCTGGGGTTGACAAGCTGAGCGATGTCAAAAGGCAGTGAGCCCATCTCTGTTTGGGGGTGGGGGATCTAGTCTCACACGGACTTCTTGTTTAAGTTGGACCACATCTATGATCTTCAGCAGCATCTGTTCAGGATCAGGGTCACCACTGAGCCCTGCATTTTTATTCACGGCTGAGTAAAGATCCGACTGCACTGCCCTCCCATAAGCAGGACGGCCCTGGGCATGCATCCAAGGGACAAACCCTCAGCAGTTTACAGGGACCGCTCATTGGTCCGGGGCGGGATCTCCCACACTAAGTGAGCCAGTCTTCTCAAGAGCTTCCTTTCCCCTGCTATCTTCGGAGGATCCCTTTTTATCGCGCTTCGCCGCAGCTACTCCGATTTGCTCAGTTACTACAGAGCCGTCTCTCCTCCCCTCGGCACACAGTGCTGCCGCCTGCTCTGCAGAGTCCAGTGCCAATGCTGGCCCATTCAGGCCATTTGATGAGCCCCCGGCTGGCTCAGAGCCTTCTGTCTCTTGGGAGGCTAATGGCAGAAGCCCATCAAAACAGGCCAAGCAGAACCAGCCCAATTGTGTTAGGCACCGAAGTCCAGTCTGGCTCCTTCTCTCATCAACAGCCCACAGCAAGTTTGGGGTGGATGGAGAGTTTAAAGCCTTAGCCACCTCCCTCTGCCCTCTCCTCCCACTTCTAGGATGAGGCGAGTCTCCCAGCCTCATTAGGATGCGTATCACAGTAGCGCCGATAGGTCCCTACAGAGATCAGAGCTCCAACGTGCCAAGCGCCCAGACAGCGCCTGCTCTCGAGAGCACGCCATCTCAAGGGACAGGACACATTAAGGGTGGGAGTGGAAATCAAGGTCAAAGGAGGGAAGTGATCGCTAGAGCCAGGAACAGAACCCCGCTCTCCCCAGTGCCAGCCCGGTGCCCTACCCACTCGACCACGTGGCCTCTCAGAGCCCATACCTTCACGGCGTACTCCTTGTTGGTGATGAGGTTGATGCAGGACTGGACTCTAGCATGGGCGCCTTCCCCGAGCACCTCCTCCTGCAGCTGGTAGACATCTGTGGGGAGCAGAATTGACCTTGCTTCAGTACAGTTTGGTTTTTTGGTTTCTGGGGGTGGGGAGGTCTGCAGAAGTCAGCTCCAGCCCTGGCGCTCGGTGCAGAGCCCGAGATGTGCCCAGATGGGGCACAATGTTCTTGCCGCACATCCCAGCTGCTGCTTCAGTTCCTGGCTAGTGATCAAATGATACCACGCTTTGCACCTCAGGTGAGTCTGCACAGCTGGATCGGGTCTGATCTGGGGCAGGTGGGAAGTTCATTAAACTAAGTGCCTGCTTGAGCAGGAGGTTCCCAGGATTTCGATGGCAAACAGCACCCCCCTGAATTGCCAGCAGGACCCCCGCCCCCGGCCCATGAATTCCTGCACACCTCACCTTCAAACCGCCCAGAAAAGCTGTCCGTGGCTCTGCATCGTTTCTTCTTCTTGTTCCTTTTCTTGGTATCGGGGATATCAATGGGCTGACTTGAAGGCATGTCTGTCCCAAAGCAAAGCCATGCAGAAAGCATTAACACCACACCAGCGTCCACACAGCGCAGCCCTCGTCTCCTGTATATGCCCTCTGGATTCAGGTATGGGTTAGCCACACACGACCCGATATAGCGTCCTTGATTTACGCTCTATACGATCAGACGTGACCCTAGGTCCCAGGTGCCTTCACCGCAAAGCGGACAAGGCAAGGATACGAGAGAACCGTTCAGGGACTGAGCAGAGAGGTTTGGGGAGAGGAACCCTGAAGGACGCGAGATTTACTGGGAAGGAAAGTGGGCTCCTAGCAAACAGCAGGAGATGAGGCCTAAGCCTGGGACAGATTTTGGAAGGTGTGTCAATCTTCCAGACACGCATCTGAGCTAATAAGCAGCCCCGTTGGCTTCAGGGAGGCTACACACATCACGTGCTTAAAGTCATGCACGTGCTTAAAGTACTGCCCTGCATCAGAGCTGCTGAGGACGGTATTTCTACCACCAGCAGCCGCCACCAACCTGGCATCTGCAGGCTGTTTTCAAGAGGGAGGAGGGTGCATTTTCGTGGTCATTTTCCCCGAGGGAGGGTGGAGGGGAGAATGGGGAGAAGGAACCAACATTCAACAGTCTTCACCCCTCCCCAACCCGGGTATTAAAAAGTCAGGCGCAGTCTGCAGAGCTCACCAGGGCGGGCCGGGCACTCGAAGTTGAAGACAGAATCCAGGTGACTTGACTGGGAGAATTCCAGGTCGAATGGGTTCTGGCCCTGGAGGTTCAGAACAGAGGAGAACAGGGTGAGTCACACATGAACACGCTGGTAGCCGCTGAGGGTCTCCACGCCACTTATCCTAGGTCTCGACATCTCGCTCTGCTGCCCTGGAATATCTTCATCCCAGCCTGTCAGCCAGCTAACACCAATCCCATGGAGCCGATTGTGGCTCCACCAGCCAGGCTTAGGCCCCCCTAAGGGAATCCCACCAACACACCTCGCTGCATACTAAGAATCGCAGTCACACGAAGTCCCCTTTGCCTCCACCCTGGACTAGCTCATTTTTATACCCTTACACGCAGACCTAGAGAAAAGAACCTCCTCAGAAACAGCCTTCCCAGAGACAGTGGCTAGCTTGCGGGAGGGACAACTTAATACCCAACACCAACTAACCAGAGCTGCAACATACACCGGGTCAGCCCCACAGGGTCCCCGACAATTGAGATGGGTCAAAGTTACACTTGTTTCTGGAAGAGAGAATGGGCCCTTCAAGGAGAGCATTCCTGCATAGCTGGCAGTCTCTGCTCATTAAGATGAACCCAAGCAGAAAGCTATCTCCCTGTCCCTCACTTCCTGGCTCGAACGCAGAAGCCCAGGCAGGATGGAAGCCCAGTCCCTGGCTCCTGTGGTGGAGTGACTCCGGATCGTTGGAAGTGGGAGAAGGAGCTGTCTGGCACGCCCAGCAGGTCACTTGTTTGAGGGGAGGCTCTGGAGTCCCGGTTAGGCCAGTCGATCCAGGGCTTGGCGATACGGAAAGGGGATGGCGGCAGTTTGGACCAAACTAGAGAGAAGACATTCCCACTTCTCCCCCAAGCTGTGGTAAGAACAAAGCCAGCTGCTCCCACCTTGGATTGGCAGAGGCCGCTAACACCACAGCCATCTCCATGGTCGTCATCCAGGATGACGATGTGCTTTACATTCAGCCTCAACAGTTTTCTACCCACTTTACAGAGGGGTAAACTGAGGCACGGATTCCATTGCCCACTCGCCCCAGGGTCAGACAGCAAGTGAGCAGCAGAGCCAGGACCAAGTCCCTGGAGCGAGTGGCTGTTTCATGTAGCGACAGCCTCGATGCCAGTAAGAAGGTGCAAAAATAGAGCATGACTGGTATGCCACATGACCCTGACCTGCCATCAGCTCCCAGGTGAGCAGGGGCTGGCACTGCAACTATGCCAGAGATGCAGGAAATACACATTTCTAAAGGGATCGCCAGGTGAAGCAACATGGGCTGATTGCAACATCCCACTGCCAGGACCAGCTGCAGGCTGGGCGGTTCCTTCTCCCTCAGCACATTCCCCTGGGGCCTGGCTCATTCATGACTCACACCTCCTCAGAGGGAGGGACCCTTATTCACCTGCTGCGGGAGAGCTGGGGCCAGCCAGCCCAGCCGGGGCCATCCCCAAGCACTCCCCCCAGGATGGTTCCCCCCTAGTCTCTAGCACAGGGTGGGGGAAGGGAATAAGCACGAGTTTGCAGGGCACGGGATGCTGCCGGGTGGCAGCTGTATTGGGGTCACTCAGAGCAGAGAGAGGTTTGCATGAAGCATGGGATTGGGTGCTGGAGAGGTGTACACGTGCCTGAGAACACTTTGCTACTGCTCCTAATGCAACCTGCAGTGAGGAGCTCTGGGTGGGACTAAGGGGATGTCTACACAGCAATCACCTGCGAGGGGGAAGGGTCCCGGAGCCGGCACTGACGTCTACACCCTATTTTACAGCCCCGCAGCCTAAGTAAGCTGACACAGGCCAGCGGTGGGGGTTTAATTCCTGCGTAGAACACCCTGAGACATCAGTACAGCCACTGAACCCTGGATTGGCAGGATGGGGACAAACTGGCCCAGACTAGTTGAATACTTGAGCCGGCAAGTCACGGGCAGGTGCAGATGCAGAAAGGGGACAGGGCCCTGGGTCACTGTGCTAGCATTGTGCTTTCAGAGACCTGGACGCCACTCTCATTTTAGGTCCCAAAGCAACAAAAATTGGTCCAGATGCAACCAGGAGGTGGGGACAGGCAGCACGGCCTGCTGGGCTGGGACTTAGGATACGGGTTCTATTCCCAGCTCTACCAGTGGCCTGCTGGGTGGCCTTGAGCAAGTCACGTCACCTCTGTGCCTCAACTGCCCCATCTGTAAAATGGGGATAATGATACTGCCCTCCTTTGAAAAGTGCTTGGATATTACCAATGAAAAGTGCTGTACATGAGCGTGGCATCAGTATTTGTTCCCCATCACTGAACTCATGCAGACTTTGGCATGACTGGCAGGGCAGAGTGTTCAGGGGTGGGGTTATAGGTCACCAGTGAAATGCACTGCTAGCACTAGAAAAGGCACATGTGCAGTGCGGACAACCAGCCTTGGGTCTTCATCTGGGAGATCCAACCAGATCCAGAATAGCCAAGCAGGCTGCTGCCTTGAATTAGGGGACAGCCGATATAGGACAATTGGGGCTTATTTTCCCTTCTATATCTGACTCATGGGGGGAGAGGGGGGAGAATAAGTGAGGGAAATCACATCACCACTCTGTGCCTCAGTTTCCCTAAATGTAACATGGAGATAAGACTCAGCGCCCTGCATGGGAAGCACTAAGAAAGAAGAAAGTGTTATAAGCTAAAGATCCAGGACACTCCCCTCCCCGCAAGAGAGCTCATTAACCAAAGTACAAGCCTTCCCCCTGTTATGAAATGTGTTTGGGTGGAGGTGGAATTCTCCCTGAATTAAAAACAAACCACATACGCCCCACTGCCATGCCTGCTAGGAAGCGAGCCAGGAGGAAGGCCCTATCGGATGAACAGCTGCCCCTGCAGCCAATCAGCAGGGCTTGGCACAAGCTTCCCTAACGGCTAGAAACAGCTAGAAAGCGCGTGTTTACTTTGTCTCCTGGTGGAAGGCCAGCCCAATTGCATTCAGCAGCGCGGCCCGAGAGGGGACGATTCAGCACCCCTAGAATCCGGGGCACTTTGCAGGCAAGAATCTCCAGGCGATCGTGCGTCTTTTTAGCTATAAGAAGAGCTCCTGGGTTTCTCAGTGAAAGAATCAACTTTTGCAGGGACAGCACCTCCAAAGGAGCCCATTTTTACTGTGCCCCTTATTACCCACAGCCAGCAGCTTTCTAATCATTAGGAGAGACTCTGCAGCAAAGGCATGCTAAACACCGGGGTCTCTGGAATTTCTCTGTTCTAGAGAGCATCTGAGCATTTCCCTTTCGTCTCCTTTTGCAAGGCTCCTTTCTTCCCCACGCGATTTTCCTTTTCCACTTTTGTGACCAACCCACTAACTCCACATCCTCTCCCATTTTTTACCCAGCAACAGGTTTATTATGGAATGAGGCGGTTACGTAACAGCACCCCCACCACGAGACAAAACAGAAGTTACGTCACCCTGCAATGGGCACTGCTCCAGGAGCCAGTAATGCACAGGAGAGGTAGGAGGGAAGAAAAAAAAAAACCCCAACAAATCACCCAATGCCCAGAGTGCTGAGCGCCCTCTACAGCATGACTCGAGGGTCGCTCAGCATCTGGCAGGATGGGGCCTTAAATCTGAAAGAAGGAGACGGTCGAACAAATGAGACCATTCATGGAGTCTTTCAATTCCCTACGCCAGCTGCCATATCCTGAATCCACACCATGCTGACACATACAAGAGAACTAGGCTGTTAAGGAAGCCCTTCTGGCTGGTTCAGTGCAAGGGGCTAATTCTGTTTTAATCAGCGCTATTTAGAGAGATTTAGCCCCAAGATAAAAGCCACTGCTGGCCTAAAAACCTTAAACCAAGATTAGGTGCCAGTTGGAGTAAGTTATTTATTTGGGGGAAAGTTCTCTGGCCTGCGTTCTACAAGAGGTCAGACTACATGATCACGATGGTCCCTTCTGGCCAGGGAATCTGACAAAAACCTCACAAATAGAGAGCGACCTCCAGAAATAGGGAGTCACGCACACAGAAGACATTTACCATAGGGAAAAAAAAAAATCCCACTAAACCCAAATCCTCCTTATGGGCCCTGATCCGAGAGAGAACTGAAGACACAGCAAGAAAAAGGACGCTCGTAACTTGGTGTTGGTGGAGTCAGGGAGGGTTCAGTCATAACTGGGAGCCTCACAGGGGAGGAGGCGGTGCCCTGTTTCATAGCAGGCTGCCTCCTGCCTGCAGTCCAGTGCGCAGCCATGGAACGATCCCATGAGGCTGCAGTGAACAGGCTCCCAGGGACATTCATGGTGGATTTCAGAAAGCTGGGTGGCAGGATCCCAAGAGCATCCCCTTGGGTGTCCCACCAGTGCCAAAGAGGTTTCTTCCATGTAAATGCACTGGAGGCCATGCTCAGAGACCCCATGCAAAACACACTGAAATCAGCAGGATTGGGGGGCGGGGGGGTAACAGCAATATTCGGTCCATCCCGCTAACTCTTCTGAGGTAGAAGCTTGCACAACACCAAGACTTACAACAGCTCCCAGCAGAGCACCCTTCCGGGCTGCTACATCGTGGCCAACTACTACTGGTTCAAAACCCCAGCTGTGAGAGAGAAATTTATTCCACCATTTTTCAAACCCTCAGTCCCTCATTGAGAGTCAGACCCAGGGCAGACATGGACCTAACAGAGGCATCTGGTGAAATCCCTCCCCCCAATCAGGTCAATAACCCACATCCTGGAAGCCAGGTATCTATACCACACTCATCAAATCCCCAATCGAGGCCAAGCACTTCCAACAGGAAATCTCCTCCTAGATGTTTTTCTCTTTCTTCCCATCCCCTTTATCATGAGTATGTAGCGGGAGCTTTTTTTATTTTAATATTATGATCAGGAGTTTATTAAGGCAGATTTGCAAAACCACTGAATGAATTTAGGAGACGGCAACCCACTGACTCTCAACGGGACCTGTGCACCTAAATGCCTTCAGTGCTTTCAAAACATCTCTAACCCTCATTTTCAGATAACGAGAAGGACTTGTATTTCCTTTGGGTGGTTTTTGGGGTAGCAGAAGTCGTCGTGTGATGGTTGCAACACTAACAAGGAAGTTCGCCCATTGTGGATAGGCGACGCAATACACTGATTTCAAGTTACTGAGCTGTTGGGACGAGGTAGCTATTCCTGGCCTCAATCAGCCAATGCTTAGTGACCTCTTGGCAAGGTCCCAGAGCTCCAAACGGTCTACACTACAATTTTACAGCCCCTCAGCCCCAGCCCATCAAACCTGGGCCCAGCTGCGGGTGTTTAATTGCTGTGTAGACATAACCACTGAGGCCTGAATGGCAGAGCTACTGAGCACCCTTAACTCCAACAGAGATCAACTCTTTGCACCTCCCGCAAATCAGCCCACTGTTTGACATATATTTCTCCATATGGAGAAACATTCCAGTTCAGTCATTTGTTCCTTAAATCAGCAAGAATCTAAGATTAAAAATCCTTTGAGCTAACAATTAACATGCAAGCCGTTCACTACCTCACTGGTTATTTGTATATTATGTCTCTGCTGTTCTTTTAAGCTGTAAAAGCACCACATGCTCTATCTTATTACCTAAAGAACTAGTCTCAGTAAGAGAGACAAAAATAGGATTGCCCCTAGCCAGTTTCTAATACTCCAAGGGTTCCCATCTACTATTGGTTCCAGACTCCCAGAGGTGCAGCATGCATTTTTTGTACAAGACAAATTTCCTCTTGATTTCCAAGGATCCACACCCGAATTGCAAATTCGTCTCCACAATTTACAGTCACACCATGACAAACTAAGAACGAAAATAATTTCCAACTTTGATGTAAACAAACCAAAAATCAATTGACAAGTCAATTAAAAACAAAACAACAAAAACAGAGGCTCAACTGCAAAGCAAAAGAAAACTTAGGTTTACCTTGAAAGAACGATGGAAACCTTTGATTTCTGTTTTCTTCTGCACCATTTTGTTGAGATTTTTTGACCAAAAAAAGTGGGGAAGGAAAAAAAATCGGAATAAAAAAAGATGGTGAAAAAAAGTAAATTGGGAAAACAGGAGAGCTAGTTCTGATTGGCTGGATGGAGACCCTAGAGGAAAAGGAAAAAGATATAGGGATTGTTAGACAGCTTCTGGGGAGCCTGTACATCCTGTGACATTTTTAATCAAGGAGACTGCACAGATGCATTTTAATGCTGGATGAATGGCCTGCCCTCGCCCTGTAAAGCCATTAATTCTCCAGCACCTCAATCTTGCATATACAAATCAAGATTATTTTCAAAGCAATAGCCGTAACTTCTACTTCCCTGGGCCTCTTCCCACCGCTTCCCCAGCACATAAAACCTGAACCAAAACAAAGCCCCCAGGGTGCTCCCCGCCAGCTGATCCATGCAAAAACAAACCCCAGGCCCAGGCAGAGCAAGCTGCAATGCGAATAACCCCCCCCACCTCATCAGACTCTTCCCCCCCTCCCCAACTCCCAGGAGCCAGGTCAATAAAACTCCCCAGTTTTTGGTTCTACATGAGAAGCGAGAGGGGAAGCTTCTGGCATTGCAAGATCTGAAACCTTTGCGCGTCCATGCACCGCAGTGACAACAAAGAGAATGACTCTGAATAAGCACTATTTGGGGACAGGGCAAACTGCACCCACCCAGGCTCCTTGGGTGCTGCGGGGGGGGGGGGTCCTCTGGGCTACAAACAACCCCGAGCCCCCAGCCCTCCTCGCTAGAGAAGGGGGTTTTGCAGCACACACGAGTCAGCTGCAGCTCATCGATCCACCTTCTTTGGGGGGGGGGGGAGAAGGTGCGGGGGGGAGACTCTCACCTCAATGGAAACCCCCCCCCACACCCTAGGTCTCTCCAAGGGAAAAATAATAAGGGTTTGATCTCCCCGAAAAACAGCCACACACACTCCCCCCGCGGGCGCACACCCCCCAACCAGCTTCAGCTCCGAGCCCACTAGTGGGGTCAGTCCCCCCCCCTTGAAATCCATACAAGAAAAGCGGCAATGCCCCCACCACGAAAGTCTCTCCTTTTGCAACGACAGCTGCTTTCGGGGGGTCACTGCGCTTCGCCCCCAGATCAGCGGGGGGGAGGGGGGATTTGCACCCACCCCCCGGTCCCTACACGGATCCAGATGCTTCCATTGCAACCCCACTCCCCCGCAGGCGTCTTGCTTGGGGGAGTCGCTGTCCCCCCCGGGTCCCCCCCCCAATGCCCTGCACTCCGGCCCCCAGGTCCCCCAATGCCCTGCACTCCGGCCCCCAGGACTCCTCCATGCCCTGCACTCCGGCCCCCAGGACTCCTCCATGCCCTGCACTCCGGCCCCCAATGCCCTGCACTCCAGGCCCCCAGGACCCCCAATGCCCTGCACTCCGCCCCCAGGACCACCCCAATGCCCTGCACTCCGGCCCCCAGGACTCCTCCATGCCCTGCACTCCGCCCCCAGGACCCCCTGCCCTGCACTCCGCCCCCGGGACTCCCCTCCATGCCCTGCACTCCGGCCCCAGGACCCCTGCATGCCCTGCACTCCGGCCCCCCCGGGACCCCCCCTGCCCTGCACTCCGGCCCCCGCGCAGTCCTTACCGAGCCCGGGCTCCGCAGTGCTGCTGCCGCCACTGCTGATGGTACACACGGCCCGGGCCGCTGGCGCTGCAAGGGGGAGTTACAGGGCCCGGCCGCGGGACGCGCCGCCCTTTATATCCCGCCCGCCCCCAGCTGCGCTCCAAGCCCAGCCCCGCTCGTCAGCTGATCGGCGCCCTACGTGCCACCCGACCGCAGCTAGTCGGGGCGGCTCAGCCACCCCGGACCGGTCTGGGCCAGGCTACCCCGCGGCTATTGCAGGGACAGAGCCACCCCCCCATTCCCCCGGCATTGCACACCCCCCCGCAGCCCTAGGGATCGACCCCCTCCGTTCCCCTGGCATTGCCGCGCGTATACACACACACACAGGAACCGCCCCACTCCCATCCCGGCATTGCACCGCCCTGGCCTTGCACCGCCCCCAGCTCCAGGGACCGACACTTCCCCGGCATTGCACCAGCCCCAGGGACTGACCCCACAGCCCCAGGGACCGACACCCCGGCATTGCACACACACACACACCCGGCCTTGCACCAGCCCCAGGGACTGACCCCATTCCCCGGCATTGCACCGCTCCCAGCTCCAGGGACCAACCCCGCCAACACTGCAATATCTCCAAGGACCAACCCCTCCATTCCCCGGCATTGCACACACACTCCAAGCCACAGGGACCGACCCCCCCCCGCCCCAGGGACCGACCCCCGCCCCAGCACTGCACCAGCCCCAGGGACCGACCCCACCCATTCCCTGGCCTTGCACCACCCCAGCCACAGGGACCGACCCCGCCCCCTGGCATTGCACCAGCCCCAGGGACCGACCTCCTCATTCCCCTGGCCTTGCACCACCGCCAGCCCCAGGGACCGACCCCCCCTCGGCATTGCACACACACACACCCCAGTCTTGCACCAGCCCCAGGGACCGACCCCCACATTCCCCCAGCATTGCACCGCTCCCAGCTCCAGGGACCGACACCACCCCAACACTGCAATATCCCCAGGGACCGACCCCTCCATTCCCGGCATTACACACACACCCCAGCCACAGGGACCAACTCCCCGGCATTGCACCACCCCAGCCCCAGGGACCGACTCCCGGCATTGCACCAGCCCCAGGGACCGACCCCATTCCCCCAACATTGCACTTCCCCAGCTCCAGGGTCGGACACCCCAGGCATTGCACCAGCCCCAGGGACCGACCCCACCCATTCCCTGGCCTTGCACCGACCCCAGCCCCAGGGACCAACCCCGCATTGCAACATCCTCAGCCACAGGGACCAACTGACCCCTCTCTGTTGCCCTGGTATTACACCAACCCCCCAATTACAGGGACAGAGCCCGGCCTGTTCCCCCAGTATTACACACACACATACAGCTACAAGGACACACATAGACTCCTTGGGCCTTTACAGTAAGAAGTCAATGCTCATCCCTGCTTTGCAGAGCCTCTCCCCCACAACTCACAGCTGCAGAGACACCCCCATTTCCTCCCCCCTTCCTCCGTGCTGCTTTGACACTACAGCATGACACAAACACCTCCCCAGAGCCACCCTGCAGCTTGAGACCCTGATTTTTTTCTTGCCTTCCTTTTCCCATCAACACCCCAGCAATGCACAGCCCCCCACTGCTTCCCAAGCCCCATCCCACAAGATGCACCGTGATCAGGGACAGCCCACTCCTAAATCCCCCAACTAACCCCCCCCTTCCTTACATACACGCTACTCCAGAAACACCCCCACAAGCCAGGGCTGCAAAGAATTTCCCTTTCCCTGCGTCCTCCCACCGTGCACCTCTGATATGATTATACAGCACGGGACGCCAACTGTTAACACCCCTTCCAGCTTAGCGAACACACAGGATCACTTCTGCACAGGCCTTTCCTGTTGTCGGCACTTTGCTGCTTGGTGGTTGTTTTGAAGCCAGTACAACCACTTTCCTAGGCCTCTTAAGAAAGCTAGAAGACTTTGCAACACTAATCTTCCCCCCGTCCCCCGCAAAAAAATAATGCTATTGTCTTTGCACCCTTTTTATGCATGTGTGCACCACCCATTTCAAGAGCAATGGCAGGTACCGAACATGTATTTGTTCCTTATAATTTTTCCTTGTATCCCTTTATCAGCAAGTTGGCTCTGGTTTTATTTTGCAAGGCGCAGAGTCTCAGGGGGCATAGGGTTTACCATATCAGATCCCAGCATTGATTCCCGCTAGTCTGGCATTCTGCCTCCAGCAAGGCTCCCACTGACACACTCGACTTGGCTAATTGCTGTAGATAGCAGCTTGGGAGCAAATTCCTTCTTGAGCTCTGCGGTGATTGTCTCCAGCTTTGAAACATGGGATTTGTTTACCGGTATCTTAGCAGGCATAAGACATGAAAGGACCCAGGACAGCTTTGAGTGTGTGGGTATAAGTCTGTGTGGGTTTACAGCTCAACTGCTGATTGTGATGGTCACACAGATGGGAGGGGGCTATATAGTGTGCAGAGAAACAGGGGCACATTTAGAACTGATAAAAGGAACTGCAGTTTCTTTTTTTGCAAAATGCAACCAACCTGTGGAACTCTATGCCACAAGATACTTATTGAGACACATAGCTTATTCAGATTGGATTTTGACTGGGTAGCAATAAGAATAACAACACTTGCTTTCAAACTAGCTAGGATAAAAGTCACACTCATGCTTCAGAGCCTATGTTGATCACCAACAGGGGTCAGGAAGAAATTTTCCTCTTCAATTGGGTGCAACATGATGGTAGCTGGTGCACGTGCGTGCGTGTATGTGAGAACAGGCTACTAAACTAAATTGGAGTGGTATTTCATAGATTCCAACACTAGAAGGGACCATTGTGATAATCTAGTACAGGGGTAGGCAAACTATGGCACGCATGCCGAAGGCGGCACGCGAGCTGATTTTCAGTGGCACTCACACTGCCCAGGTGCTGGCCACCGGTCTGGGGGGCTCTGCATTTTAATTTAATTTGAAATGAAGCTTCTTAAACATTTTAAAAACCTTATTTACTTTACATACAACAATAGTTTAGTTCTATATTATAGACTTATAGAAAGAGACCTTCTAAAAACGTTAAAATGTATGACCGCCATGCGAAACCTTAAATCAGAGTGAATAAATGAAGACTCGGCACAGCACTTCTGAAAGGCTGCCGACCCCGAACTAGTATGACCTCCTGTACAACACAGCCCAGT
The DNA here is from genome assembly GCF_016161935.1 of Mauremys reevesii. Lineage (NCBI taxonomy): Eukaryota > Metazoa > Chordata > Testudines > Geoemydidae > Mauremys > Mauremys reevesii. The sequence goes on along the minus strand of NC_052648.1, from coordinate 10,737,448 downwards.
GAACTGCCCCCAAATCATTCCTAGGGCAGATCTTTTAAGAACATCCAGGCTTGATTTCAAAATTGTCAGTGACAGCATCCACCGTGACCCTCAGTCGGTTGTTCCAAGGGTTAATCAATTTCACTGTTAAAAATGTACCCTTATTTCCAGTCTGAATTTCGCTAGCAGCCACTTCCAACCTTCCCAAAATCTCTTCCCGTATTCCTTCAGATTCCCAAGTTAGCCAAGGTTTTGCATGACTACGCTTCCCATCTGCCTGCTCCTGAGGCGATGCTGATATGGGAGGAGGTGGCCTGGAAAGCACACAGCTGCTCCACTAAGCTGGATGACTTCAACTACAGGAGCAGGCTAAAACCAGATACCCACACTGCTCATACTGCAGGATAAAGAGTGACAACACACCCAGCCAATTAACCACAAGAGCGGAGCATGACATCATCAGAACCACTAATCATTGGCTGATTGGTGAGGCTGTTTGTGTTGCTGGACTCATGAAGTGTTTTGCTCTGTTATTTTAAGTGCCATCTGACTTCAGTTTGTCCTCACTGAAAGAGCAAAGGGGTAGCTGGACTGGTTCTCACTTTACCTAGTAGTCAGCAGTGCAAGGTGTGTGCAAAGTGCTAGCAAATCACATTTCACACCCACTTTGCACCAGTGTAAACAACATTGAGGTCATGGGGGAACTGGCCCTTTGGTGTCTGTTTGTTTGTTTAGTTTACGGAGGCACAGGAGTCAAATCTCCAGGTGAGAGCAGGGTGTGTGCATCTCCTGTGTGAGGCAACAGCTCTGAGACCAACATGGACACTACACAGGTCTCGTAAATATGTAAAGGTGCAGCACATGCAACACAGACCGTTCCCCATCTACATGCACCTTCTCAATGACCCAGTTCAACACTTTCCCCAAATCTGGCTGCCCTGGTTGTTTCTCACCCATATTTGTATCCATCACAATATTTCAAGGTGTGGGAGGAACTTCTAGACGTCTGTTCATGGCCTTCCCTCCACTCTGATCCCAAAGTAAAGCATATCACAGACTTCCACCAGCCCAAGGCAGAGACTAGCAATTTAAATCAGGGCTGTCCAGAGGGGGGGCAAGTGGGGCAATTTGCCCCGGGCCCCACAGGGGCCCCCATGAGAGTTTTTCAGGGCCCCTGGAGCGGGGTCCTTCACTCCGTGTCTTTGGCAGCAATTCGGTGGTGGGGGGTCCTTTCGTTCCGGGACCCACCGCTGAAGTGCCCCGAAGACCCGCGGCGGGGGGGGGGTCCTTCCGCCCCGGGATCCACTGCCGAAGTGCCGGGTCTTCGGCGGCAATTCAGCGGCGGGGGCCCACCACCACCGAAGACCCCATCCCCCCTGAATCCTCTGGGCGACCCTGATTTAAATGGCTCCTGCCCCAGTTCCCACCCGCCTGGAGATAATTTTTTCTCACTGAGTAGAAAACCATCCATTCTCTCCTATCGTTTGGCTGCTTCTCATAAACACCACATTACAAGTGCAAAGACAACAGGTTGCCTTACTAGTGCAAAGGCAACTGCCGCTAGGAACAGGCACGTGAAAAGTTTCACAGGTAAAGAGGAACCATCAATTTTTGATGGAATCACACGGCTGCTACTCTGAAACAAAAATGTGTGCTTGTCTCCCCGCAAAATTATCCCTTTTGCCCTAGGGCAGTTTTGTGAGTTTATGCCATTCGCACTGCAGCTGATTTATTTAATCAGTTTTAATCTCTTGCTCTCAACGCATTTAAATAAGCAGTTATAGACTTTTTAGCTACTGGGATGCCCCTCCCCTGTAGCCAGGATTGCCCTTCCATTCAGCACTATGGGCAGTGCGAGATGGACTGACCCCTCGACATCTGTTTATGACCCCATCCCCCACAATGACGGGCTCCCACATTGATTTAAATGTACCAAATGCCCTTTTGGAATAGTCTTCAAAACCGTTGTCGGTCAGCCAGTGTTTCAGCCAATCAGAACTGAGAAAAATGTAACTCTTTTAGAGGACACTTACTACATTTTCTGAGTGGCTGACTCAGCATCATGGGGCCTAAATTAGTTTTTCAGGCATTACTTACTGCACACGCCCAGGTCTGTCTACGCCGCAGTCGTGGGGTGTGGTTGCAGCATGTGTGGACAGAGCAGACCCAAGCGAGCTTTAAACTAGCTCAGGTTACCAATAGCAGTGGAGCCACCACACTTCACGGGCTGTGAAAGCGCATTGTGGGTCCTTACTCGGGCGGCTAACCCGTGCTGAAGTCTAATAAGACTCCCAGAGTCTAAGACCCGAAGGGACTACCAGGATCATCTAGTCCAACGGTTCTCAAACTGTGGGCTGGGAACCCATTTTAATGGGGTCGCCAGGGCTGGCGTTAGATTCGCTGGGGCCCAGGGCCGAAGCCCGAGCCCCACTGCCCCGGGACAAAGCCAAAGCCCAAGAGCTTCAGCCAGGGCCGTCCGTAGGCACACGCAGCTGTGTAGGGCACCATGAAATGTGGAGCCCCAAACAACTCCCTCCGCCCTGCCTCGTACCCTTCCCCACCGCTCCGCCCCCGGCCCACCCCCATTCCACCTCTTCCCCCAGCAACCCCACACTCATTGGCTGCGGCGGGAAGCGGAGCAACCCGGCCCCAACCTGCTCTACTCCGCCAGCTCCCAGCCACGGCGCGCCGCTTCCCGCGGCCGGTGAGTGCAGGGGGCGATCCTTTCCCCGCACTCACCGGCGGTGGGAAGCAGAGAGACGCAGCCCTGGCCCCAGCCATGTTGCTCGGGTTGGGGAAAGGACCCCTGCCCCTTGGTGCCCCTGCACCGCCCTCACCCCGCCCCCATTCCACCCCCTTCTCCAAAGTCCCCGTCCCTGCCCCACCTCCTTCCCTGAGTGTGCTGCGTTCCCTCTCCTCCCGGAAAATCCAAAGTGCCGCCAAACAGCCGTTAGGTGGTGGGACGTGCTTGGAGGGAGGGGGAGAAGTGGGGACGCAGCACACTCGGCGGAGGAGGAGGGGGGAGGAGCTTGGCTGCTGGTGGGCGCTAGGCACCCGCTAATTTTTCCCCGTGGGTGCTCCAGCCCCGGAGCACCCACGGAGTCGGCACCTATGATTGCAGGCCACAGAACCTCGCCCACCCACTCCTGTAACAGACTCGTAACCTCTGCCTGAGTTACTGGAGTCCTCAAATCTGCAGCTTCGGTGCTATCAGTGTGTGAGCCAGCTAGAGCAAAGCCAGCCGGGGCATGTGCTGTAATTACACCCTGCAATTCCAGTGCACATATACCCTCAGATGCACCGTGCCTCTGAAACTGGCTCTGGGCTCCCTCAAGTGAGATTTACACCCTCTTGTTCTTGTTAAAAGAATGGGAACATGAACTCAAACCTTGCTTGTGAAATAACGCTCTCTGGCCGTGGCCTGGCTTGTGGGTATGAGTGCGTGTGATGTTGTTCTCCAGTGGCTAAGCCCATAGGCAGGATAAGAGTCCTATTACTGCTGACAGCTGGAGTGGGGTTGCCAGATCTCCAGTTTTTGACCGGAACACCCAGCCAAAAAGGGACCCTGGTGGATCCGGTCAGCACGGCAGAGCGGGCCGTTAAAAGTCCAGTTGGCCGTGCAGCAGGGACCCAGGCTAAGATAGGCTCCTGCCTGCCCCGGCGCTGGGCAGCTCCCAGAAGCAGCCACCAGGTCCCTGCAGCCACTAGGTGCATCCTGCACCCCGAATCCTCTCCTGCAGGCCAACCCCCTGCCCCATCCTGGTGTCCCCTCCCGCACCCAAACTCCCTCCCAGAGCCTGCACCCCCCCCACACGCCAACCCCCAAAGTCCCTCCCAGAGCCTGCACCCTGCACCCCCCACACTCCAACCCCCTGTCCCATCCTGGTGTCCCCTCCCACACCCAAACTCCCTCCTAGAGCCCGCACCCTGCACCCCTCACACTCCAACCCCCTGTCCCATCCTGGTGTCCCCTCCTGCACCCAAACTCCCTCCCAGAGCCTGCACTCTGCACCCCCCCCCACCCCAAACCCCTGTCCCAGTCTTGAGCCCCCTCCTGCACTCCAAGCCCCTCAAACTTGGAGAAGGAGCCGGGCTTCGGGGAAGGGGTGGGGCAGGCAAGGGTGTTCGGTTTTGTGCGGTTAGGAAGTTGGCAATCCTAAACTGGAGCTGTCCTGTAGCTCTAGTGCGAGAGGCCCGTGTTTCGGACCCCGGACGAGCAGCCTTTGCGTCTCGCTTCCCCAGTTGTGGGTCTGATTTACAAACTTGGGGTCACTGTTCTCGCTTTCCCTTTGGGATTGCACCTTACGATGGAGCTGATCCAAGCACTCCTTCCTGCTAGGAAAGTTTAGAACCCATCTGGGCCTGAATTTTGAGTCTTGGCCCCCTCTCTGGTTTATCAGAATTAGCAATAGATTGAACCCACTCTTAGCAACGGTCAGATCTTGCTTCTTAGGTCCTCCGTGCCGAGTATGGATTTTGGATTCTGAGCACCACAGCGGAAGGGAGATAGGTGGGGCTGCGGGGTGTGGGAGGGCGCTAGAACGTGGGGAAAGATGTCAGGGGCCAGAGAGGGTGCGGAGGGCAAAACCGCTAATTTCTTTAGTACCAGATCAGAGGCATGTGTACGTGGGTGGTGTGAAATAGAGGATATTCTTAGCTTGGGGCTCTCAAACGTTTCCACAGCGTAGGCCATCACCGAACAGAGCGATCAGCCTGTGGGCACTTCCTCTCTTAGCAAGACCACATGTACAGCTGGTCCAAAAATGTCCCAGCAGCAACATTTTTCAATGAAAAAGTGCCCTGACGATTTGGTTTGGTTTGAAATTTTTTAAAGTGAAACGTTTCCTTTCCAAAACCCGGGCTTTTGGCAACCTCCCCCTTCAGCTCCCCCCCACTTTTCACCACTGGAAATCGAGGGGGGAAAGGGTCAGAAAAAAAAACATACGGCGACCATCCATTTTTTGTTTTTCATTTTTTTCACCCTGAAAAAGGAAAGTTTGGGGGAAGAAAATCTCCAAAATTGTTCGAAATTCCCAGCAGAAGAACAATTGGCATTTTGGGGCCAGACCTAGTGACGTAACAGCCCTATGGAAACCACTGTTTGTATGGAAAAGCAACATGATGGAAGGATCGCATCTGGTGTATTCTAAGCCCTCGTTAACGTAGGGTAGCAGCTGGAAACAACGAGGAAAAGCCAGCACCATGGGATTAGCCCTTCAGGCCAACAGCAAAAGGCTACAGCTCGGGAACCACTGTCTTTAACTATTCATTTCTTTGCCTGGGCCAGCTTCGGGGGCTTGTGAATAATGTGCCAGGTGGCACTGTCCCTTAGCAACCTTTGGTAAGTGTACTGGGTTTGGTATCCAAACGACATCCTCCGGGGTTTGAATCTTGTCTTGGTCTGCGGTTGTACAGCTTTAACACACCGGGGCTCCTATCTAGTTGATAAATTGGAGCGGGCTCAGCGAAGAGCCAGGAGAACGATTAAAGACGTGCCTTACAGCATTGGTTTTCAATTTTTTTTTCTGGTGACCCAGTTGAAGAAAATTGTTGATGCCTGCAACACAACGGGGTTGGGGATGAGGGGTTTGGGGTGCGGGATGGGGCTCAGGGATGGGGCAGAGGGTTGTGATGGGGCCAGGAATGAGGGGTACAGGGTGTCGGAAGGGGCTCTGGGCTAGGGCAGGGGGTTGGGGTGCGGGAGGGGTGGGTCAGGGCTCTGGGCTGGGGTGCAGGCTCTGGGCTGGAGCCAGGGATGAAGGTTTGGAGTGTAGGAGGGGGCTCCAGGTTTGGGGTAGAGGATGGGGGTGCGGAGTTGGGGCACAGGGTTACCTCCGGCAGCTCCCGGTCAGCAGCACAGCTGGGGTGCAGAGGCAGGCTTCCCGCCTGTCCTGGCACCGCTGACCGCACTGCACCCCAAAAGCAGCCAGCTGCAGGGCCGGCTTCTAGGTGGAGGCACGCAAGCGGCTCCACGCAGCTCTTGCCCGCAGGCACCGCCCCCCCAGCTCCCATTGGCTGGTTCCTGGCCAATGGGAGCATGAAACTGGTGCTTAGGGTGGGCACAGCGCGTGGAGCCCTGTGGCCCCCCCTGCTTAGGAACCAGACCCGCTTCTGGCTGCTTCCAGGGCGCAGCGCGGTGTCAGAACAGGTAGGGACTACTAGTTTTTACTGGTCAGCCGCCAGGCTCCCTGGGTGCTGAGCAAGGCGACCCAGTGCCTTGCATTCCGCGACCCAGTACTGGGTGGCAACCCGAAGTCTGAAAACCACAGTCTTACAGTGATAGACTCAAGGAGCTCGATCTATTTAGCTTAAAAAGAGAAAGTTAAGAAGTGACTTGAATAAAGTCTATACATAGCTACAAGGGGAACAAATATTTGATAATGGGCTCATCAGTCTAGCGGAGAAACATCTACCACCATCCAGTGGCTGAAAGTGAAGCTAGAGAAATTCAGACCGGAAATGAGGCGCACATTTTTAACAGCGAGAGTAATTCACCACTGGAACAACTTACCCAGGGTCATGGTGGATTCTCCATCACTGACAATTTTTAAATCAAGCCTGGATGTTTTTTCGAAAAGATCTGCTCGAGGAGTTATTTTTGGGAAGTTCTTTGGCCGGTGTGATACAGGAGGTCAGACTAGATGATCACCATTGTCCCTTCCGGCTGTGGCATCTGTGAATCTTTTGCATTTTCTTTTGGGTAATAAAACTTGTGAATACACAAGAAGTCCCCAGTCTTCTTAACACTAAGCAACGTTATTGTGATATGTATTACACTAACACCTGGAGGCCCCAACCAAGATTGGCACCCTGTTGTACCAGGCACTGTACCAACATAGTCCCTGCCCCAAGATGCTTGCAATCAAAATAGGCAAAGCTCTTCTGGTATCCCATCAGTTTTTCTAGCCACTAGGCTCTGCTGCCTCTCAAACATAGCTATTCTGTTTTATTTACACCCACCCATCTTGCAGTAGTGGACTAGTGGTGCCCAGGCCTAGAATCAGAACTGCTCAACTGTGAGTCATAAGCCCTGTATTGCAAATGGAGATTTGCCTTCAGTTACATGATAGAGGCCTGTGATTCTCTAGCAGAGGAGCCTCAGGGCTGTCTTCACTGTCGCTGTGACGCTCAGCGTCCTGCACCGAGGCACCCAGGAACTATGTAAGCAACCCTGGATTTGCCCATTTCACCCCACCCTTTCGGGTGTCAGCAGCGCGGTGTGTCAGCAACCCGACGTGCAAAAGAGATTGAGCAAGACTTTATGTAGGGCGCCTGAGCTGGTAATTACACATCAGCGAACAGCAGGAGTTAGAGTGGCTGGGCCGGGAAGCCGAGTAGCTCTAGCATGAGCCATAAACAGGGCCGCTTCCCAGCGGGGCGGGCAAAGGCGTGACCCAGGTGGTTCCCAGGCACCAGGACCACCATGGGGGTGGCAAAGGGCTCTGGCTTGAGTTCCATGCTGGGGCCGGGGGCGGAGGGGAATCTCCCTTTGACAAAGCAGCATGCTGAATTTCAGGTGCCACGTGGCCAGGAGGGTCTTTGGGTGGGGGGAAGGCCCGCTCCACTCTAGGGTTGCCACTCCCATCTCAGGCTTGGAGTAGCCCTCAGAACATTTCTGCCCTGCATCCCTCTGTGTTAGTGGTGGGGTAGGGTGGGGTGGGGGGATGCTGCTGGATCCACGGAGCTGCAGACCCACTGGCAACCCCCTCCCCAAATCCCTGCAGTGCAGTGAGTCACGGACAAGCCTGGCGGGTTGCGGGGTCTCCTTAGTAGGCTCCTCAAGTCCTGCTCCACTGTGGCTGGAAGAGGGGGTTGGGATTAAGCCCCTAGAAAAGCAAGTGGCCCCAAAGCACTTTACGAAGTGACATGATAGACACAGGCAGAGCTGGGCCTGGCTATCCCAAGGCCGCCTGGGTCGGGGGTTGAATACAGCCCTGGGCCAGGGAGGTAGGCCGGGGACCATGTGGGTGCAGGCCCCATTCCTCCCAATCCCCAGAAGCTTAAAGGGGACACGAGTAGCCTCCAGAGGAGCAGCTCCAGCTTTGGCTAGAGACGGAGCCCAGCCCCAGTGTTTAAACGCCTCCTTTCCCCCTCCCCCGCTGCCAGGCCAAGGGGGCTCAGGCGAGAGAAGGGGCCAGCCGTGTCATTCAGACCCAGCTCAGAAGTGGGGTTTGGGATCTGGGCCCACCTCTGCTTCAGAGGCCAGGTCCATTCCTCCCCGGAGCCACTGCCCATTCGGGCCCAGACTCACAACGGTGCATAGGCGCCTGACTCCCATCCAAAGTAAGGGGAGTTGGGCACCTCAAGACGTCTGTGAATCTGGGCCTTGGGTGCCGGGCAGTTTGGGCTGCTGGCGGACCTGGTTGTCCCTGGGAAAGAGAAATGGGTCAGGACCCTTGGGACCTCTCTTACCATAGACGGTGAGACTAGACCCCGGGTGTCTGGAAAGTACCTAGCACACAGTGGGCGCTAGCGTGACGATCCACTATAATCACAATTCTCAAAGACACACGGCCGCAGAGTTTGCCCTGAGCTGCTTGCTTGGCCTGGGTTCACTGCACTTCTAGCTTGGCTGCAGATTGGCTGCACAACGCTATCTAATCGCCTCCGGCCCACTGGACCATAATTCCTCCCTCGTGGGAGCTTGGCCGGGAGCTGCGCCGCCGGTGATAACACCAGGGCGCAGTGCACAACGGTAGCACATCCTGCTTTGGTTACTTCCAGTCAAGGGACACCCGGCGGGTGGCCCCGACCCATTCTATGCGGCTGACCTAAAAACCCTTGCAAGTCAGAAGCTTTACTGTGGTTTTTAAAAGCAGGAAGGGACACAGTTAACTGCGGGGCGAAGGGAGCTCCAGCCCTGCCAGCGGGAATGCACGGATGGGTGTCGCCATGCAGCATAAGGCCGACCAGATCTCAGGCTGCAGGGCGTACCCTGCTCACTAGGAGGGCAGCAGGTGATCCCCCCCACTCCCCCCATGCAGCAAGGCACTACCAGCCAGGAGCACTGCTGAGCAGAGCAGCTGTCAGGGGCTGACCCAGAACCAAAAAGCCAGCATGAGGGTCTGAGCCACCTCAGGCTGAATTCCATGGGCGCATGGCCAAGTGGTTAGAGCCCTGTGCTGGCACACAGAAGAGCTGCTCAGCTGTGACCTTGAGTAAATCATTGCCCGCCTCTGTTCCCCCTTGTGACAAAGTGGGACTGTTCTTAATGTTTCCTCTGAATACTGTAGGGGTGCCTCAGTTTCCCCTATGCATTTCTTAAATCTCTAGGTGGTGGGATAAGGGCCAGTGCACATAACTGGCCGACACTCTGTCTCCTGGCAACTAATGGCCCGGACCCTTCCCCCCCGCAAGGGGATGCTAAAGGTGCTGGAGAACAGAGAGATCAGGTGACCTCCTGGCCCGGGAAAGAGACAAAGGCCAGAAAGGAGGAGCTGGAGGGGGTTTCAGTTTGGGGCTGGCTGGGGACGAGGAGTGAAGTGCAGATGTGGGGGTCTGACTCACTGCCCCCCAAAATGGACCCGGCCGAGGGGTCCTGTTCTCTGTACCTACAAGCTCTGTGTTAGACCCTGTTCCTGTCATCTTACAAACCTCTGTGTTACTGGCTGGCTGAGAGTCACGTCTGACTGCAAAGTGGGGGGGCAGGACCCTCTGGCTTCCCCAGGACCCCGCCTGGGCAGACTCGCTGTGGGAAGCGCACGGAGGGGCAGAGGATGCTGAATGCTCCAAGGAGAGACCCAGGAGGTGAAGCCGTGTGAGCTTCTTGCCCTGAAGACAGTCTGCTCACAGAGAGGAGACTTCACCAGAGTCCTGCCTGGCTTCGTAGGGAGCAGTTCCAGAGCATCACCCAGGGACTCCGTGACACCCCGCCCACCCTTTGGAAGTCTTGCCTACTTAAACGGTAGGTTTTCCAGGGCCGAGCCTGTCTCTTACCATGCATGGATGCAGTGCCCAGCCCAATAGGGCCCTGAACTTGGCTGGGGTTCCCAAAACACACCCCATAAAAGTGGGATGAGGACACGACCCTCCATTACTTGTATGGATGAGCTGGGACGGGTATTTGGAACCCCCCTTTCCTCCCCCTGTTCTACCTTTTCTCCTCCACCTATAGTATCACAGAGACTTCCCCGATCAAAGGTGATCTGTCAAGGAAAAGAAGAGGGCAGGGGCTAAGCTAGATGTTGCTTCTTTCGGCTAGAGACAGGAGACCCCAAAAGGATTTTTTTTTCTTCTGCCCACACCACACAACTATTGTTAAAGCGATGGCACGAAGGATCCGCCAGCATGGCTGCACCTTCGCTGATCAGCTCCCAGACATGCAAGCGCCAACACCTGCCTACGTCGGCAGCGGCCCTGAGCCCCTCGCAGCTGGTTCTCCCTCTCCCTGCAGAACGACTGTAGCGTGCTCAGTGTTCTGGCACCACTGTAGTGTGTGGGTGTGATTCAGCATCAGGCGCTGAGCCGCAGGCTGCCACATCCACAGCCCCCCCAGGCTGGCAGTTCCACGCCTGATTCCCTAACGCCGCTGCCGCACCAGCGGGGCTCTGGCTGCGGACTCGGCCCTGCGAGCAGTTCCTGCACTTGCTGGCTGAGGACTCCCCCCCTTTCTGATACAAATATCAGTGCTGCCACCTCTGGAAACATATCAAGCAGGTAGCCAGGGCCTGGGACACAACCAAAAGGTGGCACGGCCAGCGGGAACCTCGGCAGAGAGGCTGTGGATGGGCCATAGAGACTAACTCCCTGTTGACCCCTAGAAGTGGCCTCCAGAATGGGGCTGAGGCACGTTGGTGTCAGCAGTGGGGGAGGTCACACTGCTGACGTTGTGCCTGTTCCACGTACCCCAGGTGTGCTTTCCCCATGGTGATGGTGGGGCTGAGGCCAACCAGCCCCTGAGGAAGCGTGCGTCGCGGTTTCACTTCTCTTTCGCTTTCTGCCTCTCAGCTGCTTGCCGTTGGCTCCTGGCTGTTTCTAGGCTGCTGGTGCATTTCCTCCCAGAGCCGTCACGGGTCTCTTCCTCCAGCGCCGAGCGGGGGCTGCCTGGTCTTGTCTCCAAGGCCTGGAATGCGCCGGATTGCTCTGACCTGCAGCCGCGGGCCCAGAGAGCTGAACCCAGTGCGCAGGCTGGCACGGACAGCCGCAGCCATGTAGCCTCCTAGTGTTCTCCACCCACGGAGCAGGAGCCTGTGAGGGAAGGGGCAAAGCAGCAGGGAGGGAGGTGGGCCACATAGACGCGGCTCTGTCTGGGGTCTGGAGCAGAGCCAAACGGGGTCTTCTCCCCAGCTCTATTCCAAGGGCAGACCCACCACCAGTAGTGGGCAGTGATATTTATGTGAGCATGCCGGTGTGGGTGTGCAGTAGTCTGCAGGTGGGTGCATGCAGCTGTGTATGGGATATTCGTCCATGCATGTATTTGGGTATGTTTATGCATGTATGTGCATCACTGTACACATAGCCATCCGTCTGTACCATGTGTGCAGCCATATTTATTTATGCCCAGGGGTTTGTGTGTATCTGTATGTGTGTGTGAATATGCCTGTATGTGCGAGCAGAGGAGTATGTAACATTAATGCAACATTGACGCACAGGTGCTTGCATGCATGTGGACATGTCACTGTGGATAAGGGCGTGTGTGTCCAGGTGTGTGTAATGTTAGCGCATGACAGGTACGTATGTGCATGCAGGAGTGCGGGTGTGATAGTTGTCCATGCGTGAACAGGTAGACTGGCGTTTACATGCCTTCCTGTGCACATACCCATCCGTCTGCATGGTGTGGGCAGATGCATGGACAGGGGTGTGCATGCATACATGTGTTGCTGTGCATATGGGGGGAGGGGGTGCATGTGCGCACAGTGCCAGTACATGAATATGCATGTGCAATCATTGTCCGGGCATGTTTGTGTACACGTTTGCACGCAGAGTTACGTGCCTCATTGCCCAAGCCCCCATCGGGTGGTACCATGTTTGCAAGTTGATTGATTTCTGCGGAGGGTTTTGCATGGATGGAGCTGTGTAATGGTGGATGTATGTATGCGGGCATGCGTGTGTGATACACGTGTGTGTAGGTCAGCGAGTGCAGACTTCGGCACAATGACACCACGGAGCAGGGCTGTCCCACTGCTGCCATCTCTTCTCCTGCCTCTGCAGCGCACTGCTGCCTCGGCAGGCAGCCAGGCAATAGGGCAGGCATTCAAACCAGAACAAAATTCCTGTATTTTTCCTCTCGGCTCTCGTTTACAAGGAAGGGCGGGGGCGCGGGAGCTCCTTTCTGTGGCTCCCACTGCATGGCAGGGCTACAAATCTAGTGATGCAGGAGGCGGCTGAGCAACGAGGCCCCGCTGTGGAGCAGTTGGTCTTCTCAGGGGGCTTTTGTCTGGGCAGGAATAAACTGCCAGAGCTCCCTGTGGGTGAAAAGGTCTCCGGGAGTGGGGTAGGGGGGCTCTGAATGGGACGGATTAGCTAGATCACAAACCAGCTTGGATGGCTGCCGCGATCTAGTCACTGATTTCTGCTGGAGTGGAAAGAAAGAAAGAAAGAAAGAAAGAAAGAGGTGATGGACGCAGCGTATGAAAGGGGAGGTCCGGGAGCTGGGGTTCCCCAGGGCTCGCGCTCAGAACTAAGCCACTACAATGCACAGGGCCAGGCAGCTAAAGGGCAGCGCTGTCTGCGGGTTGGACAGTTGATGTGACAGCCTTTGCACATCAGCTGCTCCCAGCCCATCAACAGCAGAGCTACACAACCCTACGCCCAACCGTGGAGCCAGGCCTCTGGCCAGCGACGATGCTCACCCTCAGCAACACGCACACTAGCCAGCTTGTTGCTGGACCGAACCAGGGCTGCTCAGCTGCATGTCATAGTCCCCACACTGCTAATGTAGAGTCTCCTTTAGGTCAAGCAGCGGCAGGGGGGTGGGCTGTGCTTTTGCACTGGGGAGATACGGATTGTACCCTGCAAGTGGCTGGGCAGCTGAAAATTGTGGCTTTCCGTGTGGTGACAACCACCCGGTCCATGCTTGGCAGTGTTCTCAGCTCGCACTAGGGTGACCGGACAGCAAGTATGAAAAATCAGGACAGGGGGTGGGGAGGTAATAGGAGCCTATATAAGAAAAATACTCAAAAATCAGGGTGTCCCTATAAAATTGGGACATCTGGTCACCCTCGCTCGCACGCTGTTACCACTGGGGCTCGGGCTAGCTGGTGTTTTCCGTAAAGCCTGAGCCCCGGGAATCCTGACACTAGGCGAGACGCTCAGCTTGGCTCCTCTAAACTAGATTCTAGGCTGCCACGTTGCAGCAAAATGCTTGACAAGGTGACCCTGAAAGGCAAAGAAAAGAACCCCCCCGTTTCTTCTTTCTAAACCAGTCGTGACTTTTGAGGGGCTGACTGGTGATTTTTGAATGCACGGGCTTAGCAACAGTGCCTGTGTCACTTTGCACTTTTAAAGATGCAACGTCAGGCTGAGGGGTGCTGCCCCGGCTCTGAGGTTCATTCACGAGGGTGAGGCCTTCACTTGTTTTACTTCAGGCGGCAGCTGCAGAAGTAGTTACGCATCAGACACTTGTGAGCTCACCGCCACGGACTGGCAGCCTAGCTGACACCCTCAGACGGGAGGCTAAGTGACAATTTCCCCATCCATCCCCCGCCTGCATAGGACACATGGGAGGTTGATGCCTGGGAAGGAGCAGGGGAAAGCTTGATGTGCTACAGACTCCCTTTGGGAGCTTGGGCAAGTCACTTAGGCATAGAGCGGCTACACGAGAGCTCTTACAGCGGTGCAGCTGCTTTGGTACCACTGTGCTGCTGCTAGGTCCCTAGCGCAGACATAGCCTTAGTCGCTTTGTGCCTCAGTTTCCCCCTATATAATAGGGATGCCTCCCGTCCTTCGCCTTCCTACTTAGACTGCAAACTCGTTGAGGGCAGGGACCACTCTGTACATCCAGCACAATGGGGCCCTCTCGGCACTACTGCGAGCCAACCAATAATACTAGATCTGTCAGTCTGGTGCCCTTTGACAGCATTAAATTCACCCTGAAAATGGAGCAAAACACAATCTTGAACCTTAAAAAAGCTGAAGAATGTTAAAGCCAAGCCACAGGTGGTTCTCAGAGCTGGTCATGGAATGGTCCGGCTGTGCCTCACAATTCAGAAGAGAGGAACGTTTTAATTTCATCTGATTTTTTCAGTGAAAATATTCGTAAAACGAACTGTTGAAAAATGAAACATTGACCCAAATAACAGTAACACAAACAACATTTTTTTCCCCATAAATGTTGTTTTCCAGGGTCTCTGTTCAGAGATTCGTAGGCTAAGATTTTCACAACTGACTACAGATTTTGGGGGCCAGTCTGAGCATCGAGCCTTGAGTGTCCAACTTGAGACATCGTAATGGGTTGCTGGAGTCGTGTTGATCCCAGGATGAGAGAGAGAGACAAGGCAGGTGAGGTAATATCTTTGAGTGGACCCACTTCTGTGGGTGGAAGGACAGAGACAAGCTTTCAGGTTTGGCAAAGGTAGTCAGTGTCACAGGTAACTACAAGGTGGAACAGCTGCGTTAACTCCTACGCTTAACAATCTGTTCCACCTTAGAATCATAGAATCTCAGGGTCGGAAGGGACCTCAGCAGGTATCTAGTCCAACCCCTGCTCAAAGCAGGACCAATCCCCAACTAAATCATCCCAGCCAGGGGGGAAAAAAGGAACAGGTTAAATCAGTCTAGGGCGGACTGGTGTGATACCTCCTGGTTTGGGAGTCCTATCTTGTATTTAGCTGTGACACTGAGTATCTTTCCCAACCCTGGAGAAGAGCTCAGAGTAGCTCGAAAGTGTTTTTGTGTCTTATTAGACCAACTTCTGTTGGTGGAAAGGATATTATCTCGCCCACCTTGTCTCTCTCACATCTCAAAGGGTGCAGATTTTCAGCAGGCTGGTGCTCGGCACTTTCTGAAAGTCAAGTCCCTTTAAGGTCTCAAACTGGGGACCTATATTGAGTTGCCCAAAAGTATTTAGGTGCCTAACTCCAGTTGGGAGCTGGGTGCCTGAATGCATTTGATGAGCTGGACCCTAGTCACTTTGGAAAACTTGGCCATAGATTCTAAGTCTAGAAGCTTAATTGTTTTTTAAATGAAAGCTGAGATTCTCACGTGATCACAGGATTCCAGGAGCTGGGGCTTTAAGAGAAGTACCAAATAGCCTGAGACTCAGCAATGCTGTTTGCACAGACACTGACAACTGTCCAAGCCATCCTCCGTTTCTTAGCTACCCTGAACCCTACAAAGTGTGAGCCATGTAGAACGTGCCCTCCAAAAAACAACCCTTGCCTCAAACATCTCTCAAAGTGATTCTCTAGCAATCCCATGCTCTGTTTCCATGATACCCCTAAGTGGGATGTCATAACAGCCCTGAGCGATTGCACATAATCCGTCCTCTCCCCTGAGGGAGGCAGTGTGGCCTAGTGGATAGAGCACTAGAGGCTTGGCCTGGGAATCAGAAGACCTGTGTTCTGTTCCTGGTTCTGGCCTTGATGGGTGCCCTTGGGCAAGACACTGCACCTCTGTGCCTCAGTTTACCCATCTGTAAAATGGGGCTAACGATATTGCCCTCCTAGGTAAAGTGCTTTGCGATCGATTGATGGAAAGAGCTAGATAAAAGCGACGTATTGCTATTATATATATATCTCACACTCACGCTAACAGCCTGCCTTGGAACAGGCAGCTCCCACTGATTTTAGGTTTGTCCATTTTTTTGGCTGACCAACCTGAGGCACACCAGGGTACTGAGCAGCCACAGCCCCCCCTTGATCTCTGAAAGTCAGGCTCCCCTCGAGCTGGGCTCCCCAGTCACTGAAGCCCCCACTCCCCCCAATCCGTGACCACATTTGAATATTTGGGCTGCAACAGCCGGAAATATCAAATGCAGAATTTCGCCTTTAAACTGAGCCTGGGGGCTGGGTATGCAAAGGAATTTAGGTTCCTAAATATAGGCACCTACCAGCTTTTTCAAAAACGCCTCAGTGCCGAACTCCTACCGATTTCTAGGAGCGTTCGGCACCTCGGAACCTCTGAAAGCTCCAGCAGATCCCTATCTGCATCCGTAGTGCCCAGATACCTGTGAGAATCTCTCCCGGGCCGTTTTACCGAAAGATCCACTGAACTCAGCCATGAGTTATTGGGCTCAGCAGTGCCGCTTGCCTTGTAGAGACGCGTCATAACCATGGAAGTGTTGGGTTGGAAGTGACCTTGAGAAAACATTACATCCAGGACCAAGTAAACCTAGACCTAACCTAAATGGCCCTTGCTGCAGCTTAAGCCCATTGCTTCTTGTCCTAAATTATGCTGACATGGACAAGCATTGACCACTGTCCTCTCTATACCAGCCCCTAACATATCTGAAGACTGTTACTGGGCCCCCCCTCGGTCTGCTTTTCTCAAGACTAAACATACCCAGAGGCTTTTTTAATCCTTTCCTCATTGATAAAGTTTTTTCTAAACCTGTTACTAATTTTGTTGCTCTCCTCTGGACTCACTCTCATTTGTCCAAATCTTTCCGAGAGATCAGACACAGTTCTCCAGCCGAGGCCTCCGTCCACTCTCGGGCTGGGGTGACGCAGGAGATCAGACTTGATTGGTCTTCTCTGGCCTTAAAAATCTGTGACTTCATGAATCTTAGAAGACAGGGAGCCCCCCTCTGAGCTCCCTTTGACTCAGGGATGGGAGCCATCTGCAGCCCCTAATCCAAGCTCCTCAGTCTTTTTGGAATCTGTACCTAGGGTAGCTTTTTGTAAAGACAGTGGGAAAGTGACAAATGATTTACTTAACAAGAGCATATGCCTCCCACCTCCGCAGGGCTGATTTACTGTCTGGGTCAGGTTCCTGGAGGCCAGCCAGAGCACTAGAGCATCAGATTACTGCAGGAGAGGAGGCCACCACCTTCCTTACCATGGTCTGGGATCTACCACGCTGGAGCCCACCCCTTCAGGTGGATGATAAATCAGTTTTAAAGTCAATGGGCTAGATTCTCCCCACAGTTACTCCAGTGGAAGTCAGGAGTAACCCTTCCGCTGTCAGTGTAGTTACTTATTTACACCAGGGTGGGGGAGGCTCAGAATCAAGCCCCTTATCTGGCCCTGGGAGCAAGCCACCTCCTCATTCTGGTCTGGTGTAAATCAGGAGTAACTCTAGTTAAGTCAGTGGAGCTGCACTGATGTGACACTGGTTCTCAGCCAGGTTCCGGATCAGAATCAGGTTCTTCATCTGGTGGGGAGAGCCTGTTGGAGCAGCCGTAATGCTCCTCCTCAGCCAGCGGGCAGCACGTCTGAGCAACAAGCGGCTGAACCCCCAGCGATGGAGTGTGTCACCACAGGGACTCCACAGAGCGGGCCAGGCCCGGGTTCTGCTCCTGTTTACACGGAGGTCAGCGGAGCTGCCCTGGGGGATCTGAGAGCAGAACCTGACCCAGTGCCTGAGGTGCGGGATGGGACCTGCTGCCCTGTCCCCGGGCTCCTCCTGGCATCGTTCACAGCATCTCATGAGAATCGGCTACAGTCCCCCCACATAGCCACTCATCTCCTACCCCCTCCTTCAGTCTCTTCCCTTCAGCCTCACTCCACACCTACCTTCCATGCTCCCCTCCTTCCTTCCTTCCTTCCCTCCCTGTCCAACCCCCCTCCTGCCTATGTCTCCCGTCCCTTCCTTCAGTCAATCCCCTCCCAGAAATCACACCACATTAACATGCCTTTTGTCCTGTCCCCACCCCCCACCCCAACCCAGTGGATAGAGTCTGCTGTGATCAGCAGCTCCCTGGGGCAGGGACTGACTGTCTGTGCAGCGCCTGGCGCCATGGGGCCCAGTTCTCGGTCGGCCGTTTGGCACCCCCAAAACACAATACTGCTACTAATGTGAGAGGAAATCCATTCGTGTTTGTAAAGCACTTTGTGATCCTCAGCTGGAACGTGCTGGCAGGGCTGAATGTTACTAATTAATTAATAACGTTATTCGTTATTTGTATTCCCCTCGCACCGAGGAGCCCCCCGGGTCTAAGTGCCTAGATACAGTCGCAGCCTCAGATCCTTGATTTAAATACAACTCGACCTTCACTATGGAGCCGTGACCAGCGTCTTCATGATCCAGCAGCTGCAAGACACAGTTCAGAGGGCAGGTGGGTGTGTTGGGGGCAGGCAGAGACACCTGGGAGAGAGGCCACCTCCCGCTGGGAGCTCAGCAAGGCGATTGGCTCAGCTGGGGGGAGGGTTCCCCTTCGGATAACCTGGTAAATGCTCCTGTCTAGGGCTGGTGAGCAGCCCGGTGCCAGGGTCAGCTAAGGTGAGAGGCAAAGCTCACAAGGAGCCAGGGGACAGTGCTGGCTTCTGCTTAGACCATGCTCACCCCAGAGAGGCTCAACTCTCTGATGCGGGGGTACGGAATCGCCTGGCTGCTCTGGGCTACCTCCCCTCGCATTCCTAGTGACAGCAGGGGCCGTGCGAGTGCTCAGCACCTCACCAGGATCTGGCTTTCCGTGAGCCACGTGACAGCCCCACAGGACGTTCTCCTTAGAGAAGTAGGGAAACGTGGGCTTTCATCCAGACCACATCACACGATCCACTGTCTACAGCCAAGCTCTAAGATACAACCGCATTTGCTCCAACCCCTCAGACAGAGACAAACACCTACAAGATCTCTGTCAAGAGTTCTTACAACTGCAATACCCACCTGCTGAAGTGAAGGAACAGATTGACAGAGCCAGAAGAGTACCCAGAAGTCACCTACCACAGGACAGGCCCAACAAAGAAAGTACCAGAACGCCACTAGCCGTCACCTTCAGCCCCCAACTAAAACCTCTCCAGCGCATCATCAAGGATCTACAACCTATCCTGAAGGACGATCCCTCACTCTCCCAGATCTTGGGAGACGGGCCAGTCCTCGCTTACAGACAGCCCCCCAGCCTGAAGCAAATACTCACCAGCAACCACACAACAAAACCACCAACCCAGGAACCTATCCCTGCAACAAAGCCCGTTGCCAACTCTGTCCGCATATTTATTCGGGGACACCATCATAGGACCTAATCACATCAGCCACGCCATCAGGGGCTCGTTCACCTGCACATCTACCAACGCGATATATGCCATCATGTGCCAGCAATGCCCCTCTGCCATGTCAAGCCATTGGCTGGCCCAACTCCTTGGGTGCTGTGGGATGCTGCTCTCTGGCAGGATGGATGGGGCGGGCTGCAGTCCTGCTCCGCATGCTCTCCTTTGCAGAGACACAGCCCCGTTTGTCCTGCTCCTTGGCCATGCAGCAGAGAGCCACCCCTGTGCCCCTTTATGCAGGGGCACAGGCAGGGCTCCAGTTCAGGGTGCATGTAACATACCCCAGCTACACACACTGAACCTGGGAGCTTCAGCATCAAACCCGCAGGACCCTAAGCACTAAAAAGCCTCACCCCTTCCTGTGCTAACGAGCGGGCTAATATAGCAGCTGGGGCTTGATATTAGAGGGGTCAGTGATCACAAAGGAATAGCTGAGGCAATCTGGGTCAGGGGCTGCCTGCGGGGGGGGGGACGGGACCTTGTGCCCCGGGAGCGGAGATCCTGTGCCCCATAAGGCAACAGCCGGGGTGAAAACAACGGGGCACAAGGACCTTGCTGCAGCTGTGACATAAACAGATGGGAGGAGAGAGCCAGCAGAAAAATATTTGTCCCAGAGTCAACCCCACGGTCACCCCCTCCTCGCCCCTTCTCCCAGCCTGCCCCGGGCCCGGCGATGGCATCCAAGAATGTGTCAGCTCCCGGGGGTGGGTAGGGCAGGTACATGATTAAAGAATCAATAGTGAATCCGCCCCCCTCTCTGGCCCCCAGTGACCCATGTGCGAGCTGGGCACTCACGCAGCTACTGGTTCTTGGCAGGCAGAATGGGACAGTGGGGGGCTGTCGGGTTTCCCTGGCCTCCCGCTGGTCCTGCGCTCCAGCTGCCTGTTCTGTTTACTCCAGGGGCTCTGATCCTCTGCTGACGCTGCTAGGGGTGGGGAGGGGACAGAATAACATACTGTGCTCAGAACAACGCCCCCCCCCCCCCCCGCCCTTTCCCAGTCAGCAAACAGCTCCCGGCTGGAGAAGCTTGGAGGCAGAAACAGCTCCCACCACACCAGCTGGAACACGCTGTGAAATCGAGGAAAGGAAAACACCGCCCCCCCCTTCGTGTCAGTTTGGTGCATTGAACTTTTCCTGCTAAGATTTGTTTTTAAAGCATTTTGCGCACCGGGGAAAGGTGCTGGCTCTACGGGCCCTGCAGACGGTTGCTGTTGGTCGCAGTAAATCCTGCAGGTCTCCACTGACCTCATGCTAATCCCCCGCTCTCCTAGCCACAAACCTTGATCCCGCCCTCTTTTGAAAAGCACTCGGTTATCCCCATCTGTCAAGCGGGGAGGTGGAGGCACAGCTCAGGTCCAGATGCTGAACGGTATTTAGGCACCAAACTCCCATTGATCTGGGCCCGAGAGACTGGCCCAAGGTTACCCAGCAGGCTAGTGCCAGAGCAAAGAGCAGAAGCCAGGTTTCCTGAATCCTGTTCCAGTGCCGCATCCAGCAGGCCACACTGTCTCCCCCCTGTGCAGACACTCCCTGCCCCAAAGTCCAAGCAGACCAAAGGGTGGCAGAGAGCAGCCGGGACTGGGCTGTATTGACTCTAACAAAGAGTTTGTATTGAGCTGCTGGACACACACCAACCCTGTGATGCTCTTCGCCTTTGGACCTACCTAGTGTCATGGCACAGCGGCGCCTAAGCCCTCGCCTGGTGACCACGGAAGGGACTCCAGCCTGCACTACATCACGGAGCAACTGACCAGCTTGCTTGTTATTTAGCATTGGTCTCAAACCAGCATCTCTGCAGTCAAAGCCTCGTCTTTACTAACTGCTGAAGGCAGGGTCGGACCCAGCGTGTCCCAGCTGAGCTGCTGTTGGTGTGGACGGTCTGGTCCACACACCCTGAGAGTTGCGTGGGACAGAACAGGAAGCCAAGCCCTCTGTCCTGCCAGCGAGGCAGCCTGCTGTGGTTGCAGCTGGGAGAGCTTGGGGCTGTAGGGAAGGAGAGTCACTGACAGTCCCTGGCAGCTCTGGCCTGGTGCAGGCAAGAAGAAGCTGGCGGATCTATTGAGGGCAAGGGTCTAAAATGATGCAGGGCCCAACTTGTCTCTGCTGCTCTGTCCTGCCATTGTGCTGCCATTCTGATCTGGTGTCATTCTACACCCACTGCACTGGGGGTGGGGCCAAGGAAGATCTGTCGCCACCCAGGGACTCTCCAGCCTTGCTCATGAGTGAGCGTTGAGTTCAGGGCAGACATGCAGAGATGTTAGATTACGACAAATACTCCTGCTGGAAGGTTGCCGTGTAGCACTGCATTTATTCTTCGAATCCAGAATGACACACACACGGTAAGCAAAACCAGAGAGAGACAAAGCAGGCTGCTCCCCAAGGCAGAGCGACACAACTCACCCCACCTTCATAGAATCATAGAATCATAGAATTCAAGATCAGAAGGGACCATTATGATCATCTAGTCTGACCTCCTGCAAGATGCAGGCCACATAAGCCGATCCACCCACTCCTTAGCAAGTGAACCCTGCCCCATGCTTCGGAGGAAGGCGAAAAACCTTGTTCTAGACCAGCTCTTTCCTGAAGGACTCTGACCTCCCACTTCTCTGCAGAGCCCCCTAGCCTGTGAGCAGGGTCAGGGTAACCCCCTCTTAGTTCCCATCCGACACATTCTCTCAAAGTGACAGCTTGCAATTCCAACACAGTCCTCACATGCAGCACAGTTAGCAATTGTCCTCTCCCCAGCAGAGAAGACATAGAACCAATATCCCCTGCTTGGGAGGATCCTCGATATATCTTGATCCCTTCCCGGCTCCCTGTGCAGCCTCACTACCCCTCTGCCATCTGACAGAGCCCAGAGATACTGATCAGCCTTGCTTTCCATCCGGATGTCTCCTCCAATATGCTGTGGCCCCAGCCCCCTACCATCTCCTCCAGAAAGCAGGACTGATCCAGAGGGAATCTCAGCACACAGAGATGGCTCCAGCCCTGGGGTGCTCACTCAGAGTGAAGGCCAAGTGAGGGGGAGCCCACGGGGGCTATCACAGCAGAGTGTGGGGCCAGCTGCTTTGCATGCGCTGCACACACCATAATGCCAACCCCACTGCCCAAGAGCACCTTCCCCCTAAGAGCCCGAAGCACTTTAGAGAGGAGACAGATCGCGTGCTCAGCCCCCGGCCCCACCGCTCCTGGTGTAACAGAGCAGAACTTGGCCCACAGAATCTGGCACCACTCAAGCTGCTGATCCAGCTACCACAGCAAAAATAAATAAGATGGTGGAGCACATCATCGTGCACATGGTGTCGCTCCCAAGCAAGCTGCCAAACATTATGTAATAGCCATAGCACGAGACACGGCTTTGTTTAAACACAGGTGTTTACCCATTTGTACTGCACAGGTAAGAGCTTTATCATAAGAAAAGGAGGGGCGTGTACCGGCTCAGTGCAAGACCTAAGCAAACCACTTAAGTTCTGTGCCTCAGTTTCCCCTCCCCCGTCAGCGGGGATAACAGTGGCATGAACTGGCTAGTCTGTATCTGTACAACTGCCCCCTACTGGATGGAACCAGGGCTGATCTCACCTGTACTTCATAGGGCCTACACACTGCTCGTGAAGATTCACTTTGCACATGGGGACCATGTACTTTTAAAGCAGGAGGTCTGTAAACTCCGTCCCTATTGTCTCATGGTGAAATTCAGTGTCACCAGAGCGTGCAGGAACAGGACAGTGGACACATCCGGGCCATTTGTTAGCAACATCTGCCTTCCTCCCAGGGCGGCCGTGAGGCTCAGTGCCGTTGAGTCTATGTGGAGCTGTGGGTGAGAGAGGCAATGGATGCACTTATTGCTATAAGGGTGCGGCACATCTCCCTGTTCCGCTCCAAAGCAGGCTGGGCTCCATGTGATACTGACGCGCCCCCTCCCCGCCCCCCAGCCTGCCGCGCTTTGGCAAAACATGTTTTCATTATGGTTTTATACAAGCAGCATTTAGAGCGGAATTCGGCTTTCTGGGAAACTCAGGAGGCCCAGAAAGGGTCTGAACTTTTGCTCCCAAAACCGCTCCCCCGGGATCTCGAGGCAGCGCGGACACACACACAGGCACACAGGCACCTCGGGAAGGCACTGGGTACGCTGGCTGCTGATCTTACAAGCTGCATTTTTCAAACCCTGCTGAATGGCCGGCCCCAACCCAGCCACCCTGCCCTGCTCTGGGCCAGGACGAGGTGCTAGCGAGGCTGGCAGACCCAGAACAGGACCCTTCTTATGGCTTCTTGGCCGTAGGCGACAATCCGTTCCATTCAAGACAGACAGTTGGTTCGTTCCCATCCCCACCCCCGCAAGCCACAAGTTTTAATGCTGTTTTTTTGTTTTGCTAACAATACGGGGCGGAAGCCCAGTCCTCAGGGGCAACCCTACAAAAACAAACTAGCTCGTGCAGCCATAGGCACTGGCTCAGTGGGTGCTCCGGGGCTGGAGCACCCATGGGGAAAAATTAGTGGGTGCTCTGCACCCATTGGCAACCACACTCCCCTCCCCCCTCCCTGCCTCTCCTCCTTCACCTCCCTCCCCCCAAGCACACCACGTCCCTGCTCCTCCATCTATCTCCCAGCGCTTCCCCCCCAGCCGCCGCCAAACAGCTGTTTGGCGGCGTGCTGGGAGGGAGGCGGAGGAGCGGGAACCTGACGTGCTCAGCGGAGGAGGCGGGGAAGAGGCAGATTTGGGGAAGGAGACGGGAATAGGGGCAGGGAGGGGGTGGAGTTGGGGCGGGGATTTTGGGGAAGGGGTTGGAATGGGGGCGGGGCAGGGTTGGGAAGGGAAGGGCAGGGGTGGGGCTGCATGGAAGGGGTGAAGCGGGGACGGGGACTGGGGGGGTGTCAAGCAGGGAAGTTGGTGCCTATGCGTGCAGCCCTAGTCCCCAGCCGAGCCCCAACCACAGCAAAGCAACCTTAGCCCCAGTGACAAACTCCGGAGCACAACAACAAGCGAGTACTTGCTGGTCGGCCCTTCTGAGCAGCCCTATAATAAAGCCCCTTGCCTAGCCCCAGCCCCCACAGGTGACCCTAGAGCACAGCAACTCGGCCCCATGAGTAACACACACCTGTGCATGCGATGCCCACCTAGCACAGCTCTGCCCACCCGATGCAGGGATCCTGCCTCTCTATCGCAGTAGCCTCCGCTACCTGGCTCTAGGACCCATTCCCCAGCTGGGCCCCACCCAAACCACCCCTGCCTGTTAATCTAAGGAGCTCCTTTTATAGAAAGACAGCTCAGGAACCACCGTGGCAGCTCTCAAAGTCCCCATCTCTGGCTGTCCCCCCAGCCACTGCCCCGGGGCCCAAGCTTATGCCTCTCCTTCACCCTGTTCTCTCCGCACCAGGGTGTGTTTTCTCTGCCCCCTGTGTCTTGTGACTCAGGCACGTGCTGCTTGCCGGCTCCTGGCCCAGGCCTGCTTTGCAAGGCAAACAGTCAGGTGCTGGCACCGGGTCCGGCTGCTCCCAGAGAACATGATGCAACTGCTCCCTTTGCGGCAAAAACAGAATGTTCAGAAGGAGACACCGGAGCTGCTCAGAACAACGTTCCCCTCTGCCAGCAGGAAAGGGGCCAGACGCTAGGCCGGCGGCCTTGGGGTCCCACTGCCTGGGGCTCTCCCCACCCGCGCCCAGGGGGAGCTACTGCGGGCTCTGCCACTTGCAAATTGTCTGGGGTCAGTTAATTAGAGAAGCCAATGCAGATTTGTTGTTATTTACAGCTAGGGTGACCAGATGTCCCGATTTTCTAGGGACAGTCGTGAGTTTTGGGACTTTTTCTTATATAGGCTCCTATTACCCCCCACCCCATCCCGATTTTTCACATTTGCTGTCTGGTCACCCTATTTACAGAACCACGGGTTTCTCTTTCCCCTAAAAAGGGGCCAAATGCATGTTCGGTGTAATAAGTTTGGTGGGGTAACACCAGGGATGTCACGAGCAGCCCTACAAAAACAAAACAGGGGGTGCAGCAAGAAACGAGGAGGAGCAGATCAGGCCCTTGTGGGTGACTGCCACGTGTGGGGTCACAGCTGCACAACCCCAGTTCTCCCACCATGCAACCCTTACAACAACACACCAGCAAGCTGTCAGTGACTGGGACATGGGCAGTCATAGCTAGTGGGTAGAGCAGGAGTCAGGCCCTCCGAAACTCATGCTCTGAATAAGCAACCTGGCTTTCAAAACAAGCCCTAAAACAAGTCGATCCCGTTTCAGAACAAGCCCCACACTTCACAAGGGGTGTTTTTATAAAACTTCAATCATGTATTTTTAGCAGGGGGTTCTCAAACTGGAGGGTGTGACCCCTCAGGGGGGTCGCAAGGTGGCTACATGGGGGGCGTGAGCTGACAGCTCCGTGGGGCTCACAGCCCTGAGCTCCCATTAAATTAAATAAATCCCCCATTTTTAATGTATATGGGGGGAGGTCACACTCAGAGGCTTGCTGTGTGAAGGGGTCACCAATACAAACAGTGTGAAAACCACTGATTTTTTAGCATTTAAGTGCACACGACAAAAAGGTACCTTGTAACCCTTCTGCCAGACAGCGACGGCAGCACACGGGGACAGGTGAAATATGTAGGGCGTTTTCTTCAACAGCACTTTGGTGGAAAACTAGAAAGATATTTGTATAAAACAGAACATTTTGAGGATTTACATTTGCATCTGAAGGATTTACAGAGAAACCCCCCATCCCTTTCAGACAGTGGCGATGAGCTCGCTCTCGCTTTTCCGCAACCTCTGCCACCACCCGACCCCTCAGCGTCACTGCGTCCCTAGCACTTCAGGCGGCTTGTGTTTGCGGCCGGGATTTGCATCCCAGATTCTGCATGATGTGCGGAGGACAATGTTTGGGGGTTTTTCTGTTAGCCGGGGCGTGCGGGAAACACCACATGGCGGCAGCCATGCAAAACCCCCCACAAGCAATCAGTGCAGAACCAGCAGCCAGGCAAGAGCAGGCAAATCGCAGACAGCTGCTGCTCCAGCCTGGCCCTGCCAGCTTGCTGCTATCAGTAACCCCTCAAACCCCCCTGTGTACCCATCAAACCAACAACCAACCCCCCCGTACCAGTAGGCAGGAAGCGGAGGAAGCACAGCGCCTTCCATTCCGCGGCCCATTCTGCCAGGCCAGGCAGGCCACCAAAGCCAGCAGCAAGCAAACACACAATCCCCCTGGCCCTGAAAAAACCCTCACCCCCCCCCAAACCAACAAGCAGCCCCCCTGTACCAAAGGAGCCGCTTGGGGGGATCCCCCCAGACACTGTCCCCAAGGCAGCACATTTCCCCCAGCGGCGTGGGGACTAGGCAAAGGCAGGAACTGGCTTTCCCTCTCTGCCCCTCACCTTGTCCCAGGAAAGTCAACCTGCCCCCGGATGCCGCAGGTAACGGAGCTCAGATCCTCCCTCCCCACTTACTGCTCCTGCTGCCTCTTTCACTCTCCCTCTGCATGTCCTGCCATTCCTGGGGCATTTCCTCTCCAACAGCTACTGCCGCTGCTAACAGGAGTGTGGGGCTGGGTGTGTCGGGGGCAGCAGCTCTGGGACGCTCAGAGACGGGGCGAACAGGGGCCGTTTGTGCAGAGTCACTTTCCTGCCTGTCCCCATCCCTTTTGCCGAGTCTCTCTCATCACCTGGAGTCTCTGGCTCAGGAGCCGATGCCAGCAGAGCCCAGGTTTGCCCTAGTCCAGTGGTTTTCAAACTTTTTTTCTGGCGACCCAGTTGAAGAAAATTGTTGATGCCTGTGACCCAATGGAGCTGGGGATGAGGGGTTTGGGGTGTGAGAGGGGACCAGGGCTGGGGCAGAGGGTTGAGGTGCTGGGGTGAGGGCTGTGGGGTGGGGCCGGGAATGAGGGGTTCAGGGTGCCAGAAGGGGCTTGGAGCTGGGGCAGGGGGAGGTCAGGGCTCCTGGGGCTGCAGGCTCTGGGGTGGGGCCAGGGATGAGGGGTTTGGGGTGACTGGGCTGGGGCAGGGGGTTGGGGTACAGGAGGGGGTCAGGGCTCTGGGATGGGGGTGCAGGCTCTGGGGTGGAGCTGGGGATGAGGGGTTCAGGGTGTCAGAGGGGGCTCAGAGCTGGGGCAGGGGGATGGGGTGCAGGAGGTCAGGGCTCTGGATGGGGGTGCAGGCTCTGGGGTGGAGCTGGGGATGAGGGGATTGGGGTGGGCTCAGAGCTGGGGCAGGGGGTTGGGGCGCAGGGTTGGGGCACGGGCTTACCTCCGGCAGCTCCCGGTCAGTGGCGGTGCTAAGGCAGGCTACCTGACTGTCCTGGCACCGAGGACTGCGCTGCGCCCCGGAAGCGGCCAACAGCAGGTCCGGCTCCTAGGCAGAGGCCCATTGGCTGAAGGCGGCGCTCGGGGCAGGGGCAGCACACGGAGCCCCCCCGCCTAGGAGCCGGACCTTAGCCAGGCAGCACCACCGACGGGACTTTTATCGGCCCGGTCGGCGGGGCTGACCAGAGCCGCCACAACCCAGCGCCTTCCATTCCGCAGCCCAGCACTGGATCGCGACCCGCAGTTTGAAAACCGCTGGCCTAGGCACAGCTCCCGCATACAATTCTGCTGGCAAGAGGCTGACGCAGGCAGTGCGCAGCCTTCCAGTGTCAGATAGTCTGTGACATTTCAGAATCCAGCACTTCCCCGGGCAAAGAGCTACTTCAGAAAATGGCGTGTTGCTCCATAATTCTGACCTAACTGAAGCGTCTGGTACTGGCCACTCAGAGACGGGATCCTGGACCAGATGAGCCATGTCTGACCCTATGCTTCTAACGCAGCAGTTAGAACTGCTCAACTCCCACTTGACTTCAGCGAGACCTGATGCTGAGCACTGGCCCAACCTTACCCTAACTCAATCACTCCTCTCCAGCCAGTCTTGTTACTGAAGTACCTTCCTGTGTTTCAGACTGACTTTACCTTCTTAACAGCCCAGGAGCCTAACAGTCTGCAAGAACTAATTGCATGGACCATGTCAGCCGGGTTAGACCCTGAGAGGTAGGTAAACCCCAGGCAGAACTTGAAATCCCAGGGATGCTATTTAGACTGTAGTGTCTTTTGGTGCCTGATCAGGCCTGCGCTCTCCGGTCATTTTATTCTGTGTTTGTAGAGTGCTTAGCACAACAGATCTGCCCTAGAGATTATAGTGGGGAGGTTCTCTGGCCGGTATCATACAGGAGGTCAGACTGGATGATCACAATGGTCCCTTCTGGCCTTGGAATCGACGAATGGGAACCCCTGGATGCTACTGGGATATGGACCAGTATGTTATGGCATCAGCCTGGGAGGCTGCCCAGACAAGGGGTGACTCCACAAACATACAGCCTCAGGGCCTCCTTGCTCCGCTATCTGCATTTGTAGACAGCCACCCGTCAGCTCCACTCCGCTGAACGTGGCTTTCCAGTGACTGTTGCACTGGTCCCTCAGAGCTCGAGTTTTGCCACTTTCAACTCTTCTGCCAGGGACCAGTGAGCTCCGCAGGCTCATGGACTGAAATGTGCATGGGCTAGCGCTGCCCAAGATACAGCGATGGATTTAAAGGTGACCTGGAGATGGTCCTTCCCTTGATCCACTTTCTGTATTCGCTAAATGCCACAATTAGCAACGGCGAGATGCATTCCCTAGAGAAGTGAATCTGCACTAGTGTAACAGTAATGCCCGTTCCCTGCATGTTTAGATTCCCATAGCTGCTGACTGTTTCTCTTCCCCTTCACTGACAGAGGCATCGAGTCCCTAACTTTGTTTAGTTGATCTTAAAAACAATATTTGCAAAGCACAATCAGCAGAACTCTGTCACATGGGCCACGCTGGTCAAGCTGCATATACAAAGGCAGCTTTATTACCCTTCCTGCCTCCTGACACATTGAAGAAAACGATACCTGACATCTGCCAGCCAGGTATTGGGAGCAGGGAAGGTCATTTGCTGTGTAGCCAAAGGGCCTTGCCAAGCATGGCCCTTATCAGTGTTTGAGAGAGTCACAAGGGGAACAGCCCTGCCTTGTGTTAACAGGGAAATATTCCTCTAAAGTTGTTGGCTGAGTGTGATAGCGGCTCATCACCTGTAACGTCCATCACAACACGACACCTGGGCCTGTTTTAAGGTCAGGGCCGTGCGTGACGCTACAAGCGTGCACAGAGGAAACTGGCGCCCAAGGCTGCACTAGCTGCTGTGGTATCCGAGCAGCGCTGGCGACACGGTTAGCAACCCCTGCTCCAGACTGATCCCTTCTAATCAGAAGACAGCGCCTGCTCCTGCTGCCGGAGGGCTTCCAGAGCTGCTGAGTGCCTGTGTCCCATCGACTTCAGCTGGACTCGTGCTCAGTGTTTCTGGAAGTCAAGCCCTGGGTGGCAAAACTCCCACTGAATCTTTGCAGCAAAGCCCTCCGGCACTCACTGGTCTCAGGGTGACTTTCAATTGTCCCTTCCCTTTAGCACCAGGTTTCAAAGCTCCTATGTGCCAAGCGCCACCGGAAAAGTTCTTTGCAGTGGCACCGGCTGATCAGCAAATGGCTGGCATTGGAGAATCTATAATGACTCGCACTTAGCCAAGTGTCCAAAGGGGAGAGCGAAGCATAAGAACGTACCTAGGTGGGGCTGACTGCTGGGCCCCATTTTGGTTGTGACTTGGATCATATGCTCGTGGGGACAAGGTCTCTCTTTGGTCTGTGGTTGTACAGCACCTAGCGCCATAAGGTCCTGGTCCGTGACTGGGGCTTGTAGGTGCTACAACGACACAGATCAATAATAATAACGTTGAGCATGTGCTGCTGCTGGGCAAGGTGGAGGCTGCTTCCTGGCAGCATGGTAAAGCCAAGGAGGAGGTCGCTCGGCACCAGCTGATGCAGAAGTGAGAGGCCCTGAGTGAGTCCCGCTGGGCGGGGGAGAGGTTTTGACGACTGCCTGCTTCCATCAAGCAGATAAAGATAAGCCAGCGCCAACTGGCCCCTCTCTCTTGCTGGGGAGGTGGTGGGACTTAACGGGAATGTAAATCCGTTAACAATTATTGTAAGAAAATCTTGCCCCTTCAGCACTGCTCACTGACCTGGGACATCCAGCCCACCGGGTCACACATCGCCCCTGCCAGGGCACTGGTGTGGCCTGAATGATGGCAGCGCGGCAGAGTGGGTGGATCACCCACACTGCAAAGGATTAAGGGGAAAAGATACAGCTCGAGCTCCCTTCTCCTGAGTGTACAAAGCATGGCCTCACCCCTGTGATTACCTGCAATGTGCAGCAGCTCTTGCACCTACTGAGGCCAAGGCTGTAAATTCTCCCGCTCCCCGTGCTGGTCTTCACAGGCGGGGTGTAGATCTCAGCTCTCAAGCTTGACCGCACTGAGGTATGAAACCGAGTTATTCCTGTTACATGCCACTGGCAAACACAGTAAGAAACTAATGGCAACCTGTGGGGCCTCCATACATTGCCCTTGCTGCAGGATTTCTGCGGGTTCTTAAATCCACCTTTGTTGTTTTAAGGCCCAAAAGCACAGTCGCTCTTTCTCTGTATTTCTGCAATTTCATCAACACCTCTGCTAGAACGTGTCTGGGCAGAGACTGGCAGCTCGTTTCAAGTGTATAGCGAGTCACGTGGGATGTTCCTAGTCTAGCTGACAATCGAACTGCAGTGTAAGATAAAAAGGTTGCCGTGAAGCGGTGATTGTTACCATGTGCGTTGTGGTAGCGCCTGCGAGGCCCAGTCATGGACCAGAACCCACTGCGCTAGGCGCTGTACAGAGTCAGAACAAAAAGACAGTCCTGCCCCAAAGGCCTGACGTTCTAAGCACTAACACGCTGCAGGATCTCAGCCTGCTTTACAGTAGATCACGGCTTCCCTACAGCTGCAGAAACTGAGGTAGAAGGAAGCTACGTGATTCATCCAAAGCGAATCAGTGGCAGAGTCGGGAATAGAACCCAGGTGTCCTGGCTCTTAATTCCATTTCCTGACCTACTGGCACCATTGACGGTTTTGCAGTATGTTGTTCCAGGATGGCTGATGCAGGCATGGAGGGGTTTGGAGCCACACACACGCACCAGTTTGGAATGAAGCTGGAGCGGCTTCAGAAGGCGGCTGGTTGCTGGGTTCTGCGCAATGCCGACCTGAAATGGCCCTCGTGCGGCAGGGAGCCAGCTGGCTTGGGGGGTTGATTTATTTTGACAGGTAAGCCCCTGTCTATTTTGGGGTACCTCTGGCAGGCGAGATGCCGTGGGAGTTGGCCTGGCAGCATGGCATGCTCCCTCCGTTCCCATGTATGGAGAGCCCAAGCTGCTGGCCTGTGACTCCAGCCAATCCGAGCCTCCGTTCCCAGCTCAGGTTCACTTTCTGAGAAAAAGGCAGAGAGCATAGCTACTTCTGAGAAAGAAACAGAGCAGGGAGGTGTGAGGAGTCACCCAAGGGGCATCTGTTTCACTGGATTATCAGTGATAGGAGGGGGCTGTGGTTTTAAAGTGGGAGTCGGGGGGGGGTCCTATTCCCAGTGCTGCCACTGACTCACTATACCCTCTGTGCCTCAGTTTCCCCAGCTGTAAAGTAGGGCTAACAATACTTGGCAGCAGTGCTAAGATTTCACAAGCGGCGTGCCGGCCTCCCACAGGGTGCAGTCACAGTTTCCCACAAGGCAGCGTGACGGCTGGCAGGACGGAGGACCCTGGAATGCCTATCCACAGTGTTCCGCGCTTCTGACAACACAAGCGGATACAGCATGGACATCACACGTGGGCACAAGCGGCCGAGTGTGAATACACGCCACCAAAATCATAGTGTCGGCAGAACTTTTGCCGGTGCAACTTTCTAATGGAGGCCAGGCAAGTAATGGGCAGGTACCCAAAGGAATCTATAAGCACTCCAGGCTGACTTCCTCCACTATAGATTAACCCTCCTCCTTCCGTTCTGCCAGCTCCCTAGCTGAACAAATCGACTCCAGCTGACTTGAACCCCACAGCCTCAATGCCAGCCGCCTTTCGCCACCTTTGACTCACTCCTCAGCCCCTCCACTGCTCTGGGCACAGGATCTCACCCATTTCTTCCAAGAGAAAATTGACTAAATACAACATGAACTTCCCCCTCCCACAACTCTGACCTTTGCCCCGTCCCAGATGCAGACATACCTGGTCTTCTCCCCAACTCCTCCGTTTGCCCCAGTGATCCCATCTCCTGATCTCCTGCTCCCCCAGTCTCATCCCTTGTCTCGCTCTTCTCCTTAGCCGCTCCCTCTCCTCAGGCGCTTCCCCCCTCACGACGCAAGCAGGCTCTAGTCTCTCCCATCTTAAAAATAGCCGCCCTTGACTTCACGTGGCCTTGTAGCCGTTGTAGACGCCGCATTCGCTCGCTGCTGTCTGGGGTTCGTCTCCTCCGATTCCATCCCTTGCGCGCCACTGAAACGGGTGACCTCTTTTTAGCCCGATCTCAGAAGCCGTCCTCCATCCTCAGCCTCCTTTACCAGTCAGCCGCCTGTGACTCCGTCGACCACGCGCTTCTCCTTGAAGTCTTCTCTCCCTTGGCTCCTGTGACTGTCCTCTCCAGGATCTCTTCCTTTCTCGCTCACTGCATCCTATGGAGGATCTTCCCAGGGCCGGCACAACCCATTAGGCAACCTAGGCAGTTGCCTAGGGCACTAACATTTGGGGGGGTGGCGGCCGGATCTTCGGCCGCCCCGATTGTCAGCGGTATTTTGGGGGCGGGACCTTCCGCCGCCTCTGTCGGGGGCGGTATTTCGGGGGCGGGACCTTCCACCGCCTAGGGCGCCAAAAAAGCTGGCAGCGCTCCTGGATCTTCCTCAGCCCACCACCAACTTTCTGTGGGGGGTGCTACAGGGCTGTGTGTCCCTTTTCCCCTGCTCGCCTCCCTCTCCACCTTGTCTCTGGCTAACCGCATCCACAAGCACAATTCCAGCTACCACCTCTAGGCCGATGACTCTCAGATCTACCTCTCGGCTACAGCCCTGTCTCCTCCTGTCCAAGCCAAAATCTCACTCAGCCTGGCTCTCTCGGCTCCTTGTGGATGTCTCGCTGTTAGCTCAGCCTCAACAGAGGTCTTAATCTTTCCCCCAAACCCTCTTCCCCACCCTTCCTTGATCACTGGACTCACGCCCATCCTGCGGGTTCTTTCTGAGCCCCCTCTCCCAACATGCTATAAAAACTCCACAGTTCACCTGTGCCACAACGACTGTTTTTCTGAGGAGAGATTAATAAGGCTGGGACTTTTCAGCTTGGAAAAGAGACGGTTAAGGGGAGATATGATTGAGGTCTATAAAATCATGACAGGTGTAGAGAAAGTAGATAAGGCAGTGTTGTTTACTCCTCCTCATAACACAAGAACCAGGGGTCACCAAATGAAATTAATAGGCAGCAGGTTTAAAACAAATAAAATAAAATGTTTCTTCACACAAAGCACGATCAACCTGTGGAACTCCTTGCCAGAGGATGTTGTGAAGGTGCGGTGTTTAGATGCTGCTTTGTAATTATGCGAACTGGGAGCACTGGCTGTTTGGAGTCTGAAAGGACAGGAAACAGGAAGGGGGGGAGGAGTTGAGGAGGCTGAGTGAGAGTTACAGAAGGTGCAGCAGCAGCTTGGTACAGAAGTTTCCACTGTGAAAATAAAGTCCTGTTGAAGTTGTTAGTAACTTGCCTGGTTGGTACAACAGAAGGCCAAGACCATAACAGGGTTCAAAAAAGAACTAGATGAATTCCTGGAGGACAGGTCCATCAATGGCTATTAGCCAGGCTGGGCAGGGATGGTGTCCCTAGCCTCTGTTTGCCAGGAGCTGGGAATGGGCGACAGGGGATGGATCACTTGGTGATTCCCTGTTCTGTTCATTCCCTCTGGGGCACCTGGCATTGGCCACTGTCGGCAGACAGGAGACTGAGCTAGATGGACCTCTGGTCTGACCCATCAGGGCCATTCTTAAGTTCTGATGTTCTGCACATCCAGTAGATTAAAAGCCAGGAGGCCGGCATTAGGGGGCAGCAACCAGGGCAAATGCCCAGGGCCCTACGCCACAGGGGGTTCCAGGAAGCTAAGTTGCTCGGGCTTCAATTTCAGCCCTGCACAGGGGGGCGCTCAGGCTTCAGCTTTTTCCCCTGGGCCCCAGCAACTCTAATGCCGGCCTGGAAAGCTCCTGCAGGTTTTGGTGGACTCCCTGAAACCTGCTCGCGGCCCCCCAGCAGGCAGGCCTGGTTGAGAACCGCTCGTTCACCCCCCCACAGACCCCTCTCTAGGTCCTCACAGTCAGGCTGTTTCTTGCAGGGCACATCTAGGATCCAGCCTTTCCTGGCCGTCCATGCACCTACAGTTCTTGGCCAGGCTCTCACTGTCTCGATTCCTGCCCCGTTCATCCCTCTGGCCTTCACAAACGCCCTCTTGCCCGGCGCATGTCCTGTCAGAACGCTGCTGCAGAGCTCATTCCCCGAGCCCATCGCCTTCACCACATCCCTCCCCTGGCTCTCCCGGCTCCAGCAGACCAACCAGACCCCCACCATCATTCGCTAGCGAGCTACCCACTCCTGCCCCTGTCAGACCATGAGGCCAGCCGCCATTGCCCACTTGTTCCATTTCCAAACAAGCCCCTTCGTGCTTTTCCCGGACAGCCACAGAGCTGCCTCCTTATCCTCCATCAAAAACCTCCTTCCAGCTCTCCTTGGCCACCTGACAACAGCGAGGCTGCTCATATTAGATTCTGGGAAGTGGGCGGTGCTAAACTAAAGGACCCTCCCTCAGCCTATGGGGCGAATCCACGAGGTCCAGGAACTCAAATGATTACGGGGGACTGTGACGGGTTGGGCCACAGAAACCCCCTTGGGGCTGTCACCTGATGTGCTGAGACTACCTCCGAGCCCGTTTTCCCAGCCAGCTTGGAACTTCAGAACCCTGCCTCGTGGAGCCAGACACGCCAGCCTGCTGCAACACAGACCCGGGGTCTGAACCACGTCCCCAAAGCTGCAGACTTAGAAAACAGATCAGCAAGTGCTCCTGTCTCCAGCACCCAGACACCCAGCTCCCAATGGGACCCAAACCCCAAATAAATCCGTTTTACTCTATATAAAGCTCCAAACTGAAACCCTCTCCAGCTGTCTCACCCAGCCACACACCCCGGCTCCTCCTCCAGCCGTTTCCCAGGCAGAAGGTGTCACCTGGCCCCAAGCCCCTCCTGGGTTCAGGTTACAAGTATCATCCCTCAAGTGAAGTCACACCCTGATATCCCACCACCATCTAGTATCAATGCAGACAGTAAACTAGTAAATCTCCCCATGCAACATTACCAGGTTAAAACTCCCTACTCCGTCACAATACCTTACAAGAGACCTTTTGCATAAAGCATATTCCAGTTACGTCATATTCCCACTTATAAACATATTTCCATAAAACGCAAGGAGTGCAACGTCACCGAGACAACCAAAAATGTAACAGGGGCAGGTGTGATGGTCAAAGGGTCAAACAAAGGGAACCTGAAGGGGACGCAGAGCAGAGAACCCCGGACAGCGCCCACTGCTCCTCGAAGGTGTCTAGGGAGCCAGCGGACGCCGCCCGGAGGAACTCCGCCCGGAGACGTGAGTGAAGGCAGGATCAGAAATAGGCCCCACAGTTGCAGGAAACCCCCTCAGCCAACCTCTTCTCCCTGCTCGTGTAAACGGCCACTTTGGCCAGCGCTAGGAGGAGGTGGATAAGGAGGTCTCGTGACTTTGTGGGGCCAGCGATAGGGTGTGAGTATAGGAAAAGGTGAGGGGAAAAGTGCAGCCAGAAACATAAAAGGATGTCCAGTCGGAGCCGGACTAGGGGCTGCAACCTGGTGCACTCCAGGTACACGTGCGCCAGGGTGTCCCTCACGCCGCGAAAGGGACGGGCGTCAGGGACGGGGGTGAACCGTGCCAAGAACACGCCCGTGCTCACGGTTCCGCGGAGGAGCCGCCAACTAATATACCCAGCGGGCCTTGGGACTAGGGTGGAATATAGGCTGCCCACCGGGGTCCCTCCCCCTCAAGAGGTGCCAATAGGAAGTGAAGGATGAAGAGCACGAGCGTGTACAAATGTTTCCTTGGCGCGGTCCGGAAACGAACCAGCTGCAAGTCGCGCAGCTCGTGGTGTACAGATGGGATGGCCGGGGAGACTCACGGGGCAGGGGTCTGATGAAAAGGTCCGGCAGGCCTGGGGTGCAGGGGGGGGGAGCACCCTCCCCCAGGACCTGGTCAAGGTAAACCCAAGCAGTGGGCAGTAAGGCCAGGAAGTACAAAGGGTGGAAAGCCCCAGGCACAGAGCTGGTGGGCCGAGACCACTGCCTGCCCCACTGAAAAGGCTGGCTCATTATTCCCTTGTCCTCCCCCATCCATCTGTTGTCTCACGTTTTAAGCGTGTAAAGTGTCTTAGGCCAGGCACTGCCTTTTTGTTCTGTGTTTGAACAGCACCGGATACGCTGGGGTCCTGGGCCGTGACTGGGGCTTCTAGGCTCTATGGCAAAACACATAATTAACAACCACCACCACCACCACGCTGGTTTTCCTGGCTCCTAGTGCTGTGTTCTGGCCACTAGCCCATCCCTCGGCTTTGACGCAAAAGCTGTGGGTTTTGCTCGTTTTAAAGCCTCTGGGTACATTGCTGAGTTTCCCTCCCATTGTATGCAACACGCGTCAGACGAAAATGTCTTTCCCAGCTCATTTCTCCTGGCCAATCCATACCTATTTCCCCCCTCCTCCCTCCCTTTGTTTTCTGGTAATGAAGCACAGGGACAGGATGTCAGCAAATTGTTTAAATGCTGCTTAAATCATCAGTGATGGCAGCAGAGTTCTGAGAACAGCGCTCAGGCATTCACACCCGCCCCGCGCTGGCAGACTTTCTGCCGCAGCCAGAAGCAGAACACAGCAGGGGGCCTCGTGCAGCAGAGGTGAGCAGCCGTGGAAAACAACAGGGACCTTGGACTTCTTTTGTGCTGCTTTATGATGCAAAAGGGGAGGGGAAAGCTAAGTTTTGTCCCGTTTGCTTTTATATTAGAAATTCAGCTCTTGTCTACACTCCTTTTCCCGGAGAGATTCTTATAGGTAACGCTAGACCCAGCTCTGCCACAGCCTCGCCGGATAACCTTGGGCAAGTCACTTCCTCGCCCCATGCCTCAGTTTCCCCAGCTGTACAATGGAGCTAATGATACAGACCTCCTTTGCCAAGCACTTTGGATCTGCTGTTGCAAAGTGATGTATAAGAGCTAGGATTATTATCAATAGAGTTATGACATCAAAGCACCAGGCAAGTGAGAGCTGATGAATTGAGAGGGGTGCGGATTTTTACCCTGATTTCTTAATGGGTTTGCGGGGGGGGAGGGTGTGTGTGTGTGTATTTAATTCAAATGGCCAACAAACACTTGGGAGAAAAAATATTGTTGCTAAAGATTTGACACGCCTCACCCCGTCCGCTAAGGGGCCCAATCCATGTCACTCTGGGCTCCGAGGAGATTTGCACCAGCCCCAGCAAGAAACAAAGCTTGAGTTTCTGGATTGTTCAAGTAAGTGGCTGTTGAGATGGCGATCACCTGCCCTTCCTTTGCGGCTGTGCTGGGGGAGGCACTAAAACTCTGGCTGTTGTAACATGGGGTCATGGTAGGGAAGAGGTGAGAGCCACTGGTCACAGGCCTAAGCCAAACAAACCTTCAGGCCTTCTTTAGCCATAGCAAAGCAAGGTAAACAGAGCACCCATCTAACTGTGCTCGCCTGCAGGGTCCCTTTAAGAGACTTGTTTGGAGCAAAGCCGGTGGCACAAATAGACACACCCCAGCCATACACTCTGCTGGGCCTTCAGTGAAGCCCGAGGCGGGTTTGGCTCATGCCCAGGAGATAAGATATGCTTTACAATGGCACTAGGCTAAGAACAAGGGGAACGGTCTCCTTCCCCCTCCATAAGAAACAAAACTCCCATGGGGCAAATAGACCAGAACTCAAACAACCCGCAGCTCTGCAAACAGCCCTGCCTCTGCTGCTGTGACTTAGAAATCTTCCAATGAGCTGATGCAACCCCCACCCCTGTCCTGCATTTGGGTTAAACACAGCTCAAACCACAGTGCTCTGCGCTTTCCAGGAAATTGTGTAACGGGCACTTGGAGGGATTCCCCGCCAAGTCCTCCACCACCGCCGCGGCAAGAGATCCCATCCCTGCAGCTCCACCCTGGGCCAGCTCTGTGGTCTGCGCCTTGCCATGCGGTCTCAGAGTCATCCCATAAATACCCTGCTGGGAAATAAAGTTATGGGGCTGGGGAGGGGGGCTGAGCCCTGGAGCTGTAATGTGACCGGATGCTGCAATGAGGGTTTGGGGTGGGGAAAGGGGAGGTTATAGGGTTATTTTAAACAGGGTGTTTGTATGACAGGGCCATCAACCCCCCCCTCCAATCTCTTGGGAGGCAGGGGAGCAAACAATAGGGTGGGGTTGCTTTTTGTTTCCTTAGCTTGTCAAGGGAATTTAGTGCCGGTGCAAGATACCAGCTGGCCGGCCCTGGAGCCCCCAGTTCGCTCAGCCAGGACCCGTGCAGTGTCTTTATCCCCCTCCACCACCACCTCCAGACCAGACACGAAGCCTCCCGAGCAGGAAATCAGAGCTCCACGGGGGACTCACAAGGCTTTTGTTGCATCAGGCCTGGTGCACACAGGCACTCGCTGAGTTAACATGAGACAGGGAGCTGGGGATTAGATTGAAGGGGGAGATTGATGAGCTGCTGCTAGCCAATGCCTGCCATGATTTTGGAGCAGCATCGGTTAACCCCTTACTCTCCATGCCTCAGTGCACGGGCAAAGCTTCTACTCACCCTGTCTCCAGCACCCTTGGCTTGCAACCGCTTTGCCAATGCACTTCAATCCTGACCTGCCGCCCCCTTAGTCCTCCTGATCCACTCCCCTTCCACACAACTCTGCTGATGTCCCTCAGTCCCAAGGGTTACCACCTGGCTGGTATCTGACCAGCCTGGCCAGGTTTCTTATGGAGTTCCAGAAAAATAATTTAATCTGCCAGGGTTGGGTTTTGGTTTTTTTCCCCATGTGTCTAAAGATTTGCATTATGATTCCAACAGACTGGGACAGCTCATGTTAAAAGTGTCTGGGTCCAGCCAAAGCGGCTGCAGTGTCCCCACTTCCGCAGTTTACGCA
Source organism: Mauremys reevesii (assembly GCF_016161935.1). Taxonomy (NCBI): domain Eukaryota; kingdom Metazoa; phylum Chordata; order Testudines; family Geoemydidae; genus Mauremys; species Mauremys reevesii. Next base: position 10,698,269 of record NC_052648.1, on the reverse strand, counting down.
ATAACAGATCAAACCTGCTGAAAATACAGCAGCTGGCTGCCCATCATCACGCAAGCATCCTGCATGCGTGTGAGAGAGGGTCTGAGTCGCGGGAGAGGAGACGTGTGATGTTATCAATCTGATCTGTGTGTGTTCGCTCTCTAGCTACTATCAGTGGCTGTTGAATGAGGGGGCTGTGGTGGGCTTGCCTTGCCATGGGGGGGCGGAGACGGGACTTTTATGCATTTCAAAGGTGGTAACCCTAGTCCCAACCTGCAGTCCCCTTGCCTCAGCACCTGATCTCTTAGCAGACCAGCTGCCTTGGTCATGGTACACGCCTCGTTCTGCATTGCAGATGACTGCACGTTAGGGGAGCTCGATACGTAACCCCTGGACTCCGGTTCCTGCGGGATCTAAACAGAGCCCTGAAAGCCAGGCCTCCCAGCTACTTCATGCTGCTCCTGCCCTGACCGAACCTAGATTCCATGCACCGTATAATACATCCTCCCCGCAGCAGATGTAGAAATCCCCCCTCGCCACCCTCATAAACTACAACCAGCAAAGTTCCTTCTGCGGTGAGTTTCACTTTCACTTGGCCGGCGGCAGGACGTCCCCTCTCCTGTTTAGATTTCCCAATCCCAGCTTCCTTGCTTACCCACCCACGGGGAGCTGAACCGCCCTGGGCCAGAGTCAATACATCCGCCTTCCGCCCTGCCCAAGAATGAGCACTGGGTTAATGTTCCTCCCTAGGGACAAAGGGTTGGGAAGCGTCCTCCAGACCAGCCTTTACCAGCACAGTTGCTTCATGAGCAGGCAGGGCTGCAGCTGCAGCAGGCAGAGTTGTAGGGGAGAGATCTTTGCTGAGCATGCTGAGAGGTCAGGGCTAGTGCTGAGAGGCCAGAGTCGGGCGGGGCTTAGCCTGGCCCCAGTTGCATTCCAGAGTCTGTCACAGTTCCACTGGCCAGCTCTGTGAGCGGACGCTGAGCATGGGGGATGTGCGGGGGGAAGGATCATTATCTCACGGCAAAGGAAAGACAGGATGTCTGGCAAGAGACCACCCTGGCTTAACCAGGAGATCGTCAATGGTCTAAAACTCAACAGAGAGTCCTACAAAAAGTGGAAACTCGGTCAAATTAGAAAGGATGAATATAAACAAATAACGCAAGTCTGTAGGGACAAAATGAGAAAGGCCAAGGCACAGAACGAGATCCCGCTAGCTAGGGACATAAAAGGAAACAAGAAAACATTCTACAAATACATTGAAGCAAGAGGAAGACCAAGGACAGAGTAGGCCCGTTACTCAATGAGGAGGGAAAGACAATAACAGAAAATGTGGAAATGGCAGAGGTGCTCAATGACTTCTTCGTTTCGGTTTGCACCGAGAAGGTTGGTGGCAATTGGACATTAACATAGTGAATGCCAGTGAAAGGATCTGAATCTAAAATAGGGAAAGAACAAGTCAAAAATTACTTAGACAAGTTAGATGTCTTCAAATCACCAGGGCCTGATGAAATACATCCTCAAATACTCAAGGAGCTGACTGAGGAGATATCTGAGCCATTAGCAATTATCTTTGAAAAGTCATGGAAGACGGGAGACATTCCAGAAGGCTGGAAAAGGGCAAGTCTAGTGCCCATCTATAAAAAGGGAAATAAAGACAACCCAGGGAATTACAGACCCGTCAGCTCAACTTCAGTACCCAGAAAGATAATGGAGCAAATAATTAGGCAATTTGCAAACACCTAGAAGATAATTAGGTGATAACAGTCAGCATGGATTTGTCAAGAACAAATCGTGTCAAACCAACCTGATAACTTTCTTTGACAGAGTAACAGGCCTTGTAGATAGGGGGGAAGCGGTAGATGTGGTATATCTTGACTTTAGTAAGGCTTTTGATACTGTCTCGCATGACCTTCTCATAAACAAACTAGGGGAATACAACCTAGATAACCTAGATGGAGCTACTATAAGGTGGGTGCATAACTGGTTGGAAAATCATTCCCAGAGGGTAGTTATCAGTGGTTCACAGTCATGCTGGAAGGGCATAACGAGTGGGGTCCCGCAGGGATCGGTTCTGGGTCCGATTCTGTTCAATATCTTCATCAGTGATTTAGATAATGGCAGAGAGAATACATTTATAAAGTTTGTGGACGATACCAAGCTGGGAGAGGTTGCAAGTGCTTTGGAGGATAGGATTAAAATTCAAAATGATCTGGACAAACTGGAGAAATGGTCTGAAGTAAATAGGATGAAATTAAATAAGGACAAATGCAAAGTTCTCCACTTAGGAAGGAACAATCAGTTGCACACATACAAAATGGGAAATGACGGCTTAGGACGGAGCACTGCGGGAAGGGATCTGGGGGGTCATAGTAGATCACAAGCTAAATGAATTAACAGTGTAACGCTGTTGCAAAAAAAGCAAACATCATTCTGGGATGTATTAGCAGGAGTGTTGTAAGCAAGACACGAGAGGTAATTCTTCCGCTCTACTCCGCGCTGATTAGGCCTCAACTGGTGTATTGTGTCCAGTTCTGGGGGCCACATTTCAGGAAAGATGTGGACAATTTGGAGAAAATCCAGAGAAGAGCAACAAAAATGATGAAAGGTCTAGAAAACATGAGCTATGGGGGATTGAAAAAATTGGGTTTGTTTAGTCTGGAGAAGAGAAGACTGAGAGGGGACATAACAGTTTTCAAGTACATAAAAGTTGTTACAAGAAGGAGGGAGAAAAATTGTTCTTCTTAACCTCTGAGGACAGGACAAGAAGCAATTAGATTATAAGGTCAACCCAGGGGCTGTGTCTCAGCTGCTCTCTCAGGCTCGTGCCGTGGGGCCGAAAGGAGCAATGTAGCTTTTCGGACGCAGGCTGGAGCCCAGGCTCTGCAACCCAGCACGGCGGGGAGGCTGCTGGAGCCCAGGCTCCAGCCCGAGCGGGAACGTCTACACTGGTATTTTCAGCCCTGCGTCCATTGACCGAGACTCGGCGCCGCAGGTTTCTCTTTGCAGTGTAGACGAGGGGTTCTCAAACTGGGGGTCACGAGGTTATTACGTGGGGGGGTCACGAGCTGTCAACCTACACCCCAAACCCCCCTTTGCCTCCAGCATTTCTAATGGTGTTCAATACAGTAAAAAGTGTTTTTAATTTATGGGGGGGGTCGCACTCAGAGGCTTGCTACGTGAAAGGGGTCACCAATAAAAAAGCCTGAGAGCCGCTGGTGTAGACGTACCAGGGGGCCTGGGCACTTTAAAGCGGAGTCACCAGAAGGCCCCTGCAGGGCTGGAGCGGTCATCCGGGGGCGGGGGGGAGCCAGCACCCTAGAGGGAGCCTGGTACTGCTGCACCAGCCAGGGAATCGCTCTTGGCCCGGCTCCCTGGCAGGCACTGCTCAATCCCAGTCGTAATGGTTCTCCTGGGGCTGGGGGAGGTTGCTTAGCCCTGGTCCGCCCTACAAACCTGTGTTGGTGGAAGACGTTGCTCAGCGGGGCGGGAAATCCACCACCGCCGAGTGCCATGGGTATAGCGACCGAACGCCCGGCGTAGACAGCGTTCTGCTGATGGGAGGGTTTCTCCCGTCCACGCAGGTAGCGGCTTCTCTAAGTGCTGCAGCGTTGTGAGTGGAGACAAGCCCTGAGTCTTTGAGGGGAGAAGCTACTTCCCTCCTGCACCCCTCTCCTGCACGCTGTGGACACTGCGGGGGGCGCTCTCAGGGCTGGGCATAAGGGAACCGACCCGGCTGCTCCTGCTAAGGATGCTTGGAGCCACAGGGGCCTCTCCCAACAGCATGCGGGGAAGAACCTGCCCTTGGCCACAGGAGGAAGTCAGGTTTGCCAAGTTTCTCTTCTCATGGAGCTTCAGGGATTCGGCTTCCTCGCCCTGGTCTGCGTGGGAGATTCCCCAGGCAGGCTCCCGGCCCGGGACGGCGCTCCTCAGAACAGGAAAGCAGAAGCACAGCTAGTATTTCTAGTAACCAGTCAGTTCTGCCCAGCCTCCGCTCTGCATGTTGCTACCTACCCTCTAATCACTGAACTGCCCGGGAACCTCAGCGCGCTGGGCAAACCTGTAATGAATAAAGAGGCTCTGCCGGGCTGAGGCCTTGAGCCTGCAACCTTGGGAGCAGCCCCACGGATGTCACTACACCCCGTCCAGAGGGCTCCCAGCGAGTCTGGAGTGAGCCGAGGCTGAGCCCACTCGGGGTGTACGTTACACCAGCGCAGACTCCCCAAACCGCTCACTTACTGCTCAGGGGGCAGCTTACACCCCCCTGTTCACGTCCACTGTGTTGAAACAATCCCCTGGCTCCCTGACATTGCCCACAACGATGAGGCAAGGGGTTAAGTACTCTGCCCTCTGCATGCTATTTAAAAGGGACCTGCAAACAAGCCCAGGCGTCTCCCTTGGCCCCGCCTCCATGTAAAGGGGAAATCGCAGGTTTCCTGGCTTCCCATAATGTAAGAATTTTCCGTGGATTCCCCTTTCCCGCCAGGCTCCTGGTGTCAGATCTCCAGGAGATAGAGCTCAGGGATGTTCAGCCCTCTCCTTGGGGGTAACCACCAGGCTCTGCTTCGGGACAGCCCAACACCAGTGGCCGAGAGGGTGGGGTGGGGAGGAGACGCTGGGCGGTTGTTTCCAGAACAGAAGGAACAGGCAGGGGCAAGGAGAGGATGTGGGGACACCAGGGCAGGGTGCAATCCTGAGGCATAACCCAGCAAACACAGAAACTGATGTAACCCAAGTGCAACCCGTCCTCTCTGTCTGACTCAGCTGCTGTCACCACAGGCCAGAATTCCCCAGCTCGCTGCCCGGGACACAATGGGCCTTCTGGGCTGGAATCCCCGCTCCGGAGCCTCAGGTGGCAGCACAGCCAGGGCCAGGGCAGGCAGACAGGAGAGGAGGCTGCTGAAACATCAGCCTGGGGGAAGTGAGATTGCTGTGGCCAGGCTCTCTGTGGCTGGATTGGGAAGGGCTCACAGTCATATCACAGGCTGGGATTTTCTCAAGCGGTTGAGGGAGTTAGGAACTGAAGTTCCACTGCCTTTCAAAGGGATTTTTTCTCCTAACTCCCTTAAGCACTTTGGAAAATCCCACTCATAATAATGGGGTGAATCTGACTTGTATCCCCCTCCTGCCCCAGCAGGGGAGCCCCACAAAGGCTCTGGGGTTCAGAGCTTTGCATACCTCACCTGAATCTTATCCACATGGGTGGGGACGAGGCCTTTAACTCAGGCCTGGCTGGTGCAGCATTATCCTCTGGGACTGGCAACCGGGGGGTGGGGAGATGGGGGACAGATATGCCATAGTCCCAGTACAGATGCTGACTTTCCGCTTGCGAACGCAGCCGCTGCATCGTTTGCTCGGTGCCATTGGCTGAGGCCCAGGCTGCTGCACGCCAGTGACTCCTGACTCCTCTGGGGCTAAGAGAGGAGGATCGGGCCCATGCGGTAGAAGCAGCCCGGAGCTGGGCAAGGTGCCTGCGGGGGAAGGGTTGCAACGTGTGGCTCCAAAGGCCGAGTTTGCCACAGCTGTTGCTGGGAGATTCTGGGTCTAAGCTGCTTTCAGCAAAGCGGCCTCCAGCAAGTGCTGGTGGATGCCCTGCGCTGTGGGAGGGTCTGGCTCTTGCAGTCACAGAGAAGGGCTGTAATGAACTCCCCAGCCTGGCGTGGCCGAGCTAAACAGCTGGCCCAGCTGCATGCACTGTGGCAGCTCTTAGTCACGTCCCTTGGCTGGGGGCATCCGACCCAAGCTCCTCCAGGTAGGAGCTCTGGGCAGGGAACACCACAGGGTAGTGACGGGGCCGCAGGAGGTTTATCTGCCCTGAATGCAGGTATTGTCACAGCTCTCCATGTTTTACAGCCAGTGGTTAACCCCTTGGTGCCCTGTAGCAGATCACTGACTCCCCACCTTACCCTGGGGTGCTGCCCCACAGAAGTGCCCCCACCCTCTGGGTCTCCCCTCCCAGGGGAACCCCCAACCCACTCTACCCCCTGGCCTCAATGGCTACTGCCCCCCTTTTCCGGGACAAACTGCAGCCTGTAATGGCCACTCAGCATTGGCAAGGGGGGTGGACCTGCTGCCTTTCTGGGCCCTGTTGTCTCCCTGCAGCCCCTGTACCTACTTTGGCCTTCAGCAAGGCCTCAGCCTGGGGACTCGCCCAGCCAGAGCTCCCCAGCCCTGCCTGCCCTTCCCCAGCACCACTCTGCTTTAGGTCCCTGCACTCCTTCAGGCAGCTAGGGCCTTCCACCTCCAAGGCCTCCTTTAGCCCTTCTATCAAGGCCAGCTGTGGCCTGATTGGGTGTGGCCCCAGCTGTGGCTGCCTCCCCAATCAGCCAATCTCAGCTGCCTTTAACCTTTTCCCCTAGGAGGGGGGTAACTGCCCTGCTACATGCCCCAGAGAACCTGAGGCACAAATTATTGTTCAATGTGTGTATTATGGTAGCACCTCAGGGCCCCATTGTACTGGGCATTCCACAGACACAGCATGGGAGACAATCCCTGCCCCAATCCTAATAGGCAAGACAGGCAGAGGGTGGGAGGAGGAAACTGAGGCACAGAGAGGCGGAGTGACTTGCCCAAGGTGACACAGCAGGTCAGGGGCGGAGACAGGAATAGAACCCAGGTCTCTTGACTCTTGGCTAGGACCTTGAGGTCACATGTCCCAGCCACCATCTGCCTAGCCAAAGGGAACTGGCTGGGGTTACGAAGTCTGCTCCTTACCCATAGCCACTGCTGTCAATCCGGGTTGCCTTGTGAGATCACATCGCTCCCCTGTGAACGCTGATCCAGGATCAGGGCAATATCACCTGCAGAAACGTCACTTCTAAAGAGATCCCTGGCAACTGCTGAGAACCTGTGGCCAGTGTCCCAGCTCAGCCCACAGTGTTCAGCTCTGGGGGTGCCTGGGTCAAGTCCTGGTTAAAACACCAGCGCTCCAGGGTTGACACACCCTGAGGCTGCAGGTGTAATGTCCAGCCTGCGGAGCTATCCTAGCACGAGCTCTCTGAGGCAACATGCTGAAAATAGCCAGGTAGCCATGGCTGGCCCAAGCACATCCTGCCTGTGCAATCCAAGGCATGTGCCTGGGGCAGGGAGTCCATGGGGCTGGGTCAGAGTTAGGGGGTGTGGGTGCCAGGATCTGGAGATTACACCCCTGCTCTGAGCACAGCTCATCTCCAGCACTCTGTGGTTCTAGTAGCCCAGGAAGGGGCCCCCCCGGTAAATCAAAGCCAGGGCTCTTGCACTGCAGGGCAAAGATCCCATGTTACCCTCCCAGAGCAGCCTGTGCCTCACTCTCTCGGGGCCCTGCAGCACAAAACTTCCCACGCAGGAGCTCCCCCTCATTTTCCAAACCCAAGCGGTTGTCTCTGAACCCAGAGGCAGCTGCCCCGGCCAGGAAGAGCTAAGTTCTGGGAAACATGAAAGCTGATCTGCTCCGACCCCTTGTTTTCTCTCAGCCTCTCTCCCTCCTCCCCTTGCCCCGCTGTCCACATTCCACCCATCTTCCTGTTATCTGTCTCGCTGCTGACTCATCAGCGCAACGGCCTGCTGAGCTTTCATCAGCTCTTGTACGTGCAGGAGGCAACAGGTACCGAGCCTTGCGCAGCCTGGGCTCGGGGTCTCCCCGGTTGCTGCAGGAGGGAAGATTCCTGGCTCTGCAAACACGTTTGCTCAACAGGGCTTGGCTTTCGTTCTAAGCCAGCGGGGCCAGGAGGTCACGGGGCTCGTGTGAACAACGTGGTAGAACACAGGATCTCTGCGAGCCCTCGATTCCTGGGACAACCCCGAAATCTGATAGGGGACCCCGAGGCCTGGCTGCTGCCCGAGTCCCCTATGCAAGAAAGAAGGGGGATGGGCCAAACTGAAAGGGATTTGATGGGGGCGGGAAGCCCAGATCCACTGGGACAGAGAGTTGCCGGTCCTCCAAGGATAACCTTGTTTTTCCCCCTCTCCCCCTACAAAAGCTGAGCTGGGTGGCTAAGGTGGGGGAAGCCCCAGAGTAACGGAGCCTCCTATGAGAAATGAGCCCCGGCTCCATCCTCAGACAGGAGAGTCCAAGGGGCCACTCTCGCTATCCCCAGGCCTTTGGTCAGTTTCAGAGGAGAGCTGCTGACACCGGTAGGTGCATCCTGCCCGGGCTGCACTGGCTGGCAGAGAATCTATTAATCACACTGACCTCCTGGCCTAGGAAGCTGGGTGGGGTGTGTGATGGCTGGAGCCCGGCTGCTGCTGTTGTGTGGTTAAAACCTAGGCAGGGTCGGAGGGCAGCAGCTGTTTTAAATTTGATGATTAACAAGCCCATCGGTGCACTGGCATCCCAGCGGGGCGCCTGGTTCTCCGAGCCAGGGGAAAGCACGCCAGAGAAGCTTCTCCCAGCAACGTCAGCGTGACGCCCTGCCTCGGCTCTGGCTCGGCGCTGGGCAAGTGCCGCTCTCCATGTGGCACTGGGGCTGATTACCCAGGTCGTGTAGGCACCTGTTCTGAGCAGCGACTCCTATTGTGTGCACCGTGCGTTCCGCAGCACGCGCTTGTGACGCCTTGCTGCACGGGGGTGTCAAAATCAAGTCGTTTAGCTCATGCGTTGGGTTTTTGGGGAGGGGAGGGGACAAGCCCCAAGATTAACAGAAATGAAATGCTCCATCGCTGCCAACTGGAAATGCTCCCACTGTCCGGACATTAAAGGTCCCCAGGCGTTTTCCTAGGTAAAGGGGTTTGTCCAGTTGTCTCAATTACTCGTCCCACCAACAATAGTCTGAGCAATAGGCCTACTTTGTCAATCAGATCCTCAGAGCTGAAAGATCAATAGCCCTGTTCTACCGAGAGGGAAATTGAGGCCATGAGCGGTGAAGAGTTCCCCGAGGTCATGCACAGGAATGGAACCTAAGAGTCCCAACTGTGTGTCATCTGCCCTATACTGCTAATGGAGATTCTCCTTTAGCACCAGGGACTGGGCTTTTGGACAAGGAGGGCGTCTTTGCTGTTGCCTTGAAGTTCCAGGCAACTGTAGTGTGCAGCGTAGTGACAACCATACATTGCTAAGTGGTCACCAGTGTGTTACAACATCATTACCAATTAGCACTAGTCGGGAACTTTGGGACTTTTTTCATCAGAAAACGCTGGTTTGCAATAGCCTGATAATTAGGACTCTCACTTACAACGTAGGAGATGCAGGATCAAGTCCCTGATTTGCCATAGATGTGACCCTGGGTCTCTCATGTCCGGTGGTTACAGCGTGAGGAGCGGCAAGGAGCTGCAGACCTGGCTGTAGTAACAAGCTGGCATGCACTTTAAGCACTGGCTTACCAAAGCTGCTGCTCCCCGCAGGTTATGATAGCCAGTGTTAAGCCCTGCCCCTCTCCCAGGTGCGTGACCTGAACGGAAACAAATATCAAAACCTTGATTTTTTTGTATTATTATTATTTTTTGCAACACAGAATTCTTGTTTTTTGGCCGGCCGGCCCTATTACTAATCTGAGTCGCCTTCCGTTCCCCCGAAACTCTCCTGCCCCCACGCCCCAGCGCCTTGGCGCAGCCAGCGCACACGGACTTGGGCTCTTCTCTTCCTCAGGGCGGAGGCCTGAAAGCAGCATCTTTCTCCCGGCCCGAGATGGCTGCCATGGCTCTCGCGGTCCATAGTGGCTGAGGCCAAGCTCCACAAAGGGCTGAACTTGAAACCAATGGGAGTTAGGAGCCTCGGGGGCCTGGCTGCCTTTGGGAGTCACTGACTGAAACGCTGCAGAAGTAGCTTTGAAAAGGTGCCCACCTGCTGCTGCCTGAAGCCGAAGGCCCCTGGGGCAGACTGGAGCAAACCCCTGCGCCCCCCCCCCAGGAAGGAAAGTTACTCCCACCCATTGGGGCTGGACTACCCAGGAGGTGCACGGTCCTCAGGGCTCTGGGTGACCCTTTCCCAGCAGGCTGATGTGGGTCCGGGGGGAGGTGCACCACAGTGGATGCACGAGGACAGTGGGGGGGGATGGCGCCTCGCACTACCACCACAGGCTCGATTTCGCTCTGGAGGCAGCATGCCCAGCCCTGGGGGGGCTCCACTGGCCCCTCTAGGCGCAGCGTCATTGCCACTCGGGAGAGCCCGACCCAGCCTCCCTCGGCGAAAGGCGAGTGACTGTGCCTGGACACCCAGGAGTCAGAGCTGGCACTGCACAGACAGGTCACACCCAATCTGTTTGTCATGCTGCACAGCACTTCGGGGGAGGGGGAGGGAGGGAGATGGGGGGAAGGAGGGAGGGGGAGAGAGGAGGCAGGGGGGAGGGGCACCAGCCCTTTTGTGCACAGGCAGAGAAGTCACTTGGCCAAGGTGACACAATGAGCTAATGACTGAGCTGGCACTGAACCCAGGAGTCCTGGCCCCCAGCCCCCCCCCCCCGCTCTAACCACTAGACCCCACACCCTCCCAGAGCTGGCCAAAGAACCCAGGAGTCCTGGCTCCCAGCACCCTCTGCTCTAACCACTAGACCCCACACCCTTCCAGGGCTGGGCAAAGAACCCAGGAGTCCTGGCCCCCAGCACCCCCTGCTCTGGCCACTAGACCCCACACCCTTCCAGGGCTGGGCAAAGAACCCAGGAGTCCTGGCCCCCAGCACCCTCTGCTCTGGCCACTAGACCCCACACCCTTCCAGGGCTGGGCAAAGAACCCAGGAGTCCTGACCCCCAGCACCCTCTGCTCTGACCACTAGACCCCACACCCTTCCAGGGCTGGGCAAAGAACCCAGGAGTCCTGCCTCCTGATTCCATTGCTCACACACCCTCCCCGCCCCACCTGCTCTAACCACTACCCTGCAACAAAGCTGTAACAAGATGATTATGGGGTATATTCAAATCTAACCTGTTTAGCAGACACAGACTCGCTATTTGTTATACAGGGGGGCTGCAGCCATGGGGCATGTGCTTCTGCTGTGTGGGGTCCCCTCCTAGGGAGCTAGAGGTCTCCTTGTGTTTCATGCTCCTCGTTCTGTCATTGCAGGGAGCAGGGGGGATCTTCGTGAAGCACAGCAGAGACGTAGGGCCCCTCAGGGCTCCCCAGGACTCTTTCACCTGCCCCCAGCCAGCCCTCAGCCCTACTCCATGTGGGAAGGGGGGAGTTTGCAGCTGGGGATGGTGAGTTACTGCTGCTCTGGCCAAAAATAATTCCTGGGGTTTCTACCGGGAACCAAGGGGAGCTTCCTGGGGAGTCCCCACAGGGGCAGGGGAAGCGTCCACCCCCAGCGAGTGTGGCTTGGGGTCTCTGCAGTGGCGTGTTGAAGCAGGGCGACTTTCCCATCCATGTCACCCCTTGGTAACGGGACGCTCCTGGAGTAGGCAGCCGGCACATTGTGCCCTTGTGAACCAAAACACGGGAGGGTGTTGCTGCGTGGCTTCTGCGCTCTGCCCTAGAGGTGGCTGCATTTCAGTCCTGGGAGCTGTAAAGCACCAGGGGATCCTGGATGCTGAAGGACTCGAACGACTCCAGCTGGGAGCAGGAGATTTCTGCACCCATCTCCCTGCTAAAGCCTTTCTCCTGAGGAGCCAGCCAGCTGAGCTTATCTCGGGCACCTCTCTAACCGCCCCCCCCCCCCCGCCTCGTGGACCTTTCTCCTGGCCTGGCGCTGGGACATTTGTTGATTGTTGCTTCCCCTTCCACCTCTGCCCTCTCCCCTGACCTCCCTCTCCCAGGGAGACAAGGATCTGTGCGGCCCCAGCCCAGACGTGTGGGACGTGCCTGAGCAACCCCTGTGCTCAGCATGTGCTTCTGGTGCCTGCAACAGTTCCCCTCCGTCCTAGCAGGAGCAGCCTCCCCCACCCTGGCTCAGAACCACACAATACTGGCAGGGCATGCAGCTGTGTATGTGTGTGGGGGGGTATCCCTGTACCCCCGTGGGTGAGCGGAGGCTGTAGCCTCCTCCATGCGCGTTCCTGTCCTCGCTGCAATGGGTCACTTCCCCCATCTCCCCATCATGTTTAATGCCTAGAATGAAACCAGGAGGGCCGTGTTCCTCCGTCCGAGCCACCCCTGCCCGTCCTTTGGACTCGTGCCCTGGCGGACCCAGGGGGGCTCTGCTTTGGCCCTAGTGCAACCCAGTGACTTCAGCCGAGCCAACAACTCATTTGCACTGGTGTCATCGGGATCAGAACCGCCCTGTGCAGATCACACCAAGTGGGCTGCTTCGGTTTGGAGCCGCACCGGGGGGAGCAGCTCAGCAGCGTGAACCCCTGACGCTTGCACAGAAAGACCCTGTGTCACCAGACTGCCTCTGCCTGGGAATTAGCACTGACCTGGGGCAGCACGAGGCGGGATGACGCTGCGCTAGGGAGAGAGACTCTTATAGTTTATCTCAGCGATCAAACAAAAGGGTGAAAAGTGACTCGCTTTGGAGCCCTCTGCTATTAGGTTGGCAGGGATGGGGGGCGGGGGCTGCAGCTATTAATTGCCCACCCTTTCCTGATTGGTCATGAATGATTATGCCCAATTCACCCTGCTGACTCCCCCAATGCCTCGTTGATTCCCCATCCCCACATACAGGGCTGGGAGCGCCCAGGTTTGCACACCTGGCACAGAGTTTGCAAGTGGAATTAAGACTCCTGAGTTGGAAATTTAGGGTTCTAAATTCTTTGGTAGAGAGCAAGGTATAGGTGTATGGGATGGATAGACTGAGGGATCTGTACAGGGATAGATAGATGAGGTGTATGGGGATAGATAGATCAATCGATAGATAAATACAGGGGGTGTATGGGGATGGATAGATAGATAGATAGATAGATGTGTATGGGGATAGATAGACTGAGGGATCTGTACAGGGACAGATAGATTGTGTGTGAGGATGGATAGATGTATCCTCTGGGGGTGCTGCCTTGGAGGATACATTTGGGGTCTGATTATTATTACTGCTTGTATTCCAGTAGGGGCCAAGCCCCATCCGAGGTTGAGTCCCCCAGGGTGCTAGGTGCTGTACGTGCCATGACATATTAGCACCATGGAGCCCCAAGCCTGGCTGCAGGCTTTTGGCATCATGGTAATACAAATAATCAACATCACAGCAGCAAGTGGGGTCCCTGGTATTTTTTCCTCTCACTTAACCCAGTAAAAGCCTGCTGCAAATTGACTCTTGGCCCGTGGCATTTAGGACCCATTATGCACCACCAGCGTAGGCAAGAGAGTCACTGGTTATAAATCCACCATCTCTTCTATTCTACGGACGTATCTGAGCCCTGCTTGCTGTAGGGTCTGAGCACAGGGCAGGGCTATTTCACAGATGGCGAACCGAGGCACAGAGAAGCTAAGCCCCAAGTTCTCAAAGGGATGTAGGCACCTAACTCCCATTGGCATGAATGGGGCTAGGCACCTAAATCCCTTTGAGGCTCTGCACCTAAGTGTCTCACAGGGAGTCCGTGGCAGAATAGGGGACTGAACCTGAGTCTCTCAAAGCCCTCGCTAGTACCCGAACCAGCTTCCTCTCCGTCAAGCCCTTCTAAACAGCCACCAGAGGGATGTTAGCCCATCAGCTCCCAGCTCCAGCCCGCTTACCCCTCTGGCTAGGAACACAGGGGCTCTCTGTCCACTACGGAAGCCGAATGCCATAGACCCAGCGCCAGCACTGCTGCTATTTCAGTGTTTGCTACGTGACACCGAGAACAAAGTGGTAACTGATCAGAGGTTAATCAGGGATCTGCCCGCAGAGCTGGGGAGCGACGGAGGAGGAGGCAGCAGGGTCATGCCCTGGCCCGTTTGTTGTTGTGTCCAACCTCAGGGCTTCTACAGTAGCTGCCGGGTTTGTTTCCTTCGGTGTAGATTTATTTCTCTCTCCTGCGACATGGGGAAGAAAATCAAAACCCTGTTGGGCCGTTAGCCCAGAATGTCAATACTATCGGCTCGGCTCGGTCCTGCTGTCGCCCTGCAGGCCCTGCCTCAGTGCACCGGCCGGGCGGGCGTGATGTTCCCAGCCTCCTGGGACCGATGTTCTCAGTTAGACTCTGTGGAGCTGTAGTAACTCCAGGGCTGTCGGTGCTTCTAGGCTGGCCTGGACGAGGGCATAACAGAGACCAGGCCGGGCCGTAGTTGTGTCAGCCGGACAAGAGGCAAATACGGCCCTGATTTATGCCTCGTATTTGGCATGGTTCTGGGGGGCACTTCCGGAGAGGCGAGGAGCATGTGGCACCTTTGCACCTGCCAGACGCCTGGGGCTGGATTAAATCTCAGCAGCCTTCCCCTGACTGCCTATGGGCTAGGGAGCAACCTGAGGACAAAGCATTCTGGCTACCTGCCCTGTCGCCCCTGCCCCAGCCCTGCCCGGATGCTGGGGCTGTGATGGTGAGCGAGCGGTGTAGGCGCAGTCCTGCCCCTGCACTGAGAGAATTCCCCCGGGGCCCTCGTGACCCCTTTGTGCCACATCACATCTAACAATGGGAGATGGCCAGGCCTCCTACGTGTTTGTGTAACAGGGGCTGTGTGTGATTGTGGGGTTGGTCGTGTGTGAGGTTGCTTGGTGAGACTAGAGTGGTGCAAGCTGGTGTTTTATTGTAGGGTTGGTCAGGTTATGCGTGCTGGTGTGTTATTGTAGGGTTGCTTGGTGAGACTTGAGCAGTGGCTTTCAAATTGCGAGTCGTGACCAACTACTGGGTCGCAGAATAGAAGGCACTGGGTTGCGGTGGCTCTGGTCAGCACCGCTGACCGAGCCATTAAAAGTCGTGTTGGTGGTGCTGCCCGGCTAACGCAGGCTAGTCCCTACCTGTTCTGACACTACGCTGTGCCCCAGAAGCAGCCAGCAGCAGGTCTGGCTCCTAGGTGGGGAGGACAGGAGGCTCCACCACAAGCTTGTGGCCCTGCCACAAGCACCAGCTCCGCCCCCCCCATTGGCCAGGAACCAGCCAATAGGAGCTGGGGGGGCGATGCCTGTAGGCATGAGCCACATGGCGCTGCTTGCGCACCTCCGCCTAGGAGCCGGACCTCCTGCTGTCTGCTTCTGGGGTGCAGTGTGGTCTGAGGTGCCAGGACAGGCAGGAAACCTGGCTTAGCAACCTCGCTGCGCTGCTGACCGGGAGCCACTCAAGATAAGCCCTAACCCCATGCCCTAATCCCCAAACCAAGCCCCCTCCTGCACCCCAAACCCCTCATCGCTGGCCCCAGCCCAGAGCCCGACCCCCTTCCCACACCCCAACCCCCTGCCCCAGCCCAGAGCCCCCTCCAACACCCTGAAACCCTTACTTCTGGCCCCACAGCCCTCACCCCCATCCCTCAACCCCAGCCCTGATCCCCTCCCACACCCCAAGCCCTCATCCCCAGCTCCACTGAGTCACAGGCATCAATAATCTTCTTCAATTGGGTCACCAGAAATAGGATGACCAGACAGCAAATGTGAAAAATCAGGACAGGGGGTGGGGGGGTAATAGGAGCCTATATAGAAGGCACTGGGTTGCGTGGGGGGAGGGATAGCTCAGCAGTTTGAGCATTGGCCTGCTAAACCCAGGGTTGTGAGTTCAATCCTTGAGGAGGCCACTTAGGGATCTGGGGCAAAAATTGGTCCTGCTAGTGAAGGCAGGGGGCTGGACTAGATGACCTTTCAAGGTCCCTTCCAGTTCTAGGAGATTGGTATATCTCCAATTATTACCTTATTACCTATATAAGAAAAATATCCCAAAAATGGGGACTGTCCCTATAAAATCAGGGCATCTGGTCACCCTAACCAGAAAAAATTTGAAAACCACTGGCCTAGTCACCACCCTGACGCTAGATCTCATCTGTTACAACACTGTGGGAGAGCAGCACCCTCTAGAGGCAACTCACAGGCACAATCAGCCAGAACTTCTGCCTTCCATGCGGGACATTAACTCGGTTTGGGGAGTTTTCAAACTCACACAGGCCTAGAGTGACCCACGTAGGCAGCTGTGTAGACTTCACGTGTGCACTCCAGCAGAACATCCAATTCCGTTCTAAGAGCATCCCCCTGTGCACGAGCAGGGCAACCTCTATTTACAACCATATTTCTACTTCCAACTGGTCTGACTGGTAGATAGACGTCACCTTAGAGGAGCAAGGATTTGATTATATCCCTTTGACAAAGGAAGCCCTTGTCCTTGCGCATGTAGTGGATGGTTCTCTGAAATCCCCTCTCCAGTCGACTAATGGAAGTTGTGGGTCTTCAGCACCTCCGGAAAGCCAGGCCCCAAATACCTGCCGCTGGGAGTGGGTGGGTGGGTGAAGGAGCTAGGTACAGACCAAGGGCCCGTCTGAGCTGTATTTACTCTTTTTCCTTTGACGGCTGCAGGACCACAATGCTGAACTGTGGTGGTCTCTAGTCATCCATCCACACCCGTAGCTCAGTCTGTTCCACTCAGTGGCCCCCCCATGCTATGACAGAAAGGAGTATTGGGAGCCGATCCCCACCCTCCTATGAAATATGGTCTGATGCACTGAAACTTGTTCATGTGCTCCCGTTTGAGAGCCCATGAACTAGGGATATAGAAGCACAAACAAATTTTAGATGGCCATGTGCTCCACCCCCCTGCCAAAATAGGAAATATATCTGCATAAATTGGTGCAGCCCCTCAGGCTCCTGGCAGGTTGATAATGCAGCCCTAAGTATCCGTTTGGGCCACCCATTTTTCCAGGACTATTAGACCAGAGGGAGGATGGCCCAGTGGTTAGGGCATTAGGATAGTACTTTCAAGACCTGGTTTGATTCCTTCCTCCGACCCATAATTCCTTGTGTGACCTTGGGCAAGTCACTTAGTCTCACTGTGCCCCAGTTGCCCATCTGTGTAACAGGGATGACAGTGCTGCCTCCCTGGCAAGGAGGGCAAATACCATAAGGGTGAGGTGCTCAGATAGTAACAGGGGCTGAGTGATGCTTTTTAGAAGCTCTAGAAAACGGCAGCCACCCCACGCACCTACACTGTGCTCACTCTGGTGACATTTCTAGATTATGTCTTGACACAACATTTTTTTTTGGTAGTCTGTACAAAGAACTTCTAACAGGGAGAAGCTGTTAGCAACCAGCACCCAACACATAAATACAACATAATTTATTGTGTCTGTTTCACAGAATGATAGTGGTATGTGTTAGAAACAGTGTCCAGGACATAGTACGAGACATGACTCACGTAAGTACAAAGACTCAGATCACAGGATTGTTTCCTTAGAGGAAAGTGGCTAGTGGTAGCAACTTGGTCCCTGCTCACAAAAAACCTTATTTTCCCACCCACCTCCCTCCCACCCTTCACCCCAAATCCAAGGCCGTCCCTCCTTTATCACTCAGAAATCAATGTTCTAAAGTCTCTGCATTAGGAAGTTACAGGCCAAAATTAAGCTCTCCCAGGCAGTACGCAAGCCAGCGGACTGTGGCTCTGCACTAGAGACTTTGCCTATGAAGGTAGACAGCCGGAAGAAAAGGAGTGGGAAACGGTGTTCAGGGAGAGAAGACAGAGGGCGTAGGACGCTTACAGAAGTTAAAGAGGGCCAAGCCAGAGCCAGTAAATGAAATCCAGGACAGTGCGACACCTGCAGAGATCCCACAGCCTCACTAGCACAACGATTTGTCTGGGGATAGTGGAGGGGGACTAAACAAATGATTTAGTCTCTGGAGTGGCAGAGCTTGGCTTCTCTTTGCTACTCAAGCTGAAGCAGACAGAGGGCTCCCATCGCCGAGTGGAGATGCATCTCACACCGTTCTGCAGCAACTCGCAGTCCATGGGCCAAATGCAGTCACTCACCTCTCCAGTACGTAACACTCCCTCCCAACTAGCCCTCTCTGCTTGGCTCAGGATGGAGACCTGCACTCTGGGACCTGGAGGCCTCCTTACAGGAAAGGGTGACCTCAATTTGCTTCATTTTAATCAGATTAGCTCTAGACTTTGGGCAACTTTCTTGAAGCCCAAGCAGCCCTTGGACAGGCTAAAAGTTGAGTTTTTTTCCAGGCACATTAACTAGCTTCTGTCCCAGCCTGGCCTCACCCTTCATATCTCCTTTCAGTAGGAGAAGCAGAAGTATTTTAACTCCCTCTTCCCCCTTAAGTTCCACCTCCCATCAATAGAACCTACCGCTAGGTGGAGAAAGACAGACAGCTAAGAGTGGATGTAACAGGAAAGTCAGGTGAAATCTATCCAGGTATATTAGTGCCCCAGCATAGAGAGCACCCTAATATAGCAACCCTGCCCTCGACACAATGTGCTCTGAAAGGTGGAGACCTTCGTATTCTCCTGCTTTAGAACTAGGAAACAGGTATTTGTGAGCAATGACCTCAAAAGATTAGCAGAGGAATAAACAGAGTGAGATTAGCATCGATTTCCCCAAGCAGTGAACTAGCTGAGAAGTCAGAGGAAGGAACAGAAGACATTTTCAGACAGAAAGGCCTAATCATGGAGTGAAAGGCAGTTAGATACAAGGGCTGGAGAAGTGTGCAAGGAGCCAAGTCTATAAGCACATTTAAGTGATAGTTAATTCTCAGCTAGTGGAATAGCTGCCCTAACAAAGCACTTCCTACCGTACCTTCAGGATGCGGGTGACCCTTCCTCCCCCACAGCCAGTGCCAGGCACCGCTACGGTCTCAAGACTAACTCCACACCCCGACTATGCTGAAAGCAAGTCCATCTTAAAAAACACTTGAAGCAACAAAGTTTACGGTCTGACTAGGCTTAGTTAGGGCCACCCAACAAGGCGGTCAGTGAGATGAAACATCAGGTGGTTTTCTTATAATGCTCATTCCCCCTCTAAAAAAAACTGACTAAAAATGATGCATTTCCATCTAGTGGCAAACAATTACAGAAATTACCATAAAAACTAGTTATCTAAGGCATCTTTAAAAAAATATTTCTGCAGTCTCCATTTTAAGTTGAAAGCTCCATAAAAATATATTTCTATGAAATGTCTCTGATCGTCCCTTGAGCGGCATCTCCGGTGCAGTGATGGGGTTCAGCAGTCCTGAGGTGGCTTGGCCTGGGTGAGCGCAGGAAGGTCCAGGGCTCAGTGGCACATCCGGGAGGTCATTTCCTTCTATCAAAGGACACACACAAGACAGGGAAGTTAGTGGTAAGAAGCACAATTCCCAGGCAAGAGACATTTCAGTAGGAAAGTCTCAAAGTTTGGAATGTTTCCATAGCATCATTAATTAAAAAAGCAGTATTCCAGCTTGAATACTCACGTGGGGAAGAAATTCAGTGTCACCTTTAACCTCTGCCCCCATATTCCTATTCACCAACAGTCAGGAGACCTCCCAGCTGCCCCATCAGATTTAAATCTGGCTGGCTGCATACAGCTATAAAATAACCATCACCCACCATTCCAGACTAATGCAAACACCTAGTGCTACTATGGCACTTTGCATCCTCCATGCTCTTTATGAAGTTGGTGAGCATCGCTGTGCTCATTTTACGGAAGGGGAAATAAAGGACAGGGAGGTGACAGAGGAGGTGATTTAGCCTGAGCGCACACACACTCCAAGTTACACAGCTAGTCACTGACAACTGGGACTAGGACCAAGGGCTCATGACTCCGTGACCAGCATCCTACCCCACTGCCTTTCTGTGCCATGTACAGCAATGTGCTGGCTATACAGTGATAAGGCATCAGGATAGATCCTTGGAAATCAATTGCAACTTTGCTAGCAGGGGTGCACAGCTCATTGCAGAGTGCAGAACCCGGACCGAGGAACAGCAGAGGCACGTGATTCAGCCATTGACCAGACAATGGGGAGTGGTGACGGCAGGGGAATAGACAAGATGGCAGCCTGAAGCACAAGGAGGTTACCAGGCAGACTCTACAAACGTGGCAGTTTCCCTCTCCGTGGGTGTAATGGCCCTGCTCAGCTTGCATGAGGTACCATGGAATAAAAGAGGGCAGGGTAAGAACAGGTTTTTGAGCTGTAAAGGGAGGGGGAACGGAATAGGTACAACCGGATTTCAGTCACCCTCTTCAGAGCTCAGAATCTCTCAGACTGAATCCAATGTTTGGCTTTGCAACTCAGTGGACAGGGACCGGGAGTCAGGGTCCCAGAGTTCTGTTTGAGACACACCACTCTGGGGCCATTCATAGTATAATCCAGCCAAATTCACTCACCAGAGGTTCCAACTCCTTGGTGTCTATTAGATTGAACTCTTTCACAAAGTAGTAGAAGTGCTTGTAGCAGGTGTTCACGTGTGCCTCTGACCCCATATGGGTGATCCTGTCAAAATGGTGGATGTAGACGTGAACAAAGACCCGGAAGAGCCTGGACAGAATCTTCTTCACTACCTGAAGGAAGTTCTTGGGGAACGGAGTACCTGCAAGAAGAACACACAAGCACCATGATTTATTGAAATGCACTTTCCCCAGGCCTCTGGTGACATGCAGTCTTCCTAAAGCATAAAAAGAAACAGTCCAGTGTGTACTGCAGTGATGCAAGAACAGTTTTCTCTGGAGTAATTCCCAGACTGCATTCCCTCCTGTCTAAATTTTGGACCAGTTTTTCCAAAGTTAATGCTATTAACCTATGCTATTGGGTCCTGTATTAATTGATGCTACTGTCTGAGAGACCTGAATACAAACTGGATTAGTGCACATATAAATTTCCATCCGCAGTTTCAATTTGATATGGTTTCCTTCAGTTCCTGTTGGGACATTTTTACAAGAATTATGCAAGACACTAGACCACCATGCTCCACTCCAGAAGTGGCTGCATGCTGGGACGAGTGGCTCCTATATACAGTTTAGTAAATTTGACAAACCCTTTGGGATCCTTCAGGTTAATAGGAGTTAAAATTAAGATAATACTATGCTCAGTCATTTATAAGCCTCTGTTCACATTGGACATTTTGTTTATGTGTCTTTCATTCTAACAGCTACATTTGCAATCTGCAATACAGTAGAGTTATCAGCTGCTCTTTCTAGAAATTACAAAACAACTTGAGTTTAAAGTCTACAGAGATTGCTTCTCCACATACAAGGAGGAGGTCAGAGGTGAAGGGTATTCGTTAAATACCTGTCTTCCCCTGCCCCCAAGAGCTCTGCATGAAATTAATTTTCAGTCTGTGTTAAATTAGTGAATCTGGTATTCTAAGCATAGCTAGAAAATGCTAAAGAAGCCAGAGAACTCCTTTGACGATGTAAGCTTCCCCCCCTCCCAATGAAACAGATGTTCCGGCAATCACTCAGTTCTTGCTGAAGAACCGTAAATAAAGGGACCACACCCCAGAACTTCCTGTGGTTACCCAGATGAACACAGAGCAAGGATTTTGGCAGCTGATACAGGTACTGTTGTAGGTTGGGGGTGGTTTACTGTCTTATTCTCTCCCCCAATGTCACCCCATGTAAGTATTGTTGTTCTGTGTGTGCAGATGGGGTCTGAGTAATGGTGGACACTTTCTGCAAACATTCAGATGGCTCCTTTTCATTAGCACTTTGAGAAGGATGAATATCTTGGCATTCTCTATACACACTGAGGTAGTGCAGGAGTGGATGGGATCCTGTGGGATCTGAAGCAGATAACCAGCTCCTTCTCCCCTATCCTATTTGTTAGTTGGTCTCCCACACAAACACCCACACAGCTGTCATCTGGTTCTACTTCATTTGGCAGAACCTTGACCTGTGCTGCCTGTCCAGACAGGGCAAACAGGTTTCAGTATCAAATCAGGCACTAGGACAAAGGGTCACAGGACTATTATTGTTCCTTCCTTGTGCAACATCCCCTCTCCTCCAATCTCCACTGCTTGCTTCCCCACCCCAACCCCCAACGCAGACCTTACATCACCCAGACTATTCCAGAGATGAGTGGAGTTGCCTTAGGGCAGTGGTTTTCAAACTTTTTTTCTGGTGACCCAGTTGAAGAAAATTTTTTATGCCCACAACCCAACGAAGCTGGGGATGAGGGGTGGGGGCTGCAGGGTGGGGCTGAGAATGAGGGGTTCAGGGTGTGGGAGGAGGTTCTGGGCTGGGGCAGGGGGTTGGAGTGCAGGAGGGGACAGGGCTGGGGGTGCATGCTTTGGGGTGGGGCTAGGGATGAGGGGTTTGGGGTGCAGGAGGGGGCTCCAGGTTTGGGGGAGGCTCAGGGCTGGATCAGGGGATTGGGGTGCAAGGTTGGGGCACAGGCTTACGTCGGGCAGCTCCCAGTCAGCAGCCCAGTGGTTAGAAGTCCCGTCGGCGGTGCTGCCCGACTACGGGAGGCTAGTTCCTACCTGTTCTGACACCATGGAGCGCCCTGGAAGCGGCCAGCAGCAGGTCCAGCTCCTAGGTGGAGGCTCACAAGTGGCTCCACGCAGCTCTCGGCCGCAGGCACCACCCCTCCAGCTCCCATTGGCTGGTTCCTGGCCAATGGGAGTGCGGAGCCAACACTTGGGGCGGGGGCTGCACGCGGAGCCCTATGGCCCGCCCGCCTAGGAGCCGGACCTGCTGCCTGGGGCGCAGCGCGGTGTCAGAAGAGGTAGGGACTAGCCTGCCTTAGCCAGGCTGCACTGCCGATGGGACTTTTCACAGCCTGGTCGGCGGTGCTGACCAAAGCCGCTGCGACTCAGTGCCTTCCATTCTGAGTTTGAAAACCACTGCCTTAGGGCTTTGCCTGACAGATAACTTGGGGTCATTCAGAACAGCAGAAGACTGACCCTACGCCAAAAGCTGAGCAAGCCTCTGCTGTAGCAGTGCTAACTCAAGGAGCAAGGGCTGAATGACACTTGTCCAAGATGCTCTGCACTGAGACCCAGACTAGAGCTAAGAAAAAGCACTGCTGAGAGAGGTTTCAAAAAGGGCCAGTATTTCACAAGCTGCAGGAGACAGACAAAAGCTTTATACCACACCAGAGAGATGCTGGAGTCTCAGATCTCATGGGTATAAAGTATTAGGCCAACACTTGAAAGGCTCAATTTAGGAGCATTTCTCATTGACTACAACGGGAACCGTGGGCGGTCAACGATGCTGAAAGTCAGCCCTCTCGTTTAGATGCATAAATGTAGCTTCCTGAGCCTATTTTTGAGCACCCAAGTTTGGACATTTTGGGCTCAAAATCTTGTTTACACCAAGGCCTCTTTAAACTCCTCCGGAAGCATAAGAGGGACATAGGTTACCATTACACACACTCTAGGGCCTCTTGCCGCTGCCAGAGTGGTGTCAAGGAGCCTTCTTAGAACAAATGAGAATCAGGCCCTCTGGCCTTCGTTTTTAAGCAATGGGAGGTTGAAAGATGTCAGATCTGAAAATAAAATAAGACGCGCATCATTCTGATCGCAAAACTCCTGAACCACCCAACCAGCCACATGTAACTTGGCGCAGATCTACAGGCAAAGAAGAGCGCAGCCAATAAGATGCGTCTTGCACCAGAGTCTGAAGTCAGTAAGTGCAGGCACTGATGGGCGGCTCTAGGGAGCAAAAAGCATCGCTGCTTGGAGCCCTAGGCTGAAAACACCCTGCATGACCAATCCCAAAGGCTTGGGTCTGTTGTCAAAAACATCGCAGTTGTTGCAATGGTCCATAAGGAGAGAGAAGAATCCCTCAGGTAACCAAGTCCCAGGCCAGGTATGACTTGGAATCAACACCTTGAACTGCAGCCAGAAGCAAGTGTAGTTCACAGAGCATGGACATGGATGTGCTCATCACTCAGATCTGCTCCACTAAGCTGACGGGCCACCACATTCTGTGCTGTGCTTCTGAATGGGTCTGAAGTACAGCAGGCAAACCAGAGGTCCACAAAACAGAGGTTGAAAGCCACTGTCAAACAAGTGCCTACTGGAAAAGGAACAGGGGCATAGAAGGGGCAAGAGTCTGTACTGGTGGATAAAAGTCAATTTTTCTGAAAAAGAAATTGGATATTTTTTGTTATTTAAATTAGAATAAGTTTTTCTTTTTAAAAATGAACTTGTTTAACATGAAATCTGAATTTAACAGAAAATATGTTAATGCCTGAATTTATTATAATCTCTTAAAACATTTAAATAAAAAAAATAAATATGTTGAATCCATGAGCCTCTATCACAGACTCTGAGTTAAAAGCTGCTTTTCTATATAAAGAAAGAAGACGGGGAAACTTTTGAGGCCAAGCTTTATCAATATGGCACAACAGGTCATGTGCTGTATTAAGAGCTTAATCCTGTGGAGGACCCAGGCCTGTGCCACTGGGTGCAAGAGACTGGCAAAGTCATCACAGGGGTTGGGACCCAGCTTCTGACTCCAGGAGACACTGTGTGTATCTTACCACGATCATCCACTGAGCCTACCTGGATGGTCTCATACTCCTATTTTATAGCTTCTCCCTACCTGAGCTCAGATCTCAAATTATGAATATTTATGACTCCACCCAGCATGGAAACTTCCTCTCCGGCTCATGAAAAAACACTGAAGTTCATGTATCCAAAACATTTAAGGTAGTTTTGTTTAATAAACATAAATAGTCTATGCCATTTTGTGCGTTTAATTAAATTCCCATTATCATCCTAGTGCAGCTTGACACAAATCGTCACCAATAAGTTAATTACTTTGTAGATAAACAATACATCATTCACCATTTTCTAACATACTAAAACTGTACAAATAATAAGAATCTGAAAACATTAAGCTATATAAATGCTTAAATAAATGTATAGAGTTATAGTGTACCCTCCTAGGTAACAAAAAGACATTCCAAATCTAGTGTAAAGGCTCTATTTAGTTGTAAATCGACATGTTTTAATGGTTATATCAGCCAATGAGAATGCACCTCTCTTTAGAAAATAAAGGAAGTGCCAACGGAAAAGTTCCTTAACACGGATCATTTAACTCAAGGTTTTCCGCTTGGTGATGTAAATTGCCCTGATTTAAATCAACTGATCTTGTGTCAGTCCAATTAATTTCCCCACAAATCAGACCCAAACTTACCAACATTGGTGGGGAAAATGTCCTCATTGTTGATCTGCACCTCAATCCAGTCCATCAAGAGGTTCAGGTACTTGGGAGCAGACAGGGCAGTGGGTTTCCGGTACTTGTGCTCGTCCTGCCACCTGTACTCGTACTTGGGTCCGCCAGACATGATCGGACAGGACGTTTCCGTGCAATAGTCACTGATGGTGCCGTAGATCAGATTGATGCGATTGAAGAAGTCCACCACATGCACCGCCACCCAGTCATTCTGTTCCTCACCAGACGGCAGCTGGACGGCCAGCTTCAAGTCCAGCCCTGCATTGAGAGAGGCTTGAGCCCTCTTGTGGAGCTCAAACCGCTGAGTCCCAGGCTCAAACTTGCGTTTGGGCCGAAAGGTTTTGTCCTTATTGAACACTTGCTTTAAAGGGTTGGACATTTTTCTTCTCTTTTCCCCCGCTCTCTTTCGCAAGTCTTCAGTGACAACAGCTAGAGAGACACAGTGGCTGGACAGTTTCCAATGGCAAGGTCGTAATGGCCTCTATCTTCACAGAAATAACTCTGAGCTCCTCTGGTTCTCCAAGTGCCTTCTGATCTGCAACACAGAATTTACAGTAGTTAGATGGGCAGCTTTTTCAACAAGAGACTTTGTTCGGAAGGAGCGAATTTGTTTGAATGCCTTAGTGGGAAGGTTTGGACATACACCTCAAACTCACAGAACTGAAACAAAAGCCAAATATGCTTCGTTTCCCCTACCCTTTCCTCTTAGGACTAAGTTTCTTTACGGGAAGTGTAAAAGACAGAAGAGTGAGGGTGAAGTTCTCAAAGAGGTTCCTCACTCAGCCTCTCTCACTGTTAGGGTGACCAGATGTCCTGATATTTGGGGCTTTTTCTTATATAGGCTCCTATTACCCTCCACCCCAGTCCCGATTTTTCACACTTGCTGTCTGGTCACCCTACTCATTGTAAGAAAAGTGTTGCAGATCCACGTCTTCAATTACTTCTACACAAAACATTAAGTGAGAGAAGGTTTATACCCAGTTTGCCAAGTTATTGTGGGTGAAGCAGCAGATCATTACTGTTATTACTATCACTGTAAGACACCAAGACTCTACCACTATGGTACCAAGGTAGCTACATGGTTTGATGAAAGCATTCAGAAACTGGCACAGCATTATTTTGCTACTAGGCAGAAATGTGCAAAATATTACCCACCACAGCTGTGTCCATGGGCTTATAGCGAGGAGATTGTTGAGGATCCAGCCTGAAACCAAAGGCTAGATCCTAACACCCTTAAAGACATTGGGGAGTAACTTACTCCAGAAGCGGTCTCATTAAAATCACTGGGACTACTCTCTATGTGAGCCAGGGGATCAGAATCTACCCTGAATGACAGGATTCCCCTTGTGAAACAGACACGTGATTTTTGGTGGTGTAATGTGGAAGGTCCTGACCAGCCAAACAAAGACAGGCCATTTTAAGTCAGCTTACAACAGACGCATTGCGTAGCTCCACAGTGGTTCTTGGAGACAGTCATCTGAGGAGAGCTGGCTGCTCATATGGTGCTGGTGCATCTGCTACACTGCATTAAGGAGAACGAAGAACACATCACTTTCCTAATGTTACTTTCCCATGTAAGCAATGGCCATCATTGCCAGAGGTTTTTACGGTTGTGCAATGGGAGGAGAAATGGCCCTGAGACGCTATTAAGACCTGTTCCACACTACAAAAATACATGAGAACCGCATGGCTAACAACCCATATTGCCAGCAATCCAACATCCATGAAGTTCAGTTCTGGAGCCACGCCACATGTTCACAAAGTCACCCCAACAAGAGAGGAAAGGGCAGGGCACCCACATCCACCTACCCACTCCCATTTTTTAGTTGGTACCAACTCAAAATTCCAGCCAGGTTGATTGAGAGATTCACTCGTGACCAAGTGAGCCTGGGCCAGTTCTGAGATGAAACCAAGCAAAGCTCTGTGCTTTTGACCAAATTTTGCCTTGGAGAATGCGTACTCTTCACAAACCAATACGGAGAGGTGTTTGCATGAACCCCTGAAGCTACGGATATTTGCTTGACTAATTTAAGACCAACAGTGAAGGGCCAAGGATATAGGGGAAAAAATAAGCTTAAGATGCATTTGATCACACAGAGAAAAATTTTGAAAGTCATAACAAGAGGGGACACAGCGAGACAGTAGCTATGGTTAGCAAGCGCCGAGTCATACCCTCACCACATCCTGCAACAAAATGCTTCACTTCTTCTATGAAGCGGAAACACAAGGGGCTGTGCCCATTCAGCTTAGATGCACTATTGAGCTCACATATTCTTCTGTAACACATCCAAAACAAAGGCAAAAAAAACCCCTAACAATGTAGAGGGCAGGTTCATGGTCTGAAGCCACTTCCAGGAGGAAATTAGCTCCAGAGAAATGGTAGCACGCACTATTTCCTCACTCTGGAGTCTCAAAGGAAAACTGTAGTACTGCATGGGTATTAACTGCAAACTCCTCCGGTTCTGGGCTCCAGCCAAACACAAGAAAGAGGCCTTTGACTGTTCTGATTCTGCTCCCATTTACCTTGTCTTTACGCCATAGTAATCCCATTGACTTCAGTCGAGTCACTCAGTTATGCTGGTATTACGTGTAATGAGCCTTTTTATTTACTTCCCGTTTTTGCTGGAAAGTAGTTAAAGGCCACACATAGGTCTCTGCTCATTACCAGTACAACAGGGGGCATGGCAGGAGGGGACTGAAATGCACTACCAAAACCTCTCAAGGCCTGCCCACACTTTGTCAGTGGAGTGGACACTAAGAATTTTCCAAGAGAAATTGTCAAAGGGTGATTCATAAAAGCCAACCAAGACCTACAAAGAGGGAGTTTTCACAGCTGAGGAACTAGTTAGCAAAACAAAACAAAAAAAAAAAAAAACCCTATTTTTTTTTTTTTAAATAGGCAGCATTACTTGGGTAACTAAGCCCTTCTATGTTTCAGGTTTTGATTTGGTTTTTAAAACTTGTGATAGTTCCAGGAGTCACCTCCCTGGAAACTGATGCCCTCTAAGCAAACCTCAGCATGGGCAGAAGCTGGACAAGCTTCCCTGTATTTCAGTCCTGACCTCTGGAGCTCAGGGCTTAGAGTGAAGATTAGTCTTCATGGGCCATGCAATTCTTGTCTTTCCTGCTACGACTGTCAAGACGCTCAAGAGTGGGGGTGGTTTGTGATGCAGCTGTGTCCAATGGAAAGGGACCAAGAATGCCAAACAGTCAAAAGATGGCAATGACTTTTGGTCAAATCTAACCTGGGCTGGATTACAGCAAGTGACCGAAGAGTAAGGTTTGGTCTCATCCAATCTCTTGAGACATCTCTGCACCTGGCTTATATTTTTATATATAAGCCAAGTTTTAACTCTCAGTTTTCCTGTGTCCAGAGTTTGAAGAAGTGCCTCCTTTTCTCTGTGGAATCATTAGCATACTTAACAAGTCAATACAGCCAGATCTTCAGCTGGTGTAAATCAGCATAGCTCCATTGACCATATCTGCCAATTTACACTAACTAGGGATCTGGCCCTATAATTTCTAAGGCTAGCACGGTGAACAGCATTCAAGGATGTTGCATTATATTAGCACTGCAATTTTCTTTCCACAAATAGTTTCCTCTTCCTATTGCACATGATTCGTAAGACTACCTGATAAACGTGCTGCTGTGATCAGCTGCACATTAAGTAAAATTAGCAGCACCCTTAAGAGTTTAAGATATTAGCAAAATGGAAACTTCAGCTAAAGTACAACAGGATGTAACGCATTGAGCTATGGTTTTGATGTGTAACTTGGTTAAGAAAAATGCAGTTATGGGCAATATCTGACTCTGGAAAATGTAAGACATGTAGGTTCTGTGGCTGACCAAAGCAACATCTGACATGAGTTGAAATATGATGTAAAATGGTGATCATGAGTTTTTTCTCCTTCCACCCTCCCCACACAAGTCACAGCTCAAACAGTAATTAAACACAGAACAGAAAGGAAAGATCACCAGGGGGATAGGATTTGTGCAAGGGTGACTTGCAATTCAGCAGAACCTGTGATTGGCATGTAGCAGAAAGTATGGTTTGCAGGCAGTGTTGCTTTTTTCCCCAGCTTCTTTTTCATCCAAAGGTTATTCCCACCCAGAAGTCCACACCACTGGCTATCAAGTAGGAGTACCCCCACTAGTCTCACAAGAGACTGTTAATGACACAGCAACTTCCTGCACCATGGTGGACAAAACAAAGCTCTAACTTTTCTCTCTGGAGGACCAGTCCTGCCTTTATACCCAGGGATATGAGATTAGCTCATTGCTGATGGTGGGTTGCTGTTATGAAACAAACTCAAACAAATGAGCAATGAATGATGGGAGAAAATGAATCTCCCCAAAACGTTGATAACTATTACATAATCTTCAACCAATGTCAGATGCTGCTTTGGTCAACCACAGAATCTGTATGTCTTCTATTTTCTCAGAGCCAGATATTTATTGGGAAAGGGGAGGTGTGGGGAGAGATTTAAAAGACGGAATGCCATAGGGATGAGGAAAAGCACTTGTTAAAAAATTTTAGGCCAAATTTTCTTCTCACTTATGCAGTGGAAGTCAGGAGTCACTTCGCTTAAGTCAGTGGAGTTACATGGGGGGTAAAATTGATATGAGAGGATAACTTTCAGTACTGCTTTATTCTAAAATATGTTTCCAACAGAGAAATGCAAGGCATACTTCACTAGTTTTCCATTACTTCTTTCCCTGTCATTTCTCCAAGCTGGACAAGAGTGTCTTTGTGTGGCAAAGAGTCACCATTTTCTGTTGATTTAAGAACATAAGAATGGTCAGACCAAGGGTCCATCTAGTCCAGTATCCTGTCTTCCGACAGTGGCCAGTGCCAGGTGCCCCAGAGGGAATGAACAGAACAGATAATCAAGTGATTCATCCCCTGTTTCTCATTCCAGCTTCTGGCAAACAGAGGCTAGGGATACCATTCCTGCCCATCCTGGCTAATAGCTATTGATGGACCCATCCTCCAGGAACTTATCTAGTTCTTTTTTTAACCCTGTTATGGTCTTGGCCTTCACAACATCCTCTGGCAAGGAGTTCCACAGGTTGACTGTGTTGCGTGAGGAAATACTTCCTTTTATTTTTTTTAAACCTGCTGCCTATTAATTTCATTTGGTGACCCCTAGTAATTGTGTTATGAAAGTAGTAAACAACACTTCCTTATCTACTTTCTCTATACCAGTCATGATTTAATAGACCTCAATCATATCTCCTCTTAGCTGTCTCTTTTCCAAGCTGAAAAGTCCCAGTCTTATTAATCTCGCCTCATACGGAAGGCGTTCCATACCCCTAATAATTTTTGTTGCCCTTTTCTTAACCTTTTCCAATTCCAATATATCATTTTTGAGATGGGACGACCACATCTGCACGCAGTATTCAAGATGGGGGCGTACCATGGATTTATATAGAGGCACATGATATTTTCTGTCCTGTTATCTAACCCTTTCTTAATGATTCCCAACATTCTGTTTGCTTTCTTGACCTGCCGCTGCACATTGACTGGATGTTTTCAGAGAACTATCCACAATGATTCCAAGATCTTTCTTCAGTAGTAACAGCTAATTTAGACCC
The DNA here is from genome assembly GCF_016161935.1 of Mauremys reevesii. Taxonomy (NCBI): domain Eukaryota; kingdom Metazoa; phylum Chordata; order Testudines; family Geoemydidae; genus Mauremys; species Mauremys reevesii. The sequence goes on along the minus strand of NC_052648.1, from coordinate 10,667,865 downwards.
CATCATTTTATCTGTATCGTTGGGATTATGCTTTCCAATGTGCATTACTTTGCATTTATCAACATTAAATTTCCTCTGCTATTTTGTTACCCAGTCACGCAGTTTTGAGAGATACTTTTGTAGCTCTTCACAGTCTGCCTGGGTCTTAACTATCTTTAGTAATTTTGTAACATGGACTGTCACTGTGACTTGTCAATAGCAAACATTCATCCCACAGCTGAACACACAGACTACACTGTAAAAAATACCTCTTCCATTTTAAAAAGGGAATGAGGTATCTCCAGCCAACCTCTCCCCACCACTACGAAAACTGAGGAAGTGATTCCCTCTCCCCTACAATCCTCTTTCAGGAAACCTACCTGTACACAGAGATGACTTCTCTGTGTAGATTCTTTATTTCCTTCAGTTCCTGAAACACCGTCCAGAATGACATGCAGTACCATCTTCCAACCCTCACACCATCCCCACACAGGATTTACTTTAGGGTTTTAACAAGTGCCAGAATAAATGCAATCAACAGATTAAAACCAGCAAGTTCGCCGTTTTCTGGCTCCTCGAATTATACTGCCTGGGAAAGTTTGTTGTGCCTGCTCTACAGCCTTCTACCAGTGTTTCCAAAGGCCAAAGTTTAAAACTTCTTCATTTAAAAGAAGTATTTCATGTGGTCTCTGTAGTGCCAGCTAGATTGTGGGTTGCAGGCAGGGAGGAGTCAGAAACATATGCAGCCACTTCCTTGCCAAGTGACCCGACAGCTTAGGCAGCTCACATCCTGCTGCCTTACTCATTTGAAAACCCTGCAAGTAAATCCTGGTGAGTAATACATTTACGGTACATGTTTCCTTTTACAGAAGCTACTCCACTGTACTAAGAAACAATAATATTGTAGGATTTATTTTAACACTTACAGAAGACCCACACACAGACTAGGTTATATGCTTCTGATCATTCTACAGCATTGTGGTAAATTTCCCACCCAGGCAAACCAAGACCAGATTTTTCACAGCTCTTCCAAAGGGATGACTGAGGCAGAAGGAAGTCAAAACACTGTTTGCAAAGCTGCATTGATCATGGTAGTGAAGGAACAAAAATACACAAGTGTGTCCTGGCAATTTCAAACTGTCAGGGTGGATGGGGAAAAGATATTTCAGGGTAGACAATAATAATTGGTAGAAGGAGAGAGAATTTCAAATCATAGAATCATAGAATATCAGGGTTGGAAGGAACCTCAGGAGGTCATCTAGTCCAACCCCCTGCTCAAAGCAGGACCAATTCCAACTAAATCATCCCAGACAGGGCATATTTTAAACTTAGAACAAAAGGAAGCTTGAAAAGGTCACTGGTAGTTTTAGTCAGATGACAAACTAGACACCGAGGCCAACATTTCCAAGAGTGGCCAGGGTCACTGGATGTCCAATTTGACAAATGCTGGGCTTGATTTTTCCAGAGGCACTGAGGACTCAACTCCAGATACATCAATAAGAACTACCACTGCTCAGTACTTCTATAAACTGACCCAAGGAGATTGTAGTTAGGTATCTAAGAACTGAGGCATCTTTTTTTTTTTTTTTAAACATCATTCGCTCTCACACACACCCACGCACATACACCCATGAGCCATTTTTTAAAATTTAACCCAATTAATACTTTCTGCACGAAGACTGTGGTTTCTGTGATAGTCTGCTCAAGGGATAAAATATCTGTCTCTCATTTCTCCACTGTACGAGTATGCTGAGCAGAGAGGAAGTCCCTAAACTGCTCTTTGGAATGGGTTTAAAATAAAATAAGAAGTACACACATGCAAAATTAGCATTACCATAAGGATGCACTTGAAAGAAACACACAAACACACAGTAGAAAACAGTCACACAATGAAGAGCACACCAGATCAGCGGGAGTGTCAAAACTGCCAGGCAGACAGCGTGTAAAAACTGTGAAGTCTGACCATTCATAGCTCTTCTTGAACGACATCTCTGCCTAGATTAATTTCCTGTCTGGCAGGGATTCACCTACTTTTAACTGGAGATTTCCAGCATTTTCCTATAAAACTGCTCAGTCTGCTTTTGTTTCTATTTTAGTAAAAACATCCATGTGGCATATCCAAATTCTTTTTTAAAAGACTGTCCTAATATTATATTGGCAGTGATCTTTATATTGGCAGTAATCGTTAAGACATTAACACAAACCATGTCTTTCCTTCCCAAGGCAGCATCAAGATACTAACAACAGTTTACAGATACGTTGCTAATGCATGTAAGAGCTAGGGAGGTTCTCACTGGTAGCCTTGTGCCATCCCAAACGTTACTGCTTTCAGTTTCCTCATGTATCTTGCTGGAGACAATCCAAAGTATCTGCTCTGAAGGGCAAAGAGCACTAGGTACATTAAAAAATAAAAGTTTTGGAGAGCTTTTGAAATAGAGTTATACTGAAAACACACAGCAGACTTTCTACCTGTATAACCCTGCTGATCCAAGCCCGGATGCATACGTCTAACAAAAGACAGCATTTATGTCTTCATTCAATGGGACAACTTCCTAGGTTTTCCTTTCATCAGTCTGGTTTCTGAGAGGCATTAATGACAAATATAATGCAGCCATTTTGAAAGACAGATCTCTAATCATCAGTCTTAAGGATTAAACAAATAGCCCTTTCATAATCAGTCCAGAATAAGTTTCTGGAATGTACTACTGGTCTCCCCCCTCTCTTTGCAATGTGAATACAGCGATTTAAATCAGAGCAATGCTGTCCTGGACATTTCTAAGCAAGAACTCATGCAAGCCACATGCTTATTCTGGGGTTTCCAAGGAAGAGCCTTGGTCGGGATCAGGGCAGTCCATTTTCATGCCTTTAAACCACAAGAATGCAGAACTCATCCAGCTGAACACAAGAGGAAGTAGTACCATATTGCATAAAACAATCATACTGAACTTTAATTTGTGTTTTTCTTCCCTCATGAAAGGCGACCAAATAACAATGTATTCAAACTATTTTTTTAAATCTATTTAGTTTTGGTAATAGCAAGGGGACGGGGAAAAAAGTCAGACCTGACAAATTAACCCATACAGGGGCTAGGACGACTTCTAGTAACTAACACACCCTGCGGCAGAGCTTCACAGCCGCACACTGTAGCAAAGAGCAACAGCTTCAGAAAACCCACATCAGAAGAATAAATGCAATCTATCAGCATTTAGATCTAGTATGAATGGACAGTGGGAATCCCATCAAATAATAATTCAGTGTTAAGCTTTCACACATGGGGGAGAAGAGACAAGATAGTTCATGGGACAGTAATGAGATAGCACAGCCTCTCAATTCTAAATTTCTGGCTTGAATCCAGACCGGGCTGACAGTAATCAAAGCAATTACAATCTGATGTATGTTGAGTGGTCTATGTGAAATGAGCTGGGTGAGGTCTCAACTCAGTAATTAATACAACAGGGTTCATACCACAAATTGGTACCCTCAGAAGAGAGGTTAAGGACTGAAAGGTCCACGGGGACTGAACTGTCAGGTGTGAAGGAGAGACTCTCCTCTTGCCACAGCTAAAGGCAGGGGTGGGCAAACGACGGCCCGCGGGCTGGATCTGGCCCACCAGTTGTTTTAATCCGGCCCTCGAGCTTCTGCTGGGGGGCGGGGTCTGGAGCTTGCCCCGCTCCAGCACTCCAGCCAGGGAGCAGGGTCAGGGGGCGCTCCTAGAAGCAGCGGCATGTCCCCCCGTCTGGCTCCTACGCATAGGGGAAGCCAGGGGGCTCCACTCTGTCTGTGACCCCTGCCCCAACCGTTGCCCCCGCAGCTCCCGTTGGCCGGGAACTACGGCCAATGGGAGCTGCAGGAGCGGCGCCTGCGGATGGGGCAGTGGGCAGCAGAGCCACCTGGCTACACCTCCACATAGGAGCTGGAGGGGGGACATGCTGCTGCTTCTGGGAGCTGCTTGAGATAAGCGCCGCTCGGGGCATGCACCCCAAGCCACCCCCCCATTCCCCAACTCCCTGCCCCAGCCCTGATCCCCCTCCTGCCCTCCGAACCCTCAGTCCCAGCCCAGAGCACCCTCCTGCACCCCAAACCCCTCATCCTCAGAGCCTGCATTCCAGCAGGAGCCCTCGCCCTCCCTGCATTCCCCAACTCCCTGCCCCAGCCCTGATCCCCCTCCTGCCCTCCGAACCCTCAGTCCCAGCCCAGAGCACCCTCCTGCACCCCAAACTCCTCATCCTCAGCCCCACCCCTGAGCCTGACCTTCAGCTGGAGCCCTCAGCCCCCCCATTCCCCAATCCCCTGCCTCAGCCCTGATCCCCCTCCTGCCCCTCCACCCCAGTCCCAGCCCAGAGCACCTCCTGCACCCCAAACCCTCATCCTCAGAGCCTGCATTCCCCATTCCCCAATCCCCTGCCTCAGCCCTGATCCCCCTCCCACTGTTTGAAATCCTCATTTCTGGCACCCCCAGCCAAAGCACCCCAACCCCAATTTCATGAGCATTCATGGCCCACCATATAACTTCTATACTCAAATGTGGCTCTCGGACCAAAAAGTTTGCCCACCCCTGGCATAAGGGGAAGCTTATACTTCTACCACTCAGGCTGTCCCCCTCCAGTGGTGGATTGAGAAAGTATTTCAGTCTCCTGGGTGTTCAATTTGGTGACCAAAGATGATCTAGGTGCCACAGGATTAGCCATATTTTGTGCCTTTAGGGGAAGATTTTTCAAAAGGCACAAAAGGACTTAAAATGTACCTTTGAAAGTCTCCCCCTAAAATCGCAGTTATGATTGCTCACACTGCAATTGTTATTTATTTAGGGCCAAGTAGAAAGAAGATATTTTTTAAAGTGGCCTTTGCTTCCTTTAGATATACACAGAAGTCCCTCGCTGAGGCTTTGGGGAGGTATAACTCCCTGTATGTGTAAGAATGCTCTGTGCACAGTAATGCAAGTGACTGGGACACGACTACAGGTGAAGGCAGAGCTGACTGGCTTCTAGCTTCATAGATGCTGAATAAAACTGACAAGCTGGTTCATGACTCCAGAAGCTATTCTAGGTTCACTGTGTAGACATGTATTTCTAGGACAAGCTGCAGCAGGCAGGTGACTTCCTGTACCACAAGAACGATTTTTTTTCCCCTCGTCAAGGTAGGACGACACCATTTTTCAAAAAGTTCTGTGCAGCAACAATGCCTCTTGTTCTCCCCCAGCCTGGCTTAGTCCCTGCCTGAAGGGATTTAAGAGGCAAGAAAATAATGTCAGTTTAAACTCTGACAAGTCCATGCTGTGAGCAGCCCATTTATTCCTGGCAATATGAATCACTCTGCACTGTCCTCGCAAAATAGTATTTTAGGGAATCAGCAAAGTAGTATCTACCTAATTTCTTTTCTTCTTCAAAAAAAATAAAACTAACTTGGCCGACACTTCTCCAGTGTAAAATTCTCATGCTAAGATGGTCTAATCAACACAATGCTTCAGATTATGTTGCGAGCCAGACTCTATTACAAGTTCAAACATTGTGAATGTCAATGGGGTGGAACCAGGGTTATGGGAAATTCTACAAGAGTTTCCTTAGCGCACACCAGGCTCAGAATGAAAGGCTGGCTTTGAGCTCCACCCATCTCTCGCTCTCCTGTGTTAATATAATGCTTTTGATGCCAGAGCAGTAGGGTTCACGTCTCCATAACAGAGAGTTGTGAAGTCAGCCCTTCTCCTTTCCCTTTAGACCTAGGTGTGGCAGTGATCATATGCATTAGCCCCGTGGTTTTCAACCTGTGGTCCACAGACCCCTGGGGGTATGCAGACTCTGTCCACAATTTCAAAGGGGTCCACACCACCATTTGGAATTTTGTTATGGGTCCGCAAATGAAAAAAAGGTTGAAAACCACAGCATTAACCTTTCTCATCTGCCTGGTGACACGCAACAGGCCTTAAGGAGATCTCAGACTTTGCAGCAGTGAAGCGCTGTCCACATCGGAAGATTTTTCTACCACACGGTTTGACATGAAAAAAGTCCCTCCACAAGGGGCGTAGCTACCAGCGCTGGTGCATTGTCTACACTGGCGCTTTACAGCGCTGAAACTTGCTGCACTCAGGGGGGTGTTTTTTCACACCCCTGAGCGGGAAAGTTGCAGTGCTGAAAAGTGCCAGTGTAGACAAGCTCTTACTGTAGACAAGCCCTGAGGGTAACTGAGAATCCAGCACCTACTGCAGCCATGTATATCTTTGCAAAGAAAGTATAAAGAACCACTATTCCAGTTTGGCTGCCTTTTACACACTCTTTGCACAGGTATAAGTAGCTGCACAAGGTGCGAGGCAGTGGAGATTCAGGCCTCTTATCTCCAGTCCACAGGTTCAGAAGCCAGAGTAGCAGCATGATTTCCAAAACACTCTACTTAAGTTGTGTGCCACTGTGTGCTCCCCTGCTGCAGCTCTGAAGACTTAACTATGCATCCCTTTGCAAAGTAGAAAGAGCTCTTATGGTCTCCATTGTGTCTGTTCTTTCTAATGGATAAACAGGCACATTGCCCCCGGAACATGCCCCTAATCCACCTCAGACATGTTAAGAGAAATCAGATTCAACCAAGAGTCCGTTATCATTTCCATCATGAACAAGGTGATTCTTTTAGCACAGCAGCAGCTCCAGCAGGAGGTTCAGACACACACAACTGAAAACAAAAGCCACAGATGTCCCATGGAGACAGAGTTATCTAGAGAACAGAAGGTAAACACTCAGCCTAAGGTGCATTCTTCAGTGAAAGCATTAGCTGGATATCACAAATTTCCAAGATAATCTCCTAAATCTCCAACAAAACTGGTTATGAATTCACTAATTACCCATTACAGCTGCATCTATGGCACAAGTTTCACAAAATACATCACTGTCTCATGAGAAAATTAATCTTCTTGAACTTCTGGGAGTTATTTTCAGGAGTACAGAACTTGGGATCATTGCAGAGATGGATACAGCTACAGACAGGAGTGTGTGCTTCCACCACTAACAAGAACTTTTTTCTCTGTATACTGTTGCCATAGAAATCTCTGGCTTGATTAATGAAGAAGTTTTTCTATAGTTACAAAACAGTGGCTATATAAGCACAGCACAAAATTTCTTTTAAACGGAGCAAGCCAGGCAAACACAAGTTTCTGTGTGGTACTCCACATCCGTTCTAGCATTTATTCTGAATGTTGGGGGATAAACCCTAGGTCAGAAGAGAGGAAGCAATGTCAGGGAGCCAGACGGGCTCCAGAAAGCACCTGGAAAGGATACTTCAGTACTACTAGATAGCACAAGCCAATCAGGGAACAAGTTTATGACAGACCTCACTAAAAGTGAGTAGGTTTGAGGTGAGTTATGGTACAAGCAGGGAATGAGGATTCCGAGTGCTAGTCCCAACTCCGGCATGCAGTCAGTCACTTATGGTCTGATTTCCGAGTGTGATGGAAGGGCTTCCTGTTCAGATCTGCTTACTGGTATTATGCCAGCTTTTCAGGGCAAGCCAAAAATCACCAGCTGGGATGGGAGCCCCACCCAAGTACAAAGGAGGCAGATTCCAAACCAATTTGGCAGGAATTTAGACTTGGCACTTTTTTATTATTTTAAAGGTGCGCAACTCCTCACAGCTAAGTAGGCTGATGTATTTGCTTTCTGTTTTATTAATCTACTAAAATGTGGTATTTACAGTATCCAAGAAACTGGTTAATAAACAAGATAGAGCCTGAAACTTGCACGCGGAAGAAGAAAGATCGGGTGCAGCAACTAGATCCATCATAAAGAAAAACAGATGGTCAGGGGAATTTTATCTTACAATAAAAATCCCCCTTGCTCTGAAACTTGGCAGAGAAGACATCACAGCCCGGAATAAGGCTTTTCAAAAACATTTCCTCCTTCACCCCATTCAAGAGAAAGGCAACAGAGCGTGCCTTGTCTCAAATTTATTTGCTGGACAATGGAGGATACTTCCCCAGCCTCGCAAGCTTTGAGGTACATACCCTTTAGCCTAAAGATCCCATATCACATCCAGCAAAAATTTTCTTTGGAGGTGGTTAATACCTGTCTCTAAGTTAGCAGAAGCAATCACTTCCGGTCACATGTATGCTAGGAGTGCTTTATTGGTATAGCTAAACCAGTACACTATACTGGCAAAGCACTCTTATCATAGACACGGCTTATGCTGGCAAAACTGTGCTTTTCCCGGTGTAACCAAATCTGCACTAGGGATTCTGCTCACACAGCTATGTACGTGACGGATCACACCTCTTTGTACACCTGACACAGCTGTGCGGGCAGAAGCCCTGTTGGCTCTCGATGCCTACAGCCACAATTGGCGCAAACAGGGAGAAGACCTAACTTCAGTGCATTTACCCTCTGCTTTCTTCTTACCCCTACTGCTACTTATTCTCCAGGCACCTGCGTGCAGATGGGTATTATTCACCCTCCCCCACCCACTTCCCCAAGACAGGGCAGTAATACAGCCCACCCCGCCCACTTCCCTTTCCTGACAGACCTGTGGGCCAGAGCCTACACTTGCTCCCCAAGGGAGGGCAGGGGGGGGAGATGGAGGTTGCTCAAAGTTCAAACACTGGCAGCTCTTGGGTATCCCCCCCGTCCATCCCCACTGACGAAGTCCCAGTAGAGCAACCCCAGCCTATCTTGGCCCACACTGACCCCTTGGGGGCTTTGCACACAGAGGGGTTAAATCCTTCCTCAGCCATCAGGACTCCCCCCGCTTCCCCCTTTCCAGCCTCCTCACCCCATTACCATCCAGCCCCCCATCACCCCCCAGGCCCCTCCCAGTCCCTTCTCCCCAGCCCCCCATGAGCTCCTCCAGGCCCCTCTCCCCAGGCTCCCCATCACCCCCAGGCCCTTCTCCCCAGCCCTCCATCCCCCGGCCCCTCCCAGGCCCTCATCAGCCCCCATCACCCTCCCAGTCCCTTCTCCCCAGCCCCCACATCAGCTCCTTCCAGGCCCCTCCTAGTCCCTTCTCCCCAGACTTCTCACTTGCCCAGCCCCCAGTCCCTTCTCCCCAGCCCCATCACCCTCCCAGTGCCTTCTCCCCAGCCCCCATCACCCTCCCAGTGCCTTCTCCCCAGACTCCTCACCAGCCCAGGACCCTATCACCCCTCAGGCCCCTCCCAGTCCCCCCAGCTCCCTCCAGGCCCCTCTCAGTCCCCCTCTCCAGCCCCCATCACCCTCCCAGTCCCTTCTCCCCAGCCCTCCCATCAGCTCCTTCCAGCCCCCGAGCTCCTCCAAGCCCCTCTCCCCAGGCCCCCTTGGCCCTCCCAGTCCCTTCTCCCCAGACTTCTCACCAGCCCAGGCCCCTATCTCCCCTCAAGCCCCTCCCAGTCCCCATGAGCTCCCTCCAGGACCCTCTCCCCAGGCCCCCTCTCCAGCCCCTTCTCCCCAGACTCCTCACCCCCATGACCCCCAGTCCCCTCTCCCCAGGCCCCCATCTCCCCTCTGCCAAGTTTCCCCTTTCAGCTCCCAGGAGACCCCCACCTGTGCCCGGCGGAGGGGTCACGTGCCGCGCTCTCCTCCGGCTCCGGTAACTTTCCGGCGATCTCCGCGGCGCGCACAACCCCACTGCCGGCCTCGCGCCCGGCCGGCCCTACTTCCTCTTAAAGGGGCCGGCACAGGCGCCGCTCACCTCTCCGCCCGCGGGCTCCTCCCACAGCTTGGCGCCCGGCCGGGCGGCCCCCTCTGCTGGGCCGCTGAGCGCCTCCAGCTCACGGGGGCGGAGCCTGCCCTGCCCCCATGCAGCCCCTGTGCCTGGACCCCCCCTCCCAGCGAAGCGTGGGCGCTCCTGGAAGCTCCAGGGGGTCCCTTTGGGGTAGGGTGACACCCCCGAGCTGGCCTGAGGCCTCCCCCCAAGTGGGGCCAACCCACACCCTCCCTGCCTCCCACCCACACTGGGCTGGGGTCCCCTCCCCCCAGTGCCAGCCCCCTGCCACCCCACCCGAGGTCCCTCTCTCTCCCCTGCCTGTGGGGCAGGTCGGCAGGCCTGAGCCGCTCTCCCTACCCCTCCCTCCAGCACAGGGCTTGCGTTGACACTTGCCCCCCTCCCCCGCACCTTCCTCCACGCCCCATTAGGGGTCCCACGGTCCCACCCCACATTTGTCCCCTTTGCTCTTGTCAGCTGATGCAAGGACAGGGCCTAAAAAAGGGACTGTCCCAGCCAAAACGGGACATATGGTTACCCTACCTTGGGGTGAAATCACGTCGCAGAACATTGCTGCATTGCAAAAGGGTGCAACCGCCTCACTGTTCTGATTGAGGACGACGTAGCATGAAACCTTTGCCATGCCGGGTGGCACCGCACCAACGCAACATCGTGACAGTCACTGCTGTGCCTGGGCCCTCGGATAAACTCACCAAGGTGGCGACTGGAGGAAAGAATCCAAGCAACTCCTATGTTCATTCCAAATCCCTAACTGCACTGCTAAACCAGGAGGAGAAGGGGGGGGTGTGTGTGTGTAAAATTTTAGGAGATTTTTCAACATTGTTTCACAGAAGATGATATACAATCTCAAAGGACTCAGTGAAGATCCTGGTCCAGGTTCTAATTTAGCTGTAAACCTGATGACTCCAGTGCATTGGGATTTGCACCAGTGTCACTGAAATCTGAATATCGTCTCGTCTACACTAGGAAGGGTTTGCCAATATAGCTATTCCCCAGTATAACTATACTGACAGACTCTCCTAGTGAAGATGCAGCTTCTACCAGCAAACGAGTTCTTTTGCTTATACCAATTCCCTAGATGTAATAAAGTATTCCAGCAAAAGGACTTTTTTGCCAGTGTAACTATGCCTACACTGGGGCTTTACCTGGCATAGCTATATCCGTTAGCGGTGTGATTTTTTCACACTCTTATCCGAAATAACTATTGCTGGCAAAATATCTAAATGCAGACCAGGCCCCTGTCCTTCTAAGACCTTGTCTACTCACAAAAATGGTACCACTTAACTATATCAGTATAGTTAAAGCAGTACAGCTGAGATTCTGTTTCATGATTAGGAACTACTTTGGGTTCTGAACAAAGTACAGTAACACCATAAATGTACCTTCTACCAGGACATCCAAGGGGTAACATGTCCCAGTGGCTAGACCTAGGCTCTATTGCTGCTCTGCTACCAATAATCTGAGTGAACTTGGTGTCATTTTAACCTCTCTACAATCAGTTTCCCCATCTTTAAAATGGAAATAGTAACCCAGTTCTGTAAAGAATTTTGATATCTAGGAATAAACAGCACTATATACAATATAACAAGTAGCAGTGTTTTTTAAATTATTCCAGCCAGATGTTATCTTCCCTATGACTGTTGCTGAGTTTCTCTTTCACTGTAAGGTGGGGAATGAATGTTTGTGTGATAAGAGTTGAGATTACATCATAATCTACACGTGACAGGGCTTGGACTCAGCCTGATCACTGGTTAATGTCTTGTGACATCAAATCCCAGACATTTTTGCAAGTCCAGTCAAGAGAAAATTATACTTCTGGAGACATGTGACATGCGCTTCCACCTTAGCAGCCTAGGAGTTCACATGCAGGCTTTCAAACATTATTGAAAGGTATCTTTTAGATTTTATTTTATGGCCAGAAGATGGTGCACATAGACAAAATAAGCAAAAGAATTCTCCTCTGAGGAGAATGGCTCAGGAAAGAACACCCTGGAAAGGAGACTTTAGCCCAGATCTGCAAAAATATTTAAGCACCTAACTTTCATTGATTTCAATGGAAGTTAGAAGCCTAAATACCTTTATGGATCTGGGGCTTAGTCTATATCTTTTCTCCCACACTTTATTTAGATTATAAGCTTTTCAGGACAGGGAGTCTCTCTCACTACATGTAGAATCATAGAAGTGGAAGAGACCTCGAGAGGTCATCTAGTCCAGTCCCCTGCACTCATGGCAGGACTAAGTATTATCTAGACTGTCCCTGACGTGTTTATCGAACCTGCTCTTAAAAATTTCCAATGATGGAGATTCCACAACCTCCCTAGGCAATTTATGCCAGTGCTTAACCACCCTGACAGTTAGGAAGTTTTTCCTAATGTCCAACCTAAACCGCCCTTGCTACAATTTAAGCCCATTGCTTCTTGGTCTATCCTCACAGGTTAAGAAGAACCATTTTTCTCCCTCCTCCTTGTAACAACCTTTAATGTACTTGAAAACTGTTATCATGTCCCCTCTCAGTCTTCTCTAGACTAAACTAACCCAGTTTTTTCAATCTGCCCTCATAGCTCATGTTTTCTAGACCTTTCATCATTTTTGTTGCTCTTCTCTGGATTTTCTCCAGTTTGTCCACATCTTTCCTGAAATGTGGCGTCCAGAATGGACACAATACTCTAGTTGAGGCCTAATCAGCGCGGAGTAGAGCGGAAGAATTACTTCTTGTGTCTTGCTTACAACACTCCTGCTAATACATGCCAGAATGATGTTTGCTTTTTTTGCAACAGTGTTACACTGTTAATTCATATTTAGCTTGTGATCCACTATGACCCCCCAGATCCCTTTCCACAGTTCTCCTTCCTAAGCCGTAATTTCCCATTTTGTATGTGTGCAACTGATTGTTCCTTCCTAAGTGGAGAACTTTGCATTTGTCCTTATCATAGCTGCCAACTTTTCCCGGCGCCAGTGGGTGCTCACGACTCCTGCCCCATCCCCATCCCACTCCTTCCCCAAAGTCTCCACCCCAACTCCACCCCCTCCTTGCCCCTATTGGACCCCTCCCCAAATCCCTTCCCTGGCATCGCCTCTTCCCCTGAGTGCATGTTCTCCCACCTCCCCCCCGCCCCAGTGCTTGCCGCCAAAAATTCTGCAGCCACTGCTTGTCATCCCAGATGTGCATGACAATTTGATCCCACCACTCAGTGCTTGTTTCCTGAGCCCCAAAATGGCATTCCACTGTGGCCAGCACCTCTGTGAATGCCACAAGCAATCTTGTGTCATAGCTACTACGCGTGGCAAGATCAATGTCAAACTCCTCTTGCCTTTGTAGTTTAAGGAATAACTCCACTGCTACTCCTGACGTGTTAGTGAGAGTGAGCAGCATAATGGTCAACAGTGCGGGATCCATTCCTGCAGACTGAAGAGGCAGAACGTGCAGTAAACAAACTGTTGAAAAATAGCGCCAAATGCAGACGGAAGCACAGGGATTGCTAGTATGCGAAGCAATGCATCACAGGGCATTGGGACAGGAGCCAGGATGCCATGTGACCCCCTCCACCTTCCCACAACTCTTAGCGGCAGAAGAGGAAGAGATGCTCTGTGGGATAGTGGCCCAGAGTGTACCGCTCTGAATAGTGCTGCAAATGCCACAAGTGTGAACATGCTATTGTGCAGGCAGCTGACAGTGTGAACGCACAATAGCGGTTTCCCTTCAGCGCTCTCTGAGCGGCGATGTAACTGCCGGCAATGTAACTCTGCCAGTATAGACATACCCTCAGGGTCTCCAGGCACCACTGAAATACCATTAGTAAATAATTATAAAGTATCGTTAAGGGAAAAATCTCCATGGGAACTTACTTCTCAGTTCCAGAGATTGTTCAGGATCTAAGCTTGAATAACTCATGACAATAAAGACAATTGTGCAGGGTGCATGAGTGATGGAGTTTCTTCTCCTCTCCTGCCCAGATAGCACAGGTTTCCAGTGTCTGGACTCAGAGAAGGTTGCCCTATAAATGAAAAAAACCCGACAACAATCTTGGGGTTGCTTTATGACATGTCAAAAAGGCCTGGGAAAAAATTCCCCCTGTACCAAAAAGCAGAGGTTTTTTTCTGCTTCTTTCTTTCACTAGAAATCCAGATCTTCTCTGCTTTTCCTGATAAAGTCTACAGAAGACCAAAGAACATATGACATAAGAGATGCTGTGCAATTAAACCAAAATTAAGATGATGTATTCAGACTGTTTAAAACTCTTTGTGAAATCCTGGCCCAACTGAAGCCAAAAGGAGCTTTGCCATTGACTTCACTGGAGCCAGAATTTCACCCTTCACCTTTTGTTTGCTTATGACTGATTTAACTAAAAAAGCTGAATATACTGCTGGGAGAAAATAACCACATCTTCCTCAGTTAAGGGCTGTCTTGCTGGCTGTAGCACAGCACTGTAAATTGCAGGTGGTGGGATGCACCCACTACATTTCTTTCTCCCATCCAGTCTTTCAGAATATAAACCACACATTTTGTCCTCTGCCTGGTGGCTGCCCCACAGGAAAAAGGAGACCTTTGCTGCTTCCAATGGACAGAGAAATGCAAGAGCAGCCTTTGGTTTTCCATCTTCCTCTGCTTTTCAGTGGTCTTATGAATCTCCAGAAAGAGGTAACAAATATCAATTATCTATGCTATTTGCTGGCATGTCCATAACTTAGATACAGAGCCCACCTGGGCAATGGATGATAGAGTCAGGATTGCCGATGCCTGGCCACTATCAAGTGTTTCGGAGGCACTGCGACAATGAACACGAGACTTTACATTCTTAGGGTGAATTCCTGTCCCCATTTCCATGGCAAAGTTCCCACTGACTTCAACAGGGTCAGGATTGCATTCTTGATATTTCTAAGCAGGAAAATAATTTTTAAAAAACTCTATGGTCTTCTTTCTCCATCATTTATCAGGAGTTTTGTGCTACTTGGTGTTTTCCTTAAAGCCCCAGCATCTGGAGTCCTGTGATTGCAAGAGAATCTCAGCTCTCCTTAAAATAGGACTCATTTAAAAAATCAGAAGGCAAATAAAGACCCTTTTTAAAAAATATATCTTACAATTTTCAGGCACCCGGCTTGTGACTTTTAAATTGTTGGAATTGGCTGGTGATATTGTTACCTCCTAGGCACCCCTTCCCCCTTCAACCAATCCCCCCAGGTTACCCCATCCCTGTAAATCTACTTGTCATCCCTCCAAACCAACCCCCTCCAGTTGCTAGTTCTCCCCCAAATCACCCCCATGCTCCGCCTCTCTCCCAAACAACCCTCAGCTCCCACTTCTGCTCCAAACCAACCCCTCAGCCACCCCTCTCCCCACCAAACCAACTCCCCCAGCCACTACCTATTCCCCCCAGGGACTCCCTGTCTCCTGGTTACTCACTCTCCCCCCAAACCACCTGTCCCCTTAGTTAGCCCCTCTTCCCCAAAACCAACCCCTGGCTCCCCAACCCCCTCTCCCCAAACCACCCCTAGCCCCTAGTTACCACCCTCACCCCCAAACCACCCCATCCCCTTGGTTACCCCCTCTCCCCAAAACCAACCCCTGGCTCCCCAAACCCCTCTCCTTCTAACCACTCCTAGCCCTCCGGTTACCCCCAAAACCAACCCCTGGCACCCTCGCCCCAAACCACCCCTTAGCCCCCAGGTTACCACCCTCACCCCAAACCACCCCTTAGCCCCCGGTTACCACCCTCTCCGCAAACCAACCCCCTGGCACCCCCTAGCCCCCCAGTTACCCCCTGCCGGCCCCCAGAGCCCCCCATCAGTGTCCGGCCCGGCCCCCCCGCGGGTTCCCCGCTCTCTGTGACGCCCCGCGGGGCTGGAACGCGGCCGGGCCGGGCCGGGCTGCGATGGGGGCGGCCCGGCGGCTGCTCGGCCTGTGGCTGGCGGCGGCGCTGGCGCTGGGCGCGGCCCGGGGCTGCCTGCAGTGCGACCCCGCCTTCGCCGCCCGCTTCGCCGCCTACCGGCCCCGCCTCAGCCGCAAGTCCTGGGGGCTCGGGGACGTGCCGGCCGCGGGGCGGCTGCTGCGGGGCTGGGCCGGGGACACGGTGCGGGGGCTGCGCCTCAGCATCCCCGCCGAGATCCGTGAGTGACCCTGACCCGGGCCCGGCCGGGCCGCCGGCCTCCGCCCCGGGACACCCCCCCCCTGACCGCCGCCGCCCCTGGCTCGAGCCTGCGACACCCCCGGGTCCCCGACGGACCCCGGGACACCCCAGGACCCTCCGCCGCCGACCCTGGGTCGAGCCTGCGACACCCCAGGTCCCCAGTGACCCGGGACACCCCCGGTACCCCCGACTGCGCCGCCCCTGGCTCGAGCCTGCGACACCCCAGGTCCCCGAGTGACCCAGGACACCCCCGGACCCTCCACCGCCGCCCCTGGGTCCCCGAGTGACCCCGGGACAGCCCCCCCGGGACCCTCCGCCGCCGCCCCTGGCTCGAGCCTGCGACACCCCCGGGTCCCCGAGTGACCCCGGGACACCCCCCGGGACCCTCCGCCGCCGCCCCTGGCTCGAGTCTGTGACACCCCCTGGGTCCCCGAGTGACCCCGGGACACCCCCCCCGGGACCCTCCGCCGCCGCCCCTGGGTCCCGAGTGACCCAGGACACCCCGGGACCCTCCGCCGCCGCCCCTGGGTCGAGCCTGCGACACCCCCGGGGTCCCCGAGTGACCCCGGGACACCACCCCCCCCGGGACCCTCCGCCGCCGCCCCTCGGTCGAGCCTGCGACACCCGCGGGGTCCCCTGGACACCCCCCCCGGGACCCTCCGCCGCCGCCCCTGGGTCAAGCCTGCGACACCTCCCGGGGTCCCCGAGTGACCCTGGGACACTGAGTGACCCCTGGACACCCCCAGACAGCCCCTCCCGTGGCCCGGCCCATCCTGCTCCCCTCCAGGCCCTGCTCCAGTTCCCCGAGTGACCCCAGGACACCCCACTCCCTGCCCCCGAGTGACACCCCCCAGGTGACACCCCCCGGCACAATCCCGCCACTCTGCCCCTCAGGCTGCCCTCTTCCCAAATCCCTGATTGATTCCAGGAGAGCCTCCCCAGGAGCCCTCCCCCATCTTCCCACCCTTTGGGCTTCCCGAGAGAGGAGGTTCCTCTCAGCCACTCTGGGATGCAGGAGTGACACCCCTAAGCACAGCCCCTCCCAGAAAGGAGAGCCCTGGCAAGCCCTCTGGGCACCCTGAGAAAGCGAGGGTCTACTGGGCACCATCCTTCCCTCCTAGGCCTTCAGTGAGAAAAGCCCCATGCCTAGTCTCTCAAGATAGGAACCTCCTGTGGGCACTTGGCTTTATGCACTGAGATCAATAAGTGCCTCTCAGATCCTCTAGAGCAGTGGTTTTCAAACTGTGGGTCGTGACCCAGTACTGGGTCGCAGAATGGAAGGCACTGGGTCGCGGCAGCTCTGGTCAGCACCGCCGATCGGGCTGTTAAAAGTAACGTTGGCGATGCTGCCTGGCTAAGGCAGGCTAGTTCCTACCTGTTCTGACACCACGCTGTGCCCCGGAAGCGGCCAGCAGCAGGTCCAGCTCCTAGGCAGGGGGGCCACAGGGCTCTGTGTGCTGCCCTTGCCCCGAGCTCTGCACTCCCATTGGCCATGAGCTGGGAGGGGTGGTGCCTGCGGATGAGAGCCCTGCAAAGCCGCTTGTGCTCCCTCCGCCGAGGAGCTGAACCTGCTGCTGGCCGCTTCTGGGATGCAGCATGGTCCGCGGTGCCAGGACAGACAGCCCTGAGTCCCCCCAAACCCAGAGCCCGCTCCCACACCCTGAACCCCTCATTCCCATCCCCACCCTGCAGCCCTCACCCCTGCACCCCAACCCTTTGCCCCAGCCTTGCGCCCTTCCCACACCCCAAACCCCTCATCCCCAGCTCTGTTGGGTCACGGGCATCAACAGTTTTCTTCAACTGGGTCATGAGAAAAAAAGTTTGAAAAACCACTGCTATAGAGGGGAAAGAGACCCTCTAGATACCTCCAGGGGGGCTGGAACAATTTGAATAGTGGGGGTGCTGAAAGTCATTGAACCAAACTAAACCCTGTATATAATGGAAACCACTTCAAGCTGGGGGTGCTGCTGCACCCCCAGCACCCCTAGTTACAGAACCTATGGACATCTCCCATAGGCAACTGCTCAGCCTCTCTCCTCCCATTGGTAAGTAGCCCCATCTGACTGCATAGGGGCACAGTATTGCCAACCCCCACGTGTTCCAAAATTAGAATTCAGACCCCCAAAATTATGAGATTGGCATAAAAATTGAGGGTTTTTTTTAAGAAGAATAATAAATGCTAGTTAGGTTCTTTTTATTTGCCATTGGGGGAGTCACGTTTTCAAGATTTTTCTCCCCAACCAGAAAGGCTAGAAACGTACTTTTAAAAAAAATGAGAAGAAAGAAAAAAGAAGCTGTGATTCTCTTCCTATCCGAGGACTCCAGAAGCTGGGGCTTTAAGAAAAAGACAAAATCTCATGCCAGATGGCAACACGGGGGAGGATATCCTATAATCCTTCCATTATTCAGTATATCTTGATTTTAGTAAGGCTTTTGACACAGCCCCAAGTGATATTCTCATAAGGGAAATGTTGTCTAGCACTTTAGATTAAATTACTATAAAGTGGGTGCACAGCTGGTTGAAGGACCATGCTCAAAGAGTAGTGATCAAACTGGAGGGACGTAGCTAGTGGGGTCCCACAGGTGTGTCCTTGGTCCAGTACTATTCAGTATTTTCATTAATGATTTGAATAATGGAGTGGAGAAGATGCTTCTAAAATTTGTGGGTGACACCAAGATGGGAGGGTTCCTAGAACTTTGGAGGGCAGGATTAGAATTCAAAACCAGCCTGACAAATTGGAGAATTGGTCAGAACTCAACAAGATGAAATTCAGTAAGGACAATTGTGAAGTAATAAATAGGAAGGAAAAATCGAATGCACAGCTACAAAATGGAGAATAACTGGCTAGGTGGTAGTACTGCTGAAAGGGCTCTGGGGGGTTATAATGGATCACAAATTGAATGAGAGTAACCAATGTGATACAGCTGCTAAAAAGAGGGTGAACTAGGAATTGAATCCAGGTCTCTTAAGTCCCAGTCGAACAGTGGACTCCAGTGATGGGCTGCCTTATTACACAGGAGGACCACATGAACCTAAGCGCAGCCTTGGGTGGGTCAAACAGATTCTACATATACACCTCTACCCTGATATAACGCGACCCAATATAACACAAATTTGGATATAATGCGGTAAAGCAGCGCTCCGGGGGAGCAGGGCTGCGCACTCCAGCGGATCAAAGCAAGTTCGATATAACGCGGTTTCACCTATAACGCAGTAAGATTTTTTTGGCTCCCGAGGACAGCGTTATATCATGGTAGAGGTGTATTAATAAGATTTAAAGTCATCTGTATTGATTTATATTTTAAGTTCAGCTTGTTTCGTATATATTTAGATAGATTGTTTCTATGCACAGTATTGTCTATTTACACATTTGTATAAACTAAATGATGACAAAACACTAGTGAATTAGCCGTTAGCATATTGTGTTGAAGCAGGCTGCGGGCCTTATGAAATGTTCTGGTGAGCCTTGCATGGCCTGCAATCTACTCAACAGGCCACACTTTCTAAAAAAGAACTTGTCCCTTTTGAAAGATCCTGGATGGGAAAAGATCAGTATCTGTCCCTTAGGAAGAAATAAAAAACCAAACCCCAAAACTGAACTGACAGTTGATGTTGTGCAAAACCATGTCAACATTTGATATGGGATGTGAACTTCCGAAGTTCTGCTGCTAGGACTTTAAATGAAGGAGATTTTTAAACAAACCGAGTGGGATTTTAAATGTCTCATTGAAACGTGACAAAACCCCTTCTTACATGACTGGAATACTTACAAATCCTGACCTTAAAATGTACTCCAAACTAGTGAGAACTAGCAGGAATTTATGCTATTTGGAGATAATCTGTGTTATACGAGGTGTATGGAAGGGTAGGATGAGTAGCCATCACGTGAAGCTATGATAAGGAAAACGCAGGGTACAGTCACAGTCCAAGCACTGTGAAATGTAAGCTCCATGGCCCAGATCCTCAAAGGTATTTAGGTTCCTAGCTTCTATTGATGTAGTGGAAGTTAGAAGTCTACATACCTTTGAACAGCGGCTCTCAGCCTTCCCAGACGACTGTCCCCCTTTCAGGAGTCTCATTTGTCTTGTGTACCCCCAAGTTTCACCTCACTTCAGCACGACTTGCTTACAAAATCAGACACAGAAATACACAAGTGCCACAGGACGCTATTACTGAGAAATTGTTTCTGTTCTCATTTTTGCCATATAATTATAAAATAAATCAATTGGAATCTAACTATTGTACTTGCATCCAATGTATAGTCCATAGAGCAGTATAAACAAGTCATTGTCCGCATGAAATTTTAGTTTGTGCTGGCTTGGCTAGTGCTAGTAGCAAATATCTAGATGGAGTGATGGACCCCCTGGAAGAGCTGTGTGTACCCCCAGGGGTGTGAGTACCCCTGGTTGATAACTACTGCCTTTGAGGATCTGAGCCCATCACTCTTGGGGCTGTAATTTTCCACTGCACAGTATGAACAAGACAATCAGGGCCTGTGGTTTGCACTTCTACTTTTTGATGTATGTTTATGTCATTTTAATCTCATTTCCCTTCCTCCCTGGGCCCCATTCAGTTCATTTGCCATCATGCGTGTTAGTCTTTCCTATTCCAACTACTGGTACCTTGGAAGTTAGTTTAAGGAGCAGATGAACATCTCTTGAGAGAAAAGATTGTTTCTGTTTTACCTTGCCCCTTAGCCTTGGATTGTGCCTGCCCTTCATTAGCACAGATCCAACAGGAATAGTTACATGTGGAAATTTTACCTGGCTCTGCAAAGAGAGACTAGTTTACTAAAAGTTTGGAATCTGTTTAACGGTTCTGAGCTTGACGAATTGTAGCATTCAGAGCATTTCTATTTTAAATTGAGTTTTTAACATTACTTCCCAGGGACCGCTCCAATGTCATTTTCATTTCTTTGGCATCAGAAAAGGTTGCTTATTTTTTGGAATCTTCATTAAAATAAGAGATGATATTGATACAATATGGTGATGCCACAGCCAGATAAAGGCCTCCTGCTGCTAAATAATCTCCCAGGTGAAAATGAGCCATGTTAAAAATACACGGCAAAGTAAACCCACATTTTCTAAGACAGAGGTGGTCATTCTATGAAAATATTCCTGATCACCTGTCCTTATTTCTGTAATGGTCTCTGTGTTCGGCATTTCATTTGCATTCTGACTGGCTTAGTTATCTTTAATTCAGCCAATGCCATGTTCATCAAAACAGTATTACCAGCTGCCCTGATATTTGCTGTTCTTGCTCAAAGCATCAGCTCCTGGAGTCATGTGAATATGGAAGAATCTCAGCTTTCCCTTTTGGTGTTTTTTTGAAAGTATGTTCCTACCCCTCGTGGTTGTATAAATGTGTTCGGGAGGTACCCTAAAGCCTCACAAAATAAGGCAAATAAAAAAACCCTGCAAATGTATTATTTTAAAAAAACTCATGATTTTCAGGTTCCTCACTCCAGATTTTTTGAATACTTGGGATTGACGGTGCTGGAAAAGTGAAGGGTTTGTCTGTAGTTTTGAAGTGAAACTGATTCCAGTACAGAGAACTCACACAAGGCTGTTCAAATCACATAAGCCCCAAACGCAGCATTTAAATGGGTTTCAGATGAAGAGCTTTTAAACAATGTTTCTAGATTCTGTAGCCTGCACCACGGTCACTTTGAACAGAAATTTCACTGATCAGGCCTCAGTGCTCAGTATTTCTAGTGACCTCAAGGCGTTCCTTTTCTCTGTTCTACATTCCCAGCTCTGGATAAGCTGCATGAAATTGCAGCCAAAGTGTACGAAAAACTTGACATCCTGTTGAATGGAAAAACGTACCAACCAGGTAAGTTAGTTGACTTGCGAAAAGGGGGATGCGTCGTACAGAAGGGTTGGTGATCTGGGATGTCTGTTGCCTAGTGAAGAAGTGGAGTTAAGTTAAGCCGTTAAGTCAGGACGTGGTGATGACTATCAGCAGCTGGATGGAAAATAAATAGGAGAAAATATATTAAAATGGAAAAAAATAGATGTTGGGGCTTGATCTTGGGAGGTGATGAATACCAAACTCCCACAGACCTCATGGGATCAGGGCCATGTTCTGTATTTAATTTCACGGGTGCCTTTTTGTTGACCAAATATAACCATTAGTGTTATAACTCGAATGAGGATCATTTCAGTGTGAGGCTTAATGGATGAAAAAAATGGTTTTATGCCATTTTTTATTGATGGTGTCCAGACAGCCAGACAGTGTTTATCAAAAAAAAAGTGTGGTTTTTCACCCTGGAAAGATCAGGAATGCTACATCCGGTCTTCCCTGGTTTTGCTAGAAGACTCATGGGACTAGGTATTGGTGATGCATGGTGGGAGCTTTAAGACACCTTTTCTCCAGTTATTTCTCAAGAGATTCCTTAAATAGGTTTTAGCAACAACAAAATACAAGTTTTAAACCCTCTGAATAAAAATCACTCCCCCCCTAATTCATCAGGTTTCACTTCTGTATGATTTCTGGTATCATAGCTTGGTCCCCCAGACATCTGTACAGTCTTCTAGGAAAACAAGATGACAAAACTTTCATTTCCAATGTTAAGAGGAAGCAGGATTTCCTCCCTTTTTTATTTTTAAAACTTTCAAGCTGCCCATCATCATAAAGAGCCACAAACCCAGTTTGTGCAGGCCACCTTTAATACAGATCCAAGGCAAGGCAGAAACATTTGCCATACCAGGATTACTGGAGATACAATACATTATTATTGTAATTTACCGTAAATTATAGAGTAGCCTGCAGTGAAGTACTATTTGTATTATTATTATTGTAGTGTGGTAGCATGTAGATGCCACACTCATGGGCCTGGGCCCAGCGTGCTAGGGGCTGTATAAATGCAGAATGAAAAGCCAGCCCTGCCCCTAAGAGCTGACAGGCAGACAGATGGGGGAGCACAAGGAAACAATAGGACAATATTGGTCACTTTCATTCTTTCACCTAACAGGATCACTAAAAGCCATAGATTAATTGAAACAAAACAAAGCAAATTTCTGCCAACATTGTCATTGTTTCACGAGCTTTGTAAGCATCCCTGAGAAGGACACAGCTTTTTTTCAGGGGACAAGGATACAAGCGTAGCAGAAATGCAAGGGACTTGGGTTAGGATCTGGATGGACGGGGAATGTGGCCCTGATTCTGCCACCATGTATGCACTCAACTTCTAAGCACATGAGTAATCTCCCTGAAGTGAATGGGCATAAAGTTAAGCATATGCATGAATGTTTGCAGAATCAGGTGCTAATTTACGAATATTTTTCCCCATATGATCTGACAGAAGCAAACCTAGTCTGTAGCACTGCGAATTCCAGTTAAAGCCTGCGCTTTTGGGGAGAGGATCCAAATTTCTTAGGCCCACTTTCATTCAGTAATATTTCTCCTGTCCCGATGTTGACGTGCATGTCGGGAGTTACAGACGTTATCTGTTTAAATGACGGCCCGAGACTCAGCTGAGTGCTCCCTTGTTGTCTAGAGGTGCTTTCTGATTACCTCTAAAAAGCTGGCAGAATCACTAAGGGGAAATAAAGTCAGCTAGAGTCGGCTGTATTGATTCAGGAACAAAGTTGAATTATAGCCAGGAATACGTGAGCCACTGGAGCTCTAATTTACGATTAGGACCCTACCAAATTCACAGTCCATTTTGGTCAACGTCACGGTCATAGGATTTTAAAAATGGTCAGTGTCATGATTTCAGCGATTTAAATCTGAAATCTCACGGTGTTGTAAATGTCGGGGTCCTGACTCAAAAAGGAGTTGGGGGGGTCACAAGGCTATTGTCGGGGGGGCTGTGGTACTGCTCCCCTTACTTCTGCGCTGCTGCTGGTGGCGGCGCTGCCTTCAGAGCTGGGCAGCTGGAGAGCCCAGCAGAGCTGCCGCCAGCAGCAGTGTAGACGTAAGGAGAGCATGGTATGGTATTGCCACCCTTACTTTTGCCCTGCTGCTGGCAGGGCGCTGCCTTCAGAGCTGGGCGCCCAGCCAACAGCCTCCACTCTCTGGCCGCCCAGCTCTGAAGGCAGCGCAGAAGTAAGGGTGGCAATAATGCAACCTCCCTAGAATAACCTTACGATCCCCCTGCAACTCCCTTTTGGGACCCCCAATTTGAGAAACGGTCTGTCCCGTGCAATATGTATAGTGTAGGGCAGTGGTCCCCAACCTTTTCGTCTGGCGGGCGCCAGATGAAGGACTGTGGCGGCGGTCGAGCATCCGCCGAAATGCCGCTGAAATTTGGCGGCGACGCCTCTGGATGACATCGCTTGTCAGTGGCAAGCGGCGTCATCCAGAGGCATCACTGCTGAAATGCTGCCGAATTTTGGCGGATGCTCGACCGCCGGCCAGGACGCGGGCCCACAGGCACCGCGTTGGGGACCCCTGGTGTAAGGTAAAAGCACATGAAAGATCAGCTTTCACGGGGGGAGATCAGATTTCACAGTCCGTGACACGGTTTTCGTGGCCATGAATTTGGTAGTGCCCCATGTATGATTTAACACGTATGTTGTGGCAGCACCTACCTGCTAAGCAGGTCAGAGCCCTACTGCATTAGGTGCCATACAAACAAAGTAAATAACGGCCCCTGCCCCAAACAACTTACATCTCTCTCGTTTTTCAGGTATTCTCCCTCAACGCCTGCAGGCCGTTTTTCAGAACCAGCTCCAGCTGCTACAGAGAGCTATCATTGAAAGTGAGCCTTTTCCCTTTCCTCTGCATGCCACACCCTCTGCTTTGGTCTCTGGTGGTAGCACCTGTAGCTGCGGTAAAGAGGGAGTGGCAAAGAGTGCAAAGGTGAACACGGGGAAACTGTAGGGTTCACGAGTGTTGTGAAGGGAGGGGGCTGGGGTCAAAGGGCTGCTGAGTGTTGACACGAGGCTGTCGGGGGAAGGGAGGGGTTTTATCAGACAGTGAGGGCAATTTCAGAGCAACAGCTCCTGGAGCACGGTGGGGAAGGGGCAGGTTGGCAGGTGGTATCTGTGAATCGCCGAGTGGCTGGGGACGGAGGAGCTGTCAGGGCAGGACGGGACTCAGCAAGTCTGCAGAAGATCCTGGGGCCTAGAAAGGAGATCTCATCCTGGGCCATTGAGGGGAGATTTCTGAGTAGGTCAGGGATGGTCTCCAGCTTCGTGGTAGGGCTAAGGGGAAGCAGAGCTGCGCTTTGAACTGCCTGCCTGACACCATGGGAACTGAGACTCCAGGGAAAATGAGGGTGTTACAGTGCTTGAGGGGAGGGGATAAGTAAGATCACGGGCAGAGTAGCAGGTCCTAGTTTTCGCACCAGAGAGCACTGAGGAAGTAGTGCCAAGTGGTTAGAGCACTAACTGGGGACTTCGGAGACCCAGGTTCAATTCTCTGCTCTGCCACAAACTTCCTTTGTGACCTTGGAGAAGTTCCTTAGCCTCTGTGCCTCAGTTTCCCTTCTGTGTAACAGGGATAGTAGCACTGCTCCACACAGGGGGGGGGAAGGATATAGCAAAGAGCGTGAGGCACTCAGGTGCTGCTGTCTGAGGGCCAGATAAGAACAGTCGATAGTGTCTTTAGTGCCTGTTGTTAATGGTGAGCAGTTGAAACAAGGGCTCTTTAATCCTAATGAACTCTCCCTGTGTTCCCTAGGCAGACTGGAGTGTGAACGTCACTGTGGTAAGTCAGGGGGGTTGCGGGGTTCCTTGTTAATGATTTAGCTCTGTGGTTCTCAGCTCTTTCCACCTTGCAGCCCCCCTTCCAGTTAGCCATGTGGGGAGAGCAGAGTGGGTGTGACCCCAGACCCCTCTTTCAGTCCCTGTTTTGAGACCCCTCATCTAAATAAAAAGCATGACAGTGAATCTGCCCAAATCACTGCCGGTCCCATTAAAGTTAATGGCAGAACCAGGGGCGGCTCTAGGCACCAGCAAAACAAGCTGGTGCCTAGGGCGGCAAAATCTAGGGGGCGTCCCCTGCGGCCGGGGGTGGGCGGCAGCCTGGGCCGACGGACCTGCCGCAGTCATGCCTGCGGGAGGTCCACCAGAGCCCCGGGAGGACCGGACCTGCTGCAGGCATGACTGCGGAGGGGGCGCGCTCGTCCCGCGGCTCGGCTGGACCTCCCGCAGGCATGACTGTGGCAGCTCAAGCGGAGCCGCCGGACCCGCGAGCCGTCCGCAGCCGAGCCATGCGGGACCAGCGGTCCCTCTGCAGTCATGCCCGCGGGAGGTCCGCTGCTCCCGCGGCTCCGGGGCGCCTCCCGCGCATGACTGCTTGGGGCGGCCAAAAAGCTAGAGCTGCCCCTGGGCAGAACTCCCATGGACTTCACGGGGGGCTGGGATTTCACCCCAGACCTATAATCTGCACTGTTCCAGCAGCGACCAGAAGTTACTGCTGATATGTGTAACAGGCGACTTCCCCACGCAGTCAGTGTCACTCTTGTATGTTACAGGAATCTTTAGATATGACGCTGTCTCCTGCATGAATTGTAATGTCTCCAGACCAGCTTGCTTTGGATACAACTGCGAGTAGGGAGCACGTCTTTATATGGAGCGCGCGTGTGTGTGTGTGTGAGAGAGAGAGAACTGCCCATCAGCTCCGGCTGAGCTCTGTGGCTGGGCTGTACCCAGGAACGTTGGTAACTGCCTAAGAGAGGGCAGAGGAAATATGTCTTCTTTAAAGAAACTAGATTATTAACAGGGCTGTTGATTAACCAGGTAGCCCCACTATAAGAGAAACACCTAAAAAAAAGTCCTTACCCCACCCCTCTAACCATCTACCTATCCACAGGTGTCAAACCTTCCCTTTCTTCAACAGGTCATCAGAAGAATGGGAAGAAGCCTTGAAAGGCCTTTTTGATTACATGTAAGTGTCAGCTCAGCGTTCGGCTTTCCAGGATCTGTCCCTAAGGCCATGTCTACACTAGGAGAAAGAGGTTAAAAACATCTTCCTAGTGAAGATAAGGCCTTGTGGATGGTGTTGGTTTAGGTTTTTAGTTCATTACACAGGGTTTTTAATGAGCTTTCCAAATACAGTACAAGGCTCTGCTCCTGGAACCCTTACTCCCATGAGTAACTTGAATGGGACCTGTTTGAACTAGAGTAGATCGTTTAGAAAAACATCCACTCCTGCTTGAAAGAGTGCGAGTGGTGGAGAAGGAAAACCCTAACCAGCAGGGGGCAGCAGTTTGGGGGAAATGCACCAGGGCGGGAGAGGACCCAGATTTAAGAGTTACTTTGACCCTCATCTAACAGGGCAGGTGGCGATGGGGGTGGGGATGCTGTTCTGGTTTCTGCTCGCAGCATCTGCACGGCCTGCAGCGATGTAGCTCTGGGCTGCTCAGCTGCCCTCGCGCCAGGAAAGCAGAGCCATGCACTGATGGCTTGAGGACGGGGAGAAAATGATGGGCCCCTAAACAGAATGTTGTTGTTACCTTAAAACCCCGTGTGGCTCTGAGATGGGAGCAGGGAGGCAGCAGCCCTGTTCAGATACTTTTGCAGGGGAGGAAAGATGTTGAAAGCACCATGCCTAGGAAAGCACCGAGCTTCTGTCCCTGTTACTGTAGGAGGTAGCACTGGCGTGGTAGGCTCTGGATTTCCTCTTCTCTAGCATGAGAATGCCAGGGTTAGTTTAACATGTGCTGCTGGAAACCTTTGCCCAGGTTCAGAGCTCTGCTCTCCGGGGGTTATTCTAGTGGAACTCCGACTTGGCAGCCATCAGTGCAGTAGTGGGTTGTCTGTGTACTGCCTCCCGCCCAGCCCTTTCACGCTGTGCTCCCTCGGGCGCCATGCTGGGCCGGCTCAGACCCTGTCTATAGGGTTGAGTCCCAGAGTGAGGGCGAGGGGAGAACCCACCGTTCAACAGCTGGGGGAATCCCTGACATTCCTATTTCACTCTGTGTTTCTTCTTTTTCAGAAACCAAATATACCAGTAAGTGGGGCATTTTTTCCTTACCAGTTGGAAAGACTCCAGGACCAGTAGCAGATATTTTCTATCTACCGCTAATATTTTCCACTCCAGTGACTCCCTGTAGGGAAACAGGGACGTGAAATGCTGCAGCCCATTCTCTGACCCCTGGGCTGATGGTTTCTAATGGGAAACTGAAGGCATCTGTGCTGGCAGCAGGGGGAAGGGCTGCTACCTTGGAGTCAGATTCTCCTTTCACTGACAGTTATAAATCAGGGGTAACTCCGTTGACTGCAACTGAGTTACAGCAGGATACGTGAGAGCTGAATTGGGCCTAGCCTGGCAGTCAGGGTGTGAGCCTAGGACTTTGAAGACCTGGTTCAGTTCTCTCCTCGGGTGAATCACGTCTCCCTGGCTCAGAAGTCAGTGGGAGTCAGAGGCCTAACCAGCTCTGAGGAGCTGGGCCTTCGGCCCAGTGGAGGTAGTAGCAGGTCTCTACCTGCACTGATCAGTGTCAGCTGTTGGAACAACCTGCCATTAACACAGGGCTGCCAGCACCAAGGCTGCCCCTTCCAGGAGCAGTGCTCTGAACAGGACGGCAGACTCTGCACAAGTGAAGGAGAAACTCCCCCATTTGGGGGCTCAACCCTCTGAGCCTGGATGGGGAGCTGCAACCCCTCTTCCAGCCCTTCCTGTGGCAGTGCAGGGTGGGGGAGAGGCGCTGGGCTGGAGGGGGACCTGGTAGGGGCCTTGCAGCCTGGCTCCATGGTGAATTCGGTATGCTTTCCTCTGAACTGAAGGTCCTCTAATCTCAGGTTTTCTCCTCAGGCAATCAGCAAGGTGGCTAGTTGCCTTGAGAAGGATCCCAGGCTTCCTGTGAGTGTGTTTGGCTCCAGTTGTTGGGGCTTCAGGGACCCAGTCCTTCAAATGGCCTCCCTGAAGGGCAGAGATTCCTTTCACACAGCCTAGGGAGCCAGCTGCCACGAATCCCATCCCATGAAGCGCTCCAGGCCCATGCCAGGCCTCGGCTGCTGAGCGCTTCTCCAGCACTGAGATACACCCAGTTCCTTAGAAGAGGACTGATCCTTCAGGCTGCTAAGCGTTCTTGGCTCCTGGGCTCAGCCCTTTTAACACCTATGGATGAGAAATGAGCTGTTACTGCCACTCCTAGGCATAGGGCAGCTATATTCCCCATGCACTGCTTTGTCAGTCACCTCCCATTGCTTTGGGAAGTGGGATTAGGACCAGGCCTTTCAATCCTACAGTGACTGCTCTGCTTCTTAATTCATATTCTGACTGTGCTGTGTACGGCTGGTCAGTGCAGAAGCAGTATGCTCCAGAGGGTAGGCCACTGGCTGGGATTCCCGGCTCTGCCACTGAGACAAGTGACTGCTCTCTGGGACTGTTCCCCCTTCCACCCAGGGTCTGTTTAGACTGTCAGCTCTTCAGGGCAGGGACTGTCTCTCGCTGTGCAGCATGATGGGGCTCTACCATACTGATCTGTAATCCCAGGAATAACTAGCCTCTATTCCAGTCTGGCCAAAGCAAGCTAGCTTTCTGGCTCAGAGGATTGGGGGCAGGGGTTGGTATTTGACAGCCATGCTCAGCTACTACCCAGCTGTCTAATAAGCATCTTTGTCTTTCAGCAATTGCACATCCACCAGGTAAGCAGGCACCAGGAAGGGGACTTGTTAATTTGAGCATAAACTGTAGCCAGCCTCCTGCTCTTTCAGCAAAAGAGCCTCAGTGTTGAGGGGAACCTTTTCTGGGGGATGGGGCTATATAAGAGCTAGATTATCATTTCCCTCCTGCTCTCAGCAGCACATTGCAACCACCCTTGGAAGCAGTGGCGGGGGGGTTACAGTTTCATGCAACTTTTAATACCTCTGAGAACAGACAAGCCCACTTTAGTATTGAGGTGGCATGGTGAAGCCAGAGAACTATATGCAACCCCACTGAATTCAGATTTTCCTCCCTGCTTCCCCCCTCCCCCCCCGAGTGTAGCCCCTAGTGTAATGAACACGGCACCCCTGTCCCAGGACAGGCAAGCAGAGCACGGTTTAGGTAAATACAGCTCTTGGCCACTAGGCTGCACTACTGCCCACGCTGTAGGAGCCCCGGCTTCGCATTGTGGCCAAAGCTACAGTCTTGGCCCTAGTGCTTCCTGCTGAGACCAGTCACGACCCTCTAGATTTAAGGAGGTAGAAAATCTTCACAAATTGAAGGGTTGTTTCTTTTAATAGGGACTGTTTAGCGTATTTCCTTCTACTGAGAGCGAGCACGTGCCCCTTTCAGCTCCTGCAGTATTTCATTTGTTACGAGAAAATTATTAATCTTGAATGTTTTATTCTCCCTTCCCTACAGCCCAGCAATGCTAAACTTTAAAAGTAAGTTTGCAAAGAGAGGATTTCTTACAGCTTTACGGGCAGGGGGTTAGCTGGGTCTGCAGGTTAGCTGGGTCTGCAGCTACAGCTGACTTTTTCCTCCTGGTCTCTGGCCAACAGCAGCACTGCTAGAGACAGGAGCTGGCGTTTGCCAGCATTCGAACCAGGTGAGGACCTGCTCACCAGGGATAGATGAGATGGAGCCAGGGCCGACTCTGTTGGCCCTAGATGGGGGGTGGCTTGGTGATGCATGTTTAGCCGGATCACTAGTGTAGACACCGCAGGAAGGGCTCTCCAATCTGCAGTACTGCTGGAGGTTATTGGCCTGCAGAGCAGTGGAAGATGCAGTTTGCAGATGTTCGGGGGACAAGGACGATGACTGGGGTCCCTTGTTCAGCCTCCTGGAGGGTAACGGTTTGTATGTGTTTTGCCATTGTTTGTGGGGCCTTAGGAGTTGAAGTCTAAAAACGAGCAGAAGAGGGGACAGAGGGTATTTCCTAAGGGAAAAGCGAATTAAAACTACCCAGTACGTGGAGCTGGAGCCAGCAGGTGTCCGAGTCTGAAAGGCAGAAGCTGGATTTAAAATGCAGAGTGGTTAGCAAAAGTCATAATCCTCACACCAGCTACACTCACGTTCTGCTTCCGCATGGTTTCCATTTGCCCTTAGCTGCAAATGCACAAGAGGGGGCATCAGTGCTCCTCTAACCATGGGACTGATGCCAGGGCAGGCCTGCTCCATGCTGCCCCCCCCCGAGCTCTGCCAATGCACCTCACCTGTTAATTGTGGCTGTTTTATTAAATGGCAGTTTTTCTTGAGTTGAGACTAGGTCAAACCCTTCCCTGCTGCCCTATGGCATGTTGGAACAGAGTTCTGTTTTCTCTGCCCTCAAAACTGAAGCCACAGTAAAGATAAACAGGCCTTTCTGCACTGTGGTTATGAAGGCTCCAACCATCTGAGAGCAGCTTTTCCTTGCTCCCAGCTGGAGCATCTGTAAACAGGCCATCTTTCTCCCAGCTTGAGTTTCATTGCAGATAGCGGGCTGCAGCCCTTTGCTTCAAAATGATGTGTCCTCCACTGCCACCTCCTTTTCTGGGTACTCAGAGACTGCACTAGTTCCATTCATCACATGGGCCTAGCTGTGCTTTTCAGACCAGTCCAAGCACTGATGGGTTTTTGTTTCTTCTGCCTCCAAGGGATAAAGGCCAGCATGTCTGAGACTTGGCACAACACACTTATGAACAGGAAGACTACTGGATGGCACAAATACAGAATCCCCCCCGCCACACTGATAGACTGCTGAGCTGCGATTTTTTAAATGAATACTTAGAACGTATTAGGTGTAAGGGAAATTAAACATTAGAAACTATCAGTGGAGTGCTATGTTATACTTCTATACATCATCACGTTTGACACACACAACTCAAAGGTGATTTAATCAAAATGCATCAAGCCACTGGACAGCAGGAAATAATTTTTTACCCGAATGCCTGCATAAAAGTTTCCCTGCCACTTCAGTTGCATTAATGAGCTTCTGTATTCCACCCCAGAACTGGCTGCAATTTCAGTGACAGCTAAAATGATCTCTTGAAAATGGTTTATAAAAACCTCATCTACCAATCTTAATAAAAGGCTGTAAGACTAGAAAGGTATTACAAAAATCAAAATTAACTTTTGTTTTGAAATTTTATTAGATCTTGACACAAAATCGTTACAGCAGCTTGTGGTCTTTCTTCGTAAGGGAATGTTGATAGCAAATAAATTCTTTAATATAACACATCAGACAGTTTCAAAGGTCTAGAATCACTGCACAGGATTCTTCAAGAGAAGACTCTACATGCTAAAGTGACAGTTTTCATCCATGAATTTTTTAATTCCCCCACCCCCACTAATTAAGGAACATTATTATCCTTTAAGACAATTGTAATATGTTCAGTTTCTAATACACAAACTGGCTAACCAAGGGAGGTTGAGCGTCATTACCAAACCAGAGCACTTCACCAGCACAGGAGCCTGCTGCGAAAGGATTCCGGCAGTACACAAGTGCAATCAGACAGCAGACCATGCTGGTCCTAGCAATAAAACCACAGCAGAGCCTTCAGAAAACGCCCCAACATGGGAAGAGTGTAAAGAGGCACAATGTGTTTAACAAAAGGTCAGATCGGGATCGAGTTCTGATCTCACCCTTTGTCCCCAGTCTGTAGGGTTGTTATCAGTCTGCTGTGCAATACTGACATCTGTTGGAGGGGGGAAGTTGCCAAAAATGTAAGTGCAGATATTGTCCATGTCTATCTCCTCCACTGGGGCCCTTTTGGTAGTAGCAATTGACAGTTCTTTACCCACAGTACAAAGTAATAACCGTTTAGTGCATTCCAAGTCTGCTGGAAATAGAACAGCACAAGGAAGTTACAAGTGAGAGATTTTGGAAAGTGATGCCAGTTAAGAGCACGGTCCTCATTTGTACAGAAAACTCCCTTTCCAGTCAGTGATTCCAGGTGAACTCTCAACAGCACAGAATGGAGTCATTTTATCCTTTATTCCCTCGTAGTAACTCGTACCACAAACACAAGTGTGTAGTGTTCTCCATTCCCTCCCGCATGGCCCCAATTATACCTTGGCTGCTGGCACCTGGCTATGTCCGAATCTACCTTCCTGAAAGCAGGGCCAGCACCAACTAAACAAACACTGATAATACAGGGACAAACGTTTTGGAGCAGGAGGTATTTTAGGTGACAATTTCTCCAAGCTGCTACTGGTCAACCTCATCTGGTGAGCCACATTATAAACAAAATAAAAAACCGGAACAAAAAACCTTTGGATTTCCAGTTTCTTTGCTACATTCTAACTTTTCAGGAATGTGAAATTTCAGTGGACTTTACAAAGCACGTCAGCGGAGATCACTTACGGGGAGATGTTTAATAGGCCTTGTTTTGGGGATGAGTAGGAGCAGAGAGGACTAAGGAGTCAACACTTCTCAGCCCATGTTTTAGCTGTCATTAACAGAAGGTAAGGCCCTAGGCAGCTACCATAAGCAGAAACCCAGGAGTGTCCCAAACTCTTACCAGGTGCCTACTGATTAGCTCTTACGATATCAAGGAGGTTGATACTCGGGACCAAGTGAGCTTGAGAGTAGGAGGTGGCTGCCTTCAAGTCCAACACCAGCCTCTGCTAAAAATATACACCTACTAAAGCAGACATATTCCATTGACAAGGGCCAAGGCAACCTTCTACGTTAACAATGCTACGGAGAACGTTCTGCTCCATATGGGAGGCAGGGTGTATTGGATTGCTGGGAACTGCTGAATAAATAACCCCCCAAACATGTCAGGATCTCACTGGGCTGGAAAGGGTTAACATCACAGTTGGTAAAAAGATTCCAAATAAAAAGGGTAACATACAGCCTTAAAATGTCTAAACTGCAAACAATGGTGGAGTTAACTGAAAAGCACGTGCCCCAGGATAGTACATGCGTACGAGGGAGAAACGTAACACTTGGATCTGTTTGTCTTACACTTCGTTAAGTGCATCTCTTGTAGTTGCAATATTTATAAAGACTATTCAGCACTTTGATAATGTCTCTTTCATCTCATCCAGCAAGTTGCTCAGCAAGGTGGAATCATTACATTTTCCGTCAACGGATACTGAATTCTCTCCCTTTAAAAAAATAGAGAGTCAGTCAGCCCCTTCTTTAGTAAGGGCACAATTCTACTCCCAGTGGAGCCAAGGCAGGCCCTAGGTCTGTTCTTTGGGAGGGTGATAGGCAATGGCGGATTAGCCACTGAGCCAATGGGGCCTGTGCCCAGGGGCCCTGGCCAACTGGGGTGCCCTGGTTGCTGGGAAAGCCCCCGTGCCTTGACCCTGCTCCGCGGCAGCAGCGCCAGGCGTGGGAATCCCTAGCACCCCCAGACCCCATCAGAAGCCACGGGACAGGGGAAGCAGGGGAGGGGAGAGGAGAAGAGAGACAGGAGGAGAAAGGAGCAAAGGGGTTGTGGGGATGCAGAGGAGGGGGGACCTTGGGTGGAACGGGCTGGAATGGGGGCGGAGCCACAGGCAGAAGAGGTGGGGGACCCCCCCACTTGCTCTGGCCCAGGGCTCCAGGAAACTTTAATTCACCTCTGGTGATAGGATGTGCCCTGCACAACGGCACTGGCCCCTGTTCATTCAGTCACAGGACAGCATGAACAGAGGTTTGTCCACGTCAGCCCAGGCAGAGGGGGCTCACCAGGGTCACTCCCAAGCAGCTGTGCTGGCTGAATGAAGCCACCCTGAATCCCACCCTGTAAGAGTTTTATGACCTGGGAATATTTCCACCTTTGCCTTAAAACCGTAAAAAGGCTCCCAGATAAGCTAGTTTCCACCTGACTGTGCCATTACCGAATCTTATGGAGCACTCACCTTTTTTACCAGTAGGCAGACATGATGACCTTGGATAGAACGACTGTACATTGATGCACAAGAGTCAACTCGTTCCACAACTACAGAAGAAAGCAGTCATTTTTATTTAACAGGTTTTTCTACCTTCTCCTAAAAGAGTAAATACAGCCGCAGTCTGGGACCATCCCGCTGACAGCAACCTGCCCCATGAGTTAAGGTGGTTGGATGTCAATTTGCTTGTTCACATTTTTGGGTTATTTTGGCATATTAAGTTTAATTATGATATTGACTTCACAAAACTGACCTTCTTGCAGCAAAGAGCATATTTATCCAAAAGCTGTTAATTTAGCCTAACAAACACTGGCCACCTTAAAGCCAAGCAGCTTTGGTGAAGAACTGCTGGGCACCAGGATGTGCTGAAGACATTCCACTTTAGTCTAGTCATTTAAAATTTGCAATTACTCCAAGATACAATGCTAAATTCTTCCCATTCCAATTAAATGTAGTGCTGGTGATTGACAGCACTGGAGGCTGAAGTATTCTCTCCACAGAGCCAGCAGCACTGGCTCACTGAACTGGACAAAAGGCTTTAATTAGTTCCTTCTGGGAAGTGACATATGTCTACTAACACTGGGCCAAGATTCCTTCCTCCAAACTGGCTTCACCTGGACTGATTTTGAATCAATGATCTAGAGCATCTACCTTCCCTTGGCCAAGCTCGTCCCTTGCGTAGTAATTTCAGAACAAGAAACCCTGCAGCAGGTTCTGTGTTAGGAACTCACCTGAAAAATGATGATAAAAACAAATCTTTGCTAGTAGATGTTGGAAAGAAATGCTAATTCCATCTACTTTTATAGAGCTCATGTGCAGATCCCCCGACTCCAGCAGCTTGGCGAAAGCATCACTGCAAAAACATGAAGGAGGGATCATGGTACACACTTAGGCTACAGGCCCGTGCTAAGCTCTTTCGTGACAGCACCACGCGGCTTTAATGAGTCTAATCGTGCAGCAGCTCATATACAATTACGATCTAGCAGGAGACTCCGGTTTAGGAGTGGAACTGGGATCTAGCCTCCAGCTGTCTCAGGGTATCCCTATGATCTCTGAAACAGGGAGGAGGAGAAAAATACGCTGCTTATTCAGCGATCTACGTGTGCTAGCGCATCACACACCACGATTCATGCTGTGTTGGGGTAAAGGGGGATGGGAGGACATGTTTTAAGTAAGGAGGAGGTTACATTTTCCTCAGAACAGAAAAACTACAAACAGAAGCAACCACTGGCTGGGAAAGTCAGGAACATGCTGCACATCTGCAAAGCTGGCCCACAAGCAAAGCTTCATGTGGGTGCCAATGCTGCGAGGTGCAGAGGGGATGTTAGAGCCCCCTTGGGTGGCACTTACCTATAGCAAGGCGTTGTGATCAAGTATGAAGCGCAACTGAAGTGCAATTTGAAATCTAGTTTTTCATGGGTTGAACCTTCATCATTCTGCAACAGGTGAAAGGAAAGGAGATGAAGGGAAGCCTGGAGGCAGCAAGAGAGGGTGCCTACCCCAATGCCTGAAGGGCTTGCCGGGGACTGAGGAGTGGAGTTACTGCCACGATTAGGGAATTTGACTTTGGGCCACCCAGCATATTAACAGAGATAAGTTTGGATTTGTCGTCTATGCACGTAGAGGGGTTAAAGGACAGTTTAAACAGTGAACCAGACGGATCTGGCCAAGGTTTAAACTCCACGTCCTGCTGAAATAAAGATTGAACAGACTGAATTTGGCCTATCACACTGATCGAATTTCACAATTTGGGAAACAGCCTGAGAAGCAAACGAACATTTCCTGTTCCCCATCCTAGGAAAGGGCAGATTTGCAACAAAGCTTATAAAAATTGAAACCACAACGATGGCTCTCTCGGAGTCGGCCGTCTACTTGGATTTGGGACTGCAGCTTTATGTTCAAATACGTCACTAATGTGATTACTTGTTGCAATTAGACTAGAAACAGCACATTCTGAAAGGCCAGAGCTTGGTACTTAAACCTCTTAGCCAGCTCCACTCTTGCTCTCAGCATTACACCCAATTACAATCCATTTTTCCAGCCCTTAGAGCTATGGAGCCTAGGTGTCAGTGTAGAACTGATCAGGGAAAGCTGAATCTCCTGCTCACCAGTGACACTGAGACTGACCTCCCCTCCTTCCCAGGCAGATGTCTCCCTGCAGTGAGCCGCTAGCTGACAACAAGCAGCGCAACCTGAAAACTGTCACACACTGCCAGGAGTGACACTGCAGGACATGCTCGTTTTAGACTCAGGATGCTTTTTGTACATGTAAAATACTTCCCAGGTTGCACAATGGGCTGGTGTAGCAGAGGTGAAATGGTGCTTCAGAGACGCTCTAAAGCAGTGCCGTCTATCCATGTCAAGCTCCCTTACGCAGGTCCAAAGGAAGGCAGAAGTAGAGTTTAAAGCTGCACTTACTTTCACTATAAAGGACAACGTTCCTTTTAGCTTCTGAGCCATAACAATGCTCTGAAGAGTAAACACAAACTGGGCTTCGTTAGAGATTCCTAGCGTGAAGAGAGGAGAGAGTGGAGTGAGGACATAAAAAGTGACTTGTGTCTCTTATTACGTGGCTAAGATTTTAATCATTAGCGTTCTGCAGCAGCACAGGACATAGGCACGGAGCATAACCAATGCCTGGTTCTGGACCCTGATTAAGGTTGGGATTTTCAAAGGAGCCTAAGGGGCCAACACATAGAAAATCAACAGAATTTGGTCACCTAATTCCTTTGAGTCACTGAAAAGCCCAGCCTAAAACCAACTACCACCATCAGCTGATATCTGTCCAATGACCCCTCCTGGCAGGATATGTATTTCGCAATGGAAATATAGTAGCTTCCACTTAATGGCAACATACTGCTGCCAGTGTTATAACGGGATTAAGATACTGGTAATGGCATGACACTTACAAGCAACTTTCTTTAAAAAAAAAAAAAAAAAAAAGCATCACCAGCCAGCATGTTTGTAAGGCTGCAGCCAGGGAAAGAAGTGCTGGGATGTGTCCTCCCTGGCGGCAGCCCCATAAACCTGCCTGCAGCTGGTGCTCAGGTCCTCCCAGTGCTTCCTTCTGGGGCTGCAGCCTGGGAAACCTGCCTGCAGCTGGCACCACACAGGAGGCAAGGGGCTGCAGGCTGGGAGGGGAGGCTGTGGCAGGGCCACAGCAGGACTGCATCGCAGACACTGGAGCTGCATGGGACCTCTCCCTGCACTCTCCAGGCTGCACCCTGCTGGGAGACTGCACACAGGGAAAGAAGCACTGGGACATGCTGAGCCCTGACCACCAGAGAATGCAGGGAGAAATATGGTGCAGCCCCCATGTGCTCACAGCATCCCTGCTCCCTATAGAAAGCCCCAGCATCTGGGCTGCAGCACCCATGCCCGCAGCTACCCTACCCACACAGGAAGGTTTGCAGGGCTGCACCTAGGAAAGGTACATCCCAGGGAAGGAAGCTGCTGCTCTGACTGCTGCCTTGCAAACCTGCCTTTTGCCGATCAGCGACTGCCTGACAATAGCAAGCTTTTTGCTGGCAACCGGAGTTGTTAATAAGCAGAATCTACTGTCCTATACAAGCCACTTTTACTTACATACATGTAATACTCCCGCAGTGAAAGCACTTTATAAATATTAAATATTAGAGGGATGTTCCTATTTCTCATGCTTAGCTGTTAACATGCAAGCGTATGTGGACGATTTTTTTTTTTTAAACAGTATGTAACAGTTTTACTCTCTTGCCCTTCAATAGTGCTTTCCTTCCAATCACATGAAAGCACTGTAGTGTCTCTAAGCCTCAATACTCCTGTGAGGGAATTAACCCTCAATTGACCACAGGTGAAGCTGAGGCCCAATGCAGTTGTGTGTCTCAGAGCAGCCAAACTCTGTGAGCTTATCATGCGTCTGCAATCTTTGGTGTAAGTTTAAGGTCTGGATTCAGGTGAGAATCTCAGCTTTCACGGTCACGGAGAAAAGCTTGAGAATGTGACCGCAGTGCAACCTAAAGGTTCAGCACCCAGAAAGCAAATGACCCCATACGATAAAAAAATCGTAATTTTTAAGCCAAACGTCATTTCTGAGTGTTTGGGGTGGCAGCCCTGGTGACATCCAAAGTACATCAATCTGTGGCAGAGCCAGGAAAAGAACATAGGTAGCCTGATTCCCAGCCCTATGTATTAGCTACTAGGTAGCACAGTCTCCCATTACCTGTAAGTACAGTTACTGGAGAGTGGGTACATTTCCAATCAATCTGAGGGTCTACCTAGCATGCAGACTAAGCAGCACCACCAGATACAGCGGCAAAGCTACGTTCTGAACAGTAGCTTAGTTAGTTCTTCCCACATGAGGGCAGTGTGGCACTAGCCATACTGAGACCCACAGACAGAGCTGCAGACTGGCCATACCAGGGGGCAGCTGGAATGGCACAGGGATCCCATCATGTACCGATGACCCTTCTGGCCGCAGCATTTTAGCGTTGAGAGAGTCCAGGACATTTAATTCCATGCTTTTCAGGAAGCTAGTACTCTTGTTTTCGAAGATCACGGAGACAGTGACTTGACTATCATTCTGGAGGTTTCCTTGAATGTCATATGTCTGTGAATTAAGAAATCACAGGGAAGCTTTAGAAGCTGCTTACAGTACACATTGACAGGCTTCAGACAGCAGTGGATTGAACACCATTTAGGGATTACACACATCACCACTGCTGGTCAGCTTGGAGGCTTCATTTAATTGCACTGCAGGACATTTAAGCAGTAGGATCTACCCAGACTTTTGTGCTGATAACTAAAGGGACAGGGATGGATCTTGCTATGGACATCTGCCTGGTAGTTTCTAGCTGCTGGAATTGGGATGGTTCTCTAGTTAAATGCTGCTTATGCAAAACCATTGCATCAATAAGTTGTCCCAGGGCTCTCTCTCAAAACTGCTCAGAAAATGCAAGAGGGAGGGAAGTTAGAGACACACTAACAACTGAGTTACTCACCATTTTAACGTATGAATTTTCAGCAAGAAGGCAGTAACTGGACATAGGCTGAAAAACAAGCAGGAAGTTATACAAAGAGCCAGGTGTATGAAAGAGCACTCAGCTCTACAAAGCAAGCAGACCTCGCTCACAGGCACAATTCTGAACAGAGGGGCATTTGCTTGCACTTAACTGTAATAGCTCTGCCAGAGTGCGAGAATATCTAAGTTCAAGTTTGAGTGTCAACAGCAGCCAACTACTGGAGGCTGCACAGAAACCTCTGTTTACATTTAAGGGTCTCCCAATATGAAGAAATTGATTGATTTCCTTGAACAAGGGAATAGGCTTAAATCAAAGCCTGAGGCCTTGTCTAGGCTTGCAGTGGCATGCAGGGTGTGTATAGCTAAATGCCACAGTGAAAGACGCCTCCCCCAGTGAGCTGCTGGAGCCTTTCCTTGCTGCCTGCTGTGTCAGAGCATTTCCCTGTGGCAGTGGGACACTACAAATAGCAGTGTAGACAAGAGAGGCACTGTCCGGGCATCAGAGAGCCACGTAGGGTATACAGGGATCTGGTGTGTATGTATTCTACTCACCTAAGCAGTGCCTCACCGTCTACACTGTTACTGATACCCGTGCTGTCTGGGTGTGCAATGTCTGTACTCAATACGCTGCTGTGAGTGCAGACCTACCCCGAGAGGCAAAGCAAATCAAGAGCTCACATGGATCATGTTTGAAGAGGCAGAAATAGTAGTTGAAATAGGAGACAAGTCCAAAGGGCAGCCGCCTACCATGGGCTCACTGATTAACTCAACCAGCTCAGCAAAAGCCCCTCAAAAAGAGTGCTTAACGCAGCCACTGTTGGCAACCAGCCCTAGAAACTGCTGCTTCATATCCACATGCCTCTGAGCAATCCTGAACACCAAGGTTTTCAAGCCTAGTTTTTCTCTCCATTTCCAATGTGAAGTGAGTTCTCCAAGGAGCAAATGGGAAACCTTAGCTTAGTTGAAACATTTTCTAACTCTGAGGAGGAAAGGACTTTCGGCTAGAACAGCACCAGGGCATTGTTCTGTGGAGAGCTGGCTGGTCACATGATGGCTCCTCCTCACTTTGCAGGAAGAGAGAACGAAATACACTAATCCTCTCCTAATTAATTATCCATAGAAGCAAATTCTGTAGTTGCCTTAAGGTCATTTGATGGGAGGGTCTATAAGACATGCTAAGATGCTGGGGAAATAGGAACAAGTGCAGCTCTGGTATAATGCAGCAAACACCTCCCCCTCCACCCTAAAGACGCTAGAGCTGCACAGCTCCTCACCGGTAGTGGTTCATCATCTAGCGTTCCATTCTGTACTGACTCTGCTGGTTCTTCCTCACTGTGATGATGCTTCTTCTTGGATTTCTTTTTGTCCTTGGATTTCTCCTCCTTCTCCTTCTTGTGCTTTTTCTTCCTATGCTTGGAGGATTTCTACCATGCAATGGAAACAAGCATCAGCAATGTGCTCTTAAAAACGACCAGTTTCCCTAGCAGTAATGCTTCAACTCTAGGCTCCTGCTCTACACCTTAGTAATAATCCTGTTCTGGGTTCCCAGTGAGGACTGCTGCCTGCCTCCTAGTTGCAAATCCTTCAAACCCAAGGCAGTGTGGTACAAGCAGAGGTCTGAATCGTTAAACTGGAACATATGGCCATGGGTGGAAGCTCAGTGTTGAATATGGTCAGTTAATTGCCCCTTTGCTACGAGGCATAACCCAGCCTCTAATGATTAGGGGTTCAGAGATCCCTAGGGGC
Source organism: Mauremys reevesii (assembly GCF_016161935.1). NCBI lineage: Eukaryota > Metazoa > Chordata > Testudines > Geoemydidae > Mauremys > Mauremys reevesii. Next base: position 10,626,662 of record NC_052648.1, on the reverse strand, counting down.
AGGTTATCCTATCACTGTCTACAGCAAAGCTTCTTACACCTTCCTCTGAAGCAGTCGTACTGGTCATTGTCGGTAGCAGGATACTGGACCAGATGGAGCAGTGGTCTGATCCAGTCTGGTAGTACTTACGTTGAGATCACGACCACTGGTGTCAATTCTTTAATCACTCACCTTTCCTTCATCGTTGTCCTCTTCTTGCTCTTCCTTCTTTGCATCTTCGTTCTCCTCAGGTTCAGCTAGGACAGTGCTCTCCTCAGGCTCACTCTGGACAGGAAGCAATCAGAAGGGCTATGACACTAACTGAATGTAGATAACGCAAACCCTACAGTCCTGGGTAGAATGGATCAATTCCTGCTGTACTATCTTAGAGCTGTTATTAAAGGTCTGCTAACATGTTTGTTTCGGGGGTTTAGGACTTGGGACAAGACAGCTGCTCCAGGACAAGACACACAAGGTCTCATCGTAGAAACAAGCCTGCTAAAAAACCCCATTCCTCTCCCTCCTTAAAGATGTCAGTTGAAAGTGTAGGTTCCTTTTTTCAAACCTTCCCTATGTCTGAAGCCGTTACTATTTCTAGCTCTGATTCCACACTGCAAAGCAAGGCTTTGGCCAATAATCGAATGGCAAACTCTTCATGGCCTAGGATTGGCAGCCTCTCCCCGTTTTGTCTTGTTACTGCTAAGCTCTGGGGGACCTAGACATGTCATGAACACTGCAATATCCCTAAAGAATGGGATGCAGTGAGGAAGGCATGTAACCCACCTTCAAAACCCAGGTTTCCTTGATCTGCATGTTTCCAGACACACTCAGCTCGGTAAGTTAGTCTGAAGGGGTTAGCGACACGCTGCATACAACGCAGAGAGCTGACTCGGCATACCTCTATTTCCATGCATTTACAGGTGCTTTTCACAGCTACCGATCTCCCTCTGTAGTTGGGCTTGAAGCCTCACCCTACAGAGCAACTGTTAATTGGACAGGACTAACTTCCACTGCCTTATAGCAAAGGGATCCTGGTAGGACCATCAGAAGGAGCTGGAGCCCTCATCCCTCCCTTCTCTCTTTGCACTAACACTGGAGTTCATTTCAGAGCTTGTAACTACTTTCATCCGCAAGGAAAAGCTTTTTTTTGGGGGGGGAGGGGGACCTACCTGTGTCTGTGTAATGGAGGAGGGAGGTGGGGCAGTGGAGAGCCAGAAATCCAAGTCTTCCTCCTGACACACCAAAGCAAACAAACCTTTACCATTGCGTTAATTGTGGATTTACGTTTTAACATTTGCATTATATTGCTTTCATGTGCAGCAAGTTGCTTGAAATGGAAGATGCTGCAATATGTAGAAATGGGGAGAACAGATGGCTCAGGGGTCTTAAAGCGACCTCAGGACCTATTTCACCTCTAGCTCACACTTCAAACCTGGCCCTGGTTGGAAGTAACCGCAAGTCTATCATTTGATGACCCTCATGAATTCAATTGGTCAAGTCCAGCTTCATGAAGCCACCAGGACAATTAGCTTTAAATAGCACCTTTGTACACAGTCTGAGCAGAGAGGCTAGGGACTAGTCAGTCTGCAGGCTGAAGTACCCTCTTATCCCAACAAGTGGTCTCTCTAGGCCATAGACCAGGGACACTGGCTGCAATGTCTGGGGAAGCTTGTGCCACTGCTGTTCTCAACGTAAACTGGTCTGTGCAGAGAATATTTGAGTCTTCAGTGCAGCAGCCAACAACTGGCCTCAACTTTTGCCAGCAGGAAATTCACTTAATCTTTTAAATATAAAAGTGGGGTTCAAATGGCAATTTCGCTGCTAAAGCCGCTCACTGTATTGACATTTCTTCATTAGATCCGTGTTGGGGAGGAGTTTGGTGTGTTCTGCCAGGGGGCGAGTTTTGAAGGCTGTCAAGGCTAAGGAGCTGTTTACTTTCATTGTTGTACTTGTAACTTGTGGCAGGGGCACCTAGGCAGCTGCTGCTTTTATTACTGTAGAAATCCAAGGTAGTAAAACAAAGTAAAAATAATCAGCTATGTCCCCCCTAGTACCAGCCACAACTGACCACTGACATGGAAATACCTGGCAGTATATTGCCTACAGCAGCACATTTGAAACACAGGACATTTCTGAGACAATTACCTTTTTTCCTTCTTCAGTCACCTTTTTTTCTCTCTCTTTCTTCTTTTCTTTCTCTCTCTCTTTTTCTTTGTGTTTCTTTTCCTTCTTTTTGGGTTTCTTGCTCTTTTTTCCTACTAAGGGAGCTTCTGTGTCTGGCGATTTCAGGTTCTCAGCATTTCTGTGTCTCTGCACAGGTAGCTTCTCACTATCCGCTAAGGGTCTTAACAAAAGATGATTAGTTACCTTCCAGCAAAGGAAGTTTCCCTGTTGCACAGAGCACTTACTAGATTCCCAGACAAGTTTCTCCTCCCCTCCCCCCATATGCCCAATCCACTTCAAAAAAGATCATACAGAATTCTCCTAGGATCACATACAAAAAATCTCAATTGACCCACACTTCAGAATCCCCAATAAAGGCTCATTTATGCAACCACACAGACTGTGCCTCCAGGCATTAGAAGTTAGATGAGCTGGCTACTGTGAGCTGGCTACTGTGAGCGGTCAGCCCTGGGCACTTCAATACCCTTAAAAGATAGTGACGCACTTGCAGATTAAATAATGCTTACTGAAGAATTGAAAACACACACACACAGAGCATTCATTATGTTGCAAACCTATAAAATTATCCTTGAGGAACCAATGAAGATGTAAAATAGGATGAAACATTTGCAATAGAAATGTGACAAGCCAAGCTATGAATTGTATCTTATGAAGTGACAGCCTGGCTCAAACAAATCCCCAGGACAAGGACTCAATGTTTCTTGTATTTGAACCACTGTATAGGTTGTGCTGTGAATCACAAGCCCCAGCATTAATATTAAAATGAGTTTGCACTCTAAACTGGAACACCCATATCACAACAGAACTGCCCCTAATAGTTTGGCTTTATATTCTATGCCCAGAGACAAATATGACATCAGCTTCCCTGTTACTGTCATACTAAGGTGAGACAATTAAGAGTCCGTGGACTCAGACATCCAGTGCCTGCCGATAGTGGGGAGGCAGGGTGAGGGCAGCCGGCTTCTGCGGTGTTCCTGAGCATGCTAAGTACAAGTCAAGCAGCTGGGGTGGGGCGGGGCGGGGGCAGGGGAAGAGAGAGAGTTGACTGTTACTTCAAAACACAGACGCTGTAAAACACAACAGGATCATGTCTGATCAAGCAGTCAACAAATCTCAGTCCTAAAACAATTTCATGTGTAGTTGTACGGTGACAGAGGTCATGGCTCAAAGAAAGCCAGTAAGGATGGGGGAGTCTCATTCATAATTTGGGGGCTATGATTCTAATACATCCATGATTCTGGAGCAGTCACACTGCTCACTGGTATCAACCAACCTTTCAAAGAAGACCATCTATTTAGTGAGATACTCTTACCTGGTAGACTCCCCTGAAACCAGACTCTGTGTGCATGTGTGTGTGCGCGCGTGCGCATGTGCGTCACAGACATAGCAGTGCAAGCACAGGGAGAAAGAGAGAGAGGACAGAGATATGAGAAAACGTGACAGAAGAGTACAATGCCTGTGTGTAAATGGGAAGAGCATGAATAGAAATGATGTGACAGCTCAATGAAACCTCCTGGAACACTCCATTTAGAAATAGCTCTGCTTAGTGTTTTCCACACTGGTCTGTTTAGCCTTTGCATGCAACCAGCATCTTTCCTGTTAGGAATTCATTTCCTATTTATTTCTCCTGGAGTCAAACAGAAAGAAGACTACTTCTTAAAGAATTCATCTGTTTCTTCATGAAGTCTGTTCTCCCCCATTTTTTAATTGTCCGTAAGGGAAACGTAGAGCAGGCTCTAAACAGAACAGCCGTCAAGGTTCTGCAGGAGGTAGCTATTAAATGCCCTTTGGGGGATTAAGATTTCCAGCAGGGCACATGAGGATCCCAGCATTCTACTGCTCCCAACTCAATGGGCTGGGATAGATTGGCTGGTGGAAGGAGCTGCCAGCCCCATCAGCTGACCTGCACTCCAATAAAGCATTTTGAAGAGCTGCTGGGAAGAGACACAAAGGAAGGGCAACTGCTTAGTATATGTGCAGTTAATAAGTGTGTGACTCTCCCCATTTCCCATTCCTCCCAGCACCCAAACAGGAATCCAGCCATGCTCTGAACTACTACTAATGGCAGAGCTGATTCACTACATTCCTTGCAGCAGGGCTCTGAAATCCCAGAAGAAACAAGCTATTTGTGTGTGTGGTGGTTTTCCAATGTGCACAGATTAGGCCAGGTGGCAGTTGGTCAGGGATGGGTGAGGACTGATGGGCTTTGCCAGATTGGCCTGCGCATCTAGTGCAAGCAGAACCTAGACCCTACGGTAGGAGCTTTTAATCACCATAATCTTTGTAGTCCTGCACTGACCTTCAAGACCTCATGTAATCTGGCTAACAGGCAAGAAAACCCACATATCACAGTTTTGTACTTACTTATCCAAATCGATATCAAGTGCCTTATATGGATCGTTGGGATCTTTGTCATCCTCATCACTGGGCAGCGCATTCTAATTGGGTGGGGAGGAAAAGAAAACCTGACTGTCCGCTGAAGACATAAGCAGAGCACAGTTCTAGAACAGTCCCATCCCAAATTCAATCTCACTGGATTGATACAAGTGACACAGACCTCCTTACACAGTTAAACATGAGCAGTCACCTAAATTGTACAATTTAATCCAGCATTCAGGCATTTATCAGATGAATTTATAGTAGAACAAACTATTTTTCATAAACCCCAGTATTTCAGTTACTGATGAATTTGGTTTTGATTGGAACAAAGACTACAGGCACAAGCAGGTACAATTAACTGTATTAGCAGAAAGCCTGCTGACTGGGATGCAAGTTAAACTCAGAGTGAAGCAGTGAGGCATCAAATGAAATAGCTATGTGGGTAGCATTATTTCTACAGCAGACGTGTATTGTGGGTTTAATATCAGTCATTTGTTTTTCTATTGGGTCAACTGCAGCCTTTGGCTCTGTGCACCAATAAACTTGCCATCCCTTTAGCGGGAAGGTAAAGGTTTCACTGGGGAAGCAGCAGATGTTGCTATTCAACCAGCTTTGCAAAGAGAAGTCAGGACCCCCACATCACAATGACCCAGTAAGGCCGACATCAGAGTCTAATTTTTAATGGGAAATGGGGAACCTGAACATATGCCTTGGTGGGACACAAACAATCCCCACAGCTCAGACTATGGAGTAAGCAACTGACCTCTGGCATCTCCTCCGTGATGATGTCCACGTGCTGGGCTGGGGCGATGTCCTCGTCGCTCTCTGTGTGCAGGGAGTTATGGCGGCGATGTTTGCCTTTCTTCTCTTTTTTCTGTTTTTTCTTTTTCTTGTCTTTCTCTAGCTTCTGTTTATGCCTCCGCTCCTCCTCCAGTTTCACATACTGGTCAGACATGGGCATTCCTGAACACATGGATGCAAGTTGCTCTCAGGTGAAAGTTGCTTACAGGTTGACCGTCACATTAGAAAATTAGGAGTTAACACATTTATTTTGCCCTCCCGACTTAGAATCCCAAAGGATCAACACCCCACACTACCCTTTCACTTCCCAGCTGTCCACAGTGACTTCAATAAAAGCCACCTCCAACCAACTTCACATCCCTTTGCAAGCCAGTGGACAAAATTCTGCTCCCATTCTCATCCACAACTGTTGCTGACTTTATTGGGAGTTAGACGGATCAATGAAGGAAGAATCTGGCCTCGAGACTACTCTCAATCTGAATATTTGACAGCATTTTTCATATCCTTGGGAAACCCTTCATTAAATCCTAGGAGAACATTAAGGCTGCAAACCTGGTCTGAAAGAAGTCACTCACGCAAGGCTGCTGTGTATTTAGAAATTCTCTACCATGTGCTGCACTTCAGCCATAGTTTTTCAGCTCTATATTCGCCTGCCATTCAGAAGCGGCCTACAGCTCAAATTCACTTTATCTCCAACCCATCAGCTCTGATCACAGCCTTTTGTCTCAGATATTAAATCGCAGAGCGTGGACATTCTGATGATGAACTTTTCCTGACAGAATATTGGTTTGTTCTCATATTATGCAGTCAGCTTGTGTATTACACCTAATTGTAGGGTTATTTTATTATTTGTCTGAACTTTAACACTTAAAGGAAGGCTGCCCTTAGAACCATGGTTTCCACTGTCCTGCAGATTGTAAGTTTAATAGCACACTCAGAAGTGACAGGCAATGTGGAAACTCGACATTCAAGACTAAAGCTGTTTGCTTATCCTCTAGAACTGAGAGGAAGTTACTACTCTTTTGTTGTTGAATTATTAAATTCTTCATCTCCACTTTGAAATTGGTTTGGTCAATGTGCTTACCTGGAACTTTTAAGGGAACAGAAAGGTCAATCTGGACCACGGGTATATGCTCCACACCTGGGGTGTCTTGGTATTGCTGGGAAAATGGAAGATTTGATACATTAGCATTGACTCTACAATAGGAGAGCATACTGAGTTACTGTCCCTCATTTCAAAGCTTGATTAGGTACATCAGCCTATGCTGATGTTCAACCAAACAAGAAATCAATTCTGATTTATTACATTTTGAGTATCTTCGTCAGAAACATTTGAAAATGTCTCCATTATATAGAAATAGCAAATAGAAATAACAGTTTAACCTGTGAAGTGAACATTTCAAAGGGCAGATTAAATAAGACCTCCTGAAAAACTATTTGGCTCATTGGTGCTAATCAAGTCACAATAGGTGCATATGAAATGTGACTGTTTTAACATTACTTGTTACAGCCAAGAAAAGCACTGAACTGATGGCGAAAATCATGTGAGGAAGTTTCTACTGCTTACCACCTCAGAGGTAAATGCTGAGGTCCAGGACATGGGAAATGGGGCAATGGAAAGCCCCAGCTCAGGGAGAAGTGGGGGAAAGAAAGAAGAGACAACAAATCAATTTAATTAACGCTCCTTTGATGCTTTTGGTCCAGAGAACAGACACATTGTGTGTGCATTCAAGCAGCCAGTCTGTTGAATTAACTGCTGAAGTTCACTGCTGCTGACCACACCAGGTGCACTCATCTACCTCACCCTTCCTCTATTGCTCACCAAGCTCAGTTTCTGGCAATCTGCATACCTGCCATGTTGCCAAGTGTATTTACTGCATCATTTCAACAGAAAGTCCGACTGCCTGCACAGGAATTTTGTGGGAGGGAGGAAAGGACTTTAGATAAAATTAATTATCCTGATCTACAAAGGAAAACATGTATCCAAATTACTAAGCCAGTGGATTCACCTGACTTATTTTATTTTGTGTTCTTTGCAGCTATTTACTCCACTTTCACTGGCTGCTCTTCAGAGCTGGACTCTAAATTCTAGGCTTTACTTAAGAAGTTAGTAAGATGATTCTCAACTTCTGTCTAAAAGGAACAATTACTGCTACAGCAGTTCCCAAACTGCAGCCTACTGGAGACCCATGGAACACTGGCTGCTCGCACTGTGCTGACTGCTCCTGCCAGCTGATTCTAGTGGTTTTCGGGCTCTTCAACACAAAGTAGACCTATAAATAGCTGGAGACAAGGAGGGGTCAGTCCCAGCTGCCTCTAGACTAGAGCCCAGTGCTATATTAAAGCAACCAATTGGAGATGCCCTCAGGAACCAAAGCTACTAGCCAGAGAGTCCAGTGACTCGGAAGAGAAGGGGACATAGCATTTGAGCACTATGCCCACAAAGCAGTGAGAGTCAAGGATCAAGTGGGCAGGGCAGCATGCACACAGCAGGGGAGAAGGGAACCAAACCACAGTAAAGCATGAGAGAAGAGGAGGGAGAGAGGACCAAGTAAACACAAGAAGGGAACAAGAAAGGGGACCAGCCAAGGTGGGAGGGGCAGATCTGGAGACCAAAAGGAGATGGTAATTTAAAAATTGTGCATTAAAGATCACCAGACATTAAATATCGTCCTTATGATACTCTGCCATGGAAGCAATTGCTGCAGTTGCCACAACGATGTTAAGCTGTTAAGAGATCACAAATGGGGGAGAGGAAGTGGTTGGAGTGCTCCCAAAGAGAGGGAAGAGATCCACAAGACAGTTTATTAAGATGAGACTATGAAAGTCTGAGGGTCCTTGTACTGTTACATACACAGACAGCGAGAGAATTTTTTAACAAGCTAGACTTACCTTCTGTGGGGAAGGAGAGCTTTTAATATAAAATGGATTGTTTGCTTGTTCCTGTTTCCGGACTTCTCGGCGCTAAAAAAAGTATTTGTAGTTATAAATTTGAAGATTTTTCTCTGCTTTATTTCCAGACATTACAAAGTGTGTTCTTGCTGCATATTGGTAGCACTGCAAACAACTCAAGAGGCTCTGGGAAAATAACTGGGTTCTAAAGCTATCTAGTTCTCAAGTTGTGTAGTTGCAACAGATACTAGAAAACAGCTGGTAGGGAGCACTAACCTAAAAATATCCCTGCCCTCTATTCTTTGGCTTCTCCTCTAGGAGAGATGTAAACTTCCTGAACGCAACAAAGTTTTGATGTCAGGTTGCTTCTATCCCTATTTTGCAGTTGTGGTGGGAAGAGGGAATTATTTGAGCCTAACAATTCTTGATCAAAATGGAAAAACGCCAGAAGCAGGGTGTTATAGGCATGACAGTTCTCAGCTGCACTGCAAATAGGAATTGTTAAGAGTTGGCAAATTCTGGACCGGTTTCAGAGGAGGCACCTTGGCGTCAACTCCTATTTAATCCCTGTATCTTCCTGTGGTACAAACAGCACACGTTGCAGGGATGGGTAGTGTAACAAAAGTGTGTGCGCGCTCACGCAGTTTTTGTGAAAAACATAGGTAACAAAGCCCAACACAGAACTGCCAATATTGATCATGTCCGCCTCTAACAGACTTCGCACAAAGCGACAAGCCTCAAAGTCAACTGCAAATTGAGGAGGGTTGCCCATCTACAGTAAATGAAACCCACACTCCTATTTCAATTGAGTGCCTCTCTACTGGGTAGAGTGACCAGGCATTTCCTTCAACGATTTTTTTTTTTTTTTTAAAGTCTGTCCATCTTCTTGACAGAGGTCAGTACTATACCTGCAGAGCTTACTGGTTAGATTTTTCAGAAGAGCTCAGCACTCCCAACTTGGGCTACGTTTGGAAGAGATCTCGGCTCCCATTTAGACACAAAAGTAAGCAGCTCGCCTTTCAGAAGAGCTCTGGCACATTGGTTGCTGAGTCCTTTGGAAAATCTGTTCCAAAAAAAACCTTTGCTCTCAGCTCGAGAGAGAAAGGCAACATGGACCAAGACAACATTATAATAAGTATGGATCTGCATGCAGGCTCTGGAGCAGTTTGCAACGATTAAGCAGTTGAATGCAATGACTTCTATCCTTACTCGCTTTATAAGATGTTCCCAAGTGGGGAGAAAGGCATAGCTCCCGTCTGTGTTATGCAGCTAGGGCAACATTTCCAACTTCTCTAATGATGTGGCTATACCATTTTATCACACTTTTTTAAATACATAAACTGTATTTTTATGTTCACTTACCCTGGCCAATTCTTCCTCATCAATCTCTGGCTGTCTATGCCTGGAATGCCTTTGCTCCTCATCATGGAAAATTGTTTTGGGTTTTTCATCTTCGGACTCGCTATCTGATGGAGGCTCATTGATCCAGGCATCAAGGTCCAAACTGGCAACAATTGCAACAATTATAGACGCAGACTCGAAGGTCAGAGTGTATTTACTTACAACAGAGCTTTGTCCACATGCACAGCCATGTGCCGCGTTTCTAGCCATTCAGTTAGCTTTACTATTGGAATGATTTAACAGGTTTATTTATTTAAGCATTTGCAGACATGTAGGAAGGCATATTCCCATTTTCTAAGAGCTTACAATGAAAAGACTGTAGGGGGGAAATCTTACCCTTCCGGAACTGGGACTTTTTTCTGTGCTTTAGGAGCTACTGGGTTCAGTTCGCCTGCAAACAGAGCTATCACTTCCTCGGCTACAGGCACTTCTTTTATTTGTAGCTTCTGAATGTATTTAATCAGTTGCAAAATGCAAGAAGCCTGGAAAACCAAATACAAAAAATGGTTTAAGAACTAGTGTCAATGCACTGACAGTCACTGAACCAGAAAACAGAGTAAACAGCTGCAGTAAGATACAGCATTTTATAATTGTATAGACATCCTTGAAGCTACAGAGACTGGCAGAGGAGGATTACAGGAGGCACTGTGGGCTGCTGGATTAGAGCAGGGGTTTGGGAGTCAGGACTCTTTACCCAGCTCTCCCACAGACTCAATATGTGACCTCGGGCATAAAACCCAAACTGTGCCTCCGCCTCCCCATCTGTAACATAGGGACAATGCTTATCCACTCTTACTAAACACTCAGATGCTAGGATGAAACACATCGTGGGCGGGATTTTCAGAAGCTCCCACAGGGGCTCCCAGCCCTATACATAAAGTAATGTTGATGCCTCCAGAATACATTTAACACCACATACAAATTAGAATAACTCTTGCTGTGCAGGTCACTGAATACTCAGCCTCAAAGGGATTTTTTTTCTACACTGCCTACTCTTCCTTACTATGATTTCATGGCTTAGTTGGCAAAACTGACTGCACTGGTTATAAATGTCAGAGGATTTTTTTAAAAGCACGTTTCATTATGCACATAATTTTCACTTACTATGTTTAATCTATACTCTATGCCCTCTGCTCCTTCAATACACTATAGATAATGGTCTTTCACTCCCTTCACCTTGCACCTTGATTCAGTTGGGGCTGTTTAATAGTCCTCACTGGGGGTCTGGTTGGGGAGTGTGGCTTAGCCATCATGGTCAAAACCCCTGACAGCCAACGGGGTTTTGGGGAGGGGAGCCGGAGCCCTCCCACTCCACCGGGCTCCAACCCAGGGCCTTGGCAACCAAGGCTGTCCTCCCTGGGCCTCTTCCTCTCCCTCCCCAGTTTACTCCAAGGCTTTCCCCTGGTGGGGAAATCCAAACCAAAATAAGAAAGAGGTGGTTACCAATGTCCAAGATCCACTGGATACTTCCCTCTCTGGTTGTCTCTGGGGTGGGTCCTCCCTTTCCTCAGGGAGGGCCCCTTTCGGCAGGCAGCTATGTCAGAGCTTTTAGGCTTCTCTCCTCTCTGCACTGCTGGAGCCAGGGGCTGCAGGTCTGCTACCCAAATGAGCTAATTCCCTGCCTTTTAATTCCTCCAGCCGATGCAGCATTTGCTGCAGGTGGGTTGGCTGAGCCCAAAATAATCCCTCAACCACTTGTTGCCCAGTGTGGGGTTCGTACACCCCATCAGAGGCGGCGAGAGTTTTTAGAACGCTGACTGACAAACCACTTCAGGCATCAAAATTTGTAGCAATTCTTTCTGGAACACGCACTAATGCAGTGCTTGCAACAGTCACCTCTTATTTCAAACTGCCTGCTATGAAGAGTTGCACTCCAAAGGTGTTCAGAAAGGGTGATAAGTGTGGCATGGTATGAAATCACAGAGATTGATGCTGCTCAATATGCAAACACCAACATAGCATTTATAGATTTAGATCTCTGCAGGACTGGTTTGGGCTGTAACTGCATATTGTTTGTGTGTCTTTTATTGGACCAACTTCTGTTGGAAGGTACAAGCTTTTGAGCTACACAGAGCTCTCCCTCAGGCCTCAAACGCTTGTACCTTCCACCAACAAAAGATACTACTTCATCTACCTTGTGTGTCTCATATCCTGGGACCAACACTGCTACAACTATTTATATAGACTGAGTTCGGTCTAATGGTTAAAGCACAGGATTGCGAGTCAGATTTGGACTCTGCCACAGTCTTGCTGTGCGAACGATCTTGGGCAAGTCATTCAATCTCCCCATGTCAAAGGAACCACATCTATAAAATAAGAATTGTTTATGCACCTGCATCACTGAGGTGTGCAAGGTACACAATGCCAGCAGAGAGCTCGTATGACAGGTATTTATATAAAATACATGCATGACCCAGGCAAGATGATGTTAATTCACTATCACAAATTAAACCAATAGTAGAGGTTTAAAGATCATTTTGACAAAACCAAAGATAGTTTTGCTCCCTTACCCTCTCTTGTACTTCTAGATCCGCACTCTGTACAAACTGAGGCAAACGGTCAATCATCAGCTGGGTAATTTCCTGGGCTGCTTCTTTCTCCCCAACTTGCTCTTTCTGCAGTAGGATGGATGCATAAAGCTTTACCATGTTCTGGACATAAACTGCCTGGATGTGACCAGGTAGAGTGGTAACTTTGGGCCTCAGCATTGCTTCTAAGGTCTGGTTTGATTCTTCAAGGTGTCTGAAAGACATTGAACGGACGCAGATGAAGGCAAAAAGAGTGGCGTCAATTTAAGAAGCTTGACATTTCATATAAATCTACAAAAACTGTTTAGACGTTAAAAAAATTTCAGCAGAACTCTGTGTTGGCCTAGCTCTATTCCCAGTCAGACAGCAGCATTTTATTTCCCCCCACACAAAACCAACAAGGAGTCCGGTGGCATCTTAAAGACTAACAAATTTATTTGGGCATAAGCTTTCGTGGGTAAAAAACCCACTTTTACCCACAAAAGCTAGTCTTAAGGTGCCACCGGACGCCTCGTTGTTTTTGTGGATACAGACTAACATGTCTACCCCTCTGATTTTTGTTTCAGACTCATCACTAAGGCTATGATTTAGTCATGGGTATTTTTACAATAAACAAAAAAACCCCACAGCCTGTGACCTGTCCATGACCTTTACTATAAATACCTCTGACTAAATCTTAGCTGGGTGGCCTCTGGGGCCAGCCACCAGGGGCCACACCCATGGCCCGTCGCACCGACCGCTGCTCCGACAGTCTCCAGGGCCAGCAGTCCCACGGGCCGCTTCAGCTGGCCCCGGGGCCAGCTGCTTAGGTGGCCCTGGGGTCAGCCACACTGGCCGCTGCAGAAGTGATGGAACACAGGACTTCTGGAGAGACACATGCAGCCTTACTCATGACTGCCTTCACAACCAGAAGGGATGGAATATTTGGGTGAAATTCTGGCTCCTATTTAAAATCAATGGGAAATTTGCCAGATTTCTGTGGGACCCAGATTTCACTATCTATTCTAAATGAAATTTTAGATCCTGAGGAAAGTATAAGGATGTGTAAGAAATCCATTCCTGTCAATCTGGTAGGTGACATAAGGGCTTCCCTTTTCATTAACTACCCTTCATCTTTGCTTGTTTTGACTGGCTGGTGGTCTGCTTTTAGTCCAGTACTGTTTTAATCTGTATTATGACCCAAGTTTTTGGAGATGAGCACAAGAGAAAAAAATAGGACAGCAATATATATACACATCAAGTCCATAAATGCTTGAGATCTGCAATTTTTTTTTTTTAAACAGAACCAGATTACACTTATAATCTTATGTAAGCAATACTACTTATGGTTCAACTCTGCAGAAGTGGCATTTTAGGTTCCATTTCAGTGATATTTATTAAAAGCGTGCTCACTTTTTTTTTTTTTTAATAAACATTCACTCTGCAGACTCAGTCTAGTATCCAACAGTAAAGCTATTTTTTTCCCCATCTTATAAGTCACCAGTAACAAAGGTTTGGTTATACCTGTGCACATCTATTAAATAGAATGGAACTTAGTAAGTGATATTATTAATGCATAAGAAAAAACAGAATCCAGCTCTCACACAGCCAGTTTTTGTGGATCAAGTTACATTTTCCTATTTAAAAATAAAGTCTCTCTTCCCACTGCTGTTTGGCAGACTTGCACGAAAAGGAGAAGCTGGCTGACTCTGTAGGGGAAATTATACATAAAATTCTGTCATATGCAGAAAGTTATCAAACTGAACAGGAAAGTGTTCTCTATTACCTCTCATGCCTCTGAAATCTGAGTTGACTGTATCCATCTAAACCAGACCAAGATTTATTTAGTTGACACCATCTTTCCCAGGGAACATGCATGCTGCCTCTGCTACGTCGCGTATACCCATATCCATCCCTTACTTTCTCGGCTGGCAGAGATATGGATGCAAGAGACCTGCTTTTCAAATGCAGTAACCATCTTAGGTAGGAGCAGCTGCAGTAGTCTGAGAAAAGCAGTGGTCACTCTGAAATACTGCTTTGTTAACTTTATGGTTCATGTTCTGAGCTTCCATCACCCAAGACACCTTCACTTTCGAGTGACAGGAGTCTCAATCTGCAAACATTCTGCTTTTCACCTTTCAAAAGTGATTTAAAAACTTTCCTTTTGCACTTACTCTGAGAACTCCCCACATATCCAGGCTGCAGCATAAAGCACCTCACAGATGCCGTTCCTCTGAGTGTTGCTGGCTATCAGATGGGCATTGTCCAGGAGCATAGCCATCTGGGAAACAGCAAACTTACGAATGGCTTTAACCCTGATAGCTACATCCAGCATCTGAGCTGCTATAAGGTGACCGTGCCGAGTACCTTCCAACCGGGTCAGTTCCACTAGGATGCTTATGTACCTACAGGAGGTGAAAGTGATACAATTTTAATAGCAGGCAAGCAGATGGTGCCATCACTACTTATTTCAAAGTCTAGATGCAAAAGTACTGACCATTCAAAGTTTGTGATGTACTGGTAGTTGGATTGACTACATATGTCTATGATTTTGGTCAGCAATTCATCTCTGTATGTTGTCCCTTCTGCTTTGTCCACGTGAATCATCAGTTTCTTCACTATCTCCATCAAGTTCTTTTTGGACACCTGTTTTAAGAGTGAAATGAGACATGAGCCACAGACAGTTAATGCAGACTTACCGCCAGGTCTTTCCAGTTTCATAAAAGCTGAGGAAAATAGTAGATACTTATTAGATGGACCTGTATCTGTTTGTGGGTGAGACAGGTATTAAGTACACAGAGAGATACTAACATCATCTCTGGCTCTGGACTGCTGTACAGTTTAGCTGCAGTCAGAGACTGAATTTATTTGTTGAGGAACGTCTCAATAGCATTTGTGCTAGTCTAATGGCCGGACACCTGTCATTGGACACTTGATCGAGCAGAGGTTTATCTGCATACGCCCAGGACTGAACTTGGGAAGACCCTGACCACTAGATCAGAATAATGTTAATCCATAACTGCAAGGATACTATGATGATGTTATGGATATCATAAAAATCACATTTTAAATCTGAGGCTAACCCCATACATTTTAAGAGCCTTTTTAATTTTCAGTATTTTCCCCAATGGCTGCTCATTCTGATTTCTACCCCTTAAAGTGCATTAGAGGCAGAAGTGTGACTATGTAAATATGCTACTACTACTTTAACAGATCTGCCCCATGCATGTATGCAGAGTCACATTTGACAATCAAAATCTGGCTATTACTTTTCACTCCTATTAGCAATGCTGATCCAATACAGCTCTGCAATACTGAGCCATAACAGAACTCTGAATTAGTATTACAGTATGGCAATGACACAGAAACCTGAAGGAACACAGCTGACTTTTCAGCTTCTGGTTGCAGTTTGCCATGTCGACGACTTGAAAAGACTATTTTACCCTTGTAAACTGAGCAAGTTTGATAGACTTATGAAAACACCCCTCTGATCCAAAAAACAATGCTAACTTTATACGACATTTATCAGAGAATAACTGCACTTTAACTTGCTCTGGGAACCTAATATATTGACATGTAGCAACCAGTAGGGAATTCAGTGCAAGTTTGTGACCACCAGTGTCTGCAGTCATATCACCTCAATCTATGATCACAGCACATCTCAGGCTTGATCAGTATACAGATGGAGACCTTCCAGGAAGCGCAGGTACTGCAGAAGTGCCGTTGATGACTCAGTATATGGCACTTTTCCTTCTGAGTCAGTGTTCCAGCAGAATGCTAGGCAGCACTGCTGGAAGGGCTGTCTTTTGAATATGTAAAAAAACCATCTTGACCTCTTGTCAAGACTCCCAGGCAATTATAACTTGGTTAGATATTCTCTGCCCAACTATGAAACAACCAGAAAAACACTTTAAATGGGACACAATATTCTTTACTTCCACTGCCAAAATATCACAGCATTTTAGGAATGAAGTCTGCCACGATCCACCCATGTGAATGTATTTTTTATAGAGCTTTTTGGATGAAAGGCACTTTATACACCAAGGTTGTAACCACAGTGCCTTCAAAAATCTACAACAGGGGTCCCCAACGTGGTGCCCGCGGGTGGAGCATCCACCAAAAAGCTGCCGAATTTCTGCGGCAACGCCTCTCGATGACGCCACTTGCCGAGTGACATCGAGAGGCGTCGCCGCCGAAACGCCACAGAAATTCGGCGGCATTTCGACGGATGCTCCACCGCCACCACGGTCCTTCATCTGGCGCCCGCCAGACAAAAAGGTTGGGGACCACTGATCTACAAGATTATCTCCATTAGGCTGTATTTCTTTAGTCTAGCCAGCATTGTTAAAACTTCCTTGAACAGTAGCAAAACACACATGCAAAGGAACAGATGCACAAGCACCTGGGGTGAAATTGTGTGTTGCACCTCAAGGCCTCAGAGGGACATGGTTGGGCATGGCAAATTAAGGTGCCTTAAAACCAACTTTGTGTCCTGATCGGATGCAGCTCCTCAGCTGCAGCATAATTTAGGCAGCCCTGGACTCGTGTTTGAGTTACAGCATCTATAGTACAGACAGTAGTGGTGCCGGGAATTTCCAAAGCACTGTATGCTACAGCCCCCACCCTCAACACCCCGCTGGTTATCTGGTCTGGTCTATGCCAAGGTTTGCAAGGGGTCTTCAGAAGGCAGCCTTATAGATGTCTTCTAAAGTGCCTGTGATCAGGGGAATCTTTCCATGTCGTGCCAGCCCCTTCACCCTGCATAAGGGGGCCAAAGTAAGGGCAAGGATCTCACCCCAGGGATTTTTTTTTTTAAGTGCTAACTAAGAAGGGGGGAGGAATGCACAGAAACATACCATGCCATATAGGAGATCTAAAGCTCTGAGTCGGATGGATTCATCCTTATCATCCAAACACTGGAGAATGAGATCCTTGTGGGATTGAACTGATTTGGGATGAGTTTTCAGGATTTTGGACATTGCTAACAAACCCAGGTACTTCACTGTGGGGGAAAAAGACGAAATAAAATTTTTCCACATATAGAAATACTGTATTGTTTCTTGCAAGCACAGGGGATTTTAAGATGGGCTGACTTTCCCATCTAACCTCAAACCCCAAATATACTGTTTGGGATAAACTTCGACAGAGGGAGCACATTTACCAGTTAAAAACCAAAAAGAGCAGCCTAAGCTTCTATTTCTTCCTTTGCCCCCCACATGTATACTTGCAGCCGAGTCACACCCATTCAGGTTTTGCCATCTGTAAAGAGTGGCAGTAACTGTGGCTCTTTGAGATGTATACATGCTCTCCATGTGTAGATTATTGTGGCCAGCAGTGTCGGTTGGAGGGTTTGCACCCCACATGCCCTGATCACCTTTTGCCACCCTCAAAGACAGAAAAGGCAAAGCAAGTCCACCATTCCCCCATAGCAGCAGAGGAGGAGGGCAGGTCATCAACTCCATGTGGAAAACACATCTTGAAGAACCACAGTTATTGCAAAGTAAGTAACCATTCCCCTCGCAGGCTGGAGCTGGAGAGGTGCCTGATATAAACAGCACCAGTAGCTGGTACCATAAAGGAATTAACGGGTGCAGATAGTAAGAGACTCGGGCTGCAAAGGCAAAGCAAGATCACTCTGTACTGAAAATTACTATGGTGCCAGGAGCACCTGTACTGCCAGGTCAGCGTCAGGCCATCTGCACTGCTTGCACCAATGTTGGTACTGGATGAAGTGCAGACCCCTGCCCAAGATGGTACCGCATGTGCTCAGTGGCTGGGTTCTGTCAGAGTGTTAGAGCTACTCCAATAGTGCAAACAATTATCTCCTGTCTGTGTGTTCCATTCTATGCATCTGAAGAAGTGGGCTGTAGCCCACGAAAGCTTATGCTGAAATACATTTGTTAGTCTCTAAGGTGCCACAAGGACTCCTGTTCTTTCTGCGGATACACACTAACACGGCTGCTACTCTGAAACCTGTATACTGAAAAGGGGCTGTTCTCTTCTGAAGATGAGGAAGACATTTATAGTTCTTTCCACAGATGCTTGGAAAAGATGCTTCACTAAAAAGGATTTAAATGGTGTTGGCTAACTTATGCCAACGCATTTCCCAGCACTAACAAGCCTGGCAGTATTGAATTTTACATTAGTCTATGGAATAACTAGCGTTTCTTGGATGTGCTTCCTCACTGGAAGATCTATGAAGGGAAAACCCAGGAGATGGAGAGAAAATTATTTTTGGTTTTAGATCTAACATACCATAAATGGCACTATTATTCATCTACTTAAACATATAGTTGTACATGATAGTTTGATTTTCACTATTCATAAATATGAAATTCTTTAGTACCAATTCAGACAATACCGGGCGTTCTATAATACAGCTCATTGCTTTTAATACCACTTCCACTTAGCCCCATCAGATTGGCCACTGAAGCCTCTAGGAAAACAAGCAACACTTACAGTTCTGATCTGAATCTTCTATTAGTATTCTTAACTTCTGAACACAGAGCTGGAAAAAAGTGCAAGTCAGGATTAACATGAGCTTTGAGAAGAATACTATTTAAAATATTCCCTTAATGGAGATTACTCCCTATATTAGGTTGGGTGCAATACAAGACAAAGCAGTGTTACCAGGGTCTGTGACCACTGGTAAGACAGTATTGTTACATTAATGGATCATAAGATGAAGGGAACATGGCACTCCAGTGATTATATTCTGAGTGGCAATTGATCAAAAGCAGTAGCAAAGCCTCTCAAATTGAATCTTGTTCTTAGGCATCCAGTCTTCCCTGCTCCACATACCTTTGAGATAGGGGAAGCAGAAGAGAGTGCACAGATGCTGAATTTTAGGTTTCTAAACTTCCTTTCCTCTATCTTAGAAATAACTAAATAAAAGCCAGACAATAAGCAAGGCTGTCTGATCAGCAGGCTCCTATTTCAAATATCTGGACTATTTCTTTCCCCCTGTTTTCAGAGTAAATAGGTATAACGTGGCAAAATAAGAACATTAAGAGAAGTGCTGTACCTGGATGCTGGCACTGTGATTGGGCATCCCAGAGGATAGAGAGATCAACACTGAAACACACAAGCACTAAAGTTACATTTGCTCAGCACAAAGTATAAACAAGATAAAACTTAATACACAATATCTGGCTTAGCCCTCACGTGAGGATGTGTTTGGTGGTCTCGCCCTAGTGCTTTCTGGCAGCCACGCACAAAAGTGCACGGTTTGGTACAATGTCAACACAGCTGTGATGTCTGTTCAAGCAAGGCCCCAAGAATAGACTAGCATGTTATTGCAGAGCAAAGGGAGGCATATGGGGGGGCTTTTACAAAGCCTCCCAGAGCACTCTGTTTTCACCATACCTTGCTCTTGCCAGGGTAACCTTAGTCTCCCTTTTACAGTTTCCATCTGGCAACCCAGACGCTAATTAAAAGGTCACCAGTGACTGTACTGCTGGATTTTTGTCTGTAGTTCCCTGAAAAGATGAGATAGCAGTGAATCCTACTCTGAGTAATTACATTAAACCCAATCAAGTTAGCAAGAGCCTCAGAGGGCAAGGCAGGCTTTACTGTTGATTACAGTGGGCATTTGTGCAGCTTTGGCAGTGTATGACTCCATGGCAAACAACTCAGAGCCATCACGCAGCCTGTCCTAAAGTGCATCCATGGGCATTAAAAGGCAACAGAATGGGCATTAAAAGGCAGGGAGAAAGCTCCTTCTTACTCAGCCAGTCGGCTCCCTATGAATATTCAGGCATATCTGTGGACTGTAGTCACTTGAGAGTTATTTCTCTTTACTCCCACTAACCCTGCAGAGCCAACATTTCTGGGAGAGGGTGCTGGATTCTATTCTGGCTCATGCATTAAGAGAACTGTTGGCTTAGTTTGAGGGTCTGTGAGCATGCAGGTATGGGAGAGTGCTGCATTTGGTACATAGCTGAATACTGTATTTGCTGGGTTTTGTGGGTTTGAGTTGTGCATTATTTAAAAGAGTTTGTATATTATTATTGCTAGCTAAGTTTTGTTTGCTTTTACTTTTAGCAAGTTTGATTTATATTTTGTTAGTTTATCCCCTGTATATTGAAAGAAGGGGATTTCAGTTTCAATTACATAGCGAGGCAAGTTCACTAAGCAATTTCATTTGATTATATTAAGTTAATTGAAACTGAAGGTAAAAAGGGATTTTATAGCTGACATTATTTAACTTCTGCCAAAGTTAAACATGCTCTTTTTTAGGTTATGAGTTTCAGTTCTCACCTGCTATCACTGTGTTCACACATTCATACAGAAGAGACATGGCTGAGGTGCTACAGGGAAAAAACAAATCAAGTATTTCAGATAAAGAAAAAAATCACATGTTGAAGAGTTCTCAAAAACAACACCTTTTATTACAGAGAAAATTACCAACCTTTTCCTCCCTCTCCATATATTTTGAACTAGGTGAAATAATTCTTATTCTTCAAAACATTCAATACCTAGTTTTCATTGAATCCAGTTAAATTTATGGGGGTGGGGTGGTAAACAGCTAGTTTCTCAATCCATATTCCTGACACTCGAGAAATCCACAAGGTTCTACTTTACACCATTTTTTTCTCTGTGAAACAAGTACGCAATAGCACCATTTTGAGTGGTATGGGGAAACCTCAAGATCTCCGCATCAAGTACAGATCACTGACCCAAACTTGGCTAAGAACTGAACGAATATAAGAGTAGGATCAAATTAAGAGCACTAAAACATGTGAAACACAGGGCTGGTAGAAAGCCCTGAAATCTCTCTCCTCCAATACCATTAAATGCTGCTCAAGCAACTGATCCTTTCAGAAATTTACTGGATTGTGTCCATTACTCACCTCTACTAGAGAAAAATCTGTTTCTTTAAAAGTCATTTTCCCAAAATGCATCTCTACTTGGGTCCGCGCCCAAAACTTCTGCCTGCTCTCAATTCTTTGCACGCAGCATGCTATCTCCAACAGCACTTTACATAGCTGGTGTCCTCATTTATACATGGTAGAAACTGAGGCTCAGAGGTGAAGTGACTTGCCAGAGTCAGTGAGCGTGATAATGGTAGGAGTAGAACCCAGAGGCACAGTCCACTGAGGTAATGAACTACCAAGTTCATTCCTGATGTAGCAGTCACAAATGACACTATAAAGATGACTCAGCACATAGGATCTAAAAACCCAGTACACCCAGGTCCAGGATAAGATTTTTGTATTGTCTACACTGTTAGCAGTTGGTGGCAGGTTTCTTGCCTTATGCATTAGATGACACTGGACCAGGAACATCATGACTAATATGATGGAAACCAACCAGACTTCAAGTTAAAGTCCTCACAAATAATTAAATGAATAACTATTGCAGGAGCAGGATGAGGAGGTAGGAAAGAGAGGGGGTGTAGATATACATACTGTCCATCTTGCTGCTTTTCTTGAAGTAGTACTAAATTTGTATTTTTGCCAGTGCTGCAATGAACTGAACCCTCTTTAGGTATTTGGATGCAAGCTCGCTGGCTGTTCGAGAGAGAGATGGGTTACAGCAGACACTTTTCGTTCCTTAGTCTACAATTAGTAACAAATGGGCTTCTCTTCTAGCAGCATGAACAGTGGAAACTGAGGTAATGCTTTAATTTAAAGTTACTAACTACACTTAAGACAATGATTGCAGGTGAACTAGCCACAGAGTTTCAACACTTTGGGTCTGACTGCTCTTGAGACTTTGAACTTGAGTTAACTGACTGACAATTGATTCAATTTAGCTTTTTGTAAATGCTATTCTGGGCACTCCGAACATGCTTGTTGTTCACCCTAGGGCTCAACGGAACCCTCTAGAATAGAGGTATCCGTAGTAAATGGCTACAAGAGGACTTTGATGCAAATGCATCCCACAATATCTATAAAATCTGGGAGATCAAATAAAAGCATGGTGCACATAGATGGACACAGAACCCATGGTGACAGTCTTTTTGACGGAGATACTGACAGCACAAAGCAATTGCAGCCTCTTTTTTGGGTAGCTATAGAAGGACCGCCTAAAGGAAGCCATGACAATTCAAAAAGCAGGCAATACTGACCAAGCAATGGACCATTTCAGAGCATCCCTGTCACCTGGGACTTCTATGGAGCTCTCAGAAAACTAAAGCTCAGTCTGCAGAATCCCTGAGGGAGGGCGGTGGCAGCAATGTGACCTGACTTCCCTCCTGCATCTCCCAGGAAAGAATCTCTCTGGGACTCAGCATCCATTGTAGACATAACAGGTGCAGGGTGCGCTTCCCAGCCCCAGTAGGGTGAAATCTAGGTCTGTGCACAATTTTTCAAGCCATTTGACCAGCCCCTAGTACTGGCTATACTGTTAACTTTAATAATTTTTATAATCCATGGGTCTTTAACATTTAACCGTCATTAAATACAAAATTAAGCTTCCATCGCAGAGCAGTCTCAAAGAATGTTAAATGGACAGACAAAAAGTGGTTTGTTCGGGCACCACTCCCTCCACTATTATAGACGATACTGTACATGTTTGATTGAGAACTTGCTCACTCACAGCTCACCTCAACATAATCAATCAATCCTATCATGATCACTGCAAGCCTTAACAGAAAAGATCCCCTCCCCACTCTAAAACAGGGGTTCCCAATCATAGAAAGGCACGACTGGAAAGGACCTCAATATGTCATCTGGTTCAGTCCCCTGAACTGAAGCAGGACTAAGTGTTATCTAAACCATCCCTGACAGGTGCTCTTCTAACCTGTTCTTAAAAACCCCTACTGATGAGGATTCCACAGCCTCCCTAGGCCATTTGTTCCAGTGCTTAATTTCCCTCACATTTACAAAGTATTCCTAATGTCTAACCTAAAATCTCCCATGCTGTAATTTAAGCCCATTAGTTCTTGTCCTGTCCTCAGTGGATACGGAGAACAGTTTCTTCACCCTCCTCTTCATCCCAACCTTTTACATACTTGAAGATTTATCACGTCCCCTCAGTCTTCTCTTCTCCAAAAAAAACAAACCCCATTTTTTCCCAATCTTTCCTCTGAGGTTATGTTTTCTAGACCTTTAATCATTTTTGTTGCTCTCCTCTGGACTTTCTCCCATTTGTCCATACTTACACATCTTTCTAGGCTCAGCACAGGGGCTTTGACTAGATAGTAGCCTCTCTTATGTCTCTTCCAATTGCCAGTCACACATTCACAAGAAGTTTTAAAAGGATATTTTATACTAGGGCTTCTCCAGTGACATAATTTTAACTTTTGATGTCTGGAGCCAAAAATTTCCAGATGCAATAAACCTAGGCGGACTCCATTCATGTTAGCACAAAATACTGAAGAATTAAGAAGGCGAAACAAGTATATTTTCAGACTTACCTATGTATGAGATTGGTAAGCGGCTCAATCAATTTCTTTCCCAGCCTAGGTTCTAATGGAGTAAGAGCACCAAACTATTGAAAAGAAAGAGAGGAAGGGAAATTATTTTAACAGATAGCTTTCGCCAGGGTAAAACAGTACTATCGCCATTTGTGTGTCACAACACAACAAAACAAAATTAAAAGGAGATGTTTTGTCTCCTTTTGGTTGTTATGTTCCATTATAACAGATGTCTGTTTCTCTTCCTTGTCATTTGGATTTACTAGTAATTATCCCTCTAAGCGATAGCTTTATTTTCACACCCAAGATACTGTTAATGAGCACAGAATACTGTTTTTCCGCCAGCCCTGGAAAAGAGCTAACATAGAAGAAGTGGAATACTTGCCAATTTTATAATTTTAATGAGGACCCAATTATTGGTTGAAGACGTCATCAGTTTAAAAAAGAGCGGAGCAAGGGAAAGGTAGTTCTTGGGATTGCGTCTGGCCAGCTCACAAATAACATTTACTGCCGCAGACTGGACACCTGGGAAACAGAAGAAGTGGGAGAAAAGGGGTCCAATCAACAATTCAACTGTAGCTTGATTTTCATACTCAAAATGAACAGAACAAGAGCAACTACAGATTAGACTAGGACGGAGCTGGAAGTATTTGCTCACACTTTAAGGATTTGACGAAAAGCTTCCTTTCTTATAGAATCATAGATTATTAGGGTTGGAAGGACCTCAGGAGATCATCTAGTCCAACCTTTCTTCAAAGTGTCTATTAGGCATTTAAGTTAAATAGATGTTATACTTGACACAGAATGGTAAAAGTGACTAAAAATCCCTTTTCATTTGTTCCAACTCCCATAGACTTTTGATCATAGACTTTTCAGTCTAGACAGAACCTGGTTTCCTAATGGAAAACACAGGCAAGCAATGTTTTGAAGAGCCTTTCATGGTTTATCCATCATAGAACCCCCAAAAGAGCAAAAGCACAACTCCCCCCCATGCAGGTTACATTTTAACATGAGATTGATTCTTTCTTGCATATATCACTGGGGGGCAGGTCTTACCTTACCCTAATCAAATCAGTCTGGTGAATCTATTTACATTCTCCCACTCGAAACACAAATCAGCTGAAAGTCATAGGCTTGAGTCTCATATGGAACTCTCCAAATGAATATACAGCATTTCCATCCAGTGGGGAAAAATAAGCATCCTAAATACATTCTGGGAAGACTGTTTGGCTACAGAAATGTGAATTCTTATAGTCGGTGAACATACATAAAGTTCTCCATGCTGCAGCTCCCTAGTTGTGTTAGCTATGACTAAGGCTGCGAGTTGGTCATGTAGGTCATGGATTCCGTGACTTTCCATGACTTCTGCAGAGGCCAGTGCGGCTGGCTCTGGGGCTGCCCGAGCAGCTCAGGCAGCCCCTGGGCCAGTCGCATAGGCTGCTACTGGGGCAGTCTTGGGCCACCGGACCCCTCCCTCCCCTAGCAGCATCAGGAAGAGTTTGGGTGTGGGAAGAGGCTCAAGGCTGGGGCACGGGAGGGGGTGAGGACTCTGGGTGGCGCTTACTTGAGGGGTGCTCCCTGGAAGTGGCAAGATGTCCCTCCCTCAGCTGCCTCCGCCCCCAGGCACTTCCCTGGAAGTCCCCATTGGCTGTGGCACCCCCCCACAGCACCTGCACACACACCCCCACACCCCTGCAGCATTCCCAAGATTTAGTCAGGCATATAGTACAAGTCATGGACAGGTCATAGGCCATGAATTTTTGTTTACTGCCTGTGACCTGTCCATGACTTTTACTAAAAATACCCGTTACTAAAACGTAGCTTTAGCTATGACACATTCCCCAAGAATTTAGACACAATATTTTATCTTTTGTCTTGTAGTGTTTTAAAGTTAATACTACAACACAAGTGGATTCAAGAGACTGTTTAAGCTCCAATTTTAGCTTTTTTTTTTTTAATATAGAAGAGATTTCTGCTATATTATGTGAAATATTTCAAATGTTTCATTTACATCCAGATACTACAACCCAGTCACTGCAGCTTTATGCTAGCATAGGGGTGGGCAAACTTTTTGGCCCAAGGGCCACATTGGGGAATAGGAATTATATGGCGGGTCATGAATGGTCACAAAATTGAGGTTGGGGTGCGGGCTCTGGAGTGGGGCTTGGGAGGAGGGGTTTGGGGTGTAGGAGGGTGCTCCAGGCTGGGATCGGGAGGTTTGGAAAGAAGGAGGGGGATCAGGGCTGGGGCGTGGGGAGAGGCTCAGGGGGTGCAGGCTCCGAGCAGTGCTTACCTCAAGCGGCTCCCAGAAGCAGTTGCATGTCCCTTCTCCGGCTCCTATGTGAAAGCGCAGTCAGGAGGCTCTGCATGCTGCCCCAGCCGCAGGCACTGCCCCTGGGGGTCCCATTGGAGCGTGTAGGAGCCAGAGCAGGGCCATGCCGTGGCTTCCAGAAGCCGCGTGGTGTGGCCCCTGACCCAGCGCCCCAGCCAGAGGGGGGCCAAACCACATGGTGCGGCTCGCGGGCTGGCTTAAAATAGCTCGCGGGCCGTAGTTTGCTCACCACTGGGCTAGGGCATGAGAAGCAAAAAACTGAAGTTGATTACTGTATTTTCAGTAGCCAAGCTACGTGAACTACAAAACGTAAGAATGGTTTTATGTCATTAAGATTTACTCCATTAATTCAGCCTAGTAACAAGTAATGGCCTTTTTATTTTTTTTAAAACAAAAAATGTGTTTTTAATCTGATCCCATCCCTTCAAGTGTTCAGGTGCCTGCGACAGGTACAGCAATAATTTATAACATGTAACCAGTTACCTTCCTTTGCCTCCCATGAATCAACCACCACTAAAAATTCATGTCTTCACTAAGGTCCTGTTCTGCAATAAAAGTAGTTTATTAAAATTCACTAACCAGGATCTGGATCTTCCAGTTTCTCTTTAAGGCGAGGGAATGCAGGACGGAGGGACTCAGGGTACTTCAAAAACACTTTGTACATGATTAACACTGCCTTCTTCCTGATATAAGGCTTTGTGTGAGACATCTGTTAGTGAAACAACACCACAGTCAGACTCAACATGCTCACATTCCCAAGAGGTTTCTTTCAATATATCATTTTTAGTCAATGCCTCCATAGCAATACCTATTAAAACTGATTCTGTTGGGCAGTCTTTCCATGCAGCTGCTCTTTTAGTGCACTCAGAATTTTAAGACAAAAAGCAAAACATTGTCAGTCATGCAAGTCAAAACAAAATAGCCAAAGTAGTCCCTTTGGGCTAGCCAAGGATGCGTGATTTACAAAAGACCAGGGTTCAAGGATCAACCACAAGACTCCCACTCTGAATGTGTAGAGCACCTGCTCCCTACTGGCCTAGGATAAAGAGAGGTTGCCAGTCACCTTGTTCTTAAAGTCGCTGCACTCAACCACTCCTATTATTATTATTCAATCTAACAAGTAGTGTCAAACAGCGATCTTCAAGGCAGAAATATGGCCAGCCTCAACATGGGCAGATGTGATAAGACGCAATCAAGCTAATACAGTGACAGTGGATAGAGGAAAGAAGCAGTGTCTCAAACATATCAAAAAGCTTGTTTAACCAAACTGCTCCTCCCTCACCATTAAATAGCACCTTCACCTTTGGAATAGCAATCACATTGGATGTATTAATGCTTATCTCCATTACCATACCCCATCTGAAGGGGTTGGGTCACCCAACTGCAAACCTAGTGCTACTGACCCATCTGAAGCATACAGTGGTAACACCACTTGAAAGGCGTACACATCATAAAAGTGGAAAGAGGACAAAGAACAGATCTTATACCAGAAATATCACCTCTAATATACTGATACTTTAAGGTCAGAAAGGACCATCATAATCATCTAGTCTGACCTGCACATTGAAGGCCATAGAACCTCACCCATCCACTCCTGTAATAGACCCTTCTGGCTGAGTTACTCAAGTCCTCAAAGCTGCTCTTTCTCTTCAAGAACCAAGCTAAGCATGGTGAAGTGGTAGGAGTAACAAGGAGGACTATACTACCTGATCCAACATAGTAATAATGTCAGTGCATGATTCTCCCTTTAAAAGCACGTCACCTACTTGGTCTTGGCAGTCTGTGGTCCCACTAGGACAAGTTTCTAAAATGAACTCTGGGTGCACAATTAGTTTGCTAACTTTGAGACATGAACTGCGAAAGAGATTACACAAGCCAGGAGCTGTAAAGCTCCCGAGACACAAGAACTGCTAACAACCAATTACCAAGTTTTCAGGCATGGCACTTGTAAATTTTACAAGGAAGAGAGTATGCTTCTAATAGCCTAAATATATTCTAGACACAATCATATGGAAAAAAGGTTTGCTCACTTTTTATCAACTCACCAGAGTCATGATGTCATTTGCCAAGTCTCTGGCAAGATCTGGAGTAACAAAACAGGACAAACCAGTCAGTGCTACTCCAGTATCATACTGGTTAGGGCTACTCAGATCCTAAAAAAGTAAAGACAGAGTTAAAAACTTCTGATTTATTCAAAGAAAACTCAGGGTAAAAGACAAACATCTCAAATATAAATGAATAAAAACCTGCCCTGTTTAACAGAGACAGAACAGGGCTTCCTTTCTATAGAATATCTGCTCTGACATACTGGTTTGGGAGGATTTACCTATCTGATTTTTTGAGAAGACTGTCACTTCATTAGTACTCATCCTCTGATATGGTTAGGCACTAGTTTAATACATATAATAATTTACATAACTAAACTATAGAATATTGGGAGCACAACCAATGGTATTTCAGAAGCTGCATACGGTTCTGGAAAACATGAAAATTTTACCTAGTGTTTAGGGTCATTAAAAATCTTGACCGAAATCTTAGCACTACACAAATCAATGGGAGTTTTGTCACCGACTTCAGTGGGGCCCACTGTTTGATATAGTGTCCTGGCTTAATCTTCCTATACAGCTAAACTAGAATAATAAGTGTAGTCTAAGTCCCCATTAACTATAGTTTATCTTTCCACTAAAGACCGTATACCAGCTAAACTGCAGAATACATATTTTGTCAATTTTGTCTTTATTTTGATTTTATAAAATATTGTATACTCTTTTAGATATTTCCAATTTGAGAGGACTGTTTAAGATTTGCATTATACTTGTATCTGAATTTATTCTGACAAGGAAAACAAAGCAGTTATGGAAAGGATCAGTCCTTAAAAAAATATGGCAATTGGTGCACAAAAACACGAATAAAAATGCATAAAGTTTCCATATGAACTTGCAAGCTTCATATTTAAGATTCCCATTCCAATGATGGATTGGGAGTTCCAGATATGTAGTTCAGACTTTGGGGCAGTGTGCAATTTAAACTTCATTTCAGTACCCCACAACAGGTGAAGGAAAAAGATTAGGCTGGCAATAATATTAAATCACACTTTGGAATAAATGAAAGTGAAAGTTCTACAGTTCGTTTTGGTTTTAATGCTTTGGGAGAGGTGATGGTAAATACACAGTTGCTAAGTCAATGGAGCATAGAAGAGCCTAAACAAAGGTGCTTTTAGTACAAAAACATCCATAAAAAGAATGGAAGAGACTTGTAACAAAATGTGATTTAGAGAATACCAGTATAGCAGAGTCTTCATAACAAAGAGCGGAACATATAGTTATAAAATAAAGGACTTATCTGTCAGACCTGAACATAGTTTAAAATATAATTAAAGGAAGAACACTGGTTCTTTAGGTTAGAGACTGAACACAATCCCATTCTGCTGATTTTCTCTGGAGCAAGCGAAAACCATGGACAGACATTTATAACAAAGCTAAGCACAGACTAGTATCTGATGGAAGAGTTGTCCAAGTATTTAGGGTCCTCAGATTAAAAAGATGTTTATTTTAAAGACAAACTAAATTAACATTTGTTTTAAGATTTCTTATCTATTTGCAGTAGTTGATCAGGAAAAATGCAGATCCATTAATTGTGAAAGGAACACAAGTAAGATGAATGCCATGCCAAACCAAAAGAACACATTTGAGCATGTTAGTACAAGAACAAACAGCCTTAATGTAAACAGCTGCTGTTCACCTGTTTTCTGTATAATTATGTGGGAGAAGGTGAAGGGTCTGTCAGTGCTGGATGAAGCAGCCTTTCGTGGATCCAAAAAGCAAGCTCATTTCTAACTAGATAATTAATCACTCAGTTCCTTTCAGATACTGCAGCACTCTCCCCACCCAGCAACCTCTTGCGTTGGCATGTGTGATATTGGGAGTGTCAAGAAAAGTTAGGGTCTTCATGTTCACTTTGCACTCTGAACAAGCCCAGACAGTTGGGCCATGCACCATGGGGAAAATCTGACAATGGTTGTCAATTTTCCGATCAATCTCTGACAAACTCAGGTATCAGACTGGAATGTGAGCCAAATGATGACAACTCTGCTCACATAACTATATTCTATATGAAGTAGAGATATTATACAGCTTTGAGATGCCAGGTAGGAAGACAGAATAAACACCTTACAACAGTCTGATTTCCTTCCTATTGAAGCTAATACCTTACCTTTCTAATCTGATTGGTAGTCAGCATAATTACATCAGTCCCTTCATGAAAGCACTGAGAGGCAGCTAGGTAACCAATTCTCTGCACAGTTAAGAAAAACAGAAGGAAATGAGTCATTCACAATGTGTTGACTTTCCACAGCATCTTCAAAAGATTGGACACTCCTCAAAGAATTGGACTGGATACTCCTTCAACAAAATTAGAATACTGCATAATTATATACTGAAAATATGTCATCTAATGGTTAGAGCAGGCAACAGCTCACTATTGATTCTATATGATCAGTCCTTGCACAAATTGCTTGTGTGCACTTAGGCCAGTGACTTCACCTCTGAACTTCCCCATCTGTAAAATGAAAGTTTTAAAGAAAGTTGCCCGGTGGCCTAGCAGCAGCAGTTACATGGCAGATTTGGTTCAGACCCTCTGCTTCACTCTGGCTGGAATGGTAGTGCTCTTTTGGAGAGGTGGCCTACTTTCCTGGCTCTTGAGAAATAGTCTAACAACTGGAAGCCTAGAAGCTTTGTCCAGCCCTCCTTGGCTAGACTGTGTCCCTTCCCAGCCTCAGAAATTAACTCATAAAAAAAAATTCCAAAAAAAATATAATTAATAAAAGAAAATACACCAACTGATGAGCAGCCTTAAGCAACCTAAACAGAAGAATAGAGACCAGGGCTATCACAAACAAGGATACACCCTGCATGTCTGGTTGAAGAAAGTAATACTGATGCTTTATGTCCTGTCTGACTGCCAGGAGCAAAGGTAGGTTGACTTCAATCTATATTGAACGATACAGTTGATAATGGATGCGTTGGCTAGAATACTCAATTATACAGACCACTTACTTTGAATGTAAACTTTGATGCACTCATTACTTCAATAATATTGAATGCAGCCCAACTGATGTCATAGCCCAGCATCTGTAACTGTTAGAAAAGGAGCCAAAAAAAAAAATCACACTTCAAAATACAAGACCCAATACAGCCAGGAAATTTTAAAAAACAGAGTAACTCTTACAAGTTGAAAATGTACAGTAATACTACTACAGAATATATGTTCTGGACACCTGAAAAGTCACATGGCTATTTAATTTTATCTTCTCCCACCCATAGAATATAAAGGCTTCAAGTAAAAGTCCCTTTTAATTAAGCAAGTGTCCAAAAAGAGTAATTTCAGGTATTAAACTTATTCGTACATCACATATTTAATTTGTTTCTCTTTTCAGCTGTTGCGTGAAAGGCCCATGCAAAGAGAAGTTGACTGACTATAGAGGAAAAAAAATGGCAAAATCTTCTATGTATGAAGGGCTGTCAAAACATGAAAAAAAATGGTCTAACCTTTCAGATTCAAGTAGCACTAAAAATACTGTAACACCTTTAGGTAAGTATTCTCCAAAGAGGAGTGATTTTTTTTTAGTTGGTGACCCTTTTAACCACTTTCAGAAAATATCATGCTTAAGTCATATTACATAAGTAAAACTAAGAAAAGTAACTGAAGGCACAGTTCACACAGTCAGTTGGAAGTTAGCAAGAGAGTAAAATAAAAGGTATTGTTACATTATACCCTAGCAAGGTACTTACATATGTAAGTTTGCAAACTGCATTTGCTTTCACTGCAATGTTATCCTGCTTGAGCTCCTGTTTGATCTCATCGATGCAGTGGGAGATGTACTTTGCCTAAGGGAAGAGAAAGTTGTTATTTTTATACTCAGTTACGTGACCCCATTCTTCATCCTGCAGCTTGCATGTACTTTAGCAGCACCTGACCTTAGTCTTTGTTTGCTCATTTCTAATTTGTCTCAAATTTTTAATAACCCACTGTTCTGATAAGCATTCAATTCTGAAGAAACTACTTGCCAGTCAAAACCATTATGCTAAATGTTACAGCCAAAAGTATGCTGAAGTGTGTCTTCGAATCTATTTTCAATTTCCTGTGAATAAATCAATTCCGCCTAGAGCCACTCTTTAAAAGCTTAACAGGAAAGAAGCTTTAGGAGGTTGTGTATATAACAGTAGGAGCAGAAGTCTAGCATCAGGATTCTACTTTCAGCATTTGTAGATCATACTAGTTATCTGCCTCACTGGGGAGTTAGGACAATTGTTTATTATGTGCCAAGAGAATTTAGGATACCAGGCACTACAGAAAGCACAATATTAGTTTCCTTGATTAAAAATAATTGTAGGCTACTCAGTTATATTTTTTAATAGAACCACTTACACATTGAGGATCCCATTTTGAAATGCTTCATTATACATCTTTAACTATCCATGTTACAGCCACAATTGTTCCAGCTGAAAACTAGATAGGACTGCCTTTGGAGCCCTTCAGTGCTACTGCCAGAAGGGGTCACTATTGAGCAACTTAAGGCATTTGTTTCTCAGTACTCCACCCCCAAATGATCTCCCAATTAAGCTGAATAAGCCACCAGCTCCAGAGGGAGCCAATAACTCTGTCTTTCTTTATGTATTTATACATTCAGCACCCCAAACATGCAGCCCACATTCCCATTGTTCCTACCAAAGGGCCAGGGCACAAGAGTTTTAGGAGGTAAATCTGAAGCAACTGTTAATTTAATCTGATTTCTACTCTTTAGACAGCAGTATTTGGGCTACTGCCTTGATAGTTTGGGAATTTTAAAGTCAGAGGGGTGTAACTTTGCCATTTATATTATTTGATAGCTGTTGCACCTGCTTACTCATATGTATAGCTCAGAAACTCTGAAGAACCAAATGTTGTTACATTTCAGCTAAGTGTTTGGGACTATTTCTTTCTAAAGGATCATGTATGTGCCATGTCTTTCCTGCACACACACTTCATTTTAAGAAGTCTGTTGAAACAGATACTTTACTCTATAAATTGGCTTTAATTCAGTTAGATATTCTTTCAATTCATGATGATTAACTCTGATTAAAATAATATTAAAGGCATCTACAAGTTACTACC
Organism: Mauremys reevesii; assembly: GCF_016161935.1. NCBI lineage: Eukaryota > Metazoa > Chordata > Testudines > Geoemydidae > Mauremys > Mauremys reevesii. The sequence goes on along the minus strand of NC_052648.1, from coordinate 10,593,673 downwards.
CAAGATTTCAAAGGAGGGGAAAAAGCCTTCCCTAAAAAAGGCACATGCACACCAGGGTCTTTATAATTCCAAATAAATTAACTGTCAGAGGAATCTAGTGAAAAACATATATCTGAATAATCTAGAATTAATATGTAGTTCTCCCTAGAGACTTACTTCCTACAGCAAGTTACATCTGAGAAATGTTGGATATGGAAATCCACTGTTCTGCTGCCATTACTTAATATTTCTCCTCTTTATACTAGAATTACTGCATAATCCTGACTGTTCTCTGGCCTTTTTTTAGAATGCTAGAGTGATACTCTTGCTTCAAGTCATGGGAGTTAGTCACTAGATAGTGAAGTAGAGAGGCTGTATTATCTTTAATAAAATTGCAGATCCAGACAAGAAAAAGACATTTGTAGTGCAAAAACAAACCATGGAGTGATCCTAGTTAGGGCAAGTAGCAACTGCATATTAATTTAGGGGCTTCACATTCCAAAGCAGCAGCATTATGGTGACAGTTCACATAGCTATAGTTAAAGGTATAGCGCCATACACATTGGAAACCTTTGTCATGATACAAGATTACTAAGCACAGATCCATCTGGGAACAGTTCTGCTGGCTCACCATCTTCACAAAGAGAGAAAAACAGAAGCTGATCACTTCTGATTCTAGTCAGTTCAGCTAGCCCTCACAGTTTTGCAGCCATTGGGTAGTGCAGTGAGAAGTTTGGAGCGGAATTAAAACATGAATGCTATCGCCCTTCCACATATACAAGCCATTTAGGGGAAAAAAAGACTTAATTTCAAGAAATTGACCTATACTTTTAAAGCAAATCATGTAAGACAAAAGCTTCAGTAGCATACATTTGTAATTTAATAATTTATTTTAGGTTTCAGAGTAGCAATCATGTTCGTCTGTATCTGCAAAAAGAACAGGAGTACTTGTGGCACCTTAGAGACTAACAAATTTATTCGAGCATAAGCTTTCGTGGGCTATAGCCCATTTCATCGGATGCATGTAGTGGAAAATACAGTAGGAAGATGAGACAGACAGACAGACACAAAGAACATGAAACAATGGGCGTTACCATACACACTATAAGGAGAGTGATCAGTTAAGGTGAGCTATCATCTGCAGGAGAGAAAGAACCGTTTGTAATGGTAATGAAAATGGCCCATTTCCAGCAATTGACAAAGACATGTGATGAACTGTAGTGGAGGGGGGGAAATAAGCATGGGGAAATAGTTTTACTTTGTGTAATGGCCCATCCACTCCCAGTCTTTATTCAAGCCTAATTTAATGGTGTCCAATTAGCAAATTAATTCCAATTCAGCAGTCTCTCAGAGTCTGTTTTTGAAGTTTTTTTGTTGTAATATTGCGACTTTGAGGTCTGTAACTGAGTGGCCAGGGAGACTGAAGTGTTTTCCAACTGGTTTTTTAATGTTATAATTCTTGATGTCTGATGTGTCCATTTATTCTTTTATGTACAGACTATCCGGTTTGGCCAATGTACATGGCTATGGGGCATTGCTGGCACATGATGGCATATATCACATTGGTAGATGTGCAGGTGAACGAGCCTCTGATAGTGTGGCTGGTGTGATTTCTCATTCTTTCAAAATACGATTAAAGTAAAAGTAACAAGAGGGACAATCTTGACAAAGATAGAACTTGGGTTCTACTTCTAGAGCTTGAAACTATGTTCAAAAGGGTTTTAAAAGGGATGTTCCACTCAAATTTGATCTAAAACTCCGTTTTTGTAAAAGCAAAAGTTAATAAAAACCTAGTTTTTATTTAAAATGCCCACCGTAAAGCTTTGATTTTATATAGCAACTTCCCCCTGCTGCATTTGGAACCTCAAACTTGCAGTAATTTAAAATGAAGCAGATTAAAACAGAAGTGAAAGCGACTTTGTTGTCCACATAAATTCAAAACAGAAGACAGCATAAATAATGAAGGAGATCATTTAAAATTCTTTCACTCAATCTAAAATGTTAGTATCAGTAGTACTGAAATTTTTTTATAATGTGATTTAAACTGACAGTTTCCCTTTAAGGTGAACTATGAAGCAAAAAAGTTTATTATCCTTTTACAACTTAAACAAAACTCTTGTGCTTTATTTCCCTTTAAAGATCAAAGTATCGGGTCTTCACTTCCCTACTTTTGCTGAAAGACCCTGACAAGATCTTGAGGCCCTAAACAGTGATGTCATCTAACGCTGTAATAAGTTTATTCTGATAAAATGAGATATAATGAACAAGTTTGAATTAAGCAAAAGTTGAAAAAAGTTTTACTAAATTTAAGACGTCTAAAAGTTGCAATATTCAAGAACAGGTAAGAATGAAGTTTGCAGCATGTGGTGACTGATTGCTTAGCTAGAGGAACCCAAAAAATGCAAAGTCAAGCACATTTTTTAAAAAGGAGAATTTTTTTTAATGTTTCCTTTGTCAGCCCAACATTTTCTTAGTAATATTAAATTCAAATTTCTTATTAATCATTGTTCCATTTGGAGACCAAATTAATTCATAAATGCCCAAGACAGAGGGATTGGCCCTGCTTTAAAGCACAAATCTCAACTGTAACCTTAACCATTATGTCTCTATAATTAAGTTATTTATTCTACAAAAGGTTTCCTCTGTCTGCAGGGGTATCCAGGAAGAATTTAAACAACACTATGACCTCACTGTCTCAACATCCTAGGATGCAAGTTTGCCTTCAGACACTGCATTTTGAGTATCACAATAATTGCTTTGTAAATATCTTTTTCAAATATCCACAGTACAAAAGACTATATAGAAAACAATCCCATTCAGACAGATTGGAGAGAAAACAGAATTTAAGAATTTAAACTAAAACTTTTGATATCTGTAAATATGCACTTGACAGGAGATGCTGACATTCTCTTATACAATGGGCAATTGAACTCTTAAGCAATACATTGCCTTAAATATTTTATGTTCATGTAGCAGTGTGCTGGAACAGATGTAATTGAATCTTTCGCATGCGTATCTAGTTCCCATATCTTGGCAAGCAACATCAGTGCTAGCTTTCAATGCCAGGACTATAATGCAGATCCTCCTTCCTCAGCCCAAGAAAACAGACACCATTCTAGCAATATCTCAAAACTCTTTGTGGACATTAAATTAAGCCTGACAAGACCCTGACAGAAAGTCAATATCCCCCACGCTGTCAATAAAGAAAATCATAATTGAATGATTAAATGGCTTGCATGTGTCTTTGGTAAGTCTTCATAACAGTTCCTAAACAGAGAAGAACATTGGCTTTTATGTATCTGGGCTCAATCTAAACATGACTGACAAGAACAAAATCCTGAATCCCAAATTCCCTCCCTCGTTTGTAGCATTAAAAATTGAAAAAGCAGATTTCTACCTCAAATTAATATTTGAGAATGTGGTTGTGCCATAGTTCACTGCATCAAAGTGACAGAAAACCACAGAAGTTTATGAAACTGAGCACAGAACATTGGCTATTTTTACAACCCCTGCACTCCTGTCCTCCCAGATCAGCAGTCATGAGAGTTTTTGCATATTTGGATTGGCTTGGTTGAACCTTTAATGGATTAGGTGCTGAAAAATCATACAAGTTTGAAAGCACAGTAGCACCTCATAAATACACCAGAGTTATGAACTGACCCATCAACCACACCCCTCATTTGGAACTGGAAGTACACAATCAGGCAACAACAGAGACACCCCCCCCCAAATTAAAGCAAACAGTACATTATTGTGTTAAATGTAAACTACTAAAAAATAAAGGGAAAGCAGCATTTTTCTTCTTCACAGTAAAGTTTCAAAGCTGTATTAAGTCAATGTTCATGAGTAAACTTTTGAAAGAACCACCATAATGTTTTGTTCAGAGTTACGAACAACCTCCATTCCCAAGATGTTTGTAACTCTGAGGTTCTACTGTATATCAGAATCTAAGCGCAGGTCCAAAAGTCATAAGCCTAACTAGTTAGTAAACTAGTGACTATTATTGTACTTGTGTTTTACTTACAGAATTGTAACCTTTTCATTTTGGCCAATGTGTGTCTTTTTACATTTGAGGAATAAATATACTTACAAGTGAATTATTTGGATTATAGCAGCACCCTAGGGATCCCAATCTTGGGAGACAGACCAGTCCTCGCTTATAGACAGCCCCCCAACCTGAAGCAAATACTCACCAGCAACCACACACCATACAACAAACACTAACCCAGGAACCTATCCTTGCAACAAAGCCCGATGCCAACTCTGTCCACATATCTATTCAAGTGACACCATCATAGGACCTAATCACATCAGCCATGCCATCAGGAGCTCGTTCACCTGCACATCTACCAAAGTGATACATTCCATCATGTGCCAGCAATGCCCCTCTGCCATATACACTGGCCAAACTGGGCAGTCTATACGCAAAAGAATAAATGGACACACATCTGACATCAGGAATCATAACATTCAAAAACCAGTGGGAGAACACTTCAACCTCTCTAACCAATCAGTGAGGGACTTAAAGGTGACAATTTTACAACAAAACTTAGGTTTGAACAGAGACTGGGAATGGTTGGGCATTACACTAATTGAATCTATTTCCTCATGTTAAGTATCCTCACACCTTCTATGGGTCATCTCCATTATCACTTCAAAAGTTTTTCTTCTCCTGCTGATGATAGCTCATCTCAATTGATTGGCCTCTTACCGTTGGTATGGCTACTTCCACCTTTTCAGGTTCTCTGTATAAATATCTTCTTGCTGTATGTTCCAGTCTATGCATCCGATGAAGTGGGCTGTAGCCCACGAAAGCTTATGCTCAAATAAATTTGTTACTCTCTAAGGTGCCACAAGCACTCCTGTTCTTTTTGCGGATACAGACTAACACGGCTGCTACTCAAACCAATCATATAGAGTAGGACTCCATTATCCTAGGCATTTTATAATACATAACAAAAATAAGTCCCTGCCCCAAAGAGCTTATTGAAAAGTATTTTGTTTCAGAAAACCTTTGCCAGCCCTCATCCTCCCAACTTCCACTCACTGGTTTATTCCGTGTTTTTAATCAAGGAAATAAAGTGTAGGGTTTTTAGGTCAGGGGGCAATATCAAAACAAACCCGTGGAATCTTCACATCTGATTTAAGAGTTTACCGTTGGAATGCAAAAGTTATCTTTGAAAATGCAAGCTAATTCCCTACTTTGTGGTTACAGATTTCATTCTCATTAAATTGTGAGTCAGTGTCCCTCTTTCACAACCCATATCTAACAACGAAAGGGTGGAGTGAAACAAAGACAACAAGCCAAGGAATATATTCAATTGCCATTAATAACCTCTGGCAGCTCAACTCATTTTGCTTCTGGCCTGAAGTCTCACAAAGTGCTAGAGGTCCATTAATACCAGGGCTATTATATTTTAGTGCTCATGTATGCTTTTATTCTTCAGTTATGAAGCAAACAGAGGTCATGTCAGGAAAAGTCTGGTGACAAGATGTTTGTCACAAAGAGAATTTGAAAAGAAATCCCCAGTTCATCTTGTGTTTCTCAGAGTACCAAATAAGTCCCATTCTTTCTGGCAGCTATCACTCAAATTAGTACATGAGAAGTAAGCAAAGAAACTGATCGATGCATCTAATTTTGTCCATTTGCTGATAGCTTTTTTTTAATTGATTATAAATGTCCATTAAAAACAAAAATGCTAGAACAGGAAAGATTCTCTGGAGCACATTCAAAGTGAAAGCTGCCATCTAGGGACACAGACCTTCACTAAGCCTCACAGGTTATGTCTACACAGCAAAGAAAAAAACCCTGGCACAGGACAGCCAACTCGGGCTCATGGGGCTCATGGGCGGTTTCACTGCTGTGTAGACTTCTGGGCTTGGACTGGAGCCTGAGCTGTGGGACACTCCCACCTCACAGGCGTCTAGCGCCAAAGGTTTTTCTTTGTTGTGTAGACATACCCTCACTGTTTAAGAATGAGAGTAGCGGTGAACACAAAAGTATTTCATTTAGTCTACAATCTAAGCCATCATTCACTATAGACATCCACAAGAGAGAGAGACAACTCCCATATTGTCCATACTAGGAGGACTCCTCTACCACATGAACTATACCAGTATAGTTAAATCAGTACAACGTTTGGGCTTGTCTACACTGGCACTTTACATGCTGCAACTTTCTCGCTCAGGGGTGTGAAAAAACACTCCCCTGAGCGCAGCAAGTTTCAGCGCTGTAAAGCACCAGTGTAGACAGTGCACCAGCACTGGTAGCTACGCCCCTCGTGGAGGTGGTTTTTCTAGAGCGCTAGGAGAGCTCTCTCCCAGCACTCTGCCACAACTACACAAGCCATATTAAAGTGCTGCTGTGACAGCGCTTTAGCCTTGCCAGTGTAGACTAGCCCTCTGTGTTTAGACAAGCCCCGAGTGTACAACTTGTGGGGTACGTGGCACTAAATAGCACGAGGTAAGGGAAGGATGATAAAGCACGAACCACTCTGTAACTGTCTTCGATTTCACTTATAAATCTCTAATGTAGTTTTAGATCACTTGTTCCTGATGTGAATTTTTACAGCCTATTTGTACAGCGCCTACTGTAAATCTCTAGCTGGTGCCCCATTAGATTAATATGAGTTCAATAAGGTTCCTTTGAAGAAAAAATATCTAAGTGTATTAGAGACTAAGAATCAGATTTAATATAGCAAATCTGAACTTAAGTTTTGGGGGAGCAGAACTCCTCATTCCAAAATATCTACTAACAATACAAGAAACAAAAGACCCTATAAATAGAAAACATTAAAGGATCAGTAGGTATTAACTTGTTAATCTCTGTGGAATAGCACCATCTGTGAATGAGGAATATGGAAAAAACTGATCTATTTAGCTTTCCATTACATCTGTATATCCAAGAACCCTGTCCAAGCCACACTTGTTACCATATTAAAGGGGACAGTGTTTGAATGAAAGGTGCGGAGGAATAGACCATGCAGGAGTTCATCCCAGTTCTTGAACTCAAAGCCCCTTTGGCTTCTAAAGCACCAGATGTTAAGTTTCAGAGTATTTTCAAAGAGAATGATCAGATCCTTCCATTGCCACCTTCAAGCTGCACAATTCCGACAATGAAATGGAGAGTAGAAAACGGAATAATCATTAACTTATTATGATGAAGAACACTCATTTTTTGAAGTCTACAGGCGTGGGAGTCCCCAAACAGCGCCTGGGAAGTTACCAAAAGAAGAATATCTAGTTAGAACAGAAGATAAAGAGTCAGGACTCCTGTGTTCTATTCCCAGCTCTACTACTGACTCATTGATATGGCTATACAGAAGTGATTAGCATAAGGTATCCCAGTCTGTTAAACAGACTTAATACTTAACCTCACAGGGATTTAGAGGCTCAGGGTATGTCTACACAGCAACTGGGAGGGTGCCTCCCAGTCCAGGCAGACAGACGCATGCTAGCGCCGCTTGAGCTACTGTGTGAAGGATAGTGGTGTGAACATTGCAGCACAAGCTAGCAGTCCGAGTTCAAGCCTGACAGACACCCTGGGTCCGTACTTGAGCAGCTGGCCTGTGGTGCAATGACCATGCTACTTGTTTTTAGCACACTAGCTCAAGCGGATCTAGTGCACTGCACATCTGTCTGCCTGTGGAGTAAGGCACGCTCCCAGCGGCTGTATAGACATACCCTTAGTTTTCTGTGAAGCAGTTCTGAGATTTTGGGATCAAAGGTGCTATACATTAAATGCAGCTAAGTGCTTTCAGAAAGGAGTACGCAGAGCTCATTTAAAGTACTTTATTTTGGGGTCCACTCCTTCCAAGTATAGATTAGCCCTACCAGAGAAGGCGAACACACTACACTTTTAAATATCATATTCAACAATGGTCAGAGCTTCAATTTTTAAATTCTGTTTTGGTCCCGTAAAAGCCTCTTTTTAAGTGATCCAAGCATGCTAGTCAGCTGCTCATATGTTCTGGCTAGTTTAACTGAAACATAAATATCATGACTTATAGGTGCATCTTGCATTTTAGGCAGCCCATGTAAGACCACCATCATTGGGGCACAAACTAGGTCATTAAAATAGCCCTTTCAATCTTTGAGCCAGTTAAGAACCTGAGGAGCCACAAACAACAAGCCCTAATAGAAGCATCTCTATGCTTTAGTAGATCACTGCAAATCCAGCAAAGGATGGACAACTTCAGTCAAAAGCTGAAACTTACAGATAGAATTATACAGGGAAAAGGAGACTTCATATTAAGTGAAAGGTAAAAATACTTATGATCCTTTAATCTGGCTGGTATCCCAAGAGGAACACTCCCCAGGCAAAACACTGCTGCAATCACCTTGGTGATTGAGAACCATATGAGAAAACAAGGAAAAAAAAAAAAGATTGCAAAAACCTTTTCATGGCAGTAAAGCAAAAATTCAAGTGAAAAATGTAGATGTACATAGTAATGACTTAGCAAAGCTGGGGATAGAGCATAAAGTCATAACAGCTCTCTTTTTTTTTTGTATATTATACACACACACACACACACGGTAAGCATTATTTCTACACTTATAAAGATGTACAAACACTGATTCAAGAAACTGCCTAAATTCTGTGAGTCCCAAGAACTCATCTTGAAAGTGCAAATATCTTAAATTAATGCAGAAACATGAAATTGATTATATTGGAGGGGCAAAGACAGGATGGATAAATCAGATCTTTGACTGTCACAATCCCTTCAAAACAGTTTTTTGTAAGAAACCAAAGCACAATCTCAGACTTTCGTTTCCCCAGTGTTTCATTTTCTCACAAGTCACACTTTTCTTGCAATATCACACTTCATCCTGGCAAGAGTGAAGCATCTGAAGTGCAGGTGAATTTTTGTAGCTGATTAACATTTATTGAACAGCGGTCTAATTTAACACTTGTATCTTTACATTTAAGTCTCTATTCTCATTTGCTTACTTAGTATTTCAGAGGAGCTGCAAATTACACCAATATTTTAGAGCATACATCGCCATGGCAACTTACACAAAATTTAACACATTAATGCAACCACTGTCAGTAATTTTAAGAAAACAGGACAAGCAACCATACAACAATCAATCAAAAATTGCTAAACTAAGTGCGACTTGCATCATGCCCTTAAGGCTGATATGTTCTGGCAAAACACCACAGGCAGAGAAAGGTCTGAAGTCAAGGCCTTGCACTAATCCCTAGTATCGATTAATTCTTCAGACCCCAACCCCACTGGATCTGTCACTATTGATTTGTCTTAGGGTTTTACACTGCTGCCCATCAGTATGGTATCAAAGTGCCCTCCATGTAAGATCAATACTTCATGGAGTATCTGACTTCTCTCTTTTCAGACTGAAAAACTGTTTGGCCTAGGGTTGTTTGTTTTTTTGGAGGGACAGTGAACACTGGTTAATATTGTGAATGTGGTAACAAGTGAGATGGTTTCTCAAATAAATGATTCCCATATCATGGTTGAGAGACAGCCAAGAGCTGGAGAGGAAGAAATAAGTAGGAAGATGGGAACAAAGAACTGAGGTCATTTATAAAACCTCGTTCATGTTTCATCTGCTTTTATTTAAACATTCTAGATCAGGGGAGGGAGGAATATAGAACTCAAGAGCCTTGTCTAAAGTTAAAGTGAGCTCCTAACAATGTGGAAGCTTTGATCCGTGAGATCACATGACCTGTCATATGATTTCTGAAAAGCCTATAGCAATGGCAACCAAGAAATCATCATCGGCTCTATCTGACAGCCTTAAGAAATATTATTTGGATACTAGCCATTTGAGAGTACTACAATGCTTGGAGGCAAAACCACTCTCTAAACTGCTTCTGCTTTAAACAAAATACATCTCATCTATGCTGGTGACAGTGTTTGCTGCCAGATAATCCAATGCAGCAGGGCTGTAAATAAACAGCAGAAATTGCCTGCATGGCCTTTGGCTTCTCTCAAAGAAAGGGGCATTTCACATGGGCACACAATCATCATTAGAACAAATCTGGTTCAAGATTTAAGATTTAAAGGACAAGGTTTTACACAAACCAATAATCCCCTACAGTGTTTGAAACTCAAACACCGCAGTATGACAGGGCAGGAGAAACTAAAGGCAAAATTAAGTAATAACTGGCAATGAACAGAAGTAAAACTGATCAGCATATTTTCGTTGTCCAGAGGAAATACAAGTTAACAGCAAACAGTGCTAAATAAATTAGATTAAAAACCTGTAGTTTGAATAACTTGTCATTAACAATAGTTGCAAGATAATTACGTCTTAACTTTAAAAATAGAAAAAATACTGTCAAATATAATACTGTAGGAGAGATTTGTTCATGGTTTTTTACTCCATGTGTTCCACAAATGTGTCTGATTTAGTTTTGGTGTACCATCAGAAATCGGGCTCACTTTTGAAGAGAAGTTTTGCCAATTTTTGTTCATCTTGGGTACACACTGGGCTAGATCTTCCAATGAAGCCAAAGGAACCATGAAAATTTATATTTGCTGAAGATGTGGCCTTGAGACTACTTTATTGGCATTACACAGTAGCAAATTCACTCAGTGATCGGACGGAGCCCCATTGTGCTGTACATGCAAATAATGAAATACAATCCCTGACCCCAAAGAATTTACAACTTAGAAATTCCAGTTACCCTCTAAACCTTTTAAAATGCTGAAAATAAAGGTAATTAACTGTTTTACTTGCCCTCAAGAAAGATTATGCCAGGATCCGTCCTTACACCACCTTTATGACTCAAAAGTCTATGCCAAGAGTTATTTGCCAACCACAGAGATACATACAGGAACTTCACTATACTTTTCAGGGAACTTTAAGCAAGTTGGGATGTGACAGAACATAAATGTGGTAGAATTATGGTACAGCACCAATTCCTTAGAGTGGCATCAAGCTGCCAGCGTGAACCGATGCAAAATAAGCCAAATCAACAAAACCTTAGATTTTCTGTTCAGATTGAAGAGGGCTTTTTAAAAAAGGCCCCACTTGTGTTCTGCTAGGGGAGAAATATTTTATATTATTGTACCATTTACAGTAGGTCTGAGTTTGCTACCAAAATTAATCTTTAGGATCTCAGGGAATTATTCATGTGCCCTACAGTGTGTTTTAATATTCTGCATTAATACAATGTTCTTGTGGTACTGAGTCATTATATTTCAGTGATCAATATTTGATACTTAAAGGTCAGCCTTTGCCATTTTCCCTTGCAGTCTCAGGGCTGGTCTACAGTGAAAAATCCTCACCCCAAAGCAACATGGTTATGACGACCTAGCCCCCACAGTTGGACAGCACTAGGTCAACGGAAGAATTCTTCCATCACCCTAGCTAATGCATCTCAGGGAGGTGGGTTACCTATAGTGACAGAAGAACCCCTCCTGTTGCTGTCGTGTCTAAACTGAAACTCTACAGCTGTGCTGTTGTAGTGCTTTAAGTGTAGACATAGCTTCATTCTATCCTCTCTCTCAAATACAGCATGATTTTGTATTAGAGAACTTAAGAGGTGTCTTCCTGTGAGGCAGCTGCACTATAAACTGGAAGGATGTCATCTTTGCTGTATTGCATGCTTCGTGGTCTCTATGAAGCCAACATTTGCATGGCTGGTTAGATTTAACTTTATAATCACGTATAGTGTTGAATGTTTCAACCACCACTCAGGATTGCATCAGAAACCTTGATCACAATTCCTGGTGCATAGGCAGTGAAGCCAAGTTTTAAGAACTGTGATTTATTTCACCTACAAACTGATGTACCTTTAAAAAAAAAAAAAAAGGTACTGAACAACTACATCTTCACAGCTAGCATGTTAGTTTCTGTACTGACAATGAATAATGTGACTCCTGGCATGTTGCTCTAAAAATGAGCAGTTTTACTGTAACAATATAGATCCTCTCAAATGCAGAGCAAGTGCTATTTACAAATAGATAAAGTAGTGACTAGTTGGTGTGGTAAAGTCATCATTCAAGATTTTAAACACATCAAGACTATCCCAATGAAAAAGGGGTCTGTTAATTTTTAATCGTAATAACTACACAAACAAATCTCTCTTATTTGACCATATCCTTTTACAGCTTTGGAAATGTATTGTGGAAAACTACAGTCATCATATAGCATTCAGATACAGTACACATTCTACTTGATCTCACTCCTTTCCCATTAAAGAATCTGGCTGTAGCTTTAAATACTCTGCAAAGCATTTGTCTACACCAGCATTTCCCAACCAGTGGATCATGACCCCTAGGGAGGGTCATGAGGTGTTGAAAATTTTATTACATTCTGAAACAAAAATCTCACTCCCTTACTGTCCCACACACAACACCACGTCAAAGTCAAGTATTTTCTATCAACCTCTTGAAACAGACAAGTTCCATAGGCTTATCAGTGATATATTTTTTACACTCTCTCTAAGAGTAGATGCAGGAGGTCATGATTTTTTTTTTTTTTAAAACACTTCAAACACAGTGGTTGACTATCTGAAAAGACTGACTTTAGATACAGAAGTTTTAATTATCTCATCCCTCTACGCCAATGCAAAACAACAACACTGTATGAAAATGATAATTCCAGGATTTCTTGCATGCCAGCAAAGATTGGGTCTTGCAGATAACCAAACACACCTGTACTATAACATCTCCTTAGAACTTTGAAAATAAGAAGCTAGCTTCACCATTTTGCTTTTCTGCAGTTTGTAAATACTGATTGCCCTCCAACATCCACATGGAACACAAAATAACTTCTTTGATGTCTGTCAAAAGCAAAAATCATGTTATCAATGACTTCAGATTCATGCTGCTTTTTTGAATGGTTGCCTCTACAGCATCAGAATAAAAGCATTACAGGTGTAATAGCCCAAAAACTAGAAACTTCTTGTGGTTGCATGTCCTACTACATAAATTATCACCTTAATATTAATGAATAAACCCATCTCTCACACAGCAGCACAAGTTTCAATACAAGTAGAATTCCAAATTGATTTAGACTCAGACCCACATGCAAGTATACCTATTACAATAAAGTAGAAAGAGTGAGATGAGGTTTAGCAATGCAATGGGTCAGTTGTTACAGATTCTGCCTGTACAACAACATTCTGGAATGAGAAAAATTAATTATATTTCTTAGGCTATTGCTTATAGTATGAAGTCCTAAAGAGAGAATCCTGTTGACCTATTTTTGTTAGATCTACCCAGACAGCTAATAAATACAAAGTCCAAGTTAAGAGGCACTATTCACATTGTAGACAAAAATAAAAGGCGGATCAGTTTCCAGTGACTGTTTTCATCTGTAGGGTTACTGGAGGGCAAGTATGGACTGTAAAATAAGATGCATTCCTAAAAACCCAGAGATCATATAAAGTGAGATTGTTGATACCACCTGCCATTTTAAACAGTAATACATGTGCTGTCTTTTATAACAGGTGTCGGAATCTGCAGTTAGACTCCAAATGGCCTAGTTTGCACAAGAACTGCTTATTTGATTCCCAGGTGAAATTTCAATCAAAACAAATATTTCATTATAACTATTTTATTTTAAGATATCTTGTAAACTAGAGGCTGCCTGCAAGAAAAGTCAAGAGTTTACAGACACTCATGTTTTCCCATCAGTAGATTTGAGACAATTAGGCAGGTGAAAAATTAGTTTAGTTCCCACTTAAAGAGGCTGATTAGGAATCTTCCAAACTGCTACACACCTGTGAAACAGGCAAAACACAAAATATTTGTAGACTACTAATAATTCAAGTGAGAATATGCTAAGCAAAATAATTCTTAACAAGACAATTCCAATATTAATTGAAAAGCAATATATAAATAGTGATATAAGCAGGATGGGGAGGTCACATACTATTTAATACCTTATATAGGCTGAGCTTATTGTGCACACCAAGGATTCCTTGCAGCTGTACACTCCCCACCTCCACGACCTCTTTGCGGTTGTGTTACATAGCTGGCTAGGGCTTCATAGGTCCCCATTTTTCCCCATTGATGCTTAGAACATTCCCTGAGGTGCAGAATTGACCTGGTGTGGCAGTCTAATTTACTGTGTTACATACTGACAAACAGGAATGCCACTGAGTTGAGTGTAAGGACCCAAGTTCTGCCAGTAACAACACATATTTGAGGGCATTACACGGGAAAAATGGAGGCATATTTGTCCTCCCCCATGCCACATTTTATCCAATGCCTAATTAAAAAGGTATTTCTATCCTCCAAGTATTAAAGACATTGGCTGACAGGCTATTTCATTTAGTGACTTTTTAGCTTCCCACAATATTCCAGGGCTGTTCTATACTTTTAAATTTTTGCTTGGATGCTATAAGGCTAAGGGTTTGTCTACACTGGAAGGGCTACAGCAGTGCCGCTGTAATGTTTCAGTGTAGACACTACCCACACTGACTGGAGCGGTTTTCCTGTTGGCATAGACAATCCACCTCCCTGAGAGACGGTAGCTACATTCACAGAAGAAATCTTCCATTCCCTAGCACTGTCTACACTGGGGATTAGGTCCGTTTAACTACGTCACTCAGGGATGTGGATTTTTTACACCACCTGTGCAACACAGCAATGCCAATTAAGTTCCCAGTGTAGGCCAGTCCTAACAAACAGTGACCCTACTTCCTCAATGCATTCACATTTTGACTTCATTCTATTAATCCTATTTCTCCAAGCTTTATTTATTTATTTTTTAATTAGGAAAAGAGCTATAAGATAGTGGAATACTACCCAAAGGAAAGGGTTGGAAGCCCCATCTTTTAAAACTTTAGGAATAAACTTGACAAAGCACTAGAATCTGTAATCTAGATAGAGAACAATTCTTATAAAGGAATGGACAAGATTATCATCATTTTAACCCTCAGGAGCCCCAGTCACGGACCAAGGCCTCACTGTGCTAGATAGGCTCTGTACAAATACACAGTCCCTCCTCCAAAGAGTTTACAATTTAAGTACAAAACAAGAGACAACAGATGGATACAGACAGGGGATTACAAGGAAACAATGAGATAATACTTGTCAGAGCACACCAACACGATCTAATAGGTATCTATCTCTAATTCTCTGATTCTCTTCTAAATGGAGAGGACAAAAAAGTTATCTAAATGCCATGTAACAGCTTTCACAATATATTCTTTCCTATAAAATGGCAATAGGATATAGCACCAACCTAGCTAGACAATCATCCACCTACATGAATTTCTAAAATATCCATCACATTAACCTCTACATAATCTCTCTTAAAAGACAGTAATTTGTCTAAACTGAAGGATGCTCTTACTTTTCACAACGCATCATCTTTATTTCTAAGTTGCCCATTGCCATATTATATGTTGAGGCCTAGATTCATGTACATATTAAGAATATATTGATTGGTAATTTTTGGTAATATAAGTCTGCAAATGAACACTGTCAATAAGTTTAGGATATACCATTTAAATATAGATAAGTCTCCAGTAGCTGTCAACTTGAGTGTATGGCAATTGATTTAGTGATCAGTATTCCTATTAGACAATTCTCAAGAGTCTTAGTTGTTCCCCACTTTGCACTACAACAGAGAAAAAAAAAAGAGGAAAAAAAACCCTTACAAATATACATATGTGGCAGATGAAAGCACCTACCATTATAGACATCTGTTTGATCAAGCTTAATTAATCTCTGGAATATTTTGCAGAAGAATATGAGTGGTTTTACAGAGTATTTTTAGATATTTGTTAATTCTGTATTTATTTTAGAGAGTCAAAGATGTCCACATGCAAAAGCAGTAAGTTTATAAATTAAGTACAGTTTACTCAAATAAGCACATTTGCTCAAAATGAACCCTTAACAGAAAAAAAAATTCAAAGACACACACTGAATAAAGACACCAAGCAGAACTAGTAAAATTGGCACACCAGAAATGTCCATGCTTACTACAAAAGAAAAAACAACATAGGAAACTCATTCTGCTTAGGAAAAATAATTCAAGAAAGTGAGACTGGCAACTACCTCTCACAAATATCCCAATTTCTCATTGGCAACAGGTTGCTCATTTTGGTAGGTAAAATAATGAAATCAAGAACAAAACCCATTTCAGTTCAGGCAACAAATGTAAAGGCAAAAGTTAGTTTTGCCTTCTTTGCTTCTTTCTAAAAGGGTGTGTGTGAAGCATTTTAAATGGTTACAACTAACTTGTTTTTCCGGGAAGGCTATGCATGACTGAGGAATTAATAGACTGATAGTTACCAAGCAAGTGAAACCTAATTGAATCAAAAAATCACTCAGACTTTAAAGCTCTAAATGCCTTATTTAACTCAAAAGCGTAACAAAAGACCCCAGTTACAGTCACTTTAATTAAGGCCTGGGAAAGCTGAAAACCACTTCTCTGGGTCCACCAACAAGCCCTCTACAAAAGAAGGATGACAAGACTTGACATGCCTGATATTACAGAGATGAAAAAAAAAATTTTTTTTTAAATGTTAAAGCCTTTTTTTTTTTCGTTTTTAACTAAACAGCTCTTCTCCATCTCCAGACTCAACTTTGAGGCCAACAGAAAATCAAACTGAGTATTTCCTAAATGAGCAACAATTTGTGGATGGATTTTTAAGAAAAAACATTTCATACATCAGAGTTTTCTGACTCCCTTGAACCTTCCACTAAGCATCATGGAACCAGATATATTTCTACACTTCTGTACAGTATATCAGGCTTTGGTGAAAGCATGCTTAGCCATATACAAATAAACCTTTTGTTAGGGGCATAGAAAAGATCACTTCCAAAAAAATAATATATATTGTTCTAGTCACACAACTGCTTGAAATTAGTTCAGCTAAAAGAAAGTCACAAATATAACTGGGTCAGTCAGTTGTGCTTATTGACATTGTCTAAATATACAAAAAAGACAAAAGATTAAAAATATATACAATTTGAAACGTAGTACTACAGTAGATGCTAAGCCACTAGATGTTCTAAATGATAACACTGAGCTGGAAAATGAAAAGGAGAATGTCTCATGTCAAGTGGCTGTTCTTTAATAGTCCACTACAAATGCTTTTTTGCTGAGTTCTACAATTCAAGTCTGTAGAACAAGCCAGCAGATGAGATAATTGTCCACCCGCTCAAACCAAACTTATAGTCCTTAATACAGCGAAGACGAGTCACTCATTATAGCTGGCAGTGATACAATTCATTCAGGCTTATGTTTATTGTGAAAAACAAAAACGGAAGAGCTTTCTTATCCAGCTATATTAACACCCACTTACCACATCTACTAATGTTTTATCAAATACAAACCACACAGGATGGAAAAATGAAGATTAACTATTAGATCAACAGTATCTAAAACTGAATGCAAAGAAAGACTTGTCTGAACAAATTAGCTTCCGCGGTCTGTGTAATGAAACAAAGAAACGTGATAAAGGGTAAAATAATAGCGCCAAACTGTGTTCCATGAACTATTTCTGTAATTGACATCTTGGCCAATGGTTAGAGACACCTAGACATTATTTTCCTGAAGCCTTTTTCATAGATATATTCAACGTGATTCTAAAATATTGCCATAGACATTTTCACAGTTCAGTGCAACTGTACCTGTATTTTCCGCTCATGGTCCACCAGTGGCAAACATTCTAGAGTCCCAGCTCCTCAGCTGCCAGCCATCTTGGCTGATGACCCATGTCTCTCTCCTTCTTGACCAGGATTTTTCCTGGCTGCACAGTTCCTGAGTTCCCCAGCAAGTCAGACTGCCTAAGGAGGCCTATTTTGCTTTCTCCTCAGAGGCGACAATCAGCATAATTATCCCTAGTTTTAAGGCACCACACAGCCTAAGCAAGCACATTTATTCTTAAGGTAAAAGTACTACAAAGAAAAACATTAAAAACAATAAACAAACTTAATCGGATACTTTGATTTTGTCTTCATGTAACAGAAGATGACCAGACGAAGGTCCTCTGCTTAGGACAAAACTTTGAAAAACTAAGTATTTGCATAACTGAAGGGGGTATATTTGCATACACCTCGCCCTACAGATTTCCTAGGAAACCCACCTGTTTGCTCCAGAAGTTCATTCTTGCCTGGCACAAATAGTACTTTGGAACTCATAACACTTCCCAGAGTTTACATTGGTCATGTTTCCCCCATATACAAGTTACATAAAATCCCATAATACTACCTAAACTTTGCATTTATAATACAAAGGACTCAAACTATTTTAAACTTAATTCAGTAAGATCCCTCAAAGATATTGCAGGATACTGCTATACATGTCACAGCCATTTTAAACATGTCTTCTCATAAGAACATACCACTATCAGCTTCTACTAGGATGAATTATCACTAGTGTGCTGTTAACCATATACTTCCTGTACCTTTTCCTTGTTCAAATATCTCATTAATTGTACCACTTATTTATTTAATTATCTTCAGAATACACCTCAGTGCCATCTTTCAAAATAGATACTGTCAGCTTTTAATAAGTTAGTGAACACAGAGGCTTCTTTATAACTGGTCCCATGATTCAGTCTTTTTGATGCATGCAAATAGTTTAATACCTCCTCTGCTGCTAATTATGTCACAAATGCAATATGCTGCTGAAGAACATTTCTATACTAACTGCTCTAAAGTAAGCTAAGTACATGAAAGATCTTCTCTAATCTGCAGTGAAGAGGAGCCTTAACGAGGATTGTGGACAAGTGCCAGACCAGGAAAGATCAGAAGCAACAGAGCCTCTCTCTCAACACAGAGCAGAGACCGCTACCATCTTTAATCTCTCCTGTGGCTGCATCAACAAGCCATGGGGAATACAAAACAGCTCTCAGAAGAGCCATCACTGAAGAGCAAAACTGAGTCTATAGCCTTTCTAAAGGCTCCCTACTCCCAAACTTGGATGTGCACATTCTCCTTAAGAGCAGCCATGGATGCAATGTCTATCTCAGCAATGCCAGCAGGAAGGTTGAGAATGCAGGAGCAGCAACATAAGTAGACCTGCTTTGGGATTTCAAGTGATGGAGGTGTACACCAGGCAACATGGCACCCTGGACGCAGTAATCACCCACATTGGCCCCACCAGTATCCTGCAGATCTGTGCTTAAATAAATCACAAGTTAGTTAGAAGTTAGTTTTTTATGGGGCGGTTGCAAAGCATGAATTAATGAAATGCCGTTGAACTATGTATTTACGGTATAGTTGGCATCTTATTTTGTTGAAAGTTTCTGGAAGTTCTTCTTGTCAGCTTGCAAAATTTGTCTTATGTGCGCTCCAAACTTCTTAAAATAAGTTACTAGCAAGAAGTTTTGCAGAACTCTCCTCACCTGCTTGCCTAAGAACCACCTTTATTTAATCTATCAGTAAATTGATTTTGCTATGCTGTTTTAAATACACAGGTGAGAGAGCTGCAAAATGATCCATTAGCCTGGCTGATTCAAGCTTCTTATTCCCTAATAAAGCAATCATTGTGTGGCCAGAGCAAGTTATAGGTACTAGCTGTGCCTCAGTCCACACAAACAAAGGTTCAACATAGAATGAAAGCAGAAATGTAGTGAAGGCTAAACTCTACATTACTCTTTATAATTATAACACACAAAAGGTCACTTGTTTATTATTGTTGCCAGAACCCTCCCCTTTGCCAATGCCACAGAAGAGCTAAGTAGGGACACTGGCTCCAATTGTTCCTTCTAAGGTGGAGACCAGGATTCTTGCAGACTGGAAGGTCCTTATCAAACCCTCTTTTGTGTAGCATTTCCCAATTCTGGGTTAAAGTACTTGACTCCTTTGCCTTTTGCAGGGATTCAGACACTTAAATTAACAATAGCAGCAACTCTCAGCCCATTCAAGAGTAGATGGAATAATGATCTCCTTCAAAGATCTTAACACATAGGAACTGATCAAGTATCAGTGAACATAAGCATGGTACAGACATGTCAGATGAACGGCTTATTTCCTACTGGTAATATTTTTCCAGTCAGATTTCTAGCATTCCTCAGTTTCCCTCATTTTATACCCCACCCTGTGCCCATTATTATGTAATATTTATAATACAGTGGTCCCCAGAGGCCAAGCAGCCAAGGCCCCATTGTGTCAGATCCACAAACACAGTTAACGACAATCCCCATCCCAAAGAGCTTATCATTTAGGATGCCTCTGAACTCCCTATTGAAACTGGCATTTTTCCAGCTGAAGACAATTGTATTAAACTTTGCAACCAGTCAATACAGGTCTTTACTCAGCAAGAAGGGTGGCTTTTGAGAAATGCAAATCCATTGTCTCCAAATACACATCCGGAAGGGGAGTAGGGTCACCACAACTCACCTAATTCGTTCTGGCAATTAAACCCACCATTCAGTATGGAGCACTCCCATTAGACCATTGGGTTGATTCTAATTCAGGTCTTAAGTTTTTCCTCCCAGAAACTGATTGCTCCCTTCCTCTTAAGATGGTCATGTCAAGGATTTTGTAACTTTGTACCCTGCCTCTTTCAGGAGCTACAACTCCTCAAATTACTCATTGTTGATTTATCACTTTACATTATGCATGGAAAGATGTGTTTTTCAATACTTTTTACATTAAGAGAAAAATTATGTGAAGGATTCATAACTCAGTTTTGCCTACTGATGAAAATTCATGCTCGGACACGAAAGATGGCTTCTGAGTAGCTCTAAAGTGCAACCAAGGCCAAAGTGATCCTATTACCATATAACTGTTTTTTTCTTAAAGCTGTCAACTGAAAAAATATGAAGTCCTAATCCTGTCGTTCAAGAAGTCTGTACCTATCAAAGGCAGAGCATAAGAGCAATTTTATCCACCAGTTATGACAATCCTTCAGACATTTTTGTGCAGATTTTGCCATAAATACACAGGACCACTCCAATAAACCTAAGGTACCTGAATTATAAAGACACATCGTCAGAGTGTAAAAGTCCTCAGTAAGTCTCTTTAGCATTTTGCCCCAGTTGCTTCACCTAACCAGGTTTTTATAACGGCACCACTCACCACAGTATCTATCACAGTACCAGATAATACTGCTCTCATATAGGGGTAGCAATATTTATAACATACTGAAGATGCAAAGTGATATGCAAGAGCTAAACAATTTCAGTGGCAAAATTCTCCTGCAAGCAGATTTCAGGTATGGAACCATGTACCTTTAACCACATCAGTCCCAGCTAGGAAGGCCCAGAGCAAACATCCAATACTCTTTCACATCATATGGTGCACAGATTCCTTGAAAAGTTTTGCCAGACACAGCAACCCAATTCTTCCTTTAGTCAGCTGTGCTGCAAGTCCTCCAGAAATGGACACCTATTGTGATAACTTATTCCATATGATATAAATTCACCTAACACAAAGGATAAAATTAAGTTTTACGTCTGCCCACTGCTCTCACTGCCAGTAGGATGTGTTTCCCTGGTGAATCACAAACAAGACAGAAAAAGAATGGCATGGCAGAATGAGACAGATTGTTATTTGTCTTCCCTGCTTGCATGCATGCTTTTCCCTAAAATTTGATCCAGGTAGCGGGGAATGATGCAGAGATTCACATGCCACTGCATGTATTTCTCAAAAGTAAAGATGGTATGTGACAGATGGCCAACCATGGTTCGTGAGTCACATTATTTACTCCTTCTCATAACACAAGGACTAGGGGTCACCAAATGAAATTAATAGGCAGCAGGTTTAAAACAAACAAAAGGAAGTATTTCTTCACACAACGCATAGTCAACTTGTGGAACTCCTTGCCAGAGGCTGTTATGAAGGCCAAAACTATAACAGTGTTCAAAAAAGAACTAGATAAATTCATAGAGGATAGGTCCATCAATGGCTATTAGCCAGGATGGACAGGGATGGCGTCCTTTGATGATTACCTGTTCTGTTCATTCCTTCTGAAGCACCTGGCATTGGCATTATTGGTCGGACCCAGTATGGCCATTCTTACGGTGTTTGGAACTGAGCTACTGGTTTACTTAAATTGCACTTATGATAGCAAATGTCAGCTCCTGAAGAAGAGTGGGGAGCTGTCATATTTAAGAGCTGGAAAGATGGAAGCTTATAAGGTTTATTTCAACCAGAAAACACTGCACAATCTTGAAGAGAAAAAGTGTTGCTTGGTGGAACTGCTGCATGCTGATTTTAAATGTAATCCACTGTTCCCCAAAAGACAAGTTTCAACACAAAATGAAAGTTAGCCAAGGAAGAAACATGCTTCATAAAGTGTAACTGAACACACAGATAAAGGCCAGGACAATGCTTTTCATTCAACATCCATTACATCTTCTTCCCACAGATGGAATCATGGAAACAGGCCAAAGTGTACCAGATCCAGGATGTTCCACTACAAATGTAAAGTGGAGTAAACGTTTTTATATATTTAAAATTAAAAAATGATTCAAGGGTTAGGCAGCAGCTGGCTGATAATAGACTGATATTACAGGCATGTTTTATTTTGGCAGAAACTAGATGAAAATATAATGTAAATCCCAAACAAAAAAGTTAATGCTGCAAAATGAAAACGGGGGGAATCTCACCTTCAAAAGCTTTTCATCAATAAGCAACGTTCAATCCTTGAGGGGCCATTTAGGGATCTGGGGCAAAAATTTGTCTGGGGATTGGTCCTGCTTTGAGCAGGGGGTTGGACTAGATGACCTCCCGAGGTCCCTTCCAACCCTGATATGCTATGATCCTATCTTCCTGATCATATCAATGAGGAAGTCTGCTCAGCAGCACAGCCAGTGGGAAGAAATGCTTACACACTTTTCCAATAAATTTTTCAATTCCCCTAATTTAACGCATTTATGTTACTACAGTTAAAATAAAGTGCATGAAGAGATAAATTAAGCCTGCTTCAAAGTACTGTATAGAAAGCCATGAAACTAAAAGAGAAAGGACTTATTAGACTCCAGTCTTGCTAAGGGGGATAGAATAAAGCATTATTTATTTATTTTTATTAAAAAGCTTTTCCACAATGGATACTGAAACCATGCTTGCTACAGCCACTTTTTTCCCCCCAAGATCATTATTGAACAACTGTTTTCAAATATGGTTGTCACTAGTACAGTCCTGCTCCCAATATGGACAGGGGTTTTGTCATTAGAAATGGGATTTTCAAAGGAGATTAACTGACTTACATGCCAAACTCCCACTGAAGTTAAATAGGAGCTGGGTGCCTAACTCTACTACTCTTTTGAAAATCCCAGAGAAAGAAACCTCTTCATGCACACAAAGCAAGGGCCATGCATGGGGTCACCACTTCCAGGATGCTTTGTCCAACAGATGCTTATGTACACCAACAACCCAGTAAGGAGAGTTTAACTTGTCCATTCATTTTGATTAGTAAAACCATTATGACATTACAAAACCCTGTGTGAAGACAAAGGCAAGAAAGATCTGTTTTTCCATTTTAATATTTGCTTTCACTGTGTGTCTACACTAGGTTTTTTCCCAGTATATCCCACTAGTTCAGCTCCAGCAGAAGCAGCAACAGTAAGAGCTCTAGCTTAGAAGAGGCTCTGAGCAGGTCTAGACAATGCAATGCTAAAGATGCAGGCAGTCACCAGCAAACTTTGTATATAGTAATGCTTCCACCATTGCTACCCATGGTGGAGACAAATTGCAGATATTAATGGTGGAAAGTTCTAGGGAGGGAAATCCTAGTGTAGACAAGGCCTAAGAGTCACTGCCAGGCATCCATGATTTATAATGCTAATTGCTATCCAACAACACACACAATAGACACCAGCATAAAGTGTGTGTCAACATTTGTTGACAAGTCTGCATTAGTAAATATCAGCTGTTTTGCACAGGCTAAACCTTTTAGTTGACTTTTAGATAGCCTTGTCTCAAGGCAATCTGAGGATGTACATCCAGACTTGTTGGTGTCTCAATGACACTTCCTCAACACTATGAACAATGGAATCAGTGGAGAAGAACAGAGGAGTTTTTATTGCTATTCCTAAAGTACTATTTTGATTATTACGGATTGGTACTCAAACACTGGAAAAATATAGTGCTTACCATGACCATATGGAAAGCTCTGGTTCAGTTCCCAGTACCTCACTCAAAACTAGCACGTGTTTAAACTGCTCTGCAATGAAATGAGGCAGGGGAAAGAAGAAAGAAAAAATACCTTGCATTGTTTAACAGCAACTTCTTTCAATGAGTAAGTAGCATCTTTGATGGTCTCCCTCCAGAGGGATTGTATATTGGTGGAGAATCTTTAGAGAAATAACAGTACCAGTAGGAAATATGCATTTAAATTGATCAATGATCTGTACATATGGTTGCTGAAACTTGATCAGTTCTTATCCTACTGCATGTGTGAAGATCCAGAGAGGAAGTTATTCTATCTAGTTTTAAATGGTGAAGAGTTACACTATTCATTCTTTGACTCTCTAGATCCCTACAAAAGGACTTACTTGTCGAGTACTTATTCTAGAACTGGAAATAATATACAGTATTCAGTTCTCCTTGACAAAGATGATGGGAGTCACAAAGTAAGGCCTAGGGCCTGCATGAAGATCATAAAGGCATTGATATTTGCAGAGATCTACTGCCAAATAATATGGTGCTCAGTATCTCAGTAGGCCTAGCTGTCCTCTAGGAAATTTCTAATTGAAATCTCCACAGAATTATTCATCAAATGTTTATTGAATCCAGTTTTGAGTAGAATAATAATAGCTCAAAGCATGAACTACACAAGCATGGAGAAAAGGTTAATATACATATCACCATCTCCACAATAAACAATCACAAACACTTGTAAATAATTTATTATATGATCTAACAAAAGCTGGCTCTTTCATTAAATACTAGAAGCTGCTGGGTGTTATTTTTTGTGTGCAGAGCACTGAGTCCTTGATAGCAACTACATCTTCCTATACCACCAAAGCAATACCAAACAGCATTTAAACTACATTATGAAATTGAAAGATTCAGTAGTTTTTCGTGGTATGTGGCTCTAGTAAATACTACCTTGTACTGTGGAGCATCAGTGTGAAATATCCAAATCTAAAGCTATCTGAAACTTAATGTCTATTGGAAACAATATTGCATTTCATCCTGAGATCAGCAGTGATACAGAACATAAAACACAAATGAATTTTACAATCTATTTGTTCTAGCAACAAAACCTACATTTGTTTCTTAATCCCTTCCACAGTCAATATTATTTTGCTGTTTACTGTATTTTGAAGTTGTGATATGCTATCTACTAGCTTGTCCTAGTACTATCATACTAAACTCCACACCAAGTTACTAATTTTCTGCCAAAAAGATAATTATGGAAGTTGTACACACAAAAGTTTCCAACACTGAGTTGCTTGTGCCAAGCCTCCAAGGACTTCCTGATTAACGTATACCACATGACAACAATTGATAAAAGAATTCTCATTTCTCAGATAAACCAGTTCTTGATGAGTAATTATTTACTTTCCATCAGTTTCCTGATCTAACTCAAATAATATAGAAGAATACATCAGGTGGTGGCATCCCAGTGCTTTCTACCTTAAATAAGCCTATGAATTAGGGCATCTATAGAAATGTTTTTAGGCAGAAGTTAAATGAAATTATTTTAACTAAAAAGCTTAATTATACTTGAACTCTATTTTCTTATACTCCAATCTCACCCTAGAAAATAGTCACTTATCTCTTGAAGGCAGCAGACAGGAATTTCTTTACATTACAAATCACATGATGTAAATACCAAAGCAATCTCCCCTAACACTATAACCAAATACTGAACCCAAGAACAAAGATCTCCCACCCACCAGATCCTTCACCTCCCTTTTAATTCTCTCTCCCCATTGCTTCTAGCAGCTTCCTTGAATTGACTCTCCTTTTTGGGCGACCCCACAAACCTCTTCTTCCTCATTTTCATTTCTACTTGCCCTTTCCCCCTTGATAACATCCCCTTTTCAGCAGAGAAGTCACACCTTTTATTTTGATGGTGTGTGTGAGAAAGAGACTCAGACAGCTCAGAGAGGGGCAGCAGATGTGAATCACCCCCCTCCAGAACCACGCACAGGAGACAAGTCCAGCGTTTCCCACTAGATTTTTATTCGCTGGTGGGCAGCCCTGGTTTGAATGGGAGAGAGTCATCACCCTCCCCCAACCCCTACTGAGGGGCGGCAGAGATAGGAGGAGGAAGGCAGCTGCCACCCGCCCCCAAAACCCTACAGGGGGGAGTCCCAGAGTGAAGGAAGAGGGGCTGCCCCCCTCCACCCAGGAGCCTAGATGGGGAAGGCCTGGGGTTAGCTCTTCTGAGGAAGCAACCTCAGGCCCTCCTCGGCTCGCTGGGGGGTGGGGGGCTGTCGTTCAGACCCCCCCCCCAGGATCCCGCAGCGGGAATTTAGCCCCCGGCCCACTCCCCTCCTCATGACTCACCAGGGCCTACGCTGCCCTCCTCAGCCGCCCCGCGCCCCCGGCCCCAGCCCGCCCTCCGCGGGGCCCCGGCCCACCTCGTCCTCCTTGTGGTTGCGGATGCCCCGCACCAGGTCCTGCAGGTTCTTGTCGAACATGCGGTCGATGCTGCCCTTCACCATCTTCAGCGCCATCGCGGCGGCGGGGCCGGGCCGGCGGGGCCTGCGCTCGAGCTGAGGGGCCGGGCCGGGGCGCTGCAGCCGCTGCCGTGTGTGTCCGGGCGAGGCGGGCCGGGCCGCTCACATCCCGCTCGGGGCCGGGCGGCGCGCGCGCGCCCCGGGGACGCAGGAGGCAGCGGCTGGAATCTCTTCGCTCCGGGCTCCGCTCAGCCGAGCGCCTGACAAAATGGCGGCCGGTCAGCTGAGGGCTCGGCCCCGCCCCCTCCGGGCCGCCACACGCTACGCTCCGCCCTCACATCCGCTAGCCCCCCCCACGCCCCTCCGCCCCGCCCCAGCCCGGGCCTCCACCCCGCCCCCTCACCCATATCTCCGCCCACACCACTTCTGGCCCCGCCCACTCTCGCGAAGGCCGCGTCACTGCTCCCTCTGGCTCCGCCCCTGTGTGCCGGAGCCGCGCCTGCTTCTCCTCTCCGCCCCTTCTGGGCGCTAGCCCCGCCCCCTGACCCTGACCCCGCCCCCCAGCGGTGATTCCTCGCGGCTGCCTCCACGTCACCCGGCCGAAGCTGCCGGCAGCCTTTGGGGCGGGGCTGGGGAACAGCTCCCCCGCCCCATGCCGCCCAGCGGGGCCCCTGCCCGCCTGGGGCGTGGAGAGGGCTCAGCCAGGTGACCCCACCCCCCGAAAGCTCACCTGTGCCGACCTAAGCACCTGCTTCACGTAGGCACTTGCTGACTAGGGGTGCCCTGAAGCACGTGCTCAGGGGCTTTGCTGAATGGGGACCCGTAATGCACAATGATACAGGGCTGCTCCCCTTTCCCCACAGCCCCACGAGCCCGTTTACTCCTGGTGCTGTGACCTATGCACACTTCGCAGCGTTATAGCGGGACCACTGTGCATGTGGCAAGAGGGCCATGCCTTTTGGTTGTACTGTAGAGTGCCTGGTACATTAAATTAAAGGAGATATCCTGTCTCCTAGAACTGGAAGGGACCTTGAAAAGTCATCAAGTCCAGCCCGCTGCCTTCACTAGCAGGACCAAGTACTGATTTTGCCCCAGACCCCCCTCTCAAGGATTTAACTCACAACCCTGGGTTTAAACAGGCCACTGCTCAAAGAGCTGAGCTATCCCTCTGTCCAAGGGCTGTATGAATAATGAATGCTATTGTGTGAGTGTGTCATTCATAATAGCAGCATGATAACAAATGATATTGTAATCTGTTATAATAAAGACAAATGATGTGACAAAAGAGAAATAATAATTCATGACAACATTGACAACATAATAAATATAATCCAAATCCACTCCTGCAGATGAAGAATCCAGGTGGGGCCAAAATGCTAGTCTCTGAGAGTGTAAAAGGCACAAATGTACATGCCACTAGTGGATACAGAAGCAGCAGCAGCTTCAAAGCCACAGTAGAGCATTGTGGTGGTGCTCTTATTTTGTTAGTATCCAGCTAGGGATCAGGACCCCATTGTGCTGCACACTATGCAAATGTAATACTGTCATCAGCAGATAGGATTGAACCTGGGACCTTGGTGCATGACCTAAAACCCAACTGGTTGTCAGCTAAGGCTGTGGTCACCCTGCTGCTAGATGGGCCAGAACACCACACCCTGGAGGTGTGTGAGTTACACAGACACACACCACTAAGTAAAAAATGGCACGTCATAGGTAAACCGCACCAAAAATGTACACATAAAGTGGCCCCTGGAGTCACTTAGATTTTCAAGTGACTAGTGGCTTTGGGCAGCGCAATGTTTGGGTGCCTAAATTGGGACACTTGCATGGAGAATGGTTTTCAGAAAATGCTGGGACTTCACTTTCTGAAAAATCAGGCCTCTTTAAGATGTCTCCGTCGGGCACCTGTGATGGGGTATATGAACCCCTCACTGGCTGAGAAGGGGTTAACTGGAGCCCGAGAGGGCATATCAGACTCAGGGAGGAGTTAAAAGGAAGATGTTTAGAGTCCTTGGAGGAGGGAGCTCTAGGAGCGTTGGGAGTTCCCGTTCTCTAGGAAGAGCCTGACAAGAACCTGGCAGATGCAGAACTGTGGGAAAACTACAGAAGTGGCATGAATTCGTCTGGAGGCCCTTGACAAAGGGGCAGGAGTCCAGGGAGGCATCCCTGTGCTTTGGTGTTCTGTAGAAAAGCAGAGAAATGTGAGTAGGTAAAAGGGATTAAAGGCTCAAGCCTGAGATGGGTAAAAGTTACTTAGTTTGTATTTTGTCTGATTGGAGGTTTTGTAGTGGGACTTAAGAGAGAAGCTTTGGGAGTTGCTATTTCAGGAAATAAGACTGGGGAGGGATAGCTCAGTGGTTTGAGCATTGGCTTGCTAAACCCAGGATTATGAGCTCTAATCCTTGAGGGAGCCACTTAGGAATCTGGGGCAAAAATCAGTACTTGGTCCTACTAGTGAAGACAGGGGGCTGGACTCAATGACCTTTCAAGGTCCCTTCTAGTTCTAGGAGATAGGTATATTGCTTTTTTTAAAAAAAAAAAAAAGAGGCAGCCAGATGGGATAGAAGGGAGATTGATTCTCCAGAAGGAGGAAAACCTGACTTGGCTGGAGGGTACCAAGCCATGATGACTATACTAGGGCTATTGATCAGAGGTGAAAGTGGGCCAGTATGGCATACTGGCAAGAGCCAGTATGCCATGGCAGGGATTTAAAGGTTCTCAGGGCTCATGGGAGCTCCAGGCCTTTTGAATGCCCAGCTGCAGCGGGGATTTAAAGGGCCAGGAGCTCTGCAGCCCCTGAGCCCCGGGGACTCCCAGCCACCTCTGCAGCTGGGAGCCCCAGGGTGATTTAAAAGCCCTGGGGCTCCCAGCAACAGGCAGTGCCCCAGGGCCTTTAAATCTTGAGAGGCCCCGCCTCTTCCGGATGAGGCCACACCCCCTCAGGACTCCAGCAAGTACCGGTAAATCCTGTAAGTTACTTTCACCACTGCCATTGATGTAGGGTTGCCAACTCTCTACTGGCACAAAACCGAACACCCTTGCCCCATCCCCTGCCCTGCCCTCCTCTGAGGCCCTGCCCCTTCTCAGAGGCCCCGTCCTTGTTCACTCCATCTCCCCTCCCTCTGTCGTCACTCTCCCCACTCTCACTCACTCATTTTCACTGGGCTGGGGTGCGGGAGGGGGTGAGGAATCTGGCTGGTGGTGCGGGCTCTGGGGAGGGGCCAGAAATAAGGAGTTCAGAGTGCAGGAGGGTGCTCCAGTCTGGGATCGAGGGGTTCAGAGGGCTGGAGGGGGATTAGGGCTGGGGCAGGGGGTTGGGGCATGGGGGTGCTCAGGGGTGCAGGCTCCAGGCGGCACTTACCTCAAGCATCTCCCAGAAGCAGCAGCATGTCCCCCCTCCGGCTCCTACGCAGAAGTGCAGCCAGGTGACTCTGTGTGCTGCTCCATCCGCAGGTGCCGCCCCCGCAGCTCCCATGGCCCACAGCCAATGGGAGCTGTGGGGATGGTGCTTGGGGTGGGGGCAGTGCCCCTGGCTACCCCTACATGTAGGAGCCAGAGTGGGGACATGCCTCTGCTTCCAGGGAGCCATGTGGCACAGAGGCTAGCAGGGAGCCTGCCAGCCCTGCTGCGCTGCGCTGCCCATTGGACAGTCAACAGCCAGGTCAGCAGTGCTGAGTGGAGCCACCAGGATCCCTTTTCAACGGGATATTCCAGTCGAAAACCGGACACCTGGTGACCCTACACTGATGTCCTGAGGTGCAGAGCAGTGTTGCTAAAATGCCAGGCAGGTCACACGAAGAGGGAGCACTCCAGAATGATGAGTCTATGACAGCACTTAACTCTGAGCAGGGGCGGCTCTATGTATTTTGCCTCCCCAAGCCCGGCAGTCAGGCGGCTTTCGGCGGCGTGCCTGGGGGAGGTCCACCGGTCCCGCGCCTTCAGTGTATCTGCCGCCAAATTACCACCAAAGCTGTGGGATCGGCAGACCTCCCGCAGGCATGCCGCCGAAGGCCAGGGCCGCCCAGAGGATTCAGGGGGCCTGGGGAAAAGCGGGGGAGCTGCGGCGCTTGTACTCACCTGGCGGCGGTCCGGGTCTTTGGCGGAATTTCGGCAGCGGGGGCCTTTCAGTCGCTCCACATCTTCGGCAGCACTGAAGGGCCCCCTGCCGCCGAAATGCCGCCGAAGACGCGGAGCGACTGAAGAGCCCCCCCCCGCTGCCGAAATGCCGCCAAAGACCCGGACCACCGCCAGGCCAGGGCTCGTGGGGCATTTCAGTGTGAAGCCTGATTTAAGACGTTGCCAACTCTGTCCACATATCTATTTAGGGGACACCATCATAGGACCTAATCACATCAGCCATGCCACCAGGGGCTCGTTCACCTGCACATCTACCAACGTGATACATGCCATCATGTGCCAGCAATGCCCCTCTGCCATGCACATTGGCCGAACTGGACAGTCTCTACGTAAAAGAATAAATGGACATAAATCAGACGTCAAGAATTATAACATTCAAAAACCAGTCAGAGAACACTTCAACCGCCCTGGTCACTCGATTACAGACCTAAAAGTCGCAATTATTCACCAAAAAAACTTCAAAACCAGACTCCAATGAGAGACTGCTGAATTGGAATTAATTTGCAAAATGGACACCATTAAATTAGGCTTGAATAAAGACTGGGAGTGGATGGGTCATTACACAAAGTAAAACTGTTTCCCCATGTTTATTTCCCCCCCCACACTGTTCCTCAGAACTTCTTGTCAACTGCTGCAAATGGACCATTTTCATTACCACTGCAAACAGGGTTTTTTTTCTCTCTTGCTGGTAATAGCTCACCTTAACTGATCTCTCTTGTTAGAGTGTGTATGGTAACACCCATTGTTTCATGTTCTCTGTGTATATATATATATCTTCCTACGATATTTTCCACTGCAGGCATCCGATGAAGTGGGTTTTAGCCCACGAAAGCTTATGCTCAAATAAATTTGTTAGTCTCTAAGGTGCCACAAGTACTCCTGTTCTTTTTGCAGTCATTTTTTAGGTACCCTGGCACTCTTAACACTCTCCCCGACACACACACACAGTCGCAGAGATGAGATTCACACAGTTGATTCCATGTTATAAATAACTTCATCCCCACCCCTGCCGACAGGAGTCTCTGACGGAGCTTTAGGAGAGAAATGGGGCCAGTGTTTGAAAACGGGACCTTGGAAAGGTTTGCTGTAATAAAGCCGAACCCAGCGCATGCCTCTCTGTGCAACATGCAGGTGACAGCAATGCACCTCCGAGGAGCTCTCTGCAGGTGAGAGGTTTCAAGGCCACTCTGTGGAATTTGTAAGTGTAAAATATGGTTTAAAAATTTATAACATTCAACATCCTGGGGCCAAGCCATGGCGGAGGAGGACATGCAGCAGGCAGCGTGTTTTGACTCGAGATAGCCTTTGTGGCTTTACCCTGAAGAAAGGGCTTTACCCTGCGGTTAGGGGGCAGATTTTCAGGTGCTTGTGGCCTGCAAACAGGGCCAGATTTTCAAAGAAACCTCAGCTGTCAATTAGCCTCCAAAACAAGCAGCCAGATGTATAAATTACTCAGCATGTCGGGTTCTGGGTGGTTTAGAAAAGCTGGCCCTCAGTGCTGAAAGCAGGGGAGCGGGCGTCTGAATAGCCTGCACCCTGTTCCCAACCCTTGAAGGGAGGCAGGTCTAGTGGTTTGAGTATGCAAGTGGGAGCCAGGATTCCTGGGGTCTGCTCCCAGCTCTGCAGCTGACTGGCTGGGTGACCCTGGAAGTGTCATTTTGCCTCTCTGGGCCTCAGGTGATGTTGCAAAAGCACAGAAGATGCTCAGGGGCTGTGCAGTGTCCCGGTGAGAGCAGCCACCCCCTCAGTTAGGAGGAAGCTTCTCCAGGCCTTAGCAGAACTAGCCCTGTTATGGTGAGGTACCTAACTCCCATTCATTTCAATAGGCGTTAAGTGCCTAAATACCTGTGAGGATCTGGGCCACTGTCTCCAGCATTGAGGGATCTCCTACATGGTCCAGCTCTAGTGGTCAGGTTTTCAAGGCACCTCGGTGCCCATAATCAGAGCTCAGTGTGCTGGGCCTCCTTGGAGGTCTGGTCCCAGCTGCGGCTTTCAGGGTCCGGGCACCAATGATTTGCTGAAGGAATCTCAGCAGCAGCCCAGGGATTTCTCTGGGTGCCTCTCCACCAAGCCCGGTGGCTTTGGTTCACAGGGAGCAGGTGTGTGAGCTTAGAGACTCTAATGGCTGTGTCCCTCTAGGCAGGTCTGTAGCCTCAGAGCCCAGCCCTGCACCATCTGACACCAGTTCGGTGAACAGGAAGGAACGTGGGTGCAGAAGGCGCCTGCAGCTCAGGGAAGAGGCACTAAACAGCAGCATGCAATTAGCTGTTTCCTTCCACACAACAAGCGGGGAGAGACTGGAATCAGTCCACTGCCTAGGAGGGCCGGCTTCCCATCAAAGAGCCGGATGACACCCCATAACCGAGATATGGCCGTGTAACCAGGCTGTCTAGGCATCACTTCCCTACTGTGGGTCCCCAAAAGTCAGGTGCTTCCCCCAGTGCGGAGGTGCATCCACATGCTGGAGTCGGAGTCTGACCCCCTCCAGGTCATTAGAGCCCAAAACGAAAAGGAAAACAGTGAACTAAAAAATCAGCTTCATTCGCGGCTTCATTGACCAGACTCCCACCCTTGTGCTCCGGGCTTGTCTCTGGGCAGCTAGACCCTTCTTGTCCATCTTCCTGGGCCGGGTCGGTTCATCCACCAAATGGAAGCTGTCTTAGCTGGGTCCCAGGCTTCCCTCCCTAAGGAAGTAGCAGAGCTCTGGTCTCCTTCCATCCTGGTCCACCCTGAATGGGGCTGTTTCTCCTCCTTTTCACCTCCTCTCCATGCCTGTCATTGGCTACAGGTGTAGCAGGGTGGGGTGAAATGGGTCCACAGGCTCTCCTTAACCCTCTCTTTGCCAGCAGGGAGCCTGTCTGCCTCGTTAAGCCCCGTCGTTGGCTGCATGGGGCCCATCTGCCCCATCACAGGCCAGCTACGAGGAGTGCTAGTTGACAGGTGTCCTTCAGCACCTGGACTGAGACTGGGACCTCGTTACACACCATCCACTGGAAGATAATACAGTGCTCAAAGCGGTGCCGGTGACATACAGGCGGAAGGCTCATTACTGAGCCATGGGCATGCTGTCCCACTGGGGGAAAAGACTCCTCCTTCAACACGCCATATAGCGTCTGTGCTAACTCTTGGCTTGCAACCTCACAGAGCTGTGCCAAGGCACTTCTGTGCTGAGCCAACCCGCCCCTGCTATCCCAGTCCTGTCCCCCTGACCTGCCTCTGCCAACGCCCCTCAGTCCTGACCCACAGGTCCCCATGGCACTCCGCATGCCTTCAGGCCTCCTGGATTCTCTTTTTTATTATGATTATTTTCCACCGTCCTTTCGCACCGAACACTTCCTGAGGGGACTGAAAGTGTCTCACTCAGCCAGGCTGGATGAAGGGGCAGGACTGTAATCCAAACTAAAGCCCTTGATGTGAACTTAGGGGCAGTTTGCATCCTGGCCTGCACTATGCAGCTCCTGGCTGCTGTGGATAGCTCCTCCACTGACAGCCCTCATCATCCTCCCCCATGTTAGGTGTGGGATGGTGTCTTTGACTGCCCTCTGGCGGAGCGTACTACGAAAAGCAAAGCAACACTTCCATTTGCCTTCTTGCAGTAGGCTGTGAAACGCAGCTGAGCCAGCAAATTCAACTTTGCTTTGCAGTCCTGAGCAAAGGGAATTACGCTGAATGCACTTTAGCTTGTGTCCAGTGCGGACCCAGCAATAACTTTTAACACAAGTTGCATTTGCATTGCAGATCCTTTTCCTGGAGCTGAATCACACAGCAGCAAGAGAAGCAGCATGTAATAACCAGCTGGGTAATGTGGTTTCAAGGTAACGTCCATGCCAAAGGCTCAAACAGTTAAGAGTAGGCGGTCACCTGCAGGGGTCAGCAGGATTTCCTCTCCCCTCCCCACCAATACAAAATTGGCCAGAGTCAGACGCACTTGGGGTGGGAGGTAGTGCTTCCTATCAGGGATTGGCCATAGCTAGAGATGGGACATGGCATGGGGATACATGGGCCTGGAAGATGAGTCTGGGCACCAGCTTGGGTGACTAGATAGTAAGTGTGAAAAATTGGGATGGGGGTGGGGGGTAATTGGCACCTATATAAGAAAAAGCCCCAAATATCGAGACTGTCCCTATAAAATCAGGACAGCTGGTCACCCTAGTGCCAGCTATGTCCATGCTGCTGCCCGACAGCTCTGGTGAAGTGGGGTTCAAGCAGCACTGGATGTCCAGGCCCAGGCACAAGATTTATGCCCTAGGGAAAAGACCTGGAGGAAGGGCAGCTGGAACAATTTCTATTGTGGGGGTGCTGAGAGCCATTGAACCCAACTGTAAACCCTGCATATGATGAAAACCAAGCCGGGGTACAGCAGCACCCCTATTTCCAGCACCTATGCCCGCAGGCTGTCTATGCACCTAGTGCATCCTTGGCTTGCCACTGCAAACAGACCCTGCTGTGCACTCCTGATAGCTCACCTTGCTCCTGGGTCCTAGCGCTGGCAACCACGACAACATGCTTAGACAAGGCGGGTCCGGCCATGGCCACACTACCTGGCTTTGTGTCAGGTGTCTGAAAGCTCCACCGGGGAATGACTGATTTCAATCCGCCATGTCAATTGCGGACGACCGCATGGCTGCTTCCAGGCTACGGCTGGGCAACGTCTCCTCCTGACTTCGAGTCCTATCGTCAGGGCTCAGTGCGCGGGGGCTTTGTCTCTGAGACCAAAAAGTGCCAGCCAGCGGTGACTGATGGTGACTGACTTTAGTCCTCTCAAGGCCAGTTCTCAATGACACATCCCTCTTACTGATCAAATCAAACCCTTTTATACCCAGTAGCTGCATCTGGCAATGTGTCTGAAATGCCTCCAGGCGCCTGATGTCTTGTTTAAGCAACGCCCAAGTTTCAAATCCATATAAGAGGATGAAGAATGGCCCCAGCTCTGCTCCTGGTACCTGGCCCTGCTTCTAGTCTTCTGCTCTGCGTCTGACCCCTCATCCTGCCTCTGTTCTTCTAACCCTTTTTTGACTAACTCACTGCGCTCTGACCCGCTGCGGCCCATTGACCTGGACTCTGGCCTGATCCTACGGCGTGCCACTAGTACGGAGTGCTATTTCTGGCCTTGAACCTAGACTGAACTCAGACCGCATCCACCCCAACCCAGGCTCCACATCAACATGGACCCCCATAGCTGGGAGCCTGACACAGGGAAGGGGATACACTGGGGTAGTCCAGAGAATCCTCTGTCTAGGTGCCAAGCTGGTGTGACATCCTCAGGGTCTAACCAGATTTGGGGTCAGGAAGGAATTTCCCCCCCAAGCCAGAGCAGCAAGGACCTTGGGGAGGTTTTCACCTTCCTCTGCAGCATGGGGTGTGGCTCACCGGCTGGGATCATCTGGGTACATCACCTAATTAATTCCCTGCCATTGCAGGGGCATGAGGCATTGGTGGCCCCTGGTCTCTGCCTGTGGCACACAGGTTAGTCCTGCTCAAGTTATCAGGCTCATCATGGGCCCTGTGCTATGCAGGAAGTCGGATTTGATGAGCTGCTGGTCTCTTCTGGCCTTAAACTGTGAACTGATGGACGAACACGGGGCCTGCTTCGCTGTCACCCTGCCACTTGTGTCATCATTCACACCCAGGCCAGGAAGGGATAAAACGCCACCCGGCAGATCTCGCTGTGCATCAGTGTGAATGACACGTGCAGGTTCACAGCGACCAGGCCTGCAAACTCCAGATGCATATTTTGACAAAGACACTAAGATCTAACATCTTGGTGGCAGATATTAAGCTGCCGCATTACTATGGAAAGAAATTGCCTTGAGGAAGCAGCAACCATCACCCACAAAGCAGCACCTCTGACTCGAAGGACAATGAGAATTGTTTCAATAGAGAAAATCATAGAATCTCAGGGTTGGAAGGGACCTCAGGAGGTCATATAGTCCCACCCCCTGCTCAAAGCAGGACCAGTCCCCAGACAGATTTTTGCCCCAGATCCCTAAGTGGCCCCCTCAAGGACTGAACTCACAACCCTGGGTTTAGCAGGCCAATGCTCAAACAAAACATCCCAACGCTGTCACAAGATCTCTTCCAAAAGATTTTCGAGTTGAGCAATTTGCCGAATCGGCCCATTTCCCACAGAGAAGTTCTGGTTCCAACATCTTGGCATTTTCTGACGGGGAAAAGTTTAATTGAAAAATCCCTGACCAGCTCCTCTCCCAACTTCCTCTGGTGTCAGCATCTGATACAGTGAATGCTCCTTCTGGAAGGAGAGAGAGGGAACAACAAAAGCCCCTTCAGATCCTTTCATTTATTTATACTGTGTTCATGTTATGTAATGGAAACGACAGCCTGTAGCCTACAAATGCAAAAGCCTAGACCGTGGTGCTGATGGATAGAAGAGGCAGTGAGGTCCAGTGGGTAGAGGCACAAGAATTGGGAATTAGGAGACCTCAGTTTCTCTCCGGTTCTTTTGGCCTGCCGTGTTTCTTTTGATTGTAAGTTCTTCAGGGCAGGGCCTGTCCCTTACTGAGGTCAGACTACATGATCGTAATGGCCCTAATAATCTACCAATGTTTGTACAGCACCGAGCAGACTGGTGACCCAGGCTGGGCCGGGCCCTCGATGTGTTACTGTAATACAAACAATAATAGCAGCTAGAGCACCAGCCTGCTGGGGAAGAGACTGGACGTAATTCTGTCACTGACTTAGCGGGTGAGTTGGGGCAAGCCCCTCCACTGCTCCATGCCTCAGTTTTCCCCCTCTGTGAAATGGACCCAATGATACAACTCTCCACACTGAAGGGGTGTGAGGCTGAATTAATGAGCAGTTGTGCAGGGCTCTGAGATTCTTGGAGGACTGATGCTAGATAAGTACACACTAGGCAGTGTGGCGTAGTAGATAGAGGACTGGGCCTCAGGCGACCCAGGATCTACTCCCAACTCAGCCATGGCCCTGCTGGTGACCTTGGGCAAGCCACATTCCTCCCCCCCATGCCTCAGTTTCCTACACTGTAAGACAATGGGGATAATGCTTTGTAAAACACTTTCAGACCTACTGATTAAAAAGCACCAGAGAAGAGTTTGGGATTACTGTTATTATTACATCCTGCCTCTGCTCATGAGGTAAAGTAGCCGGGCTGGAGTCTCCCTTTGCCTGCCCTTTGTACCAGTACAAAGCAGGTATGAAATGCTACCAGAACGGTAGTGCTTTGCCGTAGTGTAAGTGACCGCACAAGATGTAGGGCCATGGAGGAGGAGGCCGTATTAAGCTCCACAGTGGTTCTGAAACTGTCCTTTTCCTCTGGGTTTCTCCGCCAGAAACTGAGGTGAAAATGGTCAGGCCTATGAGCTGGAGCGATGGCAACTGGGGCCTACAGGTGAGAGCTGGAACGAGGCCAGAGCAGGGCTGGAGCAGAACTGGAATTGTGCCGCCCCAAGCACATGCTTGCTTTGCTGGTGCCTGGAGCCGGTCCTGCTGAGGCCTGGGGAGGCTGTCCCTGCTATCAGGCAGAGGAGACATCCCTTCTAAGCAATGAAGCAACCTCATTGATAAGACTGAGCAGCTGGTTCACCTGTGAGGCTTATATACCTGCCCTGAGAGCCACCAGACCAGCTCCTGGCTTGTGGATTGCCTGGAGCCTAATACAGGAATGACTCATCCCTGCCTGTGGCTTAATCAGCTCGTTCAGGGATGACGCACCCCCACTACGAGGGTCCCCGGAAGACGCCTGATTGCTAAAGGGATCCTATGTTTGAGATCAAACCCCAGGGTAATTTGAGGGGCCACTTTGTAGGGTTGTGAACTCTCCCTGAAGACAGAGGTGCCTTTTAAAAACATCACACACAGCTAGGGTGACCAGACAGCAAATGTGAAAAATCGTGAGGGGGTGGGGGGTAATAGGAGCTTATATAAGAAAAAGACCCAAAAATCGGGACTGTCCCTATAATATCGGGACATCTGGTCACCCTACAGCTGCAGCCCCATGGACAGGAACAGATTTCTCCAAGCAAGGAAAATCCTCCCCTAACTTCATGAGTTTACCAAGGGCCGTTAGCCACTCTGAACAAAAGACAGCTCGGCTGGCACCTGTGTTCACTCCACTCTTCTCTGCACCCATGCTGAATGCTCCTTCGAGTCCTCCGCTCGGCTCCATGTTCCTGGCAGAGCCGAGCCAGTTCCGCTCGGTGCAAACGTCTCTTGGACAAACATTTAGTACTTAAAATATCCAAAATGTTTCAGTTGTTGAAATGAAAAACCCGGGTAGTTCCAAGGTCCCCAAAGTTGCTCCGGAGACACAGGGAAACCAGGACTGTCCTGGGTCAGCCAGGACCAAGTCACCTCACTAGCTGCATTGCCCACAAGGGAACCCGCTCAGCTGCCGTGACCCAGTGCAGTGGTCAGCAGCTTCTGCCTCCTGTCTCTTTAAAATGAAGCCTGGGTTGGGTCACACGCTGGCCCTGTCCTGCCTGGCCACACTCAGCTCAGCAAGCCTGCTCTTTGGAGGAATTTTCTTTCTTCTTGACTGAGTTTGAGGCAATGACACAGAGACCTGTACAGATGCCAGCAGGGAGCCAGCTGGAGGGGAGGATGGTCTAGCGGTTAGGGAGCCCACATGGAACTTGTGTGACCTCCGTTCACGTCTCTGCTACGCCACAAACTCTCATTGTGACCTTGGTCTCAGCTCCCCATCTGTGAAATGGGAAGAGTAGCCCTGCCTCCCAGTTAGATGGTGGGGATGAGGGCCCTAGCAGCACCGTAGATAGAGCCAGGAGGCAGGCGGCTGGGCAATGCTCTGAAGAGAGAAGCTCGGTTTAGGAGAAAGGGACAGATCCTCAAAAGTATTGTTATGAGCTGGGTGAATTAAAACCCCATTGAGATTGGTTGGTGTTAGGCCAAAGGTTAGGGTTGCAAATTTTCTAATGGCTGATAACTGGGCCCCTGATGCCCTGCCCCTACCCTGCCTCTTCCCCCCAGGCCTCGCCCCTGCCCCACCTCTTCCTCTCTCCCCCTGTACATCACTGCTCTGCCCCCTGCTTCCTCCTCTCTGGATCATCTCCACCTCCCTCTCCCCCCAGCTGGGCTCCCTCTGTTCCAGAGCTGGGACGGGAACTGCTGAAGCCTGAGGAGGAGCTGATCAGGGGCTGGTATAGGTTAATGACCCGACCCTTACCCCTGCCCCACAGTAACCTGACTTTTAGAGTCCAGTCCGTACATCTGACCGGACACTGCCAGGTCCCCTTTTCAACTGGACTTTCCGGTCAAAAACCGGACACCTGGCCACCCTACCAAAGGTATGTGTGAACCCACCCAGGTGCTTTTGTTTTGGGTGAAGGGGGGTGTGGGGAGGAGCCATCACACAGAAACTGCAACCGAACAAGAACAGGCAGCGAGACACAGCTTGAAGGAGCAGCTGAAAGGTCGGTGGCTGACCCTGGAAGAAACCTGGGAAGAGCTTTGGTTTGGGGTCAAGGGTGCAGGCTAAAAGAGGCTGGGAGCAAACGAAGCTGTTTCCTGCTGCTTGATTCCTTCTGCGTTCAGAGACAAAGGGCTTGGTACATTCTTTGTAATAAGAAAAGCTGCACCAAAGAAAATACCAGACTCCATCACTTTGTACGTCCCCAACCGGGACACCCACAGGGTCCCAAACTTCAACTAGCCGCTCGGGTCAAAAAGGGGCAACAGTATTTAGGCTCCTAACTTCCATTGATTTTGGCAGAAGTTAGGACCCTAACTAGCTTTGAGGATCTGGCCTTCTGTGACTAGGATTGGGCAGGACTGGGACTAGTCCTCACCCTTCTGCTCTCTGCTTTCATCCCACTGCTTCCTTACTGCCCAGCCTTAGAGAACCTCAGCTCCAGGGGGTTTGCACTGACTCGGTTTCCCACGCGGTCCTCAGCACTGGGAACAAATGCCCAGCTGTCTCTCTGCTGGTCCATTGCCCTGCCAGGCGTTGTGGATTGCTCCCCATTATTCATGGGGTGGTCGCTGGAAGAGGCTAGCACAAAGAGGCAGTGCCTTTGGTGCCAGCACAGGTCCTGCTGGAACTCACAGCAGCTGAGAGGATGCCAAACTCGGGAACAGTCAGCTAACGAGATGATGGCTCCGAACCGCACAGTGCTCCACCAATGCTGGCTCAAGCAGCGCACCCGCCCTGGGTGGTGGGGCAGAACTGTTCGACTAGGGTGACCAGATGTCCTGATTTTATAGGGACAGTCCCGATTTTTGGGTCTTTTTCTTATATAGGCTCCTATTACCCCCCACCCCCATCCCAATTTTTCACACTTGCTGTCTGGTCACCCTATGGTCTACTGACCTTGTTTAAAAGATGGGGCACTTAAGACAGGGGTGGAAATGACTTTGCTCAAGTTCATGTGAGTCACTGGCAGAGCCTGGGGATAGAACCCAGGAGTCCTCACTCCCAGTCAGATGAGAGGCGAGGCCCCGAGTCTGTGCAGGGCTCTGTCACTAGCGCATGCAGGCCCTGCCATGGGGTTGCTCAGCTGTACAGGACCAGGCAGCAAACAAGTGCCGCTGGCTGCTATTTCCAGGGGGACCAGCCTCAGCAGAGACACCCTGAAGCATCCATCTTGGAGCATCCAACTCTCGCCTGGTCGTGGCCTCAATGTCCACTAGATGGCGCTGCTATTCCAAATTGTGCCAGGAGGGCAAGCTCTGTGCCTGGCCTGACTCATGCCCAGGCAGGGGACAAGCAGGAGCTGAGAGCTGCGTGTAGCCTCCAGGTGTTGTCCAGCAGGTGTGCGCGCAGGAAGCTCCCCTAAGAGGTGGCCAACATGGTGCAGAGGAGCAGGACTCCTGGGTTCTATTTCTGGCACCGCCACTGGCTCGCTATGTGGCCTGCAACGTGCTGCATCGCTCCCCTGTGCCTCGGTTTCCCCATCTGTAACCTGGGGATCCCTTGCCCGTCTCGTGCCTGAAGGGCGAATGAGTGAATGTTGATAAAGTGCTGCCGGGTCCTTGGATGGAAGGCGCTGTGGAGCAGGTATTGTCATCAGGTCAGGACTGAGTTGCTGGGGGTGGGGGAGTGCAGGGCTGGCGTAGGAGGGTGGGGGCTGCGAGTCACGACGGAGGAGCATCACGAGCAGGGTGTGGGGATGCTGGCAGGCTGAGCTGGATATCGTACAAGGGCTCTATTCACTCCACGGCTGCACACAGCACAGCTGATTTCATGTTACTCTCAGCCACATAGTGAATGTCTCTGAATCTGGCATCTATTTAAATTCGCTCCCCTCACTGACAGGGCGCCACTGATTTTTGCTTCCTTCTGCAGCTTCTTTGTCTTCAATGATCCTCCCCTTTCACACAATCCCTTTATTAAATGGGAGGACAGAGCAGGCCTGACTCCTGCACATGACAGCATCTTCCCCTGACAGTAATGCCATCCGGCAAATCCCCCTCGGGTGCATGCGGCTCTGCAGACTGAGTGTTAATCGGCCAGGGGGAGAGGGGTGCTGTGGTCACTACCCCCTCCTTGCTAGAAGCCTGGCCTCCTTTGTGCTACTAACATTGCTCTCCCAAGTACGTGACTTTCATTGTGGCACCGGCGGAGTGAGATCCAAGAGAGATGGCCCTGCACCCACCTTTTCCCCTTCCTCCGGGGCCCTGCTCACCGTGCACTGTGGGCCGGTGTCTGACCTTCCGGGCACTGGAGTGACCACAGAAGGCAATGGCATGAGAGCAGGGTAAGCAACGGTCATGCAGACACTGGAGCAAAGGGCTGCAGCCCGGTGCCAAAGAGGAGCTTTGACAGTGGGAAGAGGAGAGGCCGGATGCTCAGCTGCTGTAACTGGTGTAGTTCTGCTGATGTGGATGCATCAACTCCCATTTACAGCTGCTGACGGTCTGGACTGAGCCATTCAAGATTCAGTGTCTGCTGAGAAAGCCCAGTAGCCCCACACGGCCTCTGGAGACATCCAGGGCTTTTAATGCAGCCCCGCTGCTCTGCGGAAATTGCGGGGATGGGGTTTGGGTTTCTCCTTGGGTCACCTTTAACGTTCATGGGATGATCCGATTCCCCAGCACTGCGCTCTGGCCGCTTCCTTTCCTTAGCCAGGAGCAGGGCAAGCTGCCCCCAGCCGGTTCCCTGGCTAGCCCTTCCATTCCCGACATGCCTGTCACCTTTCTACCCTGCCAACGCATCTCAGCCCTGCTGAGGAGCACTCACCTCTGGGGATGAGTGTTCGGCCACCTTTCACCCGCTCTGTTAACACCGCCCACCTGTCCCACTAGGAACTGGATAAAGGCCTCCATCTCATTAGAATCACAGAAACGTTACGTAGGGATGCAATGGCCCTCAAGAGTCTAGTCCAGCCTCCCGTGCTGAGCCAGGACCAAGTAAATCTAGACCATCCCTGACAGGGGTTTGTCCAACCTGTTCTTAAAAACCTCCAGTGCCACATGGAGCGCAATTGACCACCGTTCTCTCTAACATACATCAGCCCTTAGGATATTGGAAAGCTGTTATCAGGCACCCCCCTCAGTCGTCTTTTCTCAGGACTAAACGTGCCCCGTTTATTCAAACCCTCCTCATAGCTCCTCATTTTTGCTGCTCTCCTCTCTCCAGTTTGTCCACATCTTTCCTCAAGGGCAGTGCCCAGAACTGGACACAGTGCACCAGCAGGGGCCTCACCAGGGCAGGACAGTTACCTCCTATGTCTGACATACTATTATGACCCCACCCAGTTGCTGCCAGAGGGTAACAACTTTCAGTCAGCAGGTGGGATTAGAACCAGTGACACAGAGGTGAAAGGCTCTGGCTCCCATTACCAGCTCTACACTTAAAATGCTGCATCGGTGCAGCAGCATCACTGTAGCGCTTTAATGAAGACGCTCTATGCAGACGGGCGGGAGCTCTCTTGTCGGCATAGTTAATCCACCTCCAC
This sequence comes from Mauremys reevesii, assembly GCF_016161935.1. Taxonomy (NCBI): domain Eukaryota; kingdom Metazoa; phylum Chordata; order Testudines; family Geoemydidae; genus Mauremys; species Mauremys reevesii. The sequence goes on along the minus strand of NC_052648.1, from coordinate 10,550,209 downwards.
GAGAGGCGGTAGCTATATCAGCAGGGGAAGCTCTTATATACAATTATCTTCAATGGGAATTTTCCCTGAGTCAGGATTTCAGAATACTGGCATATTAAGCTCAGTCGATTAAACAAGGGTTAGCTGGGTTCTGTGTGTCTGCACTGGGGGTTTGCACTGGTTTCTGTTAAACGGTTTAATTTTTCTAAAATTAGAATAGATGGGGACCTTAAACAGAAGTGGTAAACAGGCTTCCAGACACCTGTCTGTCCAAAAGCTCCCATGCTGGTTTCATTCCACAGCCCTATCTCCAGACGCGTTGATTAAACACAGGTGCAGATTGGAACAGCAGTTGCAACAATGGCAATATAACTGGCCAACATTTTCAGACTTGTGTGCCCAAAGTTCAGCTGTGGAGTGGATTCAAGAGCCTAACGTCAGGCTCCCGGCTTTGAAAGTTGTATCCACTGTTGGTGATCATGTGCAGCTCAAATAACTGTGGAATATTTTATGCGGCATGTGGGGAGAGACATTTCAATACATGCCTGGTACTCATGTAACAATCAAAAACTCCATCTGGCTCCCATAAAGAGGAAGGCTACGCAAGGCCAAGCAAAATCTGCAGAGTAACTTCCAGCTGAGCCAAAGCTAGCCCGGCTCCCGCCCAGGGCCGGCGCTTCCATTTAGCCGACCAGGATTTTGGGGGGCGGCAATTCGGCAGCGGGGGGTCCTTCCGCGCTCCGGGTCTTCGGCGGCAATTCTGCGGCGGGTCCTTCGCTCACTCCGGGACCAGCCACCAAAGTGCCCTGAAGACCGGGAGCGCAGAAAGACCCCTCCTCCGCAGAATTGCCGCCAACAACCGGGAGCGCGGAAGGACCCCCGCCTAGGGCTCCAAAAACTCTGGCGCCGCTCCTGCTCCTGCCGCCACTGCCAGTAGCTGCAGCAGCCTCTAAGGCTCCTGCTTCTAGGCCCATTTGTAGACATATTCAGGATACACGTGTGAGTAGATCCTGCTCTCTTTGGAGGCAGAGGCAAAACTCCTGATGGTTTAGGATAGGAGCAGGGTTGGCCCTGTAGCAAATCCAGTCATGGCCGGGGGACTCTTGAGAGACGTAATCCAGCAGAGCACTTAAGACCATGCTTAACTTTAAGCATGAGTAAACCCACTGAAGTCAGTGGAGCATAGAGGTAAGATTGTGTCTGTGCTTTGCTGGACCAGGGCCTGCTTTGACTCTGAATTGTGAGTCAATGCAAAAGTGGGCTTGGCTCACACATTCCCTCGGGTGAGCGGAGAGTTCTTCCCCCCAGCATCCTCTGTCATGGGACCATGAGGCCCCAGATCAGCTGATGTGACCTGATTTGGTCAGTGGCGATTGGTTGAATCTCTGTATCACTCAGCTACCACAGACCATGCTCTGAGGAAGAAGTCTGGGATACACCTCTTAACGCGCTTAAACCCGCCTTCACTGAACTAGGACACTTCACCGGAGAAGTAGGTCACATCATGGAACGGGCCAGCCAAATACCCCGAGAGAGCCCACTTCAATACGGAAAAAAAAACCAAACTCTCTGACTGCACACCCATAGCTGTCAGCTACCACCCCACGCTGGAACCCGTATGGGGTATCACTAAACAGTTACAGCCCATACTTGATGGGGACCACGTCCTGAAGAAATTGTTCCCGAATCCCCTCTTCTGGCCTTCAAACCCCTAATTTCCCTCTCAGCTGCGTGGCCATGCAGCCAACTATCAAGGGCCGCATAGACGGCAAGAGGCACCCTTCCTCCAGCCCCAGAGCTGTCATGGCTGGCAAGTGGCCCCCCAGCCCCAGAGCTGTCATGGCCGGGGAGAGGCACCTCTCCCCCAGCCCCAGGCTGCTGCTATGAGAAGGGCTGGGGGGAGTCCTCTCTCCCTGCCACAGCCCCAGGGCAGCCTGCACCCCGAACCCTTCAACGCCAGCCCCACCCCAGACTCTTTACCCCCAGCCGGAGCTGTCACCCCCCCACACACCAATCCTCTGCCAAAGCCCTGCGCCCCCTTCTGCACCCCAATCCCCTCATCACCAGCCCCACCCCAGAGCCCACACCCCCAGCCAGATCCCTCCACCCTGCACCCCAACCCTCTGCCCCAGCCCTGAGCTCTCTCCCACACTCCAATCCCCTCGGCCCCACTCCTGCCACACATCACCTCCGTATTGGTGCACGTAACAACATTCATTCCGTAAAAGATTAGAGGGAACATCATCCGAATCATCACCATGGTCCAGGACCCACCAATTCCAGTCAGCACCAGCCCTTGCCATAACAGGCAAAACCCACAGACCTATCTTGATTGCCTCAGTGCTGTTGCCTGTCTCTCTGCGGTCAGACAACGACTTGGCTCAGCCCCTTCCCCCCACAACACATCTTTCAAGATCCATGGATCCTACACGTGCCCATCACAACGCGGGGTCGACCTCATGCCGTGCGTTAAATGCCCCAAAAGCAGCTGCGTGGGTGAAACCAGACACTCACTACGCTCTCCAATGAACTCACGCAGACAAAAACACCCGATGGGCAAACACTCTTCACAAAACCTCTCAGTCCTCGTCCTCCATGGAAACCTGCCCCAGCACCTTCAAAAGGCGAGCCTGGGAGCATGGGCGGTGGGTATAAGAGGCCAGGGAACGTTTGGCCCAACCTGCCGCCGGACGCCTGGGCCATGGTGGCCCTGCCCCTTCCCCGAGGCCCTCACTGCCTGCTGCTGCTGCCTGCTGGTAAGTCCTCCCTTCCACCACCACCCGCTCCGGCAGTCCCCGCTGCTCGCTGGGGGAGTGAGGAGGGATGCGGCAAGCCAGCGGCCACTGGCGTCTGGCAGGGGAGTGAGATGGCTCATCTGGGCGCTGAGGCTGGCCCGGTGCTGGGGGGGCTGGTGGCTTGACGGTGGGGAGGATGCTGGGCCAGGCACTCAGGGGGCCAGTAGCTGAACTGGGGCCTTCAGGGGCAGGGGGCCAGCGGCTCGGCCCAGCGCTGACGCTTGGGGGGCCGGTGGCTTGGCCAGCGCTGGGGTCAGCCCGGACCAGTGGCCCGGCACTCAGGGGGCTGGTAGTTTGCCCACACTCGGGGTGGGGGCTCGGCCCATTGTGGCTGAGGTGGGAGGCCCTCAGGGCTTCTCCTGATGGAGGGGGGGGGTGTTTCAGCACTCCGCTTTGTGGGAGTAGGGCCTCAGGGGGGAAGGGGCAGGGCCGGCAGGCTAGCCTCCCCAAAGCGGGGCTTCACCCGCCGCCCATGCCTGGGAGTTTAAATTCGTAACTTTGTTAGATGCTAAAAATCATGAAGTTAATAAAGATACGGGCTTCATGGCGCATTACAACAATCTGTGCCCCACTCACCCTCCTCTGTCCCATGACTGTAGAAGTGTTAATTGCCCACTTCACCTTATGCTGATCAATCGATTCCATCGTGTATTTAGCTGTGGGACTCCGAGTGCCTTCCTAGGCCGCTGTTGCACTTCACTGTGACGTCACTGAATATGGTCCCTATCCCGATGGGAGGGCTTCTCCTGTCCGCGTAATTAATCCACCTCCCCAAGAAGCGGGAGTTAGATCACCAGGTGAATTCTCCCATCGACCTAGCGATGTCTACACTGGGGGGCCCCTTGTTCTTATGGATTTTGGAAAGTGCTGTGGATCCACTGATGGAATAGTACCAAGAATTCTCTGATTGTTAATGTGTATTTTATATGCTAATCACTGACGTACATTATTACTGTTCACCCGTCTTTTTGGAGTGATTATTATTAGTGGGAAGTTGACCCAGCAGCCCTGAAAGAGCAGGGCTTGCAAAGCTGTTTGTGAGCACAATGTGTATACTGACTCCATACCATCTGCATAGGCCAACATCTCCGGTCTGGTTGGAGGGCCTGGTTCTATCCTGATCTATGGAGACCAATACGCAGGCCAGAACCACTGGAGTGGGTCTCTCTCCTGCTGCTAGGTCTGCAGTGAGCTGTCTCTCTGGATCTGACGAAAGGCCTTTCAGCATTTCCAATCATGCATGGAGTAAATGGGTGGAGAAGGGAAAGTAGGCAGGGTCCATTTCCAGATTGCTACGAGGCAGGAGTCCAGCATGCATGGGTGGCTGCCCTTCTGCCTGACGCCTGCCGGGGGGAACAGTACAAACGCAGCGCAGCTGAGGATGCACAGAGAGCCAAGTGAATATGAGGAAGGATGTAGCAGTGGGAGGAGGGTGCAGATGAGGTTATTTATAGTCATAGGAACAATATAATAATCATGATCACAGATAATGACAGAGCTATCCCTGAGTGCATGTGCAGAGCAGAGAAATCCAGCCGGGGACGTGTTATACGTGATGGGGCATAGAATCATCGTGCAGGGGGGATGGCTGAGTGGGAATAATCCCCCGGTATGAAATAACTCGAATCGTCAAAATGCAGGTATAAAGCCAAGCTAGCTCTGCCCTTCTTCCTTCCAAGGCCGGTATACCAAGATCCCCACAATTTCTTGCATGTTTCAGATAAAACCTTTCCAAGCCAAGGCTCTGTGTGGTCATTAAAAAACCCAAGCACCTTTGATAAGAGCAGGTGTCTGTGCCTTGTCCCCCTTAGCCAAAAACATCCCTTCCCAACCGCAGTAGGTGGGGCACTAGATGATTCTTTCCACTGGTGGCACTGCTGCAATCAGATGATTCCTGGCGGAGTCTAGAGTATAAAATGCTGTGGAGTGAAATGTTGAGGAAATAAAGTGGGAGCCTTCTAAGCTCTGGTCACTACCCCAAAAGGGCTGGATTCTTCTGCTAAAATGATCAGCAATGAAAACATTTGTGCTGCTGTAATGCCTATAGACCCTGGTCATTGCTGGGAATGAACTGGGGACCTCTGGAGCTTAGTGCATGGGCCTCTACTGCATGAGCTAAAAGCCAACTGGCTGTTGAGCAGGCTCATTTCATCTCTCTTTAAGTAGTCTCGGTGCCACTAGATCAGGGGTTCTCAAACTGGGAGTCCAGACCCCTCAGGGGGTTACGAGGTTATTACATGGGGGATCACGAGCTGTCAGCCTCCACTCCAAACCCTGCTTTGCCTCCAGTATTTATAATGGTGTTAAATATATTAAAAAGTGTTTTTAATTTATGAGGAGGGAGTTGCACTCAGAGGCTTGCTGTGTGAAAGGGGTCACCAGTACAAAATGTTGAGAATACTGCACTAGATGGAACAGAACACCACACCCAGAAGATGTGTGGGTTACATACTTCCTCTAGCTGAGGAAGGGGGTCCCAAGCTTCAGAGACTTCCCAGTTGAAATCCCGGATGAGCCCCTATTTGTTACACCGACACACCCCAGTCGTCAGGATTGAACCGCAGACCTCGGGAGCTTAGTGCATGAGCCTCTACTGCATGAGCTAAAAGCCAACTGGCCGTTAGCTAAGGCTGTAGAGCAGAATCATTTTCTCTCTCTCTTTAAGTGGTCTCGGTGCCACTAGATGGGCCAGAACACCAACCCCAGGAGGTGTGTGGGTTACACTGATATTTACATTGTTGTCATTAGGCTCCAGAGTTGAATGGGGCAGGCTACACCTCTTAGAGCTATCAAGTCAGTCTGTCTATCAAGGTGCTGGCTCAGCATCACAAAGTTGTATTCACAACAGCAAGGGGTAGAAACCTTTCCCCCTCTTTAGATAATGAAAGCTTAGGTTGTGCAGAAGTTTGATGGGACCTCCAGAGACGCACTGGAACTTCTGACTTCCATTAGGAGTGGGACAATCCCAGTTCTTCCCATCGAAAAATGTTGAGGGCCCACGCAATACAAGTGATTTCTCATTTTGGCAACATTTTTAACTTACTGTCTAGTAGCCTTGATGACACAAATACAGTCCAGAAAGGACCACAGTTACAAAGCAAACCACCAAAGATGGACCTCTTCCAGGAAGGGGGAAATTTACCAGAGGTTACTGTCCTACATACAGTTTGAATGACAAGTTTCCGCACAACCATTAGAACTTGGAGGAGCTACAATACAAGAAAACTCTTTTCTATAGTGGTCCTTCACACAACTCTATCCCCGAGCACTTCACGAAGTTAAATAGAAAAAATCACTCCTGGAAGGAGAATATATATATATATACCAGGAAGGTTGGTCTTCTGGTTAAAGCAAAAGACTGGTCTACAGGAGACGGCAGGTCAATTTCCAGCTCTCTCACAAACTACCTGTAGAACCTTGGGCAAGTGCTTACTTTGTACCTCAGTTTCTCCATTTGTGAAATAGGGATTATCATATCATCTCCCTGCATCAGAGGCTCTGTTTATTAATATTTGTGTGATACTATGGTGATGTCATATGAGCTCCTAAATAGAAATGTCAGCCACAACCTGCATGCTGCCTCGGTCCCAAGATATTAGAGAGACAAGGTGGGTGAGGTCATATCTTTTCTTGGGCCACTGCTGGCGAGAGACACAAGCAAGAACCTCTGTAAGTTATAAGATATTGGAAAGGACTTTTTAGAGTGAAAACCTGTGGGCCCCTTAACTACAGCTGTCACTGTGCCTATAAAAAGCCAAAAGTAAATACAAGTAGAGAGAGAGAATTTAAAAGGCAAAGGCAAGAGTAGGAGGAGATGAGGAGGAGAGACATGAACAGCAGAAGAGAAATTACTGTCATCCTCTCACTGGATGACTGCCCATTTAAGGGGAGATGGGCCCAGCCCCAGCTGTGACTAATCAGCTGTCTCTGAGGGGTCAGGTGATCACCCGAAGAGCACCTGGTCCTTATTAAGGGCAGTGGAAAACCTGCAGGGAGGAGATGGGAATGTGGTTATTGCATGACTCCCGGATAGGAGCTACAGAGAGGGGGAGTCGAAAGGCTCCACTGAGGTGGCACTAGGCCAGGCCAAAGGCCTGAGAGAGGTGAGGGAAAAGCCTCTGGGAACTGCACTCATGGTTGGGTGGAGGAGGAACTACTCTGTTTGGGTGCTTTGCCCAAGTTTTCTGTGTAACCAATAAAGTGTGTGGAGGCGGCGGGGGGATCCTGCCTTATGGAGGATTTTGCTATTGTGGAAACCCAGTTTGGTTCTGATTTGGAATGCCAGCCAAAAATCTCCAGTCTCTTTAAGGGGAATGGCAGTGCCTGGTGGGTTGCCCTGGCGTGATGAGCCTTGTAAGCCTGGGCTGCCTGCCAGTAAATCCAGGTACAGTTTTGTCAGAACCATGCCCGCTTTCCAGAGGCACTGAGCTGAAATGTGAAATGCTCCACAGAGACAGTTCCTTGGGCAAACTCTGACTAAACTGCTGGGGTGGGGGGTGGTTCTGACCCGCTCTACCCCCCGAGGGAAGGGCCTGAAACACTGCTGAGGGGGCATCGATCCCTGAGGGGCTGGTGCGCTACCCCCACCGGCTTACACATCCCTCTTGAATGGGGGCACTAAGGCAGAGTGGTGATGAGCTTGGTGTACAGTCAGAAATGAGCCTATAATCCACGCCCTGCTGGTGTTACTGACCTTGGTCATTGGGTGTTCCCTTTAACACTGCCCCAATGCAAACTGTCCATAATGCGTGTTCTGAACCCCCTCGTCCTTCTCCTAGAATCATGCATAGCCCCAGGATCATCTCCACTCAATCATTCTCTGACCCCTAGAGACTCAGATTACTGCACGGGAACACATGTCCTGGCTCCTTGGCATGGGACAGACACGCTTCCTCTCCATTTAATTAACTGCCATATGTTCCTCCCTCAGAGAGGCTTAGTGCACTGTCCAGCTATCATTCCTTTGAACCCTGGGGCTATCACAAGAGATGCTGGTAAAATGCTTTCTGGGCACCTGACAGCTTGAGGGTTAACCACCTTCTCGTCTCCTCCACTTAGCGCTGGGGAGAGTCAATGGCCATAATGGAGGCACTGAGGAAGGAGAGCCTTTGCAGAGCAGAGCGGCAGCCGTGCATGGATCTGCACCACTACTGCTTTCGAGCCGAACTCATACATTCAACAGAGGGGACCCCACGTCTTCTGGCTTCCAGTGCCGGGAAATGTTTCAGAACAGCTGCGCTATCCATCACACTGGTTCAAGTCCCCAGAGCCGTGCACCCTGAGTTTTGTCCCAGTGAGGGCCCTGCAAGCTGGAGGCACCATGGCTCCAATTCCTGCCTATCCCCCCCACCCCGCTTCCATCCCCTTGAATAGGGTGTGTGAGATCAAATCACAGCTGGGAACCCCAGGCAGCCCAAGGAGTCAGCCTTGTTCTTTAAAGGCTGGGAAAAAGCAACACAAACAAACCCAAACAGCTATCATGCTGCATGGCTTGTTAAACCAGGAGGATTGGGAGTAGGCAAAGGAGCTCACAGCGCCAAGGGTTTGACGCTGTCTGGCACATGTAGGTGCCACACAGAAGCACAATGGGTGAGCAGGGCAGGGAGTTCCAGGGACCCTGATGCTGCACAAGGAGCCCTGGGATCTTGGCCTGGCGGACCTGCCATGTCCTATTCCCTCCAGCTGGGATGAAGTCAGAAGGAGCTGAAGGTCCAACTGTGGCTGTAAAATACAATTTAAAAACGTCTGGGTTGATTTCTGTGGCAAAGCAAATCTGCTGATAAATGAACGAACGCGAAGGAGGAGCTTGGGCTGGAAGCGTCCTGTGGGGGTGGTTGGAAAGAAAATCAAGTTCATCCTGTTAAAACTGTGATGGCTTTTAGACAGTAACACAAACCAGACAGCTAGCTCCACATGTTCCAGGACTCATATGCCACTGGACACCCACGGGGCCAAAGCCAGCCCTGGGGGAACTGAACAGAACACCCACTGGAATGGCTGGTTACTGGGAGGTCCCAAGAACCTTTGAGCTCAGCAATGACATTCCACCCTTCTCCAGTGCCTTCCACTTGAGGATGTGAGAGCATGTTATAAACATGAATGCACAGTCAACCTGTGGAACTCCTTGCCAGAGGATGTTGTGAAGGCCAAGACTATAACAGGGTTCCAAAAGGAACTAGATAAGTTCACGGAGGATAGGTCCATCAATGGCTGTTAGCCAGGCTGGCAGGGATGGTATCCCTAGCCTCTGTTTTCCAGAAGCTGGGAATGGGTGACAGGGGATGGATCATTGGATGATTATCTGTGCTGTCCATTCTTAAGCACCTGGCATTGGCCACTGTTGGAAGACAGGATACTGGGCTGGAAGAACCTTTGGTCTGACCCAGTGTGGCCGTTCTTATGTCTTAGCCCTTTCTGGGAGACAGGTGAGTACCCTTATCCTCCTCCTATAGATGGGGAAGTGATGTCCCAAGGTCACAGATTCAACCTGATTCTGATCCCCCTCACAGCAGGGCAGGAGCAGCTCCACTGAAATCAGGGCATTTACGCTGCTGTAAAACGAGAAAAATCCCACTTGGTGGGCCTTTATTACCCTGTACCATGAGACCAGAGGGGCAGGGCTTCAGTTCACACAGGGGTGAATGAGGACACATGGTCTAGGTCAATGGAGAAGCAGGCCCACTAAGTCATGGCAGGGAAGGAAAAGCCAGATGTCCTGATTCACAAGTCTGTGCTTTAACCAGCAGACCGTGCTCCCTCTGCATGCAGGGTTTCACTTTCCCAGGGGAGCCCCTCTGTGCATCAGCCCTGTTGCATGGATAGCATTATACCTCTCAAGGTGTTTCTCTAGCCGCTGGGGATGAGGAATCAGCGGGGTTCACTCAAGGAATTGGAATAGTCCCATGGCAAATTCAGCATAGGACCAGAGCAGCATCACTGCTCATAGCCCAGGGTAATCAACCATGTGATCCCCTAAACTTCCCCTAGGACAATTGTTCGGGGGGCGGAGTTTACAGGCTGCAGTGTAAACACAGGGCAGGATACTGGTCTCTGACCCCTTTTAAAGGGACTGTGTTTTCCTGCAGTGCCTGCATAGCCTGATTTATACAATACCCAGCATTTTCCAACATCTGGTGGAATTTACGTTCTGGTTTACCCCAGACACCCCTTGCTCTTGGGTTTGGCTAAGGACATCTCCACCTCCTGCCCTTGGGCATGGTGCTGTTAAACTGGAGCTGTGCTCCTCCCGAGAGGAGGCTGCAGCACAGATGTCCCCGCACCTCCCACATGCATCTCTCTGAGCTCTTGAATTCAGGAAATGTTACCATCACATCCAACAGCTGATTGTGGACACAGCCCTGTCCTTTAGGTTAGTATACAGCAGCTGGGGTGGTTTGGAGGACCTGGAGTTCAGGAGACCTGGGTTCTGTTTGCAGCTCTGCCACTGACCTGCTACTGTGACGTTGGGCAAGTTCCTTCCCCTCTCTGTGCATGTTTTTCCTGCTGCCCTTTGTCCTCCTTGCCTTGAAGAGTTTACAGTCTAAATAGACAAGGAGTATCTCCCCCACCTAGAGATTTGCTCTCGCTCTGTATCTGCAGGGCCCCTGACACAAAGGGGCCTGCCTCTCCGTGCTACTATACTCCAGACAGTTACAGTACGCTGTCCTAGTCAGTGCTGGGTGCTGACGAATCCAGGGTTAATTGTAACATCCTGGGGAAATAAAACTTGCTAGACTTACTTCCCCATTCCTCAGTGTGTTTGGTTCCCTAATGGAAGGGATTTAACTTCTTGCATGAGGCCTCTCATGCAAGCTACAGCATAAGGGCAGGCTGAGCTTCCACATCTTTACCCCACAGCAATTCAAGGTGCTTTGCAGGTATCCTTGTATCTGTTCTTGCAACACCTGGGTAAAGATCTTCAACTCAGAGCCACAGCATGCTGTCTCCAGCACAAACCGAAAGCTTCCCAATAGCAATCAGTTCTTGCACGGCCATCTCGCAGTGCCATGTCTTCAGTTGGCATCTGCTGTTCCCAGCAGTAAAGCTGAGCAGCCCTGACAGGTGCTTCAGGAATCCCCAACTGCACTAGATTAATAGATTCCAAGGCCAGTGGGGATCAGTGTGATCATCTAATCTGATCCCCTGTGTAACACAGGCCAGAGAACTGCCCCCACAATCATTCCCAGAGCAGATCTTTCAGGAAAACAGCCAATCTTGATTGAAAGCTGTCCAGTGATGGAGACTCCACCACGACCCTGGGTAAATTGTTCCAATGGTTATTTACTCTCACTATTAAAAATTTACACCTTATTTGTAGTCTGAATTTGTCTTGTTTCAACTTCCAGCTACTGGATCGTGTTATTGCCTCTCTCTGTTAGACTGGATTATTTATTCCCTAGGTAAAGCCTTATAGATTGTAATCAAGTCACCCCTTAATCGTCTCTTCGTTAAGCTAAATAGATTGAGCTCCTTGATTGTGTCACTCTAAGGCAGGTTTTCTAGTTCTTTAATCATTGTCATGGCTCTTCTCTGAACCCTCTCCAATTTATCACCATCCTTTGTGAATCGTAGGCACCAGAACTGGATTCACACAGTGGTTGCACCTGTATCAAATACCAGAATAAAATAACTTCTCTACTCCTATTCAAGATTCCCTTGTTTATGTGTCCAAGGATTGCATTAGCCCTTTGACCCACACCATCGCACTGGGAGCTCATGTTCAGCTGACGATCCACTATGACTCCCAAATCTTTGTCAGAGTCCCTGCTTCCCAGGACAGAGTCCCCCATCCTGTAAGTACGGCCGACATTCTTTGTTGCTAGATACACACATTTATATTTAGTCACATTAAAACGCATGTTGTTTGCTTGCGCCCACCTTACCAAGCCACCCTGATTGCGCCGAATCAGTGACCTGTCCTTTCGTTATTTACCATTCTCCCACTTCTTGGCATCTACAGATTATCAGTGATGATTCTATATTTTCTTCTAGATCATTAGTTTTTTTCCCCAATCATGTTCTTCCAGAACATTAAAAACGTGAAATAGTGTAGGACCAAGCACTGATCCCTGTAGGACCCCACTAGAAACACACCTATTTCACAACGATTCCCCCTTCTCAATTATATTTTGTGACCTATCAGTCAGCTTTTAATCCATTTAGTGTGTACAATGTTCATTTTATATCTTGATCAAAATGTTGTGTGGTACCAAGTCAAATGTCTTCCAGCAGTCTGTGTATATTACATCAACACTATTTATCAACCAAATTTGTAACTGCATAAAAAAAAGATCAACTTAGTTTGACAGGCTGTAGTGCCCATAAACCAAAGTTGATTTAAAGAAGGAAAATATCATTTATTTTAATACTTTGTTCATCAAATTCTATATCAACTGCTGCATTATCTTGCCTGGGATTGATGTCAGACTGACAGCCCTATAATTACCCAGGTCATCCCATTTACTCTTTTCAGATATTGGCACAACATTAGCTTTCTTCCAGCCTTCTGGAATTCCCTAGAATACCAAAATGATTAAAAATCAACTTTAATGGTTCAGTGAGCGCCTCAGCCAGTTCTTTTCAAACTCTTGGATTCACTGGTAACATGCTGGCTAAGCGCATGTGACCATGTCTCCCCCAGTGACTGTAACAGCTTGCAACTTAGTGGCAGTTAAGTGGGTTACTCCTCTGACACAGCTAGTACAGCTTGTGTACCAGGTGCTGCGGGGTCATGGGTTTAATCCCCACCAATAGCCGGCTGTCTGGGTGTGGAGCTGGCACTCACTGCACACAGATACAAACATAGGTGAGAGTCGCACGGCATCCGGATGGGCCAGGACACCGCTGCATGGACATGCTTGGTAGCAGCCAGCCAGCCATTCTGAGCCACTGACAGCTCTGTGCCCATTTCCTCGCTTAGCAAAGACACAACCGCCCTTTGGAGTGGTTCCTTAGTTCCCGCCCCATTAACGAGATCTCCTTGGCAATGCTTGTCCCTCACTCGGATGGGGCCTCCTGTAGCTTGAATCACGAGCAAGGTCTGCATTTTAGAACACATTCCTTCAGGCGGGACCCTCTCTTCTTCCAAGACAAACAGTTGGCTGAAGTTTTCCAGGAGCAGAGAGAGATTTTCCCCCTCCCCACACCCCCGACACTAATCCCATAATGGAGCAGGATCCCATCCTATTCTGAGCAGCAGCCAAGGGTTTTCTCATGGGAGCCCTAATCTGGTATAACACAGCAGAAAGGGAAAAAGCTTTTTGAGGTCATTCTCAATCTGGAAACTGAAATGCTGGCTGTGCTGGGGGGGCGGGGGGGAGAGTTGAGCAGAACAGGAACTGCTGGAGCACAGGGATGGCTCTGGAAATTAACACTTTGAACGGGGGGGGGCGGGCGCACAGGAATCAGCCCATTGGCCGTTCCTTTTTCTGTGCAGATTTACAGCCTGCCTTTGGCAACAGGGGTGTGGAAGGAACCAGCTCAGCAACTCCCTCGCGGTGGAAAGGGCAGGCCCCAGTGCTTTCCGACCCGCAATGATACGCGTCAGGTGACTTTAACCTCTTTTATAGCTCCCTTTATGCCAGGGCTGGGGGAATAGGCTGGAGCCACTAATCTGCAGCTGAGCCATGGAAAGCAGTTTGTCATTCCTGAAAGGGAACGAGCCTTTTCCAGCAGCTGCTCCAGCACCTGACTCTCCACCCCGAGCTAAGTCACAAGCCAAATTCAACCTGTTGGGGAACCTGGCTGGCACACAGAAGTGACCTTCCAGGCCCTCCCCTCCCCCAAACACAGGTCAGTTGTGCAGTGTACAGGGGACTCCATGGGGTTTACAATACCTGCCTGCACCTCGGAGTATCAATTGCATTGCAGTAGCTCCTAGGAGCTCTAGTCACAGACCAGGACCACCCCCCCACCTTGCCCCGTGCTAGGTGCTGTACAACACAGAACAAAAAGACAGTCCCTGCTCCAAAGAGCTTCCCATCTAAGTAGAAGGCAAAAGTCCGTGATCCAGGGGCCACCCAAAGCACAGTTCAGTCCCGTCTGCACGGCACAGCTGAACGCTGTTGGAGCACGTCGTAAATGGCTCCCTGAGGCTCAGCCTCGGTGGGGGCCAGGAAGGCACAAGGTTGAAATTCCATCCCAGCTGATTCATTCCACTGAAATCTCCACTTGCCTCGCTCGGGATAAGAGTATGGTCTAGCTGCGGGAGCTTGGCGAGCAGCATTCGGACAGCTGACTTGCCCTGGGACCTCCGTTTCCCCCTAACATGAGGCTAGCATGGGCCTCACGGGTTGTTTCAGTGCTCGTCTTGGCTTGGATTTCAAGCTGTGCTGGAACAGGTTCTAACCCGCCTGTTCCAAGAGCTCGCCCACATGAGACAGTCATACCAGCTTAAAGATATGTAGCACCTGTGTTTAGACAAGGCTTAAAACCCTAGTTCAGATAAGGCAGCATATACTACGCTTGAGATTTAGAACCGGTTAGCTAATAAAGTGCAATCTGGATCCAAATTTCAAGATCTCTGCTATCCCCTAAAGTGAGAACTGGCCAACCCAAACCCTTGGATTTAAACAATCCCAGACTTTCGGGAGGCTCCAAGATCCGGATCATGGGGTTTGCAGCCACAGCAAAAAAAGGGGGCAGGTGGGGGCGGACGGACAGACGCAGACACGCAGAGGTATGATGCCTTCCCTGCAGAGTTAACTTGGCTGATCAGTGCCCGAGTTAGCCTTTCCGGGGTGTAAACAGCCACACTCAAGTTGCTGCGTCTACACGAATGCTGCCCCCGCGCTGCATGCATTGCTAGGGCTCAGAGGAGCATCTTCCATGGTTCTTGGTGTTAAAGTGAGATGAGCCACTCTGAGTCCCAAGGAATTGTGGGAGAATGTGTCTGTCCTTCTGGGCACTGGGGGTGGGGGTGGGGAGGAATTGTTTGAAGGCGCTGGAGGACTGTCAGCATTAGTCAGCACTTACAAGGCCCCTCATGGCCTATTCCCACCTCTACCCATCGTCTCTCACTCAGTATCAAACGGCCAGCTCCTGCTTCCCTTCAGCCCACGCTGCCAGCCTCCACGGCCCAGGAGTTACATTTTCAGGCACCACCTTCATGTTGGCAGAGCTTAAGGCCTGAAGACCCCACTAGATCAGGAGCAGGCAAACTTTTTGGCCTGAGGGCTGCATCGGGTTTCAGAAATCGTATGGAGGGCTGGTTAGGGGACTGTGCCTCCCCAAACAGCCAGGCATGGCCTTGCCCCTGCCCCCTATCTGATGCCCCGTGCTTCTCACCCCCTGACAGCCCCCCCTCAGAATCCCTGCCCCATCCACCCCTCCTGCTTTCTGCCCCCAGACTCCTCCATCCAACCCCCCTGTTCCTTCCTGACTGCCCCCAGGACCCCCACCCCATTCAACCCCTGTTCCCGCCCTCTGACCGTCCCCACCCCGATCCACACCCCCAGCCCCGACCACTCCCCCCGAAGTCTCCTGCCCTCTATCCAGCCCCCCTCCCCTGCTCCCTGCCCCCTTACTGCGCTGCCTGGAGCACTGGTGGCTGGTGGCGCTACAGCCCCACCACCCAGCTGGAGCCAGCCATGCCGTCACCACCGCATAGCACAGAGCACCGACTCAGGCCGGTTCTGCAGCCGCGCTGCCCCAGAAGCTCGCAGTCCCGCCACCCAGAGCACTGCGCCCGCGGTGGAGCGAGCTGAGGCTGCAGGGGAAGGGCCGGGGCTTAGCCTCCCAGGCCGGGCAGAACGGTCCTGTGAGCCGGATGTGGCCCACGGGCCATACTTTGCCCACCTCTGCACTAGATCATCTAGTCTGACCTCCCGGATATCACAGGCCACCACCACCACCAGCTACCCACTAAACCCAACAACTGAAATTAGACCAAAGTATTACAGCCTTCAGAAGACTTGACAGGCAGAGACCAGGAGGGACCGAGGCCCACCAGTGCTCGAGGACCCCACCCCCCGCAATGGCAGGGGAAGTATTTTGTGAGATATACCCAGATGGTCCTGGCAAGTGACCTGCACCCCACACAGCAGAGTGAGGCAAAAACCACCCTACTAAGCTGACTTTGGCGGGGGCAAATGCCCTCCCGACCCCACATATGGCGATCAGTTATACCCTGAGCATGTGAGCAAGAACCAGCCACCCAAACACCTCAGAGCACTGGCCCACCTCGTCCAGTGACCCAGCTCTAGCGCTTCAGAGGAAGGAGACCAAAAAAACCAACCCCAGAATACATTGCGGGGGGGGGGAGAGGGAATCCCTTCTTGACCCCCTGCAGGTGACCATCTGACACATGACATCTTTAGGAACATAAAACATACTGGAAGGGACGCCCCAGGGCTGCCAAGCCCTGCCCCTCACCAACACAAGCACCCCCGTCATATAACCTCATTCATACATTTGTCCCGCTTACGCTTAAAACTAATTAAGTCGTTTGCCCCCACAACTCCCGTTAGGAGGCTGTTCCAGAACTTCCCTCCTCTGACGGTTAGAAACCATCTTCTTATTTCCAGCCTGTGTTTATTCCTGGCCAATTTATCCCCATCGGTTCTTGTGCCAGCGTCGTCCTTTAGATTCAGAAGTGCTTCTCCTTCCCTGGTGTAGTTATACAGAGCAACCATACCCCCATCCCTGGGCTGCAGAGCCCCCTCCAGAATGTCTGCATGGCTATTTTCAGTGTCCTAGTACAAGTCTCACGAGCCCCAGGCTGTAGCCCTGGGCTCTGAGACTCATTGCCGCAGTTTTTGAAGGTTTTTTTTGTCTGCAGAGTAGACATACTCTTAGGGCCATCAGGTAAATGGAGGGCCTGTCTTTCACGCTGCCTTTCACAGTTGTGAGTTACACCCCACAAATATCTGCAAAACCACTTTGTTGTCCTCCTTAAAAACTCTCTTGTGCTGTGATGCCTCAAAAAAGATTGACAACAGTTAAGCTCCTGGTGCACTGAGACCACTGTGCATCATGTCGACCGACATTATCTCATTGCTTTCTTGTACGTCCCATCGGGCTGTCTCCTCGTCTCACACTTGGAATCTTTGGTGGAAGGACTTTCTCTCCCCCCCACCCAATATATTTGTACAGCACCTAGCCTGGCCTTCTGGTCCGTGACTGGGGCTTTACCGTAATAGAAATACTAATAAAATGGTTTAGCCAGCATCCGCACTGCAGAGTGGGTAGCGAGGGTCAAAGCGATACCCAGGCTCTAACCCACACCCCCAACTAGCCCAGCTTGCCTGAGAGGGTTGTGTGTAGATAGGAGATAGATTAGGGTAATGGGGGGGAGGGATAGCTCAGTGGTTTTGAGCATGGCTTTAAACCCAAGGGGGTTGGTTCAATCCTTGAGAGGGAGGAGGAGGATCTGGGGCAAAAAAAAAATTGCTGTCCTGCTAGTGAAGGCAGGGGGCTGGACTTGATGACCTTTCAAGGTCCCTTCCAGTTCTAAGAGATTGGTATATCTCCAATTATTACCTTTATTTTTTTTATTACCCAGGTGAAAACCCTACTTAATTCTGCAGTGAAGCCAGACACTGCCCCCTGTGTGCATACAAAGGAACATTGGATATGGAGAAATTGAGAAATGGACATACAGACATACTGAAGCCAGAGATTATTTTAATTGCCCTGGTCCAAAGCCAGGAAGACAAAATTAATTGCACTAAGAAGCAGAAAGGTAAAAGTGAGTCCAATTTGAGCCTCACCTCTTTCGCAACAACCTGATGGAAGGTGAATGAGCTTCAGTTCTAATGAGCAGGTGGAGCAGAAGTTAAGAGGTCTCAGTTGCTCAGAGAAAGAGCTGAATTTGAAATCAGAATCGCACAGGCAGCTCACAGGCTGAGGGACACTGGAGGATGGGATCTCACTGATAAATGCCCCAACTCTCATCTAACAGGGCATTAATATTAAAGTCTGCTCCAAAGAAAACATTTCGTGGGGGCACTTCATTCCCTTTTGGGCATAGGGTGGTTTATTGACCATCATCATCTTAGAAGATTCACCCCCTGCACTTGAAAAAAACAGGAGGGGGTGGGGGTTCTGTGTCTCAGATTTTCCTCTGGATCATCCCATTAGGAAGGAAGGGGATTTATTCCTATAGAGCAAACAGGAAGTTCAGAGTCCCATCTGTCTCCGCCCCCCAAGCTGCATTAATTTCAAGGAGGATTTACTGTTGCTTGCCAGGAGTCAGCGTTCATGGGTGTCCTTGCCTCCTGGCCTCTCTTCCCCAGTCCACTCCACCCATAGATCACTGAGCTTCCCTGCAAATCCAGAGACAGGTGGAATGGTGCCAGGAGACAAAGACAACTGATCCCCACCTCTGTGCAGGATGCCAAGGTGTGTGCCTGCGTGATCCACGTGCAGAAGGGATCCTCTGCTTGCAGCCTAGGTATGCAATTTATACAACAGTCGTGCTTTCCTGAAATCAGCGGTATTCCACCAGGGATGGATTTGGCCCAGCATGTGCTACGTTCAGTGACGAAGATAACGTGCAAGCAGCTCCCTTGCTGAGTCACCGGATGCCAGGCTTGGCAGGGAGCGAGATGACATGACAAGGCCTGCACTCTGCCCATGGAGATTCAGCAAACACTTTGGTAGTGCCAAGTCTCTTACAGCTGGTGCTGAAGTGTCAGCAGTTAACAAGCTTGCAGCTGACTGGGGAGACAGCCTCGGCTGGAATCTGCCAAGGAGTTTGTGCAGGTGGTTTTTAGCCCTGCATGCCGGTGCCATCTGTTAGCAATCAGACATTTCTATAAAGTGCCTGTCTCATGGTGGCATCTGGACACACTTTACATAAAGGAGCAAAACAACTCTCCCAGCTACAGAGAGAGTAAGTGCCACAACATGGCTATGACCCAGCCAGCTACAGTAGCCTGAAAAACCAGAGATGGGGGAACCCAGTCAATAGAAGCAATGCCAGAGAGAACTAACTTGGTTTTTGTTTCCAAGTAACTGTAACAATTAATCAGTTTGGACCTGATGCAAAGCCCCACTGAAGTCGATTAACTTCAACAGGTTTGGGGTCTGGACCATCACCATGGGAGGTTCTGCACAAACCTGGCAGGAATTTAGCTGGCTTTTTTTGTTCAGTAATGGCGACAGTCTGACTATTTCCCCGGCTTTCTCCATCCCTTTTCCTGCTGAACCTGGCGAGAACAATAATAGCAACAATAATTTTCACCTCCCCTTGCAAAGCAGTTTACAGCCCGCCATGAAGGAAGCCTCGTAACACTGCTTTGTTGCCAAACGGCAAAACAAGGTAATTAGATTCTGCCTACCTAAGGGCTGATCCTGCTTGCACTCATGCACGAGTCATTTTGCTCACATGAACTGCCACACTGATGTAGAGGGACTAAGTGACATGAACAGACGATGTATGTTTTGCAGGATCAGGGCCCTAAATTAGGAAATCACCATTTTAGGCATGGGAAGTCTTAGGCACAGGGGAGGCAGGAGGCGGGAGGGATAGCTCAGTGGTTTGAGCATTGGCCTGCTAAACCCAGGATTGTGAGTTCAATCCTTGAGGAGGCCACTTAGGGATCTGGGGCAAAAGTTGGTCCTGCTAGTGAAGGCAGGGGGCTGGACTCAATGACCTTTCAAGGTCCCTTCCAGTTCTAGGAGATTGGTATGTCTCCTTTAAAAAAAAAAAAAAAATTGCCACTGTGTTCAGAAGGGCACAGCATCCAGAACTGGGGCCAGATTTTCAAAGGTGGTCAGCCTGTTGGGTGCTGATCTCTTTTGAAGATCTGGCCCTGAGCTCCCTTGAAAGTCTGGCCCATAAAGATTAAGTGACTTGTCCAAGGTCACACAGTAAGGATGTGGCAGAACCACCAAGCAAATGCAGATTTTCTGAGTCCCAAACACTTTATGACATACACTGACCCTATAATTGACTCACTCTTCGACAGTGAAGAACAGATTTATAGAGGATAAGGACATCCCAGACAAACATGCTCCTGTATACATCCCAGATCTGCCAAACCACACTTAGCAATGAAAACTCTTGAATGTTTCGGACATTCAGTTTGGATAAGATCTTTTCCCAAGAGCAGAGCCATCACAACGTCAGCCGCAAGAGGCAATCCCTTGGCAAACATAATGGCCAAATGAGGTGCAGTGGACTAGAGAATTCCTTGGAAAACAAAAATAAAACTCTGGAGGGAAGAGATGAAATTAAGGCTTTTTCTACAAAGCAGGGGGGAAGGGGAGGTGGTATTCTGGAATAACTATTCTGCTATTGTTAGTCTGTTATAATTTTGCTGTTCCAGAATAACTCCCCCACGTGGACATTGTTCAGTTACTTTATCCCAAAACAAGTACTTCACTTCAGAATAGCAATGCCAGTCAATTTACTCCATGCACACAAGCCCTAAAACAGTGGTTTTCCACCTGTGGTCTATGGACCCCTGGGGGTCTGCAGACTATGTTTAAGATTTCCAAAGGGGTCCACACCTCCATTCAAAATTTTTTAGGGGTCAGCAAATGAAAAGAAAAAAAAAGTTTGAAAACCGCTGCCCTAAGAAAAGGAAAACATTTAGACGAGATCTCAGAATCACTTCCTAGGCATGGTATTTAGTGGGATGAATACCAGGGAAGGGCCCCACTGCTCAGGCCATTTCAGACTAAATGAGACAAACATCCTGTATGCAACAATGCTGCATCGGCCCCACCATGAATGTCTACGGTTGCACAGGGGCAGCAAGTGAATAACACTGCGTGTGTATCCATTCAGCAATAAACTGTTGCATCATTCTGTCGTTATGGCAACTGCAGTTAGAGATCCCCGGAGAGAATTAGCAGGGGTAGCTGCCGGGGACAGATGCGGTTACATCAGAGCAGGAGGGAAGTCCCCGAACCAGAAGCAGCGCTGACGTCGCCATATAAGGCAGTCTTGTAAAGTTCTACTGGCCCAGTGTCCTGGGACAAATGAGACATCAGTCGATTTCATTCCCCTCAGGGTAAGGCCAGAGGAGCAGCATTTGTGCCTGAGTAGTAATTTTTCATATCTGTTTTGCAAGGCTACATCAAGGCTCTGCCCTAGAGACTGAGCTGCAGGACTCATGCTGGTTCCAAACACATTCACGACTCCCATGCAGAGAGGGGCCCAGAGGAAGCCAGTTCCAGAGCACAGCATTGGTCCTGCGAAACCCGGAACTGTGCTACGTATTCTTCAGTACCATCTACTAGCACCTGATCTATGAACTACTGACACGTGTAAAGATACGGAGCACTCGTGTAACCACACGCAGCGGCCTCTCCTGGCTGTACTAAAACAGCCCTCTCTAAGGGTCATGTATAGGCTTTTCTCTGGTGCTCAGCATTGTGATAAGCACCACGCCAACGTTCAGGAATTTACCTTCACAACATTGCTCCGAGAGTATCATAAACCCCATTTAACAGAAAAGGAAAACTCTCAAAAGCAGCGCCTAACTTCGGGCGCCCCGGTTTTCACAACCCCAGCATCGGACACTTTGGGTCTCATTTTCAGAGGTGCGGAGCACCTGCAGCCCCTATTGACTTCAGCTTGAGTTGTAGAGGCCCAGCCCTTCCGAAAATAAGGTTTCAAGGGTTCCAGTCTGGGCACCCAAAATGAGTGGATGCTTTTTTTTTTTTTAAAAAGGGGTTGACTTAAGCCACTTGCCCAAGGTCACCCAGGCAGCCTGTGGCAGAGCTAGTAACAGAATGCGGGTCTCCTGAATTCCAGACTAGTGCCTCAGACACCAGCCAACCTTTCCGCTCTAGGCAGTGCAGCGAAGTACAAAGCTCTGTGGCTGAAGCATTTGATGTGGCGGAACAAGGCTTCTCTGCTCTATCTTGCCCTGTGAGGTATCCTAAACTAAGCTGGATGGGACACTACCAAGGAACAGGCAGGAACTAAACCCAGAGTCCTGACGGGGACAGTGTGGTCCTAGCAGATCCCACAGCATTTTTTTTGGCAATGGTGACCTAAATTGAGGCAAGCACCCAACAAAACACATCACCAATAACTCCAGTGGCAGGCACAGCAATGCTGCACAAGAGTCTAGGGTGGGGAGTAAAGGAGAACCCTGCACCCAACTGAAACTGGCAGGGCAATTTTGGGAGGTAGAACGCACGCTGGGATTAGCCCAGGACAGTAGGGTTGTCATCCCTCTTCTTGCAAAGAATGTCTAGCTGGCGGTGGCAAGGATCTTTGATGACCCCACATAGTCAGGACCCAGATCCTCGCTCTTTAAGTTTGAAAGAGCTGCTGCTCTCTGGCCCTCCCTAAACGTCTAACCACATGGCGCCAGAGTTACAGACTCCTCAGCTTCCTGTGCTAGCATGTCGGTGCCATTAATAATGTCTCTGCCCACTAGGGCAGCAAGGAGAAGATGAGCAACTACTGTCGCCACCTCTTCCCTGGAGAGGAATTCTCAAGTTTTCTGCCATGGGCAGCAGCAGAGGCGTAGGAACAGAGAGCGGTGGAGCGGCAATGCAGAAAGGCAAAGCTGATGATTTATCATCTAGATCACTCCATCCAGCGAGTTACACGCCAGCAAGAAATGGCCCCTGATGTTTGCCAGAGGAAGCACTCTCCTTTCCAACAGCAATAAACACCCAGGGAAACATCCAGCGACACTGAGAGTCTCACACACTGGGCGCCTTAAGGGGGCTTGAGGCCATGAAGGAATTCGAATTCTCTTCTCACTTGTCCCAGCTTTGCACTGTGATGGAGCAACTCTGGATTTATATTAAGATGGAACCAAGCTTCCAATTTACAACACCACGGCCCTCAGGGGCGAGTTCCCAGGAACCCGAGTGCCATCATGGAACTTGACATCACTTTTTATTAAAAATATGAACAGGCCTCACCTTCGTATTTGCTAATAGGTGCCCCTCCCTGTCACAGCACTGGAGGCTGCAGGCATATGCCACTTTTACCCCAGCTTGGCTCTGTGGATTTTAGCTGAGTTCCAGGAGGGAGTAGGAAGAATTAGGACCTGGAATCAGGGAACTCCCCTATTTAAGACGGGGGCCATGCCTCTGGATTGGTCTGGTTTAGGTCTTCTTACCAGTTATTGTTCTCCTCCCAGAGTAAACAGTTCATATGGAGAGCCAGGAGCCCCTCCCATTTCAGAAAGACATGGGGGGGGGGGGGGAAGAGAGAAATGGTGCCTTTGAAATAGGAGGAATTCTAAAGGCAGCTGAGCCGAGCCCCTCTGGCTGCTACGGGCAGGACAAAGAGCTGGGCCTGAATTTTGGAATGGGTTCCAGTGCTGCCAGTTCTTAATCACAAGCTTTGCTAGATCTGGTACTTTCATTAAGGCTCCAGCTTCTGGATTCACGGGAATCTCATCTTTCATAAAAAAAAGAAGTAAGTTGCTAGCCCTTGTGGTTGCAAAGAAAACCTTGAAAACTTGACCCCTAAACATACCAACACCAGCAGGTAACGAAGAACCAAGATTTTT
This sequence comes from Mauremys reevesii, assembly GCF_016161935.1. Classification (NCBI taxonomy): domain Eukaryota; kingdom Metazoa; phylum Chordata; order Testudines; family Geoemydidae; genus Mauremys; species Mauremys reevesii. The sequence continues at coordinate 10,527,003 of NC_052648.1, read as the reverse complement.
TATTTATTTATTTTTTTTTAAAACAATCTTGTTATTTTAAGCTACTCATGATTGGGCAAGGCCCCCCCCCACCTTATGACTTTTGAACACTTAGTTTTAGTAACACTGGAGAACCAGACTTTGGAGCTGGGGACGGTCTCTGAAAGGCAGCAGCAGAGAGGCCAGCATCCAGGGGATGATGGGCACTTGCAAGCATGTCCTGTAGCCAAATCCATCCTCCCATAACCCCAAGGATTGCCCTGCAGTCAGAGACGGCTCTTTTTCATCCTGACACACTGAAGGAGGAAGCTACCCAATTACAAAGAGCTCCTGGGAACAAGCCAGCACTTTGCATTACTAGCACCCACATGCAAATGCTGCCAGCTTCCTCCACCCACCTTGCTCCTTCACCTGGATTTCCAGCCCTCTCCTTCCTTGAGAAGGAACCGTCTCTTAGCCCCACTGCCCTCCAAGTCAGAGCCTATGGTTTTGTTTCCCCCCGCCCTTGCCTGCCTGGCAATGGTTCTTACACAGGCCAGATGGCACCAAGTGCTTCTCTGGCTACAGCTAGCAGGAGCAGAGCCTTCTGGGGCACATTAGAGCAGTTTCTGCTGGGTAGGCAGCAAATGGAAAACAACCAGGCTCAGGAACTCCTGGCAGCGACATAGTGATGCAGCAGGCAGGGATAAGAGAAAATAAGAGCTGGAGAGTGAGGAAAAGGAAGGGTTTTTTCCCCTTCCAGCTTTGCAGCACGAGCCTGAGCAAAATGAGATCAGACCCTCTCTAAAAATGGCTCCCTGCTTCTCAGGGAAGGATGCCTAGCTACAGCTCCCTTTCTCAGTTGGCAGGGGCAGCACCGTTGAAGTGCCCGGGGCCCCGGACAGCAATGGATGAATAAGCAGCTGGAGCAAGTTTAACCCCCAGAGAAGGCAGAGGCGATGCTGGTAGAGAGACAAACAAGCCAAACAAATGAGGGTATATTGACCTCGTCTTCCTGGGGTTGATCTGCTGCTCCCCCCTCTGCTGCCACATCATCACCACCACAATACCCTAAATCCTTCACATCCCTGTGCTGTAGGAAAAGATTGTTACCTCACTTAGGCAACTGAGGTCTGGGGAGGTTAAGTGACTCACCCAAGGTCCTACAAAGTGTCTCTGGCAGAGGCACAATTGAACCCAGATCTCCTGAGTCCACATCCGGTGCCCTCTATTCATCAAGACACATTCACAATGCACAATCTCATGGCATTGGAGTCACTGTTACGCCTAGACTCACGAATAGGAACCCTAGTGAGGCATGTTTTCTCCCACCCGTAGCTGGCCTGTAGGATGCACCCAGTGTCTTCCAGATGAGGGCCCAGCCACAGTGAGTCACGCTCCTGTCACCTCCAGGCTGGATTGCTATAGCTGACCCTACTGGAGCGGACTACAAGGGCCACACACAATAGCTTCAGATGTGAGATAATGTCTCGAACCCAGACCCACCGTGTCGCACAGCAAGAGCCATACCCGCTGCACCACCACGCTGCAAGGGTGGATGAGGAAACTGCAGCCGATACTCCACAAACAGGGGCTGCACCGGTTGACTCAGCAGGATCAGCAGACCGCTGATGAGACCCCTCTTCACATAAAGCTGCCCTTTCTGGCCACACCCCTTGTCTGAGCAACTAGTTGCTAGACCTGCGGCTGAGACCAAGTTCCTGCTTCCTCCAAGTTATCTGGCCTCATTCCTCTCCGACTATTTTGGATTCCAGCTTGACTCTTGATGAGACTTCTGGCTCTGACTCCGGCTGCGGCCCTTGGCACGAATCCTGACCATGATGCTACTCCGGGCTCCAACCAGTAGGTCGGACCACCCACGTTACAGACCTGCAGCACCCACTCACCCACCGTCTGGATGAGGAGGCTCAACAGGAGCCCATCTCACTGGCATTTTGTTCTCTCCATTGATGCCTTGGCTGTTTCTGGAGTCACTTTGACTGGTCCTATATTTCCAGCTCTTACGGGCTAGGATCCAGCCATCTTGGACTCTCCATAACCCATGGGAACAGCTGACAGAGCCCAGAGTCAGACAGGGTGGTCTAGCAAGGAAGAAATGAACTGTGGAAGTCCTTTTGTATTGGCTGCCTGGGGCTTGTCTCCACAGCAAGGTTAACTCATGTTATAGCTCGGTTGTTCCTGTTAACTTTATCCCTGTCCCCACACACAAACCCTCGCTCGTGTGCAGCAGTGCTAGCGACTCAAGTTGGCTGGTGTAGCTAGGGGTAAAGGCTAAAGCCCAAATGAGCCCAACCCCTTACCTGCTGCCAGCACCACCACCCTGCAGAGTGAAGACAGTCGGGTAACCCTTGAGTGTTGCTAGTCCTCCAGTGCTTTCCCATAACTCCCCTGGGCCGTACGTTCTTGCTACCTACCTAGTCCCTTCTTCCAAACTGGAAGGCACCAGCCAATTCATAGAGACGAGAGACAGTCCATGGGGGGCTCAGTTTACTGCTGTGCTCAGAACCATGCCGTGTGCTCCCAGAAGCCTTAGCACCACGCACAAGCGAGTGCAGGATCAGCACGGACACAGGGCATTACAGCAACTGGAGCGCTAGGCCCAGGCTACAGTTACCTTGCTCAGGGCTTTGGAGGAAAAAATAAATAAATCATGCCACGTATGCTGTAGTTAGGTTGACCTAACTTCCAGAGGAGACGTGGCTAGGTTGACGGAGGATTCATCTGTCTACCTAGCTACCACCTCCAAGAGATGGATTAACTACACGGATGGAAAAATCCCAGCCATCGAAGTAGGAAGCGTCTACACACAGCACTTCAGTGGCACAGTTGCAGCACCAGCGCTGTGCTGCTATAGTGTAGACATGCCCTTATTTCTGTGCATGGCTGCTCTCACTTGTGCTAGGATAACACGAGAGAAGTAATTCAAGTGAAATTCATTTGAGCTGACTCCGCAATGAAGATGCTCCCTATTAGTCTAGTAACCTTTCCCAGATGGGTCTTTGTTCCACCCCACGACTGTCCAAACACCCTTGGGGAAACCCACTGGGGCTGGTTTGCCAGGCCAAACTTTGCAGGTAGTTTATTCAAAAGCCACGAGCGGGAGTTATTCCGACAAAGGTAGAGATGCTTAATGAAAGAGTAAGTCAGAGAGAGCTCTCCATCACTGAGTAACATCTTAAGGTGTCAGAAAAGAACCGGACGTTCCATTTAGCCATCACACAGGCACGGAGAATCCAAGAGCCATTATTTCTATTTTCAGATAAGGTATCAGAGAAGCAAAACGAGAATGTAATATCAGATCAGAGTGGATGTGCCAGAAAAAACAACAGCAGATCAACACCTGCCGGAATAAATCAATAACCTATGTGAAATTTCTGCAGGCACAGGCAGGGTTCATTCAAGAAATCCTTGGAACTTGCATTACTCTTTATTAGCAGCTGAAGAGTCTGTTTGGGCTACACATGGAGCTTTGACAAGTAGTTGATTAAAGAGCAATGTAACTCAGAGCAAATTCCTTAAATGATGCTGGCTGTTCCCTAGAGAACTCCTGCCATGTATATTTTTTGTGGTAGGTTAATTAAATATTAACTGATTATTTAAAAAGTATTCACAGCAGTTTGGCAATTATTGCCTTGATGTTATTTATCTTTTTATTTATAAAAAATGTGCCTAGTTACATATCTTAGGGCATGTACATAATTTTTTTTTTAAACCTAAAAGCTTATTGATACAAAGCAATAAAGAGAAGTTTCAAATCAAATTGGTTAAGTTTTTCCATACCCGAAAAGCAGCCATCTGCAGCGTGTGTCCCTCGTCTCTGCAATGGTCTGCATTGCACGGAACACAAAACAGCTAGGTCACACCTGGCCCTTGGAGATTTTTTATGAAACACTCCAAGCATCACAAAAACCAACAACAAAGTCCACACAATACAACATAAAGAAACATTAAAATATTAAAAAATAAAAAACAGAGACTGTACTGTTCCAAGACAACACAACCCTCCCCTTCCTTCCAACACTGGCTAAGCCTCTGTCTCTGCAACAAGAGAGCTACATGCCCTTGTCTCCCTGGCCAATTCTCGGGCCTCCATCTCCTCTACCCAGTTGGCCAGAGGGGAAAACTTGTGGCTCAACTCTATAGGTAAGAGAATAGATCCTGGAAGGAGAGGAGAAACAACCAGGGGCCACAGCCCTAGAGAATCCCCTTCACCTGAGCTAAGACCCCCGATACCTCACCACCCCTCTAGCCTCCTCTGTTTGACAGGGGCTTCTGTGAGCTGCCCCCCCGTCCAGAGCAGAGTTGCCTGCCCCCGGGGAAAAAGGGAGATGCTTCGGGGGAAATCGGTGCAGAGAGAGCAGCCTAGAGGGCAACTGAGGAGAGGAAGCCCCTTCCTCCTCATCAGCCCCACCAGTTGCTGCTGCTGAGACTCTACCAGAAGAGCTCTCAGCATGAGGCCCAACAAGCTACACCCCTTTTGCTGCAGCTCCAGCACCTCCTCTCCCTGCAGGTACCTCCACCTCCCTTTTCTCCCCCTCCACTTCTAAGTACTCACTGGAGCTCTGCTCTTCCACCTCCCTTCTCAGCTGCCTCCTCTTGTCCTAAAGGGTGGTCGTTATCCCTGCTCCAAGCTGACGTCCTCTGCCGACCCACAATCTCCCCTGGCATGCTCTGAACTGAGAGCCTTCCCTTCCCCTGCCTGACCCCTGAGCTTCGCCTCCACAAGCTTACCAGTTGCTCACCGCCTTGAAACCCTTCCCCAGCCACAACTGAGAGAGCTGATTCCAGATGCAGTGTCCCACTTGGTCCTTGCTGCGAACGATGGGCTCTCCGAAAACACCCTTCTTCACTGTGCCCCTAAACCGTGCGTCACAAGAATTGTCCCTTCTGGGGTACAGAGCTGCCCCTGACACTCAAATGTGCAGTATTTCAAATAACTGCCTGCAAATTGTTCCTCAGACCATTACAGCTGTGGGGCTGCCCCACATCGTTAACATAACCCCTTCCCCTGGCACATCCCCCAAACTGAGCAAGTGCATTAATCTATTATCTACCAAACTCCTCCTCAGCTTAACCAGAATGGACAGGGGACTATGTCTAATTCCCAGCCAGCTGTAACTTTTTCCCTCCCTTGTCAGTATTGTTGTTTCTTACCTTAACCAATTCTCAATTAATTCATAAGGAACTGTCTTGTTTCTCAGAGGGCTTCCAAGAACTCTCCGTTAGGGAGTTGTTACAAAAGCAGAGGTCAACCTCCCTTGACCCTGGCAGCTGAATTGCTGCTATGAGGTCTGAAGGCACAAATGGCTTTCAACACAGGATTCTCCAGTAAGAGATCTCTCTTTCTGGCTTTGGTGTTGTTAGGGAAGCGGATCACAAACGGACCATGTACCTCCACACCCATCACCAGTTAGTTGTCCCTGTCCCCCCACATCCATCCTTCCCCCTGTCCCATCCCACCTCCCAGACTCAGCCTCCTGCCCTACCTACTGGCTACCATCCCTTCCTCCTGGTTGCTTCAAGGCCTCTGCATAAGATATCACCGCCCCTACCACACCCCACTATGTGGGGGCAAAGGCAGTGTCTGATTGCAACCCCTAGTTGTCATTGTCCTGTTCTGTACTAGGGGCCTCAGCTACAGAGAAGATCCAGGCAGTTCTTTCTTCTGCTGTGTCCATACCACACTGACCTCTGCAATAGTCCCACTATCCCAGAGAGCTCAAGCAGTCTCATCCCCATCTTCCTGAGGCTTTTTGTTATCCTCCCCTTTCACTTGGGAGACTCTTGTGCTGCAGTCAGGGTGGTTCATCCCAACCTGCTCCTCTGTTCCACAGCCATCTCTCTCCTTGGTACAGCCCTCAATCCAAGCTCTGTAAGAGTAGTGACTGCCTTCACCACCTGCCCCCTACTAGGCTCTCCCCTAGTCATGGGTGACTCACCAGGTACCTGGGGAGCTACTCACTACACCCCAGGCCTCTGCTGTTCCTTTGGCATTGCAAACCAGTCTCCTCTGCTGCGGCCACACCTGCTGCTTCCTCCATTGTCATCATCATCAGCTGCTGCTGCTCCCAGACCTTCTGACTCGATCACCACCACCAGAGGGGAGAGTGAGGGGCCCGGCTTGTGCCCCTGTTCTCCTTCCACCATTCCTGGCTTTACCTCATTCTGTTCCTCTTCCTGCTCTATACTGGAATTTGTTACAGCCACCATACCCAGCCATGCCTATCCTTCTGCACCAAAGCCTAGGACTGTTGCTGCAGGATAGCTCTTCATCAACCCCTGGGTTTTCTTCCCCAACCTCTCCAAACTATGGGCCCTCCTGAACGCCAACATCCTCCTCTGTCCCCCTCACTGCTCCCAGAAGTCTGCTGGTTGCAAGAATTCCCCTGGGTGGGGCAGGCTCCTCAGAGAAGCCCTTCACCCAAACTGACACTTGGAAGACAGGCCCCATTTCTCCTGCCCCAGCCCTTGTGGTCTGTCTTGAACCACTCCCCATAATCTCTTCTTTGTGCCATTCCATTAGTACTTGCCCTCCCAATGCCTCCATCTGTCTTCCCTTCTTTTTCCTTCTCCTTTTTCTACCCTTCCCTCCTCAAATGAGAACCTTACAGCAGAAAATCAGACCTTCCCTACAAATCCCTTGAGCCTCCATCCTAAAACTACTAAGTACCTGCAGGTCCTTCTAACACACCAGCCATCTTGTTCCTCTCACCTACAGCTAGCTAGTCCGGGTCCTACCCTTCCTCTGACAGGCTGCACAAGGGGGAATGAGGCAACCCAGGTTCACCTGGGACTAATTAACTCACTGAGGAACTGGGAGGCAGTTAATTAAACGAAGCACCTGTAGATGATAAAAGGCAGCTACTCCCACAGGGTTAGGTTAGAGAACATAGGCCTCTAGGGATGAGGAACAGCTCTAAGAAAAAGAAAGCCCCTCCCCCCCGGAATGAGCTTCTCAGGGGGAGCTGGTGAGGGTGTTCACTAGGGAGGGAACCTGAAGAAGAAAGCTCCTAAATGTGGGTCTGACAGGGAGGAGGCATGAGTGCTAAATCTCAGTGGACCTGATCCCGTGGACGGACTTCACCAAGTAGTAGCAGAAGCTCTGGAACAGAGGAATTCTAGGTTTTTCCAAGGAAGGTTTGTCATGGTCTGATTCCTGTGGGGACCTAGACCCAAGAGGCCCCAGCTCCAGAAGAGGGTTCTGGGTCTAGAGGCCCTGATGGGTGAGGGACTTGAAGATAAATTGGGTTGATGGACCAAAGTTAACTAATCTCCTGACTCTCTAGCTGGGGATGCTGGGGTGGAGGCCTATTGGTATAAAGTTCCATGTTTGGGTTTAATAAACTAGACCCCTGAAGGGGTGCCATTCAAAATATATATATATATATATATATAAACTTCCTTGGGCTTATTGAATGCCCATTGGAGAAACTGAGGCACTGATGTAATTGTGAATGCTAAGCTGGGCCTGATCGGGTGTGCTCCAGGAGCACAAGCTGCCTGTCTTGTCAAACAGTAGAGTCCTGTGACATAAAGATGCAGCACACAGAAAGACCCCCCAAAATAACCTCAACCTGACCTCCCACAAAAGCCACGAAAGAGAAATGGGTTATGCAGCACTTTCTAAAAATCTATCAAATCCAGGCCTTGTTTAACTAGTTGAGCAAGTGAATTCTTTAGGTAGGGCTGGGCCTTTCTTAGGGCCTGGCCTTCCCCCAGCAAAAACATTTTGGTACTGTGCTTGGGATTTTCGAAGGTGTCTAAGCTATTCCATGCTGGATGGTTGACAATTTTCTATCAAGACTGTTTTTATTGTCAGAAAATGGTGTTTTCAGCTACACAAAAGGTTTTTTTTTTTTTTTTAAATCAACTGTCTGTGCTGTGGAAAACTTGACTTGTTTTTAATCAAAAAACTGAACTCCCCAAATATTTCATTTTAGATAAGCCACCACAGTGTCACATGGGAGTTGTGGTTCTGTTCCTCCTTTCTCTGCTGGGCTCCCCCATGGACTACATTTCCTATTGTGCACTGCCTCCCCTCTCGGGGGGGGGGAAGGGAGGGAGAAATGACTATAGTGCATGATAGGAGATGTAGTCCAGCCAAGGAGTATAGCTATAGAGGAGAACACAAGCAGGAGGCACCTGAACTACAACTCCCATGAGTCAGCCTGACAGAAGTTCCAAATCAGTTTGTTTTTGGCTAAAATATTTCAACTTTTTGTCAAAGTTTTTTTTTTTTTTTATTTTATTTTAAACAAGGGGTGTGGGGGATTCCAACCAGCTCTATTAAGCAACCCATTCAATAGGAGTTGAGGCCAGATTGTCAAGAGCTCTGTTCCACTTAGGCACTGAAACAAGAACCAGGCTTTTGAGAGAGATCTGTACTCACCGGCTGAGCTTTCTGAGGCTTTGGCTACACTTGCATTTCAAAGCGCTGCCGCGGCAGCGCTTTGAAGCGCTAAGTGTAGTCAAAGCGCCAGCGCTGGGAGAAAACTCTCCCAGCGCTGTCCGTACTCCACTTCCCTGTGGGGAATAACGGACAGCGCTGGGAGCACGGCTCCCAGCGCTGGGGCTTTGACTACACTGGCGCTTTGTAGCACCGCAATTTGCAGCGCTGCAGAGGGTGTGTTTTCACACCCTGCTGCAGCGCTGCAAATTTGTAAGTGTAGCCAAGCCCTCTGAGAGAGCTTCTCCAAATGGCTGTGGGAGCCGGGAGGTACTACTGGTGGCAATGCTTAGTGGCACTCCTACGCCTGGTGTGCTCTCTTTTCACCAATGTTCTTGCGAATGAAACTCACTCACAGAATGGGGCTGGTTTTCCCAGGCTCTTGTTAAACCCTTGAACTGCAATCATAAGGCAAGAAGCTGATGCAGTTACGCTGAAGAAGTGGTGAAATAGGCCTGTGGCTAATACTGCCTGTGTCTACTTTCTAGACAGTGGTTCCGGATGGGGCACTTTGTTCTTCCCCAGGATCTAGTTGAGATTGACCCTTATCCAGTCCCAGTCAAGACAAGGGATCATATGGGTTGTGGAAAACATCCAGAAGATATGGGCGACAAGAGCAATATCCATTTCCTCCATACAAGGAGTTTTTCACCTTCCCCTCACAAGGTAGATGATCTAGGGCAGTGGTTCTCAAACTGTGGGTCGGGACCCCCTTTTAATGAGGTCATCAGGGCTGGCTTAGACTTGCTGGGGCCTGGGGCCAAAGCCCAAGGGCTTCAGGATTCTGGTTGCAGGCCCCTTGCATGGGGCTGATGCTGCTGAGATTCTGCTTTGCCTCCCCGCCACCACCCAGGGAGGTGGGGCTTGGGCAAGCTCAGGCTTTGGTCCCCCCTCCTGGGGTCGTGAAGTAACTGTTGTTGTCAGAAGGGGGTCGTGGTGCAATGGAGTTTAAGAATCCCTGATGTAGGGGGCTGACTGGATGTAGGCAGCTTCTAGATCAGTGATCACCAACCCAGCGATCGTGATTGACTGGCGATCCTGGGGACTCTCTATCACAATCTTCGGCCACGGGGCTGCCTGCCATGGCCCCACACTGCTCCTGGGAGGTACCAGCACTCCCCAATGGCCCTGGGAGGGGCAGGGCCCAGGGGTCTATGTGTGCTGCTCCTGCCGGCAAGCACTGCCCCCGCAGCTCCCATTGGCCAGGAAGGGGGAACTGTGGGCAATGGGAGCTTTGGGGGTGGTGCCTGCAGAGAGGGGTGGTGCACAAAGCCATATGCCCCCCGCCCCTCCCAGGAGCCACAGGGGCACATTGGCCCCTTCTGGGAGTGGTGTGGGGCCTTGATAGGCAGGGAGCCTGCCTTAGCCTTGCTGTGCTGCCGACCGAGGTAAGTGCCGCCCGGCAGGAGGCTGCACCCCAGCCCTGAGCCAGCACCCCAAGCCCCTGCCCCAGCTCTGAGCCCCCTCCCAGAGCCAGCATCCCAAACCCCCTCCTATACCCCAAACCCCTTCCTGCACCCTGAGCCCCCTTCCAGAGCCAGCATCCCAAACCCCTTCCTGCACCCTGAGCCCCCTTCCAGAGCCAGCACCCCCTCCTGCACCCCAACATTCGGCCCCAGCCCAGAGCCCCCTCCCACACTGTAAACCCCCCAGCCCAGAGCCCGCACCCTCTCCTGAACCCCAACCTCCTGCCCCAGCCTGTTGAAAGTGAGTGAGGGTGGGGGAGAGCGAGCAATGGAGAGAGTGGGGCTTGGAGTGAGCGGGGCAGGGCTTTGGGAAGGGGCAGGGCCGTGGGGAAGGGCCGGGGTAGATCCTGGGTTGCCCTTAAATTCAAAAAACGATCTTGGGTGTAAAAAGGTTGGAGACCACTGTTCTGGATGAAGTAGCAGCAGCTGCAGAGCAGAGCCCTCTTCCACCCATTGTCAGCTGGTCTGGAAGCTACCATCCTTCCTTTTAGAAGTGACCTCACATAAGTGATCTGCTTCTTTGCCACTGCCAGACAGGATCACTGCAATATGCTCTGTACAGGGCTACATCCAAGAACCACTCAGCTAAGCTAGGGCTGAAAGCAGCTACCATGTTTAGCAGTATGTCTCCCTTGGAGCATGTGAAACCTGCGGTCTATAGCCTGCACGGGCTTCTCCTTCATTTCTGGGTGCAAATTAAAGATCTGAGGCGTGATTCTCCATCACGCTGCATGACAGGTTGCTAATTACACCAGTGCAATGCAAGTGTAAAACGCTGCCAGATCAAAATGCATTAGGCCTGCTTTAGATATTGTTTTTGTGCCTATTTTGGTTAGAACTGTGATTTTTTTTTCCCCCCTACCAAAATAGTTATACCAGTAAAACTCCTAGCGTGGAGATAGCTATACCACTATAAAGGTCCCGTACACTGGGAAAGCTTATTCCCTTTATGGGAAAGAGTCATACCGTTATACCAGTATGACTCTCAGGGCTGGGTTGCACCATTCTATACTGGTGTAGTTAAAATGATACAACTTTTGTGTTTAGACAAGGCCTTAGAGTTGTGAGTTCTCTGCCCCTCAGTACCATCCTGCTAACGTGGGATGAGGAAGATGTTAATCTCTCCAGGGGATTGGTTTTATTTCTCCACCACCTCTTCTTGCCAAGATGAAATCAAAAGAATTGAGGCATCTTTTGGTTCAAAGTATAAAGACCCGGTCAAAGGGAGGGGGGAGGAGATTGCTGGGGGAAAGTTGTGCAGGCTGGAAAGGCAGTGAAGTTTGGGAGCTAGCGAAATCATCTCGAGCACGTAATGCCAGTGAAGCCCTGAAAGGGCATAGGAATGGCCGCTCTTCAGCGGATGCTGTCTCATCCCACTAATAATGCTTGGCACTTCCAAGTCCAGTGCTTTTCAGCCATAGATCTCAAATTGCTTGCCAAGGTGCGTGAGTTATCCCCACTTTACAGATGGGCAAGTGGAGACATGGAGAGGTTAAATGACTCACCCAAGGTTACACCGTAAGTGGCAGCCTGGTCTCCTGACTTGGAAAGTCAATGTTCTATCCAATAGACCATGCTGCCTCCCACAGTCTGGTGGGTAGGAATCTCCAGCTCATTTTTCAATACCAGTTAACCAATGTGTGTGAAAGTGTAGTGCAAATGATAGTAATAATACCCAGCTCTAATCTAGTTCTTTTCATCTGTAGATATCAAAGTGCTTCACAAAAGAGGTCAGTATCATTATCCTCCCTCTTTTTTACAAATAGGTAAACTAAGGCACAGAGAGGGGAAGTGATATACTCCAGATCACCCAGCCTGATAGCTGTAGAACCAGGACTCTCCAGTGTCTCAGTCCAGTGATCTATCCACTAGGCCATACTGCTTCTCCTGAAGGTAAGTTGAATTTCTCATATGTTAGCTAGTTGAGCTGCTCTTGTTAAAATACCAATTGTCATGGCTACATTAATACATGTAAAATACACTTTCCCCTAGTGAAGACAAGGCCAAAAGGGGTTAATTCAGAAAGGTCAGTACTCTGCTCTTACTGGGAAATCAGTGCAAGAAGGAGCTGCTGCTGCTCTGGATGCCTCTCGGAGTGCACCTGGGCTTACGCTGCAGAACTGTCAGCACTCCTACATGCAATTATTAACGCCCCTATCTGTGGCCCTTTGCTGTACTGTTGGAAGTTCCTGGGTTCCAACCAATCCAGGTTGCTGGGTCTTTGTTCCCATCCTGGGAAGTTTTGTTTTTCTTTCTTTCTTTCAGTCTGTTCTTTAAATTAACCCTACAACATCTTTAACCCTCTAGTTCAGGGGTAGGTAACCTATGGCACGTAAGCTGATTTTCAGTGGCCCTCACACTGCTGTTCCGGGGGGCTCTGCATTTTAATTAATTTTTAAATGAAGCTTCTCAAACATTTTAAAAACCTTATTTACTTTACATACAACAATAGTTTTGTTATATATTATAGACTTAGAGACCTTCTAAAAACGTTAATGTGTGACTGGCACGCGAAACCTTAAATTAGAGTGAATAAATGAAGACACAGCACAGCACTTCTGAAAGGTTGCCAACTCCTGCTGTAGTTCTTCCATGCCACTTCAGGAACTGGAGGAAGAGCAAAGCATTTCAGATGTCTTAGAGCCAGCTCCCATACCACCTACCTCACCTCTCTCCATTCGCCTTCCCTGCCAATTGCACACAGCTTCTGTCTGCTGTGGCCGGACCAGCATAGCCAGGGCCGGCGCTTCCATTAGGCGACCCTAGGCGGTCGCCTAGGGCGCCAGGATTCGGGGGGCGGCATTTTGTGTGCTCCCCACAGGGCGCATGGGAGCTTCCGGTTCCGCTCCCGTCGCGCTGCCGAAGAAGGAGCTTCTGACGACGTGCCGCGGAAAACAGCAGCAGGCAATCGAGCAGCTCAATGACTGCCGCTGTTGCCTGCGGCATTTTGGCGGAGGGTCCTTCTTCGGCGGCGCGATGGGAGTGGAACTGGAAGCTCCCGCGTGCCCCGTGGGGAGCGCACAAAATGCCGCCCCCCGAATTCTGCCTAGGGCACCAGAAACCCTGGCACCGCTCCTGAGCACAGCTACTAATCTACCTGCCTGCTAGGCCTGATGCCTTCCCTGTTTGCGCCTCTAATTCCCCTATTGCTAGTGTATCTTTATCAGTGGGCCCAGCTCCTAGCCCCCCACTTCTTCTCTGAGACCCTTTCTAGAGCAGGAAATTGGACATCTTTCAATCATTGCTTTTTTTGGTTGCCATCCTGGTGTGTACTCACAGTGCTGCTCGCTACAGGATGAAGGCACCAGACCTGCTATGTCGTCTGTCTTCAAAGGAGAGTTTTCCCAGACTCTCACCTGAGTTTTTGCCCTAGCCACCCTATTGTCCTGTGACTGGGTTCAGTGTGCAGTCCAGCTGAGTGAGGGGTCGTTACCACTTACCCTGCAATTCTGGGCACCTTTACAAGGCGTTGTTGCTGTAGCTGAGATGCTCACAACCAGCGCACAAGCACATAGTCACACCTTGAAGCATCAGTGTGCTAGACACCCCTGGTTCAGCAATCCTGACTCCCGGCAGCCTGTCTGCAGCCCCGCAGTAGCTTCCAGTGACCTTAACACGCACATACTCCCAAACTGTCCCCAAACCGTGTGCTCTGCAATGCCAGCCCTCTCCTGGACAGTTAAGAGAACAATAAGGTTTCTTTGTGCCTCAGAAGACACCAACCACATCACAGCTTATTAACTTCACTGGGGTAAATACACCCTTCCATTTAACCACCGCATTGAGTTGGTTTATAGTGAAAATAAAACCAGCTTATTAACAGTAAGACATAGGTTAAGTGGTGCCAAGTAAAAGGAATTCAGTTAGAAAGGGCTACAAGCAAATCAAAGTGAAAACATGCATTTACAAGTCTAAAATTTAATCGAGCAAGGTACAGGCTTTGTTCAAGACGGTTTCTCACTTACATTCAAGTTTCTTAAGACTTCAGCCCACCCCCTTGGTTGAAGGACCCATCTTTCTCCACTTGCAAAAGCTCTGTTTCCGGGAGTCTGTCTAGTGATGGATGCCACAGATGGCTTCTCTCCTTGCTTATATCTTCCAAAGTTCAATGAACATGTTTCAAGAGGCAGGATGACCTCATGTTTTCCTTCCGGTGGTCTTCCCATCCCCCTGCTGACTTATATGTAAATAGAGCTTCCATTGTTTCTGGTCACATCTTACTTAATTTAACTGGAGACAGGTAAATAGCTGCTTTCCCTCCTGTCTGGGAGGAAACCTTTTTCTCCCTGTTTGGCCACAGACTTTAAAACATAATATCATTAAATATCCATACTTCCTCATATAGTGTTAATATAGACATTTTGCAATTATATTAATTACTAGTGTGTCGTTAGCTTTCAAAAAAGACTTCATTCTGTGCACTTTTATAATACAGTAATATTGTACACAATGCTTATCACTTGGGGTTCAGTCTTTGTTTTTCTAGATCAGTAAACCTTGGAAGCGGATTCTTCTGAGGGTCACCACTCAAATTAAAGTTTATTCACTCTGTGAGGAAGGCGACATGGAGTATGGTGGTGAAGGAAGCTCCATGCTCTTTCTTCCCCCACTTCTCAACTTAATAGCTTTGTTTACCTAATATGTAAAAATGGACCGCCTTTGTCTGAAGATCAGGTTGGTCAAAGAACCAAATATACGTTCCTTTGTCTAAGGCAGACCCATTTACAAACCCCTGACATGTCTGATTTTAACACCTTTTAGTCATCTTTTGGTCTGTGATGGGATGTTAGACGGGGTGGGATCTGAGTTACTACAGAGAATTCTTTCCTGGGTGCTGGCTGGTGAGTCTTGCCCACATGCTCAGGGTTTAACTGATCGCCATATTTGGGGTCGGGAAGGAATTTTCCTCCAGGGAAGATTGGCAGAGGCCCTGGAGGTTTTTCGCCTTCCTCTGCAGCGTGGGGCACGGGTCACTTGCTGGAGGATTCTCTGCACCTTGAGGTCTTTAAACCACGATTTGAGGACTTCAGTAACTCAGACATAGATTAGGGGTTTGTTACAGGAGTGGGTGGGTGAGATTCTGTGGCCTGCATTGTGCAGGAGGTCAGACTAGATGACCATAATGGTCCCTTCTGACCTTAAGTCTATCAGTCCATCTAGGGTTGCCAGTTTTGGTTGGCCATATTCCTGGAGGTTCCATCACATGACATAATCTTTAATTAAAGATTAATTTTAATAGGGCTGCCAAGAGATTAAAAAAATTAATTGTGTGATTAATCACACTGTTAAACAATAATAGAATACCATTTATTTAAATATTTTGGATGTTTTCTACATTTTCAAATATATTGATTTCAATTACAACACAGAATACAAAGTGTACAATGCTCACTTTATATTTATTTTTTATTACAATATTTGCATTGTAAAAAAAATTGTATTTTTCAGTTCACCTAATACAAGTACTGTAATGCAATCTCTTTATCATGAAAGTTTAACTTACAAATGTAGAATTATGTACAAAAACCCCCCTGCATTCAAAAATAAAAATGTAAAACTTTAGAGCCTATAAGTCCATTCAGTCCTACTTCTTGTACAGCCAATTGCTGAGAGAAATAAGTTTATTTACATTTATGGGAGATAATGCTGCCCACTTCTTAATTACGTCACCTGAAAGTGAGAACAAGCATTTGCATGTCACTGTTGTAGCCAGCGTCGCAATCTATTTACATGCCAGATGCACTAAAGATTCATTTGTCCCTTGATGCTTCACTCACCATTCCAGAGGACATGCATCCATGCTGATGATGGGTTCTGCTCGATAATGATCCAAAGCGGTGCGGAATGATTCAAGGTCACTTTCATCATCTGAGTCAGATGCCACCAGGGGAAGGTTGATTTTCTTTTTTGGTGGTTTGGGTTCTGTAGTATCTACATCAGAGTGTTGCTCTTTTAAGACTTCTGAAAGCATGCGCCACACCTCGTCCCTCTCAGATTTTGGAAGGCGCTTTAGATTCTTAAATCTTGGGTCGAGTGCTGTAGCTATCTTTAGAAATTTCACATTGGTCTCTTCTGAACATTTTGTCAAATTTGCAGTGCAAGTGTTCTTAAAACTAACAACATGTGCTGGGGCATCATTCGAGATTTCTATGACATGAAATATATGGCAGAATGTGGGTAAAACAGAACAGGAGACTTACAATTCTCCCCCAAGGAGTTCAGTCACAAATGTAATTGACACTTTTTTTTTTTAAATGAACATCATCGGCATGGAAGCGTGTCTGCTGGAATAATAGCCGAAGCATGAAGGGGCATATGAATCTTGAGTGCATCTGGGATATAAATATCTTGCAATGCCAGCTACAACAGTGCCATGTGAACGCCTGTTCTCACTTTCAGATGACATTGTAATTAAGAAGTGGGCAGCATTATCTCCTGTAAATGTAAACAAACTTGTTTCTCTCAGTGATTGGCTGAACAAGTAGGACTAAGTGGACTTGTAGGCTCTGAAGTTTTACATTGTTTTGTTTTTGAGTGCAGCTATGTAACAAAAAACGTACTTTTGTAAGTTCAACTTTCATGATAAAGCGATTGCACTACAGTACTTGTATGAGGTGAATTGAAAAATACTATTTCTTTTGTTTATCATCTTTACAGTGCAAATATTTGTAATAAAAATAATATAAAGTGAGCACTGTACACTTTGTATTCTGTAATTGAAATTGATATATTCGAAAATGTAAAAAAACATCCAAAAACATTTAATATATTTCAACTGATAATCTATTAATATTGTGATTAATCGTGATTAATTTTTTGAGTTAATCGCGTGAGTTAACTGTGATTAATCAACAGCCCTAATTTTTAATTCCTGGAGACTCCAGGACAATCCTGGAGGGTTGGTAACCCTAGAACCCCTGCATATATCCATAACTCTTCATACCTACCATGTATGTATGTCATGCAAGAATATTAGTGTGAGTGAGTTATTATTTTTTAAATGGTACCCCACAGTGCATAGTTTGTAGCAAGATTATTACAATGGCATGTAGGGTGTGAATACAGGGGTCCTTAGGATCACCTGGTCATGCAGTAAAACCTTTTATCCAGGTTCAAAGGTGCTTTAAGCCCAGGTTAGCTAGCCCAGCTGGAGGGTGGGTGGGTTACAGCCCAGACTCGGCTTTAACTTGAGTGGGGAAACAAACCGCGCACTTTGCAGTGAGCATGCAGGCTAAATCACTTGAGTTCTGATAGGCCTGAGGCCATATTGTCCTGTCCTTCCACATACTCCCTCCTTCTGCACCAGAAGTCACCTATCCGTTTATATCCACCAGCTTGGTATTGAAGATCCACATTCCATGCAGCCTGCTACATTTCTACAAACACTTCCACAGAGATATTGTCTGGAAACTCCTCCTCCCGCTGTGCGCCAGCTGTCCCAGGCTGACACCAAGGCTCTGGTGCACCTCAGATGGGAGGTCAGTAAGCATCACGATTTGGGGAGATATATCTGAAATCGGGATGTCTCCAGGGTCATCTCCAAGAGACTCGCAGAGGCAAATATCTGTGATGAGTTCTCTGAGCCGGATGACTAATTTGAGATAGAGGAATGAATCCGAGGAAGTGAGCTGTAGCTCATGAAAGCTCATGCTAAAATAAATTTGTTAGTCTTTAAGGTGCCACAAGTACTCCTGTTCTTTTTGCGGATACACACTAACACGGCTGCTACTCTGAAACCTGTAATTTGAGATAATTACTTGCAAGTCTTAATGGCCCAGACAACCTACAAGCAAGGGTCTAACCGGGTATATAGGCACCTAATGCAAGTAGCCAGCTGCTCCAGTCTGCTCGAGGTGGCTATTTTGTTGGGGATGCTCTTTTCTCCCTCTGACAGACTACTCTGGCTGCAGCAAAGCCTGGCCCTACCCCTTTGCTGCCACAGCTCCTGCTTAAACCAGGGCCAGTTGCCTGGCTGTCCTCACAGCATCTATAGCTAAGGATCCGATTCTGTCACCGAGGTCATGGATTCCATGATTGCAATGGACCTCTGTGACTTGTTTGTCCAGCAGCCCCTGGGCTAGAGCAATGGCTGGTGGTCAGCCCCTGGCGGGGCTCTGAATGTTAGTCCTCCCCTTCCCCCTATTATAATATTAAAAGTCAAGGACAGGTCATGGGCATCTGTGAATTTTTGTTCATTGTCTGTGACATTTACTAAAAATCTTAACTTTATTTATATCTGAATGGCTCGGTCTGTCTTTTTAATGTGTTCTTCTCTAGGGGCTACACCTCCAGAGCAGACCTACTGGGCAGCTGAAATACAATAGACCCATAATATCTCCCCCACCCTCCCCACACACATCTCCCCACGCAACTCTCCTTCCATTCTTTCTATGCTGAGCAACAATATAAAAGCCTGGCCTCCCTGCCTCCTGCTGGGATCTTTTTAGATCTGAGGTGCTACTGCAATATACATAACTAGAAAGTCACATGCTTGGTGCTTCTGTAGGCTGAGTTCACCCAGGGACACTCTGCCTTCCACCAGTCCCTGTGCACCACCCTCCCAACCTCCTCTATTTCAGAGACTTCTTGAACGTTCTTGTTTCTTGTCTTTCTGTCTGGGAGCGAAGGCGTTTCCCGGTTCTGGTTTTCTGATGATTTCTCCTTCCACCCCCAAATCGATTGAGATCTGCTCACTGATGCCTAGAACGTTCCCTGAACTGCCGGAATTGATCAGACGTGGCCTTCAAAAGTTATTGCGTTACATCCAAACAGAGACATGCCACCGAGCCATGTGTAGAACCTTGCTTCCCTTGGCCTATAATAATCCGCATTTCGGCGGATGCTCATCTGGCGCCTGCCAGACGAAAAAGGTTGGGGACCACTGCTCTAACTCATTCCTGAGACGACTGCCTGAGCACAGTGTTAAGGGAGGGTGCGTCTTTCAGATTAGATATAAAACTAAAGTTCTGACCACGTGTGGTCACTATTATCAGTTATTTATAGTCATGTAACCATAAAGTTACATGAGACGCTCCCAGCCATTCATTCTATGGTTCCGGGATGATGATTTGTAAACCTAAAAAAGGTTAAAGATGACCCACAAAAGACTTAGAAATTCTGTATTTTTTTTTTAATTATTCCTTTTTGATTTTTGCCTTGGAGATATCAAGAATGTGGAGTCTGGTCAGAGAAGTTCATAGGGGTCGTGTGATGTCCCACACCTTAAAGGAAGGGCTGGGGTGGGGATGTCCTGTGTTTATACAGCACTTGGCCAAATGGGATCATTGGTCTATGACTGGAGCTCCTAGTTGCTACAATAATACAATTACTAATAAGAGAAGTGAACCTTTAACAAAGACATTCTGTCTCCCAAGAGTTCGTTAGGAGTTAACAGGTGTTGAGAGAAGGTGGTCTTTTTTTTCATTTGTTCTCTCTCAAGTGTTCAACTTTCCCTCTCTTGTGACCTCATAATGTCACTAGTTCTCTGGTCACCAGAGAACAGTGATACTCAGGCTCGCGAGGAGCAAGAGACTCTTTAAGATGTCTCCTGCGGCTCTTTGCAGTTTATGATATTAAAACACTGTGATTTAATTATTAACCAATCTGAGTAATTAACCAGTCAGGAGGTTTTTACTATGTTATTAACCAATTGTAGTTGATAATAGTTGGTCAGTCATTTTGGTATGTGAAATGATGGCTGCGTCGGGCTGGCTGGGGGCTCGGGGCGGCTGCGTCGGGCTGGCTGGGGGCTCGGTGCAGTTTGGCGAGGGCTCCTCCGTCTGCAGTGGCGGGGGGGAGGGCGAGGAGCCTTAGGGCTATGGCAGTCAAGGGGGGTGGAAGAGTGGGGCCTTTGGCGGAAGGGGGGGGGGGCAGGGGGCTAGCCTCCCCAATGGGCGGGTTCATGCACTGCCTATGACTGAGATCTGAGTATCACTACTATAGAGTCATCGAGGGTAGCTCAAACCTGAATTTCTGAGGCAACAACCAAGTCGATCTCTTTTCGTTTTCATAAAAACCTCTCAAGTCTCCTTTCTCCATCACGAAGAAGCAAGAGTGCACAAGTTCAACTTGCCTTTTTTATTTTTATTTTTTTTTGCGGGTTACTGTTAACATCTGCTGTGTTGCATCCTAGACAAGTTTTTATAACAAATTGGGCTTCTTCAGGATTAAAGGCGCTATATAGATACAAGATTGTTTCATTAGTTGAGGGAGCTGGGTGGAAGAATGGGATTTATAGCACTGCCCAGATCTAACAGTTTTCTGTCTAAAGAAAAGCCCCCTTGAAATAGCTTGTTTTGGGTCATCTCTGTGATAGGTAATAATAATAACCCCTAATTCTTATAAGATGCTTTTCATCAGTAGATCTCAAACCGCTTTGAAAGGAGGTACAGTAGAACCTCAGAGTTACAAACTCACCAGTCAGCCACACACCTCATTTGGAACTGGAAGTACGCAACCAGGCAGCAGCAGAGACTACTCCCCCGTCCCCTTCTCCCCCCCAAAAAAAGTAAGTACAGTACTGTGTTAAACATAAACTACTAAAACAAAAGGGAACGCAGCATTTTTCTTCTGCATAGTAAAGTTTCAAAGCTGTATTAAGTCAATGTTCCGTTGTAAACTTTTGAAAGAACCACCATAAAGTTTTCTTCAGAGTTATGAACGTTTCAGAGTTACAAACAACCTCCATTCCCGACGTGTTCGTAACTTTGAGGTTCTACTGTAAGTGCCATTTTACAGATTTAGAAAATGCCACTGAGATGTGAAGTGTCTTGCCCAGGGTCACCCAGCAGGTTAAGAACAGAGTTGGAAACAGAACCAGGGTCTGGAGCCCCAATCCAGTGCAATCATCACACATCATTGGTCTATGACTGGAGCTCCTAGTTGCTACAATAATACAATTACTAATAAGAGAAGTGAACCTTTAACAAAGACATTCTGTCTCCCAAGAGTTCGTTAGGAGTTAACAGGTGTTGAGAGAAGGTGGTCTTTTTTTTCGTTTGTTCTCTCTTAAGTGTTCAACTTTCCCTCTCTTGTGACCTCATAATGTCACTAGTTCTCTGGTCACCAGAGAACAGTGATACTCAGGCTCGCGAGGAGCAAGAGACTCTTTAAGATGTCTCCTGCGGCTCTTTGCAGTTTATGATATTAAAACACTGTGATTTAATTATTAACCAATCTGAGTAATTAACCAGTCAGGAGGTTTTTACTATGTTATTAACCAATTGTAGTTGATAATAGTTGGTCAGTCATTTTGGTATGTGAAATGATGGCTGCGTCGGGCTGGCTGGGGGCTCGGGGCGGCTGCGTCGGGCTGGCTGGGGGCTCCTCCGGCTGCAGTGGCGGGGGGGAGGGCGAGGAGCCTTAGGGCTATGGCAGTCAAGGGGGGTGGAAGAGTGGGGCCTTTGGCGGAAGGGGGGGGGGGCAGGGGGCTAGCCTCCCCAATGGGCGGGTTCATGCACTGCCTATGACTGAGATCTGAGTATCACTACTATAGAGTCATCGAGGGTAGCTCAAACCTGAATTTCTGAGGCAACAACCAAGTCGATCTCTTTTCGTTTTCATAAAAACCTCTCAAGTCTCCTTTCTCCATCACGAAGAAGCAAGAGTGCACAAGTTCAAATTGCCTTTTTTATTTTTATTTTTTTTTGCGGGTTACTGTTAACATCTGCTGTGTTGCATCCTAGACAAGTTTTTATAACAAATTGGGCTTCTTCAGGATTAAAGGCGCTATATAGATACAAGATTGTTTCATTAGTTGAGGGAGCTGGGTGGAAGAATGGGATTTATAGCACTGCCCAGATCTAACAGTTTTCTGTCTAAAGAAAAGCCCCCTTGAAATAGCTTGTTTTGGGTCATCTCTGTGATAGGTAATAATAATAACCCCTAATTCTTATAAGATGCTTTTCATCAGTAGATCTCAAACCGCTTTGAAAGGAGGTACAGTAGAACCTCAGAGTTACAAACTCACCAGTCAGCCACACACCTCATTTGGAACTGGAAGTACGCAACCAGGCAGCAGCAGAGACTACTCCCCCGTCCCCTCCTCCCCCCCCAAAAAAGTAAGTACAGTACTGTGTTAAACATAAACTACTAAAACAAAAGGGAACGCAGCATTTTTCTTCTGCATAGTAAAGTTTCAAAGCCGTATTAAGTCAATGTTCCGTTGGAAACTTTTGAAAGAACCACCATAAAGTTTTCTTCAGAGTTATGAACGTTTCAGAGTTACAAACAACCTCCATTCCCGACGTGTTCGTAACTCTGAGGTTCTACTGTAAGTGCCATTTTACAGATGGAGAAACAGCCACAGAGAGGTGAAGTGACTTGCCCAGGGTCACCCAGCAGGTTAAGAGCAGAGTTGGAAACAGAACCAGGGTCTACTGAGCCCCAATCCAGTGCAATCATCACACTGCCTCTCCTAGTCTAATAATTAATAATCTAGTGCTTGCTGGCATACAGACCAAATAATATTTTTAATGAACTAGCTGTTCTTTTTTTTTTAAACTGGGTGTGTTGACTTCTGCATTTATAAGAACACATGTACAAAAAGGAAGGGAAGCTGAGTCTCTTCCAGTACCAGCAAGTGCTTTGTCAACATAACCTGCAGTGGATGATGAAGGGCTGCTATGCAAACAGAATGCCTGGGTGTGGCAACCGTTCTATCCAGAGTCACCCAGACCATGGTACACTTGTGTAGCTGCTGCATGTACATTTTATATCGGTAACTCTAGAGTGAATGAGGCAAGTGAGCCTGCACTTTTCTGCACTCTTTTAGCTCCATCTATAACACCCAGAGGATCCTACAGCACTTACAGACTTAAACACGTATACACCTGAAGGAGTGAGGGGTTTTTTACCCACGAAAGCTTATGCCAAATAAATCTGTCAGTCTTTAAGGTGCCACTGGACTCCTTGTTGTTTTTTGTGGATACAGACTAACACGGCTACCTCCTGATACCAGGGCTGCCCAGAGGATTCAGGGGGCCTGGGGCAAATTGCCCCACTTGCCTCCCCCCTCTGGGCAGCCCTGCCTGATACATATACAAATTGTGGCCCCAATCCTGCAATTGTATCCAGGTGAACAGACCCTTGAAGAGCCCAGGGGCTTCCTGAGGTGGTCCAACTGTATGGATCCAATTGCAGGAGCTGGGCCTGTATTTAAAAAAAAAAATTGCTTCATCCACTGCTGCTATGTGGCAGCACAGAAACACTGTGTGTAGTTTAGTATAGGAAGTTAATATGAATTTGGTGTCCCAGAGAAACTGCTGGAAAATGTGGGGAGTGAAAGATAAGGGCCAGATTGGAATGTTGTCAGGACACTGGGGCTAACACCCTGTGCTTGTGACAAGGACTATGGGCTCTTCACGGGCCTCCAATTCCTAGATCCAGTGCACAGTGCTCCCGCGTATGCTGCTACAGCAATCGATTCTGTACTGAATTGGGCGGAGGAGCGCCCGCTCTGCTTCCTGTATGATTTCGCTGTATGGTCATGTGCTTACGGACTCCAGCCAGGGATCAGTGTGCCACTGTGGTGGGCACTGTGCGAGCACATATTATCCCTGACCCAACGAGGTTACAAGCTAAATTCTGAGGGGAAGGTTGGACCTGGGGTCAATCCCCAGTGCTGCCACAGGCTACCTTGGGCAAAGTTTCTCTCTGCCACCTCCATTCCCTATCTCTAAAATGGGGGAAATAGCACTGAGCTGCACCACAGAGGCTCCCAGGAATCGGTGTGGTATAAAAACCCAATCTCTATAGATGGGTTACAAAAGAACACAATGGGTGGATGAAATGAGCTTATGGAGGATGAGGTAACAAATATTTCTTTTGCACAAAGAGCATTAGTCATGGCGACCCACTGTCAGCTAGCAGAGCATTGTAGGCACCTGGATTTTCCTTGGAAGTCTCCCTTCCAAGGGGAGACCTCACCTGCTGCCAGGCCTTTGAAGAGGTGATTGTTTTAAAGCGTTTTCTTTGTTCTAACTGGGAGAGTCAAGATGCCATTGTTAGGGGCATGGGTGTGCTCTTTGCTGAAGGACTCCGGCTGAATGAATGCAATTAGCACATGAATTGTTCAGATAGTTTGGACAGGGGAGCAACTCTGCATTAAGTAGCCTCATTCACTGCATCACTTAGCAGTCCATGCCCCTGCTGGACAAGTCTATAGTGATTCACTATCACCCAGCTTTGAAGTTTCCCAGGCTGCTTTGTCAGAGCTAAAAGCAAATTACTCCTAAACAGCTGTCAATGAAGGAGGAGGAGGAGGAATATTTAGCAGGGGGTTAGTCAGTGATATGAAGTCAATTTAAAACATCTGAAATTATTTTTATTACTTACACTCCATGCAAGGTCATAGTATAGGTAGCCCAAGAGCTAAATCCAGCTCATAGGCCTTACCTTAGTTAGCTGGAGGTAAAAATGCACCTTTTCTCCTTGTGTGAATACCCCCCATAGAGTCCTGCAGTGGGACCCAAGGCCACCTGCCTTTATGCAGTAATTTTGCCTGTAGACTACAGTGCTCTGTCTCAAGCCATGATGCACGGAGCCATTCGATGACTTGCGCACAAAGAGCCAGTTTAAAAGGCTCAGGAAGCAGAAGGCAAATAAAAAGAACCCCAGATCTATGCTTTTTACATCATCTCATTATTTTATAGCCAATCTCATGATTTTTGGTGAGCCCAACTCATGACTTTTGAACATTTGGGGATGGCAATGCTGCCACCAGCAGAGCAGCGAGGATAATCCTGACTCCGTGTCCTAGGCTCTGACCATCAGATGATGACACTTCACTTGGCTACAGGGAAAGTGGGGCTCATTGATTAGTCTGAGGATGCAGAGGGAAGCCAGTGTTAGAACTGGGTTTAGTATGAAGTTTTGGGGATTAGCACTCCTGTGTTTACACCACGTTGGCTGCACTGGATGGTAGGTGGATCCAGGACAACATATGGCCTCCGCTAATCCTTTAATGCATAATGTTTGATTGTCTTCTTTAATCGGATAGTTTTCAGTGCCACGGTTTGGAGCCCAGAAGCGTCATTCTTGACATTGAGGGGTTGCTCTAAGTACCTTTTCATCAGTCTTTTAGCTGCAAATATATGATTTAACCAGTCAGAGTAAAAACATTCTTCCTCCTGGGTAAGCTTGGGGACAGCTGGCAGTCATGTCTGCCTGGCCACGCCCTAGTTTGCGTCATTTAATAAATGCCAGTGACTAATGCAGCTGTCTTGTTTGGCTTTGGCAAATGTATTTATATTTGATCCAACTATATTTGCAGGAGTAGGAGAAAGCTCTTATTTGTAGGAGGATTGGGTGTGTATGCAAGTGACCTCGTAAAGGTAATGTGTTTTAGAAACGCCACCAGCCTTTTGATGCAATCAGGGTGCATTCTGCAGACTAAAATAACTTCCTGCTCTTGACTCTCTCTACAAGCCAGAGACAAAAGTCCATCTCAGGCAGGGATTGTCTGGCGGTATCTGGAGAAAGGGGATGAATGCTACAAGGGAAATCTTGCCAATCTCCCTCTTCCATTTAAAAAGACTTGCTACTGAAGACAATACAAGAATGATTATTTTAGACATCTAAGGCCTGGGCTACTCTAGTGGGGGGGTTCGAACTAAGGTATGCAACTTAGCTATGCTATTCGCATAGCTGAAGTCAAAGCATCTTAGTTTGACTTACCTG
Source organism: Mauremys reevesii (assembly GCF_016161935.1). Lineage (NCBI taxonomy): Eukaryota > Metazoa > Chordata > Testudines > Geoemydidae > Mauremys > Mauremys reevesii. The sequence goes on along the minus strand of NC_052648.1, from coordinate 10,501,434 downwards.
GCTGTCCTCACGGCGGTGAGTCGACTGCTGCGGCTCCCGCGTCGACTACGCTTACTCCTCCTGCCGAGGTGGAGTACGGGCATCGATTTGGGGATCGATTTATCGTGTCTAGATGAGACATGATAAACCAATCCCCGATACATCGAACACTACCCGCCGATCCGGCAGGTAGTACAGACGTACCCTTAGAAAAATGTGTTTAATCCTGTCTCTCTCTCTGCTGTTCAGCCACATTTTTAAATGTATAACTGCTTGCTAACTTGGATCAATTCTTTCAGAGCACAGATATATATTAAAATGTGATGACTCAGAGGGATTAATAAGAGCATTCAGAGCATTGAAATTGGAGACCAAATATTTAATGTTGCTCAGGCCGGTAGAGACTGATTGGTTGCTCAATGTGAAGTAAAACAAAGATCTCAGTCTGGTTCTTGATATATAGGTGTACCCACTGCACAAAAATTACTTGCATAGTTGACGCCTTGGTTCCTTGGTTGGCCGTCTCAGCAGAAGCCTGAGACTGAATGGAGACTGAATTAAAAATTGGATCAATCTACTTATGTCACCCAGGACTGTGAAAAATGTCATGCCCCATAAGTAGGTTGACCTAACTCTGGTGTAAACACATGGCTAGGTTGATGGAAAGATTATTCTGTCAACCTAGCCATAGGCACCAACTTTTCAAAGTGTCAGGGGCTGCTCGACCCTCAGCTCTGCCCCAGACCCCACCTCACCCCACCCCTTCCCCCAAAGCCCCACCCATGCCTTGCCTCTTTCTGCCCCCACTCCACCTGGCCCCTTCCTGCCCAGTTCCGCCCCCTCCTCTGAGTGAGCTGCATCCTCGCTCCTCCCCCTAGGGTGACCAGATGTCCGGATTTTATAGGGACAGTTTTGATTTTTGGGTCTTTTTCTTATATAGGCTCCTATTACCCCCCACCCCCATCCTGATTTTTCACACTTGCTGTCTGGTCACCCTACCTTCCCTCCTTCTCCCCCCAACCTCCTTCACACCACGAAACAGGTGTTTGCAACAGGCGTGGGGAGGGAGGGGGAGATTCTGATTGGCGGGGCCTGCCGGCGGGCAGGACACACTGGGGGCAGGGGCAGGTGTTGACCCATGGGGTTGCTAGTGGGTGCTAAGCACCCACCATTTATTCCTTGTGGGTGCTCCAGCCCCGGAGCACCCATGGAGTCCGTGCCTATGAATCTAGCTACCAACTCTCGGAGATGTGGATTAACTACATTGATGGAGGATGGAAGCATCTTTGCTACAGCGTTGCAGCTGTGTTGCTGTAGCAGGTGTAGTGTAGACCAGTGGCTCTCAACCTTTCCAGACGACTGTACCCCTTTCAGGAGTCTGATTTGTCTTGTGTACCCCCAAGTTTCACCTCATTTAAAAACTACTTGCTTACAAAATCAGACATCAAAATACAAGTGTCACAGTGCACTATTACTGAAATATTGCTTACTTGCTCATTTTTACCATATTATAAATTGGAATATAAATGTTGTACTTACATTTCAGTGTATAGTATATACAAACAAGTCATTGTCTGTATGAAATTTTAGTTTGTACTGACTTCACTAGTGCTTTTTATGTAGCCTGTTGTAAAACTAGGTAAATATCTAGATGGGCTGATGTATCCCCTGGAAGACCTCTGCATACCCCCAGGGGTACATGTAAGCTTGGTTGAGAACCACTGGTGTAGACATGCACCTAGTCTACACATAGTATTTATATGGTGCAGCTATTTCAGTTAGGGGAGTGACTTCCTTTATAGATACAGATAAAGTAGTGTGGACGTAGCATACTAGTGTATAGGTAGCATACCACTGGTATAGTTTTATTCCCCTTCCAGATAGGAATAAGCTATCCTGTTATAATTGCATTCACACTAAGGGTTAAAGCAATACAACTTTTGGGGGTATGCAAGCCCTAAGGTGTTACATTAGGTCAAAGAAACTTTCTGTGTGCTCATGATTTCTCTGTACTGGTGATAAATAGATTTTGGCCAGGACGGATGTCAAGCCATCACCTTTTGTTGAGCATTAAATTTCCTTAATTCAAGAGCCAACAGAGCCATTATTCACTCAAAAGGCAACAAGGAGTGACTATTTGTTAAACACTGACAATGGGACAGTCCTTGTCCTGAGGAAATTGGCTTTTAGAGGGTTTGTATTGAGTTGACCCAGAGGGGGGCTGTATTTCAGTGGTGAGTGAAGTGATTCTTGTAGGTATGTAGCTTGCAAAGTGCTTTGGGATGAAAGGTGCAGATGTATATGATTTCTCCCCCCCCCCCCCGATGTGATAGGACTCGTCCAGAAAGATTAGACCTGAACTCTGTTGTTTTGTTGTTGAAAACACACACTTGCAACATCTCAATTCATGCTTTACGGAGGCCAGTATCATTACCCCATTTTACAGGTGGGGAAACTAATGCACAGTGAGGTTAAGTGATTTGCCCAAGGTCACTCACCAGGCTAGTGGCAGAGCTTCTGAGTCCCAGTCCAGTGCTCTGTCTATTATACTGCCTCCCCGTATAATGACCCTTTTGATGTAAACACTAAGGCCCAGATTATCCTGTAAAAATTTACTACACACGTGCTTAACTTTATATCCCATGAACCAAAGAATAATAGAAATGTAGTGCTGGAACCAGGACCAAGTAAACCTAGGTATCTGATCGGTGTTTATCTAACCTGTTATTAACAACCTCTAATAACAGGGATTCCACAACCTCCCTTGGAAGCCCATTCCAGTGCTTAAATATCCTTATAGTTAGAAAGTTTTTCCTAATATCTACACCAAATGGGACTTGCTGTGGATTAAGCCCATTACTCCTTGCCCTACCCTCAGTGGACATGGAGAACAATTGATCACTGTTCTCTTTATAACAGCCCTTAGCATATTTGAAGACTATCAGGTCCGTCCTGCCCCTGTCTTTTATCAAGACTAAACAAGCTTTTCCTGAGAGGTCAGATTTTCTAAACCTGTTTGTTGCTCTCCTCTGGACTCTCTCCAATTTAGCCATATTTTTCTTAAATTGTGGCACTCAGAACTGAACACAGTACTCCAGCTGAGGCTTCAGTGGTGCCAAGGAGAACAGGACCATTACCTCCCGTGTCTTACATACAACACTCCTATTAATATACCCCAGAATATTAGCCTTTTTAGCAGCTGTATCACATTGTTGACTCTCATTCAATTTGTGATCCACTATAACCTCCAGATCCTTTTCAGCAGTACTACCACCTAGCAACTTATTCCTCATTTTGTAGTTGTGTGTAGCAGGGGGGACCCCTGCTCCTGCTGTGAGGGGTTTAAAAGTGGCCTGGCAGGGCTTGAGAGCGGCTGGCGACAGCTGGCCCCTATAAAAGAAGGGAAGCCAGAAGCCCAAAACAGTCTCTCTCTGCCTTCAGAGAGAGAAGGGCCTGGCTGCATGGAGCTAGAGACTGGATACCTGAGTGAAGCAGGGCTGGGGAAAGGCTGAGGAGCTGGGGAGCTCCAGCCTGGAAAGCCCCAGGCTGTGGCCTAGCAGAGGGCCAACAAGTCCTGGGGGTTGCAGAGGGCAGCCCAGGGGTAGGCCAAGGCAGCAGGTCCAAACCCAACCTTGCCAGTGATGAATAGGCTGATACTGCAGTCTGCCCCAGGGCGTGGGCCTAGACAATGACTGGCAGTAGCCATACACTGAGGCAAGGTGGGGATAGAGGGTGGGGATTCCCTTAGAGGGGAAACCCTGAGAGAAAGGGGTTACTGCCAGGGGGCAGCACCCCCATGTAAAAGGGCACCGGGTCCAGGGAGGGACACGGGGGCCTGAGGACAGGTGGATCACCAGCCTGCAGAGGGTGCTCCAGCGCTGGACAGAGCTAATTCCCGGAGTCACCAGCAGGAGGCGCCGCAGGGGTGAGTCTGACCCCTCTACATTGTGCATTTGATTTTTCATTCCTAAAGGTAGTACTTCGCACTTGTCTTTATTGAATTTCATCTTGTTGATTTAAGATCTACTCTCCAATTTGTCAAGTTCGTTTTGAATTCTAATCCTGTCCTCTAACGTGCTAGCAACCCCTCCCACGTTGAGGTCATCCACAGATTTTATAAGTATACTTTCCACTATGGTTGTTAATGAAAATATTGAATAGTTCCAGACCCATGCAGGACCCCACTAAATATGCCCTCCTATTTTGACAGCAAACCATTGATAAGTAATCTGAGTACAGTCTTTCAACCAGTTTTGCACCACCTTATAGTAGTAATTTAATCTAAACCACATTTCCCTAGTTTGCTCATTAGAATGTCATGTGGGACTGTGTCAAAATCCTTACTAAAATTAAGATATATCACATCTACAGCTTCCCTCCCATCTGCTATTTGGTTTGGCATGATTTGTTCCTGACAAATCCATGTTGGCTAGTCCTTCTTCACACAGCGCACAGTCAACCTGTGGAACTCCTTGCCTGAGGAGCTTGTGAAGGCTAGGACTATAACAGCGTTTAAAAGAGAACTAGATAAATTCATGGAGGTTAAGTCCATTAATGGCTATTAGCCAGGAAGGGTAAGGAATGGTGTCCCTAGCCTCTGTTTGTCAGAGGGTGGAGATGGATGGCAGGAGAGAGATCACTTGATTATTACCTGTTAGGTTCACTCCCTCTGGGGCACCTGACATTGGTCACTGTCATAGACAGGATACTGGGCTGGATAGACCTTTGGTCTGACCCAGTAGGGCTGTTTTCATGTTCTTATAACCTTATCATCTTCTAGGTGCTTACAAACTGTTTAATAATTTGTTCTAGTGTCTTTCCAGGTAACAGAAGAACAGCCCTACTGGGTTAGACCAAAGGTCCATCTAGCCCAGTCTTCTGTCTTCCGACAGGGGCCAATACCATGTGCCCCAGAGGGAATGAACAGAACAGGGAATCATCAAGTGATCCATCCTGTCGCCCATTCCCAGCTTCTGGCAAACAGAGGCTAGGGACACCATCCCTGCTCACTCTGACTAATAGCCATTGATGGACCTATCCTCCATGAACGTATCTAGGCTGAGATGTTTATAATTTCCAGGGTCTTTTTTGTTGCCGTTATTAAAGACAGGCACTATGTTTGCTTTTTGGCCAGTTGCCTGCGACCTCACCCATCCTCTGAGTTCTTAAAGATAAGGGTTCCTTCTGAGATTGCTTCAGATAGTTCTTTAAGTACCTTAGGATTAATTTCAGTAGGCTCTGCAGACTTGAATACATCTTAGGCTTTGTCTACACTACACAGCTTTTGTCTTTGTCTACACTACGCAGCTAAAAGGCGCGCAATGTAGCCGCTGTTTGTCCACAGGAGAGAGCTCTCCCACTGCCAAAAAACTTCCACCCCCAATGAGCGGTGGTAGCTTTGTCCGCAGGAGCACTCAGGTGTCCACACCAGCGCATTTTGTTGAGAAAACTCGTGTCTTTCGGGACGGTGGTTTTTTTTTTTTTAACACCCTTGAACTATAAGGGTTTTGTCATTCAGTTGCCAGTGTAGACAAAGACTAAGTTATCTCTGGCCATGTCTACACTACCACTTATGTGGGCAAAACTTTTGTCGTTCAGGCATGTGACAAAACACCTCCTTCAGTGACATAAGTTTTGCCAGCATAAGCACTCGTGCACAGCACTATGTCCGTGGGAGACGCTCTCCCGTGGACGTAGTTACCGCTGCTCACTGACCTGGTTTTATTATGTTGACGGGAGAGCTCTCTCCTATCGGCATAACGTGGCCACGCAAGCTCTCGTACAGCGGCACTCTCCGTACAGCTCTGCTGCTGTAACCATGTAATAGACGTAGCCTAAAATGCCTTTTACCCGTTCTTTCCCTATTTTTGGCTTATGTTCTTTTCCCCCTTGTTGTTGTTAATAATTGTATTAAGTATCTGGTCACAATTTACCATTTTAGGGAAGACTGATGCCAAATTGGCATTGAACACCTCGGCCTTGTGGAGGTCGCCTATTCTTAGTAATAGCTCCGTGGAAGTCACCAGGGCTACTTGCAGCGTGGAAAGCCTTTGCGGGACGGGTGCCTAAGAATTCCCAGAACCAGGTACTTAAACTGCTTGCTTAGGTCTTAGATTTTAAATGGAGTTGTTGATGGGGGGGGCTGTGCAAGCAGGAAAAAAGAAAGTGGTGCCTCTTGTATGGCACAGGGCGCTCCCCTAAGCGGAAAGGGGGGCCAGGGCTTGGTTCTGTCCTGAAGTCCCACTGCCCAAAGACCCACCCTGCTGGGCTCTGCCTGCGAGCTGGGGCGGCGGAGGGGGGAGCCGCCAGGCTCCTTCTGGCGGCCCGCGGCCCCAGCAGCAGCGGGAGGGGAGCGTTTCTACGGGAACTGCTGACACAACCTTCTGTGCCCTGTACAATCCCAGCCCCCGCAATCCGCATGTACTGCACGTTTTGGTTGTCCCCCCCCCCACCGCCGCCCCCCCCGGTCCTTTGCACTTTGGTACCTTCCAGCACTGAGCTCCCGGGTAAGCCCGTGAACGGGGCTGGAGCCGAGCTGCTTCGCCCCCCGCTGCAACCCGCGTCCGTCACCCGCCCCGGCGGGGTCCCTGCCCCGCGTCCCCCAGAGGGGCACGGGGAGCAGCCCCCCCACACTCCTGCAGGCCGAGGGCAGTGAGCGAGGCGTGCACCATGGCTTGGGGGAGGCAGCCTTGGGCCCCCCCTTCCTGCTCTCTGGGGAAAGGGGGGGCTGCCCTTTTGCACCCAGAGAAACTTGCAAAGCGGAGGAGAAATAAAGAGCAAGGTCCCCCGAGAACAATCCTATGAATAAAGCAAATCTTACCGCCCCCCCGCCCCGGTAACCGTCCTACAGCTACAAGGGCAACAGAATCAATTCACTAACCCCCCCTCCCCACATGCCCCAATGGGAGAGAAAAGGGAGGGGTGCTGGGGGGGCGAGCCCCCACTTTGCTGATATAGAGTAAAAAAGGGGCAGAAATCACCCTCCACCCCAACATTTACCCCACCCCCCCAACCTCCCAGGGTTAAAAAAAATCAAAATAAAAACACACTGAAAAGCCCCCGCCCGCCAAGCAGCAACACGCCACCGGGGGTGGGGGCTGTCAGCAGGGAGGGCAGCTGAGGACAGGAACTGGGGGGGGGCTCGCTCGCTCTCCCCCCTCCCCCCCCCCGCGTCTGGCGCGTTGGTCGGGCCCGGCCCCGGCGGCTCATTGTGCTCGCTTCACGCCGGCCCAAGATGGCGGCGGCGCTGGAGAGCCCGGCCAGCCGCTAACTACAATAGAGGGAGGCGAAGGGGAGCGGGCGCCTCCCACCCCCAGTAGTGGCCCCCCCCCGCGGCCCGCACTCTCCGAGCGGTTTCTCTAGCATGGTGCGGGGCCGCCGCCGCCTCCTCCCGCTGCCGACATGGGCGAGAGGCTGGAGCTCAGGCTGAAGTCGCCCGTGGGAGCCGAGCCGGCCGTTTACCCCTGGCCGCTGCCCGTCTATGTGAGTATCGGCCCGGCCCGGGAAGGGGCCCTGGGCCGGGCACCCTCACGGGGCACCCCCCCTCCCTGGAGACCCCCTGTTCCTGCTCCCCGTCACCCCCCCTGCCTGCGGTGCCCCCCGCTCCCCGTCAGACCCCCGGACCCTCCCGCTGCCCGACAGACCCCCCTGCTCCCCCGGCCTTGGCCAGTCCCCGTCAGGCTCCCGCTTCCTCGGGTACCTCCCTGCTGCCTGTCAGGCCCCCCTGTTTTGGGCACTGCCCTGTCCCAGAGCGCCCCCCCCCCCGTCTCTGGTCAGACTGCCCTTGTTCGGGCACCATCTTCCCCGGACCCCCAGCCTGGGCGTCCCCGCTACCCCCTGCTCTGGGATTTCCCCACTAGGAACCCCCTGTCCAGGACACCCTTGCCACAAGTCCCCCTCCCACCCCCCCCGGCCCTGACACCCTTCAGACTCTGCCTTTTGCCAGTCACCTTCCCCAGTTTCACTTTCATGGGTTGTCATCCATAGACTGTCCCTTCCCCCTCAGGGGCTCCTTGTCCCTGGTAGCTCTGCTCATCTGTCTCCCAAAGAGAACCCTTGTCGTCCTTGTCCCCACCTAAATATTCCCTGCCCAAAACATCTCTCTACTCCAGGCAGCCTCTGGTCTCGCCAGGCCTAAGTAGTTCCCATTCCTTCCACAGAATCCCTCCTTTTTTTTTTTTTTTAATTCCTTCATGTCTTGTATTTTCTGCCCCCAAACAATCCCCCCCCTAATCCGCTTGAGTGTCTTTGCCTGCCCCCTGAATCCTCAGTCTGTTACTGTTCCCCAGTCATCCTGGTCCATGTTCTGAATGCTCATCCTCTCAATGGAAGAAATTCCTGTTTATTCAACTCCTCTTTCCTAGCCTTCATCCCCAGTTACTCCCTTGCTGTCTGTCAGTTGCCATCCAGACACCCCTATCCCCAAGAAGCCAACACCTCCCCTGCTTCCAACCCAACCACCTTTCTAGTCTATGGATTCCCCCTGTGCCCTCAGATAATCCCATTTCCTCTGGACCCCCAACCCAAACAAACAATTCCTTTCTATAAATAAACACTCCTGATGCTGTTTGGCATTATTATATCATTATTTTCTTTAAGCCCTCTGGCACCCTGCTTCTAACCCACCTTGCTCTGCTCTCCTCAATCCCATTTCTCCATTCAGCCTAGATTTGGATTGGATATTTTCTGTCACATTCATAGTTTTTCTTTTGGGGCAGGGGGGAGCTGTAGCAATTTGTAGCATTCGAATTACTGTAGTGTAAATAAATAACTATAGGATGAAATATAGCAAAGGGTGGGTTCTTTTAGTCTGCTCAACTCAGGGAGGTGTTTCTTTTAGAAAAAGTGGATTTGACCTCTAAAATTGGTTGGACTTCACAGATAAACAGGGAAGTGTTGGGAGGGGACAGCTAATGAAAAAATTTTCTTGAAAAGTCCCCTGGTTCCTCTGACAGGTTAATAAAATGTTCAGACTAGGATGAAAAAGGATTCGTAATTTTGCAAATGTGAACTGGTGGTGATGGCGGGGGTGTCTCAACTGCTCTGACCGGTTGGGGAAGGAGGTTAAGGGTGTGGGGGAAGGGGGAGAGTGATCTTAATTCCCAATAGGGAGGGTTTTGGAATTTGTGTGTGGTTGCATAATTGCAGCTTTCCTTGACTTTTTTGAATACTTATTTAAATAAGTATTAATGTACATTACCTTTTTATTTTGTCTAAAGAGAATTCCAAGTCAGTTTTTCTGTTGACTACACATTATAATCCACACCTCCTCTCAAATATGACACTGATTTCCCATGTGTGTAGTTTTTTTAAATAATCCACAAATTTGACTGCCTTTTTCTGTCTGTGTTGAATCAAAGTGCTAGATATGGGATCCCTTAAAATGAGTATTCATGTTCAAATTAGTAAAAGCCTCACCAAGGAGAAACTTAGACTGTTGGTCTACTTATATATGGTTAGATGTCATTGCAAAACCAGTCTAGCCTCAGCATCAAATATTTATCCCCTGCCATGTAAAAACACTGTGTGTGAATTGGTTTGCAAAGAGAAAGTCAGGCAATAGTCTTCCAAAAACTGGTTTGGGTGCTGTTGGCTTTCTTTGTAATGTTTTGGTGTTTGGACATGCTAGGACTTAGTCTAAGTATCTTGGTAATGCTGATGCAACTGCAATTATATACTATCTTGCTTATGGCAGGGGAGACCACTGCATACTTGCTTTCTGACTTTTGGTGCTGTTGGATGTGACTGTCGTTTCCAAAACATCCTGCATATACGAGGACTTGCTATTTTTGATCATCCTACTCCCAGAGCCTGAGCCCTCCAGCACACACTAGTTAATGCAGCCTTTCCTGTTTCGGCAGCTCTGTCATTTGTGTGCGCGCGCGCTGTACTTGAATTGACAGAAACTGAAAGTTTAATAGTGACCATTTCATGCTTGTTACCACATATAATCAGTTTCCAGAGACAAGTTAATATGTAGCAATAAATATTTTCTTGCATAAGTTAAGGCTTAATCAGGAAGGATTGGTGATATTTGTTTGAATCTCCTTGCTTAAAAAAGGAAACCTGAATTTAATGTTGTTACAGCTTGTGAGGTAGGGATAAAGAAATTATCAGGGGAAACTTAGGCCAAGTATTTCTAGGTTGCATCTATTCTAAGATGTCTGAATATGCATACTCTTTTTTTTACAGTTCATAAAAATGTAGTGGGTTGGGTGTCTATCTGCATATGCTATCTATAAGATGTAAGAAATGCAGTAGAACCCGAACATCCTGTCATTAAAGTGGCCTCTCTGGGTTGCATTTTTTTTTTCCCCATAGTGATACAGAAGTGAATGGTTCATCTGGAGCTAATGAATATTTTGTACCGCAGCTCTGAGATCACACTCCACAATATTTTGTGTTCTTGCTGGAACTTCAGCCATTGAATCAAAGAACTGTAATGTTTAAAAAGAAATCCTCTTTGAACACTGCAGTGTCTGGCCTACTAGCATTATACTGTACTGAACAGTAGACTTTATTTCCCTCGTTGGCTCAGACTCTAGTTGGCAGCAGGGTGTATGTACCGTTGTGGTTTCAGAGCTCAACTCTGTTTGACGTCAGCAGAACGTTTCTTAGTTTCACCACTGACTCCACTTGCTTCTTAGTAGTATCTAGGAGGCAAGGTGGGGTGACTTCAAAAATAATTTTTTAAAGATTTTTTTTTTTTGTTTAGAAGCATCCTTATTTGCAGTTTCTCAAGGTTTATACATCTCTCTCTCATAATGTTGGCACAGAATTTGTTGGGGATGGGGAGAGAAAAAAAACAGCACTCCCCACTAATTTATTTCTGAGAGCCACGTGAATGCTGGAGAATCATATTTGCAGTATCAAAAGTTGCGTAGGTGTTGTGGAGCTGCTGTTTGATAGCACAGTTGTGTGACTTAACGTTGTATTAGAAACATTTGCAACTTTTCATTTACTACATCCAGACTTTATCTCACTTAGCAGAATGTTTATGTACCGTGAAAAAGTCTTAGATTAAAAATGTTCATATTAATGGTGAATGGATGTTAGCAATTTAATTATGGTATAATTGCATTATTTGTTGTAAAGGACAGTTGCTTATTTTGTGTACAATAGGAAAACTGGGATCTCCTCAGACTGCTGAATTTGCATAATAGCTCAGCTGACAACCTGATGCCTGTCAAGATGTTAAAAGAAACCTGGGCGGGTGATGTGAAACGTGTATTTCCCTACAAGACTAATTAAGACCGTGGGAGGAGAGAGCAGTGGTGTTATAGATATAGCCTCCCACTGGCTTACATACAAAACTGAAAGTATGACTCTCTTTCCCCGCCTTCTGCCTTCCTCAAAGGAAAGGCCATGGTTTCCTAATGAATACATGGTGAGCAGTTCTGTCCATAACGCACTGTGATGAGTAAGTTGAATAGTGCATGGTGAGTAATCTTTTTTCCCCCTCCCATGACTCAGAAAATATTTTCTGATGTTGACCTCTGGTTTTTATGAGTGTCCTCCTTAATCAGAGCTGAGGTGGGTTTACTTTTCTGTATCACAGCGTAACTCCTTGACTCCCAAAATCCTGCCCCAAAGTGGGCTTGCATTAAATTCTCAAGTGTCTAGAATATTAGGTCTTGTACTCTGCTTCATTTATTGTATTAAAGCTTTATTTTAATGACAAATGAGAAGTTTAATAAACTTAGATAAGGTTTTCCTTACTTTCACTCTGCTGGCCTCTCACTTCACTATAGAATCATTTGCTCAAACGTAAGATTTCAGGTATATAGATTAATACGTAGAAGATGTTACTCCTATTCATAGTTCAAAACATAGATACACAGGTTTTGAAAAAAAATCCTGGTTGTCTGCTGCCTCAAGATAGAGACAAAAGACACAAAGTTTGGGGTCTTCTCACAAGCAAGTTATATTTGCAAAAATCTGATGAAAAGATCAATCCCTCTTATCTCTGAGTATAAGATGGAGTTTATACTGGGGCACTATTCCTAGACCTCATTTGTTTGCTGGGTGCCATTATGCAGCCTCCTCTCAGGATGAAGTATCCCCTTCAGAACAGGGAGTAGCTTGTATGACTGTGCAGTCTGAATTTTAAACCTTCAAACTAGCAGCTGTGATGATAAATCTGGGCTGAAGAATTCACTGTTCTATTGTTTGTGCGTGATGTTTTTATTCTCACTGCTTTCTGCTGAGCTCTGATGGCAAAAATATTCCATTGGCCAGCAAAATGTCATAGTATCATTTTTGCAGCTGTTTGAGAGAGGCATATTTTGGCATATGTGTCTACTACTAAGAAGTAATGAAATATAAGCTTGATATAGTATTGACTTTATTTGTACAGGTGGGTGGGTGCACAGCATCTTTTTTTTGCCCACTAGCTAAGAAATCTAGGCTGTGACACACATGATATCATTCTGTCCCTAGGAATATGTTTGTTCTGAAAGCTCAGGGGCAGGCACTAATGATTAAAATCACCACGCAGCAGTGTGTCATCTTTTTAAAATTTATTAAAGGTTAACTACAGAGATGAATAACAAACCGTGTTTAAGATCTTGTGCCCACTCTGATTGTGGGAAGCAGCCCTGTCTGGAATGTAATTGTTTGCATCAAAACTGTATCTTCCCTGACTGTTAAGGAAAGAAGCTTCTTTTAATATAAGAGTGGACTCCAATGGTGTGCTGTCACCTAAAGTTTTCCCAGTGGGAGTGGTGATGGCAGTGGCTCTCCAAAAAAAAAATCATGATACAGACTTCTTAATCATCAGAAGCTGTGTGTGTGATGGTGACTCACAGAGCTGGGAAACGTAGGAGCTGAACTGATACTTGTGGCGGTGGGGAACTTTTAAAAAAATGTCACTAGTGTAGAAAAGCCTGTAGAAGCTTTAATGTCTTCCCCTTCTCTGACCATTCAAACCCTGTATGCCCTTTGAATGTTAGTGCTGAGTAGGCTAAATACAGGTAATTACTGATTTGATGATTTCTCAAGGCTGTATGGATAATAAAGTATATTGAGAGAAATACTTTCTAACCAAAAAAAAAAAAAACAGAAGCAAATGGCAAAATGAGCATTGTAACACCATTAACTAACATAATTTGTTTGCATTGTTGTTGTAGCTATGTTGGTCCCAGGATACTAGAGACACAATGTGAGTGAGACAGTATCTTTTTTGGTGTCAAGTATCAGAGAGGTAGCCGTGTTAGTCTGGTTCTGTAAAAGCAGCAAAGAATCCTGTGGCACCTTATAGACTAACAGACATTTTGCAGCATGAGCTTTCGTGGGTGAATGCCCACTTCGTTTAGTTGGTGAAAGAGACAAATTTTTGAGCTACACAGAGCTCTTCTTCAGGCCTGGGAAAGAAATCTTTCCTGAATCCCTTCTTCTTGCCTTCAGATAACGCCCCCAGCTTCAGCAAGCTCATCACCAAAAGCAAGTTCCCCACAGACCAAGACACACACACCAACTCATAGCAGCACCAGAGTCTGCCTGAACAACCTGCAGACACATCTCCACTGCCACAATGATCAATACCCCCTGCAACACACCTTTCAAGGTCCATGGGTCCTACACATGCCTATCACAACATTTGGTATACCTCATCCAGTGCACTAAATGCCCCAATAACAACACTGTGGGTGAAACCAGACAATCATCATGCTCTCGAATGAACTCGCACAGAAAAGTGATGGAAGACGAAAACACCATCACATCATCGGTGGGTGAACACACTTCACAAAACAATCACTCCATATCTGACCTCAATCCTTGTCCTCAAAGGAAACCTTCAGAACATCTTTAAAAGATGAGCCTGGGAGCTTAAAGTAATAACTTTGTTAGACACTAAAAATCATGGTGTTAATAAAGATACTGGATTTATGGCTTATTACAACAATCTGTAATCCACTGACCCTCCACCTCCCCTCTTTGTTTTGTTTTATGACTGCAAGGGTGTTAAAGTGCCATTTCACCTTGAATGATCCCTTCGAATATGTGTTATCTCCTTACATTAAACAATCTGTTCCATCTTGTATTTAGCTGTGGTGTTCTGAGGCCTGTTCTGCATTAGGAGATTAGGTTGGTACAACTTCATTGCTCAGGGGTTTGAAAAATCCACCCCCCTGAGTGGCACAGTTAAACTGACCTAACCCCTGGTGTAGACAGTGCTACGTTGATGGGAGAACTCTCCCATTAACCTAGCTGCTGCCTTTCAAGGATGTGGATTAGCTATGCTGACAGGAGAACCCCTCCTGTTGGGGTAGTGGTACAGCTGCATAGCTGCAGGGTGCATCTGTGCTACTGCAGCATTTTAAGTGTAGACGAACCCTCAGTACCTATCCCAGACCCAAAGAAGAACACTGAGTAGCTTGAAAGCTTATTTCTTTCACCAACAGAAGTTGCTCCAGTAAGTGGTACTACCTTGCCCACACTGTCTCTATAATGTAATTTGACAATTTCCCGCCATTCTCTTCAAAATGCAAAATGAAACAAGGCAGGTACTCACAATGAGGTTTTCTGCTGTAGTTCAGAAGGAGAAAATATTGCCACCCTATAACTTTTCACACCCCTTGGGGTGCAATAGAGTAGCAATTTATCTTCTCTGCAAAGGCTCTTGTCAAATATAATTTACTGTGGGTGATAATTTACTCAGATTTCTAAATGGTTTAATTTGCAGCTGAAAGTGACAACACAATATCTGTATTTGCATCCTAGCAAAAGCTCAGTAAGCAAATACCTTTCTCTAAATCCTTCTCCCACCTCAAAACAAGAACGCCATTAAAATTAATCAGGCTATTGTGTGAAAGTACCTTAAGGCCATTTCTTCTACAAGTCTGTTACTGCATCCTTATATTTGAGATATCTGAGAGGCATTTACATGAAATGAAGGTTGTCAAAGATGTGTTGTTGTTTTTTTCGTAGAAGAGATGGGTGTTAACCCCAACTGCCCTGGCCAAAGTTCCAAGTGTAACAATTACATTTTATTTTCTTAAAATTCTCCCTGCAGTTTCATTTGGACACAATATAGAACAGTTTATGCAACTACAAGTTCTCAAAGTGTTGAGGAAAATCCATCTCACCATATGCAGCTCCCACCCTTCTCCTCCATGGCAACCCACTTATGGAGAAGATTGTCCTTTCAGGTATCAGTCACCCAGATGAATTGTGCTTCCCCTGGGAGCTTGTGAAAGCTATCTTATCCCTTGGTTTGCAAGATTTATGGGATAGGTAATCACCTTTCTCCCTGAACAGCCATACCTCTACTTTCATACTTTCTTTTTTCTTTCATGCTCACCTTCCCCATTCTTCCTTTTTTGTTTCTTTGTTGCAGCTCTTAGACTTAACCTTTTGAGTACCCAGTTAAAAACCTCCCCATGCAATAATGAATACACCTGATCAATAGTATAGTAAATAACAAACTTGTCCATTGTATCAATGACATTTTTTTGATTATGTAGCTGATAGTTTGTATGTGCTATATTAAGATACTGTTTTGCAGTTGACTTTACTTTCTCTTCCTAACAAAAGTTGCTGCAAGAGAGGGCGGGGAAAGAAGAGCTCACACCAGGAATCCATGAATGCAATGAATTTTGCAGTTCTTAACTTGCAGATGAGTAGAATCATAGAATGTCAGGGTTGAAAGGACCTCAGGAGGTATCTAGTCCAACCCCCTGCTAAAGCAGGACCAATCCCTAGACAGATTTTTGCCCCAGTTCCCTAAATGGCCCCGTCAAGGATTGAACTCTCAACTCTGGGTTTAGCAGGCCAGTGCTCAAACAACTGAGCTAAAGCCAAAAACCAAAATTGGACATTTTTTGGTTATACTTGCCATGTTCCACGAATTGGGCTCCTCAGCCACTTAAAAACCCACCAATGGCAGACCTCATCCTCGCATCGAGGAATAGCCAAAGACTTGCCATGTAACTTTTGTATTCTGTAGATATTGGTCTTCCAATGAATAATTGTTCATTCGGTGCAATAGACGTAAATAAATGTAGTATATGAAGCAATTTAATGAGTATTTAACCACGTTTTATTAATCTAGCCAGTAATGTGTTTAATTCCATTATCATATATAGTATAGAAATGCAGACATTAGAGAATTAAGGAGTAGTTGCTATTTTTAGGACACAGGATGACGGCAAGTTATGTTTTACAACAGAAAATTTAAATGATGAATTTTTGTAGATATGATCAGAACTATGAATCACAAAGATGGTTTCTGCTCTGCCATCTTTTTTCTTTTTTTCTTTTCCAGTTTCATAAGTGAATGAGTGACTTTTTGAGGAAGCTATGAACAAAGGATGTTTTGGTGTCAGACTAGGGATCTGGGGTACTAATGAAGACAGTTATGTGTTGATTGCCGAAATAATCAGTAGTGTAAAGAGAAAAGCCTTGGAAAGTTCTGAAGCAGCTTCTTTCATTTAATATCCCAAATATATTGTTAGAATCTGCCTACACTAAAAGGAAACATTCAGAAAACTTCTGTTAATCACGTGTAGCTCTATTGATAGCAACATTGGGAGCTCTATAGCGAAGAGGCAGTCCAACCTTTTTAGCACTGTCATGTATCCCTTTTTAGATACAAAGTTTAAAAACTGCCCTTAGCTGTTGTGTAGAGTTCTTGTAGTATGCACTGTCAAATAGCTGCTTCCTGCTAGTCCAGATGTGGTGCATTTCAGTGTTATGGGAGGTGTTCCTTCTAGTTTAGATATCAATTTGTAAAGCCCTTTGGTGTGAAAAATGTTCAGGCAAGATTTTGATAGTATAGGGTAAAATTCTGTTACCAGTGAAGCCAATGGGAGTTTTGCCAATGACTTCTGTGGAGCCAGGATTTTACTGTCTTTGGTGAATCTTCATTAGATGGAGTAAACAGGTTGGAAGTGCTTAGCCTTTGACTGAATTTTTGCCTTTAAATCAGGAATATCTTCAGATATTACAAAGTTATGATGACAGTATTTACCAGACTTTAAAATTAATCTAGTCTTTGAAAGCTTTTGACAGTCTCATTACAAGTGCTGCATGCAGTATGAAGTCTATGGTGGGTGTAACCAACAAGTTGAAACTCATTGTAGGTGCAGATGAGACCCCCCCCCCCAAAAAAAAAAAAGTTTGTGAGAGTGTTGAGTTAAACATCTTTCTTCTCTAGGACCTTGAGGAGTATAGGTTTGTATTCTGGCATTTCTGATGTGTCCGTCACTGTAATAAGCAGGAGTTAGCCTCAGATAGTTATGGTATTTCCATCTTGGATTACATGAAAAAAACTTCCTAAAATTTAAATCAGACTGTACCAAATCAGCAACAGAATAAATAGGTAATGGTGTATGGATGTGTATGTACATAAATAAAACTTAAGCGGTAAACAGAATTTCCTCCTCCCATTGAAAACAACATGTATACAATTTATAGTTGGGTTCAAAATAAATGAAATGCAGTTTGTCTCTTTAAAAACATGTAAAAAAATAAAAATTGCTATTAACATTCTTCTAGATAGTGGTATGTTCAAATCCGAAGGGCCCCTGTGGCTCTTGAAGTCCATCCCACTTCCCTGGAAATGTTTAATGTTTGCTTTTCACTGCAGATCAGAAAGGGTTTATTCTCTTGGGAACTCTTTGTCACCAAAAGATGCTGAATTCATTGGAATGCATTTGGTAGGCAAATTCTGTTAACCCATTGCACAGTTCTGAAACTCTTTAACGTTAAACACACCAAGTTCTTTTGACTAATGCCCTTGGTGTGTCTATTATTTCAGAATTTTGAAAGAAAATGTCCTTATCCTCTAATTTTATTCTTTTTGATTACTCCTTTCCCCATTCCTGTTCCTAATGGAACTTGAAATTAACATGACTTTGACTTATTTATGTTCAAGCCATTAGTATGGTTTTGGGACTAAGTGTTCATTTGTGTCAGGAGTAACATATGCAGAACATTGCCTTTGCTTAGGTCCTACATAGAGATACAAGCTCTGTCAATGAGAACTTTTTGGCAACAGCCTGTGTGGACACAGATTGGTTTATTTCAGTTTAATTTAACCCTTTTCCCAACTAACTTGACTTAAACCAAAAAGTCATTTTTATACCGGAATAAGTGTGTCCATATCCAAACTATAGGTGTGTCTAAACACACAACTTGTACCACTTTAGCTACACTAGTCCCACCCTTGTTATTGTGGACACAATTTTACTGGTATAATTTTATTCCCATATGGTAGTGGTTTTCAACCTTTTTACACTTGCGGATCCCTAAAATATTTTGAATAGAGGTGTGGATTCTTAAACATAGTCTGTGGACTCCCAGGGCTCCGTGGACCACAGGTTGAAAACCACTACTGTATGGGAAGGAGAACAAGCTATACCAGTATAAGCCACGTTATACTGATGTAATTGTGTTCACACTAGGGGTTGTACTGGTTATAACTATTTTGGCAGAAAATTGCACCCCCTAACCAAAGTAGTTAGTACAAAAATAATGTGTAGACTAGGCCTACACTGGTATAAATGTACACATTGAGTTATACAAGTGCAGCTTTCTCATGTAGATAAGGCCTCAGGCTCTGTTTACACTACAGTTTACATCGGAATAAGTTACGTCACTCGGATGATAAATCCACCCTTCTGAGCGACATAAGTTACACTGACTTAAGCACTAGTGTGGACAGTGCTATGTCGGTGAGAGAGCTTTTCCAGCTGACAGCTTCTGCCACTCATGGGGAAGTTAAGCCGATGGAAGAGCTCTCTCCTGTCGATTTAGAGCGGCTATGTTAAAGAACTTACAGTGGTGCAGCTGTGTGTGTGTGTGTGTGTGTGTGTGTGTATATATATATATATGTGTGTGTATATATATATATATATATATAATAATTATATTATTATATATAATAATTATATTATTATATATAATAATTATATTATTATTATATATATAATATAATTAGCAAACCTGTTTTTTGTTTTGGTCCCTTAATAAGGCATTAATGCACTGCAAGTTTACATGATGTCTTCTGGCCAGCTGTGTGTAGCGCTATAAATTACTTGAAGCTTTGATTGGAGTCTTCGTTGTGGTTTATGACCTTGTCATGTGAGAAATAATCTTTGAGCTCTATCTCTTTGATTTAATGAAGATAAAGAGATTGGGGGCACATTGTCTGCAGGAGGGAGTCTAGAGATGTCTTTTTGCTTTATAACCTCCTCCTTGGTCTAAGGAAATCTTAGTTACAAGGCAATTCAGAGGAAGTTTCTTGCTCCAATGTGTAAGGGAAGTATCGTATTCCAGTTGCTACACTGGAAAATAAATGACACCAACCTACTCTCAGCTGATGGCATTAATATGTCTAGCCCTGCAGTATGAAATATTGCACAGATATGACTTTTTAGCTTTCTCTTCACTTTGTATTCAGAGGATCCTGACGCATGCGAGTATGAGCTCACCAAAAATTGGTAGTGTGTATGCCAGAGGGCCTGAAACTTCTGAGAGAGTGACTCAAGATAGTTGCTAGCTGCACTGGAGATCTTGAGACTTCTCAATTCATTTGGTTCCCTCTCCAAACAATGTATTTTCCCCATCATAGCTGGAAATGCTTCTTACATGGGGTTTCAGACTTTCACCATTGTCTGTAGATGTTTGTATCCAGAATGATTCCTGTCTTCAAAGACTTAGCTGCATGTCTGCCTAGGCAGGCTGAAAAATAGGCTAAAACTTTGTATGTTCTAAATCAGGGAGTACACAGATTTTTGGCTGCACCTATAGCACTGGATTTTGAAAAAGAGCATCTGCATGCCACACAGTAATGTGGCACACTCTCCTTCCCTTTTCTGTCCCTCTGGGGCAGCCATAGCTCAGAGTAGAACCATATTGACACCGCTTTTGGATGTACAGAAAACCTTTCCACTTGAGCACAAATGGAAGAAACCCGGGGGATATTAAAGGCACAGTTGACCCACTGATCACTTTATTTCAATTGGCTAAACAGGCTGTTTTTCTTGTCCCACCTTTGTGATGCAATTGCTAAGCAACCTTGTCTGTAGGTGACCACAAGGGTGTATGCACTTCTTGATGGTGTGCCCACCATTGTGGCCAGCTGGGCCATGTTTTTGCTAATATGCAGATTGGCCCTTTGCAATCCAAAAACCTTTATCAAAGCATGAGGAGCTGCAGCAGTATTCTGAGACTGGCTGAGTGGTTGGGAGAGCTTGAACTGCTGTGACTTGGTGGCCAGGAGAGGAGTGGTTTCCAAAGCAAGGCCAGCTTCTGCCATGAGGGAGGTGACCCAGGCAGAGGCAACATAGAACTGAAAAAGCATTTTTTTTATCAGTTTGCATCAGCTGCTGCTTCCTTTAAGCTGTACTGACTGACCTAGTCATCACTGAAGGACTCATGAGAGACCTCTTCCTCCTGGTTTGCAAATGCCTGACCACAACTAGCTTGCACATGCCCAAATGGTCTTGGGCAGCTCTTGCACAATTCTGAAACGAGGCTTCTGACACCTTTCTTTGGGGAGGAAGCGTGTCCTAGTTGCTAGAACCCTGAAAAGGAACTAAGGTGTCCTGGGTTCTATTCCTGGATCTTCCATTGGCTTGCTGAGTCATCTTGGCCAAGTCACAGTCCCTCTCTTTGCCTCAGTTTCCCCATATGTAAAATGGGGGTGTACTGACTTCCTTTGTAAAGTGCTTTGAGATGTACTGATTAAAGGTGCTATAGAAGATCAAGGTGATATTATCTGTAAGACCACCTCCTCTGTCCAGCTTATTTGTGTGTGCCCATCCTCAGATTTTCGGTATGCCAAACCACTCCCACTGGAAAATATCTCCTGTTTGTACTTCAGAATAGCCCATAGAACCCTTACACAGGCCATAATGCATTTAAAGCACTGTACAGACAGTGACTAATCTCATAAATGTTATCCTCATTTTACAGATGGGGGGAATAGGTATTTATGCCATCTTAAGCTTTAGAAATCCTAGCCCTCATGAGACTTGCTAAAAATGTAGACTGCAGGACAGTTGTATGAGAATGAACTAAATATAAAAGGACATGCGTCTGGAAGAGTGCTAAGATGTGGTTTCTCACTTCAGGTCCTGTCAGCAAAGCATTTTAATTGAACAGGCCTTGCTTGTTTGTGGAAAAATGACTAAAGTGACACATTCACAAATTTAAGAAATAGCTTTTTGAGATTCACTTTACATTAAGAACCTTTTTATCATTAAAATACCACCCCCGCCCTTCATAAACATACCTGGGTGTCTGCGATGCTACGCTATCATGATACCTAGAAATAATTCTGAAGTCCACACCTTTTAAGATTTAATATGGGAAGGTTTCTTTAAAGTGTAAATGGAGGGAAAATTTGTAGAGAAGGTTATGTAGAACTTCCTATTCAGTATTGCAACACTGGCCTTCATAATAACTGGGTAGATTGCAGCAAAAGTGTTGTAATAAACTGTCAAAATTTGACACATCAGTTTGATAGTATAGGTTTCTAATTCAGTTCTTTTCATTGGAAATTGCTGCTGTATTAAAAACAAAAACATAGCGTTTTACTGAACTATTTTACCTGTCTGTTTACTACTGTCTAGTGCAGGGGTCGGCAGCCTTTCAGAAGTGGTGTGCCGAGTCTTCATTTATTCACTCTGATTTAAAGTTTCGCGTGCCAGTAATACATTTTAACGTTTTTAAAAGGTCTCTTTTTATAAGTCTATAATGTATAACTAAACTATTGTTGTATGTAAAGTAAATAAGGTTTTTAAAATGTTTAAGAAGCTTCATTTAAAACTAAATTAAAATGCAGAGCCCCCTGGACCAGTGGCCAGGACCCAGGCAGTGTGAGTGCCACTGAACGTGCGCCATAGGTTGCCTGGTCTAGTAGCATTGTCCGCACTGTGTTTGAACAGTGCTTAGTCCAGTGGGGCCCGATTCTTGGTTGATTCCCAGGTCATACTGTAATACTGTAAACATGATTAATCCTTAATATCTGCTACTCCTAGTCTAGATAATGAGAAATATAGATGAAGATTGCCCTTAAAAGTTTGGTTTTCCATGAATGACAGTCACAGAGAACTTCTTAAAAGAAAATGCTCAAACTTTTCAGGCAATAAAGAAATAAAAGTATACTCTAATCACAACAAGCAATTCTGATAACAATAAGGAAAGGGAGTGGAGCATGGGATTGAGACCCATGTTCTAGTCCCTGCTCTGAACTTTCATAGGCCTTGTTCATAGTCAGAGTTCCACGATTTAATTTTAATTGAATTTAAAAACTGGTTCAAAAGGGTGAGGCTATTTAATTTATTTTAAACCAGGATTCTATTAATTTTATCTTAATTCAATAAGGAATCAAACTAAATCAGAATAAACCGGTTTAAATTGACTTGAGTTTACACATCAAACTGGTTTTGCACAATGTAGTTTAACTAAATCAGTTTAAAATCACACACTTAATTCAGTTGGTGCAATTTGCATAGAGACAAGATCTCAGTGCCAGCTTGGGCAACTTACTTTTTTCCCTTGAGGTCTGATCTACACTTGAAAATTAGATATGTCAATGTTGCTCAGAGCTGTGAAAAATATTGTGTCCTAGATGCAGCTAAATTGATGGAAGTTTTCTTCTGAGAAGTGCATTAACTACCATTAGTGTAGGAAGCATCTGTGCCAGGGGTTGGCAACCTATGGCACGCGTGCCAAAGACGACATGTGAGCCGATTTTTAATGGCAGGCAGCAGCGTACCATTAAAAATCCTGCCCGGCCCGGCCTGCCCGGGGCAGGGCGCAGAAGCTTGGTCCTGCTGGCTCCCCTGCCTCTTCCTGCAGTGTGCTGGGTTCCTGCGCTGCCGTCTCCTCCTCTCCATCCCTTCCTCCCTGCTGGCCAATCAGCTGATGTCCTTGCGAGGGAGAGGGTCGGGGAGGAGTGGAGTCAGTGTGCTTGCTGCTCCTGGCGGAGGCAGAGAAGAAGCAGGGGCAGGGCCTTGGGGAAGGGGGAGGAGGTGGAATAGGGGCATATCCCCTCCAGCCCACTGCCCTGAGCACCCCACGATCCCAGCCCACACACCCAGCCCTCTGCCCTGACCCCCATCACACACACCCAGCCCTCTGCCCTGAGTCCTGCACACCCCCCAGGCTCGTGCCCTGAGCCCTGTGCCCCCCACACCCCCCAGGTCCCTTCCCTGAGCCCTGTCCCCCCCTTACATACACCCAGCCCTCTGCTTGACTCTTTCATTCCCCCCATGACTCCAGCCCTGACTCTTGCACCCCCCCACATACCCAGCCCCCCCACACCCCATGCACCCCCCACATCCTGACTCTTCCCCCCTCACATCCCCACCCCCACCCTGAGCACCAAATGGAGCTCCTCACCTCTTCCCCCCCCCCCACATTCCCACCTGCACCCCTTGCACCAAATGGGAGCTGCCCAGGTAAGCATTCCACACCCAAACCTCCTGCCCCAACCCTAAGCCCTCTCCCTTATTCCAGCTCCTGGCCAGACTTTACACCCCAACCCCCAGCCCTGTGCTCAGTGCACTCCCACCCTCAGCTCAGTGCAGAGAGAGGAGAAGAGAATGAGCCAGAACCAGGGAGAAGGTAGGTACCCACTGTATGTGAGCAGGGCTGGGACTGCAGACCGGCAGTGAGCTGAGCGGGTCCGGCAGCCGGGATCCCAGTGGATGGAACCACTGCTGCCGGTCTGGGGTTCTGACTGCTGGACCTTTGCCAGCCGGAGTCCCGGCCACAGGCCCCGCTCAGCCCGCTGCTAGCCTAGGTGAACAGAACCCCAGACCAGCAGCGGGCTGAGTGGGCTGGCGGCTTAAGATCAACGTTTTAATTTAATTTTAAATGAAGCTTCTTAAGCATTTTGAAAACCTTGTTTATTTTACAATACAATAGTTTAGTTATATAATATATAGACTTATAGAGAGAGACCTTCTAAAAAAAACATTAAAATGTATTACCAGCACGTGAAACCTTAAATTAGAGTGAATAAATGAAGACTCGGCACACCACTTCTGAAAGGTTGCCGACCCCGGGTCTATGCTATGGTGCTACCATGGCACAGCTGCAGAGCTGTAGTGTAGACATAGCCTGAGTGCATTTCCCCATCTTTTAAAAAGGGATAATTCTTTATCTCCCTCACAGGAATGTGGAGACTCATGTTATGTCTACAATACAAACACTACAGTAATGCAGCTGCTGCAATGGAACTGGGCCGCTTTAGTGTAGACTTGCCTGCAGTTATACTAACAAAATACACTGGATACTCCGTTTGGGGAACTCGTTTAAGATAACACAGAAAATAATCCGCAGGTATCAGCTGCATTTCCATTGGGCTTGCCAGTTTAATTGTACTGGTATATATGTATACTGGCAAACCTTTTCAAGTGTAGATATGTAGGCTGGTATTTTCAAAAGTACCCAGCATTGACTGGCCTACTTCTTTGAAAATCCAAACCCATGATATTGTGGAGTGCTTTGAGGTCCTGTACAAGTACTAAGTTTTAACAAAATACCATCTTAAGTTGAAACAACTTGATATTTTTCTTTTGGGTACTCAAGTCTGCTGAATCAGTGACCAAATGATTTTCTTTTTCAAAGTAGTTGAGATAGATTGACTTCTGAAGCATATGGAAAGGAGCAGCCATGTTTATGGAATAGTGACTTTTTTCCCTCTGATGTTCCTTTTCTTCATGCAAATTATACTTTTTAAAAAAGGATTTTAGATAAATTAATAGGGACTAATTCTGCCTTTAGATGCTTATGCTCATGCAGGCCTCCTATTATGGCCAACAGTACATGTACCGGGGCATAATTGGACTTTCATATTATGCACAATGTGTACATGTTACTGTCATAATAAAAACCCTCAGTTTGATAAGGAAGTAGGTTGTGTTTTTTTCAGTTGAAGAGCAGGAAACCTGTTTTATTTAAACTTTTCCAGTGTTGACCTCTTGCTGTTTCCTGGTGTAAAGAACACTGGACCTATAGAGGAATATTATTTAATCATGGGCTATTGATCACTGATGGATGCACGTGACATTTTAAATCAGTTGATCCTTGATAGGATAATTTTGAAATCTGAAGCTACGCAATTGTAGCCTCTAATATTATTTAAAACTTGGCAAAATAATATTAAATTAAACAAAAGTTTATTGATATAACTTTGACTTGGGTTTGAACCTAATGTTTTAAAATGGTCTAAATGCCATTCTTTGGGTGCCTTGCTGTGGTTAAGACGGTATTACAGCCTATGGGCTGCAGCTGATTACTGCTTTGAGGCCCTAGCAATAGGGAAAGGGCTGTCTCTTTTCATTCTCTGTTTGTGCAGATGAGGTGCAATTCCCCTATGGAAGATGGCTGCCCTCCCTTTCTTCTTGGCTTTCTTCTTGAACTAGAAGATTTTATTTGGAGTTAACAGCCATAGTTAGTTCATCCCATTCATTTGGAATACTAAGGAATGTGACTAAAAATAACTTCTGGTTTTTGAATTTCAATGCCATTGAAGCAGAATGAAGTAAATTGCTAAATTGTGTGGTGTTTTGCCCAACAAGTGAGTTTTCTGGTGTGTGCAGCATAATTACAGAGGTACTTATTTGCACTGTTGAGGCTGTTAGACCGTTGATTCCCATCCACACTGCCATTTCACCAGTTGAGAATGGTATAGTGGCGGATGATGTGATGGGTAGCATTGCTTGGAGCAAGCATGATCCAAGTGTGATCACCTGTGATGTGTTGGGAGCATTTGTGTGTGTGGAGCTATGGAATGTTACGAAGAGGAGCACATGATGGTTAGTAGGTCAAACTTCACTGCTTAGCCAATTACTTGGTTTCTGGTTTCCTTTGTTAGTTTTACTCCTTAGGTATTTTGTGGCTGCTGCCACACCTGGAAAGTTCTAGGATTTTCACATCTGCGGCCATGTCTACACTAGCACTTATGTTGGCAAAACTTTTGTTGCTCGGGGTGTGAAAAAATCACCCCCGGGCGACATAGGTTTTGGTGGCATAAGCACTCATGTACACAGCACTATGTTGGCAGGAGATACTCTGCCACTGAGGTAGCTACCACCAGTCATTAAGCTGGTTTTATTTATGTTGACAGGAGAGCTCTCTCTTGCGTTAGCATAAAACAGCGAGCGATCTTTAAGTGTAGACATGGCCTGAGTCTGAGGTTATGTCTGTACTACCCGCTGGATCGACGGGTAGTGTTCGATGTATCAAGGATCGATTTATCGCGTCTCGTCTGGATGCAATAAATCGATCTGCTAATCGACACCCGTACTCCACCTCTGCAGGAGGTGTAAGCGGAGTTGACGGGGGAGCCGCGGCAGTCGACTCGCCACCGTGAGGACGGCCAGATAAGTCGAACTAAGATACTTCGACTTCAGCTACGCGAATAGCGTAGCTGAAGTTGCGTATCTTAGTTCGAACCCTCCCGCTAGTGTAGCCCAGGCCTGAGACTACTGATCCCAGACAGCATGATTCTTCACAGTTACAGCCTTATGTTCTGACATTTTAAAAATAAAACCCCTTCCTGGCAGTCTAGAGAGCAGTTTCTTTCATACCTGTGCCTGAGTCAGTAGGTTAACAGATGTTTGCCCTTCCTTATCTCTATCCCCTTTCATTGTCTCCTGAGATTCCTGTTCAAGCCAGTACCTAATTAACATATTACCTGCAGGTTGCATGGCATGGGGATTTTCTACCACAGTATTTGTCCTTTACCTCATGCTGAAATTGGCTTTTAAAAGTAAGACTTGATATTATGAAGCCAAATTTAAAACTGGGTATGTATAATAGGAAACCTACATATCCCCAAATTTGGCTGTGAGAAATACGGATTTAGATTGTGTATAACTTCCATACCACTGAGAGAGAATTCAGAGATCAGTAAAAGTCTATAAGCTGTGTGTGGTACGCATGAGACTAAATAATATAGATACTATATGTGTAAGTGATCGCTATGTCACAAATGCATTCTATCATGCGTCTCAGATCACTTTGCCTGCAGTCTGCCCTTGAACAACTTTTAAAATTTCAGACATCTCCCATTTTTCTTTTAAATAATCTGCATTTAAATGTTTCCTCTTTTCCTCAAATGTGGAATTGCTTACCCACAAGCCCTTCAAAAATTACCCTGTCTGAGGCCCAGGATGGGAAATTCAGATCTTGGAAGCTCAGCACTTGCTTTTTGTTCAGGAAAGTCTTTTTAATTAAAAAAAAAAAAAAAAAGTTATGACACGAGGTTATTTTTAGAGATTTCTGTGGCGCCTTCTGAGCCCTTTACAGTTGGACTCTTGGTAACTATAGCTCTGGGCTTTGCAGGATGGATACAAAACAATATTTGGAACCCCCCATAATTTTCCTGAAACAGACTTTTCTGTAATGTGGCACATGCACAAGGGTTTTATTGGCACTCATATGGGATGAGACCTGCAGAACTCACTTGTGGCTTTACCTAAGTAATATGGTATTCCAAACATATGCCAGTAGAACCTTTGTGTCACACAATCCTGTGTGTGTATGTGTGATGTAATGGACAATTTCAGTGGCTTTATAGTGGTAGAAAGGCTTTGATGTTGCTGGTGTTTGGTGTTGCCAGTTATTAATCACTAATATCCATTCTTATTGTTTAGTTGAAAGTTTATTTTAAAAGGCCGTTTACTGATTTAGAATCCTATTCCACATATGGAGACGTAAGCATGTGCCAGATGCTCAGTGGAAGAAATCAACTCTTTGTTATGTAACTTGCATTCAAACACCCACCTCACACTAATAATCCTCATTGACTATAACATTTCTTATTTTCAAGAAGCGATGGTGACAAGTGGAAGGGCAGTTTTTAAAAACTGTTTAGTGGTCTGTGGAAACTCAAGAAAACTTAAGAAGCTTTGTCTCTTGAGAAATGTACATTTTGAATATATTAACTGGGCTGGGTGGCAATTAAGGACTCCTGCCTCTGTGTAACTCCTAATCTACTTTAGAAGGTTGAGTCTTGTAATCTTTGGGGATTGATATGAATGGTGTTCTCCAGATGTCTGTTTGAAACTGCTTCTCTTCTCTCTCTCTCTCTCCGCTTCTCCCCCCCCCCCCTTTAATTTCAGGACAAACACCATGATGCTGCTCATGAAATCATTGAGACAATTCGGTAAGTGTTCAATGTAGAACTGGACAGAAACTTTTTTTTCCATGTTGGTATTACTGTATGTCTCAAATTAGACATTGGGTGAGGGGAAGGAGAGGGGAGGGGAATCAAAATACAAAGGAAGACAGCAATCTAATTATGCTGTAGCAGAACTAAACCTGTACACTATTCAGAGTGCATTACAGTGCTGTAAATTCACTTTCTATCAAAACATAGTTTTTTAGAGGTGCACTTAGTACTCAGGTGATGCAGTAACTTCTCCCCAGGCCCGCAACTTAATCTTAGTCTGAAACAAACTGTTCCAGTCTGCGGTTGTTCTAACTGAAATTGTACAACAGTACCAAATTGTATGTTTTATTTATAATGAGGATTTTAAAATTCAGTCTTTGGAGGCATAAGTCTAGGAACTAAAACAAACACAAAACACCACCACCACCACCACGTTAAGTTCTGGCCCAATTTAAGCTTACAGTGTTTACTTTTATTTCTTAAAATATTTCACTGTGGCTACAACTGTGCAGTGCCACTGGCACTCAGAATGGTCGGGAGGGCTGCCTACATGAGCATTCCTACGGCTAGTGGAGCTGCATCAGTGGGAGGGTGTGGCTGAAATACTACTGTGAAGAAGGCTGAGCATAAGAGGGTTGAATGTTTTCAGGCACCATTACAGCCACACATGGTTGTGACACAGCAATAATTCATACTCGCTGTGGTTTTGGCAGCGTTAGGAAAAATTTGCTGGGCATAACCAGTCCCTAATACAACTGGGTTTTTTGTTTATCCACAACAGAGTGTCCTATTTTAAAATTGTTTTCAAGCATACTTGGCCTGTGTTTGTGGATAGAAAATAATGTTATCCATGTTAAGGGACCATGGGTTAGCCTTGTTCCTTGACATTTCTTTTTTCAACCCACAAAGGCTTTGTCTAAAACTTTTTCAACCATTGCTGACAGCATTTCAGCCGTAGTAACATTAGTAAGGTTGGGAGCCCTAGCTTTTTGGCTCTGACATCTGTTTTCAGTAGCGCGTCAGTTAGACGTGCTCTGAGCAGGTTTAACTGATGCGCTGCTGAAAGTGGCTACTGAAGTAGCAGTCACCGCACTAGTACTTTCTATGTGCGCACCAGCTAATGGCAAGAAGAGTCAATGCTAGAACACAGTTGGGCCACAATCACGTTTCACAGCTTTATTGTAAAAATGGGGATTTCTGTAGTGCCTACAGGGCCTTAAAAAACTTCTGTAACTATCAGTCTTACCCATGTACCAAATTAACCACAGTGCATACTTGTTGCTTACGCTAGTAAGCTGTCCTGTGGAAGTGTGAGGTGAGAAGATATAGAGCTGACCACTGGCTTGAAAAGTTGTGATATGAACAGTTGTTTGCTGCACACTGGCCTAGTTTGCGGGGAGAAAAATTGCAGAGATCAAAAACGTGAGGTTTTAAGGAGGTGTCTTCATTAGAAAATAGCAAGAAATGTAGTTCACAGATACTTACCGTTATGCCTTTTTTGTAAGGTGCTGAATGTCCTAAAGAGCAATGAGAAGAGAAATATTAGTGATTTAAGATTGAGTCATTTGAATACTAAATGGACCCCTCTCTCACATTGGCTGTTCAGGACATTTTGTACACTTTTAGCCTATTCAAAATAAAATCAGGTCACCTTTCAGCATAGTAAAGTGAGGACAAGTGATTTTACAGAAATGGCACTTTTAATCAACAGATCTGCTTCCTTTACACATGCAACGTCTTCTGACTTTGTCTAAAATGTGGTTCTTTTTTGTTGCGTATTTGTGCTACTATTAATTCCACTGCAAAGTCAACACAGAGATGCGGGAGAGAACCTGGAATTGTTATCAGTAAATCTATTAAGATAGGGTATGTCTATTGTGACAAAGTTCCTCCTCTATCTTGGTGGGTCATGTGCTTATTGATGGATTTGTTTGCCTCAGAGATTCACCGTGTGGGTCAGGGAACAGCCCAGAGACCTTCCCCTTTGGTAGAACTCACAGTCCAGGTCAATTCCTCCTGTTTGATCAGGAATTGGGAGGTTTGGAGGGAACCCGGGCCCACCCTCTACTCCGGGTTCCAGCCCAGGGCCCTGTGGACTGCAGCTGTCTAGAGTGCCTCCTGGAACATCTGTGACACAGCTACAACTCCCTGGGCTACTTCCACATGGCCTCCTCCCAACACCTTCTTTATCCTCACCACAGGACCTCTCTTCCGGTGTCTGATAATGCTTGTACTGTTCAATCCTCCAGCAATACGCCTTCCCACTCAGCTCCTAGTGCCTCTTGCTCCCAACTCCTCGCATGCACACTACAAACTGAAGTGAGGTCCTTTTTAAACTCGGGTGCCCTGATTAGCCAGCCTGTCCTAATTGATTCTAGCAGTTTCGTCTCAATTGGTTCCAGGTGTCCTAATTAGCCTGCCTGCCTTAATTGGTTCCAGCAAGTTCCTGCTTGTTCTGGAACTGTCCCTGTTACCTTACCCGGGGAAAAGGGATCTACTTAATTCTGGGACTAATATATCTGCCTTCTAACACTCTCCTGTATGTGGGGCCTATTTCCGATCTGACGTCCGTTCACATATCCAGGCAGAGTTCCTCTGGGCAGCGTCCACTGACTCCCTTGATGCTTTTGAAGAGCAGTGGGCGCTGTCCGGGGTTCTCTGCTCCGTGTCCCCATCAGATTCCCTTTGTTTGACCCTTTGACCGCACTCCTGTCCCTGTTATTTCATTAGTTGTCCCCTGGAATTACTTGGTTTCCAGGTCCTGTGGATCCCCCTCTTAGGCTGAGCAGGGGATCCTTTAGCAGTGGGTGGGCAGAGCCCGCCCACTTCCTGGATCCCAATAGGAACACTCTCCTGTATCCATCTGTCCTGACCCTGTCACACTATACATACAGCTGCAGCGAATGTGGTGAAGACGCTCTCTGCCAATGGGAGAGCTCTCCCATTGGCATAGAAAACCCACCTCTGTGGGCAGCATAAGTTATGTCTGTGGGAAAGCCTCTCCCGCTGACACAGCGCTGTGCACGCAAACGCTTATGTTGGTCTAACTTATGTTGCTTGGGGGGTGGAATATTCACACCCCCTAAGCAACATAAGTTTTGCTGATGCAGTGTAGACACGGCCTAAGTTTCAGTTGCATAATCTTTTAGCCAGGGTGATCCACAAGCCAGAAAGAACTCAGCTTGACTGTCAGATCCCTGGTTGTCAAGATGCAGTTTCAGAAATGTTCTTTCTAGTAAGCTGAGCAAATTTGATACAGAAATGGAGATGATAAACATGGAACCCCACCAAACCATCAGTGGAGTCCTTATGGGGCCACAAAGCATAGAGGTGTAACTCTTTAACTGTTTCTCTTTTGAAAAAAACAAAACAAATGCTATAGCGAGTAATCAATCTATCCATAATATCAAGACCTAAGGGAGAGAAAATGTGATTCCCAATGGTATTCTATAGAGCACTCTGTATTTTGGGTGATGCTTCGGATCATTGTTTCTCATTTTGATGCTTAGAAGGGAAAGGGTGTGAAATGCCTTTTTCTGATGTGGCTTTCCCAGCCCTTTACAAAGACTTTGTCACTCCCGTGACTTGCCATCCAGACTGGGGCCCTCATTGTTAGCTTTTAAGTTGTCTTTGAAAATAATTAACTTTTTCACATTTGAAATGAAATGCAGAACTCCGTATTTCTTTTGCCAGATTTAGCTTGTCAGATATACTGGCAGTGGCTGTCAGTTTTCCATTTCTAATAGGAGCAGAATACAGGGCTGTATTAATACAGCCTGAAAAAAACACATGCCTTTAAAAAAACAAAAAAACAAACAAACAAAAAAAACACATCAAAACCACTATCAAGTCTATTTCAAGATGGGTCATTTAAGTGGAAGTACAGTACACTGCAGTGGTAGAGGGAGAAAGCGCTCTCTCACACCAACTCTTTGGAGGTTTCATTTGTGCTGAGGTTTGCTGTGCATTTTCAAACATCAGGTTGCAGGAGATGACTTGTATCTGTGTGGCAAAATAGCAAGTAGCATTGTCAAAGGAAGTGGTTGTTCATAACTTATTAAAAAATAAATGCATTTCAGACTGATTGTTTCACGTTTCCCATTAGATTAGCATTAGCTGTGGCTTTTATTTTTACATCAACTAAGTATATTTGTCACTTCATTGTGAAGTCAAAATTGAGTTCATGCCTATTCAAGAGCTTTATAGTTCTGCCAGTGGTAACGGGCACTTAACTTCATATTCACTCTTGTGTTGAATAAGAACTCTTCCAGCCCCATAATTAGCATTTGGTGATGTCTATCTCGCTTCTCACAATATTGCAGTCTTTCATGCTTTCTGTAACACCATCTTTCATTTATAGGAAGAATCCAGGCAGATTGCTGCTTCAGTAAAAGTAAAAACTGCCTCGTTAAACACTAATGTAAAAGATTTGGAGATCTATTGTATTCTGATTCTTGTCTCATTGCAGGTGGGTCTGTGAAGAAATCCCAGATCTCAAGCTTGCCATGGAAAATTATGTTTTAATTGACTATGATACAAAAAGGTGAGAGGAACCCCCCCTTCCACAGAAGGGCAGGCCTAAATGGCTTGTTGTGAATTGGTCTAAGAATAACTAATTACAGACACTGCAAACTGAACTGAAGTTTTCTTTTAGAACTGGCTTCAGATTCTACAAAGTTATTTTAGTAGGAAATGTGTAACAGGAGTATTGGCAACGGCTGTTGGATTTAAGGACATAATTGGAAACTTCACATAGCAAAAAGCTGAGCTGGTGTATGTTGGAATTACTCACCCTGAAACAATGATCTGTATCTGTGCTGTTGGGCTAAAGCCAGCGTTAGGAATCTGAATGGCATTGAAGTTTCTGCTTTTGTAGTAACTAAGAATTCTTGTTGGAAAACACTATGACAGAGCTGCCCATGGCACCACTGATTTTTCTCTCCATGTTTGTGGAAGGTTAACTTTCCCCACTCTTCTGTTCAGAATCAAATATGAGTGGCGACACTATAAAAACAGAGGTTTCAACTCAAACTGTTCCTACAGCCTTTGTCTCTGGAGAAGCAGGATCAGTGCCTGATTCACAGAACTATGTGAAAACACCTACTACATGGACTGGCTTGACAGGGATGTGTTACAGTCTGCTCTGTGGATAGAGATTGGGAGGAATGGAATCTGACCCTATGAAATTTTTTTGTTTGTAATAAGTTCATTTGGAGACAGTTGAGAGATTCTATATTTTTGGCTCAGTTTGACTGCACTAACTGAGAATGGAAATAGAGATGACACTTGCCTGCAGCCAAGTTGTGGTTTATGAAAATCTATGGAATTTCTTAAAGATCTAAGTTCACCGGTGTCCACAAAGTGATCATGTCTCCTGAGTGGGATTGAGACAGGTGAAACTGAATCAGGTCCTAATTCAGCATTAACTGTTTGAGCAAGATTGCTCTTTGGTGCTATATTATTCCTTTTATTTTATATGGTCTCCTCCTACTAAGCCCTCCAGCCTCCCAGGGAATTAAATAGGAGTAGTGAGTGCTCAGTACCTCCTAACGTCAGGTCTGTGGTTTATATGCTGATATTGTAATACAATAATTTTGTAGAACTGGTGGGGTTTGTGTAGGTGTGCAGCCTCACTTTTTGTCAGCAATGATACTGAATAAAAGAAGAAACCATCTGTCCTCAACCACACCTCACTTATTTCTCAGAAGCTGTTCAAAGAAGCCATAAACCTGTCATTCTGGTAATAGTTTAATTAATTTATTTTCCTTGGGGGGGGGAAAAAGAATTTATTTGAAAAATTAATCCTAGAAGATTGGCTGCAGTGCTGCAAATGCAGAGAATGGGAATGAAAACCAGTGCATTATGGAAACGCAAATATACACTCATAAATAATACTTTTCAGTCTTGCCTGTTTTTTATTAACATGGAATTAAAAACTGTCAATTGGCAGCCCAAAGTGAGTGCAAAGTAACAGTGTTCTCAAATAAGAAGTCTTAGCTAGTTGTGGTAGTGAAGTCAAGTTCATGAGAAGTTAACTTCCTTCCCTTCTCCTCTGTTTTTTCCTCCTTCCTTCCTGTCTTGGTAGCTGTGGGATATGTTACTCCAGTTACTCTGTGGACTGGCTTTTCTGCTGATGCTTTCTGGAATCTAGTTATGTAATGACAGTGGGACTGGCTGGTATCCTTCCCCCCCTTGACCCGAAATGATTCTGTAATCCTCTCAGCCTCTGCAATTAAGGTGCCTGGCTAAACTGTGAACCCAACTAACCCACAGAACAAGCAGTATGCTTCCCTTGTAAAGCAGGTGTCTGGCGGATGAAGTTTGTTCTTTAAAGAAGTTGTATTACATGGCACACTGCGTGTTAGAACAGAATAGAACTGAGCTCTGGATAAGTGTCTGACTATCTTCATAGCTGGATATGGTGGACACAGGAAGGAACAAAGTAGAACACATTAGAAGTGTAGTGCCTTAAACTTTTTTTGCATGTAGGGAAGTGGGAGGAAGCTAAGAGGGCCCATGGGAATTTCCGGCTTGAATTCCTGATAGGTCAGAAAGGAAAAACGTAAGATAACTTCAAATTATCTCCATAACTTAATTTTCCCCATTAATTACAATCTTCGGAAGTTGAACGTTGAAATCAGTTTTCTTAAAAGAACTCTTCTTCTGTCACATGGATACTATGTGTAGAATTTCTCATGAATCGTTGGGCTGCTAAAGTCTCTTATTTAAGGAAACTTTGTAAAAGTGTAAAATTGCATAAAGAATTAATGATCGTTGCAAAAAAAAAATTACAGCTACAGTATGTATACTTTAAAAAATGTAGGTCAAATGTGTCTACCAACCGTGGCAGTGTTGCTTTTATGTGCATAGCTGAGCATTTCAAGACCTTCTTTAGACTGTTAACTGACTAGCAAACTTTGCTTTTTTTCCTTTCCCAGCTTTGAAAGCATGCAGAGGCTTTGTGACAAATACAACCGCGCCATTGATAGCATTCATCAGTTGGTATGTATTTACCTTTGTTATGCCATGATGCCTATCTAGTTGGCTTTATTCAGGCTAGTGGTTTCAAATTCACTTTCTTAGCGCTCAGTTGTGTGTTTGCTTAAACACCAGCACCACTATTACAGCATTTCCATTCATTCGGAAGTTAATAAATCATCTATTAAACCTTGCTTTCTGGGCCAAAACTTGGCACTCGAGGATTTAGCCTTGGAGTGAAGTTATATCTTTATATAAGAATGGCTTAATTTTTCTATAATACAGGTTTGCAGGCTCTTAGTCCCTAATGTGCAGTTGGCACTTATGCTTTGACATTTGAAATAGCCGAGTTACCTTTGAAAAAGGGTTCTTTTGCATGCACCATACCTATCTTTTTCATCAGAAATTTCACAAGAATTTAATGTATGCACGTTGCCTCGGGTGTGTGGGGATTGAGACTTAAAAGTTCCTTAATAGTCCAGACTAACTCTCTTGTGTACTGTTGCGATGATCCATAGATTAAGAATTCCCTTACTGTTCAGTAAAGCTGTATTTTAGAGCTGAGCTGTTCTGTTCCAAAGGATCAATCGCTATGAAGGAAGAACTGAAATGAAATCTAATTTAATAGATTTCTAATAATAGGTAACTTTTGGTTTTCTTACCCAAGTTTAAGGCTGGTAATGAAACATAGTAAGTATAATCTAATATTAAGAATTTTACTTAATTTATGGATTTTAGATGCCAGTTCTGTTAGCAGTATCTGTCACTGTACTTAACCTCCATTCAATTTAATACTACATCTTATTCTATAAAAACACAGTCTAGGGGCCTTATGAAGTACTTTGACTTATCAAACACATGTTGGGGGCTGTAATCTTATTTTATAGGAACATTCAAAATAAACCTCAGAAAGATATGGCCAGTAGGTTAGAACTTCTCCCAGACTATGCACCACTTTGGCACCTACAAATCTACATATCGTTTGCCTGATTCATAGATGCTGGCCACTTTAATCTTGTCTTTGTTAATAGCTTAAAAGTTGGAATTCTTCAGCATTTACAGTCACTCACTGAAGTGAGAATCTAGTCAGTTTCACTCTGTCCTGCCAGTGCCCTGTGAAGGTAGGAACCCAGGCTAGCTGATATAATGAGCAGAAGTGGTGATAGGCCTCTGAGGTAGCTGCCCCGAGCCCTCAAACAGAGGATCAGATAGGAAAAAGGTGACTATCAGGAAAAGGAGATGGAAAAGATGCCCAGAAAAAAGCTTACAGACATGTATAAAATCCAAAGAGGGAAGACGAGGAAGTTCAGAAACATCAATAGCTTCCATTTAGGAGTGAGATTATTAGCCAGCAGAAGCTTAGATTTTCTCTCCCACTCCCTCTGTGTGTGATTCCTCCCATGCTACACTTCATGGCAAGAAAACAACTCCCCCTTTATGTTGTTGGTGCAGTGAAATGCAGTAGTTACATCAAGTATGTAGCCAGATGTTAGATCCTTTTCCCTCCTGTATCTGGTATGCAGTCTTTGAAAATACCTATTGTGTGAGGTGACACAGACAGTAAAGCAAACCAACCTCCCCAAGCTTCATTGCTGCAGAAGTTCTTTAGCATGTCTTGCTGCTGCTTATGGAAGAACTGTAGCTCAGTTTTACTCGTGCAAGAGAAGGGGTGGAGGAATGTGGATTGTCTTTGTGTCAGTCTCCCTTCCCCCCACAAATGCAGGTATGTCATGGGGTATTTTTCTTGTTTAAATTCTCTTTCTGCTCCTCACCCTTAGTGGAAAGGAACCACCCAGCCCATGAAACTGAACACTCGTCCCTCCAATGGGCTCCTCCGTCACATCTTGCAGCAAGTATATAACCACTCGGTGACCGACCCAGAGAAACTCAACAACTATGAGCCCTTTTCCCCAGAGGTGTATGGAGAGACTTCCTTTGATTTAGTGGCCCAAATGATTGATGAGATTAAAATGACTGAGGATGACTTGTTTGTTGACTTGGGCAGTGGTAAGTGACAAGCTGCTTTGTTTTCCCTTCTCTGTCTCTGCCCAGGCTTTTTCCTCCGCTGAATAAAAAATGTCAGTAACTTTACATTTGGAAAGTAATTCATCCCCACAGACTGTATGCGTCTCGCTGTGCGCTCCTGACAGATCACTGCTTTCATTCCTGTATTGCCAGTGGGATGTGGTACCAAATATGTCATTCACCCATGTGAAGAAAGGATTGATTCTTCAGGAACCTTAAATTAAGAATACTTCATTTTTGCCACCATAGATAAATGTTGTCATTTTAAAGTATGGTTGGCTTCTGAAATGACTGTGTAAAAGTGCCATTAACAGAGTCCATATTTTATGCTTTCTGGCTTCTAGGTCCAGTTTGTTCAGTTCATGCATCAAACTTTTTTTCCCGGAGTGTCAAAACTGCAAACTCCACCTGTTAACTGAAAATAAAGTGGGTTCCTGCTCTGTCTGACACAATCACCAGCAATAAATATAAAATCTTTATTGTGAAGCCATATAGAATCCAGCTCACTCTTCCATAGCTGCATCTGTGCTACAGTTAACAGTTTTAACAAAAGTAAAAGCCTTGCTGTCTTGCTTTCTCAACAG
Organism: Mauremys reevesii; assembly: GCF_016161935.1. Lineage (NCBI taxonomy): Eukaryota > Metazoa > Chordata > Testudines > Geoemydidae > Mauremys > Mauremys reevesii. Next base: position 10,463,733 of record NC_052648.1, on the reverse strand, counting down.
TCATCCTTTATCCTACCAAAGGAAACGGGAACCTGCCCATTGAAAATACAGTAGAATTACTAACCTTACTTCCATTTTATATCTATAAATGAAATGCCAAGTTAAGGGTTTTAAAGCAGGCCACTCACAGGGGACAGAATTTATCCTTCCCCTCCTTTCTCTCCAGCTCGGGTAACTATATTATGTGTGGTTAAGTACAATATGAGACACTTCTAAAATGCAGTTTAGTCAGGCATGGTGCTTTGCTGTACTCAAATAACTGCTTTACCACAGTTGTGTGAAATTGTTTGTTCTCTAAGGTCATAATAAGAGATCATATCTTGAAGTCACACAATCTTGCTGTTTGCCTAACAAGATGGAGGAATGTGTGATCTGACTAATGCTTCTGAGTAAAATGTTTTGTTTTTCCTTGGCCTCTAACACCACCAAAAACAAAACCAGATATTTATCACCATAGAACCCCAAACCTTAATATTGGACTAAGACCAAGCATATGAGAAATAAGAACTTTCATTAGTATCTGAAAATAATGGTTTAGCATGCAGTAACCTCAACCATAATTCTGTGAAAGCAGCAAAGAGTCCTGTGGCACCTTATAGACTAACAGACATATTGGAGCATGAGCTTTCTGTGATCACTTTTATGTGCACTGATTTTCAGTTGGTGGGTGCACTGAAAAAAATGGTTACTCACCTTCTCATAACTGTTGTTCTTCGAGATGTGGTGTTCACGTCCATTCCAGTCAGGTGTGTGCGTGCCGTATGCACAGTCGTTGGAAAGTTTTCACTTAGCAGCTCCCGTTTGGTCGGCTGTGGAGCCCTCTGGAGTGGCGCCTTCATGGTGTTCAAAATATATAACCCAACCGACCTGACTGGAGTACCATCTGCCAGATGCGGCAAAATCTTTGGAATGCTGGGTGATAGCATAGTGAGTGGTTAAACATATGCACCGATGACCAGGTTATCGCTCTGCAGATCTCCTGAATGGGACTCTGGGCCAGGAAAGTTGCTGACGAGGCTTGTGCCCTTGTGGAGTGTGCCATAATAGACTGGGCTGGGACCGTAGTCAGCTTGTAGCATGTGCGGATGCAGTCCATGATCCAGGAAGAAATGCATTGGAAGCCCTTTCATCCGGTCTGCCATGGTCGTGAACAGATGATTCGATTTCCTGAAAGGCTTAGTGTGCTCGATGTAGAATGCTAGTGCATGCCGGACATACAATGAGTGAAGCCTCTGCTCCTGTGCACTGGTATGAGGCTTGGGATAGAAGACTGGTAGAAAGATGTCTTGGCTAGCATGAAATTGGGACACCACCTTGGGAAGGAAGGCTGGGTGAGGCCTGAGTTGCACCTTGTCCTTGTGGAAGTCCGTGTAGGGTGGGTCGGAGGTTAGTGCATTTAACTCTGACACCCTCCTAGCCGATGTGATGGTGACCAGGAATACCATCTTCCATGACAAATAAAGAAGGGAGTGAGTCACCAAAGGTTCGAAAGGGGCCCCATTAGTCTGGAGAGGACCAGATAGAGGTCCCATGCAGGCACAGGTCGTTGAGTCGGTGGATATAATCTTTCCAGGCCCTTGAGGAAACGCCCTACCATAGGGTTGGTGAACATGGAATGCCCCAATTCTTCCAGGTGGAAGGCCAAAATAGCAGCAAGGTGTACCCTGATGGATGACCCTGCTAGGCCCTGTTGTTTCAGGTGCAGGAGGTAATCCAGGATGAATGGTATAGGAGCCTGAAGTGGAGGTATGTGATGCTGGGCGCACGAGCAAGTAACTTCTTCCACTTATCTAGATAAGTGGCCCTGGTGGATGATTTCCTGCTGCCGAGCAGAACCTGCCTTACTGGTTCCGAGCACAGGAGCTCCATTGGGTTTAACCGTGAAGCTTTCATGCCATGAGATGGAGGAACTGGAGGTCTGGGTGGTGAAGGTGACTGTGGTCCTGGGTGATGAGATCTGGGTAAAGCGGTAGCAGGATCAGGGTGTCCACGGACAGCTCCAGAAGCGTGGTGTACCAATGTTGGCATGGCCATGCTGGGGCCAACAGAATTATTTCTGCCTTGTCTCTGCAGATCTTTAGCAGCACCTTGTGTACGAGTGGGACCGGTGGAAAGGCATACGCGAGGCGCTTTCCCCCCCCCCCCCCCCAGGGTAGCATGTAGTTAGGACTGGAAGGTCTGGCAGGCTAGTTGCACCACTCTGAGCTCCTTGATGCTGATTCTGTGACCATAGGCCTTACTTTCAGAGATCTCCCAGATGAGCCCCCCCCCAACCCAGAGCTGACGCATCCATTACTAGGGACAGAGAGGGTTGTGGGCTGTTGAAGGGGACTCCCTCTGTAACCGGGGCGGTACTCACCCCTGCGGCGCCTCCTACTGGTTACTCCAGGAATTAGCTCTACTTCCAGTCCGGAGCGCCCCCTGCAGGCTGGTGATCCACCTGTTTTGCTCTCGGCCCCGTGTCCCTCCCTGGACCCGGTGCCCCTTTAACTATAACTGGGTCTCCTTCTCCCAGGGGAGCCCCCACCCTACTATCCCCACTTTGCCTCAGTAGTGGCCACTGACAGTCATGGTCTAGCCCCACACCCTGGGGCAGACTGCAGCATCGGCCCACTCATCACAGGCAAAAAGGGGTTTGGACCTGCTGCTTTACCTACTCCTGGGTTGTCCCTTGCAACCCCCAGTACCTCTTGCCCTTTCCTAGGCCGCAGCCTGGGGCTTTCCAGGCTGGAGCTTCCCTAGCTCCTCAGCCCTTCCCCAGCCCTGCTTCACCATAGGTACCTTTTCAACCTCTAAGCAGCCAGGCCCATCTCCCTCTGGAAGCAGAGAGAGACTGACTGCTCCTGGCTTCCCTGCCTTCTTATAAGCCCTATTCAGTTTGGGGCGTGGCCTCCAGCTGCAGCCACTTCCCCAATCAGCCCAGCCAAAAAGCCCCTTCCCAGGGCTGTTTTAAAGCCCCAAAGGGCAGGAGCGGGTAGCCACCCCGCTACACCCTCACACACTGACCAAGGGTCAAGCCCCCATTGGAGGGATTTGAGTACTTGCTCTGGCACAGTGACCACTGAGTCCAGGCTGTTGCATTCTGGGCGGTAGACCAAAGCAAGCCATGCTTGGAGGGGTCTGAGCCGCAGTCTGGCATGTCGTAACACGTAAGTGCAGGCTGCAAAGTGGCCGAGGAAACTCAGGCATCCCCTTGCTGTAGTAGTTTGGTAGTGCCTGAGGTTTTGAATAATGTTTGTTATGGCTTGGAATCGGGTCTCTGGCAGGAATGCCCTTGCCTGCACTGAGTCCAGCACCACCCCGATGAATTCTGTTCTTTGGGTCAGTGATGAGGTTGACTTGCTCACATTGAGGAGTCGTCCCAGTCTCTCGAAAGTGAATCTGACTAATCGGACTTGAGACTCTACCTGCTCCCTGGAGTGCCCCCGTAGTAGCCAGTTATCGAGGCAGGGATATACCAGCACCTGTCTCCTGCGGAGGAAGGCTGCTGTGACTGACATACACTTGGTGAACACTCAGGGAGCCGTTGATTGACCGAATGGGAGGACCGTGAACTAATAATTTTTGCGGTTGACCACAAACTGTAGAAACAGTCTGGGCGCAGGCCGAGTGGCTATGTAAAAGTACATGTCTTTCACGTCGAGGGCGGCGTACCAATCCCCTGGATCCAGGGAAGGGATGATCGTGCTCAGGGAGACCATGCGGAACTTCAGCTTCACCATGAACTGGTTGAGCCCTTGCAGGTCTAAAATAGGTCTGCGACCCCCCTTTGCCTTGTGGATTAGGAAATAACAGGAGTAGAATCCCCTGTCCCTTAGCTCCCGAGGAACCTCCTCCACTGCCCCTATGGTGAGGAGTGATAGCACCTCCTGGATAAGGAGTTGTTCGTGAGAGGGGTCCTGAAGGGTTTGCTGCACTTTGGGTGGCAGCCCAGATGCCTGCAGCCCTGAACCCCTTCTCATGGCTAACCCCGATGAGAGAGTGCGGGCAGCAGAGTCCGCCGCATCAAGGGAGGCTTGAAGAGAGGTTTGTGCCACCGCCTTCCCTTCATCAACGATGGCTGTGAATTCAGCCCTGCAGTCTGATGGAATTTGCTCCTTGAACTTGAACATGAAGGCCCACGAGTTGAAGTTGTATCTGCCGAGGATAGCTTGTTGGTTCGCTATCCTCAGCTGCAGGTCCCCCATCGAGTAGACCTTTTAGACTCCTTGGATTTGGGGGTTGGTCCTTGCTGGCCCTAGTTGACGGTGGTCGCTACTAGGGAGCAGGGCTGCGGGTGCGGGAACAAGTACTCGAATCCCTTGGCTGGGACAAAGTACTCGCACTCCATGCCCCTCGCTGTAGGCGGGATCGATTCTGGCATCTGCCACAGTGTTTTGATATTGTTCTGTACAGTTTTAATTAGAGGCAGAGCTACCCTGGAGGGACCCTCCAGCGTCAGGATATGGGGTACTCTGGTTCGATAACCTCCTCCACCTGCAATCCCATGTTGTGGGTGATTCTGCACAAGAGGTCCTGGTGTTCACGGTGGTCTATTGTGGGAGGCCCCGAGGCCAAAGTCCCTGTAACCGCCTTGTCTGAGGAGGCTAGAGGTGGTACTAGGTCCCCCTGACCATCCAGTTCTCTAGCGTCCTCCTGGTTAGTGCCTGTGGGCTCTGCACTGACCATTGTCACGGCAGTGGTAGTCTGGCTGGTTATCGGGGCTGTAGTCTTGGTTGTGTTGACTGTGTCCTGGACAGGCTGCGGGCCCTGTGCTGGCATCGATTCCGATCCCCGAGGCATCAGGCAATCTTTATGCTGAGGTGCTTTGGCCTCTGAGGTTACTGACCAAGTGCCCCTGGAGAATGAGCCCAAGCCTGGTGATAAGCCTGGGGAGTCTAATAGGGCCATTGAGGCTGCAGCTGCCAATGTGGAGGCCGTGCCGCAACTCTGTGCCGATGTGACCTGAGCTTGATGTGGCGTGAATAAAATGAGTCCCCATCCGAGTCAAACGACACTGGTCTAGATCATGATGACCCTGGCGGAGCTGAGCAGTATTGAGCTGGAGACTGGTGTCACTGGTCCCTCGCCAGGGACTGGTGCTGCTTCGCTAGTGGCCGGGACCGGTGCCGGGGAACCGCGTATAGGGCCCCGAGCTGGGGAACATTGTCTTGGGAATGGTGAATCCGAGTGGTGCTGAGGTGAATGGTGCTGTGCCGGGGAAGGTGATCGCTGCATCATAGCCGGCTTGCCCCTAGATGGCGCCAGGTGTGGTGGCACCAGGGCGTGTCCCTGATAGCAAGAGGTTGAAGGGCTGTCATTGCTATTAGGTCCCTGGCAGCTTCCAAAGTGTCTGGGGTGGAGTGGGACTCCAACTCCTCCATCTGACACTGTCTGTCCGGGGAGTTGCTGGGTGCCGGACTCAACAGTCCCTTCCTGGGAACCGAAATCGACGGCGCCGACTCCTGGTCCTTGGGCGCTGAGTGCTCCTTCATGGGACGCACTGCTGTTGCACCTGGTCCTGCCTTTGGCACAGGGAAGAACCCCTGTCGGTTGTCTTGTTGCTTGTGTGAGCTGTACCTGGTTGTCTGTGCTGGGGAGTGTCTGTGCTGGGACACAGTGCCAAAGAGTCGTTCTTTGGCACTGTGTCATGTGCCGAGGCTGGGGCGCTCCTCACTGATGCGTTCTGTGCCGGATCCCAGCGTGGCAGGCTGCGGACAGAGAGTGGACTCCATCAGAAGTTGTTTCAGACAGAAATCCCTCTTTCTTTGTCAAAGGCAGAAAGACCTTCAGATTTTTCACCAGTCTGTTTGGTGCTCTTACTCCAGACACTTCAGGCACCTGTTGTGGGGGGTCGCCCGTTGGCATGGGCGTACCACAGGTCCCGCAAGGTTTAAACCCTTGGCCGTGAGGCATGCCCCGGAGCCGAGGGGAGGTAAGGGATAGGGGATAATCCTGCACCCTAACCCAATACACACTAAACTATATACACTAAACTAAACTAACTACTAACTGAAACCTAGACTAAAACTACAGGCTAAAGAAGAAAACTAAGGGAAGCACTTGCAAGGCAAGTGAATGCCGTTCCAATGGACGGTAAGAAGGAACTGAAGCGGGGTCCATGTAGGCAGGGTTATATATTGAGCGCCATGAAGGCGCCACTCCAGGGGGCTCCACAGCTGACCCCCACTGGAGCTGCTAAGGGAAAACTTTCCGACGACTGTGCAGGCGGCCTGCACACCTGATTAGAATCGATGTATACAAGCACGTGAAGAAAAAAGGATTCTGATTTCTCCTCCCTACCTAACTCTTGTTAATGCCAATGAAAGTTTGCACATTGATGGCAGAATTGAGACTGAATTTCCATATTATTCTAGTCAAGGCAGTATAGTGTACAAGGTACAGTAGAATACAATTATAGCAGTAGCACAATAGCCAACAACTTCAGTGCCTTTCCTACACCTCTATGTATAGGAATCATTCATCTGCCACACATTGTAACAACCGCCGGTGAAATGTGGCAACCATTTTTTTTTATCAGTAACTCTGTCCAACCATTTAAGGCTAGAAGCCAACAATATTAAATCTGGTTGAAATGGAATTTTAGGAAGGCAGAACATAGTTATGCAAAATGGAATTAGGACAACTGTTGCAAAAAAGTGGTCTCTTTTAACCACAAGTGGTCTCTGCAGAGAGAAGGGCAGTAATGACTTCTAATATTTATTTGGCCCATGTAAATGTGTATAGTTTTTACTGCTTCTCTCATCCTCCCTCATTCTGTTTGTTACTCAATAGTTGCATCTTTTTCTTCATATTTTACTCTATTTATACAGTACATAACAAAATGGGGCCCAGAACCTGATTGGGGCTTCTAGGTGCTACCGTAATACAAGTATTTATTATACAGGACTGTCAGCATGTGGTTCCCTGTTATACCAAAGTGGGTATGGCATCAATGATGATTTAATGGCAAGAGCACCACCTCCTCAATTACTAGTGCTACTTCCTGCAGGCAATCGATGAAATGGAAAACGACAATGTGTTTTCTGTGCAAATGTGATATCTGCTTGGCTTGAATATTTCAGTTTCCCTTATGCTCCTCTGTGATTCTATGAGAAGTGCATTAGTGAGACAATGCATTTTACATTAGTCCAGTACAGACAGTGATAAACTTGGTATTAGAATGAATATAGAAATGGTTTGATCGGCAGTTGTAATCAATTGCGGTAAGAAATATAGAATGATTGCAACAGCTTATAAAGATTTACCATGTACTTGGCAAAACCTGGGTCAGGTGTGCAAGCAGAGATTTAGTTGTGATTTCCCCCCCCTTCCCCTCCCAAGCCAAAGAGATGTAATGTGTGCAGACAAGGTGTGGAAATAGCAGCTAATTACTGCTGGAGCAGTCTCTGTCGCAAACATAATTGAGACTGAGTGATGGGAAGTTCATACATTTTTAAGTAATGTTTTGTCTTGCAGTTTAGCAATTGCTTTTGAAATTACTTTGCGTATTGATCATTATCTTTTTTTATTGTACTAGGAAATAATACTTCTGTCTTGTGTATTAGCATTTTTTTCCCTAATGTGCTGAGACTTTTGTATGCATTTTCCATCATGAGGAAAATGAGGTATAAATGTTTTGTTATAGCTCTCTCCATTATACTGAGAGATTTAAACTGCAAAATTTATCTAGCTGCTCTTTGGTTTTCTTGCAGAAACAAAACACATCCATATTTACTTCCTGTAGGACATAAGTCTTTTTAGTGGAAAATAGGCTCCGGTATTGACATGTAACAGTTTTGAAGTTGGAACTATTTTTTGTAATGTAAATTGTCATACGTTTATCAGTCAATGTGCTATATTATTTCATAGAATCATAGAATATCAGGGTTGGAAGGGACCTCAGGAGGTATCTAGTCCAACCCCCTGCTCAAAGCAGGACCAATCCCCAACTAAATCATCCCAGCCAGGGCTTTGTCAAGCCTGACCTTAAAAACCTCTAAGGAAGGAGATTCTACTACCTCCCTAGGGAACCCATTCCAGTGCTTCTCCACCCTCCTAGTGAAAAAGTTTTTCCTAATATCCAACCTAAACCTCTCCCACTGCAACTTGAGACATTACTCCTTGTTTTGTCATCGCTACCACTGAGAACAGTCTAGATCCATCCTCTTTGGAACCCCTTTTCAGGTAGTTGAAAGCAGCTATCAAATCCCCCCTCACTCTTCTCTTCTGCAGACTAAACAATCCCAGTTCCTTCAGCCTCTCCTCTTAAGTCATGTGCGCCAGCCCCCTAATCATTTTTGTTGCCCTCTGCTGGACTCTTTCCAATTTTTCCACATCCTTCTTGTAATGTGGGGCCCAAAACTGGACACAGTACTCCAGATGAGGCCTCACCAATGTCAAATAGAGGGGAATGATCACATCCCTCAATCTGCTGGCAGTGCCCGTACTTATACAGCCCAAAATGCCGTTGTCCTTCTTGGCAACAAGGACACACTGTCGACTCATATCCACCCTAGGTCTTTTTCTGCAGAAATGCTGCCTAGCCATTCGGTTCCTAGTCTGTAGCAGTGCATGGGATTCTTCCATCCTAAGTGCAGGACTCAGCACTTGTCCTTATTTGTATTATGGGAGTGGCTATTGTGCTAGGTATTGTACATTCTTATAGAAGGAGACAGTCCCTGCCCTGAAGAGCTTAGTCTGAATAGACAAGACAAAAGGTGAGAAGGAGAGATGCATTATCCACACTTTTTTGGGTGGGGAATTGACACAGATGTTGTGCAAAGTCGCATAGGAATCCTTGCATACATCTTGGTCTTTGTTTTAGAAGCAGTTTCCTGTGTATAGGGGGGCTTTTTTACTATAACTGTCTTTTTCTTTACCTGCAGGTGTGGGTCAGGTGGTGCTTCAAGTTGCTGCTGCCACAAACTGCAAACATCACTATGGTGTGGAGAAAGCTGATATTCCAGCCAAATATGCTGAGGTGAGTTACATCTCAGGGAGTATGAGATCGTAAGTGTTTGATTCCAGAGCTGGTTCAATATCTTATGTCTCGCAGGTAACTGCTATGCATTACAAAGTGGGAATCCTGAGTTTGAATCCTAAACACTGTGGCTCCTTAAGTCTATAAGGACTGGAAGCACAGCAGCGATGCAAACGATGAGGGGGTTTTGTGCTTCCTGTTGCTCACTGGCAATGCTCACCGAGTGATCAGAAATATCAACTGGTCTCTGAAGAGAGCTTAGCTCAGGCCTGAGAGAAAACCAGGTGGAGTGAAGCTGCGTGGTGATGGGAAGCTTATACAAAGGGAACAAAAGTCAAAAGGGAAGATGCAGGTTTAACCCAGACACCGTACTGCCTAAGCTGTGGATTTCAGGACCCTACTCAGGTCTGGAATGGGACTTTGAAAGGGCTGTGTCACAGAGGCTAATGCTGTGTAGGGTTGAACGCATCTAGGGAAGGAGTTGAGCAAGATCAGAGTATTGGGAGACAGAATAGCTGAAACTCGTAATCTTTTTTTAAAAAAGCTGAAATCCGGATCAGGCTAAGAATGTCCTTTAGCAGCCCTAACTCTCAAACCATTGAGCTTAGATACTAAAAATGTTAATATAGCTGGAGCTGCCGAGTAACCGAGACCTATCGATTGCACTGGAGTATTCAGTTAATAGCAATGCTCAGTATGTACCCAAATTAAGTACTTACGACAACGTCTCATAATAAGGCAGTTGTACTTAGGCAAGTGATTTTCTTTACACTTCCATTAATTCTGTGTAAATGGGGACTTGCAAAGTTAATCAACTCCAAGGGAAACATGGAACCCAAATGAGTTGCAAGCAAACAATAAAAGTTGGTCAAGCCTTGCAATAAGACTTTTGTACTTCCTCCAGTAGGTTGCACAGAGCTTCATGCCTTTAACTCCTTGTTCAACCTAGTGGACTTTGGTCTGTTTCAAACACAAACTTTAGCTTCATAAGCTTTAGCGCTTTCTTTTCAAGGATATAGGTAAAAGGCTCTGATGCTATCATGAGTGCCATAGAAGGGCCTAGGAAATAATTTGTCCTTACTCTTCATAGTAATCCCTTGGAAATTTCAAGCTGGAACACTTTTACCAAATTTTTCTCCCTCACCTCTTTGCATGAGCAGTCTGGCTTATTTTAGAGAAGCTCACAAAGGCTAGGTTCCTGGCTCTTTATTTAGTAGTCATCACTATTTAAAAACCACTTACTTGTGAGAGAAAATACATATGGGGCCAGAGTTTTGTTTATGGACCATTTACACAGAACAGTGTGAAGGGGCCATAATGTAAATGACAAGCAGGCAATAAAGAATTACATGAACTTTGCAAGTGCATGAAGAGAATATAAATTGTTAGGAGTACTAATCCTGATGGTGTCCCTTTTTAATAATGCCCTGTCAAGTATTTTATGACTTTACTGGGTGAATAAAGTATATAGGGTGACCAGATAGCAAGTATGAAAAAATCAGGACACAGTGTGGGGGGTAATGGGCACCTATATAAGAAAAATCCCAAAATATCGGGACTGTCCCTGTAAAATCGGGACATCTGGTCACCCTAAAAGTATACCATATTATCCTTGCACTTATAAATGGCTGTCCGATAGATTATTGACTTGACAACTGCTGCAATTTAAGAATGTGTGAATCTACTCTTAAATAGCCTATCTGCTTCTTGCTGCATTTAGATTGGCTCACTTTTTTTCCTCAACAGATGTTTTGTGTCAGCGATTGTATTGAGCTTGTAGTTGAATTTGTCCATAGTAACAGTTCTCTGGCTACTGCATCACTTATACAGTTTTTAAGCTTCCAGTTAAATGTGGGGGGGACCCTAAGTTTCTAGTCTGTGGTTTTGAAGAAAATCTTCCAAAATGTGAACTGATGTTTCACTGTCTTTTGACTCTGGAGATTGAAACAATATTTCTGAGTGGTGTGAACTGTCTTGTTGTTAACTGGGTGTGTTAACTCTGAAGTCTAATGGGAATACAAATGTCAGCAAAGAATCATAGAATCTCAGGGTTGGAAGGGACCTCAGGAGGTATCTGGTCCAACCCCCTGCTCAAAGCAGGACCAAACCCAACTAAATCATCCCAGCCAGGGCTTTGTCAAGCCTGACCTTAAAAACCTCTAAGGAAGGAGATTCCACCACCTCCCTAGGTAACCCATTCCAGTTCTTCACCACCCTACTAGTGAAAAAGTTTTTCCTAATGTCCAACCTAAACCTCCCCCTCTGCAACTTGAGACCATTACTCCTTGTTCTGTCATCTTCTACCACTGAGAACAGTCTAGATCCATCCTCTTTGGAACCCCCTTTCAGGTAGTTGAAAGCAGCTATCAAATCCCCCCCTCATTCTTCTCTTCTGCAGGCTAAACAATCTCAGTTCCTTCAGCCTCTCCTCATAAGTCATGTGCTCCAGCCCCCTAATAATTTTTGTTGCCCTCCGCTGGACTCTTTCCAATTTATCCACATCCTTCTTGTAGCGTGGGGTCCAAAACTGGACATACTACTTTTGCAGCTGACATAACTTCAGAAACCTCCAGTTGATCTGAGACTGTAAGTGGAGTTTGGGATGGTGGATGAAACTTGAATACCATTTATTTCCTCCCTGTCTGAGCCCTATATATGTGGACCCAATTTTGCAGTTACAGTAGGTCATAAGTTGTTACACTTTCTCGCTATTCCCAGTACATGCCTGTTTTAGTTTTAAATGGGGTGAATAGGTATAACTGACCCTCACTACCACTACTCATGTCCTCTATACCCACAATTTATAGGAAGGGATAAGATTTTAAACAAATAGTGGTGCTGCTTCTCATTAGCTCCAGACTGTCTGGATGTGAAGGATTTTCAGCTCCTTTCTCCTGTGTCTGGCAATGGAACCCACTGCCAACTAGTTGAGTTTGAACCATAGGTGCCTGCTCTCCTATGCAACCTTAGTCTCTTTAGTCATAGATCAAAGTACACCCCCCAGCTGCTGGCAGTGTGTTGCAAGGCAACTGCAATAGCAACTGAAAGAAGCACGTCTACTTCTGCTTTCTCGTTCGCCCTAGCAGACCTGTCTTTACCCCCCCTTTGCTATCTGGGCTCCAGTAGGACTACGTTCACTGCCTTCTGCTTGCTCTGGGATTATGCAGCAACAGTTGCACCGTCCTTGGCAGACTACTGAGCAGTGTCAACTCAAAGTGTCTTTAAGGCTTCCCTGGAGAGGGGAGAAGAGAGTAAGTCAGCCTTGATCCCTTGGCCCTGGTGAAGTAAAGGAGTTTCCCCATGGGAACTAGAAGGGTAGACCTTCAGTATGTGTCTATATGATTTTTCAGCAGTCCCATTCACGTGTTAATGGCAAAGAACTCTTACAGGCCCATGAGCATTGTCAGACTTGCCTCTTCTCCTCTCACTATCATATAACTGCTATTGCGAGATGTCCTAATGGGTGGTTTTGTTTTTCCTCTCTTCTAGACGATGGACAGAGAGTTCAGAAAGTGGATGAAATGGTATGGGAAAAAACATGCAGAATACACAGTGAGTGAAACTCAGCTGAAAATCTTTGTGCTCCACTAATCATTACTGATGTTTAGAATTTACAGGTCCCTCTCCTCCTCTTCCCCAGACAAGAAGCAGCTTCCTGGCCTTTATCTTGCTGCTGCTGAGTGATGCTCTCTCAAATACATCTTCCCAGAGCCCTCCTCTTGACTCACTTGACATTTGGTGTGTGTTATTGGGAATGTTATTGAGGCTTGCAGAAATTCTTGGAAGACTTTCTTATAAACTCTCATTACTCAGGCTGTTTTCTGCTCCCACATTCAAACATCATTAAGACAATTGCTCCCTGATTAGCCATTTACCTGTGAGAAATTCATGTAATCCTGTTCTCTAGTGGCTCTCTTAGAACCTTGAGAATACCCCTGCTTGTTTGTGTCTTTATCTCAACCTCCTCTTAAAAAATAAAATTATATATAATAAATTAAATTAAATATCATTTCAGGTCCCATAGCTGCCATGCTTCTAGTCAAGGAGGGTTGAGTTGGGTCAGTGTTGTTCCCTAATCATTCGGCGGAATTGCCATTGGAATCTTCCCTTCTCTGAGATTTCAGCTAGCTACCACTGCAGCGCTCCTAGCCTGGGAGGAATTGACCAGGAAACAGATCGTGGTCTCTCATGTGATTTTTGCACACAGCTCTACGGCTAAGCTATTGGACCAGTCTGGTCCACTTGCCTTTGAATTTCCCAATATTATCAAATGGCCTCTTGTTGGTAGCCAGGGTTTGGCATGAAGGAGGGATACGTTAATTTTTCATTTGCAGAGAACTCAAGACTCATAATACTCTAATAACCAGTGACCAGCCTTGTAATGTAAGGGCTCGCCTATTTCTTCTTGAGAAGTAGGCCATCTGCTGGATTAAGGTGACAATGTTGCCTGTCTCAAAATATCCCCTTGCGGGAACTGACATATAGTGTGTGGCACTGTTCCTTTAGATGTATGCTGATTCCATGGTAGGAGTAGTTTGCAGTTGGATTAATGTCAAGGCTGCAAACTCTTTCCTGCTGTGAAACTCTATGCAGGCCTTCCTTCCCAGGAAATGGCCATATGGCAGTCTTCCAGGGTGCTACCCAGCTGGCATTATATGAAAGAAATATTTACTGAAGATATTTCACTTATGATCCGTTAATTTAAAGACTAGGGAAGGAACCTAGACTGAAATACTGAATATATATATTCATTGCATTAGGCTACGAGTATTGCCACATTGTATGTTACATATGGCAGAATCTGACACTATAATGGAAACAAGACTGCTTATTTTTGTTCAGATCTTTGGCTTTTCTAATGTTTCCTTCAATGACTGAGGCCAACATTTTCAAACTTGCGTGCCTAAAGTTAGGCTCCCAAATACATGTCTTGCTTTTTCAACACTTTTGAGCAGCTGAGCTCCAATTGAAGTCAATGACAGCTTGGGTTCATGGCACCACTAAAAATCAGGTCACCTTCTATATTGGGGTTCTCAGACTGGGGGGTTGTGACCCCTCAGGAGGTCACAAGATGGTTACATGGGGGTCTCAAGTGGCTAGCTTCATGAGGCTGGCAGCTCCGAGCCCCCATTAAATGAGATTACTTCCCTCTCATTTTTAATTTATAAGTGGGGTCACACTCAGAGGCTTGCTGGGTGAAAGGGGTGGCCAATACAAATAGTTTGAAAACCACTGTTCTATATAGATGCCTAAATATGGATTTAGGCTTCTAACATTAGGTCAACTAGGTTTGAAAATTTTCTCATTTCCACTCCCTTATCATATATGGCAGATTTTTACTTGCTCTTTTTTTTTTTTTTTTGCTTCTAACACCTCTTTTTCATCACTAATCTGCTGGCAGTATATGTATGTGCATCTCTACTCTGACAAGGATCAGATAATGAACAATTTTCCCCAAAGTCAACATATCTTAGCTAAGGATATGCCCTTCTTGGTGGATTGCAATGGACTCTTTTCATAATGTTTGTGGCATGGACATTGGGTAACGGAAATGAGTCCCAAATCCTTCTATATTTAGTTCTCCCACGTGGCAACATGCTGAGAAGCCATCTTGTCTTTGGCAGTAAGACAGTAATTCCATCTATTACCTGTGTAGTAATACAGGCTGTTACCACCGTGACTAGAATGCATTGGAAGGCACAAGGCTGAAAAGCTTCATCTGAGTGTATGGAATGTAGTGGTGATAGACAGTGCAACTGCACTTGAGAGCCCTCTTTTACTGCTTGTAAAATGGCTTGGTTACCATCACCCAATATCTCAGAGAAGGGGCGCTTTAGATGTTTTCGGGGGGTTCTCGAGAGCCCCGTCGGTGACAGTCATCATCAATATGACTAAGGCCTGGAGTAGTTTGTGACCAGCTAGATTTTAACTGTGTAAATTCCATTCCATGCAATTGGATTAAAAATTATAAAGTTAAATATTTTCAGAAGACTAAAGAGTTGGGGGAAGAGGGGAAGATTGGCAGAAATTTGTGGGAACAAGTCTCCGATCCTAGCTGCTGCTTTGTATACATTATTTGGACAGTGGTATTAAGTTCATGCATATTGTTGCTGCCTTGCTCCAAAAGTCAAAACTGTGACAGACGCGAGACAGCAGTAAATCCTGCTGTTTCTCCTGCATGTATTTTATTTTTTTTTGTTCACAGCTAGGTATCCATAGTTCGATTCTAGTACAATTGGCTCTGTGTTTGTACTCTGAAAAATGACTGACAGAATAACATCTTGGTGTTCACATTGACTCCATATCCAGTGCGCTCAGTTTACAAGTCAGGTGATGGGTCTTTCCTAGTCCGGTCCCTCAAATGTGGCCTGGAATTTGAGAACTGAATTGTGTTCTCTTCTGGATGGAGCATCATCATCAGCAATGGATTCTGAAATCAGAACTCAGTTAAGAATTCTCTTGATTCACAGACCTAAACAAATAAGTAAACAAAATATCTAGGTTGCTCTTCTGCATTCCCATTGCATTTGGTCTCCAGTGCTAACAAGAATAAAAAGGAATAAAATACGTTTTAGTGAGAAGAGTCAGCATACAGAATTTTCACAGTCAGAATACATAGAAGCAGATCTGTTGAGTAAGCAGATGACATTTTAACATTGTCACTTTTCAATCGATAATTGCATTGTAAAGTTCTCCAGCTGGGGCAAAACATCTTGAGGCATTTTGGAGTCCAAGGCACTTGCTGAGCTACAGCTGCTAATAATGGGTTATCACTGAAACTTAAAGGTATTTTGGTCAGGAGAGAGCAGAAGACTGGAGAAATTGGAGGAGAGAGGTTGCTCTTTTCTCCCCTTTCTGTGAAAATATATACCACTTGAAAAAACCCACCATCTGTGGCTATTAGTGCCTTCACATTGTTTCTTAGGACACCGTATCCCACTGTGAGACACCTTGAGTCTTTTGGACAAGAGTGTTCCGCTACAAACCTAAACCCCATTCGTTATCTAATAATTCTTTGTTTTTGACTGTAAAAGAACATTTTCTAGTGTCTATTTCCATGAAACTGGAACTAGTTCCTTGAAAGTTTGCAAGGTTAGTTTCAAACTTTTTTTCAGGGTAACTGTTGTCCCAAGGAAATAGCATTTTTCTTAGGTGATTAGAACTGGATAATTACATAGTCTTTCTTGGGGAATTCCTGCACATGTTCAGTTATCAAATTAAAGCTTAGAAACTCAGTATTGCAGTTAACACAGACATATGGTACTTCATAGTTTCCAAATGTAAATATCCCCACATGGATCCAAATTCAGAACAATATCCAGGTATATAGGACATAACATTTGAGGAGCCACTTAGAAAAAAGTGCCTGAGTGTTCTTCCCAGAGTATCTTTGTAATGAGTTCTGTGTTCTCAAATGCCTCCCACCTGTTGTCTTACCATCCCCCTAATAAAAAAGGGTGTATTCAGTGATACGTGTACATCAGAAGAGGAGTTGTGTGCAAACTTGCAAAGCTGGCTGGAGGAAAAGAAGATGCCAAATTCATACGTTTAATTTTCAGTACGGTGAAAGGCTTAGCTTTTTCTGGTTTGGTCTGGATTGATGACAGAGCAATTCCTTTGCCCGTCCCTTCTGCCAGACAGAGCTTGCTCTAGCCATAGGGGAAAATTCTTTCCAAGCCCTGAGCCTTGGCGTAAAGTGAAGGAAAACATGCAAACTCTTAAGGTAGGGCAGGGGTGTAGGTCAATGTTATACAGCGTGTAATCTTTCCTGACCCCACCTCTAGTGGAGTTATACAAGTTTCCATGGAGTCCTACCGTAGCCATTTGTAGTCCTCAGATCCCTGCTGGAATGTAGTGGTGTTTTGGGGGCATCCATACAGCAAGTGGTCTGCTCCAGAGTTGCCTTAATGAACTTTTAAACCCAGTGCGAACACTGGTGTAAATTTGGTTGAAGATGAGGGTAAAACTAGGGTTCACTTTTATTTTGCAAAACCTTGTTTGTCTGGGTTTGGCTTTTTAAGAGTGGATTGGATCATAGCGTTCTTTTTCCAGCCTTCCCAGTGCTTTGGTGTGGGAGGTACGAGGGCTGGGAATGAAGAACAGGAAATCCAGATCAGAGAATCGTAGGACTGGAAGGAACCTTGAGAGGTCATCTAGTCCAGTCCCCTGCATTCGTGGCAGCCTTATGTATTCTAATATATGTCTGAGTCTAACTTTCCAAATTTCACTGAGACTGAAGATAGGTCTAATGGCTGCTTGGAGTTGTGCACTTGCTTTATCTCTCTCACTCAAACAGACTGTATCATAGAAGGAAATCTCACTCGCCTAGGTATTTACTCACCCTGTCCCAACCCCACAAATGAGCCGGGGTGCATTAATATGTCTAGTCCCTACAGCAGTGTCTTTTCTCCCTCTCTCTTGTAGCCCGCAGGCCTCACCTAGCTTTTCTGGTAGGCTTGGGTGTGTCCTGGATGCCATGTGTTGCCTTTTTCACAAAAGTCTTGCTTCAGAACAAAAACAGTGAGTTTTGTACAGCACTAATCAGTATCTCAAGCTTCCTTGATATCACTTGCACTGATGTATTTTGTAGACACATAACTGTCATTGCCTGTGCTTATAAGCTTCCATTGCCTAACAGTGAGTTCTCTGCAGTAAGGGTGTGGGCAGGATGTGTATTTGTCCTAGATATTTTTGAATGCCCTATTTCAGCGGGAAACGCGATGTTTTGGTATTTGAAAAGCCCTCCAAACGTCCCCTGTGGCTTTGACATGATGCCACGTTTCAGAGGTTTGGATTATTGCCTCTAGTTATTTTTGCAACGAACAGGGACTTAAAAATAACCATGTGTACTTTTCCAGGCAGAATTAACTGTTTTTGTGAGCCAAGCACTTTGCCCTGAGACTGTTAGAATGAGACTTTGTGTATTTATGGCATTGTGCAGTCAGAGCTTTACCACAGAGCCTTCCAACACAGGTCTGTTAGCTGCTGTTATATTTTGGAGCCCAAAGCTCTGGGAAAGGGGACTTGGCCTTCAGAAGCAGCTGTTGTTATCCGTTATAATGAATATAGACCTGCAGTAGTGTGTTTCTTGTTGTTTCCTATGGGTGTGACCTGCCAGTTTGCTTTGAGCTGGAGACATCAGCTACTGTGAGCATATTCCTGCAGTCTCTGAAGAGCCAACCTATCTGTCTGAAATGGGAGGGAAAACCTGTCTCTGCTTCTAAATTTAGAAACAATGGGGGCTGGCTGCTCTCTGAAGTGGATTTCAGTGAGCTAATTATCCGTTTAGATAAAGCAGGTCCCCTGCGTTGTCTAATCAGATGAAAATATCTGCATTACAGATGGTCCTTGCCATTCATTATTCACTAAGGAGATTAAATTTCTATGTGTGAGAGAGAGCACTGTGGGGGTGGGTACCCTGATTGGAAGAGACTGAGTGCATCCCTACTGCTGCTCTTGCCATCTCACACTGACAGGCTGTGGGTTTCCTGTGTGACCTCGCCCGACCGTACAGCATTCTGTACTGAAGCTATGCAGTAACCCATCAGAAGCTGGCTGTGTAGCTGTTTAATTACCAAGGAAGAGCTCAAATTTCCTTACCAGTTCTTGTTCCAAATGAAACTTGGGGATTCTTGTGTGTGCCACTTGTTTTGGGTACTGTTGGGAGATCTCAATTTAAGAGTGACTTTGGGGATACTTGTGTTCTCCCTTGGGGCTGGTGAAGGTCAGTAGCACTACTAGGGAACTATAACTTGAGGGATGATTGGTTAGTGCTCTTCACTTCCCAAAATAATAATTAAAAAGCATCTCATACCATCAAACTTCGCAGCAGGCAGTTCTCCCGCCTTGTTGGCTGGAGGGATACTGCTACAGTAGGGATATAAGCCCATAAATGGTTTGACGACAACTAAGGGAGGATATGATTGAGGTCTATACAATCATGGCTGGTGTGGAGAAAGTAAATAAGGAAATATTATTTATTCCTTCTCATAACACATGAATTACGGGTCACCAAATGAAATTAATAGGCAGCAGGTTTAAAACAAACAAAAGGAAGTATTTTTTCACACAACACACAGTCAACGTGTGGAACTCTTTGCCAGAGGATGTTGTGAAGGCCAAAACTATAACAGGGTTTAAAAAATGAGCTAGATAAGTTCATGGAGGATAGGTCCATCAATGGCTGTTAGCCAGGATGGGCAGGGATGGTGTCCGTAGCCTCTGTTTGCCAGAAGCTGGGAATGGGCGACGGGGGATGGATCACTCGGTGATTACCTGCTCTGTTCATTCCCTCTGGGGCACCTGGCATTGGCCA
The DNA here is from genome assembly GCF_016161935.1 of Mauremys reevesii. Classification (NCBI taxonomy): domain Eukaryota; kingdom Metazoa; phylum Chordata; order Testudines; family Geoemydidae; genus Mauremys; species Mauremys reevesii. Next base: position 10,444,456 of record NC_052648.1, on the reverse strand, counting down.
CTGTCGGAAGACGACACTGGGTTATATGGACCATTGGTCTGACTCAGTATGGCCATTCTTATGTTCTCACACATCACATAATTTCCACACTGCTTTTAAATAAGTGGTGGTGGATCACTGGTGCAGAGTCCTTTTCCTTGCTTCCATAATGAGAAATGTACCAGTTACCTACTAACTGGAGATGAGAAACTTTTATAACAGTGGTTCTCAACCAGGGGTCTGAGGCCTCCTGGGGGGTTGTGAGCAGGTTTCAGGGGGCCAGCGAAGTGGGGCCAGCATTAGACTCACTGGGGCCCAGGGCAGAAAGCCGAAGCCGTGCCACATGGGGTTGAAGACGGGGCCCTGAGCCCTGCCACCTGAGGCTAAAGCCGAAGCCTGAGCAGTGTAGTTTTATGGGGGCGCCTGTGGTGTGGGGCCCCAGGCAATTGCTCTGCTTGCTACCCCCTCATGCCGTCCCTGGCTTTTATCTACAGAAAACCCATTATTGTGACACAGGCGGGCCATGGAGTTTTTATAGCATGTTGGGGGGGGCCTCAGAAAGAAAAAGGTTGAGAACCCCTGTTTTATAACACAATTGGGCCACAGCCACGTTTAACCATGGCTATTTTTGTAGTGTAGATGAGGCCAAAATGACTACCTCTTTTAATGGCAGTTTCCCATTTCTGGTGCAGATTTTACCCAAGCACTGGCTAAATGTGGGTTAGCTTCTACGATACAAAAATAACCATGTTTGAATGTGGTTGTGTGGTCCACTTGAATTATAATATGGCGGCTACTTGGCTGGGAAGACAGGAAAAACATTTTCATGTTTAGCCCTGGTATGTGGCTTATCAGGGTTAAAACATAATTCCTCCATTTGGTTAAAACACTCTTTTCCTGTTTGCACAGGCAAGATGACTCCATATATGGTTAGGTCACAGCCATTTTTATAGGGACTTGAAATGTAATCAGTTTAAATAAATAATTTAAACATAGTTTCAGATGCTACTTCCAGCCTGAGTCCTCCAACTAAATGGTTGGCTTTATAGTCTGTGCTTTCTCTCAGGTTATTCTTGGAAAGCGCCACACAAACAGGAGAAACTGACTAGACATGGGGAAACCATGAAACTGACTCAACACACATAGATGTCAAATGTACAAAGTAAACAGAAACAGAGACTTATTTTGCCTCTGTCTTTTAGTTAGTCATTTGAGATATTACCTGTAACAATGATAGATAAGACTTTGAGACAGAAGTGTGCAAGTCTTTCAGACAATTAAATTGAAAGTGTCCTTTTAGGTGGTGGTGGCAGAGCCTAAAAAATATATGTACTTAAGTGTGTGTTTGAATAATGTATTTTCCAGCCTCTCTGGTGTCGCATGATTTTTTTAGCTTTTAAAAATGTTCAGGAGTTTTTGGCTTAGCTCCTCTTCCCATCTGATTCCAATCCCTAAAATGAAGTTTATTCTGCAATAAGAGAGCATGGATTTAAGGTAGAGTTAATCCTTCTATTTAACGGCACTGAATGATTATAAAATGGGTTTGTAGGCATTGTGCTTACAATGAGTATTTTAGCCTAGAGGTTAGAGACAGAAACGATAGCTCCATTTGCATTTGGAGTTCGTCTTCTGACCAACTGCTTTCATTTATCAAGTTCCTAATATAGGGCTGTAAGAATCTTGTTCATTCTCTTACCTTGGAGTCTGATTGTTTATCCCCTGTTACACACTCTTGTTGCTTACTGTAAGATTTTGCAAACTCCTCCCCTCTACAAATGGAAGGGATCCCAGCACTGTTTTAGTTGCTGAGACTGTATACCACCCGCTGTAAAATTCACTGTGAATTACTGCTGTTGGGAATTGTTGTGGTCTCATCTCCACATCAGGTAGAGAGGACTACTCTATTGCCCTGTCTGTGCTTGGGGAATTTTCTAAAAACTTCCCACCGCTGACAACACTGGGTCAGCTCCACTGGTTTTAGTGATATTGGGCACCCTAATAGACAAGCTGCTGGTGTTTCTAACATCAGATTGTTTAGATAACTGCACAGAATTACATAATCATGTTAAATATGCCGACAACCCATCCAGCACTCCCAACACTAACACCAAGAGGAGCTGTGCCAGTATTAGCAATTCTGGAAGTTTTTTTAGAGACTGTCCTTAGTGTAGACAAAGGTCTATGGTGGTCTTCCTCCGGGATAAGAAGGTCTTAAATTTTGGTGGAATTGGACTTAGACTTGAAACAAATCACAGAAAATATAGACCTGATATTTTACATGGGCCAGTAGTAGAACAGTGTCCAGTGGACTCTGCTAGGGATCTTGAGTCTAATGAAACTCTGTTTACAATGAAATCGAATAAAGGTTCCATGTTTCAATGCTTGTAGTGTGCAGACTGCAGTACAGGTTCCATCAATTCAGTGTGTTGATTTGGGAACAGAAGTAACTTTTTTTTTTTAAATTATAAAATTCCATTGTATTCAGGGAGGCTTGAATTTTATAGGGATCGCTCCCAGACTGACACCATGTGTAATACTGGTGGCTACAATTTCTAGAAAATCAGATGGCAACTCAGGCAGGCTAAGATAACTAAAAGGCTATGGCAGCAACAGTAAAGTATTAGCAGTTTGGATTTAGGACCATGAAGTCTGCTGTTCAAAGCAGGCAAATTGTTCATTTGTACTTGGCTTGTGTGGGTCTAGAGCTAACTGTCCAATTTTAGTTTCTTTGTGAACTTCACAATATTACAGTGGGCTGGCCTCTGGAATTGAGTATACTAGACATCTGTCATAACCAGCCCCATTGGAAATACTTCCCTTAATTAACCAAGTGCAGCTATTTTAGTATTTGCAATATTCCATATTGTAATTCCAGGGAATACTACAAATTAGTCATTTTTAGGGAACACTTCAGATATCAAGGTAACTTAGGGCAAGTTTACACTAGAAGCGCTACATCGGCGTAACTGTGACACTGTAGCGCCTTTGGTGAAGATGCTCTATGCCAGGCCTGCACAACATACGGCCCGCGGGCCGCATGCAGTCCGTGGAGCCTCACTGTGCGGCCTGCAGGGGGATTCTGAATCCCCCACACACAGTGCTCTGTGGGCAGCCCAGATCCCTTTAAATCCCAGCCGCGGCGGGGAATCAAAGGGCTCTGCGCTGCCCGCAGCCGTGGGGAGCCCAGAGCCCTTTGAATCCTTGCCCGCGGCCGCTGATTGCCCCCTCCACGAACCCCTGCCCTAACTGCCCCCCAGGAGCCCACCCCCTATCTAAATGTCGCTGCTCCTTGTCCCCCGATTGCCCCCTCCTGAGACTCCTGCCTCTAACTGCTCCTTGGGACCCCAGCCCCTATCTAAGCCTCCCTTCTCCTTGTCCCCAACTGCCCCCTCCTGAGATCCCCCCAACGTCCCCTCAGGACCTCACCCCCACCTGTCCCCTGATGAATCCCTGAGACTCCCATGCCTGTCCAACTGCTGCCTGTCCCTTGACTGCCCCCCCCTGAACCTCCACCCCATCCAACCCCCCCTGCTCCCTGTCCCTTGACTGCCCCCCGGAACCCTCTACCCCTTCTCCAACCCCCAGTCCCCTTACCGTGCCACTTAGACCAGCGTGTCTGGCTCCATGCAGCTCCAGACACGTTGCTGCCATGCTCCCCCGCAGAGCCCACAGCCGCCCCCCCTCCCCCAGCACCTGCCTTCCAGATTTGAACACCTCAAAATTCAGGAGTGCTCAAGCTCAGTTTGGGCAGCTGTTATTTCATTTCTCCCAAATCAAATATACTGATCCACTGTAACTTGCTATAGAAAAAGTAGGATAAAATTGAGCAAGAAATGCTTATTAGGACTGGAATTGCTATTTTCAACAGCCATTGCCTTTTTGTTTGTTTAAAAGGAAGACAGTGATATTGCATTGGCAAATTCCCCATAGAAAGAAAGAGTGGAACAAAAGAATAATAAAGGCACCTCAACTTTTCCTCATTTATGGAGGACAGTCTTATAATATGCATCCAGATATCCTCCAATCACACAAGCTGAAAATTGTTCCACTTTACTGCAGCTCTGTAACCATATGGGAACCAATCTTGTCTGTTTTGTGCACATCCAAAATTCCTGCTGAATGACCCACCCTGGGAGCGAGTTACCAGTGACCCAGGGCTGGGGGCGGCAGGAGGTTTGGGGGCGGGGCGCCCAGGGCTGGGGCAGCAGCGAGGTGGGGGGAGGGCACTGGTGGGGAGGAAAGGGGGAAGCCCAGCGCTGGGTGTGGGTGGGGGGAGAGCCCAGGACTGGGGCAGCAAGGGGGTACAGGGGGGAGCCCAGGGCTAGGACGGGGGGCAGCCAATTTTTTTTTTTTGCTTGGGGCAGCAAAAAACCTAGAGCCGGCCCTGCCGGGTTCCCCCAGCCGCCAGAGCCCCGGGCCCTTTAATTTGCCCCTGAGGGCTCCCAGCCACCTCTTCAGCTGGGAGCCCCTGGTTGATTTAAAATCAAAACCTCCCCACCCCCAACCTTCCTTTTCGGCCCACAGCTGTTTTGGTGGGGCAGTGCTGGGGAAGGAGGGTTTGTTTCTGCAGGGCTGGGCGGCCCTGGGGCGGGGTGTTTCTGCGGGGCCGGGAGGTTTCGGCCCTCAGCTGTTTTCTTTGGAGGAATGTGGCCCTCGCCGCTTTGAGTTGTGCAGGCCTGCTCTGTGCAGGCTGCAGTGGAAGTCAATGGTTGCTGAAGACGCTCAGCGTCCCTGAAAAATCAGGTCCTAGGGGTGTCAAGGTGAGCACCCACCACTGAGGAAATCTAAACTAGTGGACATGTTTTCAGATTTTGGCCTAAATCTTCATGCTTCAATTCCCCATCAGTAAAATGGGGATGATTCTTCCCCCCCCTCCCCCCAAACACACACGAGACACACTCAAAGGGGGTTTGAGAAGATGCATTCATTTAATGTATGTGATGAGCTTGGATACTGCAGTGATAAGTCAGTAGAGAAGCCAGTGAGTCAATAAAATCTTTTGTGGTGTTGCAATATTTGGATGTTGGGCAGTAACTGATTAGCTCCTCCTTGAGGGTAAAAGGACATCTGGATATATAGGGAGTGGGCAGTGGAAAGGGAGGTGTCTCCTTGGGGAGTGAATGGAGTTGTTTGAAGGGACGTGGGGTAGTTTTCTCCCTGAGGCATTTCCTGAAGATTTCAAGTGGCCCTATTCATAACCAGCATCACTGTGTCTAGTATGTTAGCCTTGCCATGTACAAAGCTGAAAGAGACATTCAAATTTTTGTCTATTTTTTTTATAGCTGGAAAGAGGTGACTTCCTCTCAGAAGAATGGAAAGAAAGAATTGCAAACACAAGGTACAGTAGAACAGTTGATTTTGGCTTTATGAATTTCTAATATTTGTCAGTGTCTCATAATGGAAATTGGGAGAATGGCCAACTTGTAATACAGAATTTCTATAGCTAATATTTAAAGCATATATGTGCGCTTCCATGCTAGCAGTATGGGGAGCCTGATACCTGACTGGAGGAATGGGTTTTCATGCATTCCCAGAAGTATTAATTGGAGTTCCCAGCATAAATTCCTCTTGCACAGCTAGAGTAGACCCCTTCTGTGTTTGCATTTCCTTTAGTCTGTCAGTGACTCTGGCATAAGCACCAGCTTGAGTGGCTGGTACAGCTGCTTACCTTGATAGTAAGGCTGAGCTAATTGAAATTGGCTATTCTGATGCATTGATCCTCTTGGATAGTTGAATATTCACCCAAACTGAAGATCTGTATTTAGAGATGGAGTCTTTTTTAAACTGTTAGCATACTGCTGCTGAAGAGGGAAATGTCATGGTTCAAAACACTCCTACATTTTTGTGAAAGGTTTCATGTTCCTAGAGCCTTGTTAGTAGATACTAATCATGTACCACATGATGGCTAGAAAAGAAACATTTGTTAATGGCAGATGTGCTCCTAGACCACCCCCTTTCTTGGAGAGATGGAAAACAGTTGACAAAATGGCTCATTGAAAATCTTCAGGGCTGTGGCAAATTATGGACGGTTTCCAAGACCATGTTTAAGAGCACACTCAGGAAAGGCGTCTGCCAGGCTGAATTTTGCCTTATTATGTATCCCAATTAGACTTCTTGGGCTGCCTTTTAATTTGTGGGCAGACTTGTCCCAGCCATGCAGTGTGGTGTGGTTTTGCTTTTGCTTTATTAGTTGTTTGCATCTTTACACATACATCCCTCTATACCCCTTCCAGCTCTCTTCCATTTCTTTGGAACAGTTTTTAATGTAGGCTTTAGATTAGAGCTCTGCAACCCGACAGAACCTGATTTCCAGTGTTGGCTCGGGTGGGGCTGGCTCTCCTCCGGCCTGTGGGGTGGTGCAGCAGTGGCTACATACCCTGCTTCTGTTGGCCACTGTTACGTAGCAGCACGCACACTGCAATGGACTGAGTGTGCCGAGGAGTCATAGCACCTCTCACTTCTGCAGCACAAGCAATGCAATGGGGGCAGCTGTTGGCAGGAGCAGGGCATGCAGCCACTGGCTCATGCACCCACTGCCGCACTGACTCCAAGGACAGGAGGAGGAGAGGCATCCCTGGGAGAAGAGGCAGCGGCAGCATGAATGCATCAGGTTCAGGTTGGAAATTGATTCGACCCTCTTGGGCTTGGGTCCAGATCAGGCCTAGCCTTCAGCAGACCTCTGCTATAGATTGTTTCCTATTGCACATGGAGACACTGGTAGATCTGTGGCAGTAAATGATGCTATTCTTTGTTACTTTGAATAGTATGCAGTTGATTGTCCTCCTACCAGCCCACAACCATCTCCTCCCTGCCACAAAAGTTCTTAAAGCAAAAAATTAATTTTTCATCCTCAAGCCTTAGTCATTTGAGGTTTTGTGAATGCAAATTGATCAGCATCTGCTGTTTTAAATAATTTTTTGATTGATCAATTGCTATTTTGGCCCAGCTCAATTTCCTAATAAAGTGAAATTTCCCCCTTCATTTTCTGTTGTAAGCTACATGAGCATCCTAGGTGATGGCCTTCATGATGATAGTAGCCACTTGGATTTTTTTTAAGAGCACTCCTAGCTATTTCATTTAGTTAAAGGGTTTTATGATGCCATCCCCGATCCAACAGCATCACTTACCTGATCGAAATTGTGCTTCTAACGAAGCAGATAATAGGAGTTCCAAAAGTTCAAACTCCTAAAAATGCATGTTCACTTTTGCACACGTACAATTCTCGTTCATATTTGTGCTCTCACAACCGCTGATGCTTAAGCAAGATGTGTGGTATTTATTATTCATACTGTCTGCACTTGTGGTTTAGCAGTCTGCACTGAAAAGGCAGTAAACCAAATAAGGGGAAAGTCAAGTTATTTTGGTCTCCAATGTGCATAGTAAATATTCCATCAGAATGAACATTTAAAAAAGATTACCGTGGACTTTTATTTCTTTTCCCCTTCTCCCCTTAAAATTCTCTAGTGACTTTAATACATGTGGCCATGCTCAGGAGACTTTTTTTGCATAGGGGTGGGAAGCAGGATGAAAGGAGCCCATACTGGCCTTGCTTGCCAGAAAAGTTTCCCCTATTTGTAAGAGCAGGTGTGGGCAGAACAAAGATCTTTTTTTTTTTTATTGGCACAGAGTTATTTATTTATTTATTTATTTTTTAAATTGTGGCTTTTAAATAGCTTTGGCTATGTCTCTTAAACTTAGTGCCCTTTAAGTGTGTGGTGTATGGAGGCACCAGAAGGGGAAAGAAGAATCCAAATTAGTTTCACTTGCAAAGAAATAGCAGCAAAGAATCCTGTGGCACCTTATAGACTAACAGACGTTTTGCAGCATGAGCTTTCGTGGGTGAATGCCCACTTCTTCGGATTTCGTGGGTGAATACCCACTTTGAAGAAGTGGGTATTCACCCACGAAAGCTCATGCTGCAAAACGTCTGTTAGTCTATAAGGTGCCACAGGATTCTTTGCTGCTTTTACAGAACCAGACTAACACGGCTACCCCTCTGATACTTGCAAAGAAATACAATCTTATAAAATAGATGGCATTGGCTGAAAAAAGTCCTGAAGATCTTGATCCTGCAAAGCGCAGAATATCTTCTGAGAGGTGTCAAGCATCCTTATTTCCCACTGAAGCCAGTGGGAATAGAAAACATTTGGAAACACAATATCCAACCCACAGTTAAATGCTTTCAAAGTTACACCCAGTGTAACATGTGTATTCTCCATTTGTAATGTGTCCTGTTTCTTATTGCTTGTGGCTGAAGGTCTCTTTTTTCCACTTCATGACACTTTTCATCTTTACATGGCCATGTCTTCTTGCAACTTGTTTGATTTCTCTTTTCAAGGCTTAAATATTTTTGAGGGGCGGTGAGCCCCTTGCAAGATTTAATCCCTCAACCACGAAAGACATAAATGTTTCCAGTGTAGGATAGAGCCAAAGACAACCTTAGGGATAGCAAGGCTGGTTGAGAGAGAGCTAAGAGAACAAGGTTTTCAACCCAAATGCCTTAGTATTAACCTTGTGAAAAGGCCTGTAGAATTTCACCATCATTTGTGGGGGCAGGGGGTATTTTGTAAATAAATTATTACTTGTAAATACGTCTTCAAATTACCAAAGGTATAATTGGATTCAATAGGTATCTGTCAAGATGGGCTGTCACCACTCCTTAAGTTTGATTTAACAAGTGTCATAAACATGGTAGCAGTAGGTATGTTCACATGCACTGTAAAAGGGCCACCAGGCATTATGGAGGCATGATGAACATACTTTTAATATTATGATAGTGAAACTTGCTAGTGTAATTCTTAACTTATGAATTCATGGTGCAGAAACTGCTGATCTGATGAAATGAAGTGTCCTAATATGATACTTTTTCATATGTAATGTTTCAGCAAATAAGTACTGTGAATACTAACTATTTATAGCTTATTACTTTGTGTAGCTTGCAAGTAGAAATTTTCTGTTTCTCAAGTAAAATAGCTATACGCCCTCAGGATATATAGCATTCTCTTGTTTCAGAACCATGAGCATCATTCATAGAATGTAGCTGATTGCATGGAGGTAGCAGTGTGTGTGTAAAATAAGATGCCATTTGTCTGTTCCTATTTAATAACTAGACCATTATCTTGCAGTGTTATTTTTGTGAATAATTTTGCCTTTGGTCCTGAGGTGGATCACCAACTGAAGGAGCGATTTGCAAACATGAAGGAAGGTAACACATCGAACTTAAACTCTTTTCCGTTGGTTTCCTGTTCACTGTGGGAGCTGCTGAATATTCTGCCTTTTATTTTATTTATTTTTTGCTGTGCAGTAGTAGATTCAGGGTTTACTAGCTGCTGCAGCGTGCTGTCTGTTCCTGATTTGCTATCTCTAGCAACCAGCTTCCAGTTTAAAAGTATTTTGGAATCATGAGACACCCCAGAAGATCTATTGTGTTGTTTTAAATGTTCCTACCATATCTGTATGCAAATTGTTTCTATGACAGAAGGGCATTTCCATGGCAGCACCTTTCATAATGTTTTTTGAATATTTAATCCTGAATGCGTTTTTCAGCTTTTAAATACTCTATTTATATGCAAGTTTGGCAACATCTAAAGCTCAAAGAGCTTTGTTCTGTACTTAAAATAGCACTAAGATTATATTTAAAAATTCCTAACCTGCACTAACACCTTAGATCGGTGCTTCTGAAACTGCAGTCTGCAGAGCCCTTTGTTGTGCTGTATAGAAAAACGCATTGAGAACCAAACAGTGAAGGATTGTGGTAGAAATCTTTGTCCTACAAATTTGCCCACAGATTAGAAAAGATGGAGGAACCACTTCCCTTGATTAACACTGGAAGTTCTAAACCATTAATCTTTTCATCCTAGTTTGCTTTTCACACGTTACTCAATTTCGTTGTTCAAAATGATTGGTCTCATTTTGTTTTGTTCAGTCATTTTTTCTTCTGGTTATTACGCACTATACCAGTGCTGGTATATCTGTGGGGTTCAGATACTCGGTGGTGATGATATATTTACAGTCATCTGAAGCCAGGTTGGTGGGTTCCATTCTGTTCCTTGTGGACAGCCACCACAATGGCGACTAATTGGAGATTTTACATCTTGTCTGAGTAGATAGACCAAGATCTAAATGGACTTGGAGACTGGACTGCCTTCTCTTCCTATAGGTGGCCTTTCATGACAGGCCTTAAGGACAGTGGAGACTGGGGCAATTTGCATTGCCTCTGCTCCTGCTGTATCTCTTCTGGCAGGGATACGGTTTCAGTCTCCAAGGGTGTGTTTACATTGCAAAAAGAAACCTGTGGCAGCAAATCTGAGTCTGGGTCAACTAACTGGGGCTTGTGCTACAGGGCAAAAAATAGGTAGTATAGTGCAGTGTTGACATTCCCGCTTTGGCTGGAGTCTTGGACTCTGAGACCCATGCTGCTCACTGGGTCTCAGAGCCCAGGCTCCAGCCTGAGGCCAAATGGCTACGCTCTTATTTTTAGCTCCGTAGTATAAGCCCAAGTCAGTTGACCCAGGCTGAGAAACTCACTGCGCCGGGGTGTATGGGTTTTTGGTTTTGTTTTATTTTTAGTATAGACACACTGCAAGATCAATTCAGCATGTTCAACTAGTACTAAATTCATTAGGTGAATTGTAGTTTATTGAGAGGCCATGTGGTCTCATGGATTAGGCAAGGCTCTGGAAGCCAGAATTGCCAGAGTTCAGTTGTACTGTGCCACTGAGCAGTCACTCAATCCATCCATTTCTCTTGTTTAAAATGGGGATCGTACTTACCTATGTCACGTGGGTGTGGAGTATTAATGAGGTACTAGTTGAACATGGAAAGTGTTACCGTTAAATCCCCAGGGTTTTTTTTTCTCCTGAGAAGTTGGGCTGTAAAAGCTAGCAGTTGGAAATGTCCAGCTATGTCATGATGGTCTTTAACTTGGCTGGGGTACTTTGTTCCTGTCCTTCAGACACGTGACAATTTAACTTGGTTGTGACAAATAGTACAAAAATAGTTATTTAACCACTCTTGTAAGGCAAATGTATAGAGTGGGCTGTCACAGTTCTAAGTAGTTGTGGAAGTGAAACTTACACAGGAATATTCCCTGTGAGGCCAAGCTTAGGCATAAAATAAATAAATTCCACAACATTATAGCTGTGAGACAAACCAACCAAAGCCAGAAGAGTTTCAGTATGTTTGATTCTCTAGCTTTACTTCAGAGTTGGGCTTTAGTTTGCATTTAATTTAATAGAAGCATCATGTGCCAGTAGGTAGGGGTACTGGACTGGGACTCAGGAGACTTGGGTTCTCTTCCCAACTCTAACTGGTGGCTGGGGACTGGACTCAGTGACCCAGGAGATCCTTTGCGGTCCTACATTCCTAGGACCTTCAACAAGGCACTTCATTTCTGTGACGCTCCCTGGTGGTACCCGGGGTTGTGAGGCACCTCACCACGACCTGCCCTTAATGTGAAGCAGTCTTGCCTGTGCCTGCTGTGGATCAACTCTTTGAAACCACCAGCCTCTGGCAACACAAATGCTGCCTTGTACAGTGTCACTTCCTCTGCACAAGCTAGTGATGGGAACCCCTGAACCCTGTGAGTGTTCCCTGTAGTGTCCAGCCCCATCTCCACTGAGCACTCACTGAATTACCAAGCGTACTGTTCCCAGAGGTTGTAAGATTCAGCTCAAGATCACCACTTTGCTTCACACCACAGCACTTAGATACATTTATAGTGAAAACAAGAATGATCTTTGGGGGGGGAAAACAGAGATTCAAGTGATAGTGAGTAAGAATATTAGAAACACATGGTTACATTTAAAACAAAATCATAACACTTTCTACAGACGAAACTGTTAACCTCCTGTCTAAAGAAGTCTATCCCACCCCCGCACTATTCTCTTCATTTTTATCCAAACCTGGTTAAGACCCCTTTTTCACAAAGCAAACTTGTTGTCCATATACTTCCTCAGTGAAGCCTGCCAAGGGTGTTGTCTTTATCCCCGAATATTCCAGAGCAAACCTTTGATGAGTAAACACCCCCACTTACCCAAGCGCCCCCCCCCCCCCTTACTTATCTCTCTCTGAAGTTCTCACAATCCTTCATTAGCATTCAGTTCAGACTGGTAGATGGAGAGCCCCTGAGAACTATACAATATTTAATTTACATTTAAACACACAACTGGATAATCTGTTTTTCAGGCAGTGATTAGCCCCTGGACACAGAATTTAAGAACATAATTTTCAGTGTATATACGTGACTCCCTGCATAATAAGCGTGCTTGGGTTTTGCAATGATGCTAATCAGTGTGACATCAGCTTTTATGTGAGACCTCAGGTGACACTCTTTTGGTAAGCCTCTGGCCCTATATTTCCTCAACTGTAAAATGGGGATAATTATACTTCGTAGAATGTTTTGAGATGTGTACATGAAAAGCCCTATCTAAGGGCCACCTGGTGGTACCATTATTTGAATAGCTGGATGTTGTCAGTGGTTATTTTTTTATATCTTTACCAAAAACAAACACACTCTTCCTCCGCCTCCCCGCCCAGCTTTTTTAAAGTGACTCAGTGGTGTTAGTGCAATTGCTCGTGGTTGCTATTCTGGTACTAAAATATAAAGCAATCTATAGCCCCTACTTTCTCCAAAGGGTTTTTGTCAAAGAATAGTGGTAACTGGATCACTTGTATCTTTTTTCCCAGGTGGCAGAATCGTGTCCTCAAAGCCTTTTGCACCTCTAAACTTTAGAATAAACAGTCGAAACTTGAGTGGTAAGATTGGCTTTTCTCTTTGCTTAAACGTGACTATGGTGTTCAATATATGACTTTTTTTTTTAAAGGGGAAAAGCTCAGTAGAAAGCTACTATTGTATGTTAAAGTTAAACACCAAGTTGACAGGTGCCTTCCAAATATCAGAGAGAGAGACATGTCACAGCTCTCGAAGTATTGATGAGACGTGCATATTAAAAGCTAAAGTTTGTCATCAGCACTTAATTTTATCCAGCCTGCTGCATACTGACCAAAATGGCTCCCTCTCTCAAACCCTCTGCAGCGGAGTTTACTTTCCCTAAAAACAAACTGCTATAGGAATTCAGATAAGAAGGCCTCAGAGGAAATGACCTTCAAATATTGGGTACAGAGAAAAAGTGTGGAAATTCAATTACAGGACCTAATCTCATCCAATTACTAATTTACATGGGAAATACAATATCAAATAAATATGCCTGCAAGTGTTCTAAGTCTGGGCCTCATTCCAATCTTAATGGCTTTTTTAAAAAATGGTACCTTTTAGGGAAATGCTGTCTACTTAGAGCTCATGGCACCAAAATCTGCATTTCCCCGACATGACAGGAAAGTGCATTCTCTTGCTCTGTGGTCCTTCATGCATTCATCTCACCAGTTTTTGCCCTGATGTGACACAGCTGGGGCCCAGTCTGCCCCCTGTTATTGCTTTGCTTTTAAAATCTGTCCTGTTAAATGCTTAGTTAATAAAACTGCATTGGTGACAATAATGTTACCTTCTTTTAAAGCTCTTTGTAATCCAGCTTCTTTGGGACATTCTTAATTCCTCTTCTGGAGGGGGAAAAATCGTTAAATGGGGTATGGTGAGAGGGGAGACTTTGGGACAGACCAAAAACTGTTTTAAAAAGTTTGGTTAAACTAGTGATCATACTGACTGTATCCTAAACCTCAGATTTTTCAGTATATAATGTTCATATACATTCAGGGCTGGTCTGTTCGCGTAGCTGAAGTTGAAGTATTTTAGTTCGACTTACCTGGCTGTCCTCACGGCGATGAGTCGACTGCCGCAGCTCCCCCGTCGATGCTGCTTACTCCTCCTGCTGAGGTGGAGTACGGGCATCGATTCGCGGATCGATTTACTACCCGCCGATCCGGCGGGTAGTATATATGTATCCTCAGACTCTTGGTTGGATCAGCATCTTTCAGTAGAAATAAGTATCTCTAATCTCTCCGACACAGTCATTCCATTCACTCAGGCATTTGGTGGTTACAATTTGTTATGTAGATGTGATCCAGCAGTATTCTGTAGCTAGGCTTAAGGCCTTGGTTGCAGTCAAAGCTTTAGCCTGGATATGTGACCCCTTTCCAACAAAATTAAGGCCCTGTCTATCCTGTTGTAGCTGTATTGTCAGTGGGTTCCTTGAACAAGTTATTTTGGAAGCATAGCTGGGCTCCTTGTCAGATTGAAAGCCCACTGTAGCTACTTTTACTCCAGAATGCCTGAGTATCTGCAAGAAAAATAAAAACAATACACTGTGTATAGAATCATAGAATATCAGGGTTGGAAGGGACCTCAGGAGGTATCTAGTCCAACCCCCTGCTCAAAGCAGGACCAATCCCCAATATGTATATCCTAAATATACATTTTGCATATCACAGATTTTTACCTAAACTCAAAAGTGATATGTGGAAAAAGTACAGAATTACTTAAAATATATAAATTAGATCACAGTGTTTCCAGGTCTGTTTGAGCAGTTAAGTAGCACCATATAATATGACTGAATATATCCTCTTTAGGAAAGGATTTACTCACTTGGCATTAGGGCTCTGTGTTATTCCACATAGGTAGGTAGGGGGGTGTGTGTGTGTGATATATATATATATAAATATCCACGGAGCACCTGATCAGAGTTCCTGCGTGAACTGGCTTGGCTGGGTAGAAGGCATTCAGTAGGCTAAGGCTATCTTTGCTATGTTAAAACACAGTTCTGAAACCGCTGGGTCACTTTTAATTTTGATAAATGTGAGTGGGAAATGGGGCTCACCTTGATTTCCTAACTAGCCTTTTTTCCTTCAGATATTGGCACTATAATGAGAGTTGTGGAGTTATCACCACTGAAAGGGTCGGTTTCATGGACCGGGAAACCAGTTTCTTACTACCTGCATACTATTGATCGCACCATAGTGAGTATAAACATAGGCCAGTGAAACTTTCATTTTTCCCTTGGAAGCATCGTGTTAGTCTCATACTCTGGAATTCTTGGGGTGGTTCTTTGACTTCCTTTTCCATTTATGGACATGCATTATGGCTCTTGGAGGTGGGGGACAGTTTAGTCACACAGCTTAGTCTCTTAGCGTGCATACACATATCCAAATTCCACTTCAGCTTTGTTATAGTAGCTTTTTATTCCTTCAGTGCAGCAGGCTTCTCAAAGGATGCAATTCGGTGTAGCTCTGTGGTTGTCTGTGTGTAAATAAACCAGTCATATGAAGAAATATAAATTCCTCTAGCCAGGGCCACCCAGAGGATTCAGGGGGCCTGGGGCAAAGCAATTTCGGGGGCCCCTTCCATTAAAAAAAAAAGTTGCAATACTATAGAATACTATATTCTCGTGGGGGCTCCTCCGGGGCCTGGGACCTGGGGCAAATTGCCCCACTTGCCCCCCCCCCCTCCCTCGGGCGGCCCTGCCTCTAGCATTATAATTCACTGACCTGCTGGTGCTTTTCCTATATAATAGCTATTTCATTCTGAGTAAAGACTCTATAGAGGAAATTTAAAAAAAAAATTCAGTGTGTGTTGTATAATAAATGTGTGAAGCATCTCATGCTAGGGCATCAGGATACTTGATGATAATTCTCAATCTGAATTAAACTTTGAGTTGCTTTAGCATTAGCCTAGACATCTTAAATGTGTCCGTGCAGTCACCTTTATTTTTTTGGTTCATAAACAAAGTCCATAGAAATGTAACTCTTATTTTGTGGAGAAACACTTCACCTTCATGATCTGAATTTTGTTAACATGCTTGTACAACCTTGTTTTGTAAATCTGCTCTAGTTTGCCTGTGTTATAGATGTGTATGTTAGAATGGAGATAAATGTTTTATTTTAGTTCAGTACTACAGTAGATTTGCCTCCTATTGAAAATAACCTTCTGGTGACTAGAGATATATAACACAAAGCTTTATAATAAGGATGTGCTGCATTGAAGATGATAAACCATGTTGAGGCTTGGACTGTGTCCCACTACAGCACGTTTGCTTCTTTCCAGAAAGAATGAAATGGAAATAGCTTCTTGATGTAGCTTATCAAAGGGGAAAATTGTCAGAACATCTGCAATTTTGTACTCCTGTTAGAAATCAGTGTTTTACGCATCAGTGTATTCTGATATGTATAATGACTATCTTATCTTTCCCTTTTCAGCTTGAAAACTATTTTTCTAGTCTCAAAAATCCAAAACTCAGGGTAAGTTATGTTTAATTTTTTTATAATGTATTCAGAGTAATGAAACATCCAGTATGATCGTTTTAAGCATTAGCTTTATAAAGACATCAGAGGCAGATGGGGAAATATGTTTCAAGCTCATCAAGAGGCAATATCTGTAGATAATTAATCATATTGGAATGAAGTAACTCGTGACTGCAGTGGTGCTTTGACAGCACATCCAAATAAAATAATTTTTAAAAATGTATCAGGGAAGCCGAGAGCCCTTGCAGTTTTCCACTTGCATTGTATTTAAAGTATTATTAAACGTTAATAACATTAACAGGCCAGATTTTAAGAATGTAATGATGGCTTAATTCTCCTGTCTCAATGCTGAGTCTCGTCAGTTAGGGAGTTTTTGAAGAAGGGCCCTCTCAGCTATTACTTTTGGACCTACCATTCACTTGGAAATGTAACCTATGTCATTGATCACTGTGCTTTACTGCAGTGCATGGAATTCAAAACTCAGAGGTTTTTGAGACATTGTGTCTCACTAAATGAGACATATTAAATAGTGGTGAAAGATGATGGCTTAGATGTAAACTACACATGACAAATGGCTAGACTTTTCTTGTATCAATCTAGAAAACATCTTGCATTTGTGGAGCCTCTTAATGTCAAGCTTTAGGGCTCAGTCATTGTCTTCCAAACCTGACCTCTAATGGCATTTGAGATTGGGGTTAATGGTAGCTGTTAGGTTTATGGGTTTTGGACTGTTGATTTCAAATTTGTGAGAGAGATTTTGACACTAAGCATGGAGAAAACTCACCAAATTTTGTCTTCAAATATTTGTGAACTAATCACAAACTATTTTTTGGCAGTTTCCTGCCTGCTAACGATGAAGATGCTAACTGTGAGAGAGTTTGAGTTTACCATAATCCAACCTGACTGACTTTTACTTAGTTCCTAAAGATATTATAGTTGGTAGAATTATCAACCCATTAAACCTCATCTGGCGAGTACAAGGAAGTGTGTTTGTGGAGCTCTGTGGAGTTTCGTGTCCTTAGTGACTAGGGCTATGGCTACATTAGCGCTTCAAAGCGCTGCCGCGGCAGCGCGCGGCGCAGCGCAGCGCTGGAGTGTGAGCCAAAGCCCCCAGCCCAAAACCCAACTCTCCCCCCCCAGTGCTCTCCCAGCTCCTGTGAGGAGGGAACGACAGCGAGCTGCGGGGCTGCGCGCTGGGGGCTGGCTTTGGCGCTTTGTAGCGCTGGCGGCGCGCAGCGCACTGTGCTTGCTTTTTTGCACCACTGCATGCTTGCAAATTTGCGCTAGTAGCAAAGCCTAGGCAGGACTCATGCTTTTTCAGCTGGTTTTCATCTTGATTGTCTTATCTACAGACTTGGCTAGGATTTAATTAGTCTCTCTTTCAAAGAGTTGGTTCATGACTTGATATGGTAAGGCCCTTAAAGATGCTGTAGTGATGCAACAATACATGAAATGTTGGTTATAGATAAGGCCACTGGTGTTTTAACAGAGGCTTTTTTTAAAAGTACAAAGACCTACTCATTAGGGTGGGAAAGTCTGTGGCCCTCTCTCCCTCCCGTATGGTTGTTTATCTGCATAGATGCTGTTTAGGAGACTGACATGGGAATATAGTGTCGCTCATAAAGCTAATTCAGGTTGTCTTCCTTTTCCACCTGCTATTGTGTGGAACAGGGTAAGTCAGTGTCTTCCTGCCTACTAAGAAAAGATGTTCTGTCATTTATTAATATATAAGGACTAGTCAGAGTGATTATCCTTGGCTATCCCAGAGGAACTAGCGTGGCAAGATTGGAGTCTGTACTTCAAAAGGGAGAATATAGCAACTATCTTTTGGGCTTATTTGTGGATGTATTTTAATGCCATTGTTTAAATTGCCTTTAGGAGGAACAAGAGGCAGCTAGACGTCGTCAGCAAAGAGAAAACAAGAGCAACACAACTACTCCAACGAAGGTGCGAGAAAACAAGGTCAACTCCCTCTTGGATATTTACACAAAAACATGTTCTCTTTATTATCGCGCAAGCTTGCGGGCTGCACCAACAATAAAAGCTTGTCTACATAGGGAATCTGATCTGAAAATCTATTCCAGAAGAGCTCTCTGCATGGATACACTGCTCAGCAATAAAAGTCACTTTATTCCAGAATAATTAGTGCTGTTTGTGAGCTCTTCTGGAATAGTTTATTCCAGAGTAGATTTTCTGGTCTCATTCACTGCATTAACATGCCCTTACTCTTGAGTAGGGGGTTCTTAAACATTTTCAAGGGCCATGCCACATTTTAATAGTTTGGTATGTGGACCGCATGCTTTCCCAGCCATAAATGCACAAGCTACCTCCCTTCCTATTCACAGTTGCCTAACACCCCTGTTATAAAAGCAGCAATTGCTCACATGGAAAAGTAATAGGAAAATTTTGAATGCGACTTCAGCTTTTATTTCAGTGCAGTTTAGTAGCTTGAAATAAGGCTCCCCGTGAGCAGCAAGTTTGTATGGATCAGTTTGGGAAACCCTGCTCTGTAATGGCTAGATCCAGAGGAGAGGCAGTGTAGTAGATTGAGCATAGCATACTGGGTGCCAGGGCCAATTCTAATCCCAGACCTAACCACTAACTTTGTAGCCTTAGGCAAATTACATAATCTTTGCGTGCCTCGGTTTTCTTTCTGTAAAATGGGGTTGATACTTGCTTATTTCAAAAGGGGGTGGTAAAGATGAACTGAGATTCTGCAAATGTAAACCGCTAAATATTAGAAAGCTTTTTCTCTTTAAAATTTCTTTAGGATTCTGGTGCTGAAGAAGAAAAAGTTGGGACAAATACAGTTAAAAAGACATCCCCCTCCAAAGCACGTAAGAAGAAGCTGAGTAAGAAAGGAAGGAAAATGGCAGGGCGGAAGCGAGGGCGTCCCAAGAAAATGAATGCTGCAAATACAGAGCGCAAGACCAAGAAGAACCAAACTGCACTAGAGCTTCTGCATGCTCAAACTGTGTCTCAGACACCCTCATCCTCTCCTCAGGGTAAGCTGAGGAGCTCAGCAGTTGTCAGCGGAAGAGCCTTTTTCCATATGAGTCTCAATTAGTGTCCAGGAAAGTTTTTACTCTTAAGAGTGAATGCGCAGAGCTCTTTATTCGGAGACCACAGACTTCTAAATCTTTCCAGTCAGTTTCGCATACCTCCTCTCCCTGTTTCCTATTGCATTGTGTCATTGTATCACCTGCTTTCCAGCTGGGATGATTGACACTCAGACAGCTGGCTGCTAATGTTAATCCAGACGTCTCCAGAAAGCGGGGCGGTAGAACAGCGGGGTTGGCAGAGTTTGCCTTCACCGATGTGTTGGGCACAAATCCTGAGTGTATTTCGAAAGCTGATCTGTTGCATGAGAGGGACTTAGCCAAGTTACCGGGTCCTGTGCTGTAAAAAAAAACATTCCCTGATGGCAAAGGGCATCTTCCTCATTTGCTATGTTTCATTATTAAAATGTGGTCTGCATTACTTTCTCCTCTAGATGCATACAAGTCACCTCATAGTCCATATTACCAACTACCTCCTAAAGTGCAACGGCATTCATCTAACCAACTGTTGGTGACTCCTACCCCACCTGCACTACAGAAGCTGCTAGGTAAGAGTTCCCCTCCTGATGCATAGAGAATGAAAGGAGTAAATAATGGGTTGATCACAGTTTGCTGTCTGGGTGGTGGTTGTAATGTATCACATTGCTGTGCTATAAAGATTCAAGGCAAACTGAAACATTAAAGCTTTAATTTTGGGGGAAGGAAGGTATATTTTAATATAAGACAGTGAAGCGCAAAATATATTGGTAATGGGATATGGAGTATTTCACCTGAGGTCCCCTAAAATCAGTACTCTGGCAGCTGTTTGGCCTTTGTGAAACGGGTTGAGGGGGGTGTCTTATTTTGTTTCCTACATAACAAATGGCCTGATATCCCCTTTGTTGGCAATTCCAGCAGAGGACTGAACGTGCCATGCAAGGCCATTTTGCTCTTAGGGATAGTCCCTTCAGAATAATGATGAGGTCCACTGGGGCATGGGCAAAAGTGGTGCATGCTGTATGTATCTTGTAGATAAATCAGATTTAGTCTCCATTGCCTTTTTAAATGGGGTATTTCACTAGCACTAAAACACAAGTCAATAAAATGTCATTTTAAAAATTTGGACCATGTTGGCAACAATGTTGCTTTTTACTAGAACCTTTACACTGAAGATGCTAAACCTCTGATAACTAAGGAGAGGTTGTTCCTACAGCGAGTCTTTGTCTTGCATACATAACATTGCAGAAGGGAAGGGAGCACCTGCCAGCTCTCTTCCAGCCTCCACCATTGCCAGTGTGTCCGTTCTTTTGCATGTTGCTAAAGTTGAAGCTTTGGTCTACGTTTACTGCATTTGGCTGGGTTTCAGCTCTCATGTGGCACAAGAGAAAAGGAGCCTGGGTTCATCAGGAAGCCGTACTACTTTCCCAGACAGACACTGCTTGTCCAGAAACAACTCTGCATTATTTTAAAATAAGATAGTGCTTTAACTTAATGAATAAGGAATATGGGGGGCAGAACTGTGTTTTCGCAGAACCAGAAAGCAAAGTAGGAAAACAAAATCAGATGCTCTCAGGGTTTTGGAGGACAGTGAGGCTATAATGGTCAGGGAGTCTGTTGCAGATGTTAAAGATGGCGTGAGGAAAAGATTTGGCGTTCTTTCTAGGGGGAGACCTGGAGAGCAGTAAGATGAGTTAAAATGGCAAAGTATAGGAAGCAACAAGGGGTGAGTTCTATGTAAGAAACAGCGCCTTGAAGGTTAGGAAGAAATTGGAAGTCAGTGAAGAGATCAAGGAATGTACTGTCATGGTGGGAGGGAATTGATGAGAAAGATGACTTTAGCCATGGCTTGATGGATAGACTTGAGGGGTGCATTGTGATTAGGGAGATTACAGTTAATTAAGGGAAGACCTGCCCAGAGCATGGACCAAGGGTTTGGCAGTGAGGATGGAGAGGAAGAGGGAGAATTTTGGGGTATTGTAAAGAACAAGTAGAGTTTATCAGCTATTTAGCTGTGAAGGAGAAGGAGTAGAATGACGCCAGGCTGTGAGACTGGAAGGATGCTGGAGCACTCTGAGTGCATTTCTATCATGATTATAATGGGTTGCCTGTTTTATTGCTCCTGCTTGCATTAAAGTCCATTAAGAAACTCCTTTTTCAACACGCACACATAATTAGGGTCCATCAGCTTCCTGTCTGCTTCCTGAAAATGTGCTCTTAGAAATGTTATAATGAGGGAGCTAATCTATGTGGTTAATGGATGAGACACAGACCAGCTAAGACTCTAAGTAATATGCTATTGGAGAAAGTTCCAGGTTAGTTTTCTTAAAACATTATTTTTCCTGCAAAGGAAAGCACATTACTGGAATAACCATTCCTAGAGCAAAAGATAGTGCAAAACTATTGTATTTAAAATAACTGAGCTCAGCCTGCATTGTAACTAGGAGCTTTCAGCATTCACCAAAGTGAGCACTAGAGCGTCAGTGTTATCCACGCAAAAGGCAGCAGAGAGAAACCGTAGTCCAAAATGTGAGTCTTCAATTGTTTTTCCTCCCCTTCCGCCAAATAAAGTTGTCATCCACGTATTTGTGTTACAGACTCTTTTAAGATCCAATACATGCAGTTCATGGCGTACATGAAAACTCCTCAGTACAAAGCAAACCTACAACAGTTACTGGAGCAGGAAAAGGTGAGTGTCCTTTTTTTTTTTTAAATTGGTCTCCTGACAATTTCTAGCTATAGGTGTACAGCCTCTGCATCCCCTTCCGTAGATATTTGAGAAAATGCCACAGAGACCCAGAATTCCGGATTTGTATTTACCTAATTCACTGTAGCCCCTGACAGAGTTAAAGGGCCCTGCTTAAGAAAGACAATGCCTTTTTGGTTAAGGCACAGGACTGTGAGTCCTGTTTTCTTTTCTCAGCCATGCCACTAATTTACTGTGTGACCTTGATGAAGTTTCTTTGCCTCTCTGTCCCTGTTTCCCCTGTAAAATGGGGTTAATGTTCACTTTTTTTCACAGGATTGTCCAGATTTAATTCATTGTTAAATTCCTTTTTGTTAAACTCTGTTAAATATGGTTGCGCTATTTGCCTGAATATGGGATCACCTGTACAGATGAAAATGAGGGTTCTCCCAACACTAAACAATAGCAGACAGATAGCACTTAGAAACGTGACTTTGAAGAGAAAGTAGTGTCACACTTTAAAGTGCCACCGTTTCAACAACAGTTCTTTCCTTGATGAGCTTCAGGAGAGGAGGTGACCAAAAGTTACATGAGATGGTCTTTTCCAATCTCTGTCAGGTAATTGTGGCTCAGTAAGTACTATTCTGAGATCGCAGATGGGTCATATGGGACAATAAAATTGTGCTAGAGAATATAAAATAGCCCTTATTCTGGTTTTCTGGAATAGTGTCCATTGAAAGCTAATCCCTCAGAGTCAAAATGCCTACTACAGTAGTATGTGCAGAAACCAGGAACTGGAATGAACCCTAGACTATAACCCTCAAACTAATTTAACATCAAGAAGTTGGTTTGTTCACCTTATAATAAATGGAAGAACTAAAACAAAAAGTAAAGGAATAGCTAACAGTCAACAGCAGGTTGGATAAAATAGCCATAAGTCCCTGAATAGGTGTTGGGGCATGTTATAAAAACCTAGAGGGATCTTTGTAAGGTGCTTGAGGGCCTAATGGAAAGTGTGATCGTTGTAAAAAGTTATTATGCATGAGCTTCCAGCTACAGCCGAGCAAACAAGTATTTGGTGCAATAGCTGAACCAAAAAAACCCACCCCTTGATTGTTTTGAGCCCAAACTGATTTTTTTTCCCTGGTATTTTTTTTCCCCTCAACAAAATGAAACATCAAAACTTTTGCTTGGGTTGATTCAAACAAAATGTTGAGTCCAGCTGACATTTCTGAAACTTTTCAGGTTTTTTGGCTAATACTGTTTACTGAATTTGCAAATAGTTTCTGTGCCTGAAAAAAAATGCGTTTTTGGATAAAATTAATAAATACTTGCTGAGGAAAAAAGTCTCCCAGCCAGTATTCTGCTGCAGTAGAGCTCTCTGTCCAGCAGAGGGAGTACAAGTTCACTAACCAAATATCTTTTCCTTCATGATTTTGCCCGTTCGGGAATTAATTAATGCCCTTGTAAATAGGGATTACAAGTATGGAACCAGAATAATGGTTCCTCTACACAACTCTGCCTACACAGTAAAATTCTAACCCTCAACGCCTTGGGTCTTCCATTTTTAGGCCTCTGGCAGTCTCAGAGAAGAATGCTGCTGGATTATTCCTGGGATGTGGTGGGTTTTATGAGATGCGCAATTCAGGGTAATAGCGCAAAGTTTCACAGGCTTTATAGAATTTGCACTGTTCTCCAGATGGGAAGGCTGGTGTTACCCCTTGGCTGAGAATAGCCAAATGCCACTTGCTGCATTCACTGTGCAAGAAGTGCTTTGAGCCATTGTCAGTGATGTTTGACAGTCTCCTACCGCTTCGGCTTATGGTCCCCTAAGAAACGGGACAAAAAAATCCTTCGGTTCACATGTTTGGTGTCAGGAAAATGGGCAGCATAAAGTTAATTCTGTCCACTTGCACAGCCTATTGTGCTGTATACTGGAGTTGTGATTTCAGACTGTATGGAGGAGGGCAAGCTGGTGATGGTATCTGACACCTTTTGGTCCTTTGGGGAAACTGAAATGTGAAACTCTATTTGTAAGTCAAAATTTCTTCATGGAGTGTAGCACTGGGCACTGAGAGAATCACTAGTTAAGAATTGTGAAACCTGAATCCAAAACTGCTCTGGCTAAATAACTTGTTCTGTGGTATGTACTGGTTATAATACTGCCTCTGACTTTGTGTCTTCTTATTAAAACCTTTTTTAAAATGTAATTTTTTTAAATAAAGCTTCTGAAGTGCTAGTATACTAATGTACCCTTAGATGGAGCTAGCAGCTACTGTACTGGCTGTAACTCTTAATGAAATGCTGGGTGTTCCTAGCACAAATGATTTCACAGCCTCACCTAAGCAATGGGTTTAGTGCCATGGTGACTGTGCATTCTCCCTTCCCAAAATACTTGGAGTAGGTGACAAGGGGGTGGGGGAGAGAATTGATTGTGGTCAAATGGAATACTCCTGTATTTTTCCCCATGTGTAGAACACTGCTCCTTAACCAGATGGATAGCTCATGAGTGCAAGGCCCCTTCTTTTTCCTTTCTTCAACCCTTGGTAGTGAATACTTTGCTTCTGCAGAAATCTCCTCTAGAACTGGGAGATAAATGGGGAAGAATCACAAATTTGTGGCTTCTTTCCCCCCCCCCCCACTCTTGTATTTCATAGAAATTTGAACCTCTTTGCCCAGGTGTACTCCTGTCCTTTGCAGGTATAGGGAGCATGGGAGTAAGGAGTCCTTGTGGTGGTCTGGTGAATGTTCTATGCATGAATTGTCCTAGAAATCAAAGGGAGAGCAGATAGTGTAAGGAATTCTATATTAAAAATTTGAGAGGGGCTCCTCTAGGAGGTGACTTAACATATTTCTGAGTTTTCCCTGACATACTTTTGTTTACTGAAATTCTTGGAAGAAGAATGTTCTGTTTGAACTTGGGGGATCTGTGTTCTGTTCCCAGCTCAGCCACAGACTTAGTGTGTGTCCTTGATTAATCTCTGTGTTTCTCATATATAAAATGTGGTTGGCACTTGAGCTGCTGAGAGATTATCCTGATGAATACTACAAAAAAGCCTATAAATAAATATCTGTGTACTTTGTTTTAAAATATGGTTTCACCCACAATGTTAAACTCTAGCAAATATAGAACTGCAGAAGTTAGAGAAGGGAAGGGTCTATGAAGAAGTCTAGTTACTCTTGTGCAGGACCATTCTTAACTGTCCAGTACAGTTTTTAATATTTCAGGTGATGGGACTTCCTGTGCTTATCTTGGAAGAGCATGCCATGGGCTAATAGATCTCACTCGTACGATAGGGTTCCTAGTTCTTCTTGTCTGTGTAAGCATCTATATCACTGAAATGCCAATTGTTGAGATGGACCTTCCCACACACATTCCAGTGGGAGTCTGACATAAACTTTGCTGCTTTCTTTTTCTCTCTTTTTTTTTTGTTTTTAAACAACTTTTCCAGGAAAAGAATGCTCAGTTGCTGGGGACAGCACAACAATTATTCACCCACTGCCAGGCACAGAAAGAGGAAATTAAACGGCTCTTTCAACAGAAACTCGATGAGGTATGGTTTGCAGAGAAATATCCTTGTTGGAAATTAATAATCCAACATTCTTGAGGTGTTACTCTGGCTTTGAAATCTTGGCTCTTACCTGTAGGTGGCTGCACAATGGAATGGATTTCCTTCTCTGTCCGGTCCATCACTGTTGCTTAAGTCATAGCTTACCAGCGTACCTTGATCCCAGAAGGGGTGTTAGTGACAGTCCGCAGGGCTGATTTTTCATTAAGTAACAAAGAAGAACACAGAAAGCACGTTCATTTTCCCTAGTTGAGTAGACGTGCCACGTCTGCCTAATCTTTCTCCAAAAAGTGCACACCTGCCCCGGGTGAGCCACAGGCTTTGGTGTTGGTGTTATGTCACTACACCATTTTATTTGTGGATTTATGATCCTGTGCACCAACCACTTCCGCTTATGAAGGGGGAGAACAGAACACACTTGGAAATTGAACAAAGGCATCAAATAAAAATCTCTGGTCACCTCAGAAGCAGTGATTTCATTCACCTGCAGCATAAAGATTGACACGGTGCTCTACTGTTCTGATAAATAACGGTGGTGGAATTAATCAGTAACTGCACATCTGGAGAACTCGTTTATACTTACCCAAACCAGACTACATCCCCCTTATGCACAACATAGTCCTTACTGTGCTGCTCACAGGCTTCAAAGCTTCATTGAATTGGTCCTGTGATTGAGCCACTGGACTACAAGAGATCTGGGTTCAGTTCTTGGTTCGGTCAGACTGTGAGACCCCTCGGGCAAATCATGTGATCTCTGGGACAATATTTCTTCCACCTGCTGTCAGTCTTGTCTGTTTAGCCTGTGAACTCTTTGGGCTAGTCTAGTACTGTCAGGCCTTGACCTCATTTGGAAAGTCTTTGCTACTCTGGTACTACCAATAACATTGGGTGGCACAGTAATAATATAACAGCTAGCAGTATTCACCCAGCACTTTCCATCTGTAGTGCTCAGTGTCTCGCAAAAGAGCTCAGCCTTGTTGCCATTTTACAGATGGGGAAGCTGAGGCACAGTAGCTTCTTGTTTCCCTATAGTGGCTCTAAAAAGCATGGGGGAGGGTACACTGGGACAAACTGGCAGGTACCACATCACCTTAACAAATGCAGGTAGGTCAAATGAAAGTTCATGCTGCTTCACTGCATAAACAGGTGAGCATATGGTCCTACTAGGGGTCAACTCCTAGTTTGTATTCCCAGCTTTGCCAATGACTTGCTTGTGACTATACAAGGTATCTCGCGTCTCTGCCTCACTTCCCCATCTGTAAAGTGGGAATGATGATGGTGATACGCTGCCTCTCAGAAGCGTTGGGAAGTTTTAAAAATGACTGTAAAAGTGGCGTGAGTCCCCTAATGACGGGCAGTATAGAAATGTGAAATGTTATTACTATATGTGTATGCAGACTGTCTGAAATTGGAATACTGCGTCCCGTTTGAATCTGATGCTTTCTCCCCCTCATCCTGTAGTTGGGAGTTAAAGCTCTGACATATAATGACCTGATTCAGGCTCAGAAGGAGATCTCTGCTCACAACCAGCAGCTGAAGGAACAGACAAAGCAGCTGGAGAAAGATAACAGTGAACTCAGGAACCAGAGCTTGCAGCTGGTACGTACCGTGCTTCCATCTGACTAGCAATGTGTGAGCCAAGTGATGGCCATTTTATATATAGAAGGCAGGTCATGAACTGCTGTTTTCCCTTTTATATCTTAATGAGAACAAAAACTGAACGGAAATCTTGCTTCCTCTAGAGCCTCCAAGAATGTTGTCCATGCAAAGAATGCTACGCTGGTGATGGGAAGAGCTCGTGTGTCTAGTTCTTGTGCTCACTGTCTAGTTCCTATGCTATCTGTGGCTTTTCTCTAGTCCTAGACCTTTTGGCTTCTGAGAACAGACACCAGTTGCTTTCTTTTCTTTCTCTTCCTTCTTAATCATTCTCAGAAGAATGACTCTTGACCCAAAGGGTGCGGTGGGTGGTCCATTCTCACAGGCATCTTCATTTAAATCCAGAAGTTTTCTGATGTGACAGCTGATTTGGGTGGCCCCAACCTCGTCCACAGTACACAGCTGTGCCGACATGCTCTGCGCATATGGGATAGCAGTTTGAAGTTGAGGTGATTGAACACTGTGGCCAAGAAGTTTGCCCAGGGCTCGCTTGGCTGTAGCTATCATTTATATATCCGTTACTTCCAGCAGTTCACACAGTTAATATTCGGGTGGGAGAAACTGTACGCAGAAGCATTTAGGGATGTTGAGTAAAGTTAGCCTTGTAAGCCCCAACTCCGGCTGCTTAAATAGGGATTGGAAACTAATTTTTCTGTAAAGCTGCAATATTTGCCTTGAATTGAGAGCTAGTTTTCAGCATGATAGAAGTTTCCCTTCAGATTTCAGTGGAAGGGAGGATGGAATTCTGCCCTGCTCTATTGATAGTTTGGAATTGTGAAACATGCCACTGACCAAGCCTTTAATGCACCTGCAGCTTAAAGCACGATGCGAAGAACTGAAGTTGGATTGGTCAACGTTGTCGTTGGAGAGCTTACTGAAGGAAAAGCAGGCACTGAAGAATCAGATTTCTGAGAAACAAAAGCACTGTTTGGAATTGCAGGTAGAACCAGGAGCAAATTTAGTGCCACCAGCTCAAAGTAGTATTCAGCCAGTATTCCCGCTAGGGCACATGTTTTTTTTTTTTTGTTTGTTTGTTTGTTTTTTTTGCATTACATGACATTGGAACATAAACCTGCTGCCATGGTAGTAGTATGACAAAATGATTAGAGGGTGGGTTGATAACACTAGGAAGAACAAAGCTGCAGATAATCTTTCAGCTATATAAAGGGCAAATAATGGAACTTTGCTTGGCATCCAGTATTGCTCTGGGCTTCTGAACCTGAGCATTGGTTTATCAGCTGTTCTCTGTGTCCTTAAAATGCTTTGCCTAGTGAAAAGGAAGGTCCTACTGTTTTTGTTCT
The DNA here is from genome assembly GCF_016161935.1 of Mauremys reevesii. Taxonomy (NCBI): domain Eukaryota; kingdom Metazoa; phylum Chordata; order Testudines; family Geoemydidae; genus Mauremys; species Mauremys reevesii. The sequence goes on along the minus strand of NC_052648.1, from coordinate 10,416,039 downwards.
GTTTCGTTCCATTGCTCCTATATTGTATCTCCTGTGTGCGTGTCTCATGTCAGACATCACTTCCCACAGAAACATCTTGCCAAAAGGACCTTTCTTTTCGCAATGGGGTTGGTTCTCTTGGCTTCTCATAAGAAGTGGTAACCCAGTCCAAATGTGTTATCGGGCACATGGTTGGACACTCTTAGTATAGGGTGTCATTCCCCCCCCCCCACCCAATAGTGTTAAATTAGGCTGTATTTTTATTTAAATCTGACTTTTTACAGACTCTTTATTGGAAATTGTCTGACATGCTCTAGAAGATGTTCCCTAGTAGTCTGTCTGAACATTCTTTTTTCTACCTGTACCTTTGTTTCACAAATCCAGAGCAGTGTATTGAAATTTGTTTTTTAAATCATAGATTGTTTGCTTTGAGTTATCACCAAAAAAGGGGACACTTTTTCTGAGAAGCATCTGGAAGGGAAAACTCCAGAATGTGGTATTATTCTTAGGTACAGTCTTTAATCTTTGTCCTCCTCTTCATTTAAAGATCAGCATTGTGGAGCTTGAGAAAAGTCAAAGGCAGCAGGAGCTCATGCAGCTGAAATCGTATATGCCTCCTGATGAGTCTCTGTCGGTACAGCTACGCAATAAAAACCGTTTAAGCCGTGAGCCCGAGGCTGATCACGGCAGATTCCAACTTGAGCTTGAGTGCTCTAAATTTCCTATGCCCCACATCAACGGCATGAGCCCTGAACTGTCCATGAATGGTCATGCTACTCCCTATGAAATCCATAATGCTCTTAGCAGGCCCTCTTCCAAGCAGAACACCCCTCAATACATGACCTCTCACCTGGACCAAGAAATAATTCCTTGCACCCCAAACCACAGCAGCAGACAGAAGGTGGACAAGACAGCAAGCTTGTCCTTACCTGATTACACCAGGTTTTCCCCAGCTAAGATAGCCCTAAGGAGACATTTGAATCAGGACCATGCAGTCAATGGAAAAGCAACAACTAATGAGATACACCAGAGGTGAGAGTGGTCAGTTCCTGTGTTGGGAAATGCGGTGTGGTAATGCTTGTCATGTTGCTGGTAATAAACCTAGACAGTAGAAGAAAATAGAATCTCGGCCTAGATTTTTAGCGTGGTAAAGCTTTGTGGCATAGTCATTTAACTGTTAGCCAGTATATCCAGCAGTGCCAGTTTATCAGGTAAGCAAGGCAATAATGCCTTGAGTTTGTAATAGGAATTCATTTTGGACAAAGGGCATTAGGAGGAAGAAGCTGACTGTGTACATCTTTGTTCCAGAGCTGACCATGTAAAAGAGAATGGCCTTACATATCCAAGCCCTGGCATTTCAAATGGCATAAAGCTGAGTCCTCAGGAAACTCGGCCCTCTTCCCCAGCGGCCTTACCGATTGCAGGCGAGAAGGTAAGGAATGTGTTGGCTTCTCCGCACAGAGCTGTCAACAGAAATGCTTCTGACGGAGCAAAGAAGTAAAAGCTCTAGGCTAGAAGGTGTGGACTCCATTCTTTCTGGTAGCCATAGAAAAAGCCATAAAAAACTCAGCATTGGGTGTAATATGAAATGGAAGATGTCCAAGATGTCAAAAGAAGGAACTGGATGATGGAGAGAGTCTGGTTATGAACTAGGCTGGTAGTGACCAAAAGTTTTATTGCTATCAGATGCCTTTCACTGAACTCTGTAAAATGAGTAAGAGTTTTATTCTAGTTCACTTAACCAATCCCACTTCACATCATCTAGGTGTTGGCTTCAGCAGAGAGGCTGAGGAGAGAATGTACCATGGAGTGTGAACTATCATCTCCCACGTAGAGGCGCCCATTCCGGAGTAGAGTAGAGGCACACTACCGGGTGGCAGTGATAGGAAGGTTGCGCTGCTGCTGCCTGCTCTGTGGAAGAGGGCTTGTCTACAGATTTGTTGGATAAGCACCCTTCACCAGCAGCAAATCAATGTTTACACTTCTCATTGGTGTAAACGTTAAGAAATAAGAGGCTGTGAATCCCCAAGCATGGGCAAGGATGTCGGGGAAACAAGCTTTCAAAAACTCCCTCGAGACCCACATCGGAGCCTCTGTCGTTCCTATCCAAGGTGATCTGGTTCAGATTCCTTTGGACACAGCCGTTCATCTATGGTTGCAATGGGTTGTTGGCTGAATTGACGTGCTGTCTTTGCAATACATCCAAACACCCTTTTCTCGTATTTGTTCCCATCAGGTAGCATGTTATATACAACAGCAAAATGCCTGAGGAAAAATGCGCACAGCTTATTTTTATATAAAAATGTCAACATATTCTGAGAAGTAGCAGAGTTTGGTCATTGTTGGGGAAACTCAGTAGTGAGTAAGAAGCCCCCTTTGAAACAGGCTGCTTTTGTGTTTGCAGGTTTTGCGAGAGAGGACTTCTGCGAGTAATGGAGAAACTATCACCAGCCTACCTATCAGTATTCCTCTCAGCACGGTGCAGCCCAATAAACTCCCTGTTAGTATCCCTCTGGCCAGCGTAGTCCTACCTAGCCGTGTTGAGAAGGTGGTGAGTAAGGGATTGTCAACACTTTCCATCCCTAACTAAAAACCAGACTGGGGAATAATTGTATACCGTGCACCAGAATCCCGGCCAGGACATTGAGCTAGAATACCCTTGATGCTTTTGGAGTGACCGCTGATGCTGTGTCTCTACCTGGATCTTGGACAGTTATTTTCCTAGAGTATGTTAGACCAGCATGTGTCCTGGACAGGGAGAGAGATGAAGTCCCTGCTCCCAAACAACTTACGTTCTGAATCTATGGCATGCTAGAGAGGCAGGCATAGCCTAATGGGTAGGACATGGGCCTATGAGTGAGGAATCTAGAGTGACCAGACATCCCGATATTTTGTTTCAGGTGCGGTGGCCCGTTTTAATTAATTAATTCATTTATTTGTTGTTGCTTAGGCAGCAGTGAGAGGCAGGGGGGAGCGCCTTTTCAATTGTTACACTCACCCAACATGTCTGTGTCTTTGGCATTTTGGCGACAGGTCTTTCAGTCGCTGACGGTCTTCAGCGGCATTTCAGCAGCGGGTACTTGGCTTTCTTTGGCGGCAAGATTTATTACCTGCTGCTGAAATGCTGCCGAAGACCGTCAGTGACTGAAGGACCTGCTGCCGGAGTGCCGCTGAAGACCCGGACGCTGTGAGTGTAACAGTTGAAAAGGCGCTCCCCCGTGGCAGTCCCGATATTTTGAAGTTATCATCTGGTCACCCTAGAGGAATCCCAAGTGCTAATTTCAGCTCAGCCATTGACTTCCTGTGTGACACTGGGCAAATGAACGTCTGGCTTGCTTTGCTCATTGGTATAATGGGGCTACCTTGTGTGGGTGCTAAGGCTGAGTTTGTCACACGCCAAGCATGAGCTGTTGCAGTATCTGTTCAGCTTTCACAACTGGAAATGTTTTGGGATTCCTTTTTTTTTTTCCTTGTGATCTCAGCAGACCTATGCTGGTGCGTGTTCCCAGGGGGAAGAGCATGAAAAGGACAGTGTGGGAGGGGAGAGTCAGTGCTTGACAGACCAGGGATGTAAGGCATCCAGTTCCCTCCAGTGTTTCTGCCAAAGAGGATTCCAGTAGATTACTAAGGAGCATTCACTGCCTTTCTGTGGGAAGCATGGATTTGGACTCCACCTGAATGGTAGTGGATGGAAGAGGAGGGTTAATGGCTTCCTTCTCAGCCCACTGAACCATCTCAGACTGGCTGGATGCTTCCCAGTTTGTGACCACCAGTGTGGTCTTTGAGTCCCCTCCAGCAGTTTACCAGTGCAGCCTTGTGTAGCAACATAAAATTGGACATAAACTCCTCTTCCCCCCACCCCGCCCGCTTTCTGTCACGGGAGAGGGAAAGATCTCTCTAGCCTGAGATCATGTATCCCATGGCCTCTGCCAGCCTCCCCCTTGTACTTTCTTCATGTCCTTTAACTGTTCCCAGTTGATGGGTTGATTGCTCTTATTAGCTTAACAGCTTCCTGCCTAATTAAGCCATTAAGCACCCATCCCCCCCAATTAAATCCACTCAGGGTGGGGGGAGCTAGTACTTTGGTGGCCAGAGTGCTGTGTCTGCTCCTAGCACTTTGTCACCGGGAGTTCTTTCTTTGATGAACTAAATAAGGGTTTATTACACAGATGCCACAGCCAGCTGCAGTGGGAGGGTATCGTAGTCTGACTCCCTGTGTCCCTTCTCCTAGCAAAAGGCCTTGCAGTTGTGCTGGAGGGCCCCTGTTGTCTTAGTTCCAGGCAGGCACATCTCTTAAAATGGAGGAAGGTGGCATCGTTATAGAATTATACTGCTGCCCTGGGGAGTTAGGGCTGCCTTTGGGAAACATCCCTTGCTGATAACTGGTTTGGCAAAGGGAGAGCTTGATTCTGAAGTCTGTGAGCACCTGCAATGTGTGCGTGTGTGTGTGTGTACGTGTACTGGGCCACTCGGTTTAGTGTGCTGACTTGCATCAGGTGGGAATCTGGCGCTCTCTTTAGTGTTCCTGATGGCTGAGGCATTTTGAGAACAGAAATACTCAAGATGACACCATGCCTTCAGTCTGTGCGCTTCTCACTGATTTCAGGGGAACTGTGTGTGTGAACTGAGGGTATGATACAGCCCTTTGTTTTTTTTCCCATCTGCACTAAAACTATGGATTGAGGGACCTCATTACGACACAGTTGTCCTGAGTCAAAGGCAGAGGGACCCTCTTTGAGGTGTTTGTCCAGCCACTACCACATTGGGATCCTGGTCTATGGCACGGGCTTGTAGGTGCTAACTCAATATAAATAATATTAAAAGTTGTAGTGTAGATGGGATCTAACTGTGTCCCATAACTGGGCTAACCCTTGAATAGTCCAAACCTCTAACCCAGTGGTGGAATGCCCTTCGGTCATGTCTAACCAACACTGTTCACTATGATGGAACAGCAATAATCCAAACAGGGATCTGTGGCTTGGTTATAGATGCAGGCATTGATGGGACCAAAGGCTGAACCATTCTACACATTTTTGAGTTCACCCTTTGTTCCTCAAAGGAGAGGAATCGCTTCAGTCCCTTTCCTCTCTTTGGTTTGTGAGCACGTCATGGACTTGTCTAACACCTGAATTTCTCAGGTACCTGGGAACCCTGTCAAAAGAAGCACTTGCTTGTGCTTTTGGAAAATGTGGCATTGTATGTGAAACCAGCAGTTCTAGAAACAAACTACAGCACAGTAGCAGGAAGGCTACCGAGGCTCTGGAATTACTGGAGGACTCTAATTTGTGCATCAATACGTGCCTAGCTACATGAGGTCAGAGACCGTCATTTTTATTCCAGGTGCCAGACTTTTTTTGGTGGGCAGTGGAATATTCCTTGTGCATGGACAGTGACGCTTCAGGAGATGATCAGATGAAGCCCCTGGGATCCTACAGTGCAGTCCAGGGCTTGGCTCTCACTGCTAATACAGAAGATGTGATCTGCAGAGAGGTCATGTCTCAGCATGCTGTGATGCATTATGGTGGAAAGATTGTTACATGTTTGGACATGACATCTCTGCAGGCTACATGAAACTAGATGCTGCAGCAAGTTGCCAGTGCAGCTCTTGGTTTGATGATGTTTGGGAAGCCTGGAGTTAAACTGTAATTTTCTGAAAATATACAAAGTCTAGAAGGTTTAGGGAATCCATAGGGATTTAAAGCCACAAACCTACAGATGCCCATGAATTCTGTTAAATGAACAGCTCTTGAACAAACTTTCTGAACTGAAGTGCTTGTGTTTTTTCACCTCCTCCAGAGAAGCACACCTAGTCCAGTTCATCAGAATCGAGACTCGTCGTCAACACTTGAAAAACAGTATGGTGCTAGTTCTCATAATGGCGTAAGCAATGCTGCTGGAAATAAGCCACTGGCTTTGGCTACCTCAGGTAATGAACTCCCCTCTACGGAGCCACCATGTCTCTTAGCAATAACTCTTTTTATTATGTGTGTTTGAGCTTTTGGGCACTTGTGATTGAGAGCCCCTGATACTGTCAAGAGCTGGATGTATGGTGCAGTTTCATATCAAAAGGTTGAATGTTCCTGGGTTAAGGAGGAGGACCTGGATTGAGGGTGTAGTAGGACTGAAAAAACACAATGAAGGGAAGGGTAATTCATTGGTGGAAACATGAGTGTGGCAGTTCAGACAAAATAATCACAAACCAAGATAGGCAGTGTGTTCCTGTTGGTCAGTCCTGAACCAGTGACTTCTCAGTGCGAGAAGTCCCCCTTAGGCTCTCTTCCAGCATCTGTATAGATTCAATTTACTCACATCCAACTGCATGCCCGTTTGTGACCCCTCTTATCCTCCCAGTTCTCCTAGCTGCAGTTGCTGTGTGGAATGCTGACAGACCATTGCCTCTAGCTCTTTCTCTCATGAGCACAAATAAAGGCTGGAACAGATGGTCTCCCCACCCTTGGGGAAATCCTACCTCCAGCTGTACCACTGTGGTGGATCCTGTTGCTCCCCAGTCATCTGAGCACATTCCCAAAGGGAAAGCAAACAGGATGTTAGGAATCATTAAAAAGGGGATAGAGAATAAGACTGAGAATATATTATTGACCTTATATAAATCGATGGTATGCGCACATCTCGAATACTGTGTACAGATGTGGTCTCCTCATCTCAAAAAAGATATACTGGCACTAGAAAAGGTTCAGAAAAGGGCAATTAAAATGATTAGGGGTTTGGAGAGCCTCCCATATGAGGAAAGATTAAAGAGGCTAGGACTCTTCAGGTTGGAAAAGAGGAGACCAAGGGGGGATATGATAGAGGTATATAAAATCATGAGTGATGTGGAGAAAGTGGATAAGGAAAAGTTATTTACTTATTCCCCGTAATACAAGAACTAGGGCTCACCACATGAAATTAATAGGCAGCAGGTTTAAAACAAATAAAAGGAAGTTCTTCTTCATGCAGCGCACAGTCAACTTGTGGAACTCCTTGCCCGAGGAGGTTGTGAAGGCTAGGACTATAACAGTGTTTAAAAGGGGACTGGATAAATTCATGGTGGTTAAGTCCATAAATGGTTATTAGCCAGGATGGGTAAGGAATGGTGTCCCTAGCCTCTGTTTGTCAGAGGATGGAGATGGATGGCAGGAGAGAGATCACTTGATCATTGCCTGTTAGGTTCACTCCCTCTGGGGCACCTGGCATTGGCCACTGTCGGTAGACAGGATACTGGGCTAGATGGACCTTTGGTCTGACCTGGTACGGCCGTTCTTAGGTTCTAACCTGGCACAGAGAGAAATGAGTCAGGCCTTTTTCAGGAGTCTGGAAAGGCAGCTGTTGACTTTGTGTCTGCCACTCTCAACAATAGGGAGCTTAGCAAACCCACTACACTCCTACACTCCATTCAAGGGGCAGGAGCAGTTTCCCAAAAAGGTCCCGAGACCCTTTATTCAAACTTCTTGGGACCAGTGAGTGCCTCTTCAGTATAGCCTGCAGGAAGCGCTCTTCCACTGCTGTATCCTCATCAGACTTGCACTGTCATTCTTCCTCTGTGCTTCCTACCCTGAGGGCCTTTGTCCTGATTAACATCCTTTCAGCAGACAAGGGCTGAAGGCAGCTCCCTCTGAAGCCAATTATAGTCAATGCTGCAGAGTAACATTGGGTTCCCAGCTCCCCTTAGTCTCAACTATCCCAGGAAAGAAGGCCTTAGCTAAATTCCATGCATGATGCATTGCTGCAGATTCTTAATGAACTCCATTACTCCCCTTTCCCTCAACTCCCACATAGGTTCCTTCAGTTCCCCTGACTTCCTGAAGATCCACCAGTTTTCTCCCTGCTTCCCTTTGGTTTGAGCTGTGGGGAGGGGCTAGGTGTGCAGATGACAGTCTCTTTGGAAAGAAACTGTCTGATTCTTGCTGTGTGGGTGACTGGCTAGAGGAAAGGGCTGAGAGCAGAGAGGTTCTTGGGTTCTAATCCAAGGTGAGCATCTTATCCTGAGAAGGCACTTGAGTTGTGACAAAAATTGGGTTAAAAGCAGGACACTTGCCTGTTATGTGTGAACTTTTGTGAGTTAGTAAAAGGGAGCAGAGTGAACTGACAAATCTAACTTAATTCACCAACACGTACAGCTATGTTCTTGGCTTCACTGTGTGATGGGCGGCCTTGCAGAGTTCAATACGTAGTATTATGCAGATGACTGGGAGTTATTGCATTGCCAGTTAATCTAATACAGATAGGATAGCTGAACACTCAGACGTACCCAGAGATTTAGCCTGGAAGGTATACATCACTGCTTCTGTTTAGTGATACTTTCCCTTTCCACAGGTTTTTCATATTCTTCTGGCTCCATGGCAGTTAATGGAACTCTTTCAAACAGCCCAGCCCACCTTAACCATAGTGTTGATCAGGCAGCTGTGGACGACTCCGGGAGTTTGTTTAACTCGGTAGGGTCTCGGAGCTCCACTCCACAATACCCTTCTTTGCTAATGATGCAGTCACGGAATTCTGGGCAGAATTCCCCGGCTCACCAGCACTCAGCAAGCCCCAAGTTAAATGGTGCCTCCCAGAGCATGGTAGGGGTACTGCAGTATGTGGATGCTCAGAAGATGTTTGCCGAAGGAACAAAGGGGGAACTTCAGCCTGATGCCGCCTTTTCCGATCCTGAGAACGAGGCCAAGAGAAGAATCATCTTCACAATCTCTCCTAGTACAGGAAGTGTAAAACAGTCTCTGTCTAACAAGCACAGTCCCCTGACTGCAAGCATTCGGATGGACTGTGGCCAAGCATACATGCAGGATGGGAAGAAACGAGGTCGAAGGAAGAGATCCTCCCCAGGGAATCTAAACATGAACTCCGGGGTGTCCCCAAAACGCAAATCCTTACCAACTGTGGCTGGACTCTTTACTCAGCCTTCAGGCTCACCGCTTAATATAAACTCAATGGTAAGGAAAAGAATGATGGGAGTTGCGGCTAAGTGTAGGTATGTTTGACATGTCAGTACTGTACATTGTTACAATTTTGGTGTTCTGGACTGTAGCATAAAAAACCCATGTGAACATGTTCCTCCAAGAGCCAACAGGTTGTTGAAAGTTACAATGATCCATTTAGATATAGTTACAAAATCTTTTAAATCATCTTACCTTCCCCTCAAAAAATTATATTAAGTATTAAACAGAATCTTTAACAAAATGATTCTGATTCTCCAAGTGATTGTGAAACATATGTTTGCTTACAGTGAAAGCTAAATTTTACCCGGTCTAAAATAAATTAACTGACTTGAGTGCTTATGTTCCATTGACTTTAAGCAAATGCTTTTCAGTAAGTATTATCATAAAACACAGGGCAGATATTCCTAATGAGGACCTGTAGGCTGTATTCATCATGTCATCAGAAATTGATACTTGAGGTGAAATGTTCTTGCCCTGTTTTCATGCATTTAACTGCCTAGTTTTATCATCTTCAAGGTCAAGTATTCAGCCATGAAAGCTCAGAAAAGCAGCCAAGCATTGTGCAGGGATTTCAGGGTTGTGACATTGAAGCATAGCATGGCTCTTGGTGTTAAACACTAAGCTAGTCTTAAAGCTGAAAGCTGAGTGTGAGTGAATGTTGTCTTACGAAGTTCTTTACTAAAAGAATATTTTCATCTTTAACATTTTTTTTCTTCCCATCCCAGGTCAATAACATTAATCAGCCTTTAGAAATAACAGCCATTTCCTCCCCTGAAAACTCCCTGAAGAACTCTCCTGTTCCCTACCAGGACAATGACCAGCCTCCAGTGCTGAAAAAAGAGAAGCCCCTGATTCAGACCAACGGTGTTCATTACTCACCACTGACTTCGGATGAAGAACAGGGATCGGAAGATGAGCACAATAGCACCAGGTGAATATAACTCTGTTGATGTCAGGTCAGCAGTTTTATCTGATCTGAAGAGGCAGCTCTCTAGGCTAAGATCATGGACGCAAGGCCTGGTCTTAACTACAACTACAAAGATCTATCTCATGAACCCATGCTGCTTGTCAGCCAGAGTTTGTTTTCAGCATTGTATATATTGTGTACTTTAGTAGCTAACATCTCTTGATAAACAGTGAAGGTGTTGGAAAGCAGAATGAGCATAAGGAACCTACTCCTAGCTGGGTTTTTAATGCTTGCAGTGGGTGGCTTTGTTTGGGAGAATGAGCATAAACTTTGCAGGAGTGCTAACTTCAGCATTCTGACCAAGTCCCACCTTTTGGGTAATTTTTGGAAAATTCCCACTTCCATTTCAACTTGATACAGAGTTCTTCACTTCCTATTCCAAACTGTGTAACATTGCTCTGTGTTGTTAAACACTGTCACGTTCTTCCCCATTTCTGGGTGCAGTAATTGCTCTGTATATGTGAAGCACTTTAAGAGTAAAGGTGCTGTAAATCTGGCTGCCTGAGGAAGGAAAATAGCAATGAAAAGTTCCATGAATAAGTACTCTTGATATGTAGGTAAAATTCCATTACAACCTCTGTTCAGAGTCTTTGGTAGCTTATTTCTTGGTAATGATAAATTCCACTAGTATGGTGGTTCTCAGCCAGGGGTACACATACCCCTGGGTGTACACATGGGTCTTCCAGAAGGTACATCAACTCATCTAGATATTTGCCTAGTCTTACAACAGGCTACATAAAAAGCACTAGCAAAGTCAGTACAAATTAAAATTTCATACAGACAATGACTTGTTTATACTACTCTATATACTATACATTGAAATGTAAGTAGAACATTTATATTCCAATTGGTTTATTTTATAATTATAGGGTAAACATGAGAGAGTCAGCAATTTTTCAGTAATAGTGTGCTGTGACAGAATGTTCGGAATCATTAGGAAAAAGATAGATGATAAGACAGAAAATATCATATTGCCTCTCTCTAAATCCATGGTATGCCCCCATATTGAATACTGTCTGCACATGTGGTTGCCCCATCTCAAAAAAGATATATTGGAATTGGAAAAGATTCAGAAAAGGGCAATAAAAAGGAGAGATTAATAAGACTGGGATTTTTCATCTCTGAAAAGAGATGACTAAGGGGGGATATGACAGAGGTCTGTAAAATCATGATTGGTGTGGAGAACGTACATAAGGAAGAGTTATTTACTCCTCATAACACAAGTAGGGGTCACCAAATGAAATTAATAGGCAGCTGGTTTAAAATAAACAAAAGGAGGTATTTTTTCATACAGCGCGCAGTCAACCTGTGGAACTCTTTGCCAGAGGATGTTATGAAGGCCAAGACTATAACAGGGTTCAAAAAAGAACTAGATAAGTTCATGTAGGATAGGTCCATCAATGGCGATTAGGCAGGATGGGCAGGAATGGTGTCCCTAGCCTCTGTTTGCCAGAAGCTGGGAATGGGTGACAGGGGATGGATCACTTGGTGATTCCTTGTTTTGTGCATTCCCTCTGGGCCACTGGTATTGGCCACTGTTGGAAGACAGGATACTGGGCTAGATGGACCTTTGGTCTGACCCAATATGGCCGTTCTTATGACAGTTTTATATTCTTATGTTTGATTATATGAGCAAGTAGTTTTTAAGTGAGGTGTAACTTGGGGGTATGTGAGACAAATCAGACTCCTGAAATGGGTAAAATAGTCTGGAAAGGTTGAGAGACAATGAACAAGTAAGTTTGCATTGTACATTTTTAAATTAGTTGGGCAGACACAGAAACCTAAAAATCAAGAGGTAAGTCATAGGGGTAACTCAGTAACAGCAAGACTTCAAGAAGCACCGTGTAAGTAATTTTCTTTTCTTACTAGAATTGAGAGGAAAATTGCAACGATATCATTGGAAAGCAAATCTCCACAGAAGACTATTGAAAATGGTAAGTTTAGGGAATGTTAACCATCCATTTAAATGCATTGTGCTGCCTGCTGCCCTGTAGTATTTAGACTGTCAACTGATGAGCAGGCTTCCTGGGAGAGAACTTGTGGCATAGAGCAGACATGCATTTCAAAGCAGAGGTCTATGCTAATACAGATCCTTCATCACAATACAAACTTTGGGGCCACCTCTTTATAGTTGGTTGCGTCAAAAGCCCTTTTAATTATGGGCACAGGTTTTAAAACTATGGTTGGATTAAAGCATTTTAGAGGGTTTTACTTTTTTCCTAGACAAGGATGCCTGACCAGTTTTTGGCTAGGGGTGTGTCAGATTTGAAGGCTGATGTAATCTGCTCTTCCAACAGCCTAATCAGTCCTTTGAGATGCATTTAACTAGGGTCATAGAGGGATTAATAGCTGCTGTGAACTTTCTCCCTGTGTGTTCAGAAAGCAGAATCAGCTATTAAAATGAGTCAGTTGTTGGACAGATTTTGCCTACTGAAGAATAAATGAATTGTTTATTGATGCTTGCAACCCTTCTTCCAAACTAGGTGGCAGTTTAGCTGGGAGGAGACAAGCACAAACCAGTGAGAACATGAATAGCAGTAAATGGAAGTCTACTTTTTCGCCAATTTCTGACATCAACCTGACCAAAACTACAGATAGCCCATTGCAGGCTGTTTCATCTCTGAGCCAGAATTCCCTGTTTGCCTTTAGGCCGTCCTCTGAGGATGGCATGGCCATCGATGCCAAAATTGCAGCACACACACGGAAAAACATCACCATGTCCTCCTCTGGGATGGACAGACTCAGCCCCAATACAAACTCCGCTAATGGATCCATGTATAACGGTGGACTGACCACAGACATCGGTTTACACAGCTTTATTGATGGTGCTTCTCTTCCTCATAAGACTTCAGATGTGACGACCCTCAACTCCTCTCTGGGTTTTCAGTCACAGAGGAGCAAAGATGTGGGGATTTTGGAGACAACCCCCTTTTTGAACAAGAGGCAGCTTGAAGGCCTCGGCAGCATGAAAGGAGAAGACTTAAACCGGTCAGGGGTCAAAAGTAAAGAGCTCAGTGAATTAACCATTCGTCCAGGGGCGGCTTCTGAAAAAAGTTCCTTGCAGCACAATGGCAAGGTCGGCAAAGGACGGGACCGAGATGTGGAGTTTAAAAACGGCCACAACCTTTTCATTTCTGCTGCTGCTGTATCTTCTGGTGGCCTTCTCAATGGCAAAAGCCTTTCCACTGGTGTCTCATCTGCAGGCAACCCAGCACCTTCTGTTCAGACACACCATCCTTTCTTAAACACATTGACCACTGGATCGCAGTTCCCCCTGGGTCCCATGGCTTTGCAGGCAAACCTCAACTCGGTGACAAACTCCTCAGTATTGCAGTCCTTATTTAATTCAATGCCAGCTGCTGCCAGTCTGGTCCACGTGTCATCAGCTGCAACCAGACTGACTAACTCTCATGCTATGGGGAACTTCTCTCCTGGGGTTACAGGTGGAACAGTTGGAGGTAGGCAGAACTTTGTTTCTCTGGTATAAGGGCAGGGCTAGAGGAAAGCGTGGCCGTGTTTCTTTCCAGGTACCAAACCCTTTCACTTCTGCAGGAGGTGGAGCAGCTCTGCCTCGGATTGACTCTATCCTGCATCTCTCACGACTGATGGAATAATCAGCTTTCTTTCTGCTAGATGAACATAGAACTAAACATTAAAGGAAATGGGAATGCACCTCGATATTCTGATTTCATAACATGTGGTCGTGTCAGTTGTCACTATGCTGGAACTAGCTTAGGTCTCCCTGCAGGTCTAAAGGTTTAACGTGTCATGCTGCCCTCTCTGAACAGTTAAGGATATCTGATTTGTCAGCTTCAGTGAAGGTTGAAATTTGGACATAAGATTCTTTCCTCCCCTCTTCCTTGTTTGTGCTGAATATCCGTATCCTTTTCAGATGAGATGCTGATAGGATTCGTGTAGGATTCTACTGGCTCTTGAACTGACACTGATAAAGAGAATGTTTCTGTGCCAGGAATGGCAAATGCTATGTGCACCTCTAGCATTCTGTGCTGCTGTTCTCATGAGACAAACTAGTGGAAGCAGATAGGAAAGAATTTTCCTTTAACCCCGTAGTATTGGCAGGTTCAGACAGGTTCTGCCCATAATCATTCATGCACCATGTCGGGAAATCCTAACTCTCACCTCTTAGCGTTTTAGATTTGCTGGACATACACTCTCTGCCCTTGCAGCCTTGTAAGTGGGTAAGCAGGAGGGAACAACAGTCATTTGAGTCTTCAGATAAAGAACTCTAGTGACTGGGTAATCTCATCAAAAGGTTACCTGTGTGGCGTAGAATCAAAAGTTCTGCTTTCTCTTGGGTCTGGCCATTGTTCCCCATGGACTATATTTACAGGCTGGCAGTAGGAAGGTAAGTGACTCTCTTGTACCTCCTGGCCTGCATCCATTATCTCTCATTGCTTGCTGCTATTTCATGCTGCATATTTTGTATGGGGCTGTAACTGCTATAATTTTGCTTTTTTTGGCTTCTTGTTGTTTTGTTTCTCTTGTCACTTGTGACTGTACAAAGCCCATCTGCTGAAGCTGAGTTTTTTTTTCTCCTGTTTGCAGGTATTTTTAACCATGCGGTGCCTTCTGCCTCCTCTTCTCATCAGTTTGGAGCCAGTTTCAGCAGCAGTGCTGTTTCTAGCAGCACAATGCTGAGCTTAAACCCTCTGCAGGCTGTTGCCAGCACCTCATCCTTCCAGCCCCCCTCCTCTAGCTTAGTAACATCCAGTGAGAACAGAGCTGCCCAACACCTAAACAGAGCGCCAGTGCAGTCTGTTTTTCATACCCCTCCTCCACCCCCTCCTAATGTTTCATTACCTCCTCCTCCTCCATTACTCGCTTCTAACTCTGAGCCTGCGCTTCTGCAGAACTTGCCGTCCATCCCAGCTAACGATGCTTTTTTACCATCCTCTTCTGCTGCTTCTGTCCAATCTGCTAATGCTTCTTTGTCTATTAAGCTAGCTTCTCTTCAGCACAAAACTTCCCGTCCCTCCTTTACAGTCCATCACCCACCTCTGCCCCGTTTGGCGCTGGCACAGACCGCGCCCATGATCCCGCAGTCCAACGCAACTGGCACGTCCGCTATGTGGGTTACACTTGGCATGCAGTCTCCTTATGCTTCGCACCTTTCTGGGGTTAAGCCACGATAAAGAGCTTGCTTAGCTAACCGTTCTTATTTTGTAAGGTAAGGCTAGAGAAAACAGGAGGTTTGTACAAGATACTGAATGACCTTCCTTTCCTTTTCAGCCATCGGCCCATAACTGAGCTTGGAAGCGGGGTGGGAACAGGTTCTTTGACAGAGAGAGAGCCCAATAAAATTTGGAGAGCTGGTAATCTCAAGGTAGAGAGGGGAGACAACGAAGCGCCTCAGTTTTGGGAGTCAGGATTTCTCGACACACTGAGTGCTCACAATGGTAACTCATCTGATATCCAGGAACGTTGTGTTCAGGCCGGGGTAGCAGCAATTACCAATTGACATTATTTGAAGCAACGTTTCCTGCAGTATCATGGCTTGAATACTTTAAAAAATGTGCTGCTTTGAGAGCGTGAGAAAAATTAGGACGAGAAGCTGATTGTTCATATTTTCCAAGCATCTGTCTTGATGGACAGCCCCGCAGGGGTTTGCTGCCTATTCTGCGTTTTGCGCTCCCTTCAGGTTGGCATGTCATTACCCTGCATGCTGGTAGCGTGGTGGTGTTTTTGTGGCGGCATACCAAATTTGCTCTATATGGCTAACAAAGGAGAACTCAAGGTCATAGGCTACAACCCTTTTTCCCCTTGGAAACAACTGAATAAGAATGATCAGTGGAGGGCTGCAGATAATGTGAGCCTAAGGAGAGTGAGAATAGAGTTACAAAAGCAGCCTGGTGACTCTGTCTGCCTCATAGTGGCAACCTGATCTAATCATTCTCTGTATAATCAGCCTTTGATTATAATTGGAATTAGATAAGAATAAAGCAGGAAGTCTGTTCCCCGTCCCTGATAGGTAAAGCACTAACAGATTGCATCAGCCATCGGGCTGTTGCTTGCCTTGGTAGTCTTTGGCTTGCTAGATAAAGAACGAGGAGCACTTGTGGCACCTTAGAGACTAACACATTTATTTGGGCATAAGCTTTCGTGGGCTAAAGCCCACTTCATCAGATGCATGCAATGGAAAATACAGTAGGAAGACTCTCACTCTCACTCTCTCCAATGAAAATGGGTGTTGCCATACCAACTCTAATTAGACTAATCAATTAAGGTGGGCTATTAGCAACAGGAGAAAAAAGGCACTGAATTTAGCTGTATGAAGTGGAAATCAGTCAACTTCATGGAAAAAACTCATATGAAATGGGCCATCCTGATTATCACTATAAAAGTTTTTTTTTCTCCTGCTGATAATAGCCCACCTTAATTGATTAGTCTTGTTAGAGTTGGTATGGCAACCCCCATTTTTTCATGTTCTGTGTGTGTGTGTGTGTGTGTGTGTATATATATATAATATATATCTTCCTCCTGTATTTTCCACTGCATGCATCTGATGAAGTGGGCTTTAGCCCATGAAAGCTTATGGCCAAATAAATTTGTTAGTCTCTAAAGTGCCACAAGGACTTTTTTTGCTGATACAGACTAACATGGCTACCACTGTGAAACCTGTCACTATGCTAGGTTAGTTAGTGGAATACCCTGTGCTAAAATCTAGCCCAAGCTAAGTAATGAATGTGGCTGTGGAAGAGAGAAAAACCTCTGAAGGTGTGTGCACGCATGCATGTCAGCCAAGCAAGTGTTAAAGAATCTTTCAGAGCAGCTTCAGAATAATATGCACTACTAGAAAGTCACATATTGTCATTATGCAAACCTTTGCTTTTATAATGCAGTTCAGGATTGCATAGTTAAGCCTGTGGTTCAGAAGCACATCCACTAGAGGGTAACACCCTTTGCCTTTTGTGGCATTTGACTAAATTACAGGACACCTCCGATTCTTGTCAAACACTTTGTACGTAGATAGTGTATTCACCGTCAAATTGTTCTCCAAATGTGATCAAATCCTCACAACACCCACATGACATAGGTAAGTTACCTCCAGATTTGCAGATGGGGGAAGCTGAAGCAGAGAGGTCGAGTAACTTGCCGAGAGCTGCAGCAGCTGGTGTCGGCGTAAGATGTAAACAGTCATGAAATATAAAGTGGAATAGGGTGGTGGCTGGAAAATAGGCTGGAGGAAACGGGGGCTGTGGATGGAAACTTGAATTTGGAGAGGAGGGGTATGAATAGGATGGGAGGGATTTTTTATTAATATTTTTTCATTAGAAAATGCCAATTTGTCAAAATTGAAACTTTTTGCAGGAAGGCATTGGTTTAGACAAAGCTGCCGTCTGGAAGGTGTCTCAGGTTGCAAGGGAAGAGGCCCACTCCCCAGAATAGTCATCTAGACAGGGCACTCACCTAGGATGTGGGAGATCTGAGTTCAGGCAGGGTCTTGAACCTGTCTCCCACACCCCAGGTAACTTTCCTATCCACTGGGTCATTGGGTGTGGGGGAGGCTTTCTCTGTTTTTTGGGAAAGCTTTCAAAAGGTCTTAGTTCCGTTCTGCTGCAGAACAAAACCAAATGGCAGAACCTCAGCGCTTTTCACTGAAGGGAATTCTTGTATTTGGGCCAGTCTAGGTGTGATTGTGGCTAAGTTTTTTGGGTCCTTTGTTTAAATCTGCATGATGTGGGTGCAGGCACTGTGAAAACACCTTATTTTTATTAAGCAAACCACACCTGAAATTGGGACTCCTTGGTGCACTGTACAAATTCATTAGGTAGTTCCTGCCCCAAAGTGCTTCCAATCTAAATGACAAGACATTTAGGGGAGGGGAAGAGGCAGCACCAGAGAGGAGCAGTGTGTCTCCGTTATAAACACAGAAGCTAGATGTAGAGCAAAGGTCTCGGAACCCTGGCACTGGATTTGACGCATGGAGGTGCCTAGGCCAGCAGACGGTGGAAGTTCAATGCAGACTAACATCTAAGCCCCCGATTCATCACGGTACTTAAGCATAGTCCTGCTCCAAAGTCCATCACTGAAGCCAATGGAAAGGCTCCAATTGACTTCCAACGGGCTTTGGATCAGACTCCATATGCCTGATTTAAACACATGAATAATCTCGTTATCTTCAGTAGGACTACTTGTGTGTTTACCTTGTTGAACTGGAGCCTAAATCTAGGAACACGGGATCAAATTACGTTATTGCACAGCCCAAGAAGGGTTGGGGTGTGATGGAAGAGACCTGTTGGGTTGTCATCTGTCTCTAATTTTGACTGATATTCACACATGGATTGTTCTCCTTTCTGGCCCTGTTGATCCTGGCTAAAGAACTATATAGTAAATGACATTTCTGGCGCACACTTGATTTGATGCATCTAATTTAGATGGTTCTCTTCCTCTCCTCCTGTCCTACAGGTAACTAGGATTTCTACCTCAACCCAATGTGACCTATGCAAGGACAACGTGGACCAACTTCACTCAGCTTCCACTGAAAGGTGCTCGCCTGGCCTGGCAGGGTTTCTACTCTCTTACTACTGGACAAAGTAAACAAACAAAAGACCTAAATAACAGAGAAAAGAATATTCTACTGTGAATCGGAGTTGAAAAAAAACTGCAAAGGAAAATGCTTAAAAAAAGCTCCAGTTTGTATTGTTGATAGTTTAGATAAAGTATTTATCTTTTTTTTTAAATGAAAACAATTTTGGCTTATTTTATTCCATCTAAAGTCATAAAAAAACACAACTCATTGAAACCATTCTCTGAATAATAAAGGACTGGCACACCAGCAGAGATGTAAAAGAGCCTCCTCTCGGTGCTATTTCATCCGTCAGAACTGTGCCTCTCTAGTTCAAATCCTTGGTGCTGAATTTGAGGGTTGACCAATGCCAAGCCCAGTTCTCAGAAAGGTCTGCTTTTATTTATTCAACTCACTCTGTTCATATACCAAAGTCCATTGGTTTACAGCAAAGCAGGAGCTACAGAGAATGGCAGTCTTTGGTTTTGGGTGGTTGTTTCTTTTTATTTTTAACAGAGCTTATGGCTCAGTTATCAGGCGTTTAATATTGTTTATTACAAACAAGAATGCAATACTCCCCTCTGGAATGGCAGCTAGATTACCTGTGCAAACTCAGCTGGTTCAGACACTTGGAACAGAAGAAGCATAACTTAAGTCTAGTCCTGTTAGACTACTTCACTGGGCCCATTAAAACCTCTGGTGGCGCTCAAGTCACTGTGAATTTCAGTAACTAGACTGTTAACTTGTTTTGGGGTGTCATTTGGCATATGAACAGGGTGCATAATCACTGGTGTTGGTCAGCCCCTTTTTAACAATATTGGGAAGATTGAAAACCGAGCTTCTATGCTGGGGCAGATAGCAGCAGATTTTCTCAGCTTGTTGTTTTTGTTGAAGTACAATGTATTTTGTTAGTAAGGTTTTGATACTTGATTCCGAAATGGCTCAGCCTTGTACATTTTATTGACTTCTAAGTGCATTCGCTTTTGTATTTCTTTGCTTTGAATAGGTTTAAATGGTAGTTCACAAAAACACCACAATCTAGCGTAACTTGCTGCCACACTATCAAACTGGTGCATTTTGAATTGTATTGTGACTTGGTGTTCTGTGTACAGAAAGTGTCGCTCCGAGCAGTGACCGTATTTTATAGACGTAATGAAAATTTATAAATTTCATAAACTTTATTCAGTTTATTTTTTAGGTTGTGTGATGCACAGTAAACTTGTAAACAGATGTTTTTATTTATTCAAGTGCACAAAATGGGGAGGAGGACCCATTAGTTCATAAACTTCAATCTGCAGCATAGACTGGACCAAGCGCCAATAAAGGAAACCACAGGAACAGAAGGGGAATCGCTACAGCAGAGTGACTAGATTCAGAGCACAATGATACTAAAGTGAACCCCTTGCTGGCCTAAGTTCTGTCTGGGGAGATTCGGTCGTATTGCACCAGAGGCACTTGGTGTCCTTCAGTCCATTCCAGCGAGGTTAATAGCTCTCTAATTAGTCTCTAAACTCCAGCAAGCAGCCATTCACTATCGAGTTGAGCTCTCCCTTACCAACTCCCTAGTGTGGTTTCCCTTTGTCACAAACTGCTGGGCTTCGTGAATCAGCTGCCTAATTGCACTTGGAGCAGGCCAAATATCTCTTCACACTCTCTTGTGCTGTGCTTCCGCGGCTGGTTTGATCTGTGTCTCCGTGAGTACTGTGCTGGTTCTTGTGTCCAAAGAAGCTGGTGGAGATGTTCTCCTACTTTCCTATTCTCACCAGCTCCCTCCTCTTCCCGCGGGAGTGAATTTGTCCTGGAAAGGTGCAGTATCCTGATTAACAATGCCCCCTTCACTGTGTTTCAAATTGGCTGCTTCCCTCTAGACCATGTAGCGGGCAATGGCATAGAAGTTAACAAGCTCGGTTACCCTATCCACTCCCAAGTGTCTCAGCCTCTCCAAAAGGTGCCCCCTGTGTGCAGAAACTATTAATGTAACTTTGCCTTATTATTGATCACTAAGGGGACTGATCCTTATTCCTAATCTCCAGGAATATTTTTAATCATTTTCTGGCTTGTGCATGGAAGCGGAGAGGGAGGAAGTGATGCATCCAGCTGGATTCCTAGCAGCAGGGAGAGAACCTAGAGAAAGCAAAGTAATGCTCAGGGAGTGGCAGCTGAGAAACATCCAGTAGCTTCTAGTGGAAGCCATAAACAGTTATGTCCTGGAATCCAGGAAAACACGTCACCCAGTTATTGTTCCGCTGTGAATTGGGCAACTCCAGCCTGATCCAGATCTTTGGGCAACTGAAAGGTGCAGGGCCTTCTCAGCAGTTTTAATCCCAATTAAAGGCAACAAAATGCACACTCGGATCCTTGGAGGATTAAAAAAAAAAAAAAGTAGGTAGTGAAATAGTGTGAACAGCTGCTCAAGGGCCCTAGCTTTGCCCCTCTGTATGCCTCAGTTAGGCCGATTTGAGGCTCATCAACATCCCTGATTTAAGAGATGGGCAGGAAATGCATGATATCACTTGAGCCAGTCTGCTTTCACCAGATAACGAATTCCCATCCTGGCCAGGTGCAATGGGAGCAAGACCTGGGGCACCTCCTAGCCATTACCCTCTTAAAGCACATGGCCTCTTCAGCACTGTTCTGCTAAAGGGTTTAATGAGAACCTTTGTTGTATTGTGAGTTTCAAACATGCTTCTGAGGGCAGTTATCCCTGCAGGGATTCCAGAGCTTCTCTGCCTTTGTTAGCTTCTTCCTTTAAATTTGACTGTTGCAGCCTTCTGTGTACGTTGCTTGCTTGTGGATTTCGTCTTCCCAGTAATCTCAGCTGAGTTGGACTTCTGGGTAAGTGTCAGGCAGACTGATCCTGATTCAGGGAAGAGAAATGGAGTAGGCAAGGCTATGGAATTCTGTTGCTTCTCACCAAAAGGCCCCTTTTTCTCTGTGTCGGACCCTGGGAACTTCGACTTTTCCATGGAGAAATTGGGAAATAGATTTTTAAAGTTTTGGGGAGACACGTGATGCACTGGGGTCAGGCAAGAGACCTGGGTCTTACTCCCTGCCCTTTCACTTACTCACTGTAATCTTGGGCAAGTTGGTTCAGCATCACCGTTTCCCCATCTTTAAAACTGGGAGGATACTTGCTTTGCTTCATAAAGTGCTTTGAGATCTCTGGGTGAGAAGCTCCTGGTAAGCGTGAAGCATTATTAATAAAGATCTAATCTGCGTAGCTGGAAACTTATAGATATTTGTGACCTTAGCAAGAAAGCTCAGTGCCAGAGATGTGAGACTTGTTCTCAGTAACCTGAGGTGGTACTTTATTTATTTAATATTATTTAAGCCAAAATGTGAAGTGCAGGAATGGAATTCTTTCTGGTTTACACTTTCCTACACCCGGCCCAGACATTCTACTACTGTCACAAATGTCCTTCTCAGCCGCATTGCTGCTGCTGGCAGGGGGGCTGAGAATGAAGCTAAAATACATTTTGTAGCAACTGCATCACCAAAAAATTGAACTTCCTGAGTATGTTGAGCTGATCCTGTGTGGCCCTTTGTGAAACAGCGAGGTGGGGGGTAGATGTTTGCAGATGCAGAGACAAGTTGTTGGATTCTTCCCTTTTTTGGCGGTGTGTATCTGCTCCAGTTGTCTGGTTTGCCTTTCCCAGCCCCTGGACAACCTCTTGGTGCGTCGGAAAGTTGGGAGAGCTCCCAAGGCATTAAACTTAAATTTGCTGTTTTCTGTGGATTAGTCATTCAGTCAGAATTCTGATTCGGGACAGTGGTGGGTGAGGAGTCCAGAAAATAGGCTTTGCCTTGTGTACGTGAGGGCTGCATTGGAGTGGGACTGGAAACCTGGCTGTTGACACGGTTGACCTCTGTCAAATCAGTTTCTGCCTGTATTTCCTCATCTCTAAAATGAGAGGGGGGGGAGGGATAGTTCAGTGGTTTGAGCATTGGCCTGCTAAACCCAGGGTTGTGAGTTCAATCCTTGAGGGGGCCACTTAGGGATCTGGGGCAAAAATTGGTCCTGCTAGTGAAGGCAGGGGGCTGGACTAGATGACCTTTCAAGGTCCCTTCCAGTTCTAGGAGATTGGTATATCTCCAATTATTAAATGGGGATAATGGCACTTGGCTGCTTTTTTAAAGTGCATTGATCTTCCTGGGGAGGGTCACAAGTGCTAGATACTAAATCTCGTCATTCATTTAAGTGCAGGTTGCAGGAGTGATGGTTTCCCCAATTACTTGGGGAAACTATCGGGCAGCAAATTGGGGTGGGGGAAGGGGAGGAGAAAGTGGGTTTAAAGTGGACTTGGTTAAGGGTTTGTATGGGGGATCCCATAGCCTTCCATTTAAAAAAAATACTGAGACAATGATACGTGCAGCTCTCTTTAAAGCTTCCCATATGTGTGAACATTGGAGATGATTCATTGAGGGTGCCCTTTCTCCTTGAGAGAGGTGTTCCTGTTTGCAGGGCCACTCCCCTGCCTGTTTCCTCCCAGTTTGTTTATAATCTGGACTGTCAGCTCATTGGAAGCAGGAATTAAAGCCATCCCACTTAGAACTGCGCGCTCAAAGAATTCAAACCTAGGTGAACTATGGTGGTAGCACTGACGACCGCTGGTCGTCGCTCAGGACCCCTTGTGCTAGGTGATATGAGAGCGAGCACCTCCCCCAAAGCACAATCTAAGTCTGAGATGGCAGGTGGCTATAACAGGCAGGAGCACAAGGAGACAATGAGACTTTCCAGTTGTCTCAATTGTTATTGCTCCCTTTACTGTGGGAATAAAGATCTGATAGAACACAAAGGGCATTCACCCTATTGGGAACAGGCTTTGTGAGCAGGCTCAGCAGAGAGGCCAAGAATTGGAGTGGGCCATGTAGGCTGAATTCCCCTCTATAATGGTTGTGCGAGTAAGTGCATTGACTGGGGGTGGGGGAATCTTGTCCAGTGGCTGCTTTTGCTGTCACTCGAGGTGTGCTTTCTGCTTGCTGCTCGCTTCTGAAGTGATTGTGCCCATCACTGGCCTGTGGATAGACGAGCTTTAAAGCTCCCGTCCATGCCATCCTGTCACACTTTCCCACTGCCAAAATCACATGGCTTTATTTTTAAATTGGCCCAGTTATTAAGGTGCCAGAGCCTGTTTTAATCTACTCACGTTTGCTGCAGAGCAGTGAGTGACTCTGAACTCATTGATTTGGGTATTGGAGGAGGTCCGCTGAACTAACAGATTTCAAGCCCGTTGTTCGATGAGTGAAATCAAGCAATTACATTGCACCTTTAATCTAAAGATTCCAAAGTTCAAGCAGTTGCTTCAAATTTGCTTGGCTGTTTTTAGGCTGGTAAGTTAAGCTACAACTCGGGCCATGCAAACCTTTAGCTGGGTGTAGCTTGCAGTAGCCCATGTGCCTTATCCTGCTGAGGGATGGATGGATGGATTTCCTCTCATTTCTTCTGAGGGGTGTTGCTTGAATACTGCAATACTATTTTTAATCTCTTGGCTGTGAAAGTTTGTGTCTACACGTAGGATGAAGTAATTTTGCTTATGGGGAAAATGATCTAATGTAATGTGCCTCAGAAGATTGATTTTTAAGCACAGAAATGGAGCTAAAAATGGATGGAGAGGCAGGGAAAAGAATGTCATTTAGTCCCAATCCTCCCTCCCTCATTCCCCTTTATATTGGAGCTGATAAAATGATGACAAACAGAGGGTAGAAGGAGAGGTAGCTGTTTGAGAAATGGAGGCAAGTTTTATTCCTATCTTGGGTGATTCAATCCTTTATTGGTAGCTGGATTTAGTTAAAGATTTCCTCTAAAAGGATCTTTCATCCCTCCCTTCCCCACCTTCCCTTTCTGGAGAAACTGCCCATAGCTCTAGTTAAATAGGTGATAGGGTGGGACACAGGCAACTGGTAGACTTTCACCTCTGGAGATCTGGGTTCAAATCCTGTTTGGATTGTGCATTAAAGTAAATTGGGTTTCAATGCTGTTTGTTCCCAGTATCCTGCCATTCTGCTGAGGGTCCTAGGACTGGTATAGCTGGAGTGTGTCAGGGCCGGGAACTGCATTAACCACGCTGCGTCAGGGACAATTTGCAATGCCTGCCATATGCCACTGTGTCTACTTAGGTCTCACTAATGTGAGCGGTCGTTTGTGGGAACACAGTCGCTTCCAGTTGTTTTCTTAAAGTCCAACATGTGCTTCCCTTCTTGCAAAGTTCATTCATGGAGCCCAGTTCTTTGTGATGTCTAGGGAGATTCAGATGATTTCCAAGGCTGTTCGTAAGATGAATTCAGGGTCCAATCCCTCTCTCTGGAGTCAGCCAGGCAAATTTTAACATTGACTTCAGTGAGAGCAGGATTGCTCCCGTGGTGTAGCTGGAGGGATGGATGAAGTAACTTCAGCACTAAGTGTGTGATGTTTTTCTGTTATGTCCCGGTCCTGCAAATACTGACTCCTCTACCAGGAGTATCTCACTGGTAGTAAATGCTATGCCCCCAAGGAAGTGTTGGCAGGACCAGACTCTTAAACTGCTAGTGTCTCAGCACTCTTCTTATTTATATATAGCTACAATACACACACACGAGGCTGCACCCGACCTTTCCCATGGTTGCTGGAATGGTGGAGGGAGATGTCAAGAGCTGGGGCTTGCTGCAGTCTCCCATAAGCTGCTGTTTTAGGGACACATTTTCCTCCCACTGACTAGACTTCAGGCCTACAATAAAAGCCACCCTCCACCCCATTCTGAAGATGGTGCTATTTTCCTCCCCAGTGACTATCGATACACTTGACGGTTTTCTTCACTGACCGGGGAGTGGCCTTATCCACTAGTCTAACCGGGATTGCTAAATAACTTCAGTCACAGGTGCTGTTCCCCGAAGAGCGGTAATTAGCTTTCGAACTCTGCACTAGCTGCGAGGGCTCCTTTAGGCATTTATTGACCACATCTAGTCAGTTTGCCTTCTGTACTGACAGCAAACCTTTGTACACCAGAGCTTGGAAGCATGAAAACTTTGACGCCCTTTTTCCTTAGAGAGAGTTCTCCTAATTAATACTCGTAGGTTGTTGCTGTTAATAATTCTGCTTCTCTTGTTTTGCCTGAGCCAAAAGCATTAAGAGCACTGGTAGCGTGGAAGGATGATTGCTTTCTAATAAGAAATGGAAACTACAGTGGACAGTAAAACATTAATCTATTTAAATCACAGTTTGGGGAGAAATTAGTGTTTTTGTGAACTATCTCTAGAGCACTGAAGAAAATCACAATAGATGAGGTTTTTTAAGTACAAATTTAGTCAGTGTAAAAGTATCTGATTTTTTTTGTTAATTCAAATTCCCTTCCCCATTCCCCTGAACAATTCCATAGATGACCCTTGTTTTTCACGAATGAGTTGGACTTACCTTTTTCATTAAATTTTGTGCCATATTTTATTTATCTGTTATGCATTATAAATATCTATTTAGACTGAATATTGCAATACCAGATGCTGTTGTTGTGGAACTTCAGGGCATAAACTCAATACTAAAACTGAAAATATCCCTCCAGTATATTTAGCGCTTGTGACTGTCTAAAAGTCTTTTTGGTTTTCATGCTTTGATTTCAATATTAAAGATGAGCTAAGCACTTCCTAAAGGTCTGAAGATGCTAATGCTGAAGTTCTCTCAAGTTTGACCCTGTGATTCTAAGGTACATCCGGTTGCTTTTCTGGTGCAGTGGAATTGTCCTTTGGAAAGGTGATTTTTCAGGCATTGTTAAAGAGAAGGCAGAATGGCCTAATCCAGCCTGCTTGGCTCCACCCTCCTGCCCCCCAATATAAATTCTTGAAGTGGTCAGTTTTAAATTAAAAACCAATTCTTTAGGTCTCTGTTCTTTGTAAGAAAGCCTTTTAGGAGTGGGAGTCTGCCCTTGCTGGGTGGGACTGGACAGAGGAATGCAAATGAAGTTGCTGTTGCTCAGGAATTGATTAGGAAAACTTTTAACTACTAATAAAAGTCCATTTTTCAATGGATTTAAAACACAAAAAAACCCCATTTTCTTGCTTAGAACATGTGATATGGGATGTTTCCTAATGAATAGGAATTAGTTTATACATTTTAGCCTATGAAATTGAATTATTTAAAATTCAAACATCCCCTAATTTATCTTTCTGGTTTTTTTTATACTGGTATGTTGCCCCGTCATTCTTCCATAGAACTAGTGTGAATTCTTCTGGTGTGTATATATGTATGTAATAGTATATATATATATATATATATATATATATATTTTCCACCCACCCTTCTAATTTTCCACAATGCAAGAGTTAGTTTTTTCTCCCCTCCCTTCCACTTTAATTTCTTGTCTTTTACCTTGATTTGTAATTGAAACAATGCTTTGAAGTTTTGTCTTTATATTAAAATGTATGTATTTTAATACATTGTACTGTGGTGGTGCTTCAGTACTTGAGCCAGACCGGTTTTTTCCTTTCTTTACATTTCAAATGAGGATTGCCTTCTGTCTCCTCCACAGCACGAGTGCAAAGCTCCCCTTCAATACTCCCCGGGTGCTAGAGCAGTGCAATACAGCAAGACTCCTGTATTTTTTCACTGTTGCTGAGTGTATCAACTTGGGCAATTGACCTGACTATTCTTAGACACGTTTTCTGGAGTCCTTCCTTTGCAAGGCTTCTCTACAGCAAGTCAGGCCCCAGGAGCAGAAGAGAATTCAGTAGCCTTGGACCTGTAGGGGGGATAATAGTGGCTGGCCCATTGGGCTTATTAGCTGCTCCTGCTATGGCAGGGGTTCTCAAACTGGGGGTCGTGAGCTGTCAGCCTCCATCCCCAAACCCTCCTTTGCCTCCAGCATTTATAGTGGTATTATATAAAAAAGTGTTTTTAATTTATTTATTAGGGGGGTTGCACTCAGAGGCTTGCTCTGTGAAACGGGTCACTGCTACAAATGTTTGAGAACCACTGTGCTATGGGATCTCTTCTAGTGGGACTGTAACAGCAATCTCCTACCAACATCCAGCTGCTGTTGATTTCCACAAGGGGATCTCCTGCCATTTCAGCCCCACTGCTGCAGCCAACCATTCAGGCTCAGACATGGGTAACGCTTTAAGTGAGTTTAGTCTCTCCATTGACTCTATTAGTGTTATACCTCTGGTCTGCTGTTTGCTTCCTTCCTGTGCAAAGGGTCACTTCATTTTGAGGAGTTCAGTGTGGGCGAACATTAGGGTAGGAGTTTCCAAAGGCCATGAGTTCAGAGCACAACTTGCATTGAAAGTCAATGGAGCTTAGGTACGAATGAAAATCCAAATCTTCTTGACTGAAACTTTTAGGCCCCTTTAAACTTCTGCTTTCTTTTTGAAGAAAACACAATGGGATTCTTACACAGCAGCTGCAACTTACACCCAGGTTAAAACAATTAAAGGTGGTGTTTATTTAGAACATTGATTGTACAACCCTTGAACAGCATCAGTCGATAATGCTTTTGTTAGACCAACTAACCACCAACAAGAAAAAAGAACCTGAACAGATCAACTTCTGTATATAAATGACCAGTGATAACAGATTCCTAAAACTGTTCCCCCTTAATCCTGAAATGTAAAGCTAGGTCTAGTGAGTTACTGGGCACCACCCATGCTCAGATAACTATTCACAGCATCTGTCTTCATACATTCAATTAAGTAACGAACGTGAAATTTACGTACCTCCTAATCTAAGCAAATAGCTGGAGCTGTTACTTGCTCACCTAATGTTCCCCCCCCCCCCCAACAAAATGCCCATTAACTGTAAGCTTAAGGTCTGCCCTTTGAAA
Source organism: Mauremys reevesii (assembly GCF_016161935.1). Taxonomy (NCBI): domain Eukaryota; kingdom Metazoa; phylum Chordata; order Testudines; family Geoemydidae; genus Mauremys; species Mauremys reevesii. Next base: position 10,387,845 of record NC_052648.1, on the reverse strand, counting down.
GGGTAACAAGAAAAAGCTAGTGTTTTTGTATAGGGAAGGCAGAAGAGGGAATATTTATACAGTAGTTTGACTGTTCTAAGTAACCTGCAACAATAGTGACCAATGCTCCAGTTCTGAAATCTTGGCTGCCATGAGCTACGTTCAAATGGCCACCTGCTAGGATTTTAAACAGTAAAGATTTCTCAAGCAAGTTGAGAGGCATTAAGAGAGTCCAGTAAAACAAAGAGAATTGAGTCAGCCAGTGGACCAAGCAAGGCTGATTCTAAACAAAAGCAAGCTGGCTGAACAATCAAACAGGGTTTGAACATGAGAGAGAGAAATATTGGGTGTAATCTTTCCATAATTTAGATCTGGTTTAGCCTGTAGGAAACTACTGCATTTCTCCGATCTTAAAAAAAGCTCCAGCTTCCCTAATGTGATGTACCAATGTTACGGAGTTAATAAAAAGCCTGCTCCTGGCTTAGGCTGTGTTGGCTTAGCTGACTTACAGTAGATGAGACCCTGGGAATAAAATTCTTGCTCTCTAGCTGCTGACACAGTGGGGACAGGCGTGTAACCGTTGCAACAGTTCAAAGCAGCCTCTTAAACACCATTTCATAGGTCAGTTGATACGGAGCCTTTGCGTCAGCTTAGGTGAAAGTGGGCAAAGACTAACTGCAGCAACAAAGGACAACTGCTATAGTAACCATGGAAACTTCAGCTGTCCCTAGCTAGCAAGAGCCATATCAGGGGAGGGCAGTGCTCAGTACCAAAAATGTGGAGCACGGTTCTGCTCTACCTCAGGGCAAGAGCAGGACTGCTTGAGACCACAGTATAGGGGCAGCTGAGGTCATTCTCTAATGTGCTCTTGCTTAATCCTCTATTGCTGCTTCCCGGGGCAATGACCAGGAAGGCATGGCTGTGCTTCCAAGGGGTTCCAGAGCCTCCCCCCTCTTTCCAGCCAGCGATTCACCCCCGAGCAGCCTGAGTGAGTCACCAAGCGGAGTGTCAGCTTCCAGCAATCGCCCAGGCTGCCTTAATAGCATTCCAGGTAAATGAGTGCACTACGGCCTCCTTCCCACACTGTTCAGGACTTGTCTGCTGAGTCCTAGAGCTGCATGTTGAAGCTACTAGCACCAGCCTCCATTGAACACACTGGTCCTGGTGAAGAGGTGGGTAGGGCCCCTATCTCCCACCTCTACTGGAGATACTAAAATGTTGCAGCTGATGTCTTGTACTAAAACAATGGGCCTCCGCTAATGTTCTAAACCCTAATTATTTCCTCCTTGGAGTGTCCTAAGTAACAGTGCTACATGCCTGACAATTGCATCCTGCAGTAGAAAGCAGCCTCGTAGCTTCAGGGTTTGTCCTTGTGCACTCGTGTTGGTTTGTGCGAACAGACTCTGTACTGCTTAGCGGGTGGGTGCAAGGCCAAGCCCTGGAGCCATAGCCAGTCGCCCTGCCACACCACTTGTGCCTGGCTGTAACCTCACTGCTGGCAGCCTTACAGCAGGTAAAGGAGCTGGCCCTTTGCTTCCATCCAAAAGCAAATCTCTGCAAGGGGGAAAATGCTGGTCCCTGCTGACTAAAGCCAGCAGGGAGAAGGCTGCCTGCAGCTAGGGCCTCCCCTTGGAGCTGCTTTGGAGAGAAGCATCTTATGAGAAAACTAGGGCAAGTCTCCCAGCCCTCTCCAGAAATCACTGGATTGCTTTGGTCTTTTCTGCTCAAGCTGCTGAGGATGAGGGAAGCAGCAGAAACAAAATGGGGTGTGTTGTATGTTGAGTAAAGCCTGAAGCCATCCTGCACAGCTCTTCATGCTGTGGGACCCTGTCTCCCAGCTCGGTATGGACAGGATGTGATTCTACCCCTCACGCTGACTACAGCAGCATCCACCCAGCTGCTTTTTCTAGCCTGACAGCACGCTGCCTGCTCTGGGAAGCCACTGACAGCACAGCACTCCTAGGCCAGGGAACAATGCCATTGGGAACCACAGCTTGCTCTCAAGGTCAGGTGGGGGGGGAGGCTGCCTCACTGCACCTGTCTTTCAAACCCTTGCCTTGCTCACCCCTGGGCACCTGTGAGAAAGCCACACCCTACACCTGTGCAGGAAGTTAGACCTGCATTTTAAGATGCTGTAGGGTGGCTCCTGGTAGCTGAATTAATTTGCATTAGTTCAAAATTAGACCCTAGTGAGTGTTGAGCTGAGACAGGCCCCAGTAACCCTGTGCAGTTGCTGCAGCAAGCGCTGCTGCTGTGTGTACATGTAAGGAAATGAAGACACAGCCACCATGTCAGCTGGAGCACCAGCAGCTACCATGCAGTTACATGACAAATTAATCCTGCTTAGAGTAAGGGCCAGTTCCTCCTCCATTTGGGGGCAGCCATCCATAACAGATGAGGGCTTCCCCTCCCTGAAACATTTGCTCCCTGCATCTACTTTCCCGAGCTGAACAGTGTGCAGTGCAGATCTAGCAGCTGGAGCAGGCCTGACGGAGTTAAAGTGAAGGAGAGGGGCGAGTCTGGCATTTCAAGGCCAAGGATCCCACCACTGTGAGCAAAGGAATCTGCTCAGCCAAAAAACACCCCCTTAAAGTAAGGCCCTCCTCTCCCCCTTTGAAATTGGCCAACTTTCCAAAAGCCAGCAGAGCATCTGAGCACCCAGGTGCCAAACTCCAGCCACCAGGGGGTGTGGCAGGCTGCCTGCAGAGCCGGATGGCCAGTCCTGAGGCCATTCCCAGCAGAAATGCTGCCACTACTGGCACGTTTTTGGCATAAAACAGACACCGGCACTAAGAGCCAGCTGGCCCTCTACACCAGATCATCCCTGCCTTATAATAGCACCACGTGCTGGAAGACCACTGGGCTGCTCCCACTGGGGCACGTCCAGCCTTGTTTCCACATCAGCATCATAGCTGAAATCCCCAGGCCCCTGGGACTCCTGAGGGCGGCTTTCAGCAGCCCTAGGAGTGGGCAGCCCATATGTCCCTCAGCCTAGCAGTTTTATGGTCGATCAAGTTAAAGCCAACACAGCAGTGCCCAGTTAAGACTTGCTGCTTCTACAACCCAGCAGGGAGATGGGAGCTCCGAGGGGCTGAAGACAAACAGGAAGGGGAGTGGACAATGAATCCATTTAAAAAAAAAATACAAATTATCTGGTCCATAAATAAGTCACTTGGTCCCAGGCGCTCCCCCTGGCAGGGGGGTGGTGTTTTCACACACCCCCCCCCAAGGAGGTGGCTGAATGCCAGTTAAGCCCCAGTGGGGTTTGATGGGGGCGGAGGCTGCCAGTTAGAGCTTGCGTGTTCCCAACTGGAATCGGGCTTCCTCGGAGATTCCGTACTGCTCCAGGGGGTCCTGCAGCGAGAGCACAACATGCCCACAAGTGAGGGGGAGCGAGACACCCAGCCTGCCTTTCCTGCACAATTCAAGGGAAGATTGCCCAGGTCGTCCCTTTAAATATCTCAGTACCTCCCATTACAGCACCGGGCCCCTCACAGTGCTGCAGTACATGGGACAAGCTGCAGCATGAGATTATGCAGCCAGAGCCATTCATTTACTTGAGGCCTGGGCATCAGAGTATGGTCAAATTAACTTCTAGACGGAGCGTTGATTCCTCGTCAAAGCAGGAAATGCAGGGTGGTGGGGATGGGGAGGTGTGGCAAAGGACAGTCCATCAGCCCTTCTGGAGGCTGTAAGACAGTCAGCTATGTGGGTTTTTTTAGCCATCTTAGTACAGACGTGTGTGTGTGCTGGTGTCACACAGTCACCCTACGGCTTGCTGGTCTCCGTGAGAAAGCAGGAGCAGGGCAGAGGTGGGGGAAGCCCATGACTGCACTGGCAGAAGGGATCTTACATAGCCCCTGCCTGATTCTGCCATGTTCAAACATTCATCAGTGTTAAATTAGTCAGAGCTCTACCAGCTGGGCATCAGGACAATTACACGCCTGTTTCACAGCAAGCCCCACAGAAGATGGGACGCGCTGTAAGCACTTTGCACTGCATAGGCAGGTACCTTACCTGAGCTCCAGGCACCTGAAGGACAGAGTCCCAGCCACCCCCGTACACCAGTGCCACGGCATTGAGCAGGATCTAACCTGACCTCCTGCACTGGAAGTTCCCCAGCTGGAGGCATGAAGTTAAATGGGCCATTGCTGCTGCATGATGAAAGACTGAGGCAGCCTGTACCAGCAACCCTTTGGTGCAGGCAGGTTCCTTAAAACTGACACTGATGGTTTCAAGAACTAAGTTATTAAGGGGTTGCTCTTTCCCATGGGCTGCAACAAGCCCAAGGCGGAAAAAACAGTTCTGGCTGCTCCAATTTTCTCCTGGTGTAAACCAGGCAGCAAATCCCCCACTGCTCCCTATGGATTGACAATTCCCGGCCTTGATGGAAGGAAAGGGGCTAGTGGATGATAAATCGGAGACACTCACCTTCCCTGTCATCTTCTGAATCTCATTCCGATAGAAAATCAAACTTCTTCTCATGAACTCGTAGCTGCAAGACAAGCAGTGTCTGGCTGAACAGAGAGGATGTATTTCACACGCGGTTCAGAGTCCTAAGGAAGGTCTCAGCTCAGTCACTGCTGCAAAAATGTGCACCAGCACTAGTGGGGTATGGGGCAGAGTCTAGGCTAGATGGCTGGGGGCATTTTCCCCACAGGCCACTGCAAAGGACCATTTGCCACAGCCACTTTCCCAAGCGAACACGGTTCAGGTCGCGTTGTTGCTTCCTAAACGCCTCTCTCCACAGAGCTCAGCCTGCAGTGCCAGTGGCTGTGATCAGGGAAGTCCACCAAACAGCACACAGAAGGAAGGATTAGTCCAGGTCCAGGAACAATTCCCTATTCAGTGACCAAGATAACATCTCTACAGCTCTCTACTGAACTGGGCAGAGCGCTCCTGGTGCTGCTTGCTGCCACGCGAGCTCCCTCTTCTCTCCCCAACTCCAGCGGGGCACACCCAGCGCTGAGCTGCGTTCTGCAGAAGACAAGTTGAGAACAGGGCAATGGCAGAGAAGTCCCCCCACCCAACCGGCTGCCCTACCTGGCTCTTCGGAGAGCCTCAATCCACTCCTGGCATTGCTCCTCGGTGTCACATTCAAAGGAGTATTTCCTGTCCGGCTCCTCAATGAAACCTGCCGGGGACAAGGAAAGGATGGTTGAGAAATGCTCCCTGCACCCACCAGCTCCTCTACACAAGTTACCCCTTTGCCTGTGCCAAGCCACAACTATCCCTTTATTTTAAAGTGCAGGAGATCCACTGGCAGAAATCAGTAGGACCAGGGCCCGGCCCCCTTTCTCTTCCCACCACCTCCTCACTCAAGCCCCTTGTGTAGCACCGGCCCACTCCCCTTTCTGTAGCAAGGGACACACCCAGCCTCCCGCTCACACACTTCGCCGTGGGACTCCAGCTTTAGTCCGTTGCATTGCCCAAGGTGCAGTTTGCCGCAGAGTTGCTGTGAACCCCCCAGGAAAGCCAGCGGCAGCAGCGCACAGTAACGTCATTTGTCACTGGCACAGCCCAGCAACCCCCCAAGTCATTTTATTCTCTTGGAAAAGTTACAGAGCAGCCAAGTGGGGAAAGGTCACTGCCAGCAACTGTCCATGGAAAGTGGCACAGAGCCAGCAAAGGGGCTCATCTCCCCCTTAATGCACATTTACAATGGCTCATGGTCACGGATCTATTTGCACCTTTCATCCCGAGAAAGACCCTACCAAAGAGCTACATGAAGGATACACAAAGAAATCAGCTCATGCACCATTGCAATGCAGCCACCTCTGGGGTGGAACGGGCCAGCTGTTTATGCCATACCAAATTTCAGGAGAGGCAGCAAAAAGCACCACATCTCAAAGCTTCAGCAGGGAGCGTAACGAGGGAGAACGTAGCTGAACAAGTTGGAATTTGACCAGCCTAACACCTCAGTTCTTGAAAAGAGCCACCAGCTTTTTAATGACCACAAGCTGAGGGTATGAGAGTTATACACATACAGAGGAGGCAGAAATGGGATGAATTAAGTTACCCTAGAAGCAGGAACTTTTCCAAAAGCTGGCACCGCTGCAGACTGGAAATTGACTCCGTGTGTGACTTCAATGCTTTACCAAGATCACATCAGACCCTTTAACTAATTAGCTCTGCTCTTCAGGACATAATGTAGATCTGGGCTCCAGCTTGGCGATAACTCAGCCAAATCGCATCACCAAATCCCTCTATGCAAAGCGGTGCAGGCAAATGTCTTAGGGAAGGAACTGCCACACTGGCCTGCTTTGTTGCTGACCTGCAGCCTGACGTGCTGCTGTGTAGAGCTTTGAGATACCGGGAGCACGTGACAGTCATTCCAGTGGGATGGCAGGGAAGGGCTGGATGGCTCAATGGGGTGCCAATAGGCTGCAAGAATCTGTCACTTTCAGAGCACCTGACAAACTCCGGCCCAGGACAGAGCTGCGCTGGCTCGTCATTGGTGCATGTGAAGTGAGCTTTGGTGGGTCTCAGACGAGCCCCACCACTAATTGCCCCATTTTGTTAGCAGGCTGAGTAAACACCCTGTCCCCCTGAGAGGTGATACATTGGTGGGATGGCATGGGGAGCTGGCAGTGTCCTTGCTGTACCCATTCAGGGGATACAAGACTCTCGGGCTGCCAATCCAGCACCTTTCAGCAGGAAGCTCACATCCCAGGGTTATGGCTACTGCTGAAGGGGAGAGGAAGGCCCCTGAGCAGCAGTAATTCAGGCGGCAGGCTGGTGCCCAGGCAGCTCTCCGTAGGCACACTCTGTTTCAAGAGGGTCCAGTGGAGACAGTGGGAGTTCGCCTCCATTCCAGCAAGGAGGGACTGAAGGCTCCGCACGTAGAAGCAGCTGCGCCTGACAGCCAGGCCAACAGATATGGGGATGGCCTTGGAGGAAACATCCTGTTATTTTTACCACATACCATTTGCACAATGATTGCTTGTTGGATGAAAGGCTGCTTACAAAGGACAACATGCTGCAAGCCAGCTGGAGCCACTGCTATCAACACAAGGCCAAACAGCATGGCGGGAGCACCGGGGCTAGGCCAGCCCTGACAAGTGCTTTATCTGAGCTGCCTCATTTTATTTTTACCACAAAGCAAGAGTCTAGGTGCAGCAATGAGTCAATATCCAGTCTTCCCAGACAGGAATTTCCACTGGTGTTTAAGAACTCATACGCTTCCACAGCTCCTTTCATCCCATAGAGCTCCACAGACTGCACCCAGGGATCACTTCAGCCAGCAATGAAATGCAGCCACCTCTGGGGCAGAGCGCAGCAGCTACTTAGCACACAGCATCACTGTGCCGTGGTTTAGGAGAGGGAGTGAAGAACTAAAAATTCTTATTGAAAAGACTATTGATAATACAAGGGGGAGTAAGGAGGCAAAATAGATCGTTTGGCCAGGACACCAGAGCTCGCATCCTGACTGACAAAATGTGAGACAGGGTCTTCAATGACCATAAGTCCTCGGGGTCTTAGTTTTCACACCTCAACCATGAGACAGCCTCTTCAGAAGTGCAGTAATTATACCATGAGGTGGCAATGATGCAGAGAGGGAAGAGGGGCCTCTATTGAATCCCCAACACCACGTCCTACAACACCCAAGATTTTCCTGAAGTGTCTCCCCTGCCACGTACTGCCTCTGCCCCATTTGAGCTCTGACACCCCCGCCACAATACGGTACATAATCGGACTCCAGAAACGTTTACTCTTGCCCTTCCTCCGCTTGACGGAGAAGGGAAAAGTTCCACACCACATCTTAAGGAGAGGGAAATCCATGAGACTCTGTATCCAAAACTCACTGATTGAAAAGACATTCTCCTCTTCTTTGGTGATTTTACAATGTTCCAACAGCAAAGCTCCAATTGGCTAGAAAGAAACCCAAAGAGAAGGTTTAAAACACCCTTCCCCATTGTTCAGCCAGTTCTATAAACATGCAAGACATTGTGGTGAGAAAGGGAACACAGAGTGACGTGGGGGACACAGTGACCGATTCATGAGAGAAAGGTATAACTATGAAGAGATGCTAATGCAGAAAGTACATGTCCTAAGGTATTTTAGTTCTTTGGTACTATCTCGATATTCACAGCTCTTTCACGATTTCCCATGTTTAGGTTGCTATAGCAGGTCTTCACAGCAACTCAAGCAAGCGAAAACATTTTTAAAGATAGGAAGACACTGATAAACCACAAAAACTACTGAGGGATGGACTTCAGGGAAGCCATCATAACCCGAATAGAACTGAGTGAGTTTAATGTGGAGCGTTCTTTAGGCAGCCAATTCTTTGTCTCTGCAGTCAGGCTTCACTGTATAAATATATTTTGTGCTGATTAGTATCTGTACAGTGGTTTGGACGTCTATATTGGCTCAGTTTCATTTTGCTGATTTAATGAACAGCTCAGTGAGCTGCCCAAAGACAGGAGAAGGTAAACGTTTATTTCTAGTTCCCTCAAATCCAGTCTGCAAAGCAAGTTTGGCTGGAAGGTGCGAGAGGACAAACGGAAATCCAAATTTAGGTTTGGTAAATAGAAAGCTTGAGACGTTGCAGAAGACTAATGGAATGCGTCAGTGCATTCAAACAATTCAATGTATTTTAAAACAGTTTATTTTAAACAAATGAATTTCACCTGCAAAATTTGCAGCTCATATATTGGTGCACTGAGCTAGGGCATGAGCAACCAGAGAGCAAAGCTAAGCATAAACAAAAGTGAAACTGACTATTCTATTCTTTGTCCAAGCTGAATGAAATGCAAGAGACAGACAGAACAGAGAGCAAAGATTTTTTTAAATCAACTCAGCTTTAATAAAAGGTGGGGTTTGTATCCCTTCAGCACATGCTATTCTAAGCTTCCAAACTATTCTTGGACCATTTTGGATCATCTACCCCTAAACACAAAGGGAAATATTTATAGTCTGAAGGCCAGGACCAGTAGCAGAAGCAGCCAAAATCATGTAAGCAGCACTGGAGGGAAATCTGCTACTGGGAATGGCCTCTAGTCTCATGTAGTCAGAGCTCTGTGAAATCGTGTTAATCACCCAAGAGTGGTTGTGAAGTGTGGCATCTTCTTGGCCAGATCCTGTGATTGTGACTCTCAGAGGAGATAGGTAAGAAGGAGAGAATACCCTACAGAGAGTGCAAGGATTCTTAGGGTCACATGTATTTGTGATTGGCACAAACTACAAAAACACCACCCCAAAAGCCTTGTTTTCAAGACTGTTAAATGGCATAACACCAACAGTGCCACACTGCACTCATCATGCACCTTATATCCAAGCACTTTATAAAGTGGGTTTTATTATTACTAATGAGAAAAAGGCAAAGATGGATCAAACGTCTTGCTCAAGGACACACATCAAGTCATTTGCAGGAACAGAACGCAGGAGTCTCCAGCTCTCAATTCCTCTAATCTAGCAACCAGACAATGCCCTTGCACACGTATAACGGTCCAAGGAAGGAATATTAATAGAACACAGCTATTACATTGCTTCAGTTTTCTTTTTACTATTACCAGGTCTGGCACATAAGCAATGATGCAGTTACTGTTTACAAAGGAACCCCAGTTCCATTGCTAGTTTCTGCTTGGGCTGATAAGTAACCACCTCACTAGTTTCACATAAATGAATTGCAGTCCCGCAGGAAAGCGGGGCAATGGCTGTGTTTCAGAGATTGTCCCTGGACCATAGCATCAGAAACACAGTGGCCAGGGTTGGGCAGTACGGTGGTTACTTATCAGCCCAAGCAGAGGTTTCATTATGTTTGTCAAACACCAACCGCGAACATCACATCACGACTATTTCAATTGTACGTTCTTCAGGACAAGGGCCATTTATTACTCTGCGTTAGTACAGTGCCTAGCACTGGGCTTTTACTCTTGGTTGGGCCTTAGACACTGCAGTAATAAACGCGTTAAAAAACAAGGCAGGTTCCTGTGGCACCAACTCTAACCAGCACATGCAGCCGGTTTGCAGAAGCGGGTTATTTCCATACCTCTGCTTCATCCGTTCGGAAGTAGAAGAGAAAGTTGACAACGAGCTTCACGAGGCGTTTCTTCAGCACTGCAAAGAAAAGAGCATTCAGAAGTGGAGGATGGAGAGCTGGAGCTGTTTGGGAAGGGAAGAGACAGGCACATGCCATCTTCACTGGTACACAGCAATGTGCTGTTAGGTTGCATCTCTGCCTTGCAGATTAAATGGACCCTATGGGGCAGCTCCATTAGAATTTAAGTCACCACTGCTTATTGAAGCAGCTTCTGGCATTTAATTCTCACTTGAACAGCTCTTTGGTGACCACACCTCAAGCAATCTTGAGTCCATCCCTCACTCACCAGCCTTGACTAGGACATCGCTGATGAATTATAAAACTACAACTACGCATGCTTCCACAGCACCTCCCAGCTGGTAGGATCCCAATGCATGCCACCAACCCGTACATACTATGCCACAGAAAGGCAGCCACCTGTAGGGCAGAGGGAAGCAGCCCACCCCCTCACACCCCCTCACTAACATGGCAAGAGAAGAGAAGAATTCAGGGCTGGAGATACCAGCATAAACTCCATCTCTTAGAGAAAGCCCCTCCACAGTCCCCGATATCCCCACAGGGATATGCACAACAGAGCCGCCCGGGGAGGAGGAGGAAGGGGAAAGAGATGGCTTCCGCTGCGGTGGGGGGGGGGGTGCGCGCAAATAACTGTCTTCTGGCTAGGAGAAGTTGAGCCCCCTCCTACCAGGCATGGGCACCCCCATCTTCCCGACCCCCTCCCCCACCCTATGGCTCACCCAACACACCGTAGGTCCTGGCCCATCCCCAGCTCTTCCTCATCATGCCCCCCCCCGTCCTGGCTCAACCCCTCGCCAGCTATTCCCCTCCCCTATACCCCAGCCCCCAGCTCTACCCCCGGCCTGGCCCCGCCCCCAGCTCTAGCCCCTTGGCCCCCAGCCCCGCTCCGGCCCCAGCTTCTCCCCGCCCCACACACACTCCCCGGCCCCGCACCCCAGCTCTAGCCCCTTGGCCCTCAGCCCCGCCCCCACACACCCCGGCCCGGCCCCTCACCGCTCCCCTTCTTGGGCGCGCGCATCAGGATCTCCGCCGCCTTCTCCGCCGGCTGCCGGGCCAGGGACAGCAGCTCCCGCTCGCTGTAGCGCATGGCGAGGCCCCGCCGCCCCCCGCGCGCTCCCTACGGCCGCCGCATCCCCCGGCCCCGCCGCGCGCGCACCTGCCGGGGCCCAACAAGCCACCACCGCCCGCCCCCCACAACGCGGAAGCGCCCGGCCCCGCCCCGAACCCGGAAGCCTTTTGTCTCGCGCGACCCGGATGCGCTTCCCCGCGCGGAAGCCGGAAGTGCCTCCGTCCCCGGCCGCTGGGGCGGAAAGCTGCGCGTGCGCAGTGAGGCGCTCTCTGGCGGGCCTGCGAGGAGCCGCGAGCGCCGGTGAGGTGCGCGGGGGAGGGGGGGTTGTAGGCCTCGGCGGTGAAGCGTGAGCTGCTCTCTGCGTCTAGGGCGAGTTGGGTTGGGGGCGGGGTTTCCGGGGCCCGGCTGCGTTGGGGGGGGGCTCTGGGGCCCGGCTGGGGGAGGGGGAGCTCCGGGACCCGGCTGGGTTGGGGGGCGGGGTTGTTCTGAGAGGCCGTTGAGTCTCACCCAGGCTGGATCAGGCTGGTGCTGGGTCAGGGGAGCCCAGTCCTGTGTTGGGGCTGAGGGGCCGGGAGACCCATCGCCGGCCGGAGGGCAGGAGGTTCACGTCAGGCTTGTTGTCCCCTCGCTGCACTAGGGGGAGGTCTAGGTTGGATATTAGGAAACACTGTTTCACTAGGAGGGTGGTGAAGCACTGGGATGGGTTCCCTAGGGAGGTGGTGGAATCTCCTTCCTTAGAGGTTTTTAAGGTCAGGCTTGACAAAGCCCTGGCTGGGATGATTTAGTTGGTGTTGGTCCTGCTTTGAGCAGGGGGTTGGACTAGATGACCTCCTGAGGTCCCTTCCAACCCTGAGATTCTATGAGGGGAGTGGGGGCTGTGTGGGATTCAGGGCAGGGGTCGGTTCTTCCTTCTGAAAATCAGAGGCCACGTTTCGCTGCTGTTTTCAGAGGCAACGAGCAGCCCCAGCCCCAAATTCTACATGTGCCGGCGGGAGCTGTGATCGCTCAGCACCTTTGACAATCCAGCTTCTGTCCTTAAAATGCCAGTCAAGTCTAGTGACTGTTCTCCAAAGCCTGAGGCAGCACCTCATGTAGCTTCCAGGCACGCGGTCAGGAGCAGAGCTGAGCCCCAGAGACTGAGGCGATGGCTCTGCCAGGGGTTTGCAAACTGGGGGTTGGGACCCCTCAGGGGGTCACGAGGTTATTACATGGGCGCTTGTGAGCTGTCAGCCTCCACCCCAAACCCCGCTTTGCCTCTAGCATTTATAATGGTGTTAAATATGTAAAAAAGGGTTTTTAATTTATCAGTGGGTGGGGTCGCACTCAGAGGCTTGCTATGTGAAAGGGGTCACCAGGACAGAAGTTTGAGAACCACTGAGGCACACCGTGGCTACTTGCGCAACTCAAAAATAAGCATGTTCATTGGTGCAATGCTAACTGTACACTTCCTTGCAGCAAGCTGCCTGAAGCCCCACTCAGGACCAATGCTTTGGTACTTCAAGTAGCAATGTACAAACACCTCTGTTGACATGGTGTCTGCCCCAATTTGCTTATAGTTGATGTCCAGTATTTTTCTGCTTATTGTTTAGCTCTCGTATCGTTTGGTTCTTTTATGTATAAAATACTCACCACAAATAATCAATGATTTCTAGCCATGCTGAATTTCAAATTGTGTTACATGTCCAACTTTTACAACACAGATCTGGGCCAGCAGACATGCCCACTAATTAACTAGTAGTTTTCAAACATTTTTGCCTCATTCTTGAGTCTATTAAATATCTCAGGCAAAAATGCAGACCCTTGTAACGGAGAAAAATATGTAAAAGTAGCCAGGAAAATGAAATCACCTGTGAAACTGCCCGAGGCTCCCATTGAGCCATTGTATTAGGTGCGCTAGTGCTGTTTGAGGGTGCTGATTCTGACCCTGCATTGCTTCCTATGGTGCATAGTAGCCAGCAGGCTGTATGCTGGAGAAATTAGGTTGGAAAACTTGGTGAGCAGGTCGGATGAGAGAGAGCCTGCTAGCAGATCTTGGGGAATTGGGTACTACCTTATTCAAAGGCTGCTCTGGAATCTGGAGTTTGAACATGGCAGGAGATGAAATTCAACCAGAGTCACTTCAACGCTTGACCGCTTCCACTGGGCGCTCTCTGCAGTCCAGCTGCCAATGAAGGAACATAGTGTAGCCTTTAAAAAACAGTGATTCACTGTGAATTGTACTCTTTATTTTTCCCAGGTTCCTTTTCTCACCTAAGTCACTTGAAGTGCAAAAGTCCCAATCATGGATTTTCAACATCGCCCTGGAGGTAAAACTGGGAGTGGAGGCGTAGCCTCATCTTCAGAAAGTAACCGAGACCGCAGAGAGAGGCTTCGGCAGCTGGCTTTGGAAACTATTGACATCAACAAGGTGAACTTTGGTCTCATCATGTACATAAAGAGAAGTAGACCTATTGAATCTTACCAAAGAGATGTGTTACAGGATTGCCATAAACTAAACAGGTGATCAGGGAAATATTTTTAAATAAAAGTGGATTTCAGCTTTTAAAGAAGTAATATGTAAGTGGGCATAGGGAATGAGTATTATGCTGCGCCAAATTCCAGGACTTGCTATATTCAGGCCAAGGTCAGTACCAAAAAAGAACCCAGTACTAGACTGAAGGATCAGTTGCAATTTCATGTGTATTATCCTGCAGACTACTAGGGCTAAATATGACTCCTGTGTATCAATGGAAAGCTGATGTGTTGGCCTTTCAGATCATGTGATATCGGATCTTTAAAATAAGTTCCATGATTTTTTTTTCTAATAATCCTCTTTTCTTTCTCACCCATATCCCAGCCCTCTCCTAGTTCAGATCGGATATGGTTGTTCAGTGGGTTGTTACCTCACAATGGGGTTCCCATTTTCTGAAAAATATAAAACATTTTTTCTTCATTCTAGCTTTCCTCCATGTAATGGGCACTAAAATCAAGTCAGTCTTGAAAGTGATACGAAATAATGCAAGACTATAATCAGAATGATGTAATTGACTTTAAAGTCCAGTATTATGCAGCTTGAAGATGCTAGATGTGATTTGTTCAGAGCAGTAAAACTCTGCCAGGGCCAACTATCTTTTTCTAAGTGCTGATCCTGGACCAGGGGTTAGAAAGAGAGAATTCTGATCTTCTGACCTGTTGTGAAGGGTTTTAAAGATTGAACTGAAACACTGTCATTTGATCCCATAAACAGTACACCTACTTTGATTGGTCCTATCCGGAGAAGTCTGCATACTTTCCCATTGTCATTTGTACAGCATAGATCATGCAGTTGATGCTTAAATACATTATTTTTAATCCTTCCGAAAGGAATGTTAGTCTCATAATTGAAATCAGTGAGTCTAAGATTCCTCTCTCCAGTCCAGGAATTATCTTGCCTTAGGTATGCTAATTACCTTTGTCTGAAAATTCAGTGTAGTGCAGGTTGCTGATATTTGCATGTGACTTCTCTCATTCAGTTCTTGTTCTCTTATCCTCTCCCTAGGATCCTTATTTCATGAAAAATCACTTGGGTTCTTATGAATGCAAACTCTGTCTAACGCTGCACAACAATGAGGTGAGTTGAGCATCTGCCTGTTGATCTTAGTGAAAAACCACCGTTCTAGAGTTGCATCGGATTCTGGCAAGTTTGATTCAGAGCTTTTGGGGGTGGTGAGAGTAAAGCACATTTAAACTTCTGCTGTAGATTGGGTGCTCTGGTTTTGTGCACGTTCTACACATTATTCAGTGCAAATTCTTCTGCCATACAAAATATGGTGTTGACGTTAAGGGTACCCTAAATATGAACATTATTAGGGAGCAGATCCAAGAATAGCCCAGAAACTGGCATCCATCTTCAAAGCAATAAAATGTTAGCTACCTCTCAGGAATTTCTGAATGCAGTATCTTTTCATGTTGTGCTGTCTCTCAGCATTCCTTGTTAATGTGGTTTTCCCCTTCAGAGCAGTTCTGTTTAAAAGGGCTTTCCTTTGAATTAATCCAAACTGTTCTTGTGTTGGGTGTGTATTTGAATAAACTTCCAGTGGGTCAAATTCAATTATTCATCAAGCTTGAGTGAATGTATTTAGGTTTTCTGTCTACTCTGCTGTTGAGTATAATAGAGACACTGTTGTGCTGTCTTCAGATGTAACCCCTTAGAGATGGTCTGATTTCCAAGGGGATGACTCCTACGAACTGGCTATTTTTTGTTTTGATTTGGAGGACACTGGATAAAACTTGTCCCTGTATCTCGCTTTGTGACAACAGGTTCTTATAATACCTAAGACCAGTAGAAATGTATCCATGAATTTAAAAAAAAAAAATAGAAAGGTTTTATTAGGCTGAAAAACCTAGATTGCGTTTGCAATGCACCACAGCACAAAGCTAGTACAGGCAAGTTAGAAAGTGGTTCCTGAGAAACAGAACAAAATAAGTAAATTTGCCATTTCATATTATTTCACTTTTAATAATAAAAAAGTTTAGAAGTATCTTAAAGACGCCTGTCTTTTTTTTTTTAATTGATTAACTTGACAGTTTCTTTGTAAGAAGGAGCATAATTATATGAATTGGGGTTGGTTTTCATGGGGGGGTGTGGTAGATCCAGACTCTTGTCTGAAGCAAGTACCACCCCACAGCTCCGCTGTCAAAATACCTCCACGACTCCCTGTGTGGTCTGTTACCTGACTGCCAGTTCCTGAACTGACCATTGTGTATGTGGGAGGGAAAAGGGATGAGACCTCCCAATGTGGGTTGAGAAGTGGAGGGTTGGGTTTCTTGGGGGCATGCAGGAGAGGAAGGGATTGGTGGTTGCGAGTTGAGTTGTGGAAAGGATGGATGAGGCCCTGAAAACAAAAATATACATTTTCCAGGTCCTCAGTGCAATTATGAGGAGGAATACATTTTCTCTTTATGCTGTAAAAGTTAAAATGTCAGCATTTCTTAGAGTTTCCTTCACAAGGCAGCTTAACTCCCAATAGTATCTCATCTGTGACAGTTGGATACCTCCCAGTTTACTGTCATATTTAACTTTATGTCTTGTTTTGTTGCAGGGAAGCTATTTAGCACATACTCAGGGGAAAAAGCATCAGACCAATTTGTAAGTTCTTAACTGCAGCATTTTCCAGTCTCTGGACATTTTAAAATACACACTTACTCTTTAATATGTACTGGGTATAAGCTTTAACAAATACTTCATCCCCGAGTTATTTGTTTTGCAGTAGAAATCAGAGAGCAAACTTAGTTTTGCTGTGTGCAGGCGGTGAAACAGTCTGGTTTGGTTTGGTTTTTAAGCTTCCCTCTTTCCCTGGGTGCAGCCCATTAAGTAGTTCTTGTTCTCAGTCTCATGTCTTATTCTTAAGTATTGAGTGATTCAAGTGGCTGAAGACAAGGTGGCTGCTGCTGATGGTGAGGAATATCTGGGAAGCTGTTACACCAAAACGTATTGTACCTGACAACACTAAAATACAAATACGTTGTAGGGAACAGCAGGCATGGAACAGTTGTGATCTATATGGTGGCTAATTCTGTGACCTTACAAAGCAAGTTATGGGTCTTCTGCAGTACAAAAATAACTTTCTTTAGAGCATTCTGAAAGTGAGCAAAAGCTCATGAGCGTGGGGGATTTGAACGTAGAGTGAAAGTTAGATAAGCTGTTGGATGACATTTTAGAAGCTTACTTCCAAGGAGCCGAGCGATGCAGTGGCTTAGGGTGCTAGCCTAGGAAGAAGGATGGCCCACTGGTTAAAGCATTTGTCCGGGATGTGGGTGACCAGGTTTAATCCCTTGCCCTGCCACAGACTTCAGGGGTAACCTTGAGCAAGTGTCTGTGCCTCAGTTCTCCAACTCTAAAATGCGAAACGTGGTACCCTGCCTCACAGGAGTATTGGGAGGAGAAATACACCAAAAGATTGTGTGGTGCCATACGGTCTCCATTACTGTAGCATCTGAATCCTTAGATAAATACCGTTTCATGTCCGGAGCCTTTAATCCACATGTCAAGACACCACATTCAGCTTAAGGTTATTCAGTGCGGCTCAGTTGACTGCCTTTGCTAAGGGGAAGCTCTAGATCACAGTTAACCTTGATTGACGGAGTGGAGTACTGGGTCTGGGCCATACGATCTCTTTAAAAATAAATATGTAAATAAAAATTTAATGCTAATAAAGAGCTTGGTGCAGAGGGGTTGAGGCTCCCCTCAGTATGTCCTTCTCAAGCCAGTGCTGTTGAGCCTTTAATTTCACAGGCACTAAATTCACCCACAGAATTAAATAACAGAAGTACCCTTGATTCAGTTGGCAGGAGCCTGAAAGGTGGAGCAGCTTCATGTGCTAAGTCGAAGGTGACACATATGGGAGCTCCTGGGTTAGCACCGTTGCAGTGGTGGGTTCAGATTCACAGCCCTGGGGGCTGTAGTTCTCTGCATCAGGGAGAGGGTTGGAAAGAGACGGATGGCAGGGTTTCAAGGGTGGAGAGAGTGCTCTGAATTGAAAGGGTGACGCTCCGAGGTGTAGTTAGATGGTGACCTTCTCCCCTCCTGATTTCAGGGCTCGCCGAGCTGCCAAGGAAGCTAAAGAAGCCCCTGCCCAACCTGCACCAGAAAAAGTCAAAGTGGAAGTGAAAAAATTTGTGAAAATTGGACGACCGGGTTATAAAGGTAGCTAGTGACTGGCATGTCTGTTACATCAGGGTACCTGGTGCTGTTTGGTGTTTGCTTGAAGTGCAATGCGGTGGGTGGGTATTAATTATAAATAAGCCTTTTAGCAGATCTGGTCATAAATGATAGGCCCTCGTCCCTCTCTCCTTGCATTGTTTTGTTTGCCCATAGAATGACTCTGTCCAGCTGGCAGTCAAATAAGGGCCTGTTCAGTAATACGTTGGTAGTCACGATCTTTCAGCTGTTACAGCATCAGTGATGCAGGAGGTGAACAACATCAGATGGGATCTGGTTCTCCTCTGCCACCTACCATTGTATAAGTGTCCCCCTTTCTTTCCACAAATGCTGAGGGTCACTAGCGAGATTTGTAGTCTCAAATTTGCCCACCCATTTAAATAAAAATAATCCCATGGCACTTTTCATAGAAATGAGGCTTTGTCATTGTGTTCTTGGCCAAAACTTCCCTTCTGCTTCTTCCGTTGTGTCCCCTTATCTCCACTTGTTTTGCAGTGTGCTGTGTGCCAGTTCTCTGCCTCTGCCCCAGAAGTGGCTGCACTTCACTGGTGCTATATGTATAGCTGAACACTTTGGGTTAAAAGCTATCAAATAATGTAGAGTATTAAGAACACTGGAAAACTCTGAATGTTCGCACAATTGTAATTTCTCTGGAGTGGTGCTGTTTGTAATATTATCCGTTCCTAAAATCGGATTAGTGTCACTCCAGCCTCAATGCTTTACTGCAGGGGTTTCAACCTTTTTTCATTTGTGCACCCCTAAAAAATTTTGAATGGAGGTGCTGGCCCCTTTGGAAATCTTAGACATAGTCTGCGGACTGCAGGTTGAAACCACTGCTGTATTGAACGCATTCATTGTTCTATTCCAGTGACCAAACAGAGAGATCCGGAAATGGGCCAGCAGAGCCTCCTCTTCCAGGTAAGGTACCGTTAACCTCGCAGCTCTCTGAGAGATGCTGGTAAAGGAATTGCTCAGCTGGACGTTCCCAGCAGGGTGCATTAGAAAAGAGACTGGCATCGTGGGTCCTGGCTCAGTTCCCGGTAGACATGTTCCCACACAATTAAAACCAGCCATCCTAATATTCTTGACACGGGCTGAGGATTGAAGGGGCTCTGGAGACCGAACAACCCTCTTGTTCCTAGGAATGGTCTCTGTAGAACTGCAGTTTGGCACTGGTGCCGGGGGAGACTTTCACTGCTGGTCCTGCTCCTGATGATGCTGTAACTATCATTTGGGTGACTGGTGGAATCCACGACCAAGGCTGTCAAGCTGGTTTCTTTCACCTCAATAAATATCCTTCCTATAGAGATGTTAGTATATGTACTGGCCTTTCTTTATAGCCTGGAGTCTTTTGCTGAGAGAAGGAGGGAGGAGTGAGTCTGTATCTCATGCTGCAATATCACTCCACAGATAGATTACCCAGAGATTGCTGAAACCATCATGCCTAGACATCGGTTCATGTCTGCATATGAGCAAAGGATTGAGCCCCCAGACAGACGCTGGCAATACCTTTTGATGGCGGCAGAGCCCTATGAAACCATTGCTTTCAAGGTACAATTTAAGGGTTTATTGGCTAATAGTGATTGGGAATGTGTCTCATAGACTTTAAGGCCAGAAGAGACCACCACGATCACCTAGTCTGACCTCCTGCATGTTGGTGTCTCTGCCGCCCCATGCATTTTCTGCATTTGTTGAGCTCGCAGTGGGGAATAAAGAGCAGTGTGGGCCTGTTCCATTGAGCCTGTGTGGATGGGGGCATTGGTTGGCAGTGTTGAAAGAGGAGGGCGAGCACAGACTCCTGGACCACCCTTTGGGATTAACAGAGGCATGTGGCTGAGAGAATGGAAACCAGGCCATCTGGGCAGCCGAGGAATTCTCTGCCTCGAGCACCGAAAGGTGCTCCTGAGTCCTCCTTGTGCAGGTGTTACGAGGAGCCGTTTTCTGTCGATACACTTGCCCTTGGCAGATATGAAAGTGACTTAATTCCTCCCCTCTGTCTATTGATGTCTGATACTAGCACATCTCACAAAAGTAGGGAATAGCTCTGTTTATCTGGCAGCTCTAGTGCTTAAAAAAGACCCTGGAGCTAATCTAGTGTTGCTAATAATAGCTCTTTACTCCTTTTGTTACAGGTGCCAAGCAGAGAAATTGACAAAGCAGAAGGAAAGTTTTGGACCCACTGGAACAGAGAAACCAAACAGGTAGCTGGTGACTCACATGTCTCACTTCTTTGTGAGGGAGTGAAAAGATAATTGGGGAGGAGAGGGGGGCACTGGCCAGTAGTTACCAGTATCCTAGCACTGATACTTCATGTTTCTTCAGTGTTGAGCCTCAGTGCTGGTCTGCTGAGCCGCTTGCAAGGCCAGGTTCTGAACTCCAATCTCCAGTGTGGGTTGAATGCTTGGTGATGGGTCAGGCTGATTGATGACATTTACTCAGTTTCCTAAGGACACTGGGCACAAAGGCAGCGTGTGCTGGAGCTCTTCTTTCCTTGAGCCTGTGCTCAAAATTCCGTTTTCTGTCTAACTTGTCTTTGGCATGTGATGTGAGCTTCCTTGGCTGATCTGAGTTACTAAAGGGGCAGGTGTCCACCCCCTGAAAGCACAGTTTCAATAAGCCCCATTATTGGCATTCTCAGCAGGGAGATGGAGATTTGAAGGGGTCATCAAGACTGAACTCCTCACCCATAGAAGGGGTCCCTCCAGGTCAGGTTGAAGTGCATTTTGGGGAAGCTAGTCCAGGAGGCAGAACTTTCCACAGGGAACGTGCTGACTTAGCAGCCGCACAGCACCAAGGGACCAATACATAGTAGCACCATGCACTGCCACTAACATGCGCCAGCGACTGGGGGGGGTGAGGTGCCCACACAGTATATACATGAGAATGCTGGGCACAGTATAGCAGGGATGGGGTGACATAAATAGAGATGGGTTCTGAGTAATCACTAAGCGAGTAGCGATCAATTTCACATCCAAAGAGAGTGTTTCGGAGTATTTAGAATGAGAAGTGGGACTGTGTTTGGTGCAAGCCCAGGGGTTGTCTGTCGATGGAGAGGCTGAGTGTGATGTGATCCCACACCTAAGGCTGGACGCATTAAGCATAATGTTTCAATGGTTAACCCTGTTTCTTGGGGTTCTGGGAGAGAACATGGCAGGGCAGCCACCTTGGGAGGTTCCCAAGCTGTTTTGTTGTTTGAATCTGTCCGTGGTTTTTTTTTTTTCCCCTAGTTTTTCCTTCAGTTCCATTTCAAAATGGAGAAGCCCCCAGCTCCCCAGAGCATCCCTCCTGGACCCCCCACCGTGAAGAGGCCTCCACCGCCCCCACTGATGAATGGCTTGCCCCCACGACCACCTCTCCCGGACTCCATGCCGCCACCACCTCCTCCTCCAGGCGGCATGACCTTGCCACCTATGCCTCCCTCTGGACCTGTACCGCCCCCAGCACCACCTCAGCTGCCACCAGCTCCTGGGGTACATCCCCCTGCTCCTCTGCCCCCCATGATGAGACCACCGCTTCCTACAGAGGGGCCAGGAACTATTCCCCCCCCACCTCCTTCCAACTGAAAAGCTCCTCCTGGACTCTTTTCCCAGTGGACTCCTTTTGATTTGTGTTTAATTACAAACAGTTATTTGCTCAGAGGGAAATCTTTGTCCTTTTTATATGCTAATAGCTTTGCCTGCATCCTGTAGGTTCATTAAAAGTCTTTCTATGTTGTTTTCTGTATCTATGTCTGTTTCTTTGGATTAAGAATGTTGCCTGTATTCCCCCATTAGTAGCATTAAAGGGACCAAGAAAATGGGTAGATAGGAAAATATTGTCAGCCTTGCTATCCTTAGTAGTATATATTCGAAGTTATAATCCAATCAATGGGAAAATAAGTAGAATTCACATGAAATCTCAACTACATAACTGAAGTAACCATGAATTAAATGTACTTGAAGTAACATCAGCTTAGTCTCATGAGCTCCAACACAACGCTTCTCCCGGTGTTGTTTTTGCATAGCAAAAGAGTCATAGCATTTGGGAACTGTTCCATGCTCTACATTGTCACTTAGGATCATCCCCTCCTCCCCCCACCTCCAAACACACACACACCAGAAAAACTTTTGTGGGTTTCCATGACAGCTGACTTTCCCCTGGCTGTCACACCACTCCAGAATTTAATCTTGTACTGGCCTTCTCATGAGCATGGACAGTGTGATCCAAATTCAGAGTTGGTCTGAGAGTTCAGCTCCTGTAGATTTAAGTGCAGTTGCACTTGTTTTGCCCGGTTTGGATCTGGCCATGTGTGTCTCAGCAGACTTTTGATGGAAGTGGATATTTGCCCTGTGGGCTGTCTGTTGCTGCATCTTGTAGACCCAGTGCAGAAGCTGTACAGAGATTCTGTCTGAGAACTTGGATGGCTTGTGTCAGACAGCTGTGGGCAAGATCATTGTAAAGTAGAATTTTGAAGTGGACAAAGCCACAAACATTTTTAAAATGAAAATTGTGCGATTTTTAACTTGTAGAACAATAGTAAGAGGGATTTCTCTTAAGATGAGCTGGTGCTCAGCTGGTACCCTGAAACCTGCATCTTAATAGCCTTTGTGGCTTGAATCTGTGTCTATCAGGTTGAAATATCTTACCCTGAGATGGGTTGGAGGCTGTCACTTGTGAGTCAGTAGAGGAGAACTCTGAGCAAACAAGCCCTTTGGTCTATTCCCAGACCGTGGTCTCCAGCGCTGCTGCAGATTGAGAGTCTCTGTGCTGTATCTAGCTCATGAGTATTGCACACTGACCCTGTGGACCAACAGAAAGGTCTGGCTGTGCGTTGAACTTGGTTTTGAAGACCCATGGGCATCAAATTTCTATAGAATAGATGTGGTGGCCAGCCTTAGCCGTTTGGTACTGTTGGTATCCGAGAAGGGAAAAAGGAGAAGTTGCCAGTAGTTGTTATGGCCCAGTGGGGACGGGCTATTGCAGGATTATTCCCTGTGTTCTCTAATCCAGTCCAGTTTTTGTCTCAAGGTCTGAGGCTTCCATTACTTCCCTTGGGAGACCCCTTCCTGATGCTCCTGCAGAATGAAATATTTTAAGACCCAAGCACTGAGGTTTTTTGGGAGGAGTTGGACCAGAATGCGAATCTTTTTGAGGTGACCTCTCTAAACTGTCTGCAGAATGGAAGAAGTGGTGCTCCCAGTAATCAAGGGAAGCTTCCCAGAGAGCGGATCAGTCTAAACCTACCTTCCCTCAGTTTCTTCCCATTCCCCCTACTTATACCCATACTTTCCAGTCTAAGCAATTCTGACCCCCTGGATGTTTCAAGCCCTAAGAGAAATGTCTGCCAATCCCAGTGAAGATTCAAGCCGGACTGGCCTTCTTTCTCCACACCCTTCTTTAAAAACATCTTAAGTCAAGGACAAGCATCCCTACAAATAAGGTAAACAGCTTTAATTTTATAACATTTCCAAGTGCTAGATGCGATGCCAAAAATAGAACAGAAAAACTCCTTTGAATCGGCCCTCCCTCCTCAATAGCACATTGGCCTCTGAATTTTTCTCAGGGGAGGTGTGTTGTGCATTGTCAACCCAAGGTCACTTTGTTTGAACGGGAGATGCAGTCCTCCCCTTACATAAGTGTTTCGAGGGATGCACTCGAGTAACTAGCCTCGGAGTTGAGAGCTGCTCGGAGGTGGAACATGAGGCCTGTGCTTGCAATGGCTTTGCAGTGCCTGCTGCTGCTCCTCCCCTCAATGGCTCTGCTTGGAAAAGGAGGCGTTGGGGGAGGACTTTCACTTGCTGAAGAACTGGAAATAACCTTTTCAAAGGAGTCGGGACTTGGAGAGGAGTGGAGAGAAAAGGAAGACGGGCGCATATATGAAGGAGCAGAACCCAACTTAATGCCATTGACGTCCAAGGCCACCACTGCTACTCGTCTCCTCTTGAAGAGTGACAAGCCAGGAGATGATGCCAAAGGAGCAAAATGCCCCCAGCTCATCCCGGAGGAGGCAGTTTTCCCAGTGTTGGGGTCAGATTCCAGCCTCCCTCCTTGGCCCATTGGTGGGCTGGAAGGGCCAGTGTGCAGAGTGAAAATGGGCAGGAGGTACGGCTTGGGCCAGAGCCACTTGGAAGTCGTGGGGGTCCTTACCAGCTATGAAAGCGATTTCCTCAAGGTGGTGAGACGTTCAAGCTGGGATCAAGGCCGGCTGGAGACCTTTGGGATCTGTCCTGCTGGAGAGACCCATTCAGCTCTCCTGTCTCTGAAACACATCAGTGCTCACTTGGCCGACCCAGGGGAGAACAGGTTCCTTGTGCTGCATCTTGAAGAAGGTAGGTGCTAAGAGACCCCTGAACTGACTGACTGGGTTGAGAGAGATGCTGAGATACCATGTTGATACGCATGGTGTTACCCAGCAAATACTGCTTTGCACACCAAAGAGAGGGGTTGGTAGAAGATGAAATGGGGGAGGGAAGGGGAGTCCCTCTCTGAGTAGAAATTACCTAATCAGTACAATAAACTTCCCATTTGTCTTTAGCCACCATCTGAATTGCGGTGATCACCTCGAGTGTGTCCCCATCCCTAACAACCTCCCATCCTCTGCTTTGACTTCCAGTGCTGCTGGGTTAATGGACTCCACCACTGCCCTTGTTCCTGGCCCTCAAGGGCCATCTCACTCGTTCCTCCAGTATTTACGGTAAAATCCAAAGGATCAGTTGAGACCATGTTCTCTTACTGCAGAAAAGAGGGGGGAGGGAGGATATGTTCCTAAAGGTGGCAACAATGTTCTTGCCTGCTCTTACCAGTGACCCAGTTCATAGGAGCTCTTCATACCCCAGCGGTGGGCCTGGCATAAAATCCTAGAAAGAGCCGATTGCTGAGAACAATTCACTCTTGTTCTTTCCCTGGTAGTGTCAGTCTCCTGCGAAATGTCTCCAATCCTGTTCTTGAAGCATATCTCAGTCCTTGCTGCCAGGGTGAGTTTGCCTGTGTAAAAACCCTGCAGTTCCCCCTTTGCAGTACGTGGCACGAGGATGCTTAAGCAGGCAAATGTGAATGGATCTGTCCAGGTGTAGCCACCCCTCACACTTACCCTGGGGTGGCTGTGAGGAAAGGGCACCATTGAGACTCTCCTAAATCAGTGAGGTTCTGTCTTTGGCCCTGGTGAATTCACCCTGGCAGCCACGTCTGTCGGAGGGATCCCTTACCAGCAGCATTCTAGCATGGGCAAGGTTTTGACCTGGCTGAGAACTATGCTAGTTAAAGTGGGTGAACTTTCTTCCCACTCCCCTACACCCAGCCAACAGCATGTTTAAATATATAACACTTAGTGCTGGCTTGAGGTGGTCAGATTAGATGATCATAATGGGCCCTTCAGGCCTTGACATCGGTTTAGTCATATGCAGCTGCAATGTGTGTGTTCCCTCGCTTCACTTCTCCAGGTCAGGGGTGGGATCATGTCCATGGATGAAAAGGGAATTCAGTCTCCAAGGCATGTCCATTTTTTTGGCCGCTCTGCTGAGCCTGCCTGTACAGCGGTGGCTGGCTCAGAAGCTGGGTTTTGTTCCATGGATACCTGCGTGGCGTCCCTGAGCACCCAGCAGCTGTTTAACTCTGACTTGGGCTGGATTCGAATCAGCAATGCAGAGCTGAAGAGTGCTGTCCCTGGGCGGCAGTGCCCCGAGCGATCCAGTTCATCCTGAAGCATAGCTTTGTATTACTGTTCTCAGACAGAAAGAAATCTTGGGCACACCCGGTGAGAGAAACCACGCTAGAACTGCTCCCAGGACAGTTGTATTTATTGCGTATGGCTGAATAATCTGTTACTTCTGGCCTGGGGAAGCTTCCCAGGGCCTGTGAAACAGCAGGAAGCTTTTGTAGTTAACCATTTTTTGTACTTTTTTTAATGAAAACAAATTTGTTCCTCAATTTAGCAAAATGGTGTCCCCCAAGCATTCAGCCATATTTTGCTGCATTATCACTGGCATTTGCTAGTTAGCACTAGTCATGTCACTCAATGCAAAGTTAAGGGTCTTCTTGCAAAACCAGGTTTACAGAGGCTGTGTGATTCGTTGGGTTGAACAGAGGCCTGGGAGTCAGGACCCGTTCAATTTGGCTCTGATGCCTTTTCTAATGCTCTGATCTCTCCAGGATCACCACACCCATCACCACTGTAGTCAAGCTCCTGGCTGGATCAACAGCACAAGTCACTTAGCCCAAGTTGGTACCCAGCAACTGAGGTGCCCCCAAATCAGTGGCTGGTTCTAAACGTTTTTGGTCTTAAACTCCCTCTGAAGCATCTGGCACCAGCACTGTAGGGAGACAGGATACTGGGGTAGATGGACCATTGGTCTGACCCAGTATGGCCGTTCTGACTTGGGTGTCGCCCCTCCCACTCCAGCCCTCTGGTCCCTGCCTCTGAACAAGCTATAGCTTCGGATCCAGGATGTGCATTTTGCCAGGACTGGTTATCGTTAGGGTGAGCAATTCACCCTGCTCTGTGGCTTGGAGATCTTTGAGTGACTTCCTCATTACTGCTTCTCCTGCCTCCTCCTTTCTAGGAGCTTCCTAAATACTGTGTATAAATTAGTGGTGAGCCCTACAGGGATCAGTGGTAGGGTCTTGTGCTCCTCTAAGACCAGCTTGTTACTGGAATAGCTTCTGCCAGAGAACACGTTTGTGATGTCCTCCAAGTGCCTTATCCCATCTCCTTGAAAGACATCCTGCTGTGACCGATTTCAGGAGGCCACACACCTACACGCTTACCCCGGAGGCTGCTGTGGGTGCGAAGAGCCATCTCTGGAGGGGTAACCAGGGGTCCATCTTAAAGTCAGACAGCAGGAGGAGTGAGAGTCTGGAGAAACTAGACCGGTCAGAGTTTGAAAAGGGGGAAGGTTTCAGTCTTGGAATGAACTGGGTGCAGCGTGTGTGGGAGTCTGTTGGACGGAATCAGAACTGCGGTGTATTCTAGGCCCCTACATAATGCTAAACACGGCTTCCCTCTAAGGGGCAGGGTCTGCGCTTTTGAAGCAGGAGGATCTGGATTCTGTCCTCAGTGCTACTGAGATGTGCAGGCTGGACATAGTGTGCAGCATTGGAGGGCATCCCACTGAGCCCAGAGACTGGGAAATGGCAGCCAGGGGCAACGTGTAGGAGCAGATGGGGTTTGTTAAAGTGGCACCTGGCCTAATCTTGGCTTGGAACAAGGGCTGGGCAAAAATGTCCTGAAATCCCATGGTATGGGCAGGGCAGCAGGAGCAAATACCGTCTAATGCCACCAGCAGACAAGGGGCTGGGGTAGATCCCTGTGGCAGCCCTGAAACCCAAGGAGCCTAGGAATTGGCAGTTCAGACAGGGATCTGTTCAGCTCATTATCCTGGCACCAGCTGCTTCAGAGGAAGGTGCAATAATCCCAGCAGTGGGTGGTGATCTAGAATAACCTGCCTATAGGAGAAACAACTGCTTCATCCCTGGCAGTTACCGATTGTCTTATGCCCTGCGACAGAGAGGTTTATAACTCCCGTGGTTTTGTTTTCTAGCTAGTCCCAGTGTGGATTCCTCAGCCATTATCACAGTCTGCCTAATCCTTTTTTTGGTGTCCCTTGATATACTTGGCCTCTGACATCTTGTGTCCAGGAGTTCCACAGGTTAGCTGCATGCTAAGGTGTATTTCCATTTCCCCAGCGAGAGAGTCATGCTGTTTGTGTTGGCTTTTCTCTGGCAGTGAAGTGGGATGCAGAGACGAAGCTCAGGTTTAAGCTGGCTTTTCAAGAGGACGTGGGGCGGTCACTTGGAGAGCTCCAGTCTGCCTTGCTGGTGTTTTATCCTGGAAGCAGGGAAAGAAAGGGCAGCAAAGCAAGAGAGAAGCTCCTGGCAGCAGGAGAAGGGCTGCACCAGAAGCAGGTAAGCAGCTGCCCAAGGCTGGCTTTCTTTAGCTGTTCCGCACAGCTGAGCAGTGGCAGGGCATGCTCCCCCCCACCCCCAACACGCCTTGTCCTAGATCACTAACAGGGCTCAGCCAATCCTTGGCCCCCGCTGCTGCTACCAAGGAGCATCTGTCATGTTGGGGGTTTTGCAGCACAGGTCCCCACACTAGGAGCTGGACTGGGACTGGCACAGGCTACCAGCCAAGTAAGCACGTTGCTTTAGGTTGCATAGATCACTTTGCACCGTCACTTCTATTTTGTGCCATGATACTGGTGCCCATCCCTCCACCACCTCCTCCATGGATTCTCTGGGAGTCCCTGATGTAGTGGGTGGAGATTTGATGTGTCCCTGGTGTTCCTATAGGTGGCGCTCTTATCCCATCATCCAAACTGAGGACGGTGGGAAAGACAAAGGGGAGGGGGATCTCTGTGTGCAGCCAGAACTTCCCATGCTCCTTGGGGAGGAAGGCAGAGAGCTCTCAGCTTCCGCGGGGGTGGGGGTTGCTCACTATCAATTCATCACCCAGTCAAATGACAGCACCACTCACCTGCCAGCACTCCCATGCTCCAGCCTCTCTAGCATCGGCGTGCCAGGCTGTGTCCAGCAAGGGAGAGGCGGTGGTTACTCCTGGGAAGGGTGGCTCCCCGGCTGAGGCATCCCATGTAACCAGGCAGCAGGGGCGGATGCACCAACCCTGCTGCGCTCTCTGCCTCCCTATGAATCCACTGATAAAATGCATCAAGTTGCCTGAGCTGCGAGTGGCTCTGCTCTGAGGGGCGGCTGTGAAAATGGCCCCGGAGGGCTCTGTGTATATGGGCTGTTGGGGATTCCCACTCAGATGTGCTCACTTCACATGGGTGCAGGGTCACTGAACTCGTAACGACAGCCCTGGCTGGGTCATCGGTGAGGAATAAAACTAGCACCTCTGTATCTAAATGCAGGAGCCAAAGGACCGGTTCTGCTGGCTGAAGCCAGCTCGTAACGGTGTGCGCGTGTTATCCCCACTGAAGGGGGGCCCAGAGCCACGCTGTTCGCCGGCATTGCACCTAGCTGGGCTCGAGTCCCAGAGCACCGGCTTCTGGTGCTAAAAGCAGCCGTGTAGAGGTTCAGGCTCTGAAGCCTGGGGGGTGAGTGGGCTTCAGAGCCCAAGCTCCGGCCTGAGTCACAGCGTCGACACAGCTGCCTTTCGTGCCGGACTCGGAGCGTGAGCCCCGCATGCTGGAGGCTGTAGAACTGGGCTCTGAGTCCCGGCCGTGGGCTGCCGTTTGCAGTGTAGCTGTACCCCGGGAATGACTCTTCCCCTCTCTCCCCTGGGCTGAGTCTGCAGGCTGGATTCTGCCCTCGGTGACGACGGGGTTGGACAGGAGACACCAAAGGCTAAATTTGGCCCTGCAAGGGGAACCTAGGACGGTTCCATGGCGGCTGCTCAGGAAGGACTAGACTCCAGCACCCTCTCCTGGAGCTGGACTGGCCTTGCAGTGCTAATGGGAACAGCCTCTGGTGTCTTCCACAGCTGGGCCAACTGGGCTCTGATACAGAGCTGTTGGATAAGGATGAGGCATTTTAATTGTCACTTTTCAGAGCAGAAGTGCCCGCGAAGAGCTGGATTTCCAAGAGCTCAGCTGCCATGTAGGCACTAAAACACGGCCACCGGGGGGGGGGGGGGGCGCGGCAAGTGGGACAATTTGCCCTGGGCCCCACAGGGGCCCCCACGAGAATATAGTATTCTATAATATTGCAATTTCGGGCCCCCTGAATCCTCTGGGCGGCCCTGCACTAAGATAAGCAGCCAGATTTTTCAAGTGCTTTCCATGAAGCAGTTCTGCAGCAGCAGGGCGTGACTGGGGGCAGTGCCCCCTACAGGCACCCTTTTGCCATTTCACATTTTTCACAGGAACCACCCCTGTGAATATTAACCCCCCTACCCTTGCTGCCTTCTCTCAGCAGGGCTGCTCCCTGTATGTCCCAGAGCCAGGATTTGCTTATATCGCTGACGCAAACGAGGCTGTCACAGCTGATCCCACTACAGGAGAGTGAGCTTTGTGTATCTGCTGGCTTTCAGCTCCCAGGGGGAGTGCGCAGCCAGCTGGGTAGATCCGCTCCGCACATGTGCACTGAGCATGTTTGAGGCTGAACCACTGAGAGGAAATAAATACAGAGACTTCTAATGGCGTTCAGATGTGTCCAGCCAAATCTTGCAGCCTTTACTCAGACAAAGCTACCTCTGACTGTAGGGTTTCGCCCTCTGTTGGGGAAGGAGTAAATACAGGAGCCCTGTCGGAGGCAGTGACCGAGCTCCTGTGGCCTTCGGGGGGTAGTAAAGCATAGCAGGCATGTGAGTGCGCTCCCTTGGGACATGCTGGAGCACTGGTCAGGCTCCTCTGGCGTTGAGCTGCCCATGGCTGGAGGAGGCAGCTGCTTGCCTTTCAGGGGTCTGCCACCCAGTCGGCTGCACAGGGAGAATCCCAGGCAGCTTAGAAGCTCGTTTCTTTAAATCTGAACTTACAACCAAGCCCCAGGCTAGGTGGGCTCCGCGTCAGCGTTGCCAGAATGGCAGGGTTGGAGGCAGCCCTCTGACCCTCCAGCACTTGGGTGAAATCATCTCAGGTCAGCAGGGGCTGGAAGCTGCCTCCCAGCTGCTCTGTGGCTGGGGTGGCGTGAGCATGCTGGGTCTCAGGGCTGAAAAACCCGTCAGCTCCTTGTTGGCAGTCACAGGACTGAGTGGGCCATGGGCGCTAAGCACCACTCCCAGCCGGAGAAGGGAGGCGCAGCGGGAAAGATGCTGTGGCCACTGCTCCAGACTCTGCCCCTTTCCTTTCCCAGCATCTCCCAGTGCTGAAGAGATGGAGCCCCCCTCGCCCTGTTCCCCAGGGGCACGGCCCTGCCTGCCCCCTCTGAGCCCTGCAGCCCTGGGAGCAGCTCAGCGGATGTGCTGAGAAGCCTGAAACAGCCAGGAACAGATTATAATGCTGCGTGTGTGTAGATCCCTGAAGGAAATGGACAGAGCTGCCTTTGTAGCCAGCAAGGCCTCTGGTTTGCAGGCAGGGGGAGATCCAGACCAGGCTGCCGGTCCCCTCCAGATCCCGGACAGTCAGTTACCTCCGATTCACATTCCTTCATGCTCAGCTGCCTGGGCCTCTGCAGGCCTGTCCCCTGGGTACAGTCTGGGCCTGCTGGGCTCTTGTCCCACCGTACGGGGTGAGCCAGGCAGGGACAGGTTCGTGTGCACCCACCTGCTCTCTTCCACCTCCGCCGGGGCTCTGCTCTCTCTGCAGGCTCTCTGCCTCTCCAGGGACACCCGGTACCTGCTGCTCGGGGCCTCGGTGATGTCTGCCATCCGCTCACACCGGCAGCTCAGCTTTGACGTTTCCTTGGCAATCAGGCGTCCCGGTGACGGAGGTACGAGGGGGGCTCCCGGGCAGCTGAGAGTTCTCTGATGGCTGGGTGGCCCGTAGCCCATTGGGGTCTCGAGTGTGATGGCAGAGGTAGCTCCCGCTGACTGGCCGCTGTACGCAAACACAGAGGGGTTATCCGCGTAGGCAGTACAGCCTAGGGGTTAGTGCGGGGGAGTGGCAGCCCAGACTCCTGGGTTCTATCTGGGGCTCTGGGGGACCTTTTGAAAGCCCCATCGTTTTCATCCCCAGCTGTAGCGTGAGGACAACTGTGGGCTCCACCCCAGGGGCTGGGTGGGTGTCTGGGGAGGGCACCAAGCCCCTTAGTGGGAAGGGGCGTCCTGCCGCTGCTGATTCCCCCTTCTCCATCCTCTCCACTCCCTGCCAGGCTCCCTCCTGCCCCCACTGGAGGCCCAGCAACTGCTCTTCGGTGCTGACGAGAAGTGTTTCACCAGGATGACCCCAGCCTTGCTCTTGCTGGTGAAGCCGCGGTGCGAGGAAGACGCCCCGTCCCCCTCTTCCTTCCTCTCAGCGGGCGGCGTGGTGGAGACGGTCCCTTACCCACAGCCCAGGTGTGCAGGCTTTCAGGATGGGAACCGGGGGAGGGGAGCGCCCGCCATTCCAGCTGGGGACACCCCCAGTCACCTGGCGTCAGCTCTGAGCAGCTCAGCCTGGCCTAGCCCCCCTGCTTTGCCCAGGGGGTTAGAACGGACAGGCCGAGTGTCAGATCGGAGCAGCGCCCATGCTGGGCGTGGTGGGACAGTGTCCCGGCAGACTGACCCTTTCTGGGCTGTTCTCCATGGCCAGGGCTCTGCAATGGGTTGGCTTCTTTGGGGGCAGCCCAGTCACATGCTGAGGGCACTTCTGAAGATGGGGGTGTGTGCAGGGGCTGGTGGCTTGGGGAAGAGGCTGCCCCCAGGTCTGAGTGCAGCATGTCCCCCTCAGGGCCATGTGAAATGAGTTGGGTGGTTCTCAGTCTTGTTCTTGGGAGACAGGTGCCCACGTGGCAACCTCCCCTCCAGCCTGTCACTGCTCCAGCGCAAGTCCCGAGGGACAGCGAGCCCCACGGATGGACCATGGGAGGGGGCTGTTGGTAGGCCAGGGTGGGAGGCTCATTCAGCTGCACCTGCTCTGTGGCTAGAGGCCTCTGCTCCCGGGGCTGCCAGCTGGGCACCATTCGCCAGCACTGAGCTCCCTGTGGAGCACAAAGAAAGCCCCTCAGGCTCCAGCCCCCCGCATTCCTGGGTTGGGAGCCCGCTCCAGTCCAGAGCCCTGGGGGCACTGGGGTGCTAGGAGACTGGGTCAGGCAGAATGTGCTCTGCAGTGTCCTGATAATGTCCTATGGCAGGAGTGGGGCAGGGAGTGCCAGGCCCTGCGGTCGGTGCCTTGTCCCAAGTGTGTGTGTGCGGGGAGGCCCCGTGCTCCTATGCCCCATGGGGGAGGGGAAGGCCCTGTGCCCATGGTGGGGGATCTGGGCCCCTTGGGGGAGGCCCTGTGCCCATCATGGGGTGAGGGGGATCTGGGCCCCGTGGGGGAGGGGGAACCCCCAGGCCTGTGGTTGGGCCCCTCGCATAAAGGACCCTTTGTGACCCGGTCTGTCTCCCCCTGGCAGCTCGCCCCCTGGTGGCAAGGCCGAGGAGCCGGCCTCTAATGCAGCTGCTGGCCAGGCCAATGCTTCGTCCCCAGCGCCCGGCAGCCGTGACCAGTTCCTGGGCAGCCTGACCAGGTTCGTCAGCAGGGTCCTGAGCCCCTCGGGGGAGCCGCCTACTGCCTCCGGCCTCCACCACAGGCTGGACTTCAAGACGATGGAGACGCTTCCTCACCAGCTGCTCAATCTGTCGGAGCAGGCAGCCCTGGAGCGGCTGGTGCAGTCGGACGAGCCCCTGGTGCTCCTGTTCCCCCAGAACAGCCAGGCGCTGCTGGAGCAGCAGTTCGGGCACTGGCAGCTGGAGGGGAGCCTGCTGCAGCAGCTGCTGGAGAAGCTCCAGGCTGTCATCCAGGAGCTGAGGGAGATCCCAGCCTTTCAAGCCAACATGGACCTCTTCCAGCACCTCCTGGCTTTCTGCTATTACCCCCTGGGCTCGGGCAGCAGCGACCCCACGGAGCTGCCCCGTGGCCACCGGAAGCTGCGCACGCTGCTGCTGCTCAAAGCCCTGCAGACGGTGCGCGCCCACTGGCAGGAGAAGAGGAAGGTGTCCCGGCAGAACCGCAGCGCTGGGCCCCAGGCCTACTGCCGGCTGCAGGAGCTGACGGTCGACCTCCACTACGATTTCATCATCGTCCCTGCGGAATACATTGCCAACAACTGCGAGGGCTCCTGCCAGCGCCCGCTCTCTGCCCGCATCCCCAACTACTCCTCCCACACGGTGCTGCTGCTGGACATGCAGGAACGGGGCACGCCCCTCCGGCGCAGCCCCTGCTGTGTGCCAGTCAAATACTCCAGCAAGGAGATCATCCGCTTCACCGGGGAGGGCATGCAGGTCACGACGTACCCCAACATGGTGGCAGTGGAGTGCGGCTGTCGGTAGAGACGCCCGGGCCTGTCCCGTCTCTCCCTGGCGTCCTTTGGCCTTCAGAGCTTGGAGGGAGGCGACTGAGCTGAGGCCGTGGCCTGGGCCTTTCCCCTGCAATACTGGCTCGTTGTTTCCCTCTGGCCCTGGTAGGTTTATGGGCTCATCACGCTCCGGGAAGCCGATGGCAGCCCCACGTGCGTCTGCCCCCCCAACGGCAGCAGAGCGCTGGGGCGGCGCAAGTGATGTGTTCCTGGAGCTCAAAGGGCAGCAATAGGCCAAATCTGACCCCCACCCCCTCCAGCTTTGTTAGAGGTGGGATGTGGAGGGGCCATGATGGGCAGCAGAACCCCGGCCCCTTCCTGCCTGATTCTTTATAATGTGCAGTTATTTCTCACGATCGTCTGGTTTCATTTCTCACCATTTCGTGCTGAGGGTGATGAGGGTGGGGGGGCGTCCTGGGGGAAAATCTGTAAGCGGGGGAGTCTGTCTGCATACAGGAGATTGATGCAAACATGCTAGTGCCACTGATGGATGCCATGGGCTAGGCCAGGTGCTGGGCTTTGCACACAGGCCACTTCAAATCCTGTGCTGAGAGCCAGCGCTGGCGGGGGCGGGGGTGGTCCTGGGCTGGCATAGCAGGGGCCGTGTAGCGCAGGCCAGAGGCCCGTGGAAGGCAGGGAGATCAGGCTGGTGGAGCATGGGGTGCTGCGGAGCAGGTGTGTGGTGCATTGGGGCGGCTGCAGGGCTGAGGATTTAGGCTGGTGCGGCAGGGTG
Source organism: Mauremys reevesii (assembly GCF_016161935.1). Classification (NCBI taxonomy): domain Eukaryota; kingdom Metazoa; phylum Chordata; order Testudines; family Geoemydidae; genus Mauremys; species Mauremys reevesii. The sequence goes on along the minus strand of NC_052648.1, from coordinate 10,353,476 downwards.
CTGCAGGCCAGCCATGAGGGGCAGGCATTGCTATGGGTGAAGCTTGCCTAGCCTCTCAGTTCAACTCCAAATCCCCCCAACGTGTGTGCGGTTGAAGAAAGGAAGAAGGGGCAGGAGGGTGCAGTCTGCCCCAGGGGTCATGACTGCCCTCCTCTGGCAGGGTGCTGTAGGGCAGCTTACTCAGCTCCATGTGGAGGGAGCGCGCTGTGGCTCTTTAGAGCAGTGATTCTCCGCCTGCCGGTCGCTTGCAGCCCATGGGACATCCTCAGGGCCATACAGGTAGCGCGTATCGTGTGTGGCTGCAGCCCATAGAACCCCCCCGAGAGCTGCATGTGCCGCCCACAAGGGGAAATCGGTGGAGACCCAGTGCTTTGGCGCAATGCTTTGGGCAGGCGGCTCCTCGAGAGCGGAGCGAGAGAAGGGAAGATCTGCTGCTCACCAGGGCTTTGGGGACCCTCCCTCACTTATCACAGCTGGCTAATCCCAATGCTGCTGGGCACACCCCCTCCCCAGCCCAGCCAGCTCACAGTCTGTCCCCGGGTGCAGAATCCCTGAGTGACCCAGAGCTTGTGCAGCTCCATGGAAGCTGAGGGGGAGCTGTGGTTACAGGCCTCTGCCATGCACCTAGTGCTCTGCTGTTTCTGTTTGCTGCGGGAGGGGCGCACCCCTTGCTAGTCCAGTGCTGGGCCCCTCTTGCAGCTCTGTCGATGCATCTCAGTCCCCCTCCCTTGCCGCAGGCCCTGGCTATTCACAAAGCCCTGACGTGCAGCACACTCTGCTGTAGCAATCTAGCATGAATCTTGGGCAGCCGCTGCCACCTCATGCCCCAGAACGGTAACTCCAACCTGAGGGAGGACGCTGGCAAAGTCCCACGGCCAGTGACTCCCAGGGGAGCAGGCCTGGGCTCATCGTGTCAGGTTAACGTTGGCATCTTTCGTTTTTAATCATTCAGATGGGACTGAACCGCTGCAGTTTTGTCTCCTGGGGGGTGGGGCTGTTTCCATCCAGTGCGAAGATTCACCCAAACGTATAAAAATCTTGACCCAGATTTGTTTTTGAAACCATTCAGTTTAATACATTATTAAAAAGGACATTTTTGCTAACTCAGTAGAGGTCAGAATAAACTATTTACCTCAGCTGTTTGGGGCTGCAATGCTTCTTCTGTTCTTACTAAAGCCCTGAAAAGCAGCGCACTTTGCTTGTGTTTCTATACGTTCAAACTGTAACTGAATGGGGACACACAGGGAAATAGGGGGTTGTGCCTTTTTTGCTCCTGTCTTCTAGTTTTCCTTCTAAGGTTCCCCCCACCCCAGCACCCACCTGCTTGGCTTTGCCATTAGACCTTCAGCTTTCTTTAGAAGTCTCTAGGGATGACTGGAAAATGAGTAGGATTGTAGCATCGTGGTCACCATGAAGGTCTGAAACCTGAATCAGTGGCAGGGACTGGGATTTCCATTCAGGCTGTTAGAACCTATGTCTTTTGGTTTGGTTTTGTTAACACCAATTTAATTCAGATGTCTGACAAACAGTTGGGAGAAAAGCTCTCCAGGTTAAACACTGACATCTGTGGACCCCGAGAGAGCTCTTTGTACATGCAAAAGCTCCAGAGAGTCCTCCAGCAATACCTGGATAGTCTGATTATTTGGTGAGGTCACAAAACAAGCAGAAAAATATTTCTGGTGGGGCTGGGGGACCTCTTATGAAGCACAAAAGGACAAACTCATCCCCCCCTTTTCAGCTTTCCTTTAAGCATCGAACTCAGGGGAGTCCAAATTTGCACCTAAGGCCCATGACAGCACTGGCCGCGCCCCCACTCCAGCAGCGATACCCAGCACCGATGCAGGGATCTCAAAGCGTCTCACCTGCACTCACAGCAACCCCTGGGCCTTAGCGAAGTATCATCATCCCCATTTTACAGCTGGGGAAACACAAGGCACAAAGAAGTGACATGACTTGCCCAGCCCCACCCAGCAAGTCAGTGGTAGAGCTGGGACCAGGACTCAGATCTCTCACCACCCAGTCTGTGGCTCTAACCACAAAACCACGCTGCTGCTCTGTCACCGCAGGCGGGGTTATCAATGGCAGGTGTGTCTAATTCCTGGGGAACTCAGCAAACAAGCAATGTCTAGGGAGGAAAAAGCAATGGCCAGCAAATCTCTCACGTGAGCGCGGCTCTCGGGGATGAAAGGAAAGGCTGGTGCTGGGGTGATTATGTGCTGCCTTCAGGCTGGAGCCTTGCGGGGCAGGGAATTTGGGTGCCCCCAGACTTAGTGTTGTTCAACCCCGTTGCTCAGGACCATTCAGGCGCGAGGGGGCAGGTTCTCAGTCATGCCTCTTGCCTTCCCTGAACTTGTGCTGCTCCCAGGGCTTCCGGCCCTTGTGCTCCCCTCGCTGCTGCTTAGAGTCCCGCTTCCAGCTTTCATCATGCCGGTGCTCCTTGCGGCCTGGCCCTTGGGCTGGTGAGTCGGGCTTGGGGTGGCGGCCCTTCCCCTCGTCCCGCCTGGGCCGCTCCCCCCGCTCCTTCCCCTCCCTCCGCTTGCCCTCCTTCCCCTCGCCACGGGCCTTCTTGCTGCTGCGCTGCTGCCCCTCCGCCTCCTCCTCAGAGCCTGCTGGAGGGGCCCTGTGCATTTTGCTGGCCTGGCCCTCGGGGGGCCTGTCCTTGGGCTGCATCCCCTTCTTGCCGCCTCTCTCCGGCTGAGCCGCCTCACTCTCTCTGGGCTTCTCCACCTCCTTCTCCAGCGCGCTCGGCTTCTCCTGGCCCCTTCTCGGCTCTGCCCTGGCTGGGGAGTCCTGCTGCGGCCCTTCCACCTTGGCTTCAGGGTCTCCTGCTGCTTCCGGCTCCCACCAGCTCAACCAGCTCTTGAAAAACCGCAGCTCTCCCTGCAGGGGACAGCAGCGCAAGGCAACGGGCCTGCTCTTACCACCGGGTCCTGGGCCAGCCCAGGGCGCCAGGACCCTCGTCTGTCTGTCTGGCCGTTGCCATGGCAGCTGGCGCTGACGCCATCTTTAACCCAGACCCAAGCAGTTCCGTGCAGGACCCTGCCTCGTTCCCTCCTGTTTACAGCGAGCCTTGGCCCTGCTGTGGCGTGGCCCGTGACCTGCCAGGCTTGTCTGTGGCCCTCGGGCACTCGAGCAGCAGCCAGACAAGCTCAGAGCTCCCCTCCTACGTGTCAGAGAGGGGCTGGGAAGGTCCCATCTGCACTAGCAGGGACCTGGCGTGGGGCTGTCGGCAAGGCCTCAACTACCACAGCCGTGGGCTCTCGAGCTCCCTTCTACCAGCTCAGCGTTTCCTGAAGCTAGGCCTGATTCTGGGACATGGCGAGTGTCCCTGGGCGACGTCACGTGCCCTCAGTTCCTGTCTAGTCCAGTGGTGCAGGGGCCTGTGTCTTGCAGGATTGGGCCCAATGAGCTTAGCCTGGCCTGGCTCCTTCTCTCTAAATGGGTCCCAAGGCTCCAGGTGGCTGTGGCCTGCCCTGCAGCCCATCTCATGGGAGCCACCCCCTGACTTCAATGGGACTGACTGCTTGGGGGAGTAAGGGCTGCAGGAGGGGCCCCGTCCAAGGGGAAAGCCCTTCTCGGGGCCTCCGAACGCTCTGTGCTTCAGTGACGTGTTGGCTGATTTTCTCTGCTTTGCTGCGGGGGTGGGGGAGGAGAGGATGGTGCCCCCCACCCCCCAGTTCCCTCCCTAACATGGTGCCACAAATGGGTTTGGCTGCCATGCCTGCTAGCCCAGCACGTGAATGCGATCGCTAGTGGAGGGCAGAGTCAAAACCTTCCCCCCCGGAGCCCACTGGCTGCTTTTCGGAGATGGTGTCTCTAAGGCCCCTCCTGCACTGCGGCCCCTCGCCTTACCCTCTCGCTGGCACCGTCCTCGGGAAGCCTGCGCACAGGCTGGGCCCGCAGGCTGGGCTCTGCTTCGGGAACCTCGTCGTCTACGTCGATGACATCTGGGAACGGGGAGACAGTGGGCAAGGTCAGCCCTTTGGAGATGCACCGAGGGAAAGACAGTGCAGTGTTCTTGTGTGCTGGTTCACAGCTGCTGCTTTCCACCCCAGAGCTGGTTACACTTCAGTGGGGAATGCGTTAGAAAGAGGCTCAAGCCAAAAGCCTGACCCAGAACTGCCTGAAGGAGGAGGACGTGCTGGTTCAGATCTGAGCAGGTGCTGTGGACAGGGCCGGTGCAACCACTAGGCGAACTAGGCGGTTGCCTAGGGCGCCAAAAAATGGTGCCCCGGTTTGGCAGGGAGGAGCCTCCTTCCGGAGGCACCGGAGAGCCAGAGCATCGGCTTGCAAGCCACAGAGGATCCAGCGTGGCGCAGGGGAGGGCAGCAGCCCTGCAAATGCAGCGGTGGCGCTAGCGGGGAGCAGCCACACCCCCCCACCCCTCCTCCCCAGGCTGTGGCCTGCCCCCCCCCCCCGCTGTGTGCATGCTCTTATTCAGAAAAAATGGCCTTTATCAGAGTTTGCTTAATTCACTTTCAAAATGAATTAAGTCTGAATAAGATAATCACGCAAGGATTTAATGTGGTTTAACTAATCCACTTTAAATTTACACCTTTACTTAATTTGGATTAATTTTCCTTAGTGTCCCCATGTAGACAAGTCCTGGGCGATAGGCAGGTAACTCTCATTATCCTTTGTCTTACAGATGGGGAAACTAAGGCCCAGAGTGAGGACAGGTGCCATTTTCAGAGTGCCCACTGCTTGGGGTGCCTCTGGTTTTGGATGCCCAGCCTGAGCCCCCTTTTACTGCCAGGCTGGTGGTGCCTAGTCTGGAAATGCTGCCCTACAGATCTAGGTGTTATCTCTGCTGCCCTGGCTAGGGAGGAACCTGTAAGTGCTGGAGGAGCATCTGTAGCTGGTTAGTTCCTGCCTGCACAGAGATTCGGTGAAGGGTTTGGGCTCCCAAACAGATTGATTTACACAATTCCAGCTCACGGTTAAATCCTTCGCTTCCAGGCTTAGAGAATGCCGCTGAAGGAGACTAAGCCCCAGCAAAGGACAGAAAATGGCCACAACCTGCTCCTGCAGCTCAGGATCTGCCCTGGGCGAGGACGAGGACCCAGTACGGACACTGCCCAACGCATTTATCTGGCAGCAGGAGTTTTGCTTCTTGCTTTCAAATCTGCTCAAAATCCCTGGGCACTGGACTAGGAGTCCGGAGACACAGACCTGCTATTCCAGCTTGGGCAAGTCCCTTCGCTCTCTGTGCCTCTGTTTCCCCTCCCACCTGTCTTGTCTGTTTTGACTGTAAGCTCTTGGAGGCAGAGGTGGCTCTTGCTGTGTAATGAGCACAACGCGGTCTAGGTGGCACCGCTAATACATGGTGAGCAGCAGAGCTAGCTTCCCCCACTCTGTCCCAGGAAGGTTTCACTCCTGAGCCCTCTGGGTGTGAAAAGGGGGATCAGGCTCCAGGCCCAGCACCCCCCAGGACAGGCTGATCCCCTTGATGCTGCCCAGCTCCCAGCCTCACTGCTCGGACGTCTCTCACCTTGGAAGACCTGGAAGCCCATGCTTAGCAGAGCGACAAAGGAGGCGATGAGAATGATCTTGTTGAGGGTAAGGCCTTCCCAGGGGACCTCCTCCTTCCTGGGGCCGATGGTGTGGGGCTCGGCCTTCCTCTTCACTGGAAGGGTCTTGGGAACTTACGAGACACAAAGAAAGTGGTGTTACAGCAGGGGAGCAGGCCTGACCTGGCGGAATGGGCTAAGAGGGGGAATGGGGATCCCTTAACATCTCCTAGTCTGGCCACAAAGGAGAGAGAATGGCACAATTCCAAGGGACTCCTGTCTGTTGAGTTGTGTCCCAGCCAGTGGAGAGTGGCCCCATCGCAGGGTTGGGAGCATAAGGAGGGGAGGAAATAAGTGGGGATTCTCACTCCCAGCTCCCCCTGGGGTTCACTGGCTCCCCCTGCGGGGAGGGAATCCAGCTACTTCGTTTTGGGCAGTGACTCAATTGCAATTTCGTGTGGCTCTGCCGCCAAGGTTCAAAACGGGCCTACTATGAACGGCCCAGCAGGGGGTTGGCTAGATAACTAAAGTCTGGACTCCTGGGTCCTGTTCCAGTGTCTCCGGTGCCTCAATAGGGGCAAGTCACTTAGGTCAAAATTTTCAACAGCGGGGCCCTAAAGTCTGGCAGCTAAATAAGCGGCCTGGTTTTCAGAGGTGGCGGATACCTGCAGCTCCCCACGGAATTGGACTGGGATGACGGAGAAGAGAACTCAGCTCTGCCACCTTTGCTTTAGGGGTCACTGCTCCTGGGCTGACGGGAGAAATGGGGACGCGTGTACCTTGTGGCGAAGCAGAGCTGGCTGTCTCCTCCACCCTTTCTACCCTCGTCACTGTAATCGCCGGGACGACTGGTGTGTCAGTTATGCTTTCCACAAACTCATCTAGATCCTTCTCGATGACGTGCAGCGTGTTCCTCTCCTCCTTCTCTATCCCCTGGAAGGTGAAGGAAAGTGAATGGGTCATGTGGCCAGCACAAACAGAGCAGCCGGGGAAGAGAAGCAAAGCAGCTCAGGGGATCTGTCTGCAACTATGATGGAGAAAAAACAAGCAGTGCAGTTGGAAGGCACTGGGGCATGTGTGTTACAGGGCCCCTTCTGTCCCCAATCGAAAGCGCAGGTGGTTGATAGAGCCCGAGCTAGGAAGCTGCTTTACTCAACAGCTTGTGCTTGTATTCTCTGGAGGTGCCTGGTTCAGTGCCTGGTACCTTGGCCGTCACACGATTAAAAGACAGAAGACACAAATCTGGGAAACAAGAAATCTGTTTCTACAATGTACTGACTTCTGGAACTCACTGCTGGTGGACATTATTGAGACAATTACATTAGGACACTTCAGCCAGGGTGGCTAGAAATAAGATGAACATATACAGCTATGCTAAGCTAAAAATGGCGAGGGTACTGTGATCGCACCAGCTCCTGAAAGCTAAATAGGGCTGGGCTGGGTCAGGTCCTGGGACAGGAGACCTCTAAGAACACCCCGCTCCTGTAGGACATTACTTGACAGGTAGCAGCACTCTTCTTCCTGATACTTTATCGAGCAAAGTGCCAGGGGGTGTGGTTCAGATGAGCTGTAAAACCAAGGCCCGGACCAGTGGAGGCTTTTACCCTGGTGTTTGCTACATTCCAAACCAGAGACAGTTTGGCCGTAATCCCCTCCGCACCAAGCTACAATGATCTGTAATGATGTTTGCAAGGCATTAGTCATCCACCAGATGGCTCTCTATGCTGCCTGCACAGATTTCTAAACAAGACGTGGTGCCTGGCTAAGAAGAGACACAAAGATGGGACTCAATCCGTGTGGAACCCTGGCTGTGTGTCTGGCTGCACTTCGCTGTTTTCTTTAGCAAACACCTCCTGCTTAAGGAGGACTGAGTCCATAGACCAGCACCGTATTCTTCTCCACTTCCCGACAAACTATGGAGGAGGAGTGTTAAGCAGCTATCGCGCTCCACCCCAGAGGCGGATGAACTGGACAGACTGGTCAAGGCTAACAGGGTGGCAATCTGTGGGACTCGTAAGGGACCGCACTGCAGTTCCCAGCTGCGCACAGCTCTCGTGTTTCCAGTGTCCCCGCCCCCCCCAGTAGGGGAGAGTTGTTGGCAGGAAGAGAGGACAGGAGAGGTTTGTACCTGGGTCTAATGAAGGGAACAAGGACAGAGGGGGGCTGTAGTTTGTAATGTGATGGGGGGGCACCACTGCCCTCTGCTGGAGAGAACCAGACTCACTCACATGTAGTCAATTATGAGGCCCATTCGTGACTTCTACCTAGAGAGGATAAAACCATAATACTAGTGCCGCCAGCTGCCAGAGCTGCCCGGGGGAGGGGTGGTGGAAAGCGGGGCAATTTTCCCCAGGCCCCGCGAGCGCTGGCCCAGCGGTGGTCCGGGTCTTCGGTGGCATTTCGGCGGCGGGGGGCCCTTCAGTGCTGCTGAAGACGTGGAGCGACTGAAGGGCCCCCTGCTGCCGAAATGCCGCCAAAGACCCGGACCGCCACCGGGTGAGTACAAGCGCCGCAGCTCCCCCGCTTTGCCCCAGGCCCCCTGAATCCTCTGGGCGGCCCTGCCAGCTGCTGGAGGTTCTCCCTTAGGTCAAGTGACACGGCCTATATCTGGGAGCAGATCTATTCTCTCTGCTGCACGTGGGCAGTGTAGCTAATGACTGTGCTGGGCCATGTTTGTCCCCACGGATCCGTTCTGATGGGGCCCTATTCAGGGCCTGCCAAGCTCTGGGGGCCGTGGCACGCTGAGGAGCCAATGGTGGTGGTACAGGGCCTGCCAACAAGTGCTCTTTGAGTGTCAAAGCCTGGAAGCCAGAGAAGAGATGACAGCGCAAAGGACGAAAACTCAGGGGGAGGGGAAATATTCATTACCTGACTCTGTCTAATCTCACAGGCTTGACATTTTGCTTGATGACTATGAAGCTGAACCTGACAGGGTTCGAGTATCCGCCGCAGTGTGAGAGATCTACTAGAATCCGCTTCTGTATTAGCTTCTGCATCTGAAACGCTCCTGCATTATACAATGCCCCCCACGGCAGTGTCCCACTCCGCCCCAGAGAGCCCTATCAATCTCTGCCCGGCCTCCTGTGGAAACTGGCAGGGGCCGTGCTGAGCTTGGGATACAATCACGCTCTTGTTGGTTCATTTTATTTATGTGATTCAATCCCTGGCACGTGAATGGGAGCCAAACCTTTGGTAAAAGGCATTTTGCTGAGCACAAGCACTCTGCAGAGCTGCGTAGCTGCAGCCGCTAATCCGCTTTGACGTGTCTGCCCAGAGGACAACGTATCCTTTGGAGAGAGGGAGCTTAGAAACGGAGATAAATTAGGCACCGAGGCCTGGTTCTGGTTCTAGTCCCTTCCTGCTAGGGTACAGATAGACCAGAGTTCCCCCATGAATCAGACTCCAGAGGTGCAGTACGACTGACTCATTAATAAATGTGTCAGAGGCCCCAGTTCCTAGCAGATGGGGGAGAGCTGCCAGTCAGCTGAGATCAGTGACAGCAACAGCTGAATAATGATACCTTTGGCTCTGACTGCACACGGGTGGGCTGTGATTCCCCTCAGAGCCCCAAGGAGGCCATGTTTCCAGCTAAATGTTGCCCACAGAAAGGACTCTTGCTTTTGTTCCCAGTGGGGAACATTGGAATTTCCTCACCTGCATAAAGCCAACAGGCCAGCCAGTCCTGTCGTTTGGATCTGACTGTGGCCAATGTCATGTGCTTCAGGGGAAGGTGGAAAACCCCCATTCATCAAACTGTGAAAAAGCAGCTGCTGCAGGGAGTCAGTCCTGACCCCCTCTGAGGATCAGTTTACACCTTGAAGCATGAGGACTGATTTCTTTTATGGTTTTATCTTAGTTAGTGTCACTAGACCCAACTGCCCCGCCCCACTATCGCTGCAGCAAATTGCTGGCATGGAGCGAGGGGTTAAAAGGAGGAGACGTAGCCCGATGCAGGGATGACCCAGAAGTAGTGCAGAGCTCCGCTTCTCCTGCTGTGAGAGACGGCTGCTTACAGCTCAGAGACTGGGGTAGCTTGCTGGGTGGATAAGGGATGAATCGACCCTTAGGAGAATGGCTGGAATACTGGTTATTGGAAAACGAGCCTTAAACAGAAGGGTGGGGTCCTGCTCAAGGTTTGCTGCATTTCCCTGTTTTGAGTTGTGTTTTTTTCTGATTTCTTTGGACCTTAATACCCTGGAAAGGACTGAAGTGTGCCTTGGCTGGAGGGTTAATGCACTGTTACGTTGGACCCTGTGAGAGACCGTGACCTACCAGCGGAAACCTGTGCCTGGGTGAGTTGTGCCCTGATGGGCCACCAGGGGGCAGTGTAGTGGTTAACCTGATCACGGTGATGTTCTAAAGCAGGTTTTCTCTCCTGCGAATTGGCTTCCCTTTCATGTCAGTGGGTTCTCCCCTGCTCTTCTGTTATGAGATGAAGTCACAGGAGGTCTGATTGGTCTCCTCTCACTCCTGTCTTCCAACTCCATGGTCCTAGTCTTATTTCTTCCATCATCATGTCCTCTGTGGTACCTTCAGCAATTCCCCACAAGCCCAGCCTATCGGCACCCCAGAAATTCCTCTATCACCCCCCAGAACACTTGCGCCAGCTTCCCAACCTCTCCTTTGCATCAGCACCCGCACTCAACACCCCCGCTCTTCAATAATCTTTAACACACTCCTTTGCACATTCAGCTGCTTGTTGGATGCTTCGTAATGGTGATCTTCCTGCCCAACATCATAAAACAACTACATTTCGGAAATCAGCTGCATACCTTTTTTGTATTAAGTATTAAATAAATTCTACCCAAACATGGGGAAAAAAAAATCTTCTCTCCCACTGCCTCACACAACGCCAAGTTGAGCCTAACCCCATAGCCCTATTAGTTTATGGGAGGCCGTTTTCCACACTTGTGACTGGTCTCTTCCTCCCTGTTTCCCTGAGCCAAGCTATGTCTTATGCCTACAAGTAACAAGCAACGGCCTCCTTGCTGCTTTCCTCCTCTACTCTAAGTCCTTCTGAGGCACTGTTGCCTAGATCTTCAGAGGTATTTAGGTTCCCAACTCCCACTGAAATCAATGGGAGTTAGGGGCCTAAATACCAGGGAGGATCTGAGCCTGTGTGTCCTCACGCCCGTAGAAGTCCTGGAGCTGATGAAGCAGAGGTTTTGCGAGCACATGCCAAGAGCTCTTCCCCCAGGGAATGGAGGGATCAGGACAATGAGCTCTGGAGCCTTTTATGTCTAGCTCCAGCTTGGTAAGAGCCATCTGATGGCTGCTTGGTGGCCTATGTTAAATGATTGATAGGAAGTGGGCTGAGTCCCAACAGACACCTCCCAACCGCCCCCCCTCACTGGCAGTCTGAGGCCCAAGACTCCCCTCCCATGGGACTCCCCTCCTACTTACAGGGGCAGCCCCTCCTGGCCAGAGTTACGGCACATTGTCACGACAATACAGGGGATGCTTGCCCTGCACCTGCACCTTTGTTGTGGGCAACCTGAGGCCTTCGCTCTCCAGGGCTGTCAATCCAGCACCTCTCACCAGTGCTAATTTAATCTATCAAAATCACAAGAATCCAAGGCCCTGCTGCTGATTTAACTGGATGTACCAAGTATCCAGGCAAATCTTGGGAAAGGGGTAGTAGGCCCCCCCTGCTCCCCAAGAGCCAAAGACCAGGCCTCTGCTGCCTTTCTTGTAGACTGTAAGGGCTGTTGCAAACATCCAGTGTCACATCGCCCGGGCCTTCAGCACCGCAAACTCAAGTCTGGAGATAGTTAGTTCTAAAGAGGATGACTAGATAGATGCTACTTACGTGTGAGCTACTGTTTACCGCCTCTTCGCTTTGTGGCACTTCAGCATCTGTTAAAAACAAGGGCAAGCGAAATAAAACAAAGTATGGACAGCATGAGGGGCTCATAGCGTGTGACCATCTTGCCACCTAGGGGCCGGCCTGCAGAGAAGATAAAAGCCTTACTACTACTACATCAATAAATTGTCCTTGAACTCAAGGAGCTGTGCCTCTGGACCCAAAGGTCCTAGCCTCTATATAGACCACAGAATCGTAGGACTGGAAGGGATCTAGAGAGGTTATGTAGTCCAATCCCCTGCACTCATGGCAGGACTAAGTATTATCTAGACCATTCCTGACAGGTGTTTGTTTAACCTCTTAAAAATTGCCAATGATGGAGATTCCCCAACTTCCCTTGGCAATTTATTCCAGTGCTTAACCACCCTGACAGTTAGGAAGCTTTTCCTAATGTCCAACCTAAACCTTCCTTGCTGCAATTTAAGCCCATTGCTTCTTGTCCTATCCTCGGAGGTTAAGAAGAACAATTCTTCTCCCTTCTCCTTGGAACAACCTGCTGCCCGCGGCCCACGAATTCGTGCAGGATCCCAGGGGTGAAGCAGTGCTACGTTGTGCAGTGAAGCGGATGCAATTACTTGGGAAGATGTTTGGGTGCTTTTCTCACATCAGTAATCACTCAGCAAGGCAGGTTTTCACACTTATAATGAGACGTGGTTAAGCAGGAGTTCAAAGCCAGTTCTCACGTGCCACACTGAAAGTTCTCTTTCACAGCAGCAGCCCAATTGGCCTTCAAATGAAAAAATCTTGGTGTAGGAATGGAACCTGGAGCTGGCAAGCACCAGGCTACTGATGGGATAAACTCCCTGGACCTCCCAGGCAAAAAAAAGCTGAGGGAGAAACTGTGATGTCACCCGCAAAACACATGTATCTGCTGGCCAGGCATCCTGGCTTCCTTCTCTGCTCCAGGCATGCACCAAAAATAGGGTCAACATCAGGCGGTGCTAGAAACTGCAGCCCCAGGTGCAACAGTGCAGTGGGGGTATAGCGCTTATGTCCCTTTGTATTTCAAACTGACTGGCAATGGCTAAGGGCCTCCCTTTCTAACCTGATGGAGCCTGAGATGGACAAGAACCCCCTGAAAACATCCCAGCGTCTCAGCAAGGCTAGAAAAGGACGCTGGGCGCAGACTGGATGCTGGCTGTCGTCATTCCTGAAACGGTGATCTAAAATACAGTTAGCCTGAGGAACCAAGCCATACTTCAGAGCCGAGAGCTCAGAAATCCCCTGTGCTACAGAAGATGACAATTACCCCCCAGGAAGCTGGGAATTTGTTTTCCAGTGGAAGATACCACTTACATCTAGTCAGAGCAGATTGAGAACCCAGGGGTCAGGATCTATCATCTTACTCCCCCAACCTATTTTCACAGCTACGTTTAGAGCCCTCTAACTGGAGCGCCTCAGCAGCCCCAGCCCGGTGGCTCTATGCCATCGGAAGGCAGCTTGGAATCCCAGCGTTCCAACGGCATGTCGTACCAGGGCCTGAGCTTTAGCCGAGCGAGCACCCACAACTGCACCTGGGGGCAGACGCTCAGCATCTTTGAAAGTCGGGTCCTTATTACTGGATCTTGAGACTGCGGCTGTTAACATCACGTCACAAAGGAAGCGTAAAAGAAAAAGCAGGTTGGTAATTGGATTTCTCCGGTGGCTTGATACAGTAAATACGATGATGCATTCATTGCATGATGGGGCTTCTCCTTGGTTGGCTCTTAACTGTCGTTTTCTATTTCCAATGGTTTGGCACGTATCAAAGTTCAATACAAACTCATTAAAATAATGCCTCAATTTAATGAGGCTCTATCTATCCTGGGGAAATCTACAGTATTTAAAGGTCCCATCCTGCTCTCATTGAAGTCAATGGCAAAATTCCCTTAGTTTCAGTGTGGGGCAGGATTGGATCTGAATTGCATATGGTATGTGTAAAGGTTCATCAAAGCTCTGGAATTTTTTAAGCTTTGGGCTACTAAGGATTTTCAGGACCAGTAAGATTCCCCCCTCCACGCCCTAGCACTAGTCATGGACCAATGAATAGTAAGAAAATACAGATTCCTGAAATGTAATTTAAAAGGTCATGTTAAGAGCATAACAACTGAATTTGTCCCTTTTTTCTTTCTGATGTGTAAAGAAGGCCTAATTTATTTATTAATAATTACAAAATTCTACTTGTGTTCTGCATTAGAAATATCAGGAATGTTAAATCTGGTCTTCCAGAAACCAGGGAGTCTGATATCCCAAAGAAGACCCAGAGATGTAGACTGGAGCCACTCTCTGATTAAAGATGCAAATATGAAGAATCTTTAACAAAAGTGCTTTTCTCCCAACTGTTTGTCAGGGTTTGAGTGAGAGGCATTCACAGAACCATACAATCCAAAATATTTTATGCAGTCTGAATAAAAAAGACGTCCCCTCTCACTAATGTTATCTTCTGATGTATGTTTTAAACCTCTTTGTTCCCCAGACATCCATACGGTGTTCTCAGAAAAAGGGTGCAACGGCCCTGAATTTCTAGTATAAGCAAACAAGCAGAAAAGAGAACGTTTAAAATCTTCTGTTGGGCCTTTTCTAAGTAAAACGCAATGCTACGTAAAGAAGCAAAACTGGGTATAAAAATCTCATATCTTCTCCTTTAAAGGTCACCTTTAAAGAATAAGGCAAATAGTCCAATGCCTGCATGCCTGACCTGGATCTTACCACATCTCTAAAAGCCGGCACTAAAGCTCTCTGCAAGTTCTAAGGTCACTTAATAATTTTCAATAAGCCGTTCTCACTGCAAAGATCAGGATCTTAAGCATATAATCCCCTCAGAAGACATGTCAAGGAACATTTCCAATGGTATCAGCACAGCCCAACTGCCTTTTAACTCCTTGGAGGCAAGAATAGCCTGTGCATCCACGGCTGGGAAAGTCTTACTAGTATGGCCTCCAGTGTCAAAGTGGGGATGAGGTACCTTTTCTCACGTCCTCCCTCGACAGCCTTAGAATTCTCTCTACCAGCACTGGCAGCTCTTTTATGGCTTCAGGACACTCCAGGTCTCTCTCCAATACCTCACAGGTGCCTGTTGCCATGTCACTTCCAGGGAGTCCTGCTAAATAGAGAGAGGTAAAACAAATGCATTGCATTCGGCACACAACACAGCTGGCAAGGGGGAGCACTAGCAGCCAAGACAATGGAATTCAGGTGGAGTGCCTGAATGACACAGGTATACATGTGTGAATACATCGCTGCAAACAGTACCAGCCACAGCACTTTCAGGGAGCCTTTCCGTGGAGGATCTCAAAGGCTTGTCACGCACTCTCACAACCCGGCTGCAGGCTAGGCCTACTCTAAAGAGGAATAATGTGAGATACAGAGAGGTTAAGTGACTCAGCCACAGAAGGCGTCAATGCCAGCGCTGGGATTACGTCTCAGGAATGTCCTGGCTCCCAGTCTTGTGCTCAGCCCATTAGACCAGAAATCTTACAACATATATATGTTTAAAGGATCAAGAATCCATGGATCACAGCAGGAAAATACCATAGGTCCTTAAGATCCTGGTAACAGCGCACCCCACTTGAAATGCCCACGTTCTACTGGAATCTGGATACATAAAACTGAGATCCAGCCCATGTGTCATCATTAAAGATCCTATGGCAACTTTCTAAAAATAGAGGTGTAAACTATGGTGTTCTGAACAACTTCCAATTTGGGTAGTGCCACTGTCTCTCTAACTTCCCCCTCAAATTCCACTTCTGCTTTGCGTCCTGCTCTTAACTGTTGGGCAGCGTTGCTGCGTACTGTTAAACAGCTGCAGCGCTCCACCCTGGAGACAGCTGCATTGCAGGGATAGGTGAAGCAATTCCCAGGTTGAAAGCCCTTTAAGGGAAAGGTGCTATAGAAATGGAGGACTGCTATCGTTAAGAGAATGCCAGTGTTCCAATGGCACACGCGCTAACCCCAAAGCAATTAACACTTTCAGTGCTGCTGCTCCCCAATGCAAGAATCTTCTGTGCTCCCCATTTTCAACGGATTAAGCCTAGTGGGCTGTCAGGATGCATCAGGTACATACATTAACTGTTAGGAGGTTCAGAGCTGGACTCTTCCTAAAGCAGGACTTGCACAGTGAGTTCTGAAATTCTGGGTTCACTTCCTTGTCTCTGGGTAGAGTCTCCGAATAGCAAACCTATCCCCAGGGCTCCAATACCTGTCCTAGGCACCGCATCAGCCTTTGGTTGCGAAGGTTGTAGCCACAGACGCCTGAAGCCGTGAAAGGCCCCGGTTGCCTTCTGTGTCCCTCTGTTATAACAATGAAGACCTTGTCCTCAGCCTGTGCCCAAGCTGGGCTGATGCTGCTGGAGCAGGAAGCTTTGTGCAAATAGGAGCGTGAGGCTGCCGTCTACCAGGAAGGGAAACTGATGACTTAACAGAAGCACCTTTCTAGTCTCAACAGTTCAGCGCTGAGTCATCGATTCCTCTCCTTTTCTGGGCTGCGGCTGCTCTGCTCAATCTGCAGAAAACCTCCTTTTTCAGACGGCGTTAAGGGAGGTAATGACAGAACTTGAGCCCGGCTGGAATTTCTCCCTCTCCTCATCCGACTGCTCCTGCCTCCCAACTCCAGTACGTGCTCAACTGGACTAGGAGTGTGATACTGCTGCAAACCAGGAGCCAATGCTAGATGTGGTTCAGGGATACCCTGAAGCCCCACACTCGCTAATGGCTGTTACCTGGTCCATTTATGCCGTACCCCATCTGACAGACCGTTTGGGCTGGGAGGGAGCGTGTGCTTACACACGGACACCATTGTTTCAGGATTCCAACAGCTGAATTACAGACATTTTGGAACCCCATTCACATCCATCATATGCCCCCACCTTCATAAAGCGAGGAAGCCTAAGCTGACAGCCTGGGTCAACAGAGTAGATGGTCAAAATGGTCCTAGAACAGGTTACATCAGCCAGTGGACCAGAATTTGGTTTCATGCGTCAGATCTCTGAGCTCTCAAAGCATTTTACGAAGTAGCAGTTAAGATACTTAACACGGTGACAACTGCGTAGGCCAAATGTGACAATTACAGCTCACACGCCTAGTCTCTGCTATTCAAACTCATTCCTCCACTGTGCTCTCTGAATCCTTTTAAAAGGTCTGGAAAGACTCACCTAAGAATGTCTTACGGTGTGTTTCCCCTGCACGCAACTGTACACTTGGTCTGTTGGTTGTAAACCCCTTAGTGCAGAGCTGTATAAAGAACCTAACATGTCTGCGGACAACATGTAAATAATCCTACATTTCTACCTTCATGTCAGCAACGGCTTTTCAGAGACGAGCTCAGGTCCAAGATCTGAAGTTTGACTCCACTAACTCACACCAAAGAAGCTTCCAAAAATAGCCCCCTTCCCCTCTCCATCAACTCCTTCAAGGTAGCGGAATTACAGGCTCTTTCCATACACAGATCTATCCCCGGCTACACAGCAACTAACTTGTGACTCCAGGCGAGCATTCCATGGCCATGGGTTTTCCTGTATTTGCTTAAAAGAGTTAAAATCCCACAAAAGGCATACCTAGGGCTTGAATGCATCCGTCTTTCCTTCAGCCTCGTGTCTGGCTCAGTCTCTACAGAGTAATATACAGCAACAGGTGCTGATTTCTGCCAGAGCAAAATATCAGCCAATCACAGGACGCTAATGCCACCATAGCTTTCATATTCAGCCCTGGGAGACAGAAGAGGGTCTGACTTCACTCTGAACGAGAGCGAGAATAACATGAGGCTCATTTGCTTCTTTTCATGACAGATCCAGCTGCTGCCTTGGCTGCTCTCAGAAACAAGGGACCCATGGAGCTGTTATGCGTAGCAGGGATATAGGATGGGAAATGGGAAGGATGAAGGAGTAGCCTACGAAAAGCAATAGGGTTGGGATTACCCTGCCAGGAATATGGTGCTAGGAAGCCAGGGCTGAAAATCTGTCAACCGTTCATTCCCCACACTGGAGCTTATCGAGGGCACAATAGTGCAAAGTGCTTAATGAATGAATGTTTGTAAAGTGCTACTGCATATAGTGCTGAACAGCCGCAAATGCCAGCTGAGTAACTCCTCATTTCCAACAGCATATGCAAGAGGAGAATCGGGCCTAGCGTATTCAGACACTCAAGTTACAGAAGGGTACAAAACGGACATTATTTCCTAGTATCAAGAGCAGGTTCTTGACTTGCAGATGACACAAATGGCTGAACTTCAACCATAGGACCTGCTCCTATAACCTTTATTCTCATGAACCCGACTGAAGCCAATGGGGCTCCTCATGGAAGGGGGATAAAATTGGGCTCACAGCTGTGCTGCTGCCCTGTTAACTCAGCCTTGCAAGGAACTGGCCCTAGCCAACCACCACCAAAGTCAGGAACTCACCCCGGCCACTCTCCTTTCATCACATTCAGTCTGATATCTGCCCCGCCACCCTATCGTGGTGGATACTTAAAAGCTTACCTGGGAACATTTAAATACTTTTAAAATGTGTTAACCAGGAAACTTTCCCCTCTCCTCCTTCCCCTTAAAAAAAACAAGGAAACTAAATACCCCCCAAAAGGTGCTAATGCAAAAATTCTGTTAAATAATAGTCTTTGAAAACAGGGAAATGCAAAAAGCAAGGTTCCTCCAGTAATACAACCCACAACGTGGGTATTCTGTGGGCCAGTACCGGGCCAGATCTTGGTCCTTGGACAGTGGCGCCAAAAGAGCTGGAAAATCAGGAATTCTGGACCCTGACGAGACCTCCTCGATGTGGGAATCCTTAGGTAGGACACAACTGCTACAGCAGCGTGCCTCATGGCTCCTGCTGTGTGTGAATATAGGGGGTGGGAGGCTGTCCACAGGGTCTTTACTCCCTGAGGCTACTATACTCTATGTGGGGCACTGGTCCAGCAGCCTGTTGATCCCACAACAGAGTGTGTAAAATGTAACAATACCACTTTTCCCCCACTCCTTAGCTGGGGTGGATGCAGCCCAGGATCTAGGCCTATAGTTTTAAAAACAGAGGCCCGAGTCCTGTAGACTTAAGGTCAGAAGGGACCATTATGGTCATCTAGTCCAGGGGTCGGCAACCTCTGGCACATGTGCCAAAGGCGGCACATGAGCTGATTTTCAGTGGCACTCACACTGCCTGGGTCCTGGCCACCGGTCTGGGGGGCTCTGCATTTTAATTTAATCTTAAATGAAGATTCTTAAACATTTTAAAAATCTTATTCACTTTACATGCAACAATAGTTTAGTTATATATTATAGACTTATAGAAAGAGATCTTCTAAAACCGTTCAAATGTATTACTGGCACGCGGAACCTTAAATTAGAGTGAATAAATGAAGACTCGGCACAGCACTTCTGAAAGGTTGCTGACCCCTGATCTAGTCTGACCCCCTGCACAACGCAGGCCACAGAATCTCACCCACTCACTCCTGTATCAAACCCCTGACCTATGTCTGAGTTACTGAAGTCCTCAAATCGTGGTTTAAAGTCCTCAAGGTGCAGAGAATCCTCCAGCAAGTGACCCGTGTCCCACGCTGCAGAGGAAGGCGAAAAACCCTCAAGGCCTCTGCCAATCTGCCCTGGAGGAAAACTCCTTCCTGACCCCAAATATGGTGATCAGCTAAACCCTGAGCATGCGGGCACGACTCACTAGCCAGCACCCAGGAACGAATTCTCTGTAGTAACTCAGATCCCACCCCATCTAACATCCCATCACAGGCCATTGGTCATACTTGCCGCTAACAGTCAATGATCAATTAATTGCCAAAATTAGGCTATCCCATCATACTATCCCCTCCATAAACTTATCAAGCTTAGTCTTGAAGCCAGATATGTCTTTTGCCCCCACTACTCCCCTTGGAAGGCTGTTCCAGAACTTCACTCCTCTGATGGTTAGAAACCGTCGTCTAATTTCAAGTCTAAACTTCCTAATGTCCAGTTTATATCCATTTGTTCTTGTGTCCACATTGGTACTAAGCTTAAATAATTCCTCTCCCTCCCTGATATTTATCCCTCTGATATATTTATAAAGAGCAATCATATCTCCCCTCAGCCTTCTTTTGGTTAGGCTAAAAAAGCCAAGCTCTTTCAGTCTCCTTTCATAAGACATGTTTTCCATTCCTCAGATCATCCTAGTAGCCCATCTCTGTACCTGTTCCAGTTTGAATTCATCCTTCTTAAACATGGGAGACCAGAACTGCACACAATATTCCAGATGAGGTCTCACCAGTGCCTTGTATAACAGTACTAACACCTCCTTAGCGCTACTGGAAATACCTCACCTGATGCATCCCAAGACCGCATTAGCTTTTTTCATGGCCATATCACATTGGCGGCTCATAGTCATCCTGTGATCAACCAATACTCCAAGGTCCTTCTCCTCCTCTGTTACTTCCAACTGATGCAGCCCCAGTTTATAACAAAAATTCATGTTATTAATCCCTAAATTCATGACCTTGCACTTTTCACTATTAAATTTCATCCTATTACTATTACTCCAGTTTACAAGGTCCTCCAGATCTTCCTGTATGATAGCCTGGTCCTTCTCTATATTAGCAATACCTCGCAGCTTCGTGTCATCTGCAAACTTTATGAGCATATTTCCACTTTTTGTGCCAAGGTCAGTAATAAAAAGATTAAATAAGATTGATCCCCAAACTGATCTCTGAGGAACTCCACTAGTAACCTCCTTCCAGCCTAACAGTTCACCTTTCAGTATGACCCGTTGTAGTCTCCCCTTTAACCAGTTCCTTATCCACCTTTCAATTTTCATATTGATCCTCATCTTCTCCAATTTAGCTAATAATTCCCCATGTGGAACCGTATCAAATGCCTTACTGAAATCAAGGTAAATTAGATCCACTACGTTTCGTTTGACTAAAAAATCTGTTACTTTCTCAAAGAAGGAGATCAGGTTGGTTTGGCACGATTTACCTTTTGTAAAACCATGTTGTATTCTGTTCCAATTACCACTGACCTCAATGTCCTTAACTACTTTCTCCTTCCAAATTTTTTCCAAGACCTTGCATACTACAGATGTCAAACTAACAGGCCTGTAGTACCCGGATCACATTTTTTCCCTTTCTTAAAAATAGGAACTATGTTAGCAATTCTCCAGTCATACGGTACAACCCCCAAGTTTAAACCCTTCCTACTACACGAGTGCTGTCACCGGACTCATTGGGTCTACTTGCATGTACAAAGACTACTGCAACCCTTTAACTGTGCATGTAGCAGGTAATAATAAGCAATTAGCACAAAACCAGGAGAACATTGTATTGCCAATCCCAAGCATTCAAAAATCATAAAATTGGCTTACATGGCATGACATTTAAAAAAAAAAAAAGAGGTTTGGGTTGTCTTCCTGGGCTTCTGGTTCATCTTTTCAAGCTTTTCTCTCCAAACAAGACGACTAGTAGAAACTTAAGTTTTGGGCTTTTTAAAATGGAATTAGAGATTCCTGCGTAATTACCAGACTCCAGCCGTTGAGGCTTTCAGAAAAAACGGAGAGAAACTGTTTGTTAAAATATAAATATTTTCAATAGAGCCAAAAGCAACTGAAATATCATGAACATCCTCCCCCCCACCAAAAAAAAAAAAAAAAAAAAAAAAAGAGAGAGCTCTGCTGTGAAAGCTTTAATTTCAGTTGCTGTCCCTGGTCTCCAGCCTACGTGATGGGGAATCAGACTTTCCTCCGGGACTCCAAACACAATAGTTAAACATCTGATTGCCCAACTAAAAACTGTCTGAGTGAGCGATCCCTAGGCCTGCGCATAGTCCAGGGCACTGCAAATACTTTAAAATGGTTCAGTCTGTTTCCTATTGGCAGTTGTTTTTAGGCTATCAAAGCTTTATTTTAAAAAAGAGACATGATACATTAGTTTAAAGATGACCCTTCATTGCTGCTTTATGATGTATTGAATGGCCTGACCTTGTTTTCAAGACTTAAGAACCCATTATCTAGCCTCCCCAGGACCAAAGGGTATTAGCTGAAAGTGAAATGGAAGGAAGTTACTGGGATCACTGACATACCTGATTCAGGAAAACAGATCAACATGGAGCCAGATTTGCAAGAGAGTTCAGCTCCATTTAGGCATCAAAGTAAGTGGCCAGATTTTCACATGAGATATGCATGCTGAGTTTTTTTTTAAATCCTGGCCCCACTTCTGGATGCTGTGCATTTAGGGTGACCAGATGTCCCGATTTTATAGGGACAGTCCCAATATTTGGGGCTTTGTCTTATGTAGGTGCCTATTCCTCCCCCCCCTCCCGATTTTTCACACTTGCTGTCTGGTCACCCTATATGCATTTGAAAGCAAAGCCTATATAGACTGGTGGTTACTATATGTATTCAGAAAACCAGAAAGGGACTGTACGCTTTTCAGGGTAGGGACTCTGTCTTCTCTCTAGTGGGAGCAGTGCCAAGCATGCAGTGGGCCCAACTGTAATATAAATATAACTGCTGATATGGCTGAAGACTGAACCCAAAGCTTTCAGTGGGAGTGGATGTACCTTTAAATAACGACCCTCTCTCTGTACTAACTTGACTGGCTTTTGTTCTTTCTTTATATGTCTTGCTGTGATTTTTCTGCCAAATAAGGTCATTGTAGGTAATTAAAAAGGCATATTTGGTTTATTGGGTTTTAGGAGACGTAATGAAAACAAAATTCTAAATGGACTAACTCAAAGCAGAAGGGATTTTGATTCAATCATGTTTCACTTGGTGCTCATGATATCATAATCTTACTACTTCTAGAGTCTTCCAGGAAAAGCATGGTAGTCAAGACCGGAATTTTTAGTTAAAAAAACAAAAACAAGCAGTACTTCCCCCACTCTCCTTTGCATAGCCACCACAGAGCAGCAAAATAGGACAAATCCATTCCCCCACCCCCTTTACAGGGGATCTTTCAAGGTATATACAGGTACCTGCAATGAACAGGGAGTGGGGCTGATTTGTCTCCACAGGCAAATGCCTCCACATGTTTAGCTCACTGCCAAGTTATAAACACTCCAGTCTCCATTGGACAGTTAAACCAAGGCAGATGCAGGAAGGAGTTTCCCAGAGGCACATTCTTTTCTAATCCCCACTGGATTCCAGTTTCTCACCTGACCTGAATCAGATAAAGAGTCTTTGGGACCAAATGAGCTCAGAGAATCTCTGTAACATTCTCGAGTTCTCATGAAGCAGAAAGCCCCTGGGGAATGACGCTGGAGGGTAATTGATCAGCTTTGGGCTGCTGTCATGCTGCATTTAGGTTGTGCTGAATGCTCACTGAGGGCTTGCAGTGCTAAATATTGAGTTGCTGGATTTTACTTGTTAATGGGAACTTTATTTACTTATGTACCCCAAGCTGTAATCGTGATTCATGACTGGTCTATGTATGGAAACATCATCTGCTTTACTTCCAATATTCCCATCACTCTCCATTCGGTGGGTTTACATGGCTGAACTCCGATCTGAGGTGAAATGATAATCAAGGCTCTGTGTAGTCTGTGGCATGACCAGACCAAATTCTGCAGCAGCAAACGCCTTACATTCCATAGCAACGTTACTTTATCCAGCTACCAGCATATTTCTCTCTCCTTCCCTTTCCAACCTCCCGCACATATGCCTGTTGCTCACAGTTGAAAAATGCTCATAAACAAAATTAGTCAATGATGATTTTCAACAATGATTAGCGTTGAAGATGGATTTTCGCTATGCCCTCCAGGCAGCTCAGCTCCATTCTCTGGCTCTCTGCTCCTATGACAGCCAGTGACTCAGCCCAAAACCACCTCCTCCTTCCCACGTGTGCTACAGAAGGAAGGAGCCAGTAGCCAATTTCAGTGGCTCATTTTCCCTGCTCTGCAGTCCAGATTTACTAGTTTGCCAATCTATGCCTCTGGCTCCCCTGACTCCATCTCTGGCTATCCATGCCCTGGCTGCCTGGTTCCATGGAACAGTGCACAGAGAATGCCCTGTAATCCACTGCACCGCTCCACCTACCCCCTTTCCCTTGTGGTGAACGCTGGAGATCGAGAGGAAGCTGCAGACAGGTTCCAGCAGGGCAGGGAAACTGAAAACAAATACCAGGCTGCAGCAAAATGGTGAATTCTGCAGCAAAAACGCTGAACTGAATGGCATTTTTCAAAAATGCCATCTTAGTGAGGGGCAGAAGCATAGAATCTCAGGGTTGGAAGGGACCTCAGGAGGTATCTAGTCCAACCCCGTGCTCAGAGCAGGACTAATCCCCAGACAGATTTTTACCCCAGTTCCCTAAATGGCCCCCTCAAGGATTGAACTTCTGTGGCTGCAGAATTATGGAGTCCACAAGGCCCTGATGGAGACACCACTCAGAGCCATGGTTTCAGGCAGATCAATGTAAGCAACACAGCAGTGGTTACATTTGGTTTGTTTTCCAAGTTATCTCCAGAACCATAAGGGCCACAAACCCTTTTAAAAGTGGAGATTCAACAGTACAATTCTGTAGCAAGTGCCACAGATACAAACTCCCCAATTACAAAGGGCCCTGATTATAATCTGACTTCTAGAGCTAGCATGGGGGCGCCTGCTAAAGAGATGATGCAAGATATACCACCTTGGGCTGTGATCTTATCAGACCTCAGAAGCTACGCAGAGAGACAAGGTGTTTAATAGAAGTTGGTCCAATAAAAGGTATTACCTCATCCACCTTGCCTCTCTAATATCCTGAGACCAACACCGCTACACCAAGCTAAGCAGAGGCAGGCTGAGTCAGCGCTTGTGTGGGAGATTGCCAAGAATATCTAAGTGCTAGAGAAAACGCTTGTCATTGAGTCACAGGCCTGATGCTCTGGAACTGTGCAGGGTGAAGCCAGACAGGACTCTGGGTAACGTGACTCCGCTCAGGGTAGGGTGACCAGATGTCCCCATTTAATAGGGACAGTCCTGATTTTTGGGTCTTTTTCTTATATAGCTCTCCTACCCCCCCCCCCCCCTGTTTTTTTTTTCATGCTGCTGTCACCCTAGCTCAGGGCATGCTGTCCAGGAAAAATAGCCACTTCGGCTATGGCCTTCCTGGGTCTGACCTCAGAGCATTCAGCAGCCCTGTTCTCACTGTACACTTCCTGCAGCAGGTCCATCTTGACGGGACCCCTGGGGAAGCCAGATAGGCCCTGCATCCCAACGTTGCAGTCAGCAGTGACTCCCAGCCAGCGTTGTAAAACATAAGGGTTTATTAGTCGACAGGAACACAGCATAGAACAGCATTTGCTAGCAGAGAAATCAGAAACTTTCAGCAAAGTCCATCTGGGGCGGACCCTGGGCCTGGTGCCCCAAACGCCCTTCTCTGAGTTCAAAACAGGAGACTGACCCCTTCCAGCAGCCTGACCTCTGACACGCCCGTTGCCCTTCGTCTTGCTTCCCAGGCAAAGTGTCACTTGTTGACAGCCCCCTCCTGGTTCTCAAGTTACAAAGGGCATCGGCAATTGCTTACGTGCAGGCAGCCGGAGCCACCTAACTTCCCCTCCAGAGGGTCTCAGCAAAAGTCACACACCAAAAGTCACACACCCTTATTCCCACCACCTAGGCATTGGTGCAATACACAGGGAAACTGAGGTACACACATTATTCATGCAAAACAGTAAGACTCACACAGGCTCTCGTACAACATAACAAGGGGAAAAGCCCCACTTCATCACAATGCTGACTCCCATTTTCACTAAGTGTGGAAGGAAAACGCTCTCACCTAGATAAAAGTACACACCGCCTGCAAGCCAAGGACAAGGTTTTCTTCACTGTGAAAGTTCGACAGCCAGACTTAAGATGGCTGCAGCAATCTCATAATGTAAATTGTTTAGGGGGACTATTCACTATCTAAGGTACTTCTCTGGCCCCCATTACCACAGTATCTGGGCACCTCCCACTCTCTATTGTATTTATCCTCACAGAATACACAGTGCTATTATCCCCATTGTACAGATCGGGAACTGAGGCTTAGGCCAGGATGCACAAAAGGAGTCCCAGTCCCAGTTTCGGGACCTCTGCAATGCACAAAATACCCACTGAACCATGTAGGTACCCAAACTCACTTGGCACCTACATTTTTGAAGTAAAAGTTCCCTCAGAGCCTATGTTCCTTCCTTTGAGCATGCGTACCACTGCCTTTCTCCAGCCATCTGATGCCTATCTCCCACGTAAGCCCCAGAGTGATTTACAAACTGGGGGAAGACCGGTGTACAGCTGCCTAACTCCTGTGCATCCAGGCCTCAGTGATTTGCCCTGGACAAGGTGGGAAATCTGGGGTGGAGCTGGGACTGATGCCAGGTCCTCGGCTAGTGCTCTAACCACTGGATCATCGATCCTCTCTAACTGAGCAGTGTCTTAGCACGCCTTTGTGGCTAAAAGTCATTTCTCTTGGGTAATAATAATAATAATAATTAATCCCTAGCTCTTACCTAGTGCTTTTCATCCATAGATCTCAAAGCACTTCACAAAGGAGCTCTGTATCCTTATCCCCACTTTACAGATAGGGAATCTGAGAGACAGGGAGGTGAAACGACTTGCTCATAACTTGCCGTGCGAGTCCTCTCTCTTACTTACACTATTATAGGAAGGCTTGAAGAAGGATGGGTATTGCAACGTGACTCAGCCTCTTTCGGGTCCCTGGTGGCAGAAGGTGCCCTCAGGGGCTGTAGTGTCCCAGGTGATTAGGGCTGCCATAGCAACTCAGAGAGAGCAATGGTTGCTGAGCTAGTACCACTGGGGGCTTTAAAAATCAGGGTTAGCAGTTTGAAATGGATCTGGAACTGGATTGGGGCTAGTCAGGCTCCAGGAGCACTGGTGATATGTGCTGTCATCAGGAGGTAGATCAAGAGCAGTTCCTAGTTTCTGCATGGCCTTTCCCTTTCCTGTTCCTACACAGGATACTTGGCAGGGGGCTAACCTGGAAGGGACACACGCAAGAAACAGCACAGCTAGGCCCTCATCTGAGGAGAAACAATGACTCCACCTTGCTCGTCAAGACAGAAGGAGACATTTCTGGAGACTATTTGGGTCTCCAAGTACAATGATGAACCCAGCAGGACTCCAAGACCAGGGCTGGCTCCAGCTTTTTTGCCGCCCAAGTGGCGGAACGGAGAAAAAAAAAGATAAAGCTGCGATCGGCGGCACTTCGGCGGCAGCTCTACCACGCCGCTTCATTCTTCGGCGGCAATTCGGCAGTGGGTCCTTCGCTGCGAGAGGGACTGAGGGACCTGCCGCCGAATTGCCGCCGAAGACCCGGACATGCCGCCCCTTTCCATTGGCCGCCCCAAGCACCTGCTTCCTTTGCTGGTGCCTGGAGCCGGCCCTCCCCAAGGCTGTGTACTATGTTAACCACTGGAGCGCAGATACCCCGACAGACGACAAGATCACAGTGTACGACAGCTCCCTCCTGCATGTCACCTCCATACTTCCTGTATTTAGCTTGAGCCAGCTGCCTTTCTTCCAGCTGGGACAAAGCAGCGGCTGTGCTGGACACACACAGCTGTGTGTCATCAGCACACTGATGGTGTCAGAGTTTGTGTTATCTGATTGTTCCCAGCCAGGATTGGCCATTAACAGCAGTGGTGGCAGGACTCAGGCCTGCGGGACTCCCCAAGCAAGAGGAGGAGCAGGAGCCCCTCATGACCCGCAAGGATCTGCCAGAGAAGAACAGGGGACACTGGTCTATGCAGGTCCCTAAAAGCTCTTTGGTGGACCAGCAGCTCTTTGTGATTGAAGGCATCAAGTTCAACTTATAGATCAAGCAGAATTTATACGGATGTTTCACCCATGTCTGTGGCCTGTGACAGAGTCAGGCCAGATGGCTATAGGAGAGTGATCCTATTGGTATCCAGGAAGTGGGCGGGCTATAGGAGAGTGATAGAAGGCAGATATATTAGCCCCAGGTTAAGTAGGTCCCCTTTCCCTGGGTAACAGGGAAGATTCCAGAACAATCAGGAACTTTCTGGAAACAATTAAGGCAGACAGGCTGATTAGAACACCTGCAGCCAATCAAGAAGCTGCTAGAATCAATTAAGGCAGGCTAATCAGGGCACCTGGGTTTAAAAAGGAGCTCACTTCAGTTTGTGGTGTGCATATGAGGAGCTGGGAGCAAGAGGTGCAAGGAGCTGAGAGGGTGTGTGCTGCTGGAGGACTGAGGAGTACAAGCGTTATCAGACACCAGGAGGAAGGTCCTGTGGTGAGGATAAAGAAGGTGTTTGGAGGAGGCCATGGGGAAGTAGCCCAGGGAGGTGTAGCTGTCACGCAGCTGTTACAAGAGGCACTTTAGGCAGCTGCGATCCACAGGGCCCTGGGCTGGAACCCGGAGTAGAGGGTGGGTCTGGGTTCCCCCCCAAACCTCCCAACTCCTGATCAGACACAGGAGGAGTTGACCCAGATTGTGGATTCCACCAGAGGGGAAGATCTCTGAGGCAAACAAATCTGCCCATAAATGCAGGACCCACCAAGGTAGAGGAGGAACTTTGTCACAGGCCATAAAGAAAGGCCCATCAGTGTCGCCATCTCTGTGCTTCGCCATGTCCGAAGAGGTTTAGAAGAGTACTGGTGCTGGTCAGGTGGAGCTGACTACACTTGTTCTCTCTGCACACTAGAATGGAGGGATTATCAAAATGTCAGACTCTGACCAATTATTGGCTTGAACAAACCCTGATAATCTTCCATTCTGGCCTCAAGCCAACTTCAATCACCTGTCCTGCTACAGTGGTAAAAATTCAGGTGCTCAGATGACATGAATCAAGTCTGTCACATAGGACTGACTCCTGTTTTCAATTCTTGGTTTCTTGCACCCCAGGCTGTCTGGGGCTGACTATGCTTGTAGAACTCCTGGGCTCAGTTAGGAACCCCTTATTCCCAGGGCCACCTGGGGCATAGTGCGCTTGGCATTGCTACACGACAGGCCTGAGTTTGATTTGTACCACGGGCCAGCAGGGGCCGGAAATTCCTTGTCTTTCAACAGCAACCCCTCTGGCCAGTTCTGTGGTTGGAATTTTAGAAGTCTCAAGAAAAGAGAGGGTTGGTTTAAATTGAGCCTTGTAGATCCCTCAATCTAGAGCTGTCTGAAATTTTTTTTTGATCGACCCCTGAAACAAGGAAAAAACCCCATACCAACAAAAAAAAAGGGGGGGGGAAGACCCTAGTTGAGGTCACCAGTGATAAATAACAGTGACAGTGTTACTATCTGACTGAACTGAGTTTGCTGGGTCTCTGTTTGCCACTGGACTTTGCAAAGCCAAAAAAGGAGACAATTAGTGCTAATCTCAGCGTAGAATGCAAGGACAGAATACACCATAGAAGTGAACTCTCCTCCTGCTATTAGAGACCATTCATCCAGCTGAGGGTGAGGCACATTGCTAGGGGAGGCATGATGGGAGTGTGTTGTGGGGGAAGCTTGCTCTGGCAGTGAGCATGCTGTAACTTACGGAGTGGATGGCTTTCCCTCAGGGCTCTGAATCAATACCTTTCACCAGCCCTGCATTCACAGGAATGTAAAAAGGCTTTTTAAAAAAACACTTGTAATCTGCCGTGCCTCCCAAAACCCTTACAAAATGTGACTCCATCTCTGTAGGTAGAGTGCTTTAGCAAACTCTCTCTGTGATCAGTCTTAAGGAATCAAGGCTTTGAAATTGCCTTGTATATTACATGATTGTGTGTGTGTGTATCCTCTCTCTCTCTCTCTCTGTCTCTAACACACACACACACACACACACACACACACACACACACACACACACACACACACACACACACACACACACACACACACACACACACACCCACCCACCCACCAACTCCACATTAAAGCGGATCTGATCACACTCTAATCCACATGTGACCTAAATACCCAGAGTTGCAAATCTCAGAAGGTTTTCACTCTCTTTACTTGGCAGGGGCAGCAGCAATTGGGTCAGTTGGAACAGGAGATGCTGGATCCCATTAAATGCTACTTTTAGTCTTGGCTGCTTTCAATAATTGTTCCATTACACATTTTCTCACAGCCAAGTGCTGCTCAGGGCTAATCATTATTCTCTTTGAAGATTTGCAGCCGTTAGTACCTCTGAGGAAAATACAAGCGAGCGACTGTTTGAACATGACATTTCAAAAACACTGTCCTTGGGACTGCCATGCAGGAAAGTGAAAACAGGCCCCACTGTTGGGCTCTTAAAGGGCCACTGCTGAGAATTAGTGGGTCTAAAAGTCAACCTAGCCTGAAATATTAGACTCGATGTGACAGATGGGGAAACCAAGGCAAGGGAGATTCAAGGACAAGGTTGAGCTTTCATTCCTTGCAATGTGTAAGGAGTAGCATGTAGCTGCACAACCTAGGAGCAGAGTAGGGGAGGAATCATGCCTCCGTCACAATTCCCTCTCTGTTTCCCTCCCTGTTCCCCAGGATAGAATCTGCTATTGACACTGATCTGTTCTACTTCCCATTCCCCCACTAGCCAGCTACGGCGGGCTGACGTATTGGTGTTGCAGATCCAAGGATCCACAAACTCCTTGTCCTTCTCCACCCACACCTCAACCATCCGGGGCGGGGGATGGAGAGGGGGAGGATATACCAAGCATGCAGCCATGATGCAAGGGGGGAAAGGCAAGGGGTAAGAGGGAGTCTTACTCCCTCTTACACCCTATACAGCCAGGTCATCTGGCCCTAAGTGACCCATTGAGGCTCAATGAAGCTGGAGTAGAGCCCAGAAATGTCAATTTGTAGTCCTCTTGCCAAACCTCATTTCTGCCATTGCTTCCTGCGAGCAGACAAATTGGTACATGTTCATTTCTCTCCTATCATGATCCCTATTAATTGACAATCCTCAGAATCAAGCTGCTCCTTGACGTTGCTGGTTCCTCGGGTTTGCTCAGAGCAGGGCAGGTGCCAAATAACTAAATACATTCTTCTGCAGTCTCCTACAAGTGTGAGCAGCGACGTCTGAACAATAAAAGGGCTCTCATCCAATACAAAGATCCATATTTTGTAGCAGGGGAAAAAAGCATGTAACGGTGCTACTGTGGCTCAGAGGTCCCTCTCCCTGTAACTCCGCCTTTTGCAGAGACCATCTCTCACAGCAGAGCCGGCGCTGGCCATTTGCAGCTCTGCTTTTCTTTATTTGGCTTTAAGATAATAGAGGCCTAAGACAAGGCTCTAGGTGCTCTAACACCATTAATAACACAATCAAATCCTAGCCACGTTAAGTGACCTTTTCGATAGCAACGCAGCCAGACAGATACCTAGAAAAACTCCTTTCTGTCCCTTTATCATTGTGGGAAGCATTAAGCATACCCTCAGCCCCCTGCAAACCTCTCACCCAGAAGGCTTTTGCACCATGCCTGGAAGCTCACCAAATCTGGGCTATTTCAGAGCAAGTTCCTGAGCCCGTGCAGAGAACACTCTGCCTGCTGCCCTCTCTCTTTTACAGTGAGGGGATCATCCAGCTACTGGTCCTGCTGGCTGCAGCTGTGGCAGCGTGGCACCAGGAGAACGGCCATCCCTCGGGTAGGCCAGTCCCAGACCATTTAGGACTCTACAGGTCATAATTATGCCTTAAACTCCAGCTGGACGCTGATGGGCAGCCAGTGAAGCGATGTCAAAATAACTGGAGTGGCACGATTGTCAAGGAAATAAATCCTAGGCTGGCTTTTTCCAAGATCCTTCTGTTCGCCCAGTTCTTTCTACTGGACTTGAGTCCTACCCGTCCATCCTGCAGCAGCGTTTCTTTTCCTGTTGGTGCTGGCCAATGACCTCCCAAGTTAAAATCCAGGAGCCTTAAACATCACCTCTCTCCATTGTGAAATCTGATCATTTATTTCTGGCACACTGTACGAGCTCCTAGGGGCCAGCCCTCCCTCAGGCCCAGGAAGCCCCCTCGTCTCCCCTGTGGTGGGTGCCGGGGGGGAGGGGCTGCCTTCACGTGTGCGCCTGCTCCCCTCCTCCCTGCCTAGGCCCTGAATTTGCTGGAGCATGGACACCACTGGCCCATATAACTCACCGCCCCTGCCAGTTTCCCCTTTAATAAATTCAGCCTTGAAGGGTGTTTCCAATTGAGCTGTTTACTCCTCTACAGCTGTCGGCTTTCCCCCAGCCCTTAGTTTAAAAACTCCTCTACAACCTTTTTAACGTTACATGTCAGCAATCTGGTTCTGATTTAGTTTAGGGGGAGCCCACCCTTTCTTTATAGGCTCCTCCTCTCTCAAAAGGTTTCCCAGTTCCTAAGAAACCTAAACCCCTCCTCCAAACACCATCGTCTCATCCACACAGTGAGACTCTGCAGTTCTGTCTGTCTGACCCTGCACATGGAGCTGGAACCATTTCGGAGAATGCTACCATGAGGGCCCTGGATTTTCATCTCTTACCTAGCAGCCTAAAGTTGTCCGGCAGGACTTTTCTTTTACCTTTCCCTATGTCACTGGTAGTCCTACAAGTAACAAGATCACTGGCTCCTCCTCAGCAGTGCACGAGTCTATCTAGCTGTCTTGAGAGGCTCACAACCTTTGCACTCAGCAGGCAAATCTCCCAGTCATCGCAAACAACTAGCACAGGGGTGGCCAACCTGTGGCTCCGGAGCCTCTTCAGAAGTTAATATGCGGCTCCTCGTCTAGGCACCGACTCCGGGGCTGGGGTGACAGGCACCAACTTTCCAATGTGCTGGGGTGCTCACAGCTCAACCCCTGGCTTTGCCACAGGCCCTGCCCCCCCTCCACCCCTTCCCGCCCCCTCCCCTGACCCTGCTGTGCCATCGCTCCTCCCCCACCCCAGAGCCTCCTGCACCCCACAAAACAGCTGATCAGGAAGTGCAGGGCGGGAGGGCGAGGGGCTGATTGGCGAGGCTGCCAGTGGGTGGGAGGTGCTGGGAGTGTGTGGGGGAGCTGATGGGGGGGCTGCTGACATATTACTGTGGCTCTTCGGCAATGTCCATTGGTAAATTCTGGCTCCTTCTCAGGCTCAAGTTGGCCACCCCTGAACTAGCATAATGGGACTTCAATCTTGAGAGGCCTTTGATCATTGCTGAAGTACAAATCATTCTTTCAGGTTCTGTAATCTCTGGAGTTTTAGTAGCAAAAGGCAAGAGCATTACATAACTTTAAACCAACTCGGTCCCTTTCAAAAGATGTGGAGAGCAACAATCTTCCCCTGGACCATGCAATCACAGCAAATCTTTAGGAATAAGCCTCTTTCGGTGAATAATGAATCCAGCACACAATATGAGGGCCAAGGAACAATCCTGATGCCTAACGGGAGTGGAACAAGCCTAGTAGCTAATTATGCCTGTATTTGCAGAAATGGGTGCTGTAGAAACCCACAGATTACAGGGACAATTTACCCCTTTAATTTCACACACAGAGGACACTCCCTGCTGGGGAACTAACAGCTCTCATACTGTTCCATTGTAACCCTTGGACGGCTCCATTTTACGGTTACTAGGACAAGAAATAGAAGCTGCGTGTTGGCCCGGTAAATAACAAACAAGAGAATGAAAAAGACTCCTTTTAAAACTAGATTGTCCAATAAAACAGCACCAGGCTACAGTGGAGTGTGTGATTTGCTCTGGTATATAACAGTGAATGGCAGAGGAACGCAAGAGGCAACTAATGACTTTTGCAGGTGGATGAACAATATAGCCAGGCTGAGAATTACAGGACGAGATTCAACTGATCACAGCACACAGGGCTGATTTAGTTTTTGGCCTCAGGAAAGGTTGAAGTTCTGTAGTGCTGTTTCAT
The DNA here is from genome assembly GCF_016161935.1 of Mauremys reevesii. Taxonomy (NCBI): domain Eukaryota; kingdom Metazoa; phylum Chordata; order Testudines; family Geoemydidae; genus Mauremys; species Mauremys reevesii. The sequence goes on along the minus strand of NC_052648.1, from coordinate 10,320,399 downwards.
GAGAATGCCCTTTAATATCACTTTGGGGGCAGAACTTCATTGAGTAATTGTTCCAAGGTAGATCTAAGAAGTGAATGACTTAAGGATAAAAGTTAAAAGCTTAGATACCATGGTGAAGGGCAACTCCATAAAGAGGATTAGCTAGACAGATACATGGGAATAATTATTCAAGGCTTTATGTGGAAAACAGTGAAGAGACTATGGACACACACATGATGATTGGATATGTGTGATCAGACATACAAAAGCAGCTGTTCTGCACATGGTATGGGTACATTAGCAAATTTTATGAATGCTTTTTTCTGAAGCCCCTTTGAAACTCTGACCCATCATGTCAAGGAGAATTTTGATGTCATCTGTTGAGATGAGAACGGTCTAATTTTTTTGGGATGAGACTACCTGAAATCCTCTTGCATAATGGATAACTGACTTAACTTGTTAGACGGATAGGCTTTCTATACAAAGGGTAAAAGTCCACTCACTTACACTAGTGTACATTAGAAGCAACTCTACTAACTCAGTGGATTTATACCAGTTTTACGGCAGTATGCAAGTTCAGAATTAGTGGCTAAATGTGCACCTTGAAACAAATTTCCCATGAATTACTCTGCCAAGGATTTCCATAAAAGAGCATGATTCATGATAAATCTGGAATGTTAATTAAAGGGGTGAAATTAACTCTGTTGTAAAAATAACCCAATCCAATGCCAACTTCATCAGTGGCTGAATTTACGGGACGTAAATGGACCAGAAATCAGCATAAGGAGGAAAACTGTGTAACTTGCACTGATTTGGAATTCAATAGGTGTGTGAAGAGTGTGATTTACACACCAAGGGGGTGGGAGGTGAAGGTGTAACAGGAAAAGCAGTCAAAAAGAGAATGGAAGGTAAAATATTTGGAGATTTATTTATCTTATACCCTGCAGTTGTCTGCTTTTCCTGCTACTCCTGTTCACCTTCTGCCTCTTTAGCACCTAAATCACTGGTTTTGCATATCCACTGAATTCCCAAGTGTTGTAAATACACATGCACTTCAAATTTCTCACCCATTAGCATCAACACTGTGATCTCATTTACACCGATATCAATTCAGAACAATGCCAATGAAGTCAATGGCATTACTCCGTATTTACAGTAGTGCAACTGATATCAGAATCTGGCCCCATACACCCCTAGCCCAGATTACACCACTATTTAAATTGCCAATGAATGTCTCTCTCACTTTCCTGACTTGCACTTGCTTATACTGGCCATGCCTCTCACCCTGCCAAGGCCCAAAGGTGGGATGGGATGCAATGCGGGCCAAAGACCCTACATGAGACACACACAAAATATTCATGCAGAAAACTTGAAACACTGCAGTATTTCTTCCCTTAGCGGAACTGGCACTTTCCATAATCTTAGTTTCATGATCCTTTATTTCTGATGTAAATTATTTTCAACAATAAAACAGAGGGGCTGCCACTTGGTGTGAAGCAACGTAACTTTGTGATTAGAATGAGCGATGTCCCTCAAAAGGTGGTATGACACCAGGTATGAATCTGGCTCTGCCCTGGCTAGATGTACAATGTGTCCAGGGCCTTTTTAAAAGCCATGGGCAAGAGAGTAATGTGAGGCAGGGGAAAATGCCTTAAATTGCCTACAGGGGATCAAGGGGCATGTTTCTGGAGGCACCTTTACCATGCATCCACCATCACTGAAACAGCTGAAACAAACTGGCTCTCTGCTTGGAGAGAGTGAGCATGCCAGAAAAGACAATGCAAAGAATTCAAAACTAAGTGAAAGGATGCTACTAATATCAGAGGGGTAGCCGTGTTAGTCTGGATCTGTAAAAGCAGCAAAGAGTCCTGTGGCACCTTATAGACAAACAGAAGTTTTGGAGCATGAGCTTTCGTGGGTGAATACCCACTTCATCGGATGCATCCCACGAAAGCTCATGCTCCAAAACTTCTGTTAGTCTATAAGGTGCCACAGGACTCTTTGCTGATGTTGCTAATGTATCAAATATAAATGTCAGAGCCAAGTTTCAAATAACAGGCAAACAACATGAATTGAACAGTGAGGCCAGGCACTGGTCTGGTGCCTGAACAGTGACATAGAGGGGACTCCAGCTCTGAAGCCAAAGGAGAACCCTGCCTGCTGGCTCACAAGGCTATGGAGGGCGCATGCTGTTGCTTGAGAGTGCTTTATCTGGTTGTCTCAAGGAGTGGCACCAGCAGGCAGAGGGAAAACTGCTGTGACACCAGGTCTTTGAGGGAGATGAGTGGCGTAAAATAGGGTTGGGGAACTGGAATGATACAAGGAGCTCCCCAATGCTATAAGTAGAGGACCCTGACTCTCCCTCCCCACCCCAAATCCTATAAGTATCTGTTAGGGTTTCACCACAAACCATGTTTGAGAGACCCTAGGGTGAAAGGAGTTTTGAAGAAACACAAACTATTCAATGTGCAAGGCTGACACATTCCTCCCCAAACTGCAGACAGAAGCCCAGCAACCTCAGACTTTTGCATTGCCTTTTACCCTAGGTATTTCTACTGCAATTTGCGTTACACTGGGCACTGCCTCTTTCAGAAAGCTGCTACGCTGGCTGGGGAGATTCAAAGCATGGAGGAAAGCTGCTTGAAGAGGCAGCAGTAAGACTCTCAGGTGCAGAGAGAGAGGTTTATCTTGAGAACATCTCTCCAATGCAGTGTGGGTTCGTCACTCCTGAGCGTGGCCTCTCACTACCAGCAGAACACATCACTTGTCAGAGCAGTCCTTTCCATTCCCATGCTGGGGTTGGCCTGAAGCCCCTGGGCTGGAGAATACAATAGACTTCAGTGCTAAAGTCAGCCTCATGGGGCTGGGAGTCAGGAGACAAGGGTTTCATTCTTGCTCTGTGTACCTATTGGGTTCTGGGATTCTTGCTCTGTGTACCTATTGGGTTTCTAGCGGGGCAGTTACCCCGCTCCTAGGGGAAAAGGTTAAAGGCAGCTGAGATTGGCTGATTGGGGAGGCGGCCACAGCTGGGGCCACACCCAATCAGGCTACAGCTGGCCTTGATATAAGGGCTAAAGAAGGGGGATGGACCTAGCTGCCTTGGCGCAGAGGGTACCTAGGGCAGAGCGGTGCTGGGGAAGGGCAAGGGAGCTGGGGAGCTCCAGCCTGGCAACTCCCCAGGCTGAGGCCTTGTTAAGGCCTAAGGAGGTACTGGGGCTGTGGAGCTGCAGCCCGGGGATAGGCAGAGGCAGCTGGTCCAACCCCCTTGCCAGTGATAAGTGGCTGTGACAGGCTGTAGTTTGCCCCAGAGAACGGGGGGCTAGATGAAGACTGGCAATAGCCACTGCGGCAAGGTGGGCATAGGGGGAGGGGTTCCCCTGGGAAGGGAGACCCAGAGTGTGGGGGCACTGCTGTGGGGCAGCAGCCCAAGGTAAGGGGCACTGGGGTCTGGGAGGGACATGGGGGCCTGAGGCAGGAAAGACATTGGCCAGCAGGAGGTGCTCTGAGGCTGGCGTGAGCTAATTCCTGGAGTGACCAGCAGGAGGCGCCATGGCGGTGAGTAACTGCTGTGCTACACTCTGCCACTGACTTGCTCTGCAGTCTTGGGCCGGTCACAGTGCTGCTCTGTGCCTCAGTTCCCCTTTTGTTAAGTGGGGAGGGTAATACCTAGTGCTCTGTTAGGGTAAGAGCCACCTCTTATGAGACTGACTTGATGGCCTTCCCCTTTAAGGGCCAGGAGACCTGGGGTTGGCTAGCCCTGCTCAGTCAGACCTGTTTGTGCCATAATGAGCTGCTTCCCAGCCCGAAGGGCCTGGTCTAAGTGGGCTCAGGTGAAACCCTGAAATACCCGGGCCTCTTAAAAGCTGAGAAACCTCAGGGTGGGAGAGGAACAACAGAGAACAAGCTGGGATCTGGTGGAAGGACTCTGTGCCCTACCCCCGAGACAGGAAGAGGGGAAGATACCCTGAGAGTGTGAGGGGACTTCGGGGAAGGAGCCAAAGCGTCAAGATGCTATCCCAGACCAGACAGACTTAAAGACAATCCATAATGGCTTGGGAACTGAGCCTGGAGGGTGGGCTCAACAGGAGGGGTAGAAGAACCTTCTGTTTGTCTGGATACTGGTTATCTTGGAAGTGGCTTGAACTGCGACACCAAGCTGGAGACCTGAGCCGTACAAATCCCTAGGAGGGACGGAAAACGTGGTTGAGGGGAAACACAGGTGGGGGACACCTACCGTGCCAGGCTCCACCAGCAGGGGGTGCTATGAGCTAGCTATACCTATGACTGCTATAAAAATAGCAGAATATTGTGTGTATTGTTATAAGGCTAAATTTAAAATCCACCTTTCCCTGCTCCCCTCTTCAGGGAATTAAGGCTTTGTTCTTCCAGTATATTCTTGGGAGTCTTGTCCAGTCCAGCTTTCAATATCTCAAGCACTAGGGCTTCTATCCCTGCTTGTGGGAATCTGTTCCACGGGCCAATACACCTTGCTGTCAGACAGAGAACCTGATGCTGAGCCCTTTTATGTAACTAAATCCTATTAATTACGTCCCACCCAAACAACCCTCCTTGAGGTTTAAACACCTGTCGATGGTTATCATGGCATTGCTAAGCCAAGACGGACTATCAGCTTGTTAACAGGCGGACACTGAGGCAGATCCATATCCCACATTGGGAGTGGGCTCCCAGCAGACCCACCCTTTCTTGTCACCTCCATATTTCTCTCTGCCACGTGCTGGAGTTAAACACTAGCAACACTACTCCTCTGGCAGCTACCAATCAGCTATTCAGTGGGGAGCGGAAAGGCTTTCTGTCCCCCGCTGGGAAACCAAGAGGTAAGCACACAACCAAGTGCATCTGGATGGGCCTGCAGCAGAATATGGCTTATAATAGATCACAATCCACTCAGGAAGGAAATAGGGAGGTGAAGCAGAGATGAGCAGGGTGGGGAGGATGGGTGTGCTTCATACAGGGAACTGAAGGGGGTGCTGGAGCAGGGCACAATGGAAAGACTATGCCCCTGATTTAGCAGGCACCCATGCATATGCCTATGTACCTTCGCACGTGCCTAACTTTAAGCACCGAAGTAAATACAATCAACAGCACACTAATACACCCCATGGATCTTTCACTCAGTCTCTCCATATGCTTAGGGGGGGAGGGATAGCTCAGTGGTTTGAGCATTGGCCTGCTAAACTCAGGGGTGTGAGTTCACTCCTTGAGGGGGCCATTTGGGGAACTGGGGTAAAAATCTGGGGATTAGTCCTGCTTTGAGCAGGGGGTTGGACTAGATGACCTCCTGAGGTCCCTTCCAACCCTATGATTCTATGAAATACATGGTTAAATCAGGGCCTGAAAAAGACACACACAGACAATCTGGACAGGATTGAGAATGGAAGGAGGGTAAAAAGACACTTTATAGGAAAGGAATACACAAAGGAAGAGGAAAAAAACTGAAGAGAACAGTAAACAACTCAGAAGAAAGGTAGGGAGAAGAATGTGCTGAGTGCTATAGGAAAAATTAATGTGAGGGGACCAGAGACTGAAAAATCCCAAGGAAGAGAGAAACAGAATTTGAAACAAAGAATGTTTAGAGATAATAGCAGGAAAAACTCCATGGGACACAGACTAAGTTAGGAATGGATATAGAGGTGATTTTTTTGTTTGTTAAGATGCCAAAATGTTATAAGAAAATATCAAAAAGCTTGGTCTGAACTGTGTGGAGAAAGCCAGGGATGTGACTGTTTGGTAGGGTAGGGTGGGGTGGGAGGATCTAGTTGGAAATGAGGGTCAGCAAAGGATCACAGTGTTAATACCCCACTACCACCACACACACACACACACCATAGGTTGGGGAGGGAGATGTGGTTTGAAATTAAATATATTCATGAAATATCGATGACAGAGGCTTGGCTGGCTTTAGCTAAGAAATTCCTAATGCTGCTCTAGCATCATCACTTCAAAGCACTTGACAAACATTACATCCATTAAACTCACAACATGCTTGTGCGGTAGGTTAGTATTCTCTCTTCCTCAGACTGGGAAATTGAAGCACAGAGAAATGAAATAAATTGACATACCTGGGGTCACAGAGTGACTGTATCAGAGCTTGTATCCCTTCCCCTACCCACTGTCTGGCTTGTCCATTTTGATTCTAAGGCTTTAAGGAAAGGGTCTGTCTCCTATAATGGTTATACAGAGCCTAGCACGATGGGGCCCCATTTTTCAGTTTGTTCTGAGATACTCCAACAATCTTCTTCTTAGCATAGGCACAACGTGCCTCAGGTCCCATGTGACTAGGGTTCATCACTGAATTTGGTCTGCTGGCTGAATCATTAGCTTCCCTGGCCCAGACCGGGTACTGATGGGGAGTGCAGTGTGAATGCTGATCTATGCCCCCCACTGCAATAAGAATAATAATTCAGATTTAGAGAGTTGGGATCAGAGTCCTTAGCCCTAGTCCTGTGCTCAGGCCACCTTTCCCATCTGTTTTTGCTTGTGTTGGATGGGCAAAGGAGAGGGGCACTGGTACTGTTGGGGAGCTGTGTCGCTCGGAGATCTGGGCTCCACTTGGGTATTTTCTGTGTTAAACATTTAAAGTCTACCAGACCAGTCCTGAAAGTTTTTGATTTCAGCATGTTTCCCAAATGGCAGTGAAAAATCCAGCAGTCTGCACTGCAGATAAATCACGCTGGGACTAGGAAAAAATTCCCCCTCTCCCCACTTCCCCCCTCTCTCCCAAGCCTATTTTGAAACAACTCAATTAGAGAGAAGGGGGGTGGCTGGAGTAACTTTTCTATGGATAGAGAGAACAATTGAGCTCTGTATGGTTTTTCATCATTAAAATGCTCCCCTCTAGCAGTTGGTTAATCTGTGGCATTCGAAAGTAATATGCATGCACATGCAGACATCAGTTCAGTCTTGCTCCACTCAAGAGTCGTAAAGAGTCTCGGTGCAAGTGGGAGAGGGCTGTGCTAATATCATCATCACGTGGGGCTTGCTCTGGCTCCTTTTTCTCTGCACGTAGCATATGTCTGAAACCAATAATGTCTGAGTCACTGTTACCCAGTCACAACACAATCCTGGCACAGAGTCAAATACTCAGGCATTTTTTTTCTTTTTTTCTTCCTTCTAAAGGAAAATGTATATGCGCTGTAGATCATTCTTGGGTTTGTCCCTGGAAGGGGGTGGTGGTGAAGGTGAGGAGGATGATGAAGAAAAGCTTCTCCTGCACTGTGACCCCTGTGAGGAGGCAATAGCAGGTTTCTTTTATTATTTTCAATGTGCAGTGGGGTAACCACTATAGGCCTGAGGCGAGTCAGAGTCCCGTTGTGCCAAGCAAAACGCTAGGTAAAGGTTCTCGACGAGCTACGTGACAGTGCAACAGAAAGGGCGCCTAAGACACAGCCGCAAAGTGGTGGTGCTGTTCAGTGCTGGAGATGGAAGAGGCTGGGGAGCTCTGGCTAAGTCCCAACAGGGCTGCTCAGAGGATTCAGGGGGTCTGGGGCAAAACAATTTCGGGGGCCCCTTCCATAAGAAAAAGTTGCAATACTACAGAATATTATATTCTCGTGGGGGCCCCTGCAGGGCCTGGGGCAAATTGCCCCACTTGCCCCACCCTCTGGGCAGCCCTGAGTCCCAAAGCCCAGCAGGGTGACAGGACCGTGTCAGTTCAGCTATCATGAGTCACCTTGTTGCCAAGTCCTTTCCACCCCGCCCTGATAACCTTAAATTACCAGTGTGAGGAACATAGTTCCTTCTCTCCTGCACATCTCCTGGCAAATATGTGAGTTGCAGCTGTAGTGCCAGGGCCCATTTATTAGAAGTAAGGCCAATACATTTCAAAAGCCCCCTCCATTTTTTTTCCCTCCTGGAAATACTAGCGCTGCTTCTGGCACCAAGCATGCCACAGGGGGATACAATAAACTCGTCCCTCTAGCACTGTTCTAGCCAGAACAGACTCGCCAGCCTCTTGGGACTCGGTTTTCACAAACTGACAACATACAGTGCAAGCTTTCATTGGCAGGTGGTCTGCCCCCACAGAGCATCATTTCTGAACTGCTCTCTGCCACTCATCCTTAATGTTTTAAAAACACAGAGTTATTGAACATACCCGACTGAGAAATCTACTGCCTCCGTTCAGGAAACCTGCCACTGCCTCCTCACAGCAGTCACGCGACCGGTCAGGCCGTTCAACAGTCTCATGCCTCAACTGAGGAAAGAGGGGACAATGGCAAATTACTGATTTTGGTGGAGTTGTACCCTCTTGCAAGAGGGCTGGATTCAGCCCTGGTGCAAAGGAAGATGAAAGCCAACCGGTTTTCACACCCAAAATCTTCCCCTGCCCCCAAATCCTATTTCTAGTCATTTCCTTGACTAGGATAGGAGACCTCTAAGGAACACCTCAGACCTGCAGGATGTATCACTAGCAATTCAGTGGGAGGTGCTGTTCCCCTTAAGTCACTACTAAACTAGTGGCCCGGAATGGTGTGAGGAAGCACCGTACTGCTGGAGAGGACGACTGTCAGAGGAGACGTAAAATAGAGATCCTGACCACCGTAGTTGTTAAAGATCCTATGGGATTTTCCTTAAGAGGAGGGACATTAGCCCCAGTGGGCTTGCCACATTCCAACTCAGATATTTCTAGTCTGCCAAAACTTCCTCTTGTTTTTATTTGGATGTGGTACTTTTCACTTAGCCCTGATCTACTCTACGAGGTTAGATCGAATTTAGCCGCGTTAGATCGATTTTATAAGTAATGCGGCTACACAATCAACCCCGTTCCATCGACCTAAAAGGCTCTTAAAACTGACTGCAGTACTCCTCCCTGGTAAGGGGAGTAGCGCTAAAATCGACCTCATTGGTTCGAATTTGGGGTAGTGCAGACGCAGCGTAGTGCAATTTGATGGTATTGGCCTCTGGGAGCTATCCCAGAGTGCTCCAATGTGACCACTCTGGACAGCACTTTCAATTCCAAGGCACTAGCCAGGTACACAGGAAAAGCCCCGGGAACTTTTGAATTTCATTTCCTGTTTGGTCAGCGTGGGGAGCTCAGCAGCACAGGTGACCATTCAGTCCCAGAATCGCAAAGGAGCTCCAGCAGGGAGCGAACAGGAGACACTGGATCTGATCGTTGTATGGGGAGAAGCATTGATGCAGGCAGAACTCCGATCAAAAAGAAGAAATGCATATATATATATATATATCGCACAGGGCATGGTGGAGAGAGGCTACACCAGGGAGACACAGCAGTGCCATGTGAAAGTTAAGGAGCTCAGGCAAGCCTACCACAAGACAAAGGAGGCAAACGGTCACTCGGGTCAGAGCCCCATACACAGGGCTTTGGAGTGGAGTCTGGAGCTGGAGCGTGGACCAGTAGGTTTTATGCCCAGAGCCAGAGTGGAACAATTCAAAAATCTGATTGCTCCAAATCCCTGCCCAGACATGCCACTTCTATGATCAGCTGCATGCCATGCTGAGGGGAACCCTACCAGTACCTCCACCACTGTCCACGGACACCTGCAAGGGAGGACTCTCACACAACATGGAGGAGGATTTTGTGGATGAGGAAGAAGAGGCGGAGAATGCGCAGCAGGCAAGTGGAGAATACATTCTCCCTGGTAGCCAGGACCTTTTCATCACCCTGGAGCCAATACCCTCCCAAGGTGGGTTTCCAGACCCTGAAGGTGGAGAAGACACCTTTGGTGAGTGCACATTTGTAACTACACTAAAGGGGTTAAAAGCAATTGTGTTTAATGTTTGATTTGCCCTGAAGAATTGGGATGCATTTACAGCCAGTAAAGCTACTGGAAAAGTCTGTTAACGTGTCTGGGGATGGAGCGGGAATCCTCTAGGGACATCTCCATGAAGCTCTCCTGGGGGTACTCTGAAAGCCTTTGCAGGTTTCTGGGGAGGACTGGCTTATTTTGTCCTTCACGGTAGGACACTTTACCATGCCAAGCCAGTAGCAATACTCTGGAATCATTGCAGCACAAAACATGGCAGCGAATGGTCCTGGATTTTGGTTGCATTCATGCAACATCTGGACTTTATCTTTCTGTGTCAGCCTCAGGCGAGTGATATCGTTCATGGTCATCTGGTTGAAATAGGGGAATTTTTGTAAGGGAAGAGTAGAAGGAACCCCATTCATGCTGGGCTGTTTGTGCATGGCTAAAAGGGATCATCCTGGAGAATAGCCATGCGGTGTGGGGAGGGGTGTGCTGCACATCCAACCCAAAACCGCAGCCCCCTCCTTTTAAATGGCAAACCCAACAGGCATTGCTTGCTATGGGAAAGGAGGGCGCTGCTTTGAAACCATTCCCACATGTTATGAAGGCGGAAGAAGACAACCCCGCCTACCCTTTGGCTTACCATTGCTGCCTGGAAACTGAATTCTGTTGCCCAGCCATGTGTGATGTGTCACCATACTGGCAGGTGCTCAATATAAAAGGCAAAATGTGACCTTGTACCTAAAGCACATCCTGTCTGCTGTGAATTGCTTGATTCACTGTGAAAGAGTCTCCCTTTTGTTCTCAGAAATGTATCTTAAATTTTACTCTCCCTTTTTATCCTCCCTGCAAGAGCAAATGTTTCTATGCTCCCTGTATCATCTCTGTCTCTGAGGTTATCGCTGATTAGAAGGCGAAAACCACACTCATGATGACATGTTTTCCGAGCTCATGCAGTCCTCCCACACTGATAGGGCACAGCTGAATGCATGGAGGTATTCAGTGAGCATGGTCAGAACACGCAGGAGGAGATGCTGAGGCTAATGGGGGAGCAAATGGACATGATCAGGAATATGGTGGAGCTGCAGGAAAAGCAACAAGAGCACAGACAGCTGCTGCATCCACTGTATAACCGCCTGCCCTCCTCCCCAAGTTCCATATCCTCCTCACCCAGATGCCCAAGAATGTTGGGGGGGGAGGCTCCGGGCACCCAGCCCCTCCACTCCAGAGGATGGCCCATTCAACCAGTTTGATTTGTAGTGTGGCTACAATAAGCAATGTGGCCTTGCCTTCCCTCCTCCTCCACCCCACCCAGGCTACCTTGTCAGTGATCTCACTTTTTTAAAAATAAAGACTGCATGGATTCAAAACAATATGGACTTTATTTCCTTTGCCAGCTGTGGTTGAAGTGGGGAGGGGGATTGGCTTACAGGGAATTAAAATCAACAAAAGGGGCTGTTTTGCATCAAGGAGAAACACACACAACCGTCACACCATAGCCTGGCCAGTCATGAAACTGGTTTTCAAAGCCTCTCTGATGCGCAGCGTGCCAAGCTGTGCTCTTCTAATCGCCCTGGTGTCTGGCTGTTCAAAATTGGCCACCAGGCAATTTGCCTCAACCACCCACCCCGCCATAAACGTCTCCCCCTTACTCTCTCAGATATTATGGAGCACACAGCAAGCAGCAATAACAAGGGGAATATTAGTTGTGCTGAGGTCTAACTCAGTCAGCAAACGCGCCAGCGAGCTTTTAAACGTCCAAAGGCACATTCTACCAACATTCTGCCCACTTGCTCAGCCTATAGTTGAATTGCTCCTTACTACTGTCCAAGCTGCCTGTGTATGGCTTCATGAGCCATGGGAGCAAGGGGTCGGCTGGCTCCCCAAGGATAACTATTGGCATTTCAACATCGCCAACAGTAATTTTGTGGTCTGGGAAGTAAGTCTCTTCTTGCAGCTGTTCAAACAGCCCAGCGTTCCTAAAGCGTCATGCACCTTTCCTGGCCATCTCATGTTGATGTCGCTGAAATGTCCCTTGTGATCCACCTGTGCTTGCAGCACCATTGAGAAGTACCCCTTGCGGTTTATATGCTGGTTGGCAAGGCGGTCCGGTGCCAAGATAGGGCCATGTGTTCTATTGCCCCCTCCCTCCCCACAGTTAGGGAACCCCATTGGAACAAATCCATCCACTATGACCTGCACATTTCTCAGAGTCGCTACCCTTGCTAGCAGAAGATTAGTGATTGCCTTGGCTACTTGGATCACAGCAGCCGCCATGGTAGATTTGCCCACTCTGAACTGACTCGTAGCAGTCAGGCATTGCAAGCTTCCACAGGGCTATTGCCATTTGCTTCTCAACTGTCAGGGCAGGTCTCATCTTGGTATTCCTGCGCTTCAGGGCGGGGGAAAGCAACTCACACAGTTCCATGGAAGTGGCCTTACTCATGAGAAAGTTTCGCAGCCACTGGGACTCATCCCATACCCACAACACTATGTGGTCCCACCAGTCTGGGCTTGTTTGCTGGGCCCAGAATCAGCGTTCCACTGTATCAAGCTGCCCCACTGTCGCCATGATGTCCCAATTGCCACATCCCGTGCTTTCAGGAACGTTTGTGTCCATGTCCTCCTCACAATTGTCCTTGTGCTGGCGTCTCCTAGCCAGGTTCTGCACATATCGCAGGATAATGCGCAAGGTGTTTACAATGCTCAGAACAGCAGCAGTGAGCTGAGCAGGCTCCGTGCTTGCCGTGCTATGGCAGCTGCACGGGTAACCCAGGAAAAAAGGTGCAAAACTATTGTTTGCCGTGGATAGCTACGCACAGTGCACCACTCTGTGAGTTGATGCTAGCCATGGTATTGAGGCTGCACTCCACGGACCTACTCGACAGTATAAAATTGCTTTCTAAAGATTGACTTCTATAAAATTGACCTAATTTCATAGTGTAGACATACCCTTACTGTGTAGTGCTGTTAAACTGCTGCCAGACTTCACTCCAGAGATGCATTTCAGTGGTAGGTGAATCATAGAACTGATCCTATGAAGTGAGCTTTACATAATGTTTGACTACTGAAGATTTAAGAGGACTAAAGATACTGCCCAGAAAACATGGAGGACAATAGAGAGCCCCAAAATAAAATGAAATTATGGGGTGAGATAAAAGATTTTTGGGGTGAGGGGCACCCTAATGCTAAATCTTGCCATATGGATGAGCCCAAGCACTTAATGTTTGTAAGAGTAGGCAGAAAAGTCTTGAAATGCTCCTGGGTGAAAATCAATCATAAATGGACTACAGAAGCTGACTTCCCTTGGATTGAGTGTGCCTGGACACGACCTTGAGGCTGCACGTTTGCTGAGGGTCAGCAATGAGAAATGCGCTCAGATATCCATTTATACAGGATTCTCTAGGGAAAGCAAAATCTACAGTAGTAGTGTCAAAAGAAAGTAAAGGCTGGGTGGATTTTCCTAAAATTTCAGTGTGCTCCAGCTACGTGTCCAGGGGCCTCTTTACACTGAGGTTGTGGAGAAGGGTGTGTCCAAGAAGCATGCAAGAAGTATTTTGGCAAGATGGCTATGTAAACTGGAATTCCAAACCCACCTTGCTTTCTAAAGGGTTGCTCAGTGGCATCATCTTATCCTTAGGGAAGTTTATGTAGATCAGTAGCTACATAAACTATCAGTAAAGCTCGCTCACTCTGAGTCACTGTTTTCCACACAGAAGTTACCGTCTTCCATATAAGGACTTTGATTTGACAGGTACTCTGGTGGTTCAAAAGCATTCTAGCTAGGATTATGTTATTATCCCACAATACAGTGGGGGTGGCGGGTGGGGGAGTTAGTGTGTGAGTGGAGGGGAGGTTTCAAATGTACCACAAGGGCTGCATGAACAGGATGACAAAGGGCAGAGGATAGACCTGGTCTTCTTTTCACATGATAATGGAAAGCTGAAATAGCTACCAAATGTATTTCCAGAGAAGTTGCCTATAACTCAGGGTCAAACAGTTCTAGCGAGGAACTCATTAAAAGGATTCTTGTGAGGCTTTTTCTACAAATAGAAAATTTGATAAATTCCTTCTAAACAGCTGAGAGGACTTGACACCTGCTTAGAAACAACCTAACTCTCTCCCATCTCAGGGTCACCACAAAAAGGAGAGGGATCCGAGTAGGGTGACCAGACAACAAGTGTAAAAAATCGGCTAGGGGGTAATCGGCACCTATGTAAGACAAAGCCCCAAATATCAGGACTGTCCCTATAAAATCAGGACAACTGGTCACCCTAGATCCTAGGCTGGGATGAAGAGAGGTGCTCCGGTTCTGTGTGAGCAGTTGTAGCTAGTCTCTCATCCTGAAGGGAGCAGGCACAAACAATCCCTAACAGCTCTGAGAACCCCCTCCATCTTGGCAAGCATGGTAGGATCATGAAGTCTCTCCTGAACTACCAGAAGCAATAGAGGAAAAGATGTATGTGACTTTGCCACTCCAGTGGCTGGAGAAGCTGTCTCATCTTGGTGCTCTGTTCGGAACCCCAGTAATCTGGTGTTCAGCAGTGCGGCAAATAGAGCTGTGTCTGCCCCTCCCGGGAACAAAGATCTCCTCCATTACCCAAAGATCCAGGGGCCGGGTCAATTAATAATCAGATGAGTCATTACATTTTCCCTTTCCTAGCAAGAAAATGGCAACTGCCAATGTCCTGTTGGACACTGCTCTGTGCCACAAGCAGTGCTTCCCAGCAAGGGTGACACAGTCCTCTTCCTCTCTGCTTTTTAAATAAAACATGGTATCTTGACTGTCTAGTTGGATCAGGACTACTTTTTGGGCTACCAAAACACTGAGGACTCTTTTCGCACATACATGAGGATCGTGTGTAGATACTGTTCCAGGAGAAACCAAATTAGTTGGGTTTGAAGTCCTGCTGAACTTCCCAGCGCTGGTAGGATGCATCAGTCATTACTATGATTTGATTGAGAGGCAGTGTGAACTGAACAAGGGTGTAAGAAACAGGGACTCCTGAGCTCTAATCTCAGCATTGCTATTGTATGGGCTTGTCTGTGCCTCAGTCTTCCTATCTTTGATATAACATAATTAGGGTGACCAGACGTCCCGATAAAATCGGGACCATCCCAATATTTGGGTGGTTGTCCCGTGTCCCGACTGATCTTTGGTCGGGACGCAATTTGTCCCGATATTTCACTCTGCCGGCAGCACTGGATTTTTTTTTTCCGTTTTTTTTTTTTTTGCTCCGCCAGCAGCACTCGGCTTTTTTTTTTTCCCCGCTTCGCCAGTGGACCTGCCCCCGCCCCCATGTGGCCCAATATTTTCTTCATCTCATTTGGTCACCCTAAATATAAGGATAGTAAGTTTCCAGCTTCCTAAGGATGCTGTAAGGATTTAATGAATTACAAGTGCATTACAAAGCATTTTAACATTATATAAATGCCAAGTGTTTTTATTAGTGGTATACCTGCTGTATGCTGCCATAGGGATCTACATGATTATCCTCTATGTATACACTGCCTTCAGGGAACTCTGAAGTTGTCGGTTTAATTCATATACTGTAGCCCATTCAGTTCAGTACTTGATTTAACAGAACTACAAAGCTGTCACACTGAATGTATTGTTCCAGCAGCTGCAGCAAGTTAACTTGCTGACTCTTATCGGTTCCATTCTTGAGGGAACAGGATGTGAACAGCTGTTCCCATTGAACTTGGCTGTGAGGAGAATGAGCCCCAAAATGGGGTGAGGCGGTGTTCACACAACTGAATCACCATTGATGGCAGTTAGTAAATTAGACCTTGAACGTGCTCTGTAGCTCCCAATGCTGCTTGGCTGCTGTCAGTCAGGGGATGAGTAGATATGTGTCCAGTAGCCAAACTGTGATGATATTTGGGTGGAATCAATGCACTGTGGGGAATATTAAAAACTGTGAGTTCAGAAATCTGTGTGCTATCTTGGAAGGTGCCGTACACCAAGGATGAAGGCAAGGAGATGTTGTCCTAGTGACACATCCATCATAATCTGACTCTATTAAAACATACAATAAACCTGTGACACTCACTGTGATTAGCTATTGAGGCCAAGAGTTTAAATAGGGATTATTCATTTATATGAATAACCACTAATAAATAGCCTCACTAGCTAGAATAACTGGAGCATATTCAAGGGCTAATTTGCTAATTGCGGTCAATGTTAGTTTATTTGCGCAATATCAGGTACTCGTTTGAAACACCCTTTCTTCAGGCACTCTTCTGAAACACCTGGTTGAAATACCTTCCTCTGAAGCATTTAGTATAGGTCATGATTGGAAACAGGATACCAGATTAAGTATCTATTACTATGATCCAGAATGGAAATTCCTACACTGTTGTGTTCCTTATATCAGCCCTTTAAGTGCAATGCCATCAGTGTAGTACTATTATTTACAATTCCTCTAGCACCTTTTCTCTGTTGCTCTGAAGTGTTACAAATGTGTCCGAAGCCTTGGATACGTGTAGGGAGGGAGATAGGCATTCTTATTTCCAAATTTACAGAGGAGGAAATTGAGGAACAAAAATGTTAAATGACTTTCCCAAGGACACTTCAAAACAATGGCACAGCTGGAAGTAGAACCAAGGAGTCCTGATTCTCCATCAACGGCTTTAAGTATTAGACTAAGGCCTGGTCTACACTAGGAAATTAAGTTGATATAATGATGTTGCTCAAGGGTCTGAAAAATCCATCCCGGAGCAAGGCATTTAAACTGACCTAATCCCCAGTGTAGACAACATTAGGTTGATGAGAGAATTCTCACATCAACCTAGCTACAGCCTCTAAGGCCTGGTCTACACTAGGGGGGCAATCGATCTAAGTTATGCAACTTCAGCTACATGAATAACATAGCTGAAGTCAACGTACTTAGATCGACTTACCGTGGTGTCTTCACCATGGTGAGTCGACTGCTGCCACTCCCCCATCAACTCCACCTGCACCTCTCATGGCGGTGGAGTACAGGAGTCGACGGGAGAGCGCTTGGGGATTGATTTATCGTGTCTAGTCTAGATGCGATAAATCGACCCCTGCTGGATCGATCGCTTATTTGGCGGGTAGTGTAGACGTACCCTCACGGTGGTGGCATACCTATGCCAACGAGAAAACTCCTCTGATTGGCAGTAGGTTATGTCTTCACTGAAGTAGCACAGCTGCAGCGCTGGAGTGTTAATTCAGAGCTTATCTACACTTGCCTCTGAAGTAGAAAGTCCCTCTGGACTGGGTTAGTACATCTTTGTGAGGGAGGTGTGCCTACACTGGTGGACAAGAGAGGAATAAACAGACCCCCTAGTGCTCTGTTACTTAGGAAAGACAGGAATATCCATCATGATTCACTGGATCATTGCTATGAAACATTACAAGATGGCCTTTCAGGGCATTCCACTAAGGCATAGACAAAAGCTGCAGTGGAACTAGTCAAACCTGTCAATCTAGGTTAAATAATAACATTCAAATGTCTCAACTTCAGCTTCTGGAGGTTAAACAATAACAGTCATAGAGTAAAGTACCTTAATTTCTATCCAGAGAATTTTTTTAAAGAAGCTCAAGGAGGACTGGAGAGCTCAGGATAATGAAACAAGCCTATTAATCAAAAGGTCTCCAGTCCAAAGCCCAGGTTGATAGTGACTAAAAGTCATTACCGTTTGATGGCTGTTGGGTGATTTACATGAAAGTTTCCTACTGTGACGGTGATCTATTGTCCATGTCTCTCAAACATACAGAAGCATTGAAAGCACAACTGCCTGACAGATATTTAGCTTAGTGCTTATTTTGATACCTCTATCATTCCATGGGTGGCATGACGGCATTCCAAATGCAAGCTGGTTTGGCTGTGCAATGAGTAATCTCATCAAAGCTGGCATTCTGTGATCGTATACTCTCTAGGTAGCAAAACTTCTGCACAGACTTGAGCACTGTTGATCCTAATAATTGGGTAGACGTGCATCCCTGGCACATGTTGACACAGTAGTTCAGTTTTCTTTAGGCTGATTTGATCTCACCCCCACATGAGGCAACTTGATCAGTTCCATATCTGCTGTCTTTGGTCTGTTTGCAGGATCAAATGGTGGGGCGAGATTCCCAGTATCAAAATCTGTAACTGTTGTTGGATGTCTGCCATTCAAAGCATGCTCTTAAAAGATTAGCTGTTGATTTTGTTTGTATGGCTGACTCTGATATCCAAGGCCATATTTTATAGTCAGCTAAAACAATGCACTTGTTCTCATGGTGTCCAGTACAAATAATTCAAAAACACACTGAAGTCAAACTCGAAAGCATGTGTGGTTCACCTAGCAACTAGGAAGCAAGAGCCCATGACAGAGTAAGGTGGTGGCAGACTTACCATATCACCATTTACTGCTTTGAAGCAAGGTGTATTAACACTTTGTGTGGAAACTGAACAGCGCAAAGCAAGGATAGAACAGCCTGCAATGGTCATAGACAATCTTGTGGGACAGACGTGTAACCGTGTTTGCTATTTTGGCATTGGTCTGATCGCACACATACGTATTCACCTACAGCGTTTGCTGAATTCTTGTATGATGACATGAGAGCCTTAGGGTGACCAGATGTCCCGATTTTATAGGGACAGTCCCGATATTTGGGGCTTTTTCTTATATAGGCTCCTATTACCCCCCACCCCCGTCCCGATTTTTTGCACTTGCCGTCTGGTTACCCTAGAGAAAGTAGTAGGTTCTCAGTCTAATTTCCAGAGGACAAATATCCACATCACAAAATTAACACTAATTGTCCCTGTCATGGAGGACTCAGCAGAGAAGCCTAGGACTGAATAGGCCACAGGAACTGAACTCTCGCCTCATCAAAGAGAGAGAGTGTATCCAAGTCTGCATAGTGGTTTTTCCCAACTCCACTTCTGCTAATTATCACTGTACAAAGAGTTATGGGCAAATATTGGCTCAGATACTGATGGCAACAAGGGCAAAAGCCTGGGTCTTGCACAATGCCCTAGTAAATAGGCTTTGTGGAGGAGATCTCTGCAGGGGTTGGAATCCTCCTATCTCCCAGTCATGCACCACCAGAAGCAGCTGGTCTGTGGCTGTTACTGCAGCCTCAAGTTTGTGGGCCCAGAACTCTTTTGTATATTATAGACTTATAGAAATAGATCTTCTAAAAAAGTTCAAATGTATTACTGGCATGTGAAACCTTAAACTAGAGTGAATAAATGAAGACTCGGCACAGCTCTTCTGAAAGGTTGCTGACCCCTGATTTACATTGTGAGATCTTCCAGGAGGGGACTGGTGCTCCTTACCGGTACCAAGCCCAGTTTTTACACCTGGGTCACACAACTGTGAATCTACTGGCCATACCACGGTACCCTCTGCATTTTCCCTTCCCCAAAGGGACACGTAACCAAGGCAGAGCAGTGTGAAGCAGGATCATCACAGTATTTTTGCGACTTGGGCACTCCCCCACCATGCCACTTCTGCTGCCCATTAGGTCCGCGAGACTTGGCCCCAACTATGGCCAATGTTTTAGCACTGGCTAGTGAACTACCATTCCAGTGCTAGTGCCTTTCTGAAGAAGGAGAGCGTGACACACACAATTTATTCCAGGCTAAATTGCCTACCCTGCCCAGAAGGCTTCATTTTATTTATGGGAAAATATACTAGTTAATAATCTCACAGAAATGATCTAACTGGGGAAAAGTCTCCTCTGACTAAATCCATTCTAATTAACTGTTTGGCAAAATGTTTAGGCAGGAGAACTGACTCTGAACTGATTCCTGACAGAGCAAATTTTGCATGGGTCTTAACATTCGCACTGCTGGCATCCGTTTGTTTTGATAACATTTTCAAACCAAATTATGAGTTACAAAAGCAGCTCCACGCTATGCACTTCCTCGTCCCTAGCGTTGACTGTTCCAGGCCCAACAGGAATGAAACAAGAACAGCCAATGCTACAGAGAACCCAAAAAACAACAAACAAGGGTGGAGTAAGAATAGCTCATGCAGTAAAGAATCATCATAGTTGCTGAACAGTTCTGTAAAATAAAAGGGAAGCTGAGCAAAAACTAAACAACTAAACCCAGCACACAAACGATCTAGCATGCAGCTGGGTGAAGGGATCCGCAGTGACTGAAAACATTCACGAAGGAATTCCACACAGCCATTGCACACCACAAATAGTAATTACTCACACTCAAGCAGGGACTTGTTTTCTTAGGATCTGATTCTGCAAGGGGCTCTGCACCCCTTTTTTCTCTCCACAAATTCAGGGGGAATTAAGGGCATTCAACACCACTCTGGAGAGACCCAGCACCTCACAGGACTGGATGCTTTGTAAGAACCTGATCTTGCTCCCATTACATTACATGAAAGCAATCACAATGAAATCCGTGCAAGCGGAATCAGTGAATCAAAGTGAATGAAAACACTCGTTTAAACAGGCATATGATATAGTATAGCATGACAAGGACATTGCAATATCTTCTATTTGATTGGTTATTAAATGTGAATTTATTCCATTTATTCACAATTCTCAGCAGGAACTGGAAATTCTATGCAAGATTAAAGTTTATGGAACATCTTAATATACAGAACTGTAAATCCACAAGCTCAAAAACCATTCAGGCAAATTTCAGTTGCCACAAATGTTAGGGAGCAGAGGTTTGATAGTATCCTGTGTTTCTGTGAGGTCTGTCTGATCAGACTTCCTGCTCTTAGTTCTATTTTTTTCTCCACTGATCCTTTTATTTATGAATTATTGCTTTTTATATGGAACCCACAACTAGCGCTTGATCCTGCAAAATGATGGGAACAGGGTACTTGGCACTTCTCAGGAGGTGCTTTAGCACTTTGCAGGATTGGCCCTTAAAGCATAGAATGGGAAGGGATTTAAAGTAGGCTATGTCTGTTACTGGATCTGGATCCAAGAACACTGCAAACCAGCTGGTTGCAGGAGAGAAACCAGGAATTGAAAATTAGTTTGGGGTGAGGTACGGGATTTGCTGTAAGTAATCTTGGCACAGTGTACAGCTAGCAACCCAACTTGGGGGCTGGCCACTATTTATTTGCAGGTTTCATATTTCATGAAGCGCCTGGAAAACAAATGTTTTAGAGTGCTGGAAAGCAGCTAAGAATCCCAGCTTTGCTTTGCAGTAGTAGCATGTAGCATCTAGGTAGTTTGCAAGATATTTGACCTTGAAAACAAATTATTCTCACAAGAAAAAGAGTCAACGGACTTGAGAGCTTTTCAAGACAAAAACAACGATGCTGTAAATTCTGTGCCCCGCAAAGCTCAGGATAAGTTAAAAGACTACAACTAACTTTTTTTGGAGGGAGGGGAGGAAGGGGAATGTAAAACTGGCAAATTGACTAAACTGAAATCTGGGAGGAAATGAACCAGAAGTTTTGAGGAAGGAGACTTGCAGGCATAAGAGCTCTGCTTAGAAGATCCACTGCAAATAGAAATTTGCTCTGCTTGAGCTGTATTTGTTCAATGCTTTGGTATCATGCCTAATGAGATTTTGTTTTTGTGCTTCCTCCACTCCCAACAGCAGACTGTGGATGGGCGTTTGCGAGATCCCGGGAACAGAGAATGTTAAGCTACAGGGTGAGGGAGCTAGCATACATACTGATTTTTGTGAACTATATGACACTGTATATATGGCATAATAGTTTTAGGTTCTTGGGAGACACTTTAGTCTCATATTCGCTTGTCTTGGTACTTGATTACATCTATATTGAACTATTAACAATAAGAACAAATTCTTGCTGCAGTTGAAGGGAGAAAGCAAATTGGCAATCAAAATTACTTGATTTGTCAAAATGTTTTTTCACTGTTTTTGTTGGATTGTTAGGGGGGAGGAATAGCTCAGTGGTTTGGTGCACTGGCCTGTTTAAACCCAGGGTTGCGAGTTCAATCCTTGAGGGGGCTGTTTAGGGATCTGAAGCAAAAAATTGGGGATTGGTCCTGCTTTGAGCAGGGGGTTGGACTAGATGATTGCCCGAGGCCCCTTCCAAACCTGATAGTCTATGATTCTAAAACAATGCAAGAATTTAACAGCTGCTAAAGGGAGTAATATTTCTTTGCTGCATTTCCCTAGCCAGCAGTCAGAGGTGGAGTGAGTCCCATGCTGCTGCTAACATAATGAGCTGTTCCTATTACCACATTCAAGAAGTGCTACAATAGCCTAATTCAGCTAAGTGGAGAAAATATAGGCCATTATTCATGTCCCCCCTCTAAGTCAATTTACTGCTCTTATTTGCATTTAGGGTGACCAGATGTCCCAATTTTACAGGGACAGTCCCAATTTCTGGGTCTTTTTGTTATATAGGCTCCTATTACCTCCCCCCCCATCTCAATTTTTCACATTTGCTGTCTGGTCACTATTTGCATTGAACCTCCTCCTGAACCTGGAAACAGGAAGCCCTGACAATGTCTCCACAACCTGCGACTCAACTTCCTTCTTTGCTGGAAGAGAGGACTATAGAAGAGGCTCAAATATTAACGTTTTTTCAATGACGTTTTTTAATTAGTTGACCTTTTTTTGTTTTACATAAATAAAATTACAGCCATGATTTCAGGGACAACATCCCACAAGCTGCCAGGGCTAAAAATGTTTTGGAGAATCAGCATCAATACTTTCTGGGCTAGTAAATGTTTCTAAGCACTGGTCCTGTGTCATATGATCAGCAACACTTTCAACTCCTGTAGAAACAATAACATTGGGGGGAGGGGAGACCTAAGAGTTACCTATCTAGCCCATTGCCCTCCATATGACGCATCCATCTCACAAATTTGGCCATGAAAAATGCATCATGGACCATGAAATCTGGTCTCCCGCCATGAAATCTGGTCTTTTGTGTGCTTTTACCCTATACTATACAGATTTCCTGGGGGAGATCAGTGTTTCTCAAACTGGGGGTCCTGCCCCAAAAGGGAGTTGCAGGGGGATCGCAAGGTTATTTTAGGGAGTTTGTTTTATTGCCACCCTTACTTCTGTGCTGCCTTCAGAGCTGGACGGCTGGAGAGCAGCGGTTGTTTGCTGGGAGCCCAGCTCTGAAGGCTGTGCCCTGCCAGCAGCAGTAAGGGTGGTGATACGATATCATGCTACCCTTACTTCTGTGCTGCTGCCTTCAGAGCTGGGCAGTCGGAGAGTGGCAGCTGCTGACTGAAGGTCAAGCTCCACTGCCAACAGCAGCAGAGCAAGAGTAAGGGTAGCAGTACCACAGCTCCCCGTACAATAACCTTGCAACCCCACCCCCAACTCCTTTTTGGGTCAAGACTCCTACAATGACAACACCATCAAATTTCAGATTTAAATAGCTGAAATCATGAAATTTATGATTTTTAAAATCCTCTGACTGTAAAATTGACCAAAATGGACCGTGAATTTGGTAGGGCCCTATCTATGAACAACTATCAGATATGCTATGAGCATGGGCTGCAGTTGGCCAATGACCTAAAAGGTGAAAGGCTCCATATCCCATTGTCATCTGTCCTGAACAACCCTGTTCAGATTCTCATTTTCCCAATGGCTATAAGGGAGGCTTGGGAAAACACCAGAGATTGGATCTAAAGTTCACACATCAGTAAACCAGATAAGAAGAGGTGCTTGTAGGGTTATTAGGGTTTCATCTTTCCTTCAAGGCACAGAGGCATGTCAGTGCTGGAATATTCCTGATCTCTGCTGGTTTAGGAAACAAGGATTATACAAATATTTTGATATTCCTATTTTCATCATTGGAATAGAACACAACTGTGCCAGATTTTCTTATTTAGAAAAGGACACTGGTGCCTGTCACCTCAGCTCCCTAAAAAAGCCATTAACAAATATACTGCCTCAAGCACCAAGTTAAAGATGAAAGCTGCTACAATTTGTTCCATTTTACCTGCAGCCCCGGGAGTCAACATAATTATACAGAACTGCTATTAAATATATAAATAAATATTACTAGCAATAATAATTCCTGTCACTATGATAACAGTCCTGGAGTCAACCTGAACATTCATCCCTGTGGAAGACTTTTCTCAATAATACACAAAGCAAGACTCGGCAGCTCTTATCTGCTGTGTTGCAAATTTTGGCCTGAATATGATTACTGAGCTGCCACTCTCTTATTGTTTCAGGTTAGTTTTTGTATAACACAGTAATCTGCAACTGGCTTCAGATTCAAAAATCAATGGACAAACGTAGGGAAAGAGATGAGATTAGATATTAGTGTTTCTTTCACCTGTTTCGTGCTCATGGGGTTAAGCGCAGACACTTCTAGCAAAGAATTTCTCCCTCACATCCATTACTCATCCTGCCCTGAAGACAAGTCACTGGCTGGCTAGGTGAGGTCTGTCACATGAGCTTTTCTGCAGAACAATGCTTTTTTGGCAACAGTATTTATATCACAGTTTTGGCCAGGGTGGTTTCAGGCCATAGCAGATCAATGGAGATTTGAACATTATTTTCATTTTGCATGTTTTATTGATTAAGTCTCTGTACATGTGCTCAGAGTTTCTGGATGGGCATGTCTTAAAATCACAATGAATAAAAGAATGTACAAAAACAATGGCCAAAATCCAGCTAATCTCTGCAGCTAATACTCTCTCCCTGGCCACAGCTGTCTTAAAAAACAAACGGCCATTCACATTCATCAAAAAAACCATGACCTTGAAAACTGTATTGTACAAATATAATATTTTTTGACAGTTCCTTTCTGTTATATGTACCTTTCTCCATGTGCTTTATGGTAACTTAGAGAGTACGCTGAATCCCACTATTCAGACACACTCAGCACCAGGCAAACCTTTGTTTTAAGATCTCACTTGTATCTATAATAATAGGATTAGCCGTCCAGTTTCTGCCTCTGAGTTTGGTTTTGAAAAGAGGGCTTGTGTCATCTGAAAGATTGTACATTAAAATAGATACACTTGGCCCATTTAAAGAAACCCTTGTCATTGGAATCCAGTAGTCCTTTCCTGCTTCTGTATTATTCTAACCTTTTCTTTTTTAAATGCATTTAATACAGGTGAGAGGTGTTTTGAAAAGGGAGTTGGCCATGGCCACCCAGGCAAGTCAGTAAGAGAACCCATGTTTTTTGACTCCCAATCCCATGTCATTTCCTTTGGACATTCTTGGTCTCTGATCCTGCAGTCAGATCAAAGGAGGCAGACCCTGTACAGATCCAATTGTAGGACCAAGGCTCCGGTTTCTAAAATGCTTTTGGATGCTCAAAAGCACAAAGTTTCCCTACTGATGTAATGTGTTTGCTGTTAGAGGAAGAACTTCTGCTATTAAAATGGCCAGTGTTTATTTACTTCCTCATTGGGGTACACAGCGCAAAAATGAGTTTGTACATTTTAGACTATCACTACCAAACTTCCCCACCGCCACATGGAACTATGAATTTGTGTGAATAAATATTTCTCACAGAGAAGTACTATTATACCTATGACCAAGATTAAAACAAACAAGGAAAAACTTAAAAGTTAGGAATGTTTAAAAATTGTGTACTGCCAAAAAAAAAGTCTATCTGAGGGTTTGCTCTTCTAGAAAGATGCACTGGGTTCAGGATATATTTTTTCAAAACATCTGGAGTGTTTTAACAAGGCCAGCATAATCACTGCAGCACCATGAGCTAGGGCAGAGTGAAATTCACCCAGGATGTGTGGAGCCCTATGGACTTCAATAAGTCTAAGTGCAGTGGGGAGGTTCATCTGTATGGAGCAACTTGCAGCACCAAGGCTTCAGTGAGTATTTTTGTCCAATTAATTCTTTTCCTCCTTCCTTTTGTCCTTAGAAATAGCACCAAACTACATTAAAAACAATGTTAAGACAACATTAGGGCTGTAAACCAAACTATATCAAAGAGCCAAGAGATGCAAAATGTAGGCCCCTGCCAACCCCTGCTAATGTGGCCACACTGCACCTTACTGGGTATTTTCTGAAGTCGGTGTGGGAGCTGGGGCTAGCTGGGGAGGGGGAGGAGTAGGTGGGCAGGGAAAGGAGTGGGTGTGGGAGCTGGGGCTAGCTGGGGAGGGGGAGGGGAGACCATGTTGTCAGTGGGCAGGTGGAGGAGGGAAAGGGGTCGGTGTGGGAACTGGGGCGGGGGAGGGGAGGCCCAGGTGTCCGTGGGCAGGTGGGGGAGGGAACGGAGTCGGAGTGGGAGCTGGGGCTAGCTGGGGAGGGGGAGGAGAGGACGAGGAGTCAGTGGGCAGGTGGGGGAGGGACAGGAGTCGGTGTGGGAGCTGGGCTAGCTGGAGCGGGGAGGAGGCCCAGGAGTCAGTGGGCAGGTGGGGGAGAGAAAGGAGTGGGTGTGGGAGCTGGGGCGGGGGAGGGGAGGCCCAGGAGTCAGTGGGCCGGGGGGGGAGGGAAAGGAGTTGGTGTGGGAGCTGGGGCTAGATGGGGAGAGGGAAGAGAGGCTGAGGAGTTGGTGGGTGGGGGAGGGAAAGGAGTGGGTGTGGGAGCTGGGGCTAGCTGGGGCAGGGGAGGGGAGGCCAAGGAGTCAGTGGGCGGGTGGGGGAGGGAAAGGAGTGGGTGTGGGAGCTGGGGCTAGCTGGGGAGAGGGAAGAGAGGCTGAGGAGTCGCTGGGTGGGGGAGGGAAAGGAGTCGGTGTGGGAGCTGGGGCTAGCTGGGGAGGGGGAGGGGAGGCCGAGGAGTCAGTGGGCAGGTGGGGGAGGGAAAGGAGTCGGTGTGGGAGCTGGGGCTAGCTGGGGAGGGGGAGGGAGGCCGAGCGGCTCCCGGCAGAGAGGCTGTGGGGATCACTAGGGACCAGGTAGGTTTCACCACAGACAGGAGACAGAGGACGCCACCCAAGCTCAGCGCATGCGCACAGCGCCTCCGGTGCCCTCACCTCAGGCTGTGGGAGGCGAACTCGAGACACGAAAAGAGCTCTCCGGGGGGCGGGCACGTCGGCGCCGCTCTCAGCCTAACCCCCAATACGAGGCCAGCACATCAAACGCTGCTCAACCCACTCCGTCCGCAGCCAATCAGAACCGCCGAGCTAGTAAAGAGCCCTCTCTAGTCCCCCGTTTAGCGTCATCCTCCTCACCAGCCAATAGGAAGAGAGCGTCCCCCTCCCTCCCCCTCCGGTTATGGTCCTCAGCCAATGGGAAGTCTGTCCCTGGCGGACAGTTGGCCGTTTACCGCACAGGGGCCGTCACGCTCTGGGGGGCGTGGCCACCCGGAGGGGCGTGGCCAATCTCCTGGAGCGGCTATATAAGGAGCCGCTGGGCAAACAGGCGCCATTTTGTACGGCAGAGGCTGGGCAGGGGGGAGGCTGCGGAGGGTTTCGGGGTTCGGACCAGAGCGGCCGGATGGTGAAATCCTCCCTGCAGCGGATACTCAACAGTCACTGCTTCGCCAGAGAGAAAGAGGGGAATAAAAGCACCATCATCATCATGCCCGCCGTGCTGAGCCTCAGTGCCGGACAGAGCAGGTGAGGCGCCGGGCCTGCCTCAGCCCTCACCCCCTTCCCGCGGCGCCCTCCTCAGTCCCCAGCCCCTCTGAGGTGCCCCCCCCCCGCCGTGTCGAGTCTGTCAGCCCGGGCCGCCCGCATCATCCGCGGCTCTGCGTTGGTCCTGGGCCGGGCCTTGTGCCCCTTGAGGGCAGCGCCCTGAGCGTGGGCGCCAGGCTCCTCTCGAGGGGATCCTGGCCACCCAGCAGGCGGGTGGGGGTGGCGATCACGTGGGCCGGCTGAAGGGGTCGGGCAGAGACGTAGCCCCTTTGGGGATCCCCTCCCGCCAGGGCACAGGCCTTACGAGGCCCTTTCATCCCCCTCCCCCCCATCCTCGCGCACGTAGGAGCCGTCGCCCCCCTCCTCCCCCACAGGCCTTGTTGCTACTTCCCCTTCGAGCAGGTGAGTCCCCTCCCCCCTCTTGCTTGGGGCTGGCCTGCGGCTTCTCCGGGTCCTGTCTGAGGCCATCAGTAGCCCCTGGACAAACACGTTGCTGGGCTGCATTAAATTAGCCTCCACATAAGCAGAGCGGGAGCTGCGGTGAATAACGTTCCCCTCCCCATAGCACTGTTAAATCCTAGCACACACGAATACCATCCTTCAAATAACAAAGAGCCTAACCTGCCACGTGACAGTTAAAGGGCAGTTAGATGTAAACAGCAGCCACATAACTTGCTGCTGAAATTGCCAGAATAGCTAACAGATCAGCAAAAGCATGAATGTATTTTGCTGAAACACTGGTGACTTGTAGCTACTCATCAATAAAAGTCCTCAGTAAAGAAAGACCTAATAGAAATGACTACCTCAAAGCAATAGACTGTTTCAGGTATGAAGGCATTTCCTCTGATAGTTGGAAGGTGATTAATTCAGAATGGCCGAAGAGTGGGAAATGTGAGAGCCTTTATGTAAGGGATATTTACATACATGGAAACGAATCAAGGTGCTTAGCCTAAAGTAGAACCTAAGAGTATTATAAAAGCTGCTTGCTTAATCCTCTGATGCAGTTTAAACTATGACAGTAATTGCTGGGATGAGAACAGATGAAAATTACTGTGACCTCTGCAGGGGACAGAAAGTAGCTATCAAATCAGTTATGCATTATAAGTCTGGCTTTCCCTTTTCAGAAGCTATTTTAAGAAGCCATTTTTGTTTAGATAAAGTTGTGGTCCAAAAGGAAGGCCATATAGAGACCACACAGTGAGCACAACTTTAAAATGTGGTATTAAAACTAACTCCCAAAGCTAAATGAGCCTTTATGCTACAGAACTGTATAGAACTGCATATACGGGGGAGGAGGGGGGTTAAATACAGGTGCTTAGTAAATAAAAATGTGGTTCTTATCACATGAGGACAGTGAGATACACTGCTTTATAATGAACCTCGAAAGGAATATTAAAATAAGTGTTTAATGCATGGATTAGAGCTCCAGTTGAATTCTTTACTGTAAAACTGCTGCACTTTGGAAATTGAATACAACTGAGGGCTCGGATACAATTGATATCAATTGGTCCTAGTTGCTTGTAAGTTTATGCAGTATAATACATTCATATTATAGCCTCACAATGGTCCCCTTTATTGATCACTTTCAGCATATGATATTGTACCTGTCAATATATAGCGGTTCAAAGGCTTTCTAATGAGTGGTCTATTTGCCTCACCACAATTTTCTGACTGATTTGGAACTCTCAAACACATTTGGACTGAGCAAAATGGTGGATTATTTTGTACATGTTTATACCGATTTGCAAATGGCTGCTGGCACTCACAGATAGGACGATTGTGAAAATTTCCCTAAGGGCCTCGATTGCTGCATCTGCTGAGATGACGCAACCAAAGTGTAAGCCTGCAGGGTGAAAGATGGTGCAGAGGGAGGGGCTAATGGGCACAGCAGTCATTCGTGTTACTGTATAAAGCTGATCAGGCAAGCAGGCTTACTGATATGAAACAACTTGTGTAGAAAAATTAGGTTTAATCGTAGCTTCAACAGGATGGAATGCTTTAAATAGAGGGTTCTGTAGTAATCTATTAAATTTAGCAGAGCCGTATAAATGCTCTCTGCATTGGAAATTTTCATAAAGATGCTCAGTATGAAAACTTCAAGTAGGTTTTCAGATTAGTGATATTTTAAGGGAACAGTCTTCAATTTTTTACTAAATACGTTAAAATGTTTATTATCACAAGTGTACTATTTCCTCGTGAGCTTTGAATGGTGAAAACAATTTGGAGATACCAAAAAACAAGTAGAATCTACTTAAACTCTCCAGAATGTAGAGAAACAATGTGAGTACTTCCAGAACAAACTCAGCACAAGGTCTGATTTGTATGCACAGGGTCTGGACATCTGCCAAGGAAACACAGTTTCACATAAAAATGAAAATTAATTATAAAATCAGTTATAACTAAAACTATAGTTAACCTTAGAATTGGGAATTATAGTACCAGTGCTACTGCGATCAAAATGTTCATACATAAACTACAAACTGGTTAAGAGGGAGGAAGAATGTCAAGTCTCAGTTCTTGAATGTGCAGAACTTTTATTGACTTCAGTGGGAATTACTCATTAAAATTGTGAGATTGGACATGGAGGCTATTTCATAATTTAGAAACATTTCATTTGTCATGCCTGATAACATTTATAGGTTTAATTTAACTGTAACATTTATAATTAAGTTCTTAGATCGATTTTGTGTTTTTTCAGCCTTTACTTAATTTTAAATGTCATCAAATCCTTGGCTTTCCTCACATTTGTGGACTTGATAGCTTGAGCATCATGGGTGTACATTTAATGTGCCTCTTTTTTGTGAACACAAGCCCCTTGCAACCTACATGTTTTTGTCCTGTGTCAAGGAGACTGGCACTCCTTTCCCTTTGCTGGATAAATGCAAGTTAATTAAAACTTAATTTTGCTTTCATAAGCTCAGGCTAATAGCATGTTTTCAATGTTTCCTGTTTAAAATGTGATATGAAACGTGAATGCTGCTTGTTTTATGTAGGCTTTATGCAGTTTAACTGAAATCATGATTTTCTTTAGTTCCAGGGTTTCTTTCAATTGCTGTAGTAACCTGGGTCCGGGGCCTCGGTGGTGCTCCTGATGTCCCTCACCCACCCCTGAAGATCCCAGGTGGGCGAGGGAATAGTCAGAGGGATCACAATCTTTCAGCTAATTTATTTTATTCTGTAAGTATATGCAATCTAATGCCAGGCAATCTTAGCTTCATTTTCTCAGTTTATTAATGACTTTTCATATGGTGAATACTATATGAGAAGGTTATAATACAAATCCTGACTGCAGTGCTCAAGAATTTTGTGCACTTCCATGAGTTTAATTTCAAATTTGTGATGAATTAGTAGTAACTTCCCATCTTATTTTAACAGGATAATCGGCTGAATGTAACAGAGGAACTAACATCTAATAACAGGACAAGAATTCTCAATGTCCAGTCAAGGCTTACAGATGCCAAACATGTTAACTGGAGGGCAGTGCTGAACAACAACAACCTATATATTGAAATTCCCAGTGGTGCTCTGCCTGAAGGGAGCAAAGACAGGTATGCAGGATAGAGTGTAATATGCCCTTTAACATCTCTTTTCTAATTAGGAATTAACTTCAGTACTCCTGAAGAGTGATACTTCTGCATTGGCTACACCCACTTACATCTGATGATGGGTTTATCATGCAGACTTTCTTCTGTTCCAGTCATGACACATCTGATTTTTTGCTATAACAGTGCTAAATATTATTCCTATTTTGGGCATGTGCTCGTGAGAATGTAATCTAAATCTCACTTGTTTCATTTCACACTGTGATCCTGAGTCTTCAGAGATGGAAGCTAGCTCTAAAGCAGCATAAACATACTTGCCTTTAGCTATTGAGTTCTTGCTTTTTTAGCTGCGGAAAGGTTTAGACTGACTTAAGCTCATCATTTAAGGAGGAAAGTCAACTTATTAATAGGAAAAAGGATTACATGGCTGGTTTGTGCTCTTACAAGTAAAGGAACACGTTTATTCATAAACCCTTAACTAACTTCTGTTGGTGTTTGGGCCTTAAAGTGCAGTGGCACCTATCACTGTTAAGTGTTATATGCTAATTCTGAGTGTAAACCTGGAAGTCTAACTGGGCTTTGTGACTTCAAGGGTAAATCTGAAGAGAGCTGATACACAGCCTCTCTTAGCTGTCAGTGTGAACCTGGGTACTTACACTGCTACCTGATTCAGGCACACAAATTTGCAGGTGCAGATGTGCCCATGAGGTCACTTGCTTGAAAATTTGTCCCCACGTAGTTTTGTGCCTACACAACATTGCTGGAAGGAGTTGTCCGTCTCACTGATATTCCACTTTAGTTTTGCAGTTCTTCTTGAGTTTGCTGAAGAACAGCTTCAAGTTGATCATGTCTTCATTTGCTTCCACAAGAACAGAGATGACAGAGGTGGGTGTAAATTGAAGCCTGTTCAATTGCTTTCACCATGTGCCTTCAGTAATATAGAAAAGTAGCTTCATATAAATGTAATTGCAGTATATCTGTAGAAATTGGTCTCTTCAGATGTCTCATTACTGCTCTGTTGGCCACTAGGGATTGTCTAGTGATCCGAATATCAGATTAAACTTGTATTCTTTCTACTTTTTGCAGCTGCATTGCTCCGTACTTTCAGCTTTTTGGGCTTTGAGATTGTGAGACCAGGGCATCCCCTTGTCCCCAAGAGACCAGATGCTTGCTTCATGGCCTATACGTTTGAGAGAGACTCTTCAGAAGAAGAATAGATTGCAATGTTTGCCTCTTAGAGCTTTCTTGTTGTCTATAAAGATGAAACTGTAGAAATTTTGTCAACATCTGTTATACAGTACTTATAATTGTTTCTTTGTACAAAATATTGTGACCAACTGCTCTGGTGGTGGGATGTTGAAAATTTCAAACTTCATCTTTTCTGAATTTGTGCGCATGTTGTGATTGTGCAAATAAATGCTCACTCCAAATTAGCAGTATATTTCTTGAAGTTTAATATTGTGTTTGTGATACCGAAGTATTTGCTTTAATTCTAAATAAAAATTTATATTTTACTTTTTATTGCTGGTTTAAGATGTTTAAGACTTCCCTCTGGTAGGGAAGCTGTGTCCCAGGCTTTTGAATCAAAATGGTAGGTAAGGGCTGCCAAACCCACTTTAGTCTACCCTCCTTGCTGCCTTCGTAATGTGACCTGTCTGGATGTATTAATCACTTATGTCAAGTGTACCTTATACTCACACCTCAGTGGTACACAAGTTTACATTGATCTGAGCCAGCTTTTCAGCACCGATGATGTGTTCAGTTAGACCAGTTAATATTTCATGGGTGATCAGTGGCTGCTATTGAGGAAGAGTCTTGGAACTGCTTGGGGTGCCTGAACATCTACAAAGCCACAGTCCCTGTTCAGTAGTGGTTTTTACATGATGATGAAAAGGATATTACCTTGGTAAAAGGAAGACTGACCGGTGGTAAAAATAGGTCTCTGATTTGGCTGCTTGCTTTACCTTGTAGCCTATTTGGATTTACTTTCAGTAAAAATGGAGTGGGATCCCTTGAATAAAGACCACCGTTCCACCTATTTTTGATCTGTAATATAACATCTGGGTGTTCTTATACAGTGTCACATGACCATAATCTGCCAGTGTTTACTTTGACCTCCATGTCAGGGATTAACTCCTTGGAGTCTTACTGTTTGACCTGCTGCTGGTAACAGATTGCCAGTGACATACCCTCTCCTGGTGGTATAGTCCATACCTAAAACCTGATTCCTTGGCACACTAAAATGGGGATGAGGCATATATGTCAAAGCTCTTGAACACACCCCAGTGAACTTTCAGACGGCATTAGGTGATTTAATGGCTGGTTTGAGATGAGAGAATTCATAGGTGGTAAGGTATTTGCCATTTGCTGGGAGTGTCATCTACACTTTGACTAGTACATTAGCAATGAATCAGTGATTCTCCACCTAAGCCTTAAATCATGAGTGATTTACTATGCAGTATATTTAATATAAAGGGAATTCCTCTGTACCCTTCAAGCATATCCATTTTCTAATACATTTTAAACAGTCTCTGGTTGCAATGACTGGAGGTGTTCCATATCTCTGTCCTCTACATGGGCGGCACTGCCTGTATGGTGACAGCTGGAGCATTGGATGAGGTCATAGAATCCCTTGCGTCTTAAGTCATTTCAGTTTTGGTTTTGCATACTGGGTCTTATTACTAACTGGAAATCATTAAATGGTTCTAGTTGAGAGAAGCTAGCTCTTCCAAAGACTAAATTCTGATACGGGGGCTACTGCTTACTGCAGCCCTTGTAGACACCAGTGAAGTCAGCTTGAGTAACAAAGGGCAGTAAACCAGTCTAGACATGTAGGTGAGTAGTGGGGCCTTGAGGGGAGGTCCTGCTGCACTGTTTACAGCTGGGAAGCACTAGAAAGTGCAGAGGCATGTCTCAAAGGGAGCAGAAACCCCATGTCACTGGCAACCATGAGGGGCTGTTTATATTGTCACTGTCACTTGTCATTAGGGTTTGACAGACTCTTTTCTGCTGAGCTGACAAATAGTTACCCAGCCACTCAATTCTCTGCACAGAGGAAGGGAGAAGACAGCAGGGGAAAGTGAATCCCTGGTCCAGATGGCATGAAGTTCCGTTCCCTTCCCCTAAAATTTCTCACCAGTGCTACTCATACTAGTGATGGGAGGGCTAGTGGAGTCCAGGTGACTTAACTATCATGTCACCTAACCCTGGTCTGGGCAAATGTAGGCACTGGCTTAAATGTTGGCAGCTGCCTAGAAATCTGTTGTTAGTACCCCCACTGTTGCTTCCACAAGTGGATAGCAACAGGGAGGACATTCAGGAGAAAACTAGTGTAGAGACAGTCTGAGATGCACCAAGATGAGTGGTGTTGGGAAGGCTGGCCCTCATGAGAGCGGTTGGGTGATGGATGGTATCAGTGCTTACGGCTCCTCTCTGACAAGGTTGGTGGTGACCTAGGTCCACAGAAAGGGACTCTGTGCCTGAACATAACAAGCAATGCCTGCTATTGAGCCAACATATTATGCCCCCCTGCTGGCTGTTTGGGATGCCCACACCAATAGGTGGTGGTAGGGGAGAGGATGACCCTCAAGAAAATGTGGTTATTTAAAACAACAGCTCAGTTGTTTGAACATTGGCCTGCTCAATCTAGGGTTTTGAGTTCAATCCTTGAGGGGGTCATTTGGGGATTTAGTTGAAGGTTGGTCCTGCTTTGAGCAGGGGGTTGGACTAGATGACCACCTGAGGTCCCATCCAACCCTGGTATTCTATGATTAAGAACCCAAAGCGAGTCCAGTTTCTAGAGAAGCATTTAACTGGATTTTGTTAATTTCACCAGATGTTTGTTAGAAGCACCGAAAATCAACTGACTGGATCAGAGTGGTGGCTCATCTGGCTCAGTATTGTCTCTTCCACAGTGGTCAGCATCAGCTGCTTTGGAGGGAGAGGTCCTGCAGTGGCACTTTCCTCTTGATTCATGTAGTTAAAGGTCAGCTTATGCCCTGAAGTTTGCGCTTTATATTTCTTCCAAAACTCAACAGTCTTTAATATTTGCCCTTGTAATGTGGATGGTCTCTTCTATAGTGTTTGTTTAATTCTGTTCAGCTCTTGGCCTCAATGAGAGCTTGCGGGGAAGAGTTCCACAGACTGACTTCGCTGTGTGGAGAAGCATTTCCTTTGATCAGTTTTGAGTGATCCCACTCAGACCTTTGTCCTTGTATTGCATGCCACGGTAAATAAGAGCACCTGAACTGCCTTCTCTCAATCATTACAGCATATACTTTTAGCAGCGGCCGTGACTTTTAACATCCACCTGGGAGCTTGGCTTTTAAGGACACATGCTGTATAGAACCCAATTAATATGACTCCTCCCTGGCTGGATTCCAAGCTTAGCTTTAAGCTGCTAAACAATGTTGCAATATTGCATTATACAGTTAATCCCTTAACATTGAATTTATTTAAAGGAAGCATTAAGCTTGGAATAAATCATTAACTAACTGCTTAAGGTTTAACTTTGTTCCTGTTGCAGTAATGTAAAGGGAGTCAGCCAGGAATGGTACCGACTGCAGTCAGCAGTAACTTTGAGGGCTTTAAAGGGGATGCCATTACACTTAGTCTAGTGACAAAAGGAGTTAAAAGTTGAGAGCTCTTTGGAGCAGGGACCGTTCTGTGGTGGTGTACAGCGCTAGCACAGTGGAGTTGTAGTCCATGACTGGGGCTCCTGGGTGCTACCACACTGCAAATGATCAATTATAAGAACACTCCTGCCTGTGTCCTTTGCCAAGTTTTTGTCATTTTGCAATCGCATTTGCATACTTTTAAAAATCTTAATCTCTCCTCTCTTGCTGTGTGGAAGACCCACATAAACAACAAGATGGCCTACTGACTATAAAGGTGAAGTGCTCTCCAGTGCGTAAAGGTATTAAATTGACTGCATAAACTGGTGAGTGACTGGAGTGTAACTTTCAATGATGGTCATCCACTGTTATTTGTAGCAATATGACATAAAAATTGTTGTAGCTGTGTTGGTTGCAGGATGGGGAGAGAGATGAGGTGGGGGAGGTAATATCTTTCATTGGACCAACTTCTGTTGGTGAAAGAGAGAAGCTCTCAAGCTCGAAGCTGGTCCAATAAAAGATATTACCTCTCCCATCTTGTCTCTCAGACAGATTGC
This sequence comes from Mauremys reevesii, assembly GCF_016161935.1. NCBI lineage: Eukaryota > Metazoa > Chordata > Testudines > Geoemydidae > Mauremys > Mauremys reevesii. The sequence continues at coordinate 10,284,550 of NC_052648.1, read as the reverse complement.
AGAGAAGTGTAATTTTTAAGGTGATAGCATCTCAGGATAAAAGTCAAAGGCTCATAATTTAAAAAGAGAATAAAAGACGTTCCCATGGTTAGGACACAAGCACAGAATTTGGGTGGCAAGGCTTCCTGTCGTTTTGTATGACCTTGGGCAAATCGCTAAGTTTCTCTGTGCTTTGTCCTCCATCTTTAAAATGGAGATAATCCTGACCTACGTCCCAGGTGTTTTGAGAGGATAAACACATTAAAGATTGCAAGGCGCTCAGGTACTGCAGTGATTGGGACAGTGTACGAACCAAAAATAGATTAAAATAATGTGGGACACTGATGTGAACCCAGAGTAATTGCATTCAGGTCATTGCGGTTCTTCTGGATTTATGTCAATGTAACTGAGAGCCGACTTAGGCCTGCAGTAAATAAACAGGAGCATGGTGAGACAGGAGCAAGCATAACGGATAAATTTTTGTTTCTTTGTTTTGCTGCTGCTAGTGCTAGGTGTTTTACTGCCATCTTGCAGCCAGAGGAAATATTGCAGGAGATAATTGAGAAAAGGCCAACAAAGGTCACCCAGAAAATCAGTGGCAGAGCTGAGTGTATACCCCAAATATCCTAACTCCTACGGCTGTGCTTTAACCACAAGACAATCCTTTCTGTGAAAATTCCTGTACATTATAATCTATCCAAATAGGCATGTATGTATGTACCTGACATGGCTCAGCATAAGCCAAAACCAGAAATTGAAAACGTTCTTTGGCTCACTGTGTTAGCAAGCAGACACTTCGGAAGTAAACATCTTGCGTAAAAGGAAGCATTGCCCAGGCGAAGCCTGTCTTGGAAGGGTGCGGTGTGCCCACAAACACATTCTTTCTTGAGGACCTACCGCTCAGAAGCCTATCTGGCTGCCAATGACTTTGAGGGGTCAGAAACAAATTAAGCTTCTACTATGCTGTAAATCCGATTAGTCTTGCAATATCCTGTACCTGTAGTACTAATCTGAGCAAAGCTTTCCATGGCACTGGCATATGCAGGTGTGCTTAGGTAACTTTTATTTGATGGTTTTCCCCTCTGCTTCTGTGAAATTGCAGTTTAACCCTTTTGTTTAGAAGCTAAATGGAGTTGAGGACTTGACTCATCTGGAGCAGTTACTGAGAGGTGGATGCAGAGAAAGCTGAGTGCTGATCTCCAGCGAAAACTTTACAGCCCTGTCTACATTAGTGCTGTCACTAGTGGAGCTGAACAAGTGGGAGAACAGAATCATAGAAAATGGACTCGTAAGGATCTCGAGAGGTCATCTAGTTCAGCTTCCTGCGCTGAGGCATGACCAAGTCTACCTAGACCAGCTTAGCAAGAATATCCTAGTGCAGGCACAGCCAGGCCTAAAGTTAGCTTCCTAAATCCACAGTTAGGAAGCTAATAAGATTGGCAGCATTGTCAAAGGTGCTTAACATCTGTAGCTTCCATTGACTACAGTGCTGACAATATTTGTATACTTCATTGAAGCAAAAATTTGCTACATCCAATCATGATTTAATCTGGAGAAAAGACTGCGGGGACCTGATAACTTGTCAAATATGTTAAGAACTGTTATAAAGAGAACCACCATCAATTGTTCTCCATGTCCACTGAAGGTAGGACAAGACGTGATGGGCTTAATCTGCAGCCAGGGAGATTTAGGTTAGATATTAGGGAAGGACTTTATAACCATCAGGATAGTTAAGCTCTAGAATAGGTTTGAAAGGGAGTTTGTGGAATTCCTGTCAATGGAGGTTTTTAAGAAGGGGTTGGACACAACACCTCTCAGGGATAGTCTAGGTTTACTTGGTTCTGCCTCAGTGCTGGGGGCTGGACTAGATGACCTCTTGAGGTCCCTGCCAGCCCTCCATTTCTATGATTCTATGTCTGTTGGTGTTGTCACCGCTGGGTGATGGCCAAGAAGAGGAATGAACACACTTTATAAATAAGGTGAGATCATGGGTGATGGCCAAGAAGAGGAATGAACACACTTTATAAATAAAGTGAGATCATGGGTGATGCTTTACCCTACATACACATTGCTGGGTACTAGAAACCTGATCCTGAGAGGTGCATCCACAGCTCCTTGACTTTCATGGGAACTGAAGGTGCTTGGGCCCCTCGATGGGGATGGGCTTTGTGTGTATACGTCTACGTCCAGTGCTGTCTACAAGTGAAATGAATGTGGTGCTCTCACCTTAGCCTCTGAAATGGCCACATGTTCACCAGATAATCTGTAGTTTGAGGATGAGAGGAGTCCTAGTCTCCACCATGCAGGGAAGGGAAACCCCATGAGTTGTAGCTGCCAGGTTGCAATGCTGTTGCCCATGCTGTCCCAATGGTGGGAATAAACAGAGGACTCCTGTCTCTAGGGCTGTCAGCCCAGCACAGAGCAAACAATGAGATTTTCAGGCAGGACTTGGGCATGGACCCAGGGGGTTGTACACTGCTGGCTTTTGCTTCTGCTCACTGCTTGGGTAACCTGAGTCTGGCTTAATGTTTTACATTCAAAGCTGCACCAACACGGAGAAGCAGCATGCAGACTGCCAGGCAGACAAGGAGGCCTAGCGAGTCCAAACACAGACCTCACACCCAAAGTAGGGATTGACCGTGCACATGCAGTTGCTGCTGGTTGGCCAGCTTCACGGGCCTTCATGATCATCCACAGAAATGCTTTGCAGGCTGATTCTGACGGTGAGCTCTGGGTTGGTGGGTTGGTTGGTTTTCTGAAGTCCTCCACCAGTGCACCCACATGGGGTAGCCACAAACAGATCCAAACTGTTCATCATACTATCTATGCGATTAGACCTACTCACAGAGCAGTGAAGCTTGGCTTTATGTTTCTCCTTGGACATGTCATGTGGAGTACTAATGTCATAAAAAGTAAGAATTTAAATGGACAGCATTTAAGATTCAGCAGGATCCTGTTTTTATTGAAGGTTTCTGCTACAGGGTTGGTAAATTTCTCTTTGAAATACATTCTCCATGGTAATGCTTATGCAGCAATCAGTTTTTAATAAGTCTATCAGATGTGTCATATTTCTCCTTAATAACGTTACCTTTAAGGCAAACTGGAGTCTATTTTTTAAACAAAATGACCGAATTAGTGGATATGGGGTGGGGAAGAGGGATGCTTCCAGGAAGATTTTGTGTCTAAAGGTCAAATCCTGTAACCCTTACTCAGATGTCCTGGTGAGTAAATATGGGAACATTTGGCCCTCAGGAAGAAAGTCTTCCCAGAAAAACTCCAGGGAATTGGGTACAAAACATTGCTTCATGGACTGAAAACTGGCAGAAGGAGCCTAAACCAAGGGTAAGACTACACTGCAGAGTGCACAGTTGTGGGGATTTGTCTACTAGGGAGTTTGGCTCCATCTTATTTTGAACAATCACGAAAGAGTTGGAGGAGGAGGTTAGAGGTGTAAATAGTATGTTCATGAAGTTCCCAGGAACAGGAAGGAGGCGTGAACCTGAAGGGAAGGGGATGGAGAGATTGCACAAAGGGGACCTGGAGAGGGCAGAGATATGACTAGTAAACAGCCTGAGTTTTATCCTGGAGACACACATGAGAAATACCCCATGGCAGATGTTTAGGATCTGGCTGTGCTGCTGTGTGAGTCAATGGGAGTAGGACTGGGTCCCTAATGGATGCAAGATGCTGCGCAATCTGCCTAGTCTGTGTGTGTGTCAGGGAGCAGGGAGGTACATTCCACCCCAGAGCTCCACCTGCGGCAGTCCAGCTGTACCTGGCCCCTCTGGCCTATTCTTAGTCCAAGTGCCACAGAAACTTTAGAGTAAATAGGACCTGAGTCTTAAAAGTCTAATACCCCTCACCCCAGGTTAGCTGCATAAAACTCAGCGTGTCTTCTTCTGGAAAATGAAGAGCTGAGATGAATCTTAGGGCCCAATGAATCCACCTATTTCATAACTGATGCATAAGCTGTTAAGTCTAGTGTGCCCCAGGGCTTTCTGAAGCATGCATAATCCTGAGGGTGTGGAGGAGCGTGTGCTCGGTGGTCTCTGTGAAGTACAAACAGCACAGCCACTCTTCCAGTCGTATGGTCACCTCTGCCTCAGACACCTTCTCTGCAAACTTCAGCAGCAGCAGCACCCTTTTAATCGCCACCCAGTTCCGGAGCAAGACAAGAGTGATTTGGTTCCTGGCAAAGAGCTCCTGGCGTGGTCCCCACAACAAGACCTGCAGCATGTTCTTTGCTTGTTCGATGGACACGCTCCTGCGGGGATCTGGGTGAAGAAGCAGGGTGGCCAGGTTCTGGAGCCCCCATGAATAGATGGACAGGGCTGGGATAGCAGGGAGGTCACCGCTCCTGAGTCCTGAGGGCGTCTCCAAGGGGTTGGGCTGATGCAAGATCTCATAGACCAATATGCCTACCTGGAACTCCTCTGCATTTTGGAAGTGAGCCACAGAGAGCCATTTGGGGGCCATGCTGACTCGGTCTGGATCTTGGGCCACAGAAGTAGATGTCTTCTTTCCTATAGCTTTAGAGAAGTTGCTGATGACCAACCTTGGAAGCGACAGCTCTGCAGATGGATCTTTGTCCTGCTGGCCCAGGTGAGGAGATGGACACTGCACCAAGAGCAGGTTCTCCATGTGAATGTTGTAGTGAGCAACCTTCTGCTGCTTGAGGTGCTCCAGCCCTGTACACAACTGCAGCAGGAGGAGGCAAGCCAGGCGTTCATAGTGCCCAGGCCTGGAGCTGTGGAGATCTCGTGATCCCTTCACAAAATCAGCCAGGGTTTGATAAGGAACCTCAGGAGAGATGGCCACTTGGTTAAGAGGAAGGGATGCACTGGTGGAAACAGCTTCCTCATGTTCTCCAGGACAGAGCTGACCCAGCTTCTGAGACCTTTCCACTGGCATGAGGTCCTTAGGGAGGGAATCAACGAAGTAGCCAAACACTTGCTGAATGTTGAAATGAGCCCCTACAGACATCTGTACAGAGAGACTGCAGGGATGGGATTTATGGACCTGTTAGGGCAAGAATCAGCAATGCTCAGTCAGCCGAACATGATAAAGAGAACACAATCAATCAATGCAGGCTAGAAAATTTCCAGGGTCATACCAGCCAAGGCACTGTTGCAGTCACTTAACACAGCTGTGTGATTCCCAGTTTGCTGCAGAATTTGAGGCAGATCTGCCGCACACATTGGAGACACCTTGATGCACAAATTAGGTCTGACATGCTGTATAACACAGGGGGACTATGTTGTGGGGGACTCCTGTCTCCCGCTAGAAAGGGAAATAACCAATTAGAGTCATACTCTGCAGCTGGAGGGTGATTAACTAATTTGCCTTCTGGTCAGAGGGGTGGAGCTAGCTAAGGTCCCTTTGGCACCTGGGCCTTTCAAGGAGCTAATGGAGCTCAGTTGAGAGGAGGAAGGAATGTTGTCTCTCTCTGAGGAAGGCTAGACACCTCTGCAGAAACACAGGGAATAAGTAGCTCAAGCTCCTGTGGATGAGGGCCTTGAGATAGGACTTAAATGGGCAGGAGGACCCACAGAGAGCAGCAGCCATAGGCTTCTGTGGGGGAAGTCCTGAACTAGAGCCTGTAAGGAGCAGGGAAGATCCCTAGTGGAAGCTGCTGGAGCCCTTGAGGAGGGAAGGCAGTGAGGGAAAGCCTCCTAAGATGAGAACCAACAGAGAAGGAGCTCTGCAGGAGTAGGTTTGGCTCCTCTGGGGGAGGGCCTGAGGTAGGGACAGGAAAGGCAGAGCCTGAAAGGACAGGAAGAGTTATTAGTCCAGCCCAGAAGGGAGAAGCTAGAGGCCTGGGAACTCTAAAGGGAGGCTGCGTTAAGCACCAGCTGTGGAGAAATAGCACAAGGATGCTTGAGAGGAAGGAAATGTTCCAAGGAAAAAGCAGCGTGTCTGAAGAAGCCAGCCCCCCGTGATTAATTGCTGTGTAGACATCCGCTTAGAGCAGGGGTGGACAAACTATGGCCCACGGGCTGGATCCGGCCCGCGGGATTGCCATCCCTGCGCCGCTCCCAGAAGCGGCTGGCACCACATCCCTGCGACCTCTGGATGGGAGGGGGAAGGGGGGGAGCACAGAGGGTTCGGTGCGCTGCCCTCGCCTGCAGGCACCGCCCCCTGCAGCTGCCATTGGCTGGGAACAGAGAACCACAGCCAATGGGAGCTTCAGGGGAGGTACCTGCAGGTGAGGGCAGCGCATGGAGCCCTCTGCCTCCTCCCTTCCCCAGGGGCCGCAGGGACGTGGTGCCGGCCGCTTCCGGGAGCGGTGCAGGGCCAGGGCAGGCAGGGAGCCTGTCTTATCCCCGGTGCACACCACTGCCACCCCAGAGCCGCTCAAGTTAAGCGGCACCAGGCCAGAGCCTGAACTCCTGCCCTGAGCCCCTTGCTGCACCCCTCCTGCACCCCAACCCCCTTCCCTGAGTGCTCTCCTGCACCCTGCACCCCAACCCTTTGCCCTGAGCGCTCTCCTGCACTCTGCACCTCTCCTGCACCCCAACCCCCTGCCCTGAGTCCCCTGCTGCACCCCACACCCCTCCTGCACCCCAACCCCCTGCCCTGTGTCCCCTGCTGCACCCCACACCCCTCCTGCACCCCAACCCCCTGCCCTGAGTCCCCTGCTGCACCCTGCACCCCAACCACTTGCCCTGAGCCCCTTCCTGAACACCGAACCCTCTCCCACACCCCACCCCACACCCCAGCTGCCTGCCTCAGCCCTACATTCATGGTCTTGCAAGCAATTTCCCCACCCAGATGTACCCTTGGGCCAAAAAGTTTGCCCACCCCTGTCTTAGAGTCACTCCATCCACCCTCCCTCAGCCCCCTCTATTTGCTTCTTCTCCCTGTTCCTACTTACCCACTTAGTCTGTAAGGCCCAGATCTTCACGGTATTTAGGTGCCTAACCCCGACTGGCGTTGCTGAATTCAGCAGGGGATTGGGCATTGCACAACAATGTTAATTGATGGGACCCTGGAACATTTCTAGCTTGTACTGATTGTTTTGGGTTTTTTTTGTTTGTTCTCAGGTTTCAATGGCAGTTGGGTGCCCAGATACCTGGTGGGGGGAGGGTCGGAGGGGGGTTCGCCTTCCTCTGCAGCATGGGGCACAGGACATTTGCAGGTTTGTCTTTAAACCATGATTTGAGGACTTCAGTAACTCACCCACTCCTGAAACAGACCCCTAACCTCTGGCTAAGTGTGGCCTGCAGTGTGTAAAACGTCAGACTAGATGATCACAATGGTCCCTGCTGACCTTAAAGTCTATGAGTCTGTGAGACCTGAGCCTTACAGACTAAATGGACAAGTAGTCACAGGGAGAAGAAGCAAATAGATGGGGTGAGGGCAGGTGAATGGAGCGACTCCAATCAGATCATGGGTTTTAGCAGACTAATTGTGTGCACACATCAGAGAACAAAATCAATCAGCGCAGGCTAAAAATGTTGCAAGGTCACATCTACCGACACAGTGTTGTAATCAATTAACGTTGCTGTGCGATTCCCGGACCACTGCAGAATTCAGTGAAATCCAGGGATCTTGGCTGCCTAAATACCTTTAGGCCCAGATACTCAAACTCTTTGGGGCAAGGAATATTTCCCCCTGAGTGTGATCAGGCTTAGCACCAGGGGACCTCCCGGTGCTACTGTAATATACAAAGGGATGACGATGATATGATGCAGCACACGGCCAGCTACCACCCTCATCTCTAGTGACATTGGGTTTGGAAGAAACTTGCCTTATGGGAAGGCTAATATTGCCCACTGTGACCTGCTCTGTTGGCTCCAAGTCCCTGGGCAAGTTGCCAACTCAGCTCCTGGCCAGACACAGGTTGGAGGTCCCCAGTCCAGCCTCTGGCTCTGTTAACAACTCCAGCGGAGCATGGGGGGGGGCAGCTTTGGAGCATTGCGCTGGGAGCTGCGGCTGAGCCGGTCAGTCTGTTGATTCCTATCTGGAGTTTCCAGTGCCTGGTCCCGCAGTGGAATCCCATCTAACCCTTCCAAGTTCACTTCATTTCAGCGCTATAAACTTTTGGCATCAACAGGTGCAACAGATTCATGGGGTCTGATCTCTCCCTGGTGGAAGCCAGTGTTGTTCCTCCAGGGATGAACTTGGCTGGAGGCGGCTGAGTCAGATGACAGCAGGCAGGGTGCATGAGACGCAGCAGGGTGAAATCACACTGCAGGAGCCCCCCCTGCCCCACCACCCTGATACCCAGCCTTGGAGAGCGTGATAGATGCTTGTGAAATTTTCCTGGTTGTTTCCAGTGGGCTGCCGAGAACGTGCGACTTGGCTCGGCCGTTAACGCTAGGCATCAAAACGTGGGCTGCTATTCCCAGACCTGGGGTGTTCGGTGTGTGATGGAGGCTGCACTGGGTCTCACTCCAAGCTGCTACCCCGGACTGTTAGGCCAGGCTGTGACCACATTTTCTCACGTCAGGCTGCAGACAGGCGGTGTGATTGCAGTGGGTGTGGACGTACCCAAGCTAGTTTGATCGTGCTAGCTCGCTAACGCTAGCAGGGTAGCTGCAGTGGCACAGGCTAGCTGCTCAAGGACGATGCCACCTAGGATCCTGGGCATGGACTGGGGGGCTAACCTGGGCCACAACCCGTGTCACTGTGGCTACGCTGCTATTGATGGAGCTAGCTGGGGCGCATCGACCCGTGCTGCAATCATGCCTCCCAATTGCAGTGTAAACATACCCTGACTCCCACTGCCCCAGGCTGCCTTCCAGCACCTGCTGCTGGCTGGTATCACTGCAGCCTGTTGGGGCAGGTTTTCACGTGTTCAGTGCCCGGACCTGGGGCTCTACACCCTGAAAACGGCCCATCATCTGCCGAGGTCTGAGTTGCAGGTCCTTTCGGCTAACCCCAGAGCCCCCCGTTGAACCCCAAGTCTGGTTATCTTGGTGCTTTGCCTGGAACTCCCCATTATCATGGGTGATGCTCCTGGTGAAAAGACACCCCTGCCCCCCAGGATGGCTGTAAGTGATATGGGATTCCCCTCACACACACACGCACCCTCCGCCCGAGCTGGATCAGCTTGTCTTCGCTGGCGGGAACCAACAAGCCACACTCCTCTACTCTTCACTCTGACGCCATCTGACGCCCCTTGGAGGCCAAGAACAACCGGCTGGATAACCCAGCACAGACTATAATGGACAAAGAAAGTCCACCGAGGGGTCTGAGGAGTTTGGGGATTCGGCTCTGCACCCTTTTGTCTCTAGTTCAACTCCAGCCCGGGTCAGTTGTAACTGAAACTCATCCTGCACTCAGGTCAAACTGCCACTGGGGATGGTGGAAGAAGCTATTCTGGGGGGGTAACGGGCTTCCTGGGGCACCTTTGCCCAGCAGTATGGACTCGTTCATGTTGCGACATTGAAAATCAAGGCCATCAACTCATTATGAGGGAAAAGCGTCACTGGTTTTTTATGATCCTTTTGAGAACCGTGTAAAGAACCACCGATGCCTCCCCAAAAGGTGTGGGGAGCATCTGACTGGGTCTTTCTGATACAGCATGAGCTTCTGATTGCTCCAGCTGATCTTTTGTTCTTCCGTACGGGGGTGGTGGCATGAAAAGTAGATCGTGGTTCATCTGCTTCTGCTGCCACGCCTGCCCCCAGCAGTGACAAACCACTGCTGGGCCCCAGCCCAGCTGACTGCCGTGGCAATCCTGAGGAAGTCACCAATAGCAGATTTTCACCATAAAAATCAATCAATCACCCTTTCCCCATTGATCACAAAGCACTTGCACTAGGGTGGGGTCAGAATCGTAACCTCCATTTTAGAGAGGGAGAAACTGAGGCCCAGAGAGGCAGTGACTTCTCCAAGGTCACCCAGTGAATCAGAACCCAACTTTCCTGATACCTAGGCCTGTCTAACCCAATAGACCATGCTGTCAAATCCCCACACCTCACTAGTAAGGAGCAGCAAGGGATGGGCTCCTTGGGACCAGAAATCTATTTTTCATGGAGATTTTCAGACTTTGTGGTGGTGGTGATGAGCTGCACAGATCAGGGCTGCCCTGACTCAGGTCTTTCCCCATCTCTAATATTTATGGTTACCTTGGCTGCGAATATTTGCTGGGCTTGCACAGAGGCACAGGAAACACGATAATACCAGGCGTCTCCTGTTTCACAACATGGCTCCTTGTCTAAGAGCGTGAAATCTGCCCACTTCTTCTTTCCTGCAAGCTCTGCTCCCGTCAGCTGCTGCTCCTCCTCCTTTCCGCCCAGGATCTCCTGCGCCCGTGCCGTGAGATGGATCAAAGACGCCAGGTGGCACCCCATCACCTTCTCATAGACGCTGGCCGTGCTCGCCAGGTCCTCGAAGAAGTAGACGAGCTCCCCATCGGGAGTAGTGAATGTCAGTTCTTCTGTGGTGATGTGCCTGGGGACAGGGACAGGGTGAGCTTTACACAGGGCGTCCCAGGGCTCAGATTCACCCAGGCTTTGGGACTTAGGCAAGTATCTTTTAGGGCCGCAGAGAAGTCCTTCCGTCGACTCAGAGTAGCTGCGGCTGCCTCCCCTGCTGTGTGTGGAGACTTCATACAGGGTGTTGTGGACAGAGTGCGGTGTGGGGAAGTGGGCACTCTTGCACGGGTAGTAGTGATGAGTCTGCATCTCGGGCAAGGACCTGGTTCTGCTGAGCTGCTTTTTTGGCAGGGGTGGAGGGAGAGGATCACAGCTGGCCTCAGACAGGGGCTTTTCAGGTGACTCCCCTCGGCATGCCTTGGCTGGCATCAAGTGTGCTCGCATTTCCCCTGCAAGGGAATAACAATTACAGGTTTACACAGCCACCACTTCCGGCCTCAAGATGCTTCCCAGGTGCTCAGTGAGTCTGCAAGGACCTACACTGGGCAGCTCCTGTCTGCATCCCTGGCCTAGTCACCCACTGTTCTGCCCCTGTCCCGCAACCCCAATAGCTCCTTCACCTGGAAGCATCTCTGAGCCTTCTTCCTTGCTGCCCCTTCCGTCTGCAATGCACCTTCCAGAGCAACTGGCCTTGTCTCCACCACCACCTTCCGATCCGTCCTCCGCGCTCACTGCTGCCCTCTAGCCTACAAGCCGTGAGAGGGCAGGGGAGGCCCAGGGTTCCGACGGGGGATGGAGGAGCTGTGGCATGGGGGCATTTCCAGGGAGGGGGATTGGGAGGGGTCATGGCTGGGTGGCAACTCTCATCTTGCAGGACAGCTCACAGTTAGTGCCAGCATGTTGACACCCAGTCAAATCCGGGGGTTAACTTGCCCCCCTTGTCCCACTGACCCTGGGGGAGCAGTTATTGTTCACCCCCCTGCACCTCTCCAGGTACACGAGGCCTAACTCCCGCTGCGAAATCACCAGGCCCACCCTGAGCTTTTCCTCTGGACGGCACTGAAGTACTGACCAGGACCCACAACTGCACGGGAAGCCAGATTGTCAAGTGCTCGGTGTGATCCAGTGCTCAGTGTGTGTTATGAGCCCTCTGGGCCTAACCCACAGGGAATACGAGTCGGTTACAGGCCCTAACTAAACAGCTTCGGCTCAGGCTGTAGCAAGGCCTGCATCGCTCTCGCCAAGTCCCCGGTTCGATCCCCACCGTGTCGGCCAAGAGGCGGCCATCATGCGCAGCACCCCACGTTCACCCTCGGGGCCAAGCTCTTGGGAAAACCTGGCCGACAGCTGCCAGCCGCATCCAGCTCTGCGCCAGTGAGTTGGTGGCCCAGTTCCCTCTGAGCTCTGCTGGAGGCCACTCACCTATGTTGCTGTAAATGAGATCTCCCTGGGCTCCGTGCTGGGCAGAGCTGCCAGCCCCCGTGGCCTGCATTGGTAAGCTGAGCTGAGAGCTGCTCCTTCTTCTGGCAGGGATGAGCTCTCTGTAGGGAGGGAAGGGGAGGTTAGGCCAAACTCCCAGCAAAGTTTCCTCCATTTTCTGCCAGCGAAAGAGAAAGTAAAGAAAAGGGGAAGCAGGTGATGCTCGAGGGCCTCCAGTTTGCAAAGGGGCCGGGGCCTGGAGAGTCTGCAAGCTTTGCCACTGTCTGGGCTGCTTCTCGGCAGTAGATGGCAGCATTGCCACGAATTCCAAGGCGGGAGAGGGAATAGCTCTGACTAGGGGGACCAGATGTCCCGATTTTATAGGAACAGTCCCGAGTTTGGGGTCTTTTTCTTATATAGGCTCCTATTACCCCCCACCCCCCGTCCCGATTTTTCACATTTGCTGTCTAGTCACCCTATCTCTGACTCAGAGACCTTACGGTCAGCAGGGGCCATCGTGATCCTCTAGTCTCTGACCTCCTGCACGTTGCAGGCCACAGCGCCTGACCCAGGACCATTGTGTGCTGGTGAAAGAGAGGAGCTTCCGAGCTTGAGTAAGGGAAGTTAGCCAATAACAGATATTTCTCCACCTGCCTTTTCTCGCTAATATCCTGGGACCAGCCTGGCTCCAACAACTCTGCTTAAAGGCAGAGCCCTGCAGAGGGTTGGGGCTGGAGTGGGACATTCTCTCACCCAGCTTTTTCATAGAATCATAGAATCTCAGGGTTGGAGGGGACCTCAGGAGGTATCTAGTCCCACCCCCTGCTCAAAGCAGGACCAATTCCCAACTAAATCATCCCAGCCAGGGCTTTGTCAAGCCAGGCCTTAAAAACCTCTAAGGAAGGAGATTCCACCACCTCCCTAGGGAACCCATTCCAGTGCTTCACCACCCTCCTAGTGAAATAGTGTTTCCTGATATCCAACCTAGACCTCCCCCTCTGCAACTTGAGACCATCGCTCCCTGTTCTGTCATCTAGTACCACTGAGAACAGCCGAGCTCCATCCTCTTTGGAACCCCCCTTCAGGTAGTTGAAAGCAGCTATCAAATCCCCCCTCATTCTTCTCTTCTGCAGACTAATAATTTGCTTTCTCGTTCACACTCCTTTCATAGGGTGCTACAGTCATGCATCCCGATCCATACTTCTGTTCCCCTCTCCCCCCACTGTGCAGGGGATATTTGTGTGCGTCTCTGGGGTTGAATCCAGGCCATTAGCAGCCCTTGGAAGGGTGGCCTTGTTTTCTCCTCTGCCCCCTCCCGAGGAGGGACCCCGTGTGGGTGTATCGCAGGCTGGGAGCATACTGAAGGTGGACACATGGGAAGACCCAGTCACGTCCACACAGTTACAGCAGCACCTGGAATCAGTGTGCAAGTCGGACTCCTGCCATAGGGAGGGGACCAACGTAGGTTTGGAGCCCTGAAACGTCACGTGACTGGGAGCAGTCCCTCATCAGCCTTCCTGCGCGTGTCACACCCTTATTAACTGGGTGATGGGACCCTGGGGAGCAGCGAGCTCCAGAGGGCTCTAAATGTCCCAACAAAATACGCAGGTTTGGAGGGGAACCCGGTTGTAGAAAATCAGATTGTGACCTGGGGAGGAGTGGGGCGAGTAAGAGGAAGGCGTGTTCTGGACTGAGAGTCAAGACTCTTCAGGTGGTTGCTAAAGAGAGCAAAATACAGAAGCCAGATCCCTTCCCTGGATCAGGGGCAGAGTCTCTGGCAGATTCAGTTCCCAGCCCACCCTGTTGTGGCTATGGTTATAATTGGGGCCTTTTCAAGGAAGCCAGCAGTTTGTTGGGCCTTGTTTGTTTTTAAACAAACCCTAAATCCTGCAAACATTTCTCCACATGCTGGGCCAGATCCACCCTCTGGGGGAGCCCAGGGGATTACACCAGGGATCAGGTTGGCCCCTTTGGCTTTTTTTTTTTTTTTTGAAACACCTGATAACGGAAGAGCCTTTTAACTGAGTCCCTATTTGACTCTGGGCTCACCAGGCCACCTCCAAGCTGTTCCTTAGCTGGCTCCGTCATTGACTTTCCACCAGGTCATTGCTGCGGCCTGAGCGCTTCGTGCGAACAGCTCCCACAGGGGGAAGTTTTGCGAGAGGAATTGAAGTGAGATGCTTTACGAGCGCAGGGAAAGTGTGGTCAGGGCTGTTAAACCACAGATGGCAACGGGGCTTCTAGCAGCCACCGGCTCCCCGTGGGGCGGAGGCTTCCTGCACATTAACCAGACGTCTTCCTGAAAATTGTGTGTATGGGGAAAGGGGCAGGTGCCGTGGCAGAGGCACATTTTGGGGCAGTTTGTCGAAAGGGGAGAGTATGGGACGGGGAGCCATTAACTTGAAGCATGATCTTGGACACCTCTCTTCACCTCTCTTCTTCCCCTCCATGCCCCCTCCTTCCCCCCGCAAAAATCTGGGAAATGGTGGGGTTGATGCTGCTCTACCTCCTGGGGGTGCTTGTGAGAGTTGCTGAAGGTTAGTAGAATGGTGTAGAGCAGTGGTTCTCCACCAGGGCTCTGGGGAGGGCGACCACAGCAAGTGTGAAAAATCGGGACGGGGGTGGGGGGTAATAGGAGCCTATATAAGAAAAAGACCCAAAAATCGGGACTGTCCCTATAAAATGGGGACATCTGGTCACCCTAGGTGCGAGGACCCCTAGGGGGCTGCGAGCAGGATTCAGGGGGTCCGCCAAGCAGGACTAGCGTCAGACTCGCTGAGGCCCGGCGCAGAAAGCCCCGAGCCCTGCCATCCGGGGCTGAAGCAGAAGCCTGAGTAACTTGGCTTCACAAGGGCCCCTGTGGCGTGAGGTCCCAGGCAACTGCCCTGCTTGCTACCCCTTAACACCGGCCCTGGCTTTTACATGCAGAAAACAGGTGTTGTGGCACAGGTGGGCCATGGAGTTTTTATAGCATGTTCGGGGGGGGAAGGGAGGGAAGGTTGAGACCCCCTGGTGTAGAGCATGATCCGGGCAGGCTCCTGTTGGTCCGTGTGCCGTGGTCCAACAGCGCTCCTGGACTTGCAAACATTCATGGACCGCTGCTCCTAGTTTATGCCACCACCCCGTGAGCTGATGAGGAGCTCCCGTGAACCAGGTTCATTCTAGGATGAAACTCGTGCCCCTGGAATCAAAAGGACGTGGCGGGGATTTTTCAGTCTCCTAACGGATCCTTAGGTCCCTCGTGTCCTGTGCATCAGTGGGCTGGAAAAGCTGGGAAGGACGATCCCAAGGGCTCTTAGAACCCCCCCCCCCCGCCCCCACTGTTCAAACTGCACAGTAGACAGGGACTCAGAGCCTCCAGCTCGCCGATTTCAATCCAGGCTGAGCAGTTGGCAGTGTCCAAAGGTAGCTGATCCGAGAGCTCTGTGATGTGAGTTTGGGGGGTAGCCTCCCCAGTGGACGCGTGTCCACATCACCAAACTTCCCTGCTGAACTCAGCAGGCCTGAGTTAGACAGCACCCAGCGGGAGGGATTCACTTCATCCCCATCACAGAAATCATGGCTAATACACATCCCAAACCTTCTGTAAGAGAAGGAGAGTCGTCTCCTGGGGTCTATGCCTGCCTCCGCCACTGATTTGCTTTGTGATCCCCAGTACGTCACTTAACCTCTTTGTGCCTCAGCTTCCCATTGTCTTCCCAGTGAGATCAGTCAGCCCGTGGAACAGATTTGGAGCTCAGCAGTGTCCAGATGTGGGGTTCAGATTTGGTCTTTAACAGAGAGAGGTGCTAGCCCCAACATTTGGATAAAGGTTGGGGGCTGGAATTTGACAACCCCGAAGTTTAGGGATATTTGAGTCTGAGGTTCTGGTCCACACCCCTCTCTGGTCTTTTCCAAATCTAACCCTTTGTGATCTCACTGCAAACACCTTTCTTCCCCCTTCCCTCTGTCTCTCTGCTCTTATTGATTCATGAAGTTATTGGGCTCGAATGCAGTGATTAGGTGAAATTCTCAGGGCTTTGCTATGCGGGAGATCAGACTAGATTATCATAACGGTCCCTTCTGGCCTTGAAAATCTACAGATTAATTTTGGGGACCTGGGAGGTGCCAGGCCTCGGAAGCATTAGTACAGCAGGAAAGTCTGTTACCTTTGTGTTTTCCCTGGGAGAGGCGGGGGTGCCGCTGGCTCCGACTCCGGCATGTCCTTCCTTTCCAAAACCGTCCTCGTGGTGAGTGGATCATCTCGCTGGCCAGCGCTCTGATTCCCATCACTTTCTATTCCTGGGCCGGCCGCGGGCTTGTGACATGTTTGCTGGGGCAGCAGGAGCGGGGCTGCGCGGCTGTCAGACATCGGGAAGGCTTTGAAGCTGCTGCAGGGAGAAGTGGCTGAGGCTGGGGCTGCAGTGGGGAATGGGCTTTCACAGCACTTGGTGTAACCACAGTGCTTACAGGAGGATGTTCTGTCAAACTACGTTTCAAAACATCTTGCAGGGCTAAACTAAGCCGTGGGTTAAACTCATCCTTGGTGTCGCTGTGAGAGCAATGGAATTTACACCAGGAACAAATCTGTCCCCACTGGTTTACATTTCCTTCCTTATCTGTGTTGCTTGCGACACCTTACGCTGTTATAAACAGAGAGTGTTACAAAGCTACTGCCTAGGCGTGCAGTTTGTTTCTGCATAGAATCATAGACTATCAGGGTTGGAAGGGACCTCAGGAGGGCATCAAGTCCAACCCCCTGCTCAAAACAGGACCAAACCCAACTAAATCATCCCAGCCAGGGCTTTGTCAAGCCGGGCCTTAAACACCTCTAAGGATGGAGATTCCACCACCTCCCTAGGGAACCCATCCCAGTGCTTCACCACCCTCCTAGTGAAACAGTGTTTCCTAATATCCAACCTAAACCTCCCCCACTGCAACTTGAGACCATTGCTCCTTGTTCTGTCTTCTGCCACCACTGAGAACAGCCAAGCTCCATCCTCTTTGGAACCCCCCTTCAGGTAGTTGAAGGCTGCTATCAAATCCCTCCTCACTCTTCTCTTTTGCAGACTAAATAAGCCCAGTTCCCTCAGCCTCTCCTGGTAACTCATGTGCTCCGGCCCCCTAATAATTTTCATTGCCCTCCGCTGGACTCTCTCCAATTTGTCCTCATCCCTTCTGTGTGTGGGTGGGGTGGGGTGGGGTGGGGTGGGGCAGGAGAAACTGGACACAATACTCCAGGTGTCGCCTCACCAGGGCCGAATAGAGGAGAATAAACACTTCCCTCAATCTGCTGGCAATGGTCCTACTAATGCAGCCAATATGCCGTTAGCCTTGGCAACAAGGGCACACTGCTGACTCATATCCAGCTTCTCATTCACTGTAATCCCCAGGTCCTTTTCTGCAGAACTGCTGCTTAGCCAGTCGGTCCCCAGCCTGTAGCAGTGCATGGGATTCTTCCATCCTAAGTGCAGGACTCTGCACTTGTCCTTGTTGAACCTCATCAGATTTCTTTTGGCCCAATCCTCCAATTTGTCTAGGTCACTCTGGACCCTATACCTACCCTCCAGTGTATCTACCCCTCCCTCCAGCTTAGTGTCATCCGCAAACTTGCTGAGGGTGCAATTCATCCCATCATCCAGATCATTAATGAAGATGTTGAACAAAACCGGCCCCAGGACCAACCCCTGTGGCACTCCGCTTGATACCGGCTGCCAACTAGACATCGAGCCGTTGATCACTACCTGTGAGCCCAACAATCTAGCCAGCTTTCTATCCACCTTACAGTCCATTCATCCAATCCATACTTCTTTAACTTGCTGGCAAGAATAGTGTGGGAGACCGTATCAAAAGCTTTGCTAAAGTCAAGATATAGCACAATCCACCGCTTTCGCCAAATCCACAGAGCCAGTTATCTCATCATAGAAGGCAATCAAATTGGTCAGGCATGACTTGCCCTTGGTGAATTCATGTTGACCGCTCCTAATAATCTTCCTCTCCTCCAGGTGCTTCAAAATGGATTCCTTGAGGACCTGCTCCATGATTTTCCCGGGGACTGACGTGAGGCTGACTGGTCTGTAGTTCCTCAGGTTCTCTTTCTTCCCTCTTTAAAAGCTGGAAAAAGGCAAATATAGTGCCCAACCGTCCGGGACCTCCCCCGATCGCCATGAGTTTTCAAAGATAATGGCCAGTGGCTCTGCAATCACATCAGCCAACTTCCTCAGCACCCTCTGATGCAGGGCATCTGGCCCCATGGGCTTATGCATGTCCAGCTTTTCTAAATAGTCCTTAACCTGTTCTTTCACCACCGAGGGCTGCTCACCTCCTCCCCATTCTGTGCTGCCCAGTGCAGCAGTCTGGGAGCTGACCTTGTCTGGGAAGACCCAGGCAAAAAAAGCATTGAGTACTTCAGCTTTTTCCACATCATCATATATCACTAGGTTGCCTCCCCCATTCAGTAAGGGTCCCACACTTTCCCTGACCCTCTTCTTCTTATTGCTCAGTGTGGCGAGTGGAAGCCAGCCGGTTAGTTTCCCTTTCTGATTCTCTCACAGTAGCAGGTTCCCAGCACTGCAGGGGAAGGCTTAATGGCTTTTAATATGTTATTTTAAAAAATGTTGCATGTTTTTTTTCTTATGTTAGGAATATTGAGTTTTGTCTTCCCTGTGTTTGATGGAGATCTGTGATGGGGTGTCCACCCTGCACAAGGCCTGAAGGGGAAAAGAGGAGCCAGGGTGTAACGAGGGCTAATTAAAGAGGAGGTGCAGCTGGACAGGGACAGGAGGGGTCGGTATAAAGCCCAGTAGCTGAGAGAAGAAGGGGGCTGCAGAGAGGGACTGCAGTTGCTGTCAGCATGAGATGGCAAGGTAGGAAGAAGCCCAGGGATACAGCAGTAAGGGATAGGACTGTGCAGACCTTGACTGTTAGTTGTAGAGTCCCTGGGCTGGAAAGCAGCATAGAGGGCACCTGGGATCCCCTACTAGCCACTGGAGAAGTGGCACCATTAAGCAGGAACAGTCCAGGGAGTCCAGAGCAACTTGGATGACGGACGGGGCCATGGGCATGGAACTGCCTCTCTCTCTCAGTGGCCCATCCAGGGCAAGGATGAAGCATATGAGCAGGGGAGTGAAGCTTGTGCTGATGTTGATTCTGTCCCTGTGCGGAGGGTAAACGGAGGAGTCCTGTCTCCAGGGCTCTTTCATCAGGAATTCATTCACCAAAACAAGTGATGAGCTTTTCAGACAGGACTCGCGCATGAACCCAGCGGTTTGTCCGCTGCTGGCTTCCGCTGCTGCCCCCTGCTTGGTTAACCTGAGCCCGGCTTAATGTTTTAAAATCAAAGCTGCAGAGACTAGTACGTGGGTCGCCATGCAGACAGGGAGGCTCCGCGAGCCTCAGTACAGGAGCGTGGGGATCTTTCAGACCAGACAGGCCCAAAGCAAATAGAGTCATTTTCAGGTCTGCTGGCTGGTTAGGCTCCATAGTCCTCCACAAGGACGTGATCTTGGGTGACCAGATGTCCCGATTTTATAGGGACAGTCCTGATTTTTGGGTCTTTTTCTTATATAGGCTCCTATTACCCCCCACCTCCTGTCCCGATTTTTTCATATTTGCTGTCTGGTCACCCGTTGTGATCATGCGCCCAGTGATGTCAATGCAACTGTTTCCCTTGACTTTAATGGGAGCTGGATGGGTGGCTAAGAGAATGGTCACTTACAGATCTGCTTTGCAGGCTGATTTAAATGCTGTTTCTTGGTTTTACTTTTTGAAGCTTTCTTCGCCTGCAGTGTACCCACAGCTGTAGTTTGGCTCTGTTTATTTGACTAAGGTATTATAACTAATCAGTGCAGAGCAGTGAAACCTGGATTTGTATTTCTCCCTGGGCACATTATCTGGGGCTATCATGCCGTAAATAAACAGAATACAAATGGCCCGTGTTTAAGAGTGAGCAGTATCCTGGTTTTATTGATGCTGTTCAACTACATGGTCGGTAAATTTCCTTCTTCCTAATAAGTCTTTTATGTTAATGGCTATACAACAAGCTGTTCTTAAATAAGACCGAATCTATCAGAGGCATCGGATTTCTCCTTAATGAATAATGTTAACTTCAAGGTAAACTGGAGTCCATTTAACAAAAAATTACAAAATGAGTGAGTGAAGTGAATGCAGTACTGTAAGGTACCATATTTGGAAGGACCTCAGAGAAGAACAACAGGGACAAGAGGGGGTTGACTTTTGAAGCGATATGAATTGCCAATATTATTTATTTTAATAAGAGCTAATGCCAAGATTCCAAAACCGACATTTAAACAACAACGTCCTTTTAGATTATTAAAATAATTTAATCAAAATTCTAATTCGCTTTTCTCACTCGCTGTTTACACTTCACAACAGAAGTAGATTGATTGGAAACAGAAAGAGAAATTGATCAGTTTCAGTTTATTTGGTTCTCCTTCACTAGGCCAGTGCTGTCGTCTTTGGGTTTTTGGCACTACCGGGAACTGCTTTAAATTAAAGTTATAAAATGTGAAGAATTCAAGAAAACATTCTATTCTCATGAGTTTTTGTAAATCTTTCCCCCTTAACAAAATCTAAATTTAGGACCTAAATTCTGAACCACCGTTCATTTCAATTTCTGTGTCCATACTGATAACAGAGGCTCTGATTCAGCAAACCACTTCAACACATGCTTAACTTTAAGAAAATTCAGGTCTTTTTCAGATGGTGGGGTTATATATGGCTGTTTCTTACGAAGGCTGAATGTTGTGATAGTGAAGGAGTTTATGGAGGGCTGAAGTTGTGTTTGTATCGAAGTTAAAGAAAATACAATTCATTTCAAAGTAAACAGGTCCTCAGCTGGTATCAGTTGTCACGGTTCCTTTAATTACACCAGTTTAGGATCTGTCTCCTTGATTTAAAAAACAAGACAGCTGCAACAGTGACAAGAAACATATGTACAAGAGCCTGGGCAGTATTGAAATTCCATTGTACAGGCATCTTGCTTTGATACACGTTGTCATGTCCATGCGCCTGCAGAAGAGGAGGGAGACTGGAGAAAGGCTGTGAGAAAGCAAAACGCTCGGGGGCTGACCAACGGTTACTATTAACTTTGGCAGATGCCATGGCACTGGGCAGCTCACCAGGTAGGATCCAGTTCCCCTGCCTACTCTGGACATTTATATCACAGAGTAGGCACTGTAATAAAAAGCAAGCAATGAGAATTAATGGCCATAGCACTGTCCATTCATTCCTTGGAATGCCAAGGAATATCATCAAAGTAACAGCTTCCGTTCCATGTTGTATTTCGCGGTCCTTTTGGAAACCACTTGCTCTCTGAACTAGGAGGAGGGAGAATAATATTACCTAGTTCCTACATAGCACTTCTCATCAGTAGATCTCACACTAGACTCATTTGTTAATAGGAATGTTCCATATTGGCTGGTAAAATTGTATCTTGCAGGCTTGTTAGGTTCAAGATTTTTAAAAGACTATGGCAAACAAATAAATAGCAGCTGCTTGACAGTGCTGGCTGCTTCATGTCGATACAAACTCTAGCATTATCTGAAAATTAATCTGGTGTACGCTAGCCCGTCAGGTAAAAGCGAAATTAGTTTGCAAATTGGTCCAGTGTTAAATCACTTTGCAGAGTTAAATCCCCAAACGTCAACTCCACGATAACACTCCTGTCACAGGAAATTAAATGTGTTAGAACAATTCAGCTGCCAAATTCAAGAACTCAAAGGGACACTATCGCCTTGAACTAGCGGGTACGCACAAGAGGCGGTAGCTAGGTTGACGGGAGAATGCTCCTGTCAACTTAGCGCTGTCTACACTGGGGGTTCAGTAGGTTTAACTGTGTCGCTCAGAGGTGTGGATTCTTTCGTCGACCTAGCAGTGCCCACACCAGGGCTTAGGGTGGCATGCCTATACCTCCCGGGGTATGAAGTTTTCACCCCCCTGAGCAACGTAGCTAGGTCGATCTAAGTTTTATGTGTAGACCAGGCCTCAGAAGTTTGTGGAAGGATGGAGAAGGTTCTGGAAGGGTGGCGATTAATCAGGAATATCACAGGAAACAGCAGGGGATGTGGGTGTAGAATATTCTGGAAAGTCAGGCATGTTTTTGCCTTTTCCACTGACTTCTTTGGGCTTTGGATCAGGTTGCTAGGGAGGGGCTTCAGTTCTGACAACCCCGTAGGCGTCAAACTCATGAGTCAGGCCCCAACGGTCATGACGTTGGCTTAAACGCATGAGATAAAAAATACAATACAATTGGAATTCTGTTTATTTGTGTCTTTCTGGCATGAGGCGGTGGGGTTGTGTCACATTTCCAGGCTTTTCCCTACCTCTGCAAGGATGAGGGGGAAAAAAATCCTAAACATTTTGATTAATTTCATTGCGACTTTTATGTTTTTATATTTGTATATATTTAATATTGTGTAGAGAATATTATAGTTCATACTTTACTAGATTAGTCAAAATGAACTGAACAGAAATGATAAAGTCCAATTTGGAATATTTCCCCCGCCCCAAGATCAGCAAATTTCCTGTGGAATGGAACCAGCTCTACTACCCAACTGTCCATGGAAAAACTGTTTCAATGGAAAACTTCCAGCTAGCCCTGTTCTGTACGTTGGGGTTGCTCATAGGTTTAACATGGGCATCGCCAAACTCATCGCTTGATACATATCTTTACACCTGTACCCTTTCCAGTTATGTTAATTCATAAGAACATAAGAACGGCCAGACTGGGTCAGACCAAAGGTCCATCTAACCCAGTCTCCTGTCTTCTGACAGTGGCCAGTGCCGGGTGCTTCCAGAGGGAATGAACAGAACAGGGAATCACCGAGTGATCCATCCCCTGTCGCCCATTCCAGCTTCTGGCAAACAGAGGCTAGGGACACCCTCCCTGTAAGGAAATAGATTTGCCGTTGGAATAGCACAACAGAATTGGTCAGCAGATCCTGAAACAACTTAAATGAATGATAGTCTTAAAGAGAGTCTATTTCAACCCTTATGTAGCTGACAGGCTTTCTCAGCTGCTGTCATGACACATTCTGGCCTGTTTTGACTTTGACCAGACGTAGCAGCACTGGTGGAGCTGAGGTTTGTAATGATCTCCAGCACTGACAGAGTCTTTTGTTAGTTCCTTGAAGAATCAGGTTTTCCCTTTTTTTTTTTTAATCTCCTGTGTCAACTGGCGTCTTGGACATGTCAGGTATTTCCAGTAAATTTCACCCATTTCTCATGTGAATATGTCCCTGTCTAGGCATAGCTTTACGCCCAGCACTCCGCAGGCTATACACATACAATGCAATCCCAACTAGTCCAGATGGCCGCATTTCCCCATACACCCACTACTCTTGTTTGGAAGCCTCTCCATCGCTTCCTTTTGTGTTGGAAGCCTGACACCTGCTCTCAATCAGTGTTTCCCCCTCGCCCTGGGTGAGGTCATTCACACAGAGAGATTTCTGTGCTGCACTCACCCCTCAGCTAGTCTCTTTTGCCTCCCGTCCTCCAGGAATGGTAGGGGCTGAGGGCTCTGATCTGGGGTGGGCTTGGTCTCTTGTACAGAAAACAGATCTGAGCCACACGCTTTTCATACGTCAAGCCAGCTCTTGGTGCCTTGGAAGACAGGCTGCCGACATCCTCCTTTTCTCTCCTCCAGCCCCAGCTGAGACCTTTTGGGAGGTTTACGTTGCTGGAGGCAGCTCCCTGGATTGTCCCTCTGTCAACCTGCATTGTCCCTGCTGCAAGCTAGAACTTCCAAGGAGAAGTAAGAGATCCTCTCAAAAGTACCCAGCTGCTGTGTGAGCGCAGAAAGGCAGAAAACTGCCTTTCAGTCCCTAAACCCTTCTCCATTCACAATCCTTCTCCTTTAGGGAAACAATTTTGGACTGATTAGCTAGTTAACGTTTGTAAAACACAGACTTTATAGGGGGATGATTTCCTAGCTCATAGTTCAACTATAAGATCTTTGGGGCAAGGACTGTCTTTGTGTTCTGTGTTTGAACAGCAGTTAGCATTGAGGGGGAAGGGTAGCTCAGTGGTTTGAGCATTAGCCTGCTAAACCTAGGGTTTTGAGTTCAATCCTTGAGGGGGGCCAGTTGGGGATTTAGTCCTGCTCTGAGCAGGGGGTTGGACTAGATACCTCCTGAGGTCCTTTCCAACCCTGTTAATCTATGACTAATCTAAGTGGGGCTTCTAGGTCCTATGGTAATACAAATTAATGAATAATAATAATAATGCAGTCAATTTCCCCTCAACCTATGCAGGATTGTTCCTTATCTTCTTATTGTACATGTATTAGTTTTTGGTGCTGGCTAGTTTTAAATGTGCCACCTTGGGAGAGCACCTTGAAAATATAAAGCACTATACTATAGTGTTCTGCATTGATGGCCACAAATACAGCTTATAATACTTAGCGCTTTTGTTCTGTAGAGCTCAAAGCCACAGAGGACTCACCTCATTATCCCTGTTTCATAGGTGGGAAAACTCAGATATGAAGAAGGAAAGGGACTTTGCCCAAGAGGTCAGGTATAGAAGCTGGAGATCTGGATTCCCAGACCTATGCTCAGCCCAGTAGACACTAGTTGCTGACAATGCTCCTGATGTACTTTACACCTTTCTGGCAGAATTCTGCCATGGGAAATGCTAAGTATTATAATAAGAACTATTATTTCAGCAGCCTCATGTCCATCCCTCTTTCCTGGCTCCCTTCATGCAGCCAGGGTGACCAGACAGCAAGTGTGAAAAATCAGGTAATAGGAGCCTATATAAGAAAAAGACCCAAAAACCGGGACTGTCCCTATAAAATCAGGACATCTGGTCACCCTACATGCAGCCCTGTGTGTCTGCTGTTGGAATGGAGAATCGTGTCTTGCTCATTTTGCACTTAGATGCCGTTCATTTGCTTTGGAATGTGGCTTCATAATTTCATTGTAAAAACAAAACCGTCCACGGCCATTTCTTGTTGTTTTCCTTTCTCCTCCTCCAAACCGTGTCCCCCTCTTGATTGGCAGCTAGAACATCGGGAACTTAGCTACGTGTGGGGTTTTTACCTTATACCCAAGACCAGAAAACCAGAGTGTGAGTGAGAGGAATATAAGCATCATATCCGAGAGGTGTTTTAAGAGGGCTGGGTGTGTGGCCCTGGACTAGAGGTTCACAGAGAATTGCTGCAGAGAACCACATTTCACTTCAGTTCCCCTCGATGAAAAGATGATGCTTAATGAATCTAGTCATTAAGACCCTGTTTTAAAACACAGGGCCTGATTCATGGATCCACCCAAGCAGTGCAAAGCAGCCGGAAATCCAGCCAATCAAGTTTGTGTAGGCAAAATCCCTGGGTTGTGTAAAGCAGGCACAGCAACTCCCTGCACCTCTCTGGGCCCCAGGTGAGGGTGTGTTCAGGGCTCCACTATGTCTGGCTGAGACCTAGCTGCCGTAATGGCTCTAGTTTTCCCTTGGAACCACTCAGGAAGCCGTGAAAGCAGCATACAGCCACCCTGCCCCCAGCCTTATAATCTGGACTGAGCTGAGTTTGGATGCAACTTGGTATTGGGGTCAAATAGCTTGTCAGACAACCCTGATTGCTTTGGGGTTTTTTCCATAGAAAAAAAATAGTGGGTGAGGTAATAGAATGGATGTTTTATATTTGGATTTTAATAAAACTTGTGATTACAGTGTCATCAAATCTTACTCTTCAGTTAACTCAAATTGGCTTGGGTATGTGTACTGTCACGTGGGCTGTACATTGGTAGAAAGACGAATAGAAAAGGAACGCTCGAAGGCAGCGTATTGGCCAGTGGGAGGCACCTTGTGGGGGTACTGCAGGAATTAGTGCTAGGAGTCATTTTATTTAGCACCCTCATTAACGATTTAGGAAGGTGGGGCGTTAGTAGCACATTAATGATGTATCTATGCAGATTGGGAGGAGCTGCAAACTCCAGTGAAGGCAGAAAAGTGACGCAGAAAAAGGCAGTGTATAAAAACATAGGCCTTCCCAAGCGTTGGCAGCCACCTATTCCCAGAGGTGCCACAGGTGGCACAGCTCCGTGTGCATGGGACATTTCTCGCCAGTGTGAAAAAGTCACTAGTCTTCCCTGTATGGTTCCCTGCCATTGCTTGGGGGGAAGGCGGGGGATGGACACATCACAGGAAGGACATTAAAACTTGTCGCACATGGAACTGTACAACACTTCACTTTCCCCCTAAAAGTCAATTCCTATGGAGCCTCTTCCCCCCCAAAAAGTCATATTGACCCCTTTTTTTTTTTGGGGGCTCCCCTCCTGCTGCTCAGGACAGCCAGACCCCAGGGATAGCGTTTTCTCAAGTGTGAGGTGATTCCCCCTGCCCACATATGGGGTACCCCAGAGGGAATCCCCAGCCTCCTGTGGATGGGATTTTCCAGCTCTGGCTTTGCAAGGCCAGGTCTGCTCCACTGGCTCCAGCAGCTGGGGTGGGGAGGGGGGCAAAATCAGGTAACTTGTGATCAATTTGCAAGAGTTGGCAACGCTGCAGTTGGAACAGTGGGCGTAGCTGTGTGTTATCAACTCTGGCGTTTTTAGTGCCAGTCTCACGATACTTGGTGGTTTTCTTAAAGCCTCAGCCCCTGGATCATGTAAAGACAGGAGAATCTCAGCTTTAGTTTCAAAAATACGTTTCTAGTCCTCAGGGTTGCAGAGGACAGCTTGAAAACATGACCTGAGCGCGACCCTCAAGGTTAAAACCCAGCAGGCAAAAGGAGAGAGCCCAGCGCTTGTCCTTTTTATTAAAAAATCAACCACCAAAAAACCTGGTGATTTTTAAGCCACGCTCCTGATTTGTAGGGCCTGGCTCGTGATTTCTGAACGCTTGCAGTTGGAAGTTCTGAAAGGTGTCTCATCCCCCCTTCCCCGCCCCCGTCGCCCTCCCACGGCTGTGTCAGCATTCGGTCTGATGTGTAACTTGGAAACTGCAACATCTTTCCTTGCTCATTCCTGGCAGCTTCCTTGCTCTGAACCCAACAGGCTTGGGAAGGGGTTTTTCTAGCTTCTATTTTCCCTTATGCATTTTCCTCCCATTGCCCCTGGCTATCCCTGCCATGCACCACACTGAACAATTCCTCTCCTGCCTTGATATCTCTACCTTTCTACACTGCTGTCATGTGCCCCCGGCAGTCATCGCTAAGCCAACCAAGACGTATTCAGCTCTTAATCTTTCTCCATGAATCAGTGCCTCCAGCCTCCAGGCCAGTGTTATTGCGCATCTCTGAACTGCCTCCAATTTGTCAATATCTTTCCGGGGAGAAGAGGCCTTGTACAGAACACAGTGTTCCAAAGCGGGTTGCTAATGGGCTGTCCATCGACTTCAGCGGATTTACGCCCGCTTTACCCCGCTGGAGGCGAGAAGAGATTCAGACTCTGTGTCGCCGCGAGTGCCTCTGTCTATCTCTCCTCCTCCCATTGCTGCCACTCACTGACAGCAGGAAGAATTTGGAAACGGAGGTCAATGGAGAACAACAATGAGCACTAGGAACAGGGGAGGCAGAGCGGCCCTGGGGAAATCTCCCCTAGTATAGAGATGGAGAAGGCCTGGGGTATGCAGCAGAGACCTCGACACCGTGGGTGCTCTGGGGCTCAAGCATCCACGGAAACCAGCTTGGTGGCACTGCCGGTCAGCGGTTCGGTGGCTGGGAGAGGCGCTTGGGGGAGGGTGGAGAGCAGTGAGAGGTGGGTGGGCGGAGGCAGGGCGGGAAGGGGCCTTGGGAGAAGGGCGGAGCGGGGGCAGGAAGGGGCTGGGTGAGGGTGTGGCCTCAGGGGAGGGGGTGGAGCGGGGACGGGAAGAGGCGAAGTGAAGGCGGGGCCTTGGGAAGGGGCGGGGTGGGGCGGGGCCTTAGGACAGCATAGGGGTGGAACACCCCAGGGCTGCCCAGAGGATTCAGGGGGCCTGGGGTCTTTGGCGGCGGGGGGGGGCCCGCTTCGGCGGTAATTCGGCGGCGGGGGGGTCCTTCCGCTCTGGGATCCACCGCTGAAGTGCCCCGAAGACCCGCGGCAGGGGCCCCCCACTGCCAAATTACCGCCGAAGACCCGGCGCTTTGGCGGCGGGGGGGCCCCGCTTCGGCAGTAATTCGGCAGCGGGGGGGTCCTTCCGCCCCGGAGCAGAAGGACCCCCCGCTGCCGAAGACCCGGAGCGGAAGAAGCTCCGGGGGGCCCGGCCCCGCGAGAGTTTTCCGGGGCCCCCGGAGTGAGTGAAGGACCCCACTCCAGGGGCCCTGAAAAACTCTCGGGGGGGCCCCTGCGGGGTCTGGGGCCTGGGGCAAATTGCCCCACTTGCCCCCCCTCTGGGCGGCCCTGGAACACCCCCAGGGAAAAATAAAACTCAGCGCCTGTGGTATGCAGCCTTCGATAGAGAGGCAGGCTGAGGTGGGGCTGGGTGTGAGCGGGAGCTTGCTGTGGTGCAATCCATGCTCTGGCAGCCCGGGGTGTCAGAGTAGCTCAGAATCTGCCAGGCACAGTCCCTCTGTCCCCCCGCTTCCTGGGCTGGCCCTTGCGTGCTGCACCTGGTGAGAGGTGTGAACCAGGATGTGGCCACAGGAGGTGTGGTGCTGTGGGGCCTGGGTGCAAGGATGTGACAGCTGTAAACGCCAAGGAGGGAGAGGAATTTCCGAGGGGGCTCCAGGACAGCGGCACTGGGCTGAGAGGCAGGCACTGAATTTGGGTGGAACATCGGAAGATATTTGCACCTATCGGTGAGCTCTACGGGGCCGTGAAACAGTCTCCAAAGGGAAGTGGTGGCAGCCCCAAGGTTTAAAACTAGGCTGGGCAAAGCCTCAGCGAACGCGCTGTCGGGAGCAATCCTATGTCGGCAGAGGCAAGGACAGAGAAGTGATGTGAGGGATCTCGCCCATCCTGCTTCCAGGGGCTGCAGATGTCCCGGGGGTGGGGGTGTTAGTGCCCCCTTTGTGAGCTGGGGAAGGTGGCACTACTGGTTCTGTGGCTCCTGACTCAGTGGCCTCTGGGCCAGAGCCTGGCTGCGAAATGGAGGTTGAGCCTGTTGCTGTGGAATCCATGGCCTGGGTGAAAGTCCCAGTCTTATTAATCTCTCCTCATATGGAATCTGTTCCATACTCCTAATAATTTTTGTTGCTATTTTCTGAATCTTTTCCAATTCCAATATATCTTTTTGAGACGGGGCAAGCACATCTGCAGACAGTATTCAAGATGTGGGCGCACCATGGATTTATATAGAGGCAATATATTTTCTGTCTTATTATCTATCCCTTTCTTAATCATTCCCAGCATTTTGTGAGCTTTTCTGACTGCCGCTGCACATGGAGTGGACGTTTTCAGAGAACTACCCACAATGACTCCAAGATCTCTTTCTTGAGTGGTAACAGCTAATTTAGACCCCCATCATTTTATAAATACAGTTGGGATTATGTTTTCCAATGTGCATCACTTTGCATTTATCAACATTGAATTTCATTTGCCATTTTGTTCCCCAGTCACCCAGTTTTGTGAGATCTCTTTGTAACTCTTCACAGTCTGCTTTGGATTTAACTATCTTCAGTAGTTTTGTATCATCTGCAAATTTTGCCACCTCACTGTTTGCCCCTTTTTTCAGATAATTTATGAATATGTTGAATAGGACTGGTCCCAGTACAGACCCCTGGGGGACACCACTATTTACCTCTCTTCACTCTGAAAACTAACCATTTATTCCTATCCTTTGTTTCCTATCTTTTAAGCAGTTACTGATCTATGAGACGACCTTCCCTCTTATCCCATGACAGCTTACTTTGCTTAAGAGCCTTTGGTGAGGGACCTTGTCAAAGGCTTTTTGGAAATCTAAGCACACTGTAGCCCCTGGATCACCCTTGTCCACATGCTTGTTGACCCCCTCAAAGAATTCTAGTAGATTGGTGAGGCATGATTTCCCTTTACAAAAACCATGTTGCCGCTTTCCCAAGAAATCATGTTCAAATTTGTGTCTGATAATTCTGTTCTTTACTATATTTTCAACCAGTTTGCCCAGTACTGAAGTTAGGCTTACCGGCCTGTAATTGCTGGGATCACCTCTGGAGCCTTTTTAAAAAATAGGCAGCACATTAGCTATCCTCCAGTCATCTCGTACAGAAGCTGATTTAAATGATAGGTTACATACCACAGTTAGCAGTTCTGCAATTTAACATTTGAGTTCCTTCAGAACTCTTGGGTGAATAACATCTCGTCCTGGTGACATGGGCGGCAGGTGCTAGCCCCTGGCCTGGCCTGCCCCTCCTGCCAAAGCCCAAAGCCCCTTCCCTGCCCCCATGGCTGCCAGCCCCACCTCAGTCCCAGGCAGCCCGCCCTCACCCCCAGCGCACTGGGTGGGTGGCGCAGCCTCCCTCCTCCAGCCCCGGAGTGCCAGGTGGGTAGGCAGCGTGCACACCCCAGCCTCGGAGCGCAGGACGGCCCCCATTAGCCCCAGCCTGGGCCCCCGGCCACTGTGGAAGAGCCTCCCACAGCACAGCACTGGGAAGCAGGAAGGGCCCTAGGGCCGGAGCGTGGGGGGGGGAGGGGCCACACAAGGCTGTTTGGGGAGGTTCAGCCTTTCCCTGCCTTCGATACCCACCCCCCATGTCTGGTACCTTATTACTGTTTAGTTTATCAGTTTGTTCCAAAACCTCCTCTAATGACCCCTCAATCTGGGACAGTTCCTCAGATTTGTTACCTAAAAAGAATGGCTCAGGTCTGGGAATCTCCCTCACATCCGCAGCCATGAAGACTGACGCAAAGAATTCATTTAACTTCTCTGCAATGGCCTTGTCTTCCTTGAATGCTCCTTTAGCATCTCGATTGTCCAGTGCCCCCACTGGTTATTTAGCAGCTTCCTGCTTCCGATGTACTTAAAACATTCTTTGCTATTACTTTTGGAGTCTTTGGCCAGCTGTTCTTCAAATTCTTTTTTGGTCTTCCTAATTATATTTTTAAACGTCATTTGCCAGAGTTTATGCTCCTTTCTATTTGCCTCACTAGGATTTAACTTCCACTTTTTAAAGGGTGCCTTTTCGTCGCTCACTGCTTCTTTTACTTTGTTGTTTAGCCACTATTAGAGTGTCTTTAAAAAGTTTCCAGGCAGCTGGCAGGGATTTCACTGTTGGCACTGCACCTTTTAATGTCTGTTTAAACTAACGTCCTCATTTTTGTATAGTTCCCCTTTCTGAAATTAAATGCTACAGTGTTGGGCTGCTGTGGTGTTTCAGTCTCGGCAGCAGCTGTTGTTTGAGGAAGAGCCAGTTCCTTGAAAGCAACTGGCCTTTGCTTTTCTTCTGTGGGTTGGGGGCTTGGATTTTGAGAGGGAACTCTTTTTGTTGGACCCTGGGGGTACCTCAGTATTGAGGTGTTACCAGGTTTTTATTAAAACTTTTTTAATGCTTGGAGATTTTTAAAGAGGAGGCTGCGGGATCGGCAGCTGGAGTTCCCAGGGCTGCTTGTGAACCCCTCATTTATTGTCGATTTCCCCATGTTAAGTATCCTCACACCTCTTGTCAACTGTCTGAAATGGGCCATCTTGATTATCACTACAAAAGTTTTTTTTTTCTCCTGCTGATAATAGCTCCTCTTAATTAATTAGCCTCATAGGGTATGTCTATGCTACGAAATTAGGTCGATTTTATAGAAGTCGTTTTTTTAGAAATCGATTTTATAGTCGATTGTGTGTGTCCCCAGTAAGCGCATTAAGTTGGTGGAGTGCGTCCACAGTACCAAGAATAGTGTCGACTTTCAGAGCGTTGCACTGTGGGTAGCTAGCCCACAGTTCCCGCAGTCTGCACCACCCATTGGAATTCTGGGTTGAGCTCCCAATGCCTGATGGGGCAAAAACATTGTCGCAGGTGGTTCTGGGTACATGTCGTCAGGCCCTCCTCTCTCCCTCCTTCCCTTCCTCCCTCCCTCCATGAAAGCAACGGCAAAAAATTGTTTCTCGCCTTTTTTCCTGGGTTACCCGTGCAGGCAACATACCATGGCAAGCATGGAGCCCGCTCAGCTCACCGTCACCGTACGTCTCCTGGGAGCTGCTGACAGACGCAGTACTGCATTGCTACACAGCAGCAGCAGCTTCTTGCCTTTGCAAGCTAGCAAAGACGGTTAGCAGTACTGCACCATCTGCCGCCATCTCCTGACATTTATGGCGGGGTGGGAGGTTGAGGCAAATCGCCTGGCCACTGATTATGCATAGCCAGACACCAGGGCGGTTAGAAGAGCACAGGGCGTGCTGTGCATCAGAGAAGCTTTGAAAACCAGTTTCATGACTGGTCAGGCTACAGTGTGAAAGTTCTATTTGTTTCTCCTTGATGAAAACCCGCCCCCTTGGTTCACTCCATTTCCCTGTAAGCCAACCGCCCTCCCCTCCCCACTTTGATCTCCGCTTGCAGAGGCAATAAAGTCATTGTTGTTCAAAATTCATGGAGTCTTTATTAATTCGTCACACAAATGGGGGGATGACTGCCCCAGGAGGGGTGGGGGAGGAGGGAAGCACTGGGTGGGGTGGTGGAGGAGGGGATGAGGGAAGGACAAGGCCACACTGCACTTCAAAACTTATTGAATGCCAGCTTTCTGTTGCTTGGTCCTCTGGGGTGGAGTGGCTGGGTGGCCGGAGGCCGCCCCACCGCGTTCTTGAGTGTCTGGGTGAGGAGGCTATGGAACTTGGGGCGGAGGGCAGTTGGTTACACAGGGGCTGCAGCAGCAGTCTGTGCTCCTGCTGCCTTTCCTGCACCTCAACAATACGCCGGAGAATATCAGTTTGATCCTCCAGTAGCCTCAGCATTGCATCCTGCCTCCTCTCATCACGCCGACGCCACCGATCATCTTGATCCCGCCATCTCTCCTCTTGCTCCCGCCACCTGTCCTCACATTCATTTTGTGCTTTCCTGCACTCTGACAGTGTCTGCCTCCAGGCATTCTGCTGGGCTCTTTCAGTGTGGGAGGACTGCATGAGCTCAGAGAACATTTCATCGCGAGTGTGGGTTTTTTGCCTTCTAATCTTCGCTAGCCTCTGGGACGGAGATGATACGGGGAGCGTTGAAACATTTGCAGCTGTGGGAGGAAAAAATGGGAGAGTAGTATTTAAAGAGACACATTTTAGAGAACAATGGGTACACTCTTTCACGGTGAACCAAGCTGTTAACATTACATAGCACGTGTGCTTTCTTTACAAGATCGCATTTTGCCTCTTATATTGAGGGCCTGCCGGTTTGGTGTGAGAGATCACACACACAGGGCTGGCGGGCAACACAATTTGGCTTGCAGGCAGTCATGGTAAGCCACAGTCTTTTGGTGTCTTTAACCTTCATAACATGTGGGGATGGTTTCAAACAGCAGCACCCTCATTTCCCATACCAAGCACCCGTTGGGTTGGCCTTTTAAAATGGGTTGGCCATTTAAAAGGAGGGGCTGTGGTTTTGGGTTAACGTGCAGCACAAACCCAACTAACCCCCGCTCCCCCACATCCAATTCTCTGGGATGATCGTTTCCCCCCTCCCCCCACCACGTGGCTAACAGTGGGGATGATTTCTGTTCAGCCAAAGGCAAACAGCCCAGCAGGAACGGCCACCTCTGAATATCCCCTTAATAAAATTCCCCTATTTCAACCAGGTGACCCTGGGAGTACATCCAGGAGAGCTTCACTGAGATGTCCATGGAGAATTCCCGCTCCATCCCCATACATGTTAATAGACTTTTCCAGTAGCTGTACTGGCAGCCAATGCATCCCAAGTCTTCAGGGCAAATTAATCATTAAACATGCTTGCTTTTAAACCATGTATTATATTTACAAAGGTACACTCACCAGAGGTCCCTTCTCCGCCTTCAAGGTCCATGAGCCCACCTTGGCTGGGTTGGGAGGCTACTAGATCCAGGGTGAAAAACGGTTCCCGGCTGTCAGGGAAAACAGTTTCTCCGCTTGCTTGCTGTGCGCTGTCTTCAACCTCCTCCTTCTCCTCATCTTCCTCGTCCCCCAAATCCGCATCCCTGTTACGTGAGACTCCATTGACGGAGTCCATGCACAGGGGTAGGGTAGTTGTAGGGGCACCCCCTAGAATGGCATGCAGCTCATCACAGAAGCAGCATGTCTGGGGCTCTGACCCGGAGCAGCTGTTTACCTCTCTGGTTCTTTGGTAGGCTTGCCTGAGCTCCTTAAGTTTCACGTGGCACTACTGCGGGTCCCTGTTATAGCCTCTGTCCTTCATGTCCTTGGAGATTTTTTCAAATATTCTGGCATTTCGTCTTTTGGAACGGAGTTCTGATAGCACGGATTCGTCTCCCCATACAGCGATCAGATCCAGTACCTCCCGTTCGGTCCATGCTGGAGCTCTTTTGCCATTCTGAGACTCCATGGTCACCTGTGCTGATGAGCTCGCCACTCTGGCCAAACAGGAAATGAAATTCAAAAGTTCACAGGGCTTTTCCTGTCTACCTGGCCAGTGCATCTGAGTTGAGAGTGCTGTCCAGAGCGGACACAATGGAGCACTCTGGGATAGCTCCCGGAGGCCAATACCATCGAATTGCATCCACACTACCCCAAATTTGACCCAGCAGGGTCAATTTCAGCACTAATCCCCTCGCTGGGGGAGGAGTACAGAAATCGATTTTAAGAGCCCCCTAAGTCTAAAAAAATGGCTTTGTCGTGTGGACGGGTGCAGGGTTAAATCGATCTAAGGCTGCTAAATTCGACCTAAACTCGCAGTGTAGACCAGGGCTTAAAGTTGATATGGCTACGTCCACCTTTTCATGTTCTGTATGTATACATATCTCCTTTCTATATGTTCCAGTCTAGGCATCGGAAGAAGTGGTCTGTAGCCCATGAAAGCTTATGCTCAAATAAATTTGCTAGTCTCTAAGGTGCCACAAGGACTCCTGTTCTTTTTGCGGATACAGACTAACACGGCTGCGACTCCGAAACCTTGTTTATAACTCTGCCGTGAGGATTCCTCGTCTTGTTTCTAGGAGTCTTGTCTCTCCCCTTATTGCAGCAGGTGTCACAAAACCGCTTCATTTTCTTGGTGTGACTAGTTTTTATGTGGGTCTCAGTGGATCTCTTGGCTGCCAAGCTGGATTTTCATTCTGTTCACTGGGTTTCTCAGTTTTTATCAGAGGTGGAATCAGCCCTTCCTAGGGGCACTGTGGCCTGTCTGGCCGGGTGCCTTTTTGTGCGAGCCACTCCTGATTATACGCATGTTTCTATTTTCCAGCCTGTTGCTCCTGCTGTGGATTGTGATGGTGACAAACCTGCAGCTTGCTCGCCTTCAATGAGTCTTCTCCATTTACTTTTAATAGCTTGGGGCATAAGTCACGTAGGTGCTTGCGGTAAGGATTTGTCCTTTTCAAACGCTTGTTGATCATCCTGATGTGGCATGGAGAAGACAGCTTCGGTGGTGGACTCCAACCATCCAGCCAGGCAAACTGCATACAAGCCTCCAATTGCAGAGAGGGCAGGTGATGACCAACGGGAAATTCTTCATCGGGCTACTCCCACAAACGTGCTTAGGCATCGTTTGACTCTGCAGGTCTCCATGTCATGTCCTTTTTGTGACACGGAGGAGACTGTTTTTCATTTGTTTCGTCCTTGTTCCAGGTTGCAGCCATTGTTCGCTTTACTTCAGGGTATTTTTCAGTTATTCCCCTTCATGTTTCTCCTACTGTGTTTATTTTTACTGTTAAGGGCAGGCTCACAAGTAGATCTGGGGTATGCCCTGAAAATTGTATTTTGGGTCAAGCAAAGAAGGCCATTTGCAAAAGTAGACAGTGTAAATTATTTGATACTGGGGTTGCTGGTGGTCTTCAATTATTTTAGATATTTGGTGGGTTTTTTTAGATATGTAGTGGCTTTATGCCTTCATTTGGAGTTTAGATATTGTATTCTTATGTCAATTTATTCAGCGGCGATCAATGGGAAATGCACTTCTGTACTGTGTGGGATGGGCAACTGTTTTTGAACGGGTAATTTTTATTTTTATTTTTACTGTCTTTCTGTACTGACATTATTCAAAGTGTTTTAAAAGCCAAAGTCTCCCCAGCCCTGCCAAAAGAAAAACAAAACCCAAACTTTGACCAGTCTCAGTTTCATCCTGGTGCGGAACAGGAAAGTGTTTGAAATCCCGATAATTTCCACAGGGCGGGAAAACCACTTTGTGCCCAGCTCCCATTCAGGTAGCTGGTCACTGGGGTTGTCTGTGATGTGGGTTATTATCTGCGTAGTTCTCCTTTAACGGATCATTTTCCCTTTCTTCATTCTAGCTTTCAACTGCCCCTTTGATGACCATCCCCGCTGCTTAAGACCCAAAAGCAGAGCCTCGGCCACTGATGTTCACATACACAAGCACACCAGGCGGCCATTTGCTTGGGCAGTGGTGAGTGGCCAATGGAACATTGTGAGTTGCTCACCTTGATCCCTGACCCTTCAAACCCATCCCAGTTTCATTGCAGAGGCCCCAAATCACCTCACCCTTGCTTTCCCTCAGCAAGGTGAGCAAGGAGTGTGCGTGGAGCATCCATCCTGGCCTCCGTTAAGAAAAAAACAGGGCACCAGCACCCTAATCTCAAGGGACTCCTACCTCAGTAGGGAAAAGCACTGGGGTGGGGAGAAAGGGAAACAATGCTGACCCTGTGCTACTGAACTGGAACAAAGGGATGGCCATACCGGGTGAGACCCTCACCTCGCCTCCCCTGGCTCCGCATAGTCCGGTGGCCAGGAGCAGATGTTGCAGAGGAAGGTGTTTCAACCCAAGAGGAGAGTTATGGAAGAACCTAGTCAGAGGGGAAGTCAGTTAGTGGTTTGTTTATGCCCCACCCATGTCAGGGTTGGGTTTCGGGGTTAGTTTGCTTTATCTGATGTAACTGTGGTTTGTCTGCATCCTCCTTTAGAACTGGCTGCACAATGGGAAGGAACATTAAAGAAGGTCCTTTGAAACACTAAAGACCGTTAAAGGTAACCTGGCCAGGGGGAAAAATTGGCTTGATTGACAGTTGTCCTACAACCCCTCTGCACCACAAAGCGGTCACATGGATGCCCAGGGAGCTGTCGAGCCACTCAATGGAGGCCCCTGTTCAGGGGGTGTCCTGGGGTGGGTGGGGACAAATGGGGGGTGGGTCGCCAGGGCATGGTGGGCTGGATCTCAAGAGCACTGGAGAGGGAAGCACAAGTCGCTTCCCCCTGTTCCTGAGCCAGGGATGAATTCCCCTGTGAGTTTGCATGAAAAGGCCTGAGGGATTTTGCTGCCTGTTTTTACCCTGAGAAATATCACGGCTGTCAAAGTGTATTTTCCCTGGTTTGTAGGCTCCTTGGATGGCTCAGGTGTAGGCTAGGGGCTTTCTCTGCCCTTAACTGAAGTTCAAGAAGTTTGAACGAAGATAAAATCCTAGACAAAGCCCTCATGAAGCTCATGAGTGTTGCCCATATCCCAACCCAGGAGAATCAGGCTGCTGAATGGTTCACAGGGGATGATCCCCAGAGACGGCCTGCGCTGGTGATAGCGGGTTTTGAAACACAATTAGCTTACCACTGGGAACGGGATTGAGAACTGTCAACTCCTTTCACACGGGCCACTGAACTGACATGAGTCTGTCACAGCTTTTGGTCACTGCTGTCCTGGGTTGGACTCAGACCAATAACCTAGAGGTGAAAGGCTCCACACAATCCTTTACGACTTCTCTAAGCTCTACAGGCCTGGGATTCCAGGAACGGAAGCAGCAAACTCTTCTAGCTAACTGCGAAGGCTTCTTAATTTCTAAGGAAATTGGTTTTTCCTCCCAGCGGGAGATAAGATCTTTAAATGCACCAGCTGGAAAATTGCATTTTCTAATTGTCTTATTTTTTGGTCATTTTTTAAAAAAATACTATGCCCCTGGGAAGACTCTTGAATCCCTCCGCTGGTGGAGATCAGTGGGTTATTTATAGCATTGCTGCTCATTAGCATGGTTTTGCTGAGCGACCTTATTGCTTTGAGTGGGCAATGGATCGGCGGGTAGTGATCCATCTATTGGGGACTGATGTACCGCGTCTCGTCTAGACGTGATACATCGATCCTTGAATGCGCTCCCCGTCGACTCTGGAACTCCACCAGGGCGAGAGGCGGAAGCGGAGTTGACAGGGGAGCGGCGGCCGTCGATCCCGCGCCCCGAGGACGCGAAGTAAGTCAATTTAAGTCGATCTAAGATACATTGCTGTTCTCGTAGCTGAAGTTGCGTATCTTAGATCGATCCCCCCTCCCTCCCCCAGTGTAGACCAGGCCTAAGTCTTGCTGATTTCACAGCCGGTTTGCAATTCACTTTTGCAGGCCAGTCCCATCTGAGGGCTGCTCAGTTCCTCTTATGTGGAAGGGGAAGTAGTGATCTTGAGCTAGTGGAACTTTGTTGACCTGAATTCACTCTCCCTTTATTGACGCTGCTTCATTCCCCTCCTCTGCCAAGCAGCCCCCCCTCTGCCACTGCTGCCTTACCCAGTTTGCCAAAAACGGGAGGGTTCTAACTACAGGCACATTGGGATTGGAGATTATTCACGGCAGCTATCTGCTGAGTTTCTGGGACCTCCTACCCACAAGCCCCCTTCCCGGTGCCTTTTCAGGGGCCACTCTCACAAGGAGATTCTATGACCAGAGGTGAAGTCCCTTCTGACTGGAGACATAGAAAGGGGATCAACATCAAGGGAAGGGATTCTATTCTCCTTATTTCCTGAACCCCAAGAAGAATGGGGGACGGACGCCAACTCTTGATCTGAGACTGCTGAACAGAGTCATTTGAAAGCTAAAATTTCACATGATCTTGATCATTCCCTCGTTAAAGGAGGGCACATGGTTTGTGGCTCTCGATAGGAAAGATATGTTTTCACATAGACATCCACTCAGCCCACAGGAGTTTCCTCAGGTTCTGCTTTGATGAAGACCATTACCAATTTGGAGTCCTCCCCTTTGGTCTGGCCACAGCACCCAGGGTCTTTGCAAAGGTTTTTTCAGTAGTGGCAGCTTGGATGAGAAGAGAGGGATTTACAGTCTTCCCTTACCATCACGACGGGCTTCTGATGGGCAGTTCCTGCGAGGAAGTCCAGCAGGCAACCAGTGTCCTGTTCAACCTTCTGCCTTCGCTGCTTGTCTTCATCAATCATGAAAAATCCACACTGACCCCACGAGGGTCATAAATTTTACAGGGGCGACGTTGGATCTGATCACAGCAAGAGCGTATCCACCTTGCAAGTGGTTTGAGGCCATGAGGGCTCTCACACGTCAAAGACAAGACATCAATCAGAACTTGCCTCAATGCCACGTGCCCTCACGCGCACGCACGACGCCATTCACCAGGCTTCGTATTCACTGCCTACAAGCCTGTCCGCTCTCCGTGTACTCACCAGAGAAGGGAACATTAACAGCAAGGTTACAAGTCCGCCCACAGTTTGAGACTCTCTCGTCTGGCGGACAAAACCGTAGAAGGTTTGCAGGGGATCCCTTTCCTCACACTAACTCCTGAGGCAACTGTCGTTACTGACACCTCCATTTTGGATTGGGGTGCTCACATGGGAGATCATATAGCACCAGGTGTCTGGATCCTACAGGAGTCCAGAATGCACATCAATTTACTAGAACTCCAGGTGGTTCACTGAGCCTGCATCGCCTTCCCCGTGCTCATCCAATCCAGACATGTCCAAATAATGTTGGACAACATAAGAAGGGCATTTTATATAAACAAGCAGTGGGGAGTGAGATCTCTCCCTCTGTGCACAGAGGCAGCTGCCCTCTGGAACTGCTGCATCAGCCATGCATAACTCTATCAGTAGCATATTTACCAGGTCCGCAAAACTCCCTAGCAGAGAGCCTGAGTGGATGTTTTTTCCACAAATGGGAGATTCACAATTCAGTTCTTGACGATGTCTTCGCTCAACGGGGAATGCATGCTTTGGATCTTTACACCTCAAAACTTCCTTGGTACAGCTGCAGAGCAGCTCTGGGCAAGGGTTTGAAGTGAGATGCCCTACCAATGTCAGGGAAGGATCCTCTGGGGTAAACCTTCCCTCCCATCCCATTGATACCACAAGTTCTATGGAAGATCCGCCGACACAGAGCTTGAGTCATCCTGATTGTGCCCAACTGGCCAGGACAGCTCTGGAGTATGGATCTGCTGAAGCTCTCTGTTCACCCACCTATACTGGTGGGCCTTCTAACACAGCCCAAGGGCTGGTTTGAGCACCCAAATCCGGGACTGCTGCCACTCAGTGACAGGTAGTTGGAGATGCATCAGAAATAGAGCACGCATGTTCTGAAAGGGTGAAGTCACTCCTTAACCAAAGCAGAAAGGACTCTGTGAGAAGCTGTTGTGGAAGCGTATCTCTCTTGGGCTCACCAGCACAACTTGTCTCTGGAATCCACCAGGATCCCTGCTATCTTAGAGTATCTACTTGCCCTTCAGTCTTAGGATCTCCTGTTCAGTTTCTCCATCCTCCAGTGGATAATGGTACCACATTCACTCACCTATCACAACTACATTTCTGAAGGGGATTCTCAGGTCCTTTCCACCATTTGTGAAGTTTGCACCTCAGTGGGACCTCAGTTTTGTTCTGTCCTTGCTCACTAAATCCCCCATTTGAGTCTTTAGCCACATGGTCTTTAGCCCATCTGTCCTGGAAGGTTCAAATAGCCAGAAGAGTCAGTGAGCTGGGCGTGCTCATGGCAGACCCACCATGTACCGCCTTCTATAAAGACAAGGTCTTGTCCACTCTTGAACCTCTCCGCTGGTGGAGATCAGTGGGTTATTTATAACATTGCTGCTCATTAGCATGGTTTTGCTGAGTGATCTGATTGCTTTGAGTGGGCAATGGAAGCTCCACGCAGGAATTAAAGGCCCATTCAAAAGGGCAGTGAGTCTTGCTGATTTCACAGCCGGTTTGCAATTTGCTTTTGCGGGCCAGTCCCATCTGAGGGCTGCTCAGTTCCTCTTATGTGGAAGGGGAAGTGGTGGTCTTGAGGTAGTGGAACTTTGTTGACCTGAGTTCACTCTCTGATCCAGATCTATACACAGACTATGTGACTGTGACTGGCTTCGTGTTGAGGCACTCGGACACCGTACTGATTGGGGAGAGAAGAGAGAGCAAGCTTAGATCGCATGCCCTTTGCAGCAGCACCCATGTCTTCACTGCCTCTCTGGGAGTGCTCATGGCAGACCCACCATGTGCCACCGTCTATAAAGAAAAGGTCTTGTTCCGATGCCACCCTAGATTTGTTCCTAAAGTAGTTTCTGAGTTTCATATGAGTCAGGTAATCCACTTTCCAGTATTTTTTCCAAACCCACATGCCTCAGAGGAAGAGAGACAGCTGTATTCTCTAGACAGCCAAAGGCCTTTTATCTGCAAAGACCAAAGGGTGTTAGACACCTAAACGATTTGTTTCCACAGCAGAGTGATCAAGGGGCCGAGCTATATCAATGCAGCGACTTTCAAACTGGATCTCGGGTTGTATTACGCTTTGTTACTAACTAGCTCCCATTGCCTGTCCTGAGAGCTCATTCCACTAGAGGCAAGCGAATTCAGCTGCATCTCTGCGAGACGTACCCCCCTAGCAATATGTAGGGCAGCTACCTGGAGCTCTTTGCGTACCTCCAGGAGACGTTACGCTCTGGTCCAGTCATCAGCTGCGGCTACAGCTGTGGGGACAGCAGTATTGCAGTACGTTATCACTTCTGTGTCTTCAGCCCCACCCCCAGTCTGACTCCTGCCTGTTAATCTTCCACTTGGAGAATTCACATAGGGACTGTCACTCAAAGAAGAAATGGAGTTACTTATCTGTAACTGTTGGTTCTTCCAGGTGTGTGGTTCCCATGTGTATTCCCCTACCCGCCCGCTATCCCCTCTGCTGCAGACTGTTTGAACTGCGGTAAGAAACTGGAGAGGCGTCTGCCTGCACCTCCTTTTATGCCCTCGGCTCGGAGCACGAGGAGAACTACAGTGCAAGTGCGCGCCGACCGGTGCAGCATACAAAAAGTTCCGGACTCAGGTGCATAGTGTGCATATGTAGCCAACATATGGAATACAGACAGGGACCACACGTCTCAAAGAGCCTCCAGTTACAGGTAAGTAACCTCCATCTTTTATCCTTACATTTATACAGAGCTATAGCACCTTGAGCCCAAAGGATGCATCGATCTAGCATCATGATAATCACATCTATCTATCTATCCCCATCCACCCCCTCTATCTATCTACCTATCTACCTATCTATCTATCTATCTATCTATCTATCTATCTATCTATCTATCTATCTATCTATCTATCCCCATCCACCCCCTCTATCTATCTATCTATCTATCTATCTATCTATCTATCCCCATCCACCCCCTCTATCTATCTATCTATCTATCTATCTATCTATCTATCCCCATCCACCCCCTCTATCTATCTATCTATCTATCTATCTATCTATCTATCTATCCCCATCCACCCCCTCTATCTATCTATCTATCTATCCCCATCCACCCCCTCTATCTATCTATCTATCTATCTATCTATCTATCTATCTATCCCCATCCACCCCATCTATCTATCTATCTATCCCCATCCACCCCCTCTATCTATCTATCTATCTATCTATCTATCTATCTATCTATCTATCTATCTATCCTATGTTGATTTTGGGACAAATACTCAAAAGTAGGCAGGCCATTCGTCTGGTTTTAAGCCTGCTTTTTTCTGGTATCACACACGGATGATGCCCTTTTTAAGAGTGTGCCACCCGCCCCCCACACATTGCATGCCAGGTCCCACTGGCGGAGGCAGGGTCACGCCCATGCCGACCCTGGAAGTACCTGAATGTCCGGTATGCTCTACTCAAAAGTGGCAAAGCCTCTAGTGAAGTCTGTGCCTCATCCCAATACTGTTGCCCTGTGTGATGTTAACTTGCCGTGTGACTTCTGCCCCCATGTGACTTCACACCTGACCAGCTCCAGGACTGAATGTAGCTCGACGGTTTATGGGATGTGGGGGAATAGGATGGCTGGTACTGTAGTTTTTCCATCATCTGTGCTGCTTCTCCCCAGCAGAGGGCAGCATTGCCCTAATTCTACTCTACCTCTGTTTGCTGCCCAGGGATTCTAGGGTGACTAGTTCTTTAGGAAAAGCCCAAACATGGGGGGAGGCTGGGCTGGGCCCTGTCCCCTTCCCCTCTATTTCTTATTCCCCGTATGATGTCCTCTCCGCTGGGTGCAGGCCCCGTGTGTCCTAATTTCCTTCCCGCTCACCCCACAACTTTTCTTTCCATGAGGGAATCGGATGCCAGAGTCACATTGGTCCGGAAAACATGGAAAGATTTTAAGGCAGGGCTAGATTAACAATCCCAGAAACATTTCAGGGCCCCTTTTGGGCCATGATGGAACACCCAGGTTGCACTGAGGGGGCGGGGCGGGGGGGGGGGGGGGAGAGGACAGCGCCCCTTGCAGCTCAGCAGGGAGGGGTATGCGGGGAGTGGGAGAGCAATTGCAAGACCTAGCAAGGATGCTGATGGGGTGTTTGTA
Organism: Mauremys reevesii; assembly: GCF_016161935.1. NCBI lineage: Eukaryota > Metazoa > Chordata > Testudines > Geoemydidae > Mauremys > Mauremys reevesii. Next base: position 10,241,343 of record NC_052648.1, on the reverse strand, counting down.
GGCAAAGGCAAGGTGTGGGTCAGGTGGGGCTAGGGTGACCAGATGTCCCTATTTTATAGGGACAGTCCTGATTTTTGGGTCTTTTTCTTATATAGGCTCTTATTACCCCCCACCCCGTCCTGATTTTTCACATTTGCTGTCTGGTCACCCTCGGTGGGGCTGAGAGGTGGGGTGGGATGATGGTCTTTCTGTGTCACCCTCCCAACTTCACCCCCCTCCAAATTCTCCTTCATGCTGGCTCTGATCTTGCCTCTGCTCCCAGTTTGACCTGTGGGCTGCGGAGGGGTGCAGCGAGCTATGTCATAGCGCTGAAGCCAACAGAAGCATCAAGTCCAGTTCACTATTATTTGTCACCGCATTGTTCCTCATTCACGCGGACCTGGGGCGGGGGCGGGTGACTGGTTCACGCCGCATTGTTCCTCATTCCCGAGGGCCCGGGGCGGGCGCCTGGTGCAAAGGTTCACGAAGCCTGACGTGCCCACAGATGTTATCACCTTGTGATTGGTCTGAGCGCGACGGCTGGAAGGGGAACCCTGCTGAATTGGTTCCCTGGCGCTCTGGTCTCTTCCCCTTCCCAGGCACGCAGCCCCCCCCCCTGCCCCCGCGGGGATCTTGGAGCACATCCAGGAAATTAGCCCCTTCCCAGGCGCACCCAGCTTGGGGATCAGCTGGTTTCATACAGGTTAAGCCCTAACCATTTAGGCTCCATATGGGCTGAGCTGGGGCTGGATAACAAGGACCCATTGAGCTTCAGGGAATCGGGCAGAGGAAGGGGACGTAATGAAGGGCTCAAGGCAAGGGCCAGTCTGTGACCGGCAGAACCTGCCTCTCCGGCCAAGGCCGCAGGGTGACAGCGTGAGACAGCGGGGGCGGAGGAGAAGCCTTGAAAAGACACTGTCAGCTGGCAGGGATCGGGCCCGACGTGCGAACCAGCGTAAATGGGATCAGACTCAGACCCTTGCGTTGGGTGTGGAGACGGGCAGGAGAGCAGCGAAGGGGGCTGATTTTAAACTGCTGTTTTCTTTGACAGCAGAAAAACCCTAAATCCTGCAAACGTTTCTCGATATGCTGGGCCAACTCCACCCATAAAATTACACCAGGGATCAGTTTGGCCCCGAGTGTGTCTTTTTTTAAGCACCTGGTAACCCAAGAGCACTTTAAATGCGTCTCCATGTGGCTCAGGGCTCTCCAGGCGACCTCCAAGCCGTTCCTTGGCAGGTTCAGTAATTGACTTTCCATCAGGTAATAATTGCTGCTTCCCCTGCACTGCCTGAGCTCCTTGTGCCAACGGCTGGCGGGAGGGCGGCTTTGAGAGAGGCATTCAAGTGAGACGCTCTTCGAGCAGGGGAAGTGTGGCCAGGGCTGTTAAACCAGAGGTGCTGGGGAGACTGAGCAGCCACCTGCATGTTAACCAGGCCGGGCGCCCCAGGTCTCAGGCACCCTGCCTCTTAACCAGGCCCAGATGCTCTTCTTTACCATCCAAAAATGTGGTTGGGTAACTGACTAGGTGTCCAGGTGAATGTGTAGCAGAGACAGGGCCATCTAGTGGTGAGAACATGGGCTGGGCAATTGGACTCGGTTTCTCTTCTGTGCCAATAATTCGCTGTGTGACTTTGGTCAAGTCACTTTGCCTTTCCGTGCCTCAGTTTCCCCATTTGTCAAGCAGTGATAATGACACTGACCGGCCTTTGTTTGGTGCTGTGAGAGCTCCACGGAGCAGGCCCTGTAGTGGTGACCCTCCGGAGCTTTGGTTGGGAACGTGAGCTGGGAGATTTGGATGGAACCATAAAAACTGGAGCTCTTTCCATGCTGCAGTTCCTGGCTCTGAGCAGAGACCCCATGTCTCTGTCTCTGAGAGGAGCAAACCTCCATCTCCATGATATGCAGCGGAGGGGAGAGGAACCCCTGGGCCTGGCAGTTCAGAGCCCCGGCACCTCTGGGCTTGCTGCAGCAGTTATGAATGTAAAAAAATTGCCCATGCCCTGCACCCCAAAGCTAGAGAGCTTTGAACCGGGGCTCTGAACTGCCAGGCCCAGAGGTGCCAGGGCTATGACCTGCCAGGCCCAGAGGTGCCGGGGCTCTGAACTGCCAGGCCCAGAGATGCCAGGGCTCTGAACTGCCAAGCCCAGAGGTGCCAAGATTCTGACCTGCCAGGCCCAGATGTGCCGGGGCTCTGAACTGCAAGGCCCAGAGGTGCCAGGGCTATGACCTGCCAAGCCCAGAGGTGCCAAGATTCTGACCTGCCAGGCCCAGATGTGCCGGGGCTCTGAACTGCCAGGCCCAGAGGTGCCAGGGCTATGACCTGCCAAGCCCAGAGGTGCCAAGATTCTGACCTGCCAGGCCCAGATGTGCCGGGGCTCTGAACGGCCAGGCCCAGAGGTGCTAGGGCTCAGCACAAATTAAGCACTGAGCAAAACCAGTTGGGGAGGTTTAGGTTGGATATTAGGAAAAACTTTTTCACTAGGAGGGTGGTGAAGCACTGGAATGGGTTCCCTACGGAGGTGGTGAAATCTCCTTCCTTAGAAATTTTTAAAGTCTGGCTTGACAAAGCCCTGGCTGGGATGATTTAGTTGGGGTTGGTCCTGCTTTGAGCAGGGGGTTGGACTAGATACCTCCTGAGGTCCCTTCCAACCCTGAGATTCTCTGATTCTAGGCCCCTTTACATTTCCAGCTGAATTTTGCATTGAGGTTTTGGGGTGGTTAGAACTTGAGATCCAGAGTGATACTCAAGGAGCTGGATGAGTCCCACAAAGTGAAATGGAAAGAAAAGTTCCTACAGGCAGAGGGAACCGAAATGGTCTCAGTGGGAAAGCTACGGCCACCACATGGGGTCAGAGCCACAGCAGGGTGCTGCCTACAGAGGTACTCATCAACAGCATCTGCCCTTGTCTCCTCTGGCAGCTCGGGACCGGAAGACTGGCACAATCAGACCATGGAGGGAGAGCAAATAGGCAGATGCTTTCTCTAACTGCCAGCCCTGCAGAGTCCCCCTGGGATGTGACAGCCATGCCGGGCTTTCTCTGGCTCATGCCTCACTATTGCTAACGAAGGTTTGGTTACCGATGTCACTAGATCTGGCAGGGGCAGAGCTGAGGCGTTAAAAAGGGCCATTTTGACACAATCACTTTTCAGAGGAGACCCACGCTCTCCTGTTACAACCTGGTGCTATCCAAGAACGAGAGAGCACTCAGGAGGGGACAGCGATCCAGGCTGTGTGCACCCAGGGGGCCGATGAGATCCCAAAGCTCCCGGCTCACTCACCCTGGATCTCTCTCTTGTTTAGGCAGAGGAATGGAGCTGGGAGCTCTGGACATCATGTGGGTGACCATCCAACTTGGCGACTGTGTCTGCAGTCACTTAGGGAAAGGTTTTACAGAGCAGCTCGCACCAATGGCTTGGTGGCTGCACCATCCTGCAGACAATGTGCCCTCTGCCACGTGGCCTTGGACCGGGGGCAGCAGGGTGGGGTGCTCCCATACAGCGCAGGGAGACAGAGTGCCCCAAGGCATGTGTCATGGCCCGGCTTCAGCAGGATGGCCTGCCGCAGTAGCAATGCAGCAACATGCAGTGCAGGGTGCAGTATCAAGGAGCTTTCACTTCACCACTAAGTGGGTTTGATGGGAAACAACCCCAGAACTCCTGGCCCACGAACCCCGCACAGACAAATAGATCCTGTCCTGTCACTTCAACATGGAACTTGTCAGACGGTTCCTAGCTCTGATCTGCCACCAGAAGAGGGAGATCTGCTCCCAAAGAGACGGGCTCAGGCTGCTGCTCAGTGCTTGGACCAGATGCGGCCTGATCAGGGACAGAAACAGAGTACAGCTGCCGGGCTGGAAAAATGGGTAACTGTGCACAGGAGTCGGCAGCAAGCTGGGCCTGGAGCGCCCGGGGTAGGGTGGGGTGTGTGAGAACCCTTTAGTAACCTCCTGATTTCCTTGCAAGTAGGAGAGGTAACTTGGTGCCACTTTAGCTGAATATTAGGGGTATATTTGTAAATACTCTGTTAATAAGAGATGAACAGTGGTAGCAACTTGTCAACATTCATCATGTCTTCCTATGCAATGTATTACCTTCCACAGGTTGTTTTAGCATCATCTATTAAGTATTTAAAAAACCTGACACGCATAATTACCTGGTAATTGATAGCAATTAATTAATCCACCAGGAATATTAGCAAACTATCTATAGGTGCCACTTTAATATAAAGTGGGCCAGTTAACTCCTTCTTAAACTCTGTGTCCCTGAATAATGATGTTCTCATGCTTCATTAGTTGTTTGTGTCCAGCTAGCAATGGATTTAAATCAAGAGATTGCCTGAGATTGGAATCTGTCTGGGGCAGGGACCATCTTCGTCTGTGCTTGCACAGCGCAGAGCGTAGTGGGCTCCTGGGTCATGCCTGGGGCTCCTAGATGCTACCGCAGGGCACATAATAATAATCAAGTGAGTTTGGGCTGTCTCGTGTTTGCAGACTGACACTGCAAACTGACACTGCAGCAGCTGAATAATTGGATACTAGGCCTGGCAGTTCAGACGGGATGCTCTGGATCATAGCAGGTGGCAGACAGAGAGCCTGGGAGCGCGATGGCCTCCGTGTATCCACAGCACAGGGGCAGCGGCAGAACAAGGGTCTCACCCCTACCGCCGTGCGTCCGTCCTGATGTACAGAGACAGCTGTCTCCAAGTCCCTCTGAATCCCGAGCCTGCCCCTGGGGTGCTGCTTGCAATGCAGATGCTGATCCGTGAGGTGCTCCCCGAGACCATCTCCTGGTTCTGGGGAGAGCCAATGCAGAGCAAGCCAGTTCCCCAGACCCAGCACAAACGCATGTGACCCAATGGGGAAATGCTCGGCCGTGTGCCAATAACCGAAGTTAGGGTGCTAGGCCCAGGTCCCATTGAAATCAGTGGGCGTTAGACACCTGAACACCTTTGGAGATCTGGGCCCTAATGGCTCTGTCGGGGGTTCAGAGCCTGCTGCCAGCCGGGGCGGTGTCAGTCTGGAGTCACTCCACTGGAGTCAGAGTATGTCTACACTGCACTCTAAGCCCAGCTCGGTGGGACCTGGGCTTGTGGACTTGGTGTTTCCACGCTCGCACTGCATTGTGAACCGGGACTTACAGCTGCTGGACCCGGGTCTCACAGCTGTGCTAACAGGTCCAGATGGTACTTCCCAGCCCTTCTGACTCAGGGCTGCAACTTGAGCTGCGTCCACACTGCGGAGTGACAGGGCTTGGACCCAAGTCAGAGCGGGACTTGGGCTCCGACCCACCCCTCTAGCAGGGTCTTGGGACGTGGGGCCTGAGTGCTCGCTGACCTGAGTCAGACTGATTTGTGTGTGGACGGAAAAGGGGCTCAGGCGCAAACCTGACTCAGTGCCTGAGCTTAGTGTGGCGTGTAGACATACCCATTCCCCTCACTCATGCCAGCTTTAGCCTGGAGGAAGTCCATGGAGTGCAGCGGAACGACTCCTGCTAGCCAGCGCGAGAGAGGCCCAGACTCAGATTCACGCTGGTGTGACCGAGTGCAGATTTCAGACCCTGCCTTGGGAGCCTCTTCTCCAGAAATGGGCTTAAACCCCAAACCCTCTGGATCTTTACAGCCGCAAGCTCTGGGGTGCTCAGGGGCTGGCCAGTTGCAGCTGCACCCCATTTACAGGCCGTTAGCCATCGATTCTGCCTTTCTCACGCGTCGCTCCGCAGAGGGGGAAGAATAAAACCGACACGGGAGCCGTTGCTTTTCTCAGGTATATTTCACATGCTTGTTACACAGAAAACGGTGCCTGTTCCGCGCGCACAAGGCCTTCCATAGGCCCCATCCGGAGCTTCTCAGCACTTAGGTTTTCATCCCCTCCCCTAAAAGCCCCAGACACTGAACATGGACTCCTGACACAACATGGCATGCATAGCGCTCTGGTGTGTGTGTGTGGGGAGAATAGGGGGGTCTGGTGAGCGTGCTAAGGGGCCGTGGGCTGGAGAAGGGTGTGGTGGTAGGGTAGACGGGGAGGAAAAGCTTGCAGGCGACTCCCAGCAGCTGGCAGCCCAAGGGCAGACATGTTGGCATTTTCAGCAGGGGCTGACTAGTGCTGACCAGAAGGGGCCAAGGAAAGAAAGCCGTGTTGGCATCAGGGGTCAGGTGGGCAACTGTGGGGTAGGAGCTGAATGTCACAGCGTGTGTGGGTGGGAGGTTCTCATTAGACCCTTGCAGAGAGGGACTCGAGCCGCAATATTTGGGCGCTGCCCCCAATCCAGTGTGGGTGCGGGGTCAGCCCCGCTGTTCTGCTTGTCACTGTGACATGGGCCTGGTGGTAGCTGGGTGCTGCTGCCTGTGGTTAGGCCGTTGGGGCTGCGGGTGTGACCAGGTGGCGTGGCCAGGGGAAATGGATCGAGGGGCTCCCACTCGCTGTGGCAGCCTGGGGCATATGTGACCCATGCAGCTGCATCGCACGTCCATCTCATTCATGTCTTCTGCCAGTCAGTCCCAGTCCCATCTGGGACAGAATTCCCTCCCTGCCCTACGCTTCTGGCTTCTCAATCCAGGCTGGGCCACGGAGCCTCTCAACCGGGCGCCCCGGCATCCCGGGTGCCTGCAGGCAGCGGCTGAGTAGGGGGTGATGTGGCTACGTGGAGGGTGGGGGCTTCTGGTTGTAACTGGGGATGATCCCCCTTACCAGTTCCATGCCACTGTGGTGGCAGCTGAAGAAAGACACCCTCCCCCTCCACAAGCTCTGGGGGTCGCCTCTTTGCTAACCGGCTGCAGGCCATATGGACTCAGCAGAGACGTGGTGTCAGGGCAAGCCCCACAGAGGGACAATGACAAAGTGCCACGTACCGAGGTGGAATATTTAATTTCTAACGGGGTAAGTCATTCGGGACAGTCTGAAGGTGGATCCCGCTCGCCTCTGATGCTGATGTCCCAGTCTCCGAGGACTGCAGGCCCTGGAGAGGGACATGGACCCACAGAGCAGCTGCTGGATCGCGGCGCAGTCCCCCATATGCCCATCTCTTTCCAGGTCCTAGTGATGGCTGCCTTCCCAGCCGCTGGTGGGCAGTCTTCAGGGCTGGTTCCCCTTCCTGCCCTTCCTCCCCCCGGGGCAGCACTGGGAGAGGCAGGGTGGAACGGGACACAGGGTGAGCAGCGGGGAACACGCAGGCTCCCCAGGCAGGGGACAGAAGCCACATTACTTGGGTGGTTTGGAGAGGAGACCCGTTAGCCCACAGGGTGCAGGAGACAGACGAGGTCTTGTCCATCTCTGATCTCAGTGTCTCCGATGAACCAGTCAGGCGGTTTGATTCTTTGGCTTGACCTCACTGTCTGTTGTGACCCTTTCGGGTTCCATAAGATCCGCTGCGTGGGCTCTGTTAACGGGCAGATTCATCCCGGCTGTAACTTCACTGAGGCCAGTGGATTTCATCCAGGAAGGAATCTGGCCCTGTGTCTCTATGGCCTTTTAGGATTAAATTGTCAAACCTCTTGTGCCTAGAACACGTTCGCAAAATAACATCCGGGCAGGGTCCCTGTGCCCCTGGGCACGCAGTGCCGGGGTCTGCTGCCCACCCCGACCCACTCCGGGTGCACCACCCCCAGGCCAGCACGTCTGAGTCAGTCAGGAGAGCCACCTTCCCATTCCCAGGCCTTGCAGCTGGGGTAGCCGCTGCCGGGCAAGTGTGTGCCGCACGGACTAGCCCTGCTGCCGCTGCCTGAGGGGATGCAGCGCCCAGAGTGAAGAGAGGGGGAGAAAACGCTTAAGGGCTTAAGAGAAAGGGCAGAAGAAAAAACCTGGGAAAATAAAGGAGGGGGGGGGCAAAAAGCCGCCCACCTGCCCCAGGGTAGAGGGTGTCAGGCCTCCCAGTCCCCTTCCTGGGGGCACCTCAGCATCCGAGACCTGTTTTAATCCACCAGGGGAGCCAAGAAACCAACATCTCGCGTGTGAACGTTCGCAGAGCAAGTCCGTGATGGTGGGTGGGGGGAAGATAGAGTCTCCTGAGGTCCTTGGTACAGAGCAGCAGGGATAGGAGCAGGCACTCGCACGGGGCTGGTACTGTATGCCACGCACGTGTGTTAATTTGCATGTATATTTATGCCTACAATTTCCATGTATATTTATGCCTACAATTTATCATGGGCTTTGTTAACACCTCCTCCAGGAGCCATTCATGGGGCTGAACGTAGCGATAACACCACTCCGCACTTCAGCTCCTGGACGGAGGCGCTGTCTCGAGGCGAGGCACAGACAAGCCACAATCTTTGGTTTTCTCCAACAGCCGTTACAACATTCACTCCAAAACATGCAAGCAGTTCTGCGTCTCCCAGATACCCCGGAGAGGTTGTCACGATCCCTGGGTCACAGATGCAGAACTGACACACATATACAGAGGGGAAATGCATTCGCCAAGGTCACCCACCAACACCCCAGGGCACCTGATCCCCCCCCCATCCCATTCACAGTGACTCCTGCTGCCCTTAGGAATGGTTTGCACGGGCCCATGCTTGTGAAAATAATTGTGCAAGGTCTGCACGCGGCAACACACATATAATGGGCCAGATGAGTTGTAGTGCTGCATCTGCAGCAGCAGAGGGAGCTGAGATTCCCCAGTGCAATGCACAGCCTCTGGCTCGGGGGTTGTAGCAGCCTCAGTGGGGAGCACCCAGGGGTGCAAATTTGCTCTAAGAGATTTGACTTCTTTATGCTTCCATTTTTTTTTTTAAAAAGGAAAGGGCGAGGGGAATGACATGATTTAAAACAGATGAAGAGCTGGGCTCCAGTCCTCCATCCCCTCTTCCTTCAGTGAGCATGGAGAGAGCAACCACTGGCTGCGCTGCGTGGTGGATCCTCTCTGGATGGAAATCAAAGACAAAATCTGCAAAGTGAAACTGACGAATATTGCACAGATGACTCATGCCAGCATGGGATTCTGGGCCCAGTCCTGCTGCCTCTGATGCCTCTGGTGCTGTTGACTTCAAAGCAGCAGGATCAGGCTCATCATCTCTATATCCCCCCCTCCCCTTCCTTGTTCCTCATTAGTAAGGGCACCTTCTTTGCATGTATTCCAGACCTTTGCCGGCTGCTCCGCCTCATGTGAGGTGAGGATTCGCTGTCTGTGGCAATCACCAGCAGTTGCTGGGGTGGGGGGAAATGATATCACAGGCCTAGGAGGCCTGGGACTTCCAATGGGGGAATAAAGCCATCACAGCAGATAAATACGTCTCCTGATGCTGCATGTTGTGGCTACTTAAGATTAGCACTGAATGAAACTTTTCAGCTAAAACCTTTTTTTGTGGTGGGAGAAAAGAAAAATGCAGCTTTGGCCACACCAAAGCACACAGTTAGATTGTGCTGAGGAAAAAAAATTCAGTGAAAGTCAAAAGGTTTAACCTTTTCAGTTCAAAATGACGTTTTGTTTGAAAACTGCCTTAAAATGGATTAAAAAGGGAAGGAAAAAAAAAAACCACCCTCACGTAGTCAAAATAAAATGTTTTGTTTTGACCAAAAACATGTCTTTTTGTCTTGGTGATTTGGTAACATTTTTGAAAATTTTGTTTTTGGTTTGATTTGAAATTAATTCCCCACCCTCACCCCCCAAAATTCAGAACTGCCAGTGAACCCTCCCCCATCCATTATTTGCACAACTCTACTTAAGACTTCAGGCCGCAGAGGTGATAGACCCCCAGCTGCTTCTGCTGCGGAAGCACAGACTCCTACCACTCAAGCTAAATGCAAATCTCCATTAGCAGTATAGGGCCTATGACACTCAGTGGTGCAGTTCTGATTCCATCCAGCAGCGGACAGTGCTGTGCATGCACATACTAACTAGTATGTTAGTTATAATGCCCTTATTTTGGGCTTTTCCTCCATGGCGCTCAAAGAGCTTTGCACACCCTAAATCATTGAGGTTTACACAGCACCCTACGCGCTGCTCTGTAAGGGACCGGCATGTCGCAGGTGCCACATTAGCATTAATAAACAGGGATTAATTACATACGAATAAAATTAAGCACAAGAGCGGGGACATGGCTTGCCCTGGGGTCAGACAGCGGAGCTGGTGCGCCCACGCTGTTCTAACCGCTAGGCAACACCGCCTTCCAAATGACTAATAGAGCCAGCCAGCAGAATGATTTTGCCGGGTACATTATGGGATGAGTAATGTGGCCAGTGACTGGTATCCAGCCAGCTCTGCGTCACAATAAATAGCCAGGGGCAGGGAGGGGACTAAAAAGCCACGAGCCAGAAGCGGCACCTTCCCGACGAAACGGGCTTGCTGAGCCAGCTGCACTGTAAAGAAACCGCCGTCCCTTTAGACGCGGCCTTCAGCAGGGAAGCGGTGCAGCCCCGGGACTGTCCCGGCACCCCTTAGCATTGCCCTGTGGGGCTGTTAAACACTCACAGATCCTGGGCAAACCCCGAATCCAGTTCACGCCCACCTGGGCTAGTCACACGCCTCCCCGCCCCCTCCCGGGGGTCCTTTAAAAGAAAAAAAAATCTCCCGCCATATGGATGCGCTTTGTCCGACATGTTCAATGGTTTCACTTCAACGCAAACAGCCGCGGCTTAGATTGTGAACAGAAAAACGTCGTGGCACAAATGGAGCCTCAACCAGAATGATTATCCCCATCTGGGCCAGGCGTGCACACACGGCCAGGACCTTCGGTGTTAATTGAGGAGGCTAACGCTGCAGTGGAGTTTGCTGTGCTTAACGGGGTTTCTCTGTGGGTTTGGGGGGGGGAAGGGAGTGTGCCTTTGTTATGCTATTGTTTAAATAGCTGTTTATTTTCCAACCTTGTTACAGCCCTACAGGCGCGTGAACATCTGGCATTGTTTTTCCACTGCCTCACTGGTCTCTGAAGGCCCGGCAGCGCTTGCAAGCCAAAGGACCAGATGGCTGGTGGGTTAAATGGAGCTCACTGGGATAAAAGACAGGCTGGATTTTGGGGTGACCCTTTCTTGCCATGGCCCAGGCTCTGATTGCATAGCTCGGGCGCTCTCTCTCGTGGCCTGGGTCGGACGCTCTGTTTCAGTGCGTCTGGCTCATTCGCGCTCTCTCTGCACAGGCCAGGACGACTCTTTTTCCACTAGGGGGCAGCCTCTTTTGATATGGGGGGGTGCCCTCTCAGAGAGTCAGGGGTCTCCAAACTGCCTGTGCCTTTGTGCCTGCCCATCAGGGCAAGCACAAGCGCACACCTAATTTGCACACACAGTTGCCATGGCAATAGATGCAACCTGGGTAACTGCACAATCGGCTGGGCAGTTAGATGCATGGCCAGACAAAACATTCCCCCCTTCATCCAGGATGGGTGACAGGGCCTCTACCTCCAACAGGATCAGGGGACAGGGACCTCCATCCCCACAGGGAGGCCAGAGCAGCTCCTCATCATCCTTCCCCACTGTGTGCCCCGCTCCACCCCACTGTCCTCTGGGAGCAGCTCCACTGAGAACAGGAATGGGGGACTCCTCCTTCTCCCCATGCAGGCGCCAACCCCGTGGGTGCTCTGGAACGGGTGCACCTATGGAAAAAAATAATGGGTGCTCAGCACCCACCAGTCACAGCTGTTGGAGGGCGCCGCTGCCCAACAGCTGTTCTGCCATGGGGCTGCCACCAAACAGCTGTTTGGTAGCTTGGGGAGGGGCTTGGGGGTGGGTGGAGAGCGGCAGGCTGGCGGGGGCCTGGAAGAGGCGGAGTGAGGGCGGGGCCTCAGGAGAGGGGGCGGAGCAGGGGTGGGGTAAGGGCGGGGCCTCGAGGGAAGAGGTGGAGTAGGGGTGGGGCCTGGGGGAGGAGCAGGGATGGAACAGACTGGAGAGGCCAGCAGCAGCCAGAGACGCAGTCGATGTGGTGTCATTTTTTACCCGTGGAGATTTCCTCCGCGCCTCTCGAGATGTAGGGCCGGGCTCTCCCCCCGTAAGAGCTCCCAGCCTCCTGCCAACATGGCAGAATTTGCTGCCAGGCCCAGCCTACAAGCAGGTAGCCACTGCGAATGCACAAGAGAGCCTGATGTAGCCCAGGAGAGCATCAGCTGAGTCAGACACATACAAGTGGGGCAGCTAACGAGGCTCTGAGCCTTCAGAGGCCTGGCCGTAACTCACTGGGGCTGCGCGTCCCGTTTCTCCTGCCGCCACAACCAGCAGCCTGTTCTCTGGCTTTGAACGCCCGTGTGCTTTGGTGAAATACCGCTCAGCGCCAATGGGATGGCATTCATGCCTGCACAGACCCGTACGCCCGGAAGGGACTGTCGGGTTGGGTTATTATTGCTTGTGCAGGAGGATCCCCCACCCGGGCGCTGGGGTTTGCAAGCTTCAGAGGCTTCCCCTTCTTCCGAATGCTGAGAGGAACTCGTCCAAGGCACAGCACCTCCCCGTGTTGGATCGAGCCACCCAGGCCGGTTGGAGCGTGTGCCGGGGCAGCCGGGAGCTGCCCTCACTCTGCTCTGCGGGAGTCCTTTGTCGCACAGGAAGACTTCTGTTGGAAATTCATTAAAAAAAAACAAACCAACAAATTAAAAATGAACCACAAACAACAACCGAGAAAGGGTTCCAGATCGTCTCTTAAAAAAGGGAGCCGGTTCTCCGGGCCCAGACGCTGCTTGTTCATGGTCTAAAAAATGCATAGTTGATACAAAAGAATGTTAGCTCCACTGTGAGGCCCTGACCCACAAGGGCTGTGCATGCCTCCTTGACCCGCTCTTGCCCTCTGGGACCTGGGCGTGGGGGGGGTCTCACAGCTCAAAGAAGGGGGTGTGTGCTCAGAAACGAGAATAAGCCGCCGGGAGGCACCTGGGGCCGTTTCCAGCGATGATTCTCCTCAGTTCAGTTGTGTGGCAAGACCAATGAGGAAAACCGCTCGCTCCTCCCAGTCGCTTCCAAGCCCTTGCGGTCGAATCGAGCCAATGTCCCAGCCAGGTTCCGCCGTGAGTTTTACTGCCTTGACCCTCAGGGGAGCGCAGCCACCTGACGAGACGAAGTGCTCACTTGGAAAACAAAGGAAGGGTGATCCGACCCCCTGCCCGGCCCTTGGAGGGCCCCATTTGGCGGCAGGCAGTGGACTAGGAACCACCCTCCTCCTGGAGCCGCTCAGATCATCTTCATGTTGAATTTCCTGGCGCTGCCCTGCCCGGCGGTGGTGGTGGGGCCATCCACTTTGCGGAAGGAGTATTCCACGGTGAAGTTGTTTTTGTGCTGTCCCCGCCCCCGGCTCCACACAAAGAGGAGCAGGAAGCAGAAGAGCACGACCCCAAGGAAGGTGATGCAGCCCATGGCCGTGGAGACCAGGATGGTCTTGAGGTCCAGTGTAAACTTTAAGAAGACTTGCGTGTTGTTGTGGAAGGTGTCGTTGAACTCGCTGAGGTACAAGGTCCGGTTTGCATAAAGGGAGCCGTCCACGGGATGCCCCTTGACCGTCAAGGTGGCAAAATAGGTGTCATTGCCTCCGGCATTGCTGGCGATGCAAATGTAGGTGCCACTGTCTTGGACCTGGGCAAAGCGGATTTCCAACGTGCCCCCGGGCAGGACGGTGGCTCTCCCAGTGCTCTTGGTGGTGATCATCCTGTGCTGAGGGGAGACCCAAATGATGGCAGGAACGGGCTCTCCGTCTGCACGGCAGAAGAAGGAGACAGACTGCCCTTCACGGGCTGTTATGTGCTGCAACTTTCGGTCCCTGATTTTGGGCTTTTGGCAGGTGAAGTACTCAAAGAGTATGGAGTCTGGGAAGTCACGCAGGGCGTTGCCCTGGATCTCAGGGGGTGAAGAGCACATGGGCTGCTGCCCGTCGAAGTTCAGCGTCTTGCGGCGCTGTAGGATCCAGAGGAGGCGGCAGTCGCAGGCCAGCGGGTTCCTGTCCACACGCAGCGTCTCCAGCGTGTTCACTGAATGGAAGGTGCTCTCCTCCAGGGTGGAGAGGAAATTGTTGGAGAGATTGAGGAGGCGGATTTGCCTCAGGCCAGAGAACGCTTGAGGCTCCACGGAGACCAAGAAGGCACCCACCATGTGGAGCTCTCGCAGCCTGATGAGGTCCTTGAAGGAGCCCTTGGGCACAGTGCTGATAGGGTTATAGGACAAGTTCAGGTACATGAGGTACACCAAGTTCCTCAAGGCAGCCGTGGGCACTGCCGTGATGTTGGTGTAGGTGATGGAGAGCGACGTGAGGTTCAGGCCCTGGAAGCTGGTGGGCGAGATGTCCTCCAGCAGCGGCCAGTTGTCGATCTCCAGCTGCAGGAGATTGTAGAGCTTCTTGAAGTTCCCATCTTCCACCGTGGAGATGCTGAGGTGTCGGAGCCGCAGGACCTCCAGGTTTTGGAGGTAGGAAAGGGATTCGGCCGAGATGGCTGTCAGGTTGCATTTCTCTATGGTCAGCTGCTCCAGGCCTAGGAGGCCAGAGAAAGCCCGTTGGGAGATGTACACCAAGTCGTTGTCTCCCACCTCCAGGTTCTTCAGGTTCCTCAGGTCCTGGAACATGTAGTCCAGCAGGATGACTATTTTGTTCTCGCTGATGTCCAGGAGGGTCAGATTGGTCAGCTTGGTGAAGACTCCAGAAGGGATCAGCTTGAGCTGGTTGCCTCGGAGCCGCAAGATCTGAAGGTGAAACAGGTTGCTGAAGGCTCCAGGCTCCACACTGACGATGATGTTCTCGCTTAAATCGAGTTCCTCCAGCAAAGGGTAAGGGGACAGGTCCCCTGGGTTCAGGCAGCGGATCCGGTTCTTGCTGAGCTCCAGGATCTTGGTCTCAGTGGGGATCCCCTCGGGGATGGAGGTGAGGCGTTTGCGATGACACACCACGGACTTGATCTGAGGAGCGCACTCGCAGCGTGCCGGGCAGGCCTCCATGGGGGCTGTGCTCAGAAGAATCCAATGGAGGCCCAGGATTGGAAGCCAACATGTCATTGTGTAGAGCATGATCTTATGGTCACTCTACCATTCTCCCATGCACCTGGAAGAGAAAGACAGAAGCCGTGTTAACCGACTGAACCCATTAGATGCTAACAAGGTCCCCCGAAGCTCCAGGCCTGGCTGACTGACAGCTTTGCACACTGTTATTCTTTAACAACACTTCACTCTGCGTTAGCACCTTTTGCTCAAGGGCTTCTAATGCTCCCCTCACCTCCCTTCAATAATGATACTTAACACTTGATGAATTCAAAGCTGTATGCACACATGAATTAAATAAGCCTTACCTGCTGTGAAATGTCAATACTATTTTGAAGATGGGGAAACTGAGGCACGGGGCAGCAAAGCAACTTGCAAAAGGTCACCCGGCAGAGGCAGGATTAGCACTCAGGACCATCTGTCCCCACCAAGTCTGCACTGATTCCTAATTCAGACCATGCAGCAGCTGGCAAGGCTGGCCGTTGAGTTGGTACACATCAGGATAACGGTTGACTTAATGGAGTCATTCAGGTAACTGAGTCTGGCCCTTAAAGGGGTGTGTCCCAAGTCATGGTTCTCAGGGGCCCAGCAACCCTCAAGCTCTTGTTCTCAAGATCCCCTTTGGAATAAGGCCTCGTCTACACACAGGTTGCACTGGTTTATAGATTCATAGATTCATAGACTCTAGGACTGGAAGGGACCTCGAGAGGTCATCGAGTCCAGGCCCCTGCCCTCATGGTTTAGGAAAAGCTTTGCTGTTAAACCAATTCAGTTAAACCTGTGTAACTTTGAGTGTGGACGTTCTTATATCAATTTTACCTGAAGTTCATTTCAGAAGGGGAAGTTAAACTGGTGCAAGCGGGTTTAAACCCATGTGACGGTTCCCACACACAAAGTTGCACCAGGGTACCCATGCTGAGTTAACACCACAACTTCTGTGCGTAGAGCAGGCTTCAGTGTTTTCAGATGCACACATTTGGGTCTCTGACCTGGTCCAAACTTAATGCTGTCAACATAGCCAGGGACGGCTCTAGCTTTTTTGCCGCCCCAAGCACGGCAGGCAGGCAGCCTTCGGCGGCTTGCCTGTGGGAGGTCCCTGGTCCCGTGGATTTGGTGGCTTGCATGCGGGAGGGCTGCCGGTCCTGCGGCTTCGGCGTACCCGCCGCCGAATTGCCGCCGAATCCGCGGTACCGGCCGACCTCCCACAGGCAAGCTGCCGAAGGCAGCCTGTCTGCCGCCCTCGCAGAGCCCGGCAGGGCGCCCCCCAAAGCTTGCCGCCCCAGGGACACGCTTGGAGCGCTGGTGCCTGGAGCCGCTGCTGAACATCGCTACGGTGCTCAGGGGTCAAAATTCACATCTCCGGAGCACTGTAGCTATGCTGGCCGAACCCCTGGTGTTCTAGCTACTGCTGCTCAGAGAAGTGGATTATCTAATGTTGGGGGTGGGGGGGGTGTGGGAAAACCTTCCATCACTGTAAGAACCATCTGCACTACAGTGCGACAGGAGCACTGCTACAGCTCCATATCTCTGCTGCTCAGCAGCCATAGTGTAGACGCGGCCTGTGATTATCCTAACACAGAGGGAGCGAACGTTGTGTGTGTGTGTAAGTTGTAAGTGGTGTGACTGGTGCATTGAATGGCTCTGCCCTCCTGCCCCACCTTGGTCCCACAGCACTCCCAGTGTGATGTAGGGCTGTGTGTGTGTGTGTTTTCCTGCAAGACACAGCATGCACAGGCTGTTTGCACGGCATAGATCAGAGCTTGTCAGAGTTTGGATTAGGAAGCCTGCAGATTGTACAATTCATTCTTTGTAGATTAGAGATTACTACCGACCTCTGACCCCTGAATTATAATGCACAGGCCTTAGCCTCCTCCATTCGTCCTCCAGCTGATGAACCTGTCCCCGTTTTGCAGGGATTAGAATTTTTCTATCAACTTAATTTTTCTCTGCACTCCCCTGCATCCTCCCCAACACTTTTTTTTCTTCCAGTCTTTCGCCCTCCCTCGCTTCCAGATCCTTTGCCCTTTCTCTGCCAGCGCCCATCTGTCTCTCTCACAATGCTTTACACACTGTAGTTAGACCTCACACCAGGCAGGTGTGATTAGCTCCATTTTACAGCCCGGGGAAGTGACCTGCAGAAAGCTGGAGTGATTCGCTGGGTCCCTGGCTGGGACAGGCCTGTAACTCAGCAGTCGGCCGTGTCATAAAGTTCATAGAATCATAGGGTTGGAAGGGACCTCAGGAGGTATCTAGTCCAACCCCCTGCTCAAAGCAGGACCAATCCCCAGATTTTTGCCCCAGATCCCTAAGTGGCTCCCTCAAGGATTGAACTCACAACCCTGGGTTTAGCAGGCCAATGCTCAAACCACTGAGCTATCCCTCCCCCCCACTTCACTGCCCACTAGGCCGTGCTTCCCCCCCATTCATATAATGAGTTTAGTGGTCACTGGCTATTCCCTCGTTGGCCAGGTCACCAGAGCTGGAGTTTGTGAACCTTCCGGACACAAGGCAAAGCTCCCCTGAGCGCTTGGCGGAGGTAATGGAGTGATGAGCCTAATTTTACATTGGTGCAGAATTAATGATCTGCTGTGATATTTTATATCATAGTGCTAGGTGCTGTACAGACACAGAGCGAACAGACAGCCCCTGTCCCAGGTGGCTGCTACTCATCACAGTAGTTTACAATTAATTTATTGGTAGGGTCACTGTACCTGACAGCTCGGAGCTGTGAACATCGAACTACACACCTTCAATGCACGTGAGGGCAGGCTGGGAGTCTGTGCTTGCCAGAGCCTCGAACGAGCCATCGCAGGGTTCACGTTACACCCTCCCTCCCCGGCCAGGGGGTCCTCCGAAAAGCTCCGTCGCTTGGCGCAGCGGGGAGCCCAACCTGAGTCTCCAGCCTCGTGCAGCCTGGCCCTTCTCCACCCTCCTCCTCCCCTGGGAGCCCTGACAGATCCAGTCCCTCCTTTCTCTGCTGACATCTGGCTTACAAGGCCGGCTTACTCCTCTTGTCTCTTTCAGTCAGTTCCTATTACCAGCCCCTCCTTCTCTAACTGGCTCTCGCCGCTCCAGCTGACAGTCCATTAACGAGCCGTCCCCGTTTCTGTGTGCCGGGGTTGTGGAGCCGTGGGCCGCTCCCTTCGATAAATACCTGGGATCTGCCACATAGCGCAGCCGGGCCAACTCCTGGCCACCGTGGTACCACTCACTGTGGTTATCTGATGGCGCCAGGGGCCAGGCCTAACTTTGCCAACTACAACGGGGTTGTATCTGGATCTGGCGCAGGTGCCAAGAGAACAGTCGGCGAACGCTTCAACCTCCCTGGTCACTCGATTACAGCCCTCAAAGGCGTAATACTGCAACCCAAACCTTCAAACCCAGACTCCCACGAGAGACTGCTGAATTGGAATGAATATGCAAATTGGACACCATCAAATTAGGGTTGAATAAAGACTGCGAGTGGATGGGCCATTACACAAAGTAAAACTGTTTCCCCACGTTTATTCTTCCCCCCTACGGTTCCTCACACCTTCTTGTCCAGGGCTGGAAATGGGCCATTTTGATTATCACGACAAACAGTTCTTTCCCCCTCTCCTGCTGGTAACAGCTCACCTTAACTGATCACGCTCATTAGAGTGTGGATGGTAACACCCATTGTTTCATGTTCTCTGTGTACATAATCTATCTATCTATCTAGCCCCATCCACCCCCTCTATCTATCTATCTATCTAGCCCCATCCACCCCCTCTATCTATCTATCTAGCCCCATCCACCCCCTCTATCTATCTATCTATCTAGCCCCATCCACCCCCTCTATCTATCTATCTAGCCCCATCCACCCCCTCTATCTATCTATCTATCTATCTATCTAGCCCCATCCACCCCCTCTATCTATCTATCTATCTATCCCCATCCACCCCCTCTATCTAGCCCCATCCACCCCCTCTATCTATCTATCTATCTATCTAGCTCCATCCACCCCCTCTATCTATCTATCTATCCCCATACACCCCCTCTATCTATCTATCTATCTATCTATCTATCTATCTTTTCCACTGTAGGCATCCGATGAAGTGGGTTTTAGCCCATGAAAGTTTATGCTCAAATAAATGTGCTAGTCTCTAAGGTGCCACAAGGACTCCTGTTCTTTTTGCGGATACAGACTAACACGGCTGCTACTCTGAAACAGGCGTTTGGGTCGAAAATGAGACTCCGCGTGGCAGGCGAGGCCAAGCAGAATGCTGAGAGTTCGATGACTCCGGTAGCTGTGGGGGTGTTCACGGGGACCCCCCTGCTCCCAGGAGACATGTGTGCTTACAGGTTGCGCTATGAGCGCCAACCTCAGCCCAGGTCCAGATCAAGGCTCCCAGAGCATCCCTGAGCTCTCCAGGATGGGGCAAAGCTGGAGTCAATCCATGGTCCTGGTGCAGCGGGAGGGCTTGGGTTGTGTGACCAGGGGCGGCTCTACCTTTTTGGCCGCCCCAAGCAGTCATGCGCGCGCGCCGCGCGCGGGGGAGCCGCGCAGCCGACCTCTCCCAGCGCTGCAGAGACTGCAGGTCCCGCGCTGGCTGGCGCTGCACTGCACCTCCCTCCGGCGTGGCGGCGGCCGGCGGGCGGGTTCTGAGCTGCCGCAGTCATGCGAGTCCAGGTCCAGCGGGAGGTCCGCCCGGCCGCCTCCGCAGTCAGTCCCAGTCATGCCTCCGCAGGTCCAGTCGCCCCGGGTGGATGACCCGCGCGGCAGCGCAGGCGCAGGGCCGCGCCCCCCCCCCTGCTGCGGCCGGCTGCAGGGCCGGGCCGCCGCTCGGCGGGAGAGGCGCTGCTGGGCGCCCGGGCCCCAGCCTGCCGCCCCCCTGCCCAGCTTGTTTGCCTGTGCTACCCTTGTTTTGCTGTGTGTGACTCAGCATTCGGGGGTCACTTGAACCTCAAAAGGCAGCTTTGGGCCAGGGACCCAAGTGAGCCCACAATGGATTGGGTCCTGACTGTCTAATCTGCCTCTCTCTCAGCACATCATAACAACATCCAGTATCCTAAGGGTTAATATCTTAGTGGGTGGTGGGAGGGGGTTTAAGACCCAGGAGTGCTGTGGATTCAAGACTGTGCAGAAGACATATTAAAAAATCTGGTACCTGGGACACCCCCCCCCCACTGCTACGGCGCATCATTGCAAAGCTCGTCAAACATGCATCGGTAGCCAACGGCTGCTATTTAGCTAATGAAGTGGCAGCGTCTGCCCGCAGCCCAGCAGCTGTGAAGAGCCCACTTGAATCAAGGAGGCTACGCTGCGTTTACGCCGGCGCAACTGAGAGCAGAATCCCACCCTAACGTGTCAGTCAATCTGACGATGGCAGCTATTTTCCCTCGGTGTGGAATGAGCTGGGGGGCGGGGTGTGTGTGTGTGTGTGTGTGTGTGGTGTCTCGGGCCAGGTCCCAGAGGACGTGTGTGAGTGTGTGGATAACATTCTCAAAAGCACCTATATGAGTTAGGAGCCCATTTTCAAAAGGGACTTAGGCCCAGAGTTTCAAGGTATTTAGGCACCTAAAGCTCCAGAGATGCATCTTATGCACCTGCCACTTTAAGGGCCTAAATCCCAGAATCAGGCCTCCCCACTGGGCTCCACAAAAGCCCTGCTCGGCTGCCCCCAAGATCCCTGGAGGCACCTAAACCCACTCGGTGCCTCCAGTTTTGCAGTAAACGTTCCCTTAGCACCTAGGTTTCTGCCTCTGAACGTGTGCCCGGCAGCCCCACGCCTGGAGACCAGACGCCAAAGCCCCAGAACAATACGCCGATGTCCCTGCAGTAAGTGTGCTCAGAGGAGGAAGAGCCCCCGGCTGCCTGGAGCCCACTGGTTACAGACCTCCCCTGGGAGACCGCGGACATCCCTCTCCCAAGGTTCTTTCTGAATCCAGCCCCAGTGGGATTTTCAAAAACACCCAAGCACCCACCTCCCATTGATTTCTGGCTCCTGGCTGCAGCTTTAGGCTCCTGATGACCTGTAAAAACCAGAACCACAAAGGTCTTTAGGCACCTAACTCCCATTGAAACCAACGAGAGTTAAGGACTGGTAGTTAGCAGCCTAGGGAAGTCCCGTTTGAAATGGGCCATAGGCACCTTTGACACTGTTACTCCATCTCACTAAAAGCACCTCCCCCGCTGGCACGAACCAACCCCCCTCGCCGGCCCAGCGGAGAGGACAAGGCGGGCCTGGGCCCCGGGGGACCCTTCCACGCTGGAGGTGGGCGCTCTGGGATAGGCGTGAAGCACACAGCCTCAGCTGCACCCAGTGCCGATCAACGGAGGCTATGACTCACCCAGGCCATCCATCCGGCGCCCTTCACCAGCATGGAAATGTGCTATTTTAGTGGCAGCTGCTGTGGGAATTTGAATGCAGGGGAATCTAGCAGGCTTCTGATGGGGGAGAAACGCCATCCCTCCACCTCTGGTTTATAAGCAGCTTTGTATTTAAAACCTCTGCTTCTCCTCATTACCTGTGAGCAGAATATTCAAGGCGGGGGAGAGGAATGCTGGGGAACGGGAGCACTGGCAGGTTGCCCGAGCGGAGGGGCTCGCGCCAATCGGAAAGCTGCCTGCGTTGCTAGCTGTGTAACAGGCAATTATCTATTGGCAGCGGCGGTGCAACGGGAGGGCGTAGGAGCCAGGGAGCTGGTGCGAGGAGCAGGCACCCACCAGAGCACGGTGCCTTCCAGCTCTTGGCCTGTGCTCCAGACTCCTTAGATCTCTGTATTTGCAGCGAGACGTCACGCTAGGTCATCGGGGCGCTCCTCTGGGGGATCCCAGCCTGGCTGGCCTTCCCGAGCTGCCGCGTGGCGTGGGCAGGCGAGGGAGCGGAGGGGACACTGACTACGGAAAGCCCCTGGCAGCTATCTTCAGCCATGCAGCTGTCACCCAACGTTACTAACTGCAGGAGCCCGTGGGGGTAGAGCCCGCTGTGAGCAGAGCGACCCGCTCCTCCTTGGGCCAGAAGCCCATTCGATCTGGGGAAATTGGGCCCAGGCCAGAGACCGCTCGGGACCCCGACTCACTGGGCCGTGAGCCAGCAATGGCTGCCCCTTCCGCTCGATGGGTGCTGCCCACTCACACGCTGCAGGTCATGCCACTCATGGCCGTGGGCCTGTACGCCCACGTGTGCGTGTGTATTGGTGCTCATGTTCCTATGTGCTGATCTGCACGTGCATGCACGTGTGTGTGCACATGCGTGTGTATGTGCGTGCACATGCGTGGGCATGTACATTCATGTGCACACACACATGCCGTCTGGGGAATGGGCTCAGCTAGAAGCCTCTGGCCAGAGACCACCCCATTCAACTTCACGCATTTAAAAAATGCTTCTTGCTACCACAGCCCTCAGCTTATCTATGGCCAGCAGAGTTAAGGACAATAAGGACAATCTCCATCAGTGGGGATTTTTTAAGAGCAGGTTGGACAAACACCGGCCAGGGCTGGTGTAGGTAATACTGAGTCCTGCCAGGAGTGCAGGGGGCTGGACCAAGTGACCTCTCGAGGTCCCTTCCCGTCCTATGATTGTGTGGTTCCATGCTGGGTGACAGGCCAGGTGGGGTCCCAGCTCCCTGGGAACAGCCCAGCACCCGCCTGGACGCTGGAGCTAAGGGGAGGTGGGGGTGACGGGCAAGGCAGGCTCAGGTGGTGCGCGCGTTAATCCAGTTCACGAACATTTTCTAGATTTTGACTTTTTCTCCTGATCTGGGGCAGGAGAATCTCCCAGGATGGGAAAACCATTTCCTGCCCAGCCCTGCCCATTACCAGAGTATCTGCGAAGGGACCAGTCTTGTCAAGAGACCTGGCGTCAGGCCCTTAGGGGAAGAAATATCACAGCTCTGACTGACTGTCTCTCTGGGGACCGCCCCAGTGCATCCAGAGCGAGGCCTGACACAGCCCGTGAGTGCCGAGGTTTGGAAGTGATCATTAGATCCTGACAGCCAAGTTCCTCTAATAGCTTCGGCAGCCTCTGGCTATTGGTGTTGAAGGATACACGCCCCCTCCCCCGGAGGGCATTCCTCCATCCCTAACCACAAATGATTTCAGATCCAGGACTGGCCACTTCCACCTGTATGTCAGTACCTGGAGTTGATGGTGGTGAAGTCCCACCTGTGATGGGAGTTAGACCACAAGGTGACTATAACCTCGGCACGCCTTCCAGATCTGCCCCCGCTCTCACCCCAGCCTCAAACCAGGGCAGGCAGGGGTCTGCTTGCCCAAGAGCCCAGCGACAGGTCCAATGGAGCCACCTTCAATCAACCACAGATACTCATGGCTCCACCCACCCTTTGTCTCAGGGCTTAGTGGAAGCATCAGCGTCCTTCACCATCTCCAGCTGGCCAAGGGATCCTGCCCCTTCCTCGCAGACGAGGGCCCTGCCAGTCAATGGTCTGTTTGCTACCTTGGGGCTGGCCTCGCTGGATGGTCTACGCAGGGCTGGGCTTGAAGGCAGTCGGAAGAATCAGCTTGCACCGAAGGTGGCCACGCCCCCATGCAGGGGTGCAGGTTCTCGCACCTCTGCACTGCTTGTGGGTGCTCCAGAGACTGGTGCTGGGGACGCAGCAGGGGGCGCTCTCCCTTCTGCGTCAGAACGTATCCCATGACCCAAAGGTTTGGCCTGGGGCGAAGGCTCCTGGGGAGGGGTATCGGTCTGAGTTTGGGGCAGAGGCTGAGGGACAGCTTGGCTGGAGGTGACATTTCGGAACAAAGGTTCGGGGGGCTCAGTTCTGAGTTTATCCAAACTGGTTCAGCTTTCTCTGCTTCTGAAATCTACAGAAATCCTCCCCTGGCTCTGTCCTAGCCCCCCTTCTCATGGCATTTCTCTCCTCATCCCAGGCCTGTGTCTTTAGGGGGGCTAGTTTTCTCCCTGCCCCCTCTGTGCCTGTCTCTCCTTTCTCATGCCCCCGGATGTGCCCAGCTCCCCCCCATCGCACACACACCCCTTTCCGTTGTGACGAGAATTTTAACAAGAAGAGAAAATGGCAGCTGAACAAATCAATTGGTATAAGAATCCGAGGATGGTAACAAGAGCCGAAAATGCCACCCAAGGACTTCGATTCACTGACCTTATGGAGATGGTAACTAGGCTGGAAAATGGCAGACACCCCTGTTCTTTCTTGTTACCCTCTGGAGACGCTGATGGGGCCTGAGGACATGAATTCAGGTCAGGGAGTTAACACCAGACTGGCAGCCCATGACTGTGCCGATACCATCGCAGGGCTGGGGGTACTGGGGTGGGCGTTCCTGCGTGAGGTTACTAAGGACAGTGATCAGCCATCGGGGTCTTGTGGAGAAAAGCGATGGACGGCCCAGATATGTGGGGGCCACCAAGATGCCTTGGATCCAAATGTGTGTGTGTGTGGGGGGGCAGAGTGGCTGGGCCAAACCCGAGTGGCGCTGTGACCCCATGTGCCAGGTCTCAATGCCACTCACAGCCACCCCCCTGTCACGACCCCCCCAGTCTGAGCCATCAGAATGCTCACAACCCCCCTGAAAGTCCAACATGCCCCCACAGGGGGTGTGTGCCCCCCCCCGCCCTGGTTGAGAATCTCTGTTTAGAGGGTCAGAGCCCAGAACTGTGTGTTTGGCTAAGGCCCTGTGACGGGTTAATCCCCCTGCAGCTAGTTCAGTCCTGGCCAGCCCCACAGCTCCGCCAAAGCCCCTCGCTCCTGCTACGCAATCGCCTGCCCCCCCCCCGGGAGAGATGGTCCAAACCACCACGTCCCCCGAATTCATGGGGCCGGGGTTGGTTTGGGACCATCTGCTTCCTGGCAAGACTGGCTGAGTGCCCCAGCGTGTAGAGGTGGGGTCAAGCTGTCAAAATGGGGCTTTGAGACCCCCTGAAGTTTGCTGTTTCCTGGATTCCCAGCCCAGAGGGCCAGGGAGATTGAGGGGTTTGAATATACAACTTCAGACAGTTAAGTGGGGTTATTGCCGCTTCCCTGCTCAATAGCTTCATACAGAATCGCTCTTCGACAGCTGTCAGGTACAGCGGTGAATGGGTGACTCAGTGTTAGCGCGGGGCTCTGGGACTCTGCTCTCCTGGGTTCTAGTCCCAGGTCCGGCATGGACTGGGGCCAGTCTCATTCTCCTCTCTGCGCCTCAGCTGACCTGTTTGTAAAATGGGTATAATGCTGCTGGGAGGAATGTAACCACTGCTCTCTGCTGGAAGGAATCAGAACAGCTCCCTGTGTGTCAGAGTATTCGTCACGCAACCAGACAGCCTAGCTCAGCTCTAGGGGCAGGGCCCTGCGCTTCTGTAGCCGGAGTGTCTGAGTTGTATCCCCTCTGTCACCAGGACGTCTGGAGTGTCCATGGCACGCAGCCTAGAGAAAAGCAGGGTGGCCTGTGTGGCCGCAGATTGACCCAGTGTTAGCCTCCCTCTCCGGGGGATGGACAGGGTTAATTAGCGTGGCACTGGCGTGTGGACCCCTGCGGGGAATGCATGTGAGAGGCTGTGCGAAGCACGCTGCTCAAGTTCCCCTGGGGGGGTCTCTCCCCTCCTGCTTGCTAAGGCTGCTCAGCGTCCCATGTGGATTACTGACTCTGTGACAAGAGCCACAGATGTGCCCCGATGGGCGATGAACCCCCAGGAACCTGGCAGCCAGGTCAGCTGTGCTAGGATGCGTCCCTGGCCCCGTCCCCAGTTCGCCATCACGGAGCGCTAAGCAGCACTCCAGCCTCTGATGCCGCGTGCTGGAGCCCAGCTGGGCTGCGGAGAGAGGCCTCCATTAATTATACACAGGAACCATTCATGCAGCCAGGGGAAGCGAATCAGTCAAAGGCAGCTGATTTCAGCAGTGGAAGGACAAGCTCTCAGCAGACTCGACTCTGCTCCCCACAACAGGCCTGTTTATCTGCTACCTCTCCACCCGGCCTCAGTCTCCCCCCACAACCGCCCCCCTCCTGGCTGCCGTATTTATTGGCTTCACACTCTCACTAATGCCTCCCTTCCTCTGCATGTCTTATCTCGATCAGTCAACAGCGTCTCTGCCTTTATCGGCCATCTATCTACAATATGTATCTAAGCAGCTCTCGCCCCTCTGTGGCATCTTCCTGTTCTCTCTACATCAGATGTGTCTCTCAGCAGAATCTATCTACTGTACTGCTGTAGCTACACCATCTTTTAACAGATCCCTGGGGACCCAGGACGTCACTAGGCACTTTATGGTAACAGCAGGGATAGAATTTCAGCTTCTGCTCCACAAGCACTGGCTTCTGCCACTTGATCCACATGAGAATCTCTATAAGCACTATAGGGCTCATGACACACAGCTGTGTCTTTCTGATTCCATCCAATAGGGGGCAGCAGAGCGTATAAACATTAACCAGTTCACTGCAGTATAATCTCTGTGTAGCAGCTCTCCTGCTCAGGGTAGCAGCGAACTGGTGACAGTACACCAGTTGGCTAGAACTGCTGAATGGGATATGCAGTGTTTCTTGTTCCCACCCAGCCTGGGTCAGTAATAAAACAATGGGTACCATGGGATTAGAGCTGAATTTTTTAGGCTGCAAAGGGTTTTTGTTGTTGAAAAAAATGGCCTTTTTTTCTTTAAAAAGAAAGTCCTGAAAAACTGCTGACTTTCTAAATTTGGGTTTTCCCGCCCTGGACAATTTTATCAACATTTTTAGCTACACCATTCTCAGAAGTGTTAGTGACATTTTTCGCTTGCCAAAAAACCCCATGTTTTTGGTAAACAAGACATTTCAACAACTGTTTTTTTTTTAGTATCAGTTCTGACCTTTATGATAAAAAATGTCACGAAAAACACGCCTGTGGTTTTGAATCCTGCAAAAACCTCTTCAGTTTTTGCAATTTAAAAAAAAAAAATATAGCAACCAACAACAACTTCATATGTTGCTCCTTTCGTGAGATGAGTTTCCTGGTTCTCAGGCCAGGCCCCAGTGCCATGTATCTGTAAAGTAAAACCCGCCAGCATGGATTGTGTTTATCGTGGCCCTACACTCAGCAGGGGGACCCAGGGCTGACTGAGCCAGGCAATCAAGGCATCGTGTGTGCGTGTTTGCCTTAAGTGGGACTGTTCTTAATGTTTCCTCTGAATACTGTGTGGGTGCCTCAGTTTCTGACTGACCCTCTGTCTCCTGGCAGCTAACGGCCCGGACCCTTCCCCCCCTGCAAGGGGATGCTAAAGGTGTGGGAGAACAAAGAGATCAGGTGAGTACCTGGCCCGGGAAAGAGACAAAGGCCAGAAAGGAGGGGCTGGAGGGGGTTTCAGTTTGGGGCTGGCTGGGGACGAGGAGTGAAGTGCAGACGTGGGTGTCTGGCTCACTGGCCCCCAGAATGGACCCAGCTGAGGGGTCCTGTTCTCTGTACCTACAAGCTCTGTTTTAGCCCATGTTCCTGTCATCTAATAAACCTCAGCTGGCTGAGAGTCACGTCTGACTGCAAAGTGGGGGTGCAGGACCCTGTGGCTTCCCCAGGCCAGGACTCCGCCTGGGTGGACTCGCTGTGGGAAGCGCACGGAGGGGCAGAGGATGCTGAATGCTCCAAGGAGAGACCCAGGAGGCGAAGCCGTGTGAGCTTCTTGCCCCTGCAGACAGTCTGCTCCAAGGGAGAGGAGGCTCCCCAAAGTCCTGACTGGCTTTGTGGGGAGCAGTTCCAGAGCATCGCCCGGGGACTCTGTGACAGTAGGATAAAGCGAAACCTTCTGCCTCAAGGGCTGCCCGACTCAGACCTTTCACCAGTGCGACCCACACACACACAAGCTATGTCTACATTACTGTAGGTAATGACTGTGGTGATGCATGTTGGCACTACCCTGCTGGGGTCGGTGGTGCGCGTCCTCACCAGGCGTGCTTCCACCAATCCAAGGGCAGTCGGGAGCGGAGAGCCTGGCTTCTCAGCTCCATTGGCTGCTCCCTGCCAGGAGCCTGGCTGCCCCACTGGCTCCTGGTGGGCTGCTCATCCCCCCGCAACTGCTTCCCGTTCCCTGCCCAGGGCCTCTCCCCTGCCCGCTCTCCGCCGGGAGCTGAGCAGCCTTGTCAGTTTCACGGCTCCAGCTGGGAGCGGGTCCGAAGCTGCCGGGGCTTCTCTCCACAGCTGGGAGCAGGGTCCGTTCTCCCACAGCTCCCAGCCAGGAGCTGGGGACAGCTGGGCTGTAGCAGCCCGGCTTGAGTCCTGAAATTGATGTGACAGCCAACAGCTGTGTCTACGCAGACGCTGTGTTGCCCTAACCTCATGGACGTGAGCCTTACGCCTCTCCTGGAAGTGGAGTTATGAGGTCGGTGCAGTGGGGCGCTTACATCGGTGGGAGGACGGCTGGAGTGTAGACACGGACATAACTAGGTGGACATAAGCGGCGTAGTGGAGACCAGCCCAAAGGTATGAAGCAATAGTTGTCTGCTGTCGAAGGCTCCTTCCAACCTCTCCACTCTTGAGACCCGAACTTTGGGTCTGGTGGGAATTTCAGACCTGGGTTCAGGCTGGTATTTTATCGCTGCCCATGGGGCCGACCTTCCTGGATGCTTCCTGACTCCCACTCAGCAGCCAGTGCGGACTTAGAAAAATCCAGGGCAACAGCGAACTCGGCCATTGGCGTTCAGCCCCAGTAACGTTCTGTAGCACAGAGCAGGCCGCTGGTGCTCCCCAGGAGTCCCTGTCTCTGTATTTATCTGGCCCGGAAAGCCGGTTCCCAACCTTTTTCTTTCTGAGCTTCCTGCCCCCACCATGCTATAAAAACTCCACGGCCCACCTGTGCCACAACGACTGGGTTTCTGCGTATAAAACCCAGGGCTGGCGTTAGGGGGTAGCAAGCAGGGCAGTTGCCTGGGGTCTTGCATGGAGGCTCCTGTGAAGCTAAGTTGCTCAGGCTTCGGCTTCAGCCCCGAGTGGCAGGGCTCAGGGACCCGGGCGTCAGCCCCATGCGGTGGGGCTTCGGCTTTTTGCCCTGGGCCCCAGCGAGTCTAATGTTGGTGGACCCCCTGAAACCTGCTCACGGCCCCCCAGGGGGCCCCGGACCCCTGGTTGAGAACCACTGCCATAAAGATCACTCACCTTTGCTGAATTTTTAAGCAACAGGATTTACTACGTGCTCTGGGAGGTGACAGGCTGATGGCTGTCTGGGGGACCCTCTCTGCCATCCCACGTCAGCTCACCTTGCCGTTCCCCTGGGAAGGGACGGGAAATGCAACCCGTCTTGCAGGCAGCAGGCAGGGTAGGCCGAACAGGCAGGATCCCACTAGCTGGCCATCCCCTCCATCCTCCCGCTAGCCACAGGTAGACACAGAGCCATGCACGGACCACATACACAGGGGCACCCACATGCCACCGCACAGAGGGGCTCACACTCATATGAACACATACACACACACACACACACACACATACAGAGTGCCCTCTCCCCAAACACGTACACCTCCCTTTCCATAGACTCACACAGAGGCATGGGTGTGTATACACACACACACACACACAATACACACCTGCTCACTCACCCCCCTTGCCAAACACACTCACACAAACCCGAGACACAACACGCACAGGCACAGTACTAACTCACCCCCCCACCCTGCACAAGCCCCCACATGCCCCCCCATATACACTCCTCACCTCAGCATTCGCCCCTCCCATGTCTGAGCTGCATTCAGCGCTAATAATATTTTCAAGTCCATCACCCCCAGGCTGGCGACGCTGCGGCTGCTTTGTTCTCGGTCAGATGTGCTTTCCCCCACCTCTTACGGTGCTGCGGCTGCCTCGAAAAAAGCCTCTGACCAGGTGGGATTTAAAGATGCTTTGTGCTCGGTTAAAAGGGTAACGAAGGGAGAAAAAAGAGCCGTTTGCCACTCACGTTTGCGCCCCAGATCGCTTCCTTACCGGGCAGCGTGAGATCTGTGTCTGAGCGGCTCAGCGCTGTCGGGGAGCTGTGGGAGCAGCAGGCTGGCCAGCCAGCACATTCCCGGACAGAGCCTCGGTGTCTCCATGGGCACTTCCCAGAGACGGCTTCCCTAGGAAGTGAGGTCCGCTGCGACCTAGCCAGAGTCCACGCCTGAAACACAAGCTTTGGTCTATGGGAGGCTGCAGGGAGCTGGAGCACATGGTCCCATCACAAGCACAGAGCAGCACTATTGCGTGTATTAGGGAGCTGTCGTCGTGGACGAGGACCCTCCTGTGGCAGGTGCTGTACGCACTCAGCCCAAAAAGACAGCCCCTGCCCCAAACAGCTCACAAGACGAGACAAGCGACAGCAGACGGGGCCAGTTATTCAGTAGCTGCTGCACTTCCTTCCGAGTCTGATCCGCTGCCCCACCGTGGCGCTAGAGGGCGCTATGCTGCCGGGGGCGGGGGGTGACCCAACCCCTGGCATTTTGCAGTGTGGACTCAGCTCGAGCCGCAGCCCTGAGTCAGAAGGTCGGCATAGCGCAGTACGGCCGCGTTAGCACCGACGTTAGACCCAGGTCCAGCGATCGCAAACCCTGCAGTGTGGACGCTCACGCGTGGGCTTGGAAACACCGAGGGCAAAAGCCTGGCTCCCGCAGAGTGCAGGGTCGATCTCCCCGGACTGACGGGCAGGGGCTGGGCTCGTGTGGCTTGAGGTTCCACCCTTGTCACAGCTGCGAAGGTCGTGACCGATCACAGCGGGTGGCACGGGGACCGTGGTTTTATTACACGCTCTAGGATGAAGCCAGGTGAAATTCCACTCCGGCAGGGAAACTCTCTGGAAACGTAGAAGTTAAAATGTTACAATTTGAAAAGTCAGGAAAAGAGCAGAGGCCGGACGGGGCTTCTCTCCCCTTGGCTTCACTGCGTTTTGATTGGCCGCCTCAGTGGACACAGCCAAGCTCCCCGTGAAGCGGCCCTGGCATTTGTGCCTGTCCTGCTTTCTGCCTGTCCTGCGGCCTGGCCCCGACGCCTGGGTTGTGTGCAGCTCGGACAGCCCCCTCTGCTCTCTGCGCCTCATTCTGCTCTCCGGGACGCTGGTTTAGTGCCGCTGGGACTCCATGGTCTCCAGGGAGCTGCTTCTGCCAGGGTGAGATGAGAATCAGGTCCCTTGGCATCATGTTGATGGCTAATCACACCAGACGGGCCATATCTCTGGGAGGCTCACCAGGCCTTGTGAGGGGAGGTGTACATGTGGAAGGAGACATGCAGGTCCTGAGCATGGAGGAGCGTTCCTGCTCCCTGAGCCATCTGCTGTGAGCACCACCGAGGGGGCCAGTTGTTACGCTGGCTCCTGTACAGCGGAAAGGCAGCCCCCAGGATACGGTCTGAGGACTTTGCAACTCATCTCACATCACGCGCCCGCCATGGTATTCCAGCTCTTTCCGATCGGGGCTGGATTCAACCCAGCAGCCTTGCATGCAATGCGACGGGGTCTGGAGCTCCTTAGCGAGCCTTCGAGCCACCCAGTCCCTGAAATATGCCCCCGGGCTGGATCCAGAATGGAAAGTGTAACACCGATTTCCTTTGTTTAGGATGGAACATTCCACAGCTCTTGTTACCAAGGGGCTAAGCGGGGCGGGAGTCAGCCACCCTGGGACCAGCCTGGCGCTTAATCCCTATTAGTGGGGAATGCAGCTCCCTTCATTACAAAACAAAAATAGCTGGAAATTCCATTCTCCCTTTCCAACGCCTCCCGCCCTGCTCCTTCCCTCTCCTGATTTCTTCTTGAGGGAGGCTGAGGAGGGATGAAGAGCGCAGGACGCACTGACCTCCAATACTCAGGACAGGGAGAGTTGGGCCCCAGCAGCAAAGCTGGGATCTGGCACCAGATTTTCTCACTGTTCAGATCAGGGTTTGACTTCAGCCCCTTCTCTAATACAGGCCGTGTGCTCATCCAGGCAGGAGCAAACCCCGAGCCCCGGCCATAGGTTCAAAGGTCTCAGCACCAGAGACAGGTGGGAAACACTTTTCCCGTCCCGCAATTATTTTTTGAGGTCTCAAAAATGTTCCTGTTCTGCAGCGGGACAAAACCCGGGACCGTTTGACGTTTTGCTGTGACTCACTAGAATGAGAGCCAGCCTGCAGCCCAGGGGTTTGGCGATGCACATGGGATGGGTTAAAGGCCCTACTCTGAGTCAGGCACATCCCAAGGGAGGGCCGGAGCCAGTGGGTCGTTGTAGGGTCTCTCGCTGCGGTAGCTTTGTGGGGCAGGGTCTGTCTTTTTGTTGTTTGTGTTGCACCAAGCGCGAACGGGGCCTGCTCCATGACTGGGGACCTAGCGACTATGGTCATTCAGCGAAGAAGAAGCATCTGTCTGGTTTGGACAAGAAATTCCATCCCGATCCTTCGAACCCAGCACGTTCCTACAACAGGTTTCCGTTTTGACGAACTGGCGTTTGTCGCTGAAAAGCCATTTGGGGGTTGAAATATTCCCGACAGGCTCTCCTCAGCAGCCTGCTGGGCGCTACCCTAGCAATGACACCCTACCAAGCACCCAAGGGTGTCAGTGGCTGCCCTGAAAGGACGGGCACTGCTTGTTGTTGCCCCATGGCCAACAAGGCTGGTCCATAGGGGCTGCAGGGCATGGCATTATGTCCTCCGGGGAACTTCTGCAGTGCAGGGTACCCCTATGCCCAGGGGTCAGCACCGTGGGAGCCCTGGGGGAAGGGGTACTCTGGAACGGGGCATAAAACCGGCTAGCTGGCAGGATGTCCTGAGCACCCTGGCAGAGTTCCTGGCTAAGCTACCCCAAGAAGGGGATGATCCTGGGCAAACCTGGACAGGTGGCAACCCCACCCGAAACTGAACCATCCCCCAAACCTTAAGTGCATCCCAGGCCTTGGCCCAAACGGAACCGTCCCACCCCCCAACCATTCAGCGGATGCCCAAACCAACCACACCCATCTCCCGCATTCATTGTCTCCAGGCACCTCCCCAGTCCCAGTGCCCAGCAGAAATCCCCTGAGTGCTGCAGACCCCAGCAGGATCCAGACTCTTGGGTGCAACCAACCCCCCCTTTGGAAATCCACCCAGCTCTAGTTCCAAGGTGCTGGTGTTTCAGGGCCAGTCCGAGGCAGCGTGAGATCCTGCTCCTGGAACGTGACCATGGTGAAACTCCATCGCAGCCACTGACCATCCCCGTGGGATCAGTCCGGTCTCCAGCCCCGGTGCTCTCGGCTGCACGCCATCCTGCCCCGGGGGGGAGAGAGCCCCAGGAAGCGAGCGCAGCATTGTGAGGCCTGGGGGAACGAAAGGATGGGGCAGGGTGGCATTGACGCCTCCTGACTCCGGAGCCCTGCCCAGCCACCCGGGATCGGCTCGTTATGCCAACCCCCGGCCAGCGCTCTCTGTGCTCCTCACCTGATCTCCCGGCAGCTCCCAGGTGACACTGGCATCACATTCTCTCCTTCTGCCCATCAGCGCCTAGGTCGCTGTGCCCACGACCCCCCAGGGCTGGGAGGTGGGGGTGAGGGGGGATGATCACCATCTGCCTTTTGCACACAACAGCATTTCCAAGTGGGAGCTTTCCTCCCTCTTAGACCTGCCTGATCGCTCACTATCCCGGGCTTTAGCGGTGCCAAAGGCAGACGGCTCATTGGCTGCAAGCCTATTAGCCTCAGCGTGGCCCCCCCAACCCCCCATGTTCCTTTGCTTTCCAAAGGGAATGACACCATACATCTGGCTGTACCACTTAAGCTTCCCACGTTCCCCGAAAATCCTCGCCAGGGATGCAGCGTGTCGCCAGCCGAGGAGCGGAGCCTCGCCCCCCCCACCAAACGCTGCTCTTCATTATGTATGCCGGTCCCATCCCATCTGCATGGATTGCGGTTCTGCCCTATTTTGTTCCAGCTAATACCAGGCAGGCAGCAGCAGCTGCTGTCAGGGCACTGCGCTCCCTCCACCAGATTAAATTGGCAGCCAGGAGGGGAAAATGTCTCTAGGGGGGATTAGCAAAGGCTCCACCTGTTAGCGGGAGAGGAGAGGGACCCAGGGCGGTGGCCATTTCTGCTTCTCAAGCCTGGTGTCTGTTGCGATTCTCTGCTCCCCCCACCCCCCCGACTCTATAGTGACCATAGGCCCACGTCCGGGAGCCTCCTGTCTCCGGATTGCGGGTGGTCAAACCAAGCCCTGGCCCTGAACACTGACCCCCAACCTGCACCCCAAACGCAATCTGACCCTCGGCCCCACTTCAGCAGCAAACCCCCAGAACTTTCCTCCCACGTGCAAACTGGGGGGTCCCGATCCTGCGCTCCAAACCGCCCCCCTTTTCTGGGGTTGGAAGCAGCTCAGATACCAGAAGAACCTTTCCCCTTCCCTCTCATTTCGCCCGGCTTTCCCCACACACCTGGCAGGGGGAGGGTCTCGGCACCCAGGCTCCAGCCCACGTCGGCACCGCTACGTTCACCTCCGCAGCGTGAGCCGGAGTCAGTTGACCCAGGCGCTGAGACTTGCTGCGTAGACATCCCTGGTACGTCTCCCCCGGCTGAAGCACAGAGAGCCCAGGCTGCTCAAATCGACAGGCTCCCGAGGGCCGGGATGCTGTGGAGGAGCAGCCTGACTTCTGGCTGCTTTCCCCGAACGGAGTCTCCCCTTCACCAGCCGGGTCTGGCTCTCAATCGGGCGTCAGATCCTATTTTCACAGCAGGGTCCCTAGCTCAACAACGGGCCGATTCAAAGCCCCCAACCTCTGGGACCAGCTCTCAGCTCCAGCTCTCGCGCCAGGCTCCCGGCGAGCGTGTGCGCGCGGATGGAGGGAAGCCAGCTGTCTGCAGGGCCAGTGCAAGGATATTTTGCGCCCTAGGTGAAACTTCCACCTTGCGCCCCCCCTTCCCCTCCCCCCAGAGCATTGCTTATTATAAACTTTCAACAATGAATACTGCATAATGTGGCATTGGTCACGTACACTTCCTTCCTTCATTCTTTCATATCAAAATCTACCACATTTTATTCTACCTTTAGACTATCCAATTATTGTTATTAATAAAATTTATACAATTAGAATGGCGGATACTCTGTCATACAACAACAACTCACAGTATCAATATGACAAATTTCAACAACCTACACACGCATATTCGCACATGATAAACATATACACTCAGATACTTAACATACACACACAACTGACATTAGTGAAATGATGCAGCAGCAATTGCCAGAGTCCTAGATCTGAAACAACGCAACAAAAATAGTCGACAACCTCCGAAAACTGGCAAACTTGGCATTATAAACAGCCTGTCAGAACGGGTAACGGCGGCGCGCGATGAGAAAAATGACGTCCTCGCCACTTTGTACCGTAGGGAAGCAGCACGCTTGTGCCTGCCACGCAGAGCTGCCGTAGGCTATGGTAAGAAGAACGACAAGTTAAAATGCAAGTTCGACGACGTTTCTCTTTTCTTTGTTCATTCGTTTTCCAGCAATAGTGTAAAAAAAAAATTGGGGGCACTGCTTTTTGGGGCCCCCAAATCTCAGTGCCGCTGCCTAGTTCGCCTAGTGGTTACACCGGCCCTGAGGTCTGGGGGAGTCTCTCCTCCCAAAGGCCCAGCAGCCTGGCCGCCGCCCCGAACGCAGAGGGACGTGCTGCTGTCGGGACACTGGCTACAGGCAGGGAGCCTGTCTCCCCACTGCCAGGCATTGGAGGCTCCCTGTGCGGGGGGGTCCATGGGGGCAGGGCGAGGGGCAATCCGGCCGGAAGTGATGGCGCTGGATATGCCTCCTGGCTCATACAAGACTTGCCAGTTGCACTAGCTAGAGTCGAAGGCCAAGGCCCACCAGCCCCTCCCACGTAAAGTGATGCCCCAGCAGGGTCAGCAAGACAGTCTCCCCCCTCCCCCCCCGGGAATTCTGCACCACCCCAGTTAATATGTTCATCTGCCTCTGGAAGCATCAGGTTTGGGCCCCTGCTGGGGGCGGGGGGCGGGGGGGGGCAAGGCTGGCCCAGCGTGGCAAACCCTCTGTGCCTGTGATGTCACGTGAAGGGGCGCGTGCCGGGCAGGTAACATGCTGCCTGTCACGCAGCATCTCGTTGCAGCCCAGACTCTGCGCTGCCCGGTCCACGGAGGAGGGTCTGACTCCGCGCTGCTCGTGAGACGAGCCCTTTGCAGGAGCCAGCAGCAGCTGTTGGCCATACGGCCGGGACAGCGCCGGGGAGATGCTCCTTGCCAGCACAGCCCTGAGCCAGCGCTGCCCGGGCCACCAGGGAGGGACGCTCAGGGGCAATCTGGCCAGCCAGAGCAAGGGCACGTCAGCTGGTGCTCCGGGGGCTTGGGGGCGGGCGGGGGGGCTGCTCTGCTGAGCAGCTACAGGGAGGATTTTCACTGGCTCCATAACCTGGCACCTTCTTCATGCCTCCGTGCCCAGGAGTCTTGTCCCCTCCTGGTCCATTTCCCACATCCCAGCTCCACCCCCCACCGCTCCATGTTCCCACGTCCCAGCCTCCCCCACTCCATGGCACCATGTCCCAGGCCCCCGCTCCATGTCCCCACGCCCCAGACCCCCCCCGCTCCATGTCCCCACGTCCCAGCCCCCCTGCTCCATGTCCCAGCCCCCCCGCTCCATGTCCCCACGTCCCAGCCCCCCGCTCCATGTCCCCACGTCCCAGCCCCCGCTCCATATCCCCACGTCCCAGCCCCCGCTCCATATCCCCACGTCCCAGCCACCCTGCTCCATGTCCCCACGTCCCAGCCCCGATCCATGTCCCAGCCCCTGATCCATGTCCCAGCCCCTGATCCATATCCCCACGTCCCCGCCCCCCCGCTCCATATCCCCACTCCCAGCCCCCCTGCTCCATTTCCCCACGTCCCTGCCCCCCGATCCAGGTCCCAGCCCCCCTGATCCATATCCCCACGTCCCAGCCCCCCTGCTCCATATCCCCATGTCCCAGACCCCCCACTCCATATCCCCATGTCCCAGCCCCCCCGCTCCCACTTCATGTCCCCATGTCCCAGCCCCCTGCCACCAGCCCCTTGTCGTCCATTTCTGCTCCTGAGCTTGCAGGGTCTTTAGTCCTGCTCCTCCCCAGCTCTCAGTCCTTGCTCCTGAAGCACCTGCCTCTGATCCTCTCCTCAGGGGAGCAAGGCCCCCCCCCATCCCAGCACACCGCACTCCCCCCGCCCTGGCTATTTCCACAGCACTTGGCAAACATGAGACTAATTACACTAATTAAACAAAACAGAGACTCTTGCTTCCCCCCCTCCCCCGGCTGCTTGAGGCTTCTCCTGGCAACGAGTGACAGTGCAGAGTCGGGGGGGGGGGAGGGGGAGAGCTTCCAAAGCCAACCCTGCGCCCCTGAGGTGGGGGGTGTCAGGGTGAGTGCATGCTCGGGCCGAGCTGTACGTCCCCCGGCGTGATGGTCAATGGCTTTGGATATGGCAGATGGACTGAAGGGCCCAATCTGTTCCTCTCTGCCTGCCCCCCGTGCACCCAGTTAAATGAGGCCCCCCCCGACCCCGGAGCACGGAGGTGCCTTTGCTGCTTTATGCCGTTAGTGCTCTCCGAGTACTTGGCAGTGGCGGCGTGACGCTGTCCGACGGCACAGAGCTGTGAGGCGCAGCCCCCCTCCCCGCGACAGCCCCAGCCCACGGCCACGCTGCTTCCCTCCCACTGCAACAGGCCAAAGCTGCACGGCGGGGTGGCGGCAACCTGGACGTGGAGCCACATTCTGCAAACTGGGCCCACGTCTATGAAATGCCCCAGGCAGATGCGCTGCCAAATGCTACAGGAAGGGAGAATGTGGGGGAGAAGGGGAGGGTGGGTGGGGGGAATCAGACACAATGAGATCAGAACAGTATCTGAGAGAGAGAGAGAGAGAGAGAGAGGTGTCTGTGGATAGATAGAGGGGCTGTATGGGGATGGATAGACAGACAGACAGAGGGGGTGTGTGGGGATAGATGATAGGTAGATAGATAGATAGATAGATGGGGTGTATGGGGATGGATAGATAGATAGATAGATAGATAGATAGATAGATAGATAGATAGATAGGGTGTATGGGGATGGATAGATAGATAGATAGATAGATAGATAGATGTATGGGGATAGATAGATAGATAGATAGATAGATAGATAGATAGATGGGGTGTCTGGGGATAGATAGATAGATAGATAGATAGATAGATAGATAGATAGATAGATGGGGTGTCTGGGGATAGATAGATAGATAGATAGATAGATAGATAGATAGGTGTATGGGGATAGATAGATAGATAGATAGATAGATAGATAGATGGATGGGGTGTCTGGGGATAGATAGATAGATAGATAGGTGTATGGGGATAGAGGGGGTGTATGGGGTGGATAGATAGACAGATAGAGGAGTGTATGGGGATAGATAGATAGATAGGGTGTATGGGGATAGATAGATAGATAGATAGATAGATAGATAGATAGATGGGGTATGGGATGGATAGATAGACAGATAGAGGAGTGTATGGGGATAGATAGATAGACAGACACCAATGATTTTCAAAACCGGTTAGTGCCCAGCAGCTCCCATTGAGAACAACGGGCTCTTTTGAAAATCTGGCCACAAGTGACTGCGTGCGAGGATCAGCGTGTTTGCAGCCAGCTGCTGCCTTCAGCTGAGGGCACACGGCTCCAGTGAGCCCCACGAGAGCTGCACTTGAGCATCTGTCATCGGGGTTTGGCCTCGGGCGCCGGAACGAATGACTGAGCCGCATGTGGATGAAAACAAATGTGTGTGGCTGGCTCTGTCCTTGGGAACATGGCACCTGGGCAGGATGCGCCAGCTTTTATCGGCCCTACCAATAAGCCATTCCCCAAGCTCTCGGGACCCCGAGAAAAGCCTCTGCCCGCCCACAGCGCTGGCTAAGTGTTTATTTCCAGCTTGAGGCGATATACAGAGCGGTGCCTCAGTGGCACAAGATCTAATGTCTCCTCACGGCGGCCAGTGCCTTCTGCCCCCCGTGCTGCCCCCGCCACGCCGCTAGTGTTCGCGAGCTAGCGGGAATGGACCCGTTCCGTTCTAGTGCACACGCAGCCCTAGTGACAGAAGGGATGCTGGCCGGCACACTGCCTCTCTATCCCCCTAACCGAACTTCAGAGGGACTGCCACTTCCACAGGCACCTGACAGCAGGAGCGGGAACGCTGGTTTAATAGCTCAGCTCAGGACAGTCATTCTAACGGGGGTGCCCCCCCAGTCCCGAGTACAGCACTGTGGCAACAGCCACTGGTGATGCACTCCAGCCCCTGGAGCAACAATCCTTTGCTCTTCTCTAGCACTTCTCCCGGGAGCTGCATTTTATAAACAGGGAAACTGAGGCACAGACAGATGATGTCACTTCTCCGATGGCCAGGCAGCAAGTCAGTGGCAGAGCCTGGGTCTCCTTCTTCTCACTCCTGTGCTTTAACCACAGGACCAGGCTGCTGGTGCAGGATTTGAACCCACCATTTTCCCACTGTTACCACTTGAGCCCAGGTGAAGGCCTCACAGCCTGATCCCAAGCACTCAGACACCTCCTGGGGCAGGCAACCCCACTGCCCATGTCACGCCTCTGAGGCTGGGCAGCTCAGTGGCATGACTGTCTGTCCTTTCGTCCCGCTTTGCCGGGATAATAGAGGTGATGCTTTTAATGGGGCAGTGATACAGCCATCTTTGTGAAGAATACAATCTCGGTGGATAATTTCCAGGCCTGATCCTATTAGACCAGCCAACTGATTCTCCAGCAATAAACCCCTTGCTCAGAGTAATTTGGGAGCTGCAGGAGATTAGCTTCTAAAGACATTTTATGTATCTTATTTCTGTCACAGTTCCCCTTTATAATGAATTGAACTGCGGAGGAACTGATGATGTGTTTTCGCACGGCTGCAGCCTGCAGGAGATAGATTAGCAGCCAAGCAGTGCATCAAACTGAGTTTCCTTCTGAGTGGACGACTGGGAGGGACCCTTTGGATTTGGCCTTTGGCAGGGACACGTGTGAAGCGGCTGTTTCCTAGTGTTTTTCAGCAGCCAGCAGGGGGTGCTGTGCTAGGAACTTAATTTGCCTCTGTGCCCCATGCTGCTTTTCTCCCCTTCAACCAGGCAGTCCCAACACAACCCACCAGAAACCCCACTCCCAGTTCTGGACCAAAATCTTTGGCTGGGAAAAAGGTAAGTGGTTCAGGCCAAGGTTTGGGGAGGGAACCAGTAGCAGGACTGGTGGCCAAGGGGAGGCAGACGTGGAGCGGGAGCAAACCAGCTTCCCTCTGCTGGGGTGCCAGGGTTAAGGACTTTGATGCAGGCAGATGGGTGGCGTCAGAAGGGGTCATTTTTAAGGCAAAGTGATGGGGGAGTAGGGCCGGCTTTAGGCCTATTCCACCAATTCCCCCGAATCGGGCCCCATGCCTAAGAGGGCCCCGCGCCCAGTGAGAATCCCTTCCCTGGCTAGAGGCGCCTTTTTAATTTTTACTCACCTGGCGGCGCTTCGGGTCTTCAGCGGCACTTCGGCAGCGGGTCCTTCGCTTGCTCCGAGTCTTCGGCGGCACTTTGGCGGCGGGTCCTTCGCTTGCTCTGGGTCTTCAGTGGCACTTAGGCGGCGGGTCCTTCAGTGCCGCTGAAGACCTGGAGCGAGTGAAGGACCCGCCGCCGAAGTGCCGCCGAAGACTCGGAGCACCGCCCGGTGAGTTTTTTTACATGTGTTTTTTTTGTTTGTTTTTGTGTTTTTTTTTTTAGTCATCCCTGCCGGGGCCCCGTCGAAACTGTTCGAATTGGGCCCCGCACTTCCTAAAGCCGGCCCTGTGGGGGAGGGTATGTGGGGTGAGTTAAGGGGCTACAAGGCTTATGAGGCCATGCAGCTCTTGACAAATGTGACCGAAAGCAGCTACCCTGCCCCGTGCTGCGGGCATTCGGTTCTGCTCTCCTCGCCTTGCTCACGTTACGTAGCCACTAGAGCGATGGGTGCTCAATAAACGCATTTGAGAAGAGGGGTTCCCGTGTAGATAGGCGGATGGATGGACGCGTGGTGATGGATGGATGGGCACATATGTAGGCAGGGAAATAGATGGATACCTGCAGTGAGGATGGCTGGGTATACATGATGACAGACAGACCAGGCAGTCTGGAAGACAGAATCATAGAACCACAGAGTTAGAAGGGACCGCAGGGTCATCTAGTCTAACCCACTGCCAAGATGCAGGATTTGTTGTGTCTAAACCATCCAGGACAGATGGCTCCAGCCTCTTTTTGAAAACCTCCAGAGAAGGAGCATCCACAACCTCTCTCAGCATGATAGACACATCAATAGATTGAGCTGTCGATAGAGATCAATCATAGATAGGAGCATATGGGGATGGATAGATGGATAGGTAGGAGTGCATGGGGATGGATAGATAGATACGAGTGTATGGGGACTGATGACTAGATGGGGTATAGCGGGATAGATGGATAGATGGGGTGTGTGGGGATGGAGGGATAGATGGGGTATAGCGGGATAGATGGATAGATGGGGTGTGTGGGGATGGAGGGATAGATAGGAGTGTATGGGGATGGATGACTAGATGGGGTATAGGGGGATAGATGGATAGACATGAGTGTATGGGGATGGATGGATGGGGTATATGGGGATAGATGGGATGTATGGAGATGTATGGATAGACAGATGGGGTGTATGGGGATGGATGGAGAGATGGGGTGTTCGGGGATGGATGGATAGATGGGGTGTTCGGGGATGGATGGATGGATGGATAGATGGGGTATATGGGGATGGATGGATGATAGATGGGGTGTACGGGGATGGATGGATGGATGGATGGATGGATGGATGGGGTGTACGGGGATGGATGGATGGATGGATGGATGGATATGGGATGTACGGGGATGGATGGATGGATGGATATGGGGTGTACGGGGATGGATGGATGGACAGATGGGGTGTTCGGGGATGGTTGGATGGATGGATAGATGGGGTGTTCGGGGATGAATGGATGGATATATGGGGTGTATGGGGATGGATGGATGGATGGATAGATGGGGTGTTCGGGGATGGATGGATGGGGTGTACGGGGATGGATGGATGGATGGATAGGTAGATGGATGGATAGATGGGGTGTATAGGAATGGATGGATGGATAGATAGATGGGGTGTTCAGGGATGGATGGATGGATGGATATGGGGTGTACGGGGATGGATGGATGGATGGATAGATGGGGTGTTTGGGGACGGATGGATGGATAGATGGGGTGTTCGGGGATGGATGGACAGATAAGAATTCTGCAACTAGATGCGTTAAGAGTTGACAAAAGCTCATGCCCTGAATTGTGGCAGCAGCACCATTAAAAAACAAATGTTGTTTTTCTCTTGGTTTGTGCTTCCCATTGTGACAGCTGCCATCAAACTGCAGCACTATCTTCCCGGCCAGAAGCCTCTGCTGGGCCCTCTAGAGCCCTGGCAGCGGGGCCCTACTGGGACCCCGGGGCCTGCTTGGTGCAGAACGGCTTGGTTCTTGCCCTTGGGTTTATTTGCCAACCGAAGGGCTGCGCGAGGCTGTGGCAGGGGCGGAGAACCCATCTAGGCATCACAACTAAAACCAGAGGGGACGCTGCTGCTTCCACAGAGAGTCTGGACTTTCCCATGCAAGGGACGTGCAGTGGGGAGGGGGCTGATGGGAGTTGTAGTCCCCTGCTTAGCAGAGCCACCACAATGCACATGAATGCGAGCACACACACATGCACACGCACACACACACACACGAAATGCACACACCATGGGCAGACAGAGTGCAGACATAAACCTGCACTCAGATACAGAGCCCATCCTGCAATCCTTAGACACACAATCTTGTTGATTTCGATGGGATTGCACACACGCATAAGGTCTGCAGGATCTGGAGCCATATACACTTTGCACAGGCTGGTCCCAATCCTCCTCTCCATGTGATGTCCGCTAAATCCCCCGATTTCCAAGCAGTTACTTCTCATTTACACCACGATGAGACAGACGAGAACCCAGCCCACAGAATACAGCAGAAATGAGGGGCAGCAGGAGGGAACTGGACCACGTTACGCCTCTTCCTCTGCGTGGGGTGTTTCAGAGCCTGCTGTGGAGAGTCATTTGCCATTTCATTGTATCCATTATAAAGGGGAGCGAGTTACAGACCCTGCCTTCTGCGCTAGCTGTTGATTTCTCTGTTGCATGCATAATGGACGAGCGTTCGGTAACTGTACTCCAGTTTTGGTTACCGCTTTGACCAGGTGATCCTCGTAACAAAGCAGTGAATGGGCTCGGATTATTTTACCTGGTTCAGTGCAGGGCTCAGAGCAAGGGCTGCAGGTGCACACAGCACCTGGGCAATCTTGAAGCCCCTGATAACAGAGCAAAGGCCACAGCAGCACCTCACGCCGTTCGCTGGAGGAGGAGAAACTAAACCAACATCCTGGCTCGAGCTGGTCACAGGAGCTCCCGCAGGGACGGGGCATGAACCTGGGAGTCCTGGCCAAATTCCAACTTGGGTAATTACATTCTGTGATCTAAATTCCTCCCGGCGGTTTGAAGTGGATACAGGATTCTTCTCCGCTTCCTCACCTGACCCAATGCCTAGCGCAGCTCCGTGCCGCTGCGGCTCGGCTCAGCTGTGTCCGTGAGCACAGGGCTGGGAGATGACTGATCAGGAGTCTAGTCCCAGTTCTGCCACTGCCTTGTGTGCTCTTGGATAGATCAGACTAGGCCTCCCTTTCCCCCTTCTGTACAATGATTCTCAGCCCTTGACCTCTATGGATGATAAACACACCGTGAAGCACTTTGGGATGAGAGGCGCTAGGCAAATCTACAATGGCAGGGGTGGGGATGCAAGCAGGGCTATGCCTGCTGGGGGCACGTTCCAGATCAGGGTGATGCGCACAGCTGCAGAGGCAAGCAGCTGGGATGGTGACTTTGCTGCTTGAATGCAGGGAGCCAGTCCAGTGCCTCTTTCAGTGTCAGAGAGGTACTGGATGGACAATCAGCTGCCGGTCTCCATGTTTTACTGGTGGAGGGACTGTGTGTGTGTGTGGGAAATGGAAGGGGCGTTGTGCTTCCTGTACATTTCCGGATCTGATCTCTTCCATATGTAAACCAAACCGATTTACCTCCACGACATGCCCCCCCAGTAGATCCTGAGGTCTCTTCTGAGCCTAGCAGATGAGCCCCCACTCCCATAGTCTCCTTTAACAACGTTTGTGGATTTGATTTTACTCAGTGGCATTTCCTCTGCGCTCAGTTTGCATATCCAGACAGGGATGTCCAGAAACAGCAAAGCAGCTGGGTCTCCCCGGTGGATATCCCCAGCTGTATCGATCCCAGGCCATTACCTCCCAGGAAGGTCATGCCTAGGGCTTTGGAATGGAGTTCAGATCAGGCACCTCTAGATCTGAGGATAAGAGCAGCGTGGTTTATTATTAGCTCATTACTCTGATATTATGGCCTTCCCCACGGCTTGCCTGGTCTCTGGGGAGAGATGCTAATTAAGAACCTACTTGAAGCCCTAGATTTTTCTTTTTTTGCATTTAATTAATTTTTAAAATAACATCTCTGCTGTGCTAAAGGATGAGACGTGGAGCCAGGACACTCCCAGACACACGGTTCCTAGCACAGGGCTAGCTTCTTGGC
This sequence comes from Mauremys reevesii, assembly GCF_016161935.1. Lineage (NCBI taxonomy): Eukaryota > Metazoa > Chordata > Testudines > Geoemydidae > Mauremys > Mauremys reevesii. The sequence goes on along the minus strand of NC_052648.1, from coordinate 10,196,996 downwards.
CATGCCGCATGTTGACGGCTGGATTTTCAAAAGAGCTCTTCTACCCATCAGGCATATAAGCGACGGGAATTAAATCTGGCCACTTCATTAACGTGCTTCATTGGGAATTGAGGTCTTGTGAAGATCTGCCCCTCAGCGTATTTCCCCTTCCTCCTTTTCCTGATGAAATGCAATCCTTACTGTATTGCCACGTGCAACAGGACTGAGCTGACGTTGCAGAAGAAAACCTAACTGTGGGAGTTTCCTGACCCTTGAGCGTCCAGTTCCTTAACTTAAGAGAGATTTAACATTATTTTTGGGGTTTAATTTCCTCCTTTTCCTAAGCACAAGAAAAGGGGCTGTTCAATCATTTTCAAGACTCCCTTCAATATTGCTAAGTGCATTAAATCAGCTCTGCATTGCTAACTCACTTAAGCAGTGAACCCGTAACTGGCTTGCAGTAAACTGAGGCAACTTTAACTGATATGTCCTGAAGTCACGAGGCCTTAATGTGCATCCCATGCGTAAAGGGCATCCTTAACTCTGACATCCTTAATGGTATATGCAAGGATTCTGCTTATCCATAACATAAGAACAAAGGATATTCACTAAGACTGGAAGGCAACATATTTAAAACTGATAAGAAGACTTTTTTATATACTATGCAGGACTAACCTGTGCAACTCATTGCTACAGGATATCACGGAGGCAAGGAGCGTGGATCCAACACACATAATAATGCTTTGTCCTTCTACAGCATTTTCATTCCAGTGTCTCTGTAGTGTGAGGAGATAAGCACAGTGGAGCCATGCCATAAGCAGCAACTAATGAAGGGCTGGGAACAATATCACCCTTCCACAGCCTCCAAGCACTTTGCAAACGTTGATTGAATTAAACCTCTACAATCTAGTTCCATAGTCTCGAGCCCTTTGTACAAATAGGTACCCAGAAGCACAGAAACCTCAAGTGACTTGTCTCAGGTCACACCCGTGTGGCACTGGTGTAAGTGAACATACAGCGTGAAGGGCGATGGACAATCAAGCCGTTGATGTCAAGTCCTCGTAGCCTCCAGTCTGACTAGCTTCCCAACCTAGCTCTCCTTCATCCTGTCCAAGAAATGGCTGAAGCACACAGGAGCTGGCTTTGATCAGAGTCTGTAGCCCCTTTCCTAGCTAACAGGCTTCAGAGTAGCAGCTGTGTTAGTCTGTATCCGCAAAAAGAACAAGGAGTCCTTGTGGCACCTTAGAGACCAACAAATTTATTTGAGCATAAGCTTTTGTGGGCTAAAACCCACTTCATCGGATGCCTGCAGTGGAATATACAGTAGGAAGATATATATCACAGAGGACATGAAAAAATGGGTGTTGCCATACTAACTATAATGAGAGTGATCAGTTAAGATGGGCTATTAGCAGCAGGAGAAAAAAAAACTTTTGTAGTGATAATCAAGACGGCCCATTTCCAACAGTTGACAAGAAGGTGTGAGTAACAGTAGCGGGGAAATTAGCATGGGGAAATAGTTTTTAGTTTGTGTAATGACCCATCCACTCCCAGTCTTTATTCAAGCCTAATTTAATGATGTCCAGTTTGCAAATTAATTCCAATTCTGCAGTTTCGTGTTCGAGTCTGTTTTTGAAGTTTTTTTGTTGGAGTATTGCGACTTTGAGATCTGTAACTGAGTGACCAGGGAGGTTGAAGTGTTCTCCGACTGGTTTTTGAATGTTATAATTCTTGACATCTGATTTGTGTCCATTTATTCTTTTGTGTAGAGACTGTCCGGTTCGGCCAATGTACATTGCAGAGGGGCACTGCTGGCACATGATGGCATATATCACATTGGTAGATGTGCAGGTGAACGAGCCTCTGATAGTGTGGCTGATGTGATTAGGTCCTATGATGGTGTCCCCTAAATAGATATGTGGACAGAGTTGGCAACGGGCTTTGTTGCAAGGATAGGTTCCTGGTTAGTGTTTTTGTTGTGTGGTTGCTGGTGAGTATTTGCTTCAGGTTGGGGGGCTGTCTGTAAGCAAGGACTGGCCTGTCTCCCAAGATCTGTGAGAGTGAGGGATCGTCCTTCAGGATAGGTTGTAGATCCTTGATGATGTGCTGGAGAGGTTTTAGTTGGGGGCTGAAGGTCGCAATACTCCAACAAAAAAACTTCAAAAACAGACTCCAACGAGAAACTGTAGAACTGGAATTAATTTGCAAACTGGACACCATTACATTAGGCTTGAATAAAGACTGGGAGTGGATGGGTCATTACACAAAGTAAAACCTATTTCCCCATGCTAGTTTCCCCCTACTGTTACTCACACCTTCTTGTCTACTGTTGGAAATGGGCCATCCTGATTATCACTACAAGTTTTTTTTTTCTCCTGCTGATAATAGCCCACCTTAACTGATTACTCTCGTTATAGTTAGTATGGCAACATCCATTTTTTCATGTTCTTTGTGTATATATATATATATTCCTACTGTATTTTCCACTGCATGCATCCGATGAAGTGGGTTTTAGCCCACGAAAGTTTATGCTCAAATAAATTTGTTAGTCTCTAAGGTGCCACAAGGACTCCTGTTCTTTTTCCTAGCTAAGGTCCTCTGAGATGCAGAGTCAAGATGGACTTCTCCACAATGCCTGCGTAGCAGGAGGGTGCTTATTAAAGGGACGACAGAGTCACAGCAGCCAGCAAGAAGGCAGAAGCCGAGCCGAGTTGCAGTTAGCCTGTGCAATGGATGCTGACAAGCAGCATCTAAGCACGTAAACCAGAGTTAACTAGTCTGGCCAGAAAGCAAGTTATTTGGCTGCCTTTTGGGAGGCGGCCGAGTGGAAAAGCAGCATGACGGCTGTTCGTTAGTCTGCTAACAGGCCGTCTGCCCCATGTGGTGCCAAGGGACCGCAGCTATGGCAGGAGAAGGAAGGTGAGCTCTGCGTAGCTCAGGTGCTTGGGAGTGTCTGGCACAACCCTCCACTTTGGAAATGGACCTGTGACTGTCACCGCTGTATTGCTGGGAGTGCCCAGTCTGTGCCTTTCTACCTCGTTGGCACTGCATCGGCTCTCAGTGCCTCTTGCAGCGGTGGCTGGAGACATTACGATGCTCTGTGATGACATACAAGATGATCCAGCCACTGTTAAAACAAGACAGAGCCACAGTAATGAGGCTTCATGGTGGTGCAAAGGAAGGAGGCTCCTGCTGTTACAGCACCTGACTGAAAATCGGACTTCGGTGTTCTACTCCAGCTCTGTCACTCATCCACTGTGTGGATGTGGGTGAGCCACTTTCCCCTTTCGCTGCCTCAGTTTCCCCATCTGTAAAATGGGGATCACAACATCTACCTACTGTGGACTGCCAAAGGTTTGCCTCGTGAAAGTATTATTGTCTGCCTCGCCATCACATCTGCGTCTACGCGTCACAGCTTTTAGTCTGCTAAAAGTCGCGCAGCGTAGCCGCTGTTTGTCGGCTCTCCTGACGACAAAAAACTTCCACCCCCCAACGAGCGGGGTTTACGCTGTCAGCAGGAGAGTGCTCCTGCCAATAACATGCTGTTCACACCGGCACTTGTCGCGGCAAAACTTTTGTCTTTCGGGGTGGGAGTGGGGAATTGCCGGTGTAGACATAGCCTCTCTGTCTATTGAAAGAACAAAGACAGCAAGAAAGAACAAAAGTAAGGTCTCCCTGAGAGAGCACAGGGCATGTGTCTCCTCTGTGCCAGTCTGCATGAACGCAAAATAGCTCCCTGTCTCGGCAGATAGCAGAGGGTTTAGAGATTTAAAGGAGCAGGAAACAAAAACAATGGACTGACAGTTGCATAATTAAACCCATCCCCCACACCCTTCCCCGCCCCTGCCCTCTAGAACCCATTGCCAATAGGCTACCGCTGCACTGCTTCAGAGTCAGCAACGGGTTTGGGGGCACATGTGAGGGCAGGAGAAATGCCAAATCCAGTCACTGCCTAGGGACAACTCTGACCTTTGCCCTGAACAGCTGGCAGCCTGCCAATCACTGGGAAGCGCTGCTGTGATGTCACCACCCCAGAGTCTGGTTGCAGGGTTGGGGTGAGCGGGCAGAGTCTGGTCCCCAGGTTTGATCCCTCGCTGGTGGAGAGTCCCGCAGAGGTAGCACATGTGATGCGCTGCGGGTAGGGTGGGTATCCTATGCTGTTTGCGTGGCAGCGTGCCAGGCAGAGGCCTCGTGCACTACTGGAAAGCATCCCTGCGTTACATCACAGCATGGGGAGGGTATCGGGGGCCTCTTCTCGGGCTGCGACGGGGGTGATCCTGTCTCAGTCTCTGGCAGCACTTCTGGACAACCCAGGAGACGTATGAAAAGCACCGACGAGGGCCAGGGCGGGCTCCGTGGGAAGGGATTTAAGGATGGAGCAATGGGCAGCTCTGCAGGATCACACGTCCTGACAACTGGGGCTGGGATACAGGCCTGGGAGCCAGGAGTCCGGGATCCTGTGCCCAGCTCAGCACATGGATCTCCAGATGACACTTCCCCTCTGGGCACCTTAGAGTGAAATGGGGACGAATGGGACTTTTAGTCCCTTTGTGACGTGCTGTGAGATCTCCAGCCACGCAAGCACGAAGCATCCCCTGTCATCAGGCCAGGACTGCGTGGGAAAGGGATCGTCGTATTGGCCTAACTACCCTGGAACGGGCTGTCCAGGAGAGCCCCAGCCGAACTCGGAATGGGCCCTCGTGTAGGATACCTGGCAGGAACCAGACCCAGTGCTGCCCAAAATCGACTCGCCACCTCTGATTCCTTCTGCGGGTGATGATGAATACCAAGCCCCCTCCTCTTGCCCCCTGGTTTCAGACATTGCATCTCATGTCAGTTGAATTCCCACTGGAGCGGGCGAGGGCGTCTCTGCCATACTGAAGACTGACCTGCCTGTAGGAGGGCCGTGTGAAATACAGGAGCTGTTCAGAAGTTTGCCGTCCCACCCACAGCAGGGGAAGAGACCATTCCCCCCCCACCTTTACTTTTCACAAATTGCTGATCTGTTCTCCTCCTCCCCTTGCTCCCCAAACCAGGCATCCATCTCCACTGAGCGGCCCGACAGCGCGAGCGGAATCAATAGCTTGTTTGTAGCTATTGTGGGTGGTGGGTGGATGACACAGCGGCTGCAGACCAGTCCCTTCCACGAGTGCTTAGCCCAGGCCAGGGTGTGGGGAAAGCCTGTGTGATAACACTAGGCCGCACCACCTGGCTGGAGGCTAGAGTACACGAGAGTCACGGGGTCTGTCTCCATCAACAAAAAATCCCCTTTATATTAATTCCGGCTGAGTCTCGTCTAGTCTGCTGCGAGCCTCCCGCGGAACAGGTCTTCGCTGAAAGTAAAGCGGGCCCCCAAGGGAAACTCTGCATCTAGGTGCCCCAAACTCTGAGGGGCCAGACATGCCTCCTTGGTCCTCACGACCTGCTCCCCGAGAGGGGTTTGAGCTCAGCCCAGGGAGGCGGGTTCTCTGCCGCCATCTGCCAACTGCTGTCAGTGGCTCTCTTCCCCTCCCGGAAAACTCCCCATGGAGCTAGATGTCAGAGCATTAATGCAGCGAGTAACAACAGGCAGATAGAGGAGGGATAGCTCAGTGGTTTGAGCATTGGCCTGCTAAACCCAGGGTTGTGAGTTCAATTCTTGAGGGGGCCACTTAGGGATCTGGGGCAAAAATTGGTCCTGCTAGTGAAGGCAGGGGGCTGGACTCAATGACCTCAAGGTCCCTTCCAGTTCTAGGAGATTGGTATATCTCCAATTATTAACATTAATTAATTAATAGAGCAGCCATTCCACGCAGAGCCCCGTCCCCCGCGGGCGGCGGGGTGGCTGGTGGGGTCGCTCACTCTCATGGCCATCTGAAGCAGGCCCGACTGAGGGACAGCGGTGCCCCCCCATGACCCTGCCCCTTGCCGTGTCTGGGACCTCCCAGCTGGGACTTGGGCCTGCCACGGGGGCAGCAGCGCCGGCTGATCTGACACCTGTGACGCCTGGCGCTTGCCGACGGCTCCCTCCAGAGCTGAACCAGATTCGGATCTCACCCGAGACCAGCTCAGAGCAATCGCATCAGCCTTCACTGGAGGAGGCAGCGAGTGGTGAGGGCGAGAAACTGGCTGTCAGGACTCCTGGGTTCTTTCCCTTGCCCTGCTACAAACTCACTGTGATCAGCCTCCTTGCACCTCAGCTTAGCCCTCTGAGAGAAGGGGCTGGTGACACTGACTAACCACCCAGTGAGGGCTCTGTAGGGGGACCAGACAGCAAGTGTGAAAAACCGGGACAGGGAGTGGGGGGTAATAGGAGCCTATATAAAAAAAAGACCCAAAATCAGGACTATCCCTATAAAATAGGGACATCTGGTCACCCTAGGGCTTTGCCAGCTGGATCACACCTGTGGCCCATCTGTCCTCTGACACTGGCCGGTACCAGATGCTTCAGTGGAACACGCACGTAACTTCATAACTGACAAGTTAGGCAACAGCCTGGATTTCGCGAAGGGCTGGAGGATTTCAGGCAGAGCAATAACATTTGCAGATAAAGCTCTGGTGCTCCAGGACAGACCTGGGTCACTTGCAGGGACTGGGGCAAAGCGCTGAGAAAGGCACCCTAGGGAGCAATCCTGTATTGCTCCCAGGGAGACGGACTGGGTGATCCAACAGGGCTTTTCTGTCTCTCATTTCTACGTGTCTGTATTTGTGCTCTGTCACCGGCACTGCTCAGTTGGCCACGTACAATAGGAGGAAGATTTTCCACTTCCCCTGACAGCATCACTGGACACAGCCAGTGGCAGGACGCCGACTAGATGGATCAATTGACTCATCGACTTTGGCAATTCCTGTGGCTATTTCTGCTCCACTTCTAAATGGCACCTGGGTGCTACCTACTTCCCCGTCTGCCTCTCCCCCGGGCCAGGCTGGGACACTCAGCCGATGGCAAAGGAGAACGGAATTGCACAGAGCCACCGGCAGCTGGGCCAAACACATCCCTGGTGTAAGTGAAGTCAGTGGAGTTACAGAAGGGGGAATTTGGCCTGGTCTCCTTGCACTAGAAGTTGATATTTCCCTGCACATACGCTGCTCTTGCACGGATTCTTCTGTTGCATACACCACATCCTGCGCCGTAGCCCAAGAAGCAGCCACCCGGACACCTGCATCTCTCCTCCTTGCTCTAACAGTCAAATAAAAAATCGCCATCCCACATTATACTCCCCAATCATCCCGCACGCTGTCTATTTGGCCAGGTTTCCAAGATGGATGGAGCAGGGCGAATGAAATGCATCACTCCCTGTCTAAGTAACGAGGCGGAGAGCACTTCCTCGGCGGGGGCCCATTTATAAGTCGACGACAGCGTTTACGGGCGAGCTGGGTAATAATCCGTCACCAGAGGCTCTTTTGTGTTCCTCTGTCCCGGGTAATGATGAGACCAGGTCCTGATGAACAAGAACGGGAATATGTCTGCATTCAACAAGCTGGCTGAGTCCCCTGGGACTCTGTTTCCAGAGCGTGGCACAGGGTTTTTAGCCAAGGATGGGCAAACTGGGCAGGATATTGGAAGAACTGAATCCTCAAATTTCACCTCAAACCGTAACCTAACTCGCACGCTGTTATGCCAAGCTGTAGCCCCCCACCAAGAACTGTCTCCCCAAACTGCAACCAAGCCCCCAGTCAGAACCGTCGACCTTTAACGCAATTTGGTATCACAAATCCGTGTTGCTGTTGAGATCCCGGCCATCCTGCTAACCCCTGTACTAAGAGTGCGAGCCTGGATTTCAACTCCTCTCTCTGCTTCTCCCCCACACCCACCTGCCCAGGGCGAGCACAGCGAGAGGTCTTTAGGGCAGTGGCCCTCAACCTTGTCAGACTACTGTACCCCTTTCGGGAGTCTGATTTGTCTTGCGTCCCCTCACCTGTCACCTCACTTAAAAACTACTTGCCTACAAAATCAGACAGAAAAATACACAAGTGTCACAGCCCGCTACTACTGAAAAATTGTTTACTTTCTCATTTTTACCATATTATACATCAATTGGAATATAAATATTGTACTTACATTTCAGTGCATAGTCTAGACAGCAGTATAAACAAGTCATTGGATGAAATTTTAGTTTGCAGAGACTTCGCTAGTGCTTTTTATGTAGCCTGTTGTAAAACGAGGCAACTATCTAGATGAGCTGATGGACCCCCGGAAGACCTGTGCCTACCTCCAGGGGTGCGTGTACCCCAGGTTGAGAACCACTGCTTTTTAGGGCATCGGCCAAGGTTCTTTTTTTAAAGTTCTTCTTAAGGAACAGGCTTCTTGCTTGCTGTCCTCCCAGCCAGCTGCCCTAAGGAGCTGGAAATTGTATCTGGGTCTCTCGCACGGTCCACTAATCAGAGAGATGCCACTGAGCTGGCCCTAGAACCAGGTGCAGTGTACACAACTCTGTGTCTCTATTACACACACGCACTGAAGCGCACATGGGCTTGCTTTGAAGCGCGCTTTCTCTCTCTCTCTCTCTCTGGATTCATCGCCTCCTATGCCGCAGAATAACCCTCCCGGTTTGTCCCCAGGCAGGAGGCGAGTAGAGGCCTCCAGGTATCAGTTTCTATCTGTCGTGTTTAACAAATTGGTTTAGGCACAATCTGCATGTAAATATCACCTCCCTGGGGACAGGCTGTGCTCCTTAGATCAGACCGTGCTCAAACTGCATGTCACGGGGCAATATGAATACCTGGGGCTATGCCTTTTTTGTCTCCTGGCTGCCGGGTTGTGTAGGAGAGGCATGGCTCTTTAGAGGTCACTGCACAGGATGGGGAATCCGGACTCCTGGGTTCTATTCCTGACTGGTTCACAGTGTCACCTGGGGCAAGTCTCTTAAACTCTCTGCCCCATCCAGCTCTTGGGTAAATACATCGCTGCATCTTCCACCGATTTTAAATGCTACAGATATATGTAAAGGATGATGGAGAGTCATGTAGTCTTAGGGTCGAAGCTAATTTCCCACTATAAAGCCCAACTATGAGTCTCAACCACCCCAAACCAAACCCAGGCAGCCTGGAATTTCACACGGTCGCGCTCTAGAATTTGGTTGGAAGGTTTGGGGCAAATCACACAAGACGTTCGGGAGCTAAGCCAACGGGGTCTCTGTGCAGGGGGACTGGTGCTGTTCAGAACGTTGACCAGGCTTTCAATTTTGAAAGATGTTACTATTTATTTATTTTTTGGCTCGTTGTCGTTCCTGATTGACTTTGTTTTGCTGGAGCAGTTGGGAGGGATTATTTCACTCTTCCTGGCAGCTTCCACCTACATGGCTCCACGTACAGCCAAAATTTGAGGGCATTGTGGCAATCTACAGTGTGTTCCTGCGGGTTTTATGACTGGCCTCAGGGACTCAGCCTTAACTCTGGGCAGGGACACCGATTCCTGCCTGGGAATGTAGGATAAGATATAGGACAAACAACAGCACAACCCCTGGCACCTTTATGGTTTTCAAAATACGCCATTTGTGGGCTCCCTCCTTGCTGTACCTTCAGGCTGTGTCTACACTGCAATCATGGGGCCAGCTACAGCTTGTGTAGACACATCTGAGCTAGCTTTAATCCAGCTAGCTTGGGGACCGCAGCAGTGAAGCTGTGCTGGTCTGCACTTCAGCTTAGGCTAACCATGCAATGAATTACCCAGGGTTCCAGGTGGGCTTGTACCACTGGTGCTTCAGCCCGTGCTGCCATAGCTTCACTGCTTCTGTACCTGAACTAGCAAGATCCCAGCTAGTTTCAGGTATGTCTATGCAAGCTGTCATCGCAGCCTGTGACTGCAGCGTCAACGAACCTTTAGTCTCAATCAGTGACCTCCACTTAACGCGCTAGCGAAAGGATTGATGAATTCACGTAACGATTAAAAAACGGCAACAAAAATAAGTATATTACTTTAGTGTCCACCACAGCAAGACTGATACTCACAACATGGACACCCAATGCCTTCCCCCCAATAAACAATAAAATCAGGAAGCAAACAAACAAATCAATGAACCAGCTAAAAAAGAAAAAAGATACCCAGATGCCAGCAGTTTTCACCCTGTAACGAGAGACAAGCTACTCTACGAAGTCCCACACGGAACTTTGTTGTTGCTGTTACATGGAAGGAGCACAGCTATTAGGGTGATGGGGGTCAGCATAAAGCCCAAAGAGAGGCCGACAGATAGATAACCAGGGGGAGATTTCTAAACCATTTGTCAGAGCAAGTTTCCACGCCTGAATCTGGGTGTAGGGGCTTGAACTACAGGCTGTTTTTTCAGCTGACACCCTGAGTGGTCTTGTTTGTCGTTTACGAGTCGCTGCATGACTGATCACGCATACTGCATACTGCGAACCGATATGCCTTGAATCGTAAAATCAAGGCCGAAGGTGGCCTGCGATATTTGATGTCTCTGGGGTTGCCCCCATGGAGATGAAGTTGGGACTCTGGATGCTTTATTCATGCAAGCCCAGCGCATGCTGCTAGGATGCCGAAGCAGAGGGAACAGAGCCAAGCATTGGGGACACAACCAGAAGCAGAGAGCAGCTGGGCTGCAGGGACAGCACACATAGCCGCACGCACAAACAGCAATGGAAGCAAAGGTAGATGCATGCACAGAAGGGCATGCACAGGGACAGGTCTGTACGCAAATGCGTTGGGGATTTTCCTGTCCCTACTTTACCCAGTATCGGAGGAGATTTTCCTGTTAATATCCCCTTCCGGGAATGGATCATTTAGCAGCTGTAATGGTCATTGTTCAAATGGCACCATTAAACTGTGTCCTTTCCTGCCAAACATGGAGAAAGCCAGGATTTGGAGCTTATTTTATTTTCAGACTCCTAAAAGACTGATGTTTCCATCCATCCATCCCTCTTTCCTCTGCTTGTGCCCCCTGGTTGGGCTCCAGTATCCGATGCTCATTCCTTTTCATAGTTCCCGTTAAGTGCAGCATGTATGGAATATACAAGGGTCTCCTTAATCAGGCCTGATTGTTACCGTAAATCTTGGGCAGCTGAAGCTTGCATCAGTCATGTGAGAGATCTGTATATTTTGCTGGGCTGGGTCGCTGTCATGACCATCACCCCAGAACAGACTGGGAGCAATGCTGGAGTTTGGTGCTCGCGGATGCCCATAGATCAGCGATCTGAGGACCAGAGCTGATGGAGAACGGCTGCAGTCAGGGTGTAGGGGTGATGGAACATCCATCACAAAGCGGCAGGGAGCCTCACTCCCATAGACCGTGTCTGTCAGAGGGGAATCACGGCCTTCTTCTGATATCCGGCCCTGTTTTCTCAAAGGAAGAAAGAAAATTAAATTCTAGTGGCAGCAAAGGCAACCAGCCAGAGTGCCTGTGATGCTGCTGAACATGCCAAATCTCCAGCTCCCTTTTGCAGCTGGAGGTGGGACGGGAGCCTGTCCCAGGCCCCATCGGGGGAAAAGTTCTGTCCCTTTTGCAAATGGGCTCTGCTCTGTTAAAAGTACGGGGAGCTGAGCCCCTCCGAGGAGCCTGCAATCAGCTAAGACATTTTTAAAGGGGTCAATCCCCCATCTACACCAGTGTTGGAAACGTGTTAGTTAGAAGGTGTTGGCTTACATGGCCTCTTTCCCTGGTCTAGACGTGGCCTTGGTGAGAGAGCTTTGTTCCAGAATTTGAGAGCCTCTCCTCACCACACACTTCTTCAGCTCCAGTATTCAGAGCCCCGGGGTGGGATTCACAAAAGTAAGTAGGCGCCTAACTCCCATGGGCACCTAAATACCTTTCTGAATCCCACCCCTAAATGTTTATATTTCCACTAGAGGTCGAGACAAAGCAATTCCTATGAACAACCAACCACCCAGAAGGCCTAACCCTGACGCCTCATGCCCGATGCCAGCTGGAGAAGATCCTATAAGGGCTGCGGGTCAAGTCAAAGCTAAAACACAACCTAGGCCCAGTCACCTTGGGTAACGCCAAAAACACGTCACTTGTGCCGCAACCAGCTGAGTGCTGGGTGGAAAACGCCTCCAGTCAACAGACAAAGGTGAATTGTCTAGAAATATTATAACTCTTTCCCTCTGGGCCTTTAATGAGACACTTGGAATGAAAAGGGGTTTTAACCAGGCCTTAGAATTGATGGGCCCAGACCTTCGGGGGTCATTGGTGTGGTAGAAATGACCTGTGCTATCTTGGGGAGGCAGCATTGTCCAATGATTAGAGCAAGCGGGTCAGAAGACCTGGTTTCTGTTCTTGACTCTGTCACTTACGTGGTGGGTGATCTTGGACGTTGTACTTCACCTCTCTGTGTCTTAGTTTTCCCCGTATAAAATGGAGGATAATGACACGCTTATAAAAGTGCTTTGAGATCCTCTGCTGAAAGGTGCTATATATCTGTGCAAGGTACTTTTAACCAAGTTATCCTCATCTGCCTTCTCATTGGGTATGATCCTGAGACAAGGTTACAAACACTGGGCATGTTTAATCCTGAGAAGAGAAGACCAAGGGGACCCAATAACAGTCTTCAAATCTGTTAAGGGCTGTTATAGAGAGGACGGTGATCAATTGTTCCCCATGTCCACTGAGGGTAGGACAAGAAGTAACGGGCTTAATCTGCAGCAAGGGAGATATAGGGTAGATATTAGGAAGAACTTTCTAACTCTCAGGGTAGTTAAGCTCTGGACCAGGCTACCAAGGGAGGTTGTGGAATCCCCGTCATAGGAGGTTTTGAAGAACAGATTGGACAAACACCTCTCAGGGATGGTCTAAATTTACTTGGTCCTGGCTCAGGATGGGGGGGAATGGAGTAGATGACCTCACAGTCCCTTTCAGCCTGACATTTCTACGATTCTATGATGCACTGGAAGAGAACGGCCAGAAGTACCTAAAACCTGCCCAGAAGTAGACAGCAGGACTAGGTCTGCCATATGGACTGGTCAGACAACTGCCTTGGGGAAGCAGATGTTTGATGACTGATGGGGTAGAGCTTTTCTAGTCTGGCTGTGCCAGCAAACCCTCCCACTTAGAGCTGCAAGAGGCAGACTGAAAAATCACTGTGGAATCTCTGGGAAGGGGGTGGGAAGGGCGAGGGGGCAGGACAATAGACTTTGGGGTAATCGCCCACCTCCGCAAATTAAAGAAACAGGGAAAAGGGAAATGCCTGAATATGCTGGGAACAGGCCTCCTTCACTGTGGAAAGGCAGTTTTAATAAGCTGGCCTGTGGGTTGTTTCTCAAATCCCGAAGTCAGTCAGGCCCAGATCCTCAAAGCTATTTAGGATTTCGGTTGGTATTGGGAACCTTTGTGGATCATAGGTGTTACCTCTCCCATCCCTCTCTAGCCTTTCACTGCATCAGCACACTGCAAACCAAACATCACTCCATCCTGCTGTGCCTGGCATCACACCGCTGCCCATACACCAGCCCATCCTGGGGTTACACAGATCCAGGCTCGCATCTGTCACTGGTTCCAAACTCATTCAGAGCTGAGGAGCTAAGGGGGAGGCTCGGTCCATTAAAGAAATAGGGGCCAGTTTGCAGAGTTTGGCTCTGACATTTAGGGGTGTTTGGAGCTGGGGTCTTGATGCGCTGACTAAACCCAAACTAGCTTAGGAAGGTGTTTGCCAAGAGCGGGTTGATTCTATCAAATCAGGCGCACCTCAGAACAACTTGACGCTTCACCCCTGTGAATGATGCCCCCTCCTATTCTCTTACCGGGGAACAAGGGAGGTGAACAGAGGATGGCCATTACCATTGCTGGGTAACAATGTGGAGTGAATTTCTCTCTGGATACAGTCGTTTCTCTCACTGATTCCCAAACAGTCCTCCATGCAGTTACAATCCTCTTTATTCCCACCCAGCCCCCTTTCAAGTCTCTTGCCTTTTTCCTAGTCTGTGTGCCACGAGGAAGGTTACCGACTGGTTGAATCCATATGCCCAGCCCACTGGTTTACCAGAGGCCAGAGGTTCTGTTGTCTCTTGACCAACTCACAGGAATTTCACACAGCTGGAGGGAATATTATTGACAGGTTTGAGAGACGGATGGAGAATCCTAAACCGCTCGGGTGAGCTGGGGTAGAACAGATGGTCTGTCAGGAGGCTTTATCACACTGAGATATTAATATGAAATGTGAATGAATTCCAGGTCAGGAGAGTGAGTCAATTTCTGTAAAGTGAATGGGATTAGCAAAGCCAGGGAGGAAGGCACGCAAGAGCTTCCACGGCATTAGAGAGGCGCCTATGCAGGGCTCCCCAGACCGATGGGGATATCTCAGCAGCCAGTGGGCCCAGCCTCTCTGTGCAAAGCATTAGGGGCACTACTACTTTGATGGCACGCAGCACACAAGCTGTCAGTGCTCAATAATGCAACGTGTCTCACTGCAGCTGCCGGGGGGCTGGGAGACAATGGGTGAAATGCACAGGGAAGGTTCGCGGGGCGGGGACGGATGCCACAAGCCTCACTGGCCAAAGACGTCCCGGCGACAGTAATGCAGCTAGCAAAAGACGCCAAACAGTGCACATCGCATGGGGGAAGGGCACGCCCCAACACCAACAAAGCATTTTAAATGGAGGGGTCCTAGCTAGCAGGGCTGCCCAGAGGATTCAGGGCCTGGGGCAAAGCAATTTCAGGGGCCCCTTCCATACAAAAAAGTTGCAATACTATAGAATACTACATTCTCGTGGGGGCTCCTGTGGGGCCCGGGGCAAATTGCCCCACTTGCCCCCCCCGGGTGGCCCTGCTAGCTAGATTGGGCAGGCAGGAGGTAGCTCCACAGGGTCAGTGCAGACAATACACTGGTATTTGATATTTATCTAGGACCTTTCCTCTAAAGGTCCCCAAGCTACACAGATCAGGAGTGTCCTGCTCGTGTCTGGTGGCTACCAGTGGGCCTTTAGGGCAACCGTGTTTAGAGAAAACGTATCCCTGGAAACACGAGTCCTGGGCTGTGCTCTGCCATTTTTAAACAAAGGGCTGGAATCAGCAGCACTGGTGTGATAGGTGGGGGGACTGGACCCTCTCCCCCCCAATTGGCTCCCACCACAACAGGCTCTTGTGGGAATGGGAGTGCTGGGTGTACCCCTGCTCCTTCCCTGCTGCCGGCTGCATTGCAGGTGAGGCAGGAGGAGGGAGTAGCTCTCGCTGCTCCGTTGTTTCCTGGCTGAACAGCGGGAGCCAGTGACCCTCAGCACCCCCCATTCACCCCCTCCACGCGATTGTAATCATCTTTGTACAACACGGGCCTTGGGAGCGGTCACCTGAAAACCAAGAACGCGCTGATCATTATGATGCTGTACATGTGTGGTGGGGATGAAGAGTTAGGGAGAGATGCTGGGGTCAGGACAGAGATGTGTTTAAACCAGGCATGTCAGGGGGAGCTGGTAAACAAGGCCGCCCTAGACCAAGGAATGTGTTTGCCTCTCCAAGCAGCCCAACCATCGGGCAGAGACAATGGAGATCCATTCACCTATCAGATGAACTAAGCTGTCAAGCCAACAGGTGGGGGAGGAGACAGCCTGGCATCTCTGCCCCCCGCAGGAGAGAGAAGCTTGGTCTGGTTTTACGGTTCAAGGAATCCATTGCAAAGGTTTACTGGCCCAGAAAGATAGGGGGAGGGGCGGGAGGGGGCTGATCCTGAATCTCAAACGATAAGCAGTTGAATCAACTGCTTGTATACAATATTACTGTACACAGTGAGGTCTTTGCTGAAAGCTTAATGACACACTGGGATTAATATCATTGTGAGAGGTCTGTATTACCTACCACCACATGAGGAAATATGGATCCTTAATGATATTCTGCTTTAAAGTCTGTGACCAAACAGGTTCCCTGCCTGCCAGGAGAGAAGGCGGCTATTTACGCATTACCTATGTAAATCAAGCAGGGTGGAATCAAAACAACGGAAGCCCCGTTTAATGGGAAGCCCACAGGGAGGGAAAAACAGCATGAGGTCAACCTGCCTCTTGAAACAATGTCATTGAGCTTTGGGAGATATAAGCAAAGACAGAAACCCTCTTAGGCATCCATCACTAGACAGACACAAGGAGACAGAGCTCTTGCATGCTGAGAAAGTGGGGTGTTTCAAGCAAGGGGGGCAGGGGGAAGTCTCTGGAAGTGAATATAGGTGAGAAACCTGCTTAGACAAAGTTCTTTTCCCTAGGAAGACAAGAGAAGCCAGCATCTTCGACTTCTGTGGAAGGTCCTGACTGAGGGAAAGTAGCCAAGGCTGGGAGGAAGGGAGATTGGTGATAGAAACCAGGGCTGGCCTTAGACCAAATGGCATCGCAGGCAAGGAGCATCCTTGGCGGTCCCACCTCCATTTGTTAAATTTTTGAATACCTTATTTTTAATTGCATTTGTAAACCATTTCATGACTTTGATGCACGATTTGCATGCAAGATTTATCCCGGTCATATAAGATGATACATTTGTACACTAGGATCTGTAAATCTGTATTTCTTCATGGCATATATAAGCAAATAAAAAAACACTGTTTCCTCTAAACTTATAGAAACTTTTGTTGCTAACAACAAAAACAGCACCCCGAGCCCAGTGCCCCCCAAACCTGGCAGCCCAGGCAGTTGCCTGGGTCACATGCCCCTAAATCTGACCCCGAGAGAAGCCATCTTGAACACAAGCTGTACCTTGCCAGATTTTGAGACTTTTAGATGTGGGTTTTTACTCTGATTTGCTTGTAGCCCTTTCTAACTTTATTCCTCTGACTTGGCAACACTTAACCTGTGTCACGTAGTTAATACATTTGCTTTATTTTTACTGTGAACCAAGCCAGTGCTGTGTTTGCAGCGAAGGATGTATTCACCCCTGTTAAGTTACTCTGCTGTGATGTGCTTTTGTCTCTTTACGAGAACAAACCAACGTTACTATTTCTCCAAAGTGTCCAGGAGAGCTCTGAACATCACAGAGCACGCGGTTGTGGGGAAAGTCAGGGCTGGAAGGGTGTGGGGGTCACCTTGCCGGTGATAACCGAGGCTGGTAGAGACCCGGGAGTGTGACAGGTGTCGCTGGCAGGCTGCCTGGGCCAGAGTTGCTGGACGGGGGCTGCAGTTATACAGACACTCTGGGTGTGACCTGCACGCTTGTTGCTGTCCCCCCAGGGACCACACGCTAACGGGGGTTAGCGACACTACAGCCACTCCTCCTTGCACCCAGTATAACCCTGCACCAGACGGAGGCACAGGAGCTGGGTGTGTTAGCTGGCAGCACTGATGGTGGCCCCTTGAAATGCTACATTTGCCCCGAGTTGCAAGTGAATTCTAAGGCCCGGCAGGTAGAAGAGAATCAAGCATATGTGGAAAGATTGTTAATCATCTTCTGGTTCAAGAGGCACCGCGCAGCTCTGCAGCTGGGCGAAGGATGAGGCAGGCAGCCCCCCGGTAAAGCTGGGCATTAGCGCACACGAGCTGTCACCTGAAATGAAGCCATCATCATTAGTGAGGCTTTATCCTTCCTATTCACAGGCCGGGCAGAAAATAAACCAGGCCCCTGCCTTCTTAGTGTATCTTGTTAATTATGAAAAGCAGCAGCTGGAAAAACAAGAGGAATTAAAAATAGGCTGCAGCAAGAATGGATCCTCTGAACAGCGAAGGGAGGCACGTGGCAGGCTCCATGCCACCCGGAGCCGCTGAGGGTAACAGAGCGGGCAGAAGTCCCAGCCTGGGAAAAGGAGCAGGCCAGGAGGCCCTCATTATGGCCAGCAGTTTTCTGTTGCACTGCAGCCTAGAGAGCTGGGAAGCTTGACTTCAAAAGGGATCCAGTTAAGATAAATAGCTAAATTCAAACAAGGAGACAGGCAAGCCGCTCCTGCACGTTCCGAACACCACTGTAGGGCTTTACAGCTTGTTCCTGTCTGCCTCGGCCCTTGTGAGGCTGTTTCCAGAGGTGCAGGGTGGGCGTCGGATGCTTCCAGCCACACGAGGGAGTAGCTTCAGCCCGGTGGCCAGGCTCCACGCCTGTGTCTTCACTAGAGAAAAAGGCAGGTCCTTACCTCCCGTGAACGGACGCCAGGTAAAGGCCGACCGAGGCTAAGGCAGGTTGTAGTTTTGACGTGTGTGAGCAGGTCGAGGTGAAACTCTAAGCTCCCCTCTAGCCCTTACCTTAATCTGGCTACAAACTGCCTTGTCTTCACCAGGACTTTACCCCATGGCGGTTACCACGTGTTCACTGGCGTGAGATAAGAACAGATCTTTTTTCCTATGACGGCCAAGGCCTAAGCGACAATATTAACATCAAGAGCTAGCCGCTGTGTGTACGACACGCATCCAGCGATGGGCCGCCTAGAACGTGCCGCGCTCTGCCAGCATCCTGTCCCAGCATGCACTGGGTGCTGTATATAATCCAGACGGATTCTGTGGAGACGGAGCAGGGAAGCCAGGAGTTGTGCTATGCCCCGGCTTTTAAACAGGCTCTGGGAGGAACCCCTGTAGCGTGCCAGATCCCCAAAGGGTCTCACTATATGTCCTGGATAGGCCATGCCGCTTCTCCACCTCCTTGACTGAGGCCAGGGCCCCCAGCCCTCCTGTTTCACCCCGTGAGCTTTGCCCAGTAACCCCGACTGAGAGAGACTCCTGGACAGAGGCTTGTGCGCTTTTCAGGGACAGATGCACCCTAGCAAGCCTTTGTAGTGATGGCAAACTGCCTTTTCAAACCAGCATAGGATTTATTGGTCTGCACGGGAAGTCCTTAGGTTTGCCCAGAGAAATAAAGGTTAAAGCATCGGCCATTCCAGTCAAGCCAGAGCAAACCACCAGCTGAGCTGCAGTGGCTCTGACTCGGTTTCTCTCTGACTCCTGAGGCAGTTTCAGTCCAGGTGAGAGCCCACCTTCCAGAAGCCAACCTTTTATTCTCTGCCAGTCCCCTCGCAGTCCTTTGTTCTCAAACTGGTCTCTGCTCAGCTTCTTCCTCTTGCTTGTTTCCTAAATCTGAATGTTTCGGTCATTGGGGCTTTCCATAATCTCTTTGGGATTCTGCACTGGTATGGGTTATTTTATATATGAGCTATCTGAGCTATCCCTCCCCCAGGATGGTGCCTAGGAGCCTTAAAGAGGACCCACACAACCAGGTACAAGTATCTATCCCCACCCTCTTTGCAGCAGATTCCAGCCAGTTCCTTAATGACCCTATTCACTGTGCCCCACCCAGCAAGGCGACACCCACACTTCATCTCATGCACTGCCCCCCAAAACAGACTTAACTCTTTTTCCTCCACTGGGTAGCAATGCCAAGTGCAGAGGGAAACTGAGGCACTGTTGCCAACTCTCATGGTTTTGTCAGGAGTCTCATGGTAGTTATTGCTCTCCTTTAAGCCCCAGCTCCTGGATTCAAGTGGAGATGTGATGATTTCAGCCTTCATCCTTAAAGAAAAAAGTAAACTTCCAGCCTTCGCGGCTGTGGAGAAAGCTTCCAAATGTGACCCCAGTGCAGCCTAAAGGTTCAAAAAGCAGAAGACAAATACAAAAAGCACCAGATCTATTCTTTTTACCGAATCTCATGATTCTGGGGGAGCCTGACGTGTGATTTTTGAACATTTGAGGTTGGCAATACTGCTGAAGCACTCCTAGGAGCCCTAAAAATATTACAGAAAATTCCCACTTTGTCACACCAACTCACTGGCCAATGCATCGGATACAGCTCCCACCAGAGGCAGGATTTCAGTCCTTTTCTTTGGCGACGGGGTTATTTCTCAAAACCAAAACAGTCTAAATAGGAATCGAACAGAAAACCGGCTCCTGTGGCCTGGAAAGGGTTTCCCTTGGAACCCCACCCCCATCCAGTGACCTCAGAAGGCAGGGATAGCACGGGCAGCCGCTGTGCTAACTCTGTTTTATCTGCCAGAGGCATCTTTGCCTTTAACAAAGTTCTCTGTTGGTTTTGCCTTTGAATTTTGGGGCTGGTCGGCGCACATCTGGGCTGGGGTTCCTTTC
The DNA here is from genome assembly GCF_016161935.1 of Mauremys reevesii. Classification (NCBI taxonomy): domain Eukaryota; kingdom Metazoa; phylum Chordata; order Testudines; family Geoemydidae; genus Mauremys; species Mauremys reevesii. The sequence continues at coordinate 10,177,120 of NC_052648.1, read as the reverse complement.
TCTCCTGCCCAGCCGTTGGGCACTTTCTGCATGCTCTCAGTGCCCTTGGGACGTAATGGCTGTGCAAGAACCAGCAAAAGAAATCAAACCCATCCTCCAGGAGACAACTAGCTAGTCAGAGGTCAGGCTAAGCCCAGCTGCCTTAAAGGGCCAACCGCCCTCTGACAGAGCTGCATTTTGAGGACTAGCCACTCTGGAGTAATGCTGGGGAACCGAGAGCAGTCTGCCTTCCCACCCTGAGAACGGCAAGGCTCTTCCTAGGACATGACATTTCCTGTTGGTCACTGGGTATAAAGGCCTCAAGTTCCCACAGGTATCTCAGGAGTGGGACCTTGTCCTGGCCCTGGGAATGAAGCCCCGAGGTGACGCCACAGGCCCGGCCCCACTCGCTATGTCCTGACTGGGTAACGCGAGCTGCCAGGTCCCACTTCTGGGCCCGAGCACAGAGCGCTGTCACGAGTTCAAGGAGCTGCTGGCACGGGTCGGTGGCTCTGCATGGATGAGGGGGGAAAGGGAGGGTTTAACATGCATCTTTTATACTTATTGAAGTTCTCTGTACACAGATTAAACCCACCTTGAAACGGGAACTGAGCACCCTTTGATGAACGGATGCAAAGGTTCTGTTGCTGTTTGTACGAGCGTCTCAGCTCTTTCATTGCCGCACGGTGAGACTCCCCTACGGATCACAACACGGAACCTTACACCTTTGCAAGCTCCAGCTTCCTTTGAAAGCCGGCACAAAAGGCTCCGCTATCCTGCCTGCATGACAACAGCTTCTGCTGTGGACGGGCCTGGCCAGCACCCAGGCTGGGCTTTGAAGAGATGATGCCTGGCAGAAGGGCGGAGATCACCCGTGAACCCTTAATGTAGCTGTAAGGGAGAAGGTGGCGGTAGGTGGCAGGGGAGGCCTCTTGGAGCTGCACGGCCATCGATACTCTGTCCCTGTCCCTCGCTTGCTGACACATCCCCCAAACCCAGTCCTCTCCCCTTCCCAAAATGGAGCAGAACCTGCTTGGCTGCTCGGAGGACCTCTGCCTATAGCAACTGGCCCGAAAGAAACCCTAGCACTGGGCCTGAGTGTGGATGAATGTCCACCCTCTGGGGCCGTTCTGATCAGATCCAGCCTCTTCTCTCCATTACGGACTGACTTGGGACTCAGAGTCCTACCACACCTGGACTGTGGCTGGCCCAAAATGGGGATCTGAGCTGGTGCCCAATCGTAATACCTGGCTCCTGGCCAACTCCTTTTTCCCATGGAGGATACCCAGGGGTTTCAAGTTACTCAGCAACCAGTGAGTGCCTCTCAGCCCAGCCACCATCTGCTCCCATTTCCAGCTGCCTTTTCAGCAACACCCCCCACCCACCAATGGGACCTGATTCCTCATTGGGGTCTCTGAGTGCTACAGCAACATAGGTAATGCCATAGGGGACATTATGGGGCTTCACTCAGCCATCTTGCGCTAACTGCACAAACCCCTACCACCTGCGCTAAAGGACTGGGCCCTCTAGACTAGGAGCCGTAGGCGTGTCCCTCTGCAGTCCCAGAGTGGGACCTGTAACGTGCTCTAAGCCAGTGGTTCTCAACTTTTTCTCATTCGAACGGAGCCGTGGCCCCCTTTGGGAATCTATTGTCTACATATATAGTTGAATTTTGTTTAGTTAGTTTTCAGTCTGAGTTTAAGTCTTTCCGGGACCCCTGAGACAGTCCACAAGACCCCTGGGGTCCCACAGGCTGAGAACCACGGCTCTAAACCGCAGGACTGACTGGTATAACCATGGGTCAGACAAGGTGATTGTTCTGAGCAGCACAATATTCAGCTCCACTTGGCCATGGCCTGGGCTCTCCACAGGAAGATCTCAAAGCTCTTTACATGATGGAAGATTCTGAACCCTCCCTGCAGTCAGTGGGAACATCTACACTGCAATCGCCGGGTGACTGCGGCGTGGTGTAGGCATATCTGAGCTGGCTTTGATCTAGCCAGGGCGAGAACCAATAGCAGTGAAGCTGTGGCAGGACGGACTTCAGTGCAGGCTGTTTACAAGCCGCCTGGGACCCTGGCTGCTTATTTCAGGCCACTGAGCCCACACTGAAGCCCGTCCTGCTGCAGCTTCACTGCTATTGATACTCACACTAGCTAGATCAAAGTCTACACCAGGGGTGGGCAAACTAGGGCCTGTGGGCCGCGTCCGGCCCGTTGGACCTTTTAATAGGGCCCTTGAGTTTCTGCCGGGGAGTGGGGTCGGGGGCCCACGCAGGTCCCAGAAGCAGCGGCATGTCTCCCCTCTGGCTCCTACACGTAGAGGCAACCAGGGGGCTCCACATGCTGGCCCCGCCCCAAGCGCTGGCTCTGCAGCTCTCATTGGCCAGAAACCATGGCCAATAGGAGCTGCAAGGGCGGTGCCTGTAGATGGGGCAGCACGCAGAACCACCTGGCCGCACCTCTGTGTAGGAGCTGGAGAGAGGACATGCTGCTGCTTCCAGGAGCTGCCTGAGGTAAGCGCCGCCCAGAGCCTGCAACCCTGACCCCCTCCTGCGCCCCAACCCCCTGCCCCAGCTCTGATCCCCCTCCTGCCCGCTGAACCCCTTGGTCCCAGCCCGGAGCACCCTCCTACACCCCAAACCCCTCAGCCTCAGCCCCACCCCAGAGCCCGCACCCCCAGCCAGAGCCCTCACCCCAACCCCTAAGTCCCGCGTGGAGCCCCCCTTTTTACACCCCAAACCCCAGACCAGAGCTCCCTCCCCTACCCTGAACCCCTCATTTCTGGCCCCACCTTGGAACCCGCATCCTCAGCCCAGAGCCCCCTCCCATACTCCAAACCCCTCTGCTCCCCCCCCAGTCCCCTCCTGCACCCCAAACCCCACCCCAGAGCCCGCACCCCCCAGCCGGAGCCCTCACCCCAACCCCCAATTTCGTGAGCATTCATGGCCCGCCATACAATTTCCATACCCAGATGTGGCCCTCGGGCCAAAAACGTTTGCCCACGCCTGGACTCTCCAGCATGCCGCCATCACACCTTGACAGCCGTGTCTACACCGGAGCGGGCAGGGGTCATTCCCAGCTCCGAGCCAGCGTGCTGAAAACAGCAGTGTAGCTACAGTGTTATTTTTAGTGCCCCAGCTGTATCAGAGTTAGCGTGGATAAGCCGCCTGAGCCGGAGCTTACACCTCCAGCTCCAGTGTAGACGCACTCTTTCTCTAAGATAGGTTCTAAGGGGCGTTTAACAAACTGCTAACACGTGTTCGCGAACGGTTGCTAAAGGCACCTCCGTTTCCCAAGTAGACAAAGCCGGTGACAGAGAGCTACAAACAGAACCCAGGGTGCCGGAGGCCCCATCCTTTTCTCTGACTTCTAGGCAGCTCTCCGGCTTCACTGTGCCAGGCTCTGAGTAGGGCACATTTCTCAGCCTGATTAGAGCAGCGGAGACACTATCATCACTGCTGCAGAGCCGGAGAAGAGATTAAATCGGAGCGGAGAAACGAGGAGGGTCGAGGAAGGCCAGTGATTGCCTTGCGTGCTACACACTGACAAGACTACCCTGATCAGGCACTTAGAAATCCAAGCGTAGGGATAATCTAACAGAAGCAGGGAGATGAAGGGAGCCTGGGGGGTGTGTGTGGAAACCCTCACCCCGAAAGTCTAATGGAGAATTATTCCTAATCCCATCAGAGTCTCTGGCTAGAAAACAATTCTACTGTCTCTGCCACTCTCTGCACATCTTGGTCATTCAGTTTCCAGACTCCACTTCTGCCTGTAACATCGGAATGGGCTCAAGCCGGTGGGATGCCAAAGGGAAGCGCGAATGCAGAGGCAGAGCGGGAAAAACAGCTGCCACTGCCTGGGGTGTAACCCCCGGAAGGACCCATTGTCCCAGCGGCTCTCTGGGGGCAGGGCCTGGCCGTTTGTCTGGCTCAGGACTGGGTTCCTAGGTGATACAGCAATACTACTCCTCACTAATGCTGACACAGATGTGTGGCCCCCGTCAGTTACTCAGCACGTATCTACTGACACCCAGCTCCATTGGGTCCTATTCAGTGCATGCCCACTCTCTACCACCACACTAGGGATGGACCTGTCTGCACCTCTTGGTCAAAGCCTGAAGCCATCGAGGGATATTAGACCCGTAAGTCAAGGATATGCCCCCAGCTCGCAGAATCCCAGCTGATCCAGAGGGAAGAGTTCTACTGCAATAGCTCACCCGGGCCACCTCCCTGCCAATCCTGGCTTGGTCCCTACTGGGCATATTCTAGATTATCCAGATTCTAGATTATCGAGTCTTGAAGGGTCCCAAGCACCAGGGTTCCCACGGGAGACAGTGCCTGTCTCTGAGATGGACAGTGTTTGGATGTGGAAGTTTTTGCTGATAGACCATCTAACCTTTCCTTTAGCTTAACCCTCTGTCATGGGGTGCACCACTCACCGCTGGATGGCGCCTCCCCCTGGACCTCCTAGGGATTAGCTCTGCTGGTGCTACGCCCCTTCCCGCGCTCTGCACGCTGTCACTCTGTCTCTCTCTCTGGTGTGCAGCCCTGCTCCTGCTCCAGGAACCGCAGGCTCCTCTTCGTGACTCAGCTGTCCAGCTAGGTCACAACCGTGGTTTCCCCTTTTGGGAAGGGTCTCTGGGTTTTAGAGTCTAGCCATTTCCCCAGGGGTGGGGGTGAGGACGGGGATCCTTCCTAGTCTGGGTCCTGGCCCAGGGACCTGTAGCTAGCAGCCTCCTGCTGCCTCTCCTTAGCTTCGCACCAGTGTTGCTTCCATTCCCTGGGCCACTTCCCAGCAGCAACAGCACCTTCTTTGCTCTCTTCTCAGGACCTCAAGCCTGCAAATCCCAGCAGCAACTGACTGCCTCTGCCCCTGCGGCTCTTTATATATGGGCCAGCTGGGTCCTGATTGGCTGCTCCTCACAGCCTCTCTCGGATTGGCTGCTCCCTGCGCAGCCTCCCTAGGCTGCTTTTAACCCCTTCCTTGCCAGTGTGGGGTGGACACCCCGTCACGTCCTAAAGGTGCTTATGTAGGTACATACGTGGCCCTCATCAGCAGCCCATCCTAGCTAGACCCTTTGTACTATCCAGATCTCTTTCTCCTTAGAGTTTATGTCCTCTTAATATTTGCGAGATATTCTCACTTCCTCCCCACTTTTCAGTCTGTGCCTAGCCCGGCTGGAAACAGGGGGACTCTCTTATTCTTGCTGCACTATTCATTTCTTCTAGTCCCCTGACGGTTTGCACTGCCTCTTCCTTAAAATGACCTCCCGTTCGTCTCTCTGATGACCTGGTTCCCAGCACTGAACGCTGCGTCCCATCTACTCCGCAATTACTTTGTAGGTATTTTCCCCCCACGGCTTCTTCTGTGAGCCCTTCCGCCCCCCGCTGGATTCAAAGAGCTTGTGAGCACTAGTTCTAAGCTCCCCTTTTATTCTTCGCCTCCTCATGGAGTCCCGCCCTGTTGAAGAGAAGTCGAGCCCCCGTGGCTACAGCTGGAGCCTCACAGTTTTTGACTGGAAAGGTTTGGGTTTTTAATATAGTTTAGGAACCTCTTTCCTGATGCTATTGCTAGGGAAGAGTTAAAAATTCAGTTCGCGGCTGAGACAGAAACCCACGTAACTAATAAACAGAAATACCAGAGGCCCAAGGACAGTGGCAGCTATAAACACTTGATAGACTCATATGGTCAGATGTCCACCTAGTGACTCAGCCTCTCGGTAAGAAAGAACAGTAACCCCCCACCCCCAGGTCTCCGGCTATCTGTGACCACTCACTCCCACCCCACCCCTTCGCCTTAAGGTTGTCATAGATCACTGATGCCATCAAAATAGTTTTATGCCTAAGTTCTGCTCCTGTCATTATCATGGTCACTGTTCTCTCTCTCTGGAACAATGTTTGTCTCTGTAAGTACAAGAGAAATGCAAATGAAGTGATAAGAACAAGGTAGATAATTGGTCACTGCAGCACCAAACTTTTGAAGCTGTTTTGTCCGTCTTCCCGGTGCTGGGAACAAATCTCTTCAGCACTGTCTGTGCCTGTCTGATTCCTGGGGACAAGAATCTCCTTGCTTCACATGAGAGCTGCTCCCCAGCAGCTGTTGGGGTCGTTAGATCCCTCCATGGCTGGAACTCTGGAGGAATTTTTGCTGGGTGCTGCAGGTTCCTCAGCGTCATTCCTCTTTGTATCCTCCTAAAGCAGAGAGCTGCATCACCTCACCCTGTGTATTATTATTGTAGCATCCAGGAGACTCAGTCAGGGACAAGCTCCTGTCGTGCTAGGTGCTGTACAAACACAGAACAAAGAGAGCTCCTGACCCAAAGAGCTTATCTTTAAACCCCCCACCCCCGGCCCTGTACATTCTTTGATGTACTTTCCTTTCTCTCTCCCCTTAGGTAGCTTATAGTGACTGTACTGACATTCTACGTACCACTAACATCCCAATGAGTTTCACTAATAGCCACGAGAGCAGAGCTGCCAGCATTCGATAGCGCTTCTGTTTCTTCATGCTTGTTCCTTTTTCCTTTGTGTACAGCACATCTACCAACAGCCACAAACACAAAAGCCATACATTGAAAATGCACATATATTTGCATAAATGCATGCACAAACCAGCAGAAGAGAATAATGCCTGAGAATAATGTCTGGGGTGAAAGTCTGGGGAAATCTGAATCTGAAGAATCTAAATGAGGAGGTAAATCAGGGAAATAGACAGGAACTTATAAGCATTTTAGTCCCAGGGCGCTTTCTTCACACACACAAATCATTCTCTGGTTTAATATGAAATCCTCCTGCACCAAGCCTAGCATCGGAAGCTGTTGATTGATTGGGTGTTGCAGCAGAAAAGGCCAAAAAGCAGAAGTCTGTGGGGAAAAGCAGCAGAGTTGGCAGCACTGGCCAGGGACTTAAGTCCACTAATAACAAACTCCATTTTCCATCTCATGTTATGCACACAGATTACTGGAGTTAGACAAAAGGTTTTCTTTTCCCTGGGCTAAAAACAGCCTAGGGCTTAGTACTGGGAAAGTCGCAGAGAAGATTATCTGTGTCACCTCATCTTCAGTTTTCTTCCAGGACCCTATCAAATCTTCCTCCGCTTGGGTTGTTGGTCCACAGACTATCATTAAACAGCGCTGGGGAATTCCATCTAGAATCGTTTGTATCCCTTCTGTTACATCCTTTGTCCTGTTACTTGGGAGGCAGCGAACCAGCCTCTTTGCTTCATCCGGGCCCCAGTTCCTCCCTGTGGATTCCATCCAGGTTACTCACGTCCTCTTTCTTACAGGTATTTTGCTCATTTCCAGGCACAGGATTGGGAGTCAGGACTCCTGGGTTCTCCTCCTGACTCTGTCACAGATTCCCTCTGTGATCCTGGGCAAGTCCCACTGTCAATTTCCTCAGCTCTCAGAATGTTGTGTGGCCAGATCCAATACATGTTTGTGGAGGCCTGTGAGATTCTTAGATGGAAATCGCTACAGAAACACACGGCATAACTGCGGAGGACAGCACTCGGGTCGCAAGGTAAGATGACTCTGTACCAGTTTTGATTCAACTTTTCCTACAGCTTTTAAAACCTCCCTTGATGCTTCGTTCGTCCATCTTCCGCCTCGTGTCTGGCTGCAGTCTCTGGCTGCGTGATTCCTTTGAAGCAAGGCTCCTGTGGAGTTGAAGGCACCCACTCTTTCCAATTTGGCTTCTTTTCTCTTTCCACAGACTTCATCTGCCACCCCAGCTTAGAATCATAGAATCTCAGGGTTGGAAGGGACCTCAGGAGGTACCTAGTCCAACCCCCTTGCTCAAAGCAGGACCAATCCCCAACTAAATCATCCCAGCCAGGGCTTTGCCAAGCCTGATCTTAAAAACCTCTTCTCCACCTTCCCGCCACCCCCCACACCCAGTGCACATGTCAACTCTCACCTAGCGAAGACGCCAAATAATTTCTTCTCCTCCCTTACATCAGCCATAAAAACGCTCTGAGAAGTAACTCTCTCTGAGAAGCTGAAGGAGGGCAGCGTACAAAAATGTCTGGTAATGGAATCCTTTGTTGTGACCAGCACGCTCCTAGTCATCATTCATAAACAGGAGTGCTGTCCATGCTGCATAGAAGATGCCCTGATTTGCTTCTTATTTCAGAACACCCTCTCCAGTGCTCTTAAAAACCCCGCTTTGCCATGGCCAGTTCACTGTGAGGTTGAGCCCTGGTCTACACTACAAGCCTAGGTAGCATCTTCACTAAGTCCTACAGAGGCTCAGCTGCAGTTTTCGGATGGTGTTATAAATATAAAGGGAAGGGTAACAACCCTTATGTCTGCAGTAATATAAAATCCCTCCTGACCAGAGGTACAGAATCCCCTTACCTGTAAGGAGTTAATCAGTTCAATTAACCTAGTTGGCACCTGACCAGAAGGACCAATGAGGAAAGAAGATACTTTCACATCTGGGGGGCGGGGGAAGGTTTCGTTTGTGCTCTCTTTGTTGGTTCCCTCTCAGGACAAAGAGAGAGACCAAGCAGGTAAACCAGCTCCTAACGAGATCCTGAAATGATACATCTAAAATTACAGAAATTGTAAGTAATAGCAAGGAAATGCGTTAGGTTATCTTTTGTTTTAGCTTGTGAATTTTCCCTATGCTAAGAGGTAATTTTATTCCTGTTTTGTAACTGGGAAGCAGAGTCAGAGGGGAATTCTCTGTGTTTTAAATCTTTTTATTTACCCCATAAAGTTATCTTCCATCCTAATTTTTGCAGGTGTGATTCTTTTACTTTTTTTTTTTTTAAATAAAATTCTTCTTTTAAGAACCTGATTAATTTTCAGTCTCTTAAAAACCAGGGATTTGGTCTGTGCTCACTTTGTTAACCTATTGGTTGGTATATTATTCTCAAGCCTCCCCAGGAAGTGGGGATCCGACGAAGTGGGTATTCACCCACGAAAGCTCATGCTGCAAAACGTCTGTTAGTCTATAAGGTGCCACAGGATTCTTTGCTGCTTTTACAGAACCAGACTAACACGGCTACCTCTCTGATACTCCCCAGGAAAGGGGGTGAAGAGGCTTGGGGGGATATTTTTGGGGAGACAGGGCTCCAAGTGGCCCCTCCCTGAAGATTTGTTTAAATCACTTGGTGGTAGCAGCAATACCGTCCAAGGACAAGGAAAGGAATTGTGCCTTGGGGAAGTTTTAAAACTTAAGATGGTGGAATATAAGCTTAGGGGGTCTTTCATGTGGGTCCTCACATCTGTACCCCAGAGTGGGGAGCGAACCCTAACAGATGGTCTCTATTTTCTCTCTTCCTATAATTAATATGAAACTTTCCCCCATTCAACACTTGCCTGCCTTTCTTTTGCACTCTCTGCTGCAGTCTTATCCCACTGTTAGCAGAGAAGGCTTCTAAAGAGCTCAAACTGGCCTCTCTAATAGGTTTTCTTAAATACCTTCAGCTGGTCTTTACACAGAGTTCTCTTGCTCAGAACAATTACCTTAGTTCACACATAAGCAGCCAATCCAGTTTAAAAAGATGAAGGTAATATCCCAAATGGGGGTTTCTACCTCAAAAGAGCATCACACAAACTGCTGATTAAAAGCCCACTCCTTCTGCCCTAATTTCTCCATCACGAATCTCGCAGCACACCGTCAGCGTGTTGGGAACTCTGAATAATTCTGTTCTTGATAATCAACTGGTATGCAACACGCAGTACGTACCTGCCCCAACTAACAGGATCATGACCTGATTCAAATGGCTTAAGTCAAAGCAGATTTTACTGGTGAGTTATATTAAGAGAGAGGACAGCCTGAAATTCAAGCTGACGGTATGAAAATATGCTCTCATGTCAGGTCACAGCAGAAATGGCCCCTAAGCATTCCTGCGGCTTACTTACAGGAATTGTTTAAGAAATATGAAAACCTTACATAGTAGCAGCTGAGTTGCCAAAATAACTTGCAATGCCCCATGGTTCTCTCCTCATTTCAAGACTCTTCCAAAGTCTAGGGGGTCAATTCTGTACTGCAGTATGGTCCCTTTAAGCAGCTCCAGAGGCGTTAAGGGGCAGTAAATGCAGTGAACGGCCACTGGTGGATGGCCCTCATGGTGGGGCTCTCTCAGATAGCTTAAAGCCAAAGCTGGCTCCATGTCACCATTTCACAGTCCCCATCACGTGGGGAGGGAAAGGTTATGACCTGAGTGCGCTGTATTCTCCAATGAGAGCTGTTGCAGCTGACTGTAAATTAGAGCAGCCTTGAGGCTGGTCTACCTTACAATAGGAGCTGGGTAGACTCCCGGATAGTTCCAGAATATGGTCAAGTGCCAAAGATGGAGTAAAGTCATCTTTGCTCCCTCTCACGTCTGTTCCCTCACCAAGAGCTGCTGGGCTGGGACAGAGAACTGAGGTCTGTGTCTCTCAAGGAAGTACCAGGTTTCACACGTTCCCCCACAATAAACATGTGTGTCAGGAGAGACTCCCTGGAAGGAGAGATCGTTCCTCTGACGTGGCAAGGGGAGGTTCACCCAAACACCACATGATCATGGTACGGTGTCACTCTCCAGTCAGTACACAATGCAGTTAATTGGTTCCTGTCACATAACCCCGTGCTCAGGTCAGCACTGACTTCCAGGTATGCAGACTAATAGCCCTCTTTCTGCTGGCTTACACAGGCGCCGACTTTCATTTTTCTGGGTGGGTGCTCCACCCCCACCCCACCCTGAGGCCCTGCCCCTTCCCCTGAGGCCCGGCCCCCACGCTGCTCCTTCCCCCAAGGCTCCACTCTCGCTCCACCTCCTCCCGCCCCCTCTACCTGCTGCTGAACAGCTGATCGGTGGGTGGATGCTGAGCACCACTGCGCTGATTTATGCTCAGTTTTAGCCTCTCCTTTTATGAGGTTTACTTTGCATGGACATTGCTCTGCATTTAATGAAAGGATTCCCCCAACCTAAAATACTGGTTTGGGTTTTCTTTAGTCTCTATAGCACTTTGGGCAACATCTGGACCTCAATGAAATCAGTAGCAAAACTCCCACCGATTTCAATGGAGCCAGGACCTCACACTTTCCGTCCAGTACAGCTGAGAACTTGGATGTCTGCATGTTGCAGAGTTGCCAGCTCTCCTGATCTGATCATGAGTCTTGCATTCACTGGTATTTTTTCGTAAAGCCCCAGCTCCTGGAGTCACGATTGTGTGAGAATCTCGGCTTTCATCTAAAAAAGGAAAAAATTCCGGCCCTCAGGATTGCAGAGAAAAGCTTGAAAACATGACTCCCTAAAAGTGCAAAACCCAGAAGGCAAACGAAGAGCCCATCCTTTCTTTTTGGGGGGGGAAAATCCCATGATTTTAACCCCAACTCGTGATTTTGGGGGCCTGACGCGTGGCATTCTGAGCACTTGGTGCTGGCAACTCTGCATATCCAGCCACAGATTGTAACCAATCTGCTTTTCTTCTCGATAGACACCAACTATGTCTGAATCTCTGCCTGCAAAAGATGCTCCCCAGGGAGAAGACATTTAGATACGACCACAGTTTACAACATTGCAAAAAGGTCACTGCGTGTAATAAAGACTGAAGCACGGGGCCCATTCATTGGTACCCAGCACTTCCGGGGCTTAGCTAGTATCCTGCAAGAATGTTTATACTGACCAGGTGTATAATTCCTCTAAAGCCGGTGTTCTGGGGACGGACTGACTCAGGGGTATGGGTAAGGGAATAGACCACAGATCACTGGTTTCAATCTGGTCCAGGATTGTACTTCCCAAATACAATGACTATATTGTACCCTTGCCTGTGCAAAAGGAGACGTGGTGTCTCAGTCCAGTTCCTAGGGTATGCCAGGGACATTGGACTAGTATGCCAGGTAGGGTGACCAGATGTCCCGATTTTTGGGTCTTTTTCTTATATAGGCTCCTATTACCCCCCACCTGTCCCGATTTTTCACATTTGCTGTCTGGTCACCCTAATGCCAGGGCTCTCATCCTAGACAGGTTGACAGCAGAAACCATAAGAGCAAAGTTCCCAGACATCAGCTCCTACTGCCTGAAGATGTAAACATGACCCTTGAGTCAAAGCTAGATTCTTATCCGGGGCAATCTGTTGTCCCGCCCCATCCCTGGCTTCTAGAGAGAGCTTCTGCCTCCCTTCCACCTGCTCTCTAATGTACTTACCTAGTCTCTTCACCTCCCTCACCTGCCTTCATGGGTACCAGTTCTCTTCTCCAAGCACTTAGGCTTGCACTCCTTGCCTTGGAACCCATAGATCTTGCAAAGGAAGGTGTCAGCTCCTCCCGAGCATCGACACAAGCCTGCTTTTGCTGGTTACCCTTGTCCCAGCAGCCCGCCACCCACTGCAGGTCAGATTACGAGATCCAGTAACTCTTGTCGAGATCCAGACAACTCCAAACGCCAATGCCACAGGAGAGGCGCGTTGGCGGGGCAGCCTGGCTGGTGGCTCCCTGCCCACTGGAAGCGACACAGTATTCTCCGAGCGTGCTGGAGATGGATGGCAGGGCTTGAACAGCCCTTCACCCCAAGGGGACCAAAGCGTAGCCTGTGGGACAAACGCTACCCACCGGGTTCCACAAATGCAACTCCGGGAGAGACTACAGATCCCAGCATGCAATGCTCCACCTTGGTGGGCGAGGAAGGGGACTGGAATCGGAATGGGGCGTTGCATGGGGAGTGCCGTAGATTCCGCACGCCCCACACCCACGCTGAAGATACACAACTACAGCTCATGGGCGTTAGGCGCCACCGGGACCATTGTCTGGGCAGCGCCCAATTGCTTGGTTCAAGCCTGTCCCAGGGTGTTTCACCCAAATAGGCTCAGGCTGCAAATACGAGGCTAAATGTGACACAGCAAAAAGGTCTGTAGCACCTACACTCTGGCCCCAGGGGTCCCTGCACCTCACATCACGTAACCTGGGGAGTATTCCACGGCCCGGTGCACAAGACATGAAATACAGGAAAAGGATGATTAATAATCAGAGCCAAGAAGCATACGCTGTAATTACCCACCTTTCAGAAGGCTGATTAATGACACGGCTCTGCAGCACGCACAGCAGCTCAACCTCCTACCTGAAACACACTCATCTCTCCCTCTCCCGAGACCGACAGGTCACGGTTCTGCTATTGCTCAAGAGACCGGTTTGGCCTAAGCTGTTCTTCCCCAGATCTGGCGTAGGAAGTGCGGCGCTTCCAGCGGCCAGGGAAGATCCCTGCCATGTTTCTGATCAGGGCTTTGTAGCAAACTCAGAAGAAGCGGCTTCCCACAGAGTCAATCCTGGATACAGAGGATTTGCCATAGCAAATTAGACCATTCATCCATCCAGGCCAGTGTTTCACTTGCTGCGGTATTAGATAGCACTACTCGTCCATTACTCCTTATGTCTACCCATAGGCGTGTTGGATTATGGACTGGGCCCGGTGCATGCTGGGCCAGGACCCTTCGGGAGATTGACAGGTATGGGTATTTCCTGCCATATCCTTAGGAGACCTTACTGAGTTAAGTTTAAGCATCTTTGGGGTCCGTTGTATTAAATGGATGGGGAGGGGGAGAGATGTGACAGATGTGAGGCCTGCGGGGTTCAAAGGACTGTATTGAACAATGGGCCGGACAAGAACGGACTCTTGCAACAAAAAGTGTGAAGTGGTTTTCCTGGGGAATATCTAGAGCAGAGGCTCTCAACCTCTCCAGACTGCTGCACCCCTTTCACGAGTCTGATTGATCTTGCGTACCCCAAGTTTCACCTCACTTAAAAACGACTTGCTTACAAAAAATCAGACATAAAAATACAAAAGCATCACAGCAACTATTACTGAGAACTGGCTGACTCTCTCATGTTTACCGTACAGTTATAAAATACATCAACTGGAATATAAATATTGTACTTACATTCCAGTGTATAGAGCAGTAGAAACAAGTCACATTGTCTGGATGAAATTTTAGTTTGCACTGACTTTGCTAGTGCTTTTTATGTTGCCTTTTGTAAAACTAGGCAAATCTCTAGAAGAGTTGATGTACCTCCTGGAAGAGCTCTGCCTACCCCCAGGGGTTCGCGTGCCCCTGACTGAGAACCACAGGTCTAGGGGGGAGGAGAAGTACTCCAGCCCCTCAGCTGTCACCTCTCTTGGGTACAGACCCACATCTCTCTCTCTCCTGACCGGGGTTTTTCAGGTTGCACAATTCCCTGCCTATGCTGTGAGATCCGCAGCAAGCCAGAGCACTTAAAAGGCTTCGCTTTCCCTCCAGAGGTTACGAACTCTGCATTTGCTCATAGTTACAAGGTACCATCCAGCTCTTCCTAAGCAAGCACAGTTATCCTTAAGGTGAAAGCAACCCAGAGAACACATTAAAAACAATCAAAGGAACCTACACGCATGCTAAGCAGCTTACCAGAGGTCACCCCAACTCCAGCTCTGGCAGATGTCATCCCTGTAAAACCCACAGCTGGGTTTTCCCCTGAAGTTACAAGTTCATAACAACCAGGAATAGTTCAGTCTTTCCTTTCTACAACGTGGACCTTTGATTTCGGCCTCGTGGAACAGCTGACCAGCAGACAAGCTTCAAAAGGCTGGGTTTATGCATCGCCGAAGGGGAGGGGGAGGGATTTGGATTCTCCTGGCCCTAGATACTCCCCAGCAAAACCACTTAATGTTTTTTGTTCCTAAAGGCCATTCTCATCTGGCCCTTGCTCAATGGGTCTCACATCTCCCCTCTCCAGAGGTTACATACAATCCCGGCCCACAATAATACACAAGCCATTCATTTAATACAGTGGACCCCAAAGAAACTTCAGCTTCATTCAGTGAGGTCTCCCAAGGGTAGGGCAGGAAATTGTCATATCTGTTGCACTGCCCGTGCGGCATCTTTAACACTAGTCTGAATAGTTTGTTACTAGCCCCAGTCATGGCTCAGGACCCTACTGCACTAGGCGCTGCATAAACACAGAACAGAAAGACAGACCCTGCCCCCATTGACCGTCTATATAGTTTCATAGTCACATTATCAGCTTTTCTTGATGGTGGGATCCTGGCTTTCAAACTCTTCTTGAAGAGCTACTGATTTCTGTTCTCATTTTTCTGTCTTCATTTTTCTTCCCAATCAGTTTGCCCTGCATTATATACTACTGCCAGATGCACCGCGGTCTGGGGATACAACACGGCCAGCAGCTCTCGGTGTTAACCGAGAGAGACGTTCCTATAACTTAACTTATAAAGCCCCCTTTCCACCCTCTGGGCCCACCACACACACACACACTTACACTTCTTAGTAGAGGTGTATATGTTTGAAGGAAACTGTCTAGCTAAACGGCATCACTCAGACCTAACTCCAGTTCTGGATCTGATGAGGTGCAATCATTGGAAAAGGGAATTCTCTACTGGACAGAGCATTTCATTGAAGATGCCAGGGTGCCCCGGCCTCTGAGCATACCCCATATTGGGTGGGGAAAGCGGGGGGAGGAGGGGGGAGGTTTTTGGACTTTGCATGGAGCTGGACATCGTCCGAGAACGTGGCTGGGAGAGAGGAGTGAACAGCTTTGGAAGCAAGTTGCCAGACTCCTGCCTAGAGGGCAGAGAGTGGTGGTGGCCTCTGGGCTGGAATCTCCTGGAGAACAATGATCCTGGATGGAGGGAGAGTGGAACATCAGAGGTCCAGAGACTATTTTGGTTCTCTGTGCATTTCATCTCCAGTTAGGATCAAACAAATGCCTTGAGCCCTGGATTAAGAGCTGTCCACAGCGGTTGCATTTCAAGTTTTCTTGCTCTCCCACGATCCTGGGAGCAGCCAGTGAAGAAAGCGAAATGCCATTATAGGGGGAAATAATGCTCGATGTTGCCCCGCAAACCTTCATCCCCAACAGCCAGCACCCAGTCTGAGCCACCACTACTTGGTCATCTCAGTCCCCGAGGCGGGGCGAGCCGAGGACATCTTCCCAGAGCATCTCTGAGCAGCACAGAGGGTGGATCCCAGCTCCATGACGATCC
Source organism: Mauremys reevesii (assembly GCF_016161935.1). Taxonomy (NCBI): domain Eukaryota; kingdom Metazoa; phylum Chordata; order Testudines; family Geoemydidae; genus Mauremys; species Mauremys reevesii. Next base: position 10,161,179 of record NC_052648.1, on the reverse strand, counting down.
GGACAGGCACGGGGAACAAAGCGCCGCGGTGTGCAGAAAAGCAGGCAGCCTCGGGGTGTTTGACTCATTTGCAGGCGACTCCAGAGAGGCGAGCACAGAGATCCCAGGCTTTGCAGACGGACCCAGGACTGGCAGGCTGAATCCTGCCTCAGCGTGCAGGGCTGGACTAGGTCACCTCTTGAGGCTCTTCCAGCCTACGGGACTATGATTCTATGAAGAACACAGTCTCAGATCTGTCAAACGAGACATAAAGCCAAGTCTGACCTTCTAAGACTGACACTTCTCACAACCTGCGGTGGTGGGCGGTTGGCTTAGACCAGCGGTTCGCAAACTGGCGAAATGGGGTCGCCAGTGCTGGCGTTAGACTTGCTGAGGCCTAGGACCCAAGCCCAAACCCACTGCCAGGTACCAAAGCCTGAGGGCTTCAGCCTGGGTGGTGGGACTCAAGTTACAGGACCCCCCCACCTGAGGCTGACGCCCTTGCACTTTGCCCCCGCTGCCTGGGGCACCGGGGCTCAGCTCAGGCTTCGGTCCCCCCTCCTGGGGGCGTGGAGTAATTTTTGTGGTCAGAAGGGGACCGCGGTGCAATGAAGTTTGGGAAACCCCGAGTCTGACCCATTGTCTGGGTCAACGTAACACTACAAGGGGGGGCTTTGCGACCCCCAGCCTCACTTTCCCCTTTTCTCAGGGCTCCTTTCACCTCCACACAGTCTCTCTCGTGGCTAATGCCAACCCTGCCCGGGGCTGGTTTAATAAGAGAAAGTTTAAAAAAAAAAAAAAGTCCTCAGGGTCCCCAAATAAAGTCCATCCCCATTCCCCACAACACAAAAGATCCTATGCGGCTCTGGGATCTTCTGCCCCATCCAGAGCTCTTCAGCCCTCGGTAGCCAAGCTCAGCCCTCTGGCTCCTTGGCCCAAACCCTCCTCCCAGTCTCCAGCAGCTTCACCACAACCTCTGCCGCGGCTTCCTCTTTTTATGCCTCCCCTTAAGCCCAGTTGGGCAGCAGCTAATCAGACACAGGTGCTCTCCCACCCCCCCACTTCCCGCCTTAAAGGGGCCAGTCCCCCTGTGACAGCAACATTTCGATTTGAATAATACACCGTACTCCCTCCGCTCCTGCTGAGCCTTCAGCTGGCGACAGCGTATTGTCTACTTCCTGTTGCTGTGCGCGGTTAACCAACAGCTGCGTTTCACCCCAGAGGGGTCTGCATTTCACTAGCGATTCCAAAATACTGGACTCAGTGTGAACCATCAGGTAGCCAAGTGCTTTGGGACCCAACCGGCTGAAATAATATTTGACACTTAAATACTGGTCGGTAGAGGAGGAGCTGTTAAAGCTATTGCAACCCTGGAGCTCCTCTGAGAGCCCTCTTATCCTCCGGCCTTGAAGCTCCATCTCAACCTAGAGGGTCTGTAGCCTCTGCAAGTCTGGGGAGCCAGACACCAGCCCCAGTGCTCAGCTCCTCTTGCCCTGTGTTTGGGGCAGGAACAGACTGGACGGGAAGGGGAAAGCGTCTTCTAGCCCCCTGTGCTTTCTCTGTATCCTAATGCAGCCAGAGGCCTTTCCCCGTCCCCTGTCCACGTCACAGCAGCCTTAGGGCAGCCCTAGTTTTTCTCTGCTTCCCATGACCCCCAAGAGAAGTACAGACAAGCTGTAGTACAGCGTGCAGGGACCGTCCTCTTCCTCACACCTTGACACCACCCGAGAGGCGCAAAGGGGCTTTAGTGTGGATGAGAGTTGAGCCCACTGGATTTAAGGGTGACTTCAATTCTCGGCTCTTGCATGGCAGTGCAGGGTGTAGCCCCAGGCAACGGCCTGGCTCAGTAAGGAGGTCCGGACAAACGAGCCGGGCTCTCTTTGACAGGCGATAATGGTTTGGTTCCATCCAAATCTCCTACACGCGGAACGCAAATCAGTCCCTGCGTTTTACTCTGCTCCATAGCGCGAGGGCAGGAGGTCACGCCGTGAAATTTAGGACTGGTAAATTTACAACATATGAAAGGAAACACTTCTTCACACAGCCTGTGGTACGCACAGCCCAGAAGGGCCAGAGAGTGCAATGCTGGGGCTGCGTTTCCCAAAGACTAGGGACTTTTAAGAGCAATATTATTGACAGCGAAACACGTTAGTATCAGTAACCAGACTTCAAGCTTCAGGGCATCAACTGGTCAGGAAGGAATTTTCTCTCCCACGTGCAGCCTTGCACAATTTGCTAGGGGCCTCATGGGTCATTTCAAAGCATTAATCATTGCGGGAGGCAGGACACTAGATTTAAATAAGCCACTGGGTTGATCTGGTTTGATGAGTCCTCTGTTCCTTTAAGACAGACACTGCATGCACCTTTCCTGTTATCAGTAAATCACAGTCACATAGCAGTGCTGGCCCAGAAGCAGCCACGGGATCCCTTGTGACTGAAATGCCTGAAGGACAGCATGGGCCTATTCAATTTTAAAACATCTAAATACAAAAAAAATATAACCCAGCCATCACCACTCCAACCCGCACCCCCAGAAGCAATGACAGGCAAGCCAGCAAAGAATTCCCTCCTGACCCTTAAGGGTGGTCAGCTCCTTCCCAGCATATATCTGACACAAGGCCTGCTAAATTACTGAATTCCACAGAAGCTTAAAGCTCTTCAGATTACTCGGCTCCTGCTGCTCAGCTGGAATCCTATTCGCTGCTCTTTACCAATCGCATTTCACTGACCTGCTCTGAAATATATTCCCTCTTCGCCTAAACCTGAGGTCCCGACTTCTGGGCTGTCCAGCGACTGCTCATTGGCTCTAAAATGGCTAAGCATCAGTTCCTCCTCTCCTCTCAGCCCTTGACTGAGATAAAAATCACTGGCAAGATGTTTGAGTAATGAAAGTGGCATAAACCTTGAGGACCACTGTGTGATTCAAGCACCACGTAGGACAGAAGAAAAAGAGGAAGAGAATCCTGGGTTTTGGATTGGCAGGGCCGGCTCCAGCGTTTTTGCCGCCCCAAACGGCATGGAAAAAAAAAAAAAAAGCCGCGATTGGCACTTCTACCACCACCGCTTTGTTCTTTGGCGGCAATTTGGTGGCCGGTTCTTCCCTCTGAGAGGGACTGAGGGACCTGCCGCCGAATTGCCGCCGAAGAGCCAGACGTGCCACCTCTTTCCGTTGGCCGCCCCAAGCACCTGCTTCCTGCGCTGGTGCCTGGAGCCGGCCCTGTGGATTGGACAGTTAGAGGAAAAGATGCAAAATTCCAATCAGGATCCAGGATTGGTGGGTTTCAGAGCAGAGGGGCCGTATTTCTTTGAGACCATCCCTCACATGGTCAGATGTTAAGGGTCTTTCGGCCCCCTACCCAGTCACACCTGGATTGCTGTAGAGTGGGGGTGCTGAGAGCCATTGAACCAAACTGTAAACCTTGTATCTTATGGAAACCACTTCAAGACGGGGCAGTGTTCTCTCTAACTTTCCCCACCCATGTGTGACACATCACCTCCATATTGGTGTACATACAAACTTCATGTGGCGGGGTGGGGCCGAGGGGTTCAGAGCATGGGAAGGGGCTCAGGGATGGGGCAGAAGGTTGGTGTGTGTGTGTGTGTGGGGGGGTAAGAGCTCCAGCTGAGGGTGCGGGCTCTGTGGTGGGGCAGCAGTATGATCACCTTTGGCACATGGGGAAACTGAGGCACGGTGTTTAATGGACTTTCCTGAGGTTGTAGAAGGAGCGAGGGGCAGGACCATGATTAGAAACCAGTTCTCTGTTTAAACTAGTAGACCAAACCCTCAGCCTCAACCTCTGTCCAGCCACAGACCAGGACAGGCTCCATCCAACCAATCCTGAGCTCTCCACGGCTTTGTAATCTACAAGAAGCCTAGGAGACCATTAACATCACATGACACAAGCGCTGGGGCGTTGCTGAGCTCGGCAATCCAATGAGTCCGTGAGGAGAGCCAACAGAACCACACGAGCAGTCACACTCCCATCACGGGGAGGGTCGGGAACCAGCCACTCACTCACCGTTCTGCAACTCTGAGTCTGTACCAACATCTGGGTCCGTTGGGGCTGGGAAGCTTTACATGGCAAACGTTTCTGCGCAGCAGGTCGGCGATCCTCTGGAGAAAGCAAGAGAAACAACAAAAAATAATCATGCACTTCAGCCTCCCAAGGGAGAGGTTCTCAACAGGCTTCTTGGATTACAATCAGGCACTGAAGTCACTGCATATGCCAATGGAAAGGCAGTTTCCCCTTGAAGTGCAATACGGTTCTGGATCTGACCCAGGCCCTCTCAGATCTGCCATTTACAGGTATACGAATAACAAGCCTGTTTCCACAGTATTTTTTCCCCTGAAGGATCCATTGGAAACGGAAGGGTCGCTGGACCCTGCACGGAAAGGTTAACATCACTGGGTAGAATGCACCAGCTGCTTAGTAGCACACCGCTACGCTGTCCAAGAATTCAGAGTGGGAAGCTGTAGCAGGGTGGTCACCCTGCTCCTGCCCGGAGGGGTTAAAACAGCCCTGGGAGGGGGCTGCTCTGGGAAGAGAAAAACCTAGGCTGATTGGGGAAGCAGCCTCAGCTGGGGCCATGCCCCAATCAGGCCACAGCTGGCCCCATAAAAGGCTGTGGGCCAGGAGCTCGGTCAGAGTCTCTCTCTGGCAGCAGGGAGAGATGGGCCTGGCTGCTTGGGAGCAGTGGAGCAGGGCTGGGGGAAAGGCCAGAGGAGCTGGGGAGCTCCGGGCTGGAAACCCCGCAGGCTGCAGGCCTTGCTAAAGGCTGGAAAAGGTACTGGGGTTGCAGAGGGGCAGCCCAAGGGTAGGCAGAGGCAGCAGGTCCAAACCCCTGACGAGTGGCAATTATACTGCAGTCTGCCCTAGTGAGCGGAGCTAGGTGATGACTGGCAGTGGCCACTGACTGAGGCGAGGTGGTGATAGAGGGTGGGGAGTCCCCAGGGAGGGGAGACTCAGATCTGTGGAGGGGGTACTGCTAGGGGGCAGCACCCTGGCCTGAAAGGGGCACCGGGGTCCAGGAGAGATTCGGGCCCAGCGGCAAGCAGGACATCGGCCTGCAGAGGGCGCTCCGGAGCTGGAAACGCTAATTCCCTGGACGACCAGCAGGAGGCGCCGCACCGGTGAGTCCCGCCCCCTACAGAAGCGAAGACGACATCCACCGAGGCTGTGAGGCAGAAGCGTAGGGAGGCAGGATGCACTTGCCCACATTGGGGTTCTGGCCTGGGTGCTGGGGCTAGAACCGCTGCTCCAGCCATGAATGTTGAATGACATCTAGCCAGGACCTCATATTTTATATCACATCTGAAGGATGGCACTGCTTACCAGCAGGGCTGACCCTAGGCCAAATGGTGCCCTGTGGGAGGAGCACCTTCAGTGCCCGCCCCCCCATGTGTTAAACTTGAATACCTGCCCTTGCAGTAGTAGGAATTTAGGTTTGTATTTTGCATAACTTAGAATAAAAAAATAAAGACTAATAAAATAATGATGATGTATGATCTAACCATATCCTGCCAGCCACCCTTTTTGAATAGCAGAAAGGAATGGCCTAATACGCCATTGGTAGAAATGCATCAGCCAGAATTTCTTTGTGTCTGGACTAATTTCAAGGCAGTAACAGACTTTCGCGGGTCACCAATTTGTTGTAGGTTTAGCACTGTAAAATAAGTCAAAGAATGCCATGATTGTTTTCTTTTGCACTGCAACTTGATGTTCCCGTCCAAAATGTCCTGCGTAAATTAATTCTGTTTTGTGTGTGAATAAAAAGTGCGTGTGTTAAAAGAGAAATGTAAAGGCCATCACTGAACCAGATGGTCTGGGGAGGAACCGGAGACAGACACAAGGGCACCCGGAGGCTGCAACACACCCCTATTGAAATATCAAAGAAAAGCAGATTGACGACTCTAAAAAATAAGACAGGCACCTATCACCGAGGACAAAATAGCTGTAATCAAAACCAGCATGAAAGAACTCCCTAAAACACTTAATAAAAAGAAGAAAACAAGAAACAATTTAAAATAAAAAAAACAAAACAACCAAGCACTTGTCAAACAACAAATTGATTACAGCAGGACGGTGCAAAACTCATTGGTCCCAATGAGGGAAAAATCACTATATAAACAGGGTGCCTGGCCATGAAACTTTGGGTTCATCCTGCCAAGACTTCCCCAGAGCATTGTGTCGCGACTGACGGAACCCGGCTCCCCCCTACCCGTGATCAGCCTAGTTGGCCACTAGATTTATCTGGACTCTGGACTAGTAACTAGAACATCGACTGGTGGGAGAGTGTGTGTGTGAGTGATTGAATGCATGTGCTAATTGTTGTATCTTCAATAAACGAGGCGTATTGCCTTTTCCCCTAAAAAAGATCCCGTGTGCTTCTTTTAAGCATAACACCTTGGTGCCCTGAGCGCAGCATCTGCCCCAAGTCCGAGACTCCAGGCAGTCACATGGGTCAACTGCCCTGCGTATCAGCACCAAGCTAGTTCAACACAGGCTCGGAAGGAAAAGCACTTCCTACCCAATCAAGCCTCCCATTTCCTGAAGCTCATTTCCTGCAACTTCCATCCAGGTTCTGATCCAGCCTAAATTTGCTGAGATTGCAAGATCAGCCTAAGCAGCAAAGAATCCTGTGGCACCTTATAGACTAACAGGTTTTTTTGCATGAGCTGCTGTGAATGAACAATACTTCTTCGGATGCAAGCAGTGGAAAAGATCAGCCTAGTTCACTTGGATTGCAGTGGCCCCGTCTGGCCGCAGAAGTGATGAATCTATGTTCCATACTGCCCACTCCAGAGCTGCAGGCTAGGAAGTCCCTTCATGCAACATGCATTGGTACGGCTTTACTAGAGTATTTATTAATTCACTGGATTCATTTCAAACTCACTTTGTGCCTTTTAAAAAAAAAAGGTCTTATTCATTGTAAATATCTCCCTTCTTTGGATGGGGAGCCAGCTAGTGTCAACTTATGCATTATAAATGGTCCCAAACCTAGGCTGAGCTTTCACAGAGCTGTTTTATTCAGGCCGTGAATGAAAAAACGTGACCTCGCTTTGGGGTGTATGGCCAGGGAACCACACACCCCTCCCATCTCCAAGCCCTCTCTCCCACTGATCCCTCCTCTCAGATCTGCAGCACGTTGCCATGAGGAGCATCAAAGGAGGACAGAAATGTACAAGGTGGATAAAAAGATAACACCCTGATAACAGAAGCTGTAACAGCAGTTTAATAAATCCGAGCCTCCTCTTTGGCAGATCTAGATCCAACAGGGGATTCGTAGCTGAATGAGAGAGGAGCTGAAACCGAGATCTGAAGATACAGTCTATAACCAGCTGTATGTGTTTTCTTTTTCTACAAGTGAATTTAGTACTGGGGAAAGGTGCCAGACTGGCAGCCCTGCCGAGAGAAGGCCTGGTTCATCCTGAGGACACTGACAGGTCACGGTGGTGGTGATCCTGGGGGGTTTTCACTTTCCTTTGCAGCACAGAATGAAGGTCGCTTGCTGGGATCATCTGGACACATCTCACTTCACCAATTCCCAGCCACTGGTGCACCGTGCTCCCTCCTATTCTTTGCCTGTGGCACACAGTAGGGCTGTATACCACAGGCAAAGGGGTCCTGAGGGCAGTAATCCTTTGGTCTAATTATGGTTCTTGGGTTGGTGGGCGGGTAGCTGAGCTGGGAGTGGTGGCCCGGGATACACAGGAGGTCAGATGAGATGATCTGCTGGTGCCTTCAGGCCTTAAACTCTATGGCAACGTGGGCATATGCCTCGACACGGAGCTGGAGAGCCCACAGGTAAGGGAAGATCACTTTCCATGGCCCATTCAATCTTTGTGCCGCCAAACTCTGCCAGCTGCAATGCGGGTTCGCAACAACCCAGAGAGCCGCTGGGTTTCCTAGTCACACTCCTGACTGCGGCTGAGAAGGTGTGTGCCAGGCCACTACAGACCTTGCCTTCCTCTGCCCAGCAGAACGTAAGAGCGGCCACAGACTGGGTCAGACAAAAGATCCATCCAGCCCAGTGTCCCGTCTGCCGACAGTGACCAATGTCCAGGCCTTCAGAGGGAATGAACAGAACAGGGAATCATCAAGTGATCCATCCCCGTCACCCATTCCCAGCTTCTGGCAAACAGAGGCTAAGGACACCATCCCTGCCCAGCCTGGCTAATAGCCACTGGTGGCCTGTACTTTGGCTGAAGGATTGGGCCCATTTTATTATAATATGAATGAGGGCCACGGAGCTAACAAGTCCTGATTTCTGCAATTACCTGGGACTCCTGCCTGGCTAGGGAGACCCGCTAGGCAATCAGATCCCACCTTCAGCACAGGGTATTCTAAAGCAGCCTATTCCCACAACCTGCCTGCGTTTCACATCTCCGCTACCCACCTGAAAACTGTCTCTCTCACGCCTCACTCAACTGCTTTCTCCTGGAACAATGAGCTGGAGGTGGCAAGCTTTACCCACCCCATAATCAGCGCTGCGGCAGGCTGCATTATACTCCCAGAATCGTGACTTCTGCCTTCTCCCCCCTGTGGGCTGCATTTCCCAGCGCACCCCGGGACAACTTGCTCCCCGGTTTCCCATTGGCTGGCTTTTTCAAAACGACAGCCTCTGGTGACTGGGGAGAAGGGAGGAAAATATCAGGGAAGGGGAGGCAGGGAGGGAGGAGGGGAAAATTAATCAAAGAGCTTTTTGTCAAAGGCAAAGGGACGTGAGCTGAAGTGTGTCAGCTTCCACCCAAGCTGGTAAATGCCAGGCCCATCCCTATTCTTGCCTGGTCTTGTCAGCGCTACCAAGATCTGCAAAAACGGAGTTAACGTTCATTATCTGCTAAGCACCAATGCGCTCAGCACTGTATGAGATACCAATAAAGACAAGCCCTGCCCTTGTTCTGACACCATGGCTCCAAGGGCCCCTCGGGGAAGTGCTCTGCTCCTGCGGTGATGGGAGCTGTATAAAAACACTGTCAGATAGACAGAGCACGTCCATGCTCTCTACCATGCCCATGGGCACTGGCTCGACCGCCACAATATTGCCCTCGACTTGGTTTTAATTCAGTATGATGGCGATGCACGAGAGATCAAATTCTCCGCTGGAGTTTGCTTCGCTGACGTCAATGGGACGGATGCACGTGCTTAAAGTTAAGTGCTTTGCTGAACCGGGACCCCCCCTCTCCTCTACCACACAAGCTGCTGTGCAAAGTTTCTGTGTGGCAAACTCACCCAGAGAATAGCTGGGGAAAAAAGAAGCGTCATTTAAAATCCCCCACGCTGGGCAGCATTGGCAGGTCAATCTTTCTGGTGCGGCTGACTTGCCAAGCTCATCTTTTCTAAGAGGGGGGGAGCAGCTCTGGGAATTGGGCACTGGACCCCCACCACCATGGGCCTCTATCACTCTTGGTGCCCCACATTATCTATGGCAGGGATTAGGAGGCCTAGATTAGAATCTTCATCCATGCTCAAGACGGGGTTATTTTAAAAACCCATGGAAATTCTCAGACAAAAAACTTTTGTTAACCTCAAATTCTAGATGTTAAGTGACATTAATGATAACATTCTTGGCTTGTATTTTTAAGGATGCCTAAATATTAAAATAATAGAATCATAGAAGATTAGAGTTGGAAGAGACCTCATGAGGTCATCTAGTCCAACCCCCTGCTCAAAGCAGGGCCAACCCCCACTAAATCATCCCAGCCAGGGCTTTGTCAAGGCGGGCCTTAAAAACCTCTAAGGTGGAATCTTCATCCACCTCCCTAGGTAAAATGTGTGGAGATTATTAGTTAAAGTCACTCAGAAAAGTTCCCAGTCCCTTAAAGTTCATACATTCTCTTAAAAAAAAAAAAGGTCCATTAGACATTCCCCAACAAACCTTAACTTTGATCCTGCTGTCTTCATGCTCTGTTTTTGTGCAATACAGTAGATGAATGATTTGTCTAACAGCTATGGTAGGATGCCGAATGACAGGATTTTTATAAGGAGAATGAATACATCAGAAATAGTTCGCAATTTGAGGAACTGTAAATTTTACAGCATAGGTGTGAGACTGTACGTTTCAGTTACATACCATTGATAGATAGAAAACAATGTGGCTTCTGTATTGTCTAACTAATGGGATAATTGAGATGTACACCTCACAGCCTATTGTTTAGGTATTTCACGGCACAGCAGTTATAGTTATATATCGTGGTGTTCTATCTGCTGAGCGTGTTCTGAGGCTTTTCAACCTAAAAAGTAAGTAAAACTGGAAATGAGAAGTACAAGTTTTTGACAGCTCAGGTCAGAGTTAAGGCTGTTTTGGGAAGGTCTAATGCAAACGTTAATGTGCCGCATTAGCAAACTAAACACCTGCGTATTTTACCCTTCTCTCCCCAAAATCACGTCTGAACAAAACCCATGGAATGCTCAATACATAGTCAATTCCTGCTGCTTGCTACCCCTCTTCCTGCATTTGTGTGTTTTCTACCTAGATTGCAAATTCTCTGAGGCAGTGACCTCGCCTTCAGACCCTTCTGCACAGAGCCTAACACACAGTTAGCAGTAGGATAATGCCACAATTACATTTTTACAAGAACATCTGAATTTAAGTGCATTAGACTCTTCATATCCATTACTTTGACTGATCATTTCCATACATTTGAATGATTAGGGTCTCAACTGTAATGTTCTTGGTAGGTATTTTAGGTAACTTATGTCTCCTAGCAACCTTAAACTTCAAGTTGACTAAGTTTGTTGTCTGGAAACCTATTATGAATTTCAGCTGCCTTTGAAATGGGACCCAGAAGCACTTTAATTCATGGATTGAAAGGGTCACCTGTGGTTTCACATATTGATCCTTCAGCTCTGTTGCTGAACTGTCATTTATTAGCTAGCTTCCAGTCTTAGAATCATAGAATCTCAGGGTTGGAAGGGACCTCAGGAGGTATCTAGTCCAACCCCCTGCTCAAAGCAGGACCAATCCCCAACTAAATCATCCCAGCCAGGGCTTTGTCAAGCCTGACCTTAGAAACCTCTAAGGAAGGAGATTCCACCACCTCCCTAGGGAACCCATTCCAGTGCTTCACCACCCTCCCAGTGAAATAGTGGCTGGCTGGGAATATTATAGTGCAGGCAGGGAATTGTGCAGCCTGGACAAATCCTGGTCAGGAGGGGGAGAGCCGTGGTTCTCTGCCCCAGAGAGGTGACAGCTAAGGAGCCTGGAGTGGGTGCCCTTGGTGAACCACGAGTGGGGAACACAGGTGCAGTTGCCCTGAACTCTTACACTTGAATCTCCCCCTGATCCCTGCACTCCAGCTTCGGCGCAGGACTCCCGAAGCCAGGTCCTGTTTGTGGGTCACTGACAGAGGCAGCTGGCTGAGAGAGAGGGGCAGGCCTTAGTCCACACCACTCCTGTCAGCATCCCCTTGGCTAGCTTAGGTGGCTTCCCAGCCGGCTGGCTTTGTAGATCGCATTCTGAGGCGCCTCTCTCCCCCCCGTTCATTGTAGCGGGAGCCTAGCTCAGGCTTTGTCCCGTTCCTGGGATTTCCGGGGCACCGTAACGCTCAGCATTGCCCGAGTCCCTTTACGGATCCCACCCCAAGTGACCCGCGCATGGCCACACACAACGTCTGGGGTGGAGCAAGGAATTGAACCTGGCTTGACTGAGTTCAAGGCTCATGCCCCAGCCTCTGCACTGTGCTCCTTCCTACCAAGAGCCATCGCCAGCCAGTCACAAACAACCATCCCTCCCCACAGCCACAGCCGGGAGGGACTATATCCTCTCTCCTTTCCCTGGTGGAGGAAGAACACATATACAAAATGCTGTGCTACGGCCGTGTCGTCCGTAGGGCTCCGTCCTGCTCCCAGTGCAGCCAGTGGCAAACTCCCGTCACTTCAAGGGGAGCAGGGCCAGACCCATGGTGACGCCACAGCCAGTAATGTCCTGCATCCACAACAGCTGCCCCCACAGAAGAACGCAGCTGGCGCTGACATTAGACGAAATATATAGACGTGAACAGGCCTGATATGGTCCACCCAGTGGAGGGCAGTAACAGCTATCTACATAATTTTGTTACAGCCCGAACCTCTTCAGTGAAGAGCTAAGAAAGCTCCCAGTCCAGCTCTCTGGTCCTCCAGGAATACCTCCAGTGGAAACACGGGAAGATGAAGTTTGATGGTCCGGATATGTCGAAGGTGAAAAGCAAGTAGAGATTGTTGTGGGGTGTTGAAAACAAAATTCAGGGCTTCTTTATACATCATAAAGTAGAAGAAAAGAAAAGAAAAAAAAAGGCAGGAACCTCTTTTATTTCCATTTGCAAGTACTTTAAATCAGTGGCTCTCAACCTTTGCAGACAACTGTACCCCACTCAGGAGTCTGGTTTGTCTTGTGCAGGGGCGGCTCTGGGGATTTTGCCACCCCAAGCACGGCAGGCAGGCTGCCTCCGGCGGTTTGCCTGCAGAGGGTCCGCTGGTCCTCCGAAGCCGTGGGACCGGCGGACCCTCCGCTGGCACGCCTGTGGGAGGTCCACCGAAGCCGCGGGACCAGCGGACCCTCTGCAGGCAAGCTGCTGGAGGCAGCCTGCCTGCCGTCCTCGCGGCGCCGGCAGAGCGCCCCCCGTGGCTTGCCACCCCAAGCACGCGCTTGGCGTGCTAGGGCCTGGAGCCGCCCCTGGTCTTGTGTATCCCAAGTTTCACCTCACTTTAAAATGACTTGCTTACAAAATCAGACCTAAAAATACACAAGTGTCACAGCACACTAGTACTGAAAAATGGCTCACTTTCTCATTTTTACCATATAATTATAAAATACAATTGATTTGAATATAAATACTGCACTTACATGTCAGTGTGTCGAGCAGTATAAACAACTCCTTGTCTGTATGAAGTTTTAATTTGTACGGACTTCGCTAGTGCTTTTTATGTAGCCGGTTGTAAAACTAGGCAAATCTCTAGATGAGAGGCTGTACCCCCTGGAAGATCTCCAAGTACCCTGAGGGATACACACGTACCACTGGTGAAGAACCACTGCTTTAAAGGGCAGTGTGGGAGGCTGGAAAGTTGCATGATTTTTAGGAGGGACAGAGCATGCAAACAAAATGGTCTCTGCACAAACCCCCCAAAGTGGAAGAAAGAGGGAGATCAAGAACAGCTGGGAGAAAAAGTTGATATTTCAGCTGAATTAATTCAATACGGGAAGTGGTGGCAGTCCTATTGCTTGGGACTTTTAAAACAAGACTGGCGCGGCCTCGGAGAATCTCCTGATTGGGGATGAAGTGGAAGAAACGGGCGAAACCGAGCGTTGCCAACTTTACCCCAAGTCTGGTGTTATTTAGTGTTTTCCTTGAAGTCCCAGCTCTTGGAGTCCTGTGATTGCGTGCGAATCTCTGCTTTAATTTAAAAAAAAAATTCTAATCCTCATGGCTGTGAAGAAATATCTTGAAAGTATGAGCCTCATTTATCCTAACAACTCAAAAGCCAGATGGTAAAAAATCATCACCAACAACCCTGCCAAAATAAACCAAACCAAACCAAACCAAAAAAAAAAAGGAACTAAATTGGTTAGTTAAAACAAACAAACAAAAAAAAACTCCCACAAGATTTTTAGAACCAAATCACACGATTGTTTGAATGCATGGAGGTTGATGGTACCACCTAATTCTTTTCCATCTCTGAATTCTAGCAGTGTATAGCAGGCTGTGTATGTGTGTATTTGGTGCTACAGGCACAAACGAGAACGGCAAAGCGATAGCTCTGCAGCTAAAATATATTGCAACAAATTTGTGGGGCCCCTCCCAGGAATCTCAGGATTCTTACTGTACTATACATTTACAGCAGCCGTAGAGAAGAGGTGTGTGAACTTTCAAAGCAAGTTGTACAGCTTGAGTCAGAGGAAAAACAATTGAGAGAGGTCAGCAGCACAGGGCCTTTGACCCACAGTTGAGCTGTTCCGGTGGCATCCCGCAGAGGGCAGTGTTGGCACACCTCCCCTAGCCAGTACGCTATCGTATATAAAGTAAGTCACACACATTTGAAACAAGACTTGTTTAAAGTAATTACTGGCTTGGGCGGGCTTCTGATTGACCTTTGTCGTAACAGGTAATTTTTGCTGCTGCTGTTATTAGCACACAGGGGGATCTGTTACGGGCTGTTAATTTGTAATTGCTGTTTTCTATCTGATGTCAGACGTGGAAAAGCTTTGGCGCTAGGCCCCACACAGGACATTTCTGCACAAACAAACAGGACACAGACAGGTCAACAAAAGTAGCAAGTAAAATGGAGCTGCCCTGGCTTTCCTGAGGAAAGCAGCATCCATTTACTAGTTGTGATACGACACCAGTGTCCCCAGCACTGGATGAGACACAAAGAGACCATCTTTACCCTAAGAGACGAGCACAGAGAAGGTGGGAAATCCAAAGGGAGCTACGTAATTAAACCAAACGAAAAACAACTCCTCACTTCTTGTGGGCATTGTGAAAAATGCAGAATGAGGAGAGAGAGGCCATAATGCATTAGATCAGAGGTTCTCAAACTGTGGTCCCTGGACCACCAGTGGTCCACAAGCTCCATTCAGGTGGCCCGCAGACAGTTCCCTCTAAGATGCGCGCCTGTGTGGCTGCACACGAGAGAATAAAGGGCCACCCACCTAATTAGTGGAGCCGTGCAGGTGTGGCTCCACTAATTAGGTGCGTGGACCCTGGAGAAGACGCACATGTAAGGTGAGGTGGTGGCCTTGGGGGGAATAGGGGATAGATGGGAGGGGACAGTGGGATGAGAAGAGGAGGTAGGGGGAAATTTGAGATCTGAAAGGCTGCGGCGGCCAGAGAGAGGCGACTTTCCCCAGCTCCAGGGCTGCGGCTGCTGGGGAGAGACCCTGCCTCCTTCCCAGCGGGCTGCTGCGGTGGGGGAGAGAGGGAGAGACCCCCCTCCTTCACAGCCCCAGCTCAGGGGCTGCCGCGGCAGGGGAAAGAGGGCACATCTATTGCATTAGAAAGGTAAAACTACTGATACGAAAATATGAGTTGTGTGCTTTTATTTGTAGAACAAAAAAATTTAATTACTACAATAGTTAGCTAATGGTACAAACTTCATTTGGAAAGATCATTAAGTGGTCTGCCGAGACCCTCCGCAATTTTCAAGTGGTCTGTGGGAAAAAAATTGAGAACCAGTGCATTAGAGGAAGACATAAAAGAAGGTTCAGAGTTTGGAGCAGAAGAGGATTCCATGGCATCAAGTCTGGTGTCAGTGGGTGTGAGCAGAGCGGGTTTGGAATATACTCAGAGATGGAGACCAGAGTAGGGTTGTATAAAACCTCTCTCTCATTTTTAAGGCTTAAATCTGATGCAGTAGGTGACTTTTAGCATCCTCTATGGACCCTTAACCCATGGACCAAGGAGCAAAAAATCTGTTGAACCATCAGAAATATGCACTGGCCTCTTCCATTAACACACCAGTGCCTAGATGTTCCTTCCCCCAGTAGACCATCATGGTTCTCAGAGGAAGCAGGATGGAGCATTGCTGGCAGTGAACAGGATCAGATGCAGCACAAGGGTTTCCTAGAATCCTACATGACAGCAAAGGCTAAACCATCATTCTTCTCCTCTGCCATTGCTGCAGCTAAATCCTGGCCTGCAGAAGTGCAGTAGATGCTATTGCTCTGTCAAGCTGCGCCACCTGAACGCCAATGCTGCTTGATGTAAAGACCCTGGTAGTGTGTCTGAGAGAACCACCACCACATTCAGGATGCTCCTCCAGACAACAAACCAACCACCCAATGAAATCAAGCTAGAAACCAAGACACTTCACAAGTGCCACATGGCTGGTGGAGGATGCTCAGTAACACCTAATACCTCTGCTGGCAGATATTGCTAATCCCATCTTTAGAGAGGGAAATCTGCCCTAAAGCCTGCCACATTTCTACCAATTCTCGAGGCACTACCTTATAGTGTGGCCAATTCTCCCAGCAGACCTTGCAATCAATCGCTGGGTGTCAAGTCCCCCATTTTTGAGACAGCTACAGGAATTAAGAGACCAGCAGAGAAATGCTTTCACCACCGCGCTCCCTCCCCATACAGCAGAACAAAGATCTAGCTCCAATCAGCAGCTCAGGTTCCCTCAAAGGGAAGGAATTAATTTTTTTCCCTTGGAAGTAACTTAGCAGCGATACGCCTCCCTGCCTTGCATAACATGTGCCCTGTCAATGATCTTCTCTGATTAACACGAGAGCCCGGCTAACACTAAGGGTCTAGAACCGAGAGTGCTGAGCCTTGCTGGGAGCGAGGAGCAGACCAAAGGCTACAGTCAAGATGTCAACTGTGTGCATGAGAGGGAGGATTAATGAAGGCAGAATTTTTTTTCTGGTTTGTCACAGTTTGTTAATACTCCTGCTTGGGGAAAAAAAAAAAAGGTCATACTTTAGACTTTGTTTATGTCACTTAATCTTCAGTTCGCTAATGCACCATCCTGCTCTCCCTTCCCGGATCAGTATTTGCTTACGGTGATCTTTCCCTTCCAACTCCTACCTGCTGCTAATCTTTGTTCAAAAGTTGATGGCTCCAGGACATGCCTTGGCCAACGTGAGTCAACAGGTAGTTGGCTGGTGGAGCGTTATGGTGTCAACCTTGACGGGTTCCATCAGTAAAGGATCCCACTGAGAAACCAGGGAGATCCAGCTGTGGACGTAGGATGGTCTGTTTCTCCAGAGTACAGCATCACAGCGCTAGAGGAAATTCTCCTCTAGTGCAAACACTGCGGTGGATCCTCTCCAATCCCGAGTTCCTACAATAGCAATCGTTACCACAGGACCAGAGGGTCTGACCCATTGAGAGGCGAGCAGGTATCCTGGCTGCGTTGAGTCAGGATTGTGGAGTAAATGAGATAGACAGTCCCTCCCATGGGTACTCTTGGTCTCCCATGGTGAGATCTGTTGTGCAAAGATGACCAGAAACCAGATGGTGCCCAGAAGTGAGAGTGAAGCTGAGGAACTTGTTATTCAGACTGAGGTGAGATTTAAATGGAGAACTAAGAAGCGGCTCTGCCTGTGCATCATTGGAGATCCAGGGCATGTCCACACTGCAATTAGATACCCGTGGCTGGCCCGTGTCATCTGACTTGGGCTCATGGGGCTTGGGTCTGAAGGCAACAGAACTGCAGTGTACATGTTCGGGCTCAGACTCCAGCCCAAGCTCCGGGACCCTGCGATGGGGGAGGGTCTCCGAACCCGGACGTCTACATAGCAGTTTTACAGCCCCCAGCCCAAGCCCCATGAGCCGGAGTCATCAGACCTGGCCCAGCCGCGGACGTTTAATTGCAGTGCAGACATTCCCTCCGTGTCCAAACTGCCCTAAACGGTGGGGAACAAATCCATTATCTTACCCCTTTGGTGAAAGGGGACTCAAGAACCAGGGATTAACCTACCACGCATCTTCCCTTCCGCCTCTCCACCTAGCAGAGAGACAATCTCACTCGGATGTGCCAGCCAAGGTGACCAAAAATCCCAGAGGATCCACTGAATGGCCACCTCGCCTCAAACCATGCAACTCAGCCCTTGTTTATCACTCTGGATCTGATCTGAGGTCCAGGTTCAAGGGAGTGCCAGCCAGAACGGACTCAGACGCTGTTTTACTGTGAGGCCTCGGGTTCCTCCATCTGTGAGCTGAGGAGAGCAATAATTCACCTGCTTCACGGTGTTATCACTACGTCACGACGGAGTCGCTGTGAGGACGCACTGCCACTCAGGCTGGGATTGTTCTGTTCAGCACATCTCCTCAGAATTTTACTTCATAAAAGTCTTGGCTATTTACCGACGCTGCAGGGCTGTTGTGAGGGTAAATTTAACGTCCATTAGACATTCTGAAGGTGTAACACTCAGTTAGACACTGGGTGCTGGTATTGTGATGGGAAAAGGACGGGAGAAATACAATCTTTGAATGATTTTCCTTGTTGAAATAAAGGATGAAGCGGTGGTTAAGGTGTGATGGAAACACAAGGACTAGAGAATCTGCTACCTTAGTCATCTGACAAATGGTCCCAGTGCCCTCCGAGAGGTGGAAAAGGATACGAATATTTAGCATTTATAATCATGATTTTCTTCCACAGATCTCACAGCACTTTACAGGGATGGGTATGTGCCATTATTCCCCATTTTCTGTGCCTCCATTTCCACCTGTGCAAAAGTGATGCGGCTTTCCCAAGGTCACACAGAGTCGCAGGCAGAGCTAAGAACCGAACTCAAGTCTCCTGACGCAAAACCGCAGCGTCGGCCAGCAGCCCATCATAAATCAGCTTTATACAGGGGAAGGTATTTCCCATGGGCAGCGGGCGTGTGTTGGCGTGGCTCTCTGCTGTGTACCAGGCACATTAACACAAAACAGCACGCTCCTGGAAATCTAAAAGCACCGAACAGAAATAAGACACCGTTACCTACACCTCGCGGACCTCTTCTGGCAGTTTTCAAAGACCCCAAGGCACTTTTTCCAAGAGAAAAGGTGTCAAATAGCAACAGGACTGACCCAAAACCCCACGTCCAAACACCCAAGAACTTCACAACAGTTCAACTCTCAATTTTGTGACCGGGACCTCACCTGGCCTAAGTCTATCTTGAGGAAGTACATGTTCCCTTGGAGGAGATGCAGAATTCTTCACATCACAACCCGACATGGTTGTCTAGTGTTGCTCTGCGCGGTTAGCCCCAGTGCTTCGTTTGTGCCAGGGATGAGCCCCGGCACCCCTGGGCTTGCCGTGTCAGTTATGCAAAAACATTTGCTTGAGCTCTGGCACCTCTTTCATAGCAAGTTAAACACGGGTTAAGCCACTGCCATGCTCTGACCCAAAGGTGGCTGGTGTATTTTCAGTGGCGGGAACGCACGTGGGAAGCACTTGGAATGAAGGGATCATAAAAACACAAGAGATTTTCCTCCTTGCTGTCCCCTGAAGCAGAGGCGGATTAAGGTTTCCTGGAGCCCTGGCCCAGAGCAAGTGAGGGCCCCTCCACCCCTTCCGCCTGCAGTCCCGCCTCCAGCCCTGCCCATGGCCCCACCCCTTTCTGCCCCTTCCCCCGGGCCCACCCTGTTCCACCCAGAGTCCCCCCATTCCAGCCCCCACTGCAGCCCCACAACTCCTTTCCGCTTCCTCCCACCGCGGCCCCAAGACCGGAGAAGTTCTGTCCCTGTGCCACGGCCCTGGGGCGCAAGGGGGCCTGGGTGCTGGGGCTTGTCCCGCCATCTCCCGTGCTTCTTCGGGGGACCAGGGTCAGGGTGCTGGGGCGTCTCCCACCCCACCCAGTGCTTCTGCCAGAGAGCGGGGTCGGGTGTGGGGGCTTCCCCTGCCTCCCCATGGCTTCTGCTGGGGATGGGGGAGGGCCTAGTGGGATGGGGGGGGACTTCCCCCATCTGATGGCTGCTGCCATGGAGAGGGGACAGGAGCCTCTGCCACGGTGGGGCTTTCCCCTTCCCGCGGCTTCTGCCGGGGAGTGGGGTCGGGGCGTGGGGTCTTCTCCCGTCCTGCCCACCCAGCAGCCGGGGCTCCAGGCTTCCACTGGTGGCAGTTTTATTCCGGGGGCCCCAGTTGGCTGGAGCCCCTGGGCACGGGCCCTGTCGGCCCAGTGGCCAATGCGCCACTGCCCTGAAGTGGCCAATAAGAAAACATCAAGGCAAGAATTTCTTAGGTTTCATTTCTCTGCAAAGGGTCAACCTGCGGGCTACTTAAATCTTATGTGACTGCTATTCTGGGAGCCCAGATCTTTGCTCCTCCTTGTCTGCATTTGACACCCTGGGCTGTGACCTCCCCGTATTCATCTTCTGCTGCATTGAATCAATTCAGATCTTATTTGAGTCAACAGCTTGGGTTTACTCTGCTTCTTCCTGCAGGAACCTTTTCTTCCGATTCAGTTTATGTTACAATTCTACTGGGCTGCCCCGGGGCTCTATTTTACATCGGCACTTGGTCTAATTATAGGTTTCCATTGAGGACGAGTATTTGGCCTGGCAGTTTGCAGTCTATTAATCACGGCACTAAAATTATTTTAGGCTATGAATTTGCTTCTTTGTCTGGCCAGTTTTTATGCTGCCAAGTCGATTTTTCTTTGCTCAGATGCAGCATTTAATCTCTAGGCTGAAAATAATATGGTAACAAATCCATGGCCACCGTCAGAGTGCCACGGTTGTCACTATGCAGCATGCTATGGCTGCTCACAGCTTCGTGGTGACAGTGGGAATAGAACCCATGTTCTCATGATCCCAAAGCACAAGCCTCTGCCACTTAACTGAAGGAGAGACTGCCTTAACTACGGTACCGCTGAGCAGTTCTGAATCCATCCAGCAGAGGTGTGTGTACGTACACACACACACACACACACACACACACACTCTCTCTCTCTCTCTTTCTCTCTCTCTCTAAAAGTTGTGATGGGAAACACCAATAGCAAAGCAACCCACCAGGAAGTGGCAACGTGTCCACTGACACCCAAGTGGAGATGTTTTGAGGAGACCCGGTGGCCAATTGGTGAATGACACAGTCTTGGCGACAGTCCATTTTCAAGGTTAAAGTCTGAAGGCACGCCCTGATTCACTTCTTCCTCTCTTATAACTTTTGTATTGAGTGCAACATACAGGGCTTGCAAAAATGAAAGCACATTGACAGCCCAGGAACTGAAGATCTCCGTTCCCTAGAAGAGAGGCACCAGAAACACAAGCTTCTGGCTGTCCTGTGGAGATTTACAAACCAACCTCCCTCATTGACAGTGCAGTGGGATTTTCTTTTGTTTCAAATTGGCTACCTGGCTATTAGGAACTGCACTGAGGCCCTCACCTTACTGCACGGTGGCCACCAAAAGCCATCAGTGGGGAACAATTTTGGGGCATCCTGCACTGGATTTGAACCACTAGCCTAGAGCTGTCCCCAACGTAAATCCCCAGAGACACCGATAAAGTACATCCAATGGACAATCTCTGGGTACAAGCACATTTAACACAAGAGATGGCTTTTAAAACACAAGAGGCTTCCTCTTATCTACCAACGTTTCCCCTTGGGAGTACAGCCGGGGGGCATTTTTCAGAAGGACCTCTTCCTCCCTCCCACAACATACAGAAAAAAAAATGCAGCATCAAATTCACCAGATTGTTTTGGTCGAAACCATTCCCCGCCCCCAAAATCTAACCTTTAGTTATTTTTTTTAAACGAAACATTTCAGTCCCAAATGACCTTTCATTGAAAATTTGAGTTCAGTCGTATTTGCAAAGAGGTGAAACACTCCAAACCAAAATGAAATGTTTCGTTTGACAGAACCGTGTAAAAAAAACAAAAAACCAAAAACAACTTTTTCAGCTCAGCCAACAAACTGAAAAATCTGTTATTTTAACAGCTCTACCCAAGCGGCAAGAGCCGGACCAGGCATGAGACAAGAACTGTGCCCCAGTGATAGACCTCTGGGCTCCAGTGCACCCATGGGGGAAATGAACTGGAGTTCTCTGATAACTGCACTGTCCCTAGTGCAGGACAAAGGGCCTCCAGGGAGAACATTCTGCCCCCAGAGTCTTAAATCTAGGGACTATGAGAATGACCATCTCTGCTGACCTCAACTGTGGCAGTGATACACGGTCTGAGAGTGCTCAGGCCATAAAGGGGTTTATAGACCAATGTCACCAGGACAGCGCAGTTATCAGAAACTAGTGTAAAGTAAGCCCTGTGTCTCAGAGCACCCAGGGGTAGCTTCTGAGTAGCTTTCTACAGAGCCCCAGGCAGTAATTACTGTAGGATTCATAAAGGCTTGAGCTACTGTACAGAGCCCGACTGGAAAGGGAGGTTGCAATCTACTTACTAGACCTGTGCTGAGCTGGCAGGGAATCCTGGGAGACACTTGCTAAAATTCTTCTTCCAAGCTGGAAAGAACATTGGGGTGATTCCCTGTGTCCGATGGAGTCTTTGCTTTTCTGGATCCTGCTGATCCACCCCTAACTTATCCCAAGGCCTTTGGATAATTCTTCGGAAGAGCCCTTTTTTCTAACCTGTGATGCAAGCTGGTCCGTTTCAAAGGCCAGGTATCTCCAAAACAATCCCCACAGGCAGCTACCCCCCTCCAACATCTCCAAGCCCCACTTCAAATAGTGACACGTGGAATCCTGTGCTCTCAATCGGCTCCTCAAAAGAGCGGCCAGGAACAAAGCAGAGACGTTCCTAGCACACGAACCTTGGTCTGGGCTTCTTAGCAAATCCCAGCCTGGCCCTGGGTTCAGACACGTTCAAACCAGCACAGTACAAAGAGAAGAGCAAAGTCTAATTAAAAAGGGGCTCTGACCATCGGCTCATTCATACTGAACATGAATGTGGATCTCCCACACGGACTGGAGTTAGCAGTGGACTCTGTTGGCCCTACCTGGGGCTAGGACTTGCTGCCTTTCAGCAGAGATGTAAAACCCCCGATCTGTGATTGTTAGAGCTCCTACGGGACTTCACCCCCAGATGGCGGTCACTGACGTTAGTGTCCTCGCCAAATTCCCAGTACTAGCAATTACATCACTCCCCCAAAATCATCAACCCATCCCAACCATTTTAACTGGATACCAGATTCTTCTCTATTTCCTGTCCTCCGTGCACCAAAATCCCACCAAAGCAGGATGTTTGGGGGGTTACAGAACCATTAGAAATGTTGCCAGACTCCTGAGCCCAGCTTTCATTAGCTGTTAAACAGGTGTGGCCTTTCACCTGAGTGGTAGATGCGTTTTGGTGGCAGGGAGGCATTCTCTGGGGACATACACATAGGAGCGCCTAGAGCATTTTAACATCCGTCAGCAGGAGAGGTACGTCTACATGGGAGACAGTATCCTGACAATAAAAATTACTCCACGACCCAAGGAAGGGGGGATCGAAGCCTGAGCCCGCCCAAGCCCCGCCGCCCCGGGCAGGGGAAGTGGGGGACTGGCAAAGCTGAAGCACAAGGGCTTCAGCCCTAGGCGGCGGCGGGGGTGGGGGGGTCTGTAACCTGAGTCCCAACATGCAGGGCGGAAACCCTCAGGTTTCAGCCTCAGGTGGTGCAGCTCGGGCTTTGGCCCTGGGCCCCAGCACGTGTAAGCCGGCCCTGGCGATCCCATTTAAACAGGGTCCCGATCCACTTTGGGGTCCCGACTCCCAGTTTGAGAACCGCTGTGCTAGACCCCTTTCTATCCATCGCCTCTAGGAATGAAAGCTGGCAGAAAATGCATTTGTAATAATAATGATAAAAAGACCCTAAACTTTCAAGCAATATCTCTAGAGAACAGTGGTCTATTCAAAATAATCCATCATAGAACTGCATATAAAAATTGACATTTAACTGACTTGTTACACTCCAACCCACTAGCTACATTAGGCAAAACACTCCATCACAGCTGAACGCCGCCTTTCAGTGACTGCAGCGAAGGCCAGAAGACAGAGGATAACAAGACAGACACGTCTCAGAGCAGAACATGGAGGTGGCTTGGAAATGATCTGCTGCCTCTGAACTTGCTGGCAAATTGGCGGTGGCTTTTAAGTTCAAGTGGGCCAGAGGGAAAAGCAAACAGCTCTGGGCCAGCATGAAAAGGAGGTTTTCATTATTGCTCTCTCTCGATTCATCTCTCTTTCACGTCTTGGCTCTCTGGCTGGTGCCACCCCATGGGGGCTCTTTCGCTCATCTTTGCTGATCCCTCATGTCCCCCTCCTCTTGAATTTGTCATGCTCGCCACAGTGCAGCGTTTGCTGGATGAAACGCCAGCAAATTGCATGGAGGAGCACAGAGGCAGGGGACACTGCCGGGCTCACTGAAGACCATTCCCATTTAGAGAGAAGACAAAATCCAGGAAGAAACCTACGCTAATGAACACAAATACAGAAGAGAAGGATCACCCAGCAGTGTTAATGAAGCCGCCGCATGCTCCGACCCGCTCTCAAAGATATACTCCCTCCGTGTGCCCAATTCTGTATCCGGATGTGCCGCCTTAGTATCAGAGTTCCCTACGTTTTTTGCATTTTTATTTCCACGCGTCTCATTAGTAAGCAGAGCAGATCAGCTGTCCGACAGCACCCAAAAGGGGCGATGAGGAATACCACATGGAATGGGAATTTAAGAAGGCCAGATTGTCATTTCAAAGGACAGACGGATCCTCTGAACGGGAACGGATCTGTACACCAAAATGGCAACTTTGCCACGACCACGTCTGTGTAAATCGGATGGGAAAAGCAACGAAAGGAGACTTAAAATGGCCCTGACACGTAGCAGCATCATACAGGTACTATCTCTGTTCTTGCTTCCTGCACCCAGAGCAATGAAACTCTTAATGATGATCCAAGTGGGCATTCAGCCAAATGCTGGGATCGTTACCCTTACGTTTGCAAAAAGCACCATGGGATCATTAACGGCCACGAGTGGAAGGCCCTGGCGTTACGCCTCCTCTGAAAGAAAAACACACACAGCAGCACAACAGTGGCCCAGGGCCACCCATGGAATTTCCCAGCTCCTGGGGAGTCCTGGAGAGGAGGAAGAATCTGGATCCCTTTGCAGACGGCATTGCTGCTGCGCTAGGAGCTGTATAATGGGTTCTGGGTCCATGGCTAGGACTCGGAGGCACTGCAGTGGTACCAGTAATAGCCAGAGTACTATTTTTCTCTCTCTGAAGAAGGGCCGGGGGTCAGGGGTGAAAGCGTGGGCTTCGTTGTGACAAAGTGTCCCTGCCATGTCAACGCTGGATGGTCTAGCGGATTCTTTAACCTTGACTCTTCCACTGACTTCCCTTGTGCAAGTCACAGTCCGTGCCTCAGTTTCCCCTCTGTACAACGGGGACAACAACAATCGTTACCTATTCCAAGGGATTGGGAGGATTCGTTTGTTTGAGCATCACAGTGTATAAGGGCTTCATCCTGCACGGTGCTGAGCGCTCAGGCCCCAAGCTGGCAAAGCATTTCAGCACCTGGGTAGCTTTACCCATGTACGTCGCATGACTGAATCAATGGGGCTCCTCATCCACTTAATGGGAATCGTGGGGTTAAGTGCTTTGCAGGATCAAGACAGGTTTGTTCTGCCACTTCCTGGATTGGCGCCTACAAGTCTAAGGCTAAATATTATTTCTAGTAGGGCTGTCAATTAATCGCAGTTAACTCACGCGATTAACTCACAAAAATGAATCGTGAGTAAAAAAGTGAATCGCACTTTGAATAGAATAGCAATTGAAATGTATTAAATATTTCGGATGTTTTTCTACATTTTCAATATTGGTTTCAATTACAACACAGAATACGAAGTGCACTGTGCTCACTTTATATTATTATTTTTATTATATATTATATACACACACACACACACACACACAGTAAAAATGCTAAACAAAAGAAATAGTATTTTTCAGTTCACCTCATGCAAGTACTGAAGTACAATCCCTTTATCATGAAAGTGTAATTTACAAATGCAGATTTTTTTTTGGTTACATAACTGCACTCAAAAACAAAACAGCGTAAAACTTTAGAGCCTACAAATCCACTCAGTCCTACTTCTTATTCTGCCAATTGCTAAGACAAACAAGTTTGTTTACATTTGCAGGAGATAATGCTGCTCACTTCTTATATTTACAATGTCACCTGAAAGCAGTTTTTTTGGTACACAATTCTACATTTGTAAGTTACACTTTCATGGTAAAGAGATTGCTCTGCAGTACTTGTATGAGGTGAATTGAAATATATATATATATTTACAGTGCAAATATTTGTAATAAAAAATAAACATGAGCACTGTACACTTTCTATTCTGTGTTGTAACTGAAATTAATATATTTGAAAATGTAGTAAACATCCAAAAATATTTAAAATAAATGGTATTCTATTGTTTAACAGCGCGATTAATTGCGATTAATTCTTTTAATCACGCGATTACTTTTTTTAATCGCTCGACAGCCCTAATTTCTAGTTTTCTTTTCCTGCAAGCAAAAACCTGAGGCTTCAGGTTAAAATTCTCTCTCATTAACTCACTGTCGCTTATTAAAAACTAAGACTTTGGAGAGCTTGATACAGAAATCTGTCTTAGCTCTTACTAACACGGGTTTGCCCCCACGGGCTATGGATGACGGCCACGGGCTATGGATGACGGCTGACTCACCGGGCAGTTCCAAGGTTAAAAGTGTGATTTGCTACGGCTTGAGCTAAAACGCCCCGGCACGGTAGTCTGGGGCTACGTTACAGACTCTCATCCTCTGTGAATCGGCACAGAATGGGACCTGTAACACACACCCAGCCAGTTATGTGTGCACACCGGTTGTTAAGGTCGGCACGTCTTAGTTCTTAATATTTGTTTAGCCCCGAGAGCATGCTCAGCACTGAGGTGTTATTGTAGGGTTGCTCCTGGAGGCTAGGGACCCTCCCGATGGTTTTGTCGTTGAAGAGCTCCTCAGAAGGGCCGTATCTGCCAGTTTGCTCTCGGCAGGTTATTACTGAGGGTTGGGATGCACACGGGGGTTTGTTATTGTAGGGTTGCTCACAAAGGCCGGACACGTGGCATTAATGATAAAGGAGCACTGAAGTATTTGGTCCTTTCAAACCTTGCCCAGGAAGTCAGTGGCAGACCCAGGAGCAAAACCCAGGCGTCCTGCGCTAACCACTCGGCCACAGTCTCTGCCGTCGCCCTATACCTGAAATCTACAATAGCTAAACATCCCTTGCAGGCCCCAATCCACGGGAAAGATGCCCGTCATTTGTTCCGCGGGGGGAGGGAAAAGTCAGCGCACTGATGGCTCCTGGGATTGGGAACTGAATAAGGCCCCTCTCCGAGGCCTTCGGCTTGTACCCATTTCAGGATATTCCTGTCTGCGTTCAGGGGCCTTTGGAAATGAGCTGGGAACTTTAGTTCAGTTCCCCGTCCCCTGGGGCCAGGATTCTTCTGGGCAGCCTCAGCAGGGGCGGGAGGCCAGAGACTGTGTGTGGTCCATGGAGATCTGCTTCCCCACTGGCCCCTAGAAATGGCCCCTGTGAGTCAGGATTGCAGTTCCCTGTTCTGGGAATAGAAAGAGGATGTCACTCTCCAGGGCCGGTTGCCAATCTGGCCCCTTTCGCCCGCCACGAGTAAAGACGTGTATTGCAGCGATAGCCACGGCCGATTTAGGATGTCACAGCTGCCACTCAGCTCTGCTTGGAACTGAATGGCCAGGCAGCAGCAGAACTGCTGTAACACACAGGGGCCTGGCCACTCGAGCCCAAGGAGGATCTTTGCTGGTGCTGACAGCGCAGGGCCTAGGATACACAGCAGAGCAGTTCTGATTCCACCCAGCGGAGGGCAAGGGTGGCACATACCCAGCATTCCATTCATGACTCGATCCTATTGTCTTAAATTAACAAGAGTAACCCAGAGCCCCACACCTGCTGAGGGCGCAGTAACAGCTGCCTGTGAGGAGAACCTGGAAACCTCTCTCCCAGAGAAGGGCTGAGGTCTGAGCAAGCAGCGGGGACGTCTGCACCGCCGGCCCGGGGCAGCGCCGCGGCGGGGACGTCTGCACCGCCGGCCCGGGGCAGCGCCGCGGCGGGGACGTCTGCACCGCCGGCCCGGGGCCTGATTGCAACTCCCGCAGACTTACCCCAAGCTAGCTTTAATCGAGCTAATGCAGGCACTGGAACAGTGAAGCCGTGGGCAGCACAGGAGTTAGTGCGGAGTAGCCACCTGAAGAATTATCCAGAGCTCCAGGTGGGCTTGTCCAGCCCCTTCTGCAGTGGCTTCACTGCTCTGGTACTGATCTAGCTAGACGGGGATGGCTAAACTGGCTGCAATCGTAGTGTAGACATACCCTGTATCTGTCGTGGTGGAGACTGCACATTCCAACCAGAGTAGCTGTGCGGCTTCGGGCAGCTAAAGATCAAGGCAGGGACAGGGCGGGGGGCTCATTCACTCATTGGCTGCCGTGCAGCCAGAGTGACAGGCGCTGGACTTTCAACTGGGGAGCTCTGCTCGGCCTGCGCTGGGCACGAATAGGGTGACCAGATGTCCCGATTTTATAGGGACTGTCCCGATTTTTGGGTCTTTTTCTTATATAGGCTCCTATTACCCCCAATCCCCGGTCCCGATTTTTCACACTTGCTGTCTGGTCACCCTACACATGAGAGAGGTTTGCTGCAGATTGCGACGGTTGTGAAAAATTCAGAGGGAAAGAGAAAAAAAAACCCAAAACCAATAAAAGAGAATTTGGCCCAGGGAGAGCGAGGGACGCTGTGAAGCCCAGCCTGCTCCCGGAATGCCTACAGGCTGACGGCTCTTTTGGAAGCAGCGAGAGGCTCTTGGAGCTGATTGGCAAAGCTGCTGTGAAGACACCTTTGAGCGGCAGTGCTGGGGAGGGGCCTAATAAGGGAGACGAACCTGGCTGAACGCCGGACATGGCCACAAATATGGAAATCCCATCGGCCCAGGTGGGAGCTTGCAGAGGCATGGAGCTGGCTTGCCGCACTAGAAGTGGAACGGAAGAAGGATTTATTATTTTTTAAATGCCGTGAGTGGCATGGGAAGTAACAGCTTGATGAAGACAGAGCTTTCTTATCTCATCGAGCTGCCAAGCCCAGAGGGGAAACCCGGCACTTCCCCTCTTGTGTTAGGGGTTTGTTGAGCAACGACAGTGTGGCTGGCGTTGTTCAAACAGGAGGGCAATGCAACAGCCTGCGGTCTCCTTGGGGTAGCTAAGTACAGCTAAGATTTCTGCATTCAACCTTCCATCTGCCTGTAACACAGTCCTCTCTCCCGCACGCGTCTATTGATAGGAGTTCTATTAAAACCAAATCCTTACGTGTGTGTGTGTAATATCTGTGTGTGTGCGCGTGTGTGTGTGAGAGAGAGAGCGATCACACACACACACACACGCAGTGTAAAGTCTCTCCCCATCTATACTGTCTGGGCCAGGTTCTGCTCTCAGCTACGCCAGTGCAAATCTGCACCAAGGAGACGAAGGTCCATGGATTTGCCCCACGTTCACCCTGCTGTAAACGAGAGCAGAATTGGACCCCGTCTATCTAGCAGGTAGATCTTCCCAGCAGCGACTGAGCGCGTGCTGTGGACAGCATGGCCTAGCATATACAGCAGTGTGTGTGGAGGGAAAACGTCCGGGTTCGATTCCTGGCTCTGCTACCATCTAGCTGTGTGATGGTGCAAGTTGCTTATCTCTGTTCCCCCGCCTTGAAATGGGGAGGCATAACACCACCTGCCTCAGAGAGAGGCTTAGTGAGTATTTGTAAAGCTCTTTGGGCTCCTCTGATGAGAGATGCTATTTCTTAGCTCCTACATATTAGCCAAAGGCTATTTAACCCACTTCCCAGTGTAATTCCTGCAGATCCCTGAGCATCGTTCTTCCGCTCTGCCTAGGATATCCCTTAAGGAATCAAACATGAGAAGCAGTGCGCTCTGGGACTGATGCACTCCTTAGGCCTGGTGCAGAAAACCAAGCTGGATACCCTCCCCTCGGGGCAGGACTTCCAGCAACGCCACTTTTAGGACACTGACATGATTAAGGAGAGAAACATACGAGGCTGTCGTAGCCCACCCAGAAGTGCTTCCAGAAGTGCAGCTCCACTAGATCCCTACGGAAAAGGATAAATGGACACAAGTCAGATATTAGGAATGGCAATATATAAAAACCTGTAGGAGAACACTTCAGCCTTCCCGGCCACACAATAGCAGATTTATAGCTGAGAGCAAAACCTGGCCCAGACAGTATAGATAGGAAGAGACTTTACTGTGTGTGTGTGTGTGTGTGTGTGTGTGTGTAATCTCTCTCTCACACACACACACACGGACACACACAGAGATATTACACACACGCAAAAAAACTTCAGGACCACAGTTCAAAGAGAAACTGCTGCGCTTCCGTTCATTTGCAAATTTGACACCATCAGCTCAGGATTAAACAAAGACTGTGAATGGCTTGCCAACTACAAAAGCAGTTTCTCCTCCCTTGGTGTTCACACCTCAGCTGCTAGAAGAGGGCCTCATCCTCCCTGATTGAACTAACCTCGTTATCTCCAGACTGATTCTGGCCTGCATATTTATACCTGCCTCTGGAAATTTCCATTACATGGTCTGACGAAGTGGGTATTCATCCACGAAAGCTCATGCTCCAATACATCTGTTAGTCTATAAGGTGCCACAGGACTCTGTTGCTTTTTACAGATCCAGGCTAACACGGAGACCCCTCTGATACTAGATCCCCTGAGCCTCTCCTGGGGGGCTGATCACATTTTCCTCAGGGACTTAGAGAACGCAGACAAATCCATGTGCTGCAGAAACAGACAATCACTAACTAGATCCTGTGCACAATGAGACAGGACGAGAACCTGGGCCTTTCCATTCCAGAGACACATGCCTCCACCACCACCTTTGCCAAAGGAGATCTCTCCGTGGGCAGCAGTAACAGGGCTCTGATGCTGTCTGTCAGACAGCCACTAGGAGACAATAGCACATCCTGGCAGACACGCAGGGCTTTGCAGCAACTGCACCCACGGGCAGCTGACATTGCTTATGTCGAACATGTAGCCTCCTGTTCTGGGTGCACTCGCAGTCCTGGGAGTCAATCCTTGCAGAAGCATTTCCTTTGTCTATAAAGGTGAACTGTACCGAAGCGCCTGAAAAACAGCCTCCCACAAAACTCAACCGGTAAAGCCCAGAAGTCAAATCAGTGCTCCTAACACAGCCAGCCAGAGCCGGTGCTGTCACCTTTTCAAGATTTATTACTTTCCTTTGTCTTTCTTCATATCTCCACTTTAAACATTTCTCTCCCTTGCCTATTTGGTTTGCTGTCCCTCTGCCGCTTGCTCCACTACCCTTTCTTCACCACACAATGTCTCTGCACCTTGGGCGTCTGTAATTAATTCACAGTAATACGTTGCACTTCAATAGCTCTTTTCATGCAAGCATCTCAAAGTGCTTTACAAACATTCATTCATTAGGACTCCCGGCCCTCCTAGGACAGAGGTAGAGACGTATTATCCTCTCCCTATTAAAAGAGGAGCATCGGTCATTAATCAAGGGGCTGGTTGGTACAAGAGCAGTGTAAACGTGCGGGACTCACCCCTGTGGCGCCTCCTGCTGGTCATCTCAGGGAGTTAGTTCTTTTCCAGCCTGGGCCCCCTCTGCAGGCGTGTCCCTCCCGGACCCCAGTGCCCCTTTCCCCTGGGGATCTGCCCCTGGCAGTACCCCCACAGTCTCCGTGGGTCTCCCCTCTCTGGGAAACCCCCACCCTCTAATCCCCACCTCGACTCAGTCTGGGCTCCTGCCAGTCCCTGGGGCAGACTGCAGTGGAAAAGCCACTCATCATAGGCAAAGGGGGTTCGGACCTTTGGCTTCCTCTGCCTCCCCGTACCTCTATGGGCCTGGGACCAGGCCCTGCAGCCTGGGGAGTCGCCAGCCTGGAGCTCCCCTGCTCCTCTGGCCTTTCCCCAGCCCTGCTTCACTCCCAGTGCCCTTCCTGCAGGCAGCCAGGCCCTGCTCTCTCCCGGCCTGGAGAGAGACTTCTCCCGGGCCTCTGGCTCACGGCCTTTTTATCCAGGCCAGCTGGGGCCTGACTAGGGCGTGGTCCAGCTGCGGTCGCTTCCCCAAGCAGCCCAGTTTAGCAGCTCCCAGCCACCACCTTCTCCCAGGGCTGACTTTAACCCTTTTTCTGCAGGAGTGGGGGAGCCGCCCCACTACAAGCAGTGAATGGAGAAGCACAAAAAAGGCAGTTAGAGTGGCTAGCCAATTGGACAAGAATATGTATGACACCACAGAGCAAGAACTATTACATCCATTGTACAGGCAGGGAAACCGAGGCACATAGTGAAGTGACTTGCCCCAGGTCACACAGTGAATCAGTGGCAGAGCTGGAACCAAGGATATTTCCCTGCTCAGTCACAATGCTCCTCTTTTTTAACTCTGTAGAGAGATTTGGGATACAGGCTGACAGCAGACGCTACAGAAAATTCAAGTCACCAGGACATAGGGTGACCAGACGTCCTGATATTTGGGTGGCTGTCCTGCGTCCTGACCGATCTTAGCTCGGGATGCAATTTGTCCCGATATTTCACTCTGCCGGCAGCACTGTGGGTTTTTTTCTCCACCAGCGGACACCCCCCGCCCCCCACGTGTCCTGATATTTTCTTTGTCTCATCTGGTCACCCTACCAGGACAGCATCAGGTCCTTGATAGGTACATATGGAAAAATCACTGCAAATATTAAAGAATCCAGTTCAAGACGTCAGCGCTGATATTCAAAGATCTCCATAGGACTGGCCCTCGGTAGGCGAGAGGTCACTTTCCTCTCACGCTACAGCCTCCCACGGCAGCTGTGATCCAGCAGAACGACACCATCAACGACTCGCAAATTTTACGAGACAGAACTTGCTTAGCGACTGGACCAAGATGGTCACGGGGGACCACGAGAGAGCACAAACATCGCCCGGCTCAATCCAAAGGCTACACCACACACACTATCAACGACGCCAACCGCGAAGAGTTGTCGAGAGACAGCTACAAGTTTCAGACAATTTGAAATAGCAAGGAGGGTGCTCAGTGACGGTGGGCACGATATAAAAACCCAAACAGATCGGAAGTCAGTGGCAGCACAGCTCATCACTGCACCGATATTCCAGACTGCTCGCAGTGGTCTGTTCATTTTGCCCAGTGTTCCCCCGCATCAAAAAAAAGAGACTTCCTGAAATAGACAAGTGTCTCAGCAATGAGACAGGCTCAGAGAACACGCCACAAACTCCCAGAGACAGATTGGGGAGTGCTGGATTGAGCAGGAGTTATTCACAGGCCAAGGAAAAATAGATTAGCAGAGGCCACATTGATTGCACAGAAGGACAAGGGCATCTGGATGTATTTGCGCTTGGTATTTAAGGACTGGAAATTGATCTTATTGAAATCAGCTTCCAAATTAAATGTTTAATTCAGGCCTGTATCATGGCTTAGAGGGGGGACTGCAGTGATTAGTTATAGGGCCTCAGAGCAATAGATACATCGCTAATAAAGCCAGACATTTCCAAGCAAACTTTAAAAATGCCTATTCCAGTTTCAATATCTCCAGAAGCTTAACATAAGAATGGCCAGCCTGGGTCAGACCAACGGTCCATCTAGCCCAGTATCCTGTGTTCCGACAGCGGACAATGCCAAATATTTCAGAAGGAATGAACAGAACAGGGCACTCTTGAGTGATCTCCTGTCATCCAGTCCTAGCTTCTGGCCATCAGAGGTTTAGGGACACCCAGAGCATGAGGTTGCACCCCTAAACATCATGGCCAATAGCCATTGATGGACCCATCCTCCATGAACTTATCCAATTCTTTTTTTGAACCCAGTTATACGTTTGGCCTTCACTCTGGCAAGGAGTTCCACAGGTTGACTGCATTAAGTATATTGGTGTGAAGCCTGCTGCCTATTAATATCACAGGATGACCCCTGGTTCTTGTGTTATGTGAAGGGGTAAATAACACTTCCTTAGCCATTTTCTCCACATCATTCGTGATTCCATAGACCTCTCTCATATTCCCCCTTAGTGGTCTCTTTTCTAAACTGAACAGTCCCGGTCTTTTTAATCTCTCCTCCTTCAAAGGCTGTTCTATCCCCCTACTCTTTTGCTGCCCTTCTCTGTACCTTTTCCAATTCTAATATTTCCTTTTTGAGATGGGGCAACCAGAACTGCACACAGTATTCAAGGCACCATGGATTTATAGAATCGCATTATGGTATTTTCTGGCTTATTAGCTATCCCTTTCCTAATGGCTTCTAACGTTCTGTTCGCTTTTCTGACTGCTGCTGCACACTGAGCAGATATTTTCAAAGAACCATCTACGATGACTCCACGGTCTCTTTCTTGAGTGGTAATAGGATAACGGAGAACACGGCTAGTGCTTTACCCAGAGAAAAGTGGTAGGGGGTCTGGTTGGACTCTGGCTGGGAAGTAGAGACCTGCCACGACTGGGTCCCAAGTACCTCCTGAGAGATGCTGGGCACTCCCGATGCTGAGGGCCCGGCGCATCTTGCGGGAAGCTCAGCCCACCCACTGGAAAGCATGGGAACGGCCCACAGACTTTCCAACCCATAGCACAGAAAATTCTTGTCGTAATTTTGAGGCTGAGTAAATTCTGCTCTCAGCGACACTGAAGCCAGATGAGTTGCACCAGCGTTAATGGGAGAAGAATTCTGGCTCATTGAACTTAATTTACTCACTGCTGCAATCCCAAGTGTTCAAAAATCATGAATCATCCCCTAAAAAAATCATGGGATTGGCTTAAAATCTTGTGGTTTTTTTTTAAAGAAATAATAAATTTGGGGCCCTTTTTATTTGTCTTCTGGTTTTTGAGCCTGCTGGGCACGCTCCCGGCACAGGTTTCAGGCTTTTCTTTGCAACCGCCATGGCTGCAGTTTAACTTTTTCGTTTTGAAAGGAAAGCGGTGATTCTCCTGCAATCTTATGGGGCCTTAAAACAGACATCAAACATCCTGAGATTCGCAATAAGAACACAATTGTTGGCCACACGTGAAAAATTCCCTTCATTCCTCTATATTGGAACCCCAGAGCCAACCCCTCACTCTTTGCTGCAGCTTGGATCTATAATTCATCTCTCTGTGCCGTCTCTTTTCCAGCGGCTGTTTCTCTCTCCCACCCCACTCTGCTGAGGTCTTAATGAGCACCATAGAAATGTCTATGAATACCTAAATTAGATTAAATTAAACCAAATCAATCAACAGGCTGTCAAACTGGCAGCTTCCTATCGGATTTTTAATTATCCTTATACAATCGTATTGAAGGACACGGTTCATATTTCTTGTATTGAATTAACTCTTTTGCATATCTACATGTAGTCATCAGACTCGCTTTTGTATCACACGGCTGTCTGCATTAAGCCCGCAATAGCTTGGCCTTTTCGAGTTAATAAAAATAAAGTCATACTTAGCACGATCTCTTTGTTATGTTTGTACAGCACCTAGCACAGTGGGGAGGCAGCTGCTAGGCACCCCCACAATTCAAATAATCAATCATCATTACCCTCATTTTATGCAGGGGTAACTGAAGCACAGAGAGGTTAAGTAACTGGCCCAAGGTGATAAAGGAAAGGTAGTGTCAGACACGGGAATAGAACCCAAGAGTTCTACCTCTTTGCCCACTGGGCCAGAATGCATGAAATGCGCAATCACAAAATGGTCACAGTAAGTCACAACTAAAAAAGCAGCGGGGTCAAAGTACCATGAGGCTGGCTGGCTTCATTTTTAAGGCCAATAGAAGCCGACATTTCAGCTTCAAAGATGAGCTAGTGTCGCATGGAAAAACCGGTTCTGTCTAGGGGCAGTTCCGTTTTCTGGGTGGTTGTTTGGTATCTTTTTCCTCCCTTTGACTTTTATTAATAGAACCATTGAAAGGAAAATGGGATTTCCCTTTCTTAAGAGGTTATTCTCTTCTACTGCTTCTTTCTCCCAACTGAGATCAGACAAGGGAGGACCAGAAAGGGCTCCACTGATTCATTCACAAGGGAATTCCCAACCTGGACGAGATTAACGGGCTGGCCCATCCAGCAGCCCGTCTCTAACAAGGCAGAATTCCAGATAATCCAGAGGAGGGTTAAAACTCTCGTACAACAATGACCAATCCACAAAATTGTGAAGTGGATCCAAACGTTTCCAAAGCTTCAGGCTAACCAGATCTACCCACAATGCACCTAATCTTGCAATTCTGTACTACGCTTTGGAGGAGACTGCTGTCAGTTTATGCCAGGGGTAGGCAACCTGTGGCACGTGAGCTGATTTTCAGTGGCACTCAACCTGCCTGGGTCCTGGCCACCGTCTGGGAGGGATCTGCATTTTAATGTAATTTTAAATGAAGCTTCTTCAACATTTTGAAAACCTTATTTACTTTACACACAACAATAGTTTAGTTCTATATTATAGACTTATAGAAAGAGAGCTTCTAAAACCGTTAACACGTATGACTGGCACGCGAAACCTTAAATCAGAATGTGAATAAATGAAGACTCGGCCCAGCACTTCTGAAAGGTTGCCGACCCCTGGTTTATGCCCATCACTCAGAGCACCCATGAGGGTGGAGCTCTGATGGGAGCGTACACAAGCTACTGGGGAGGCTCAGCACTGGTCTTGAGGTGAGGGCAGTTGGACTGCGGGGTTCCCACCGCTCAAGAAAGAGGTGCCCGACAGGGCGCGGGCACCCCAGGAGTGTGCCCGAGAAGCCAGGACTAGAGACAGTGCCTGGAAGCTGCTCAGAGCCAGCTGGCTTAGAAGGGAGGATCCCAAGGCTGGGTCCAATACACCTACCTGGTGACTGTCCACTAGGGGAGACTGAGCCAGAACTGGAGCGGGGGGGGAAACAGAGAGATTCGGTGACACATTCCCCAGGTCACACAGGGAGTCTGCCGAGGAGCCAGGAGCTGAGCCCATGTTCTCCAAGCCCCAGTCCAGTGCCTGAGCCACAAGACCATCCCCCTCCTCCCACCACAGCAAACACCACGCCACTGCTACAAACATGGTTACTCCCTGCCGCTCGGGTGTCAGACCGGCACGCTGGGGAAACAGGGACTTGGGCATCCATTGACCCCACCCCTCACTCCGTCCCTCAGTCCTGCTTTCCTAAGGCTTTTTAACACGCCTTCGGCGCGTCTCCTCAGAGCCCTTCTCAGTGAGCATCGCCACTGGATCCCAAAGGCAGAGGGGTCCTGCTCCGCACAAGGAAGGAATTCCCTGGAATTCCACATGGAGCAATTTCCTGTCCTCCCTCTTCTGCCCAAAGCTTCCCCTCCCCGCAACGTGCCTCAGGCCCAAAGAATGACCTCGGAAGCACGGGCCAAGTGCTTAGCGCAGAGGCTTGAAATGAAGCCACGTAAGGGTTCGGCCAACAGCCGTGGACTCCTCCAGCGGAGGCATGACGAGATGGACCGTGTGAGTTCCCCCTTTTCTGTGCTGCCCCATGACTAGAGACGGTGGCAGCCGGGCAAGGACCATGCTGTGGGTCATGGCTTGTAACAAGATCTGCTCATCTCCTGAGTGCCTGGCAGGACGACTCAGGAAACTGCCTGGCGGCAGATGGAGATGACAGGAGGCACATTCTCCCTGCTGGCCACACAACCCACTCCCTTTCCCCAGAGCCAGCCTGCTTGGAGTCCCATGTGGACTCAGCCAGGCCTGAAGGAAGGCAGGGGGAGGTCGCATGGGGTCAGAACCCTCCACTCGCTCTGCCCCACATGGAAAAAGCAACTCAGCTCCCGACTTCTTCCCTGCTGGAGACCCAGATGAGAGTGGACTCCTGCTCCTCTCCACACCGTCAGCATGGGTGTTCTTCAAACCTCCAGCCCTTTCTGCCCCGCCTCCAGCGTTTCAGGGAAAATCTTTCCACAACAGGAGGGAAGAGGCTGGTTCAAACTTGATTTGGTCCGGCAGGGCTAGGGACGGGCACCTCCCAGAGCCAGCGGGTTTACAAACCTTCCGGCTGCTTTTTTCCCCCCTCGGGGGACGCCGCCAAACTTTTCATCCAGCTGCTCCCCACAACAGAGTCCTCGTATTAAAAAACAACCACTCCCAGACAAAAACCCAAGCACCAAAAACTCACCCAAGGCAGCCGACAAATGTGTGCGCTCTCTGATAGCCCTAGAATGCACCTGAACTAGGCTGGCAGAGATGGGCTTCATAGGCCGGCAGTGTACGTGTGGCCATGTCTCCCTCTAGCGGCTGGCTCCAGCCAGCTAGGTCAAAGCAAAGGAGCTATTTATTTAGCTCCAGGGGTAGGGGAGTTTTGGTGCAGCAGGTCTCATTGTGGCGTAGGTGACCACAGGGCTGCACATGGTTACCCTGTTGTCTGCAGTCATTTATCCAGTCGTGTCTCTCTTTCTCTCCTCCCTTTTGTTCAGCATCTGTCTGTCTCTCACACTATATTGGATTTTCAGTCTCTGCTTTTTTTCCTCTTCCTCTAGGGCAGGGGTGGGCAACCTTTCAGAAGTGCTGGGCCGAGTCTTCATTTATTCACTCTGATTTAAGGTTTCGCGCGCCAGTCATACATGTTAACATTTGTAGAAAGTCTTTCTTTAAGTCTATAATATAGAACTAAACTATTGTTGTATGTAAAGTAAATAAGGTTTTTAAAATGTTTAAGAAGCTTCATTTAAAATTAAATTAAAATCAAGAGTCTCCTGGACTGGTGGCCACTGAAAATCAGCTCGTGTGCCGAAGCCATAGGTTGCCTACCCCTGCTTTAGGGACACCGCTTCTCACAGCCTCCCCCACTTGAAACACAATCCCACAACACTGATGTTGAAACTGAATCTAGGATATTTGAGTGGAAGCGTTCGCCTACCTTTAAAATAAAGGGGCTTTTTTTTTTCTTTTAAGAAAAGGAGGAGGAAGGGAGCAGACAGACTCTGGGGGGCAGGGAATTGGAAAGGGTTCAAAAAAGAGATACAATAATGATTTGTGGGCTGGAAAACATGCCTTATAGTGAAACACTTAAGCAGCTCAGTCAGTGTAGTTTACCCAAGGTCAAGAGGGGATGCGAGGATGGTCTACAAGGACTCACACGGGGAAGAGATTTCTGGTAGCAGACTGCTCTGTAATCTAGCAGGAAAAGGCGTAATGAGAGTCAAGGGTTGGAAGATGAAGCTAGACTACTTCAGGCTAGAAAGAAGGTGCAGATTTTGTTAGCAGCAGGGGGAATTAACGGCTGGAACCACTCTTCTAGGAACATGGTGGATTCTCCATC
Source organism: Mauremys reevesii (assembly GCF_016161935.1). NCBI lineage: Eukaryota > Metazoa > Chordata > Testudines > Geoemydidae > Mauremys > Mauremys reevesii. Next base: position 10,122,524 of record NC_052648.1, on the reverse strand, counting down.
CCTGGAAGCCTTTAAAGCTAGCCTGGGTGTCTCTGTCCCCCCCACAAACAAACAAAAAACCTGCTACAGTTCAAAGAGAAGCTTTGGGATTGTTGCAGAAGTTTGTCTGGCCTGTCCTGTGCAGGAGGTCAGACGCGATGACCCTAACGGTCCCTTCTGGCCTTAACATCGGAGCCCAGCTCTCAGCTCACTTTCCATGCAAACTAGACTGGCCAAAGCCCTGGGGCCACACTCCAGAGCACACTCCTGTCCTGCCCCCACGGGAGGGGGCACGATGAACCCTGCTTAGGGCAGAGGAGGGGGCCTGGCGAGCTGTGCAGGCCGGAGAGGGCTCATTTCTGACCACAGCCAGGAGGATGTGATGAGGCCCCTGCCCGTCGTGCTGAAGGGGGTCCCCTGACAGCAGCGTCTGGGCGGGGAGGTGGGGGGCAGCGGGGAAGTGATGCCTCACACAGAGGCTGGAGGCGCAGAGCAGGGGCAGAGGACAGGGGCGGTGGTGGGGAAAGAGCAGAGGAGAAACAGAAGAATGGGAGAGAGCAGGAGGGGAGGATGGAGAGGATGGGGAGGGGGAGGACGGACACCAGACCTGCTGCAATACCCAGCCATGCCCAGGTGGACAGACCCCAAGGCACCGGCTGCTCCCTGCTCTCCCCCCCCCCCCCACTGCCAGGGGGCCAGCCGGTTGTTTGAACCCCATTTCCCCCCGGCTGGTGCAGGCAGCGCCGGGCACCTGGGGCTGGGGGGCTCCTCTCCAAGGCCCTGGGCAGCTGGCCCGGCTCGCCCAGAGCCCCCCAGACACCCACCGCCGGCGCTTGCCCGCAGGCCCGCATGCAGCGGGCAAGGCGAGCCCCGGGCACGCTGCTGGGCAGAGCTCGCCAGCCGCCAAGACCCGCGGGTCCCCTCCCGCCCCCAGACCCGGCCAGGACCCCGCACTCACCGCGGCGGCTCGCCCGGGCAGGGGCCGGAGGCTGGGCTCGCAGGGAGGAGAGACGCCCGGATCCCCGGACTGCAGCCCCCGCCTCTCCCCGGCTGCTCTGGGCTCCAGCCCCGGCCGTGGCGCGGCGGGAGGGTCCCGCGGCTCCCCCCGCTGCCGAGCCCGGCGAGCCCCGCCAGCCAGAACTTCTCCGCAGGTGTCAGGGATCCTCGCAAAAGTCCCCAGCCGCTGCTGGGCGAGCGCAGAAAGGGGGCGGGCTGGCAGAGAGCCCCCCCCCCCCCGGCGGCGGGGGGCTGGATCATCCCCGCCCGCTGTGGCTGCGGGTTTGTGGGTCAATTCTCCAGCCGCCGCGGCGGGGCTGCTTGTGTGAGACATCAGGACACCCCGGCAAAGAGGCGCTTTCCTCGGCTGCCGTGTGAAGCAAAGCCAGGCTCGTAGAAATCCCGGGCAACAGGGGGAATTAGCAGGAGCAGATCTGGCCTCTTGCTCCCCCCCCCCCCAGGGGCATCTTTGCTGGGGCTGGTGCAGACTCATTGCCTAAGCTCCTTCTTTGTTATCTCCCTGTCAACACGCAGCACTGACATCATCTCTTTCACCCAGTGACCTCCAAGCACTTTACCAACCTGCCTCAGGGTCCTTACGCAGGAGGAAAGGGAGCCATGCAGAGGTTAAGGGAGTTGCCCAAGATTATGTGGTGCCTCAGTGGCAGAGCCAGGCAACCGAGCTCACCCCTGCTGCCTGCCAAGCCAATGGCAGGTCTATTCAGCCACACTTCTTCCTGCTCCGGCACCACTTAATAAGCATCTGCAGTGGGGTGATGTCCCTCCCCTCTCACTGGACAATTGTGGATTCATTCCTCAATGTCTGTCAGTCACAAACACCAGAGATTAAAAAGACCAGCCCTGCTCCCTGCCACCGCAGAATTGCGCCCACTTGTGCATTGATTGGTGTTTGGGCCAGGCGAGTTTTCAACGTGCCAAGCCAGAGGGCCTCCGCCGCTTCCCTGGGGAGATCTGGCGGGGGACACAAAGCGTGACGTTAAATTGTTCTGCAGCACCAATCCAAAGCATCGCAGCTTACCAGACCCCCTAGCAGTTAGCTTGCGTTGTCTCGCTCTCAAAGGGCAGGATCCGTGAAGCAGGCCTCAGCTGTCCGATTCCAGGTGGTGAGCTGCTGCCTGGGGATTGCTAAACTGACAGGTGTCCCAGTGCAGCTTGGATGGAGGTGCCGGTCTCTGAGAGAGGGGCAGGGCTTCACCCATGCCTGTCGTCCACCTCTCCCCTTGCCTGATTTAGGCAGGGGGCTGCAGTGCCGGCTTCTGTGGATGGCATTCTTAGGCACTTACCTTTCCCCATGCAGTGCACAGGGGCCTGAGTGGGCTTTGGGGGTCACGGTGTGTTCCGGTGATTTTCTAGGTGCTGTGGCACTCACCTAAGTCCCTTCGTGGCTCCAACCCAGCATACTTTACAAAAAGGGAGTAGCCTCATTATCTCCTTTTCTAGGTGGAGCAACTGGCCAGGCAGTGACCTGCCGCAGTGATGAGGACTGGGAGGCAGGTCTGATTCCCAGGCTCGGGCCCAGTAGACCCTGCTTGCTCTTAGAATCATAGAATCTCAGGTGTGGAAGGGAGCTCAGGAGATGTCTAGTCCAACCCCCTGCTCAAAGCAGGACCAATCCCCAACTAAATCATCCCAGCCAGGGCTTTGTCAAGCCAGGCCTTGGGTGCTTTGCACCATTACTGCAGAATTCTGCCATGGGAAATGCCAGGTGTTATCACTATTTGTTGGGTGCCACTGTTTCTACGCGCCCGTCCTGTCACCCAGCTCCGCGCCTGGGCTGATGGAGAATCACGTCTTGCTCTTTGGACACTCAGACGCTGTTCATTGGCCTTGGGACGTGGCTTTATAATTTCACGGGAAAAACAGAACAGGCCCAAGTCACGTCTTTCTGTTTTCCTTTCCCCCCAGATCTCGTCCTCCTCTTGATTTGCAGGTAAAACAGTGGTGGTTTAGATACACGGGTGGGGGTTTAAAATATGTACTTCAGACAATACCGTGATGAAAATAGTTGAGCCTGTGAAAACGGAAGATACCTCCTTTCCCCGAGACACGTTTCAAAGGGCTGTGTATTCGGTGAGAGCGGGACTAACCCAAGGCTGCGGTACAGAATCACATTTCATTTCAATTCCCCGGGATGAAAAGGTGACGGTGGCTAATTTGAACCTAGTTATTAAGACCCTGTTTCAAACCTCCAAGTCAATTAATCTCTGTTCGCCTCCCCAGCCTACGGGCCTGAGGTTGTTGTTAGTAATCTGGAGCCAGGGAAATTGCTTTCACCATAAAACTCGCACTTTCTTTGCTGGAAGCAAAACCCTGATGTGATTTTGCCTGCTGGGAGAGGTTTCTATGCCTGCTGGATGTGTGATGGATGTGCCTCCCAGAAGAAAGCAGCTTAGCACAGCTGGGACTGGGACAGGCAGATTACTGACAGTAGGAGGGGCCCAGCTGGAGTCCAGCTACAGTGGTGGATCCCATTCACTGGGACATGTGTTAGCATATTTTGTATGAGGGGAAACTGAGGCACCAAGACGTGTGATCAGCCCAAGATCACAAAGGAGGCAAGTTGCAGAGTTGGGAATCGACTCTGCAACTCCTGAGGCTGAGCCATATGCTATGCCTGTTAGACACACTGATTTTCCTTGGGGAAGAGATCCTCACCTGTATACAGTATGGGATGAAGGGACCCCTGCACCATCCATCACTCTCTGCCATGGGGCCATCTTATCTCTCATTGATATTCAGTGGCAAGCAGTCAAAATGAACTGAATGCTGCAAGTCTTTGGTGCAACCCTCAATGTTCTCTACCACAGCGTGTGCACAGTATCCTTTTCAGATGCAGCCGGCTAGCACTCCACTTGCAGCTCAGATGGGTTTCGCCGTAACCCGTAATAAAATAACGGAACAAATATTACGAGACCACAAATCAGCGAACGGCGACGGAGTCACCGTTCAGGAATAAACAGCTCAGAGGTATAAAGTCAAGATCCTGCTCGCCCAAGCTGATTGCTTGTTCAGAGGGAATTGGAAAATGAGTGGGGGAGGCAATGTTTGCTAGTTGGATTTTAGTAAAGCCCATGACACAGGGTCTCATTGTGACGCAGTAGGGGCTATCTGCAGGGGGGATGGGAGAGCAGGGGATGACTTTAGGTGAGAGACAATACCTGAGCCTGTAACCTGAGCCAGGAAGGGGGGTGGGGGTGCCTGGGAAGCTGGACAAAGGGAGAGAGCCTGCTGGAGAGGTTTTTGGTTTCAGTTTTGGGCTGGCTGGGAAGAGGCAGGGACCCCCAAGATCCTTGCCCCACAGAGGGACCTGGCTGAGGGGTCCTGGTTGTACCTACAAGCCCTGCTTGGGACTGTGTTCCTGTTGTCTAATAAACCTTTGTTATCCTGGCTGGCTGAGAGTCACAGTGAATAGCAGGAAGTGGGGGTTGCAGGGCCCTGACTCCCCCACACTCCGTGACAATCATGAAATTGCACCCTTCAATTAACTCACATTGGCTTGGATAGATGGACTGGCTAAGGAACCTTAAACAGAGGCTAAACAGCCTTGTGTTGCATAGGAAGGAGATGTCTTGTAGGGAACTGCAAGGATTTGGGTTGGGGAGAAATATCCCTTCGTTACTGATCTGGAAGATGGGGGAAGATAAACAGCATATTAAAGGAACCACACTAATGATGCTAAATGAGGAGAAATTGCAAACACCGGTGTTTGCAATGAAAGAATTAATATAAAAGGACTTTTCAGAGAGGGATTAAAAATAAGTGAAACTGAGATTCACTAGGGGAAAATGCAAAAGGTGGAGCATTGACATGCAGTGGGGTGGAGCAGAAAAAGGACGAGGGGACAGCAAGGGCTTGGAGACAGGAGATTCAGATGTAACGGGGCAGCAGAAAAGCCAATGCAGTTTGGGGCTGCACACCGAGGCACCATGCAAAGAGGCAGGGGAGGTGACAGATCCAATGCCGGTGAGATAGAACCTAACGTGTCGTGTTCACTCCTGCAAGCCTCATGGCCAGCAAAATACCAACAGCTTGGCAGGAGTGTACAGAAGAAAAACAAAAGTGACCAGGGGGCTGGAGTGTGCGGGTTTTGGAAAATCTCATGCCTTTTAAGCCAGTCTCATGCTTTTGGGGGTGGCTGGCTCATGATTTTGAAGGGCTTGCGGTTGTTGGCACGGCACCGACTGGCCCTGCATCCCAGCCGGGAAGCACAAACTAGCTGGTCCAGTTTTGGAGATCCTCCACCCCAAGGCAAAGCTCTGGTCCCTCTCTGTTCCTCTTAGCATTTACCACGGGCTATTCTGTTCTCCCCAGCATCTGGCAGCTGCTGACAGCCTCCCAATCCAATCTCCACCCTCCGGAGATTCTCTCTGCAGTCCCGATGAGGCTTTCCTTTGAAGATGGAGTGTCCCATCTTTGGGACTTCCAAGCTGGTGTCCCTCTACCCTTCCTCCCTCCCGCCCCCGACTTGCTCCCGCACTCCCTTTCTCCTGGCTCAGTACTGGAAGGAATAGTAGAGCGCCCCCTACTGCTGTTGTGTAGATACAGCAAGTTGCAGGTATTTTGTTGACTGCGTAGCATCCTTGTGAATAAAGTTAGGAGCAGAACAGCCAGCGCTTGGCAGGTCATAGCCTGGGCACCCTCTGCCACAGCTGTTATGAAAGCACAAACATTGCTCGAACCCTGGCACCTCTTTCATTACCGATTAAGCCCTGGGAACAGCAGACGGGGCTGCAGGACGTGCTCTGGAGGAGCTGCGGGGAGAATTGTGCACAGCATGCACCCGTGTGACAGCGCCTGGCTTTTCCCTGCAGCACCAACCTACTTGTTATATGAACACCAGATTCAGCTGATTCAGTAAACAAAAGAAAAAACAACAAACCTCGAGGTGGCCTGGGAGAAACTGCCAGGAACAAGCAGGGGAAGATGCTGCAGCAGGAGCTTCCCACCGACACATGAGGCCTGATTCCAGGTTGCTTTCAGCCCAGTTGCGGACGGGGCCCTGGGAGGAGGAGGAGGAGGAGTTCTGTCTGCCAGAGCCTGTCCCTGCTTCTAAGAGCAGCATTTTGGGCTGAGGTCCAGGAGTGGATGAGGCAGCAGGAAAATGCTCCCAGATTGTATGGGGTCAACTAAGAACCTGGAGAGATACGTAAGGAAATGATATTGTAACTGTCTAGCCGTGCAGCCTCCACTGCCCTCTGCAGACTGGAATCCGAACTGTTCAGCTGTGGCATAGCCCATAGACTGCATACAGCTAACAGCAATTCTCCTTTAGTAGGGCAATAAGTTATACCTCTCTGGCACTCCCTTGGGGAGAGGGTGGGCACCCGGCCGGGCACCCGCCCATCTCTATACCTCTCTGGCACTCCCTTGGGGAGAGGGTGGGCACCCGGCCGGGCACCCGCCCATCTCTATACCTCTCTGGCACTCCCTTGGGGAGAGGGTGGGCACCCGGCCGGGCACCCACCCATCTCTATACCTCTCTGGCACTCCCTTGGGGAGAGGGTGGGCACCCGGCCGGGCACCCGCCCATCTCTATACCTCTCTGGCACTCCCTTGGGGAGAGGGTGGGCACCCGGCCATCTCAGAGGTCGCTCCCTACACTGCAGCATTGTCGTGGGGCTGTCCTGGAAAGACAGGAAACAAAGGGTAGGACTAAATGGTCATTTTGCAGAATGGAGAGAGGTAAATAGTGGTGTCCCCCAGGGGTCTGTACTGGGCCCAGTCCTATTTAACATATTCCTAAATGATCTGGAAAAAGGGGTAAACAGTGAGGTGGCAAAATTTGCAGATGATCCCAAACTAGTCAAGACAGTTAAGTCCCAGGCAGCCTGTGAAGAGCTACAAAGGGAACTGGGTGACCGGGCAACAAAATGGCAGATGAAATTCAATGTTGATAAATGCAAAGTGATGCACATTGGAAAGCATAATCCCAACTATATATATAAAAGGATGGGGTCTAAATTAGCTGTTACCACTCAAGAAAGATCTTGGAGTCATTGTGGAGAGTTCTCTGAAATCATCCGCTCCATGTGCAGCAGTCGTCAAAAAAGCAAACAGCATGTTGGGACTCATTAGGAAAGGGATAGATAATAAGACAGAAAATATCATGTTGCCTCTATATAAATCCATGGTATGCCCACATCTTGAATACTGTGTGCGGATGTGGTCGCCCCGTCTCAAAAAAGATATATTGGAATTGGAAAAGGTTCAGAAACAGACAACAAAAATGATTGGGGTATGGAATGGCTTCCGTATGAGGAGAGATTAATAAGACTGGGACTTTTCAGCTTGGAAAAGAGACGACTAAGGGGGGATATGATTGAGGTCTATAAAATCATGACTGGGGTGGAGAAAGTACATAAGGAAGTGTTATTTACTCCTTCTCATAACACAAGAACTAGGGGTCAGCAAATGAAATTAATAGGCAGCAGGTTTAAAACAAACAAAAGGAAGTATTTCTTCACACAAAGCAAAGTCAATCTGTGGAACTCCTTGCCAGAGGATGTTGTGAAGGCCAAGACCATAACAGGGTTAAAAAAAGAACTAGATACGTTCCTGGAGGATAGGTCTGTCAATGGCTATTAGCCAGGATGGACAGGGATGGTGTCCCTAGCCTCTGTTTGCCAGAAGCTGGGAATGGGCGACAGGGGATGGATCACTCGGTGATTCCCTGTTCTGTTCATTCCCTTTGGGGACCTGGCATTGGCCACTGCTGGAAGACAGGACACTGGGCTAGATGGACCTTTGGTCTGACCCAGTCTGGCCGTTCTTATGGAGTCCAGAGCACAGTCCTCCAGCTGTGCCGCTCAGGACATCTGTTCCCTTGTGGGGGCATAGTCCAAATGAAAGTCAGGGTGCTTCTGCAGCCCACAAAAGGCAGATGGTCCAGGGCCTTCAGAAATCAAAGCAGAGGAGGGAATAAAAGAAAAAAAGAAAAGAGCAAGAAAGGAACACTTCTCCTTTCTGAGAGGGCCTGGGCAGCTGAGCCAGGGACCAGCTCCTTTAGTCTCCAGGCTGATTAATGAGCCCAGATGGGCTACAGCAGAACCACCCGATTGGCCGGCGTGCACTGAAAGTGTGCACGTACGCCCCCCGCTAGCGCCAGCAGGCCACTGGCTGCTCAGGGTTTACACCTGCGGCTGCGATTCCTTCTGTCCCGCCCCGCCCCCCTCTCCTGCTCCCTGGCTCCTCAGCGCCTCCCAGCTCCTGGCTCCGGCTCTCCAGCCTCCTCAGGGCCTGTCTCAGGCTCTCAAGGCTGCGCTGCCCCACCCCCTGACTGCCCCAGCCCCTGTCCTGAGACACACACACGACATTTGCTCTTCACACACCCCACCTTCTTCACCAAATAAAAAAAAAAACCCTCCGCCCCTCTCAGCTCTCGGTGATGATCTGAACAGGCGCTATGGAGGGTGCTGGCGTGCTCCTGCATTCGCTCCCAGGCCAGAATGCTTGGTGGGTTTTTCTGGTTTCCTCCCACTTACTGACGTCTCCCATGCCGCTCCTGATGCTGAGAACGCTCTCCCACTCTCCTCATTCAAATTCCGCCCGAGAGCACACTTCGCCTGGGGAACCCACCCACAACCAAAGGGACTGACGTGAATTTGGAAGAATTCGGGTGGCTGGAGCAGGGGACTGAGAGACACGAGGCTGGGTTCTAGTCGCTCCTGCTCCATGACCTTGGGCTAATCAGTACGACTTTGACCTAGGCACTGTGTGATCCTGGGGCAAGCTTTTCCTTCCCTGGGTCTCCACTTGTGCCTCTGTAGAATGGTGACCATAACACGGACCCTGCTTTATAAAAGCGCTTTGAGATTGTGGATGAAAAATGCTTTATAACGAGTGCTGAGGGCTATTCTGAAAGGTGATTAGCCAAATAAATCTGTGTACGTGACCTGCTCTCTGCAGAAAAGAATCGATGCTGCCCCCCACAAGCAGTTATCTTCTCCCCATCTAAACTGCTGCCCCTGTCTCAGTTCTCCGCCCCTTCCTCCACACTGATCTGCTGCACTTTTTATGTGCGAGTTATTTAAATGTAGATTCTAAAGCCCATGGGGAAGAGATTTCTTCCTTTTATTTGCCTGGAAAGCGCCATGCCTGTCGCTATTGCTCTGCAAACACTAACCGCCTGCACTGTCAACAATCCCATTTGCTTTTAATAAAAAAAATTAGCAATTCAATAAAAGTTCTCTGGCCGAGTGCCTGTATTTCTGACGGAGATGGGTCATACCCGCCAATTAGGCATAAAGTATTAAAAACAGCCATGAAGGAAAAAACCAACTGCACCACCAAGCAATTGCGGAACGTCTGAAATCGGGGGCCTGTTTTGCAGTATCACACAGGGTGTTTGGTTTGCCTTAGCAAAAGGCGTTCAGCAAGCCTCATTCCAAGGGTGTGGTACCCGAGGGCCACGTTTTCAGATCTGGGCGCAATTTAGTCCATATTTAGGCACCCAAAGGCAGCCTGTAGTACCTGAATATTGCATTAGCTGCTTAAATACAATTTTAGGTGCCTAATTTTTAGGACACTAAGTCTGTAAAACTTGGGACCAAGACAATTTAGAAAGAGTTTAAGTTCCGGGTGCCTAAAGGCAGACGCTGAAGGTGAAATCCTGGCCCCAGTGTATTTTGCCATTGACTTCAATCGGAGCAGGAGTTCACGCTGATGCCTGTAGCTCGGCACCGAAGCGCAGCAAGTGGCCTGACATGCCAGCGGTGTTTGCTGTCTCCGCTGCCTATTGGCTTCAGTGGGAGCTGAGAGTGCTCAGAACCTCTGAAAATCACGCCACGCATTTGAGTGTGTACACACGGATATGGCTGTTACACTTCAAGCCTCCAGCTTTGCTCCTCTTGGCCTTTGTCCTCATAGAGTATCAGGGTTGGAAGAGACCTCATGAGTCATCTAGTCCAACCCCCTGCTCAAAGCAGGACCAATCCCAACTAAAGCATCTCACCTGGTGGCCTGTGTGAAAAGCACATGCTGGGTCTCTCTCAGACATCACAAGAAAAACCATTACCACGGCCCCCCTTGCTGGCAGTCCCAGCAGGTTGGGAAGGACTCAGTGGGCCCTGGAGACTGAATTCCTCTCTCATGCCTAGCGCTGGCCCCTCCAGCTCAAAAGTTAAGACACGCAGTGGCTATGGGGTGGGGGGAAGCTCGCCCTCCCCCTGCTCATACTGTACCTGCTCTGTAGAGAAAGAAAGGACCAAGTTCTCCAGGGCTGCCAGGCTGGCTCTTTTCATCCGCACAGAATAGGGTGACCAGACAGCAAATCTGAAAAATCGGGACAGGGTTGGGGGATAATAAGAGCCTATATAAGAAAAAGACCCCAAAATTGGGACTGTCTCTATAAAATCAGGACATCTGGTCACCCTAGTACAGAACTCCCAAACAAACTCCACCCCCTCCTCTACACACCTGAGCAAACTCTTCAGTCCCCTGTACGGAGCAATCCTGCCTGGCTTCACCCATCAGCTCATAAGTGAGAAAACTGGCCTGGAGCCCCCTCAATGGCAGCAAGACACCTGGAGCATCCAGGATTTCTCTATATCCGTATTTCCCATCGATGCTGAATTGTCCAGAGAGGTCACTCCTGAGCAATGTGAAACGCCCACCCCAGGGCTGGGATGGAGCCTCCAGCTCAGCCTCCCAGGTTCCCCTGCCATACTGTTGGGCTGGCTGGCGGCAGTTTTCTCATCTGAATTAGCTGCCTCTCGGGCCCTGTGCTTCAAAGGGCCAGCAAGCCTGCTGGGAACTGGACGGAGTCACAGCCTAGGATGGCACCAGGAGTTCCTGAGATGGCACCAGGCTTCCTGACACCTTCACGCCTGGGCCGCCTAGGCCTGGAATCAATAGAACCCCAAGAAGATGAGCCACATTTGTGTGTCCAATGCAGCTGAAATGGACCTGGCCCTTTCTGTCCATCAACAACAAATCCCCTGCATGCAGCTGATTTCTTTATTCACCACCACCACCATGGTGTCGTCAGGGCTCAAGGGAACGGGGTTTGCTGGGGAACTGTGGCTGCGAAGCCAGCAGCGGGGACCCCACAAGTAGCCATGCCCACTGTTGCAGTTGCTGTGTGGGTCTCACTGAGTCACTGACAGAAGCAGCAATACCGCCTCCGTAGCATGTTCTTACAAGCTAATCAGGGCCGGGCCTAGGCTATCCGGGGGAGGCAAAGCCCCTATGCTGCAAGAAGTGGGGTTATTCTTTACCTCTAAGTCAGCACTAAACCAAACACCCTCAGGCCACACTGCTGAACATAGGAAGAACTGTCAAGTGGCCAGTGCACTAATCAAGATGTTAGGAGACCGGCCTCAGTCCCCTGCTCCGGCACAAGCTTCCTGTGCGCCCTTGGGAAAGTCCCATAGCCCCTCAGTGCTCCATCTGCAAAATGGGGATAAGCACGTGAGGCAATCCGACGTGATGGCCCATACTAGGGATAGGCAGCTCCTATGTTTTTCAGGTACCTAAAATGAACCTCTTCCTTGCTTGTGATCATTAACGATCACCTTGTATTTTTCAAAAGAGCCAGGCGGGCAGAGCCAGTGTCCTGATGAAACTGCAGGTCAGATAATTCCATCTGCCTACCTAACCTCCACCCGGGCTTTTAGCTGGGCGTGGTCTCCTTCGCTGTCTATTATCTACACCAGTGTGCGGTGCCGCTGTTAAAGTGGTGTTGTGCTCTGCCCCAGGCACAGCTGCATGTCAGGGGTGGGTAATGTGATTTCTCCAGCTATCTAATATTTTCTTGTAAAGTGCTTTGGAATTAAAGTAAATACATCTATATACTGTACAGCCATGGGAATTAATCCTATGGAGACTCAGTAAAAACAAACAAGATGTAACTTCATTACATCCAATTCAAGATTGCGGAGTGCTTTGAGATCCGCTGAGGAAAAGCACAATACATGAGCTAGGTATAATTATCTCAAGCATGTGGAGGGTCTTTGTTACCCTATCAGACTCGAATCATTTTAAGCTAGATCAGAGTTGAGGGTCTTGCAAACCTTCCTAGTCAGATAGTTTCCCTTTAATTTTAACAAATCCTCCCGGTGCTCACCGGGTCTAGTGATGCCAACTTTGCTTTGGTAGCTTTGAGTCTCAAATGCCAAATGGGAACCAAGCCACAGGTGCAGAGGCAAAGGAGTGATCGGAAACCCACACGTGCGGCATACAGGCCTGTAACAAGTGCCCCCCGCCCGGCTCAAGTGAAAGGAGATCGACGCCCCACAAATTAGCCCTGTGCGTTTGCACAGCTCGCCTGCTGTTCCCTTCCACCTTGGCAAGCCACTGAGCTGGTGGATTGGATTTCAGTTCCTTTGTTTTAGGGACAAAGCCGCTGTCCTCAGCCAGCAAGGGGTTTTGGAAAAAGAAAAAGCATCAGAGAAGCCAGCAGGGTTTCCAGTGAAGCCCTGATGTTGTCCTGTGCTCTCTGTTTCATGCAGAACCAGGAGTCTTTCAGCTTGAAATAGAAGATCTGGCGAAGTGCTGATCCCGGGCCGTTTGCAATGTTCTGAAAGAACAAAAGAGTTGGGGTGGGTCGGTCATTCATCAAGGCACAGCACGCTAGTCAGGGTTTGTTAAGTTCAGAGAAGAGGGATGGTCTAGTGGTTAAGTGAGTACCTTGAGAGACCCTAGTACAATTCCCTGCTGTCCCACTGAGTGGATCTCTGCCTCAGTTTACCCTCTGTACAGTGGGGGTGAATAGCCCTTCCCTACCTCACAGGGGTGTTGTAAGGAAAAAAACACTGAAGGTTGCGAGGTGCTAAGTACTGCAGTAATGGGGGCCAGGTAAGTATCTGTCCACAAACAGAGCAAGGCAGGTTCCCTGCCCCCCAAGAGTTTACAGACCAAGCGGGCAAGATACTCACAAAACTCATGGGATGTGCTTAGCCCCAGAGTTGGGTGAATACTGCAAAGCAGTGGCTAGGAATAGCAGCCTGAACATTCAACCCAGTGCATGTTGCTTGCGCTCCATTTGCGTTCGCTTTCCAGGGAAGTGGATTCCAACATCGTGCGCTCAACTACCAGCAGGGAACCCCTTTTTAATTTGCACATGCCACGTGACACGTCTGCCCGATCCCAGCTAAGCAACCCAGCTTGAATGTTGATTTGTGATCAATCCAAAGGGGGGGGGGGAGAGGAATCTCCAAAGAAACCCTTGCTGCATAAATCTGTATAACGAATAAGCAGAAGGAAATTGCAGTCTGCTGGTAGATATTCCATGAGCATGAAGAGGCTAAATCTGTCAAATAACATATTGGCAGCAAATTATTCATTCAGGTCTGAGTGCAGCCAGCCCCAGCTGCAAGGGGTTCTGAGGGTCTCTGCTAGAGATATGCCTCGTACCGAGACCCAGCAGCTCCAAAGTTAAGGATCTAGATCTCTATACTGTGAGTTCATGTCAGGAATGGCCGGGATTAGCAAGAGCCAGACACGGTGTGGGCAGATGCTGTGAAAGCTTCCCCCTCACCCTCGCGGCTCTGCCAAGGAACTTCTGTCCTACATTTGTGTAGCAACAGTCTTCTCGAAGGAACCCAGAGTGCTTGCCCCAGACGGAAGTCACCGCTGAAATTCAGCTGCCTCTGGGGTGGAATGCAGTAACCGGCAGCCCACGGCAACACGGAGGACTGGCAGTGAAGTGTTCTACCACACCCCGAAGGCAGGGCCAGGGGCACTTCAGTGGGCAGGAAGTGATTATCCAGACTTGAACTTGGCCAGGGCACCAGGAGAAACCCGCAGTCTTGGGCCTGCATTTTCAAAAGCAGCTAATGATTTTGGGGGGCCCACTTGAGACACCTTAAAGGAGCCTGGTTTTCAGAGGGCAGGTGCTCAGGACTTTCTGAAAAATCAGGCCCCTTTATTAGAGGGCAAGTTGCTCCAAAATTGAAGCACTCAGACTCACTAGGCACTTTTCAGAGTTTGGGCCTCAGCTCCTCAGTGACTAGACTTGGTCTGGTCTGAGGTGACGCAGTCTCTCATGCAGGACAGCGTGGCAGCACCCCGTAGCATCATGCTGCATCCTGGGTTTAGTAATAACCCAACTGCTGACCTCGCACATCTCATCCAGAGAAGCTCAGAATCATTAGACTCATTTTACAGATGGGGAAAACTGAGGCCCAGAGCAGGAATGTGACCTACCCAACATCACACACTTCACTAGTTAGAAACAGAAACCCAGGTGGGCTGACTCCCAGTCTTAGTCTAGTCACTCCCTTGAGCACCAAGTATAGAAAGACCAGTGACCCAGGTTTTCAAGTGGCCATCTGCCTTCCACATACTAACCGTAGCCAAGCCTTGCAAGAGAGGATTATAACAGGCCTGAGAGGGCATTACCTGCTCTTGCAGGGGATGCCCTGTTCTAAGCACAGCCAGCCAGCCATGCAGAAGTGCGGCCTCACCAATCGGAGATGACAGATCATGCCAGGTTTGCTAACAGAGCAAATTCCACTCTTGCCTACACAGCTATTTTCTTCATGTCCCTCATCTGGGGTCATGGGCTGTAACAACAATTCGCTATCTCGCTGCGCACATTAAATAAGCCGCTCAAAGCTATGTCTGGGAGTGTGTGGGGGGGGAGAAGCCTTATTATCCCCTTTGAGACAGAAGGGGAAACTGAGGCACCAAGAATTGAAGTGACTTGCCCAAGGCCAGGAGTAGAAGCAGAAATAGGACCCAGGACCCTCACTCACAGTCAGGTGCTATAACCAGCAGGCCTTGCTCCCCCAGGTGCATCTTGGCAGGTCCCACCTCTCCCACCCCCTCTCCATGTTGATAAAAGAAATACAGCTGAAGAAAAGCCTGTGCTCCTTCCACTGAGGAATCCTGCAGCCCTGCATGTCAGGCCAGGACCCGGAGGGGACGGGGAGGCCGAAGGGTGAGAGCAAGCAATGCAGGCGGGTTCCCTGCAGCTGTGGAGCCCACGCAGACCTGGAGCACTGTGCAGGGCAGAGGTAATGCAACCTGACAGGGATCTTCCAGACCTGCTGCTCTGGAAAGACGAAACCGCTATTAAAAGACAAGCTTGGAAGGCTGCGGGAAGCTAGAGGCTGCATGGGGAGGCTTCGTGACGGCAGCCGCGCTGTGCCCTCTGCGTGAACTTCTGCTACTGTACCGGGAAAGAGCAGAGGGGGGCATTGGGGGGTGGGAGAAGGTACATGGGAGGGGCACCTGCTCAGCACCAGAGGCTGAGCAAGTGATATCCACCGAGAAGGCAGCAAGGGAACCAATCGCCTTGGGACCCGGCACCTGGCACATTCCCTAATCATGGCACCGGCTGGGCATGTGATGGGCAGCCTAGTGGGTGCAGGGGGTATTGCACCTTTCAAAGCCTGGTTCATTAGGAGCTTTGGGAGTAGGGTGACCAGATGTCCTGATTTTATAGGGACAGTCCCAATTTTTGGGTCTTTTTCTTATATAGGCTCCTATTACCCCCCCACCCCCTGTCCCGATTTTTCACATTTGCTGTCTGGTCACCCTATTTGGGAGACACGGGGAGAGGGGGGAAAATCAATGGCCAGGGCGGGCCCTTCAATAGTTTGTTTCAGGGCTGGATTTTGAAGAGTGTGCGGATTGCCGAGCTACCTGTGAGCATTTCAGTTACTGGAGGGGCGGGGAAAGCACTCTGTGAGGAATGGCTGAGCCGAGCTGATGCTGTCTCTGTCCAGTTGGGGCTCTGGGCAGAAAATGCACTCAGCAGCCTGCAGGAAATCTGTCCACTCAGCCCCCTCTCTGGATCTGGGGAGCTGGGACCCCTCAGTTTCTTTTCAGCGAGAGGGCGATTCACAATCTCTCATTTCTGCCTCTCTCGCATGTAACAGCTGTCAGCGGTCGCATTTACACAGCAGAGGCGGAAAGACTCATGAAGGCCCCGCTCGTCCCCAGCCAGCACAGGATCCTACATTTTTCCCGGGCTCAGCTGCACCAGGGTCCTGTGAACTGCGCGGCCCCATCCCCATCTCTCCCTGTGCGAATCCTGCCATGGCATCGAACCCCTCCAGGCAGCTCTGAGCTCATTTTCGAATAGCATCATCGGAGCAGCTTTTCCAGGGCCATTAGAATTCCAGGCACTGAGATGACAAAGCCGGCAAACATGCCCTTTGCACCTGGCAGGCGGGAGCCATCCCAGGTGCCTTCCCTTGCCTGTGCCCCAGGGACCCAGCTGCTGTCACTGCGCTTAATCGAATTAAACAGCGCTCCCGCCTCTGTGAGATTTGGGGACTGCTCTGTGGTGGCTGGAGCAGCTGGGACATTTGACCTTGATAAGGCCTGAGGGTTAAAGGAAAAAGCCGCAGCAGGTTGATGTGCGAGGGAGAGCGGGCTGAGCCCTCCGGGCTGCGTGCAGTGCTGGGGAGAGGGGAAGGAGGACGGCAGGCAGGGCTGTTGTGGAAAGATGGCGTGTGGTGTAAATGGAGACGGAAGCTGGTTAGAGCGTTACATGGCCCCTCTGTGTTCGTGCCATGGGGGGGTAGGCGTTGGTGGGAGCCACTCAGGCTTTTAGCTCGTCAGGTTCCTGGGTCAGTCCCTGCGGTGCTGGCTGTTATGGCAGCTGTCGTGTGTGTGTGTGTGTGTGTGTGCGCGCACGCACGGAGGGGTGGGTATTTTACAGGCAGGCCCAGGCCTGGGCCCCAGGGCTTGTGGGCTTCGTTCCCAGCTCCAGACGAGTCACGTCCCTTCTCAGGGCTTCAGTTGCCCCCACTGTCGGAGGTGGACGTTGAATGCCAGCCTCACTCGGCCCTGCCCTGATTCAGCCTCAGAGTGAGCGGTGACCCTAGGCCCCGGGCTGCCCTGGGGCCGGTCACGCAGCCCCTGCAGAGGGCTGGCTCCTTCCTCATGGACAGGTTCAGGGGGAGACTTCACACCTCACTGACGCGGCGTGTGCTGCCCCCAGATTGCCTTTCCCAGCGCCTGAGCGCTGCTCCCCCCCATTCAGCCCCTCTGCTCCGCTGCCAGCAGGGCTGCACTCTGAACCCACTCCAGGGGGAGAGGGAGGCAGCGACAGAGCTGTGAATACGAACAGGTTAGAGAGAGAGACTAGCCAGACAGACACCGAACAGGGAGACAGACGGGAAGATGCTGCAACTAGCAAGATGGCCCCTGATAGCAGGACCCTTGGGTCACAAGCTAGGGACGGGCTACGAAAGGGCAGGACTAGCTACTTGACAGGATGCAGCCTGGCTGGTGGGCTCCCGGTGGCACAGAGCCCACGGTCACTGCCAGACTCTGGGGTTCTGTCTGCTCTGGTGGCACCAACGCCATGGACAGGAAGCTGAAGGGAGAGATAATGCAGGCAGAGAACGGTCAGTAACGCTCCGACCTCTTACAGCACCGCCAGGTCTCCAAGCTGAGACCCAGCTTCTCTGCTGCTTGGCTTCTCCAGCCAAGGGGAAGGGGTGGAAGTTTGTATCTGAGGAGCTTTCTAGACATCTTCTGGTGGTGGGGGTGGGAAGAGAGGTAAGCAAAACCCCAACTTTTCACGAGAAGGGTTAGCTCTGATCAGTTTCTTGAGCTGAAAATGTATTAATGTTTTGACATTTTCAAAATCTTGTATTTAATATTTTTGAAATGAAAAATTCCAGTTTGAAATGATGCTCTGTGTAGACATGTAAGCTAATTAGAGAACAAAAAATCTATTTAGGTGAAAGGACCATTTTTTATTTATTTTAAAAAAATCTTTAGGGTTTTGGCTTGTGAAAACTTTGAAAAGTGTTTGAAATCTCAAAAATCTTTGCAGGACAGGAAAGCTGTATTCGAGAGACAAGGGACCTGGAGTGAAAATGCAGGAGTCATGCAGTTAATGCAGCCTGACCCAACTCAGTTCGGTCCCCATCTAGTGGTGGTTGGGAACAGACAGAGGTACATAAACCTGCCACAGCCTTGCTAACAGGGTGGTTTTTACGATTCAGAGATGCTAGGTCCCATCCCCAGGACCATGGAGTTTCACTTTACCAAGCAGAGGACATCAACAGAAGAGTTAAATTGCCAGAGTAGGGGAGATATCTCCCATCCCCCTCAAATCACTCCAGGGTTGTGTCCATGCCTTGGTAGGCTTCACTGACCCCAAACCAGCCCCCAGCTTACAGGTCTGCACTACATCTGGCAAGAAGCGATGGGCAACTCAGGCCAGCTGAGCACCCAGATGTTCAGAAGTTTCTTCCTGCTCCTTTGGTTTGATTGATCAAACTGGAACTCTCTGGCGAACAGGCCCTCCCATGATATTCCTGGTGGTTCCTGCTTCCGCTTGGATCAGAAACCCGGGGAGCATGGAGGCTTCCTTCTACTTTTGGCTGCAGTCAGCCAGCCCAGAGGCAGGAGGGGACGGAACGGGGATGAGTGCCCAGGTTCTCAAAGATGCTGAGGTGAGGGACACAGAAGCAAAGGCATCCCAGTTACCAGCCCCAGAGCCCTCTACTCTCCGAGACTTTCCCGGCATTTGCCATTCCACCCGTGCTTTGCAAGCTGCAGCAGCCCTGCTCCGGTGGACATGTGGCAGGCCGTATAATGCCAATATCGTCCTCACTCTTCATCACATCTTCTAGGGACGGGCTACGAAATGGCAGGACTAGCTACTTGACAGGATGCAGCCTGGCTGGTGGGCTCCACTTCCAGTCCAATCCCCTACCTACTCTTCCAGCAGGCTCCCCCTGTTGATAATGGTTAAGGTACTCCAGCCTCCTGCCCCAACCCTTCCAGAGCTTAGTGTGGGATATGCAAATGCAGCTCTGTAATTGCTATGACTAGGCTCACTTCTCACTGCCCTTTTCAGTTCCTTAAGCTCCTTCATCGTGGATAGTTCTCTGAAAACATCCGCGCCGCGTGCAGCGGCCTGTCAACAAAGCTCAGCGAGTGGTAGGACAGATAAGACAGAAAATATCATAATGCGTCTATATAAATCCATGGTACGCCCACACCTTGAATACTGCCTGCAGCTCTGGTCGCTCCATCTCAAATAAAGATATATTAGAATTGGAAAAGGTACGGAGAAGGGCAGCACAAATGATAAAGGGTATGGAAGAACTTCCTCACAAGGAGAGATTAAAAAGACTGGGACTGTTCCGCTTGGAAAATAGACAACTAAGGGGGGGATATGAGAGAGGTCTATAAAATCATGACCGGGCTGGAGAACGTGAATAGTGAAGTGTTATTTACTCTTCAATGAAATCAATAGGCAGCCGGTTTAAAACAAACCTAAGGAGGTGCTACTTCGCACACCGCACCGCTAGCCTGTGGAACGTGTTGCTAGGGAATGTTGTGTAGGAGGGTAGGTCCATCAGTGGTTTTTAACCAAGATGGTCTGGGATGTAACCCTGGGCCCAACTGCCAGAAACTGGGACGGGACACTCAACAATGGCCCTGTTCTGTTAACTCCCTCAGAAGCACCTGGCACAAGCCACTGTCAGAGGACAGGACACTGGGCTAGATGGACCTTTGGTCTGACCTAATGTGGCCGTTCTTATGCTCTTGAGCAGCAGGTGGCATTTTGGGAGGGAGCCGTAACGTCGCCTCTTTACGGGGAGGTGCGTGCACACACTGGGCCCTGGCTTTGGTATCCGGCTACTCTTTATGGATGGGAAAAGTTCAACAGCGAGGAGCCCCTTAACCCACAGCACGGACCGCCATGGCGCCAGCTGCGAGGAGCAGAGGATGCCGGGACACGGAGGTGGCAGAGGAGAGCCTGCCAGCGAGGGGCTGCATGTGAGATCCGGGTATTAAAAGAGTTATGCATCCTCCAGCCCTGGATGAAGAATCCTCTCCCTTCAGGGGGAGGAGAAAGGAAGGGAGGAGAGCGTTTGGGTCAAGCCCCAGCACACCGGGGCAGCATCGGGGGCAAGGAAGGTGCCCCTGCTCTCCCTGATGCTGGGATGCGAGGGGGGCACCGCTGAGCTGCCAGCATTAAGCAGCTGAGCTCTGTAGCCTGATGCTTTGCTCCGGCTGGGAGACCTGCCCCGTCCCCAGTCCGGCAGGGGTGTGTGTATCATTAGACTGCAGGTCAGGGATGGAGCCACTCCGAGGTGGGAGGCTGGCCCTGCAGGCGCTGGGATAATGCTGACTAGCGCCCCCCTGCAGGGCATGGGAGCGGGTTTCTTTGGATGTTCATCGGGCAGGGGTGAGGAGCAGCTTCCCCTCCCCGCTCACCCCCCCGCCCCGATGGCAGACCGAACCCCGGTCCATCCAGTCCTGTTTTCGCCCCCATTTCCATCGGGGATGTTCACCTGAATCCATCGGCGGGGCAGCGGCACTGAATGTCCCTCACATCCCGCCTGGGGGTCAGTGAGAGGGGAGCTCAGACTGCGTGGCCCACTTCAGCCTTGGCCTTTCTGCCGCCACTGCCAGCCAGGGGCCAAACCTATTGCGGATACCTGACCCAGGAGCTGGCATGGAGCCTGTCACAGGTCCCAGCCAATCCCTACACCACTGCCAGGGGAATCCAGGCCTCTGGATCCCAGGCGCTTTAAGCTTCCCTGGGTCTCAGCAGGCAGCAGCACTTCTTTCCCTGTTGGCCTCTTAGGTGTATTCCCTGGGCAACAACGCTCAATCTGCCACTTCTTTGTGGAAATGGAGCCTCTCAGCTCCCAGAACCAGTGCTGACCCCCACAAGAGACCCTAGTCGCTTAAACACCCCCCCTCCCAGAATCCCACCCAAGGGGTGAGCCTGCTTGGGGGCAGTTGAACTCTCTCAGGAGGCAGGCGGGAAGCATAAAACACGACAGCCCCCAGACACCCTACCCAGAGCAGGACATCACAACTCGTTTACTTCATCACAGCAAAAGCACGAGAGATCATTAGAAACGCAACAAAGAGCCGACCAGCCATGGCCCTCACTAGCTCACCGTTCCGTGGGACCATCTGTGTTCAGGCAGGTAGGCAGGATCCTCGGCTTCATCAGGCTTCTTACATGCTGGGTTGCTTCTCTCCTCCTCAGCTGTACAAGAAAACCTGAGATCTGAACAAGCTCCTGCCCTGTTATAGCTTTCAGCCTCCCTCTGGCAGGTGATTCCCTCGTCAGCCTCTCCAGGTGACCCTCTGTCAGGTGATCCCCTCATCAGCCTCTCCAGGTGACCCTCTGTCAGGTGATCCCCTCCTCAGCCTCTCCAGGTGACCCTCTGTCAGGTGATTTCACTGCCAGGCCACCTCTCCCCTGCTAAGCCTGTGGCCCTGGTTGGGAGTCGGTCTGTTGTCTAGAGCGATTACATTCCAATGGTCGAGCACTCAAGTTAAATGACCCTCTGTTGTTAGGCCCTTGTTTCTCTCCTGCTTGCTATTTCTTCCACCATGGAGTTGAACGACAGAGAAAGCAACCAGCCCCGCACTGAACATGGAGTCTGCAGGCTGCCGCAGATGCGCACCGAGAGCCCCCAGTATCAAACACAATTCGTATGGAATTCCCCAATTCACCCCCCACCCCAGCTAATTTCACACAGAGGCCACCAAGGAGCCGTCAGATGGGGCTGGCCTGGGCTGGGTTTGAATCTGCAGCCTTGAAGGAGCCCTGTCTTGCTCCCTGCCCTCTCCAGTCCTCGTGGGCTCTGTTCCCCAGCACCAGCCGAGCGGCTCTCGCTTTCCAGCTGCGTGCGCCCTTGGCTCAGGCTGACTGCGCTGGGTCCCCTGATGGTGCAGTGGGGGGCCCTTGCTGCCCTACTGGAGCAGATGGCCTGATGGCTGCGGAAGGTGCTGGGGAGACGGGAGTGACAGGCAGTGCCCCGGGGGCTCCTTTCAGCAGAGCTGAGAACAGGGTGGGTGAGGAGCTTCTGCTTCAGATCACAAACCTGCCAAGCAGAGGCAAGGTGTTTCCTGGGGCTGGAGGGGGCAGGGGGATGCCCAAGCCCAGGAGAACGGAGAGCGCTGGCTGAGAGCTGGTGGCACAGCCTGGCACCTAGGCAGGGACCGGCCGAGCTGGCACGGGAAGAGGGGGAGCAGACCCCAGATGTGCTGCAGCTCTGTGTGTCGGGGATCAAACCCCAAACTGGCCACAGGTGCCTGTTGCTGCACAGAGAGGGAGGAGAGGAGGGCCCTGCCCCCAAAGTGGAGTGAGGGCAGAGAGGGGGCTGGCAGGATGAGCAGGTGGTGGCGGAGGGGAGGGGAGCAGGGTAGAGGGACGGGGAGGGATGCTTGGGAGGGCAGAGAGGATCAGGGGCAGGAGGGGGTGATGAAGAGCAGGAGAGAGGGAAGTGGCAGGAAGCAGTCGGGGAGGAAGGGGGAGGGAAGGAGAATGGTGGGGGCCGTGGTTGGGATGAGCTGACCAAACTCTCAATGCAGGAGACAGAGCCAGCGAAGCAGAAAATCTGTCCCCCCCAGCACCCTGAGCCGGTGCATCCCTGCTGGGTGCCGGGCCCTCTGCTCGGCAATGGGGGCGAGGCCACTTCTCAAGAGCGCTGAGCCCCAAAGGCGGCCAGCCCTGAGATCCCCAGCCCTGTCAGCACCCGCGGGGAGGGGCCAGCTCTCGAAGGGTGTGTGTGTGGGGGGGAGGGGGACAGGACTGACACGGCCCAGAAGTGTGGGGCTCCCAGCTGGGATGATCCGGACGGTAAAAGCAGAACCAGTGTTCGCAGAGCCAGTGTCCGTGTGAGAGGCTGGCGGTGTGGGGCATTGGAGGAGGATTCTGGGAGGTGAGACCCAGGCGCGGGGCTGCGGGGGCGTCGTTAGTAATCGATTTAGCCGGATCGCTACGCCATGGAAAGACCTTGTTTCAAAACAATATTGTTTAATTCCATCGTGTAGGCGGATTTATTGCTTGTGAAAGTGAGAAGCCTAATAACGCTGGCCTGGCGCCAGGCTCCGCGTGGGCTGGTACCGTTCAAGCTCTCTCCCCGTGCCGCGAACATACCTCCGTCCTGATCGCAGCTCTGTTCGGCCCCCTCAAGCCCAACCTGCAGGAGGGGTTGCCCCACTCTGCGCGTGGCTGGAGGGAATCTGTCCCCGCTCGGTGCTGCTGAGAGCCAATGCAGTGACACATGGACCACAGGGCACCGCCCCGCTCCCTCTGTGCTAAGCCCGTGGGGGCGAGAGGGGGCTCTGGGGGCAGCGACCTGGCAAGGGGACAAAGGGGAGCTGTCAGTTCAAAGAAAGGGGGTTGTCTAGGACGGATCGGGGCAGGGGGAGCAGGGGTTGTGCTCCCAGACTAGGGTGACCATAATTCCCGAAGGGAAAACAGGTCTCTGCCTGGGGCTAGCCCGAGCCCTCCCCCAGCTCTCCCTCCAACATGCTAGATTACACGTCCAGAATTAATACAGGCTCAGCTGTTGAATTCTCCTCCTATCCCATCACTGGCAGTGCACAACAGCCCGTGGAAATTAGTGCTGGATGGCTGCTACAGACACTTCACTCATGCTGAACGCAGCCGCTCCGGCTGCCAGGCAGGGGACCAGGCGAGGGATGCTAAGGATCAGATGAAGCCAGACAAAAATCCGGCCTTGACAACCTGCAACCTGGGAGTCAGGGAATCTGAGCTCTCTCCCCAGCTCTGCCACTGACGCGCTGTGTGACCATGGGCAAGTCGCTTCCTCTCTCCCTGCCTCGGTTTCCTTAGCTGTAAAGCAAGGTCGATCATACTGAGCAACCTCCTGCGGTGATGGTGGGGGGTGAAATTAGTCTCGGTATGTGTGCAGCTGTCTCGGGACAGCAGGCGCCAGAGAAAAGGCTGGGATTATCAGGCCCAATTCACTCGGCATCTTTCTCTTGAAGAAACAGCAATCGTACGATTCATTTCTGGGCATATACCAGCGTTACCTTAAAAATCACAGTTTCTGTCAAAACGGAAACCCAAGGTCTTAGCAACCGGCCCTGGCTGTTGGGAACTGCAGAATCCGTCAGGCTGTCCAAAGCAGCATACGAGAACCCCTCCCAGTTCACGTACTGCCCTGCGCTCCTATTTCCTGGGGTAGATTGCATCAGAACCCCGCTCGGATTAAACGTCTCCCTTTGACTGAGATGGAGTCAAACAACGTCGAACACACGGGGCCGAATCCTGCCCTCCGTTACGCCTCGGCGATGACGGTGGCCTGGGTGCACTGGCATGAGGTGTCCGTGGGTGGCACGATGCAGTGCAGAGGGACAGTATTCCCAGCAATACGGCCCTGCTCCGTCTCCCAACCAAGTCCATGGCAAATTCACTAGGAAGAGCTGGTGCCTTAATCTGCCCCTACTCTGTGGGCTGGGCACCTTGTCCTGCTTTGCGCAGCGGGGCCCAGCCTTGTGTGCATCTCTCACTGAGGAGGGCCAACTTTTTAATTGCACAAAACCGAACACCCCTGCCCCGAGGCCCTGCCCCGTCTCTTCTCCGAGGGCCCCACCCCCCACTCATTCCTTCCCCCTCCCCGTCGCTTGCTGTCCCCCACCCTCACTCTTTCACCAGGCTGGGGCAGGGGCACGGGGTGCGGGAGGGGAGGGGGGCTCTGGCAGGGGGTGCAGGCTCTGAGGTAAGCCAGGACTGAGGGTTCACGGTGCTGGAGGGAGCTCCGGTCTGGGGCAGGCGCTTGGGGTGCAAGAGTGGGTGAAGGCTCCAGCAGGGGGTGTGGGCTCTGGGGTGGGGCCAGGGATGAGGGTTTGGGGTGCAGGAGGGGGCTTTGGGCTGGGACCAAGGGATTTGGAGTGTGGGAGGGGGCTCCGGGCTGAGGCTGGGGATTGGGGTGGGGAGGGGTGTGGGCTCTGGTGTGGGGCCAGTAATGGGGGGTTTGGGGGGCCGGTGGGGGCCCCTGGTGGGGCCGTGGGGGTTAAAGTGCGGGAGGGGGTTCTGAGCTGTGGTGGGGTTGGGGCATGGGAGGGGGTCAGGGTGTGGGCTCTGGGAGGGAGTCTGAGTGCGGGAGAGGGCTCAGGACTGGGTGTGGGAGAGAATTTGGGGTGCAGGCTCCAGGAGGGAGTTTCAGTGCAGGAGGGGGCTCTGGGCTGGGACAGGGGGTTGGGGCATGGGAGGGAGTTTGGGGTGCAGTAAGGGGCTCAGGACTGGCAGTTGGGGTGTGATCTCTGAGAGGGGACTCAGCACTGGGGCAGGGGTTTGGGGCATGAAAAGGGGATGCAGGCTCCAGGCGGCTCCTGGAAGCAGCGACATGTCCCTTGGCTCCTAAGTGCAGGGGCGACCATGGGGCTCTGTGCGCTGCCTGTGCCTGCAGGTGCCACGCAGAGCCCCCTGGCCATCCCTCCGCCTAGGAGCCGAGGATCATGTTGCCACTTCTGGGGAGCCACACTGAGCCGGGTAGGGGGCCTGCCAGCCCCACGCCAACCGTACATTTAACGGCCGGGTCAGCGGTGCTGACTGGAGCTGCCAGGGTCCCTTTCTGACCAGGCGTTCCAGTCGCAAACCGGACACCTGGCAACCCTACGCTCGCTTCCACTATCAGATACTTAAAGATACCATGGAAACTGGGCCAGTCAAAAACACAGGCCCAGGGGACGAGCCTTCCCTGCTGTAATCAGAGCCTCACCATCAGTGCTCTACCCTGCAGCTCAACACGCCAGCGCAGCTCCCCCCGCAGCCCCCGCCCCCTCCTCCCGACAGCTAAATGCTACTCTTTAGTCTCTCCGTGTTTGTGTCCCATATGCCTAGCAGGCAGTGCAAGGCTGCTTGCGGACGGCCTATGCCAAGTGACAGCCGCCCTGCTTACCCCGCTGAGCCAGCCTCATTGGGGGAGAGATAATTAGAGCCCCAGGCAAATGGAACCAATTGTGGACTTTTTGCATTTTCCTGAACCGATTTATCTGCTAGTGTCTCCTAAGTAGGTTAGTAAAGGATGGCAGCCTCCTTCGCCGGGCAGCCTGGCACCAGGCACACACGCCCCTTTCAGGGAGCACAAAGGAGAAAGAGAACAATTTGGGGGCCCCTGGACATTTGTGCAGAGAGGTCTACTAGCAAATGCTACAGTACTGGGGTGAGGGTGTCTGCAAATCCATGGAGAAGACAGATGCCCGCTAGCTAGCTAAGGCAGGGATAGATAGCTCGAGAGGTGATAGACAAATATGGGCCTCGCCCAGCCAAGGAGAAGAATGCAATGGGAGGAAAGGCAGCTGGCAGGACCCCAGGGGATATTATCTGACCACGTGCCAATCCTGTGAGGGTTCTAAAGGAAAGCAGGTGCGTCAACTCCCTGCTCAGCCGATTGTGAGCGAGAGGTTGCCCGGACAAGGTCATGAGCGAGTGGAGTGGGGTGATGAATGATAGCCCAATCAAAGCACCCAGAAGGAACCCCACCAGCAGCTCCCTGGTGGTCAGAGAGGGCTGGGCGGTGCGATGGTTTGGACTTCCCCGGGTTTTGTTCTAACCAGCGCACCCCAGATCTCGGGAACTTGCTCGAGTCTTGTGAGCCTTGGGGAGCAAATCGCATTTGATGAGACATGGTTTTGATGCTGCCAGATCCAATGGTCCATCCCACCAGCCTAAAGGAGACGTATCCTTTCCCATCCCCAGTTCCCTGAGCCGTCCCGCCCCTCCGACTCCTAGCACGGCGGTTACTGTGTCTGGGGCCTTTTCCCAGCATGGCCAGATGGCCCATGTAGAGCCCTGTGAGCCATCACTTTGCATGGTGACGCTCTCTGAGAGGCTGAAGGAGTTAATCCCAGGCCAACCACCTCCTTTGCCAAAACCAGCTCATCAGCAAACTCCTGCTAGAGAAGGGGAGGAGGCAGATGTCCCTCACGACCAGCGGTTGTTAAAGCAAACACACCAGGGAGCATTAGCTCATTGTTCTCCCCGCCAGACCCAAACGACTTAAGCTTTACTAAACGTTGGGAGTAACGGCGATCCATCACGTTGCTGCCATCATTAATCCTTTGTAATGGTTTCTATAATTAAAAGCCCCATTGTGTCTTGTCTTTCTAACATGATTTATGTGAGAGGGAGCACTCATGCGTGGATGATGGATGGCTGTTGGTAGGACATCTGCCTCATGGCTGCAGAGCATTGCGGGAAACGCATGGAGACCACCTTGATTCCTACCACCCTACTCCCTGGCAACTTCCGTACGACGGACTCAAACAATGGCAAAGGGAGTAGGATCCTCTGGCTTGAACCACAGGTGAACCTCAAAGGATTCAGAGAGCCTGGGCATGGGCAACCGACGGCAGAGCGGCTTGGGAACGAGCAGCAACAATGCGAGAAGGGGCTGCTCTCACTTCTCTGAACGTCAGACAAAGTTGGGTTTGAGTTCGAGGAGAAGATGCAGCCCCTTAGGAAAAGGGCCCTGGGAAGCATCCCCGGGTGGCGCCCAGCATGATAGCCTGTAGAAGAAACTACATTTTGCTGCCCTCTGGCCTACAGAAGGCAGCTCCCGAATGCCCTCTCCTCCTACTCACCGGCCACCTAGAGCTCATATGGGGCAGGGGTAGGACAGAATTTGCAATCCGAGTCAGATCCCCGGGGTCGGAAAGGGTTTTTGAAAGCCCAGGCTGTGACTGTCCTGGGCATGGAGAAGGTTGTCTTTTCTTTCACTAGTAGCACCCACAAAGTCCCTCCCAGAGCAACTGTTTTGGGTGGTGAGAGATCCAGGCACCATTTGCCAACGAGGAGGGTGCTGGGCCGAAGGCTGGTGCAGCATGTAGTTATTTCCTTCAGGGAGGGGGCAGGATACCGGCTACTCTCAATCGAGGCCAGGCTCTGGCTTAAGAAACCATCTCTCGACACTATCAATCCCGTCTGGGGGCTCGGTAACCGAGAAGGTGGCAGTGTCATGCTGGCCCCACCGGTGATCCTGGGTTTTTTTCAGTCCCGGTCAGCTGGGTTTCAGGCCCAGCAGGGTATTGGGATCGCGTTAGTCTCCTCTCTCTCCCTACGGACAGAGATCAGTTGTCCATGTTGATCCTTTAAGATCCTCTCAGTAGCCTTTGCCCAGGTGGCATAGTTGAGTCAGCTGCAGCTCCTGGCTAGGGTGGAGGGTGTTGGACTTAGGCGATAGCTCCATGTACAGTGCAAGGTGTCTGATAGCTCCACTGGGGCATCTTGTTCTCAACCCACCAGCCTGGCTCAGCCCCCATGAAAGTCTATGGGAGGTCGGCCGTCGATCTCAGTGGGAGCAAAACGAGCTCAGCAGTGGTAGCCAAACTCCTCATGCTACCAACACAGGGTGCTCTGGCCCTAATCAAGACACCGCCAGCACCTGAAGCAGACCGAGCGGTCACCTGAAGATGTGTGTATGGACCCAAACTGGAGCTTCCCAGAGCTTGGGGAGTTCAAATACAACGGTCCCTGGGTCTCAGAGCTTTGCAAACACCCAACCCAGCCAATGGGATGTGGGAAGACCAAGCCCATTCCCATCTCTGTGGCTTCACAGATAATAAACAGAACTCTTAAGAGGCCCAAGGAGCCTGATCCTGAAACTCCTCTGCATGCAGAAACTCCTCTGGAAGCAAAGAGAGTTGGAGACAGAGACCTTCTTCAGTCTACTCTGCCCAGCAGCAGGCATGGGACCCTAGCACACGGCAGCAGGCCCTGCCTGCCATGGCGCAGGGCGAGTTGGAGCTGGCACTGCTCAGATGCCAGGCTCTTAAGGGTCCTTTGCACCAGGAAGCTCACCCCCATCGCACTAGACAGTTGACTATGATGGGGGGCGTGTCTGGCCTGATGCCGAGCCTTCGGGAGCCTGGCAGGCTTGGAGAGAAACATTAAGACCAGGTTATCAAGTGTCTGATCCATTTGTTCTCCATCGCTCTCCCCTGCATGAGTCAGCTCCTTTAATGGGGGAGACACGGCGAGTGCCCTGGATTGTAAGGAATTTCCCTTATCTCCCCTGTCTCACCCTGGACTGAACTCAGGGGTCCCAGTCAGAGCAACCCAGCCAGTCACCACAGACTCATCCGCCGCGTCTTGCGCCGGCAGAGCACCTCTGGCTGCGGCCGTGGCAGAGCTCACGTGAGAGCAGCGGGGGTCTGGTTGGACGGCACCAGGGAGGTGTTCATAGTAAATCAGCAGGGAGTGCTGAGGATGGAGTTTATACTCCAGCCTGGTGGTAGGGGTTTTTGCAATGCTGGACAAGTCATCTCTCAGAGGCGCTGACTGTCTGTGATTGTTAACGGTCCCCTGGCACTTTTCTCAAGAGTACAAGTACAAGTCTGCTGGTGCTTTTTTTCTGAAAGAACCCTAGAGCTCTGGATAGATTCCAGTTTGGGAAAGTAAGTCCATCGTTACTTACTAAAACTTCCATTCTAATTCACTTCCTGTTCTAGAATCTTGCCCAGTGTTGTTCAGAGCTGTTAAAAAGCAGCTGCGTTCCGCCCCAGAGGTGGCTGCATTTCCTCAATAGGGAAAGCGGCTTTGGTTCATATAATTTGTGATGTCTGTTGCTGAGTCACCTCAGAGAGGAAGCACCAGTCACCCCTAGGCGGGATCGTGCCATTCTGTGCTTAAGCAACGCAGGGGAGTAAAGAGTCATTAAAGGGGGATGAGGCGTGTGTGTGGCTGGGTCATCGTGTAGCTGTTACCTACTCAGCGGAGCCTTCTGTGGGGAGATGTTGATACCTAGGATTGGGCAGGTTAAGTTATTTCATAATTGTCCGTTATGGGCTTTCTTGGACTTTCTCATGGTGCATCTGGTGGTGGCCATTGTCAGAGACCCACTAGTCCAGGGGTGGCCAACCTGAGCCCGAGAAGGAGCCAGAATTTACCAATGGACATTGCCAAAGAGCCGCAGTAATACGTCAGCAGCCCCGCATCAGCTCCCCCCGCTGCCGCTCCCAGCACCTCCCACCCACCTGCAGCCCTGCCGATCAGCACCTCCCCCTCCCTCCCCGCACCTCCCGATCAGCTGTTTCATGGCATGCAGGAGGCTCTGGGGGGTGGGGGGAGCATGTCGCTTCTCCCACCATCCCCTCACACTGCACCCGTCCCTGCACCACTGCCCTGAAGCCTTTAAGCCATCACCATGGGCCCTTCCAGAGGAAGTCCGACTAGACCCGTGCAAAGAATTCATTTTTTTTTCAGTTCACCGGCAAGTCCAAAAAATTGAAAAAATAATTTGTTGCGGGTTGCTCCGAAAACAATTGTTTTTTTTAACTCAGTGAATCAGAAAGTTAAAAAAATTAGTTGCAGGTTGAACAAAATGTTGCTTTTCAATTCTGATCATTTTATTAAGACAGTGCCGATCTTTTGCAAATAAAATTAGAGGAAAGTTTGAAACCAAACGTCATTTTCAACTGAAAAAAAAAAATCAGAACCTTTTGATTTTTTTCAGAATATATTTTCACTGAAACAATTGGTGACATGGACCTGAATCCGTGAAATATGTTGGGGAGGCCAAATCTGCGGGCTTTTCGCCAAAAATAAATGGAACATGAACAATTTCTCCCAGTTCTAGTCCCGAGTGCCTGAGCAGGTCTCAGCTAAATCGTCTGTCTCAGCTGCCTCCTGCAAGGAAACAGAACTGGAGTTTTTGAATGTTGCGTCCAGAGGAGTGCACGTCATTCTGGACAATAGAGGAGCAGAGCACGAATTCCATCGGGGGAGGACTGGTGGCGTGCAACCCTGCTTGTGCTTTTAGATCGATTGGCAGGCACCGTGCCCAGCCCCCTCCCACGGGAGGGTCGAGGCAGCCCTGGATGCTACAGAAAGGGTCTGCTGGAGACGCCTGCCAACCCTGTGTCAGAGCCGATTTGCTTAGTGGGGGAGATGAGCTCAGGTGGAGGAGAGCAGGTTGAGAGGACAGCAAAAGTGACTCAGGGAAGGGAAGAGCAGAGAAGGTGCCAGGCGGGTGAGGAGCCTAGAGGACACGGGGTCCATCCCTGTGATCTTATTGTGGCAAAATAATGATGTGTCAGGGCAGCTCACTGGGCCTGCCAGGGCCTGAGCCTGGCTCCTGGATGGAGGTTAGCGTTTGCTTTGGTTTGATTCTGGGCCAGCTCGGTAAATGGGCTCTTTTGTAACGGTTAGTGAGAACCGTGGTTACGCTCCTGAACCTCAGTCCCCAGCACCCTCCTACCTACCTCCTTGATTCCTCCTCTGGTGCCCTAGCCGCTGGGCCACGGTGTATGTTCCATTGCACGCGGCACTCGCACGTCTGGGGCTGGTTAGTCACGGTCTAGCCGAACACCTCACACGGCTGCTCTTCGCCAATCCGCTCCCCCGGGTATTTGCAGGGAACGCGCCCTGGTCACAGGCGTGGCGGCTCTGTGGCCCCGCCCTGTCGGCGGCACGTGGCACTAAAACACCACCCCTTCCAGGGGAACAAAGGGCCAAACAAAACCAAGATTCTTCCACCCTACTTGGGTTCCTCTCCAGCCCAAGCACCGGGCTCAGCTCCCAGCCCCTTCTGGGCAACCCAACTCCCAGGCTGCTCCCCTGGAGCTCCCTGCTTCAGTTCAGAGCTTTACACAGCAGCCCAGCTGCTCTCTGGTGCTCCTCTGCCTCACTCAGTTTCTGCCCTTTTATGAGGCCCAGGTGTTTATCACCTGACCCAATTAGTCCTGCCCCTCTGGCTGGGAGGAAACTAATTAATATCACAGGGAGGGGCCCCATTTTCCCTTAAAGGGGCCAGTCACCTGGGGACAGGTCCTATCTTACCTTCAAAGAGCCTGGCTGAAAGTCCCTGGCCCGTGGCCCACTGGCCCTGACTTCCAGCCTGCATGGGGCAGGAAATTGATGCTTCCCTGGGTTATTGACTAGTGTCCAGATCAGTGGGAAGCAGGAGACAGATGAAGCCAGTTTCAGTGTGTGACGTAACGGGACACTTCATGAACGCAGAGCCAAAGAGCCGTGTGCCCTGCTTCTCCAAGGTGCTCATTCCTGGGGCCATGGGACCGCGTGAGTGGAAGGGGACAGTGGCCCTTCACCTGTCAGTTAAAGGCCTTTTCCCGCCTGTAGGACAATTATCCGGTATACCATAGAGTGCGCTGGAGTTCGAGGTACCTGCCCAGTTTTCGTACCAATCCTCTCATTTTTTTTATCATTTTCTTGCTGTTTCTGGAATTTGCAAATAAAATCTGTTTGCGCTGAAGGTGCCTGAATCGGGCCGTGGCGCCGGTGAGCTGGGGAAGATGCTCAGGGAAGGCACAATGTGATGTGAGTAACAGACCAAGTGGGTTGGGCTCCCGCCTCCCAAACGGTGCTGCCAGGAGCACTGCTACCGGGCAGGGAGGGCACGGGGAAAACCCCTGCACTAAGGCCTGGTTAGCGATGATCGGCCTCTGGAGAACGGAGCGGGTTGCTTAACCTCAGCCCTCCCTGTTGCCTGCCGTGTTTCTAAGCTAATATCTCACTGTGTCTTCAACAAAATGTGAGTCTGGGAGAGCGCTAATTGATCCTGAAAACGACTCCCTGTCACTGCACGAGTCACACACATAACGTATGTGCACATCAGTGCCCGGAGTAACGTGCTCGCTTCCCTGCCTTTGTTTCTCGAAGGATACGTCAGGGTTCAGTTGGACACACACAGTTACTGAGTGTTATGGATGGAGGGCTCATTTCCTTCACCAGGGCTGCTTCTAGCAGTTAAAGCAAGGGCCAGGCCTCCTGGATCCTGTTCCCATGTCCATCACTTTGCTCCCTGCGTCACCTCTCTGGGCCTCAGTTCCCCCATCTGTGAAATGGATAGAATAGTCCGTATCTGGGTCTTAGGAGGGTTGGGGAGGGGGAATCAGTGAATGTTTGTCAAGCGCAAATTCTTTGTATGAAAGTGCGAAGTATTATCTTTACACAGAGCCTAAGCCTTGCCTCTGTCGTGAGTCACACGCCAATCAGATGGTCAAAATAACCCACGTCTGCTCTGCCCCTCTTACAGTGCTATTACAGCCTCGCCCAGTCAGGGACCAGGACCCCATGGTGCTAGGTGCTGTACAAACGCTAAGCAAAAAGATGGCCCCTGTCGCAAGGAGTTTATAGTCTATAGGCTGTGGCTCTTAAGAGTCATTCCTTAAGGGCTTGGAGAAAGGAGATTATTGGGGAACTGGATCCTGCTGGCATGGATATTGCTGTGGCTGGGGAGGAGCACAGCTGTTTATGTTGCACTAAGGTGAAAAAGAAATGAACCCCAAACTATATCCTGGGGTTCCCAGGACAGTGAGTTGGGGGCCGTCCATCCAGTCCCACAAAACCCTGTACAGTACAGCACAAATGGCTACCGCCCCTCAGGTGAGCCCCACTCGAGACGAACAGCAGGGAGTAGACCAGGATGGCAGGCATGTGTGGGGAGCTGGGAGTGCTCATATAGGCAGCTTCATCTCAGTGTGGGGAGCTCTCACCCGCGCTGAGCACAGTGATGGCTCAGCCGGATCATCGAACCAGGCAGGGAAGTAGCAGCCAGTGCCTGACAAGCCTGTTTCCCCGAGCGCCCTGGATGCTCTCACACCTCCCGCAGCCGTGGCACGGGGACTGCTCTCCGCTGGCAGGCACCATGCCCGGTGCTCACTCCTGCGCAGCCCTGTCCATGCCCATCAGTGAGACCGAGCCCAGCAGGTCAGATACCGATGGCCGAGCTTAACCCGTGACGCTGGGCGAGGTGGTGATGCTGCAGGGAGATGACACCCCGGCTGTGTGGAGTGGGAGGGGTCGGTGCCCCGTGAGCGGGTTTGGTGGGCTTGGGTCTGGGCCTCTCCTTGCAGAGATCGGGGCTCAGATCCTGCTGGGCACAAGTGATAATGGGTTGGTGAGGTCATCCTGGAGCCCACCTGTGCCCATCAGAAACCCAACTGCTCTCTGCTCGGCAGGGTTGGTCGTAAGTGGGAGGACGCAAATCAGGACTGAGGGGGCATCAACGGGGTTGGCTGAGAAGGCCGTGGGTTAGAGTTGACCTTACCCAGGCAGGCCTGGCTGGCTGGCATTATCAGGAGGGTCCATACTGCACAAGACCAAGCAGCAGGGGTGGTCCAGGGCCCGGCAGCGCATGCAGCACACAGGGACCAGCGTGAAAGAGGTTTGCAAGGGGGCAGCTGGTGGCTCAGGCGAGTCTGGGCTTCCGGACGATGGGGCTCATTGGCCCGATGGGGGCCCGGTTACCGGCGATTCTCCTCCCCACGGAGCCCAGTTGGCACATCCATTTCACTGCCCTAGTTAGGCTCTGGACCAAGGCCGTGGAGGCAGCAGCGTCCTCCTGCCCTGAGGGGCCGGGGCCGTTAATGAAGGGCGTTCTCTGGGGGCACCGGCAGCGAGCGCTGTCCCCTGGCCCCGTTTCCCTGCGTTTCTAGGACATGAGCCATGGGACTGCGCCGTGTGTTGCTGGCGCTGCACGTGCGCCCAATGACAGGCCCAAGGTAACCCGCCAGCCACTCTTAATTGGATTTGCTGACACTAATTGCTATCATTTTTGCCTCAATTAAGCCATTTGTTTCCCATTTAGCTCCCTCTCCAAGGCAGTAACGAGGAGCCATTAGTGGGCTTGTGGGCCCCTGACAGCACAGTCTCCTCACAGCGTCCTGCTGGGGGAACCTGACCGCCCCACAAAAGAACGCAGCCCCCCCATCTCTTCCCCTTCCCAGATTCCCCTCATTCCTCTGCATCCTCCCCCACCCCACTGACCTCCCCAGTGTTCACCTCTCTTTCAGGGGGGTGCACCTCATCTCCCACAAGGGGAGGAGAGCCCTCTGTCTGCACTGCCCCCCGAGACAAATAGCCCTGGGGGGCTGGTGGGGAGGGGGGGCATCTCTCAAGCAGAGGGCTATGGAGGTGACGGGAAGGCAGCACCTCCTGAGCAGAGGGCCTGGCAGACTCCCCCTCCTCGCTCCACCGCTTGACGAGGGGCCTTGACAAGGTCAGATGGCCCCCAGAGGTGCCCTTGGAGCGGCTCTGCCCCAGGATGGGCCCACCAGGAATCCCACACTCCACCAGCCCATAGCAATGGGCTCTGTGCCCCCCACTCCGCCCCAGAGCAGTGGGCTCAGCAGAAGCCCCAGCAGAGGTAGGCTGGGCTGGCTGTGGGGCTGCAGCCTGGGTGGTTTCCAGCTCTAGAACAGGGGAGCGTGTCTGGCCTGATGCCGAGCCTTCGGGAGCCCGGCAGGCTTGGAGAGAAACATTAAGTTTTCAAGCTTCAAATGTTGTTGGAGGAGATGGTTCCCCCCCCTCAAATTCCACAAGGTACCAGGAGTCTGAACCCCTAGACTCAGGCATGGAAAACCAGGTTGTAAACACAGAGAGAAGAGCTTTCCGGGGCGTGGGGGTGCGCAGGGACCAGTACCCTGAGAGGCAGGGAAACGAAATGGGTTTGAGATCTGGGCAGAGGTTCAGGCCGGCATTTATGTGGCTGGACGGCTCCCATAACAAAGTGTGCTGAGCAGCGCAGAAGCGACTCAGCTATTCTCTGTGGTGGTTAGAAGGGCCCAGAGACCTCAGATGCGTATGTGTGACCTGCCCCAGAGACCGGGGTTTGCGTCCCAGAGCAGGCAGCGGAGGGGAAGCACTCCAGTCTGGAGGGAGATGGAGTGAGGGACTCCCGGGTTTTGCCCGTTCTGCTCTGCATAAGCCAGGCCACCCCACCTCTGCAATGCCTGGCTGTCAGTGCCTGGGTATAGCCAGCTGCCTCCCGTCCATTCCTGCAGTAACGCTGACCCCTGCTGGCTCCCAGGAGGACAGCAAAGCCACAGAGCAAACACCCTTGGTCTGCCCCCCTGCATGTCCATGTGCAGCTGCGGGGGGCTGGAAGGAGCCGAAAGGGCCTAGGGGAGGCCGGGACAGTGGAGACCGAGTGCGTCTCTGGCAGTGTCTGTGTGGTGTTTGTCTGCTTGCTGGGCTGCATGGGTCCGTGACAGCAGGCCAGGGTGCAGGGGTCGGTCCGGCTCTTCAGGGAGGCCGGGGGAAGCCTTTGCGATACCATGGGAGAGCCAGGCCCCACGTGTGACCCCGGCAGCTCCAAGGTGCTCCCTTCCCATTGGTCCCTGGGCTTGTCGACACAGCTGCCCTTCAGGGCTTCCCCTGGCCTGGACCTGCTGAAATCATAGAATATCAGGCTTGGAAGGGACCTCAGGAGGTCCCTAGGGGCTGTATTTCCATCTGGAGAGAGCCTGCTGGCGGGAGGATTCTGCCCTGGCTTCTAGCCTCCACCCCTGGGGTTCCTGGAAGTGGGAGGAAGCCTTGTGTAAGCTGAGCCTAAAGCTTGCGTGATCTCCCCTCGCCCCCTCTGGTGCCACATCCAGCTCCTGTCTCACTGCTGGGTTCATCTGGCCTCGCTGAGCCCGCTGCAGTCCATCCCTGCACCACGGCGCTACGGCACGGCCAGCCAGGGTTGGAAGGGACCTCAGGAGGTATCTAGTCCAACCCCTGCTCAAAGCAGGACCAATCCCCAACTAAATCATCCCAGCCAGGGCTTTGTCAAGCCTGACCTTAGAAACCTCTAAGGATGGAGATTCCACCACCTCCCTAGGGAACCCATTCCAGTGCTTCACCACCCTACTAGTGAAAAAGTTTTTCCTAATGTCCAACCTAAACCTCCCCCTCTGCAACTTGAGACCATTACTCCTTGTTCTGTCATCTGCCACCACTGAGAACAGCCGAGCTCCATCCTCCCTGGACCCCGCCCCCCCCCTTTCAAGTAGTTGAAGGCTGCTATCAAATCCCCCCCTCACTCTTCTCTTCTGCAGACTAAATAACCCCAGTTACCAGGACAGTCCCCAAAACAGGACACCTTGACCCCAGCCTGCAGCACCTCTACCAGGCCTGTCTGACTCGTTACCTCCACAGCGGGTCACCCCGAGGCCTGGGGGAGCTTCAAGGGAAGAGCTCTGGGAGACTCAGGTTCAAGCCCATGTTCTGCCATGGATTCCCTGTGACACCCAGGGCAAGTCGCTTGGTCTTGGTGCCTCAGTTCCTATCTGTACCCTGGGGATAACAGCACTGCCCTGGCACACCGGGAGGAATACACCCGAACGTGTGAGGGGCTCTGAGACTTCAGTGAGGGGGGCCTGTAAGGCCTTGCCTACCCTACGGGGGGCTAAGGCACCCTAGACTCTGGCTACAAGGTTGTCCAGTGCTGTAGGAACATCATCTCCCTGAGCGACGGCCCATCGCCCTAGCTGCGTCTGCCCCGGGGGTTAGGTTGGCATAGTGCAGTGAATTTCCCTCTCCCAAGGGCCGGAGCTGCGGCAGCCTGAATTTGACATGGCGTCCAGGACTACAGCAGCTGGAAGTAGCAGTGCCTCTGCCACTTGATTTAATAGAAGGGTTGGGTATTAAACAAATGCCAGGTAATTATGAAATCCCTGTGAGCCGGGCTACTCAACCCTCCCACCAACAGCCTTTTAAGGATGAGCTTGTATCACTGATGTCTGGGCTTTATCTTATTACACGGTTCAGTGTGCATGGAGGGTAGCTAATTCACAGCCTGGCTGGCCACCTGGCCGCAGGGAGCAATGTGAGGCTGCCTCCTGCCTCGGCAGAGCCAGCTGGCAGCCGCAGCAGCGGTGCACACGAGCGTGCCCAGGAGCCTGGTGCCTGTGGGAGGGAGGAATTGGGGGGCTTGGGACTGGCAACAGGATAAAAAGCCTTTTGCTGCTGTCCCCAGCTCTAAATCTAGGGCAGGGCTGTAGTGAGGGGAAGCCGAGGAGAAGCCAGGGTGATGCAAGGCAGGGGCTGCCAGACTATGTCCCAGACCTACTGCTCCCAGGAGAGAGGAAGGACTGATTGGGCCTGACCGACCCTCTCGCTTCACCTCCAGCATAACATCCCTCAGCTCATACAGGGTATGGCTCCACTACAGGCAGAAGGTGTGAAGGAGCCATACCTGCGATTGAGCCCATGTGCGAGAATTAGTGTGTAGCCACAGGGCCCTGGGGGGCCAGCTGCTCTGACTATGTAGCTGTCAGACTGAGGCACCGACCTGGGGTGGCTGGCTCCGCATGCCATTCTCGCTTCTGTGGCTTCGCTCTTGTAGTGCAAGCTGGACTGTACGTTTCCACGTGTAGCGCACCCCCAGAGAGGGCGCTTCTCTAAGGGGGGGGGAGGGTTATACAGGAAGGTCAGCACCTTGCAGGTGGGAAACTGAGGCTCAAAGCACAAGTGACTTGCCCAAGGTCATGCAATGAGGCAGTAGCAGAGCTGAACTCAGAGTGCCTGACTACTATCCCAGTGCCCTGGCACTGCACCATGGTGCCCGTTCTTCCCTCTCTCTCCAGGCCACGCCCGAGCACATTGGTGGGGGCCCTTGACTGAGATCACTGACTCTTTCCACTTAGAGTCCATTTATGCTGGAACCACAGGTGTAGTTTCCAGCTCAGGAGACATACCTGTGCTAGTCTGATTGGGTAAGTGCACTAAAAATAGAAACGTAGCTGCACCGTGAGCGGAGGAAGGCGCCAGCTGCCCCTGCACGCACCCAGGCTCTCAGATAGGTGTGTACATGCTGCAGCTAACCCCTCCCCCAGCTCACATTGCTGTGGCTCCTCTTCTGTTTTTAGAGCACTAGCTCAAGCAGAGTCTAGACCTCCCGACCTGCCCATCAGAGGGGAGCAATTTTCATTTCCTACCTGCTTTGGCTGGGTTCAAGGATGAAATTGCTTCCCATCCAATTATCGCTCCCCCGCGCCCTTTCCTGCCTCTGCACAACGATCTCAGAGTTGGTCTGATCTCCATTCACCAGGGCTTGCTAAAACTCAGGGAGCCTTTGGCCCACTTCCCACTAGCAGACGTGCTCACAGAGTGAATTTGCAGGTGATCCTTAAGATCTCAAATGCAGTGGGGCTCCTCTCCCCTCCCATCCCCCCTAGTTAAATTTTAAAGCATGAATAATGATCGTGCAGCCTGGAGCATGAATGATGGACAACATTTCATCTTTACTAACATTAGATTTTGAGCTAAAGCCCAGGAGCAAGAATAAAAATCACGCACAGAGTTCAAAAAGCTCTTGCATCGCCATGTAGCGCTAATGCATATTTTATTAAGCCCTGTGTTAGAAAAACTGGTTACAGAGAACAGGAGAGCCATCAAATGCAAAACAAAGAGCAACTGAATTAATGCAGAGCACAATATAATATCCACGAGCTGCATCATCAGATCCTTCAACCACAAAAAAAAATTATTCAGAGGTAATCAAATCATTGCTATTGTGCACATGGATAATGCTGTCTAAGAGGCATATTTACATTTAAAGAGACACTGCCCAGGGGAGGAATGTTTAACAAATTTATAACTACATAGATCTGATGGCTGTTGACTGTTATAAATTCTGTGCACCCACAACATGCAGAATCCTAAATGGGGATAGGTCTCAATGGCATCTAAGCCAAACACACAACCCTTACATCCCCCCCCTAAAAGGAGAAAGCGGTTTTAGGTGCAACGGGGCTTGTGTGTGTGACAGGCTGCATCCCCTAGGTGGCAGTATAGCTCTTTGACACGTTAACACTTGTGACTTTTCATCCTGCAAATATTTTTTACCCAGTTTAACGACATATGCTCCTGCTCTCTTCAAGAGCAGACCCATATTTTGCAACCAGCCCCTGCTCTTTATAACAGGACAGGCCTGAATACCTGCATCTAAACACCTCCGGCCTCTGGAGTCCTGGAACGCAGCTCCAGGCATTGCCCTTTGATCCAAGCTCTCGTCTCGACTGCCTAGGGACATGTCGCAAGAGAGTATCCCAGCTGGCCTGCCTTTAATTTCGTATTTAAAAGAGTCCAGAAACTTCTGATAGGGGATGGATGGAAGTCACAACAGCAGCTAAACCCTAGGGCCCTGTGACTCACCCAGGGGAAAAAAAATATATATATCAGAGGGGTAGCCGTGTTAGTCTGGATCTGACATGCATCCGACGAAGTGGGTATTCACCCACGAAAGCTCATGCTCCAAAACGTCTGTTAGTCTATAAGGTGCCACAGGATTCTTTGCTGCTTTTACAGGAAAAAAAGAGAGTTACTCCCCCTTGCATGCAGCTACTGCTGTGCACTGCGTATCAGGCCTGCACTTTGGTTCTGATTCCAGGCTGCCTCTCTAAAGCATTCAAGAAGATCTTTCCTAATTGAGTTGCCGAGCGCAAGCCATCTAGCCTCCCTTCTGCATGGCTGAAGTTAATGCCAGAGAGACTTACCACCACTGCTGCCCAGGAGATTCACCACTCAAGGCTGGACCAGGAAAGCATGCTGTCCAAGTAGGTGTCCCAGCATCAGAAAACGGGGCAGGTATTCACTAATCACCCTCCAGCAATTAGTACTTTCTAAAAAAAATTTTTTTTAAGTAAAAAAATCAAGGAAAGTTATTCTCAGAACAGGTTTCTAGCTGGCTAGATTACTGTGGCTGTAACCTCAATCCTTTCCAGGATCAGTTTAGCCTCACAGTAAGAGCTGCCATGAGCATACTGTTCCCTGACATGATCTTTGCCAGATGAAGTAGCCTTTTTAAGTAGAAAGATGAGTAGCACCATATTCTGGCTTCCCCAGACCACATCCTAGTGGATTAGAGACAGAGCAGAGAGCTTGGGCCTCTTACAGTCTAATCACAGCTCCCGCACCAACCTCACCTCTGTGCCTGGTACCCATCTGTAAAATGGGGATAGCAATGTTCTTCTGGTTAGCCCATGTTCCCAGAACTCTGAGTGCAAGCCCCAGGGACATGTCAAGAGCGATTCTAAGCCAGCTTCTGCAACGTTTAGCTCTGGGTTTGCGTAAAAGAGGGGCTTGATTTTGAACACTTTGCTTACCAGGAATTGTTACAGGCTAGTCAGCTGAGGGTGTGGGATGTACTTTCCCTTTAACCGGGGTGCGGAGAGGGCCCAGGAGGGAGCCTCTCCACCCTTTGGTCAAGGGAGGGGCTCCTGGAGGTGGCACCCACTGGAAAAGCAATTCAGGCTGAAGTTAGACATCTCACAATTTTGGTAAATTAACATGGTCTATTCCTCTTAGACACCTGCATTTCCAGCCCAGCTGCTCTTACTCCAAGCCTGACAGAAACCCCACCATGGTGTTTGTACAGCACAGGTAGGTGTGCAGAGATCACTGGCTTCTCCAGGGCAATGGCTTCTGTAAGGAATAAGCTTAGTACTGGGCAGGAGAACAAAGGTCTCCAGATATCTTAAAACCCAATAGCCCAAGTCAGTTTTAAGATTTAGGCCTGGTCCACATGTCACCAACAGAGCCATGCTGGTAAAGAGAATCGCCCCCAAACTGAAATAGCTACTCCAAGGAAAGAGTCCTAGTGCGGAGAGGTATTGGCAGAAAACGGGGCTTATAGCAGAATAGCTTCTGGCTGTTTGGGGACCCAGCGGAGGTTTTATACCAGTATCACTGCAGCCACACAAGAGGGTTTTGCCAGTGTAACTAAACCAGTCACACCTGCCTACTGTTGGCAAGAGTTAAGTTGAGCACGTGTGACAGACTCCGAGCCCGCACTACTGCTGATCACAGGCCAGAGAATTTCACTAAGACAGTCCCATATCAAGCCCACTTTGTTCAGTTGAACCAGAGCGTCTTTTCTGCTCTGGGAGTACTTCTAGACTCTGGAGGTCACCTCTTAGCCTGCTCTTTGATAAACGCAATCGATTAGGCACATTAAGTCTCCCACTGTAAGGCTGGTTTCCTAGACAGTTAATTTCAGGACCCTCCCCATGTTTGCAGCTCCACTGTAGGGTTTTCACATCAGGACTGGACATGGTGCCCCAGCCCTGGCCTTGCCACTGCTGCTGGGACAGCTCTGGAGGCAGAGGGCCCCCAATTCATCGTTGTTCTGCAGCACCTTTGAAGTAGCCGTGCTGGTGCAGAGCAGCCCCAGAGAAGGTACAAGACCCTTTCCATCCGCCAAACTGCCCCTTGTGCTGGACATAGGGATGAACTGGGGTAGTCAGAGGACAGCGTTGCCATTCTCCTGCCAAACAGTGGACTGGGAGCCATCCTGGAGGAGGAGGGGCTGGTGCAGTAGTTTAATGTGCTACCTTCTAGATATCTGCAGAGAGCCCAGCTTTGTACCCCAAGACCCAACCACAGCAGTGACATCCCCCAAAGTTACTTTGTTTCCCAGTTACTGAGCTAGCCAAGCTCTGGGGCAGAGAAGAGCCAAACTGCTTTTGAAGTCACATGGAAAAAAAAAAAAAGGTTTATTATCACAGGTTCCAAAATATGAACATTGCATTTTATAAGACAGTTTAATCCACATTCACAGGGCAAAGCTGGCTAGGGGAGAACCAGGCATTTCAAAGCCACAGCAGCCACTATGGAAAAATAGAAACTTGGTCCAGGAGTCCAGGGGCCCCATTTATCCTAGAATGGAAAGGGAAAGAACAGTTATTCCAGTTCATGCACTGGCCAAGATCAGCAACAGAGACAGTGCTGCCCAGTGCGGTAAGACCTTCACATCGTCATGGCCTGATTTTCAGAGGATGCCAAGCACCAGCAAACCCCACCTACTTCACTGGGTGTGCTCAGCACCTCTGGAAGCTTGAGGCCAATACTTCATCCAGCACCAACACTGTAGGTTGCAACTTTGGTGGTAGCTGGGTCTGCCGCGAGGGAGCAGTTGGGGAAGTTCAGTGACCTCACAGGAGGTCCTGATTCTCACGAATACCCTAGAGAGAAGAGCTCCAATCAGGTGAGCCAAAGTTTTAGAGGGAACAAGAGGTGGTAGTGAGCCTGGGGTTGGTGTTTTGTAATCCTTTAAGCCAGGCATCTCCAAACTTTGGTGCATGGATCATTCTTCGAGCGCTGCTTGGAAGCCTGCCTTCCTATTTGTGACTAGGCTGCCTCTTTCCACTGGTGAAGGAACAGCAGCTTTAGCATCTACAGCCTTTGCCTACAGGCAGAGCATCCAACATATTTAGCAGTGTTAATACAGTTTAGCAGGTGGAAATGGAGGGCCTACGACCATGTGACCAGCCAGCCGGCCCACCCACCCACCAGTGCTCTGCAGGACACTGGTGGTCAATGGATCATTCAGGAACTAGGACTTTAAACAGGTTGGATACAGTCATATCTAATTTACCAGTCACTAGTGCTTTCAAGAGGTGATCAAAAAAGCAAACAGGATGTTAGGCATAATTAAAAAGGGGATAGAGAATAAGACGGAGAATATATTGCCCTTATATAAATCCATGGTACGCCCACATCTCGAATACTGTGTACAGATGTGGTCGCCTCATCTCAAAAACGATATACTGGCATTAGAAAAGGTTCAGAGAAGGGCAACTAAAATGATTAGGGGTTTGGAATGGGTCCCATATGAGGCGAGATTAAAGAGGCTAAGACTCTTCAGCTCGGAAAAGAGGAGACTAAGGGGGGATATGCTAGAGGTCTATAAAATCATGAGTGATGTGGAGAAAGTAGATAAGGAAAAGTTATTTACTTATTCCCATAATACAAGAACTAGGGGTCACCAAATGAAATTAATAGGCAGCAGGTTTAAAACAAATAAAAGTTCTTCACACAGCGCAGTCAACTTGTGGAACTCCTTGCCTGAGGAGGTTGTGAAGGCTAGGACTATAACAGCGTTTAAAAGGGAACGGGATAAATTCATGGAGGTTAAGCCCATTAATGGCTATTAGCCAGGATGGAGATGGATGGCAGGAGAGAGATCACTTGATCATTGCCTGTTAGGTTCACTCCCTCTGGGGCACCTGGCATTGGCCACTGTCGGTAGACAGGATACTGGACTAGATGGGCCTTTGGTCTGACCCAGTCCGGCCGTTCTTATGTTCAAGAGACATTAATACGAAGCGCCGGAATCAGTCCAGTGTGTGGGAACAAGCTGCGTTAGTGGGCACTCGGGAAGTGCACAGCCACTCAGAGGCCTCCTCAAGAGCGAGGTGAGGTGCATAGGTTTGGGGCCTGTCATCCGAGCATCTCCCACACTTGCCTCCACTGGGATGGAAGGCTCATGTCTCTCAGGATTATCCCCAGGGGGAAAGTCATGGAAGCAGAAAGGG
Organism: Mauremys reevesii; assembly: GCF_016161935.1. Classification (NCBI taxonomy): domain Eukaryota; kingdom Metazoa; phylum Chordata; order Testudines; family Geoemydidae; genus Mauremys; species Mauremys reevesii. The sequence continues at coordinate 10,078,787 of NC_052648.1, read as the reverse complement.
CTGATGGGAATTGGCCACAGTCCGAGTGACTATGGCAGTACTGGGGCTTGGAGCTAGGAGTCCTGACTCCGGTCCCTGCATGACCACGGAGCACAGTTCTGCATGGCTTTCCTCTCTCACCTGATGCCCAACCATCTCCTCCGGCCACTAGAGACTGGGGCCGGATTCCCCACTGCCCTGCACTCACCTGAGTGGATCAGATGAGGGAGGCTCTTGCCTCAAGCTAGTGGGGTGGTTCTGCTCAGGGAAGGGCATTGCCAACAGCTGTTCAGCAGCTGGGAGTTTAGGGCCTGGAAAAGGAGGTATCTGAGGCCCCCCCCTCTCCAATCACCCTCCTGCCTTCACAGGGCAGCAGGGGAAGGGAGAACATCCTATCAGGCTCACAGTACTGGAAAACATGCTCTCAAGATGCAGTTTCAGTAGCCCCCTCGCCCCTGTGCACAGACCCATCCCCCCTTGCCCCAGGAGAAAGCACCTGTGTGCAGGGGAGAGACACCCTCACCAATCACTTCATCCCAGTCACCGCCGCCCGCTGCAGCCTGCTGCTCCTGCATGTCCCCGCCGCCGCTGCCCGCTGCAGCCTGCTGCTCCTGCATGTCCCCGCCGCCGCCGCCCGCTGCAGCCTGCTGCTCCAGGGTATTGCTGCTTGCTGCAGCCAGCATGTGCTCGGCAGACTCCTGCAGAGTCAAGGGCACACAGTCGGGCAGTTCAGAGCGGAGCCGGCACCAAGAACTGGGCAGTTACATCAACGCTGGGGTTTGCACCTGGGGCTCAGGAGAGTCAGACTAAACCCACCCTAAAGCTTTGTGGTTAGAGAGGAGATTATGCCTCCCCCACCCCTGTTGTAACAGATACACCAGCAGCCAGAACAGCTCCAGAGAATTGGCTCATTTCAGCAACTACTGGCCCCATAAATCCACATCTTGCTCCGTTTACTTTGGTGAACTGGGAATCAGGCTTAGGAGGATCCATGCTTTGGTCCAGTGCCATCATTACGCTCTCCAGAGCTCGGCGTAAGACAAGATAATTCATCAAAGCTGCAGCCCAGTTGCCTGTTAATCACACGGACGCTTGCAGTCCCTACACAAGGGGCCTCGCTTGCCCTTGTGTGTGATCCTACGGCCGTTGAGAGGGGCTCACTTACCTGCAGACTCGGCGATTCCTTCAGCACCAGGACCCCATCTTTCTCTTCCAACTCCAGGTCGGTCTCTGTGTCATTCTGGGACCTGTATTCCTCGGAGTCCGTCTCTGATCGCGTTGGCTGCAAGAGGGAAGGAGGCCCGTGCTGGTGAGGACACGGGGTTTGTGCCAAACTACATCCAGGAAGATGAGCAGCAGCAAGCCCTGGAGCAGAGGACAATGCTCCAGCAGGAGCCCGTTGCTCTCCCCACAGACGCAGCAAAGGGGGCAGGCTCCCTTTGAAGGGGGATGAGGACTGGGGAAGGGTGCAAAGGCAAAGGGTGGTTAGGCACTCAAGTCCCTTTGGCTTTTGGTGGGCGCTGACTAATTGCCCTTTGTGCTTCCCGAGTCTGTCCTTCCCCAGCCCCCTTGGTGAACCAGAGCTTGGCAACACTGGGAATGTTTTGGGGGAGGGGGGAATCTGCCACTTCAATGATCTGTTCAGCTACAACTCAGCACAGATTCATCTGCTGGGCAAGAGGCTTTATGAATAGCCTCCTGTCTGCCAGGCACTTCCCGGACACTCAAGGCGGAGAGTTCCTGTTCGGAGAAACTCATCGTCCAATAGGTCTAATTGGGAGCAAGCACCGTAGCATATGCTCACATGGGCCAATGCCACCTGTACACTAGTCACCGTGGCCTGTAGCCAAATGCAACAGCCACGTTGTGCAGATCACACCGGCGAAGGGAAGTTAGAGCTCCTCCATGCAATGCAGAGCAGGCACTAGTCTCACCACTTCTCGTTAGGACACAAATAGGATGCGTGTTACGAGATGCATCTGCCAGGGGAGGAGCAGACAACTTCTGTAGACCAAAGGTCCTTTAAATACAACAAAGTTTCCTGGGAAACTATCAGTGGTTATTCTAAAACTTAAAAGCAAAACACACCCCAAAGAGACGTTCAAAACCATTGCATAAGATTCATGTTGCAGTTTTCTGGGTAACTCTTTAAAAAGCTTTCAAAAACCCCTTATTCTGAAGTATAGTGAGATAGTTTTTTTCATTTTTGACCCATTTTAGCATGAAAAGTAGGACACCAAAGCTCATTTGCTTGGAAGGCTGAGAACTACCCATACTCTCTATAAAACTGGTAACGTGCACATGGTTGACGTGGGTTTGACTGCAGTCCGTATGCGGCACTTGTCATGCAGGTCCTGCTGACCCATTTCCCCGCTCTGGAAGGAAAGCTGGCAATTAGTGAGCCATCATCTCTTGTTCTGGAGCAGGCAGCTGGGTCTGAAGTGCCAATCAGTAAAAAAAGTGTCAAATGGCTTTTGTAAAATCCAGGCGTTTCAGTTTAAAAAACCCTCAGTAAAAACTGAAAACAAAGGGCCTCATATCTACTGAATCCAGCCCATGCGCTGTCCATGGCTCAGCGAGGGATGCAGCTGTCAGACCTGCCAGGCCCCAGTCTGGTGGTTCATTCCTTAACCACCTCCTGCTGTCTGGAGGCCTCGCATGCTTTGCGGCAGTCCACCTGCCCCCAGGAGCGAGAGAGCAGAGGAGATCTCAGTGCTCGGAAAGGGATGTGGCATCCCGGGCGCAAACAGCCGTGTTAATGCGCTGGAGCTACGCCACGGTTCTGCGTAACCCAGCACGCAGGGACTTGCTCTGCCAAACAGCCAGTGCGTCATACCTCATAGGTAGAGTCTTCGGCCTCGTCCTCCTCCGGCAGCTCTTGCTGCAAGATCTCCACCCAGGACTGCTGCTCCTCCAGAGCAACATCATCTTGTTTCCTTTTGCTCCCTTTGCCTGAAGGCTTGACTGGACTTTTCTGGATCTCTGCAAGAAAGCCACAAACAGCACATGGAGGCAAGGGTCACCACTGCCCAAGTCTGCCCTCCCAAAGGACAGGCACACAGACCCCAGATGCTCCAGAGCAGGGATGGCCTAGCAGGTTTGCCATGTGACTGACAGGCCAGCCGTATTCAGATACCTTCACCCCGGTGACGGCTGGACCTCACGGTGCTGGGTCCCGGCTACGAGGTGAGAGACAGCTCAGGCCTGTCTTGGCTCAGTGTTGGACTGGCAGCTAGTCTCCCTCCTGCCCTGGCCCCTGCTTTTTGGGAAGCCTTGGTTGGTTCCCTTTCCCCTTAATCAGAGGCGTAACCCAACTCCTTTGCTGGCTTTGGGAGACCAGTCAGAGCCAGGAGCAGTCAGTCTCCACGAGGATGGAGCCGTGCAGGAAAGCTCTTCCCAGTAGGGGAAAGGGCTGCGAGAGACGTGCTCCTGGGGAATCTGGAACAGAGACTTGCCAAACCAGGCTTCATCTCATCCAGCATCCTATCGGGCAGCAGCCTGTACCAGCTGCTCCACGGGGAAGTGCAAGACACCCACTTCTGGGCAGTTCTAGAACCACCTGCTTGAGCATCAGAGCATCCTCCTCCTACGAGAGACAGCCAGAGATTGGATTCCCTCCTGAAGCACAACGGTTTAGAGCTGACATGATGGCTAATGAAATTCATTAGACTCTAGAGCTATTGCCACAAGATCATTGAGGCCAAGGCGTTCCACAGGCTAGTTACGCCTAATGTTAAAAAGGGTAGTTTTCGTCACCAGTTTTAAAGCGTTGCCTCCTAATTGCATCAAAGGGTCCCTTGTTTTTGGTTATGAGGCAGGTAAATAGAAGCACAAGACTGACCTCGCTAGCATGCCTTTTTGCATCTATAGCCGGTCTTCTCCCTAAACCACACAGCCCACATCTTTTCCCTCATACAGAAGCCTTTCCAGGCCTCTGATCATTGGTTACTCATCTCCGAAGCCCCTCTAGTTCTGCTCCGAGACAGGAGGACCGAGGACGAAGCATGCCAGGAGTACAGGCATGGATTTAGAAAAGGTTTTCAGGGTCTCTCTAGCTCAGGGGTTCTCAACTTGGGGGTCAGGGCCCCTCAAGGGGTCACAAGCTGTCAGCCTCCACCCCAAACCCCGCTTTGCCGCCAGCATTTGCAATGGTATTAAATATATAAAGAATTGTTTTAAATTTCCAAGGGAGAGGTCGCACTCAGAGGTTGCTAAGTGAAAGGGGTCACCAGTACAGATGTCCGAGAACCACTGCCCTAGCTTAGTCCCTGTGCAGAATACATTAAGTTGACTTTTTTTCACCCCTGCCTCTGCATATTCAGCAGAGACCTGCAGCAAGCTGCCCACTGACACATCCGGCTCTTCCCCAAGTCATTACAGTTACTTAGGACCCTCTCAGATATGGGAAAAGAATAATCTGAACAATGCATCAGCTGCCATCTGTCAGTGCCAGCTCCCCCCGGCCCCTGCCACTGTGCTATTCGTGCCCCTGGCTGGGTTAGGTTCCCTCCGTCTTCTCCAGACCAATGCAGATTTTATCCCCCTCACTCCTTACCCTCTTCTCAAGGTCATTAGTGTATTAAAAGCTGAGCTCAAGGAAAGGGTGCTGGTGTTTCTGGAGCTAGAGGTCCAGGTTTCAAGCCTTAACTCCATGTACTTTTCACATACAGTGACGGGAGTCTTGCTCCCATAATTTAGGCACCTTAGGGTTGAGTCCCATCAGATGGCAGTGGCGTTTCCCTGCAACAGGAACAGCAAAGCTAGACTAACGTCTTCTGGGTGACACTAGCTGCGTGACTCTCGGGCCCGATGCTCCAGCCTTGCCTAAGACATCCAGCTCTGCTCCCCTGCCGCGAGACCCTCCTGCAAGAGGAAGGGTGACCCCCAGAGTCTCCTAGCTAGTGAGCGGTGAGCTGTCGCTTTAGCCAACCAGCAACAGGGCTATGGACGTAGGTCCTGGTACCAGCCAGGGGAGCCTGTGAGGGTTTTAAGCAAACAGCTCCCTCTCCTCTGAGCTCGCAGTTCGCTTGGCCGGACCGTTCCTCCAGCACACACAGCCCAGAGGAAGCAGGGGTTATTGGGGAGCAGGTGGACTGGGGCCAGGACACTGATTTAAGGAACTAGCCTCTCACATCTGCAGATGTCGGTTCAAATCCCACCTTGGAGCAGGAGGGCCAGGTGTCTGGCCTCAGCCTAGCCCCATTTGCACTGTCACCACTATTAAGCCAGCACAGTTGTGTCACGTAGTCTAGCCAGGACCAGACGAGGAGGACGGGGTGCTGCAGGGCACCGGGAAGGGAAGCTGGCAGAACCGTGCTAAGATGATCGGCAGCTCCCAGCCACGGGGGCTGGACCAGCTCAGCTGGAGTTGTACAGTTTATCACCAAGGATTCCTTCAGCTATTACAGCAGAGATCATTGCTGAGAGCCCCTGGCCTGCAGGACTCGTCTAGGAGCTGACCCTGTGGGACCCGCTACAAGCTTGCCAAAACACCTCCCCTCCCACTCCAGGAAGGTCAGGGCCAAAGTTTTAACGGGCTGCCTAGAGACTCTGTGTGGGTATTCAGCGTAAGACCCCAGCTCTCGGGAAGTCCAGCCCCTTTCAGGTCTCACACCGGGTACCTACAGTAGAGCGTTTTCCCTGGAGCGGGGGCCGTTCCGCCTGACGGTGCGTGTCCCAAGAGCAGCAACTCAGCATGCATGCGCCCAGGCAGGACGCATGCACCAGCCCTGCTGCACGGCCACCTCCCCCTTGGCAGATCCAGGCCGCTCACCCATCCACTGCTTCGTTCTGCGTCTGAGCGGTCTTACCCTCAGGGATCCCGCTCTGACCCATGCAGTCTGCCGGCAGGTAGCCGAGGGCACGCTGGAACCTGGCGGGGATGATGGCGAACAGGAGGTGCGCCAGTCTGCCGAGACGCTTCTTGGCGTGCCGCACAGGCCTGTCCAGGGAAGGGGCGCGATCGTCCAGGCTGCCAATGTTCTCCACAGGGACAGACGGGCCGCCCCAGGCCGAGAGCTTGTGGAGGAGCCGGGCCTGAGAACACGAGTTAGACGGTCAGACAGCGTTCAAATAGCTCGAGTTGTAAAATCCCCCCTCCCCCTCACTGCAGGCTGGGCCTAGCGGGTGCAGGTTCGATTCCTACCACCTCGCCCGTTGCTGATCCTGGGGCTTTCACCAGCCAGGCTCACCACCGTCCACGTGCCAAGGAGCATCGCACAGGGGTGAACGACGCTCAGCAAGCCACGGGCAGAGCTGCAATCACACACAGGAGATGCATTTCCCACCCCCGCTAAGGGATTATTGCAAGAAGGCACCGAGGAGCTGGTATTAGGAAGCACTTGGTGCAGTCTCCCGGAGCAGCCCAGGTCATTGCTCTGGCAGCACGGCTCGCTGCGTTTCATCCTTTGCAGGGCACCCTGCTGTGATGAAGGGCTAGTTTCTAGCAGCTGGGGAGAAAGGCCAGTGGCTCAGACTCTTCTCATTTGGCATGTTCGTTACTTCCCCTCCCACCCCTCTCTCCAGAGTCCCCTGGGCCCAGGGCTTCATTTGTAACAAGAGAGGAGCTGGGGCTCAAGCAATTTTTTACTTCCATACCTAGCGCAGCAAGCCCAGAGGTGCCAGGGCCAGGAACTGCCAAGCCCTGGCACACATAGCCCAGACAGGGCTTAATTTATAGCCCCAGCCCTCCTCCCAGAAGCCTGACGATAGAAAGGGGTCAATACTCCCGCCTCTCAGTTCAGTCGGACACTAAATAGCGGCAGAGGGTCCCCAAATGGCTGCAGGAAGAGAAGCAGGGTGGGGAGGTCTGAGGCATAGTTCCTTCCTCTCCCCGGCCACGCCACCGAACCTCTTCCCCACTCGATCAGATGGGTGTAGGGTGGGGTTTGTAATAACATCGTCCAGGGAGCACACCCTGGGGACGGAGCATGGGCAGGTCAGAGAGGCCGTGTTACTCAGAGGTGGTAACTGCCTTTCCCCGGCCCCTGCCAAAGAGTCACCGGTGCACACGCTACTGTTGGAAGCGATAGCAGCCGAGCCTTGGCCAGCGAGTGCCCAGGTGCACGTGGCAGGGGGCTGGCTGCATTACACAGGCACGTTTGTTAACATACCAGATGCTCTGTCTCACAGCCAGCACATGCTATCCTGAGCAGGACCATGGCTGGGGCCTGAACTCGGCAGCTGTGCCAGGGTAAGTGCTCAGTGGGGGGGGTCTGAATGGAAAACCGCCGGGGGAAAAGGTGGGTGGGTGCTCCCAGCCCTGATCCACCCCAGGGAGCAAGCCGTGCCAGGCCACCGACCCAGCAGATGCCACGGTAACAGGTAGTGGCCATATAGCAGGAGGACAGAGCACCATCCACAGCCCAGCCGGGCATGACGGTCGTTAAAGCAAACCCTTAAAGTCTCAGCAGGGTAGGGACTGGAGCCCAAAGTAAGGGGGTGTGGGGAGAAAACAGGAGCGCACCTGTCTATGGACTGCAGCACCAGGGGGTGGGGTGAAGAAGTGAAAAGAAGCAGGAGCACCGAGGTACATGGTGGGGGAGAAGCTACAGGGCCTAAAACCAGGCAAGCCCCCAGCTCAGGTGCTCCAGCGCTGCCGGCAGAGGGCGGGGAGTTACTTACCAGAGAACTGAAGAGCCCCAGCGGAGCAATGTGGTGGAAGAACCTGGCCAGGGAGGATTCAGAGTCTGTCTGGGCAGCTGGCAACTCCTGAACACAGAGGGAGAGGGGTAGTTAGACGAGCCAGACCCCCCCAGCCCTTGCCCATTGCCTCCCAGGGAACCCAGCCTATCACCTGGGGGAGCTCTCCTTCCTCTGGGCTGGCCTGTGGGGCCATGAGCTCAGTTTGCTGCTGCATGACAAGTGACGGGCTAGAGTGGACAGAAACCTGGTTTAACCCCACCCTCCCTGCACGGTAGCTACATATTGGTTCTGACCCAGCTGCTCTGTGTTGTGCTGATGAGCTGCCAGCCTCAATCAATCAGCCCAGCTCCCCGCAGGCTTTGCCTCACAGAATCTCAGGGTTGGAAGGGACCTCAGGAGGTCTCTAGTCCAACCTCCAACTAAATCATCCCAGCCAGGGCTTTGTCAAGCCAGGCCTTAAAAACCTCTAAGGAAGGAGATTCCACCACCTCCCTAGGGAACCCATTCCAGTGCTTCACCACCCTCCTAGTGAAATAGTGTTTCCTGATCTCCAACCTAAACCTCCCCCACTGCAACTTGAGACCATTGCTCCTTGCAGGGCAGAGCTTCTCCAGCTGAGGGGCCTTCTCCTAGCGGGCGCTGGTTAGGAATGGGGGGATGGAGAGCAGGGCTGCCTGGGGATGTGCTTTGGGCTGGATTCACCGGTGCTCTGCTCTTCACATGGGCATTTCCCCCAGGTGACGCCAGCTTTGTGAGCTGCTGGCATTTCACACCAGCGTCCCACGGGGGTGAATAACCACGCAGGAGGCTGGAGAATTGGGGCCAGCTTTTAAAGGTATTTAGGTGCCTAAAGATGCAGATAGGCACCTAGTGGGATTGACAGGCTGGATTTTTAGGCACCTAAATACTTTGCAAATCGGGCCTTTGGAGGGTGCTGTTGCAGTGACTGTGGAATATGAATTCGTGGGGGCCCTTTCCAGGTAGGGCCCAGAGTCCATTCTATGCCCAGCTGAGTCCGGGCAATTCTACCCCGAGAGTTTTTCTCCGTGTGATTACTGTGAATACCAAGGGCAGTACCAATCCCCCTGCCCGCGAAGGGCGCTAGAATGGGGAGATCCTGCAAATCACTTGGTTTTCTGAATCCGCAGTCAAACAGCAAGAGAAGCTGGAGCCCCAGCGAGAGCCCCCCCCACCCTCCGCTAAAATGAGCGACTTCTCCCCTACATTTGAGCCAATAAAGATGAAGGGGCGGGAAGACCGTCTGGTCCTTTGAAACCTCTGCCTGATTCAGTTAGCAGCTGGCAGCCTTCCCCGTGACAGACATTCACGTAGTCTCAGAAAACGCCTCCCAAATGCTGCCTTGTTGCTGTGTATCCCCCCTCCCCCAGGTTGGTGGCATGGGAAAGGTTTTAAACTCAGAGCTCTCGCCACCCACTGTCTCACGCTGATCTCTGACTGCTGGGGAGTTCACGCTGCCAACGCCCCACCCTCCCAATTCACACCCACGTTCCACTCCTGGGGTCACACCGAGAACCCCCCATCTCCCACCAACATCCCACTCCGGGGAGGGTGGGGTGTCACACTGAGAATTCCTCCCCCCATGGCATTCTGACCTCCTGTGCCGGTATGGCTGACTCGGTGCCAGCCGCGGGCTGCCATGGAGCCTGAGGAGCGGGTACCACGCCTAGAAAAGGCATCACAAAACGTTTCCCATGATTAAGGACGTGTGCAGCTGCGTGCGCCGAGCTCCCAGCTAGGGGTAAGCGGGGAGCTCCCAGCTTGGCCCAGATCAACCAGTGTGTCTGTCTTGTTGGCTTTAACCCCGCACCCATCACTGGACCGTGTCTGGCCTTCTCCCGAGCCCCTGACGATAGCAGCCCAGCGGAACTGTTCTTCAGATCCTAGCCCCTTGAGCCCTAGATCTGCACCCCTCTCCATCCCGTCCCCCCTGCAGGGTCTTGTCCGGGGTCAAACAACAGAGCCTGAAATTGAATCCCAAGTCCTCGGTGGTGCCTTAGCCACAGGACCAGCTGCCCCGGCTTTGCCTTTGTCCCTCATTTTCGGGTTATAAAAGGCCAGCAAGGATCATTAGCCCCAAAAGGCCGCTGGCCAAAGGGCACAGATGGGACGTGAGTGCTGCAAGAGGATCTGGGGGCTAGGGGCGCACTAGGGGCCCTTGCTGGGTGAGGGTGCCAAGACCGCGTGTCGGACTCTGGCACATCAGTTAAAATACGCTTTGAGCTAGTGATGTTTCTCCAGCTCCTATATCTGAGCCTCACGTTATCCTCCCACTGAGCTAACCTCCCCGACGCTTCCTTGCTGAGCCCCACAAGAGCTGCAGGCCACACAGAGCAGGTGAGGGGCAGGACCCCAGCCCCACAGTGTGCTATTAGGTTAATATGGGGGTGCCGTTACACCCCCTTCTTTCTCCAGCTGGACACTGCAGCTCGAGAGGGGTAACCCTGGAAAGATTAAGTGAAGCCACCTAGAATTCTGGGGCTTAGCAGAGCTTATCTGAAGCGCAGTGTGCAAACCCATGGAGCCAGCGGTGTTTGACACGTCCCACGCCGGTGTCCTAGCCGAACAGTTCAGAGGGATCTGAGCCCATCTGGAAACTCCCCAGGGACAGCTTTTCCCCATGGGATCAGTCCCACTGCTCTGCTGCCGGCTCCGATCAAGGTGCACACAAGGGAATGGGCATGTTTTTGCCTCTGGGAATTGAATTTCAGTTCAGACGGAAGGTATGCTTACACCGCAGCCAGAGCCGTGACTGCAGCACGCATGGACATGCTACGCACCTGGACCTAGCTAGCCCTTCGCTGCTAGATCAATGCTAGCTCGGGTACGTGCCGGGGGCTGCAGAATCACCTCTGATCTCAGTGCAGATTTACCCCTCGCTTCAGTTTGGGGCACAAATTCAGGCCAGTTCCTATTTCCTCTGCACTGGGGTGGGGTCTCACTGAAATCAACAGTGAAACTCCCAGTGACTCTAGCGGTGCGGGCTTGGGAACTCAGCCCTCTGGAAAGCGCCGGCTGCACTAGAAAGGTCACCCGCAAGGAAAGGGAGCAAATGGGATGGAATCAAAGCGAGGAACAATACAGCAGACAGGTCTTTATTAGGGCCGATTCAGCTGGACGGGGCTGGGAGCAGGGGCCAGTGTCCCCTGGTTACCCTGTTCAGCGTAGCACAGCAGTCGAGACTGTTTGCTTCTCTGCGTTCTTCACCCTGGTTCAAGTGCAGGCAGAGATGTACCGCAGCCTTTCTGCAGCTGTTCCCAGAGCAGGCTTCATTAGCAAACCCTCTCCCTCGGGGATCTGCGTCTCCGCCTCCGCGCAGGGAGAGAAGGATAAAAGACCCGCACCCTTTGAGAATGATTTCAAGGCCTGTCTATAGGCTCCCACACCTATGGGGCCATGCCACTGTAACTGCCTGGGTGCCATCGACCCGCCACCCCCTTCCCACCCAGTCATTCATGAAAGAATATTTTGTGGCTTTGTCGGATTCGGCGATGGTTGAGACAGCTCCTCATCTCTGGCGTCTGAGAACCCCCCCTCCCCGCAGAGAGGCCTCAGCCCCTCCGGCGCTGCACAAAGGGAGAGAAATACAAGGAGTGGCTGAAAAGAAGCGATTAAAATCAAATCAGGAACTAATAACAGCAAAGATGCCAGCTGGGGTTTCTGGGCCAAACATTCGCAGAGCAGTGGCTTTGTAACTAAAGGTGCCAGAGATCCTACCTGGCCTCAGCGTTAACGTGGAAGCCTGAAGGGGTGAAAGAAAGAAAGAAAGAAAGATCCAACCCTTAGACGAGCATTTACTTCTTGCTGCCCCCATACACTGCCCCCTTGCTCCCCAAACCTCGTGCCTACGGGACTCAGCCCTGGAAAAGCCAATGCTCTATTGATTAATTCTTTCCCCCTCTTTGTATCTAGCAGCCAATTGCTTGCCGAGTGCCACGCAGCCCCCGGGGACAGCACCTGCTCCAGTGCTTGCTTCTTGGACAAAGAGTTCCCCTTCGCTCTTACCCAAGTGGTGGCAGGAACCCATCTATGTGAGTGGCCCCTGGACAGGCTCCACCTGAGAAGGCGAGCGGGAGCCGAGGTTAAGGGGCTGTCTGTCCTCTCCTCTCCTCCCTGCTCTGCTTTGTATGGGTCAGCTGATGAATAATCTCTTGTTCGGAGAGAGCAGGTGCAGCCCTGGCTGTCTGGTAATAGTCATCACGGAGCGTCACTGAAGGGGGAGCAATCAGGGCTCGGTGGAGAGTATAAATGAGAGGAGGCTGCTCCACAGAGCTGGGGAACTGAGCACCAGGCTCCTGGGCACGCAGGAGAGGAGCCAGTTTCCCTTCCGGCTGGAGATGTCTGCCTGGGAGCCCGCGAGGCTCTGCTGGAGCTCCCGCCACGGCAAATGCGCCCGAGACGTCTTCGCTTCCGTGGTGACGCCCGACCGCATCCCGCAGTTCATCATCCCCTCGCTGGCCATCCAGGAGGAGCACAGGCTCTTCCGCAAGGGGAAGGAGCGGCCGTGGAGGCCAGGCGCGGGGCAGCCCGAGCGGAGGGCCAGGAGGACCAGCTCGGACCCCGCCATGAAGGACGGGCGGGCCTTGCGGGGCCCCGTGCCGTGCTGCTCCAGTGCGGAGCTGGCCGCCCGGGTGGAGGATATTCCAGACCCCGTCGCCCGGGCGGCCCTGTCCCTGCCCCACTTGCCCAAGATCACCACCCCTTATGGTTTCGTCACCCTGGGGGAGAGCCCCCAAGTGACCAACGAGGAGGCCTTGTTTTTCCACTTGGACTTAGCACCCTCCAGGTGTCCTGGTGCCACCCGGGAGCAGCCGGGGAACTGCCGAGACCCCGGGGCACCCATCGCCCACACGGCCGGTCGCTCCCGGAGGGGCGGCTACTTGACAGACTGCAGGCTGCACGGTTCCCAGCAGCCCACTTGCAAGGGTAGAAAAGGGAGCCAGGGCCGTGATCAACCAGCCAGGCCCCCCTTGCCCAGAAGAAGTTCCAGCCCAATAAGAGGCAGCCGGCTCACAGACGTGCTGTGGGGCACAGAGGCAGAGGACACAGAGGGCAAGCAGACGTCTCTGCCCTTAGAAACGGTCTGTCAGAGGAGCTACTCCAGCCCAGGGCTCCCTGCCAAGACCAAGAGGAACTTTTTCCAAAGGATCCTGAAGAAGCACGTTGCACACCTCAGACATCTCAAATTTAGACATTTCCCTCTGCATTGATCTCGTGTAGCAGCCCCTGGGGAACCAGGGCCTGCCAGGGGGTGTATTCCCCAATGCCATGAAATTCTACCCTGTGGCTGGGCATCTGGACATATACACAAGAGATCTGGACATTTTATTCTACCCTCAAATGTGAAAATGGTGCAAGGAGCTGGCTGAAGTGTGTGCACTGCTGCCTTCTGCTGGGGGTGGGGGGAATCAGAACTGCTCTGCTGCGTGTCATAGGCCCTACACTGCCAGCAGTTCACTGAGATTCTCTTCAGCGTGAGGGGTGAGTCCCGTGTAGGGAGATACCTTTTCTCCCTGCTGTTGTTGTGGCGTGCAGCCCAGTGACAGCGCTGCAGCCCCAGGGGGCGGTAGATTTGATCGCAATGCCGTGTGTCTATATAATGGTGGAGACTTTTACTCTGTGCACAAGTGACTTTTCTCCTTTAGCGTCTGTCCTGGCGCTTGTGTATCAATAAAGTATTTTTGCACCAACTCAAATCTCCTGCCATGTGATGTCTGTGCCTTGCAGTGTACAGCGGGTCCCTTTGCAATCAGTGCAACGGTCTCTGTAGAAGAAAAGAGAGTCGTGTTCTTGCCACCCGTTGGCCGAATGCAAAAAGCACTGGCAGGATACGCGTTAAGCACCCGATGCTGGCTGGCACATTTTCCATTTCTTTAGAACGTAGGGTGAGAGGGGGAATATTTTCCAACCTCAGCACGGTGGGGAAAGTGCAAGGGATGCTAGGAGAGGGCTAAATTTCAGAGGGTAAGGCCAGAAGGGGCCAGCAGATCACGTTGTCTGACCTCCTGTATATCCCAGCCCACCAATCCCACGCTAAACCCAACAACTGGAACGAGACTGAAGTCTTCCAGGCCACAGGAGACTAGACTATTCTGTGGGCCGAACGGCTAGTGAATAAGACCCTGGCCAGTAAAGTTCCCCTCCGGAACCACAATGGCTTCCCTGCGCCTCACATTCTAAGCACAGTTTGAGTATCACCCAATTCGCGGCAGATTTTATTATTTAGTTACACTGTGGTGACGCCTCACGGCCCCAGCCGAAATCAGGGCCACACTTGCGGTCCCTGCCCTGAAGATCTAAAGAAAACGTGGTGGAGAAGGATGGTTGTTACCATCTTCCTTTTGCAGCTGGGCAACCCAGAGAGATTGTGCCCTGGATCCGACAAAGCCCAGAGGCACAAAGCGCCCCCACCCCGGCCACCCCGTGTCCCTGAAAGGCAATGAGATCTAGGTGCCTGGGGGAAGGGGGGAGTTACCCCACACTTGCCGGGAAAGGGTTAATGCAGATTGAGAAGGGGGATAATTCCCCCCACAAGCCGCTGCTGAGGGGAATCAGTAAATGCCCCTGAGGAGGAACAAGCTGGGTTGGGAGTATAAAGACAGGACATTGGCAGCAAAAGGGAGGCTGTAGGGAAGGGAACCGGGAGGAGGGGTTGTGGGGCTGGCAAACCCAGGGCAGGGGGGAGCCAGAAGAGAAGGAAGGGCTCAGGGAGAAGGCTGCAAGGTTCAGGAGCGTGCAGACCTTGGCTGCTGACTAGAGGGTCCCTGAGCTGGACTCTGGAGTAGAGGATGGGCCCAGGTTCTCCTACCAGCCACCGGGGAAGTGAGTGGAAGGACTGCCTGAGCCTGTTCATTAGAGACGACTTGGACTCCCTGGAAGGAGGAACCATGCTTAGTAACTCGGCCCTCTGGCCAGGCCATGAAGAAGGAGCAGCTGGAGTTGCAGAGGGTGAAAGAGCAGCCCCAGGACGGCATGCAGTGACAGCACTAGGAGGAGCTAATCCCCAGAGCGGCCAGGAGGAGGCGCCCCTAGCGGTGAGCGCGCCCCGTGACAGCGCCTCGTTCCCATATGTGGCTTTGAGGTCAGTGGGACTCCTCGGGTGCCGGGAAGCTTGTGCAGAGCTGGGAGCTGATCCTCGCTCTCCGTGTCCCTTAACCACCAAGCCAAGTGTCTCACGTCTCCATGTACCACGGGAGGGCGGGCTGGTGGGGGATGACTATGCTGCTCTACTTGCTCCAGATATTAGTGTCTCAAAAAATCAGGCTTGTTAGCCCTCTCTGTGTGCGCTTGTAGCAGCGATCCTGCACTTAAACCAACAGAGGCAAAACGACAAAGCAGCTTTGTTCTCACTAACAGCTCTCTGGGCTTTGATGAGCTTTTAAAGTAACCAAGTCAGAAGAATCCATCCAAGCCCTGAGCTGGAGGCTGGTCTGTTTGTTCTGATATTAGTAGGGGGGTGGGGCTTGGATCTCACTGTAGCTTGTCAGTTTCCTTTTGTCAGGTCTATGGTGCTGGATCTGGCTCTTTGCTCACTGCTGAGTGGGAGTTACTGGTCGCCCCGACTCTATGCCGACCCACCAGCCAGGCATGTGTTGCACCCCCAGAAAGGGCATCTTGCACCCCCAGGGGGTGTGTGCACCCCAGGTTAAGAACCACTGCTTTAAAGGCTGTCAAGTTGGGCATCCGAAATCACTAGTGACGCCGGAAAATCCTCTCATTGGCTCCCAGTGTGTCCATGGTAGGTGGGTGGACGGGTCAGGGTGAGCTGTGAGGGAGGTGCAAGGCCCTGCTCGGGGCCGGCTCCAGGCACCAGCGAAGGAAGCAGGTGCCTCAGGCGGCCAGTAGATAGGGGTGGCAGTCCGTCCGTCAAGCGCTCCGCTGTAGTCTTCGGCGGCAATTCGGCAGCGAGTCCTTCACTCCGTCTCTTCCTCTTCGGCAGCAATTCAGCAGCGAGTCCTTCACTCCGTCTCTTCCTCTTCGGCGGCACTTCGGCGGGAGCTCAATCGGGTTTTTCTTCCCCCCCGCAACTTGGGGCGGCAAAAAAGCTGGCGCCGGCCCTGGCCCTGCTGGGCGGACAGGTGGACGCGTGCCTGAGCTGGGAATGACTGGAGCTCAGAAAGGTGAGGTACCTCCTATCCTCTCAGCAGTGATCCCTGACATCAGACCCACGGGAAGCCGGGCTGGTCGAGTGACCAGATGTCCCAATTTTGTAGGGACAGTCCTGATTTTTGGGTCTTTTCCTTATATAGGCTCCTATTACCCCCAAACCTCCTGTCCCGATTTTTCACACTTGCTGTGTGGTCACCCTAAGGGCTGGTGGCAGCCCCAGGGTGAGGAGCCGGCAGGGCAATAGAAGAGATTTCTTTACATTTTTACATCACTGCCTCACCCTCAGGCCGCTTCTTCACCTAACATCCTGCTGCTGTCAGATCAATACAGAGCCTCTCTCTTTGCTCCAGCGCCTGCTGGGTGAGATAAGCCCCACAAGTCCTCTTCTATCACACAGCGCCTCTCCCAGCGACTTGCTGGTGGAAAAGGCTGATTGTGCCTATGTGACGAGCAGGAACTGGCATGTACCGTAAACAGCTATTGTTCAGCTGGCAGCGAGGGGGCGGCTGGCATCTCATTATGCGCTCCCACTGCTTCCCTGACACTAGTCTCCTCTCCTGATAGGAGATACTGCCCCTCTCTGGTCTGGAGAGATAAACCCCTCCCCTCTCATTTTCCCTTCTGTCCATATAGCTCAGGATCTTCCATCCCACACCAGCCCCCTCTCCCTCGGGGCTCTGGGCAGTCATTCAGGAGCTTATTCTGCATGGGAGGGACTGAAACGTCATTACAATAAATACAAATAGCAGCCATGCAGATGTGTTTGTTCATTCAGACTGGGAAGAAGGCGCACGTGTTTGACAGGGAGGGTAGCTAACTATTGGCACATCTTACCCAGGGTCCTGGTGGATTCTCCATCACTGGCCATTTTAAAAGCAAGATGGGAGGTTACTCTAAAAGAGATGCTCTAGTCCAAACAGGGATTAGTGCAGGGAAGTCCTATGGCCTGGGTTATGCAGGAGATGATCATAGTCTTCCCTGTTCTGACTTTATAATGTAAGAATTTACGAATATTACTGTCCTGCACAAACTACACAGTCTGATAGCAGTAACAACTGATGTGCTTTCAGCCAAACAAGGGTGCAGAAGGAAAACAGGGGCCTATGTGTCCTGTGTTTACCATGCAAGACCCCATAGAAGGCCTGTTACATGCTGAGTCTATATGTCTTTGGTTACGGGAGACCTGTCTGGAATGGGCATATAGACCACTACAACAGAACGGACTGAGTGTGATGGTCTGTATCCCTATGTCCACCCCCTTTTCAAGACTATGATAAAATTTGTACAAACTATGTCTTGTAAGGTATCATCTGAAAACTCATAATTTGCTGATCATTATTGTCCTGGTAAAATATGTGTAGCAACATTGTATATAAAGTTATAAGGTTCTACTGCATGATGTTACAAAGACATGTTCCAAATCTGGGGAAACAGCCACAAACCAGTTCCACAGAGACAAAAGGCAAACTGATACCTCAGCCAGGTGTCAACAAAATCAAATGGACTATCACATGGATACGTGGAAAAAGGGTGGGAGTGAGAAATTTACATTATGGCAAAGAAACAGCTGGAAGTTCCCATCCCCACAGACTTTCTGTCTTCCAAACCCCAGCTGGAGATGATTCTCAAAGAGGAAAAGGTGTAAGAATGGGGAACAGACACCCCGAAATATTCATGCCTTTCTCTCTACCCATGACAGCCATGACACCAGAGAAATAAAGAAACAGCTCAGGACTGAGGGAGGGATCCTGTCTGAAAGGATTTCAGCCAGTCAGACTGTAACCAATTTTGACTTTTATGCCTCAGAACTTGTAATCACTTAAAATCTACCTTTCTGTGGTTAATAAACTTGTTTTATTGTTTTATCTAAAGTAGTGTGTCTTGCTTGAAGTGTTTGGGAAACTCCACTTGAGCTAAGAGGATCAGGGCATATCATTTTCTATTAATAAAATGATGGGCTTTATATGAGCTTGTGTTGTCCAGAAGAGGCTGGGCAGTACAAGATGCACATTTCTTGTACTGGGAATGGGAATTTGCTGGTGTGGCTCTGCAGTGTAATTCGAGACCGGCTGGCCATAGCACTCAGACAGCATAGTAGAGAGTAATTGACATGCTGGAGACTGTGTGAGCAGATCAGGAATGGTTGTTCTCACAGTGAAGCAGTGTAAAAGGCACCCCACATTGGAGAACACAGCTGTTCAACAGTTCAGATTGTACCCTGGGTAATGTCACACTGGGCCAAAGCATGGAAAACTAGTGTTTACTTTAATCTTTCAGCCACAACTCAGGTTGGGAATGAAAGGGGTGCTGGGCTACTCCATCTCTGCCTGCATTGTCAGGATGTAATCACACTCACAGAAATTTCTACCCAAATGATCAGCTGAGGAAAGCTTTTAGTTCCTGTGTTGCCACCGTCATCACTAGGTTTCAGAGTAAACACCCTCCTGAGATGAGCTAGCGAGTTTACTCCCCTCAGAAGCATTGTTTCAGTCTGTCTGCAGCTAGTAAGACATCTCTGCACTGGGTCACATTTGGAAGATTTTCTTGAGGGCTAGACGCTTAATTGGTTTTAGATGGAGGTTTAAATTCTGCAGAAAAGGGTGGGTCTGTGTGAGGAGGGCTTGTATGGGGTGCTCCCAAGTGGTGTCCCAGTCTCCCCTAGCCTCATGAGACTCCGACTGAGCAAAAGCAGCATCCCCAGTGGCCTGTAAGATACCACCTTGGGCCATGGGAGTGAATCTGAGTCCACCCCTCTCTAAGCAAAGATCTCAGTGACGTATTCCTCTTTGTGTCCCATGGGGACACTGGCCCAACAGCAGCTGCTGAAATGACCCATCAAATGCAACATCTGCCGTACCTGCAGAGCCACGCTGTGCCCGCCGCCGCACGAACTCAGGCAGTCCTGCAAAACCAGAAACCAGGCGGAAGCCATCCCGCACCAGCTTTCGGCGAGCTGTCGGTGCACCCCACAGATGCGCAGCAGCATCACTGGCTTTCTTATGCCTCTCTGCTCTCCAGGGCAGTTGGGGAAGAGAAGCACCCACATTCTTGTGAAGAACAGCAGCTCTTGGCAAAATTAAGGCCTGCCTGGAAGCAGGCGGTTCAAAGAAATCCTCTAATCCAGTGGAATCTCCAGCCCAGGGCTGCCCAGAGGATTCAGGGGGCCTGGGGCATCTATTTCGGGGGCCCCTTCCATTAAAAAAAAGTTGCAATACTATACAATACTATATTCTCATGGGGGCATGGGGCAAATTACCCCACTTTCCCCCACCCCCCGGACAGCCCTGCTCCAGCCTGACATGGCAGAGTCAAGCGTGGCTGGAGTATTTTAAGATTAGGGGGGTTTCTACAGATGCTTGCAGGATCAGAGAATAAACGTCACCCCTTTAAACTCACAGGAGGGTGGCTGCCCTCCACGGAGGCAAATTGCACCCTCAGAGGAGTAATGTGCCTCTGTGGGAAATCTGAAAAAGAACCAGGAGTCCTTGTGGCACCTTAGAGACTAACACATTTATTTGGGTGCCTGAGCGAGGGCTGCCGGATTCAGCCTCGTATTATTAGAACATTTGTTTTCTGACATCCCGTTCTAGCACATTAGGTCCTGGCCTCTCCGCAGTGCGAGAACCAGGTCTCCTAGTTGACCTAACAAGCCGCTAACTTCATTATTTTTGACCTTCTTGGGATGTGTTTTGTTTTGGCCCTCGGCGATACACGGCGTCTCTCTGCCCCTCACGTCTCGTTACAAGATGTTTCTCTGCGAGCGCTCGGCTCCCACGGCCTCTGTGTTATTCAGAGCGCTCTTGACTCAGCTAATGGGCTGCTCAAGTGCTGAAGGGCCTCACAGCTGCTGCTTAGGAGAGTCTCGCTGCCGGAGATGGGGCTTTAGGAGGGGGCGACTAGGATTCGGCATGGTGTCCGCATGACACAAATTATCCTGAAGTGGAGAGTCATTTTGGCCTGAGGGCAACAAATTGCGTCATCTAGTTCATGGGTTCTCAAGTGGGGAGGGCGGGGGAGGGAGTTTGTGACCCCCATGGGGGTCATGAAAAGCGTCTAGGGGGTCACAATCACGCTCCCTTTCTTTAGAGTGAGCTGGTTGGTTCCAACATTTATGGTGGGAGGGGGGTAGTCCTGAGACTTTTTTCTGTTGCCACATGAGCTCATGCTGCCCCTTCCCTGCTGAGCGCAAAGAAATGCTGTATAAAGGAAAACAAGCCTCATTCTCTCTTACAGATGGGGAAACTGAGGCACAGATTGGGGCAGTGACTTGCCCAGATCACCCAAGGAGTCAGTGTCACCACTGGGAATCGAACCCGGGTCTCCTGACATCCATCCCCAGTAATTCCCTTTAAAAAAAATATTTTACAGTATTCTACAATGCTGCACTGTGCTAATGCTCGCTCAAACAACAGTGCTTTCAGCCATTGCTGCTACAGCCAAGCCGGCAGGCCCTGGGCCAGCAGCAGCAGTTTGGGTATGTGGGAGAAGGCTCAAGGCTGGGGCGGGGGTGTGGGTTGGCGCCTACCTCGGGGGGGGAGGGCTCCCCGGCTCCCACCAGCAGAACCCTGCAGCTCCTAGGCGGAGGGGCCAGGGGGGTCCACGCACTACCTGTGCCCACAGGCACCGCCCCCACAGCTCCCATTGGCTGCTGTTCCCGGCCAATGGGAACTGTGGAGACGGCGCTTGTGGAGGGAGCAGTGCGCGGAGTCCCCCTGGCTGCCCCTTCCCCTGGAGCTGCAGGGACCTGCCAGCTGGAGCTGGGTAGGGAACCTGCTAGCCCCGCCAACCCTCTCCACCCCCCACCAGCACCAGCGGGGGTCCCGGGCCGTGCACCGCCACCCGCCTCCACCCCAGCACCTGTGGGCGTCCTGGGCCACTGCTAGGGTGACCAGATGTCCCGATTTTATAGGGACAGTCCCGATTTTTGGGTCTTTTTCTTATATAGGCTCCTATTACCCCCTATCCCTAACCCTAACCCCCGTCCTGATTTTTCACACTTGCTGTCTGGTCACCCTAGCCATCGCCCCAGCACCCACGTCACCCCCGAACCGCCTCACCCAGCGCACTCGCGGCCCCCGGCCCAAGTTTTAGTTAGGGGTATATAGTAAAAATCATGGACAGGTCACGGGCCGTGAATTTTTGTTTATTGCCTGTGACCCGTCCTTGACTTTTACTAAAATACCCGGGACTAAAACGTCGCCTTGTTTATGCCCATTGGAGTCAGAGGCTCCGGTTCACAGCGGCGCCCCCTAGAGGACTGTTCACGCGTACACACTCTCTGGGCTTCTGGTTAATTCCAAGGGAACCGCAAACACCAAAGCGGGTGGATTTTGCCCAGCACGAGCGTAGAGGAGGACTTTTAGCCAGATGCCCTCCTCTCCCGCTTTAGCACCTCACTCGATCTTAGATTGGGCCACGCCGTTCTTTAGGAGAAAGCCTCACGCTTTATTGCTTGTCAGCCAGTTCCTCTTTTTGAACCCTGCTAGGATTTCTCGGGAGACGCGGTTTATGCAAAGCAGCTGGAAGGGTTGCACGGACATCCCGCAGTTCTGAAACAGCCAGTGGCCAGGGGAACATGATGCTATTAACGTGCCTCTTTGCACTGTTGTTGGAGCCAGGGTTGATGAAAGGGCGAAGCAGCTTCTGTTCCATGTGACACAAAAACACGGCGGAGACATGCTGAGCTGAGCTCCGAGGGAAGCAGGAACTGAATGGGAACTCTGGCTCTGATTGCCATGCAGCACTGCTCTCCGGTACTCCAGAAGAGAGGGCAGGAGTTCGTGCTACGAGCCAGACCAGGGTATGAACAGACCCTGACGTAGGGACCGTTCTCTAGCTGAACTGCAGGGAATGGGGTCAGAACCTACCCAAATACTATGGTGACCATATAAAAACTGGACAGCTAGATCAGTGTGATGTGGGAATATGGGTTGGAGGAGATCTGTAGAGGGTCTGAATTATTCAACAATGCTCCTGCTTCTCCATCTGCCTGTGTGACACATTGTCCCGAGAATCCTGGGCTAACCTCCCCAAATCCTAGGTGATGTCACTTGTCAAGGGGGGTATGCCAGGGTCGGGGAAGGAAGTCCTGGGTGCCCAGACCCATGCTGCTGCCCAAATACCAGCCCTCCTCTCTAGGCGGAAGAGTTAAACCACTGGAACAAGCACTTAGCAACACGACAGTCCTGTTATCTAACTCACTGGGGTTCTGGAGTACAGCAAGGTCCTGGCTGCTCTGGACCTGCCAATACACCGAGACCTCAACACTCTGGCACTCTCCCGACTCAAATCCAGGAGGCCTTTCTGGATACACGCATCAACGCTACACGTCAACGGAAAGGACATCAGCACTTGCTAACAAAAGAAGTCCTGGGATTCTGCCTTCCTCATATGCAGTGGACTGCACTCAACCATCTCTGGACAAGGCATGGAAGGTGTGAATACCTCTTCCATAAATGGAAAATCAAAGAATCAACCAATTGTGACTGCGGTGAGACATACCATGGACAACTGCCCCCACACTAGCACAAGGGGGCTTCGTCGACCTGCCCCAGAAGCATTAGAATGGCTTTCGAATCTCAAGATAGTCCATCAGGTGTCAATGGGACTGTCGCGGTGCTCGACTCACCCCTGCAGCGCCTCCTGCTGGTCGTCCAGGGAATTAGCATTTCCAGCCTCCGGAGCGCCCTCTGCAGGCCGGTGTCCCGCTTGCCGCTGGGCCTGTGTCCCTCCCGGACCCCCGGTGCTCCTTTACCCTGGGGCTGCCCCCTGGCAATACCCCTACCAGTCTCTATGGGTCCCTCCTCTCTGGAAAACCCCCCAACCCTCTATTCCACCTTGCCTCAGTCTGGGCTCCTGCCAATCATCACCAAGCCCCCGCTCCCTGGGGCAGACTGCAGTGTACAAGCCACTCATCACAGGCAAAGGGGGTTCGGACCTCTGCCTTCCTCTGCCTCCCCGTACCTCTATGGGCCTGGGAGTCGCCAGCCTGGAGCTCCCCTGCTCCTCTGGCCTTTCCCCAGCCCTGCTTCACTCCCAGTGCCCTTCCTGCAGGCAGCCAGGCCCTGCTCTCTCCCGGCCTGGAGAGAGACTTCTCCTGTACATTGGACAGTCTTTACGTAAAAGAATAAATGGACACAAATCAGACGTCAAGAATTATAACATTCAAAAACCAGTCAGAGAACACTTCAACCTCCCTGGCCACTCGATTACAGACCTAAAAGTCACAATATTACAACAAAAAAACTTCAAAACCAGACTCCAACGAGAGACTGCTGAATTGGAATTAATTTGCAAATTGGACACCATCAACTTAGGCTTGAATCAAGACTGGGAGTAGATGGACCATTACACAAAGTAAAACTATTTCCCCATGTTTATTTCCCACCCTCTACAGTTCCTCACATCTCCTTGTCAATTGCTGGAAATTGGCCATTTTCATTACCACGACAAACAGTTCTTTTTCTCTCCTGCTGGTAATAGCTCACCTTAACTGATCACTCTCCTTAGAGTGTGTATGGGAACACCCATTGTCTCATGTTCTCTGTGTGTATATATATCTTCCTACTGTATTTTCTACTTCATGCATCTGATAAAGTGGGTTTAGCCCACAAAAGCTTATGCTCAAATAAATTTGTTAGTCTCTAAGGTGCCACAAGTACTCCTGTTCTTTCTCCTGGGCCTCTGGCTCACGGCCTTTTTATCCAGGCCAGCTGGGGCCTGATTGGGGCTCGGCCCAGCTGTAGTGGCTTCCCCAAGCAGCCCAGTTTAGCAGCTCCCAGCCACCACCTTCTCCCAGGGCTGATTTTAACCCTTTTTCCGCTGGAGTGGGGGAGCTGCCCCACTACAGGGACCTTCACTGTGGGGCAGGACTTAAGACCTTCTGTTGGAGGCTAGCACCTCGCACTAGTTAATGTCTCTCTCTTGTCTGGTGATTTACAGAATCACCGAGTCTGACAATACAAATGCTCAAATATTACCCTACAATATGGGATACGGCTCACAAGCATTCAATAAATTCTAAACACTAAACCTCACATTCTCATCATTCTAACACCTAACACTGACACACAGGTGAGCTTGACTGGTTCCAGCTCTGTATCTGTCAGTGTCCAGCTGAGACACGGGGACTCTGGCATGAGCTGGCACCTGTTCTGCCCACATCACATGGGTAAGCTGCCTCTATGGATGCTCTGCACAGAGTGATGCGGTGGAGCCATAGTGGGCCGAGAATTCAGATCACAGGGGTAGGATTTTCAAAGGTGCTCCGTGTCCAGGGCCGCCCAGGGGGGGCAAGTGGGGCAATTTACCGCAGGCCCCGGGCTACGCAGTGCCCCCGCGAGCCCTGGCCCGGCAGTGGTCCAGGTCTTTGGCAGCATTTCAGTGCCAGGGGGCCCTGCCGAAGAAGCAGAGCGACTGAAGAGGCCCCAGCCGCCGAAATGCTGCCGAAGACCCAGACCGCCACCGGGTGAGTACAAGCGCCGCAGCTCCCCCGCTTTGCCTCAGGCCCCCTGAATCCTCTGGGCGGCCCTGTCCGTGTCGGCCGAACTCTGCTTCTGCTGGAGTCAGGGTGAGTTTTGCCACTGAGTTTTCAGCAAGAGTGGAGTTTGGCCAGTGCTGAGCGCTTTTGAAAATCCTGTCCTGAATGTTTGCTAGAGCTGGGATTGTAGGGAAGTGTTCCGACTATATTTGGCTTGAGTTCCTTGGCCTTTAAATAAGGAACAGTGTTTGCCTGGCCATCCACTCAATTCATGCCTGAATGTACATATGTAAGTCTATGTATGTACGAATGTTTCTGCTAGGGATGGCTAAACCGATCAATAAAACACAAATAACATCTCGCCAAAGCTTTGTCCATTTCAGGTGTTTTTGCAGGTGTGAAAATAGTCAGTTTAGCTTATACCCCCTCCTCTCCTCTCCCCAACCCCATTACATTTTACTCCCAGGCATCTCCACACTTCCAGGTTCTCACTGGGAATGGCACCAGAGACACCAGCTGAAACCCTGAGAAAGAGGCTGCTCTTGTGTGCGAAACACGTGGTTCTGGGCAATATTTCAAACCAGCGCTGTAGGGGTTAAAGTGTTCTGGAATGTGGGCACATGAGCTTGAGTTGAGTCCACGTGAGCCACTGGTTTTCATCGGCTCCACGTGCCCAATGTCAGAAGGGCCTGGTCATTTAGCTGGCACCTGCCTGCCCACGTGGGCGAGTCCTGTGTTAGCTGCTGTTCTGTGCTGAAGAGCGGCCAGGAACTTCAGCGTGAGTCATGCTGTTGTTGACACTGCTGTTGTTATCACGTAGAGACCCCACCGCATTAGGTGCTGCACACACCCACCCACACAACCAGAGACAGCTGGAGCAGAGTTGGGAATGGAGGCCTGATGGTTTCGGGGGGAGGGATAGCTCAGTGGTTTGAGCATTGGCCTGCTAAACCCAGGGTTGAGTTCAATCCTTGAGGGGGCCACTTAGGGATCTGGGGCAAAATCAGTACTTGGTCCTGCTAGTGAAGGCAGGGGGCTGGACTCAATGACCTTTCAGGGTCCCTTCCAGTTCTAGGAGCAGGGCCGCCTCCAGCGCGCCAAGCGCGCGCTTGGGGCGGTGTGCCACGGGAGGGCGGCAGGCGGCTCCAGTGGACCTCCCACAGGCATGCCTGCGGAGGGTCCGCTGGTTCTGCAGCTTTGGTAGAGCATCTGCAGGAGGGCCACCGGAGCCGCGGGACCAGCAACTGCCAGAGCGCCCCCCGCGGCGTTCCACCCTGCTTGGGGCGGTGCAATTCCTGGAGCCGCCCCTGTCTAGGAGATAGGATATCTTCATTAATTTAAGTCACCATCCAGTGCCTTACACGTAAGACTATCCTTCTTCTCAGATACCATGGGGTTCATCAGGCCCTGCAAACAGGAATTCCTGGAAAGAGGGGAGAGAGAGAAAGAAGGAGCATGTGTTTTCATGAGTTTGTAGCCCCGTTTCAAGGCTGAAGCAGTTCAGATACAGCCAATTGGCCCCAGGGGCCTGATTTACCTATCAGTTTAAAATTTCCAGGGAGCATATATACACCTCCCAGGCTGCTCATGCTCCTGAAATTTCAGTTGGTGATTAGAATTCCACCCAAGTTCCGAGCCCTTTCTGGTACATCCGCCTCTAGTCCGCAGCCTCCAAAGGGTTAACCATGCTGGTCCATTTTCAGTTCCTCTCTCAGTGTGTTCTGGCCGTTCAGCTTCCTTCCCTGATGGAGATTTCACGTTTCTCATGCGTCCATGTTGCTGCTGCCGCCGGCTACTAAATAGACAATCGTGCCGCACACGTGATGGTCGCAAAGTTCTTCATCAGAATTCGAATGGAAAACAATGAATAAACCCAAGCCGGCCCCCGCTCTCTCCGCTCATGTCCTAGCTCCGTTGCTCTCTTGGGCAGCTGCACCTGAAAGCGTAGGCTGGAGGCTTAGTTATACATAATAAACGGTGGCTTTCCCAGAGAAAGGCCTGAGTCATGCCGGTTTTAAAGAACAGCTAGATGAGCATCTGCGTCGGCCTCCAACTAATGGCTAAACAAAATAAAAAATCCAGGCTCATTATGTTTCTTTAATTGGCCTCTGGGCTCAGCTGATTGCGAGGCTGAATTTAATTTAGCCAGGAGACCCGATGAAGCAGGGAACGAGGAGGAAGAGAGAAAACTTGCCCGGCCGTATTTCATCCTTTAACAAAACAATTCCCCAGGAAACCTCCCGGGATGGGAGGGACGGCTCATTGGATGGGCTGACTAGGAGAGAAACAAGACCAAAAGTAACCATTCTGGGGGGAGGTTGGTGTGGTTCCTTCACCCAAGCCACCAAATTCATTCTGCAGTACAAACATGGAGCCAAATGCTGGCATGAGACAGGGAGGGGAAGGGCCAAGTGGAGCCTTCTTGCCTGTGCAGCGGAGGCTGGTTTATGGGGTGTTGGGTGCAATCAGCTCTGGGGAACAGCTCATTGCCGTGCAGGTGCTCCCACACTACAGGGATGGCCCATACAAGTCCATAGAGGGACAGTAATAACACCTAGCTCGTTTCAGCCCCAGATCTCCAAGTGTCTGACAAAGGAGGCATGTCTCCTTAGTCACAATTTTACAGATGGGGAAAACTGAGTCACAGGGAGGGGAAGTGGCTTGCCCAAGATCACTCAGCAGGCCAGTGGCACAGCCAGGAACCGGATGCATGTCTCCTGAGTCCCAGTGCAGTGCCCTGTCCATTAGACCACACTGCCTGGATAGTGATTGTAAAATGGGTGGGTGTGCACCCAATCCTCCCCTGCCAACGACTTCATAGGCACAGGCCCTGCACTGGCCAGGCCTCCTGGCTAGCGCTCAAGGAGCATTCGTCTCTATTCTGCTGTTCTTCCAGATTTCTGTGACAATGGGGTTGGGGGGTGAAGCGGCTCCTCCTCTCACCCCACCCCCGCTTCCCTCCCAGATCCATGCAATTCAGCGCTGGATTTTTGTCCTTCGTTGGCAAATACTCGTCCCAAATCCTGCCAAGGGACCAGCAGGCGCCAGGGCAAGTTCTCACAGCTGGTGTAACGCCTTGGAAAGAGGGGGAGAGCAGTGGCATGGATGAGAGAGAGAGAGACCCAGTGGAGAGGCTGACTGAGTGGGCGACAGCGACTCGGCTTCTCCACCCCCTTTATGGGTAGATGTACCCTGCAGTCAGAAATAGGGTGACCAGACGTCCCAATTTTTATAGGGACAGTCCCGATTTTGGGGTCTTTTTCTTACATAGGCACCTATCACCCCCTGCCCCCCGTCTTGATTTTTCACATTTGCTGTCTGGTCACCCTAGTCGGAGACATGCCGGCAGCTCCTGCAGGCATCCCTGCACTCGCCTGGCTAACAAATTGCCGTGAAGACGTGGTGGCCTTCACGCCAGCCCAGGGTCTCCAGCAACTAGCCTCCGCTTCCCAGGTATTTTTAGCAGTGCTAGCTAAAAGCTAGCCTGGGCAGGGCTTCCTGGGTGCAACCCACCGCTCCAATTGCAAGGCAGACGTACCCCAGGAGGGGTCTTTCTGACTAGGGCTGAAGCACAGTGTGTGTGGGCAGCTTGACCAGCGACTGCCTGGCCTGGGGACCCAGAGGAGGAGCTCCAGGGCTGCTACGTGTCGCCTCTCACCAGCCCTCAGTGTTACGTGCATTCAGAAATCTGTATTCAGTGAAAACCAAAGCAACCCCACCCCCCGGGCAGTGACAGAGCACGGGCGGCCACCCCACCCAGACATGACGGCAGCTCCTGTATGCGTCCCTGTGCTCCCCAGGTGAATTAACAGAGCTGGCCTCCTGCAGAGAGGCTGCGGGGGGTGTGTGTCTGCTAATCAGCTCTGCCAGGAAAGGGATAAAAAATTGTGCCAGGACTAAGGCGGCTGCCAAGCGTGGGTGACATAACTCTACCCTTGTAACGCCGGGGAGAGCTATGAAACGTGTGTGCGGCTGCTCACAGAACGGGAGACTCAGCTGCCTCTGGTTTTTAATTCATGGTCAGTTAGCCCAGCTGCTCTCTGCTCTTTCTGCAGCCTGGTCCGTATCCTCAAGGCGTGCTGAGGCGGTTCCATATTCCAGAAGTTTGGAGACTGAGTATGGGAAAAATGGAACCGTTTCTGGGCAGGTGAAGGATCTGCCAGCCTGTGGAATAATCTCCTAAGGGCAGGGCAGGGGATGATATAACCTCTGGCACCTGAGTAATTTAACATAATATTATATCTGAGGATCCCCAAGAGATATACCAATAATAACGAATCCCCTCCCCGCCCCGGGAGGTAGGCCAGTGGCATTATCTTCATTTTACAGGCAGGGAAACTGAGGCACAAAGAGAAAAGAGTGACATGAAAAGTTTTGTTTTCTGGTTTGACATGACTTTTTGTTTTGAAATTAAAGTTAATTTATAGCAAAGGTTAAAAAATGTTAAGGGGTTGAGTTAAAAATGAAACAAAATGATCAAAATGAAATCAAGTATCGGGGGGTCGCCGTGTTAGTCTGTATCCACAAAAACAACAAGGAGGCCAGTGGCACCTTAAAGACTGACAGATTTATTTGGGCATAAGCTGTCTTTAAGGTGCCACCGGACTCCTTGATGTTTTTCAAAATAAAATGTTATGGTTGGCCCAGTCTGATTGTTTTCTCTCCGGATTATGAGTTCAGGATCAAGATTTTGATATTTTTTGGTCCCAATTCAGGACAGGGAAAAATGTCAAAAATTGTTGCAGGACAGGAAAATCATTTTCCATCCAGCTCCAGATCCTTCCCTTCACACCCTGTATCACTCCCAGGCGGCTCTGGGGGGAGCTGCATTCTATGCTGTGTGGGGACAACTCAAAGCTGCCCTGTGCTTAATCTCAGGAACACACTGAGGTCCACAAAGCTGAGTTAGGCACCTTGGCTCTCTGTGTACAATGAACAGGGAGAGACGGGCGTCTAAGAACACGATTCACAAAAGTCAGCCCGCTAGGCATGGAGCCTGAGCTAGCCAATGGCAGATGCCAATGACAGGGGTTTGTGCTAATGTGACCCACACACCTCCTGGGAGGGAGTTCCTGTCCTATTTAGTGGCACTGAGACCACTTAGAAAGAGAGATTAATGAGTCTGCTCTACAGCATTAGCTAGCAGCCATATGGCTTTTAGTTTATGCAGTAGAGGCTCATGTATGTAGCTCTAGAGGTCCCAGGTTCGATCCCGATGACCGGGGTCTGTCAGTGTGACACTAAGTCCCGCTCTCTCTCAGAAATAGGTGCCTGGAAACCCATGTTGAGCCCACCAGGCATACAGCCCCACAGTCCCTGGTGGGAAATGGCCTTACCCCAGCCTTGTTATCCATACAGGAGGGATTGCAGCCTTCCTGGAGGCCAAGAAACAGCACAGGATAGGAGCTTGGTCTGGAGTGGGAGGCTGCTGGTGACCCTGATGTTCCATTGCAAATAGAATAAAGTCCAGACCAGTGATATATATTATATATACACACATACACACACACACACACACGGTGCTTTAAAAGAGCTAATTTCACAAAGCTGTGAACAATTATGAGCTAAACCAGCTGGGTGGAAGAATTTAATCAGAAAAATGGGGTGATAATTGGGAATGGTTTAAGAACACTTCAAAATGCCCAAAAGCCACAATCGAGGAAGGCAGACATATTGGTTAGAAAAAAAAAGACCTGGTTTGGAGGAAGAGTGAAGTCAGCTGTAAAGAAGAACAGGAGTACTTGTGGCACCTTAAAGACTAACAAATTTATTTTAGCATGAGCTTTCGTGAGCTAAAGCTCACTTCTTCGGATGCATAGAATGGAACACACAGACAGGAGATATTTATACATACAGAGAACATGAAAAGGTGGAAGTATGCATACCAACAGGCAGAGTCTAATCAATTGAGATGAGCTATTGTTAGCAGGAGGAAAAAAACTTTTTGAAGTGATAATTAAGATGGCCCATAGAAGGTGTGAGGAGAACTTAACATAGGGAAATAGATTCAATTGATGTAATGACCAGTCTTTGTTTAGGCCACAATTAATAGTATCTAGTTTGCATATTAATTCAAGTTCAGCAGTTTCTCTTTGGAGTCTGTTTTTGAAGTTTTTTTGTTGCAAAATTGTCACCTTCAAGTCTGTCACTGAGTGGTTAGAGAGGCTGAAGTGTTCTCCCACTGGTTTTTGAATGTTATGTTTCCTGATGTCAGATTTGTGTCCATTTATTCTTTTGCGTAGAGACTGTCCGGTTTGGCCAATGTACATGGCAGAGGGGCATTGCTGGCACATGATGGCATATATTACGTTGGTAGAACTTATAACAAATAGATGAAAGGAGAAGCTGATCATAATGAATATCAATCGGAAGGTAGAAATTGTAAAAAATTGATAAGGGAAGCAAAGGGATATAAGGAGAAATCTATGGCCAGCAGAGTTAAGAACAATAAGGAGGTTTTTTTTTAAAATATCATAGGAACAAAAAGGCTCCTGACAATGACGTTGGTCTGTCACCAGATGGAAATGGTAGAATTATCAATAATAATGCAGAAAAGGTAAGAGTGTTCAAAAATACTTTCTGTTCTGTATTTGGGGAAACCAGATGAAATAGTTTAAAAAGAGCTGGCAGTAGGGTGACCAGACAGCAAGTGTGAAAAATCAGGATGGGGGGTAATAGGAGCCCATATTAAAAAAGCCCCAAATATCAGGACTGTCCCTATAAAATCGGGACCTCTGGACACCCTCGCTGGCAGGGAGTTCGCTGGATTGTTAATATTGATTTTCAATAAGTCTTGGAATACTGGGGAAGTTCTAGAAGACTGGAAGACAGCTAATGTTGTGCCAATATTTAAATAGGATAAATGGGATGACCTGGATAATTATAGTTTGACATCAATCCCAAGCAAGATAATGGAGCGGCTGGTAAGGGACCGATTAATAAAGAATTAAAGGAGGGTAATATAATTAATGCCAATCAACAAGAGTTTATGGAAAATAGATCCTGTCAAACTAACTTGATTTTTTTTTGATGCGATTACTAAAGGCACTAGTGTTGACAGAGGGGAAGAATAGCTCAGTGGTTTGAGCATTGACCTGCTTAAACCCAGGGTTGTAAGTTCAATCCTTGAGGGGGCCATTTGGGGATTGGTCCTGCTTTGAGCAGGGGGTTGGACTAGATGATCTCTTGAGGTCCCTTCCAACTCTAATGATCTATGTAGTATACATAGGCTTCTGGAAGGCACTTGAGTTGGTACCACATGACATTCTGATTAAAAAAATTAGAATAAAACAACAGTAACTTGGCATACAATAAACAGATTAAAAGCTGGCTAACTGATATGTCTCAAAACAATCAGCAGCATGTAGGCATATTTCCAGTGGGATTGGTTCTTGGCCATACACTACTTAACATTTTTATCAATGACCTGGATGAAAACATAAAACATCCCAGATAGCATTTGCAGATGACACAAAAATTGGGGAAGTGGTAAATAACGAACAGTACTGGTCACTAGTACAGTCTAGATGGCTTGGTAGGCTGGGCGCAAGCAAAGAGTATGAGTTTTAATATGGCTAAATGTAAACGTATACATCTAGGAACAAAGAATGTCGGCCGTACGTGCGTGATGGGGGACTATCCTGGGAAGCAATGACTCAGAAACAGATCTGGGGGCTGTGGTGGCTAATCAGCTGGATGTGAGCTTCCAGTGCGATGCTGTGGAACAAAAGGGCTGTATAAATGGGAATCTCGAGTAGGCATGGAAAGGTTATTTACCTCTGGATTTGGCACTGGTGCAACTGCTGCAGGAATCCTGTGTCCAGTTCTGCTATCCACAGTTCAAGAAGGATGTTGATACATTGGAGAGGGTTCTGAAAAGAGCCATGAGAATGACTGAGGGATTAGAAAACCTGCCTTGTAGTGACAGAGTCCAGGAACTCAATCTACTTAGCTTAACAAAGACAGCTAAGGGGGGGTATGACTTGATTAGAGTCTATAAGTACCAACATGGGGAAGAAATATTTGCTAATGGGCACTTCACTCTAGTAGAGAAAGGTCTAACACGATCCGATGGTGAGGGGAATTAACCCTTGGAACAGTTTACCCAGGGTGATGGTGGATTTTCCGTCACTGGCAATTTTAAACTCAAGACTGGATATTTTTCTAAACAATCTGCCGTAGGAGTTATTTGGGGGACGTTCCCTGGCCTGTGCTATCCAGGAAGTCAAACTAGATGATCACAATGGTCCCTTCTGGCTTTGGACTCTGTAAGTCTATCAACCTGGGTCTCCCACATCCCAGGTGAGTGCTCTACTCAGTGGGCTAAAAGTTATAACATGGGCACCACCAGCACCTTTCACGATCATTTTGAGAGGGCTATGTGTAACCCCCACACCTTCTGGGGGTGGGGTTCTGTCCCATCTAGGGGCACTGAGACCACTTAGAGAGAGAGATTGAGTCTGCTCTACAGCCTGAGCGAACAGCCAGGTGGCTTTTAGCCCATGCAGTAGAGGCTCAAGCTTTAAGCTCCATAGGCCACAGGTTCGATCCCGCCCGCCGATGACCGGGGTCTGTTGGGTGTTACATACGCACATGATTTAGGCAGCCGAATGTCTATCTTCCCCCAGTGTGTGAATCGCTTAGGTGGGAGATAGGTGTCTTGCTGCCTGTCAGGGTCTAAAACTTAGGTGCCTATGGAAACTTTTCCAAAGCTGGGCACCAAGTGACGATGCCAGCCACGCAAGAGTTTGCTGGTTCACAGCAGTGCTGTGCACACAGACTTTAAATCCTGGCATTTAGGTGCCTATGTTGCTTTGTGGATCCTCCCCTAAGTGACTTCCCTACGTCCACATAGGGAATGCTGAGCTGTTTTCTCTCTCTCTCCCTCCGCCCCCGGCCCCACCCCAATGCAGCCCAGGGCTGAGGTTGGCACTGCAGCATTTCACAATCTCAGTGAAACATATTCACATGACATTGGTCAAGAGTCATGGATGGTTCCAAGCCAATGTGAAAAATGTGACACCCTAGCTCCATGTCAAAAACAATACGAGGAAAGGTTAAAAAACTGGGCATGTTTAGTCTTGAGAAAAAACGACTGGGAGGGGACTTGCAATCTATTAGGGGCTGTTAAAAAGAGGACGGCGACCAATTGTTCTCTGTGTCCACTGAAGGTAGGACATAAAGTAATGGGCTTAATCTGCAGAAAGAGATTTAGGTTAGATATTAGGAATGCATGATTTATGTATGAATTGCCTGCTTCTAAGGGAGGGTAGCCCTGAGATGGATACAACAAGCAGATCTTAATTTACAGTAACAAGAGAACAATGCTCACATTCTGTTCCTGACCAGCTCTGGTGAGAACTGCCCCAGCTGGGATTGTTACCGGCTAGAACAATGGGAAACTTCAGTAGCCCGTTATCCTCCGTAGGGATCTTGCCCGGCTTTCCATCCAGAGAAGAAGGGACATTGAAACCAGGAAGTTAATTAAGAGATAAAGTTCACTGGAGAAATGAGTCCATTATATAATACTTGGGTGAGAGCCTTGGCAATGATGAGCCATCCATTTTCTCTTTGCCTCATCAGCTCTCCATCCCTGCTCAAATCTCATCTGGACATCCATCATTTCTCCTTTCCCTGGGTATTTTTAAGTCTCCCTCTCACAGACATTTGAGTTTTGTAATTTTGGGAAGCCATTTGTATGGTAACCTCTATAGAGTCATTGTGCCATTGTACTGTATCCTCAAAGCAGGAGACTTAGATCTTCTGATAAAGTTCTATTCCAGGAACTGTATTTCAGTTAGACCAACTGGCTGATGGGGATTTATAATCACTGTGTACTTCAGAGAAGCCTGTGATGAGGTGATAACAACTGGGTATCGACTGCCTGACTATTGTTCTGATTTGAAAGACATGGATAAGAAAGCAAGATCCGGAACGTGCAGAATGTAAAGAGGAGGATTTTTCCTGCTCCCGTTAAAGTGAAAATAGCTGAGGTGTGAACGACCATGGGGAGAATGCTGCCAAAGAGCACTCGCAAAGATCCGTCCAAATAAAAACATATGCATTTGCTTTGACAGGATCCGGGAGTCCTTTTACTTACTTTGTGCAAACAATTTGTGCAAAAGGGTTTATGTTCCTTTGAATTCGGGAGCAGAAACAGGATCACGTGACTTATGTGACCAGCGCTGGAACAGGAAAGGCAATACCCGTGAAGGCCCATTGGCTGGGATGTGCTGCTCATTCAGGCCTGTAGTAGGGGGGCTGCCCCACTCCTGAAGAACCGGGATTAAAGTAGCCAAGCTAGGCTGATTGGGGAGGCAGCCACAGCTGTAGCCAGCTCAATCAGGGCCCAGCTGGCCCTTATAAGAGGGCTGGAGGCCAGGAGCTGAGGGAGTCTCTCTCCAGCTCTGGAGGGAGAAGGGCCTGGCTGCCTGAGAGGAAGGTACCTGAACTGGAGCAGTGCTGGGGAATAGGACAAAGGAGCTGGGGCACTCCAGCCTGGCAACTCCCCAGGCTGCAGGCCTTGTGGAAGGCCTAAGGAGGTACTGGGGCTGCAGAGGTGCAGCCTGGAGATAGGCAGAAGTGGCTGGTCCAACCCCCTTGCCAGTGATGAGTGGTTTACAGACTGCAGTCTGCTCCAGGGAGCGGAGGCTAGATGACGACTGGCAGTAGCCACTGAGGCAAGGTGGGTTTAGAGGGTTGGGGGTTCCCCTGGGAGGGGAGACCCAGAGTGTGGGGGTACTGCTGGGGCAGAACCCTGAGGAAAAGGGCGCCAGGGTCTGGGAGGGACACGGAGCCAGTGGCAGGCGAGACACTGGCCTGCAGAGGGCGCTCCATAGGCTGGAGAGCCAATTCCCAAGACGACCAGCAGGAGGTGCCGCACCGGTGAGTCGTCACTTCGCTACAAGGCCCCAATCCTGCCAAGAGTAACGCAAATGTTTAACGTGTTTGTACGGGGTGTTGTGCTGACAGTAATGGTGTTGCCAGACCAGATCTCTCATTAAGCTCATCCCCTCCCCATCTTAAAAGCTGGTTCAGGTGTAAATCTTTCCCAGTAACCACAAATAAAGGCTTGTCTACATTTGAAACGCTACAATGGCACAGCTGCAGGGTTTCACGCATAGGCCCTTCCTAAACCAACAGGAGGGGTTCCCCCGTCGGCGTAGGC
Source organism: Mauremys reevesii (assembly GCF_016161935.1). Lineage (NCBI taxonomy): Eukaryota > Metazoa > Chordata > Testudines > Geoemydidae > Mauremys > Mauremys reevesii. The sequence continues at coordinate 10,043,391 of NC_052648.1, read as the reverse complement.
AATCCACTTCCCTGAGAGGCGGTAGCTGGGTTGGCAGAAGAATTCTTCCATCAACCTAGTGCTGTCTAAGCTGGGGGTTAGGTCGGCTTACTATCCGGCTCAGGGGTGTGGCTTTTTCAGATCCCTGAGTGACATAACTTTGTAGTGTGGACTTTACACTAACCAGCGAGGTGCGCAGCCCTCACCCAGGAGCCTGTAGCAAATGTGTGTGTGTGTTTTCAGCCATCCTAAGTGACCCTACAACAACAAATCCGTGTGCGCAGCCCTTCCGAGCCACCAGAGAACTGTACACCACTGATAGGCCCCACGCCCCTCCAGGAATTAATTAAACATTTTCAAACCACGATAAAGCTTTAAGGTTAATTCTTGCTTAATCCAAACTGGTTCTCCTGTCCTTAGTCATTAATGCTTCTGCGGGCACGTCTACACTGATAAAAGACCTGTGGCACAGCCTGGGTCAGCTGACTTGGGACTCCCGGGGCTGGGAGGTATAAGATTGCACAGTAGATGTTCAGGCTCACGCTGGAGCCACGAGAGATGGGTCTCAGAGCCCAGGCTCCAGCCTGAACCCGAATGTCTACACTACAATTTTACGGCCCCACAGCCTGAATCCTGTGATCTGGTGTCTGAGACTCAGTGCTGTGGGTTTTTAATCGCAGTGTGGACGTACCCTGAACGTATAGGATGTGCAAACAGTGCATGTGCTTAGTCACATGGTTTGCTGGATCGGGGCCAGAACACACAACATCTTGTAGGGTCCGGCCCTCAAATACCACAGGTGAAATGCAGGAGAGGCCAATGATTAGAGAGAAGATGCAGCAGGTATTCAACTGATCCTAAATGTGATTTCAGTGAAAATGCCAAGAACAACAACTCAGCCAGTTGAGCAGCAAGTTGGTGATGTAAATGAAAGAAAACGTGGATGTCAGCCAGTGCCGGGTCACCTCCTCACTTGGGAGTCCCACATTCCCATTCACGCCCTCGGCACATGCCCCGGATCTACTGATACGTTCTTTCCTCACAGCGAGTGGTTCGCCATGTGGATGCAAAAGGCTGGACGGTCACAAAGGAGCTCCTAGGACACAATTCCCTCTCCAAGCTGAGTGTACACGAATGGTGCAACAGGCTCATACTGGTAACTGGTGGCCATCCCATATCAGTGTTCGGTAGACAGAACCAGGAAGGGAGAGTTCTCACCACACCAGCCAAGGAGGAACTGGGGGGGGGATCACTTCTTACCTAAGCCCCTCCGTGTCCCACAGGGGTAGGGGAGCTATGCACCCCCTTACCGTCACCCCTACTTCATAGAATCACAGAATCTCAGGGTTGGAAGAGACCTCAGGAGGTCATCTAGTCCCACCCCCTGCTCAAAGCAGGACCAATCCCCAACTAAATCACCCAGCCAGGGCTTTGTCAAGCCTGACCTTAAAAACCTCTAACGAAGGAGATTCCACCACCTCCCTAGGGAACCCATTCCAGTGCTTCACCACCCTCCTAGTGAAATAGTGTTTCCTAATATCCAACCTAGACCGCCCCCACTGCAACTTGAGACCATTGCTCCTTGTTCTGTCATCTGCCACCACTGAGAACAGTCTAGATCTATCCTCTTTGGAACCCCCACTTCAAGTAGTTGAAAGCAGCTATCAAATCCCCCCCTCATTCTTCTCTTCTGCAGACTAAACAATCCCAGTTCCCTCAGCCTCTCCTCATAAGTCATGTGCTCCAGCCCACTAATCATTTTTGTTGCTCTCCGCTGGACTCTTTCCAATTTTTCCACATCCTTCTTGTGGAGCCCAAAACTGGACTCAGTACTGCAGATGAGGCCTCACCAATGCTCGAAGGGCAAATGCCGTCCATGATGGTGGTAGTAAGGAGTTCTCATCTTTTCTCCTATTCCCCCTTGCCCTGTTGAGCACAAGATGATGGACAGAAGCAGAGGAAGGATAGTGCAGCAGGTAGTGCACTCACCTGGGCTGTGGGTGACCCAGGTTCATTCCTACCCAATCCCAAAGATTCTGGGCTATTTTGTGCAAGTCAGGCTCTCTGGGCCTCCGTTCCGAGGCAATTTCTGGCAGGCGTACAGGAGCCTCTGAACCTGACAGCAATGTAAGAAACTGCTGGAGGCAGCTGAGTTCATACCGTTCTTTGAGGATTACACTGTCAGACAAGCTCTTCTACTCCTGTTCAGCAGGAATTCCATAATGTGCCTTGTAGCTTCACACTAGTAAGTGATACACCTAGAAGGTGCTTTAGCCAGTTATGCCTTGGGCTTCTGGTTTTTGACCTTTTATTTTTTTAAATGTTTGCATTCAAGGAGGTTTTTTTAAATTATTATTCTAGAACCACGGCGCTAGGTAGCTACATCTGGAATACAGATGTAGAGACTGTAGCTAAGTGAGTAGTCCATTGCTTTTAATAGGCCTATGCATGTGCTTAATCACATACTTTGCTGGATTGGGGCCAGAATCAGGGCCACTCAGAGGTGGGGGCAAGTGGGGCAATTTGCCCCAGGCCTCAGGCCCTGCAGGGGCCCCCCGAAGACCTGGCCCTGCCCCAGGCCCCCTGAATCCTCTGGGCGGCCCTGGCCAGAATGCACAGGACGTTGTAGGATCTAACCCTTAAATGCCACAGGTAGCTAGGTACAATGCAGAAGAGTCCAATGATTAGAAAGAACATGCATCAATTGATCCTAAATCTGATTTTAGCCAAAACGCCAAGAACATCTTATATGCTGCCAGCTGAACAGCAAATTGATAATGTAAATGAAAGAAAACCTGGTTGTTTGTCAGTAAGGGGAGATCTGTGCAAATTCAATCAATAAATAATAATCAACTTTGCTCGTACCTAGTGCTTTTCATCAGTAGGTCTCAGAGTGCTTTACAGCTGAGGTCAGTAGGGTTCATTAGCCCCACTTTACAGATTGTAGTTCGTTTCAACGGAATCCAGGGATGATTTCTGATTTGGGGCGGCCCCACGTACCGTCTCTGGTTTTGAGTTGATGCTGGAATTAATTTTTTATTTTGGAGGTGGTGGGGAAGGTAGGGGCGGGGCAAAGGGAAAACTCGTCCGAAAATAAATCCAGAGCTAACACTCCTCCAAGCCCAGTCGAGAACAGTCCCTCCCCTCCCAGGGGCGAGGTGAAACTCACAGCTCTGAGCGGTCTGGGACGCAGAGTAGATTTGCTCATTGTTCAGTTGTACTTTGGATACAGTGGTTTCAGTGATGCTGCACTGACTCCCTTCAAAGGGAAGCTCTCCAGTCACACAGCCAACTGGCACCTTTGGAAGGGAGCATTTGGCCACATGCTTTTAAAAAATCACTTAGGTGGCCTGTTGCCTTCAAAGGCTGTGGCTCCCTGCCCTGCTAGCAGGTCTTCAAAGGGACTGAGAGCAACTGCTTCTGTTTGAGGCAGCAGCAGTGCCTGGCTAAAAACCCCAGCCCAGGCTAAAGGCAGATGTTCCCAGCGTCCACCAAACTGCCCTGCACCTGCTTCTTAATCCTCACCCGGGTGTCAGGAGACACCGAAATCCAGGCCTAGCTCTGCTTTAGCTGCTCTTTTCCTTTCTGTCTTTTGCTGCCCTCTGCTGGCTCTTGTGTGGCTCAGATTTCGGTGGGCCTGAATTTTCAAAAGATGCACGTGCTGTCCAAGCCCTTGTAGGTTTTCGATACAGGCAGGAGTGAATGGGGAAGGGGCTGCCTCCTTCGTAAGTTTATCACCTCTTTTCCTTCCCTTTCCAGGCAAGAAAAGGTTGCTCAGGTCGTATTTATGTTTCCCTTCATGTTTTGGTTTCTCTGAAACCTTCTCTCTCTATTCAGGACTTGTTTCCTTTCTCCTACAGCCTTTCCCTTGCTACAGATTGTCACCTTTTTGTCCTGTTTTTACCTTTTCTCTCCTCCGTGTCTAAATAGCTTCCTGTCCCCACTCTCCTCCCGTTCCATTCCTGTCTCCCTTGGAAGAAGGGCTGAACAGCGTACGCTGCTGGCCCTCCAGAGGCAACTAACGAGCATTATGGAGAGTGAGTGGGACTCTCTTACAGCTGGCAGCGGTAGCCAGTCTTACACACCAGCCACTAGGGGGCAATATTACATTCAAGTTCCAGCTGTCACTTTCCAAGTGCGGGGTGTGCTGAGCACCCATGCCCTGCTCCCGTGAAGCGCTTACGTACATACTTGACTTCAGGCACAAGCACTGCTGTCCTAAAGATGCAAGTCCCAAATGTGGGTGTGCCGACAGCCCTGTCCACTCGCTGAACTCCGGCACTCCATCCCACTGTGAGGATTTAGAAAAATCTCACGCTTTTCCGGGGGGTTGGGCTGTTCCCAGTTTCAGGGCAAAGCCAACTTCTAATGGACCACGTTGAGGAAGAAATGTCCCCCATGGGCAGGTTCTTCTATCATTGTCCATTACGGGGTTACTTGTACTTTCCTCTGCAGCATCTGATACTGGTGACTGTCAGAGGCAGGACGCTGGACTAGAAAAGTCCCTGGCTTCATCTGACTCAGAAGCTCCCTTTACATTTCTAAGTGGGTCTTTGATTTGTCAATCCCTGAACCTTAGAGAAACCAGACAGAGCTTTCAATCCATTCATCACAACACCCAAAGCTCTCATAGCCGGGCAAAGAAACAAACACACGTGGTAACAACTAGTGACCAAGTTCATTTGGTCTCTGTACATTTGATGAACATCCACTCCCTCCCCCACTCCCCCCCAAAAGAGCCAGTCAGATGTGCTGGGCTCCCGCCAGCAATTGTTTGTGGTTATCAAAGACAAAGAACTTTTAATAAAAACTGCACTTTATTTGATCTTATCAGATGAAGCCATTTTCTTCCTCCTTTCAAGTAGAGTCACTAATCTTTGTTTTTGGGAGCAGGGAAAGCTCTCAGGGCTGGTGGGAAAGGACAGCTCCCACACTCAGCAGAGTAGTTCCCACCAAAGTCAGTTGCAACGGGAATATATTTTATATACACACGGGAGCTTGGGGACTGGGTGAAAAATTTTGAAACTGTCCTCGATCGCAACATGACAAGGTAGTCTCGCCTCCTCCATTCGGATACTCCCAGTGGTACGCTCTTCATGGCAGATTAGTTTTCACGCTGTTTTTTCACGCTGCAGCTCTGATCTGATAATTATACTCTTATGGCAAAGGTTTAAAATGTCCTCGCATCCCTTCAGTCTACATATATATTGCAACAGCAGGAGATCTCTTCCCAATAGAAGGTGTTACCGTATGATAGTACGCCATGGTTAGGGAAGGGTCTAGGATCTCAGAGAACTCTACTGTCAGGAGAAGCTTGATGAGAGAGGGCTGTATATGCAGAGGAAGGAATAAAGCTTGAATGTGGCACTGTCTTAGCTCTCTGTCTTTGTAGGCTTGAACACTGAACATGGTCTAAGAAGTCAGCTCGCACTGAACACCGGCTGCGCTCCCTAAATTAGTCGCACTGAGACACCACTCAAGACCAGGGCCTCATTGTGCTGGATATAGGGTGACCAGACAGCAGGTGTGAAAAATCAGGACGGGGATGGGGGGTAATAGGAGCCTATATAAGAAAAAGAACCAAAAATCGGGACTGTCCCTATAAAATCGGGACATCTGGTCACCCTAGCTGGATACTGCACAACATCATGGCCTGCCTCTAGGAGCTCACAGTACTTCATGCTTGTCCCCAAGAGAATCAAAGCCCCAGTGACATATTCAAATCCTCCCTTTGGTCGGAGAGTTCAGATATCCAGTCAGGGGGGCGTTTGCCAGGTGGACAGTCAATTGTGCAGTGGCCTAACCATAGGGTATAGGAGATGGCCATCTTCTCTGAGGGCAGCCTGGCTTCACTTCCATTGGAAGCAATGGGAGACAGCAGTCCTCGTTACTAGGGGCAGACTCATTTCCATGTGCAAATGCTGTAGGGAAATGGTGGCCATTGTGACGGAAGGCAGCCTGTTGACCACTCGGGGCTGGGGTGAGGAGATTAGCATGGCTAGTCCCGGAGGGGTTGAGACCTGATGCGTCAAAACTGCTTGCATCCCATCTCCCCTTGAGAGCAGAGAACAGCACAGTCCATAGCAGTATTTAGCGATCAGACACCTTTTCTGAACTGATCCAGAGTCAGCTGGGTGCAGATCAGAGCTGTCACTGCTGTGGTCCTTGCTGCACCAGATGTATTAGAAATGAGCGACCTGGATCTCTTGAAGTGCAGGCAAGATCCTGGGCACTGTCTCCCCCGGGAGACTGTCAGGGCTCTGACTCATGCCGAAGACCCCCCATGCAGCAAGAACTCAGCGGTAGACCGTGGTCCCAGAGGCTGAGTGCTGGCACACCAAAATGGGTCTGGGGAGTCTCACGCTAGCGGAAGAGAGGCTGACCTTGGTTATGGCGCCCCAAAACATTGTGCCAGACTCTGATGGGGTGTTCACCCCACACTAGCCTAGGAGGAGTTAATGAGGCTGAGAAGGGGCCAATTAACCAGATGAGCCATAGCTGAGGGGAATTCGGTGGCCAAAGTAACCCCCAAATGATGATGGGGCCCAGCTGAGAAGGACCGGGCGGGGCTAGGATAAAGCCAGGCTGCTGGGAGCAGAAGGGAGCTGCAGTAAGGAAGCCTGCAGCCACCCTCTGGACATTAGAGGGAGAAGGAGGGAAACCTAGGGGAGAGCGTGGAGGAAAAGGCTCAGGGAGAGGGCAGCAAAGTTTAAGATGGTGCAGACCTTGGTTGCTGATTAGAGGGTCCCTGAGCTGGAACCTGCAGTAGAGGGTTGGTGTGGGTTCCCCTTACCAGTCACTGGCAAAGTGGCATCATCTGGGTAGTGAATGGAAAAAATACCAGAGACAGTGTGTACGGAGGGACTTTGATACTCCAGAAGAGGCTAATACACGGTGACCTGGCCTGAGGGCCAAGCCACAGAGATGGAGCTAGTCAAGTCCCAAAGAGGGACATCCTGAGTCCCGGCGGGTGCCAGGGCACACTAATGAGAGGCAGAAGGGGGTGTGGTGCCTGGAAAGAGCATGGGGATGAGCGGACCCCATGACACGGACCCAGAAAACAACGCAGACCCATAGCAGCATGGCAGGTGTCTCAGCTGTGTGCTGCCGTGTCCACTGCTGGGAGATAACGTCTGGCAATGCATTCAGGTCAGCACCACTCAGCTGACCCTCACACGTGGCCAGCACCATTCATACACAAGCCACAGTGCACTGCAAAGGGTGGAGCGTGGCGTGAGTCGGGCCCAGGTTGTCTGTCATTGGATGAATGGGGCATGAAACATTGCATCTTTGGAGGCCTCTGGGTGCTATCAGAAAATAAAATCACAATACAAAGCCACCATACTTCACACTTGTCTTCTGTTCCTCAACGACGGCAACGAACCTGCACGTCAGACCTATCAGGAAGCAGGTTACCCTGAGAGGCGGGGATGTTTGGCTCCAGATCTGGATCTCAAGGTTGTGACTTCAGACATTCTACACCAGTAGTTATTAGGAGACACCACTATGGCAACCCCTGTTCCTCAGGTTATGACTCTGCAAACAGCCTGAGGTTGTTTGCAACGGGTACAGCGAGTCTCGTGCAGGCGTGAAGGGAACAGACTGAACACGAAGGAACGTGAGCTTTCATAAGACTTAGGGCTAGTCTACACTTACCGCACGGGTCGACGTGGTGAGTTCGACTTCTCAGTTTCGAACTATGCTGATCTGATCGATCGAGTTCGAGTTCGAACTCCGCCGCCGACCTCGACCACCACGGCCTAGCTGGGCAGCAGTCAGAGTCTTGGAGCCGGAGTTCGGTTCCGCTTCGGGGACGGCACGCGTCTGGAACTACTACTTGGGTTGAACTAATTTCAGCTTCACTATTCCGCGCTATTCCGTTGGCGCTGATTAGTTTCTTAGTTAGACCACCTGCCCTCAGATTTGTTTGCTTATACCTGTTCAGGGCATTGATGGGACCTCTTGATCTTCCACTTTAAATGTTCACACTACATCTGAGCCATCAAATTCCTAATCACCACCGAGTTCCCAGGAGTTAGGTGCCTTGAGTAGCATGTAGCCACCATACCATTTTAGTGCAGTTTTATCCAAGGTCGACCATTCCACTTACCCAAGATAATAACCACACAAAGTTCATCCTTTACCCAGGCTTTTGCTGAGGGAGCCTAGCTGGAGGAGAGGCCTTTTGAAGTTGACTTCGGTCATTTTATTATGCTCTAAGCAGATCTACTTTTAAATTGTTGCTCGGAGTTTAATGATTTTGCGACAAAGTAAAATGGCCCTCCAGGGTTCAGAGTGAGAATCCCCGTAGACTAAAAGTCCCCTGCTAGGCAGTAGGTCCTAGAAATGAAACCTATTACCTTTGTGGCTACTGCAGGAATGTATCCAGGGCCAGCAGGGGTTAAAAAGTTGGGTGTGTTTGGCAGGTGGCTCTTGTTACCTGGCCAACTAACCCGGAAGCCTGATATGTAACTCCTGACCTGGCTGGAAGCTCGCAGAGACGAGTCAGAAAACCTAAAAGGAGGCAGTGGGGTCCAAACAGCTAGCGGGGGAGATTAATACAGCACCACCGGAAGTGAGGGGGGGCGTAATTTTGGACAGATATTAACACATACTCTTTCTGGTTTTACTGGGGGAAGGCCAGCCCCCGTTACAGACTGTGATGTTTTATAAACACTCAGAAGTCAGATTTAATGGGAGAACCCTTTGCTATCCCCCAAGCAGTTAGCTCCCTGTCTGAGGGCTTGTGTGCACCTACAGGGCGGCACTGGGGATGCTGCTCCATTGTATCACTGAGGACGCTACCGCCTGTTGGCGTAGGTACTCCACCTCCCAGAGTTCACAAAGGGCTTTACACAAGCATCAGCAGAAGCAGACCCGTCTGAATATTAATCAGCCTATTTGCATATCACCACCCACGCTAATACCAACCTTTATAACAACTGGTGAATTAGAGATGGACTTGAACCCAAAACATGTTTCAGAACCCCACTAAATGTTCGGGACAATCTGAATGCATATTGGGATCTAATTCTTGCAGCCTACCTCTGCTATGAAGTTAGTATAAATAATCAACATGGAAATAAAAATGTCCTGAACTCTAGCAACATTTATAGTTTTATTCAAGCTACAATGAGGGTGGTCAAGTGTCATGTTTCAGGGTATAAGATGATCACTTGCAGGAGTCAGGAAGGAATTCTTTCCCCCAACTGTAGCATAGCACAACTGACCAAGTAAATGATATGCAGTGTTGTTGTAGCTGTGTCAGTTCCAGGATGAGAGACATGGTGGGTGAGGTAATGTCTTTTATCGGTCCAAGGTCTGATGGCGAGAGAAACAAGCTTTCGAGCTTCACAGAGTTCTTCTTCAGGTCTGGGAAAGATACTCAGAGTGTCCCAGCTAAATACAAGGTGGAACAACTTCCACTAAACTAAATTGTTCGACCTTGTATTTAGCTGGGACACTCAGAGTACCTTTCCCACACCCGAGGAGGAGCTCTGTGAAGTTCAAAAGCTTGTCTCTGTCTCCAACAGAAGGTCGTCCAATAAAAGATATTGCCTTCTCCACCTTGTCTCTCAGGTAAATTATAGATGTTTCCACTTTCTTTGAAACATCAGGTACCGGCCACTGCTTGGAGACAGAGATGGACAAATACTCTGATTCTAGTTTCAGGCTGCAGGACCAACCAATGCTCTGCTTGTCTGGTGAGCAGTTGCAAGCTATGAGATTAGCAATACCTGAAGTTTGATCTGATAGAGCGATTCTTACGTTTGAACCAAGGTGCAATTGGGCTCGGTTTGCATTGTCTACCCAGGAGGGGCCCAGGGCGGGACTAAGAGGAATGCGGCAAGTCCGGATGGAGGTGCAGGGTGCTGGGTGGAGGAGATGGCTCTGTGCCTGGGCTCGAGTTAAAGTCTGTCAATCTCCCGCTTTCGAAAGCAACGGAAGGCCCAAAGTTCACGCAACAATAACAATTTGTGAAAGAGAAACAGTTTCCCAAGCCCTGGGCTTTAGGTTATGACAATGAATGTGAAACAAGATCCCTAACCACACCAAAGGTTTCAACATCTTAAATTCTGTACCTTGAAGTGAAATTATTTATCTAAGGTCCCTCCCAAAAACTTTCACCCTGGCCTTTTCTGACTAAGATGTTCTTGGGGCCAAAAGGAAGGAACATGCTCTGCATTTAAACATGAGTTCTCCAGGCTGTCCCTGCTCTTGTGTCTAAAACAGGGGCGGGCAAATTTTTTGGCCTGAGGGCCACATTGGGTTTCTGAAATTGTATGGAGGGCCCAGGCCCCACCCTTATCTGACCCCCCGCATGCTTCTCTCCCCCTGATGGCCCCCCCGGGATTCCTGCTCCATCCAACCGCCCCTGTTCTCTGTCCCCAACAGGCCCCCTAGGATCCCTGCCGCATCCACCCCTCCCTGTCCCCTGACCACCCCTGACTGCCCCCTGCCACCCCATCCAACCCCTCCTCTCATTCCTGGCTGACCCCCCGGGACCCCTGCCCCATCCAACCACCCCTTCTCCCTGACTACCCCAGGACCCTGTCCAACCCCCTCCTTCCTGACTGCCCCCCTGGGACTCCTGCCCCCATTCAACCCCCTGTTTCCTGCCCTCTGACAGCCCCAACCCCTATCCACACCCCTGCCCCCTGCCCCCCATCCCGAACTCCCCTGCCCTCTATCCAACCACCGCCCCCCCATTCCCTGACTCCTTACCACACTGCCTGGAGCACCGGTGGCTGGTTGGCCCAGAGCACCAGGACAGGCAGCTGTGCTGCCCGGCTGGAGCCAGCCATGCCACCGCGCTGCCCGCAGCACCGGGTCAGGCCATGGCTCTGTAGCTTGCAGCCCCGCCACCCAGAGGGGTGGGGAGCAGCAGGGGAGGGGCCAGGGGCCAGCCTCCTGGGCCAGGAGCTCAGAGGCTGGGCAGGAGGGTCCCGCGGGCTGGATGTGGCCCGTGGGCCATAGTTTGCCCACCTCTGGGCTAAAACAAGCTTTGGTCAAGATCATGGAAGACTTAAAAGGGAATTAAAGGGGGCTGGCTGATTCAGAGGCAGATCCGCAGCTGGTTCTGACTATTCACAGCAGCTGAGGAACTTGTCCCTCTGGGTATTAGAAGCTAGCCCAGATCTGGGGATGACAAGAAGTAGATCCCACCGAACGGCTGTTCAAAAGCTCATGTGAAATGAGTTGATAATCTCCTGTACAAATAGCCAAGCCAATAATCCGAGTGGGCACAGAACGCCTCTGGCCTGGGGCGAGAGCCAGCTTCTCCAGCCCCAGGCCATGGGGAAAGGAGAGTCAGCTCCTCCAGTCCCGGGGGCACAGAATGTGCCCTCCAAAAGTGGTCAAATTTTTATTCTTGCCCATGCCCCTACAATCAATCTAAATATTCCTTAATGAACTCAGGCTTGGAAGGATTCGATTTTTGTATGTAACGCGTCAGTTTCACTGCACACACACAAACCAACTACATTTACAAAGCGGCAAAGAAAGAAAAACGCTGCTTGAGAACTTAGAGTGTGATTTAAGGATATGTACTTTGTATATGTTGCATGTGATGTTGACAATTTGTGTTTTAACGGTGACGAAGCTTTAACTTTTTGAACCTCAACTTTACCGTCATTCGATTATTGTCTGACCACCGCTGTGGTGACCCAGCCTGTAATTTCCCACAACGGTGAAAATATATAGATAAAAATAGAAAAAAATGCTTAATTAAAAAAAATCATTCTGCCAAGTCTATTCATAGGATGATCAAATTACGTACGAAATCCCATATAAACGATACTGTCTATATCTGTACCTTCATCTGCCTGACTCAACAGAAATATAAAGTTTGTCAGCTGCAGAGAAAAGCTTTTCTAAATATACATAATTAAATTAGCCCATCAAAAAGATGACCTAATCATATCATCTTCAATTATTTAGACTCAGGCAAACTAGAATCCTTAATGTTATTTTAACCAGAAAACACTTTGGGCTGCCAAATTTTTCTCTGGTGTCAATCCTCTAAAGCAAATGGACTTACACTATAGATGAATTTGGCCGTTGTTATTCTTCAGTGGGTAATTTTGAATAAAGAAACCTCTTAGCCTGATAATAATCAGAACAAAGTAATTTAGCCCAGCTAAAGTACAGTGTAGTTTTGCAGGATAAGACTGGATTTTGTGATATTTTGGCAGACTGGAAGCAGAGAATCTCACAATATAACCTCATAAGAACAGGCTACCAGGCCCAGTTTGCGAGTGTCCTTTTTGTTTTTAATGCACTTTTCTGGACATCGAAGTCATACAATTTAAGGCCAGAAGGGACCACCAGATCATCTAATCCAGTGACTCTCAATCTTTCCAGACTACTGTACAAGGACTGGGAGTATGCGCTCTTTGGTCTGTTGAAGTGTTGGTTGTGGGACATTTATTTGAGACGTGAACAGTTTGGTGTAGAAATCTTTGCAGACTGCTTCCATCCCTGGTCTGTCAATCACTGCTTTTCCCATCCTTGTTCTTCAACGCTGTTATTGTCGATCTGTACAGTGTCAGTTCCCATTTGCATTTTTGAGGCGTCTGCGATCTTCAGCTGTCTTTAAGAGCCTTTCATTTTGGTTCTTCTCAAAGGCCTCCTTTAGAGTCTTCTTCTGATCAGCTTGCAGAGGAGGGAGTATTCAAGTTTGTCACCATCATTTTGCTTCATATTCTTCCGCTTCTACAGCAAGTTCCTCATTTCCTCTGAGATTTCTTCCCTTTGCTCTTTCTTTCTCAGCTAATTTCACGCATTGCCTCAATTTATCAGCGAAGTTTTTATAGTCCTTGTTGCAGTTATCTGTGAGACTCCAGTCTTCCTTGGAAATGTTTGCTTTCAGGATTGCCTCATCGAATATTTTCAGTTGCTGTCTCTGGTTTTCCATCTGTAGTGCTTTCTTCTCCACCTTTATGTTGAAGTTGAGCCTTGTTCTGAGCAAGTGATGGTCACTACCAGTGGCAAATGATGGCACTACTGAGAAGTCTTGTACGATACGCCACTTATTGAGCAGAATAATAATTGGAGATATACCTATCTCCTAGAACTGGAAGGGACCTTGAAAGGTCATCGAGTCCAGCCCCCTGCCTTGACTAGCAGGACCAAGTACTGATTTTTGCCCCAGATCCCTAAGTGGCCCCCTCAAGGATTGAACTCACAACCATGGGTTTAGCAGGCCTATGCTCAAACCACTGAGCTATCTCTTTCTTGTTCTTCACCTTGAGCATGATCCATGTCCGCCTTCTCCTGGCCTTTTTCTTAAACCGAGTGTTACCAATGAACATTTCTTTTGTCTCCACCAGAGTCGCCAGTCATTCTCCTCATGAATTCCATTCGCCTATCATATATGTGGATTTTCCAGTGAGGGTTTCCTCAAACTCCTGATAAATTTCTTCTACATCATCATCTCCACTTGTGCTTGTGGGAGCGTAGATCTTGATAATCTTGAGGGTGCTATTCTTGTTAAGTTGAAGGTACAGTACTCCAATGTGTGATGACTTGAACTTGCAGATGATTTTTGAAGACTGTTCCCTGATGACAATAAAACCAATTCCTCCAACTGTTCTTGTGCCTTCTCCTTTCCCCAACATGATGGTGCTTCTGTCTCTCCACTTCACTTCCATCTCCTTTCTTCATCATGTTTTGCAGAAACCAAGGACATCGCAGGCTGTCCTTGCCTTCTCCTCCATTAGATGGTTGATCGAGTCATCCCTCATCAGTGTCCTGCAGTTGTAGGTACAAACTTAGAGGGCAGTCCTTTTTCTGGCCCCTGAGATTCTTAGCAGCCTCTCATTGATCAAACTTTGCACCACCACCGTAGAATGGATCGAGGGATATGCAAGGAATTGGGGTCCATTTATTCATGTTGTTTTAGCCATTTCTTCAGCCCCCTGGCTGTGCTGTCAGTGGCATGTTTACCTCCTCAACTTAGCTAGCACCCAACCTCAAGAAGGAGGACAACTGTCCCCTTTTTGGGTTGGCAGTCTGACACCTTAATAGCGTGGTAGGACCTACTGGAGAATACACTCCGCTATCATCACTGTCAGACAAGCCAGAGTCACCAATGAGCCTCTTTGAGGTGTTGAGGTAGGATTTTGCAGGAGAACTAAACTAAAAATCTATCGTCCAATATGCCTGCTCTCACATGTTTACAAACTATTTACAAAACCAATAACAAACCAACTCTCACAGTGCCTGGACGAGCAGTAGCTGAGAGAGCAGGCAGGTTATAGAAGGAATTTCAGCACACTGGACCATATCTTCACTATAAACCAGCTATTGGAGTGCTCAAGAGAATAAAAATTCCCTTTATGCATTGCCTTCGTTGGCTATGAAAAAGCATTTGACAGTGTAGAGATCAATGCAATGCTGAAAGCTCTTGCAGAGCAGGGCAACAACACAAACTACATCAAACTACTAAAGGAAGCAAACTCTGACTGCACTATGGATATAACTCTGTTCAACACTCCCCTTTGCATCCCAGTCAAAAAAGGTGTGAAGGAAGGAGACACGGTTTCACTGTAACTCTTCACAGCCTGCCTCGAAATGGTAGTGAGGTAGATGACTGGAAGGCTGGAATCAATGGAGAGCAGTTAAACCACCTCAGATTCACGGACGATACAGTGTTGATTGCCAAAAACATTATCAAACTACAGAAAATGCTGCAAGAACTCGACATGAAAAGCAGCCAAGTCGGACTAAAAATGATCCGCTCTAAAATGAAATTTATGTGGTCTGATGCCTTGCCAAAAGTCCAAATAGACAAGGGAGAAAAAATAGAAGAAGCTGAACAATGTATCTATTTGGACCAAGAAATTAACATGTGCCACGATCAGGAAGGTGAACTCTTGTGAAGAAAGAAAGCTGGTTGGCGCACATTTAGTTCTATCAAGGATATCCTCCAAGGAAAAATCAACAATGCAACACAGACCAACCTCTTCAACTCAACAGTACTGCCGGCAATGTTGTACAGCAGTGACGGTCACAGAGAGGATGATGAAAAGAAGAATTCTGTCCACGACCGAGTCCCCAATGAAGTGATCAGGCAGCAGAGTGGAGTGTGGGATGTCATTGTTGAAAGCAATAAAATGCGATGGGCCGGGCGTATAGCTAGGCTCATGGGCAATCGATGGATTGCAGCTGTCGCCGAGTGGTACCCACCAGAACTGAAATGACCACTCGGCCAACCTCCAAATTGAGGGGAAGATTTCACTGCAAAAAGGCATGGCCACACATGGAGAAGGAAGGCCAGGATAAGAGAAGAATGGGCACAATCTATATGAGGGCTGAAAGAGCGATCGATCAAGGTGATCAAGGTGAAAACTGGTGCAGATTTAGGTTTAAAGGTGACACCTCCCACTCATGGCTGGCAGAGGCAGGGAAGGGGCACCAGGAAATATACACGATGCCTCATATAACTGTCTCCACTTCACTCCTTGCCCATTCATTTTCTGACACTTCTAGTCTATCATAAAATCATAGAAGATTAGGGTTGGAAGAGACCTCAGGAGGTATCTAGTCCAACCCCCTGCTCAAAGCTATGTTCTCCTAAGAGTTTAACAAAGGCTCACGGTCCGTTATGAAAAGGAAAAAAGTGGTTTAAAAAAAGAGCTGGATAGATCAATCCCTGAAGCTTAACAGTTACTTGCTGCAACCCCTCCCCTGCATTTTCAAAAACACATTTGTCTAAAGACAGACACCACAAGTCTACTGCAATTGTGGGTTTCCAAAAGTGGACACTGTAGTGGTTCCACTTACTGGACTTTCTGCAACCACTGCTCTGCCAATACATGTCAGTCTTAGGGTATGTCTATAGTACCCGCCAAACCGGCGGGTAGTGATCCATCCAGTGGGGGTCGATTTATCGCATCTAATCTAGACGTGATAAATCAACTGCCGAATGCTCTCCTGTCGATTCCGATACTCCACCAGAGTGAGAGGCGCATGCAGAGTCAACGGGGGAGCATCATCAGTTGACTCACCGCAGTGAAGACACCACGGTGAGTAGATCTAAGTACGTCAACTTCAGCTACGTTATTCACGTAGCTGAAGTTGTGTAACTTAGATTGATCCCCTGCCCCCCAGTGTAGACCAGGCTTTAGAATTATAGACCTGTAGGGTTACAAGGGACCGCAAGGGGCATCTAGTCCAACCCCTGCCAAGATGCAGGATTTGTTGTGTCTAAACCATCCAAGACAGGTGACTATCCAGTCTCCTTTTGAGAACCTCCAGTGAAAGAGCTTCTATGACCTCCCTCAGCAGTCTGTTCCATTGTCCTACTGTTCTTACAGTTAGGAAGTTTTTCCTGAGATTTAATCTAAATCTGCTCTGCTGTCGTTTAAGCCCAGGGCCTCTTGTCCTGCCCTCTGTGGCAAAAGAGAACAACTTTTCCCCATCTTTTTTACATCTCAGCCTTGAACAGCAACACCTTGTGGTAGCTCGTCTTGCCCTTGGTTCCTTGCCAAAGCGGCTAAATCCAGGCCTACAGCATCCCTGCTATTCCTGTCCTCGGTCCCCAGGCAGCTGTGCCGATTGGCCATATTCCTGACCCTTCGCCTGCCCTTCCATTCCAGCCCTAAGTCAAGCATGCAGGATGATTCTGTGATGCATACCTATAAGGACCATACTGTGGACACCAAATGCATTTTCACTTATGACCCAAGTCAGAATTGGAGCCTTGGTTTCCAGAGGTGAAGTGATTTCATGCTCACCTGCGTGTCACTGCCATCTGATCTTGTTGTAACATTTCAACCTGCCATGAACTCAGTTCTTCCTCCCTGAGAAAAAACAAGCGATGACTGCAAGAGAGATGAGTTTGGAACCTGAAGCCACCCCAAAGATACATAGAGGCTGGCACTGACTAAACAAAATCAACAAGCACACCCCTGGAGCAGCAGTAATCTCCTACTGCCTGGCAAGTTCAAACTTGATGCATTCACCTCAAATTCTTAAGCCTGAAGAGGAGTATCAGGAGAATGCAAACCATTCAGTTGCAGCGTTTGTTTCTTTATTTTAATTTAATGTATGCAATTCCAGAAGCCTTCCACTGCAGTAAAATAAATAAATCAGACGACCAGAGAATGAATCACACTTATCAGATTTGTCGGTATTGTAAGAGTCATGGAGAAAATGTCCCGCTCCTAGGATGATTTGAGTACCTGCCACAAAGATGAAAATCAGGCTGCCTCGGAGAGCATGTGTATTTTCTTTTTTCTTTTTTTTTTGCTAGGGAATGTTGGTAATGAAAATACAGAGTTAGATGAGCATGTTGGGGTCAAAGCAGTGTGACTGGCTAGGTAGCTATGGAGTGAGAGGAAGAGTTCTGTCATGGATGAGAAGCTTGTTAAATGTTTAAAAGCAAAGAGTAGGAATAAATGGTCAATTTTCAGCACAGCAAGGTTAACAGCTGTGTGTCCCAATGGTACGAACAAGAAGCAGGATTATTTAGTAATGATCTGGAAGAGAGGGCAAACAGTGACCAGCATAACATTTATGGAATTCAAAAGTATTTAGTAGGGGTAGCTGTGTTAGTCTGGATCTGTAAAAGCGGCAAAGAGTCCTGTGGCACCTTATAGACTAACAGACGTATTGGAGCATGAGCTTTCGTGGGTGAATCCCCACTTCGTCAGATGCATGTATTTGGGTTTGTCAAGACTAGAGAGGATTTTGAGGAATTTCCAAGGACCTAACAAAGCTATGTGTGGGGGAGGAAGTATGTTGATTTGAAAATGGTTTGAGCTGAGATGCTGTCATAGGAGAAATGACAAGCAAAATTGTATGATGGGGTATGTTGTGGGACAAAGGGCAAAGGGACCACCTGGTGCTGGGTGCATGGAGACCCAGAGGCTGGGATCCCCGGACAGAAGCACTATTCAGGCTGCTTGTTCAGAACTTGGGGTGTGTGTGTGTGAATTTGAAGGATTGTTAGTTGGCTCCCGCAGGCTCACAGAGGGTTATGAGGGGAAGAACTGCTGGGCTCTTATAAGATTAGGCTCGCCTTGTTGCACTAGGAAGTAGGAAGGTTACCGACCACTGTAGTGTTGGTTATGTTTACTTGGGTTAAATAAAAGTGCAGTGCTTTGTCAAACCCAGGAGTCAGAGATGTGGTCAGTCGGTGGGTTTTAAAGAGAGTGGCAGGGCCCTCAAAATAGAGTTAAGAAAAGCACCCACGACTGCCCAATAAAAGGCTGTTCTAGCACCCTAGAGACACCCCAGTGCTGAATAAGGTGTGAGCCAAGGAAGGGGCAGGTCATGAAACTATTTACCTGTGCAACGTGAGGGTAGTGAAGCCCCGAATGGGTTCCCTAGGGAGGTGGTGGAATCTCCATCCTTAGAGGTTTTTTAGGCCCAGCTTGACAAAACCTTGGCTGGGATGATTTAGTTGGGTTTGGTCCTGCTTTGAGCAGGGGGTTGGACTAGATGACCTCCTGAGGTCTCTTCCAAGCCTAATCTTCTATGATGGCAGATGAAAGTAAGTGTAGACAAGTGCCACCCATTAGAAGAAAAAGTTTGAACCACTCATAGACATTGATGGGTCCTACATCTGCTGGAAGACCCAAGCATCATTGTAGAGATCTCATTACAAACACATGCTCAGTGAGCAGTAAGACATTAGGTTGTATGTGAAAATGAGTAGTAATGCTGAAAATATTATCATGCCATTAATTATAGAAAGTGATGGCACATTTCCACCTAAAATATTATATTCGGTTCTGGTCACCTTATCTCAGAAAGTATAAATCAGATTTGGAAAATGAGAAGAGAGTCTTGGAATGATTTCCATCTGAGGAGAGATAGCTATGGATACTTCATTTTTAGAGACGAGATTAATAATGTGGGACATGCTAGAAGTAACAATAATGAATTGTTTAGAGAAGGTAAATCAAGTCCACCTATTTACCCTGTAACCATGGTAATACGAGCACAAAGGAAACTAAATATAATTAAAAGGCAATAAAATTTATGTATGTATGCACCGTAATTAAAGTTAAGAGGAAATAATTTTCTATATGAGACATACTTAACACAAGGAACTCATTGCCACAAGATATTGAGGCCAAAAGCTTAGTAGAATTTCAAAAAAAGGATTAGACATTTGTATAAAATTAAAATATCCACAGTTATCCTAGCTAGGATAAAAATATATTAAGTACAGAAACTCCCTGCTCTGGACCATAAGACAACCCACCACTGCCTGGATTACTAAGAAAGTTGTCTCAGGAAAGGCTGCATTTTTGCTGCCCAAACCACGACCCATAGCTAGAGCTTGGCCAAATTTTTCTGGCATAAAATGCAGGTTCGGCAACATGAAAACATTTTGTGAATTCGTGTCAGTTTCGCCAAATTATTTTGGATGAAAAACTCTGAAAAAGTCAAAACATTTAATTAAATATGTTAATTCACAAAATCAAAAGGTTTTGAGTCAGAATTATCAGCAAACTGGAAAATTGGTCATTTGCCCAGTTCACCACAGGTGCCCACCAGTCTAGTTCCATTGGTGACAGCAATAATGAAAGCTGCAGGGTACAAGACTCCGATGGGCTCTGATGTGCTTACAATTATTTTGCCTAAAAACACTCCCATCCTGTCTCCACTACAGCTTCTACCAGCGGTGGGACTGGTGGAGCTGCATGGGCACATTAAGCCATGAATTTTTGCATTGGGATGGCTCACTTGATGATTCCCTGTTCTGTTCATTCCCTCTGGGGCACCTGGCATTGGCCACTGTCGGAAGACAGGACATTGGGCTAGATGGACCTTTGGTCTGACCCAGTATGGAAGTTCTTATGTTCGCAATATAGCCAATTCCCACACACAGGGTATAAGGAAGATATTTTTTTAACTCCTGTACGAGATTTCAGGTGGATACAGTCCTTACCTCTTGCAGTGACTAAATCATAATTCTGCTGGACCCTCTTCCCAGCCCAGTGTTCTGTGTGAGCGGGAAACAGCCCGAAATTCTGACGAGTGATTTGTAGTCTCAGGGGAAGTCTACACTGCTGGGCGACATTGACACGCTATGCTGACAGGAGAGCACTCTCCCATTGGCATAATGACTCCACCTCCGCGAGAGCTATGTTGGTGGAAGAGCATCTCCCCCCGACGTTGCGCAGTGTGGACAGTGCTTAAGTCAATGTAACTTACATCGCTCGGAGGGGTGTCTTTCTCACCCCAAGCGACGTAAGTTACATCGACTTAAGCGGTAGTGTACACAGGCCTTAGACTAGATAAATCTAGGCTGCTTTTATCTGCCAGCCAGCTTAACTAACCATTTAACTATTAAGCAATGAGAAATCTCAAGACTAAATTCATGCATGAAGTTCATATCTGAATTTTATCATCCATATGGATCCCCCAACTTATCGCCACCCCTCAAAAAAACCACCCACCCACCCACACCCCACCACCACAATCCCCACTCACTCACAGATCAGAAACTGCATTACAGTCCCTCTGTTTTCATCTGACTGCTGGATGTGACTCTTTGTGGAACCGTCACCAACGCTACTTGCCCAGCATTAAGTTCCACAAACCCAGCACTGAGTTGGTTTCCGATTTTAATACCCTTTGCCGTTGACATGGTCAACAGGAGAAGACCCGTGATGGGTCTGCCTCTGACTGAATTGTTTTGGAAAATTTCAGCCAAGATTCTTCAGCCATTTCCAAGAATGAGGCTAGTGAAAAAGCACTTTGGTCTGCCCGTGTTAAAAACGTTGGGCAAACTCTTCTTTGAGCCGCTCTAGTGCCCCCCAGGCATTGGAGCAGGGACTTGACATTTGGCTGCGGGGTGGCCTTTGTGGCAGGGATGTGCCCTTTGCCACCTTGTGAAAATTTGGCCATGTTCTAAGCCTCTGGAAAAAAAAATCAGAGCTCATACGTGCTCAGCAGAGATTTGCTAGAGACGAGCTTTTAGCTACAAAAGAAGATTTCATCAGCAGTGAGCACACTCAAGCCAGCCACGTTTTCCTGCTATTGCAGCCCTGGCTTGAGGTGGTCTGTTCAGGTCTGGGGCCAGACAGCGGAACTGAAAGCAAGGAGACAATCTCTCCTGTGCTCACGCCGCCCTCGCTGCTGGGCTCAGCCATATGGAGGAGGATGCTGCCTAATCTGAATGCAGAGGGAGCGAGAGCCAGACCTGGGGTGTGGGGAACAGATTGGGACAAGAAATCCTTGGGGTGGGAAACGGAGACTTGGAATTGGGGTGTGGGAGACTGGGACTGGGAGCTGAAGGTGAGCAGGGGAGGAGGGCTTGGAGCTAGCAGGTCAGGGGCTAGTGGGGTAGCCTATGGAAAAATAGCAAGTGATCAGGCAATTCAACCCTGTATCATAATGTGTACACACAAGGGAACTGAATTACGGTTGCACAAGGCAACCATAATTCTGGCATTTCCTAGCTTTTGAGTGCTTGACTTTGCAACCTAATAATATTCTTTTAATCCAGAGGCGTTTTTGTATAATATGAACTCTACTGCTGTCCATAGTATCTGATATGCTGAACTAAGTAGTGTAGCAGAGACTTCACTGTACCCAAAAACCTAAGGCCAGACCACTTCCACTACAGCAGTTAATCAGATGAAAAAGAGGAGGATTTATGAATACACATTTCACAGTGAGAATATTCAATACCCTCGGTCAGAGCACTGCTGCAGAAACAAAGAAATGAGCCAGATGAGATGTCCCAATCCTTTGCAACGCGGGCTGTGCACATACACATGCTTAGTTGGCATGAATAGGACAAGAGGAACTTTAAGCTGGCTGTAAATAGGCAGTAAATCTTACTGTCACGGTTGGGTACTTATCTTTCTGGCACTGACCCCAGAATCAAAGGAACAGACACCTAGCAGACCCAGGCATCGTTAACAACAGGCATATGTTTATTAAGGCGAGGAATTCAGAGAGGGGGTGATGCTTTGCCTTGCCGATAGCTGTCCAGAAGCATCTGTCTGCATTCTCATAGAGCTAGAGGGGGCACTAGGGTGATCAGATGTCCCGATTTTATAGGGACAGTCCCGATTTTGGGGTCTTTTTCTTATATAGGCCCCTATTATCCCCCACCCCCATCCCGATTTTTCACATTTGCTGTCTGGTCACCCTAGGGGGCATGCAGCCTTTGACCAGCTTGGTGAGCAGGAGCCCTTGGCTAATATTCAGAGTGGGGTCTCTGGCATACCGCTGATCATATTCTAACCTGTTCTAAGGGCCACTGCCCTGTCAACATCTACTCTGTTGGTAACCGTGGGGCAAAGTCGGGCACTGCATGCTGCAAAGAGCGGAGCCTGGCACAGGCCAGGCATTGGTTGTGGTGCCAGGCATCAGTCCATGCAACATCATGTCTAACAGAGACCTGACTATAGTTATGTCTGGGGCAGGCCTGTACCTCGAAGCATTGCACCCCTAGAAGGTGACAGGGAGGGAGCCTCAGCACCACGAGAACGTGGGCCTAGCTGAATTCAGCAGAACTTCACCTTCAGGGAGCGCAAAACAATGTTTGTTATTCCATTACTCAGACCCCAAGACAAGGTCTCTTCCTACTTCCCAGCCAGGTACATGAGCATGATCACAGAGCAGGGCCACCACTGATTGTCACTAGCCATTGGAAGCAGGTCTGCCCAGATGAACGATCGCAGGACACATGGGGCCTGCAGGAGTCAGACCTGAAGGGAGAGGAGTGGGGATTCCACATGGGCAACGCTGCCCCTGTCACCAGAACGCTGGGCCCAGAGGACACCCTACCCAGGAGGAGAATCAGCATTCAGCACACCCTGGCTGGCGCATCGCTCCACAAACTGAACCCCTGCCTGTGGCATCAGCTGAAGGCAGGTCTCTGCCACAGAAGCTCCCTATCTTATTCCATACATGCCAACGTGGTCAATGGCTGGATAAATGGCTTCTCCAACATATAGACATTCCCTGCAGAACCAGCACAGGACTACTTCTGTGCCTGCTATCCCACAAGATGCATAGCCCCAAGCCACCACGCAGGGCAGATGGTTGTGTTCCCCTAAGTGCACGTCAGGACACATTTCTCCTTACTGTCCCAGGGTCCTAACTATCATGGATGAGTTGTCGGAAGAAGGTGATGCCTTTGGCTCAATTCATTATTGCCCTGCATCTTGCGTGGTCATTCCCGCCACTATGATGGGACTGTACCGTAGATTGTGTGTGTGTTTGTGAAGTGTGTGTGTTTGTGTCAGCTGACGGAGGCCAGTCTCTAGCACTGTCAATTCAGCCCCTTTCACCAACACTACAGTTAATTTCCAAGTGTAACAAGAGAAAAACTTGGAACATGGCTGCCGCCTCACTTATAAATTCCATCGCTAATTAGGGCGTGATCCGTTGGTCTTGAATCAGAGTTGCTGATTCTCAGTACTTCTGAGGTTCAAGCACTTGATAAATCACCATTAGATTAAATATTAACCACCAAATAAGTGAGTCAGAAACGTGCACCTCAGTGGCTAGACCCCAAGCAGGGAATAAAGAGTGTTGTAATCTGACTGCATGTTCATACAGGCCTGTGCTGGAGCTGCTTTAAAATGTTAGTGAATAGTTCAAGAGGGACTCACAGTTGAAGCTTCTGTTTCTACAGATTAATGGGTTTGTGGCTTGACAGTCAACAAAGTGGAGTTTCGTTCACCTCTCCCACTGACTCCCGTAAAAAAGCCACAATTGTCACTTCCTCAAAGCAGTGATACATCTTGTCTCCGTTAATGGAAGTTAATTCCATACGGCGGTGGCATTAAGTTTCATTAATGTATCCTGCGAATCAAAGCAAATACATCGTAAAGCAAAGTGCCTCTCATCTTTACAAAAAATCAAGTGTTGGGTACAATTTGTAATCAGTCTTACATCAGAGCATTTGATTCTATCTTATTTCACTAGGAGGGTGGTGAAGCACTGGAATGGGTTCCCTAGGGAGGTGGTGGAATCTCCTTCCTTAGAGGTTTTTAAGGTCAGGCTTGACAAAGCCCTGGCTGGGATGATTCAGTTGGGAACTGGTCCTGCTTTGAGCAGGGGGTTGGACTAGACACCTCCTGAGGTCCCTTCCAACCCTGAGATTCTATGATTCTGTGATAGAGCTGGGACATGAACTGATCTCACTAATCCTGCTGGCCAGAGAAGACAATTTACAAGGAGTTTAAATAGTTATTCACGTAGCTTATTCATTAATGCACGGTACTGGGTTTTTGGCTCACTGGCTGAACCAAAGTATATTTGTT
This sequence comes from Mauremys reevesii, assembly GCF_016161935.1. Classification (NCBI taxonomy): domain Eukaryota; kingdom Metazoa; phylum Chordata; order Testudines; family Geoemydidae; genus Mauremys; species Mauremys reevesii. The sequence continues at coordinate 10,019,167 of NC_052648.1, read as the reverse complement.
ACGTTTTTCAGCAAAAATATTTAGTTTGAGCGTAACTTAAAAAAACAAACCACAAACCTAAAATAGAAGTCACATTTGAACAAAGAGTTGTTTTGTTTTGAACCCTAGGGACAGGGAATGGGACTATGACAAATGCCAAGGTCTACAATTTGAGAACCAGTGCAGTAAAACATACAGAGACAATTGCTTTCATCATCCCCTCTAAGGCAGAAGAACTGAAAATGCCATGTCATAGCAAAGAGAAGACAGATGTTACACCTACAGATGTGAGGATGGCCCTTACAGTATGAACTGGTGAAAACTAGATTGCATTTGAAGGAGGATCAAGGAGAATATTCTCTAGTCTGTAGCCTACAGGGCTAGCCTGCTTGCTTGCCTATATATCTTTTCTTATAGGTTTCTTATTTTCTTATGGTTTTGATGGTTTGTTTTATGATAATAGGTTTATAAGTTTATAGTAAAGTAGTTTGGCTGTGTAGCGGGTCGACGACTCACTGCTGCGGCGCCCCCTGCTGGTTGTCCAGGGAATTAACGCTCCAACCTCCGGAGCGCCCTCTGCAGGCCGGTGTCTTGCCTGCCGCTGGCCTGCATGTCCCTTCCGGACCCCGGTGCCCCTCTACGTTAGGGTTCTGCCCCAGCAGTAACCCACAATCTGGGTGTCCCCACCCAGGGGAACCCCCAACCCTCTATCCCCACCTTAGCTCAGTGACTGCTGCCAGTCATCATCTAGCCCCCGCTCACTGGGGCAGACGGCAGTCTGTAAACCACTCATCATTGGCAAGGCCTATTTCTGGGCTGCCCCTATGCAGCTCCCCAGCTCCTTCTACCCTTCCCCAGCACTGCTTCATCTCAGCTTCCCTTCTCAGCTCCCAGGCAGCCAGGTCCTTCTCTCTCTGAAGCTAGAGAGAGAGCATCCATGCTAGCTTCTGGCCCACAGTCCTCTTATAAGGGCCAGCTGGGCCCCGATTAAGATGGCCACAGCTGTGGCTACTTTCCCCATCAGCCTCCCTTTTCCCAGCTGCAGCCCTCTCCAGGGTTGCTTTAACCCCTCCAGGGCCGGAACGGGGTGACCACCCCACTACAGGCTGTAACGCAAGGGACCTACAGGTGACATCCTGTATGTTGAGCAAAGGCAAAGTTAGCATATATATGTCTGGGACTTTTCACCTAGATAGACAGTGATGCGTTAAAGCATAAGGTTAAAGCATATGGCTGCAACCTTTAACATAGAGAGATAAAGGATGCGTTGAAGCAGGTTGGCATAGGGGACTTTCCTAAGTTCATACAGGTCCAGCACAAGGAAAGAACCGAAATAACTGGGAGGACAAAAATAACAAATGTGAGAATGATCGAATGTCATTATTATACATGTACATGTCATCCATATGTACAAACATACCAGCCTATGGAGGAAGTGTCCCCCAACATTTTGGTAGGCGAGGAAACTAAGTTTGGCATAGAAGGGAGGCTCCAGCACACATGTCCTATAAGAGGGGTGACCCACCATACCAGGCAAGTTGTTTTTCTGAGCTTCAAAAGGTTGTTTTCAAAGTTTTCGAAGCTCCAAGCTTCTTCGTTCTTTGTTTTGCGAGTCTATTCGTCTGTGAGTTCTTAATTTTAAGGTTTAAGTCAATAGCTCTTAGCTCTGTAGCTTCCTCTAAGCTCCGCGCCTCCCACACAAGAATTGAGGAACCTGGACCTGAGCTCTTTTGGCATACCAGAGGCGAGGCTGGTCCTTTGTCTCTGACCACCAGGTCATCAAGGAAGGGTGTGAGTATATTAATCAAAAGCTTTGCAGTGTGTAATGTCACATGCGCCTTTAGAATAAGAGAACTGCATTTGTAACTCTGATTATTTGACCCTTTGGTTACTATTTGATTGTAATTCCATTTATCTCCATAAAAGTCTATATTGGTCTCAGTGTGAGCGTCTTGTCATACCCCCGAGGATCCTTTGCAAACTCTGTGCAGCCTGATTCTGGGACAAGAGCCTTATTATCTTCTGAGCAGATTAATTGGTGCGCCTATAACCCATACTATCCAAACTAATAATATTAACCTCCTCAAATCAGGCAAAAAGTCAACCACAGAAGAAAGACGCCGCTCAAGCTTCCGCTGCACGTCTCATCTCCATGCAGTGCCAGAGCCTTGCACCACTAGGGCTAGAGGTGAATCTTGTCCCCAGGGTCCATCCAGTTCTTTGTCCTGATTCAATAAGAGTCTAAGCCACAAAATTCACCTCCAGACTCTCCAACATTTAGGGCTGTTCAGATCTGGGGTTTTGGTTAAGTCCATTTTACAGATAAGGGAGAGCTGCCAAATTCGGAGGGCCAGATTCCGAGCCCCTCTTAAAATTCAGAGTTCTTCCGATACAGGGTTTCGTTTGCCCCATTTCTAACGCTGATGAACAGCATTTACAATATTGTGAGGTCACTTACCTACTAGGGCAAACAACAAGATAGCAGTAATGCAGTTACTATTGGCCTGGGCCAGATCTGACCAGGAAGAGAAGGTCTTTAGACCCATCTACAAGCCCTCTGAGCCATTCAGTTTTCTCCATGGCTTCATTCTGAGTCCTACCCCTTTCTCTAGTGAAGGTTTGTGCTAGGTCCTTTCCCTTTTCCTCCACCCTCCTTTCCCCTCTTTGTCTTTTTATTCGGCATGCACCATTTGGCACCTTTCCGCCAGTGCATAGTTCCTAGGTCACAGGAAATCACACAAAAGGCTCCCATCACTCAGCGCATGGCTCTTTGCCAGTAGAAACACGGCGTTGTATGAACTGGCACTCTTGCTATTTTTAGCCAGCTTTGTTTGATTGCTGTGTAATGAACCTGGCTGATTTGGGGAGCTCCCGTGCTTCTACGCTGTATTTCTGACTGATTTACTCTAAGGTGGGAGAACGTTTTTCCAGGAGGGGAAGACGAAAGACAAGAGGGCGGCCGCTTGGAGCGTTTTACAGCCAGAAAGCAGTGATGAGCCATATGTGCTGAAGACTCGCTGCTGTGCTAGAGAACCAACAGCACCAGGGGCATGAAAGTGGTCCAGTCAAGTCCCCATTCAATCTCCCCAAACCCAGACTAGATGCAGGGGGGCGCAGGAAGGGGCAAGTGCCACGGGTATTGAGATCCATTCTGCCCTCTTGGACCATCACATAAACTTGGGGGAAGTAAAGGCAGCAGCAACTGGGGAGCTGGCCTTGGAAGATAGAGACTCCCCTTGCAGCAGCCACCGGAGAACTGGAAGCAGTGGGGGAGCTCCACTGGGGGTAGCTGAGGAGAGAGGTGGGCGGGAAAAGCAGCTCTAAGTCATCTCTCTACTCTTCCAATCCTGGATCAGCTAGGGGCCAAAATGGCACCTGGGGTATCTTGCAGGATCATAAGCTACCCCAAAGCTACGCATGCTGCTGTCTCTGGGGAGGTCATTCTTATTGTTTGTAGAGTATAGACTAGCGGCTATAACATGCCACATACAGTAAATGGTCAGTATTATTGTGTTTTGTACGGGAAGGGGCTAATTACACTCATCCGCATTCTGTAAAAACCCCACTGCTGGATCTTCTTCTGATTGGAGGCCCGAGGACTGACGTCACCTAAGTACGGTAGGAACAAAGCTCTCGCCGAACGACAGAGCTGCTGGGAGGCTCCAGGGAGGCTGTGGAATACTCCCCGAATTGCCATTTCCTGCCCTTTGTGGAAATCTCCTTACAGGGAGCAATTAGTACTGGGAGGGCGGGAAGCAAAGCGGCCTAGGCCTGAAATGAAATTTACATTGGTTATATTGTGCATGTAAACTGGCGGCTTATGATGAATTCCACACGGTTTGCAGGAGGCCTTTCATTCACCAGTAAAATACTCCTGGTTGTATATGTAATGCAAGAGCAGTCGTTCTGGCTCAGCTCAAACCAGGCAGATCAGACTAGATTCACTTCTGCTTGCACAGGAAGGTGTCAATTACACCTCCCTGCAACAGCCTGTTCTCTTGCCTCCTAGGCCAGGGGTTTTCAAACTTTTTTTCTGGTGACCCAGTTGAAGAAAATTGTTGATGCCCGCGAGCCAACGGAGCCGGGGATGAGGGGTTTGGGTTGTGGGTGGGGCTCAGGGCTGGGGCAGGGGTGTGGGGTGAGGGCTGCGGCTGGGAATGAGGGGTTCAGGGTATGTGTGGGGGATCTGGGCTGGGCAGGGGACAGGGGTGCAGGAGGGGGTCAGGGCTCTGGGCTGGGGGTGCAGACTCTGGGGTGAGGCTGGGGATGAGGGGTTTGGGGTGCAGGAAGGGGCTCCAGGTTCGGGGGGGGGGCTCAGGGCTGGGGCAGGGGATTGGGGCATGGGCTTACCTCAGGCGGCTCATGGCCAGCGGCACAGCGGGGGTGCTAAGGCAGGCTTCCTGACTGTCCTGGCACCATGCACTGTGCTGTACCCCGGAAGCAGCCAGCAGCAGGTCCGGCTTCTAGGTGGAGGCACGCAAGCAGCTCAGCGCGGCTCTCGCCCCCAGGCACCATGGCCCTCCTGCCTAGGAGTCAGACCTGCTGCTGGTTGCTTCCAGGGTGCAGCGCGGTGTCAGAATAGGTAAGAACTAGCCTGCCTTAGCTGGGCAGCATCGCTGACGGGACTTTTAACAGCCCGGTCGGTGGTGCTGATCAGAGCCGACGCCACCCAGTGCCTTCCATTCCACGACCCAGTACTGGATCGCGAGCCGCAGTTTGAAAACCACTGTCCTAGAGGAAACCCGTGCTACGGGAGAGCACATGGTGCCCCCTCTTTGCTTTTTGCTGGAGGGACTAGCGTCAGTGTTCATTAGGAGGTCTACAGAGCCTGGGGAGACTGCGGTAGAAACAGGCTTGAATTGGTACATTTCCCCCAACAGTCCCTGGCCAGTGCAGACCACTTCTTAAACTGTGCTATCCCCCGGAAGAACTCCCAGGAGAAGTAAGATTACGGTAGCTTTCTGCCTCTCCAGCAGACATTCGCACCTCATGGACCTGAACCTATCGCTAGTGGAAGCTTTTTCAGCCCAAATTCCCTTTTATTTTAGGTAGGCAACAGAGGAAAAAAGTGAGCTGTAATGAGTCAGCTAAAAACATTGTGCTCAACTGTTCTAGGTCTAGTAAGTCTTGGCTAGGCGTAAAGTGTCCCTTTCCCATCAGAATATTGACATACGGCTTGTGTATAAGCAAGCCGTGTAATATTGGTCACCATAGCATAAAGACATAGTGTCCTCAAACAGTACGGTCCAGCGAAGCGTATAATGCAGCATCAGTGAATGCCCTTTGTGATAAATCCAAACAGGATTAAAATACCAGTCACTGAAAGAAGCAACGCAATGCATCTGACCAACAGCCTTTTTGGCCACTGTCAGAAGACAGGATACTGGGCTAGATAGATCTTTGGTCTGACCCACTATAGCCATTCTTATGTTAACAGCTTGTTCCACGACAGTGGAATGGGGTGTTTGCTTCAAAAGAACAGGAAACCCAGCAAGCTAGAAGGAACAGCTTCAATAACACAACTGGCAGGGAAAAATGTAATATTGATGTTGACTTCTTCCAGCAGCGATGCACATAAGAACAAACTATTAATCAGAGTGCAAGATTCTCTGAACCTCCCGGCCAATGTGTTTTAAATCCTACAACCAAAAGTGAGAGAGTAGTTCAGTCTCCAAGACTGTTTTGTTCCTGGCTTCTCTGAAGGTGCCAAAACACGGTGCCACTTGTGATAGTGATTGAGCTTGCGTGAGATGTGCACATCTGCCCCCAGGGATTGAATTAAAACCACATGAACTACATTCCCATCGGGTACTGAAGGAATTAATATGTTTTCTATCTAGGCATTTATAAAGTGCTCATCATTGTGGTATCTGGGTATTAACAATGTATATGTTCCCAAAGGCTGCACAGCTCTTGTGAAATCAGACCATGTCACAATGGAAGTTTTTGGTTGCTGAACAGTTTGGAAAATGTGACCCTTATTTTGGTGCCTGCATGGGAGATGAGCCCTTTTTTGAAAATCTGACTCCAGTTGTGGGTGCTAAGTCCTTGAAAACCTGACCTTGAACTCTGTTGAAAATCTAGCACTGTAACCACCACGGATTATACTGATGCTCTTCAAATGATGACAGGCTGTGGAGGAAAACATCATAAATGTTCATATTAAGATTTTATGTTTTGCATATCAAAAACACTTACCAAGGATTCAAGAAACTACACTGCAGTGACTTTATTTGGAGTTCGGGTGTGCAAGGAACAGAAGATGAGATTCACTGGGGGGAGGGAGGGAGAAAGTTATGCTTATGAATGTAATTTCAAAGTAAAAAGCCCCATGAGTAGTTTCGCTCCCTGTCACTGCCCTGCTAAGAAAACTTTGGTTATATTTGACCCTTCAGAATAGAAGTGCGCTGGGCTGCAGCTGGTTGGCTGGCCACGCCCCCTTCCAATCAAGTAACAAAACAGCAGAATAAACAAACAAGGTGATGGGCCACGTGCTGAAGGTTGCCAATCCCTGTACTATATTTAAAAAAAAAACTCCTTAATTTCCTTAACTGTGCTGGCCATAGATTTCACCTGTCCTCCTGCTTCCTTTTTCTACATTTTCTTTTCTAACTTTTACAGATTTACATTTATTACTTTTACTTTCAACTTTCTTCTATTTCTAAGATTATTATTATTATTTATTATTATTATTATTATTATTATGAATAGCTGCCTTAGTTACAAGACAATGTAATGTAGGATTCAAGCCTGTATTTTTTTTTTATTTATTGTTTGCCTTGTTGTTTTTGGTTACACTCTTTGTCTTACTATATTATAACAAAATGTAAAAATAAAGTAGCAAGATACTGTATGTAGCTGTAGCCTTGCCAGATGGGTTTGTTAATACAAACAGAACAGACAAGAACAGTTAGAGTGTTGCTGGGAAATATATGTATAATATAATATGAGGGAGGGAGGGGACTGGGAGAACGGAGGGGTGGAAGGCTCTGACATGCTGGCTGCTGGGACAAACTAACAACAAACACACACAAACAACTCATTGCTTGCACACTGGGCTTCTGCGTGTGCAGCTGGAAACAGAGGTGAAGGAGAGGGGGTGACATGCCTCTACTTCCTCTAAATTCCTCCTCTTTTTAACCTCTTTAGGCCCTCAGGATTGTTTTTTTTGTGCTAATCTATTGTGGCATCTGTTGAAGTTCTGGGGCATCTTACTATTCTTATTCACATTTTTCCCATTAAATTTTCTTTTTTTTGATTCATTTTCCTCTGGTGCCCTCAAGCCTGTTGTTGGCTTCAAACCAATCTATGATCTATCATATCTATCTAATCTATCTATCTATCTATCTATCTCTCCTATCTATCTAATCCCAGGACCAGGGTGAGAGAGAATTGATCCCCATTGAGATGGCATTGAGCCAATGGATAGCATCAAGATAAGATAAATGATATATTAAATATAGAGATAGACAGATAAAATAAATATTAATATATATCTATATATCTATATATATCTATATCATATATCTATCTATTAATTTATAGTTCTGTTATATCTTTGTTCTTTATCTTTTAAAAACATTCTCAGTTTAAAAAAAACATGAAATTTTATTTACAGAATTTTTGAAAAATTTTTTTTTTGATTAGAAAATTTTTTTTTTTATTTTTTAAAAATTGCAGCATTTATTGGTCACTGCATATCCCCAACTCCATATATATCTCTCAAATTGAAGTCCTTCCTTATAGTTAGGTTTTTTACATTTTTGTTTACTAAACTTGTAAGTCCCAGACTGGTCATCCTGTTGGAAGTTCCTGCCAGAAGGTCTGTATAAACACCATCATCCATAGATATCACTTCATCTTCTGTCCAAGACTGTTATCCATAACACTGTCAACCATTCTGGCTCACTGTTGGCCAAGTTCCTCTAGGGGGAGGTCAGACCCTGCAGGGCCAGCAGGGCAGGCCCCTGGCCAGACCCCCAGGCAGGGCCCCAGAGGCGCAAGGGCCCCCCCACTGGCGGCCCAGCCAGCCCAGCCCCACCCCCCCCCCCGCCAGCAGCCCAGCCCCCCCCCGCCCCGGGCGCGGCCCCGCCTGCCCCCCCCTCCTGGCCCAGCCCTGCCCCAGCCCAGCCCTGCCCAGCCCCCCGCCTGCGCCTCAGCCCCAGCCCTGCCCCCCTCCCCAAGCCCCAAGCCCCCCCCCCCGCAAGCCCCCCCCCCCAAACCCCCCCCCCAAGCCCCCCCCCCCAACCCCCCCTCCCCCCCTCCTCCCCCCCCCCCCGCCCCCCCCCCTCCACCCCCCCCCCCCCCCCCCCCCCCCCCACCACACATCACCTCCATTGGTACACACAATATTCAAATTCTGCACATGGATATAAAAAAAAAATAGAGAGGAGAAAATAGCACGTCAGAAAATACCACCCCCAAAGACAACAGCGCATAGTGGGATCCGAATGAGCAGAGCAGCATGAGCTGGGAAACTCCTAAACTGACAGCAGCTGGAGGCACTACCACTGCCCAGCAGCTCAGCATCAGGTGACAGCAGTGTGAGCAAGCACAGCCCACCAGCACAGTGGCAGGGATGTCAGAGAACAGCAGAGAGGGTCATGGGCTAGTGGTTGGTGCATGAGAGGCAGCTCCAGTGGTTGGGCCAGCCTAGTAGGGTTGGAAGCTTGGAGCAGTGGGCAGGGCAGAGCCCAGGCTGGCAGAGCAGAGGGCAGAGAGGGGAGAGGAGAGATGGCTAAGGGAGAGAGCCGGAGTCATAGGCAAATGCTTTGAGCACCCACCAAACTGCTGTTGGGCTTAAGCGCTGGTCAGCTGACTCTTCCCTCCAGTCAGGCGGTGCAGCCAATCTGGCAGCCTGCTACATGCCAGCCATGCTTATTAGGTTGCCCGAAGACTGGCCAGGCTGCAGGCCCTGATTCCTGACACCAGAGGACACTGCCTTTCTAGAGAGCAGAATGCTGCAGGATGCCTTTCCTCTGGAGACAGCCGTGCAACCAGGGACAGGACCCTCGTGGAGCTCAGTGTGCTGAGGGATTCTGCCTCTGGGACTGCAGCAAGATGTGAAACGTTGCTGTTTCAGAGAGCAGCCCCCAAAGACAGCAGTGCCCTAGGCGATGCTGGCCCTGAAAACATCACCTAAGGGATATTAAAATGCTATGGTCTAAAAAAACCCATCACTGTCCCATCTCTGGTTTTATCAGAGCGACTTTAAATGGATTAGAAATGTATTAAGAGATGCCCTTATCAAAAAGGAAGAATTGCCCAGTGGGTAAAGCACTAACCTACTACTTGGAAGACCAGGCTTCATTTCCTTGCCCTGCCACAGACTTCATGTATGACCTTGGGCAAGTCACTTAACCTTACTCTGCCTCAATTTCCTATCTGTAAAATAGGAATAATTGCCCCGCTGTGTGGGTGTTGTGAAGATTAAATACACTAAAGACTGAGGTGCTCAGCCAGTACAGTGATGGAATCCATATAAGCATCTTAAATAGAAAAGTGTTCATTGATCAGTGTTCATTCTATAAAGCTTCTAACCCAGGAATCCCACATTGTATTTTCAATTCTAAAGCAGGCATCATGAAAGGGGGACTCTGCTCAGCTGCTGAAGATTGATGCCATCTGTCATGACCTGATAGAGTCAGGACTCAATAGCCATTTGTTACAAAAATGAAATGAAAAATAGCTTTTCTACAACATAATTCTAGAAATGCAGTTATACTGGATCCCTGCACGTCTCAGGGGCTGAAGATACTTGACCTTTACTTGAATGCCTCACAAAACACCCTAGGAGTACAGTATAACTTCATGCCTCTAGTGTCTATTGTTGCTTAATTGCAATGAGCTATAATGTCTCTCATTGTTAACTCTGGTTTGCTTTTATCATCCATTGGTCTTTCCACCCAGCCTGGCTCCCGTCACCATTCACTTGTTAACCATTTGATAGCTGAACAGTTGGGAGTAGTTGATTTCTAATCCAAGATCAGGGCTTGGATTTTAACCTTTCCAGAATTCAGAAGTATTTAGATCTGGGATTTGGTTTAATCCCATTATCAAGAGAGGGACGATTTGCAAAATTGGGAGCAAGTTTCAGGTTCTGACTCACCCTCCTGCAGGAAGTTTAGGGGAATTCATATTTTGGGTTTTAGAGCAAGCCAAATTTTCAAGGGTGTTGCCACTGCTAGCTAATGTCCTTTAAATGTGACACAAAAGAACATTGTACAAAGATTTACCTTCGCCTCAGATGCCAGTTGAAATGGAATGCACCCGCAACAGGGTAAATTTAATCCGTGGAACTGTGTCCCCGCAGAATTCTGGCCTATTTCCCCCACTCATTTCAAATAAATGCCCTTTGGACTCTTAAATACAGGATTCATTTCTGTTATTTGCAAACTGAGAGGAAGGGGGAAAAAGAGAGAGAGAGAGAGAGAGAGCAACCAAACTTGCATTTAGCTGAACAATGTAGAGTTCCTCCTTTTAGTAATGCAGCTATGCAATTATATTCATACCCACTGTGTTGTGTAAAATTCAACCTTTTGAAATGCCCTTTTTCAGAGAATAGGCACACATAGTTTACGAGTCTCTCCCTTTGACCGTCAGTGACTCAAACTGGCTTCAGCAAATTGATACCCTTAATAAAGTGTTTGTGTCTCTGCAAAGTTTACACACAGGTTTCCCGGCAAAGGAACAGAGAATATATTACATGGGAAACACCGGGAGTGAATCCGTGGCCTTTGAGGAAGGTACACAGCACACATTCTTCATGTCCCTGCCTTTGCTAATGTGTTCCTGATCAAAGGAAAAGCAAGGAAAACAGGCAGTGGAACTAGAGATTAAAATGATACGCCATCTTTCCTCTGCACTCAGAATGCTAGAACTGGTTGAGCAGTTTAGAAGAATATTTTTTAGACTAAAAAGGTTGAATTTGGTTCTCTAGCAGGGCCGTGTTATTAATGATTCACGAACAGTGTGAAAATGTTTGTAGATCCCGAGTTTCACACAGATGTATGGACTGGGTCTTCTTCTGTGTTGCATGCAGGGCTGAGCCCAATGTCACTGCCCAATGACAGGTGTTGAGAGCAACAGCTTCCCTTTGAAGATGTGCGGCCTCAAATTCTGTCCTATAATTCAAAGGGGCTGAAACTGGAGTGGCCAAACATAAAGGTCCCTTTGGAAAATACAGGGGACATTCTGATGCATGAAGTTCCAGATTAACTGAGTTATTGGACTCAGTCTTAATCCACCATTGTGCAAATATTAAGTGTACAGCTCTAATTGGCAATATAGAAGCAAACTGTTCCTGTTTTCTTACAAACGATTTAGGCAAAACCACCAGGCAACCAGTACAGTCCAAGGAGAAAGGAAACCATATACCGTACTTTAAGTATATATATTTATCTTCAAAAACAACAAGGAGTCCAGTGACACCTTAAAGACTAACAGATTTTTTTGGGCATAAGCTTTCGTGGGTAAAAAAACCCCTCACTCCTTCAGATGCATGGAGTGAAATTTACAGCTGCAGGTATTATCTAATGACACATGAAGAGAAGGGAGTTACCTCACACGTGGAGAACCAATTCGATCAGAGTGGATGTGATCCACTTCCAATAATAGATGAGGATATATCAATTCCAGGAGAGGCAAAGCTGCTTTTGTAATGAGCCAGCCACTCCATATACTTATCTTCAAACCAAAGAATTTCTACATCTGTAAATGGTTTTCTATTTCAATTGCTGTGACACAATATCTTTATTTTTCCTTTACAGAGATCAATTGCTAATAAAATAACTATTTACTCTCTCTCCTGGGTGCCCACCTATTTGTATTTTGTTAGCTCAGTTTTAGGTCATTTCTACTGTCTGCCTCTATTGTATAGAAAAACTAATTTCTATTTATAATTTTAATTAAGTGCCAATTCAAAGCAAGGCCCCATTGTGTTAACTTCTGTACAAACATATAATGTTGCCAGCTCTCAGGATCTGGTGGCGTGCGAGCCTCACAGTATTTAGAACTTTCCTTCAAGTCTTGCCTCCTGGAGTCATGTTACATGGTGAGAAACTCAGCTTTCATTCTGAAAACAGAAGTAAGTCTCTAGCCTTTTCGATTGTGGAGAAAAATTTGAAGTTGTGACCCCTTAAAGCTCAAAATCCAGGAGAACCCCCAAATGTATTTATTTTTTTAAATCTCATGATTTTTAAGCCAAAATCATGTTTTTGGGGGGACCTGACTCACGATTTTTGAACACCTAGAGTTGGCAATACTTCATAGAAAATACGGTCCCTTGAAGACCTTCTGAGGTACTGATCCTCCAGGTCGGGCTATTATTTCCTGAATGAGGTTTGGAACAGAGCAGGGGAAGTGGAGCTGGGAGGTTAAAGGTAGCAAGGGCCTGTTTTAGTAGCGGTTTGTGGGGGTGCAGAAGAGAGCAGGGGTAGGGGGCAGGAGGGTGGACTGCACTGCACAACAAGCTGCAGAGAAGGTTCTGGAAGAACGTGGTACTGACAGACTGGCACTTACAAGGACTTTGGGTGGTGGGAGAAGATTCTGGAAGGGTTGGGCAGCTAAGTGAGGGGAAACAAACTGGCACCGAGTCAGGGCTGTCACAGGGAACAGGGTGGCAGAGAAGTTTCTAGACTGTCAGGGCATTTCCGTGGACTTCAGTAGGGTTTGGATCAGGACCTTGGTGAAGGGAGGCAAGCCGTTCGCTAGGGATATTATAGAGCCCTGGGGGAGCTAATGGGTGAGGAGGAGAACGGCCTGGAAGGGCAGGGCTGTTAATAAGCAGGGTGGGGAACACATTAGCCTCTTCTCCCGCTACTGAGGGAGACAACAGTGTAACCCACACACCTCCTGGGGGTGGTGGTCCATCCCATCTAGTGGCACCCAGACCACTTAGAGAGAGATTAATGAGTCTGCTCTACAGCCTTAGCTAAGAACCAGGTGGCTTTTAGCTCATGCAGTAGAGGCTCATGCATTTTCCAGAGGTCCCAGGTTCGATCCTGCCTGTCCGCAGGACATCCTGCTCACTGAGTGGGTCTCATGTGTGTCCCCACTCAAATTTTCACCTCAGTTTTACATCACAGTTTGGGACTACTCTGGTCTCACCGGAAATGAGAATTTTTGTTTAGGATTTTTGTGCTAAATCAGTGATAAGTGCGACCACCTCACGGGGGGACACCGGATCAGGAGACCCTGCTCAGTTTCTAATCCCTGCTCTGCCAAGCCAGAGCAGAGAGACGGGCAATGTTGCCATTTCAGTATTGCCAAAATCAAATGTCCAAAAATCATGAGTCAGGCTCTCCAAAAATCATGAGCTTGGCTTTAAAATAATGATATTCTGTAAAAAATAATAAATTTGGGGTTCTTTTTATTTGCCTTCTGCTTTTTGAGACTTTTGGGGTGCCCTGGGGTCATATTTTGAAGCTTTCTTCATGGCCACGAGGGCTAGAAACTTACTTTTTCTTTAAGAATGAAGGCTGAAATCATCACATCTCCATGGGACTCCAGAAGCTGAGGCTTTAAGGAAAACAATAATTACCATGAGACTCACGACAAAATCACAAGAGTTGGCCACACTGCAGATTGTGCGTTCATTCAGATAAAAGCCCACTGTCACTCTCTAAAAGACACCACTAGAGCTACTTTGAAGCATTTACACGATGAACCCATAACACGGGGTGTGAACTGGGGGAAGGATCCGCAAAATTCAGCCCAATATTGTTGGTGTCTGGGGAACTTTGGTCCCTTACTTAATGCCACACAGGTGGGAATGGCACAAAGGAGCCCTGACTCCCTGTCTCTGCTCTACTGCCTGCCTGGATTATGGACAGAATCATATAATGAACCTCTGTGTTAGGCAGTTGCTTCCTCTGTAGGGCTTGGGATAGAGCAGGGAGGAATAGGGCTGGAAGGCTAAGCCAGCAACTTAAGGGCCTGTTTTAGTAGCAGTTTAGGGTTGTGGAGGCAGGAAAGTGGGGAAGGGGGTGTAGTGTGTGTGGCAACCTGGAAAGAAGATTCTGGAAGAGTGTGACAGTGGGTCGGTTACAGACTGGCAGTTAGTTGAGGATATCACACAGATGGACGGGATCGGGGAGGGCACTTTTTGGAAGGGCAGGGCAGTCAGTGAGGGGGAGACAGAGTAGCAGTTAGTCAGGGATGTCACAGGGAACTGGAGGGAAAAGAAAGTTTGGGAAGACTGGGGCAGTGAGGCACCGGGGCAAGCGGGAGAGAAAGTTCTAGAAGCAGTTAATGAGGGGAGCTAGGCTGGCAGTTAGTCAGAGATATCATAGGGGTCAGGAAGAGAAGGACAAGTCGTGAGGGAGAATCAGACTGCTTGGAATCAGAATCAGTGATTCTGTAGCAAACCGATATCTGAGTGGCATTAACTTTGTTTTATCTGATACGCTATTTACAAAGGCCACTGGCTTCTAGCACTTCCCTGTGTGTATCTATGCTCACAGTAAACACTCACCAGGACATTTTACTCAGAGACTGTAGGTGTCCTGTACATTTCCTCTATCACAGGGGTCAGCAACCTTTCAGAAGTGCTGTGCCGAGTCTTCATTTATTCACTCTAATTTAAGGTTTCGTGTGCCAGTCATACATTTTAACGGTTTTAAAAGGTCTCTTTCTATAAGTTTATAATATATAACTAAACTATTGTTGTATGTAAAGCAAATAAGGTTTTTAAAATGTTTAAGAAGCTTCATTTAAAATTAAATTAAAATGCAGCGCTCCCTGGACCGGTGGCCAGGACCCAGGCAGTGTGAGTGCCACTGAAAATCAGCTCGCGTGCCGCCTTCGGCACGCGTGCCATAGGTTGCCTACCCCTGCTCTATCAATTTCTATGCTTAATAAGCAGTCAGGGGTCTGATTTGTCCAGAGGGGAAGCCCAGCAGATTCTGAAGCTTCATGAGCTTTCAAAACAGTCTATATATGTACAGGCTTCTGGCAACATATTTTTCATACTGCACAGGTTTAGCACAGTACAGACACTTACATAATAGAAACTTTATTCCTATCCTTACTTCACTGCTTTGGAGTGACCTTAATTCCAGCAGGACAACACTTTTCAGTTCAAAATAACCTATAACTAAATGGATAGATAAAATATTCTGAAATTCGTGACAAAGTCACTTATTACTGATAGCTTATTTCAGTCCTCAGACATTTTCTAGGAACACGGCTGCTGTAACACAACTCACTCGAGTTATGATTATGTTATGCCTACAGCCGATTGCTATTTGGATTGGTGACATTTGCAAGGCTGATTATCTGTGATAATTCTGCACTTGAGAACTCTCTGACATTGCTGCGAGCTGCAATGATTCTGCGAGTATTATATAGACTCTCTCTTTCCCTTCTCTACTTATCCCTATACTGTTATTTTATTACCTAAATATGAAATTAGTTTTGCTTCAGACTTCTCTAAAGTTTCCTTATTATCTGTCTTGACCTAGTATTGCATTGTGCTCCATTATCTAGCTTAAGGGGTACAAATCTGCCATGCATATTTAGCCCTATTTGTCATTCTGAAATATTTTTCTCTGAAAGTCACTGTATCTACACAGAGATCTGAGTCACTGATCTGAGAAGTCTTGGCTTTGACTGTGACACACACCTTTGTTCCTCACCCTCCTCCCCAATTGCATTTTTGGCATATTTGACTGTGGCCAAATGATGGGAAATTTTTTTGTTTCCTATTCTCAGCCACATCTAGTGCATAAGAGCATAAGAAAGGCCATATGGGGTCAGACCAAAGGTCCATCTAACCTAGTCTCCTGTCTTCTGACAGTGGCCAATGCCAAGTGCCCCAGAGGGAATGAACAGAACAGGGAATCATCAAGTGATCCATCCCCTGTCGCCCATTCTCAGCTTCCGGCAAACAGAGGTTAGGGACACCATTCCTGCCCATCCTGGCTAATAGCCATTGATGGACCTATCCTCCATGAAATTATCTAGTTCTTTTTTGAACCCTGTTATAGTCTTGGCCTTCACAACATCCTCTGGCAAGGAGTTCCACAGGTTGAGTGTGTGTTGTGTGAAAAAATACCCCCCTTTTGTTTGTTTTAAATCTGCTGCCTATTAATTTCATTTGGTGACCCCTAGTTCTTGTGTTATGAGAATGATTAAATAACACTTCCTTATTTACTTCTTCCACACCAGTCATGATTTTATAGACCTCTATCATATCCCCCCTTAGTCGTCTCTTTTCCAAGCTGAAAAGTCCCAGTCTTATTAATCTCTCCTCACATGGCAGCTGTTCCATACCCCCTAATCATTCTTGTTGGCCTTTTCTGAACCTTTTCCAATTCCACTGTATTTTTTTGAGAGAGGCCGACCACATCTGCATGCAGTATTCAAGATGTGGGCGTACCATTGCTTTATATAGAGGCAATATGATATTTTCTGTCTTATCTATCCCTTGCTTAATGATTCCCAACATTTGGTTAGTTTTTCTAACTGCCACTGCACATTGAGTGGATGTTTTCAGAGAACTACCCACAATGACTTCAAGATCTCTTTCTTGAGTAGTAACAGGCAATTTAGACCCCATCATTTTATAAGTATAGTAGGGATTATGTTTTCTAACGTGCATCACTTTGCATTTATCAACATTGAATTTCATCTGCCATTTTGTTCCCCAGTCACCCAGTTTTGAGAGATCCTTTTCTAGCTCTTTGCAGTCTGTTTGGGACTTAACTATCTTGAGTAGTTTTGTATCATCTGCAAATTTTGCCACCTCACTGTTTACCCCTTTTTCCAGATCATTTATGAATATGTTGAATAGGACTGGTCCCAGTACAGACCCCTGGGGGACACCACTATTTACCTTTCTCCATTTTGCAAACTGACCATTTATTCCTATCCTTTGTTTCCTATCTTCTAACCACTTACTGATCCATGAGAGGACCTTCCTTCTTATTCCATGACAGCTTACTTTGCTAAAGAGCCTTTGGTGAGGGACCTTGTCAAAGGCTTTTTGGAAATCTAAGCACACTGTACCCCCTGGATCACCCTTGTCCACATGCTTGTTGACCCCCTCAAAGAATTCTAGTAGATTGGTGAGGCATGATTTCCCTTTACAAAAACCATAATAATAGATTACATACCACAGTTAGCAGTTCTGCAATTTAACATTTGAGTTTCTTCAAAACTCTTGGGTGAATAACATCTCGTCCTGGTGACATGGGCGGTGGGTTTTGACTGAAATGCTACTATGTGGACTATTTATGCATCCTCTGCTATGTCACTAAATGCTGAAATCTGCATTGCATTAGTATTGCTGGCTCTGCAAATGGCTATAGCACAGATTATCTTCAATCAGCTTCTCACAGCAGTCTGTGCATTACAGTATATTTTGTATTCAACATACAGGCCTAACTTTTATTAATTTCCCCCATCACATATTCATCAACTCGTTCATATTGTCCTTTATCAAAACCATCTCTTCCATGCACAACTTCATTCTCTGCAACACACTACTACAGTCACTTAATCTGCTGCTACAACGGTGAATTTATTTAAAGGAACAACACCTAGGAAAACTTTAATAAACTGATAATATATTTTGCTAACTCTGAATGTTTGAATGGTCGGCTGTGAGAGTTAGGATTTGGAGGCCATGCTGTATGTTGCATGAAAAGTAATTTCAGATATATATGCAGTAAGGCCTTAGGTTGATTTCTGACTTTGATTTTTGGGTGTGATCACCTTCTACACTATTAGGAGTGGAGGCATTGCTATATATCAGGAGAAAAGGAATTTCCTCCACATTTGCAATAATTACTTGAATTCCACATATGACCTCCATGGCATGATATTTTGGGCAGCGGTTAGATCCGCATTCCCCAAACATCACCCCCAATGGGGCTGAGACTATGGTAATATTGATGTAATTAGGTTACATCATAAGTAAGGCTAAGATTCTGTCATGGATATTTTTAGTAATAGTCAGGGACAGGTTAAGGGCAATAATGAAAAATTCATGGAAGCCCCCTGACCTGTCCCTGACTTTTGCTAAAAATATCCATGACAAAATGGGGTGCCTGGGCAGCTGCGGGCTAACTGGGATCTCCAGGGGCGCCCTCCACCCGTAGGAGCTCTGAGCTCCAGGGTTCCCCTCCACTGGCGGCTCCAAACTCCAGGGATCCCCCCTGCCACCCATAGGGGCCAGGAGCTCCAGGAGCCCAGCCTGCTGCCCGCAGTGGCCCAAAGCTCCAGGGGTTCCCCCTGCTGCCTGCGGAGGCAGAGAGACCTGGGGATCCCTCTGCCATCTGGGGTGGCTGGGAGCAGGGCCGACGAGGCGGGGGGGGGGAAGCTGGTACAAATTATCGGGGCCCATCAGTCTGGAAGGGAACCCGGAACCCGGCTTCCCCAGCTTCGTCGCCCCTGTTTAGCCGGTCCGCCTTTGCTGGGGGTCCAAAATTTTTTTTTCATTGGGGCCTGAACCCACTCTCGGCGGCCCTGGCTGGGAGCTCTGGGGGTCCCCCCTTCTGCCCACGGAGGCAGAGAGCTCTGAGGATCCCCCTGCCACTCACAGTGGCCAGGAGCTCTGGGGTCCTCCTGCCGCCCACAGTGGCCTGAAGCTCCAGGGGTTCCTCCGTGCCACCCGCGGTGGTGGGGAGCTGCAGGGATCCTCCTGCCGAGATTGCAGCCTTAATCATAAAGGTGTCTCCCCAAGGTTAATAAATTGTCAGAGCAAGCTCCTGATTCATGTTCACATGCAAACATTGTGGCAAAAATGAATAGGAAATATAACTATTCCTATTCATGAGTCTTATAATAAGTAACAACCGTTGGTCATTAGATGACTGTCCTCACCATAAATCCTACCAGTCCCACAGGTTTTGTGTTCTTTGTCTTGTGTTTCACATAAGTGATAATCCCACGTTGGCATTCAAGCAAGGCACAGGCGATTACTAAGGGCTATGAAGTGACTACCATACCAGGAGAGTCTAACCGAATCGACCTGGTTTGGTACAACAGGAGGAGTTATTGACAGTGATGTAGATATTCTTAAGAGAAAGAATGAAAACCCAAGATAAACCAGTTTATGACTTAAGCATCTTTTGTATATTTACGTGTAAAGAAACCCTGGCAGGCTGATTAGCAAAACCAGCAGGGAGAGTTATGCAAGAGAAGGAAAATTAGAAGAAAATCTGACATTTCAAAACAACCACATCA